>NC_091773.1:7460618-9960618 GCF_029378745.1 Bos indicus | reverse complement strand
CAACAGTGGAAGAGCGTTCCCTTTTCTCCACACCCTCTCCAGCATTTATTGTTTGTAGACTTTTTGATGATGGTCATTCTGAGTGGTGTCAGGTGATATCTCATTGTGGTTTTGATTTGCATTTCTCTAATAATGAGTGATGCTTAGCATCTTTTCATGTGTTTGCTAGTCATCTGTATGTCTTTTTTGGAGAAATGTCTGTTTAGGTCTTTCCTCCACTTTGTGATTGGGCTGTTTGTTTTTCTAGCATTGAGTTGTATGAGCTGCTTGTATATTTTGGAAATTAATCCTTTGTCAGTTGTTTCATTTGCTATTATTTTCTCCTATTCTGAGGGTTCTTTTCACCTTGCTTATAGTTTCCTTTGCTGTGTAAAAGCTTTTAAGTTTAATCAGGTCCCACTTGTTTACTTTTGTTTTCATTTCCGTTACTCTAGGACGTGGGTCGTAGAGGATCTTGCAATGAAGTGAGTCAGAAAGAGAAAGATAAATATCGTATTCTAATGCACAAATATGGAATATAGAAAAGTGGTACTGAAGAATTTATTTACAGGGCAGCAATGGAGAGACAGACAGAATAGACTTATGGACATGGGGAGAGGGGAGGAGAGGGTGAGATGTAAGAAAAGAGTAACATGGAAACTTACTTTACTGTATGTAAAATGGATAGCCAACAAGAATTTGCTGTATGACTCAGGAAACTCAAACAGGGGCTCTGTATCAACCTAGAAGGGTGGGATGGGGAGGGAGGTTCAAAAGGGAGGGGGTATATGTTTACCTATGGCTGATTCATGTTGAGGTTTGATAGAAAACAACAATATTCCGTAAGGCAATTATCCTTCAATAAATAAATAAAAATAAATAAGTAAAATTGTGAAGGTCATCAAAAAAGAAGGAATGAGAAGCTGTCATATCCTCAAGGAGTCTAAAGGAGACATGAGAATTAATATAGTATCCTGGTTAAAAACTGAGGCAATCTGAACGAAGAATGGAGTGTCATTAATAGTAATCTATCAAATTTGTTCATTAATCTCAACGAGTGTGTCATACTAGTGTAAGATTTTCATAATAGGGGAAACTTGCATGTAGGACATATTGGAACTCTGTACTATTTCACAATTTTTTTCTATAAAGATAAAACTGTTTTAAAATAAAAACTATATTCAACTTTTTTAAGAAAAAAAAAGGAAAAGGCATTTTTAATACTGAAAAAGTAAAAGGACACATGCTTAGAATAAAGAAAAGCTTTTGGCACTAAATGAAATTAACGATAAAGACTCACATATGTAGATATACATGTAATTGCTGTACATATATATACTGTATATATTGCTATATATATGTGTGTGTGTGTGTGTTGTATACATATAGATATGCACACTACAGAAATGTGAGTTTTCATGTACATGTATATATCTCGTAGTGGCCACAAGTTAAAATTTGTTTGCAAAGGAGCAAATCCCTTGCTCTTATTTTGAGTGAGAACACTGAGGCTGGGAGGCTGTGACTGGTGACATCAGTCGGGCACCCTTCATGTGCAAATGGTCTTTGGGCAGAGCTTGCAGTGACTCAGGCCATTGGTGACCTGGTGCAGTGGAGACATCTTCCTCCCTGTTGACCATGGGAGGAGGGAGGGGAAGTGTGGAGCAGGGAAAACTTTGGTCTAAGAATCAGACCTCCATTCTAGTCAAATTTACCAGCTGTCTGACCTTCGATAAGTCATTGAAGCCACTGATATGCGGGTTTCAATTAGCCATATATGACTCCAGTCAAAATGATCCTTTTGTCCTCAACAAATAACAAAGCAAGCATGGCCGTTGACTAGCAATGACAATGACAGCTAGCATCTGAAGATAGTCTTCTCCACATTCAACACCACACCTTATCTTTTCTCCTCTGAGTATCACAACAGCCTTGAACACAGCAGAGCGTGTTTTTAGATATGAAAATTTCAGCATACAACAGATGGAAAACTTCCTGTGCCACAGGGCAGCTGGCTAAAAATAATGATATGGACTATAAATGATATTCAACAGCCCCAAATCAGTGATTTTTCCATGAAGACAGAGGTGAAAGCATTTTGGAAAAACTTAGGGAAAGGGAGTTGTATTTATTAAGCACATACTACGCGCCAGGCTATGTGCTGAAGGCATCACATTGACTTTGTTTAGTCTTTAGGATCACATTCTGAGCCACATGTCACTTCACAGGTGGCTTATGGAAAGGAAGGTCATCCAGCAAGTCAGAGGCAGAGTGGAATTCACAGCATCTCTGTTTGACTTTGGGGCTCCATGCTCTCTTCAGAAAAATACAGAAATTGTGGCAGAGTCTAGAATGATAGATTTCCTGACAAAATGTGTTTTGGAAGGAGATATGTAAAACAGTTTATCACCTTTTGGATCAGACAGAGAACAATGTGGTGACAATGTTTGAAGGGTCCATTTTCCTTCTAAACAAAAGGTGAAGCTGACAGCTTCTTGAAAAATTGTGGTCCCCAAATAAATACCATTTGTATATATATATATGGCTCAGACAGTAAAGAATCTGCCTACAATGCAGGAGATCCGGGTTCAATCCCTGGGTAGGGAAGATCCCCTGGAGAAGGAAATGGCAACCCACTCCAGTACTCTTGCCTGGAAAACCCCATGGACAGAGGAGCTGGAGGACTACAGTCCCTGAGGTCACAGAGTCAGACACGACTGAGTGACTAACCTTTTCACATAAATACAATAATAATTTGTGTGTATATATATATATACAAAAATAAATAAGGAGATAGTGAGGGACAGGAAGGCCTGGAGTGCAGCAGTCCATGGGGTTGCATAAAATCAGACACAACTTAGCAACTGAACAACAGCATATAAATATAAACACAAATATGAAAGGGCCTGTCTTCTCATCTGTCAAGTTCTGTCAATTTTGCAGACACATTCTTCTGATCAATTCCTGTGAGCTGTCAGACGATCTGACAGTAATATCCAAGCAACTTCTTTTTTATTTACCAGAAACTGCTTTGAAAAATTCACATTAAAAAAGCCAGGTTGCTTTGAAAAAAAGATGTAGAAAAAAGAAAAATAAAGTAGGGTGAGAGTCTTGTAAATTTTATTCAGTTAGTCCTAATATAATACTTTTCTTCTCATCTTGATGGCTTTGATATGATAAAAATCTTGGGGGAAAAATCCAGAGAATTTATGAAACTATATATGTATATAACATTGAGGAGACACAGGTACCAAATTATCAAAGACGGTTATATCACTGGGAAGGGGTAAGATTATAGGGATGCATACTTTCCATATGGTCTCTTTTTTAAAAAATTTAAAAAAATTTTGGCCACATTGCACAGCATATGGGATCTTAGTTCCCTAACCAGGGATCGAACCTCTGCCCCCTGCCTTGGAAGCAGGGAGTCCTAACCACTGGACCTCGAGGGGGTTGCATGTGTTGTCTCTATCTTTGATGTTTGAATTTACATAATTGACAAGTAGGGCTTTAGTAATCAGAAAAAAAAAAAAAACATGAAAAGGAAAAAGACTCTCAGAACAAGAACATTAGTGCCATGAATGCACTTTAAAAAGTTATATTAGAAAAATCATGGCAATTTTTATGGTACTTTATCTAACTGCAACTATACAAATTAACACATGAATATATTGCCCTAGTAAAAATAAAGCTGTAGATAAGTCTCCTTGAGTAGTCTCTCCCCCTCAGACATACCACATGCTAGAAACCTGGTCCCCTTTCCCCTCTTGAGAGACTGCTGTGCATTCATACATACATTTCTATATTTCTATGTATGCACTATTTTTCATGCTCTTTAGCTACAAATTGATCAATTTTGTTGTTCAGTTGCTAAGTCACGTCCAGCTCTTTTAGACCCATGGAGTGTAGCATGCCAGGACTCCCTGTCCTTCTCTATCTCCTGGACTTTTCTCAGATTTGTGTGCATTGAGTTAGTGATGCTGTCTAACCATCTCATCCTCTGCCACCTCCTTCTCCTCCTACCTTCAGTCTTTCCCAACATCAGGGTCTTTTCCAGTGAGTCGGCTCTTCACATCATGTTCATGGGGTTCTTTGCATCACTGTTCATGGGTTCTCACAGCAAGAATACTGGAGTGGTTTGCCATTCCCCCTCCAGTGGACCATGTTTTGTCAGAACTCTTAACTACAACTCATCCATCTTGGGTGGTCCTGTATGGCATGGCTCATGGCTTCATTGAGTTACGCAAGGTCCTTGGCCATGACATAGCTGTGATCCGTGGAGAGGAAACTGATCATACCATGTTTATAGATCTAAGATGTGTTTTTTCATGCAAAAACTTGTCTTGAAATTTCATGTTTGGTACAGAAATAGCTATCTCATTCTTTAAAATCTATTGATAAGCTTTCCATAGTGTTGGAATAGTTTCTTTTTTAAGATATTATTTTTGATGTGGACAATTTACAATACTGCTTTTGTTGTTTATGTCCTGGTTTTTCGGCCCTGAGGTATGTGGGATCTTAGTTCCCCTCACCAGGGGTCGAATCCACGCCCCCTGCATTGGAGGGTGAACTCTTAACCCCTGGACCACCAGGGAAACCCCAGAATTGTTTGTTGCAACAATAATTTAGGTTGCTTCCCATTTTGTCACGAATCTGAAACAAGGTTTAAGATGTAATGATGTTGCTTTAAATTTACAATTTTAAAGCCTTGATAATAGCATACATATCATTCCTAGTTTGGAAGTGAGAGGGGTAGTTATGGATTTTTTTTTTTTTTTTAAAGATCGAAGATCAAAAGTTACTAGAGTTTGCCAAGGACACTAGAAAGAGTCAAAAACATTCTGCTTTGAGCAGCCTGAACCACAAGGGCGCTGAGGAACTCAATCACATTAAGAGGATCTTCAGTAGAAAGCTTTGAAGTTTTTGCCTGTATCTTAATGATGCAGTGGATAAATGGGCAGCTGCAGTAGATGGTATTTACACGGGAAGTGGGTTCTGTCAGATGTATGACATAAAACTAAGCAAAGAATTATGGCACAGCAGGGAGAGGTCATTATAAAGCCACAGAATTTTGATATTAAAAGATATGAGAAAAGGCAAGTCTAATCCTCTTTTACACAGAAGCAAAATCTGTGACCCACTTGGTGAAGTGATTTGCCCGAGGTTGGGAGGCAAAAGCATTTCAAGTAGGTTTTCTCATTCCAAGGTGAGCTGAATTGTTTCCACTGGCAGGATTTCTCAAGCTTTTTCACAAAAGTCTCATAGAATACTGATGCCCCTGGGATAGGTGGGTGGGTGAAAATGGGGTTGGGGTAGAATGGGAATTATTGGGTACTTCTGGGTGTGCTGAGAACTTATTTTGAGCCTGACTTTGTGTTGTTTCATTTATCCTTCATTACTATTCTGATAGGAAACTGAGATTCAGAGAGGTGATTTGTAGTTAATTGAAGTCCAGCCCATAGCTGTCCATGGTTTTTCGGCCCTGAGGCCCATCCAGTAGTCACAAACGGATGTGAGAGTTGAACCATAAAGAAAGCTGAGTGCTGAAGAATTGATGTTTTTGAATTTTGGTGCTGGAGAAAACTCTTGAGAGTACTTTGGACTGCAAGGAGATCAAACCAGTCAATCCTAAAGGAAATCAACCCTGAATATTCATTGGAAGGACTGATTCTGAAGTTGAAGCTCCAATACTTTGGGTACCTGATGCAAAGAGCCAACTCACTGGAAAAGACCCTGATGCTGGGAAAGATTGGAGGCAGGAGGAGAAGGGGATGACAGAGGATGAGATGGTTAAATTGAATCACTAACTCAATGGACATGAATTCGAGCAAACTCTGGGAGATAGTGGAGGACAGAGGAGCCTGGCGGGCTACAGCCCATGGTGTTGCAGAGGGTCGGACACAACTGAGCAACTCAGCATGTATGCACTATTCTGATAGGAAGCTGAGGTTCAGATAGGGGATGTGCAATTGAAGTTAACTGAAGTCCAGCCCACACTTGAAGTCTTAGAGACCTAACTTTCGGAGTCATCCAGCATGAGTAACAATACATCTCTGACATCTCACTCCATCCCTAAAATGCCTGGGGCATTGCTCGGTGGTCAGAAGCCAGCACCTGGCCTCAGGTGGCCTGAATCACAGATGCACCACCTACCAGGGGTCCTGGGCAGATTATTTTACTTCTTTGAGTCTTGGTCATTTATTCTACAAAATGGGAACAATAAAAAAACTTCCCTTATAGATTTTTGTAAGAGCTGTCTAACTATAAGTTAGGTAATCCAGGGCAAATACATCGAGTAACACAGAATGTACGTGGGGCAGTTTATGAATGTTTAATATGCTCAAAATAAATCATTTTACTCCATCATCTATCTGGATTTATTTTTATATTCATTAAAAAAAAAAATCTTTCAGTAAGATTCAAGCTCCAGAAGGACTATAGCTTCTTGCAGCCTAGGGACTTGCTGGGCTGTGCACGCCCATCTCACCTCTCCCCAACTATGTACAGTGTGAAAGTCTGTAATGTCTGACTCTCTGCAACCACATGGACTGTAACCCACCAAGCTCCTCTGTCCATGGGATTCTCCAGGCAAGAATACTGGAGTGGGTTAGCCATTCCCTTCTCCAGGGGATCTTCCTGACCCAGGAATCGAACCCAGGTCTCCTGCACTGCAGGCAGATTCTTTACCGTCTGAGCCACGAGAGAAGCCCCAGTGAACAGTGTAGCTAGGGCAAAAAGCTGAGGCTACAAGGCCAAGTCCACATTCCTTAAATGTCGCGCTGTGCCCTCCAGACTTGTGTCTGCTTTCCTCTTTAAGCTCACTCCTCACTGCAGTCTCCCATGCCCTTTACGCTCCAGCAATCTTGAGCTCCTTATAGCTCTCCAAACAAGCAGCACACTTCCTCATTTTCACACTTGCCTGCCTTTGCCCTGGCTCAGCCTGGAAGGTGCTTTGTCATCTAATCTGATGCTGGCAAAGCTCCTGCTCTTTCTCAGACCCCGTCTGCATACGGCCTCTTCTCCTGATGCTGCCCAACCACCCCTCTCCTCAGCCCAAGCACTGACTGTCCCTTTCTTCATCCACCAGGACTTCTGTGCCCACTGCCTGTACCGCACTGCCCTGCAAAGTTGGTGGACTTGTTTCTTCCTTAGCAGAGTCTGAGGGCAGGGGCTGATTCTGTCTTACCACAGCCTCACACAGTTCCTGGCACATAGTAGGCACATAAGGAGTGTTGACTGAACAACTTGCATTGCATCTTTCATAGCAATCCTTTATCTGGGTCAATGGGGATTACTGTGACACCAGAAACTGACCTTGATCACATCTTTCAGTTCTCTTTGGAGGGCCATTTTTGTTCTTCTCAGCACCTCTGGGCAGAAATATTTAGAACCAGAGTATAAAGTAGAAGAACTATGTGTAACTGGGACCAACCACCCTTGAAGCAGCGATAAAGAGAAATGGTATACATTCTTCCCTATCTTCAAATTTCCAGCCCTTCAGGTTAACCTGATCCTTCTCCTGGGAGGAGACCTCAGTTTCCACCTCTTCTTCTGCTCCTGTCAGCCTCCTACTTAGTAGCTGTCCAATAGCTGCAGGTTACAATGCAGGGTCCTTGGCCAATCCTTGCTTATTCTTCTAGCCTCTCCTCTACCCCTTTCAGCAATGCTAAGTATCTTCTGGTTCTTCACACATACAGCATCTTTATTTTTGTTCTCTCCTCTGCATACACTGACCTTTCCTGTTTTCTTTACCTCCTAATTGGTGTACAATTTTTATATAATAAAATTTACCATTTTGATAAATGTGTACAATCACACTCACATACAGAACAACCAGATCACCCCACAAATCACCTCACCCTATGCTTCTCTGCATAGAATGACCCTATGCTTCTGTGCATGGGACAACAGAAGATGAGATGGTTGGATGGCATCACCGACTTGATGGACATGGGTTGGAACAAGCTCCGGGAGTTGGTGATGGACAGGAAAGCCTGGCGTGCTGCAGTCCATGGGGTCGCAAAGAGTTATACATAACTGAGCGACTGAACTAAATTGATGCTTCTGTGCAATCCATCCACTCCCTCCATCCCTTATCCTAACTGGCAATGACTCATCCCTTTTCTTTCCCTGTAATTTTTGCCTTCTCTAGACTGTCTTACAAATGGAATCATCTAGTGTCTAATCTTCTGTGGCCTGGATTCTTTCCCTTGTCATATTGCACTGGAGATTCACAGATGCTATTACATGTACTGGTGGTTTATTCCTTGTTACTGCTGAATAGTATTCTGCTGTATTTGTCTTCTCCTTTGAAAGATCCAGCCTAAAAATCAGTTTCTCCCAGAAGTCTTCTCTGATCCAAGGGTTATACATTGTTTCTATGTTCCCATGGGATTCTAGACTTTCTTTCATCAGAGCACATAGTACACTGTACACTGATGACCTCTTTAGGCATCCCCGACAAGACTCAGCTCTAAGAAGGGAGAAAATGTGTCTCAGTCATGCCCATATTCTTAACACAACACCTAATCGATGCTCAGATGCAAGGATGAATGGATCTCTGTTGGAGTGAAGTGAGCTTAAAATAGGACATTTTTGATACTCTAATAATGATATGGGCTTCCCTGGTGGCTCAGACAGCAGAGAATCTTCCTGCACTGCAGGAGACCCGGGTTCGATCCATGGGTCGGGCCTGGAGAAGGGAATGGCAACACACTCCAGTATTCTTGCCTGGAGAATTCCATGGACAGAGGAGCCTGGTGGGCTACAGTCCATGGGGTCACAAAACAATGATATGGTCTCATTCCACTCTCACAACAGCCTGTGAAACCGGCACCACTATACGTCCTTTACAAAGCAAGTCAAGTCATGCTAATCTGAATCCAAAACCTGGGCTAAAATACAGTGTGCCAATGACATTCCTCTGTGATTTGAGTGGCTTGAGGACTTGAAATCTGTGTTTTGGTGGCAAATGTTCATATTCTTTAACCTGTTCTCTATTTTAGCTCTGGTCAAGCCCGCAGCAAAAGAAAGGTAGTGTCCTGTTGGCTAAAACCCAAGCTCTTAGGTCAAACAAAATGGTGGTGGGACGGGCCAGTAGCTCACTGGTCCTTGAGAAGAGACTAATTCATTCCAGACGGCTGGGGTTGGCGGGGAAACTGCAGGCAGTCGGCTCTGCATGAAGCAGCACTGACGCTGCATCTGACGGGAACCCGGCCACAGGCGGAGGAAGATGGAGAGCAGATTTAAAAGGACTTTGGTTTAACTGTCACTCAACCAGCTGTCTCTCAGCTGGGAAAATTCATCTGACAAACCGTAAATAACTAACGTCAGTGCCCAGAATGCACAATGGTCAGGGGTCCAGGTCTGGGGTCAGGATGCAGAACGGTGACTGAGTCCCCTTTTCCCCTAATTCTGCATGCAGTCCGTCACTCCTGCGAAGATGAGGAGGGAATTAAATTCAACTCACATGGGCCAGTCGATCAAATCTGGCAAAGAGCTCGTTGAGCATCCTGACCAGCTCCTGAGCAGACAAGGTCGTGGAGAGGTTGGTAAATCCTTTAACATCTGCAAAAAGAATACTAGACAACAGGGAAGGGATGGGGAGGGGGAAGAGAGTACATTAATACTTGAATCCATCTTGGGAGAAACATCCCCATTCAAACAAACCAACGGTGGCCTGAGATGGTAGCTCTCCTTGCCAGGGGAGTCTCGAGGTATACCTCAGTGTTTACCAAACATTTCAGTGGACAGTCCACCCAGGGGTTCAGGAAGGACAAGATGGCAAGGGAAAGCCCTTCTTCCTGTGCAGGACTGTGGAGTGCTGGTAACGCGAACAACCCAAAAGGGGAAGTTTTCAGTAGTGAAGTGAAAGTCACTCACTTGTGTCTAACTCTTTGCAACCCCCTGGAATTCTCCAGGCCAGAATACTGGAGTGGGTAGCCTTTCCCTTCTCCAGGGGATCTTCCCAACCCAGAGATTGAACCCTGGTCTCCTGCATTGCAGGTGGATTCTTTATCAACTGAGCTATGAGAGAAGCCCCAGAATAGATCAATGTATTGTGGAAAACAAAATGAAGCCTTATGAATTATCCTTGCAAATGCAGATGTCATGAACACAGAGCGTAATGGACACAGGGACAAAAGTATGCAAAACCATGTTATCTCTAGTCCAATGACATATGCTCTATCCCAAATTGCAGGCATATAGAGTTACAATGTTTTTTAAAAATTGTGGAAATAAGTAGCAAGCCTGGGAGACCTTGGGCAGAATAATAATGACTTCTCTGAAATGCATATTTACTAAGAATTTCAGTTAGCTGAGGTCTTATCCTATGCATATTCTTGGTGGAAGGGAAGGGGTAGTCCTTGAAAGCCTTATCAAAGCAAGGCACTGTATGAGTGCTGTCTTAGTCAAGCCACCTGGTTAGCCCGTGGGGAAGGCAGTGTTCATCCCAATGTGAAGATCAGGAACTTTTGCCCAACATTCACTGGTAGCCCATGGCAGAGTTGGGATTGCCCTTGAGGCTGAACTGCACGGTGAGGAACTACTCCGCCCACCTAACACAGGGTCTCAGGGATCAATTCAGCCTCAGGGGTACCTCTGAGAGGAAGAATGAACATCAGAGAGGGCACCATATTTTCTTGATTCTCGTGTTTTTACCAAATCTGAAACTGACCGCATCTTTGCAGTGTGTCACACTTTTTGGTTAGTTTTCTTAGTGTTGCATAAAATAATGGTGAGTTTCACCACCAGTGTGACTTAGTTTTAATGAAATAGCTGAATCGGCCCGAAGGCCCCGTGGAATGTGCATGGACTTACGTTGGTCATCCCTGGCATTCAGTGGCTCTTAAAGTTGTCTCCATTACAGACTCCTTTAAGAATCTGATAGAAATTATGGATTTTAGCTCCTAAAAAATGTGCAAGTATTCAAAATTTTGCACTTGATTTCAAGGGATTTTTACTTTCCCAGAAGCCCACTCAGGGACTCATTAGGAATCCTTAGATCTCAATGTTTAAAAAGATTTATTTCATTTTATTTATTTATTCAGCTGTACTGGATCTTAGTTGTGCAGATGGCATCTTCGATCTTTGTTGCAGTATGCAGGGTCTTTAGTTGTGGCATGGGGGGTCTCGTTCCCTGACCAGGGATCAAACCTCGGCCCCCCTCATTGGGAGCTCAGAGTCTTAACCACTGAACCAGCAAGGAAGTCGTCTTTAGATGTCAATTTAAAAGCTATTGCTTTAATTAATTAATTAATGCCTTATTTAAGCAAATATTTATGTGACCCGCTACACACTGTGCTAGAAAATTGTATTAAATGATAAAGAATGCCCAGGACCTGTCCTCAAGATCCTCAGAGGATGGGGAATGGAGTTGGGCAGTCAAAGAGAAAAACAAAAACATCACAGGCAATGACTGCTGTAATGGAAAGACTCATGGAGGGGCTTGACCAGCCACTGGAGGATCAGGAGTTTCCTAGCGAAGCAAAGTCCAGGTGGAGTCTTGAATGATCGAGGGCAGGGTCCCCAGCCTCTGGGATCTGAGGCCTGGGGATGTGCGGTGGAGCCGATGTAATAATAATAGAAATAAAGTGCACAATAAATGGAATGCACTTGAATCATTCAAAACCATCCCCCGTGCACGCCCTGGTCTGTGGAAAAACTGTCTTCCAGGAAACTGGTCCTTGGTGCCAAAAAGGCTGGGGACTGCTGCTCTAGAGAACTTGATGGTAAAGTGAATAAAAGAATGGGTGCAAGAGATCAGCACATACTAGGGTCTGGTTGGAGAACGAGCAAACGTACCAGGGTTCTGCAAGAATTCAAAGACAGCTTGTCAAAGGGTAGTTTTGAGCAAGGAAGGTGGGAAGAGGAGAGGGAGAGGGGAGAGAAAGAGAGAGAGAAGGAGGGAGGAAGGGAGAGAGAGAGACAAGCTCAGAGGAGAGAACAGGGGGATAATATAGAAGGGCTGGATGAGCCAGGTTGATGAATACAGACTTTTTCCTGACCATGATGGAAAGCGAGTGAAGGGTTTTAAGCATGGGAACGATACCTTTAGGTTGTTCCTGTGTGAGGCTTCCTCTGGAAGAGTCACCACACTGCTACAGTCCTCTACAGTTTTCTGGTGGTATAGCATCTGGTTACACGCATAGGATTTGTGTCTAGACAGACGGGGGTTCAAATCCCAGCTCAACCACTTATGAATACTATGGACTTCTCCAAGCCTTTGTCTACTGGAGATCATTTCAGCACCTACTTCACTGGTAGGTAGTGAGTGTTTAGCGCAGTGTCTGGCATAGTTAGTGCCCCATAAATGTGTCAGCTCTTGGCATCACTGTTGTACAAAAGTGCACTATAACTGAATGGTTGAATGGAGGAGAGAGAGACAAGCAGCGAAATAGAGGAAAATCTGACTGTTAACTGGATTATTTATCACCCGAAGTTAAAAGGATTCCTAGCTGTGGGCAAAAGCCTGAAACAACAGTAGCAGCAATACTCAGAGAGTATAGACTGTGGACTTGATACTGTTCTAGGAGTTCTACATGTAGGAACTCATTCATTCCTCATAACAACCTATGAGGGAGGATCTAGGATGATCATCTCCATTTTACAGATAAGGAAGCTGAAGCCTGAGTAACTTGGCAACACACATGAAAAGCTGGGGTTTGAACCAGACAACCTAGCTCTGGAAACTTTACTCTTTTTAAAAAATCTTTTGGCCGTGCCACGTATCACGTGGGTCCCCAGTCAGGGATCAAACCCACATCCCCTGTATTAGAAGCACAGACTCTTAACTACTAGACAGCCAGGGAGTCTATACTCTACAACTATAGTATGCTACCTTTGAAATAAGCCATCATCCTCACACACATGGGAAGTGGAAGGGTCCAGAGACCGTCTAGTAGAACTGCTCACTTTATGGACCTATTTGCCCCAAACTACTAATATCTGTCTATGGAAGGAATGGTTCATTCATTCATTTAACAGCTAATAAATTAAATGCCTACTATGTGTCAGATCCTGGAGATACAATGGAGAGCAGAAAGTACAATCACAACCCTTATGGAACAAGGAGCCTACTGAAAGAAGAAATAGAATCTTTAAGAACAAAGGGCATAAAGGTTTCAGACATGCTGTTTCAACAGCATCATTTTTGTGTGTGGTCTTCTGAACACACGTTGCTTTATGCACCTGTGTCTGTACAGGGCGTGCCTGCTCCCTGGCATAGCTTTCTTTCCTTTTACTAACTACTAAAATCCTACTTGTCTGCACCCCAGTGTTCACTGTAGCACTGTCTACAACAGCCAAGACCTGGAAACAACCTAATTGTCCATCAACAGAGGAGTGGATAAAGAGGATGTGGCACATATAACAAGGGAGTATAACTCAGCCATAAAGAGGGATGAAGCTGTGCCATTTGCAGAGACCTAGAGACTGTCATACAGAGTGGAGTAAGGCAGAAGGAGAAAAACAAATATCCTGTATTGATGCATGTATATGAGATCTAGAAAAGGGTACCAATGAACCTATCTGCAAAGCAGAAATAGAGACATAGTCATAGAGAACAAACGTATGGACACCAAGGGCGGAAATGGGAGTGGGATGAAATGGGAGATTGGAATTGACATACATAAACTATTGATGAAAGTGAAAGTCGCTCAATCGTGTCTGACTCTTTGCGACCCCATGGACTGTAGTCCATGGAATTCTCCAGGCCAGAATACTGGAGTCGGTAGCCTTTCTCTTTTCCAAGGGATCTTCCCAACCCAGGGATCGAACCCAGGTCTCCTGCACTGCAGGCAGATTCTTTACCAACTGAGCCACCAGGGAAGCCCAAGGATACTGGAGTGGGTAGCCTACCCCTCCTCCAGAGGATCCTTCTGACCCAAGAATTGAACCAGGGTCTCCTGCATTGCAGGTGGATTCTTTACCAACTCAGCTGTGAGGGAAGCTCATATGATACAAAATAGATAACTCATGAGAACCTATGTATAGTACAGGGAACTTTATTCAACACTCTGTGGTGACCTAGAAGGAAATCCAAAAAAGAGGGGCTAAACGTATATATGGACTTCCCTGGTGTCTCAGCCGGTAAAGCGTCTGTCTACAATGTGAGAGACCTGGGTTCAATCCCTGGGTTGGGAAGATTCCCTGGAGAAGGAAATGGCACCCCACTCCAGTACTTCTTGCCTTGAAAATCCCATGGACGGAGGAGCTTGGTGCAGGCTACTATCCCTGGGGTCGCAAAGAGTCGGGCACGACTGAGCGACTTCACTTCACTTCAAATGTATATGTACAGATGATTTGCTCTGCTGTACAGCAGAAACTAACATGACATTGTAAAGCAACCAAACTCCAATAAAAAATTAATAAAATAGAATCCTGGACTTCCCTGGTGGCTCAGTGGTAAAGAATCCACCTGCCAGTGGAGGACGCATGGGTCTGATCCCTGATCCAGGAAGATCCCACGTGCTGCAGAGCAACTAAGCCCAGGTACTGCAACTGCTGAGCCTGTGCTCTGGAGCCTGGGAGCAACAACTATTGAGCTCATGCGCCGCAACTACTGAAACCTGAGAGCCCTAGAGCCCGAGCTCTGCAACAAGAGAAGCCACCACAATGAGAAGCCCAGGCACCCCAACTAAGAGTAACCCCTGCTCGCCACAACTAGAGAAAAGCCTGAGCAGCAGTGAAGACCCAGTGCAGCCATAAACCAATAAATAAAACCCTTTTCAAAATGGTCCACCTTAAAAAACAATCTTTGGAAAAATAAAATAAAATCCTAGTTGTCCTTCAAGACCCCATTCATATGCTAAGATTCACCTTTGATGGAGATTTCCCCCAGCATAGCTGGTCACCACACTCTCGCTCTTTGCCTAGCCTGTGGTCTCCTCTGTCAGGGCACTAATCTAATCATGTGTGCTGGGTGTGCTCCATCCATAGGTAAAGAACAGGAAGAGCGTCACCTCTGTATCCCAAACCTTAGCACGTGGTGGGCCTCATGAAATATTCCCTGAACTGAAACAACAGAAATCTTCAGAATTAAATCTTCCTTCCTCAGAGTGGTCATAGCCACCACTGGCATCCCCTGGCACCTGCTTAGAAATGCAGAATCTCAGGCCCCACCCCAGACCCTCTGAGTCAGAATCGAACAAAAATTTAACAAGAGCCCCAGGTGATTTTTGTGCATGCTTAGTTATGCAATAAGTTTGTCGAATAAAAGATAAGAAGAAACCAATGCCCTGGTTCTCACTTTATTGTTCATTCTGCTACCCCCAGGTGCTGGGCTCAAGATCAGATCTTTTGACTTTAAATACAGGCTTGTAACCTTCCAAGGTGAATATACTGAAGAGGCCATATTAATTGTCAGATCTAATTTGCTTACATAAGTTGTTCATTTGGCTGAAAAAAATTAGTCACCCTGCAAATACTGTCCTCAAGGATGCTTAGCAGAATTCGCTAGACTCATTAGGAACATGAGCCGTGTGTAGACTTTTCTTCCTAACCTGTGTTTTTGGGAAGGTTATTTAACCTCTTTGAGCTTCCATTTTCTTGATAATAAAGCAGAGATCATGCAAGCTTCTCTTCAAGGTTACTCCACTTATAAATATCATTTAAATCACTTGTAAATAACAGTGTTCAGTTCAGTTCAGTCGCTCAGTCATGTCCGACTCTGCGACCCCATGAATCGCAGCACGCCAGGCCTCCCTGTCCATCACCAACTCCCGGAGTTCACTGAGACTCACGCCCATTGAGTCAGTGATGCCATCCAGCCATCTCATCCTCTGTTGTCCCCTTCTCCTCCTGCCCCCAATCCCTCCCAGCATCAGAGTCTTTTCCAGTGAGTCAACTCTTCGCATGAGGTGGCCAAAGTACTGGAGTTTCAGCTTTAGCATCATTCCTTCCAAAGAAATCCCAGGGCTGATCTCCTTCAGAATGGACTGGTTGGATCTCCTTGCAGGGTATGTAACTCCTTGTGAAAATTTTTGGGAATTGGAGAGAGGGCCACTCAAACACACCTTCAAAGCCAAGATTTCTAGCTCCACTCAATTGCATTTTGTTTATGCTGAAACCAAGCAGGTCCCTGTGGGGCTCCTGGGCACAAAAGCCTTTCTGTGCCCCCCATTTCTTGATTACACAAAATAGGGTCCATTCAGCCTCAGTGACTTTCCCTGAGTTCCAAAGGGCAGGCTCAAACAATTACTAATTAGGGAAGGGATGGGATGCAAAGACCAGGGAGGAGCAGTTAAGAAACAGTGGTGCAGCCTTGGGGCAGGGTCCTGGTTCCCCCTCAGGGGATACACACAACAATATCTTTGAGCTGTTTCCCTATACTGAAGCCCCTCCATGTAGAAGTTAACAGTATGCTGCCCACAAGCATGGAGACCCCAGACTGGTTGAAACCAGAAGGTTGATGATGCTCACATCCACTTACCTCCCTACCAGTGGATCAGAAGAGTATCCATCAGCTGATCACACCCTCTTTGAGCTATAAGACTCCTCACTGCCCCCTCCAGGTCAGCACACACTGTTTTGAGGGCAGTAGCCCACTGTGGCCCACGGCTTGACAAAGCAATAAAGCAGTTCTTTTCTACTTCACCCAAAATTCTGTCTCCAAGAATTAATTCAGTGTCTGAGTACAGAGGCTGGATTCAGCTTCAAAGTGATGATTGCCCACTTTGACAAGCCTGGCTGGGAAGAAGCAGCCAATCAAGAAATTGAGTGGACTGAGTTATGTGAGCATACGTGCAAATGTACATGCTATGGGGTCGGGTTGCAAGAGGAAGGGAGCTAGGGAGCTCGGGCAAAAAGCTAACTGTCCACCAAATCCACACCTCCCGGTCACTAGCAAAGGCCACTAGCAGGGCTCCGGCCCTCTTGTATCAGGGTGGGGTCATTAATCAGGTCCCCTCGATGGAATCTGAGCAGACTGATACGTGCCATTTCTGGGCCGAGTGTTATAAAGGCAGGTATGCCTTTTCTTTCCAAGAACAGAGTGGTGAGAACATTGACACCCATATGAAATGTAGGGGCCTTTATCCCTGAATCACCCACTGACCAGGGTATATAAGCCAGGAGGAAACTGTGTGGACAAATTATATTGAATTTATATCACTGAAAATGAGAGGTTATTTGTTAGAGCATTACCCTAACTAGCACAAGAAGAGTCTTAAATATATGGGGAGTAAGGGAAGAGAAATAGAACTGGACAGATGGGACTGGAAGCCCAAATGGTTTGCCATAAAAAGCCGAGTAGCCAGGTGGAGCTCCAGAACAAAGCTGGTGAAGTCTCAGATGTTTATAGCTGAAATCAACTTGACAGTCCAAATGTTTTGTCCATTTCAAGCAGCTAGGCTTTTGAATTAGGGAAACGGAGGTACAGAAAGACAAAATGATACCAGAGATGTGCCTCATAGGAAGTGCTCTGGGATGCATGCAAACCCGGAGCTGCTCGATGCAGTCCACCCTGGGACACTCATGTCCCCAAGCATGGCTCCTCTTACCACTCCTTATCAGGACAGGATGCAATGAGCTGTATGAAATATAACTGAGCTGGACATTTAGAGCAGACTATTTTTAGGGAAAGGTCACAACATAAAAACGACATAAAAGCAACTGAGAAGAAAGAATGATCCAGGTGGGTTGCCTGGAAGAGAGGGACAGAATGAGAACTACCTTTCAAAAATGCCACCTGCCTGCACTGGGTGTGGTCTGGGAGCCGGGGTAAGGCTGTCCTCCTCTGCTTTTTTATTTTTGAATCTCCGGTCCTATTTTAGTTTTCAGTAGCCTTGTTGTGGGCAGGAGAGGCTTCACTGCCCCACATTGAGAGCATCTTCCCAGGACCTGCGGGGCTGTGGGCATCTGACCATCAATGCCTCTATGAACAGCAGGGAGGGGCGCCTCCAGCTGCCAGGATCTTTGCACATTCTTCTCCCATTAGAAACGGCTCCTTCACCACGAGCTCAGGCTGCTGGAGAATGTAGGGCAGCAAACTCAATCTTAATTTAGTGTGGCTCCAAGTTCTGGAAAGGAATCTGGAGCACAAAAGCTCAGTTCAATGGCTGAAAATAAATGGGCGAGGTGCAGAGAGCAGAAGTAACTTTAGTTGTCCTCCACTAAGGGAAGTCCTGGAAATTGATTAATGCAGAAGGAACCCCAAACGTGTTACTTATTGAACTTAAAGCTCCCAAGTATGTTGATATGGGCATGTAGACTTCTTTATATTTTTACTTATAAATATTTACTTCTATATATTTTTAGGGTAATTTCTTTCTCTCCTCTTTCTCCATGGTGACAGGAACTTTTGTAATTTGTCATATACCTATTTTATAATACGCCATATTTCATTACAGTTATACTTCATTAAATTACATATCATTATACTTATACATAATGAGAAATGCTGGACTGGAAGAAACACAAGCTGGAATCAAGATTGCCAGGAGAAATATCAATAACCTCAGATATGCAGATGACACCACCCTTATGGCAGAAAGTGAAGAGGAACTAAAAAGCCTCTTGATGAAAGTCAAAGAGGAGAGTGAAAAAGTGGGCTTAAAGCTCAACATTCAGAAAACGAAGATCATGGCATCCGGTCCCACCACTTCATGGGAAATAGATGGGGAAACAGTGGAAACAGTGTCAGACTTTATTTTTTTGGGCTCCAAAATCACTGCAGATGGTGACCGCAGCCATGAAATTAAAAGATGCTTACTCCTTGGAAGGAAAGTTATGACCAACCTAGATAGCATATTCAAAAGCAGAGACATTACTTTGCCAACTAAGGTTCATCTAGTCAAGGCTATGGTTTTTCCTGTGGTCATGTGTGGATGTGAGAGTTGGACTGTGAAGAAGGCTGAGCACTGAAGAATTGATGCTTTTAAACTGTGGTGTTGGAGAAGACTCTTGAGAGTCTCTTGGACTGCAAGGAGTTCCAACCAGTCCATTCTGAAGGAGATCAGCCCTAGGATTTCTTTGGAAGGAATGATGCTAAAGCTGAAACCCCAGTACTTTGGCCACCTCATGTGAAGAGTTGACTCATTGGCAAAGACTCTGATGCTGGGAGGGATTGAGGGCAGAAGGAGAAGGGGACGAGAGAGGATGAGATGGCTGGATGGCATCACTGACTCGATGGACGTGAATCTGGGTGAACTCCGGGAGTTGGTGATGGACAGGGAGGCCTGGCATGCTGCGATTCATGGGGTCGCAAAGAGTCGGACACGACTGAGCGACTGATCTGATACTTATACTTGGGCTTCCCAGATGGCGCTAGCGCTAAAGAACTTGCCTGCCAATGCAGGAGATACAAGAGACATGGGTTTGATCCCTGGGTTGGGATGTTCCCTTGAACGAGGTCATGGCAACCCACATCAGTATTCTTGCCTGAAGAATCCCATGGACAGAGAAGCCTGGCAAGTTACACTCCATGGGGTCACAGAGAGTCGGACACAACTAAAGTGACTGAGCACATACGCATGTATGCTTATACATAAATCGTTATGCTATGTCAATACATACTTAATGTCATATATATCAAATATTTATTATATGTTTTGTATTTTTCATATTTATATCTCATTGTTCTGCCTTTACTTGTGCTGATTCCTCTGTCCAGGATTCCTTTCCTTGTTTTTTTTCATTTGGCTGACTCAACTTCAAAGAAGCAAATAAGAATCATCTTATCTAGGAATGTTTCTCTACCCACCTCCATCCCCACTCCAGGCCTTCTTTTTATGGTCTCTTAGCTCTTGCCTGGAAAATCCCATGGATGGAGGAGCCTGGAAGGCTGCAGTCCATGGGGTTGCTGGGAGTTGGACACGACTGAGCGACTTCACTTTCACTTTTCACTTTCATGCATTGGAGAAGGAAATGGCAACCCACTCCAGTGTTCTTGCCTGGAGAATCCCAGGGACAGGGCAGCCTGGTGAGCTGCTGTCTATGGGGTCGCAGAGTCGGACACGACTGAAGCGACTTAGCGGCAGCAGCAGCAGCATCCTTTGCTTATTTTAATAATAGAACCTCATACTGGATTATAGTTATTGGTACTGCCCTGAGCCTGTTCTGCAACTGGTATTGATGGGTTCCCATTGACTGTGGGACCAGTTCCTTGATCTGGATTGTATCTTTTTTTAGAGATGCTGTTTAACAAGGGACTCTTTGCAAACTCAAGCTTCTAAACCAGTGTATCTCAATTCTTGGCTGAGAATCTCAATGACCCATATTTAAACACCCTCTAAAGGGTGGTGGTAGAATCAAGCTTTCTGCCAGACTTACTTTCACACGAGCCCTGGCGCACCAGAAAAACACCCAGGGATGCTGGTAAGAAGGAAAAGTTGTTCTTTGGTTCTACCGAAGTCAGGAGGAAAGGAACTAAGAGGGTACACCAGTGATTTTTAGAGCTGGTCAACCTATAGATTTCCCCCAGTGCTTGGGAAATTCCCACCCTATGATATTTGCTGGGAGGGAGACACAATTTTACTGGACAAGCTGAAAAGTTAGATTGTTTGCTTCTTTGTTACTCGTGGGGAATGACTGGGGCTCAGCCAATTGGACACATACGCGTGCCTCAGGCTTGCTTAACTTGAGATGCAAAGAGGCAGGGTCAGGAGGTGGTCAGAGGCAGCCAAATCCAGACTCTGGGGCTGCAGGAGGAATGCTGTGTGCAGGGGTGGAGTCTGGGACAGGGCTGGTAGCACAGGGAATGGATTCTTCAGGAACAGAGGAAGCAGCCAGTGTCCTTACTGGCCCGGTGCCCTGCTGTGACGTTGGCTGTGCTTTCAACTTCATTCTGGCCCATTTCCTGAGCCTGCCTCTCCATCCTTCCGCAGTGACTCTGGGAGCCACCACGTGGCCTTTCACTACATTTCTTTTACAACAGCCAGGGTTGGATTCTTTATTTTTTTTTTAAAAAAAGCATCAGTTTTCATTTATTTCAATTCAGAGAATAAAAATTGACTTGATTTATCTTTCATTCATTTGCTATAATGACTTAGAAAACCAATTACTAATAAATGTTTAAGAATTTTAAATTGTAAAATATTACTAAGATATTAAATATCCTATACAAAATTTTCATAAATATGTCCATAAGTAAACTTTGTATGAACCAAGGAAAAGAGAAACTATTTTTTGCTTATTTTGAGTTATAAAAAATAAGATCTTAAAACCAACAAATACTGCTCCACATTTACAAGTGATGCTGTTTTACAAATTTTTCAGCTCGTGGACTTTAACAGGGTTGGATTTTTTTTTGCTTGCAACCATTAAAATGTCTGAAACAATCTACAATATGCTTAATGCTCTATGATACGCTTATACCCATCCTTCGCTTTGTATATATCTTCACTGACATAATCTGTATAAACCACTATAAGGTGGCTGTTAAAATGCCCAGTTTATAGAGGAAGATCCTGAGATACAGGTATGTAAATTGCCCACAGTCATACACAAGGAAGAGTGAGAACTGGAATTCTAAACTGGTCTGCCTCATTAAAGGGCTTCCCTGGTGGCTCAGACAGTAAAAAATCCACCTGTGATACAATAGATACTGCTTCCATCTGTGGGTTGGGAAGATCCTTGGAGAAGGGAATGGCTACCATTCCTTTGGGAGGGCACTCCAGTATTCTTGCCTGGAGAATTTCATGGACAGAGAAGCCTGGTGGGCTACAGTCCGGGGTTCATGTAGTTCATGGGCTACAGTTCGACTCATGCAAAGAGTCGGACACGACTGAGTTACAATCACTTTCACTTTTTCACTGCCTCATTAAGGAGCCCCCAACCCCGCCCCTCTGATTTTCACTACATACTATATCATCTGGCACAGAGGAGGCACTGATGGATGGATGGATGGGTGAAGCAATAATAGATGGTTGGGTGGATGGATGGATGGATGAGTGGGTAGCCAAAAATATATTTGCAAAACAAAAATAAGCTGTAATCCTTTTTTGTATTGTTTTAAAGACATTATGGGATTTCCCTGGTGGCATAGATGGTAAAGAATCCACCTGCAATGTGGGAGACCCAAGTTCGATCCCTTGGTAGGGAAGATCCCCTGGAGAAGAGAAAGGCTACCCACTCCAGTATTCTTGCCTAGAGAATCCTATGAACAGAGGAGCCTGGTGGGCTACAGTCCATGGGGTTGCAAAGAGTCGGACACGACTTAATGACTAAACTACCAAATCTCTGTAGGTCGCTCAGCAAGAGCTGTGTGCATTAAGGAAGCCCCTTGACCTGATGAAGCCTCAGTGTGCTGATCTGAATGGAGAATCAAAAGACCCATTTTTTGTTGTTATAAAACAGCCTATGGGAACATGCTCAGAGCCTTGCTTGGTGTATGTGAGGTTAATACTTTAGTGTATCTCAAATTCGCCAGAGTTCGAAAAAGTGGTGATGAGCATTGATGAGGAGGAACCAGGACTACAGCTCAGCTCAGAAGGGAGCCCTGAATGGGACATTCACAGCCCCTCATGACTTGACCCTTGTCTGCCAAGGTAGATGGGCTTGTTCCAGACAAGTCAGGGCATAGATAGGAATCTATACAATGGAAGTGACTTAGCATGCATAAGAAATATAAAGAAGGAACATGTGTAATCGCCCCTGAAGCCTCCAGATCATATTCTGGAATCATTTTTTCCCATAAAAGTATAAAAAGCTCTTGTTTTTCCTACTCAAAATGTAAAGGCAGGCAAGCCTGCTGCAGGGGAGCCAGGCAAGAGGTTGATTAGCAAATATAACTGCATTTCTCTGACATTCTTCTGGAGGCTCAATTTGGAAGTGTTAAACTCTCTGATGAATAATCACTAGTTAATGAGTTAATCAATCACATGAAGAAAGGCGCTGACATTTAGGCAGACAGAAATCATGGCGGTGAGGTGAGAGCAGCCAGGGCAGAGACGGAGGTGGGGGTCTTGTTGCTCACCTGACATTCTCGTAGCGATGGATGTAGATCCGGTGGAACTGATGCTGTAGGTGCTCGTCTTCCACGTTGGTCATGTCATTGATCATCTCCAGGACAACAAAACGAGGAAGCACGGACAGCACAAGTCGCTCCTGGGACAAACCAACACAAGGGTAAGAACTAAAGTATTGCTGCTCTATCAGTAAGCAAAGGACATTAGAGCCATCAAGCCATGAGATTACAGCTGCCCTGACGGTGAGCCCTGAGGGAACTCAGGATGGAGACAAAGGAGCCGCCCACTGCCAAGCCCATGTAGCAGTCAAGTGGCTGCAACTACCCTGGACCACGCACCCTGAGGAAACTCCGATGAGGAAACACATGATACTTGTCTCAGAGAGCGGAGCTGCATATCAAAAGCATGATTTCAATGAGCCCAGATGCTCATATCTTCCCTTACATAGAAAAGCGCCAAATTCCTTAAGGAGAGATGTTTGATTTTCTTTTGTTAACAGTACTCCTTTGATGTTCCAACTACCTGGTCTCTTGTTGCAAAAACTCTTATATATCCTGGCTCCCCCTTCCGCCCTTGCCTCTTAGACAGTTTTCTCAGCATGTCTGAGATGCTGTGTTCCAGGCTTGAAATCCTCAGAAAGTCTGCTGAATAAAACACAACTGTTAGGGGAGTGGGTAAATTTCCTCGGTTCTGTCTCATCACAACAAAAATTTGAAGCGACAGACGTTAAAGCCCTCGGCACGTCACAGCTCTCGGACAGTGTTACAGCTCCGCGTTATAGCTCAGTTTTATTTAGAAAATAAAAGGAAAATACATCCTCGAGACATGAGTGTATGCTGACCCAAAAGACACAAAGAGAAAACAGAGAAAGAGAGAGAAAGAGAGACAGAGAGAGTGTGTGTACATGCGGACACACAGAGAGACCCCGGGCCCTTTGGCTCCTCTTTTATATGTTCTTTTCCTCCCCCTGGGCCTGCCCTATGTAAACTGGGCTAACCAGGGCTGCTGTTTGTTCTACCTGAGGTCCCACTCAGGTCCTCGGACATTCCTTTGTTCTATTTTCGCAGTCTTTCCCCTTCCTTGTCTTTTAGCCACCGCCATTCTGGTGGTGGAAAAAGCCATCCTTTTTCCTATTCTAACTACCTAACAGTAACTATCAACTTTTAGTTTGTGCAATTTTTTTCCAGTCAACAAGGGACAGTCTTGTTAAACTGATCACTGGGTCTCAGAAGGGTGGATGAAGCATGTAGAAGTCATGGGGCTCTTGGCTGAACTTCTTGAGGAACTATTGATTTTCTACCATTCTAGGAACATGACAAATGTCTACTGAGTCCTTGTTATTTTCTGGGCGCCATGCTGAGTGTTGGTAGATGGTGGTGAACCAAATGGATGAGAGCCCTACTATTGTGAAGCTTACATTCTAAAAGGAGATACAGACATTGAATACAACACACCCAAACATGCCCACACACGTTAATGTGTAACAAATGCCAAGAAGAGCAGGTCATGATCAGAGATTATGATGGTTGATGACATGATCCAAACTGGGGGTCAGGAATGACCTTCCTGAGGAACTGACATGTAAATGAATTTCTGAAAGTTTGGAATGAGCCAGCCTTGTGTAGTGTAAGAAGAGAGCCCCAGGAAGAGCACACAGTGAGTGCAAATGTCCTGAGGCCAATGGAGAGCAATGGTGTGGCCGGAGGGTGGTAAGAGAGGAGTGTGGTGATATGCAGTGAAGTTGGAGGTGTAGATAAATGTGTCAGGCCTGCCTAAGATGTTAGCATTTAATTCCAACTAAAACCGGAAGCCACTGCATGCTACTAAGCAGAGCAATGACATAAGCTGATTGATATTTTAAAAGAACATCCTTGGCTGTGGTTTGGAGAATGAATTGTCAGAAGGGGCTAAGGGTGTGGGCACGGAGACAGGTGAGAGGTGATGGGGAGATACGGTCTACAGGACTGGCAACCAGAGGGATGGCAGGAGAGAAAGAGGCTGTAACCATGGTGATAGCTAGGTTTTTGAGTTTGGTTAATGGGAAGCATGTGCTACATTCCCTGAAACGGGGAACATGGGAGAGGAATCAGGCTCAGAAGACATCAACTCTTCCTCAAGAGGAAAGGAAACCAGACACATATAGCCTGAAAATAGGAACCCAACACTTGTCAGAAAAATGTTTTACCATGTGACCAACACGGTAGATAAAAACAAAACAACCCATTGACTAGCAACATGAACTAAATCCTAAAAAGATCTTGTGCTGTGGGAACTAGGCAAGGATCTGCTTCTTTCTTTTTCTATAATTTGCTCTAGTATGGAAAGGAGTTTAAGACAGATACATTTTATTATTATTATTAATTTTCAAAATTTAAGTATAGTTGATTGACAATGCTAATTGTGCATTAATTTCTGCTGTACACCAAAGTGATTCAGTTACACAAACATATATATATACATTCTTTTTAAATACTCTTTTCCATTATGGTTTATCATAGGATATTGAATATAGTTCTCTGTTCAAACAGTAGGACCTGGCTGTTTATCTGTTCAACCTATAACAGCTTATATCTGCTGACACCAACCACGCACTCCATGCCTCCCCCAACCCCTCCCCCTAAGACAGGTGCATTTTAATCATCATAGTTTCTCATATCTTCATAGATATTTATGGATCCTAAGTATTTTCACCATTCATTCTTTCATTTGTTCCTCACAAAACCCTGAAAAGAAGCAGGCACAAATAATTAGCTTCACTTAGCCGAGAGACTGAATCAAGTCAAATCACTTGCATGACCTGAACAGTTACCACATGGCAAAGCCAGGACGCAATCCTTTGCCACGCTTTTCCTGGATGGGATTCTTGGTGAGATGGGGAAAGCCTCAGGTTCTAAGTCTGACTGGAGTTCAGATCCTGCCTTCATCCCTCAATAATAAGGTAACACTAGGTGAACTACATCCTCTCTCTGAGACTTAGTTCCCTGATTTGGGAAATAGTGATAATATCATCTACTTCACAAGGCTGCAATGAAAATTCAATGAAATAAAATACGGCAAGTGCTGGAGTTAATTCCCACCTGCTTCCTCTTTGCTCTATTTAGCCCTCCTCTCATATGAAGGGCTTTATCAATGAAGTGTCCACAGAGCTTCACATGATGAGGTTTTTCCTCTTGGGAAAGCTGTCCCATTGTGGGGCTGAGAAGCCTGCTTCCTGCAAACGCCCCTGCCTGATGTCCATTTCATGCTTATTATGCTATCTGTCAGTTTCCAGGTACTTGTGATCCAGTTCAGGTAATTGCTGCTGGATGGGAGTCGGTCCTCATCATGGCTTTGAGGGGCACTCAGAGCCTCAAAACTGTAGATACTAAAGAAATATTTCCTAAACAAATGAGTGAATAGAGAGATGGCAGAGACTGTGTTCAGCTCATGACTGCATCTATTTCCATGGCCATCACTGTCCCTGGCATGGACTATTTAATTAATTTAATTAAATCTATTTAACTAATTATTAAATAGATTCTTTAAGTGGCAGTGCACATTCAGTCTTCAAGTATGGGATAGACACTTTATGGGAGACTTTTATTTTTTTATTTTTAGAAAACATTTTAATTTCAGTGTGTTCCCAGATGACTAAAAAATTTAAACTTATTACAAATTATCATACAGAAGAGCTTTTTATGACCAAACCATTTCATGTTTTATTTTCTGACTATTAGTTCTGGGACACTGGTGAACAGAACAACAGATATTATTTAGGAGGTAGATGCACCTTGTTTGCAAACAGAAATAGATTTTTTGTTTGTTTCCTTTGTTTTACAATTCCAGAAACACAAGAATTTAACATTAAATACCTTTTAATAATCAACAGGGAATAATCATAATATTGTCCCCATTAATTCTGAAGATATATTTCATAAAATTCAACATCTTTATGGGAGATTTTCAAAATAAAATTTTAATAGCAAAATTCTCCAGCACCCAGGTTTGCCAGCCTCTAGCTAGTCTGGCTGGAGAAGGCAATGGCAACCCACTCCAGTACTCTTGCCTGGGAAATCCCATGGACAGAGGAACCTGGTAGGCTGCAGTCCATGGGGTCACTAAGAGTCAGACACGACTGAAAGACTTCACTTTCACTTTTCACTTTCATGCGTTGGAGAAGGAAATGGCAACCCACTCCAGTGTTCTTGCCTGGAGAATCCCAGGGACGGGGGAGCCTGGTGGGCTGCCATCTATGGGGTCGCACAGAGTCGGACACGACTGAAGTGACTTAGCAGCAGCAGCAGCGGCTAGTCTGGCTACTGCCAACTGCCCCAGCTCCCTACCCTGTAAGGCATTTTCTTCCAGATGATGGGAAATTGCCTGGAGTCTGCTTATAAAAGCCCATTTTCAACACTTCTGCTTCCCTCAGATTTGCTAGCTGCTTGAGAAACATCATTCAAATCCCCTGAAAACACAGTCTGAAAAAAAAAATGGGAAAGTTTGCCCCTTAATACAATTCCCAAGTCTTACTGAGGTAGAATATCAGATTTTCTGGCTTTGGAGATCAGAGGTACAAGACTCTCTCCTGTAGCCAGACTGTACCCTATACCCAGGGCGGCCTTTGTACTCACATTCTGCACGACTTTCTCTCCCTGGTTTTTGTCATTTGCATGAAAAGGGGCCCCTGGGTGGATTTCAAGGGCCTCAGTGGCTCCTGCCTGGACTTGCCTCTCATCTAACTGGCTCTATTCCAGTCAGCAAAATGGCTTCAGGGGCATCTATTGCTACAGCACACCTGG
Organism: Bos indicus; assembly: GCF_029378745.1. Classification (NCBI taxonomy): domain Eukaryota; kingdom Metazoa; phylum Chordata; class Mammalia; order Artiodactyla; family Bovidae; genus Bos; species Bos indicus. The sequence continues at coordinate 9,932,954 of NC_091773.1, read as the reverse complement.
AGGGGGAAGTCAAGGTGAAAACAATGAGGGTGTCAGCACCCTCATTTTATGCAAATGCTTGTCCTGGAGGAGAGAAAGAAAGCAGGGCAGTCCTCTAGGCAGGCAGTACTTCCAAGCTTGCTTGCACCTATGCTTCTGAATGGCTTTGGGAAGAACTCACCATTCAGACCCTCGCAAACCGGAGACCTCCCAATACTCTCTGTACCGTAGGCCAAGCAAGGTCAACTGCAGTATAGGTCCAGGCTCTGGCGAGAGGCTTATCCTGGGGTTATAGATAATATCTTTTAAAAAAATGTTTATTTATTTGTTTGCGCTGTGTCTTAGCTGCAGCATGTGGGGTCTTTAGTGGCAGCAGGCAAATTCCTAGTCAAGGTGTGTGAACTCCTACTTGCGGCTTGAGGGATCCAACTTCCTGACTAGGGACTGAACCCAGGGACCCTGGATTGGGAGCTTGGAGTCCCAGACACTGGCCCACCAGGGAAGTCCCCCATAATATTTTATTTTAAAGTGATCGCTCATTGTGTAGCAAGCCAAGTGCTTTGCATTCAGTATCTAATCAAAACTTCACATTAACCATGCATGCATGCTAAGCCACTTCAGTTGTGTCCAACTCTTTGCGACCCCATGTACCATAGCCCATCAGGCTCCTCTGTCCAAGGGTTTCTCCAGGCAAGAATGGTGGAGTGGGTTGCCATGCCCTCCTTCAGGGGATTCTTCCTGACCCAGGAATTGAACTCCTGTCTCTTAAAATCTCTTGCATTGACAGGTGTGTCCTTTACCAGGAGAGCCACCTGTTAGCCCATAGTCGTGTGAAATGGAGTATTTGCTCTTATCAATAAACAAGGATGTGACAGCCATCAGGGATTTCCGGCCTCCAAATGTGAATCTCTGAGCCCAGAGAGCACCCAAAAGGGAAAACAATGCCTGTGATCCATTTTCTGCGTCCTCCCTACAGTGAATGAGGAACCAGGGATATAAATAAACCAAGAAGCAGGATGCTGGCCCAGACATCTGAGATGCATATGAAAGGAATGATTTCAGTGAGCCCAGACACTGGCATTTTCCCATACATACTGCTGCTACTGCTGCTGCTAAGTCGCTTCAGTCGTGTCCGACTCTGTGCGACCCCATAGACAGCAGCCCATTAGGCTCCTCTGTCCCTGGGATTCTCCAGGCAAGAATACTGGAGTGGGTTTCCATTTTCTTCTCCAATGAATGAAAGTGAAAAGTGAAAGTGAAGAGCACCAAATTCCTCAATTTGAGATACCTGATTTTCCTTAATTAACAATAACATTTTGATGTTAAGACTACCTGCCTTTTGTCGCAAACTTCTATCTAACCTGATTCCTCCCCACCCGCCTCCTCGCAACAGTTCTCTCGGGGTCACTTGAGATACTGTCTCCTGGGCTTGAAGTCCTGAGAATTCCAAATACAAAATACAAATACCAAATACAAAATAACTCTCAATTTCCAGGTTGTGACTATTTTTTAATTGACAGTGGGTTACTATCTTCATTGCATTTTATTGATATATATAAGATGTTGAGATTTAAAGAATTTAAGCCAAATGAAGCAGTTCAGAGTCACACAGTTGGTAAGTGCATAGTGAAGATTCAAGCCCATTTCTTTTTCCTTTGACACTTAGATTATAATTCATCCGTTTATTCACTTGTTTCTCATGTCAAGGTGTAGGTGCTATGTGACAGGTGCAGGGCTGGGCTTGGAGACTAGGCAGTAGGCAAAACCAGACACAGTAGTCACCTTTGCTGAGATAATATTCTAGAGGTAATGAATGGTAAATAAAAATATGGAGTAAGAATACAGGGTGCTGTTTATATAAACATGGAATTGAACACTTTGGAAAGACTGGGCAATATTGCATAGCTAGAACACTGCACCCAAACTAGATGTCAGCAAGCCAGCCATTCACATTTGTGGGAAAAAGAATAAAAATCCAGAAATCACTCTGATCATTTTGAGAGTACTTTTAAACATGTGGCTCCATTTTAAAGAGCTAGAAAATTTGACTGATGCATTAGTAGCTGTGGTCTCTGTAAGAAAAAACAGACCTCTGCTTGAAAAATACCTTGGCCTTATTTTAAGAGACCAGATAATGAACTTATTCTATGTTTAAATTACAAATAAAATATTTAAATTGAGTTCCCATAAGCTCCCATTTCAACCTACTTTTTCAATTTACCGAGCAGCCTCCCATCCAGATGACTTCAGCTAAAGGGATTTTACAATTCTTAATTGGGTGTCTGTCACCCTCCCTAAGGGCTCCCTGGGCGTCACTAGTGGTGAAGAACCCTCCTGCGAATGCAGGAAATGTAAGAGACGAGGGTTCGATCCCTGGTTCGGGAAGATCCCCTGGAGAAGGACACAGCAACCCACTCCAGTATTCTTGTCTGGAGACTTCCATGGACAGAGGAGCCTGGAAGGCTACAGTCCATACACAGGTTTGCAAAGAGTTGGACATGACTGAAACGACTTAGCGTAGCACAGCACCCTCCCTAAACTGGGAAGCATTTGGGAGCAAAAAGGATGTTTTTTTCCACCTCCAGAAACCAACACAGGCTTAGTGAGGAAGTGGCTATATTATCTGATTCCTTTGGTGATAAAGAGACAGATATCCTAGTTGACACAGCTGAAGCAAAATCAGGCTTTATCATAACTATCCTGATGTCTTAAGGAATCTAGGGGCAAAACCTGGACTTTGGAAACAAAAAGACCCAGAGACCCATGACTCTTTCCCTAAAACTTGGGTTTCTTCTTCTCCTGAAGGTCAGCTTCATCCTCCTCTCCGACTTCTCAGCCACTGGGAGCTCTTGGTCCTTATCCTTTGGTCATTTTTGAGAAAATTCTTGCAGAGTTCAAGATGCAAAATGTTTGCTCAGGGGCTCTGCTTGGGTCAAGCATCTAGTTCATGCTCACGGTGCAGGATCAGGACAAAGATTATGGCGTTAATGGGGTGATCATTATAACAGGGGATCTTCCTGGTGGGTTCAGTGGTTAGGATTCTGCACTTTCACTGCTGAGGGCCAAGGTTCAATCCCCGGTCAGGGAACTATGATCCCACAGGCTGTGCAGAGCAACCAAATAAGTAAATAAAAGGATTAAGGTTGTTCTGCTTTTTATTATCACCATTCATTGGCAGTTTTAAACAATGTCAGCCATAAAATACCCCTGTTCACTCCCAAGACGATTGCTTAGCAGAGAACTTGGCATATAGGACACCTGTAGATCCATCCATGATGTGGCAATGCACACCTCTGTCATCCATCTCACCCTGGCCGAGGCTCAGCACATCCGTGGCAACCGTTAGCTGAGGGTCTAGTCTGATGTATCAACCGCTATAACTTGATGAAATAAAAAGGAAGGCACTTTCTTTTGCCCTTTGGGAATGCAATGATAAACCAAAGGCAATATGACACTCGGGGAGATGCTATGTTCTCCTAAAGGCATTTAGTCAAATGTGAGGAATAAAGAACACATTTGTTAGCCCAGAAGACATTAGGTACTAAACCTGCTGCTAAGTAGCCTCTCTTGAAAATCTTTTAAGCACTTCTTAAGGCTTGAGATTTCAGTCTTTTCAGAGAATGCTAAAAGGCTCTTTTCCACAAAGTTCACTACTTTTCTCAGACGCAGATAACACGATTAAGCATTGTGCTATTTTCAATAAAAAGATGTTGGTATGTAGGTCAGAAATCACAATCAGAAGAACTAAATTTTTTTTGGCGTGCGCTCACTAATTTTCTGATCTTGGACAAATTACTTAAATGTCTTTGAATCTGAGTTTTCAGGTATAAAGTGGAAGGAAGTGTTAGTCACTAAGTTATGTCCAACTCTTTGTGATCCTATGGCCTGTAGCCCACTAGGCTGCTCTGTCTATGGAAGGCTCCAGGCCAGAATACTGGAGTGGGTTGCCATTCTCTTCTCCAAAGGGTCTTCTTGACTCAGAGGTTGAAACCGGGACTTCTGCATTACAGATCCTTTACCATCTGAGCCATCAGATGGAAGTAAGTACTAAAGCAGGTATAAAAGCAGGTACTAAATCTCATTCTGCCTACTTCACAAAGAAGCTTTATTGAGGATGAAACATTCCAGCTGGATATTATAGTGTCTTTAAAAAAAAAAATGAGCTTGCTGGACAGAATCAGAGGAAAACATTCAGGCAATGGGCAAAGATGTGGAGAGAGATGGAAGATGGCAAGCTTATGGAAAAGTTCACCAGTATGCTAGGTTCTTGGTGAAGAGGCACTGGTCAGAACTGAGACTTGAGAATTCCACTGGAAACAGTTTGGGATGGCCCTTAAATGCTAGAACAATTGGGAGAGTAGCAATGACATATATAAGCATCACTGATTCAATGGACATGAATTTTAGTAAAGTCCTAGAGACAGTGGAAGACAGAGAAGAGTCTATGGGGTTGCCAAGGGGCAGATATGACTTAGCGACTGCACAACAGCAATGTGTGAAACAGAGAGCTGGTGGAAATCTGCTGTATAATCCAGACACCTCCGCTTGGTGCTCTGTGATGACTTAGAAGGGAAGGATGAGGAGGGTGGGAGAGAGGTTCAAGAGGGAGGGGATATATGTACACATATAGCTGATTCACTTTGCTGTACAGCAGAAAGTAACACAACGTTGAAAAACAACTATACTCCAATTAAAAAAAAAAAAAAGAAAGAAACCTGATCTTTAGCCCGTAGGGGACAACAGAGCAGTAAGTGATTTTTAAAACTGGGAGTTACCAAAAACAAACAAACAAACAAACAAACTAAGAGTTACAGTCAAAAAAGTAAAAAGGCCACAAACATCCTTTTCTGAATTAGAGACTGAAAAGTTAGTGTCTACATTTTCCCAAATCCTGCAATTCTGGATCTGATTTGGGTTTTGACAATTAGATGCTTTTCTACAGGACTTAGAATTTGGAGGTTAGACAGAAGCTATTTTTCATCTACTTCTGTTTTTTTTTTGTTGTTGTTGCTGGCAATTATGATTATGGAGATACTGGGATTTGAAATAGCAGCCTTCCGCTATCTACTCACAAGATTTACGGCTGTTTGAAAGGTGGCCATTGTCCATATTTTTGCCAGTGGGGGACTGAAAAGGTGGCACTGGTCTGGAACTAAGAGCTGTGGCAACAGGGGTTCCCTAATTCTCACTCTTCACAGCATGTGGGAAGCTAGTCCCCAAGGTTTAGAAAAGAAACATAGATGTCCCAAGAGAGGATTTAACCCACCTTCAAGGCCAAGGGATAAGAAAGCCCTCTTGTGGCAGGAAGGCATTTTATAATTTCATCAACACTCAAAAATCCTTTCTAAAATTCATCAGGGGACTTTTCTGGTGGTTCAGCGGTTAGGAATTCACCTTCCAATGCAGGAGATGTGGGTTCGATCCCTAGTTGGGGAGCTAAGATGCCACATGCCAAAAAACTAAAATGTAAAACAGAAGCAATATTGTAACAGATTCAATAAAGACTTAAAAAAAAAAAAGATCCACATTTTAACAAAAATAAAATTCATCAGGACTTTAGAAATTAGATATGCCTTGCCCTAGAAGTCCTCTTGACTATATATTTGCAAATGACACACACCACATGTCACTCTGATATTCTATTACACACCAAAAGAGCATGCCTATTTGCCTCTATTTGACTATTCAATTCAATTTCCTTCAATAAACAGGGTCATGCCTGAAGTCTTCCTGGAGCTGAATAGACTCCAGCCCCAGAGAACGCACAGCCGGTGGGGAATGCAGGTGCAGGCACACTTCATGGCTCATATCAGTAAGCGCCGTCAGAGAAGCAGGAACCTGGCCCTCTGGGGAACACCAGGAGTGACCCGAGGAGGGGTGGGATAGTGGGGTCTTGTGGTCCCTGTCCCTCAGTCACACCAGGACATTTATTTCAAATAAGTCTCTCAATAATTTCACGAAGGGAGTTGGATTATGGCCGATTTAACAGGAAAACCAAGGGAGCTACAGCCTTTGCCCAAGCTTATGCAGTCAATAAGGTGCAAAACTGGAACTTAAACCAAGTCTTTCTGAGTCTCAGCATCGATTAAGTCACCTGTGAACACAGTAGGAGCCGTCCAAGAAATAAATTTTCCAGTGAAATTCTAACACTGAAAAAGTCAGAAATCACAGAGGCTCATCTTTGGAGAACTCTAGGCGACATTTGGCACCCCACTCCAGTACTCTTGTCTAGAAAATCCCATGTATGGAGGAGCCTGGTAGGCTGCAGTCCATGGGGTCGCTGGGAGTCGGACATGACTGAGCGACTTCACTTTCACTTTTCACTTTCATGCATTGGAGAAGGAAATGGCAACCCACTCCCTTGTTCTTGCCTGGAGAATCCCAGGGACGGGGGAGCCTGGTGGGCTGCCGTCTATGGGGTCGCACAGAGTCGGACACGACTGAAGCGACTTAGCAGCAGCAGCAGCAGCAGCAGCAGCAGCAGCAGGCAACATTTCCCTCGATTCTGATAAACTCCTTTCAGACCACAGTCACTTCACAGTCTGTTGTAATAACATGCTATCATAGATGCAGAGAAGCAATGGTATAAAAGCTACCGAATGTTGCTTCAATTAAATGGCTCCAGAAACATATACCTTTTGGACAACTGCAGATAGATCCTCGTGTGGAAAAAACTTTTAGTGGTATGGGGCGTTTTTTGGTTTTTGTTCTCCAAGAATATTTGGATGCACGTGGCAGAGCACACACATTTCCAAACTAGCATCCATGTCCTTGGATGGGAACCACTTGGGTATTTGCAAAGTGAAGACTTCAGCCTTGTAGGTGTGGTGGGCAGAGAATTTTCCATCGATTCCAAGTGGGCTGATCCAGACTTGTGGGTCCTGAGACTCCAATAAGTTGAAGGGATCCTATTTAAGAAAAACATGACAAGGCCTTCCCTGGTGGCTCAACAGTCAAGAATCCATTTGCCAATGCAGGAGACACGGGTTCTACCCCCGATCCAGGAAGATCCCACATACCTCGGAGCAACTAAGCCCATGCACCACAAATACTGAGCCTGTGCTTTAAAGCCTGGGAGCCACAACTACTAAAACCCTTGCACCCTAGAGCCCAAAATTCACGACAAGAGAAGTTACCACAATGAGAAGCCGCCACACCACAAATAGAATAGCCCCCCTCACTGCAACTAGAGAAAAGTTTGTGCAGCAACAAAGATCCGGCACAGCCAAAAGTAAAATGAATACAATTATTTTTTAGAAAAATGGCTGACATTTACCCAATACATTAAGAAAAAGAAAAACATCACAAAATGTAACTGCAAACTTCAGAGGACCCCTTGGAGGGCCTTAGAATGGCCTTATAAGTCAGGAGCCCTAAAGCTTCAACTTTATCATTGTCACCAAAAGTCTGCTTCTGAGCAGGCAAACCATCTTTCTTTATTATAAGTATTGGAAGATGCCAACACTTTGGAGCCTGCGGCTGTGTGTGAACAAATAAAACACAGTATCCCCAGCTCAAGTATTAATATGCAGCTGTTTCCATAGATACCTGATTAAAACTATGCCACACATGTATCTTAGAAGCTTATTTGAATAGTGTCTCTGATGTAGTTAATTCTTAGTTTCTAATTCAATTGTTATGATTATGGTACCTTTTTTAGATTATTACAGATGTTTTATAACACTCATCCACTGAAATTTTAAAAACATTGAATTTGTGTTTTATCTTGATAGAGAGAGGAGCTTTTCATGTTTATTCAAGAACGTGAGTGCATGCTCAGTTGTGACCAACTCTTTGTGACCCTATGGACTGTTGTCCACCAGAATCCTCTGTCCATGGGATTCTCCAGGCAAGAATAACTGGAGTAGGTTGCCAAGCTCTCCACCAGGGGCTCTTCCCAACCCAGGGATCAAACCCGTGTCTCCTAAGTCTCCTGCATTGGCAGGTGGATTTTTTTACCCCGAGCCACCAGGGAAGCCTTTTACTCAAGAATATCATACTTTAACAGCAACTGGGACAGAAAGCTTCGGAGGTTGAAAGATGGATTAAAATTCAAATAAGGAGCCCCTGCCCCTTGCTGGCATCATTATCAGGAGCTTGTATATCTTCTTCAATGACATTTTAAAAAATAATAAAAAAGAATAACTCACGTCCCTAGTGTGTGTATAGTTAAAAATTACTTTCACGTGTACTTGCCCACTAAACAGTCAGAAGAATCCCGAAGGCAGAAGTTAGTAAAATGATTTTCCCAGTGAGGAAACTGAGGCTAAGAGAATTTGTTCAAGGCTAGCTGATCTATTAATTCAGGGCATCAAGTCACATATCCTCTTTCTGCTGTATCTCAAAAAACCATGACTGTCAAGGCCAGGGCTCCAAAAAAGGAACCAAATCAAAGGTTGGAGGGTGTGACATGACAAAGGCCATAGGGCTGGTGGTCCTTGCACACCCCCACAAACATGAAACTGCCTAGGTCAGATGTGGGCACACGGTCTCTACACCAGTCTTTGGACCCCATAAAACCAACTGGCTCAAGACTTCAATCATTGCTTTTCACTTTGATATTTAATTCTGAGCTCAGGTCAATTTTCTGCTCCCGAGAAGAGCAATTATCAAACACTTTTCATTTACATTTGAAAAGCATGAAATATCATAACCATCAGAGCTCGCCTGAAAAATACATGCAATACTCATTCATTCATTAGTTCTCCCTTTTATTATTTCAATAGAAAAATATAGGCAGGCACTCCCTACAACATAAGGTGTAATTCAATTGTCTTTAGTTTTCTTAACTTCTCACACTCCAAACATCTCAATCAGTTTCTCCCTATACTTATTTAAAATCAATTCAGTCTCTAGTAGACTGGGGACTTTATTTTCTGTGGAATGGATTAGTTCAATGAATAAAGCACATGCCTAAGAAAGAGTAGCAATTATATCAACATCCTTACTATGAACAATAGATCTTACTGGGCACTTAGGAAGTGTCAAGCTCTGTACATGAATCATTTCGTTTGATCCTCACAACTCACGAAGTAGAAACATTTCTTCCTGCCATTACACAGATGTGAAAATTGAGGCACAGAAATGTTACGTAGTTGTCCAAGGGCACAGAGCTAGTAAGCGGCAATGCCTGCATGTGAACCTGGGCGTGTGGATGTAACTGGGTTTATCCTTTTCATGAGTGCAGTGGATCACCTGGGCTGACTCTCATGTCACAATCTTTTTCACACTTTGTATGATCTATTGTGGAGTATCATCCACTACCCATTCACGCATCTGACAAGCTGTTATTTAGCAAACATGCACTAAGCAATGCGTAGAGGCAGGCAGTGCGCTCTGCACTGGGCAGAGCGGTAGATAAGCTTCACTTCTGCCTCCTCCATGCATGCAGTCTAGTTGACAGAGAGACTGAAAATGAGTGCAATAAAATATTAATGACATTATGATAAAAGTCAGCACAGGGCACCACCTGTCACCTGCCTGTTCCAAAGCAGTATCAGGAGAGCAGATGTGAAAAATGAAATGCTCTGAGCTGTTGGAGAGGTGTAAAGATGAAGTATTTACATCCTGGTGATTAACAGACAAACGATGAGGCTCCAGTTTGTGAGCTAAACCACAAACTCTTCTGGACAATGGGGATGAAGAAAGAAGAGTTGATGGAGTGTAGGCTTCAACAGGAACACCCACTGTGGGATGTGAAAACCTCTGCAGAATCTAGCTCCCAACTGACTAGAGGGGAAGGGAAATTATTCTTTGATATTTGTCAACAATATGCTCCTATTTGGGGAGGGGCCTCATGGGAAATGCTCCTTAATTTAATCATGATTTTATTCATTTGATACAATGTTACTTACTGAATGTCTAATATCAAGTAAGACATTACAGGAGGAAGGGAATGAAATATGAGTTTTCCTGGATCAAGAAGCGTGTAATCCAGTATCAAGATGTAAGATATGTCATAAAAGACAAGATGTAAAGTGCCAAACTTACCAAATTCCAGTGTATTCTGAAAAATTGTATCTAAAGATTTTACTTTTATTTCCGGCACCTAATGGAGATTGGTCTACATTTCATAATGTACTAACTTGATTACTATTGTTAATACATTTGTTACCATTATGAAAATTCTGAAGAGGGTTCTGAAAAAAAAAGTGATCAAAATTAAAGTGGAATTTTGATTGGATTTTGATAACCGAAGTCCTAAACAGTGAAAGGAAATCAGCCAAGTGTACCAAATAGCCCCTGGATCAAGCTGTGCCTGAAGCCTAATGCTGGTTTGGGAGGAGTGCACACCTTGTCAAATAATCTTTTGCAGTTGTTATTGGTTTCTTGCAGTCAGTGGGCAGATTGGTACGAAGTTGGGGCTTTTGAAATAGTTCAGAGGAGAAAGGAGAGCATAAAAACCCCATGGGAGAAAAGCAAAGGGAACTGCCCCCAAACCCTACACTACTCTTGGTCTTCCTGGAGTCCATCATGGGCACCAGGAGCTCTCACTGAGGTTTCACTGGAAACTTCCGCTGGACACTTCTTTGAGTAGAATCACTATGTGTTTTCCCTACTTAATTCATTTGATTTCCCCAAGTCTCTCTCTTTATTCCCATTGATTACACCGTAGTCTCGGTGAGACATTGGTGCACCTACCCCTAGATATTCAGTAACACGAGGCAACGCATTCTCCTTACTGCCAAGGCCAAAATTAGTCGGAGAATCTCTAGTGAGGAAGAGAGGGCAAGAGAGCAAGGGCGGGACCTGGGCTGATGCTGGGCTGAGATAGGGAGGATTGAATGTGTTAGCTCTTAGCATCACTATTGCACAAAAGTGCATTATGGTTGAATGGATGGGTGGAGGAGAGAGACAGGGAACAGGGAAGCGCTGGATGAGCCAGGTTGATGAATACAGACTTTTTCCTGACCATGATGGAAAGCGAGTGAAGGGTTTTAAGCATGGGAATGATACCTTTAGGTTGTTCCTGTGTGAGGCTTCCTCTGCAAGAGTCACCACACTGCTATGGTCCTCTACAGTTTTCTGGTGGTATAGCATCTGGTCATGTGCATAGGATTTGTGTCCAGACAGACGGGGGTTCAAATCCCAGCTCAACCACTTATGAGTACTATGAACTTCTCCAAGCTTTTGTCTACTGGAGATCATTTCAGCATCTACTTCATTGGCAGGTAGTGAGTGTTCAGCACAGTGTCTGGATGATACACTGATTATGAATAGAGGTAGCATGTCCAGGAGACTTCGCTAAATGCATGGTATAATAGTTGGTATATGTGCTCTGGAGTAAGACTGTCTAGGTTGTAATAACAGCTCTGCAACTTATTAGGTATTGTATGTGTGTGTGTGTGTGTGTGTGTGTGTGCGTGTTTGCAGTCACTCAGTCGTGCTCAACTCTTTGGAACCTCATGGGGGACAAACCCCTGGGGGACTGTAGCCCCCCAGGCTTCTCTGTCCATAGATTCTCTAGGCAAGAATACTGGAGTGAGTTGTCATTCCCTTCTCCAGGGGATCTTCCCAACCTGGGGACTGAACCCAGGTCTCCCACACTGCAGGCAGATTCTTTACCATCAAAGCCACCAGGGAAGCCCAAGAATACTGGAGTGGGTAGCCTATCCCTTCTCCAGGGGAACTTCCCAACCAGGGTCTCCCGCATTCCAGGCAGATTCATTACCACCTGAGCTACCCGGAAAGGCCTATCCTGCTGCTGCAGCTGCTGCATTGCTTCAGTCGTGTCCTACCCTGTGCGACCCTATGGACAGCAGCCCACCAGGCTCCTCTGTCCACGGGATTCTCTAGGCAAGAATCCTGGACTGAGTTGCCATTTCCTTCTCCAAGGCCCATCCTAATGCAGTGTAAATTCATCTTTGATCACATTTGCAAAGACCCTCCTCCCAAATAAAGAGGTCTTGTCTAGTCCACCTCCCATGTCTGCCTCATCAGTTATGATGTATCTTTACCTAGAGGGAGTAGCATGCTTTTCCAAATTTGTTTATGTCAGATGTATTTGCAATTGCTAAAAGTGTAATTAAATATAGCACAAACAACAGAATATGAATATAAAAAGAAAGCCAGCTTTTGTTTCTGTGAAAAGTTGAATGCTTCAGAATTCCTCAGTGCTCTTCTTAAAAATGCTTTTGAATTAGGTGTGGGCATGAAATTTGCAAAAGACTGGAAATAAAGAAAATTTGAGAATGGTTCTGTCCTCAAGATTGCTCTAAAAGTATTTTTTAGCTATTTACCCTCTTTTATTGTCAATACATTTTGAGTGCAGTTTGTATAAAATAGAGGGTATAGAATTCCTGTCAGTGGACATATACTCACATCCAGATGAAATAAACTATTTTAGGCATGGATCTTTTTTTTCTAAAAAAAAAAATATATATATATATTTTTTTTTTTTCTTTTCCCCTCATCTAGTCTACTACTATTTTTGAAAAGTGCCTTTAACTATAACCAGGCTACAAAATCCTACCTTCCTTCCAGCATTGTACAATTAGGTTGTGTGAAGTTTCCAATTCCAATTTTCTGTAGCCAAAATTCCCCCAACAGTTTTATGAGCTAAAAGGGCCCCACAGGGCTGTTGGAGTCTGCTCTTCAGCCTCTCCCAGCTAGATCAGAGGTGTTGAGGTCAAGGATGGTGAGGGATTTCTTCTTCGTGAACTGTCTCTGGAAATGTTAGTTGTATGCAAATGAGTGCAGGATTATGGCCTCTCTTTGAATCAGGGGAAGTATTTAAAATCTGTACCCACACAGGGATAACAGATAGAAGAACACAAACAACAGGAAGAAAAACTGTAGGTACTACAATCGCAGTGCGCTCTGCTCAAAATAGGTCCAGGTGGTCCTATAGGTTCAAGGACCAACTATGATGCCCAGCTGCCATCTCTATCACTTGATTTCTTCTCAGCAACCTTGAGATAACAGGGATTATCATTTTTGACAGATAAAGCATCCAACATTCAGAGAGTTTAAGTGGCGTCCCCAAGGTCACCCAGGCACAGAGTTGGAAAATGTGAAAGTGAAGTCACTCAGTGGTGTCTGATTCTTTGCGACCCCATAGACTGTAGCCTACCAGGCTCTCCCATCCATGAGATTTTCCAGGCAGTTTCCTCTTTTTGCTGTGCCAGAAGATGCAAACCATGTGCTAGAAAGATGGCAAAGAACTAGGCAGCCAGGCGGTTGCCAGAGGGGCAAGAGGGTAAACACAAGACCCTTGAGTGAAGTCAGCTGTTACAGGAGGGTCAAGGGTCATGAAAGCGCTTCTGCTCACTGCGCCAGACCTTACTGACAGAGGCAATCACAGTGCTGGCCCCAATACTGGGCAGAGTGGCAAGAACTCATGTTAAATAAAAATACCTAAGTGCCAAGGAGAAAGTAGTTCATGACTGCAAGCAGTAAAGGAGGCTTTCTAAAGGGAAGACATCTCAGCCTCGGTTTGAGGCGTTGGTGAGACTTTCACAAAAATAGCCCTAACATTTGTAGAGTTCTTTACAGTTGAAATAACGCTTTTTCAGGCATTATGTTATTTGTCTCTGGGAAAACACCCTGTGGGTTAGAGTAGGCATTATCATTTCCGATTGAGAGATGAGGAAATTCATGCACATGGTATTCTGCAGGCAAGAATACTGGAGTGGGTTGCCACGTCCTCCTCTGGGAGATCTTCCTGACTCAGGGATCGAACCTGCATCTCTTATGTCTCCTGCAGGAAGGTTGTTTAACTCTAGCACCACCTGCGAAGCCCAGGATAGCACACGGGTGGTCTTAATGTAAGAGCTGGGGAAGGGCATACGGGGTGTTTCTGGAGCATAATGAGAGTCACCTAACTGGAGAAAAAAACAAACACGCACACATTCTGAGAGTCCAGGTCCATTTTGATTCTTCTTTGAATGAATGAAAGAATGTCAAGGCTATGCCTTACTAGTTAGCAGTTCTCTACAGCTTCAAAAATACTCTCCTAGATCCCACAGGGCACCAACATGCACCCAAACAACCAACTCAAAACTCAATAAGAAACCCAAATTTCTCACCCAATCTATCATCCAAACCATTCGCTTATACCAATATTATCTAACAAAGATGTTTCAGTTAAACAGAATTGTTTTAATACAGCTAAAACATCTGCATTTTATAATAACCTCCCTGCTGTTGCAACATATGGCAGCATCAGACTACTTTATTCCAGGGCCCTCAGAGCTTCTGAGACACTTCAAAATGCCGTATCATCATAAGTAGGTTTTGGCAACTCTCAAAGCTGAAAGAAAAACAATTAATTCATTTTAATATTTAAAATAAACATGGGCCATTTGGATCATTTGGGAAGAGAGGGGGGGGATTACAAAAATTACAGTAATTAGAATCTGACTCCCTAAAGAGAGATTTCCTAAAATGTAGCTTCCAGATGGAAAATTCTACAGCAGGTCGAAACAAGACACATTCTCAGCCTGTCCCAGTCTCTTCTGAATTGGAAAAGAGTCCTCCTCCTACCTGACCACCTGATGCAAAGAGCCGACTCATTGGAAAAGACCCCTGATGCTGGGAAAGATTGATGGCAGGAGGAGAAGGGAGTGGCCCAGGATGAGATGGTTGGATAGAATCACAGACTCAATAGGCATGAATTTGAGCAAACTCCAGGAGATAGTGGAGGACAGAGGAGGCTGATGTCCTGTGGTCCTTGGAGTCTCAAAGAGTCGGACAGGACTTAGTGATTGAATAACAACAACAACCTCTTCCTACCAAGTTTTTAATGGGGGTCACAATGAGCATCGTCCCTTTACTTATATACAGCAGAATTATGACAACATGACTCTCGTGTAGGTAGAAGTGAAGCCAGGAGCTGAAGTGAGAGTTTAGTATAACTCAGTGAAATAAACGTGAATCAGAAGATCTTATATTCCAGTCATTGTGCTGGATAAATACCAGAGAATCAGATGAATGAGGACAGCTATCTTTAATCAGTCCTTACTGGCCACAGAAAGAATGAAATGGAGACTTGTAAATGTTACAGAGTGTGACAGATTCTATGAGAGAGTTGACTTTAAGACATGTTAGAAGCATAAGGAGAGCATTTCACCTAACCTGGGGGGTGAAAGCAAGCTTCATGGAAGGAGGGATGCTGGAATAGAATATTCAGGGTAGAGACATTACGCTGAAATTAACAAGAGGAAGGTGAGCTTCCTGGGCTGAAAGAAACAAATGGTGTAGAGTAGGGAAACAGCCCTTCAGGGAGCTGATGGCCATTTGGTTTCAGGTGTGAGGCGAGGCGGTGGAGAAGAATCCAAGGAGAGAAGAAAAGGGTTAGATCCTGGAGGAACTGTCGGGCCACGCATGGCGGTCTGGGTTTCATCTTGGAGGGAATGCTACCACTGAAGGGTTTTCCTGCAGAGAAGGGGGATGTCAATGTCATTATCATTACAGCATTCTCTGTAATAGGCCTTGAGTGCATCCTCTGCCTTGGACTGAGAACTGTTCCTCCTTCATCTCACCACAACCCTGGAGAAAGGTAGAATCATTATGACCATCTTGAACCAGTGAAATTGCTCAGTCATGCCTGACTCTTTGTGATCCCTTGGACTATAGCCTACCAGGCTCGTCCATCCATGGCATTTTCATCTTACATGGAATGACCATCTTACACCCACAAAAATCAAGGTCTTTAGAGGAGGGGGGTTTGTCTGATTTCTCACAGTCAGGAAACACAGGAAGTAGGATTGGAATCCGGATCTTGCAGACATTGACGACCGTGCTTTTGATCCCTACAGTGTACTGGTCCTGAACTAGACCGGGCTTTGGGGATGGAGAACAGTTTAGAGAAAGAGAAGCTAGAGCCCGAGAAACCAGACAGGAAAGGGATGCTTAGTATGCTCTGTGCTTGTTACAGTTGATGACAAAAATTGTTAAAAAAAAAAAAAAAAGACAAAGTCCCGTCACCCAGAAAACAGAGCCAATATGAGCTCAACTTCTTGAAGCCAATCATCTAAAATAAAAATGTCAACATTTGGGCCCATTCAGTAGTTCCTTCCTGGAATTCTGCCAGCTACTATGGAAAGGAACAGGGGTGCTGTAAAGCTGAGAACCAACATCAAGGAACTTTGTTAAAAACCTAGTTTAGGAAAAAAAAAATTAAAAAAAAAAATAAAAACCTAGTTTAGAAGAAACCTTGAGCAAAGAGCTTTAGCATTTGCTGGTTTCTCCTGCCTGCTTGCTCTTGACCTTAAGAACAGTGCCTGCAACCTCAGGTTATCCAAGGAAAAGGCCTGATTTTCAGGACTCTGAGTCTCAAGGCTCAGAGCTCTTTCAAGTTCACTAAGATAGGAAGAAAGTAAGGAAACATTTCAAATTCTGGGCCATCTCATTTGAAAGCCTTGCCTTCTCTGCCCATCTACCATTGAGGAAGTTCTCAGGGATAAAGGAAACCTGAGTGAGAGATCAATATCAGTGGAAAGAAACTTTAGCATTGAATGATTCAGAGCCAGTTAGCTTAGACACTACCATACTGAGGGCAGGGAGTGGGGTGGGGTGAGGGGTGGAAGGGGGTGGAGTGGAGGGTTGGTGGGGGAAGGGGATGGTCAATATACCAGAAATACTTTATCAGAATTGTACACACAGGACTATAACAAACTCAGAGCATATTTTATTCAATCCTCAGAACAAAGAACCTTCCACCAAAAGAGCCTCTTCTCAAGCCTCATCATAAAATAATGAAGCTGACTTACAGTTTTCTATTGTTTCATATGCGTCCTCTTAGTGGAAGCAAACACAATGCTGAAGAAAAGATACTGCACCAAATAAGGATGAGGAACCTAAGACCGAGAGTTAAGCGGTTAAGGTGGCCAACTAGGAGGTGATATGGCAGAGGTATGAATTCTACGGGGCTCTCATGGTCCCTTAGACGGTAAAGAATCTGCCTGCAATGTTCCATCCCTGGATCAGGAAGATCCCCTAGAGAAGGGAATGGCTACCCACCCCAGGATTCTAGTGAACTTTTCACTGCATTTGATTTGTCACTTGTTCTCACCTTTGGGTATTATTTTCTTCCTCCTATTATCAACTTAAGAAAAAATAAAGATTAGAGAGGATGGAGGAAGGTCTGTGCATCATGTCAAATTGTTACGTCACCGCGACTCCAAGACAATGAACTTGAAGAATGGGAAAAGAAGAAAAGTCTTATGAGTACGATAAAGCAATCATTTTCAGTGTCTCCAATATTTCATAAACATTAAATAAATGACTGAGTTTCCCAGACAACTTCTCCACAATTGCAGTTCTGGCTGTGATAGTGCATCAAGAACAGTTGATAAATTATTAATCTTCAGCACTGTCTGAATTGGCATAGATCCATGGAAAGAGTGATGTGCCAGTCTAGCAACTGCCCTGTTTTACAGAGCAACATAATGTATATGTGTATATAACCTGGGAGATATCGTGTTTATTGCACAAAGTGATTTCTTTCTTAAAGCTATTTTTCAAAATTATTTTACAGTGATGCTCAGGGCAACTACAATAAATCTGTTATGAGGTTCCATAGATGTTTTAGACATCAACTTAGAATTGTCCTAATTCTAAATCCTATGAAATCCATGTAGGAGCTGGAAATTCAATAATTTTTTCTGTGCCCCTGGCAATAACATACAGCACTGGGAGTTGTATTTTGTCAAGTTGCACCTTATCTGTCCGCCTCATCCATTATCAAACAGACCTGGCTTTGCTCACTTCAAAGATCCATGTTTTACTGATGATTCGATGAGATTAAGATAAAAAAATGTTCCATTTTTGAAGCTATTTTCTTTATAATTTCCCAAACCATTATTGCACAAAGTTTAAAATAACAAGCATGTATCCACAGATGTACCTTTTTGAAAAAAAGCCTTGTATGGTAGAACTAATATATCTATTGAGCCTAGGATTCCCAAGAGTATATAAACAGTTTGAGTATAAAATATGTTCATTCTATAACCAACTTTAATATATTCCTGTTATTTCTTTTTGAACATTACTTTCAGAGGCAGAGATATGCATTAATTTTTATATATGAATAATTTAAATAGGAGAAAATCTTTATTTTTTGAAAGCTAATTTCATCTTTGAGAAACATATCATTTGAGGTCATTTTTTAAATCCTTATAACACCCACCTAAATAGGATGTCCAAGAAATTCCTTTATTTTAACCTCTTCCAGCTAAAACTCATGGTCTCCGCTTTGGACCAAGCTGCTTTTCCTATCGCATCCCCTATCTTGGGACTGGTATCATGTTCCATAAAATTTATTGTGTTCAGTGATCTCTTCTGAAAATCAGGATGAGGTATTAGGAACTACACATGTAAAAGATTTTTCTCTGAGCTTCCTATAATTTGAATTGCTATGTAGTAAAAATTTTATTTGAAATAACAATTTACACTTTGAGAAAATAAGAATTAAAGATGAGAATACGGATGGTTTTCAGAAACCATGGCCTTTTCCACAAACCCAGATGTCAGTGAAAAGCGTCAGGAAATCACTTTATATTTAGACTCATTTTATTTCTTATGGGGAACAATTGAGTGTGGAAACTAAGATCAATTCATTTTGGCCTGAGAGTCTAACATAACAATTTCAGCGTCTGTAATCCCATGACACAGACTTTGAGACAACGCTTGCTAGGCAGGATGTGTTTGGGGAGACAAAATCTCTATGGAATTCAGAGACTGGCTAAGTGATCACCAAGACACAAGGTCTTTTCAGTCGGTACCTGTCTTTGGTTTTCCGTCTCCAGGCGCAGCCTGGCCTCCACACACCTCCGTGTCTCCAGGAAGGCCTGGCGCTGGGCCCGGTCTGACAGGTAACTGATGAAGATTCCAGCTGTGTTCATACACATGAATAACACTGCCTGGGCCACAACCTAGAACAGAATTACAAACATAGCTTGGTCAAGTGGTTAAAAGAAGAGCTTTGCAGGCAAAGAGAATGACTAAATAAACAAAAACTTCCAAGGTAGGGCTTCCCTGGTGGCTCAGTGATAAACAAACCACCTGCCAACACAGGAGACATGGGTTCGATCCCTGGGTCAGGAATATCCCACATGCCCCAGGGCAACTAAGCCTGTGGGCCACAACTATTGAGCCTGTGCTCTAGAGCTGGGGAGCCGCAGCTACTGAAGCCCGCATGCCTAGAGGCTGTGCTCTGCACTCTGCACTCATTGCTACCGCAATGTGAAACCGGCAGACTGCAATGACGAGTAGCCCCAGCTCACAGCAACTATAAAAAAACCCAGGCAGCAACAAAGACCCACGACAGCCCAAAATAAGTAAATATATATTTTTAAAAATTTCCAATGTAGATCTTAAGGTAATAATCCAAATGTTTAGTAGCAGTTGAATAGAACCTTGCCCCTCATTCAGTTCTCAGGTCAACTTATTCCTACAGCCCTTCTTCAACCACACCATCCAGTTTAAAGCTTTTCCCTCCCTAAGTCCCGGAGAAGGCAATGGCACCCCACTCCAGTACTCTTGCCTGGAAAATCCCATGGACAGAGGAGACTGGTAGGCTGCAGTCCATGGGGTCGCTAAGAGTCGGACACGACTGAGTGACTTCACTTCCACTTTTCACTTTCATGCATTGGAGAAGGAAATAGCAACCCACTCCAGTATTCTTGCCTGGAGAATCCCAGGGACAGAGGAGCCTGGGGGGCTGCTGTCTATGGGGTCGCACAGAGTCGGACACGACTGAAGTGACTTAGCAGCAGCAGCAGCAACAGCTCCCTAAATCCAGATTTGAACTCAAATTTGAAACCTCAAGGAAAGCTTCCTTCCTCACACTATCTCACTTATCCCTTCACTAGCTGAAAGTTTTAATTTTTTAAAGGGTTGGGGAAGCAGGTGAAAAGACGAGAAAGATTAGTAAGAAACAGGAAACATGTTAGTTGAAAGGTACTATTGTATTTAACTTTGGTACCCAGGTTTTCCTGGGGGAGCATCCAAGGCCTGATGTTCCTAACTCAAGAGAAAATATCACATTTGTCTACTGCTTTAAGGTTCCATTGCCATTACCCATCTCCCAGGTGCCAAAGTCTCTTTAACTCTTAAGTTAAACTTTGTATTTTCACATTTGAAATTGAAAGTGTTAGTTGCTCAGTTGTGCCTGACTCTTTGTGATCCCATGGACTATAGTCCGCATGCTCTGTCCATGGAATTCTCCAGGCTGGAATCCTGGAGTGGGTTGCCATTTCCTTCTCCAGGGAAATTTGCAGACCCAAGGATTGAACCCGGGTTTCCTGGATTACAGGCAGACTCTACCATCTGAGCCACCTAGGAAGCACATCTGCCCCGTTCCAAACTTCTCTCTGGTGAAGAAAAGCAGGAGATTCTGGAAAGGAGTCAATAGATGGAAGAAAAAAAAACAGCATAGTAAGGCTTTCTTGATTTTTTATGGCTTTAGCTTGAGAGCAGATAACATAAGGTATAGTTTGAAGGTGAAAAATTGCAATGGGAAACCCAGTTGGTCTGAAGAAGCAAAGAATAAGGTTCAGTACTTATGGCTGATTCACGCTGATGGGTGGCAGAAACCAACACAATATTATAAAGCCATTATCCTACAATTAAAAATCAATGAATAAAAAATAGTAAGGTTCAGAACAACTGTAGTTGCTGAAAAGTGATGGGAAAAGCCCCCAAAGAAGAGAACCAGTGAGGAAGAACATTAAATTCCTATATAAACTCTTCTCTGACCCACATATGCACAGGGCAAAGAGCAAATGATCGAGTTAATAGTAAAAGAATTGAACTGAGATTTGAACTGCCATAAATAAATAAAATTTTAAAAAAGAATACATAAAATATTCCTAAAGGAAACAGCATAGGAGACTTGCAGTACCAGGTAACAGAATTGTTATAAAGCCATAATAATTAAGACATCCTGGTATTTACAGGGGGATACAGAAATTGACCAGTAGATGTGAATGGAGAGCCCAGAAACATAAACACACAAACTTGATAATAATGCACTGTATTTCTAAGGAGCAAATAAGGCCTTTTCAACAAAGGGTGTTAGAAAAATTTGTAATTCATTTGGAAAATAAAGTAAAAGTAAATTCCTGCCTAATCCAATATATAGGAATACATTGCAAGTGGATTAATGTCTTAAATATGAAAGGCACAAATATGTTACTATTTTGATAAATTTTTAAAATTAAATGCAAAGAATACAAACCATAAAAATAGACTGATACATTTGACAAAATTAAAATTAAGCATTTCTATTCATTGAAAGACAGCTTTAATTAAATGGAAAACACTATAAGTAGAGATATTTGCAACACTTACAACTGGTAAAAATTAATTTAAGCTCACATGAAGAACTTGTATAAATCTATAAAAATAAAAGCAATCTTATAGGATATAAAGGCAAAAGAGAAGTGGGGTATTTCAAAAACAAGAGAATATCAACATGAAAATAAGTGTAACAATCTAGGAACTATAAGTTAAAAATCCACACCCGTTCTACATCTACCAGGTTGGCACCAAAAAGGAAAAAAAAAAAATAGTGGGGCATCATCAAATCGGTAAGGATTCTGTTGGCAATGTGAACTGACATTGCTACTTGGACTTGCACACTAATCTTGAATTTGCACATCATTAGAACTGAACCTTTCCCCTTCATACCCAGAGCCGTCTTTGCACAAACAGCCCAGGAAACATGCCCAAGAATGTTAAGAGCAGCGTTTTCTACGAGGGCTTGAAAGTGGAAATAATCTGAATGTTCACCAACAGTAGAATGGATATTTTAGGATGTATTAAAATACTTAAATACCGCTCAGTGCTGTCGATAAATCTAACTATTATTGTATGAATCAAAAATGAATGAGGCCTGGGAATCTTCATTTTTTTAGGAATCTCCCAAAATCACTTTCTGCAGTGGGTCCACGGGTTGCCATAGGGAATCACTGCTTCATGAAAACGATCTGAAGATCAGAAATAACACTGCCTTTCGACCTCCTATATATAGGTCCATCAGTCATGCTGTATTGGGAAGAACAAAGTTGACTCCATATAGACCTATGTATTTTACTTTAACCTTTATATTCTATTGCTTTTGCTTCAGAGTTAGGAATGTTGCCTATAGTTTAAAGTACACAGGATAGCCTGTTCTCAAGGCTCTGACTTTTAAGGGTATGATGCTTTCCCACTCAAACAAGGGATAAAAAGTAAACAGAGAGGAACATTTGTTTAGCTGGAGAATTACAGGAACATTGTGACCTGACCTATGTGGACAAAGTGTTTCTGCATCAAGAAGTTTGCCACAATCAACCTCACCCTTCCCTCACTTTGCCTTTAAAAATGCTTTGCTGAGACCATTTCGGGGAGTTTGTGTTGGTCAGGGGCGCAAGTCATCCATCTCCTTGCATAGCCCAGCAATAAGCCTTTCTCTGCTCCGAACTCTGGTGTTCTGGTGTTATTTGGCTTCATTGTGCATCGGGCACATGAATTTGCGTTCACTAACATCACTAAATTCTGGACTCCCACAGGGCAGAGACCATTTCATTGTATCTCATCTCTTAACACAGGGTCTGGCATTGTAATACTCAACAAACACTTGTCGAGTCTAATTAGCTTGACAGAGTCACATGAGTGAATTTCAATGACCCACCTCTTGGGTGCTGTTTTGTGATGCCTGGGAAGAGGGATGTTATCACTGTGAGTGGGAAGCCCTCGACAAATTCATCCAGATAGGATGAGTCCCTCCTCACCTTCCCCATCGTCTCTTCCTCCAAGCCCTGGAGATGGAAGCTTCTCTGTGTGGGCCAGGCTGGCCCCTTCCTCCCTGGGGCGGTGTCCACAGTGTGGGCACTGCTATTTGAGGCCAGGCAGTGGAGAGCTGGAAAGGCTCGCAGAGTCAGCTGCCCCATTTGACACAGGATTTGCGCTTTTATCCTGGCAGCAAGATCTGTGCCATTCATTGCCAACCGGCCAGACCGGAGGACTGACTCGCTGGGGATCCCCCCACCCTTCTGCATTCAAAGTTATGCCACAGGGAGGTGCATCTCATTTTCTCTGCAGTTCGCTTTGTACAGGGAGCATTGCCACAGTCTGCAGTCCAAGCTGCAGGCTAGAAGAGACGCACTTTATTATAAAAACAGGAGAAAGACTGCCCTTCCATTCATTTCTGCATTTCCAAAAGCATCCTTTCAAGTGCTACTGTGTGTACGGAAAGACTAACTCTGGGAAAGTGACTATGGGACCTGTCCCTGTGGACAGTTTTACTTTTTTAATTTAGTAAGGAGGAATTCCCTGGAGGTACAGTGGATAAGAATCCATCTGCCAATGCAGGGGACATGGGTTCGATCTCTGGTCAGGGAAGATTCCACCCACCGCTAGGGGGCAACTAAGCCCGTGTGCCACAACTGCTGAGCCTGCGTGCTGCAGCTGCTGAAGCCCTTGGACCTAGAGCCCATGTTGTGCAACAAAGGAGCCACTGCACCAACACTAGAGAATAATCCCTGCTCAACTAGAGAAAGCCTGAATACAAGCAAAGAAGACCTAGTTCTGGGGGTCCTGACAAAGTGAGTGGGGCAGCCACACACCAAGGGCCTTCACATCTGCCCGGTGCTGTAGCTTCTGCAACCAGAGACCTGGGTTTGCACTTCCTGTTGCCCCCATTTACCAGGCATACGACCATAGGCGTACGACCACTTTTTGCCTTTTGAACTTTCTCATCTGAACAATGGGAATAAAGCTTCACCACATACAAGTACATACATGTATAGCTATATATTTATGTCTAAGAGATGGTGAAGGATAGGGAAGCCTGGCATGCTACAGTCCATGAAGTTGTAAAGAGTCAGACATGACTCAGCCACTGAACAATGAACAATAAATATTTGTATTATATGTATATATATGAATATGCATAGCGGGTAACAGATATCCAATAAATGTTGTATATATAAACATGAGGTTATTTTCCCCCCAAATTCTAGTGTACAGTGCAATATATATTTTTTATCTCTGAATAAATGATGCATTGCAAATTACTATTCTAGCTGGTTTCTTTTCCTGTTTTCTTGAGAAAGAAGCTACCTCCTAAACCAAGCACTGAAAATCATTCTGTGAGGATGCAGTATGCTATGATGCCAAAAATGAAAAGGTCATAGGTGTAATCCCGAATGTTCCTAGCTCTTTTTAGTTTGACTTGGAGGATGTTGTCTCTTTGAGTTTATATGAATGGGTTTGAGCACAACATTTCTTGAGTTAACCAGTCCTACATCATATTTCTTATTCAAGCTTCAGGGGTGTTCTGAACACAGGAGAAAAAGATTTTCTCCCTTCAGGTTCAGAAATAACCCAGAGGACCATGAAGTATTAACATCTCTTGTATTTACACTAATTTACAAAGAATGTTTCTGCTCATTGTTTACTATGTAGAGAAGGTAGTAGGGGGGATTATGGAGTCATTCAATCCCATCTTTCACCCCCTGGGTGACTCAGGCAGGTCATTCCCCTCACTAAGGGCGTGGATATTAAAGGGTTTGGTTTGCTTTGCTCTGTAGCACTCAGCAGTTTAGCCCAGTGGTTGAGGATCTGGGTTCCCAATGAGTGAGTGAAAATGAAAGTTGCTCAGTCATGTCTGACTCCTTGTGAACCCACAGACTGTAGCCCACCAGGCTCCTCTGTCCATGGAATTCTTCAGGCAAGAATACTGGAGTGGGTTGCCATTCCCTTCTCCAGGGGATCTTCCTGACTCAGGGATTGAACTCAGATCTCCTGTGTTACAAGCAGATTCTTTACCATCTGAGCCATCCGAGTTTCCAATAATGCCACTTATTTGTTATGTAATCTTGGCCCAGTTAGTTAATACAGCCCTCACTTGTAACAGAAGAATGCCCTCCTAAAGATGCCGTTGTATAAGTAATGATAGCAATCAGCAAAAGGCTTATAAGACAATCATTGCTTACTATGTGTTCACTGAGGTCATGGTTATTATTATTATTATTGTTGCTTTTGTTGTATGTTATATCACAAGAATGACTCATGGAAGGTCTGAGCAGGTAAGCAACCTGGGAAGCTTTGTGTTTGAGAAAGATGTCCAGCAGTACAGCAGCAGGAAGAGTTATCACCCTCTCTGAGTTAAGGACTCAGAGAAGACTGGGATGGGGGTGATTAGGAGGCTCCATGGGCTCAGCTGAGCCACCTGGAGGCACAAAGGTAGCACTGACAGCGTCCTCTGCCAGAGTCGTGGGTTCTTCTTACAGCTGTCAGCCTGAGACCAAGCTTCCTGCTTGTCCTTTATAATAATACATACTGAATTAGGAGAAGAAATTATAGGTAGTACTTGCTGCTGCTGCTGCTGCTGCTGCTAAGTCGCCTCAGTCGTGTCCGACTCTGTGCGACCCCATAGATGGCAGCCCACCAGGCTTCCCCGTCCCTGGGATTCTCCAGACAAGAACACTGGAGTGGGTTGCCATTTCCTTCTCCAATGCATGAAAGTGAAGTCGCTCAGTCGTGTCTGACTCTTAGCGACCCCATGAACTGCAGCCTACCAGGCTCCTCCGTCCATGGGATTTTCCAGGCTGGAGTTGGGTGTCATTGCCTTCTCCAAGATAGTACATAATGAAGTTTAAAAAAATAACAGAGCATTAAAGTAGTAAACTTAAGAGCATATCTAAGGGAAAAAATGATGCTGGCATGCTGAATTCAGAGGGCATATGATAGCATGATGAAAAAAGTACATTAAAAACTCTGAGTTCAGTGAGAAATGATAAAGTAATGAGGGGAAAAGGCAGTCTTTTCAGATGAGAACAAGAAGAGAGAATTATTCTGGAAAACAGAATTTAAAAAAAATAGGAGTATAAGATTAAAAAAAATGGATTAAACAAAACTCTGACATTAAGGAGGAAGTAAAAATGTTAAAGGCTAAAAATAGGAAGGACTGGAGGTGAGGAAAAATAAATGATTAAACCCTTCAAAAATAGATAAGGTAAGATGATGAAGTTAAATTTTTAAAAAATATCAGAAGTATAACAAGCAGTAGCTCAAAATTTAAAATAAACTATGCTCAGGCAAAGCGGCTTAAGATACTAGCCCATTTACAATGTTTATTCCACAGTATTCAGAGAAAGGGACAAACCAAGTGGCCAGTAACTGTTTCAATAGTATTTTCCAGGCTCAGGTAACTCCACCCTTAGCATCTCCTGCTTCTTTGCAAGGGAGGGAACGTGAGGAGAGCTTCCCTTTACACACTCCAATTGTGTACCAGATACTGAGCTTTGGCCTTTATGTATGCTATTTTATAGCAACCCAAAGGAGCTTCCATGGTGGCTCAGATGGCAAAGAATCTGCCTGCAATGCAGAAGACCCAGTTCCAATCCCTGTGTTGGGAAGAGTCCTTGGAGAAGGGAACGGCAACCCACTCCAGTATTCTTTCCTGGAGGATTCCATCGATAGAGGAGACTGGTGGGCTACACTCCATGGGGTCACAAAGAGTTGGACTGAGCAACTAACAGACTTGGTCTTATTAGCTCCATTTCATGGAAATGAAAAATAAGACTCAGAGAGGTTAAGCAATTACCCAGGGCCACAGAGCTAGTGAGTGGTACTAGCATGACCAATTGGTCTTGGTTTTCCTGGAACACAGAACTTTGCTTTAAAACCTGGGAAAACCAGGTTTTCCTTTGCTTGGTCCTGGGAAAACCAGCAGGAGTTTTCCTAGCATGCTTTCTGCACATCTTCCTTGCTATCTACTCCAGTGGTCCCCAACCTTTTTGGCACCAGGGACCAGTTTCATGGAAGACAATTTTTTCACGGTTGGTGGGGAGTTGGTTTGGGGATGATTCAAGCACATCACATTTATTGTGCACTTTATTTCTATTATTACCACATCAGCTCCATCTAGGATTATCAAGCATTACATCCCAAAGGTGGGGGATCCATGACCTATTCAATTCACAGAGCTCAAGACTCAGCCTGGTCCTCACCCCGTGTAGAAGCGACTCTCCTCTTTGTTTTCTGCTCTGTGGGACTGTATCTCATATAGTCATCTATCATCGCTCTTATATGGTGGTGATCAGTCTCATCCGCTGTCAACTCTACATCCCCAGGGCCTTGTGTAGTGCTTACACTTAACCTGTGTGTATGTGTGTGTGTGTGTTAGCCTCTCAGTTGTGTCTGACTCTTTGTGATTCCCTGGACTGTATCCCACCAGGCTCTCCCGTCCATGGGATTCTATAGGCAAGAATACTGGAGTGGGTAGCCATTCCCTTCTCCAGGGGATCTTCCCCACCCAGGGACCAAACCCGGGTCTCCAGCATTGCAGGCAGATTCTTTACTGTTTGAGCCACCAGGGAAATCTGCTCCTCATTCATTCTTAGAAGCAACAAATATTTACTGAGTGCCCCCAATAGGTGAGGCAGCATGCTAGGACTACATAAAGATGGACCAAAGAAACATTGGTCCTGCCCCCATGAAATATACAGACTGTTAACACTTCAGGCCTTTGGGATATGTTTGTTGAATGAATCAATGAGCTTGGTGGTGGACAGACTAAAGGGATGTGAGCTGTTCAGCTTCCTGCCCTCCCTTAGGGGATGCCTCAGTTAAAGATTCTCAAGACTTTTTTTTTTTTTTTTCTGTCCATGCACAGTGTGGTTTGCAGGCTCTTAGTTCCCTAACCAGGGATGGAAAAAATGCCCCCTACAGTGGAAGTGTGCAGTCCTAACACTGAACTGCCAGGGAAGTTCATGAAACAAATTTTCATGGATACCCAAGGGAAGAAAGAAAGTGTCTGTTCTCAGTTGCCCCCCTTCAATTATCCAGGAAGCTTCTATGGTTTAGAATTTTAGAGTTTGGGAGTCAGAATTTAACCCCAACACTCTACCTCTGAGAGCCTCTGAGTCTATTTTGGTTTTTAATAGAAATGACTATTGATGACCTATTATAGATGTTCTAGGCACTATCCTGGGCTTTGGGCATACAGAACAAGTCTCTTCTGCCTGAAGCTTATATTCCAGTGAACTTACTATTTCTTCACATGCAAAAGAAAAAAGAAATCCCTATGATCTAGGGTTATTGCAAAGGTACAATAAAATAACACACAAAACTTACTCTCAACATTATTATAGCTTAGCAGTCATAGAAGAATCATCATAGGTAATGATTCTTTGTGAGTAGTTATAAAGATTGAAGGAGGCAACTGTCTGACTTCCCAGGTGGTCCAGTGGTTAAGACTGCATGCTTCCACTGCAGAGGGTGTGGCCAAAAAGTTTTTTTTTTAAGTGGGGGTGGGGAGGCAGTTGCTATCCATAAAGAACTACTTAGCATTTACAAAGTCAGTTCAGTTCATTTCAGTAGCTCAGTCGTGTCTGACTGTTTGCAACCCCATGGACTGCAGCACATCAGGCTTCCCTGTCCATCACCAACTCCTGGAGCTTACTCAAACTCATGTCCATCAAGTTGGTGATGCCATCCAACCATCTCATCCTCTGTCATCCCCTTATCCTCCTGCCTTCAATATTTCCCAGCATCAAGGTCTTTTCTAGAGGGTAAGTTCTTCAAATCAGGTGGCCAAAGTATTGGAATTTCAGCTTCAGCATCAGTCCTTCCAATGAATATTCAGGACTGATTTCCTTTAGGATGGACTGGTTGGATCTCCTTGCAATCCATGAGACTCTAAAGAGTCTTCTCCAACACCACAGTTTGAAAGCATCAATTCTTCAGCGCTCAGCTTTCTTTATAGTCCAACTCTCAAATCCATAGATGACTACTGGAAAAACCATAGCATTAACTAGATGGACCTTTGTTGGCAAAGTAATGTCTCTGATTTTTAATATGCTGTCTAGGTTGACCATAGTTTTTCTTCCAAGGAGCAAGCATCTTTTAATTTCATGGCTACAGTCACCATCTGCAGTGATTTTGGAGCCCCCCAAAATAAAGTCTTTCAGTGTTTCCATTGTTTCCCGATCTATTTGCCATGAAGTGGTGGGGGACTGGATGCCATGATCTTAGTTTTCTTAATGTTGAGTTTTAAGCCAACTTTGTTTTACACAATAAACACCCCAAAATTGCAGCCACTAGTATAGAAGTTTTCACATAGACTGCCTCCAGAAAAAGGCAGTGGGCAGAGACTAAGGAGGAGCCATTGGGATTTGGTACTCTTCTCTCTTCTTTCTCCCGTATGTGCTCCCTGGCTCGTAGTCATAGAGGATACCTTGGGGTTCTCTAGATCAGCTTTTTGCCCCTAAAGAGCTGCCCTTTTGTGCCCCTCTCTATGCTGATATCTCTGGGTGGTATCAGGTCTCTTTGTCTTCAGTTTCCATTTAGGTTCTTCCATGGCTAGTTCAGGAAGGAGCCAGGAAGATAGGAAGAGAGAGAGACTGGGGCAAGCCCTCATTCTGCAGCCACCTGTGCAAAGACTGTGTTCCTGTGTAACTAACATGACAGCTCTCACTAGGTTTTGATAATACCACCCCTCTCCTTGCTCCATCAGATCTCTGGGGGTGGGAACAGCATTCTCCGTGTCTCATCGCACTTTGTGGCTCCCTCAATCCGATCCTGGGGCTTCCCAAGTGGCACAGTGGTAAAGAGTCTGCCTGCCAATGCAGGAGACCCAAGAGATGTGAGTTCGATCCCTGGTTTGGGAAGATCCCTGGAGGGGGACATGGCACCCCACTCCAGTATTCTCGCCTGGGAAATCCCATGGACAGAGGAGCCTGGTGGGCTACAGTTCATAGAGTTGCAAAGAGTCAGAAATGACTGACTGACTGAGCTGGCATGCATGAAATCCTATCCCAAACATTTGCTTGATTGACAGTGGAACCGAGAATATGTCTGATGCCAAAATCCATTCCATATCACTATGCTCAATCCTCCCCTGCAGAATACTCAGCCCTCCTAACTTTAGGACTCACGAACACTTCCTTGAATATTCCAGTTAAAGACAGCATCATCAAGGAATTCTTATTAATATTAATATCAATTAATATCAATATTAATGGATTTTGTTTTAGGAGGAGACGCTTTTTCTGGAGGCTTGACCACATCAACCAACTCAGCTGTTACTTTGCAAGGAAAACCAGGAGCCAAGTCCAGGTACAGAGTTTTGTCATATGTGCCCAGAGTATTGGAGGAAGCTTCTCCACTGGACTCTGAGTTTTATATGGTGACAATTATAACCTAGCAGAGTTTTCTCATCTGTACATTTAGCTTCTCTGTATTGATTGCAATTACAAGTTGGGGTAAGAAAGAAGACCAAAGAGAGAGAGAGGGAGAGAGGTGGAGAAAGAGAAGGGAAGGGAAAGGAAGGGAGGGGTAAAGAAGAGAGGGAAGAAAAAACCTAGAGACCATATTAAAAAGCAGAGACATCACTTTCTCAACAAAGGCCTGGATAGTCAAAGCTATGGTTTTCCCAGTAGTCACCTACATATATGAGAGCTGGACCATAAAGAGGGCTGAGTGCTAAAGAATTGATGCTTTTGAGCTGTGGTGCTGGAGAAGACTCTTGAGAGTCCCTTGGACTGCAAGGAGATTAAACCAGTCAATCCTAGAGAAAATCAACCCTGGATATTCATTGGAAGGACTGATGCTGAAGCTGAAGCTCTAATACTTTGGCCACCTGATGTGAAGAGCTGACTCACTGGAAAAGACCCTGATGCTGGGCAAGATTGAGGGCAAGAGGAGAAGGGGGTGGCAGAAGATGAGATGGCTGGATGGCATCACTGACTCAATAGGCATGAATCTGAACAAACTCTGGGAGACAGTGAAGGACAGGGACACCTGGCGTGCTGAAGCTCATGGGGTCTCAAAGAGTTGGGCACGACCGAGCAGCTGGTCTGAGCATGGTGTCTGTTCATGAGCACATGGCGTGAGAGGACAAGGATTTACAGTCTGTATCGGTCTGTGGCCTCCAGCAAGGCGCCCACCCCATCCGACTGGATGTGCCACTAGGTTTAAAGTTACATCTCCGTCACACATCATGGCTCTAAACACAAGCCAACTGCTTCCTCTGGCCTCGACCATTCCAGAGTAAAACTTGCCTATGTTGGCTTATGGAGGTAGGATACATCCATTTGCTGACTTCTTTTGGCATTTAACAGATTTTTTTTTTTTTTTACAGCCTGACTTGTGACTACGTTGTTTGCTTTAAAACCAAACCTCAGTGTAAGCTGTGATTCCAAAGTAGAGTAGGTTTCATCCAAGTAGTATATGTTGCATTGTGACACGTGTAGCAGAAAATACGGAAGTTAGCAAAACAAGTAGAGATGGGAAAAGCCACAGTCTGGATGCCCACAACTCCTGGAGCTGGCAGGTGAATAATAAATGTTTCTTTGAATGAAAAAAAGAATGAATGACTCATCTGCTGCTGACAGTCAGGAAAGACTCAGGTGTCCTTTCTGAAAAGACTGTTGATGCAAAAGGCACAGGGCATTTTTGCAGCACTGTGTTGGAAATGAAGTCTATAAATATTCACAGGCAGGCAAATCAGATATGTTTTGAAGACCCAAGTGGACACTGATTCAATTCTCTTCTCTCTCCATCTAGGGCCTGTCAGGCATCGCATCTCAAGTGCTTTATGGATGTGGCTAGGAGGAGGCAAAGGGTCAGCTGGGGAATGCGAGACTCAAATGAATTGCTCCCTTGCTGGATGGACCCTCCTGGTCAGGTCACTGGCAGGTCACTGATGAAATGTCCCTCTTTGTCACATTCTCCGTTCCTGACACACAGGACACGGAAGAGCTGGGAATCGCTTTAGCTACCTTTAGTGGTGCTTTCTCTCAGGACTTCCCTGGTGGTCCAATGGTTAAGAATCTGCCTTGCAATTCAGGAGGTGAAGGTTCAATCCCTGGTCAGGGAACTAAGATACCACACCCTGAACAACTAGAGTCTGTGCTCCCACATAATGCAACTAAGACCTGAGGCAGGCCAGATGAAAAAAAAGGGGTTCTTCTTCCAGAATTAGCTTCAAAAATTTTAAAAATGGAGGTGATGGTATGAGCCTGGGGGGTTTTGCTTAGCTTGGAGATAGATGCATGTGCGGGAGCCTGGCCTGGGGACAATATTAAACATGTCTCCAGTAGCGTCGTGTCAGACCCTGGGATGTCCTTTGTGACAGAAGGGGTGTGAGAATGGGCACAAGATTGCAGGATCCAGTGGTTGCATCACTCCCAGGAGCTGAGGGAGCCCTGGATTGAATAAGGGAGCACCTTGGCGTCATTTTGTAGTCAACCTCTCCAAAGTTGGGACGCCACTCTTCAGGATGCAGTGGACACTTCAAAGGCGTGATGCTAAGCCCTGGTAGGTGGGATGCTAAGCCCTGGTAGAAATAAAGAGGGGAAGCAGGAGTGACCCCACTTACCATCTCTCCCAGTGACCCACCTGGGGAGCCTGAAACCCTGAGTGCTCTAGCTTTAGAGTTCCAGCTCTCCACAGGTTGAAAACTTCCACCAGGTGAGAGTAACAGTCCTACGAACTATAAAAGATGGCATGTTGGGTTCATTATGCCAAGTAACCAGCAGACAAGCAGAGTCATCATTCAGGCAGGAATTATATCCTGGCCTAGGAAAGCCATGGTGACCAGAGGCTCAGAGGCCTGAAGGGTTAGAAACTGGAACATGCTGTCAGGTAAACCAGCAAGAGACGCTAAACCACCAAGAGATGTAAACCACCGCCAGAGATGCCAGCTGGCGGAAAGGGGAATCTAGAACAGAGACAAGAGGAGGGACACCATGTGTATCAGTTGGGCCCCCAAGACCAGCTGCAACAGTGGAAACTGATTTATCTCAGGCACTGCCCTCTTCTAAGCTTGCCCAGGAAAGACAGGCTCACCAGGGTCATAGAGAAACTGCTCTCAGAACTTGTGTAAAGACGTAGATCCCAGTGGCACAAGGAGTAAACTGTGGTGGGTCTTGGGATGAGCCATTAGGTCTCCCTCTAGGAACCAGGGACATATTCTCCTAGGATTCCTGCCAAGGGCTGGCATCGTTCTTTGAGCATCAACTCAGCTGAGAGGGCCTCCACACCCAAGGTCACTCTCTAAGACCAATGAACTTGGAGGTATAAATGCTCATAACTTCAGCTCGAAAACATCATCCCGGCTTCAGAATTCCCCATGGACTTCTCAGGTGGTCTGGTGGTTAAGACTGCATTTCCATCACAGAGTGTACAGGTTCAGTGCCTGGTTGGGGAACTAAGATCCTGAATGCCACACAGATCAGCCAAAAACAAACAAACTCCCCATGGAATTACTGAGGTTGCTGTTGAAATTGATTCAGAGCTCAATTTGTCCCTTTGTCTAGTTTTACTTTCTTCTCTTTCCTTCCATGGGAGCTGATTCCCAAAACATCCCCTGATAAACTCCCAATACTCACCCACCTCTCAGTCTGCTTCTCAGAGGACCCAAATGGTAATAACCAGAAAGCATTAAGAGCCCTCACGGATGCTGTCAGCCTCCAATATTGGCTGAACAAATAAATGTGTTCAATGAGTGCTTTGAATAATGAGTGTATTTTGCCATCCAGACTACTAGATGGATGACGATTTGACTGTGTCTTAGAGAGTTCTCTTCTTTCTTCATCCATTTTATATTTACTGAGCCCCAACAATGACCTGTGAAGTGAAGCGAAAGTTGCTCAGTTCTGTCTGACTCTTTGTGACCCCTGGGCTATACAGTCCATGGAATTCTCCAGGCCAGAACACTGGGGTGGGTAGCCTTTCCTTTCTCCAGGGGATCTTCCCAGCCAAGGGATCGAACCCAAGACTCTCGCTTTGCAGGCTAATTCTTTACCAGCTGAGACTTAAGGGAATCCCAAGAATACTGGAGTGGGTAGCCTATCCCTTCTCCAGGGGATCTTCCTGATTCAGGAATCGAACTGGGGTCTCCTGCACTGCAGGCGGATTCTTTACCAACTGAGATATCAGACAATGACCTAGACACTGTTTTATTTTATTAAAAAGAAATTCTTATTGGAGTATGGTTGATTCACAACACTGTGTTAGCCTCAGGTATACAGCAAAGTGAACCAGCCCCCCTCCACCACAAATATATACATATCCATGCAATCTTTCTCAGATTCTTTTCTCATATGGGCCACCTCAGAATACTGAGTAGAGTTCCCTGTGTTATACAATAGGTCCTTATTAGTTATCCACTTTCTACACAGTAGTGCGCACATGCCAAGCCAGTCCCCATTTCCCAATCCACCATGTCCCCCCATTTTCCTTCTGGTAAGCAAAAGCTTGATTTCAAAGCTGTGAGTCTGTTTCTGTCTTGAAAGCAAGTTCATTTGTACCCTTTTTTTTTAATCTACATACAAGTGACGTCACATGGTATCTGTCCCCGTCTGGCCGCTTCACCTAGGATGGTAATACTTAGGTCCATCCGCGCTGCTGCAAATGGCATCATTTCACCCTTTTCCATGGCCGAGTAACATTCCATCATATAGACGTACCACACCTTTCCCCTCCATTCCTCTGTTGATGAGCATCTAGGTTGCCTCCACATCTGTTTTAGATTCTCACGGCAAATAAGACCTTCTCTCAGGGCCCTTCCTTACGGGACTCTCCATAGGAACTTTAATTTAGATCAAACAGTTCAGGGAAAACCTCTCTGGGGGTGGAAAGTTTAAAGGAAACCTGAAGAATGAGGAGGAGTTGGCCAATAAAAGAGGCAGGCCACACCTACCCCAGGCAGAGGGCAAGCAGAGAGGGTGACCGTGGAGTAAGTGAGTAGGGGGAGGGCAAGGGCAGAGGGCTTCTTGCTGATGCTCCACAGCTTGTTTCAGCCTGGCACACTGAGGTTGAGCCACTTCTAGGTCACGCTGAAAACCACAGAAGATGGTTCTTCTACCCAATATATCTCTGCCCTGAGACGCTCTTCCTGCGATTTGAGATCAGAACTCCCCTTTCCTCTCCAGCCTCCCCCATCGTCTCCTCCTTCCCCTCCCTCCGGAGCAGATGGCGCTGTCAAGGAGCTGGTGGTAGCAGTTCCCAAGAAGTTTTGGTGTGAGCATGAAGGAGGTGTTGTGTAATGTGACGGTTACTATGGCAAGTTTTATTGGGTAATTGGGTTTGAAGAAACATTTTGATTCATCATTAGCTACTGAGCTAAAAATAGTGCCTCACCAGGAGCCTGTTTTCTCTTAAAATGTGTCTGATGTTCTGATAAAGTGCAGTATGCACCAAAAATTGGAGCATTTTCTCAAGTCACCTAAATCTTGATCTTGACTCCTCCAAAGAAGGCCCAATTACCATCTGCATTACTTCACCAAAAGGCATGTTTGTTGTTACGGATGAATATAGTATTGACTTAAATGAAAAAAGAGTCCATTATGTCCAAGTTGAAGAGCCCAATTCGTAGAGAAGATGACTTTATAGGGTATAACTTTATAAAGTTCCTCAACTACACAATTTTACAGGCAGGGGATAAAGCCCGTCTCCCAGCATTTCTTTTATCAGATGAGTATACAGAATAGAGCGGTTGAAATATGGCAATCTACCAAAGGACAAACACTGGTCAACCTCTGTAGTAGAGAATACTACTATGTCACGTCAGTCGTGTCCGACTCTGTGCAACCCCATAGATGGCAGCCCACCAGGCTCCCCTGTCCCTGGGATTCTCCAGGCAAGAACACTAGTAGAGAATAGACATTGGCTAATGTGGCACTAGTGGTAAAGAACATGCCTGCCAATGCAGGAGACATAAGAGGCGTCGGTTTGATCCCTGGGTCAGGAAGATCCCCAGGAAGAGGGCATGACAACCCACTCCAGTATGCTTGCCTAGAGAATCCCATGGACAGGAGCCTGGTGGGCTACACTCCAAAGGGTCGCAAAATGGTCAAACTCAACTACACTGACTTAACACAAGCAGAATCTGTTGCCAAGAGTTTAGTTCACTCTTACTTTTCCAAGTTTACCCATTTAATGTTTGAATCAAATAAAATATTCTTCAAACATTTAAGCCCATGGTGGTTATGAGTAGGTGTCGTGTGTTTGGGTCTATAGGGCTGAGTTATATACCTTGTGACACATTAGGTAATAAAAATATAACGGAAGCCAAGAACATGAAGTGTCTCCAGCCCATGGTGACTCATACCTAATGCCATCCTGTTTGCAATTTTTTTTTCATATTATTCTATGTTTGTCTCTTAATTCTGCTACTGAACACAGCTAAGCCTATTTTGCCAGCTTTAAGAAGTGGGACAACTAACTTTCCAGGATCGCCACAAGATAAAAAGAGCTCACGTAAGGACAAACCCCCACCATGCTGTCGGCTACACTAACCTAGGAGTACAAAGATCTGCCTCTGGGATTTGAATTCTCAACTCTGCCCCTTACCTAAATGTGGGGAGACAGAGCTTTAAATCTCTCTAAGCTTCAGGCTCCTCACATGCTGCTGCTGCTAAGTTGCTTCAGTCGTGTCCGACTCTTTGCGACCCCATAGACAGCAGCCCACCAGGCTCCACCGTCCCTGGGATTCTCCATGTTAAGTGGGGATAATAACTGTACCTACTTCATAGGTTTTTGTGATGGAGAGAAGTGATTACATGGATCCCTTGGCATACAATGATCAGTTAGTACGCGTCAGCTGTTACTATCAAGTCATTTCTTTTTCTCAGCGAGACTGTATGTTCCTTTGCGTGTGTGCTGCATTGCTTCAGTCGTGTCTGACTCTTTGCAACCCTATAGACTGCAGCCCTCTAGACACCTCTGTCCATGGGATTCTCCAGACAAGAACACTGGAGTGGGTCGCCCTGCCCTCCTCCAGGGGACTCTTCCCAACCCAGGAACTGAACTGACGCCTCTTATGTCTCCTGCATTGGCAGGCGCCTTCTATAACACTAGTGCCGCCTGGGAAGCCCGCATGTTCCTTTAATGAGCGACAATAGTCATGCCTGAGTCTTCTGGATGCTATAACTATTACGACAATGTATCTATCTTGAAAACTTGGATACTTTTGAGAGTGAGAGGAGGCAGGCACCAATCTGGGGTGTCCTGGGCACTCTGTAATATATAGCGATCCTACCTGCGGCACATGCTACTGGCTTAGGCACAGGCCAATTATATAAACCTTCAAGCTACACTCTTGGGAAATAGCTTAATAAAGGGCAATGTCTTCAATTCTGTAGGTGCAGGCACCGCTCTAGGGTCTGGGGATATGTCAATCAACAAAAGAGACCAAACCCCTTCTTCTACTTATGAGGATGCAGACAATAAACAAAGGAATACAAAAAGACAGACACATCCTCAGTGTTCATCGCAGCACTACTTAAAATGGTAAGAAGTACTTAAAACTACATAAAGCAACCTAAATGTCCATCGACAGATGAATAGATAAAGAAGATGTCGTACATGATTACAATGAAATGTTACTCAGTTATAAAAAGGAACGAAATTGGGTCATCTTTAGTGACATGGACGAACCCAGAGTTTGTCATACAGAGTGAAGTAAGTCAGAAAGAGAAAAACAAATATTGCATATTAACACTGGAGAAGGCAATGACACCCCACTCCAATACTCTTGCCTGGAAAATCCCATGGACGGAGGAGCCTGGTGGGCTGCAGTCCACGGGGTCGCTAAGAGTCGGACACGACTAAGCAACTTCACTTGCACTTTTCACTTTCATGCATTGGAGAAGGAAATGGCAACCCACTCCCGTGTTCTTGCCTGGAGAATCCCAGGGATGGGGGAGCCTGGTGGGCTGCCGTCTACGGGGTCGCACAGAGTCGGACACGACTGAAGCGACTTAGCAGCAGCAGCAGCAGCAGCAGTGTATTAACACATATATGTGGGAAGTAGAAGAATGGTGCTGATGAACCTGGTTGCAGAGATGCAGATGAAGAGAACAAACTGTGGACACAGTGGGGATAACGGAGAGAGCAGGACAAACTGAGAGAGCAGCACGGACACATATACACCACCACGTGTGAAAGAGACAGCTAGCAGGAAGCTGCCGCACGGCACAGGGAGCTCGGCGTGGTGCTCTGCGATGACCTGGAGGGCTGCGATGGGAGAGGGGGTCCAAGAGGGAGGGCATATATGTGCACATACGGCTAAGCCGTTGCGCTGAGGCACACACGCTGCCATACGGCAGAAACTAACACAACAGTGTAGAGCAATTACGCTCCAATAAAAACATAAGACACCAAAGCTGCTGGCCCATAAGAAAAATGCTAAACAAATACAAAATTATGGTATTTCCTGTGCATTGGTGAAGAGTGCTATGGAGAAAAATACAGCTATCTCTGATCAAGTTATATTTGAGCAGAGAGCTCCCCAAAATGTGAGCAAACCACGCAGATATCCAAAGGAATAATGTGGAGTATATACTCCATTATCGACAAACATTCATAACAATAAATGGAAATCAGAAGACAAAATATAATCTAATCAATTTTACGGAGACTTTAAAAACTCATTTCAGATATGCCTGTTGTTTTCCCTATAATTTTGGTAATTTGATCTTTAAATAATTTATAACATAACAGCTTTACCCAGCTGTCACCATTATAAAAATAGTAGTTAAATTTATTATGTATCTCCTATGTGTGTGGTACTTTACCACAGTAGGTCAGCATGGGGGTTATGGCACCTGCATTTCCAATGAGAGAAATGAGGCTCAGAGAGGTGAAAATCCTTGTGTGTGTCCATGGCCAGGTAGAGGAACCAGGCCTGAAATACAGACCCCAGTTTGCAGATTTAAATGTCTTGGCCTTTTGTCTGATGACTTTGCTTGTAATCCTAACACTTAGATAAGAAGCCTGTGTCCATCTGAGAACAAGAGCAAACATCAAGACATAGTTAATGATGGAAATTCCTTTCTTCCTTCATCATTCAACAAAGGCTTTCCAAGGGCCTACTATATGCCAGCTACTGTTCTAGACTTTGAGGATACATTAGTGAGAAGTGGACGTCATTTTCTATCTGTGGGCCTGCCCTGCTGGCAGAAGGAAATAATACAATTACATAAATTATTTGGAGTGGTAGAAGGTGAAAAAGCTGGCTTAAAACTCAACATTCAAAAAATTAAGATCATGGCATCTAATCCCACCACTTCATGGCAAACAGAAGGGAAAAAAGTGGAAGAAGTGACAGATTTTATCTTCTTGGGCTCCAAAATCACTGCAGACAGTGACTGTAGCCATGAGATTGAAAGAAAATTTCTCTTTGGAAGGAAAGCTATGACAAACCTAGACAGTATGTTAAAAAGCAGAGACATCGCTTTGCTGACAAAGGTCCGTATAGTCAAAGCTACGGTTTTCTTAGCAGTCATGTACGGATGTGAGAGTTGGACCATAAGGAAGGATGAGCACTGAAGAATTGATGCTTTTGAATTGTGATGCTGGAGGAGACTCTTGACAGTCCCTTGGACAGCAAGGAGATCAAACCAGTCAATCATAAAGGAAATCAACCCTGAATATTCATTGGAAAGACAGATGCTGAAACTGAAGCTCCAATACTTAGGCCACATGATGCGAAGAACTGACTCGCTAGAAAAGACCCTGATGCTGGGAAAGATGGAAGGCAAAAGGAGGAGGGGTTACAGAGGACAAGATGGTGAGACAGCATAACCAACTCAATGGAGATGAATTTGAGCAAACTCCAGGAGATAGTGAAGGAGAAAGAGCCTAATGTGTCCATGGGGTCACAAAGAGTTGGACATGACTTAGTGACAGAACAACAACAAAAAGAAGGTAAAAAGCATGCTTTTAAAAT
The DNA here is from genome assembly GCF_029378745.1 of Bos indicus. NCBI lineage: Eukaryota > Metazoa > Chordata > Mammalia > Artiodactyla > Bovidae > Bos > Bos indicus. The sequence continues at coordinate 9,893,305 of NC_091773.1, read as the reverse complement.
AGAGCAATGGGGACTTCCCTGGCGGTCCAGTGGCTAAGACTCCATGCTCCCACTGTCGGGGCCCAGGTTCAATCCCTTGTTGGGGAACTAGATCCTGCATGCCACAACTAAAGGTCTTGCATGTTTGGATCGAAGCAGTCAAAGGTTCCACGTACTGCAATTAAGACTTGGCACAGCCAAATAAATGAATAAAAACAAAATACTGCAATGTAAAATACAGTGGAATGTAGGGTGGGGTGGGGTGAGGTAGGGATGCTGTGTGAGAGAGAGGTTACAAATTTAAATGAGAACATCAGGGTAGATGCTGTCACCGAAAGGGTGGCTTTCCTGCCAAAATGTGAAAGAGGAAGTTGACATGGGGATCTCTTGGTTAAGGACATCCCCAGCAGATGGTAAGGCCAGGAGGGTGTACTCAGGAATTTCTAGGAGGGTTGAGACTGGAGCAGAGTGAACAAGGGAGAGAGTAGCAGAAACCGGGCAGCAGGTGGAGGGCCAGAGTGGACCACTTGAGGGACAGCTTGACCAGCATGAAACGGGGAGTCATGCTCGGTTTGCAGCAGAGGAGGGGCTGTGTTAATAACACATTCGTTTGAGGAGTCATCCTCTGAAAAGCCATTGGTCCATCTGCTAGAACCTGCAGAATACACAACGGTTTCCTGAGGTCTCCTAAAATTTCTTCAGCTCAAAGTTCTCCCAACCCATCCAAGAAGCTGGAAGAAGGACTCCTGCTTTGATCAGAAGGGACCTTTGGTCGCATGGGCATCCCCTCAAACTTGGAATGCCTGAGATTCTGAAGTGCAGTAGAAAGCCAAGCTAATGATCAGAAGCACTCATATTGGTGTTCCTTGCTCCCTCCCTTCTGTAGACAATGGCTGTGGCTTTGAATTCAAGTACAGGACATATGTTTGCAAAGTCGTTCTTTAGGGTATGGGATGAGATGCTCCGGGAAACCAGATGCTAGAAGCGCTGCCCCATCTCCTGGAGTCTCTGTGGGCAGCTGCCAGAGGGCGCTGCTCTCACTTGTGACCACTAGCAAATCTGACCCCATCGTCCACTGGAGGCAGGCACTGGAACCAGTTAGCAATAACAGCCTTGTAATGTAAAGTAATGCATGTGGGTTCAGTCGTGTCTGACTCTTCATCACTCCATGGACTGTAGCCCACCAGGCTCCTCTGTCTGTGGAATTTTCCAGGCAAGAATACTGGAGTGGGTTGCCATTTCCTATTCCAGGGGATCTTCCCAACCCAGGGATCAAACTCAGGTCTCCTGCGTCTCCTGCATTGGCAGGTGGACTCTTTACCACTGTGCCACCTGGCAAGTTATAATCACAATCTATTAACAGTTAATTTCCTTTGCCCATCAGAATTTTAGAAATAGTGACAGAGAAGTAGGCCAAGTTAGAGAAAAAGAAATCCCACCAGTAAATGAACAGTCCAGGATAGTACCCTGCCCAGTGTCAGGATTCTAAGAAGCATTTCAGGTGCAAGCTCCCAGGTCTGATAAGCAACAGGGCTAGTAACTTGCCCTCCATAACCAAGTTATTATACCATCTGATACACTGAATATCAGAAAGCTTTAAAATATAAATTGTATTAACAACTGCCAAGTGTACTTTTTGGTAGGAGTGCTTTGAGTGAGTGGATCATTTAGAGAAAGCGTTGGTTCAATGGAAAGAAGTGGGCTTTGAAATACATGTCCTCCTTCAATATTTAACCAAAATAGTGACTCAATAGAGTTCCAATACTGTCTCCTTTAGCTATTATTTTTTAAAGGTCAAAGAGAATACTCAGAGAAAGAGACGCAACTCTTTTTTCTTTTTAGTGAAACACACCATGTTGGAGAAATGATGTTTGATTACGTTCTTTCAGCCTTCCATCAAATGATTTGGAAGTAGCAGTTTAAAAATATCAAAGGCATACTTTTTATTAATCAGGCTATTCGCTAGTGCTTTGACCTGAGCCTTTTGCCAATTGTTTCATTTTGGCCATGTCACTCTCCCCCACAGCTCTGTTCATTCATTCAACAGTTACTTACAGATTATCAGTTATGTGCTAGGCAATGTTGTAGGGGCTGGAAAGATGACAGTGAATTAAAAAATCAAGGTCTTGGGACTTCCCTTGTGGTCCACTGGCTGAGATTCTGAGCTCCCAATGCAGGGGGCTCAGGTTCAATCCCTAGTTGGGGAACTAGATCCCACATGCCGAAACTAAGAGCTGGCATGCCACAGTTAAATATCCCGCAAGCCACAGCTAAGATCAGGTGCAGCCAAATAGATAAAATAAATTAAAAAGTAATAAATATTAAAAAAAGAACCAAGGTCTTTGCCCTTATGAAGCTTCCACTGCAAACTGTATAATAACAGGTAACACAAGACTTCCCTGGGGGCTCAGTGGTAAAGAACCCACCTGCCAATGCAGGATACGCAGGTTCAATCCCTGAGTTGGGAAGAGTCCCTGTAGAAGGAAATGGCAATCCACTCCAGTAAGCTTCCCTGAGAAATCCCATGGACAGAGGAGTCTGGCAAGCTTCAGTCCATGGGGTCACGACTCAGGGACTGAGCGCGCTCACGCACACACACACACACACACACACGTGACACCCATGGCCCGAGCAGTTTACAGTCCCAAGACTTTACCCACATTACCTCTGTTGATGCTCACACTGGCCTTATAAGATACATACTACAACTCTCCCCATTTTATAGATGAGGGAACTGAGGCTTAAAGAAGTTAAATAACTTGCCAGATCACAAGTTAGGGAGTGGCGGTGTCAGGATTCAAAGCCAAGCACTCTAGTTCCAAAACATGTCTTATCACTCATTTTGCCAAAACACCTTCTTTAATTTGAGAAGAAATATACAAGTGACATTTGCTGAAAACAAAAATATAGTGGAGGGTATGGATACAGGCATCTCCTTTTTCAGCAGTGGAGGGCTCACTATTTAGCCATGCCATTTTGTTGGTACCTCTAAATCTTACCTTTGAATTCCCAGCTCACCTGCCACGGTGAAATTTTCCTGTCCCCAGTCAGAATTAATGACACCACCTTCTTTCTGGCTCAAAATACCACACAAATGTCAAGGACTCTCGTGCAGATGACAAAAAGGGAGGAGAAAAGGAATGATCATGGTGATGATGGAAATAAGGGTTATGTTGGAATTAATGAAAATGATGATCTGAGATACTGTAGGCAGTACTGGCTTTTTGCAGCACAAAAGTATGGCAGCTGCTTATGTCATGTCAATGACAAACAGCATTTCTACAAGTAGGTGTGTCATAAAAGGCGAAGAGCTTCTTGGGGTGGAGTGAGTTTCCTGTCATTGGAGTATTCAAGCAGAATTGGTATAAAAATTTAATAGAAAATATATAGATTAAGTCGCTTCCCTGATAGCTCAGTTGGTAAAGAACCCGCTTGAAATGCAGTAGACCCTGGTTCAATTCCTCGGTCTGGAAGATCCCCTGGAGAAGGGAACAGCTACCCACTCCAGTATTCTGGCCTGGAGAATTCCATGGATTGTATAATCCATGGGGTCACAAAGAGTCCAACATGACTGAGCAACTTTCATATTCACATATAGATGAAGCATATTAATCTATTTTCTACTTTTTTATGATGTTCATTACTCTTCCCAGACTCAGTCCCAAAACTGAGAGGACAAATGAATGTCAGTATGACTCAAAGGTTTTCCCTAGTATTACACAAGTTTTCCTTTCATCTACCTATTTATCTAGCTAGTTAGCTATTTAGCCACCCAATCCAGTATTTATGTCAACTTTCTCATCGTAAAGTCAACAGATCTTATAAATTTATTTGATAACTCAAGCTTACTGAGATCCACAAGAAATAAGCAGTAAGATAAGAGTAATTATGTTTAATAAAATTGGTGGTTATCTTTTTAATGATGCCATCTATTTAAAGACTATGGAGGTCATGAGTATTTTTACCAGAATGTGGACTATTAAAAGAAAAGCATCACACTGGCATAATGATTTTGTGGTAGGATCACTGGAATTACTACTTAAAGGCAAATTCATCTTCCCTTGGTATGATTCCTATTCATCTACTGGTACCAAAAATATTTTGTCTGCAATTTTTAGCCTTATCCAGGATTTGAGCCAGAAAGAAAGAGGCCAGAAGTTTGGTAGAAGCACTAGTCTGAACTCTGGTCCAACCCACAATTATCTCACCTTCTTGGACATTAAAATCTATTGCAATATATCCTCTAGAGAAGCCAGAATTACCACCTGACCCTGAATATCAGCCTTGGGTATTCCCATTCATTTTTTCATTCTTATATAAATATTTATCAAACATGGAGTGCTGAGAGTATTCAGGTGTGCAAGCAAATTTGACCCACTCCTTATTTCATCATACCTACTCTCTGGTGGAAAAACAGACATGGAACAAATACTCTCACCACACACACACACACACACACACACACACACACACAAGTGTTATGTGTTATCTAAGAAAAGTACAAGAAGAAGACATGTGCTCAGTCGTCTCCGACTCTTTCCAATGCTGTGGACTGTAGCCCTCCAGGTTCCTCTGTCTATGGGATTCTCCAGGCAAGAAGACTGGAGTGGGTTGCCATTTCTTTCTCCAGGTGATCTTCCCAATCCAGGGATTGAACTTGGCATCTCTTGCATCTCCTGCATTGGCGGGTGGATTTATTATTACTAACCCACAAGTTGGGATCTAAGAGAGGGCAGAGGAAGCCTCCCTGAGAAAGTTCCTTGGGTTGAGAATGAGGAAAGAGCTTCTTGGGAAAAGGAGGAACAGAAACTCGGGCAGCTCAGAGGCAGAAAGAGACATGGGTCTTTGGAGGAACTGAACAGAAGTCAGTTTCTCAAACTGAGTGAGAGGGAGATGAAGAATGGAATTATTGGAGGAAGACAGAAGCCCGATCTTAAACGTGGATCCCAGGGGGAAATTCTGCCTTTGCCTCAAGAGCAATGGGAAGCTACTCACCTTTGCTGAAGGACTCTAAGCAATAATCCCCAAGAGAAGAACTCCACCCTGTGACGCTGTGGACAGAGGACTGGAAAGGGTCGAAAGTGGGAACAGGGCGGCTGCTATGATTCAGGAGAGAAACAGGATCTACTGCACTGAAGTGAAAGGATGGAGATGAGGGGAGGAAATGAGCCTATTCGGACGGCAAACTGGGCAGGAACTTGCAGTAGCCTGGCCGTGGGGACGGAGAGACGGAGAAGTGACGGAGATGGGCTTTCTGGTTTGGGCACCTGCAAGGATGGACCAGAGAACCCTGGATCCGTTCAGATCAAGATCTGGGCGGAAGGCCAGCTTAGGGGAACTGCAGGAGGTAAACAGCCCCATTCCTTTATGATATGAGAAGGTATTTTTTGGATTTCCTTTTAGAACCCAACTATTTCACATGTAGCCAATTATTTATAACATCAAGAGTCACAGAGTCATAAGCTTCAAATTAGAAGGGATCTTGAAAATCATTTAGTTCAACCCTTTGCCTTTTGCCCCAAATTCCTGATGATGAGCATCTGGCTTCTCCTGAACACCTCCAGGGATGCCTTTTAATCTCACAAAGCCCGGTGTGATTTCAAAGAGTTATAAATAGGAAAGCATCCATTTCTTCCCTTGGGACATAGTCCTACAAGTCTTCTCCAGCCATAATTATTGCCTGGTATTTATTCTAGTGCTATAAATTATGTATCAGATGATACAACATCTGATCTGAATCTTTCTTTATGTTCCCGAAACCTAAAGTATGAAGCAAAAAAAAAAAAATCACAAAATGAAACTGTCTCTGTTTGTCTTAAATGAACAGATAATCAACAAAAGAGTTTCAATCAAGGAGTGGTTAATGGTTATGTATTGGTCAATGTACCATGGATATATTTTGCAGTCAGCATTGATTAGTAATCGCATTTGAGACGTTGGTAATGGGGACGTGTGTTCATGGGGCTCCTTGGAAGAAAAGCTATGACAATCTAGACAGTGTATTAAAAAGCAGAGACGTTACTTTGCTGACAAAAGTCCATATAGTCAAGTGAGTGAAAAGTGAAAGTCACTCAGTTGTGTCCGACTCTTTGTGACCCCATAGAATATAGAGTTCATGGAATTCTCTAGGCCAGAATACTGGAGTGGGTAGCCTTTCTCTTCTCCAGGGGATCTTCCCGACCCAGGAATCGAACCGGGCTCTCCTGCATTGAAGGAGGATTCTTTACCAACTGAGCTATCAGAGCTATGGCTTTCCCAGTAGTCATACATGGATGTGAGAGTTGGACCATAAGGAAGGCTGAACGCGGAAGAATTCATGCTTTTGAGGGTGGTGCTAGAGAAGACTCTTGAGAGTCCCTTCAACAGCAAGGAGATCAAATCAGTCAATCCTAAAGGAAATCAGTTCTGAATATTCATCGGAAGGACTGATAAAACTTTGGCCACCTGATGAGAAGAACTGACTCTTTGGAAAAGACCCTGATGCTGGGAAAGATTGAAGGTGGGAGGTTAAGGGGAAGATAGAGGATGAGATGGTTGATGGCATCACTGATTTGATGGACGTGAGTTTGAGTAGGCTCTGGGAGTTGGTGGTGGACAGGGAGGGCTGGCATGCTGCAGTCAATGGGGTTGCAAAGAGTCGGACATGACTGAGCAACTGAACTGAACTGAGAATGCTTATTTCTTTTTTAAAGCTTTTTTTTTTTTTAACTTTTTGGCAGCACCCCGTGGTGTGTGGGATCTTAGTTCTCTGACCAGCAATCGAACCCTTGGCCCCTCCAGTGAAAACGCTGGCATCTTAACCACTGAACCACCAGGGAAGTCCCTGTAGCATTTTTAAAAAAGATTCCACACACTGTACAAGGGATCAGGTTCTCAGCCTATGGGCTTCTGCCTGTGTTTGACCAGTTCCAGCCCCATCTCAAAGCAAGACAGCCTGACAGTGTGTAACCAAGCATGTCAGGTCCACGTGTGTCACAGAAATACTACAATCACCATGCAGTCCAAGCTTGGTGCCGCCTGTTGATCAGCTCAACACTTGTTCTTACTCATCAGCTCCTTTCATATCTATAAACTACGAGGTTCTGACAGCAGGTATCCTACATCCTCACCTTGTTACAGATCACGGGACTAACGTATGACAGGATAAAGTGAGTTCCTCAGGGCCCTGCTGTTGGTGTCCTGGAGTCTGCAGATGATGAAGAAACCACAGAAGCCAAACTCCAAGCTGTAGGATATTCAGGCTGCATAAATGCCCAGCTCAATCACTTCTAGGTAACATTGACATAAAATGGCCTTTTTGAAGCTTTTTTTTTTTTTTTTTTACTTTTTGGCAGCACCCCGTGGTGTGTGGGATCTTAGTTATCTGATAACGGCTGACACGCACATTTTAGAAAAGCTAGGTAGGCAATTGTGACAAGTGCCACGAATCACTAATTAAATATTCAAAGTAAACATTTGTCTGTCAATTAAATATCTCAGTTACTATCCCCTTTGAAACAAATTGAATGACTAAAATCACATACAGTTTTACAAGTCACGGAGTCAGTGTAATTAAACTACTAGGAGAAACTAAATATTGAATACTACCTAATAAGTAATTCTCTTAGCATTTGCTATAATCTTACTTTTATTTCTCTTCCTTCTCAGAGATCACAGACCTCAGCCAGCTCTATTTTCTGTAATGACTGTCATAATCTGATCTTGGAAGCCAAATAAACCAAGAAAACACACAAATCCTCACCTCCACACTCATTATAACTTGTTGTTGTGGTTCAGTTGCTCAATCGTGTCTAATTCTTTGCGACCCCATGGACTGCAGCACGTCAGGCTTCCCTGTCTTTCACTATCTCCTGAAGGTTCTTCAAACCCCGTTGTAGCCATCTCCTCCTGCCCTCAATCTTTCCCAGCATCAGGGTCTTTTCCAGTGAGTCAGCTCTTCACATCAGGTGTCCGAACTACTGGAGCTTTAGTTTCAGCATCTGTCCTTCCAATGAATATTCAGGATTGATTTCCTTTAGGATTGACTGGTTCGATCTCCTTGCAGTCCAAGGGACTCTCAAGAGTCTCCTCCAGCACCACAGTTTGAAATTGTAGAGCATGAGGCATCTCAGAAACCATTTCATAGTGATAGACTTTTAGAGCTGTGAGGAATTCATTTCAAGGCCAAGACAGGTGGAGTGGTCTGTACAAAGTTGCACGGTCTTGGATATAAAATCCAAGGTCCATATTTTGCTGACTGTTAGCTGCTATTTTCAATGCAATGTGCTCTTCCCCTGGCTCCATAAAGCAATAATATCATTATGTGCATTGCTACCATTTGGAATACAAATTTCATTTTTCTTCCCCTTTATGACTTTTAACGAATTGCCTCTGAAACTAGCAGAGTTAATTGAGAGAAAATGGTCTTAAAAGACCATCAAAAAGAGGGGCAGCTTTGAAATGAGACAGATGTGGTTAAAATCCTTTACTAGCTGTCTGACCAAAGGGATATGATGTAATACGCTGAGCTTAGAATCCTCAGCTATAAAAAGGAAGCAGCGGCACTGATGCTAAGATGATTCCTCAGGCATTGACTCAATAAGCCTCTGCTACGAGCTTTTCCCATGATGTGCCAACGTCCATTCCAGAGATATGTAAAAGGTCCGTATCTGTCCTCAAAGAGTGTATGGTTTAGCAGTAGAAACAAATAAGGAAACAATAGCTTCAATCTCATCTACCAACCCCAATTCCTTCTTCAGGTCTTAATTAAGAATACTTTTCTCATCTCAGTTCGAGTCAAGTGTTTTCCTTTAAATAGAAACCAGGACCAGAAGTAGGGTGAGACTAGCTGAGTTCCTAGGGTGTACAGTTTAGAAATTTATTTATTTGGTTGTATATTGCCTTTAAAATGGAGGGATGTGAAGGGCATGAGGAGACCCAAGAGGACAGGGACCTACATCCATCCACCTGGTCGAGTGTCAGAAAGCCCATTGCAGGGAAGGTGGGGTCTTTGCTGAATTTCAGGCAGATGGGCTGGTAAAAGGTAATGAGGTCAGAGATGAAGGAATATCTAATTCATTCTGTGTGTGTGTTAGTCGTGTAGCTGTGTCCAACTCTTTGCGACTCCATGAACTGTAACCCACCAAGCTTCTCTGTGGAATTCTCCCGTCCATGGAATTCTCCGGGCAAGAATACTACAGTGGGTAGCCATTCCTTTCTCCAGGGGATCTTCCTGACCCAGGGGTCGAATCTGGGTCTCTGGCATTGCAAGCAGATTCTTTACCATCTGAGGTACCAGGGAAGCCCCTAACTCTGTTGAGAAAACTTCAGAATTCTGGCATTTTTACACTACTCACAAAACCCTTTTAGGCATCAAGAAAACAAAGTCACCTGGCCAATGTCACTGAGAAAATTCAGGGTAAAAATAGGACAACAATTTGTGGTTCCTATGTTTTTAAGGAAATGTATATACATAGCTTCAGAAATATCTCTCACTGTCCATTGGCACAGTTCACAGATCCTCTCTGGCTGAAATGTCTCGGGCAGGACCCCAACAGCACGTGATGTCATTGTTCACTTGATAAGAGACAAAGGTTGTGTCTCTCTCATAAACAGAGAAGAAAGCCCTCTATTCACCGGGCGCTGACTGTCTGGTCCCATGAACCCACCCTCAAATGAGCTGTCCATCACCAGTAGGCTACGAAGACTCACGTAAGTAATGGGAGAAGTTTGACGTTGAATTAGAAGAAAATAAGTTGGTTCTTACTGATTTTGATTTTGTTTCTTGAACTAATTGACAGCAGAAAAGGGAATTGATGGGGATGGTGCCTCACAGAACTGAAAATAGGAGACTGACTCTTAGCCTTTTTGGACCTTTTCATGAAGACTGTTTTGTAGTTATTTGCATTGGGTTCCAATATCTAAAATCAGGCTCTATATTGGCTTTACTATTGTCTTCAGTTTAGTTCAGTTCAGTCACTCAGTCGTGTCCGACTCTTTGCGACCCCATGAATCGCAGCACGCCAGGCCTCCCCATCCATCACCAACTCCCGGAGTTCACTCAGACTCACGTCCATCGAGTCAGTGATCACTATTGTCTTACTAAATAATTAATTTATTTTTGGCTGCGCTGGGTCTTCACTGCTGCATGTCTTTCTCTAGTTGCTGTGACCAGGGGCTCTTCTCTCATTGTGGGGAGCATGCTTCTGATTGCAGTGGCTTCTCGAGTTGTGGAGCACCGGCTTTCTTTAGGGCACAGGCTTTACTTTGCTCAGTAGTTGAGGCTCTCCGGTCCTAGAGCGTGCAGGCTCCAGGAGTGGCAGCATGCAAGCTCAGCCTGGTTCATGGGCTTAGTTGCCCCACAGAATGTGAAAACTTCCCGGACCAGGTTCGAACCCATGTCCCCCTCCACTGGCTGGTGGATTCTTAATTGCCGGACCACCAGGGAAGTCCATATGTTGGCTTTAGGTAGTCTTCAGATAAAATTGGTCCAGTTGGGGTACAAATTGGTCTTTATATGATAGGTTTTACACTGTAAAGGTGGGGGACTAAGTATTATTCAGTTATTACACTCGGCAAGGTCAACTGGTTCTGTTCAATGGCCCTCTCTTAGGAGTGAGGCAGACCAGCCTGGCTGGTGAGGGGCGCCAGGAAGCAGGTAGGAAAGTAGGGACACTGCTTGCCCACAGCTACACCCGGATGAAACTACAGACTGAACATCCATAGGTGACCAAAAGTGGGGACCACTGAGGGGTCTGGCCAAAGAATTGATTTGGGGTAGAATACCACGAAGCAGTATACCACAAAGCACCTGATGTGAAGAGCCAACTCATTAGGAAAGACCCTGATGCTGGGAAAGATTGAAGGCAGGAGGAGAAGGGGACGACAGAGGGTGAGATGGTTGGATGGCATCACCGACTCGATGGACGTGAGTTTGAGCAACCTCTGGGAGATAGTGAAGAACAGGGAAGCCTGGCGTGCTGCAGTCCATGGGGTTGCAAAGAGTCAGACACGACTGAGCAACTGAACAACGACACCACAAAGCAAGGGGCTTCTTCCCAGGTGGCAAAGTGGTAAAGGATCTGCTTCCAATGCAGGAGACACAGACGATGTGGATTTGATCCCTGGGTCAAGAAGACCCCCTGGAGAAGGAAATGGCATCCTGCTCCAGTATTCTTGCCTGGAAAATTCCATTGACTGAGGAGCCTGGAGGGCTGCAGTCCATGGGGTCCCAGTCAGACATGGCTGAGCACACACACAATGCATGCATGTACAGAGACAAAAGATGATGGACCACAAAGCAAAGGGAGCCTGAGCGAGGTGTCAGCGTTGGGATTCAGAGCCAAAGTGCCAAAGAACCAAGAAGGAAGCCAAGTGATGGGTGAGACTCTCATTAACACTGGACTCTATTTTGTGTGGATGGACTGGATCTGTTTAAAATTCTCAGGAATGGACAAACAGATATGGATAATTTAGGTCCATCATTTTTAATCTCCTTTTCCTATTTTGACTGAAGTGATCTGGATAATGAGTTAAATTTTTCTTCATGTTATCTAATATAACTTCCTTAACACAGGTCTAGCAAGCACTCAGCTTGAAACTTTCTGCCCAAAGGACTTCTTGGGATAACATTTGGTGTTCTTTTGCCTGTATTGACCAGAGAAATGGGTTTTTTTTTCCCCCTCTCACTGGTTTCTCACTGATTGTATGTGTTGAGGGGTAGCCAGGGAGCGGACAGGGGAAGGAGTTGATCATATAATATTCATTCATTCACTTTACTTATAACTGCATTGTTTAGTACTGTTAATGTGCCAGATACGATGCTAGGAGCTAGGGACACAAAGATGAGCAGACACAATCCTTGACCTCAAGGGGCTCACAGCCTGGTAGGCACATGAAATGTTGTAAGTTGCTCTGATAGTTGACAATGCAGAGTGTGGCAATGTACCAAGGAGAGGGAACTGAACCTTGCTTAAGCTCCTCGTCTGCCCACCCTTGTGTGAAATGGGCTGCCTGGAGCTCCAAGGCATCTGCTCAATTTCTAGCTGGAGTTATTGTATACATGTGCTTCCCAGCTGGCCCTAGTGGTGAAGAACACGCCTGCCAATGCTGGAGACACAAGAGACACGGGTTTGATCCCTGGGTCGGGAAGAACCCCTAGAGGAGGAAATGTCAACTCACTCCAGCATTCTTGATTGAAAAATCCCATGGACAGAGGAGCCTGGCGGGCTACAGTCCACAGGGTCACAAAGAGTCAAACGTGACTGAGAACACAGAACAGCTAGGAGAACCTGGAGCTGCTGCCAAGCCTGACCCTCTCAACACGAGGCAGATGCTCTCGTGCGTCTGCTGGTCACCAGGCTTGGGATGTGTTCAGTCTGTGATAAGATGATGCTTTATAACTGACCTCCTAGCCCTTCCCAGGGTCTCTTTACCCTCTTCGTCAGGAAGATCCACACCCTTTTACAATTTCTTCTAAAGTCTGACCTTTCCTTTCACACAACTCCTAAAAGAAATCCACTGTAGCTTTGATTTTTTTCATGCTTTACAGACTGTAGTAAAAAGAGCCCAAGACCTGCATAAAACACTTACGCAGTGCTATGTGTTTCAGACAGGTTCTCAGAGTCAGTTACAAACCTCCCTACTTCTGTACCAGATTCACAAACTTCCCCCGTCCTCCCAGATCCATTCAGGTATCACCCTCCTTAAGGTGACAACCTTGACAGTGTAGCACACAGCTGTGTCTCAGAATCCAGAACCCAACAGTCAGTCAACAAGTATTTACTGAACAGTTTTCCTACTCAATCCTTATTCTCCTCTTCTTCCTAATTCACTCTTGATTTTTTGAGAAGCAGTAAACTTGAATCTATTTTTGCCATCTTTTCATGATGATGGAGGAGGGGCCATGTATCAGAATTCAGAATTCTGGTCCCCAAAATAAAGGCAGATGGCATTGGGTATGGGTCCCAGAGGACCATGCAGGGGTCCCTTCCTGAAAGGGCTACAGACTCATGGGCAAATGTGCTTTGGTTAAGGGAGGAAAGGAACAGGCTGAGCTGACTCCATCTTGAAAAAGAAGGAAACTCCATCTCTCACGTTCAGTGAGCTTTGGACTATATGCCTGGTAGCCATGGGGATAACATACACACGGCCGAACTGGCCTCCTGGACTGATAAACACCAGATTCCATACCAAGATTTCCCGTCACCAAAAAGAATATAATAATCCCTTATGTAGTCAATCACCTTGGTAATCTTTATGGCACCCATTGGTGTAGGCTACAATGTATAACCAGCTGACCCTTCTGATTATAAATCATGGCTGTAACCTGATTGTATCTCCCTTTAACACTTTCCAGGCTAGATTTAAGGAATTTGGGGTTGTGGGCTTGAGCAACACACTTAAGGTTTTCACAAAAGCTGGTTGGGGTCCTTGGCTGAGAGGAGACTCTGCCTCGGGCTCGCAGGTGTAATAAACTGCACTCCACTGTCTGCATTGTCCTGAGTGTTTCCTGGAACGCAAGGCTACAACATGACCATCTTGACCTCTTACCCTTTGCCCTTTGTCCTCTCCTTTTCTCTTGCCTGCAAAGTGGCTGTGATGACTTAGAGATGCAACCAATTGTTTTCAAATGACCTTGAGGAAAAGATCTTCCCTGTGGAATTTTCTGTTAGAGCATCTGGATAGATTTCTGTACAGCTTTCTCTTGATGAATCCCCTGACAGGGAGCTCATTACTTAAAAAAACATGCCCCTGGGCAGGTCTAGTTGTTACAAAGCCTTATGAGATTTAAGTGAACCAAAATCTCTCATGGTATAAAGACCACCCATTGGTCATTATTCTGTCTTAAAGAATACCTCTAAAATAAACAGTCTCTGTCATGAAGTACCCTGGATATTTGAAAACACTGACCATGTATCTTCTATCTTTAGGCCTTGCAGGAGTGTTTCTTTTTGTTTGTTTGTTTTTCTAGTTCTGTTCTATTTTCTGCAATTTTTTCCATGTTCTGAGTGAAAGGAATACATTATATTTTGACTATACATGTCCTAATCCTTAGTCATCTTGTTTTTATAAGCAATCATGTATATTCAACACATAATCACACATAAAAAAGGAGAAAAGATTCTGAAATGGTTTACTCCAGTCAACTGGAAAACCAGCTGACACAGGATAAAGACATAGTTTGTAAGATAGTTCAACAAAATAATTCTTGTTTCACGTGAAAATTTTATGCTGGTATGCTTTTTACATAGAGATGGCAGTTTTAAAATTTTACTTGTTAAAAAAAAAAACCAAAGATTAATATGATTTAATTTCACACTTAGCTCTTGTCTTCACCACGTGTTTTTACCATGTTCTGATTTAGGAGAATTTTGTGTTTCAAAGATATTTTGCAATTCCTAACACCTGAACCTGGAGGCATGTAAGTCAGGAAGTTGGGTGGAAGAGATAGAAAACCTCACTTGACTAATGAATATGCAAGGCATTATACATATTAAACCACATGACGTAGCTAAAAATAAAATTCAGATACAAAATCACAGACATGCCTAATCAGAGTCCAAAGCAGAGATATCAAGGAAACACGGAATTGTAGGTTTATCTGACAACACAGAGTTATAATCCCAGTTCACTGATTGAGAGGGCGGGCATGCATTTGTATTCACAGGTAGAATGGCTTTTATTCCTCCTGGAAGGTGGCCTGGCCTCCCTGGGAATGTCTGGGGCCTCAACGGTTAATTCATCTACCCAGCATTCTTTTGTACCCTGCAGAGAGCTAACTGTGAAAAATCTTGCAGTGAGAAAAGCTGGCTTCCAAAGTGCTGCTTAAGTGACCTGACTTCTTAAAATAGTCCTTCATAAACAAAACTCACATGATCTAATTTGAGTGTGTAAATCTAATTATGTTCCCTGGGGAAGCACAGGGAAGATGATACTGGCTCTCACTGCTCTGTGATGGGTGATTGGGCAGAGTAGCAGTCTTCTACTTCAGCCCCAAGAAAATGCTTGAGGAGAAATTATTTATGGAATCCATTTTCTTGCTAACTGAGGGTCAGACCTATACATCCCAGAAATTTGCCTATTTTTTGTTCTTGGTACCTTGTGTTATAGGGAAAGTAAAGAACACGCCATATGTCTAGTGAACTGATACGACATCAACTGTATATTCTAGACTTCCTGGTTGATCACAGCATCAGTATTGAGCTCATTCGTTGGTGAGAGGAAGGGTATGGGATGAGTATTGTAAGTGTCTCCCATGTTCTGAAACAAACACATGTAGGATCAACTCAAATAGACACACTTGGGAAATGAATAAGTTATCATCCTAAGAAATATTTAGACACCAGTGAAATGTCACATCAGCATGATTGTAGTAGTGTCCTTTGATTACATGTTGCCGGCAGAACTGAAGTTGGAATCAACTTTTTAAAAAAAAAATCTTTCCTTTTAATGCTTGGTTTCACTTATTTTTGATGCGCTCTTAAAATGCCATCAATCATCAAGGTGTAAATATGACTAATGCACTTGTCCTACTTAGCATGATACTGCAGCAGCTGCTCCAGAAATAAAGTCCTCCCAGTCTTCCCAGTTCCCATCTAATTATGCTCCGACAGACTGAAACCAGTCAGGTGACATTACTGGCTAGGCAGAAAAACAAACTCATAATTCAATCTTGCAAAGACCACACCACACATCATTTTACAACTCAGTCTAAATACACAGATGTCAAGCTTATTGGCAACTCCAGGGCAAATGTGTCTACAGATAGGAGGCTGAAGGGGCTTAGTTGGTCATTTCA
Source organism: Bos indicus (assembly GCF_029378745.1). Lineage (NCBI taxonomy): Eukaryota > Metazoa > Chordata > Mammalia > Artiodactyla > Bovidae > Bos > Bos indicus. Next base: position 9,877,548 of record NC_091773.1, on the reverse strand, counting down.
GATGTCATTAAAAATATCCTTTGCAAAGCCTACTCTGCATTAAAAAAAAAAAAAAGAGGAAAGGAAGGAAGGAATAGATAGAGTCAAAAAGGACAGTCTCTGGGTATTTTTTGGAAGTATGAGAGGATAATATTTCCATTTCCTGGTGTTCAGAGGACCCTCTTGGGAATGCTGACACTCAAATCTGCTTTTGAAAGTCATTTTCTCAGACAGGTTGGAACGCTGCAATTATTTTTTTTTTTAAAGCCTACATGAATTTGCCAACCGAAAATGCACAGAAATGGAGGTATTTGGGCTTTAAAAAAATGCACATCATAACTAGTGAGGTGCTTGAAATAGGACTCCAGTTATACTTGTTTAATGGATATTTGTGTTTTCTGAAGTATCTGTCTTGATATCAAATACCAAATTGAGATAATTTAAATGACATGTCATTTGCCATGCATTAAGTAGTCATAAGATTCCCTTTATCTGACTTGGATTAGCAGACTTAGACAAAGAACATATAATATATGCTTATATTTAAATTTTATAAATGGGGAGAAAGATGGTAATTCCATTATGCTCACTTTGTCCTTACTGTGAAGTCAACCCTTCATTTAAATGATCAGAAACGTGCAAAGGCTACTTCTGTCCTGACCCCGACCTGCTCATACCAGACACCACTATCTCACCTAATATAAACGACAGATGCTCCCCAAAAGGATTTTTTAAAGGCCAAATGATAAGCTCTAAGTCCCTTGTTCTTAGTCAAGTGTAATGATCGTGCCTTAATTAGCATTCTTCTGGCACTGTTTCATCGGATGTATGTAAGATTGGGAAGAAAAGGCTGCTTTCCAAATTCAACTCTGACAGCATGACCTTGGGCACTAACTTACCTGGATTTGCATACTTGGCTGCATTTGCTCTAGAGTTATCTTGGAGCAATCACCTCCTCTCTGACACTTCTGCTTATCTGCCTCACCAAGAGGTTCAAAGGGCTAATTAGCCCCTAGCTGCAGCATTTTAGAATCTCCCAGAGGGAGACATAAAGCAGCAATCTTTCTGGCTAAATACTGCTGTCTCTCAGTGTTCCAATAACTAAATGATTTTCATCGTCTTATCACTAATGAACTGAAGAATGAGAATGAGAAAATTTCAAATGTTAGGTAGCCCATATTATTGTCACTGGCAATTAGAATAGAGTAAAATGCTAATTACAGCAACAGAGCTTAGGCTGTATCTACTGGGTGGAAGAACTTAACAAATATGACCTTATCATTCATAAGTTATTTACACATATAATGCCATTCTGTAATGAATTTTTAGATGGGTAAATTGAACTGGCAGGATAAACAATTTGTTTAACATGTAGAAGAATTCTGTGTTGTAGAGGAAATCTGGACAAAAGTCCTACTGTCTTCGGCTTGAATCACATAATGAAGCTGTTTGTTTCTTCAGCCTCTGAGTTGTGTCTGACTCTTTGCGACCCTGTGGACTGGAGCCCACCAGGCTACTCTGTCCATGGGGTCCCTCAGGTAAGAACACTGAAGTGGGTTGCCATTTCCTTCTCCAGGGGATCTTCTCAGATCAGGGATCGAACCCGTGTCTCCTGTGTTGACAGGTGGATACTTTAAACTGAGCCACCAGTCACTCAGTTGTGTCTGACCCTTTGCAATCCCATGGACTATACAGTTGATGGAATTCTCCAGGCCAGAATACTGGAGTGGGTAGCCTTTCCCTTCTCCAGGGGATCTTCCCAACCCAGGGCTCGAACCCAGGTCTCCCACATTGCAGGCAGATTCTTTATCAACTGAGCCACATGGGAAGTCCCTGAGCCACCAGGGAAGCCCGCAATGAAACTGATTTTACTTAAAATGGATGAGACTCCCCAAGGAAGGAATAACTGCAGTCCTAGTACTAACAGTAGCTGAACTATCTCAGGGGGAGATTTCGAAATAAAGGAACCCTTTGAACTGGGCTTTGTACCTTCTAAGGGTTCCTCAATATTTCCAATGCCGCTTTAGACATAAAAGTATGCAGGGATCGTATCTGTGTATTTGAACAGAACCTCCTTGGGTGGGAAGTTCACGACTTTCCTCTAATGGTTCACCAAGTGGAGAAAACAGAAACCATTTCCTTGCTGATAGTAAGGAACCTCCTGGCTGGCCCTTTTTATTGGGCTGGCCAAAAAGTTTGTTCGGGTTTTTCTGTACAGTATTACAAAAACCCGAATAAACTTTGTGGTCAACCTGATAGGTTCCATCTTGGATCCACAGTGGAAAGCACATGAGAGCTGAATGAACACAGGACTCTCTCTCTCCATATAGGGTATCTGCAGAGATTTGCAGCTTGGTTGTTACCCTGTTAAGCCACAGATACCACATTCTTCTAGAGGAAAAGAGAAGCCGACTCTTAAGCCTGGATTAGAGAAGGCAATCACCAGCTCATTTGTTCCTTTTGAAAATGGCCTTTTCGGTGAAGGGAAATAGCTGAGAGGTGTGTTCACTGTATCCTCAGCTTCCTACTTCTTGAAAATGCTAAGTTCAACATGAGCCATCCGCTTAATGGGAATCGAGACTAATGTAGGGAAAGAAGATATGCCAGTGTTTATGCCCTTCAGTTGACAAATTTATATCCGCTGAGCTAGATGATGAGATGAGCTAGCTACAAAGAGTCTGTTCCCCACAACTCAATCATTTTCCCCTCCTGGTTGCCCTTTGGCTGTTTTGTTATATGTTAATTCTTGGGCTATATGGGATATTACTCCCTTGAGTGGTGAAACACGGGTGAAATTCTCGCTCTGAAGCCACTTCAAATGCTTATGTTTTTATAAGGATGCTCTCTGAAAAGTTTCTGAAATATGATTGGCATTGAGCTAGGATGTGAACCCCGGAGAAGGCAATGGCAACCCACTCCAGTACTCTTGCCTGGAAAATCCCATGGATGGAGGGGCCTGGTAGGCTGCAGTCCATGGGGTCACTAGGAGTTGGGCACAACTGAGCGACTTCACTTTCACTTTTCACTTTCATGCATTGGAGAAGGAAATGGCAACCCACTCCAGTGTTCTTGCCTGGAGAATCCCAGGGACGGGGGAGCCTGGTGGGCTGCTGTCTGTGGGGTTGCACAGAGTCGGACATGACTGACGCGACTTAGCAGCAGCAGTAGCAGGATGTGAATCCAGGCCTCACCACTTGTTATTCTTATCATCTTCCGGATGTCCCTCTAAAGTTTCTAAGAATCTGTCATTTCTTCTCTGAAATAAAAGTGATGGATGTTACCATCTGTTTGGCATTACTAGATGAGATCATGTATGCAAAGGCTCTTGGTTATATGCAAAATATTGTACAAATGTAAAGAGTTGCTACCATGCTTTGATTTCCCCAAAGGTGTTTATGTGTAAAAGACTGTCTTGCATACATAGCTGTATGTGTGTGTATAGAAAGCTTTCACCAACACAAATGTCAGGGAACTTGGCTATTTCATAATATTGCTTACGAAATGAGTAGTCTTGCTCATTCAGTGATTGAAGGGCCTACCAGGTGCCTGGCATTTTTCTAGGTGATGAGGATAAAATAATAAATACGATAGACAACGTCTTGCCTCTTACATGGTGTTTACATTCTTGTGAGGGTACGGGGTTGGAAGAAGAAACACAGGAAATACAAACAAATCAGATCATTTCAGATGATGCACGTGCTCTGGAGAAAACAAGGCTCGTCACGCACCAGGGAGTGGCATCTGAACTGAGTCTGGAGTCATGAAGATGTGTCAGTCATGTGAAGACCTGGCAAAAATCGTTCTAGGCAGCAGGCATAAAGCCTAAGAAGTGGGAAAGAGTTCGGGATATTTGAAAGATAGGAAAACAGTGATTTGGAGGCTGAGGAGTAGAAGGGAAAAGAAAAGAAGAGAGAAGGAAAAGGAAAGAGGAGAGAAGAGAAATCTAATTAGCAAGAAAAGCAGCATCAGATAATAATGGATCCAGTAGCCCATGGTAAGGAGTTAGGATTTTATTCCAGTTTCTATAAAAGGTCGTTAGAAGGTATTAAGTGTGCCCTGTATATCACCAAATGGTATACCAAACATCACCAATACAAAAACCACAGGCTTTTTGTGTGTGTGTGTGTTTAAGCTATTAATGCTTAACTTCATCCACCTGCAAGATCCAGGAAAGACACTTGAACCTCTAGAGGGCGCCAAAGGAAAATGTTTTGTAGCCACCAAGGTTCTTTTCAGCACCTAAAGTCAGAGGAAAGCGCTCTACTTGTGCCTTCAGTCTGGTAAAAGGTGACAAGTTAAGAGAGGATGGTTCATCTACAGTTCCTACCCAAACAGGAAGTTGGATGAGCTTGGTATGCAGGTACCAGGACCCTAGTTTTCACACCGAAGGATTGTTTATGATGGGGTGGGAGTAGGAAGACATTTGGGGGTTATTTTTAATCTTCTCCCATCTGGTAGTATTTGAGTGGAGTATAAAACAAATATGGATCCAAACTTTACTTTCTGGATTCGTTTGGCAAAAAAAAAGTATCTCTATACTTAGGGCTTTGAAAATATTCATCATTTCAACTTAGGATGTGTTATTCTAAATACTATTCCAAACTGACTTGATGAAGTCTTTCAGTAATGCATACCAAGAAAGGCTACTGCATGAGAAGCGGTGGATTATGATAAATGGAATTTTCCGCAAATGGCCAGATAGTTATATTATGAAAACGACTCATAGTGGAAAAAAGAGAGAAGGGGAAGGAAAGAGGAGAATGAGACAGAAAAACTGAGAAGGGGAAGAAGGGGAAAGGAGCAGGAGGGGTCAGGAGAGGTCAGCTGATGTCTAGGCAGGTAGTAAAGGAAATGCAAAGCAGGAGAGAACTTGGGAGAAAGGGAGAGAATCAGAGGACACTGGGGCTCAAATCACCAGGTCAACGAGATTCAGAAACACAGTTAACATATACTTTCCTATAATCTCCAAACTGAGACTCTTATCATATGTGGATATTACAGGTTCATGGTGATTTTGAGAAAACATTCACTATTATCTTTAATAAGAAAAAATTTAGCTGGTCAGACCTTACTCACAGAGGCTCTCAGGTCCTCATTTCACGCCTGATGATCACAGCCAAGTACTTTATATGCTCTTTGCTCTGCCCAGGGAGACTTCAAAAAGCATCGTAAAAGCAGTCAACCAGATAAGTAACCTGAGCAAATGGATACAGAGCCAGCAGAGGAAAGAGAGAATCCCAAATCAGCTAGAAGCCCAGAAGGTCAGTGATGGGGAAAGCGCTCTGACAGTGCCAGCACTCTAAAAATCATGAGCAGTTTTCATAGGTATTGTACCTGTTTATTCTAAGAAGCATTATTCAATGCTCAGACCTCAAGAGGAGCCTCTGAACTTCCAATAGAGCAAAAGTACCCCAGAGGCTGAAGCTAAAGCAGGAACATACAAAGCATGCCCCTCTTCAAGCACCTCTCATCAGCTTTTTATTTGAAAACACTTCCGCTGATACACTTCCTTCATTATTATGGAGATGACCCTCCTTCCATTTACTCTTGTTACCTACCAGAGATTTGGCCAAGGAAGTGCCAGGACATTAATTATCTATTGATTTCAATGAATTTAAACAATAGTCATCGTCTACCTCCTCCTTCACGGATGAAGAGAACTCTGTTCACAAAACCACATCCATATTTAATGGGGAAAGATAGGAAGAAAGTGGGAGAAAGGGACATAGAGTCAGGTTCCACCTAAATATTTCAAACCATCTACATCAAAATGCCCCTTTCCAATGAAGCAAAACTTGCCTTCTTTACTGATGGCATGCCCCCCCCTCCCCGCCAACCTCAAGTTCTGAATTTAATGTATTCAAAGCATTGGGGTTGGATCCTGTGATAAGAGAAGATAACCTTGTAGACTCAAAAGACAAAAAAGAATTCCCACGTAAAACATGTATCACAGGCTTGACTGAAGGATTGCGTGAGAAAACTTAGGTAGGGTACCCAGCACCAAAAATTAGTACAGGGTTAACTAATGTTGATTCCTTTGCAGCACAGAGATTCAGAGAAACCCAACGCTGAATCCCACAGTCCCTTACAACCCCCTGCTGTAATGCTTATGAGTAAAGCTGCCAAGGAATGGGGCACCTTCTAAATTGGGGTGCTTCTCCTCCCCTTCCGTCTCCTGCTCCAGAGCCTCACTGCAGCCCCTGGGGGATGTGCGAAGAGCAGAAAGAAGACTGTACATCAGCTAAGAAGCTAAGAAGAGAGGAATTACTCACAGAATCAGAGTGGAATGGCGGAGTTGGTAGAAACTTTAGAGGTCATTTAGTTCCAGTTCCCTCTAAGAAGAAAGAAATACCATCCCAGGGGGACCCAGGACCTCCTAGGTGCAAGGCACTGTGCCAGGCTGGGGGAGGAGACTCGAAGGGAGAAGCGATTTCTAAAGAACCCCCAGGGGAGTCAGGGGAAGAGCAAGGCAGGCAGGAGTTACCTGATTGATGGAAATGACCGCCAGCCTGGGGATGACCGCTTGGAGGACCACCTGCATCAAAGAGGTGCCTAGGCCGGCCAGGATGGCCCAGGTGAGCGGCAGCGGCAGCATGCTGTACGTGGCAAAAAGGGTGAAGAGCACATAGCCGATGCCGTCTCCCAGGAGCCCATAGCCGAGCCCTGCTGCTAAGATCTGGGTGGTCATGGCCACCCAAGTGACCACACCGCTGTACTGCAGGTATGTGTGCGAGGTGGTGTCCTTTCTTACCACCACCAGGGCGCAGATCACCACCTCTATGCCGGTGAAGAAGCCCAGCAGGATGCCCTTGAGCGGGTCCATGGGGGCCGAGGCCAGGCTCAAGTGGAGAACCAGGAGGGTGAGTTTGGTCAGCACGTCCAGCACGTTCATCACCACCTCCGATTTGCGCCTCTGGCCCAGGAAATAGCGCTGGTAGAGGCGCTCCAGATCCCGGGACTTGAAGGAGTTGCGCAGGGTGGGGAAAATGACCCCTCGGTAGCTGTAGCCCCCATTGAGGAAGAAATCCGAGTTGCTCGGGGCGCAGTCGAGGTGCAGGAAGCCCAGGTCTCCCCCGCCGCCGCTGCCGCTGGCGCTGCCGCTCCCGCTGCGTTCCGGGAAGACTTTGGGGCCGCCGGTGCCGTGCGCTCGCTCCCCAGGGCCCAGCGCGTAGAGGGGCAGCGCCGAGTCGCCGGACAGCTGCGACGCGTGGTGGTGGTTGGGTCCGCCGCCTCCGGGGTCCGAGGCTTTGCTGGAGCTTCCGTTCCCGCCACCGCCGCCGCCGCCGCGGTGCCCATGGATGAAGCGCTGCTCGGTGATGTGCCGCACCGCCGTCTGCCACAGCAGCCGCTGCGGCCGGGAGCCGCTCCCGCTGTCGCCGGCCGGGGGCGTCGGGTGGATGGTGTAGAGTTCCTCGCTGCCGCTCAGGCAGCGCACATCGGAGAGCTCCATGGCGCCGGGCCGCGGGGAGGGAGGCGCAGGACCGGCGGGAGGCCGCCGGGAGAGGAGGTCCCTAAAGACCCAGAGGCTGGCCTGGTCGGAGCTGGGCGGCGAGCCCTTCTCTCCCCAGCCGCCCCGGGCAGGAGGGCCCCCGCGCGTCAGGTCATAGTGTGCCCCGGGGCAAAGGGCGTCTGGTAGGTGGCCGCAGACCCCTGCGTCCTTGCGCGGCGCCCTCCCGCCAGCCCCGCGCAGCCTGGGTGCGTGGCAGCCGGGGCTCGGTGTCCGCAGCAGCCGCGGCGCTCGGAGCCACGCAGCCCCCTTCCCGGGCTCGGGCTTCCCGGCTGGTTCTCGGCTCAGCGTCTCGGCGTAGCCTTTGCTCTCCAAGAGGCGCCCAGGCGCCTGGGGCTCCGGGCTTGAGCTGCGCGCCGGGCGGGTCCTGGCTGCGGCACTGGGCTCTGGACGCCCACGGCGCGGCGGCTGCAGGGGGGCTGGTCGGGGGGTGACCGGCGGCGCAGATGGGTACGAAGTTAGCAGCTGGGGCTGGAACAGAGCCCTTCGGAGAACTCTACTGCGCCCGGATGGGGAGCCGGGGCGGAGCTGGGGGCGGGGGGTTTGAAGGGGGAGGAGTGGGGAACCGTGAGGTGGCGGGTGGCCCGCGGGAGGCGTGGAGGGGCGCTAGCCTCAGCGCTTACGAGTCACCAGTTAATTTGGAAGTGGGGTTGTGCTGAGCCTCCCCCGTGGGTTCGTTTCTGGCTGTCTCCACTTGCTGAGCGAAGACTGGCCGCGCTGAGCTGGCTCTGGCCCGACGCATCCCTCGGGGAGAGGGGAGGATCTCAGGGTCCCAGTTGCGGCTGTAAGACGAAGCCCCCCTTTCCCGCTGTGCTTCCGAGGGGTAGCCGCCCAAGCTTCTCAGCCCCCTTCACTTCGCTCGTTGGAATCCATTTGGCCCGGAGCTGGGAGGAGCGGGAGGCGGGGGCAGGAAAAAGTGGGGAGGGCTCCCAAGCCAACAATTTGGAGAATTGAGAGAAGCCGCCGGTGCAGACTCCTGAGGCTAAGATCCGAAGCGGGGTGGCTGCTGCGGGTGTAAGGTTGGAGCGAGAAGGGAGGCCCGAGGCCGCGGGGAAGTCGCCTGGAGTCGCCGCCGGATCCAGGGAAGCGCCGCGTGCTGCTCGGGCGCTCTGATGCGCGCTGCGGACACCTGGCGACGGGGAAGAATTTGGAGACCTGTCAGAGCGGCCGGACACCCGCGGCCACTTAAGCCCGCCCCCACGCCAGGCCACACCCCCCGGAGCGGGGCGGGGAGCGGGGGGCGGTGGCGGCGGGGACCTGGCACCCAGATCTGGCCAGGGCGCCCCGGGTCTTGGAAGCGGCAGCGCGCGCAGTTCCGCGCTGGAGAGGACAGTGGGGCTGCGGCTGACGCCCCCGGCCGGCTCCGGACGCCCGGCTGCAGCGCTCCAGCTGGCGGCGCGGGCCGGTTCCTCCGCGGTTCTTTTTTAGGTACTGGCTCGGGTCCTGGGCAGGTGCGCAGCCGGGACTCGTAGGCCGCTGTGCCTACGGAATCCGAGGGCCCAACGCCAAGGAATAGAGGGTCTCCTTTACGCGCTCTCCAATAGGGTGTCTTTTGACAAAGCCAACTTTCGGGCTAAAAGCAAAATGTCCCCAAGAAGCCGCAGTTGTAGAGACAGGCAGCTTCCCCAAAGAGTCTCTTAACCACGCCAGTCCAGGGGGTGGAGGGCGCGAGGCATTAGAATACAAGGGCCCCCGGAGTGCCTCGCACGCCGAGTTTCTCCCGGCTTACAGGCGGGGTGGAGTACGAGGCCGCGGGGAAGGCATCTCCAGCCGCCCGCTGAAACCCGGTTTCCCGCCCGCCGAGCTCCGGTTGCAAGCAGTTGAGGACACAGCGCTTGGCGGCGCTCCGGGCAGAGCCAGGCGCCACCCGGGGGCGCGTGGTGTCTGCGCCCGCGCCGGCCCAAGCACGGTCCCCGGGCGCCGCAGTCCCGAGCCCGGCTGCAGGTGGCGGAGCCACCGTGGCCTCCACCTCCGCCACCGGGACTGCGGCTGCCGCGGGTGGAACCGGGGCCCTGAGCACGGTCAGCTGATGGCCAATGACGTCAGGCCCCGGGCGCTTTCGCGGCTCTCCGTGGCGCCCCCCGAAAGCCCCAGGGACCGCCTGGCCACCCCCTTCAGGCCCTCCCCAGCGGACGGTCCCCCACTGTTTTCCCTGGGAGAAACTCCCCTCCCTTCGCCTGCCCTGGGCAAGAATAGCTTTGCCTACCTCCCTTCTCAACCGCTTACACCATCTCCAGGGTTATTTGTGTCCACCGTGTCCCAGAAACACAAGATTTCATTATATCAAGCCTTTCTTTTCCACACACATGGGTTTCAGTTGAAGCCCAGAACTGGTCAACTGTCTTGCACATAGAATCGCCCCCACCCCCGCCCCAAAGCAGGAAGACTCAACATTTTCCCCTAAGAGTAGATTTCTGAGATGTTACGCACATCCTGGAAAAGACTCCTTTAATTCGAGTCTTTTCGAGTTGTCTTCTACCACTCTACCCCTCAAGAAAGAAAACTAAATTAAAGGCTCAATTTTAAATGGAAAGAAGGTCGGTTCTATTTTTAACCCAGTTGTAGATGTATTAATTCCTTAGCTGTAAAGAGGTCCCAGAATAGCTGGTCTCTTCGGTGAGGCTGGAACTTAAGGGCAAAGCCCTTCCCCCTGCTCCCAACCCACTTTTGCAGTTATCTAGACCTTAATGAAATCGTCCTGGGCATTACATTCCTGAGAGAGAAATGCTACTTGCTTTCTCCCTTCTTAAATTCCTTGGACTCTGCCTGGCCAGCTCTCCTGAAACTCTGGGTTGGGCAGTAAATATCTTGACTTGAGGCGGGGGAGCCCAAATAGGGCAGAGGGCTGTGTGGGGGAGGGAGGGGGTTTCTGTGGACCCCATGCCAGGATGTGTGGGGAGCTGTGTCCTCAGGCTGCAGGCACAGCCCCAAGTCATCTGTGCTAATGACCATATTAGTAAACTTGGCAGTGGAGGACACCTCTTTATTTTCTCAATTCTTTCTCCTTGGGAGCCTGAGAACTCAGCCTGAATAAATGAGGGGTTGAATGCAGATGGAACTTTCCTATGAAAATCTTCCTCCTGGACATATCCCAGGATGATTTATTCAGCAGCAAAAGGAGGCGTGCCAAGGAGGGGGAGATTGGACCCAATCAGATAAAATGACTCAGGCTGATGAATGAGCATAGCATGCTAACAGAAAGCAGCTCAAACAATTTCATGAACTTAGAGGTCGAAACTAACATGTCAGGGAGAAAACACTGCATCTGGTCAACGGACTCTTCTGAAAGCTCCTTTGCTGTAGGGGGTGTTGGGACATATTTGAAAATAAGAGAGTGGATGACAGAATAAGATTAAAACGTTATTCTTCTTGTTGGAATGACACAGTGCCATTCAGCACCCCCCAAATTCTGTTTTTGGATGACAGCACTGGCTCAGCACACATATTGGGAGGCTTTAGGGAACATGCAAACCACCATATGATTATCACTTAAAACAAGAAAAGTCAACACATTGCTTTGAGGCTATAATGGACCTCTCACAGTGCTTTCATTTAATTCCCTGCATATTTATTATGGCTGGGTCTCCACTGTAGAGGGAAAGGATTTTGCAGACTCAATGTCTTTTTGTACATAGCTTCCTCTTCTTGGAATTTCCCTTTATTCCTTTCATAACCCTCCTTCAAAGCCCTCCTCATCTCATTCCTTCAAAGCCCAAGCAATGTCGTCTCTGCTTTCCTGGTATTTCCAATGAGAATTAGTGGTTTCCTTTTCCGTTTTTCTGGTTTTCTTTTCTGTCATTCTGTTGCACTCAGCCACTCAGTTGTGTCTGACTCTTTGCGACCTCATGGACTGTAGCCCGCCAGTCTCCTCTCTCCCTGGAATTTTCCAGGCAAGAATACTGGAGTAGGTTGCCATTTTCTCCTCCAGGGGAGCTTCCCAACCCAGAGATCGAACCCTTTATCTCTTGTGTCTCCTGCATTAGCAAGCGGATTCTTTACCACTGAGCCACCTGGAAAATTGTTCTGTTCGGCCCTTCAATATGGTTCTTACTTACTCATTTATCCCTCCATGAACTGGTGAGGTCATTGAAGGGCAAAACTGATTTTCCTTGAGTCCATGTCCCCCTGTTTCTAGCAACTCTAGTGTACATAGAGATGATAAAATTAGCAATAGGAGGTGGCACATTTCACCCTTTACAATGATCTTTATAACCGTCAATTCTCTGAGTTAGAGCCTTCTCTATTTTTTGTTATTCCCATTTTACTGACTTGGATATTGAGGCTCCATTCAACTAAGAAACTTGCCGAAGATCTCATCTATAGCAAAATTCCAGCAGTTAAATTTAAATTGTATAAATATAGCCTCCCTGTGCTCAACAAAAATATTGTGACAAGCAAGTCACACATTTTTGACCTAATTTAAATAGGATTGATAGGCCAGAAAATGTCAAATATATTTTGACTTTCCAAATGCAAATGAAATAAGAGACTTCTGAGATGTTTGGGCTTAGAGAAGTCTAGTGGGATGACTCCAAATGGATGAGGTAGCAGAACGGATTCTCGTTTCTATAGAGGATCTGCTAGGTTTTGCTCAGTGTGAGCTATGGACACTATTCCTAATTTGTGAAAAAGCAGATTTTTCACATATTGGATTTACCAAAATAATTAATTATCGCACCGTACTCATTGGCTAAGAGTAGTAGTGGCAAAACAGCCTCTTGCCCCATTGGAAAAAAGTATTTGCTTTATGATGTTGCTGCCTACTGCTGGCCACATGTATAGTAGATATGGGAAATTTGTTCCTCTCAAATGCTTCTTTGACTTCTAGGCTAACTAGATTAATATATGATTTAAATTTTATAAGAGCTGTGCTCTTTGCAAAATACCCTTAGAAATGCTAACACTCACTGAAGACATAAAATATTCACATGTAAAAGAAAAGATGAACTCAGTTCAGGAAGGAGACCTGAAACCAGAGAGATCCTGTTTCCTAAGGGAAGGAGGGTTTTGATGACAAGGCAGCTTCCAAAGCTGGAAGTCCTTAAAGGAAAAGTGCAGGAAATTTTCTGAGGATGGATCTTAAATGGTCACACACACACACACACACACGAAGGAAAAAAAAAGAAATTGTTAACTGTACGAGGTAATGCATATGTTAATTACTTGATTGTGATGAACTCATATTGTATATCAAAATATCAAATTGTAACCTTAAACATATACAGTTCTGGGGCTTCTTGGTGGTTTGGTGGTAAAGAATCCACCTACCAATGCAGGAGATGCTGGTTTGATCCCTGGTTGGGAAAGACCTCATACATCAAGGAGCAACTCAGCTTGTGTGCCACAACTACCGAGCTTGTGCTCTAGAGCCTGGGAGCTGCAGCTGCTGAAGCCCCCACACCCTAGAGCCTGTCCTCAACAAGAGAAACCGCTGCAATGAGAAGCCCGTGGACCGCAACTAGAGGGCAGCCCCCACTCGCCGCAACTAGAGAAAAGCCCTCACAGCAACAAAGAGCCAGCTCAGCCAAATCTAAGTAAATAAACAAATACTAAAAGAAGAAATGACATAGATGCAGTTTTTATTTTCAATTACACCACAATAAAGCTGGGGGGCAGGGTGATGAAAAGGATATGACTGTCTTGCCTGGAACCACTGCTCTTAGGAAATATCAGAGCATGGACTACTTTGACAGAACTCCAGGAAAAGTCAAAGTCTAAATTAAATAAGGCTCATCCATGGAAAGGGTCTCTGAATGACCAAATTTAAACTCACGTTTCATCTGAAATGCAGCACAAATATACAATAGAAAGATTGCAATGCCCATTTTACTCCTTTCGAGTGTTTTCTTTGCATTGTAAAATGTAAGAGAGGGAAAATTTTGTGTACATTTTGGATCTTCATGGGAACTAGGTTCAATTAGATTCCGGTGCCTGAGAGAAGAAATCTCATCAGCGGGAAAGTGATTGTGAGACAGCGTATTTATACACAGAATTCATCAGTTAGGCAAGTCAGAGAAAGATCTGTCCGAGGGAGACAGATGTAAGCACCATTTTCTTCTTAAAAGATGATTCCTTTGTCTCTGGTTTCACTAGGATGTGAGCTTGCTGTGGCAGCACTTATGAAGCCTTCACATACTGAAATGATAATAAGAACACACACATATACTCATACAGCCCATTGGACAAGCTGTTAAGATGCTCCCTAAAAGAAGGAGTTATAAAAGAAAAAGTAAAAGAGTTTGCAGGTAGTTCACTCACATCACCAAACCTTCTTTTGAAAGTGAAAGTGTTAGTCACTCGGTACTGTCCGACTCTTTGTGACCCCATGGACTGTAGCCCACTAGACTCCTATGTCCATGGAGTTCTCCAGGCAAGAATACGGGAGTGGGCTGCCATTTCCTTCTCTAGGGGATCTTCCTGACCTAGGGATCAAACCTGGGTTTCCTGCATTGCAGGTAGATTCTTTATTGTCTGAGTCACCAGGGAAGCCCCAACCTTCCTTTGGCAATGGTTTAATATCTGCTTTTTAATCTGGCCCACTGAAGAAGTCTTAGGGCAAAGTGATCAGACTCAGTGGGAAACAAAGTAGATCATTTTCCCCTACTCTATCTTTTAAAAATCTACCTGATTCCTAATTTAATAGCACAGACATTTTCTTTTTCTTTTGGCTGCACTGTGAACCATGTGGAATCTTATTCCTGGACCAGGGATTCAATCCAGCACCCCCTGCATTGGAAGAGCAGAGCCTTAAGAGTGGGGAAGACCCCACTCTTCTTATTTCTGGAAATGTTTCACCTTATTACTGTTTCCCTCTTGGAGATCTTTGGGATCTATGTAGGATATTTATGGTAAAGGCTCATAGATGGTAGTATAACACATTTAATGTAGTTAAATTTATTGATGTAGTTGTGTATATGGATCTCAGTCCACTGATTAAGTGTGAAAGAAACATTTCTCTTCATCTTTTAAAAATCGATGTGTTTCTGTTTTCACCCAGTTTGTGAGACATTTAACTCGCATCCTTCTTGAGGCTTTTATCTGTACCCTCCTAATCCCAAGAGGATGCCATAGTTCCAGGCTCTGATGTAGTGCCCAGGTGTGTGTGGGAGGGGGTGAGGAAGAGGGTGAACATGCATGCCCTCTGGTCTTTGGCTCTCTTATTTGTAAAAGTCACGACTGAGGCAATCAGTCTTTGGTCCTAATCACATGGTTCCTGTGGGGCCAGCAGCATCTGCATTGCTTCTTCTGGAAACAAACAGGAGCACCTTCAAGGTCTGCTTAAGGGCCCATATCCCTGACGCAGGACGTCACCCCTCCTCTTCAGGGTGCTGGGCCCTCTCTAGGGCACCCCCAGGGAGTCATCGGGTAGTATGCAATAGCTCCCCACCTCTCTGTTTCTGTCTCTGTCTGTCTCTCTGTCTCTTCCTTTCTCCTCTTCTGCCCCATTGTGGGAATATCTCCTTTAGTCTGGTCAGAATCCTCGCTTGATGTTTCTTACAAGCCCATCTGATTTTTCCTGTTCTCTTTGGAAATTTTTTTTATAAAAACAAAAGGTGGAAAGACTACTTGTGCTTTCTATTCATTCTTTCTGGAAGCGATTTGGAGAAGGCTTGCATGAAGAAAAGGGGAAAAGGGACTACGCAAAAGCAAATCTCATAAATTAATATCTCAAAATAATTCACATATACAAAATTGATGAGACTCATTTCTCCTGATCAGTTGTTTTTGTTTTTTTTTTTTGCACTGTGGGTTCCAACCAAATCATGAGGTGTGAAATCCACTTGGTGGGTCACAATTAGCACTTAAAGAACAAATTGGTAAAACAGTAGAACACAATCATAAGGATAATTATATCTTGCTACTCTTTATAAAGGCTTTCTTTTTTATCCAAATTCTTCCTCTCTGATGTTTAAAACAGAAGAAAGATTGATAAAATCTCAGAAAAATACCTTATAAAACTCTTGGCATGACATTATCTGAAATTCAGATAATGATTCAGATAAATTGATGTGGTTGTGTATATGGATCTCAGTCCACTGATTATGTGTGAAAGAAACATTTATCTTCATCTTTTAAAAATCGATGTATTTCTGTTTTCACCCAGTTTGTGAGATATTTAACTCGCATCCTTCATGAGGTTTTCATCTGTACCCTCCTAATCCCAAGAGGATGCCATAGTTCCAGGCTCTGATGCAGTGCCCAGAGACAGACAGACACACACAAAACAAAATTTGGTACAGTACAGCATTTCTCACTATCCAGCGTGATATTTAAACTCACGTGATACAGTTAGGAATCAAGTAGATTTGGCTATGGTAAGCTACATACACACATATTCACATACTCTATATGTACTGGGTACCTTTTAACATAGATTTTGTAATGTGAATTAAAGTAAAACAAATTTGGAAGAGATTGGTCTAGCCCTCAGATCGTTATTGGAATGATTAAATACTATGTTTCATAGCTCAGTTGGTATAGAATCCGCCTGCAATTCAGGAGACCCCGGTTCAATTCCTATGTCGGGAAGATCCCCTGGAGAAGGGAAAGGCTACCCTCTCCGGCCTTCTGGCCTGAAGAATCCCAGGGACTGTATAGTCCATGGGGTTGCAAAGAGTCGGACATGCCTGGGAGACTTTCACTTTCATGTTTACTGAAATGAGGTGCTATGGCAGTTAGGAAGACTCATTCTTGAGCTGTGACTTTACAAGATGACAGGTCTGTGATCTTGCTCAATTACTTGGTATTTTTGAACTTTCATAACATGGGGGGAGGGAAGTGACAACTTCACCAGGTTTTGTGAGGACTGAAGGTAACTTGTATAAAGCGCCTGGTAGGAGAAGGAAATGGCAACACACTCCAGTGTTCTTGCCTGGAGAATCCCAGGGACGGGGGAGCCTGGTGGGCGGCCGTCTATGGGGTCACACAGAGTTAGACACGACTGAAGCGACTTAGCAGCAGCAGCAGCAGCAGCAGCAGCAGCAGGTATAATGTATCATACACTGCAAATGCTCAATACAGAAGACTACCCCCTACCCCTCAAATGAATCAGCTTCCCCAAGGAATCTAGCTCTCTCTTTGAATCCATTCTCCGCATCCTTCTGCTCTTAGCATGGATGTCCTCTTCTTCAAGAAGAGGCTTTCCCTGGCTTTCTAGGTCTAGGTTAGATGCCTCTACAAATGAGAAATGCTTTTGGCTACAAATAATCGCAAAACCCAAATAAAGAAACTTAAGCAAATAGGAGTTAGTTTTTCTTTCATGGCAAGAATCGGGAATGTAGAGATTTGCTGCTTTGGTTCAGGAAGTGAATTATATTAGGGACTTCCTGCTGACTCTCTAGAATTCCTTTGGCTTTTTCCTTATGGTCACAAGAGGATTGTAGCATCACTAAGCAATCAGTTTCCCATTCCACATAGAAAGGTAGAAGCCAAAGGAGGAGTGATGCTCTGAGTTTCTCCTCAGTACCTTCTTCTTTTTTTTTTTTTTTAAAGAAAAATATTTATTTATTTGACTGCACCAGCTCTGGTTTGCGGCATGTGGGATCGAGTTTCCTAACCATGGGTCGAACGCCTGCACTGGGAGGGTGGCGTCATAGCCACTGGACAACCAGGGAAGTCCCTCCTCATCACCTTGTTTTTATCAGAGATGAAAAAGTCTTTCTCCCCTCCAGACTCCACCATTGTGATAAGAGAAAACCGCTTAGGATTACGATTCAGGCAGATAATAGATTGCTCCCCAGGTAGCTATGGTAGGTTTTCAAAATAAATGAATAAATAACCCAAACAAGCAAACAACAACCATTTAGATTTGCTGCTGTTCGGTCAAGCTTATATATGTCACTGAGAACTACTCTCATGTGCTCGAATATTTGAAACTTCCCAAGTCTACAGTTAGTCGTATCTGTTTCTCTGCAGTGACCTTGAATAAATACAAGGTACAAAACAGGAGGCATCAGCTGGGAGAAACTGCCCCTTTCTCTGGTTCTGACCTCCCCAGTCTCTTGTTTCTTTGTGTATCCCTCATTAACCAAGACAGTGAGAGAAAGATAGACTTGTCGTAATAACACAACAGTCACCTTTATCTGCTTTGCCACTTCGAGTGCTATTCCTGTGTTTCAGTCTTTTACAAATTCGCCGGCCTTGCCAGACATCCAGAGAAGTCTCAGACCTCCTGTGCCTGTGATGACTTCAGGTGGGAGAAAGAGAGGATGAGCAAAAAGAGGAAGTCTAGGAAAGGAGAGGAAAGGAGGGAGCAAGGGAACAATGGAAGGAAGAAAGAAAGGAGGAAGGAAGGAAGGGAAGGAGGGAGGAGCATGGGACGAAGATGGAAAAGGTTTTGAAAAGAGCAAGATGTAAAAGGGAAGCGGACAGAAGAAGAGAAGGAAGGAGAGTAAACTGCGCCTGTTCACTGTGAACCCAGCACTTTCACATACTTCACTGTATCAAATCCACACAAGGACCCAGGGAGGCAGACCCCGTTCCCCCCTAGTACAGATGGGCAAACTGAGGCCTCATCAAGCCTACACAGGGATTCCTCTAGATGGTTTAGGAATGGGACTCAGTATCAGTGGAATCTTTCAAGTTCTTGTGCTTACTACTACCTCATAGGAGAAAAGACCTAGGGAGGTAGGAGAGAATATGAGTGGGGACCAGCAGCAGCCAGGAGAGGCGAGGAGAGAGCGACCGGCAAGACAACATGGCCCTGGTTACGATCGAAAGGTACATCTGGTGCCCTTCTGTCTTCATTAAAGCTGTGCTTACTCTTTAACCACTGTGCACACTATTAGATTAATTAATTAGACTTGAGTGTGCTCCTTACAAACCCCAGGGAGTTCACCAATAAATAGTGTCTAGACATGGTGGCTATGGAATCCAGAAGGAGGTCATCACAGAGTTTCACTCTTTGGCTTCAACTCTGGGGTGAGGCTGATGGTTGGAAGGCAAGGATTTGGTTATGAGTTCTCCACATGCCTAGAGCCTAAGATCCCACTGCACCCAAATTTATCTGAAAGTTCCCACATGTTAGGATGACTTGGAGTGGAGAGATGGCCCTCAGTGGGGCTCCCAACACAGGAAGCTTCACTGTCACTCAAATTGACAAAGGACCACAAATCTACCCTTTGAAGCTATATCTCCATGAAGTAGTCTACAAAATCTTCTGTTGACATCATCTGATAAAATCCAGAGACTGCCTGAATTAAAGCTGGAGAAATGAAGATAAGCAGCTTGGAAGAAAACCCAGGAGACAATAGAAGATCCTTTTAAGAAATGAAATGATGCAATACCAGTGCTCTTGATGGCATAGAACACTGATGACTCTGAGACGAAAAACCATTCAGAATGGTACCACTTTGAAAGTTTTAGGAATATAGTTCCCAATTTATATCAGTTATATTTTCATATATCTATATATACATATATTATATCTACAAGTGTGGTATCTGTTAAAATCTATATTTATCTGTTTAAATGCTCTTTCAGTAAGTATGCACTTAAACTTCTAAGTGGTACAAAGCGTTGCTTTATAGTTTAATTAGCAGCATTTGTTTTTCTTTTTTAGTGCTGCATGAAATAATGAAGTGTATAAGAGTTAATGGAGTCTTATATTCCAAGAAATACAGTATGTTGTGGTAATAATAAAGCCATTGACTTACTGGAAGGGATAGAAGAGACTCACATCTTTTTATTTCATAGGTGAGGTCTGCTGCAAAGAGGTTAAAGGACTGGGACCACCCTCTACTCATTACAGGACCAGTAATTCATCTGAGGGACTTACCAGGTGTCTCGGCAGTAAAGAATCTGCCTGCCAATGCAGGAGACATGGGTTCGATCCCTGAGTTGGGAAGATCCCTTAGAGGAGGAAATGACAACCCACTCCCAGTATTCTTACTTGAGAAATCCCATGCACAGAGGAGCCTGGGAGGGGTACAGTCCATGGGGTTGCAAAAGAGTCGAACACGACTGAGCAGCTAAACAACAAGGGTTCATCTGAGGGAAATGCACAATCTGGAAGTCAAATCTGGCTTCAAATTCTGACTTCCCCTAGGCAGCCCTGTGCCCTTGATCAAGTAATTTAGCTTCTCTCCTCTTTACTGTTTTTCATCTGCATATTAGGGATGATAATGTCATAACAGGTATCAAAAAACATGTCTTAAAATTACAAAGGGGACGTTGTAGAGTTCTGGGTACAGGTGAGCCTCCAGTCTGAGACAGGTCAGAGTGCTATTATGAGGTTACCAGAAGTTTCTTTCCAGACTTCATCTGTTGGAGAAAGGCTCATCTCTTCCCTGCTCCTGCTCAGTCTTCCCTCCTTCTCCTTTCTTTTCTCTCTCCTTTCTCCTTGCTCTCTTTTTTCTTTTTTCTTCCCTCCCCACTCCTTCTTTATTGCTTTTGAAACCTATTTATTTTTCCTCCTGTCTCCTACTTTTCCCCCTCTCTCCTTTTCCTCCTTTCTCTCTTTCTTTTCTTTCCTTCCCTTACTTCATCTGCCTCTCTCTCTGTCTCCTGCTCTCTGTCTTATCAACCAAAAGTACTTTAAAAGCACTCGTCTCTTTTTACAAGGGCACTAATCTCGTTCGTGAAGACTCTATCTTTAGAGCCTAATTGGCTCTCAAAGGTACTATCTACAAATACCAGTGTATCGGAGGTTAGGGACTCAGCATATAAATCTTGGAGGAACACAAACATTTGGTCCATAACACCTTTCCATACAAATATTAATGAATTTCATTAGTTGCGGTTCTTTTTGCTGCAAACTATAGAAAAAGTCTGCAGCTAGTTTAAGCCAATGAAAGTAGAAAGGATGGGATTTCATGGTGGGAAACCGAAATGTTCACAGTGCAAAAGGAAGAGATGAACAGTGGAACTTGGGAAGGATAAAACCTGGGCCATCTTTGAGGACTTCAGCAAGATGTTTTATTGCTCTTTTTTCTCTGTTTCAGTCATTGATGTAACTCAGTTCCAATTGTCCCTCGGTCCCTGGAAACTTCCTTTCAGCTTTCTCATTCCCAGAAAAGATAAATGATTGACTGACAGCCTACTCAAGTGTTTCTACCTCAACAGTACCGCCTTTGGTCAGGTAGACATAGTCCCATAGTACCCCATGTAGCTAGTGGGATATGGCAAGTGAGTCACCTGAATTGATGTTTACTGAATACATCAAACATTTATTAAATATCTACTGTATGCCAAGAAACACTCAGATGAATGCAACACAGTTCCTGTCTTCAGGGGTTTATAATAATCTGGGAGAATTCCTTGTTACATCTTACTACTAACTTTCCGTAAGCATATTCCCATTTAACGCGCTCAAGCATTTTGATTTTTGGCACCCTTGTCCTCTTCCATTGATGTATAACATTGGGATTAAGAGCCCTAGCTGTGGAGTTGAACTTGAGTTTGACTTGGCTTAATTGCAGCTGTAGGTACATTACTTAATTTCTCTTCTCTGCACTTTGGTTGCCTTTTCTGCAAAATAGGATAATAGCTCTAACTAATAGATGTGTGTGTGTGTGTGTGTGTGTGTGTGTGTAAGAGTGCAAATAGATGCCCAGTGGATGTCAGCTATTGCTGCTATTGTTATCATGATCTTAATGCTTTTGATTACTAGAGTTTCAAAATTGAGTTTCAGGAAAGTTAAGTGACTTGCCCAATATCACATTTACTGGTGGAATTTGATTTTATTTTAGGTGGAAGTGCAGAACCTCCTACAGGGGTATATGGCCCTGACTCCCAGTTCTAAGGCAATGTAATAGTCAAGATAGCTGAACATCAGGCGAATCACTTCTGTACTGAAACCTGGTGGGTGACACTGATGACTACAGGACTTTAGGCTCTTGTGACATTTCAGAAACAGTTGTTGACTGTTTTGTGCCCTCCCGTATGCACATGTGTGTTGCCTGTGTGCACGCGTGTGAGCGCATGTGCGGGATTTTTTCCACATCCAACTTGGCTCTTGAAATATATTCAAAGGAGCTGCTTTCATGGAAATTCTAGTCAAACTGGAAGCCAAGCACTTTAGGAAAAATCAGAAAATGGGCCTTTAAGAATCCTCTAACCAAATACTTTCAGACAAGCAAGAGTTCACTTCTCTTTGTAGTGATGACCAAGGAAATCAGTGTTTAGAAGCAGCCTCGGTCCTCTTGAATTCCAGGAGCTTTAATGAGCAGATTTCCCTGCTGACCCAGGTTGAACATATTACATGAGTAAGAGATAATTCTTATTTGTGTTCGGCCATTGAGATTTAAGAATGTTTGTTATTATGGAATAACCCAGCCTAACGTGACTAATAGCAGGAATTTGAACTTCACAGCAGGAGCTGGGTGGGTTCAGATATTTTAGCATTAAGTCAACCCCAGCTGTCATGGAGATTACCCCATAAAACTCACTGAGCACCTATTTGTTCCAGGTTATGTGGGAATGTGATGTGCAAATGTGTTTGTCTTCTTAAGGTGTCTACAGCAGAGAGGGAGAGACAAAACAGTGATTGCAGCTCAGCAGTGCTCAGGATATTGTTGGAGGGCCAAGAAGAATGGCTTAAGCCAGGTTTGGATAAGCAAGTAAAAAGTAAGCTAAGACAAGAGGTAGAGGGCATTTTAGATAGAGGGAGCCACAAACAAAAGGAAAATCGATTTCAGGGAACTGCAAGGACACACTGCATTTGGGTCAAGAGTGAATGAGGAGAAATAGGCTGAAATGAAGCTACTTAGGCAGCCAGACCCAAGGTCAAAACCACCTGCAGTGCTGTGTTAGGGAGTTTGACTTTCATTTGGCAAACCACAGGATGGTACCTGGGCTTCCTGGGTGGCGCTAGTGGTAAAGAATCTGCCTGCCAGTAGTGCAGGAGACATAAGAGATGCAGCTTCCATTCCTGGGTCGGGAAGATACCCTGGGGGAGGGCATGGCAATCCACTCCATTATTCTTGCTTGGAGAATCCCAAGAACAGAGGAGCCTGGAGGGCTGCAGTCCACAGGGTCACATAGCTGGACACGACTGGCGTGACTTAGCACACACTCAGGATGGTATCCATTAGACTGTCTCACAGCAAATCCATGTGGCAAATATTATCACCACTAATGCCCAGTGATAAACTCAGGTTCGAAGAAGTCAAATAAGATTTTTTTTCATCTTTCACTTTCAGAATCTTTTATTTATTTATTTGTGATACACTTGACATTGAACACTGTGTAGATTTAAGGTGTACAATGTATTGATTGGGTCTACTTGTATATTGCACTGTGATGACTACCCTAGCGTTAGCTAACACCCCTATCAAATTCCATAATTATCATTTCTTTCTTTGCGGTGAAGACATTTAAGATCTAGTCTCTTAGCAACTTTGAAGTATATAATACAGTATTGTTGACTATAATCACTATGCCAAGCACTACAAACTTGCAGTTAGGAGATAAATAAGTTCTTAAGAGTAAATGAGATGTTTTGATCCCATACAACTAGTAAGTGACTAGTTGAGACTTGAATAGTTGTTCTCTGAACTTTTCAACTTTTCATCTCACCTTCCCGCTTGCACAGGTGACTATGGCCACAAATCTCCAAGTTATCTTTATGTGTTAGGGTTTTGTGCTTGCCTCCCCTCTGGCT
The DNA here is from genome assembly GCF_029378745.1 of Bos indicus. NCBI lineage: Eukaryota > Metazoa > Chordata > Mammalia > Artiodactyla > Bovidae > Bos > Bos indicus. The sequence continues at coordinate 9,854,461 of NC_091773.1, read as the reverse complement.
GGTCTCTGGGTCCCCAGATCTCCCATGACTGCCTTTATTTTACCATGTGACCTCTCCTAAAATGTTTCTTGAGTAGCGTGCTGTCTGAAATACCCACTGACGCCAACTTCTTGCATCCCTCTTACTCTAGTTATATTTTTTCCTTCATAACACTTACTACTACTGAAAATTTTCTTTGTTACCTAATTAAATGTTTTCTCCTTATTTTCGTCCTTTAGACTATAAACTCTATGAAGCAACTTATTCATTTTGTGTATTGTGTATAAGTTGCTCAGTCATGTCCAACTCTCTGTGACCCTATGGACTGTAGCCTGCCAGGTTCCTCTGTCCATGGAATTCTCCAGGCAAAAATACTGGAGTGGGTTGCCATTCCCTTCTCTAGGGGATCTTCCTGACTCCTGGATCAAACCCTGGTCTCCTCCATTGTAGGCAGATTCTTTGCCATCTGAGCCACCAGGGAATATTTCTTGCCTTGAACATAGGTACCTGACTCCTGGTAGATGCCTAACCCATGTTTCTGAAAGGGGTGAGTGGCCCATTGAATCACAGCTTCAAGGTCACAGCCTGGGAAGATAGCCCTGTGCACTATGATGAGGGTTAGTGAGAAGCTGCCATGAACCGAGAAAAAAAAAATCTCTGGGTGATTCCTGTATATCACCCTGTTTTAGTACCGAGGAGTTCAAGCAAAGAAGAAAGAAAGAAAATTCTTCCCAAAACAATCAAGAAAAATTATACATTTAGCAGGGATTCTTTGACTTCATCAACTATCTACTGAGCACTGACTATGTGTTAAACCATCCCTGGGATTCAAAGATAAACTATACAACATCCCTGATTTTATTACCTAAAGCTTGCATCTTTTTACATTGTTATTTTATTTTCTTGACTTTCACTGATAATCTGGATAACATTTTATATCTGAGAAAACACACAGTTCCTGAGTAAAACAGTCCTAATCGATGAAGTGATGTAAGGAAACAAAGGTAAAATTCCAGAATTTTAGCAGTATGTGGCCTCACATAAAGTTTCAGCTCATGTCTTCGGTTAAGAGATGGAAAACTGAGTCATCACAGATTTTGAGTGATATTTCTAAGGCTGCATGTGAGATAATTGACAAGTTATTGGGAATTAAAATTCTTCTGAGTTCTATTTTAAAGTGCTTTTCCTGTGCAGAAAATTAAAAATAAAAAAGGAAATAGATGAGGCTTCTTTCCTTTAGAGAAATAATTTAGCCACTTTGAAGGGCCATTACTGATGGGATTCGCAATGAAGCATGATTTCCACTCGCTGATTCCTTAACCAAACCAGAGCCCCCAGCTGAGTTATGTTGATTTCTTTACCACCTGACAAGAGCGACAGAATATGAAGGAATTTTATTTTCACTAATTTGCTTCTGAGGTGTTGTTTGGATGGAATTGCACCTTTAGTCATTATTTTCAACCTCCATGTATAATGCTCTGCTGACTCATATTTACTTTAGATTTAAAAGCTCGGTTTTGTCCTCAGTAATTAAAGTGCCCACATTTCTTAGATGGGCTCAGAAGACGGAGCTCTATTCTGCTGCATAACAGATAAGACCATAAGACACACCATAAGACAAGGGTGTGTTTATTTGAATCCATTACCACCCCTTAGGGATGCCAGCACACCTGATGTGTTAAGGATAGGTTTGAAAATGGCAACCCACTCCAGTGTTCTTGCTAGACAACCTCATGGACAGAGGAGCCTGACGGGCTATAGTCAGTGGCGTCACAAACAGACGGACAGGACTTAGTAGCAACAACGATAAGCACACACTCTTGTCCTTCTCATATGGAGGGTGGAAGAGGTTCCTTTAACTAGAATTCTATAGAACCTGGTTTCAGCGGAGTGGGTTCCTGGGGTACCTTTGTCATAGTCATCTCCATGGCTGCCAGGATCCAGGGTCCAATTGGCTTCACAGACTCGTGGGAGCTTTTGGACAAAGAATGAAATCAAGGGCGCCGTTGCAGACACCAACCTGAATAAGCAACATCTGATTCTTCTTGTTCTGTTAATATGAAACATGGCCAGGGGAGCACTTTTCTGCCTTTTTGGACCAGACTTTGGCAGAGCTGAAGGGGAAGTTCACGTTTCAGGTGCCCCAGAAACACAGCCTGCTGCCCACATAAGAGGAAAAGCTAAGAAGTCATTTCTGCAAAGCTTGGAAACCACAGCTTCCGGGACCAGCCCAGAGACACTGTTTTCACAAATACTGGATATTTCCGTTTAATTTGCTGTTGATGTGTTCTTTTAGTGATAGGTTTTTTTTTTATGCTCTTTCAGTCCAAACCAGCTGTAGAAGATAATTGCCTTCACCATTCATGTATGTTCTCCAAAGAGAACTTTTGTGTTGTTTTGAGATACTTTATATGAAAACGTTTGATTGCATTTGCCATCCATTCACATCAGTGAGGGAAATTTCCTCCATATTTCTTCCAAATTTCCATTTGTCAGTAAGAGAAGAGAAAGATCTTTTGGATTCTGTACACTTCATTTCAGCTGTTGCAGATTTTGAATGGTTGTGAAATGGTTTTACATTTTATTAACACCTACTCATACAAAGTTGGTTTTTAGTTGTGGTAACTATTAAAACTTGGAAAAGAGCCTCATTAAAAAGTATCCATCAGAATTTGTGTGTGGCCAGCTGAAGCATAAAATCCACTATGAAATAGAAGTTATCACCAGAGAAGCAAGTTCAAGTTGCCTATTAGAATTTTGATGGGATTTTATGCAGTTGTTTCATATGAGTTTAATATTTAATACCATCCACAATACTTTTTTCATTTTATCTTTTCTTATCATAATAGTACTTTATAAGAAAGTTAAATGAATTTTCTTCCACTACCAGCATCACTGCACTAAAAAATAGTATCATGTTTCCTGTTGCAGGGGAAAAAAATGTCCTACACCCCACAGCATGAGCAGACCTTTTACAATTCCTTATTGTGGTCTGGATAATGATCCTGGTTAGAAGAGATTTACTCTCACAAAAGGAACTTCTCGCTGGCTTATACAACAGCCTGGTAAATAAAGCAGATTCTCTTTGTAAAGATGAGCACAAGGAAGCCTTGAGATTAAGTCTTGCCTTCATTCCTTCAAACTGTAAATGTCCATCTCTTTTGCCTCCTGTCCTGTGCTTTGCAGGGTTGGGCAAAGTTTCTCAAGAAAATAGATGATGGTCTCTATCCAAACTAGGAAAACTGGGATGATGCTCTTAACTTTAATATGCTTCTCATTTTTATTTTTTAAAATATATATATATTTATTTTTTTTCTTTTTTTAAAAGAATATAATCCCAGAAGGCTCCCCAGGTAGCTCAGTAGTAAAGAATCTGCCTGCAATGCAAGAGCCGCAGGAGATGCAGGTTCAATCCCTGGGTCAAGAAGATCCCCTGAAGAAGGGAATGGCTACCCTCTCCAGTATTCTTGCTGGGATAATCCCATGGACAGAGGAGCCTGGCAAGCTACAGTCCATAGCATCGCAAAGAGGTGCATACGACAGAGCAATCGAGCAAGCATGAATGCATGCTCCCAGAAATCCACACAGACATTCATCTTAATAGATTACTGAAGACTACAGGAAAGGGAAAGAAAGAATAAGTCTTCCATTTACAGATGCTGCTTTACTCCTGGACAGTGGGATATCTGACTGAGAGAAAAAGTGCTCCATTAGGTTTCAGAAGAGTGTACAAAAAGGTCCATGAGCAGGAAAGTGTAAAGTGATATATTTAGAAGAAAAATAATTCAAAAATAATCCAAGCCATGTATAACCCACAGTTTTCAGGCCGACAACTCTAGGTGTAAATCTAGGGTTATTAGAACATTTGACTATAGTCCTTTTTCAGCTTTGTCTCATTAGCTATTGCAAGATGTCTGTCATATTCAACCATCTCTCAAATCGTTCTACTTTTTCTTCCAATTCTATCGTCACTTCCCCTGTCCAAGCTACAATAATGTTTTCTTTTTCTAGCCATGCCACGTGGCATGCAGGGTCTTAGTTCCCTAACCAGGGATGGAACTCACGCCCTGAATTGAAAATGAGAAGTCTTAACCACTGGACTACCAGGGAAGTCCCCCAAACTATAATAATCTCCTTTCATCCTTTTTTCTCTTTTGTTTGTTCTCTTCTTCACTGTCAGCATAAACATTTGGCAGTACTAATCTGGTATTTAACGCACAGCACATCTACTAAACCCCTCTGGCATCTGTCTTCCTATCGCTCATATGGTTAGGACAGAAACCCCCAGAATGGACTTCAGGACCTCCCTTGACCCAGCTTCTGTCTGTCTCTCCTCCTTCAGCTGGCCCCAAGCATTATCTTTGATCACATTCTCTAAATATACCTGGTCCTCACTGCTTTTGCCCACATCACCCCTCTATGTTTTCCTGATCCCTCTCGTCACCTCAGTCACATATTTTCATCCTTAATACCTCACTTCCTTGTTATATGCTTAGAAAATCTCTCCCCAATGCCCTGATTTGGTCAACAACTCCTACCACAGGCTCTGAAAAGACGGCATAACTTATTCTTGGTTGTGCTTTTCATATTTGCCATTTTTCATTTCCTTGGCAGTTATTTGATTAATGTCTTTTTCCTGCCAGACAGTTTACACCCTCTGAAGACTGTATTTTTCACTTTTGTTTTGGCTCACCTTGTGGCTTCAGACTACAATATGGAGTTGAATCAAGTCCAGTGTGAATGTTCAGTACAATACATTTCAACTGCTATTTATTATTAATTGTTTTTTAGTGGATTCAGTGTATATACTTCTGGTGAACTTCTTGGTACTTTCTGTCATTTTCCCTTTTCCTAACTGTCTCCTCCAAGTCCTGTACTAGCTAAGCCTGTCTGCTGCCTCCATCACCGAGTCTTATCCCTGCCTCCTCTGGGTACAAGAGCCAGGCTTAAGCCAAGCCTCTGAGGACCCTCACTGGTGAGGACTATGGGAACAACAGCTTAGGTTTGACCCCATCAGACCCAAGAGGCTCTGGCTTCCCAAGGCTCAGGCGGGAAAAGCCAGGTACAATAGCCAAGCACCATGATGGAATTGACACCCCAGCGGGTGAGCTTGGACCAGCGAGAGACAGGAGACAGGAAGGATGGGCAGATACATGGCTAGTGCTTCTCTCTGAAGAAGAAGTGAAGTACGCAGCCCCACTTGGCTTTTCCAGGGACACCCTTGTGACTGATCCACCCTCTCCCTTTAGAGTCCCCTGAAACTTGGGTCAGTTTAGTAAAGCCCATCTCATATTTCCCTTGAAACTTTGATCAGTTTAGTAGCATGCGTCTCGTATTTGTTTTCTGTGCTTCCTTCTCTCTTCCCTTTTGCTCCCCTCTCCTATGCACTGGCTGTACAGCCCCGTGAAAAATAGCAGCTAAGATTCACCTCAGGCTGTTTTCTAGGAAACCGAGGCTTGCATAATTTTCCCTCTTGTTTTCAGTGTCACTATAATCTTCCTTTGGGCACCAATCTAAGCAACTGGACAATGCTGGACCCCAATCATACATTTGTGAGCTAAATATTTATCAAGTTCATACCAAGGGATGGGCTTTATTTGGGGTCTCGTAGGTATGAGAATGTAGAGAAAGCTATTCTTGCGCTTTAGAGGCCATTTCTGAAATGGGAGAAGGGGAAGCAGTCATGAAAATTAGCTATCAGGAGCTTATAGTAAGTGTTCACTGACCTAACAATCATTAGTTTTGCCCAGAGTTGTCAGGAGAGCTTTTTCAGGGGCAGTAACATGATGAGGAAATGTTACCCTAAAGGATAAGGAGTGATCTTCCCATCAGACAAAGTGGCCAGAGAGGAAGAGAGACAAGAGAAGGCTCTCCAGGTGGAGGGAGGAACAGACATGCAAAACAGATTGTGGCACATCCTGAGGAACATTGCCAGAGTTTATCAGAATAAAGGAAGCTGGGGAGGACTTGGGCTCAGAGCTACAAAGGAACATTCACTCCACATTGTGGTTGGGCAGCCACATTTCTGATGCACCCACTGAAGATGCATCAGAATAGAACGAAGGTGATGGAGGGACCTGGTATCAACCAATTTTGTTTAATTTTTCCTGTTTTATTTTGTAGCAGAATTTCAGGCACGCTGAGCAGCCCAAGCTTAGAAATATGAAGAATGAGAGTTACTATAATCATAGAACCTGCATTTTTACATGAGGTTGCTTCCCCTTTGAAATTCAGAGACTGAAGCGACAAATGTAGCCTGGTTGATTCCCAAAGCAGATCTGTTTTTGATGTCTCCTTTTACAGGGCAGAATTATTTTCAGTAATAATCAATGAAAGGGATGAATATATTTCATGTATGAGTCAAAATTTGTATGTCACATCTTAAAATTTTATACCTTGAATTTCACATTCTATTTCACTTTTAAATTGAAATAAACACTTTAAAGGCACATGGAATGACAGAATTGAAGTGACTCAAGTTCTTTCTTCATCTTTACCATCACTGTATCATCACTGTTTATTTCTCACCTGTAGGTTAAATATAGAAATATGTACTATATCCACAGGGTTGGCTATGTGAACTATATTTGCACCTACAGTAAGCACAAACAGTTCTAAATCCTAGGAAATTTACTCTTGAAAGCAATATGTGTTACTGGGTTTATCCATGTCAGGGGAGCTCTTTCAATCAACTTTCATTGTATTAATGAACAACAAACACATACCAATTTGAAGCCTATAGACACATTAGTAAAACTCATCAGTAGTAACCGTGATTGTTGGGAACTTGGAACAACAAATAATTTGGGAGAATGTGCGTTTTCTCACTGACATTGTTCAGAATTGCTAGTGAACGGTGATAACAAAAGCAGCTGTTGTTGAGCTTCCCAGGTGGCGCAGCAGTGAAGAATCTACCTGCCAGTGCAGGAGAAGCAAAAGATAAGGGTCCAATCCCTGGGTCGGGAAGATGCCCTGGAGAAGGAAACGGCAACCCACTCCAGTATTCTTGCCTGGAAAATACTATGGACATAGGAGAGTCCATGGGGTTGCAAAGAGTTGGACACAATTGAATGACTAAAACAAACAAAGAAAAACACATACAGTAAGTTTTAGATGAACTAGCTCATCTAGTTCAAGAAGGGAAAGTGAGACCCGAGGGGGAAAACTGAGGTAGTAGCTGAGACAGGATTGAAACCCAAATCTTCATATTTCAACTCAGTTCTCTGATCCCTTAGCAACACTGATTAATTTGATTATGGTGACAAAATGAAAGGTTGATCAACAAGCCCGGAAGACTCAGCACTTTATGAGAAGTGTTGTTTTAGGGAAATTGGTTTATGCAGTTGTCACATACTTGTGTTAAAAAAAAAATGCTTTCTTTTTTTCAGCAAGCTCTGGGAAATGGTGAAGGACAGGGAAACCTGGTATGTTGCGGTCCACAAAGAGTCGGACGTGACTGAACGACTGAACAACAACGGTTTTTCAATATTGGGCCAGGGATAACTTCTCCGTCTCATGGTGACGTGAGATGCCATTATAACCTGAGTGAGATGATGTAGCTACAGCAGCCACACACTGTGTGCACCTGCTTGCTGCTCAAAACACCCTCTGATTTTCGTTACTATTGCTATTATATATGAGTGCTGCCCATAGAAATATAAGACGAGCCACAAATGCATGCCACGTATGTTATTTTGAATTTCCAATAATTACTTTTGAAAAAGTAAAAAGAAACTATCGAAATAAATTTCAATAGTTTAATGATATGTTTTATTATTTAACTCAATATAATTGAATATTATCACTTCAACATCTGATCAATATAAAACTTAGTAATGAAATATTTTGCATTTCTTTTTAGAGGCATGCCTCATTTTATTGCATCTCTCTTTATTGTACTTTGCAGATACTACATTTTTTTAGCAAATGAAAGGTCTGTGGCAACCCTGCATTGAGCAAATCTATTGGTGCCATTTTTTTCCCCCAACACCATTTGCTCTCTGCATATCTCTGTGTCACAGTTTGGTAATCCTCACAATATTTCAAGCTGTTCCATTATTCTTGATTTGTTATGATGACCTTGTGATCAGTGATCTTTGATATTACTACTAGGACTTGCTGAAGGCTCAGATAATGCTTAACATCTTTTAGCAATAAAGTTATTTTTATTTTTTTAATTTAAATTTTTTAATATTACTTTATGTGAACCACTGTTAAAGGCTTTATTGGATTTGTTAACACATTGCTTCTTTTTTTTAATTTTTTTTTTTTTTGGCTGTGAGGCATGTGGGATCTTAGTTTTCTGATGAGGGATCTTCCCTCTGCCTTGGAAGGCAAAGTCTTAAAGACTGAACTGCCAGGAAAGTCCCCAAATTTCTTCTTAATTAAGGTATGTACATTGGTTTTTTAGGTGTAATGCTATTACACACTTACTAGACTATGGTATAGTGTGTATATAACTTTTAGATGCACTGGGAAGCCAAAAAACCCATATAACTCTTGCAATATCCACTTTATTGTGTTGGTCTAGAACAGAGCCTGTAATCTCCGAGGTTTGTCTGTACTTTCTTCGTCTTTGAAGTCCAGTGTGTATTGCATGGGCTTCCTAGGTGGCTCAGTGGTAAAGAATCTCTGCCTGTCAGTGCAGGAGATGCAAGAGATGGGGGTTCAATCCCTGGCTCAGGAAGATCCCCTGGAAAAGGAAATGGCAACCCACTCCAGTATCGTTGCCTGGAAAATCCCATGGACAGAAGAACCTGGTGGGCTCCAGTCTGTAGGGTCACAAAGACCCGGACAGGACTGAGAGACTCAGCACAAAGTCTGTTCTATACTAGAGCACATCTCAGTTTGCATGCTGCTGCCGCTGCCAAGGTGCTTCAGTCGTGTCCGACTCTGTGCGACCCCGTAGACGGAAGCCCACCAGGCTCCCCCGTCCCTGGGATTCTCCAGGCAAGAACATTGGAGTGTGCTGCCATTTCCTTCTCCAATGCATGAAAGTGAAAAGTGAAAGTGAAGTTGCTTAGTCGTGTCCAACTCCTAGCGACCCCATGGACTGCAGCCTACCAGGCGCCTCTGTCCATGAGATTTTCCAGGCAAGAGTACTGGAGTGGGTTGCCATTGCCTTCTCAGTTTGCATAGTCACATTGCAAATGTTTAATAGGCTCATGTGAGTAGTGGCTGCTATATTAGACAATACACGTATAGATACTTACTTTAAAAGGTGACATATATTAAGAACATAAAGAGCTATTAAAGTTTTGATGGTGCCATTACCACATTTACATTAATATTTTGGGTAATCTAGCAATCAGGGATATTTGAAGGAAATCCTAAAACTTAAAAGTATTTGATATAATATCAAGATTTGTGTGTGTGTGTTTCCAATGATGCAACAAGAAAATTAGAGATACCAAGGGAATATTTCATGTGAAGATGGGCTCAATAAAGGACAGAAATGGTAGGGACCTAACAGAAGCAGAAGATATTAAGAAGAGGTGGCAAGAATACACAGAAGAACTGTACAAAAAAGATCTTCATGACCCAGATAATCATGATGGTGTGATCACTCACCTAGAGCCAGACATCCTGGAATGTGAAGTCAAGTGGGCCTTAGGAAGCATCATTACGAACAAAGCTAGTGGAGGCGATGGAATTCCAGTTGAGCTATTTCAAATCCTAAAAGATGATGCTGTGAAAGTGCTGCACTCAATATGCCAGCAAATTTGGAAAACTCAGCAGTGGCCACAGGACTGGAAAAGGTCAGTTTTCATTCCAATCCCAAAGAAAGGCAATGCCAAAGAATGCTCAATCTACTGCACAATTGCACTCATCTCACACGCTAGTAAAGTGATGCTCAAAATTCTCCAAGCCAGGCTTCAGCAATATGTGAACCGTGAACTTTCTGATGTTCAAGCTGGTTTTAGAAAAGGCAGAGGAACCAAAGATCAAATTGCCAACATCCACTGGATCATGGAAAAAGCAAGAGAGTTCCAGAAAAACATCTATTTCAGCTTTATTGACTATGCCAAAGCCTTTGACTGTGTGGATCAAATAAACTGTGGAAAATTCTAAAAGAGATGGGAATACCAGAGCACCTGACCTGCCTCTTGAGAAACCTGTATGCAGGTCAGGAAGCAACATTTAGAACTGGACATGGAACAACATACTGGTTCCAAATAGGAAAAGGAGTATGTCAAGGCTGTGTATTGTCACCCTGCTTATTTAACTTATATACAGAGTACATCATGAGAAACACTGGGCTGGACGAAGCACAAGCCAGAATCAAGATTGCCGGGAGAAATATCAATGACCTCAGATATGCAGATGACATCACCCTTATGGCAGAAAGTGAAGAGGAATTAAAGAGCCTCTTGATGAAAGTAAAAGAGGAGAGTGAAAAAGTTGGCTTGAAGCTCAACATTCAGAAAACTAAGATCATGGCATCCAGTCCCATCACTTTATGGCAAATATATGGGGAAACAGTGGAAACAGTGTCAGATTTTATTTTTTGGGGCTCCAAAATCACTGCAGATGGTGATTGCAGCCATGAGATTAAAAGACGCTTACTCCTTGGAAGGAAAGTTATGACCAACCTAGATAGCATATTCAAAAGCAGAGTCATTACTTTGTCCACAAAGGCCCATCTAGTCAAGGCTATGGTTTTTCCAGTGGTCATGTATGGTTGTGAGAGTTGAACTATAAAGAGGGCTGAGCGCAGAAGAATTGATGCTTTTGAACTGTGGTGTTGGAGAAGACTCTTGAGAGTCCCTTGAACTGCAAGGAGGTCCAACCAGTCCATTCTAAAGGAGATCAGTCCTGGGTGTTCATTGGAAGGACTGATGTTAAAGCTGAAACCCCAATACTTGGCTACCTGATGCAAAGAGCTGACTCATTTGAAGAGACCCTGATGCTGGGAAAAATTGAGGGCAAGAGGAGAAGGGGACGACAGAGGATGAGATGGTTGGATGGCATCACCGATTCAATGGACATGGGTTTGGGTGAACTGCGGGAGTTGGTGATGGACAGGGAGGCCTGGCGTGCTGCAGTTCATGGGGTCGCAAAGAGTAGGACACGACTGAGTCACTGAACTGAACTGAACAAATAAAGATCTTTGTAAATGTCCAGTGCAAAGGAGCAAAGCTAGAATCACATTTTTTTTCTAATGAATAGTTATGACTCCTCTGGTCATATTTTGAGACATAGATCTATTGAAGTTGATTGCATTGTTCTTTCTGCCTTACTTTGCCAGGAAGCTCTTAGCTAAATTGAGCATTCTACTGTAGTGGTTATCTTTAGGCTAAGTATCTTTTTTTCTACCTGCTCTATCCTCAGCTCTTGTTTTTTATTCTAAGTTTGCCTAATTTCGAACATGCTTATTTATTATTACTGAAAATTATTTGAGGAGAATAAATAATATATAAAGGAATAAATGTATAAAGCATCCTAAAAGCATCTTTTGGTACCTTCTTCAGACAGACTATTGGGTTGAATGAATTACAATCCTATGTGAGATATGACCTAGAATTTAGTACTCTTAGGACAATAATTAAAAGTCAGACTATAGATTTAGATATTGTCAGAGTCTGGAAGGGCTGGGAAATTATTTAGTTGGACTCTTGAGTTCCAGATAAGTTAAGCAAACTTCTTAAAAGTTTCTAGAAGTTTAATGGTAGATCTGGCCTTTAGACTGACCTTCACAGCATATGGACTACCTCTGTATCCATTTTAATAAGATTCTGATGAGCTAGTTTTCAAAGAATCAGCTCTCCTTGGTGGGTGGGCAGAGACGTTTTGCCTGGGGCAGTTCAAATCTTGACATTTGTTGGTACAATGTACATTGACTAATACAGATTTCTCTCTTATTTGCTGAGGGCAAACTTGGCTAGACATAATCGATCTATTCTGTGAAGGAGTCTAGGTTCTCCATCCCTGATAATAGAATCATTATTCATGTGAGATGACTTTCCACTGGGAGTTTGGACTATGGATATTGGTTTTTATCACTCATGCTTGATAAAACTACACAACATGCTAATTGCTGAAATTATTTAATAAAATTTGGCATTGATTTGGGAGAAAAAACAGACATTCTCATATAGTCACATATTTACTTCAAGGTTTTTGGAAAATAATTTGCTAATGTATATCAAAAATCTTAATCATATACATGTCCTTTGGGCCAAAAATATAGCTTCTAGGTATTTATCCCAAGTCAATTTACAGCCTTTGCTTACATGTGTATGTTACACAAATTACATTTGTATCACATTTCTGACCCCTTGTCAGGACCTGGGAATTGAGTAGTTCTAATTATGCCCATTTTACAGATTAAGAAGCCAAGACTTGAGGAAGTTCCGATAACTAGCTTGTAGTCACACAGCTAATTGGTAAAAACCTGTCTGCAATTTACTTCATTTGAATTATGCAGACAGCCTTTGAGACAACCATTTTAGTACAAACTGACAAAGGCTATCTAGGAAATCAGAGGAGACAGGAAAAAGAGCAGAGAGAGAACAAGGCTTCCATAAGTGATTTGTTTTATTTGATCCTTAAATATGTTTGACATAAAAATAGCAGATTAAAAGATACTAGACTTCAGACTCAAAGTTAGTAAACATTCAGATCACAGTGAAATCATGCATTGCTGCATTGCACATGAAATGAAGAAGTGTGTGAGATATATATTGAACTCAAAATTCAAGTTCAATGTGATACAGTATTTGCTTTTCGTGACTGTTCATTTAAAACTTGGAAAGATTAGAGCCGGCTACTGACTCTTATTATTTGGACTAAAACAATTTTTTTTGCAAGAAAAAAAACAAAGGATCAACCTACTATTTTAGCTTATTTGCTTTTTTTTTTTTTTTAACAAGCTTGGCTCAGCTGGTAAAGAACCCACCTGCCAATGCAGGAGATGAAAGAGATGAGGGTTCAATCCCGGAGAAGGGAAGATCCCCTGGAGAAGGAAACAGTAACCCAGTCCAGTATTCTTACCTGGAATACCCCATGGACTGAGGAGTCTGGTGGGACAGTCCATGGGGTTTCGAAGAGTCAGACACAACTGAACACACGCATACGCAGAAAACCAGCACAGCTGGTTTCTGTGTTTCTGGATTTCTCCTTTCTGTTGCAAGGAGAAATCAACTGACTCCATGTTGTAACTGTTTCTTTGGCTTGCTTTCTGTTGCTTTTGTTATTCTAATCATACATAATGGCCGGCCTCAGAGCATCCTGCCCCTCTGCCTGACTGTCAGAGTGTCTTTGTTCAGAACCCTGTAGATGGCAGGAAGGAAGAAATGAACACATAACCCTGTCTGAGGCTTGCCATTCTGGGAGACATTTGCAGGATTAAATGGCCTTTTACTTTGCATCCTCATGGCCCCCTATCTCTGATTTGCAAAAGAACCTGGCATCCAGACCCAGGTAAGATGGTTATTTTGAGATATTAGTCTGCCATCTTCTTGGTCAGAAGGCTTTCTAAATAAAGTCCTATTCCTTGCTTTGACTCCTTGTCTCAGATTCATTGTCCTGTTGTGTGGCAAGCAGAGCAAACTTGGACTTGGTAACACAGCCACTATGTACCCTGCTTGACTGCTGACCTGGGGCCAGCCCTCCAACCTGGATGGAGCTTCTATTTGGGGAACAGAGGGTGTGGGATTCTCTGTGGAGCCTTTCCTGTGTCCTACTGGCAAGGTTGTTTTTAACTTTCGCTTGGGAAGCTTATAATGAGGGATTTTCTCACTTTTCAGTAGGAGTCAGACTTTACACCCTAACACGCAGGATTTTAAAATGGGAGAATTGTACAAAGATGCTCGTGGGATGCCTGCAGGGTAAAAGAAGCCTTTGCCTTTGGTGGTTATGGATATCAGGCAAAGTCTGTCATCACCATTATCATTACCTTCATCATCATCACCAAAATATTTCCAAACATTGGGTCAAGCATTATGCTAAGCACCCTCAGCGCATTGTCACGTTTAATCTTCATCATACACTGCTGCTGCTGCTGCTGCTGCTGCTAAGTTGCTTCAGTCGTGTCCGACTCTGTGTGACCCCATAGATGGCAGCCCACCAGGCTCCCCCGTCCCTGGGATTCTCCAGGCAAGAACAATGGAGTGGGTTGCCATTTCATACACTCTGGGTAGCTACTATTACCCCTGCCTTACAGATCAGAAGACTACAGCTCAGGGTACAAGTTGTCTGCCTCACACCTTCAGCGTCAGCCCTGATGGATAGGAGCTTTGAGGAAATCTTCAGTGAAAGAAAAACGGAAGGAAACAGTTAAAGCCTTACATGCATTTAATAATCTCCGTTGCATCAGATGAGAATAAAAATCACTCCATTCACCCTGAGTCCTGCACACTTTGAAAGGCTGGAACTAAATAAAATTAAATTGCTGTTTTTCTCTTGAGAAGCTACAAAAGAAATGTTAAAAAAAAAAAAAGAAGAAGAAGAAGAAAAAGAATCAGAAGTTAGTCTGGAATCAGGGGCTGGTAAGTACTATCTGTCTATGCCACTAAAAATATAATTCATTGAATTGATGTAATTCATTGAAAGCACAGTGTCTATGGCTCAATGGAGGCAATATTTTTTTCAGAGAGAATTAACAAAACAAAAAATTTTTAAAGTAGAGGGAATGTTAAAATGTAGTGAATACCTTCTAAGTGCCCAACCCTACTTTATGTGTATTTTCACATTAAGTTTTACTGCTTTATAGATTTAATTTTCCTATTTTATAGATGAAAAAATTGGATCTTGGAGATGTTATATTATCTGTCTGAGGTCACAAACTGCCCATCTCTCTGACTCTGAATGATTCAGAAGAGTCAGAATTTCCTCATAATTCAGTTCAGTTCAGCTGCTCAGTTGTGTCCAACTCTTTGCGACCCCATGGACTGCAACACACCGGGCTTCCCTGTCCATCACCGACTCCTGGAGCTTGCTCAAAATCATGTCCATTGAGTTGGTGATGCCATCCAACCATCTCATCCTCTGTTGTCACCTTCTCTTCCTCCTTCAATCTTTCCTAGTATCAGGGTCTTTTCCAAAGAGTCAGTTCTTTGCATCAGGTGGCCAAAGTATTGGAGTTTCAGCTTTAGCATCAGTCTTTCCAATGAATATTCAGGACTGATTTCCTTTAGGTTTGACTGGTTGGATGTCTGTGCAGTCCAAGGGACTCTCAAGAGTCTTCTCCAACACCACAGTTCAAAAGCATCAATTCTTTGGCACTCAGCTTTCTTTATAGTCCAACTCTCACATTCATATATGACCACTGGAAAAAACCATAGCCTTGACTAGACGGACTTTTGTGGACAAAGTAATGTCTCTGCTTTTTAATATGCTGTCTAGGTTGGTCATAGCCTTTCTTCCAAGAAGCAAGCGTCCCTGGACTCAGTGGTCTCTTTTAATGGAGCAACAGTTACTCGATGGGAGGGTTCTTGACTACCAGTTATTCTTTCAGTTCCAGTGACATGCATTGCCCACCAAACATCATACCTAAAGTAATATTCTTAGTTTATCACTCTGAGACCCTCACAGTTCTCTAGAGGATGTATCAAAACAATTAACACATAAATGTTAGGCCACGATGGGCAGTTTGGAATCCCACACTCAAGCAGCATCATGTAAGATGAATCTGAAAATGGATTGACCCTAGGATGTGTGCTTGTGTGTCTAAGAACCCCAACCTTTCCATTTGACTAAAGAAGTAGAGATTCATAGAGATGTGGTTATTTCCCTTAGGGTACACAGCTAGTTAGTGGCAGAGCTGGGTCAGGAAATCTTGACTTGGGGTTCTCATTATATAAAACTTGGTGTTTGAAAGAGAGGTGGATATAAAATTAAGTATTTTAATACTAAATTGTAGGGATATAGCTTCCTTGATTAATAAAGGTTCAAGAGAATTCCCTGATAGTCCAGTGGTTAAGACTCCACACTTTCACTGCTGAGGTTACTAGTTCAATCCTTGATCCAGGAACTAAGATCCCACATGCTGTAGGGAGTAGCCCCCCAAAATAAACAACAAAAAAATGAAAGCTCAGAATGTATATTATACATATACACATAATGCATATATAATTATCTAATTTTATTTAAAATAATATATGCCATTGAAGGCACTATAGAAATATGGAGGAAATTTGCACAAAGTATGCTTATTTAAGTATGAAGAGGAAACAGCAAAAATGAGAAAAAATGATAAGAAGAAAAGGAGAATTTAGTGTGCTGAGTAATTTACATACTGACAGTAAGTTTCTTTGAATGGAACATACAAATGTATGTAAATTGGACAGCCTATTTAAGAAAAAGATATGCAAATGCATGTCCACAGAAATCTGCTACCCTTCCTGTTGAAGTAGAATAACAAGATGCCTAATTTTTGTTCAAATTATTTTTTTTTCTTTCCAGAATGTCCCCTCAGGAAACTGTAGGGCCAAATTTTACCTGTCTAGATTTTAATCATTCATGCATCCTTGTGTTCATCTTACATGCACTTAGGGCATTATACAAAATAATGAAGTAGCAAAGGTGAGTAAGACACAGAAGTTACTGATTTATTGCATTTATTGTAAATTGTGTGCCTCTCCCTCCATAATTGAAGCTCTTTTGAGGGCAGGGCTCTTTATCTGTTTTGCACAATGAAATGTCTAAATCTGCTTCGAGAAACATATGAGGAGCTCTGAAAATATTTGTCAAGTGAGCATGCCTGGCTTAAAGCAAGTGCTCAGTCATACTTAGCTTTCTCTTTCCTACCTCAACTTCAAATGAAAAGCTACATCAGTTATAAGACAAACAAGTACTAATGGTATCATATACAGTATGATGGCTACAGTTAGCACTGCTGTATGTTAAGAAAGCTGTTAAAAGAGTAGATCCCAAGAGTTCTCATCACAAGGAGAATATTTTAAAAGACTGTTGCTGTTGTTTAGTTACTGAGCCGTGTCCGTCTCTTTGTGAGCCCAAGGACTGTTGCCTGACAGGCTCCTCTGTCTGTGGAATTTCTCAGGCAAGTGTATTATTGGAGTGGGTTGCCATTTCTCCTCCGGGAAATCTTTCCAACTCAGGGATCAAACCCGCATCTCCTACATTGGCAGGTGGATTCTTGACTGCTGAGCCACCAAGGAAGCCCTGTTTTTTTTTTTTTTTTGATTCAAATATTTATTGAGCAGCTAGGGAAATACATGGTCAGAGGTGAGGCAATTGCACAAATAGAAAGCAAAGTGTAAGGTTCACTGAATCACAGCAGTCAAAGTGTTCTAGGAGATCAGTTGATTGCTTCCAGCCTGGAAGGAGGCGTGGGTGGGTGGCCAATCAGCAAAGGGGACTGAGATTCAACTAGAAGACTTCAGTCTGGATTGTTGATGATGCACAGTTTGGACTATTCGTGTCTGTCCTTTTCCTCTCCCCATCTTTGGTCTTAATTTACCAGCAGTGCCCAGGATTGTTCAGTGTGTTTTTCTATACTTGCTTGCATTTTTGCTTTAATGTCTTAAGGACAGAGCTAGATCCTTTCGGTGTTGTAGGTGTTTTTTCCTGTTTTTTGAAGGATTCTTGACCTTTTGATCTTGGTGTTGACAGTTTTGAGTCTTTTCCATTCTGATTCGATTTTTGTGCATTTTTGGCTGGAGTATCTCGTACAGATTTCTTTACTGGAGCTTTTTCTTCCTCATCAAAATTGTCATCATCTTCATCATCATCATCATCATCATCTTCATCAGCAGCAGCGAGCTTTACTTTTTTTCTGGGGAACCTTGCTACCACTTCCGGGGCAGAACGCTTTCCAAATATACTTAGGAGTTTCACATCCTCCTCCTCTTTGTCTTCTGACCCTGCATCTTCCTCCACAGCTACTAAGTGCTGTCCACTGTTATGCACAGGCCCTGAACCACACTTCAACCGTAAAACCACAGGTGGTGTAATTTCAAAGCCCCCAAGAGAAACTGTTGGCTGTACAGACATTTTCAAAGTTGCCAGTGTTACTTTAGTTGGACTGCCTTCATAATCCATCACCTCTGCTTCAACAATGTGTAATCCATCCTTTGCTCCAGCCCTTAAACTGACCGTTCTTAAAGATAACTGGTGCTCATTTTCATCATTATCCACCTTGAAGGGATAATCTCTGTCAGCCTTTAGTTCACAACCAGAAAGATAGTTCTGGGGCCTCGAAGGGCTCATATCCATGTCCATTGACTCCTCCGTGGGTTGGCAGCACACATATGTGGGAGAGAAGCCGGATGGAATTAAACGACTACTCAAAGGAGCAACTGCACAGGACAGAATCACACCAGGGAAAGCAGAAGCCTTTTTAAAGGACTAGAATTACTTTATTTGACAGAACCGTACGAACAGATGAGAATTTAGTTAATATTTTTCACATGTTATCATTGTAACTTTAAGCAGGTAAATCTTAACAGATATTAATATTGTTTACATCATAATTGATTTGCCTAATTCTAATTACAAGAAATAGTCATGCTTTATTTTTTTTCTTTCATTGTATCTCTATGAGACGATGGATGTTAACTAAACTTATCTCGGTAATCATTTTACAATCTATGTGAATCAAACCATTGTACTGTGCACCTGAAACTTCCCCAGTAATGTTATGTCAATTATTTCTCAATAGAACTGGGGAAAAAATGAAGAGCTACAGAATGTCTGTTAGAGTTGAAAAAGGCAATGACCACCAACCAGCTTTCCTCTCTATCCTCGCTGTGCCAGGACTCTGCTCAGCCTGGGAGGTAATTAACACTCCTAAGGTGACACTTTTTCCACCTGGAGAGGTAGTTGTTGTCCTTGGCATGGGTTCATCTCTCTTTGGGACAAAGGCCATGTCTCCTTCTCCTCCTTTCACCAGATGTCACGTTCCACTGCATCCCATGAACAGAGGTATTATGTGTCTCACCAGAAAAAGTGCTGGCCCTTCTTTTTTCTTTCGCTTTCTCAGCATCAGACACGGTGTCATCCAGCCTGTTTCATGGCTTTACTTTGTTGAAGGGATTTTTCTTTGCTGATGTGTGAGCCGAGTTTCTTCCCTCTTGGTCACATCCACTGTGGCTTCTCAGCCTCCTCTGGGCTGCTGCTTCTATGATTGACTCCTCCTGATACAAGCCCTTGGCAAGGACCAATAGACGATGGATTATTAGTAACTGCACATTGTCCAAGCAGTGCACATCATCTCAGTTTATAAAGCACCTCCCTATTTGTGGGCTTCTTTATTCTCACAAAGCAATTTGTCCTGCTTGTGATGGTTGAGAATAAATGGTATTTAGAATGAGAGGAGCTCTGTTCATATCAGAGCTTGTCCATTCATCAGCTGTGTGATCTTAAACATCCCTTGTGGCCTCTCTGAGCCTTATTTGAATCTGTGCTAATGACTGAGGGATCATACAATGTGTCATCGCCAAACCTGGATAGTTTTGAGCTTCCAAGTGAGTACTTTTAATAATCGTATGAGAATACAAGCATATATAGCTCTGTTCTGGGCCTGTCAGATGTATCATCACTCCTGTTATACCAACAGTTCTATCGCTTACGATACAGATGCTAAGACTAGTACAATAACAGCTACCATTGATGTTATAATATTAGTGATGAATACCTATTTCACCAGGTTATTGTGAAGATTAAGAATGCACATTAAAAATACTTACATCCGGTTAGATGTTTTGTAAATATTCTTTGTTTACTTAAAACTTGGGACAAGAGCTCAGGTAGATCATTCCTGAACATGTGGCAACTAAGAAATAGAAATGGTAGTGGGCATTTTTGGAGATACCCAGGTGGTCAAGGTAGAGCAGAATTTCTAACTTTCAGTTATAAGTGGATGCCTCTGCTTTCTTTTCTGCAACATTCAGAAGCGTGTTTTATTATCCACCTAGAGGTTGGCCATGGCGGTTTGCTCAGTGATGATTTCCTTGAAGGCAGGGTCCATATCTTGCTCATCCGTGTCCTCTCAGTACCTTTTAGAGTACCTGGCTTTATGCACATGCTCAAAGGATGTCATGATGGATGAACATACAGCTGAAGAGCAAAGTTCCAAAGGACAGTATCATTTTTTTAAAGATTTTTTTTATGTGGGCCATTTTTAAAGTCTTCATTGAATTTAGTACAATATTGTTATATGTTTTGCTTTTTTTTTTTATGTCAGTGAGGCATGTGGGATCTTAACTCCCTGACCAGGGATCGAACCTGTATCCCCTGCACTGCTAGGCAGAGTCTCAGTCACTGGACTACCAGGGAAGTCCCCAAAGGATGGTATCATGACAAGTACTCTCTTCTCCCTGGAAGTCAGGCAGAAGGAGGGACTTGGGATGCGAGCTAGAATTAGGATGAGAGACTATGTGAATGAAAGTGAATAAGCCCAGAATGGTGACCTTAATTTCTATCTAGTCTGTTTATAATTGCATTGCCAGTTTTTAGAACAGTGCTTGCTCTCAGCAGGTTCCTAACAAATTGTTGTTGAATCGATATCCACAGCTGTAGTCTATTTGACATGAAAAGGAACATGGCATTTTTTCCAGAAAAAAGTCAAGTGGTTATAAACTTTTGACCAAGAGAACCAGATACCTGAAAAGGGCACGGGCAGAGCTCAGTGGATACCAGCTGTGGATGTGCTGCAGAGCTGAAGTCCGATGGATGGTCTCCAAACTGTGGTGCTGGAGAAGACTCTCAAGAGTCCCTTGGACTGCAAGGAGATCCAACCAGTCCATCCTAAAGGAGATCAACCCTGAATATTCACTGGAAGGACTGATGCTGAAGCTGAAGCTCCAATACTTTGGTCACCTGATGCGAAGAGCTGACTCATTGGAAAAGATCCTGATGCTGGGAAAGATTGAAGGCATGAGGAGAAGGGGGCAACAGAGGATGAGATGGTTGGATGCCATCATTGATTTGATGGACTTGAGTTTAGCAAACTCTGGGAGATGGTGAAGGACAGCCTGGTGTGGTGAAGTTCATGGGGTCACAGTCGGATGTGACTTGGCAACTGAACAAGAACAACCCCAGCGCTGCTGTCCCTCCCCAGCAGGAGATGCTGGCTGCTCACCTCTTGACTGGGTTGACCTGAGCCTTATCACAGATATAACACAGCTCTCCTCAGACCACACATCTCACAGCTGGGTATGCCAGGATGTTAATCCAAGTACATTCCACTAAACTTCCTTGTGTTCAGCTATTCACCTCTTCTAATTTAGGTTTCCATAAAATTTCAATGAAAGGAACATCTGGAAAATTTTGTATAACACATGCATAAAACTATTCCCTGACCAAAGTGACTTACTTATGAAAAGTAAGACCAGACTACCATTATCCAAATTAGTATCCCATACAACACTGATGCAACAAGATATCCCAAGACAAAGGGTCCCATGGATAATAAGATGAGAATATGTGATATCTTATATTTTTTCCCAATTAAAGTTTCCCAGTATACCTTAGAGACTATAAGTTCTTACACAAAGAAACCAGCTGAACTTCATGAAACATAGCATTCTCTGCATTTATTTTATTCCCAAGCCTCCCTTTCCCACATAATAATGTCCTGCAGTTCCTGTGTTTAGTATAACATACATTGGGAGGTGTTGGGCTGAGATAGTTTCCAAAATTCTTACCAATTCTAAAATTCTGTTCATCTATTTAAAGAGAGCAGCCAGTAGCTTTTTTAGAAAACCCTGCCTGAGTAAATGCTGCTAGTTCCTAATCCATATTTGGGGGATTTTTATTATTGTTTTTAACAGCTGAGGTGGGGTGCTGGCATGGATTATTTCCCTGGTGGCTCAGATGGCAAAGAATCTGCCTGCAATGCAGGAGACCCACGTTCGATCCTGGGTTGGGAAGATCCCCTGGAGAAGGGAATAGCCTCTTATTCTAGTATTCTTGTCTGGAGAATTCCATGGACAGAGAAGCCTGGTGGGCTGCAGCCCGTGGGGTCACAAAGAGTCAGACGCGAGCGACTGAGTGACTAACACTTTCACTTTGATGGTTTATTTAGAAAATGTAAACCATTCTCATCAGAAGCAGTGGTCTCTAAGAAGCTGCCTGAGTGATGGATCATTCATGAACCATGTGTCTGTTCATCTTTAGAGAACTGTTTATAAAGAGGAATTCGATCTCGGATGAAGCCCCGAGATGCATGAGGTTCCCAGCTCCAGATGACTCAGCAGAGGATGAGCTTGGAGACTATTTATTACATTTCAGTGGCTGGTTTGGGGCTGGCTGGGGGTGGGGGGAAGGATGCAAGCCTCTGAGATCATCAGACAGTAAGAATTGGCACCTTTTAGGAAAGAGACTTTAAATAACTCAGAGCAGGCAGTCCATGTTCAGGGGGATGTGTCTTCTCCATTTTTCACTTTGTTAGGTCATTCTGATCAGCCTTATTATTATTTTTAAAAAGTTCTCCCTCCAGCTTTCCCAGCCCATCATCATGGAGGTGTTAGTGGGGACACAGGCCAAGCTGTAATAAGGGAAAGGACAGCTCCAGACCTTCCACCAGGCAGTACTGTCCCTCCACTTGCAGTTAACAGCATCCAGAGACACAGACCCCAGACAGGCTTGCACAACAGTTTCTTTGCCAGAACTGGACCCCTGGGTAGAGATGATTCTTTGAGATTGGATTCAAAACTGTTTTGTGGAAAGAAGATGATAGAGAGCCTTGACCACAGAGAAAGCACAGGACACAGAAGGCCTGATTCCAACATGGGCCCTGTGCCCTACGAACTCGGGCTTTGAACAGAAGTCAAAGTCTTTGAAGATTCAGATATCATCTTGCTTTAATGCAACTTGTATTCTCATGGAGTGGTTGATGGGTAGCAGAAAATGCACAAGCAAATAATGAGATAAATATGAGAATTTCAAATGGGTATAAATAGCTGTGAAGGAACAAAATGTAAAGAAGTAAGAGAGTGAGATGAGATTGGGATGGCTAGTGGGGGGTCAGAGAAGGCCTCTCTGAAGAGATGGCATTTGAACTAAGAGCTGAATGACAAGGAGGCGCTCCCATGGAAAGCTCCAGAGGCATCCTCCTGGATTGTTGATGAATGGCTCTATTTTTAACGCACTTCGTTTATTGAGTTAAAAATAACATGGGCAAAATTACCTTTGGAGGATCCCCTGGAGAAGGGAATGGCTACCCACTCCAGTATTCTTGCCTGGAAAATTTCATGGACAGAGGACCCTAGTGGGCTACAGTCCATGGGATTGCAAAGAGTCAGACATGACTAAGAGACTAACATTCACTCACTCTTTTACTGAGTTCAGAATAACATGAGCAAAATTACCTTTAACTTTGTTTTCTCTCTGATTTATCTGCAATTGATTGAGTCCTAGGCTCCCCTTAGTGACAGGTTGCATTCTCCCACCATCTTCTTTGTTATCCATCTATGATAACCATGCACTTTTATTCTTCTGCCTTTCCCCATCTCCCTCTCACTTTATTTACTTGTAGAGAAAGATGGAGAAAAAAGGAATAGATTTTTCTAACCAGTAGAACATTGGTTGTTGTCTGTTTCTTCCAAGAACATTTTAGCAACAGGGACAATCAACAGCAAGAAGACGTTCATGTAAGGATATTGGATTGGTCCCATATATGTGTAGTTATCTGATCTGAATATTTCTATTAAAATAATAAAACTGCATTTTCTTGGAAGGTTCCATCACATGTGTTCTCTCTACATATCTTCTTACAGCTCAGATTAAGGAGCAACAATACCTTAGTTTTGCCTAAATGTAATGGGCTTCAGTAACACCTGAGAGGGATTGGTTTGGCAATTGTATATATATATGTCATAACTCAGAAGAAAGATTTTGGTCAGATGCAGCTTTGTCAGTATTTAGTGTGTTTACAGTTGCAATCACCCAGTATATTTATGGTTGCAATCATCAAGCATATTTATAGTTCACATATGTGGGAAACATATATAGGACTGAGCTTTAAGAGATTAGCAGAGTCATGAAGGAGGCTGAGATGGATTAGCCAGAAATCTTAGAGAACTCACTGGGAGGGTGAGGTGCCATAGAAACCAGGGAAAAAGTTACTTCAAGAAGGAAGCATAGGTCCATGCAGATTAAGATAAGGAGTGAAAATGCTCATTGGATTTATTTTTTAAGAGGTCACTGGTGACCTTGTTTGGGCAGTATAAGCGGAGCGGTGGGCTAGATGCTAGATTTCTGTGGATTGAGGAATTTCAGTGAAGTAAGAAAATGATGACAGTAAATAAGTAAGTTGGTTACATAGGTTGGTAGTTTGAGGATGATATGGAGTAAAATGAAATTATTTGTGAATAAAAAGAAAATGCTCATAGCATCCTACACTGGCCTCTGTCATCAAACTTATCACACAGTGACTGTGTCTCTGTCCAGAGCATTTGACTTTGAATTTTGACCATGACATCTTTGTTCATCTTAGAATCCCCAGTTCCCAAGAATAGACAAGATTTTGTTGTTAAAGATTGCTTAATAATAGAGTGAATTAAAAGGACGTATTTAGGAATATCCTTATGCAAAGATATTCCATTTTTTTGTTGGCACTGGATTTAAAAGGAATAGCTACCAAAAATCAAACGAGCTTGCCCAAAGACTTTCTTTGCTGGAATCTGATGTCTTTAAAAAATATATATTTATTTATTTGGCTGTGCCAGGTCTGGCTGCAGCATGTGAGATCTAGTTCTCTGACCAGGAATCAAACCAGGGTTCCCTGAATTGGGAGCTTGCAGTCTTAGCCGCTGGACCACCAGGGAAGTCCCTGGAATCTGATGTCTTTATAGCAGGAGCCACATGTTTTTACTTCTCTTAGTTCAGCACCAAGCACAATGCCCCACACGTAATGTGTGTGTGCTCAGTCACGTCCAACTCTTTGGGACCCCATGAACAGTATCCTTCAGGTTCCTCTGTCCACGGGACTACCCAGGCAAGAATTCTGGGGTGCAGAGCCATTTCCTTCTCAGGGGATCTTCCTGACTCAGGATCGAAACTGCATCTTTTGCATCTCCTTCACTGGTGGGTGGATTCTTTACCACCAGGCCACCTGGGATACCCCTCGCCCTGTCCCCACCACACACACACATAATCCTCTCTAGAGGCTTCTCACTTTAAATGGCAGTGAAGTGACTGAATGCATGAGAATGGAGAACATATACTTAGTCTGATTTAGACTTGGGGAAGAGAAGTTTCCCAGGTTTGCAATCACCTTCTTCAAATATCAGGGACCTGTCAGATACCGTAAAGATTAGTTGTCTTTTCTATTATCCCAAGAAAAAGGAATCGAAAAAAGGGAGGAAGTCAGCAAAATATGTCAGCAACTGAACTTAATGATGATTGCTCCTGTCTGGTTATTCTGTTGATGGACCACTAACATTGTGATGCATAATTCATAAATGAGTGTATGTTTATTCCATGAAACTTATTTTTCTTGACTTCATTTCAGCAAAAATAATTTCTTATACTTTTAAAATAGAAAATGTTCATGTTGTTTGTGTTCTATTGACTAAAATACTCAGCAAGATTAAAATATAAAATAGAGTTCTATTCAAAGTATAAAAAATTAGAATATATTTCCATAAAATGTAAGCTAAATGCAAGCGAAAGTGTCAATTTCATTTCTGTAAAATATAAACATTTGAAAAATTAACATCATTTTGCATATGTCTCCAAAATGTCTTATAAGCTTTCAGTATTATTTATTAAAATTAAAATATATAATATTATTAAAATTGCTTAATATTAACATTTTAGTCAAAATCATTCAAATTCAGTTATTTAATTTTTAAATGTAATTAAATCTTTTAAAATATATGTATGAAAATAGTCTTCACGTTTCTTGCACCCATTGCCCACCAGGTTGCCAATATAAAGTATTGGAGTAACATCCCATACATGTTACACTGAAGCTCAAGAATATGCAATTTTAAGAGTGAAGTGCATTGTTTAACATTGCAAAATGTTTCATAGTTGACTTATGCGTGTATTCTGAATCCTAAGTTAATTCTGAGTACCTCTGAAATCACTAATTGGAATATAAAGAGATGCAAGATCAATGGATAATTGGCATCCTTGGGAAGCTGATGTTTTATTATACCAAAAGCTAATGCATCCTTGAGAGGAAAGAGTCGATAGAGTAGTTGCTTGATCTTTTCTCTTCCTGAAGCATTTTCTCCACACAGGTGATTCATGTGTATTTGTGTCCATCTCCATTTGCAAAGCTTCACACATTTGGACTCAGCTATCTTTCAAGTCACTTAGTCATGTCCTACTCTTTGAGACCCCATGGGCTGTAGGCCGCCAGGTTCCTCTCTCCATGGGGATTCTCCAGGCAAGAATACTGGAGTGGGTTGCCGTGCCCTCCTTCAGGGGATCTTCCCAACCCAGGGATCAAACCCAGGTCTCCTGCCTTGCAGGCAGATTCTTTACCGTCTGAGCCACCAAGGAAGCCCCATCTTTCAAGAATTTATGGTAAAAGAAACATTTCCTGTATGCCCAAAGAGTGTTAGACACATGAACTAGTGTTTAGGTTTATGAGTTGTTCTGTGACATTGCTGAAAGAGGAGAGTGAAAAGTTTGCTTAAAACTCAATGTTAAAAAAAATAATAAGATCATGAATCTGGTCACTTCATGGCAAATAGAAAGGAGAAAAGTGGAAGCAGTGACAGATTTTATTTTCTTGGGCTACAATATCACTGTGGGTGATATCTGCAGCCATGAAATTAAAAGACCCTTGCTCCTTGGAAGAGAAGCTATGACAAACTTAGCATATTAAAAAGCAGAGACATCACTTTGCTGACAAAAGTCTGCATAGTCAAAGCTATGGTTTTTCCAGTAGTCATGTGCAGATGTGAGAACTGTACCATAAAGAAGGCTGAGTGTTCAGGAACTGATGCTTTTGAACTGTGGTGTTGGAGAAGAGACTCTTGAGAGTACCTTGGACTGCAAAGAGATCAAACCAGTCAATCTGAAAGGAAATCAATCCTGAATATTCATTGGAAGGACTGTTGCTGAAGCTGAAGCTCTAGTACTTTGGCCACCTGATGCAAAGAGCCAATTCATTGGAAAAGACCCTGACGCTGGGAAAGAGGAGAAGGCGGAGACAGAGGATGAGATGTTTAGATAGCATCTCCAGCTCAATGGACATGAATTTGAGCAAACTCTGGCAGAGAGTGAAGGACAGAGAAGCCTGACATGTTGCAGTCCATGGGGTCGCAGAGTCAGACAGGACTTAGCAACTGAGCAACAACAAATTTCTGAGTATCAGATCCCAAGAAACAGTGGTATACATATGTACTTTCATAAGTTTGCTTCTGATGTACTTTTGTGATATGTAGGATCCTCAAAAGAAAAGGGTTCAGGGAAAGGATACCTTTGTTCTAGCGTCTGAGAGAGGTACCAGGTAGATCTGGCAGGTCAGCATTCAACTTTCCATACAACTTCCTTCTGTATTTTTATTTTTGTAAAACCGGTGGTCTAAAAATTACATTTCTCAAACCCCCTTATAACTATGGTTCTGGTTAAACTGAATTTCTGTTAGAGCAGTTGCACTCACACTGAGACTTGGAAGGCGAGATTTAACCAGAAGCTGTCTTTCTGTGGCTATAGTAGCTGCAGCTGGCAAACCCAGTGATGGAGATTTGGGGTTTCAGGCAGCAGCATTCCAGGTGTGGGCTGGACTGGTGCTCACCAATGCAGAACTGGCCTGCAGGGAGAGACCAGGTGAGGTGTCCGCCTAAGTCCCTGGAGCACAGACAAGGTGGTATCTTCCTAGGGCCAACAGGTGTTGAGGCAGCCTCCTCACCCCTCCTTCTTACTTGTGGCAGTGGTAGCAGCTCTCTGTTGGCTGATGCTGTCTTATGTCCTAAAAGGACAGCAGGGAGCAGAGGCTTGAGCGGGGAGACAAAGTCCAGGTGCTACCAAAGAGGAGAGAAACAAGCTGCCTTCACTGGGTGCTCACTTTCTGTATTGTCCACTCCACACTTGCATTTCAGACCTTATCTCATTTAACGACACCAACTCAGTTTTTTATTTTATTTTTTGCCTCACCCAGTGATTTGTGGGATCCTAGTTCCCTAACCAGGGATCGAACCTGCCCCCTCAGCAGTGACAGGACAGAGTCCTAACCACTGGACAGCCAGGGAATTTAACCAATTCAGTTTTCAAATGGGCAGATGAAGTAAAACACCTCACCTTGATTGAGATCCCTCTGCAAGCAAGCTTTGTTCAATTGCTTTATCTTTCACCTGAGTCCTCAGAATATAGGTTTGGACTACTGATCTTCACTTTCAGTTCAGTTCAGTTCAGTCTCTCAGTCGTGTCCGACTCTTTGCGACTCCATGAATTGCAGCACACCAGGCCTCCCTGTCCATCACCAACTCCTGGAGTTCACTCAAACTCAAAGTCCATCCAGTCGGTGATGCCATCCAGCCATCTCATCCTCTGTCATTCCCTTCTCCTCCCCCAATCCCTCCCAGCATCAGGGTCTTTTCCAATGAGTCAACTCTTTGCATGAGGTGGCCAAAGTACTGGAGTTTCAGCTTTAGCATCATTCCTTCCAAAGAACACCCAGGACTGATCTCCTTTAGAATGGACTGGTTGGATCTCCTTGCAGTCCAAGGGACTCTCAAGAGTCTTCTCCAACACCACAGTTCAAAAGCATCAATTCTTCGGCACTCAGCCTTCTTCACAGTCCAACTCTCACATCCATACTTGACTACTGGAAAAATCATAGCCTTGACTAGACAGACCTTTGTTGGCAAAGTAATGTCTCTGCTTTTGAATATGCTATCTATGTTGGTCATAACTTTCCTTACAAACAAGGAAATTAAAGCTAAGTTAGATTAAGGGTTTGTGTTCAAGAAGAGGTTATATGGGGTGTTTTTTTCTTATCACCAACTTCAAAACCCTGTCTCTTTCTCTATCACATGAAGGCTAGAGATGTAGTTCAAGAACGTGGATGACTCAGTTAACTCACAGTAGACTATTGGGACGATCCATATATGTTTTCTGCATATCTACAGCATCCTCTTTACCTTTAAAAAGTAGTCGTAACTCATCCTATGTAAAAATAGTGTATTGATTTTTTTCTTATTGTGAAGTGATACTGCGAAATTTACCTGAAATAATTTGGATAGCACATGAAAGCAGGAAAGAGGACATAAAAATTCCGAGTCCCACTGCTCTCGAATCAACCACTGTGTTCATTTTGAGGTACACACATCCTTCTAGGTTTCTATTCTTTCTATGTAAATGAATGCACATAATTATGGTTATACAGCTCATTTTCTAATAATCTGCTCATTTCACAATTGCTCACAGTGATTGTCAGTTGAATATCCACCTGGTATTCCATCTCATTAATTCTACAATTTATTTCTCTGGTCGTGCATTTCTGAACATTTCTTTTCCCATTTTTTTTTTTTTTTTTGTGGCCTGGCACATACAATGCTGTATTGATCATATGTGTTTATATTTCTTTACATGCTTAATGATTTCTTTAGACATAGGATTTTGAGATCAAGATATATTTGGGGGATATATATCCAAAAAGATGTAGCTTCTCATCAGTTTTCTGCAAAAGTAGCTGCCTAGAGCCCTTCATTGCTGTGACTATTAGCTTTAAAAATAAGCCAAAAATACCATCTTAAAGAAAAGTTATCCCTAATTAAATTAAAACCATGTTAATATTGAGTAGTGTGAGGCTTGGGGGGAATACATTGATTTTTCCCATCACTCCACTCAATTTCCATGGAAGTTCCTGAAGAATGACACCTCTTTTATTCTTATTGTAGAGTCAAAACTTCCTGCCAAGACTTGTCCCCTCCTCACACCTGTGAGGTTTAATCTTACCATCAGGATGTGATAGCATGCTGTCTGGCCAAAACCTTTTTTTGTCTCATTATGGGCTTCTTACCCAGCCCCATTCAGGCAGTGCAATCAATGTTTGCTCAGTTTAAAAGAAAAGGTAGAATAATCCCTAAATATATGAACTATACCAGCAACTACACTCGGAACTGGCTTTAGCATACCTATTTTTAAAAGTCAGTTTTTGTACCTAGGACTTTGATATTATTTTCCAAATTCCTTTTGCTGTGATCAAAATCAATGTTGAGCAAGGTACTTGACTGAGCTCTAGGGTGCTTCCAGGAGGTCTTTGTCTGGTAATATATATAGAGAGAGAGAAGGGGGGGAAGAAAAGTGTCCTTAAGGTCCGAGGGTGGAAAGGGAACCTGAATGTCACCTTTCCATCCTCTCTCTTCAATCTTACATCTGAGAATAAATGTTCATGCCTTCCATTCCCTTTTGAAAACAGTTAAGCCATAATAGATGTACTTTGCCAAGCAGTGCCAGGCATCCTACATACAGTAACTTATGTATTCTCAAATAATAGTCTGAAAGAGTTGGCCTGTTATTATTCCCAGTTTACAGATGAGAAAAAGGAGACACGGAAATGAATTATCTTGCATGGCTTCCCATTTGACTCCTGCCTGCGGGGAGCAAGCTCCGCCCCTGGCAAAGGTCTTGAGGAAGGAGGCTTGGCATACGCAAAGGCGGGATCAAGCCTCAGGAGTCTCCCTGGAAATTCTCGAGCGTCTACCCCCAAAACCAGAGTCTGCCTACTTTCTGCTTTGTGCTTTCACCTACACCTCTGACTTTACGGGGGGCTGTCCCCCACTACCTCTCTCTGAAAAAAGAGTTAGCTTACAGCTCCAGTTAATAATTCCTGGGTGTGAGTGTTTCAACCTACAAATTCCTTTGGAAATCCTCTAGCCTGCCTGAATAGGTTTTTCCGGCCACATGTGATTGCTCAGAGCCTCCCAACTGTGAGAGGCATGAGATGTTCTAAACTGTCTAAATACAGATTCCTTTGAGCAGTTAAAAGATTGATTAGAAATTGTATTGGTGAAGGGATTTTCACTTGTCGGGCCAATGTTTGCTGCTAAGTTTCCATATCCCTTACCTGCTGTGTCCCTGGCAGTGTATTGATTAATATAATTGGTGTAAGTAGTAGCTTTAATGTTTGTAACCTGGGACCCTTGAGTTAATTCTTTTTCTTGTTATAGCCCACCACACCTTTGCTCTGTAGGAATGCAAGTTTATCTAATGCTTTTTGGAGGCTGGCGCCTGACTTTAGAATAATCACCTTTAGAGAAAAATAAGTTTCTTAAAATGTTAACAGGCCTCCGGGCCAGAAGATGATACAAATCACCTAAACTTTTGCATATGATAAGTTTGCAGGAAGAAAGCCTGGCTTACTGCTGACTCTACCCCTTCCCCCATTATCCTCTATGCACAACTTAAGGTATAAAAGCTACTTTGGAAAATAAAGTGCGGGCCTTGTTCACCGAAACTTGGTCTCCCCATGTCGTTCTTTCTCTCACCTTCTGGCTGAATTATTCAGCCTCTTTTCTCCACTGAATTTCCTCACTGAGCTATCCTTATTTCAGCCTCTTTTCTTCACTGAATTTTCCTACTGAGCTATCTTTATTTTATTACTCTTTATATCCTTAATTAACGTTTAATTAAGCAGTTGTTTCCTGATCCTCGCTGACGCCGTCCCCGCTTCGAATTCCCTGGATCCACCGGGGCTGGACCCCGGCACCTGCCTGCAGTGCAGGAGACGTGGGTTCAATCCCTGGGTTGGAATGATCCCATGGAGGGGGAAATGGCAACCCCCCCCCCCCCCCGCAATATTCCTGCCTGGAACATTTCATGGACAGAGGAGCGTGGACAGCTGCAGTCTACGGAGTCGTCAAAGAGTCGTACACAACTGAGTGACCAACACACATACGTACACACATAGACACATCCATTCAGCTGCTCAGTGCAAAAAATGAGGCAATGCAAGGGAGTTTGATTCTAGGGCCCACAAACCCCATCACTCTGCTCTTTGCCTGACGGTGGAAAGTGAGCTGCCAGCCAGGCAGACTCAAGTTTGATCCAAGCTCATGACCTCCGTCCTTGATCGCCCTCTAAGCTGCACTATGTTCTAGAACATACTGACTGGTAGTTGGGTGCAGAGAAGAGGACGGGCTTTCACTTCATCCCAGCCATGACTCCTCCTCCATTTCCTCACTGTGCTATTTTGGCCAAATTTCTCAACCTCTCTGAAGCCTTGTTTTTTCATCTGCATCATGGAGAATCACAATAATCACAGCATTTCTTGGTTGTGAATTTGCAACAAAGGCTTAGAAAAGTGTCTAAGGGAATAGATGGCTGGCAAGTTTTATTCCCCCCCCCATCTTTTTTTTTTTTGTCATATGGGATTGTATCACAGATTTCCCAGGGCTCAACTTGGCTTCATTTTCCTCTTTGATAAATATTCTTAGCTCCAATATCTTTTTTTTTTTTTTTAATATTTGTTTCTTTGTCTGCACCTAGTCTTGGCTGCAGCATGTGGAGACTTCCACCTTAGTTTCAGGCTGTGGGTCTAGTTCCCTGACCGGGGATGGAATCTGGGCCCCCTGCATTGGGAGCACAGAGTCTTAGCCAACAAACCACCAGGGAAGTCACAACTCCATTATCTTTTAATAGTAATAATTATGTGAATAACATTGACATCAGCTTTACAGAAATCATCCTGGTCCATTCTCACATACAATTCTCACTTCCATTCTGCAAGAGTGGCCATGATATTATTGTCATCTCTGAGTATGGAGAAGGAAATGGAGGAGGCTCAGGAAGGTCAGAGGACTTGTCCAAAGTTATAGCAGCTCCACATATTTGAATCCATGTCTTGAAAACAGGTCATCTGACACCAGCAGAAGACCGCTTTCCATCCCAGCTTCCCTCTTTCTGTGTCTTGCATGATGTATTTTCCAAACTTTCCCTTATTCCTCTGGCTTCTTTCTTCAGGGTCACAGCTGTTGCTGGTCAATAACTTCTTGAAAGTGTCTAGAAGTGGGTGCAGCATTTCAGATGAGACTTGCCCAGGACTGCACATTTTATTGTTTGTTCATCCCACGATGCCTGGAAGAACGGGTTTTGGTCTGAGCTCTGTCTCAGATGTGTTATGTGAGAATGGTCAGATTGTTTTCTCTCTCTAGTCCTGGCTTTCCTCATTTGAAAAAGAGAATTGCTAGCAGTTCCTTCTACACTGTTGGTTTTCAATACATTTTGTTTGAAAGAATGAATGAATAAAATAGTTTGTTTCTTAATTCCTTATACTTCTAAACTTTAAAAGCAGGCATTCAATAACGAGTACACTACCTATGAAATTTAATTTTTTAAATTTTTATTTGGAGGATAATTGCTTTACAAAGTTGTGTTGGTTTCTGCTGTACGACAATGTGAATCAGCTATATGTATACATATTTCCCCTCCCTCTTGAGCCTCCCTCTCACTTTTCATCCCACTCTTCTGTAATTTCTTAATTTCTTTAAAGACACTCTAAATTGACCCAAGATTTTAACTGTTTTGGGGAGTGCATTTCCTTCCTCCTCGGCTTCATGTTTTCATACAGAAAGTGCTCCATTATAGTAGCATCTTGCCTGTGGCACTGGCCTCTTTGTCTCCTCCCTTAGGGAAGAAAGAAGTTTCATTGATTAGTGAATTGCTGAATCCATCCTGGCTCTTCTTTTGGGGCATATTCTTACCTTTAAAGAGGAAGTTTCTGGTCTATTGTTTCTATTTTACCAATTTGAGGGGGGCAAGCTTCATGTGCCAGAGAGGGTGGGGCAGTGATTTGCGAGGAAGTCCAGTTCAGAGTGATAACAAGCTCATTGGCTATGCTTGGAAGCCACAGTTGATATAACTTTTATCAGTAGGGAAACATTTTGATCTCCATCTCTCCAATCCAGGGTCCACATGTCGTTTGCTCCATAATTAGAAAAAAGGTGAGGCATAATTTACTGACACAAAAATCCTTTCATTTGATGAGAGCAGATCCTGATAAATCACAGAGAAGAAATATTTGGGGTCAAAATGTAAGTCATTGTGACAGAGGATTTGTTAGCTTGGAACACAGCTTTGGGCCCAAAGTTATGGCTTATGGTGCCCATGTGGGATTTTGACTAATTTGCATTGGCTTGTGCCCCATGAGGGTGGTATTTGGTTTTATGCTTGTGCCAGTGACCCTTCTGGAGGCTTTTCCATCAATGAATGGTTGTTATTATACAAACAAAGGTGGATTTTAATAAGCATGGACTTCAGAATATGCTGGTCATTTAGATCTTCATTTTGGTCTCCTGTAACTTGACCTTGAACCACACAGGTATGGCTTGGACTAGTATTTTAGGAGAAGCCAAGGCAGATGTTAGAAGTTTTGGTCTTAATAAGTGGCACAGTACTTCTACTTTTCCTGAGGTCATCGGTCAAGAGTAGGTCTACAAGTGACCACTTTAAGCTGCAAAGGCAGTTACACTCTTCATGGACTGCAGTCTTACTGCAGGAAATTCTTACTTTAGAATGTTATTGCCAGGCCTAGGCAGCCAGCACTAAACCTGCTGCCCCCAGCTCTCCTGGCAACATGAAGGGACAGAGGATGGACCCAGAGGTTCCAATAGCTTATAAACGTGGGCTTGTCTACTGGTTCTTGAGAGTTTATTCTCTACTCTGTGACCTCAAGTTGGCACGGGGTTTGTTTATTTTGAGGTTCTGCCCATGGTTTTCGTTTCCCAAGACTGAAACTGTGCCTTCACCCACAGAATGGTGGTGTATTTTATTAGTCAACAGGTAAAATAAAAGGAGACCCTTACTGTAAAGAAGAGTAAGCTATTTTCTTGGCAGGAATTATTAAAAATTTGGAAGTTAAAAATCTAGAAAATGGTATAGATTTCTATTAGCAGGGCAAGAATAAAGATGCAGATGTAGAGAATGGGCATGTGAACATAGGTGGTGGGAAGGGGAGTGGATGAATTGGGAGACTGGGATTGACATTTATACACCACTGTGTGTAAAACTTGGAGAAGGCAATGGTAACCCCACTCCAGTACTCTTGCCTGGAGAATCCCATGGACTGAGGAGCCTGGTAGGCTGCAGTCCATGGGGTCACTAAGAGTCGGACACGACTAAGCGACTTCACTTTCACTTTTCACTTTCATGCACTGGAGAAGGAAATGGCAACCCACTCCAGTGTTCTTGCCTGGAGAATCCCAGGGACGGAGGAGCCTGGTGGGCTGCCATCTATGGGGTCACACAGAGTCAGACACGACTGAAGCGACTTAGCAGCAGCAGCAGTGTGTAAAACAGATAGGTAGTGGGAAGCTGCTATATAACACAGGGAGCTCAGCTCAGAGCTCTGTGATGACCTAGAGGGGTGGGATATGATGTGGTTGGGAGTGAGGCTCAAGAGGAAAGGAACATATGTATGCATCTAGCAATTCACTTCATAAAACAGCAGAAACTAATACAACATTGTAAAGCAATTATCCTTCAACTTAAAATAAAAAAGAAGGCAATTAAAAAGCCTGCCTGTGCCTAGAATACTTCACTTCTAGGAGCCATTTTATTTAGAAACTCAAGGAGGAAATAGAAATCCTGACTAGTATACTTCAGTCACTCTCAGTGAGAGTAATGGAAGCTTTGGAATCAAGCACAGGATGACAGTGTTAAAGCAGAAATATACCTCCTTAGATAAATGCTGACATCTTGGCGGAAAAATCAGGCAGATATGAAAGGGAAATGAGATATCAAGGACTATGATAAGCAGATATAAAATAAAAGTAGCTGCACCTAGATGTAATTGCTGTATAAAAGGGCATTATAAAAGAAGTCATTTTAGTTGTTATTAGATCAGACAATTTGACAGTTATACAAAGAAATATAACAGAGGGAAAGAGGCGAGATTTCAGGAAGCAGACTGGAATGAATGTCTCAGGATCCTGACAATCGCTGAGAGAGGACCACATGAAGAAACCACGAAGCCTGGGAGACACATATAAATGACTCCGAATATTTGGACAGACAAGAGACATCAATAGAATGCACTCAAAAGAACTTCAGGATTTTGGAGATTTTACTGTTCTAGATGGTCTTTCAGCTCTTGTCTCTGCCATTAGAAAAAGGCTTGGTCTATTTTTGGATTTAGGATTTTAAGGCCACCATTTAGAGAGAATGATCTGAATGTTTAAGTGATTAGATTAATCACACGACCATACAAATAATCTTCCTTTTGATGAACTCAATGTCGATTGATGAGTAACATTAATTATATTTTCAGAATCCCTTTGCCACGTACTGCAGTGTAATCACCGGTGTGATATCATAGTCGAAGTCCCAGGGATCAGGGTGGGATATCTTGGGGCCTATTTTTAGATTCTTCTTACCACAACACATATTAAAGTGGATCTAGGCAAAATAATGATAGATTAAATCCAGATATAGTCTGATGGAAGAGTCTCTCCTGGGTAGCACGACTCAACTCAGAAAATGATAATGCACAAGATTTGTTGGAATGTTAGAGGCTTCTGGCAGACTTCAAAATTATTAATTTTATAGCCCTCATTGTGGGAAACCATATGAGATAACATTTAAAGGATAGTGTCGGATAAATAAACATCTTGGCTAGAAAGCAGAGGGAAAAAACCCAAAGGAAAGAAGTAAGGAATTTAATTCCAGCAAGCAGCATAGGTCCTCCATTTGCTTGAGAAGGAAGGGGGCCAAGCTACAAAAGAGATTAAGTAGTTAGAAATTCAGTTGTACATTCCTGTAAGCCTTAACAGCACAACAGAGAGGAAGGGAAAACTGGAGGCATGGTTTGCGTGTGTGCGTGCTAAGTCGCTTCAGTTGTGTCTGACTCTTTGTGACCCTATGGACTGTGTAGCCCACTAGGCTCCTCTGTCCATGGGATTCTCCAGGCAAGAACACTGGAGTGGGTTGCCATGCCCTCCTCCAGGGGATCTTCCCGACCCAGGGATCAAACCTGTGTCCCCTGCACTGGCCTGAAAGGGTAGGACAAGACAGTCTCTAAGGTTTCTTCCAGCTCTGATGTGAGGGTGTTGATGGGGAACACTGAGAGGAGGAAGTTCACGTTTGCGGCCTGAACTGTATCTCCATTCATTGTCTTTGAATGTCCTGGTCCTTATCCGTGTATTATTGGCAGATTTGGGGAACTGATGGAGTAGGACATGGCAACCCGCTCCAGTGTTCTTGCCTGAAAAATTCCATAGACAGAGGAGCCTGGTGGGCTGCAGTCCATGGGGTGGCAAAGAGTCGGACACGACTGAACACTCGCTCTTTGGGGAACTGGATTCCCAAGCAGGGGTGCCGTAAATGGAGTCAACAAATCATTGCTGTTAGGGTCAGCGTGACTGTCTCTGGCAACATTAAAAATAGAACACAGCCTTTTTTGGTCTCCCTGCCTTTTCATGCCTAGATACATCTGATAATTAAGAGTCTGATAACGTGGATGTTTTCCTCAGAGCAAAAATGAAAATATCGCCCAAGGCACCAACTGAGTTTTGTTCGAATTTGGCTGGATTTAAGAAGTGTGTCTACAAGTTCAAATGCTCTCTTTCCCTTAAGGATAATTGTAGAGTTGATACCCTTGTCTCCCTCCTCCTGATGTGTTTTCTCTCTGGTTCTTCCTTTTAGCCATAGTCCTTAGTGCCATTGTGAGTCTTTCACCTGAATCCCATTTCTGTTTCCAATCACCACGGCACCTGTGTTCCTTGACAAGCAGCTTTTTATCTTAGCACGAAGCAGAGTGAGAGAAGCAGGTGAAAGCTCAGGGCTAAAAAGAAAAATTCTTGAGCCTACGTATGTAGTTTTAAACTATTTTGGAAAGTTAGAAGTTGGCTCAGGGGAAAGCCAAAATTTTGAGGATTTCTTTTGCGTGTCATTTTCTGTGGAACGCGATCCTTCATACCAGCACTGACATAGTTCTTTGCATATGCGCTTCCCTTTATTTGGAACCTCCTCCTCTGTTTTCCATTTCTTTCCCTCCCCTCTCTCCAACGAACAATCTCTCCTCTTTGTTGTCTAAAAACCCATCCTTCATGAAGTTTCAGCCAAAGCATCACTTTTTTCAGGTGACTTCTCTGGACCCCTCTGTCTGGACTCCTTCCACAACTCTTTACTGATGCTACACTTGTGATCACACATTTCATGTTTGTTTATCACTCTAAACCATAAGGTCCTGGAGGCTGGAAATGTACCTGTCTTGTCCAAATTTATCTTTTTTTTTTTTTTTAAATTGCAGTATAGTTGCTTTACAATGAATGTCGTGTTAGTTTCTGCTGTACAATGAACTGAATCAGCTATCAGATCATATCCCCTCCCTGGTGGGCCTCTTTCCCCACACCCTCTTCTCCCCAACCCACCCCTCTAGATCACCACAGAGCTCAGCTCCCTACTCTGAGAACCAACTTTATCTTAAAAAGCCAAATACTTTTTTTAATCCCAAGTCCTATGTGTGTGTCCTCAGCCATGTTTGATTCTTTGCAACCCCATAGACTACAGCCTGCCAGGTTCCTCGTCCCTGGGATTTCCCAGACAAGAATACTGGAGTAGGTTGCCATTTCTTTCTCCAGGGGATCTTCCCAACCTAGGAATCCAACCTGCATTTCTTGAGCCTCCTAAATTGGCAGGTGAATTCTTTACCCTCTGAGCCATCTGGGAATCCCTTAATTTCTATACATCCCAACTTCTAACACTGTGAAAGTGTTAGACACTTCTACAAAGTAGAAGACAAAGTAGATGATGACTAGGTATTGACTTTATAATTTAGTGAACACACTAATGAAAGACTGTTGAAGACGTATTCCCTGCTCCTGGTGTTTCCTTCCTTATGAAGGGATTTTTCACTTTACTGACACTTAAGCCATCTCCTGACCCTACTCTTAAGCCTCCTCATGGGAGGACGAGTGGTTGGTTGAATACAGGATAATGAAGGGCAGGTATACATAGCTCCTCTTCCCTCTGGGAGCCCCCTGCCCACAATATACATGAGTTACCGCTCTGCTCCTCCCCTGCTCTGCATTTCGAAAGGGTGTGCCCACAAGCTGGGAGGGAGCCCTGTGGCTGATGTTCAGAATTAGACAGCCTTTTCTGTCGTGTGTCGGAACCACTTCCTCAGTTCAGCTTTTATCAATAACAAAGTTGCTTAAAATCTCTACCTGTCTTACTCCTTGCCTAATGTTTTAACATTAGGTTCAGAGTGTGAGTGGAGAGAAGGATTTTTTTTTTTCTTTAAAGGGAGAGGTCTTCTGAAAAAATATTTTTACTTATTATTTGGCTGTGCCAGGTCTTAGTCGTGGCATGCAGGATCTTTAGTTACAGCATGTGAACTCCGAGTTGCTGCATGTGAGATCTAGTTCCCTGACTAGGGGTCGAACCTCGGCCCCTTGCTTTGGGAGCCTGGAGGCTTAGTCACTGGACCACCAGTGAAATCCTGAGAAGCTATTCTTTATAAGACACCCTCCAATCCCAAAGGAAGACATGAAGTTTTCATTTCTTAAAAGGAGCATGGATTAAAAAAAAAATTTAGAAGCTGTGCTGAAGTTCATGTGGGACCTTTGACAAATACTGTGCAAGCAACTAACATGATTGGTTTTAGCAACCTGGCGAACATCTGCTGAGGACAAAGTACTTGACGCTATAGGGGATTCAAGACAAATAAGCGCTGTTCCAGGCCTGTGGAGAGCTCACGGTGCATCAGTGAAGACAGATAGATGCATAAATAATTCTAATTCAAAAGAAGACTGTGATAAGTGCGCTCACTGGGGAATAAACACCACCTTGCGGAGTTTGGGGGAGAGAGAAACTTTAAACTTTAAGTTTAAAGAGCATCTCCTACAAGCTGCTTATAAGAGAAAGAACAATTTAACCTGGGCCTTGTAGAAAAGTATGGGAATATGTTTCACCCAGGGCCTAGACTGGGCAGCTGGGAAATCAGAGGGACAATGGACCCCAATCCCTTGAACAGAGCAAGGAAGCGTTTTGGAAGGTGCTCAGGAAGGGGTCATATCCAATTAAATTGCCAAGTGAGAAATGTTCCCTAAACAGGCTCTGTCTGTTCAAAGGTAAACATGGTTGGGCAATAGCAACCTGGGTTGAAGAGATGGTATGCCTTTTTTATTATTAATTTTTATTGGAGTCTAGTTGCTTTACAATGTTGTGTTAGTTTCTACTGTGCAAAAAGTGAATCAGATGTGTGTTTACAATCCTTTTTTGGATTCCCTTCCCATTTAGGTCACCACAGAGCACGGAGTACAGTTCCCCATGCGATGCAGTAGGTTCTTATTAGTTATCTATTTTATACACAGTATCAATAGTGTATATACGTCAATCCCATTTCCCCAGTTTCGCCCACTCCCCTTTCCCTCTTTGGAGTCCATACGTTCTCTACGCCTGTGTCTCTATTTCTGCTTTGCAAATGAGATCATCTATATCATTTTTCTAGATTCCAGTTATATACATTAATATGCTATATTTGTTTTTCTCTTTCTGATTTTTCATTTTTTAAAGTTCTCTGAATCTCTTCCTTTGTAACTGTGTCTCACTCTCCCATCTTTCCACCAAGAATAGAATATTTTATTGGCAGCCTCAGGCATCTACCCAATGCATAGATCTTTCTCTGCCTAATTGATCTAAGTAGGATATCGTTCGACTTCCAGGTAGATTGTGTGTGTGTGTGTGAGTGTGTGTGTGTGTGTGTGTGTGTGAGTGAGTGTATGTGTGTTCCATATTATTGAGATGGGAAAGGTATAATTTTCTGGTTCATCAGCAGCCATGACTCCACAGGTACCAAGGTATAGGAAAAAGACCAAGTTGGGACCTGTGAGTGGTCAGATCATCCCCAGCTCACAAGATTCAAGCCTCTAGCATGCAGGGTACTTAGGGCTAAGTAGACAATGACTCAAACCACCTAGCTTATCATGGAGGACACTGGTTGTTTCCTTTTTACCTACCCAGCATCTAGTCTCTTTTCCTTCTACCAGTACCCTGATTTTTCTCCTAGTGTATTTCTTTACCCTGGCCACAGTGATTTACTCAGGAATGAGGGATAGAACCTCAGCCATTCACTGAGAAACAATCCAGAAACTTGGTGCAGATATTATGAAAGAGGTGCTCTTCACTGGGGTTGCTAAGCTGATAGGATGGAATCTCAGCGCTTGCTCATACAAGGGGAAAACCTTCCCAGAGAAACACAATGGAAACATAACCAACTTAGAGAGAGAAAGATGTCCAAGGACGTTATCTGTACATTGATCTCCAAGCAAACATGAAACCATGGATTTTTTGTTTGTTTGTTTGGTCTTGGCTATACTGGGTCTTTCTTGCTGTACGGGCTTTTCTCTAGTTGTGATCAGGGAGTATTCTTCATTGTGGCCCTCAGGTTTCTTATTGCGGTGGCTTCTCTTGTTGTAGAGCACGGGCACGCGGGCTTCAGTAGTTGCGGCATGAGGCTCTGTAGTCGTGGTTCCCAGACTCTAGAGCACAGACTCAGTAGTTGTGGCCCTTGGGCTTAGTTGCTCTGCGGCATGTGGGATCTTCCCGGATCAGGAATCGAACCTGTATCTCCTGCATTGGCAGGTGGATTCTTTACCATTGAGCCACCAGGGAAGCCCTGTCCATAGATTTCAAGTGACATAAGTGAATTCTTTCTTTTTACGGCTCAAGTTGGCTTGAGTTAGGACTGTATCACTTGTAATTGAAAGAGTACCCGTTAATTCACCCAGATACCATAACATATCTGAAGCATCTCTTTTATGTCCCTTCATGTCAACATGTGTGATTCTCTCTTCATGTTATGATCCTACTCTCATCTTTAAATTTGTTGCCAGGATGCCCTAACTTGGCTACTTTGTGAACTTGTGTTTTTAGAATAACTGCAACCCTGGTCATAGTATCTTGCTCTGGGTCGTGGGAAACCAGGGTGAGGACTGGAAGTATGCTTAGGGTGGTCTGTGAGCTACTGAGGGTAGAGTTAAGATAATGCTGAAAACCAGCATCTGGGCTCTTAAGTAGGGTCGTATCAAACCAATAAAAGTGGGAAATTATCAGACCCAAGGCAATAAGTAGCCCAGACACTGGAGCATAGACAGAGAGATAAAGACAGTTGATCTAGGATGGTCAGTCTGAGGATGGAGCCTGAGGGCTGGGGTCTGTTTAGTGAACAGAAAATAGTGACTCACTAACATTCTCGGGGGATTTCTCAGGAGATAAGAGACAGAGTGGAGTGAAAACTAAGCGTCAATTTGGGTAGGGCTTTGAACACCAGACTGAAGGGTTTAGAATTTATAGTAAAACAAATGGAAATTCAAGACTACAATTTTGGAGGCAATGTACATGAAATTGGACATAGACAAGTAAATCCATCAGGAGGATCCCACTCTGACTTTGAGCCTGGGTGATGAGAAGAACACTGCTATCGTGCCTGGAAGTAAGGGACTCCACGTGGGAAGCTGGTTTTGCAGACAAAGGAAGGAAATGTTGAGCTGGATTTTAGATGAGTGGAATTTCACATGCCAATGGGTGAAAATAATGTGGAACACTCTGACTTGAGATCCAGAGAAAGAGCTGAGCTGGAGTCATTCCCTTGAAATGCTGGGGGTCATTGGAGGTCATTGCAAAGACAAAGTGAAGCTGTAAGTGTGACCGACTTTTCTTAGGGAAAAGCGCCAAGAAAATCGACCTGTCGGATTCCTTTACTTGTTTTATGGAGAAGACTGGTAATCCGTCTAACAGACAGCACATAAACTTAAAAATATATATACGGTGATTTAGGAGGAAACAGAGAAGCCTAGAGGAGGATCTAATCAGCTCATGGAATGATTCCCTTAGAGGGAGGTATTCAGAGCTGTGTTCCAGCTCCTTGTGACAGGGAAGAGGCTCTTCTCCAAAAGACCACACACAAACTTGGACTTTAGAAACAATTGTGGAAAAAAATATGAGGCAACTACCACACAGCAAACATCAGTCACAGTTTTATCTTTTATTTGCAACTTTGTGGCAGAAAGCCTTCCTGCAGGAACTCATGGCTGACAGAATATATTAATGTTCTGTTCGCAAGGAATGTGTGGATCGCTTACTGATGTCAAGAAAAGAAATGGAACGGGGCAAAAGAAAGGAATGTCAGGGATTATTTATCATTAACCTTTCCCTCTTCTTTGTCCCTGTACTCCATCGGTTATTAATCTCTGACAATGTCGTCGCTCTAGCGTCTCGTCAACACATACTTATTAGGAAAGTACTACGGACCAAAGTATACCAGGCCATCATAAGAGAGAGGATAAGAAATTGTTTCTACCTTCTGGTTTCTCAGAGACAAGCGACAAATAAAATACAACGAGCTTGCTGGCGCCCACAAGCAACCAGTGCCGTGGTAAAGGTAGTGATGGAGAGTTACTTTCAGTCTCGGCTGACAGAGGTTTCCCTGGTGGCTCAGCGGGTAAAGAATCTGCCTTCAGTGCAGGAGACCAGGGCTCAGTCCCTGGGCTGGGAAGACCCTCTGGAGAAAGGAATGGGAACCTACTCCAGTATTCTTGAGTGGAGAGTTGCGTGGGCAGTAACGGCCTGGAGGGCTACCGTCCACGGGGTCCCAAAGAGTTGGATGAAAGAGTCGGACACTACTGAGCGACTAACACTTTCACTTCTGGTCTTGGTTGACAGAAGTCTTTTCTGACTTCCCCCAGGAAGTGATATTTCCTATGATTTGTCATATGACATAAAATATGAGTAGGGATTTTCCGGTCAAAGACACATGGGAGAAGGGCATTCCAGGTAGAAAAGTAACATTACATGGTCTTACTTTATTAACCCATTCAGCTTACCAAAACTTATGAAAATCCTAGACATGATGCCAGGAACTAACGATACAGAAATAAAAGAAATGTACACAAAGCAGCCAGTTAGTTTTATAATCCATTCTCTATGCTCCCAAGATACTGATCTTACACATTTCTCTTCATCTCTCTTAGATTCCAGTTTCTACTGACACTTGAAAAAATATGGGTTATTCTAGGTTCTGCAAGGGCAAAATGGAGCCCCTTTATAACCCAAGCAGACCGTATCACAATGGAATCATTGTTCGGTGGGCTTTTTCCTTCATGTTTTGGAAACCTCAGTGTTTTCTGTCTAGGGAATTAATGATCTCTCTTTCCCAAACAGCTGGGGCAAGCTGGGATACTTGTGTTAACTTTGGATACCCAGAGCAATCAGAAGTCCTCCCGCTCAGCTGCCTCCAGAGATGTTCTGATTTCAGTGCTGTCACATATAATCCTGCCTGGGTCATGATGAAGCGGGGTTTGAAATGACAACATAAGCCCTCTGCCCCGTGCGGCAGATGTAAAAATAGACCTGCGGCTGAGGGGAGTGCAATGAGCTTCACCTTTGTGCTCCTTAGGTTGTCACTTTTCTTTGTCTGAATCCTTCTCCGCACCCTCTGAGCCTTCAGTGTACACAGAGTTAAGGTCTTGGAAGCAGCCTCGCTCTGTGCCGCCTAATGTCATGGGCCATAATCGTCCTGGCTCGGTTCACTGTCTTCCAATATGCAGACTGAGCAAGTTTGGGCGAGAAGACACCATGAGGGAGTACAGATCTCATCCTGGCTGTCTCTTGCTCCTATAGGGGCTGTAACCAACAGCTGGGGTGACTTTTAGAGCAGATTGGCTAGATGTTGTGACGCTGTGTAGACACAAGTTCCATGTGACTCTGTGACAATCCACAGGGGATGGAAGCAGGCCTAGCTCTTCACTGGGGTTGTCAACCTCACGGTGTTTTCCTGGTGTGGTGGGAAGGTACAGCTGTGTCTTCCTCTTTTTTTAATTTTTAGCTGCACTCCAAAGTATGTGGGACCTTATTTCCCCTATCAGAGATCGAACCTGCACCCCTGTCTCTGCATTGGAAGGCAGAGTCTTAACCACTGGGCCACCAG
Source organism: Bos indicus (assembly GCF_029378745.1). Lineage (NCBI taxonomy): Eukaryota > Metazoa > Chordata > Mammalia > Artiodactyla > Bovidae > Bos > Bos indicus. The sequence goes on along the minus strand of NC_091773.1, from coordinate 9,809,691 downwards.
GGAAGTCCCCAGGTGTGTCTTCTGACCTTGATCTTTCTCTTTTTGGTTCCCTTTTTCTCCCATTCTGGGAGGTTTCATTTCTCTAAATCCAGCCTCTGATCTGTTTTCAGCTCTGCTGATTCTTTCTTTGTCATTTCTCTCCCAGCCAACCCTGCTTTCTCATTCCCCACTTCCTCTGTCAGACTCAATTTTATGTTGCTTGAAATCAAGGTCTTGTTGCCTGTGTACCTCTAGAGGCTCTCATCCAATCAATATTTCCCATGGCCTCCAAGGTTTTTGGTCAACAGGGCTTATACTTTTCTTGTTAAAATTGACTTGGCTACCCATAGATGCCTGCATTCAGTAGGGGGTTTAGAACTTTTCACATTCCTTCTTCCTATTGCTCTGCCTGTCTGTATCAGCCTGGAGTTTCTGATTCCTCATGCTGTGATCGCCTCTTCTCTACCAGGAGGGACCACCTTCTCCATCCAAAGCCATTCGTCCAGTTGCCTTTTCCCATCTTCACTGTGCCCTTGAAACCAGCCCTGAGGGACTGCCATACTGAGTGCCCTTCAGCACGAAGAAGACGCTTCCCCTTCATCTATCTTCCAGAGCCTGCCTGACTTCAAGTGTCACTTATCATTGGCTTAAGCCTTCTAACATGCCACCAATGCCACTGGCATGTCCCTGGATCCAGATTCAGTTTCCTAATACCTAGAGGAGCAAATTAGCTTGAAACTGGGAAAGGCAATAGGACTCTCAGTGACAACTATTTCAAGAGGAAGAGAAAGTTAACTCCATTTTATTTGGAATCAGATCTCTATGCCAGGAGTAAATTGCACCTACAACCCACTTTACACCTTCCAGGACTTGCGGTTCTGGTTTCCCCAAATGGCTATTCAGAGGGAATCTTGCTGTAGCAAAAAGCGAGAGAAATTCTTAAGCAGAAAAAAATGGGGAGTGATGTTATAAAATTATACTATGGTTGGATAGCTTCACTGACTCAATGGACATGAGTTTGAGCAAACTCTGGGAGATGGTGAAGGACAGGGAACCCTGGCGTGCTGCAGTTCATGGAGTCACAAAAAGTTAGACATGACTTAGTGACTAAACAATAGCAATAACAAGGAACCTCAAATATCGCTGCCTAACTATTTATTGAGCAATGAATATTTGCAAGATGCCTAGTACATATGATCAAATTAAATTTTCATGATGAAGTATACCACAGAGTATATAATTTTGTGTCCTTAAGGTAGACAATGAAACTAAGGCACCAAACTCAAATAAATCCATTAATATTATGAATACAGAAACTAAGATAAAGCTGCTGCTGCTGCTGCTAAGTCGCTTTAGTCGTGTCCAACTCTGTGCAACCCCATGGACAGCAGCCCACCAGGCTCCTCTGTCCATGGGATTCTCCAGGCAAGAATACTGGAGTGGGTTGCCATTTCCTTCTCCACAAGAGTAAAGCTAGATTTATGTAATTCCCATATTAGTATTACTTCCAATGCCACCACTCAGATCATCAGTAACAGTCCTATTCCTTCCTTCAGTCAACAAATATAACAAATATTTACTGAGTACCTTTAATGTCACCAAGGTGTGTGTCAGGGATTGGCCATTCGATGGTGAATCAGATATGTTTTTAGGAATCCTATACATTAAGGTTATTGCAGTGTAATAGTAGATGCAAAAGCGTAGATAGGCAAATAGAATACAGAGTGACAATTATTATGACAAGGGAAACACAGAACATGTTCCCCAGAAGCAGTGCTTGTTAGAAAAAAAATGGTATCAAAGTTGACCTTGAAGGGTGAGTTAAAAGTGAGTGAAAAAAGACAGGTGGAAAACATCCCAAGAAAAATGACACGTGCAAAAGCACAAATCCAAGAAAGTACATGAAGCTCAAGGAAACTGACTGTAGTTGGAGTGCACAGTAGTAAGGAAGCAGTGGAGAGAGCGGGAGTCAGTGACGGAGGTGGAGGTCAGACTTTGTCCACCACGTTGAGAAGTTTTGTTCTCCATTGTGATGTTAGCGGCATGTTCACGTGCCCAATGCACAGAAACTGAAACGTCGGAGTTTGGAGCCAAGAAGTTTTATCGCAGGGCCATGCAAGGAGACGGGGCTCATGCCCTAAAAGTCCCAAACTACATGAAGAGTTTCGGTAAGGCACTTTTAAAAGCCAAGTGAGGGAGGGAAGTCACAGGATACATGATCAGCTTCTGCATGATTCTCTGATTGGCTGATGGTGAAGTAGTTGGGTGGCATCACAGGGGTTAGCCTTATCAGTCCTTAGGCTCCAAGAGGCCTGGGGCTGTGTTCTCATGGTCATCAACTATCAATAGTTAACATCTGCTATTTGGTGGGGAGTTTTCACATCTGCAAAACAACTCAGGATATGTGCCTCAAATACTATTATCTGAGTGATGGTTTAGTCACTCAGTCATTTCTGATTCTTTGCAATCCCATGGACTGTAGCCTGCCAGGTTCCTCTGTCCATGGGATTTCCCAGGCAAGAATACTGGAGTGGGTTGCCATTCCCTTCATCCAGGGGATCTTCCTGACCCAGGGATCAAACCCGGGTCTCCTGCATTGCAGGCAGATTCTTTACCAACTGAGCCACCAGGGCAGAGCTAAATCAGAGGCTATGCAGGAAGGCCCCATAGGGGCCTACTCAGTTGCACTGAGGGCCATGGAGAGATTTTGAAAGCTTTGAAAACAGGTGATGTCGTGATTAGAAAGATCTGAGATTAAAAGGAGGCCAGGTTGAAAGTGGAGGCCAGCAAGACTAGTTAATCAGACAATTGCTGATATAATCTGGGGTTCTCCCAAAAGAAATGGAAAGGTTTAAAAGTTTTAGGAGGTGAATTTGATGATCATGACCGACCAACTGAACAATCCCCAAGCATCACCTGAAAGTGTCAGGTAGGATGTGGCCTTTCTCCTCTAGTGAAGGTTCTAGATCTTAAGGGGAAAGGTCAGGAATTATCTTCCCTGAGACCCTCAGAACTGATTCCAGCCTGCCTCATTTTCCAGTCAACCGCAGTCCTTGCAGAAGTCCAAGCTTTTCTTCTCATTTAGTATTCCCCTTGTCAACTGGTATTTTTCATTTTCGTCCAGTCCTTCCCAACTCCACCCCCTAAACCTTTCCATTGTGCCCTTTGAGGCATCCAATCCATGCTTAGCACATTCTTCTCATTTTTATTTTTTTTAAGATTTTTTTTTTTTTTTTCTTTTGATGTGGATCATTTTTAATGTCTCTATTGAATTTGGTTCAATATTGCTTCTGTTTTATGTTTTGGTGTTTTGGGCATGAGGCATGTGGGATCTCAGCTCCCCAACCAGGAATTGAACCTGCAGCCCCTGCCTTGGAAGGTGAAGTCTTAACCACTGGGCCTCCAGGGAAGTCCCTGTGCTCAGCACATTCTTTGTCTTTACTCTCCTCTTGACCCAGCCACAGAATAGCCACTTTCCACTTCCTGACTTTTGCCGAAACCTAGTTGCTTATGTTGTTATCTCTCTACCTTCATTCTCACCAACTTTTCAATTTCCATCTGCCTCAGGCGTTTAGCTCTAAGTGCTTCTTCTCTCGAGGGACATTTTGATGTTTTTATCCTGGTGACTGACTTTTAAGGGTTCCGTGCCTGATTTTGTCATTATTGGATCTTATGCTTTCAAAATTGGGCTTCCCCATTGGCTCAGTGGTAAAGAATCCATCTGCAGTGCAGGAGACACAGGAGATGCAGGTTTGATCCCTGGGTCAGGAAGATCCCCTGGAGAAGGAATTGGCAACCCACTCCAACATTCTTGTTGGAAAATCCCATGGACAGAGGAGCCTGGCAGGCCAAAGTTCTTGGAGTCACAAAGAGTCAGACACAAAGAAGCAACTGAGGACTATGGCACAATGGCACACGTGCTTTCAAAATTACCCTTTCCAGCGTTCCAGTTGGAGAAGGCGATGGCACCCCACTCCAGTGCTCTTGCCTGGAGAATCCCATGGACGGAGGAGCCTGGAAGGCTGCAGTCCATGGGGTCCCTGAGGGTTGGACACGACTGAGCGACTTCACTTTCACTTTTCACTTTCATGCATTGGAGAAGGAAATGGCAACCCACTCCAGTGTTCTTGCCTGGAGAATCCCAGGGACGGGGGAGCCTGGTGGGCTGCTGTCTATGGGGTCACACGGAGTCGGACACGACTGAAGTGACTTAGCAGTAGCAGCAATATTCCAATCCCCAAGCACCAGCGCTTCATTCTCTAAAATCTCTCCATCAGAGACTACTCAGGTGATCTGGTGGCTCTGAGCTCCCAATGCAGGGGACCCAGGTTCGATCCCCGGTCAGGGAACTAGATAGATCCCACTTGCAGCAATTAAGAGTTTGCATGCTGCAACTAAGATGTCATGCAACAAAATCAATATGTAGATAAATAAATAAGCTCTCCATCAAACAGCCCCCCCCCCCCCAACACGTGCCAAGCCTCATCTTTAACCTCCAACAATGATCCTTCTCTGTGAGTTGCCCTCCTTTTCTGCCTTAGACTTCTATGGTCTGTTATTTTAGTCTTCCCCCCCACCCCACCTTAGAATACCCTCACATTTCTTACCACCCCTGCCTCCCACTGCCTCATTCCTCATTATATCTGTCTCGAAAATATTACTGGATGATTCTAGCTATCCATCTTCTCTGTGTCTGTGCTCATGACAACTTGGCTGGTGTAAATCATGTGGCCTACATTTTTGTGTGACTAGAAATTTATGACCAGTGACAAATGATGTACCACATGACGCTTGCCAGCATTCTTACTGAGGTTCTTTAGTAAATGCATATTCCCTTTGTCGAGGACTAGCTTCTGCTTTACCTGCTTTCCTCAGCTCTCCCCTCCACACTTGCCTCCTTTCCAGAGGGTGTCACCTGATATTTCTTTGAGCAAATAGAGACTGTAAGGAGCAGACACACACTCCCACCTACCTCCACGTCTGCATATGTCTGAGTTATTTTTCTGTTGCTTCCCTGCTTAAGTGGAAGCCATGCTCTTCCTCTTGCCAAATGCCAGTTCCCTTCTATGTGCAGCCTCCCTCTGTTGTTGTTGAGTTGCTAAGTCCTGTCCAACACTTTGCCACCCCATGGACTGCAGCATGCCAGGCTTCCCTGTCCCTCACAATCTCCTGAAGCTTGCCCAAGTTATTGTCCATTGAATCGGTGATGCCATCCAACCATCTCATCCTCTGTTGCCTCCTTCTCCTGACTTCAATCTTTCCCAGCATCAGGGTCTTTTCTAATAAGTCAGCTCTTTGCATCAGGTAGCCAAAGTATTGCAGCTTCAACTTCAGCACCAGTCCTTCCAGTGAATATTCAGGGTTGATTACCTTTAGAATTGACTGGTTCGATCTCCTTGCTGTACATAGGACTCTCAAGATGCATGTATACATACCTTCTTTTTTTTATGGTTTGTCACAGAATACTGAATATAGTTCCTGGTGCGATTCAGTAGGACTTTGTTGTTTATCCATCCTATATGTAATAGTTTGCCTCTGGTAACTACACAAGCTTTTAAGGACTGTTTGGAATGTATAAAATGGTTCCTGGTTAAAATTTCAGTAAAAAACATGATGATAATCCCTCACCAAGATTTGGGTTGAATGGTTATATAAGAGAACAGCTGCTTTGGATAACTACTCTTCACTGAGCTCCTACTGTATGCCAGGCTCTTGTACTACTTTATTTCATTTAGTATTTGCAGATGAAGAGTTTTTACATCTGCTTACTGACAGTGGAACGCCTTTCTTCAGTCTAGGAAGATGATAAAATTCCTTTTTAAGGTTTAAATACAGCAACATAGAATCAAGTATCTAACACTTGGTATGTTCTCTAGAAACACTAGCTCACTGCACTGCAGTTCTTTCAGCAAGCAGGATTTTTTAATGGGAATACACTTTTCTGTAACCATTTTTTATTTATTTGTTTGTTTATTTGGCTGCACTGAGTCTTACTTGCAGCATATGGGATCTTTACTTGCAGCATGTGGGATCTAGTTCCCTGACCAAGGATCAAACCCAGGACCACCATCCCCCCCAACCCCTGCCACCGCCCTGCATTGGGAACATAGAATCTTAGTCACTGGACTACCAGAGAAGTCCTAGTAAGCAGCGGTTTTAACTTGATGGTCACCCATAGGCCTTGTCGGAGAAGACAGTGGCACCCCACTCCAGTACTCTTGCCTGGAAAATCCCATGGACAGAGGGGCCTGGTAGGCTGCAGTCCATGGGGTCACTAACAGTGGGACACGACTGAGCGACTTCACTTTCACTTTTCACTTTCATGCATTGGAGAAGGAAATGGCAACCCACTCCAGTGTTCTTGCCTGGAAAACCCCAGAGACGGGGGAACCTGGTGGGCTGCTGTCTATGGGGTCGCACAGAGTCAGACACGACTGAAGTGACTTAGCAGCAGCAGCAGTAGCAGCAGTGTATATATGCAGAGAAGGCAATGGCACCCCACTCCAGTACTCTTGCCTGGAAAATCCCATGGACGGAGGAGCCTGGTAGGCTGCAGTCCATGGGGTCGAGAAGAGTCAGACACGACTGAGTGACTTCACTTTCACTTTTCACTTTCATGCATTGGAGAAGGAAATGGCAACCCACTCCAGTATTCTTGCCTGGAGAATCCCAGGTATGGGGGAGCCTGGTGGGCTGCTGTCTACGGGGTCGCACAGAGTCAGACACGACTGAAGTGACTCAGCAGCAGCAGCAGCATAGGCCTTTGTAGTTCAGTGACTTCTGTGCAGATAAACTTGACTGTCTTATGGGAAAGTATGAGAAGAACAGAAATATGTTGGTGTGCGCAGGTTTATGTTCCTAGGCAGGCACATGGACTGCACTTCGCCTCATCTGTGAGATATATAAGCCCACTGTAAGAGAGAAATACATGCGGATAGAATCTGACTGACATGAAAATGATCACATCCATTTAATAATGGTTGGATGGCTTCACTGACTCAATGGACATGAGTTTGAGAAAACTCCGGGAGTTGGTAATGGACAGGGAGGCCTGGCGTGCTGTGGTTCATGGGGTCGCAAAGAGTCGGACATGACTGATCAACAACTAAACAGAACTGAACTGAATGGGCAATAATTAATGTGTGTGCTAGGAGAAATAGTCTTTTTAGGAGCTGAGCTGGATGCTAAGGGAATGAGCACAAATACTTGGGGTAGAGACAAGGCAAAATTTCACATATACACACGAATGTGTGAGCACCCCCACACATAGACACGTAGTCATCTGTCAGCCTCCCAACTCTCCTCCAATCTCAGACCAGCCGGTAGAGCATATCAGCATTACTTGTTATGCTACATTCTGCTAGGACAAAGCGTTTTGATTTACAGGTTTTTGCTGCATTTTTCAATTTCACTAGTATTTGCCTTAAGCCTCTCCTTTTAAATATTTGCATTCAGAAATTAAAAATAAAATTCAATAGGAACACACATTGTTTTTAATTTTCTGAGATCCCTTAGGCACTGGTTGAAGACACTTGGTGGGGGTGGTGTAGGATGAGAAGCAGCTTTTAATTTGTTCTCAAAGCTCAAATTCTACTTATCTACTTCTGAGAAACTGCAAAACATTTGGGGAAGCTTCCCTTAGTTTTTAATTTCCCCTTGGTCTTTTTACTCTGTCTGATCAGAATGGCAGAAGTATAGAATTTTGCAAGTTCAGAACTTGAGGGGAACTTCGAGATATTCTCGTGTAACTAATTTTTTTTAAATTTTTTTTTATTTTTAATTTTATTTTATTTTTAAACTTTACATAATTGTATTAGTAAAGCTTTTTTTATATTGGAACATAGTTGATTAACAATGTTGTATAACTTTTAGGTGTACAGCTAAGTGGTTCAGTTGTATATTTACATGTATCTATTCTTTTCTAATTTTTTTCATTTAGGTTATTACAGAGCAGAGTTCCCTGTGTTATACAGTAGGTCCTTGTTGATTATCTGCTTTAAATATAGTAGTGTGTACATGTCCACCCCAAGCTCCCAATCTATCCCTCTACCCCAACCCATCCCCCTAGTAACCATAAATTCATTCTCTGAGTCTGTGAGTCTTTTTCTGTTTTGAAAATAAGTTAATTTGTACCCTTTTTTTCAGGTTTAGATAAATGACATCATATGATATTCCTCTTTCACCATCTGAGTTACTTCCATTAGTGTAATAACCTCCAGGTCCGTCCATGTTGCTGCAAAGGACCTTACTTCACTCTTTTTAATGGCTGAGTAATATTGTGTTGTATGTAATTACTTATTTTTAAGAGGAGATAGCTGAGGTCCAGAGAGGGAAGTGACCTTTCCAAGGTCATGTAAGTAGAAAGTGGCAGAGCCTGAGATGATCCAGGTCGCTAAAGTCCCCTTCAGGATTGTTTCTATTGTCCATACAGGGATACCTCTGTTTATGCTGCTCCCTTGCTTGGTATAAAACCCAAGATCTTTATATCTTGACCCCTACCCATCCCATTGCCAGGGATCACAGGAATCCTAACACCAGACTCAGCTATGGGAGGATTCCTGAGGTCCCAGAATTCACTGATCATACCTGCCCAGATCACCTGCCCTCTTTCTACCTTAACTTTGCTGAAAGGAAGTGATGCTTCCTTCTCTTTCTTGCTTCACAGAGACAGTATGGGGACAGAGCTGTGTGGGAGGTACCCTCTTATAGTTCTAGGGTCTGGTTCACTGCTAGGTAGCCCTGCCATGCTTGTTCATGAATGCACATAACTGATGATAAGGCTACATGTAATTTGAAGCCATGATAACTCTATCTTACCCCACTGTTTAAGATGCACAGCTTTATTCTTGTTCCTTAAACACATTGAACCCTCGCTTTGCACCTGCTCTTACCTCTTCCCGGAACCTCCTCTCCCTGGAATCTGCTAGGGTTTTCTCCATCAGCTCCATCAGCTGATCAGTGAGTCCTTCTCCAGTTGATATATTTAAAATAGCCACCCACTTCCCCAGAACTCCCTATTTATAAATCCCTGCCAATTACTACATTGGAATTTATTATAGCATATTATATTTGATTTTGATATACTATCTATCTTGCCCTAAACAGCTGTAGATTCCATGAGAACAGGGATTTTTGTCTGTCTTGTTCTCTGTTACATTAGCAGTACCTACAAAAAGTGCCTGTCACGTAGGACAATAAATATTTATTCAATGAGTGAATGAATGAATGAACGAATGCTATGTTCCTTCTATTAAAATGTGGTCCATTGTCTTCAGTGGTCCTAGTCTCAGGGGTCCTTCTCTATTAAGAAGACTCCTGGGACTTCCCTGGTGGTCCAGTGGTTAAGTCTCCATCCTTCCAGTGCAGGGGGCATAGGTCCAGTCCTTGGTCAGGGAAATATTATCCCACATGTCCAATGACACCACCAAACAAACAAACAAACAAACAAAAAAAAGAAGACTCCTGCTTGGTCAGTTTTCTGGCCTGTTGCCAGGATAACTATTCATATCTATCATCCAAGATTTTATGAAATTTCATTATCAGACTGCACAAATGGTGAAAATAAGACCCTTTTTTTCTTTCTCTTTTATTTTTCACTTGGTGATTCAAAAAGAACATTGAGCTGGTATCAGGACACCTGAGTTCCAGCACCTTATTTTTCTAGATTCCACAAATATGCATTAGTGCATGATATTTGTTTTTTTCTAAGAGTCAAATTCATAGAGTCAGAAAGTACACTGGTAGATTTGCCAGGGGCTGGAGAGTGGGATGGGGGTGGAGTGGGGAGGGGAAATGGGGACTTAGTGTTGAATGAGGGCAGAGTTTCAGTTGAGGAAGGTGAAAACATCGGGAGGTGAATGATGGTGAGAACTGCACCACAGTGTGAACGTACTGGGTACCATGTGACTTTTACCACACACAGACACATACATGCACACATACACACACACACACACACACACACACAACATTAAAAACCTCCCCCAAACAATAACTTGTTCCTGATAAACATAGATAGTAAATGGTGGAGCCAGAATGTGTACTGATGCCAAAAGTTACATTATCAGATGTGGTTTCTGCTCTCCTGCTTACAACCTACTGGTGGGAACAGTTAAATGAATCCCAAATTACGACATTTTCCAGATGGTGATCCCTATTAGATAGGTTCAAGCTACAGTGGGGAAAACAGAAGGACTGTAGACTCAGACTGAGGATGGCAGGTGATAAAAGACTTTGCAGCAGGGTGACCACTGAGTTGAATTTTGCAATTTATAATCAGGACCACCTTACCCCTTACTTGTTTCTGTTCAGTCGCTGCGTCCAGCTTTGCGACCCCATGGGCAGCAGCAGGCCAGGCTTCCCTGTCCTCCCCTATCTTCTGGAGTTTGCTCAAGTTCATGTCCCCTTACTATCTGTTTGATATTAAGCAAGTGATGTAAACTTACTGAGTCTCAGTTCCCTCATTTGTGAAAGAGGGATAACAATTGCATCGCACAGGTTTGTAGGGTGGATTAAATGATGTAACATTTGGAAAGTTACCAACAGACTCCTTGGCCAAGGGTAAGTGTTCCTTAGTGTTGGCATTTTCCTTATTCATTCTCTGAATCTCTGCACTGGAGTAAAGAAGTTGGTGTGATTAAAAAATTAACTTTTCCTAGAGGGAAGTGATTCTGTTGGACATGTTTCTGGGCATCAGTTGCTTTGAAAACAATTTTTACAGGTGACTTCCAAAAATTCCAAAAATTATGTTCCAAAATTAGAATTTCATAATGGGACCATGGTCACCACCCTAAGGCCTGAAATCAAAATGTCCTCATCTCTGCTTTATCTGATGCTCACAAACCTTTTAAAGAGTAGACAGAATCCAGATGTTCAGGGAACTTTTATTGCTCATGTTGCAGTTTATACAACTCTGATGAGACTATTACAATCCATGTCCCTATGCTTACCCCAGGAAAGCAGAAGGTAATTATCATTTCTGTGAGTGCTCCAAGCACTCTGAAACATTTTTCATCACCAAAATATAAAAGGAGGTAATTTTCATTTTATTTGTCTAGCTCTTGATTGTTTCCTCCTCTATTTTTATGGGATTAAAAAAAGTTGCATACTACATTTGGCTTGGGTTTAAAATAAAACCATCCTCAAATCATCTTGTAAAGACCACAGTTAAGTTGTTCCCTGGACTAGGGGATACAGTGACCAGGTCTTACAAAATAAAGTAAGTTGCTGAAGCACCAGTATTTTGGCCATCTGATGTGAAGAGCTGATTTATTGGAAAAGACCCTGACACTGGGAAAGATTGAGGGCAGGAGGAGAAGGGGGCAACAGAGGATGAGATGTTTGGATGGCATCACCAATTCAATGGACATGAGTCTGAGCAAACTCTGAGAGATAGTGAAGGACAGTGAAGCCTGGCTGCCTGCAGGAAGTGCTGCAGTCCATGGGGTCGCAAAGAGTTTGCCCATGGCTTAGTGACTGAACAACAACAAAAGTAAAAATTGACTGTAGAGATCTACCTCGCGATCCCCACCCCTGCATCCTCTTGCTTCTAAGAAGAAAGGAAAGCAGAGAATAAAGCAAAAACAATCTGGAAATGTCCAATGTGGCTTTCAAATGTCCCACTTTGTCCACATCCCTAAGCTGATGTTTATGGAGAGAATGAATCTAAGCATCGTTCAGTTCAGTTCAGTTCAGTTCAGTCACTCAGTCGTGTCTGACTCTTTGCGACCCCATGAATCGAAGCATGCCAGAAGTACTTAAGAGTGCCAGTAACTATGTTTTCAGCTTTAGCATGAACAGATCTTCAGTCTTGCCCACAGTGGAGAGGATAAACTGCCTACACCTGGTTATATGTGAACATGAAGAAATGTGGGCCAGCTCCATGCAGACTCTGCATTAGCAGCACTATGTATCCAGCCTGAGCGTCCTTTTTATTCTTCTTCTTTTTAAAAAATAAGTTCCTCGAGGTATTCTTACTTACACTGCAGTTTGGAAAACACTGGCATGAAATCTGTGCTGGAGCATAGAAGACATAATGGTTGGTTTCCCCAATAGTTGGACTAGAAATTAATTTGGCTCTGTTTGGAAAAGATAAATCCCTCCCTTGACGACAAATTAACAAAAATAAAAGATAAATAGATGTTTTGTAAAAAGTCTGCTTGTCTTAAAATTTCTCTCCTTTGGCTCCTGCTTTCGTCTGCGTGGTGTTCTCTTTCTGCTGGAATTACAAAGTGTTCTAAGTGGTTGTGGTAACTTTGGGGATAGTCTCTTTGGTCATATTTCTGCCAGGTTCCAAGGATAAGGGGTCAGAAGTAAGTTCGAGAAGGGATCCTTACTATGCAAGGACACACCTCTCTGTACCTCTGGACATGGCTTTCTTTCTATTAAGCAATTCCTTCCCAGCTTGTTTTAGTGTTTTTTATCCACAAAACCTTTCCCAGTGCTTCCAGCTGGCATTAATTTCTCTCCTAAATTGTCAAGCTGTTGATCAAATGTGTTTCACACAGTCCTGTCTGACTTGCAATACATTAAATCAAATGAAATATCATTTGTATAACGCTCTCCAAAGTGTTTTCACATACACTGCCTCGTTAATCTTCATGATATACTCTGCTTGGGTATTGGAGCTCTCCTAGGTTTAAGCAAAGGTGCTGAGGCTCCAGAGGTTAACTGACTCCCCAAGATTTAGAAATTAGTTAGTACCAGAGGCAGGTCATCTTTCCATTACACTGTTTTTCACATAAGTTTTATAGTTCTGTGCTTCTTTCATCAACCTACAAATATTAAAAATTAAGCAGTTATGTATGCCATTAGCATTCATACACAACTTTATGGAGCCACTTTCTTTCTTGTGATTTTCCTGATAAATTCTGGCTCAGCATCTATCCATCTCCCACACTAACCACCCCACGCCCACCTTGGTTTTCTGTCTAGGAAACCGGTGCTGTCAGATCCTTGCTCAGCTATTTACTTCCTGAGACTGGCTCTGCATCTAGTGAGTGTCTAGAAAATAAGGTGTAACACCCTCCACTCTCAGTGCCATGGATTTCTGGTCAGTATGACTTTTTTTCCCCTTGAAGTTGTAGGTGCCTGCTCAACCTGGTACAGGATCACCTGGAGACTGGGATGGGAGAGAAGGAAAAATAAAACCTCACCCCAAATGGGATTTCTACCATTCTCTCTGATCCACATGAACCCTCTTTACTATTCCTTGGACCAGAAAGAAAGGGTTTTTTGTTTGTTTGTTTTTAAATCTTGTTATGGGTTAAATTGGGCTCCCCCTCAATTCATGTTGAAGTTCTAACTCCTAGCACCGCAGAATGTGACCTTATTTGGAAATAGGGTCATTGCAGAGGTAATTAGTAGTGCACGCATGCTCAGTTGCTTCACTCGTGTCCGACTATTTGTGACCCTATGGATTGTAGCCCACCAGGCTTCTCTGTCCATGGGATTCTCCAGGCAAGAATACTAGAGTGGGTTGCCATGCTGTCCTCCAGGGGATCTTCCTGACCCTGGGATCAAACCCATGTCTCCTGCATTGCAGGCAGATTCTTTACCCACTGAGCCACCTGGAAAGCCCATACTGAAGTAGGGTGATCCCTTAATCCAGTAGGACTAATGTCTTTATTAAAAGGCAGTTAGGACACTGGTACAAAATAAAGGAAGGTGATGTTAAAAAACACAAGGTGAAGACAGCCATCTACAAACTGAAGAGAGAGACTTGAAAGAGATCCTTCTCACATAACCTCAGAAGGAATCAACTGCTGACACCTTGGCTTTGAACTTCTAGCTTCCAGAACTGTGATAATAAATATCCTTTTTTTTTTTTAAGGCATCCAGTGTACCATAAAGAAGGCTGAGCATTGAAGAGTTGATGCTTTCAAATTGTGGTGCTGGAGAAGACTCTTGAGAGACCCTTGGATGGCAAGGAGATCAAACCAGTCAGTCCTAAAGGAAATCAACTGTGGATATTCACTGGGAAGACTGTTGCTAAAGCTGAAGCTCCAATACTTTGGCCACCTGATGTGAAGAACTGACTCACTGAAAAAGACCCTGATGCTGGGAAAGATTGAAGGCAGGAGAAAACTAATTCAGAACTCTCCTTGTCCACAGCTGGTGGACATTTTTGAGCTTTAGGAAGTCTTTGAGTCTGGGTTAAGAAACATTGGAGGAGAAAAAAGAAGAAAATCATCATCAGTTTGGTGTTATTTCAGTTTCTGGTTTCCTTCCCCAATCTGCTTGTTACCACTTAAAAAAAATATTCCTTAGATAGCTACACTATACATTCTGTCCTGGGAGTTTCATTTTAATTGAGTGGAAGAGACAGGGCCATGCACTTACTCTATCTTGAGCAGAACCAAAACTGACCAACTGTTTTTGAGTTTGTGGCTTCCTTTTCTTTGCTTAGATGTTAAAGAGTTGATTTGAGAAAAAGGATCTTATGTTATTTCATCATCTTGTCAAGAAATGGGAACAGGGAGCTCTCCATTTCCTTTCCTTCTGAGGCTAATTTCCTCCAGGCTTAGTTTAGAAACGCTAACATCTTTTTGGTTGCAATTTAAATTTCTAAATTTCTGAGTTCATTCCGCTCATTATCTTTCAGGGCTGAGGGCCTTTTGGACTTTGGGGCAATAAAAGTAAATTATGTCTCTTCACCTTTAATGATAAAGAAATGGACACCCAGTGGCAAGACATTCTTAGGATGCCTGTTTCTGATTCATCTGGGTTTTTATTCAATTCCATTTTATACACATTTATTTATGATCTTTTTTCTTTCATTTTTTAAAAAACTTTACAGATGACACTAAAAGGATGACTCACAAATGCTTGTTCCCTGAAGAAATTCAGGCAAACTACTTCTCAGAGAGCCTTGATACCTTCAATGTATAGAATAGGAATAATTAAATTCATCATACAGATGGCATGTGGATTATTTGAGAAAAGGAAATAAAAAAGCATTTTGTAAACATAAAGTGTCACATCAGTGGAAGTGGAAGGTAATAATTTTTTATTTGTCTTAGGTGGCGCTAGTGGTGAAAAAAAAAATCCAGTCACCAACGCAGGAGATGCAAGAGACGTGAGCTCCATCCCTGGGTCAGGAAGATCCCCTGGAGAAGGAAATTGCAACCCATTTCCTGGAAAATCCCATGGACAGAGGAACTTGGTGGGCTACAGTCCATGGGGCTGCGAGAAGTCAGACACAACTGAGTGACTGAGTACACATACGTGCTTTCTCTCAAGCTTCAAGAGGAGCCTGAAAGAAGGATTTGGGGCTTTGCTGAATAAAACTCTGTTTATTCTGTCCAAATCCCTCCACATTCTGTGCCCGCTTCTTCTCAACCTAATATTTCAGGACAAAACAATCCTGATATTTCTAGTCTGAAACTGTACAGCATCCTCTGCTGGCCCTTGCCCTCTGGGGGAGCATCCCAAGCATCATTAAGTCTTTCTGAAAGAACAAGTACCAGAACCGCACACAATATTCTACCAAGAGGCACCCTGGGTCTTGTAAAATGGGAAAATATGACATATTCAGATTTCAGAGAAAAATGGTAGGTATGAAAGTACATAACCCCTTATGCTGACATATCACTTGCCTTGCTCTTGAAGCTATTATGCCCTTAGTCTCTAATATCTTTACTCCCCCTACTTCTTAACCTGTCAATACAGGACTCATTTATTCAGCAAGTAATTTCTGAGCTCATACTCTGTGGTTATGGCAGTGAGCAAGGTAGGAAAAGTTTATGTTTTCAAGGGGTTTACTTTCTGAAGGTGGTGGGTAGAAGGAAGAAGGAAAGAAGGAAGGAAGGAGAAGGGGAAATGGGAGGGGGCAGGGAAGGAGGGAGAGAGAGATGTAGTGCTTTGCTAAGTCATTTCAGTCATGTCCGACTCTGCAGCCCCATGGACTGTAGCCCGTCAGGTTCCTCTGTCCGTGGGATTCTCCAGGCAAGAACGCTGGAGTGGGTTTCTATTTCCTCAGGGGATCTTTTCGACCCAGGGATCTAAACTGTGTCTCTTATGTTTCCTGCATTGGCAGGTGGATTCTTTACCACGGAGCCACCTGGGAAGCCCAAAGAGATAAGATAAAGATAAATGTTGGGAAGAGAATTAGAGTAAGGTGAGTTAATAGAGTATAATGGGGGGTCAGAAAAAGCCTCTCTGAGACACATGAAGAGCAAGAGCATTCCAAGCAAAGGGAATAGCTGTTACAAAGGCCCTACAGTAATCCTGGTGCAACAGGGGACTGGAGGTGACAAGGGCGGAAGTGGTACAAGATGAGATCATAGAGATGGTCACAAGCCAGATAACACCAGGCTTTGCACATCAGCGCAAGGAGAAGTTTGAGTTTTATTCTAAGTGTGATGGAAGCTGTTTTTTTTGGGGGGGGTTGTTTTTTGTTTTAATTTTATTTATTTCATTTGGCTGCATCAGGTCTTAGTTGGAGCATCAGAATCTTTCTGATGTGATATGGGAACTCTTAGTTGTCATGTGCGGGATCTAATTCCTTAACCAGGGATTGAACCCAGGCTCCCTGCCTTGGGATTGTGGAGTTTTAGCCACTGGACCACCAGAGAAGTTCTACCATCAGTGCTTTTTAAGCAGGAAAGTTACACATTTTGATTTGTTTTTTGAGATGCTCATTCTGTCAGCGATGTGAAAGCTACATTGTATCAATACTTCTGCTTCAGAATGTTTTTCAGATGCTTCTTCTGTCAGACATTCTTCCTGCTAATCTGCCGCAAAGTCATCCTTCTTCCATGGAGGAAGACTGAAGATCTCCCATTATATATAGTCGTCTGAATTTTGGTGACTAATCTGATTTAAGGAACCTTAATGTTTCTCTTCTGTAAACATACAGATGGTATATGGATAAATAAGTGCAGAAAAAAGGCTGTGGCACTTGGTAAGCTTTTACGGAGTTCTGATGTAGTAAATGTCCTTGGTACTTTGAACCTAAAATTGATCATTTACTATATCTTAAATTCTAGCTGGTCATTTGTATGTTTGATTTGTCCTCATGACTGATTTCCATTAAGACAGAGATTTATTACACTGGTGCCCTCCCCGCTTCACCTAGTAGACATAGGAATAACCTAAAATGTTATAGATTGCTGTGTGTTCACCCAAGTTCATTCCTTTCTCATCTGATGTAAACAGATGGGTGAAATTTCCAAGTCTCCACTTAGGCAGGACCATGTGACTAGCCATCTGAGTTCCAGCCAACTGGATGAGATTAAAGTGATAGTCATGAGCTCCAATCTCAGTCCTTAAAAGCCTCCTATAAGTGATTCTTCCGGCTCCTTCTGGCTTCTTATTTGCTGGGAGAAGATGAATGAAGCAACTATGACAAACCTAGATAGTGTATTAAAAAACAAAGACATCACTTTGCTGACAAAGTCCATCTAGTCAAAGCTATGGTATTTCCAGTAGTCATGTATGGATGTGAGACAGACCATAAAGAAGGCAGAGCACCAAAGACCTGATGCCTTCAAACTGTGGTGCTGGAGAAGACTCTTGAGAGTCCCTTGGATAGCAAGGCAACTCATTGGAAAAGACCCTGATGTTGGGAAAGACGGCAAGCAGAAGAAGAGGGAGACAGAGGATGAGATGGCTAGATGGCGTCACCGATTCAGTGGACATGGACTTGGGCAAGCTCCGGCAGATGGTGAGGGACAGAGAGATCTGGCATACTGCAGTTCATAGGGTCACAGAATTGAACACGACTTGATGGGTTTGGGTGGACTCTGGGAGTTGGTGATGGACAGGGAGGCCTGGCATGCTGTGGTTGGTTCATGGGGTTGCAAAGAGTCGGACATGACTGAGCAACTGAACTGAACTGAACTGGATACTGAACAACAACAATAACATGAAGAATTAGGAGGCCGTGGGGAAGGCTGAGCAGGAGGAAGCCTGGACCCGTATCACTGTAGAGACAACCCCTTGGATTACTGCAAGAGGGAAAAATAAATCTTATTTTGATAAGCTGTTAAGATGTCAGAGTTGTTCTCTTGCACTGTTTGTGTTCCGCTAACTAGTATAACATATTATCACACGTGTGGCATTTAGAGTTTACATGCCCAAATTTCATCTCCTTTGCTATTTCTAATACGAAGGATGCAAGGCAAGGAAATCAATTTTTTCCCATTTTATTGAGGGGGCCTCTGGGGAAGGTTGTGATTTTCCCTGGTTGTTAAGGTAAGAACTAAGCTGTGAGCTCTTCATTATGCTTTAGGAAAAACAAACAAACAAATCTATCAGGAGAGTGGAGAGTGGATTAGAAAGGAGTAAAGCAAGATTATGAGAGACTGGTAAATAGATCATCATACTAATAAGGATGGTGAAAGATAAGATTCTGAATAAGTAAAAGTGAGGAAGGTGGTGAAAAGCAGATGGAAGTCCCAGAGCTCTTCACTATATACCATTCTCTCTGCTGCACTGTGACCTACTCATTAACCACCCCGCCTTTTGTCATATTGGGAATCTGACTTGTGAAATGAGTAAAGCATACTAGAACTGAAGGTGAATGAGACTATTTTTGAGCAAGGTTTGTGGTTAAGAAAAAACATATAAAACAAGAGATCCTTGGTAGGTACAGGAACAGTAGTGTCATAGTTATTATTATCATCATTATCGTTTTAAGTTGCAATTTGTGCCTGAGTTATCTTCTGGAATATTTCAAGACTATGTGAGGAAAATAACTGCTTTGTGGTCTTCTCTTTCTGATTTTCAAGTTTCAGATACAACTGGCTACAACATAACTCTCACATTCTTATTTCTGGCTCAGGCATCCTCCTAAAGCTTACATCCATATATCTATTTGCTAAAACCTAAAGAATCTTGCTAAATATCTCCCTCCATTTCTCAGTTTAATCTGTCACCAATCCCTATAAAATTTACCTCATAAACATATCTTAAATATGACTTCTCACTTCAATTAAAACAATGGATTCTGTCTAACAGCCCTTGATGCAGTTTCTTTCCAACTTATCACAAAAAAATCTATGAAAATACATTTTTTTTAAAAAAGATAAAACTGGGTAACAGCCTCAAATTTTAAATCTGTTAAAATTTACTGGGATCAAATCACTTTTACTGAAGTATCAGAAATCAAAACAACAGAAAAAAATAACTTTTAATGAGTCCCTGTATAAGCAGTGGAAACACATCAAATTTATTATTCTGAAAAAACAGTAGAAAATTCTCTAGTTTATGGTCTGTAGTTCTGAAATATAAAGTTTAAACCGGTAGGAAATGGGCCAGTAACTCTCTTTAGTGCGGGATGTTCTGTTAAAAGCAATTACCGTGAAAGTCCCATTTCCATCCTTTCCATTTGGTTCTTTGTCTGCAATTAGCTCTCCCTAGTATATGTGGAGCATCCCACATTTGTACTTGTTTAATATCTAAATTGTTTTGGTAGTATGTGTGTATGCTCAGTCATGTCTGAGTCTTTGCTACCCCATGGACTATAGCCCGTCATGCTCCTCATCCATGGGATTCCCCAGGCAAGAATACTGGAGTGGGTTGCCATTTCCATTTCCTTCTCCAGGGGATCTTCCAGACCCATGGATCAAACCTGGGTTTCCTGCATTGCAGGCAGATTCTTTACCATCTGATTTTTTAAGTAAATTAAATTATGATCTCCAGGAGGACAAACATTATGTCTATTGTGTTCATCATGGTGTCTTTATGCCCAGCAGAAAGCCTAGGAGATAGTGATGCACTCAAGATTGCTTTGTTCTTGGACTATAACCATTCCCTCACCCATTAAAAAAAAATATGGTTCAAAAAAAAAAAAAAAAAGAAAAAGACAGTTGGCAGTGATATATGGTATTTGGCAATTAAGCACTTCATGTAATGATTCATGGGTGGGGACAGAAAAACAGACTTGTTAGCAGATTATTTTGTGATTCTTTTCTTTTCCCCACTGTAGTGCACTGGTTCAGAAAACAATGAACCAGATAATGGGTATAGGGAAAAGCTGCAACCTCTGTCAAGCAGACCTACAGAAGAATTTTGAGCTGCAAAATTTTCATTTAGTGTTTGAGAATGGTATTTAAACATCACCCCAGCGAACAGTGCCTGCAAACTCGGGCTGGCAAACACTTAGTGTACAGACACACTGCACAAGAACACATTACAGATAAACCTCATCACGTTTGAAAGTGAATAAAGTGGAAAACAAGCATAAAACCCACTGCAGAACAAGTGGGAAAAAACACCTTGAACACTCAGGAGAACTTCACACGTATGCATATTTTTTAACAGGAATTGGAGGAACATGTTAGAAAACTAAATGTTTCAATAGAATGCAGGAAATAATGATCTCTAAACTAGGAGTAGCTAGGCTTAAGCAGAGAAATAGTTGAGATTCAAATACAACAGTCTGAGAAAACAAGCGATCCAAAAAAACTAAAGAAGGGTTGCAGAGGAACCACCAATTCGGTAGCAGCAGTAGAATTAAAATCTCCACTGCAGGCCTGAAGGGGTAAACTGGCAGCAGGGCACAGCACCTGTGAGACGTAGGACAAGCGAGCAGCTTCACTCAAATGCAAGAGAACAATTCTTGTGAAAGGAAAAGCAACAGCTATAGAGGGAAAATATATACCCAACAACGATACACGGATATCTAATGTTATTTTTAATAGTATTTAGTACACTACTATAGTATTTAGTACTCTACTAAATACTAAATACTAAATATTTTTAATAGTATTTAGTACACTACTATAAAAGTTGGTTTTTATTAATAGTATCTCTATGAAAATTATCCTGGATGATTTCTCTCAAGAAAATTAAGACGGTGTAAAGAGTTGACTCATTGGAAAAGACTCTGATGCTGGGAGGGATTGGGGGCAGGAGGAGAAGGGGACGACAGAGGATGAGATGGCTGGATGGCATCACTGACTCGATGGACGTGAGTCTGAGTGAACTCCGGGAGTTGGTGATGGACAGGGAGGCCTTGCATGCTGCAATTCATGGGGTCGCAAAGAGTCGGACACGACTAAGTGACTGAACTGAATTGAACTGAAGGGCATGCCTTAAAACAGTTTAAACCATTTAAAGGAACATTTCAATGTAAGCATTGATAACATGTAGAAGATTTGTAAAAGCAAAAAAAAAAAAAAAATTAAGAGAACTTACATGACATTTAGTAATTATTATGAAAAATAAAGGAAAATCAAGCATCAAAGCCTGCCATTATAGAAATACTGTCAGGTAACTCAAGAAATAGCAAATTTACTGGAGAGTCTGAGAATGGCTATTAAAATAACTATATAATCTTGAGATAAGTGGCTTGACTAGGTTTATGATGAATTTACCTAAATAGACACATTGAGCAGAAATTTTACCATTATTCTAAAAATAAAGACTTGACCAGGAGTTCTTTTGCTTAATTATTTATTACACAAATATTTGTTGAGAACCTAATATTTGCCAGACATCATGATGTATTCTATGTACAGTAAAAGTGAAAGGCACTCAGTTGTGTCTGACTCTTTGTGACCCCATGGACTATGCAGCCCAAGGAATTCTCCAGGCCAGAATACTGGAGTGGGTAGCCTTTCCCTTCTCTAGGAGATCTTCCCAACCCAGGGATCAAACCCAGGTCTCCTGCATTGCAGGTGGATTCTTTACCAGCTGAGCCACAAGGGAAGCCCAAGAATACTTGAGTGGGTAGCCTATCCCTTCTCCAGCAGATTTTCCAGACCCAGGAATCCAACTGGGGTCACCTGCATTGCAGGCAGATTCTTTACCAAATGAGCTATCAGGGAAGCCCCTACGTACAGTAATGGTGACCAAAAAGGCCCTTTATTTTGTTATCATTGAATCATTAGTTCAAAGTAGTATGCCAACAATCAGACAATCACAACAAAACAGTCTGGTAAATGTGATAGGGTATATAGGCTTGTGGTGCCCCCAGATAGAAGAATCTCATCCAGTCCTGGGATCCTGGGGAATGGAGGTTGATCATTCCAAGCCAGGACTATCACCAGTATGAAAGCCAGAGGGAGAGAGGTCCTGGTGAGTTGGAGAAACCAGGAGTTCTTTATGATTGACTCTGAGAATCAGTGAAGGAGAATGAGAAGAGATGTGAGGGGAAAAACACTTGAAGATTAGCTATTGGGCAGAATCTCAAGAGTATGTTGGGCTTTCTCAAATACAGAGTTTAAATTACATTTTCAAGGTTATTTGTACTTACATCTGTGTACTCACAGTGGCACATTGGGTTCGTACCCTTTTAAAACCACTTCTCCATAGCAGGTACTTCACATATATTATTTCATTGAATTACTCTCAGAATTTCATGAGGCAGTCATGATTATTTTTAATAAGATGAAAACTGTGGAACAAAGAAAGAAGTTAATCTATGGAAGATTAAATAGGAAAAGGCAACAGTAGAATTCAAATCTAACTGTCGCTGGGAGAATTTTCACCTTTTCTTACTAATTTGTGAAAGTTCTTTCATATTAGCAGTGCAGGTATTTTTCCAGTTTTGCCTTTTAATTTTAGTGCAGTGATTACAGACTGTATGTATTGATTCAAATCTGTTTTCTCTAAGAAAGTATGTACCTCTGCTGGACCGAACGAGAAGATGAGGATGAAGATGACAACATCACCAACCATCATGATTCTAATAGTGACATATATTCACTGAGTGTGCAGCACTGAGTTTAGCATGTTGCAATGATTTATTTACACAGAAATACTAGAAGAATATTTACTACAGAAGTTTAGTAAACTCTGGGGATAATTAAGAAACTCAGTCAAACTATGCTTGTTGCTTTGATCTGTTCCTCTGTGGACTACCCTCCCTTTGCCCTTGGCCTCTTCATCAGATTAACTTTTATACTTATTTTAAAATGCAGCTCAGGTATCACCTGTTCCAGAGAAGATTCCCTGATCCCTCCCACTCCCAACCTCCATTTGATTCGATACCACTACTCTGGGTTCCATTTACAGTCTGAGCATATATAATCATCCTTGCATTTCACACTAGACTTCATCTTAATTTGTATTTCTGCCACTTCCACTTTTCTGTGAGTTCATCGAGGAGAAAGATGTGCAGTATTCTGCTTTGGGTCCTGACTACTTTTCACACTATTGGAGACGTTAAGGACTTTCTAAGCTACAACAATTTGCTGGGAGCTGAGCCAAGTGATCGAAAGTCACAAATAATTAAAATAGGGTTGAAGAATATCTTAAACTTACAAAAGCTCATATGTGGTAGAAGTACATTCTGTGTCTAAATTAACTTAGACTGTTTTGTACAGAAACCTTGTCTTTTCCTCCCTAAATGGCTGAAGAACATTTTTTTTTCTTATACTTGGAAAATTTATATAAAGAATATATATGGTACCCCAGAAACACATAAACTCTGGACTTAGTCTTTCCCCTGGGGATCACCCAGGAGAGGTCTAAAAGCTCCTCTACATTCTACCTAACTGAAAGAATTCTTAACTAAGATTTCACCCAGAGGCTTTCTGACCCAGCCCCATTTCCAGAGATGAGAAATATTTGTTCTGTGGTGGCATTTTTCACTTTATTCTGCTTGGTCGGGTTTCCACTGTGAAAGAGAAAAATAAGACATTCTGGAAAGTGTTCCTTCTACTGTTGAAGTGAAAAGATGTGAGAATCTTAGGAACTAAATCCATCCTGGTGAATTGGAAGAGAGGTAGCTTCCTCTGAATCAAAAATGAAGAGTTAACAAGGACAATTAGTGGGTATGAACTGACTCTGCCAACCACTGAGAGATGAGCTGGCCTTCTAGACTCTGAAGGTTCTTTGTTACATTGCTTCCTGGACCTGAGAGCGAAGAGGTACCTTAAAAAGTGGAGACAACTGCAGGCTCATCGGATGACCACTTCCTGAGCTGTGCTAACAAAGGCAGTGCTTGTGAACGTAGATGCAGCTTCATCAACAGATTGCTCCAAGTTCAGGTCCATGTGTTGAGCTGAGTTGTGGACATTCACTCATTTAGTATCTGAACTAGAGAATTTCTCATTCCTTGAATTAACCTCTTCATGCATTCAACTGAGCTTCTCAGTTTTCTTTTCAGCCTTTTGTTTTCCAGTCTTCTGTCTTTTATTTCCCCCTTCATACTTGGGATCTGATCTTTGGATCTTCACACTTATAGCCAGAGTTAGAGTTCACTGCAGTGAATAAATATCTCAGAATTAAGACTTAATGATGACATAAGTATGATTTCACCAAAATCTGGGAACACGTTTGTCAGCATTTTACTAACAGTAGAGTGATTTGAAGTAACAGTATTTAGCAGGAAATAGAGGCCTTCCTACCACTTTTTAAGTTGTGTTACCTGCGACAAGCCATTTAACCTTTCCAGTCATTCAGATTCCTTGTCCATTAAGTGAGGATCATTATTGCTAATTCATGAAAATGTAGTAAAGATTAAATGTGATACTGTAGCAAAACACCTGGAATATAGATATTTACTGCCTGGGAGCTGATATTGATATCAGTTTTGTATTATTGTTAATATTAATATTATATAGATTGACTCAGAAATTAAAAATCAACACTATTATAATCCCAAATCTCCCAATTCTGGTTTTCCCTTTTATAAAACGCTGTAGCTAAGCCACCTCAAAATTGAGCCTATTTGAGTCCTGATGAATTTAGTGAATGAAGGGTTTACGTGGAGGATGGTAGTTTCCAAAGAAACATTTCATAGAAGCAAGACAGGTACGTGTTACTTTTTGCCAAAGTCACTCAGAGCCCTGTATGAGTTACAGTGTGATCGAGGTGCAATGGCTCATCCTTCAGGCCTTTCAAGAATCAGAAATATGAAAAACAATAGACATGTCTGAAGAAAGTTTCATCACTCAAATTGAAACAGTCATGTGTCTGGCAGAGTTCCAACTTGGCAGCCCATAGTTCACTAATGATAAACTTTACATTCAGACACGTCTGAAGACAGTTGAGGACTACAGGGGGACCTGATAGGGAACAGTTTGCATAAAGAACCGAGAGGCATCTTTGGTATCATTGTTTGGTCGCTCTTTGTGATTCCATGGGCTGTAGCCCACCTGGATCCTCTCTCCTTCACTATCTCCTGGAGTTTGCTCAGATTCATGCCCACTGAGTCAGTGATGTTATTTAACCATGTCATCCTCTGTTGCCCCCTTCTCCTCTTGCCTTCAATCTTTCCTAATATCAGGATCTTTTCCAATGAGTTGGCTCTTCATATCAGGTGGCCAAAGTATTGGAGCTTCAGCTTCAGCAACAGTCCTTCCTGTGAATATTCAGGGTTGGTTTTCTTTAGGATTGACTGGTTTGATCTCCTTGCAGTCCAAGGGACTTTCAAGAGTCTTTTCCAGCACCACAATTCAAAAGCATCAATTCTTTGGCACTCAGCCTTCTTTATGGTCCAACTCAAGAGGCATCTTGGAATAGTTTGTCTGGAAGGAAAGGGGAACTGGAGCACTCATATCTCTTCCAAGCCAAGATGAACTTCACTGTAGAACACAAATGACATGAAAGGCCAAAGTAAGTAAATAATTACAATCACAAAATAATAACAACAATATTATCCAGCTGAAAGAAAAATAATGGGCTTGCAAATTAAAAGTACACATCAGGCAGTATTAATGAGATGACACTAATCCCTTAACACAACTTCTTGTGATTCTTCATATACATGTTCCAGTAGGCGGTAGGTCTGTTTTAGTCATTAAAAAAAGCATGCAGTGACTTTTATTTATTTATTTTTCTATTTAAATACAATCTGTTTTATACCTAAAGGATTTATGTTCCTCAGAGCGATAACCTGCAGAGATTAGCTATGGTTCCTTGAATAATTTATAAACATAGCTGGGATTTTGTCCTGTTTTTCTTTTACAGAATTCTTAAGTTGGCAGCCAAAACAACACCAGCAGTCACCATAACCACTACAGCAGCTCAGTGATGTTAGTATTTGCACCATTATATTTAGTGCTTATAAAAACATGTCTCTGTGATCTGTGGAAATAACTTCTGAGGCATGGAGCATCCATTTAAAAGAGGGGAAACTGGGATTCAGAGAGCTTTAAAGAACTTGTCCAAGGTCACCCAAATAATGTCCCTAAGATCTGTGTCTTGGACTCTTCTTCATATTTCTTAGCTCTTTTCCTGGAAAGATGATGGCTTTTAAACTGAAACATTACCTGCCACACACCATTAGGAGAACATTTTTAAGTGTTAGGATATAGTGTTACTCTTTACATCCTGGAGTTCATGTTTTTCTCCACAGTAAGACATCTGTTTATGGGTTTAGGAGGATGAGGTTCTTACAAATTAGACCACAGTATTAGATTTCCATTCTGCCTTCCTTATCTGCATGTTGATTTGACCCATCTCACTAATAACTAATCTTTAGCAAGAACCCAGTCTGGGCCTTATACAACTCTAGACCACCAGATAAAGTCATAATAACTCCACATAACACATGCTGTAATATGATGAAACTTATGGCTGAGAAGTGTATGACCTCTATGTGTTATCACAGTTCATTAGAAGGTGAACTCATCTAGACCAAATCCCATATTCTTTCTCCTACTTACAAACCTTTCTCACTATCTTATTTCCTAGAACAGATAAGAAAATCCTGCAACTTGATGGCATTTCACCATTTCTGTCATACTTCTAACTTTATCTGTTCATTTGTTCATTCCAAGTCTAGTACTAGCTGACAGCTAATATAAGCATCTCTCTTTCTGCATTTAGGGATACTGGAGAGCAGATGGGACAGTTAACTTGCTCAAAGTCACACAGCTTCTGGGTGACAGAGACGGACTTAAAGTCAGATCTGTCTTAAATTCTGAGATGACTTCTCCTTTAAAAATCTTTCAAAGGTGTCAGACGGCAGGATCTCTGCATTCTCCCTGTTCATTTAAGCTTCTAGTCCCCATGTCCTTATTTCGTTATTGGCAGTAAAAAGCATTGTTGTATGGTACTTTCTAATTTGATGATACACATCTCTTCTGTGTACTTAACTTTAGGTAAGTTCTTTCTCCTAAGTTCAGAGGGCATCTTTAGTGGAATAATAGGTGTCCTTCTCCACCTTCCTGGAAGAAGACTAGCCAGAGTCATTAAAACTGTTCTGCTGGGAAGCATTGCCAGGTAGAAAGGAAATTAGGAAAAACATGAATGAGTATGTGTCAGATATTTACTCTTCTCCTTCAAAGAAACCAATACAATATTGTAAAGTAAAAAAAATAATAATAATATAAGAAAAAAAAAAGGCAGAGGATGTCAATAAATAAATTAATTAATTTAAAAAAAGAGGGAAAAAAAAGTCTTATTGATGTGATGGAGTATAAGCCCAATGTGTTAGACAAGCTAGAAACAAAATACAAATTGTCATGAATCTGGGCAAGTATTTGATCATATGAAATTAAATTGGATAAATTCTTCACCTATAAATCAAGCCTTTGTACACAAAGACATATCTGGAGAGAGAGAGAGACTTCACCTTGGTACTTACATGGCTTGGCCCAACCCCAGAATTTCTCATTCGGTAGATCTTCAGATCAGATCAGATCAGATCAGTCGCTCAGTCGTGTCCGGCTCTTTGCGACCCCATGACTCGCAGCACGCCAGGCCTCCCTGTCCATCACCAACTCCCGGAGTTCACTGAGACTCACGTCCATCGAGTCAGTGATGCCATCCAGCCGTCTCATCCTCTGTAGATCTTGTTTGGGGCTAAAACTTCACCTCTTTAACTTTCTAACAAGTTTCCAGGTACTACTGGTGATGCTGGGCTTCCCAGGGGGCGCTAGTGGTAAAGAACCCACCTGCCAATGCAGGAGACTCAAGAAACTCGAGTTTAACCCTTGGATCAGGAAGATCCCCTGGAGTAGGAAACAGCACCCCACTCCAGTATTCTTGTCTGGGAAATCCTATGGACAGAGGAGTCTGGTGGGCTACAGTCCACGGGTTCGCAAAGAATCGGACGCAGTTGAGCATGCACGCCAGCAGTACTAATATGGGCTGCGATGTTTATCAAGCCCTTGCCGTGTGTCAGGTGCTGTTCTAGAGTTTTGTATGAAATACTTCATTTAATCCTTCCAACAACCTATGAGTGGAGAGAGTTAGTTAATCTCCAGTTTGAGGATGAATTTAAATTACCTGCCCAAGGTCACAGAGTTAATAACAATCCCTCCTACGAGCTGGGATTTGAACCTAATCAGAGAGATTCTCAAGAACAGACACTTGCTTGGGTTCTCTGAGTTTCAATTACCCCACCTGTAATATGGAACTCAGAATTGTTAAGTGACCTTACAGGAAATGATGTGTCTTTTTCATTTCCCTTTCACCTCCAGCTTTACCATTTACTGACACTGACTTTCAGTAAGTCATTTAGAATTTTCAACTTTATGGACTTTAACCCTTTAACTGTGCTTTGACAAACTCATGTCATCTGTAAAGCGGAAGGATCATACCTGATTTATTTGAAACCCCTCTAGATAAGAGCTTTGAACTTCAAAACAAAGAAAGAGCAACACTGAGGAAACTTTCTTTCTTTTTTTTTTTAAAATTTTATTTTATTTTTAAACTTTACCAAATTGTATTAGTTTTGCCAAATATCGAAATGAAACCGCCACAGGTATACATGTGTTCCCCATCCTGAACCCTCCTCCCTCCTCCCTCCCCATACCCTCCCTCTGGGTCGTCCCAGTGCACCAGCCCCAAGCATCCAGTATCATGCATCGAACCTGGACTGGTGACTCGTTTCATACATGATATTATACATGTTTCAATGCCATTCTCCCAAATCTTCCCACCCTCTCCCTCTCCCACAGAGTCCATAAGACTGATCTATACATCAGTGTCTCTTTTGCTGTCTCGTACACAGGGTTATTGTTACCATCTTTCTAAATTCCATATATATGTGTTAGTATACTGTATTGGTGTTTTTCTTTCTGGCTTACTTCACTCTGTGTAATAGGCTCCAGTTTCATCCACCTCATTAGAACTGATTCAAATGTATTCTTTTTAATGGCTGAGTAATACTCCATTGTGTATATGTACCTCTGCTTTCTTATCCATTCATCTGCTGATGGACATCTAGGTTGCTTCCATGTCCTGGCTATTATAAACAGTGCTGCGATGAACATTGGGGTACACGTGTCTCTTTCCCTTCTGGTTTCCTCAGTGTGTACGCCCAGCAGTGGGATTGCTGGATCGTAAGGCAGTTCTATTTCCAGTTTTTTAAGGAATCTCCACACTGTTCTCCATAGTGGCTGTACTAGTTTGCATTCCCACCAACAGTGTAAGAGGGTTCCCTTTTCCCCTGAGGAAACTTTCTTATCATCGTTGCTTTCATTAATTCCTCATGATTTTCACAAATGTTCCAAAAGGCATCTGAGAACACACTGCTAATTGATAAAGTTATAGAACTCAGTTTCTGTAATAACCACTGTAATTTGCATAGTATGTTTCTTTGGAGTCTTGACAAAGAATGTGGACCAAAATGTTCTCATGCAAGGTAGGAACAAAATCATGCCATTTAATGGATGGTTACTATTTGTAGACTCTCTGCTAAGAACTCATCCTTCCATTTAAGCTTCACCATAGCTCTGTGAAATTTGATGTTATTTTTGTACTCATTTTTCACATAAGTAAATTGAAGTTTGGAATAGTTGAATAACTAGTCAAGATAAGTTATTAAATCTGTTGTTGAGTAGGAAATGAACCAGGCTGGCATCCTAAGTCTGGCTGTGTAAGCAAGTTACTTTTTCTCAATTTGAACAAATCAAACTCAAATAAAATTTCTTTTCTTTCTTTTTCTTCTTTTATCCACTTAAAATGCCCTCATGTCTTTGGTACTTTCCACTCTTTGTTTATTTCAGGGCTGCGTGTGGCAAATCCAGGGGGAAATAAATCTTAGTCTTTAATATCAGGGAACTTCTTAACTGATTTGTCATTCTGAACTTGGCAACCAATTCTCCAATAAGGTCACATTTCATTCATTTCACATATCTATCTACAATGCCTCGAGAATTTCCTCAATCCCGAGTTTTACAAAGATAACTAAGACTTTGTCATCCACGTTCTGGGTTGAAGGCTCAATGTATCTTTTCACTCGGTTCACATAAGCAAGTAAATATGCCCCACATCCTAAAGTTTCATGAGAGGATCTGATGTAAACGCAAGAGTTCCTTCTTCTTGTGAACTTAGCAGAAACCCGGAGGCAGGGGACTGATCACTCAGGACAGTCATTTCCACACCTTCCAGCTGCGCTGAGTCACCTCTCTGTGTTTCACTGTCTGTCTCCCCTTGTGGGTCTCTTCTGGAACGTCCCTGCTTCAGGATATACTTAGCCTTCCTCTCCACCTGCTCACTTGGGCAATGCTCACCTTTAACTGGCTTTGTCATGGGAGTGTTACTTCCTCCAGTAACTCTAGTACATGCCTATCTCCAGGCCCACATCTTAACTGGGATGCTACGTGCACTCTAGGTAGAATTTTTGCTAGACCTGTCCCTCCATCGTCTTAGCATCTGACTGCTTCTTTGTAGCTTCTGCTTTCTCTCCTGTGGAGTCTGTGAAGGTAGAGAGTATGACTTCAAGCAGGCAACCTAACTCCCAAATTTGGACCCAAATTCCTTCTTTGGAAATTAAAAATGGATTTAATGCAATTTAACAGATATTTATCGAGGGCTTATTATTAACAAGTCTGAAGCTTCCCAAAGTGGAAGAATGACATTCAACAGGATTTTAGGTAAGACAGTTTTTGATGGGTAAGCTTTAAATTTTTAAAAAATAATTCTATTCACCTTTTTTTCTTTAAATATATAATTGGCACATCCAAACCTTAATTTTGCAAATATGGGTACTTAGAACCAAGTAAATGCCATCTTGAGATACTTATGCAGACTGCCAGTATCACGAAGGCTGTCTAGCTTACTTGAGGATACAGCAAACACAGATAAGTAGGTGGATGGATGAGTGATGTTTGAGGAAAGGTGACCTAGACATTTGGATGCCAAGACACACATGAAATGGCATTAACCCTCTTCTGACCCCCATAGTGGTTTGTGGAGCTCTCCTACATACCTGTTTCGTGCTCACTCAGATTATCTGGATTCAAGCCTAGACTCTTCCAATTTTCTTGCTCTGTACTTAGAACCAGTTATTTACCTTTTCTGAACCTCAGTCAATAACATGAGGCTCTAAGAATAATACCCATTGCTCAGGGTTCTTATAAAGATTAGATGAGAAAACACATGATCCTGAAAACTAAAAGACATTGATGAAACAAAATGAAGAAGATGCAAATAAATGGAAAGATATTTTGTGCTCATGGAATGAAGAATTAATATTGTTAAAATATCCATACTACCTAAGCAATCTAGAGGAACAAGAGATCAAATTGCCAATATCCACTGGATCATTGAAAAAGCAAGAGAGTTCCAGAAAAACATCTATTTCTGCTTTATTGACTATGCTAAAGCCTTTGGCTGTACGGATCACAAAGAACTGGAAAATTCTTCAAGAGAGGGGAATACCAGGCCACCTGACCTGTCTTTTGAGAAATCTGTGTGCAGGTCAAGAAGCAACAGTTAGAACTGGACATGGAACAACAGACTGGTTCCAAATTGGGAAAGGAGTACGTCAAGGCTGTATACTGTCACCCTGCTTATTTAACTTATATGCAGAGTACATCATGAGAAACACTGGGCTGGATGAAGCACAAGCTGGAATCAAGATTGCTGGGAGGAATATCAATAACCTCAGATATGCAGCTGATACCACCCTTGTGGCAGAAAGTGAAGAAGAACTAAAGAGCCTCTTGATGAAAGTGAAAGAGGAGAGTGAAAAAGTTGGCTTAAAACTCAATATTCAGAAAACTAAGATTGTGGCATCTGGTCCCATCACTTCATGGCAAATAGATGGGGAAACAATAGAAATAGTGACAGACTTTATTTTGGGGAGCTCCAAAATCACTGCAGGTGGTGACTGCAGCCATGAAATTCAGAGACACTTACTCCTTAGAAGAAAAGCTATGACCAACCCAAACAGCATATTAAAATCAGAGACATTACTTTGCCAACAAAGGTCCATCTAGTCAAAGCTATGGTTTTTCCAGGAGTCATGCACGGATGTGATAGTTGGACCATAAAGAAAGCTGAGTGCTAAAGAACTGATGCTTTGGAACTGTGGTGTTGGAGAAGACTCTTCAGAGTCTCTTGGACAGCAAGGAGATCAACCAGTCCATCCTAAAGGAAATCAGTCCTGAATATTCATTGGAAGGACTGATGCTGAAGCTGAAACTCCAATACTTTGGCTACCTGATGTGAAGAAATGACTCATTGAAAAAGACCCTGATGCTAGGAAAGATTGAAGGCAGGAGGAAAAGGGGATGACAGAAGATGAGATGGTTGGATGGCAGCACCAATTCGATGGGCATGAGTCTGAGCAAGCTCTGGGAGTTGGTGATGGACAGGAAGCCTGGCGTGCTGCAGTCCATGGGGTCTCAAAGAGTCAGACAGGACTGAGCTGAACTGAAGGAATCTATAAATTCAATGCAATCCCTATCAAAATTCTGATGAATTCTTTTTTTTACAGAAATAGAAAATGGAATTCTAGAATTTATATGAAACTACAAAAGCCTGAAAATAACCAAAGCAGACTTGGTGACTAACCAAGCTGAAGGCATCATATGTCCTGATTTCGAGCTATGTTACAATACATGCATATATTTCTTATGCATGCTAAGTCACTTCAGTCGTGTCTGACTCTTTTCGACCCCATGGACTGTAACTCACCAGGTTCCTCTGTCCATGGAATTTTCCAGACAAGAATACTAGAGTGGGTTGCCATTTCCTACTGCAAGGGATCTTCCCAACCCAGGGATCGAACCCACGTCTCTTGCTTCTCCTGCATTGGCAGGTTGATTTTTTTACTATTAGTGCTACCTGGGAAGCCCATACAGTATGGTATTGGCATAAAAATTGACCCACAGATCAATGGAAAAGAATTTCTCATTTAGTCACTAAGTCGTGTATGATTCTCCTGCAAAGCCATAGACTATAGTCCTCCAGGCTCCTCTGTCCAAGGGATTTCCCAGGCAAGAATACTGGAGGGGGTTGTCATTTCCTTCTCTAGGAGATCTTCCCACATCTATTGCATTTTCAGCTGGGTTCTTTACCACTGAGCCACCAGGGAAGCCCAGAAAAGAATAGAGAATCCATAAATCACTCATGCATATATGATCAATCAGTTTTCCACAGAGGAGCCAAGAATATACAATAGAGAAAGAATAGTCTCTTCAATAAATGGTGTTGGGAAAACTGGACAGCCACATGCAAAAGAATGAAACTAGACCACTCTCTCAAAAATGAGATATGCAAAACTTAACTCAAAGGGGATTGAAAAGTTGAATGTAAGACCTGAAACTGTAAAACCTAGAAGAAAACATATGGGGTAACTTCTTTGATTTTGGTCTTGGCAGTGATTTTTTTCTGGGTTTGACACCAAAAACAAAGGCAGCAAAAGCAAAAATAAATACGTAGGACCACATTAAATTAAAGAGCTTCTGCTGCATAAAGGAAATCATCAATAACGAGAAAGGCAAACTACCGAATGGGAGAAAATATTTGAAAACCATATGTCGGACAAAAGGTTAACACATAAAGAATTCATACAACTCAGTAGCAAACAACCCTAAGTAATCCAATTGAAAAATGGGCAAGGAACCAGGATAGACATTGTTCCAAAGAAGACATGCAAATGACCAACAAATTCATACATCAATTAATTCTATTGAGGAAATACTTTCACAATATATATTTATATGAAATTATCACATGTACAGTTTAAATATCTTACAACTTTCTCTGTCAGTTATACCTCAATAAAACCAAAAGAGATGAGACAATACATATCTTTAGCTTAAACGTATGGCATGTTGTAAGGGCTTAATAAGTACTGAAATGATTTTTTCAGGGAAAAATACATATGATGCTGTTTTAGGTTTAATGTGGGGCTTCCTTGATGGCTCAGATGGTAAAGAATCTGCCTGTAGTGCGGAAGATCCAGGTTCAATCCCTGGGTCAGGAAGATCCCCTGGAGAAGGGAATGGCAACCCACTCCAGTATTCTTGCCTGGAGAATTCCAAGGACAGAAGAGCCTGGCAGACTTCAGTCCATGGGGCCTAAAAGAGTCAGACATGACTGAATGGGTAACACTTTCACTTAGGTTTAATAAAACCAAAAACAGCATTTCAGAGTCTTGGAAATTGGACAGGGACTTCAAGTGTTCTGACTGAACCAGTGGGCCAGCTGAGGCTGAGGGAGGTGACCTTAGTTATTAGTGGTCCTAGGGGTGCCCAGAGCCCCGATAGAGTTATATCTTCTGGCTCCATGTCCAGAGATCTTCCCATGGCCCTAGTTATCTTCCGAACCAAACTTGTGTGATTGCTCTTACTGATAATCTGATTTCTATTCAATTACTTAAATGCTGTATGCTCCAGACCAGAGCCTCTTAAAAATATCTGACTGTAATAATCCCAAGACCCACAGGTTTAGTCAAAGGTAAATCCTGGCTTGCTATACCCTTGTTCTCAAACACCTCAGAGGTACTTGTACAAATACATTTCAAAAAAGAAAAGGAACTGGGGACATTTCCTCTTCTCCTCCCAAGGTAATTAAACAATGAAAGAACCTTTTATAAATGTCACAATGGTGCTTTTCATCAAGGCCATGAGCATCACAATATGTTACCTTATTTATTGTTTCCTTTTTTCCGTCCTATGGCAGAAGGTCCTGTTGGCATATCCTCAGTGTGTATCTGTAAGTCTTTACATTTAATCGGACCAGTCATCGCCATTACATTGTTCCAGAGGTGTTTCTTGCAGTTGGTTTTTAAAATGGGAAAACTTGTTTTTCCTTTGTACAGAGTTTGGAACAAGGGCTTCCCAGGTAGCTCAGAAGGTAAAGAATCTGTCTGCAGTGTGGGAGACCCAGGTTCGATCCCTGAGTTGGGAAGATCCCCTGGAGAAGGGAATGGCAACCCACTCCAGTATTCTTGCCTGTAGAATTCCATGGAAAGAGGAGCCTGGGGGGTTTTAGTCCATGTGGTTGCAAAGACTCAGACACAGCTGAGAGACTACTACACACACACACACACATACACAGTTTGAAATGTGTCTCTGCTCAAGGTTTTACTTTTTCAGATGTTGGGACAGTGTTTGCACAAGGTCCCAAAGTTCATGAAAGAGAAGGTATGTGACTCTTAAGAGTGGAATCATGCTGCAGGAAAAGATGTGAACAATGGAAAAGATAGAGTTGGGATTTTTAAGATGTATAAAAGCTGGACCTCATTATTCAGAATAGCCGTGGCTTATACAGACTCTGTCACAGGAATGGAAAATCCTGAGAGCCCCAGGCTCCTTGACTGGCAAATGGTCCTAGGGTGGACACACGGCACGGTCCTTACCTTTCATTTTTCAGGTACTTTCTGTACTGAGACAAGTTCATCAAGGTGAATGTTTTCAGTAAAATCTGATCACCACTTTTTATTAGCCTAACAAACTTGGGCAAGTAACTAAAGCTCTATAAACCTGTTTTCTCATCTGTAAAATCGGCCAATAGCACCTACCTTAAAGAGTTGCTGTATGTGATTATATAAGCATCCTTATGTCATCTATGTCTAATTAGCTTTACAGAGTTTGAAATCTTACAGAGTTTGCTCTCTGACATCAAAAAATGAAATCAGCTATCAAAAGAATATCCTGGGAAAAAAAAATCCTGAAATTTGTATTCCTAGACAACATAGATATAATTAACCTGTGGGTCAAAGAAGAATTCACAGGAGAAACTAAAAAACACTTTTTGTCAAATGAATGATAATGCTAGCAAGATATATCAACATTTATGCAAAGTAGCTAATCAGTGGTTAAAGAAAAACTGTTAACTTTAAATGTTTATATTCGAATAGTAGAAAGGTTTGAAAAATCAATGTATTTTTCTTAACTGTATCAATGTAATATTTCGTTTATAATGTTGTGCTGTAAAATTTTACCCTTGGGGAGAAGTGGATAAAGCGTACAAGGATTCTTCTGTCCTATTTCTTGAAACTATGTATGAATGATCTCCAAATACAATATTTAATTAAAAAAAGGCAAAGGGTAAGACTTGGCAAGCTATGGACCACGGGCCAAACCCCATTCACTTTGTGAATAACCCACAAACTAAGAATGTTTTTAATATTTCTTAAGAGTTGTTTAAGAAACAAGAATAGACAGAGACCATATGTGGCTGTCTAAGCCTAACATGTTTACTAACTGGTCTTTCCAGAAAGCATTTGCTAACCTTTGATCTAGGCAGTTTCTGTTCTTTTCTGAAGTGTAAACTTCCTACAATCCACCCCTTCACAAATTAAAAAATAGAACCTCTGCACAAAAAGCAATAACAGTCACTTTATGACTTAAAGGGAAACAAAAGTGGGCAAATTGTGGAGGAGAGTTGAAACTTATGAGTGACTCACACTGGGCTGTTTTCCAGTGTATTTTTATTTATTTTTGTTTGATGAGTGAGTCCCTGTTGCAAGTTGTATGGCAATGTTAACCAAGACAGGTAAAAACTGTCACCTGTTTCAGTTAGACATCTGATTAGGTGTAAACTTTCATTTTTTAAAAAAAACTTTTTATTAGCACATATTGCTTTAAAACATTGTGTTAGTTTCTGCTACACAGCAAAGTGAATCGGCAGCCCATATACATATGTCCCCTCCCCTTTTTTGAATTTCTTTTCCGTGTAGGCCATCACAGAGCACTGAGTAGAGTACCCTCATTAGTTATCTATTTTATACATAATATCAATAGCGGTATATATGTCAACCCCAATTAGACTTTCTTTCTGCCTAGGGAAACCAGAAAAAAGGAGATCCTGTAGGCCAGAAGGTGAGGTGAAAAATTAAAGTGAGAAAACTGGAAAGGAAATCACTGTTTTCCCCAAAGTTTAGAAGATTTTTAATAGTAGCTTTTTCTTAAATAAATACTTCTTGATTTGATTTACCTTTTGGTTAATTTCCAGAGCCATGTCAAAATTGTTTTGGTCAATTTTGTCTAGTTTTACTGTTCATTTTTGGAGACAGGATTTGCTAATAAGCCCTGGTCTCAGCCATTCCAGAACATTTAACCATAGAAAGAAAAAATCTTTGGGGGGAGAATTTAAAGTAAAGATATCCTTACTTGCTACCAAAGTGAAGACAAGGTACTAAAGATAGCATTAACATATTATTATGTTGGATTGTTTTCGAAAGAGAAAAAAAATTAGACAATTTGATTCAGGAACACAGGGGAAAACAGTGCTTGAGAGAATGTCATTATGCAACTTGAAGAAAGGAGGCCATCAAACTGAGCATTTAATGAATGATTTTAGAGTCTAAGCAATGAAAGTAATTAATGTAAAGGAAATGCATCTTTGGATTTCAGCACATTGATTTTTGTGATCCCCCTGAGTTCTTTCAGATCTGTTGACTGGTTTTGTGCACCAACAGTTCCTGATTAAAAAGGGCTAAATGATTCAAGTGGAAATTGCACATTTAAAACCGTCTATATAACTTCTGTCTATTTTCATCGTGTTCATCTTGCTCTTTGATCGTGTAAGGTGGAAAGGTACTAATGAACTCATGTGCAATGAAAAATTATGCTTAGAATGAATTGGTTACGAACCAGGAATTTATGAGGGCAAACGAAAGAACTGTGGTTCTTTAATTTTGAATTATGACTGTGGGGAAAAGACTGAGCATTGCAGAGATCCACTTACTCTTTCATTCATGTAGCAAATGTTTATTAAGCTCTTACGAAGAGCCATGAACAACTGGGGATAGAGTGGAGGGTAAAAAAGACAGAATTCCCTGCATTCTTGGATTTGATATTTTCATAGGGCAAGGCAGTAAATTATATCATATGCTGGAGAGTATCAGTTTTATGGTCAAACATCCTAAAGGAAATCGACCCTGAACATTCATTGGAAGGACTGATGCTGAAGCTAAAGCTCTCATATTTCAGCCACCTGATGCAAAGAGCTGACTCATTGGAAAAGACCCTGATGCTGGGAAAGGCTGAGGGCAGGAGGAGAAGGGGGTGACAGAGGATGAGATGCTTGGATGGCATCACCAACTCAATGGACATGGGTCTGAGCAAACTCAGGGAGATAGTGAAGGACAGGGAAGCCCTGGCGTGCTGCAGTCCATGGGATTGCAAAGAGTCACACGACTGAGCAATTGAACAACAGCAGCAAACTGAATAGGAGATGGGGAAGGGAGAATGGTGGGGAATGTTGCAATTTTAAATAAAGTGGACATGGTCGATCTCACCAGGTGATAATGTTTGAGCCAAGACTTGAAGAGAAAGCATGCCAGGTGAGCATCAAGGGTAAGAACCTTCCAGGTAGACAGGCCAGTGCACAAAGGAAGATGATTCGGCACATTCAGTGATGATAGCTACGTAGGGCAAGAGTAGAATGAACAAGGGAAAGGGAAGAGGCGGTGAGTGGAAGGATGACAGAAAGCCGGATTACGTAGGACTTTGCAGGTTACCTCAAGATCTTAGGTTTTTACTGAATATAAAATGGAAAGCCTTGGACAGAGAAGTAACTGGGTCTCTTATAGATTCAGAAAGCTCATTAAACCGGTGGCTCAGACAGCAAAGAATCTGCCTGCAATGCAGGAGACCAGGGTTCGATCCCTGGGTTAGGAAGATTCCTTGGAGAAGGAAAAGGCTACCCACTCCAGTATTCTTGCCTGGGAAATCCCATGGACAGAGGAGCCTGGAGGGCGACAGTCCATGGGGGTTGCAAAGACTCTGACACAACTGAGCAACTTTACACTATTAATGTGTTAGGAAAAAGTCGAGGACTTTGAGTAGACTGAGCAATGAATTGATATCATTGTATGGCATTCTGTAAGTTTTTTGTTCACTCAGATTTTATCCCTGATAGTAAATCCACAGGATCAAGTCCAAGCTTGTGAGCCTGACATTCAAGGCTCATTCAACACTGCCCCTCCCACTGCTTTCCAGGCTCATCACTTCTGCAGCTGCTTCCTCATCACTGCATCTCACTGCCCTGCATCCCAGACGCATTGAGGGGTTTGGACAAGTAAATGGTGCCGTTTGAGGATGCTTTTCTGTCCACCTCGAGTGCCCTCATCTGTCTCTGGAATTCCAATTTCTTCCGGTTAGCATAACACATTCCATTTTATTGCACTCATTCATATTCCTGTATGTCTCCCCTCCCTAGCAACAATATTCAGTACATAAGAGGCATTCTATATTATATATACTGCATTATATTGGATTCAGTAAGGACAATTCTCACTACTTGATTCAAGTTAAGGCGATATTTACATTTATGCTAAGACTAATGTCAAAAAGGAATAAGGCAGTTTATAAGCAAAAATTTGTATTTCAAAAGAATTAAAGAAGTGATAAATCTTGAAGAACTTTACTGAGAGTTCAGTGAGGTACTAGGGAATAAATGCAAAAACCTAGGCAAGCATATCTTTCCTTCGATATCTTATTACTACCTGATATTTTATTACATATTTGTTTGTATTTTTTAAATCTCTCTCCGGGATGGAATCTCTATAGACTGGAGACTTTGTCTTTGGCACCACCATGCTTACGTTTCCTAAAGGTAATTGACATATTTGTTAAATGAATGAATGATCTCTTTAAGTGAACAATAAGCTTTGATATGAATACCATATTCATAGTGAAGAATTATTTTTTGCTTCTGATGAAAGGACCGCTATCAAATTTTTCTAGCAAGATGAACTTTTGACTTATTTAATCCCTTGAAGGAATTTATGTCACTTAATTTCACGAAGTCTTACCTATAGACCATTTGTGATGATAACAATGTCTTTAGGAACTGATATATGAAATTTCAGAAGTGTTCTTCAGGAAATTATTTCTCAAGTGATCCAATATTAAAAGTCAGTATAGTGGCTCTTAATGTAAATTATTACCCTTTCATTCTATATAATATTATTAATTTTAATTAACATTAACTTTTAATTCTATAGAAAACTGAAATAATGGAGCTCATATGTAGGCTTCTGGTGATATAAC
The DNA here is from genome assembly GCF_029378745.1 of Bos indicus. NCBI lineage: Eukaryota > Metazoa > Chordata > Mammalia > Artiodactyla > Bovidae > Bos > Bos indicus. Next base: position 9,769,630 of record NC_091773.1, on the reverse strand, counting down.
TTGGGAAAAATAAAATCTAGAGCCATGTATTAATGGGAAAGACATTAAACCTTTATTTTCTTTCTTTGAAAAGATAAATAGCAACTCAAAACTAGTCACTGGTGTCCTTTCCTCTTTTGACAATCTTTGATTATTATTTTTAGGCTGTAGAGCCAGTTTCCTGGATAACAGTTAATTTTCTGGCCCCATATACCCATTTTATTTGTCCTTTTTCTACTAATCTTTGAGGCTTTAACCCAAGGTGATACATTGGGTTAAAAAGTGGAGGTGATGGAATTCCAGTTGAGTTATTTCAAATCCTGAAAGATGATGCTGTGAAAGTTCTGCACTCAATATGCCAGCAAATTTGGAAAACTCAGCAGTGGCCACAGGACTGGAAAAGGTCAGTTTTCATTCCAATCCCAAAGAAAGGCAATGCCAAAGAATGCTCAAACTACCACACAATTGCACTCATCTCACACGCTAGTAAAGTCATGCTCAAAATTCTCCAAGCCAGGCTTCAGCAATACATGAACCGTGAACTTCCTGATGTTCAAGCTGGTTTTAGAAAAGGCAGAGGAACCAGAGACCAAATTGCCAACATCTGCTGGATCATGGAAAAAGCAAGAGCGTTCCAGAAAAACATCTATTTCTGCTTTATTGACTATGCCAAAGCCCTTGACTGTGTGAATCACAATAAACTGTGGAAAATTCTGAAAGAGATGGGAATACCAGACCACCTGACCTGCCTCTTGAGAAACCTGTATGCAGGTCAGGAAGCAACAGTTAGAACTGGACATGGAACAGCAACAAAAGGAGTACGTCAAGGCTGAATATTGTCACCCTGCTTATTTAACTTCTATGCAGAGTACATTATGCAAAATGCTGGGCTGGAAAAAGCACAAGCTGGAATCAAGATTGCCGGGAGAAATATCAATAACCTCAGACATGCAGATGACATCACCCTTATGGCAGAAAGTGAAGAGGAACTAAAAGCCTCTTGATGAAGGTGAAAGAGGAGAGTGAAAAAGTTGGCTTAAAACTCAACATTCATAAAATGAAGATCATGGCATCCGGTCCCATCACTTCATGGGAAATAGATGGGGAAACAGTGGAAACAGTGGCAGACTTTAATTTTTTGGGCTCCCAAATCACTGCAGATGGTGACTGCAGCCATGAAATTAAAAGATGCTTAATCCTCGGAAGAAAAGTTTTGACCAACCTAGATAGCATATTGAAAAGTAGAGACATTACTTTGCCAACAAAGTTCCATCTAGTCAAGGCTATGGTTTTTCCAATGGTCATGTATGGATGTGAGAGTTGGACTGTGAAGAAGGCTGAGCGCCGAAGAATTGATGCTTTTGAACTGTGGTGTTGGAGAAGACTCTTGAGAGTCCCTTGGACTGCAAGGAGATCCAACCAGTCCATTCTGAAGGAGATCAGTCCTGGGATTTCTTTGGAAGGAATGATGCTAAAGCTGAAACTCCAGTACTTTGGCCAACTCATGCGGAGAGTTGACTGATTGGAAAAGACTCTGATGCTGGGAGGGATTGGGGGCAGGAGGAGAAGGGGACGACAGAGGATGAGATGGCTGGGTGGCATCACTGACTCGATGGATGTGAGTCTCAGTGAACTCTGGGAGTTGGTGTTGGACAGGGAGGCCTGGCGTGCTGCGATTCATGTGGTCGCAAAGAGTCGGACACGACTGAGTGACTGAACTGAACTGCCTGAACTGATCATGTCATATATATATATATATTCAGATAAACACATACATATAGAATGTGGAAAACACACACACATATATACACATATGTGCACACACACATGTGTGTGTATAGAATTGTCTTTTTCTATCATGGTCCTCAGATGGTCTTTTGAACTGGAGATGTATCTTAGTTCAGGAGAAGGTAGTTCTCTTGATTCTGCCACTGGAGTAGAATTTTATTATTCTTGCTCATCAAAATATTATACTTTTGAGAACAATACTCTGATTTTACATTGTAAAAACCACTACGTTTTTGGTCCACGTTCACAAGGTGAATAAAGCTGATTGCACCTGCTTTCACTCCACTTGACTCCCCGACCTGCTCTCACCCCTAGATTCCAGGTTAACAGGCTATGCTGCCAATGCGTTCAATGCCTCATCCACAGAGTAGGTTCCAGGGGGTAGAGAAGCGACCCCAGTGGGGGCATTTACTGTTCCCAAGGCTCAGTTCTCTGATTTCTGTCAGCATGTTCAGGGGGGTGAATGGTCTCTTCCTCTGGATCAGATGCTGCAGTAATCGTAACCTGGAATCACCAGGCAGAACCCACTGATGTGTCCCGCCCAGAGAGACCAGAACAAAGTAGCGGAGCCTTGTGACATCATCTGGGCCCTGAACCATGGCTCATCTAAAGCTAGATCTATTCCTGGATGCTGTGCATTACATGAACGTCCACTCTCCTTCTCATTTAGTTTGTGTCAGGTTTTCTGCTCCTGGCTACTGAAAGAGTCCTCACTCTTCATTATATAGCCAGTAACCAGCTTCACTGCTGGAGACCCATCAGGTGACCTTCCCATATCCCTTCTCAGTTTTCCCCTCTACGAAATGAGAATATTAATTCTTATCCAAAGCTGGTGGGAATTCCACGTCTGTCCAGTGGTTAGGACTCTGTGCTTTACTGCCAAGTGTGTGCTTGTGTGCTAAGTCACTTCAGTCATGTCTGACTCTGCAGCCCTAGGGACTGTATTCCACCAGGCTCCTCTGTCCATGGATTCTCCAGGCAAGCATACTGGAGTGGGTAGCCATGCCTTCCTCCAGGGGATCTTGCCAACCCAAGGATTGAACCTGCATCTCTTATGTCTCTTTGCAGTGGCAGGCAGGTTCTTTACCACTGGGGCCACTTGGGAAGCCCCTCACAGCCAAAGGCCAGGGTTAAACCCCTGGTCACTTACTAAGATCCTGCAAACTGGACAGTGTAGACAAAAAAAAAAGGTGGTAAAGTTTTGTAGAAAAGTATTTGAATAGACTGTGAACTGATATGTAAATCAAGGGTGGTACCTAAATGCTCCTGGCCAACATGCATTCTTTTGAATATTTAATTTTGCTAATGGTTTGCTATTCTCTCATTTGAAATACAATCTATGAAACCTATCATTATATTGTTTTCAATTATATGCCAGAAACTTCTCAGGTTAGGGATCCACAAACAAAAGAAATGGTCACCTTCATCAGCTTCCTCTCTTCTATGAGAAATTTGAGGAGAGGGAGCAGAAATGTCTATTACATCAGAGACTTTGTTGACTGTCCCATAATAAGTTCATATAACTTTGAGAGATATATGTAGGAGAAAGCAATTGCTTCTGACTTTGTTGTGGGATGGAATAAAAAATAAAGAAAGATTCATTAGGAGAGCAAAATTACCTCTTTTGCAAAAACGTTTATGTGTCACGTACTTACCATGTCTTGTCTTATTTACTATCTCATTTAATTATAAAAAGTCTATGAGATCCCTATTTTATAGATGAGAGAATTGAAGCTATCAAAGTTTGAATGATGTTTTATAGCTAATTCGTGATCGAATCAGTATGTAAACCCACGTCTGAGCTGAGAATTTATACTCTATGACTTGCCTTGAATGCTCAGGAGGAAATGGGAATTCAGAGGAGGAGAAAGGGGCAGTCTAGGGAAAATGACCATGAGCAATCCTTGCACTCTGTGGGGCGGGGGTGGGAGGAGGTCCTTCATCAGCACGGGTGCAACTTTGGCAGCTTCTGCACCAACAAGACACAGCCCTGGGTGTTAGAGAGGTGAATTTTGGGCCACGGGACAGTGGAATATGACTGATTCTACTATTTACTGGAGATTTACAGTACAGGCATGTCTGTAATTTACAGGGTGCCTAGAGTTCCAGCAGGCTTCTCTAGTGGCTCAGACGGAAAAGAATCCGCCTGTAATGTGGGAGACCTGGGTTCGATCCCTGTAACTAAGATCCCCCAGTGTGATGAAAAAAAAGAATAGATTGAAGTATAAAATAAACATTCAATAGAGAGGATCAACAGGCTTCCCTGGTAGCTCAGATGTTAAAGAATCTGCCTACAGTGCAGAAAACCTGGGTTTGATCCATGGGTTGGGAAGATCCCCTGGAGGAGGGCAGGGCACCCTACTCCAGTATTCTTACCTGGAGAATCCCCATGGACAGAGAAGCCTGTCCATGGGCTACAATCCATGGGGTTGCAAAGAGTCAGACATGACTGAGCATGCACTCTCTCAAGAGAGTTCAAAGGGATCTGAGAGTAGGCAGATAATTCCTTAATGGAGATAACATTTCCCAACTATCAGCCATTTCTGCATCACCTGCAGGATGTTTATGATAGATACACAAAATACTATTATTTAATGTTTTTCTTTTAACAGATACTTTTTACTCTAAAAATTTCACATGGAAAAAAAATCAATTGCCATCTTAAATGGAAAATAAGAATCACTTACGATAAATGAAACACAAACTTAAAAATAATTTAATGCATAAAACAAACACAACACAACAAATGGATGATGATGCTTTTAAATTCTATTAGATTCGGTTACCATCCAGAGTCTCAGCCAGTTGTCTATTATCGTTTGGCTAATCACCACATTAAGCCTAAATTTGTCTCCTCAGAACTTCAGCGTGCCTGTTCTTGGTCTGGTTTCCAGAAGAACAGAGGAAAGATCTAGTCCTTTTACTTTATGATGACTCAGCTACTATTATTTGCCCCTCTGCAGGGTAAATAAGATATTTCTTTTTTCTTACAGAGAAAATGCTTTTTTTCCCTCACTATATTACCCCCTTATATCAGAATTTTTTCTTTTTTGTAAGGAAAAATTTTGTGAAGTATCTGTTACTTGGTACTAATATATACAATAGAATTTAAAATATATTTTTCTAATCTTTTATGCAACATTCCAAGATATACCTCAACATGCTCATTTTACAGATAAGAAAATTAAGCTATTAGTGCATCTGCATTTAACTAATTTGTCCCAAATCTCACAGCTGATAACAGTGGCAAAGCCGGGATTCCACCTCAAAGCTACTTACAAAGCTTGGAGAACTCGTACCATTTCTCGTGTTAATTGGCCATGGAATTAAAAGCCAGAGTAAGATGGAGTTGTCTAATGACACAGAAATAAGGATTTAAGGTGATTTAAACTTGTAATTACCTAAATAGAGATAGCCTTAACCTGAAAAGTAAAAGTGTTAGTAGCTCAGTTGTTTGACTCTTTGTGACCCTGCAGACTGTAGCCTGCCAGGCTCCTCTGTCCATGGGATTCTCCAGGCAAGAATACTGGAGTAGGTAGCCATTCTTCACCAGGGGATCTTCCTGACCCAGGGATGGAACCTGGGTCTCCTAGATACCAGGTCGATTCTTTCTTCCAGGAAAGCCCTGCCTTAACCTAGTGGTGCGTTAATATAATCTAAAGAGTTTTATTTTATGCCTCATCTTGATATTTAAGAGAGTAACTGAAAGGACCCAACGTGAAAGCTCTTATTATTTCCCAATTCCTCTAAATGTTCTACAAACGCCACTTTAAAAGGAAGCTGAAATCTGGAAGTAAACAAAAACAAATATTAGACACTCTGAAAGTTGGTGTGATCATCAGACGATGCACCATGATGGTGCCTGGATCCTCCTGGGGGCTGCACGAGGCACGTGATGGTTAAATTATGTCACCTGGGCCAGGAGGTGCTCATAGATGTAATGGAACATGCTTTCTCAGCGTGTCTGTGTGCTTCTGATAGAGTCTTTGAATTTGAGGACTCATAAAGCCGATGTCCCTCCCCAGTGTGGGTGGGCACAATCCAATCACCAAGGGTCTTAATTGCAAAACTACGTGACCTGGAATAAGTAGCCTTACCTCTTTGGGTGCCGGTTTTCTTTTCAGTCTTAAAATGGAGAAAATAATGCCCACATTCCAAGATTGTTTTGTAGATTGATATATTAAGGCTGAGAAAATATTCAGCTGTTGTATGGAACATATTAAGTGCTTAATGATCAAAAGTTAGTATTGCATAACTGTAATATGCATAGACAATGTATCATAAAATTAGCCTTCAGAGCCCTCACCTCTAACACTATGATTAGCCTCATCTATGCAGGTTATGATTTTCCCGTCTTGCCATCATGAACTCCTTCAAGTCAAAAAAAGGAAAATATTTTCTCTTTTCTAAACCATTGCCATATCTATCAATTCATTCATTTCAATGTGCCAGGCATTCCTCAAAGGACAAAGTATAAATAACAGCCTAGGACTTTTGTGTTCAAGTGATTCCTAAAATAACAGAGGTAGGAAGCCACATATACCAGTTAATGAATAAAGTATGAAAATCATTGTAATTCAGTGCTCCATATTATTATATCTTCTTCTTAACCCTTCAAAATAGGTAAATATGGGTATCAACTCCCATCTGAAGTCTTCTTTGATTTACCCGTGACAAATCATTTTCTGTCTCAGTTGTCACCATCACCTCATTTATTCACTACAATCACAGTATTTAATAACTATTCAACATTAAATAACAGGGTGTTTGAAAGATGGGACCTAGTGTTTTTTTGTTTTTCCCATTTTTAGAGCTTTAAAATTTTAGACAATGCCTTGAATGTTGGGTGATGGATGGATGGAGGGAGGAATAGAAGGAGGAAAGAATGAAGGGAGGGGAGGAAAGAGAAAGGGAAGAATGGAGAAAGGGAGGGATGGATATGTGGATGCATGCATGACACATGGATGCTTGCATGACACATGGATGCATACGTGATAAGGGAAACATAGGGGAGGAAGGCATAAATTCTGGTTGAAAGAAAGACAAAGAGGAAGACTTCGTAATTAGGGACTGTTTGAGTTATATCTACAGGACGAGTTAGATTTCAGAAGAAACACGGAAGTCTGTGTGTGACGATGGGAGGCTGGGCGGGTAAAAACATTCCAGATTGAGGAAGAAGTATAATAAATGCACAGAGGTATGAGATGTGACTATCTATTAATGGGGCAATGAGTGGATCAGGGGTAACAGAGCTGGGATTGGGAGTGGGAGGAGAAAGGCAGAGTGGTGGAGATAAAACAGGTTTCAGACCTTGAAGAGCTTTAGAAGCCCCTCTAATGAATTTGGATCTTCAAACCACAGTGATTCCTCAACAGGTTAACTTGCCCATCTTGCTAAAAGACTAAACCGTGACTGAGGATGTTATTTCCTCAGTTTCAGTTAAGTACTAAGTACTCGATTAAGACTGAGAGCAGGTAGGTGACTCCAGTGCTATTTCCTGGGAGCCTAAATCACAGGGTTTCGGCATCTCTGAATTTAAAGGGAAATTGAAATAGCTTCAATATATGTATTCAGGCTGAAACCACTTTTCCAATTTCCAGGAAGGAACAATTGAAAACACAAATCTCTCTCCTAACAATACTTAGGCTTTGGGATTCTTCCTGCCTTCATTCTGTTGAATGAGACAGAATGTTATGAATAATACCTGACGTGCCCTTATATTATATTTGTAGAGCACTCTCACAAAAATGATCTCATTTGATCTTCATAAAAACCCTGCAAGCTAAGCACTATTATCTTCATTCAGCAGTAAGGCAGGCAGGGAAATAGTAAGGCAGGCGAGTCTTCATGCTCTCACCTCTCTCTTTCTCTGACCCTCCCAGCTGAGGCAATTCTGAGCATCTTCATATGCAGAGAAAAGCCTGCATCAGTCCCCAAAGAGGCAGAAGGTAAAGTGGTATGTTATATGTATTGAAAATCTGCTCTGTCTGATACTTGCCATTATTATTATACAATCCCCATATCACTCCTGCAGGTAAATGCAATTGGGTCTACTTTGTAGAAAAGTACCCTGAAGCGGGGAGAAATTAATTAAGTTGTTCAGGTTGGTCCAGGGCAACATGGAAGGACCAGATCTGAACCTCTATCTTTGGTCTCCAAATGTACACGCCCTTTCTACCACGTCATAGGCCAGGATGTTAGTGTGCTTGGAGCTCATATTGCCGTGTTCAACCACTGATTCATTGGCCTTATGACCTGGGGACTGGCTCTATGACCTTAAGAACTTGTGCTTCACATTTTCTTCTCTAAAATGCAGACTGTATTAACACTTATTCCTAGGAGTTGCAAATAAACTGGGGCAATACATCTTAAAGAGGTTAAACAGTCCCTAGCACAGAATCCATATGCCAATAGTAAGCATTGTCTACACTTATCAAGCATCTTACGGATCTTGAATAGATTGCCTTACCCAGACCTACACTTGAGCCACTGATTCCACAAGGATTAACTTCTCTGGTGCTAGGGTACAGATATCAGCTAGACTTGACACAAGATTCTCTGGAATAAGTTGGCCTGGGAGCCTCCCTGGTACCCAACCAAGTCTCCCTACAGCTCTCGTTGTGTGAGCCCAATCTAGAGGACAGAATTATCGTCTGAATGTTTCTTGCTTGTTCTTCAGTCCCTCTGAATCCCAATTCATTGGATTGTAGCTCTAGAAATACAACTTCCTTTTGCTAGACCCCTTTCACGAAACGATGACTTAATGCCATATGCCTAGCATGCAGGCCAATGTTCTTCTGTGTCCACCCTCTTGGAACAGTTAGTCCTGCCCATGTAGCATTTACATGACTGCAGGTCAACTCTGTTACCTTCCGGTCAGCTCCTTCTTTCTGTTGGAATTTTGCATCAAATGTTTATTTTATTTCAGGAGTTACGTGAGGTCCTAGAGAAAAAACTCCAATCAACCAAGCATGGTGTCTGTTCTCAGAGAGGATAGCCAGATTTCAAGCAATCAGTTTTACAAATAATTATCTAGTTATAGTTGAGAAAATTTCTCAAATCAGAAATACAGAGTGTTTTGAACAAATATAGCAGGAAGATCCCCAAGAAGTCTGAAGGTTCAGGAAACCCTTCTTGAGGAAATAAAAATATAAGTGATCTAGGGCTCCCAAGGACAAAGTCTTACTCTTTGATTTATTCATATACAACTATGTGATTTGGAGGGGATGAAGAAAAAAGTATCACCTCTAACAGTTTTTCAAAACAGTGATAGACTTTTAAATTTACACGAGTCATAGTTATAACAAGATTTTTTTAAAACCCTTTTTATTAAGTACATGTGAGGTAGTTTGTTAAAGACATGGCATCAATCTTGTTTTCTCAGTCTGATCAAATCCCGGGTCAGTCACTCTTCTAGGATCCAGAGAACCAAAGTCTTTAAGGAACAGTTTATGACTTAAAAAAAAATCACAGTAGAATGGTTCCCACCATAAATTTGAATTGTGAATCGCTTTGGATGAGCTAGTTGAGGGTGTTGTAATGTACTAGCTCTCTATTGTAGCATAAGAATGGCAAAATTTGAACAGCTTAAAGCTCATCCATTTATCAGTTTTGAATTCTGTAGGTCAGAAACCTGTACAACTTTAAGTTCTCTGTTTATGGTCTAACAAGGTGTCAACCAGGTGGGCTCTGGTCTGGGGGTAGAAAACACTTCCGTGTTCACTCAAGCTGTAGGCAAATCCAATCTCTTGCTGACTGCTGGCTTGGAGTTGCTCCCAGCAGCTAGAGGCTAATCTCAGGTCTTTCCATTTGGCTCCCTACACTGCAGCAGCAGAGAATCTCCCTCAAGCTTCAAATTTTTCTGCCTTCCTCTGCTACTAGATAGAGAAGATGCTCTGCTTTTAAAACACCCACGTGGTTAGATTCAATTCAGTTCATTTCAGTCACTCAGTTGTGTCGACTATTTGTGAACCCATGGACTGCAGCATGCCAGGCTTCCCTGTCCATCACCAACTTCCGGAGCTTGCGCAAACTCACGTCCGTCGAATGGGTGATGCCATCCAACCATCTCATCCTCTGTCATCCCCTTCTCCTCATGCCTTCAATCTTTCCTAGCATCAGGGTCTTTCAAATGTGTCAGTTCTTCGCATCAGGTGGCCAAACTATTGGAATTTCAGCTTCAGCATCAGTCCTTCCAATGAATATTCAGGACTGATTTCCTTTAGGATTCACTGGTTTGATTTCCTTGCAATCCAAGCGACTCTCAAGAGTCTTCTCCAACACCACAGTTCAAAAGCATCAATTCCTCAGCTCTCAGCTTTTTTTATAGTCCAGCTCTCATATCCATACACGACTACTGGAAAAACCATCGCTTTGAATAGACATAGCTTTGACCTTTATTGGCAAAGTAATATCTCTGTTTTTTAATATGCTGTCTAGGTTGGTCATCTGAGAAGGCAATGTTAGCCCACTCCAGTGCTCTTGCCTGGAAAATCCCATGGATGGAGGAACCTGGTGGGCTGCAGTCCATGGGGTCGCTAAGAGTCAGACACTACGGAGCGACTTCGCTTTCACTTTTCACTTCCATGCATTGGAGGAGGAAATGGCAACCCACTCCAGTACTCTTGCCTGGAGAATCCCAGGGATGGGGGAGCCTGGTGGGCTGCCGTCTATGGGGTCTCATAGAGTCGGACACGACTGAAGTGACTTAGCAGCAGCGGCAGCAGGTTGGTCATGGTTTTTCTACCAAGGAATAAGCATCTTTTAATTTCATGGCTGCAGTCACCATCTGCAGTGATTTTGGAGCCCAGAAAAATACGAAACTGTTTCCCCATCTATTTGCAGTGAAGTGATGGGACTGGATGCCATGATCTTAGTTTTCTGAATGTTGAGCTTTAAGTCAACTTTTTCACTCTCCTCTTTCACTTTCATCAAGAGGCTCTTTAGTTCCTCTTCACTTTCTGCCATAAGGGTGGTGTCATCTGCATATCTGAGGTTATTGATATTTCTCCCGGCAATCTTGATTCCAGCTTGTGCCTCATCCAGCCCAGCATTTCTCATGATGTACTCTGCATACAAGTTAAATAAGCAGGGTGACTATATACAGGCTTGACATACTCCTTTCCTGATTTTGAACCAGTCTGTTTTTCCATGTCCATTTCTAATTGTTGCTTCCTGACCTGCATACAGATTTCTCAGGAGGCAGGTTAGGTGGTCTGGTATTCCCATCTCTTTAAGAATTTTCCAGTTTGTTGTGATCCACACAGTCAAAGGCTTTGGCATAGTCAATAAAGCAGAAATAGATGTTTTTCTAGAACTCTCTTGCTTTTTCAATGAGCCAGCAGATGTTGGCAGTTTGATCTCTGGTTCCTCTGCCTTTTCTAAGTCCAGCTTGAACATTTGGAAGTTCACGTGCTGTTGAAGCCTGGCTTGGAGAATTTTGAGCATTACTTCACTATAGTATGGTAGTTTGAGCATTATTTGGCATTGTCTTTCTTTGGGATTGGAATGAAAACTGATCTTCTCCAGTCCTGTGGCCACTGCTGAGTTTTCCAAATTTGCTGGCATATTGAGTGCAGCACTCTCACAGCATCATCTTTTAGGTTTTGAAATAGTTTAACTTGAATTCCATCACCTCCACTAGCTTTGTTTGTAGTGATGCTTCCTAAGGCCCACTTGACTTTGCATTCCAGGATGTTTGGCTCTAGGTGAGTGATCACATCATCGTGATTATCTGGGTCATGAAGATCTTTTGTGTATAGTTCCTCTGTGTATTCTTGCCACCTCTTCTTTTCTTCTGCTTCTGGTAGGTCCATACCATTTCTGTCCTTTATTGCGCCCATCTTTGCATGAAATGTTCCCTTGGTATCTCTAATTTTCTTGAAGAGATCTCTAGTCTTTCCCATTCTATTGTTTTCCTCTATTTCTTTGCATTGATGGCTGAGGAAGGCTTCTCTCCTTGCTCTTCTTTTGAACTTTGCGTTCGAATGGGTATATCTTTCCTTTTATCCTTTGCCTTTCACTTCTCTTCTTTTCACAGCCATTTGTAAGGCCTCCTCAGACAACCATTTTACCTTTTTGCATTTCTTTTTCTTGGGGATGGTCTTGATTCCTGCCTCCTGTACAATGTCATGAACCTCTGTCCATAGTTCTTCAGGCACTCTGTCTAATTCTAATTCCTGAATCTATTTCTCACTTCCACTGTATAATCGTAAGGGATTTGATTTAGGTCATACCTGAATGGTCTGGTGTTTTTCCCTACTGTCTTCAATTTAAGTCTGAATTTGACAATAAGAAGTTCATGATCTGAGCCACAGTCAGCTCCTGGTCTTGTTTTTGCTGACTGTATAGAGCGTGTCCATCTTTGGCTGCAAAGAATATAATTAATCTGATTTCAGTGTTGACCATCTGGTGATGTCCATGTGTAGAGCCTTTTCATTAATTGAATTAACCAAATCCCTTTGCTATGTGAGGTGCTGTGATCTTGAGAGTAACACTAGGGTATGAAGTTTATGAGGCCCACTTAGAATTTTTCCTGCCACATGTAACTAAGCCCCACAGCTCTGGATACTGGAAACAAGAAAGGCTTATCTCTCATTTATGAACAAGTCCATCCTGGGTTGCTTCTCATCCTGTTTTGCAATGCTCTCGCTCTAAGAAACAGGCTGCTGTAGCACCTACCACCATCTGGAGCATTGCCAGTTGCACAGCAGTGGGAGAATGTGCTGGTGGGTCATACACTAGTTCTTAAGCCTTCTGCCCAGAGGGTACACACATCGCTTCTGATCACATTTCATTGACCAAAGCAAGTTACACGGGCAGACTACCTTCAAGGGGCCAGAGAAGTACAATCCTATCATCTGCCTGGTAAAGGGGAGACCCAGAAATCTTTGGAGAAATAGAACTAATAACTAACACAGTTCTTTTGATCATCAACACAGTTCCTTCTTTCCAGCAGACAAAATACATTCACCTCTCTTGCCTTTCAAGGGGGATAAACCCAAAGTCCCATTTAGTTGCACATCAAATCAAACTTCACATTTGAAGTTTGGGGATACGTAGGAATCTCCACATCAAGGAATAAGTGTGTTTCCTGTGTCGTGGGTCTAAATGCCCCCTCGGTGTTGTTGCCACACTTGACAGAGAAGGAAACAGGCTTCAAAGAGTTGTCCCTTGATCTAAGTCAAGCAACCAATAAGTGGTAGCTCCAGGATTGAAATCTTCATCTCTTTCTTCCCAACAGCCTCATGACTTGATTGCCAGCTGACATAATAGGATGCAGTATGGGGTGCTAAGCAGCGGCCACCTAAGACCATTAGTCCAGGGCGAGAGTTAAACCCCAGAGAAAGATCTCCCAGTATGGGCTTCCCCAGTGGCTCAGGTGGTAAAGAAACTGCCTGCAGTGTGGGAGACTTGGGTTCAATCCCTGGGTTGGGAAGATTCTCTGGAGGAGGGAACGGCAAACTGCTCCAGTATTCTTGCCTGGAGAATCCCATGGACAGAGGAGCCTAGCAGGCGATAGTCCATGGGATTGCAAAAAGTCAGACATGACTTAACAACTAAACTACCAGCACCCATAAACACACACACACACACACACACACACGTGTGTGTATATTTACATATATATATGTGGCTTCCCAGGTGGCACTACTGCTTGGGGTCACAAAGAGTCAGACATGACTGAAGCTACTTAGCAGGCACACACACGCAGACACAAATACACACACACACACACACACACAAACATACATATGTAAAGAAAGCTAAAGAAATTAAAAGAGCTTATCTATGTGGAACTGAATAGAAGGGGGTGAAAAACACAGGGCAAAGAGTCCTTGGGCACTGTTCTCAACCACGTGTGTGTGTGTGTATGTGTGTGTGTATTTAAATCTCAAACGTGCATTAGTTTAATAAAAATGAAATATAAACATGTCTGTGTGTATAGGTCTGTATAATTAAAGCCAGTGTGCCTTTTCTCACCAATATAGCAGAGGGAGGGTACCATTTCTAGTTGGTTTTGGAGTGCTTTCTATGTGAGACGGACTCTGCCTGAAATTCCTGGCCGTTTTCTCTTGGCCCATTTCCCCCTTTACTAGAACTGCCTGGGGCTTTGTGAACTCTGTAAAAGAAAGGTCTTCATGTACCTTTCCAGTCATGCCTATTAACCACTGACCTTTCTTCTTGATGACTCTTCACCCATTTCAGCCTTTGTGGGCAGTTTTGGGAAAAATGAGGGTGCCTCAGATGGTATTCAAAGGGAGGAGAAAGAAACCTGAAGTAAAACTGGACCAGGTGCCAGAACATGGATCTTGAAAACACGTGCAGAAGGAGAGGAGCTGGATGAATAAGGGGATGTCCAGGAGAAGTGCAGCGGAAAGTATTCTTAAGGGGCAAACAGTGTCCAGAGGGAATGGCAACAGGCTGAGAAAACAAATGAGCAAAGCAGGTAAGTGAGAGTCCAAAGCAGCAGTGATCTCCCAGCAGAAAAGTGTTATCAGATACGCGTGAGCGTGTGCACACGCCCTCCCTGCACACCTTGTGCATGGTGCTATAACACTTATATCACCTCATGTTACTTCTTTTTATTTTCCTCTTCTCTCTCTCTCTCTTTTTTTTTTTTTGGCCGCACTGTGCAGTGTGTAGAATCTTAGTTCCTCAACCAGGGATCTAACCAGTGCCCCCTGCTTTGAAGGGCAGAGTCCCAACCACTGGACTCCCAGGGAAGTCTCCTCATCATGTTATTACCTCTGTAACTCTCGAGGACCCTGAAGTGAAGACCCACAATTCTGCCCAGAAATGGAAGACTCCCCCATCCTTTAATCTGGTTCTTAAGCCAAAGGTTAAGAATTCTTGGTTCTACCTGTGGCGGATTCATTTCGATATTTGGCAAAACTAATACAATATTGTAAAGTTTAAAAAAAAAAAAGAATTCTTGGTTCTTATTCCTATTTTAAAGCAGAGCCTCATTGGCTATCTTCCATTTGTTAATTCAAGAAAATGCGTCTTCCTCTCTCAGCTTCCATGTCGTTTCGTCACTCTGGGTGGCCCCTTGTATACAGGCTGTGTGTAGGTTGTCCTTTCTGTGTATGAGCACTCTTTTATGCTGCATTAAAATGAACATTTGTTTCGCTCATATCCCTGTATGTACCTTTAGGACCTCAAGGGCAGGAGTGGTGTCTAGTTCCCATTTATCTTTGGCATCAAGCCCGGGGCCTGGCACTTAGTAGGTTCCTGGTTAGTATTTCTTCAATGAATCATCGGTCTAAATGTGAGCAGGGTTGGAGGGCAGCTGGGTGCCAAAGAGGAGGGAAAAGATCAAGGCTTTCCTCATAATTTTCCTCCAAATCTACTTTTCTTTTTCTAACTCAAGTCAAATTCTCATTCTTATATCTATTTCCTTTTCATTTTGCTTGTTAGAGAAAAAAAAAAAAAAAAAGGAATATGAACCAGGGGAAGGACACTGGTAGTATTTTAGTGTGCCAGTGGCCCACACTATATACTCAAATCCCAAAAGGTTCACTTTCTTCCTTCTTCATTGTTCTTGCTCTCACAAGCCTCTTGTTTTGACGGAAAGACAAAAAAACCAAGTGGATTGATTGTATATTCCAGGAGATTCACTGGGCCCTTTTTTTTTTTTTAATTGTTATTAGTTCATAGTAATTCTCAGCTCAGGCCCTTTTATTCCTATTTTAAAGCTGAGTAAACAGGGAATTCCATGGTGGACCAGTGGTTAGGACTCTGTACTCACTTGCCAAGAACCCAGGTTCAATCCCTGGTCAGGAAACTAGAGTCCCACAAGCCATGAGGCCAAAAAAATAAAATAAAATTTGAGGAAATGAAGACACAGAGACACACAATGAGCTTGAAAGTGGCAGAGCTAGGAGAGAGCTCATTCATTAGCATTGCTGCCCAGGTCTCCTCTCCTGGGTATCTCTCAAGTGCATTTTCTTAAGAAAGACCTTAGAAAATTTCAATATGTACAAAGACCCATTGTACACATTGGAGAGCTGAGGTCCAGTAGAAGGAGGCGACTTGCTTAATGTAGATCATTTATTTTTCATAAATGCTTTGCTTTTTCACAGATCTTCCCTTGCCCTACTCAAAAATAAACTCATGAAGCTTTTCGTAATGAAACCAGCAGATCAGAGGACTGTGGAAAACAAATGTCTGTGAATAATCCTTAGCTAACTGCTTTCATCGGATGTGTGCATTTTGAATGCAGGACCTTAATGTCAGGCAAGCTCAAGTTCAAATCCCAGCCTTGCTACTTATTATCTGTGGGAGGAAAGAGTTAAGGTCTTTGGGCATCAGCTTTTTTCTAGGGTTATCACAAGAGTTGAATGAGATCAAATATGTAAAGCATTTAGCGTATTGTCTGGGGCACAGTAAGAGCATCATATAAAAGTGTTATTATCTTTAGTGTTAAGCTTGCCAAGTGCAGACCTGTGGGAAGCGTGTCATTGATGGTAAACACTGTGGAAAACGTTTCTTGTTCGCTTTCTTCCACTTCCCACCATGGAAACATGAGTGCATCTATTATACACATCCAAATCCCCATCTAACATTCTAACTTTAATAATTCTTGCATCCTTGGTATTTATAAAATGTCAATTTTCTTTTTCAAAATTATACTCTGAGAAAGAGGTTGCTCTGTTCTGATATGCCACTTTCTTCTTCCTAAGTGGCTTTAATCTTTTTTTCATTCACAAGAGCTAGAACTTAAGGAGTGTTGCTATGGAGAAAATCATGATATCATTAATAATAGAAATGCTTTGAGGTCACATACTTGGCTGGGGCATTGGCTTTAAGCATTGTGAGTTACTAGAAGTACTTGCAATTTCAGAAAGGAGAGCTATGGTCTTAGATTACAATTTGCCTATTGAATAGACTGTGCACAGGGATAGGAATAGTAGGGGAAGGATGCATATGCTTTGGAGTCAGGGATGTTTTTGTTGTTTGGTCACTGAGTCCTGTCCAACTCTTTGTGACCCCATGGACTGTATCCCACCAAGCTCTTCTGTCCATGGAATTTCCCAGGCAAGAATGCTGGAGGGGGTTGCCATTTCCTAAGGGGATCTTCCTGTCTCAAGGATCGAATCCACATCTCCTGCATTAGCAGGTGGATTCTTTACCGCTGAGCCACTAGGGAAGCCGAAGTCAGGGAGACCAGCTTGCAAATCCTGGGAGCATCACTTATAACTGTGGTCTTGACAAAGCTTGGTAAGCCCTCTGCTTCTCACGTTGCTCACCATAAGAGAGGCTGTTGATTCCTACATTTCAGTGTTGTTATAAACCTTAACTGTGGGTTAAATATCCAGAGTCTCTCACACTGAGCGTGCTCACAAGTAATAACTGTTTATTTTATTATTTGGAGCCATAGAGTAAAATGAAGTTTTGCCTCAATTACTTCATGGAATCAGACAATTTATGTAAATGGCAATTAAAAGTTCCACAAAAAATGCACTGAATTTTCAGTTTTGACCCATTTTCTAAATGCAGTGAATTTTCTAAATGGAGTGTAATTTCAGTAAGGATTCTGATCCATTTTCTAAATGCAGTGAATTTTCAATAAGGAAATGAAAATCCGTTTCAACAATGATTTTCAGAAGCCAAAGTTTTTGCTTGGAGGAGAAGGATGAGCCCCTCCTATCTTATGAATTTCAACATTTCTCAAAATAATTGGAATACATTAACACCTTCAAAACAATTTCTCATCACAGTGTTTTCCACTTCATTTCTAAAACATCAGTTGTTTGGAATGAAATCCTTATGTTCTTAATTCCTTCCTCTTGACTCAGTGCTAAGGCTTTAATAAAGGAGATAAATGCTCAAAATACCCAGCAAAACTAAGACTTGTGATTTCGGATTTAAAGCTTTGTTATTTTCTATATTTTAAACTAACGTAATGATGTTGATACAACCAATGCCCCTTCTTCCACTTTACAGAAGGAAAAAGCAAGGTTCAAAGGGAGGTCTGAAATGTGCCTGACCCTGACAGTAAATTACAGGGCCAGACCATTTGCCTCCTGAAATTGTAAGTGAATTCAAGGGAAGACTGTAAAGATCAACTAAAAGGGAAAAACTTGAAAGTGAGTTGCAAACTCTTAAATGTTAGAGGGGACTTCCCTGGTGGCCCAGTGGTTAAGGCTCTGTGTTCCTAACACAGGGGCCACAGTTCCCCTGGTTGGAGAACTAAGATCCCACATGCCATACACGTGGCCAAAAAAGTTAAATAATTAAAAATTAAATATTCTGAAAATTTCAAGCACTCAGTTGTTTGCTCCACGACTGAATGAGAAGGGTCTGATCCCGATGATAGCTGGGTAAAGGCAAAGTCAGGAACAAGAGTGGGAATCTTCATTCTTGGCTTGCAGGCTCTGGAATCAGACATTTATAGGCGGGAGTAATGGCTCAGGCTTTTGCTCCCCATGTCACCTCGATCCTTCACTTAAATGTAACGAGCCTGAACCTCTTTACAGGTGTATCAGGGACCATGACACGTCCCTCATTGGCGGGAGGAAGGATTACATAAAACAAAGGGCAGATTGCTTGATACAGGAGCTTGGCGTAAGGGTTTGCTTTTTTCTGCACCCTATCACACTGCAAAAACATTTCAGTGTGCTCTCAAATTTCAGCTCCAGAGAAGTGCTTAGAAATAAATCCAAACTAAAGGCAATCATCATGTAAGGGGTTGGAAAAGAGAAATGAAATGGTTCATTATATGTGGCAGAAATCAAAGAGGACCCATGCTTAGTCTAAGAAGTTAAAAAGGACTATGAACCTATACTAATAAGAAAGCATTTCACTGAGGTTTCCTGAGAAATAAATGTTACATGGCTTTAATTGACTATTTATTAGTGCCCGTGGTTGCTGGACCCTTGCTATGGGACCTGGCCTTTAACCACCAATCTGAGTTATAAAAGAACATAATTTAGTTACAAAAATTGAGATGGATAGTGACTGTTTAGAAGGAAAATGTTCTAATGTATATATTTTTCTTGCAACAACCTGTGTTTTCTTTCACTTTCCTTCAATTCTAACCTTTTTTATAATTACTTAATGAGTGTGCATTAGTCAGGATAAGCTAGGTTATGCCGCAGTTATAAATAAACTTTGAAATATCAGTGATATAAGCAAGCATGTTTATTTCCTGGGTACACTCATATTCCGCTGACTCAGTCAAGGACCCAAGTTGATGGAGATTCTACTGTCTTGACATGTGACTTGATAATTCATTAGAGCTGAGAGAGAAACACTGGAGAACTGTTGTCGTTGTTCAGTCACTAAGTCATGTCCGGTTCTTTGCAACCCCATGACCTGCGGCATGCCAGGCTTCCCTGTGCTTCACTATCTGCCAAAGTTTGCTCAAATTCATGTCTATCATGTTGGTGATGCTATCTAACAACCTCATCCTCTGCTGCCCTCTTCTCCTCCTGCCCTCAACCTTTTCCAGGATCTTTTCCAATGAGTTGGCTCTCGGCATCAGGTGGCCAGAGTATTGGAGCTTCAGCTTCAGCATCAGTTTTTCCAATGAACATTCAGGACTGATTTTAGCTCAACTGAAAAAATATACATCACTGCTGTTCATGTTTCATGGGCAAGAAATAGCCACATGACCTTTACAAGGTGCTCAGAAGTCTAGCATTCCATTGGCCAAGGAAGGAGGAATATGAAACAGGATTTGGTGAACACAGCAGTCTCCTTGTGTTGGTTAACAGTCGCATATGCGCACACCCTCTCTTCTTTATTCATTTGTCTCTTGATAGACACTTAAGTTGTTTCCATATCTTGGCAATTTGAAAACAGTGCTGCTGTGAACTCTGGGTGGCGTACATGTGTCTTTTCAAATTAGAGTTTCTGGTTTTTTTTTTTTTTTTCCCCAGATAGATGCCCAGGTGAGGAATTTCTGGGTCATATGGTAGTTCTACTCTAGTTTTTTGAGAAACCTCCATACCATTTTCCACAGTGGCTCTTTTCATAGAGGTGCTATTTTAAACATTTAAATTGCATGATATTGTTCAAGACTGTGGGATGTTGCATGGCATTATAGACAAATGTATTAGAGCAGAAGAGTAAGAAATGGACTGATTTTCACATGTACTGAACACCAAGAGCTGTGTTAAGTCTAGACGTTCTGTCACTGAGTCACCATGAGCTCTAGTTGTGCTAATGTCTCCATTCCATAAACAGAGAGGTAAGAAACTGGGCCAAGATCCCAGCTGATCAGCCAAGAATCCCATATTTAAACTCAGGTCTTAACACCTCAGAGTGCAGCCCTTGTCTCCATGCCCATCACTGCCTAACCCCCAGGGCTGACGGTGAGCTCATGGTCACTGGAGAGATTCAGGCGGAGGCTGGAGCATTGTCTTCTGGGGATAACGTGGAGCTGGGGAAGCTTGAGTTGTGCTTTGCATTAGATAACCATGAAAATGCTTTAAGAAGCCAGAACTTTGTGTTTGTGTAGTTGAGCCTCAGGGATTCCTACCTTCAGAGGGTGGGAGAAACAAGAAGTGCCTGTGATGAAGAAGCCATTCCCGCAGCGTGCTGTCTTGGGCCCCATGGCTGCCGGAGCCTGGCAGGTTCCCAGATAAAGGAGCCCAGAAGAACTTAATTGCTGAGCTTTTTGAATTTGGAGCTCTAAATGTCCACTCGCCCTCTAGTTTCCTTGTTAAATCTGTTCAAGTGGAAATCTTTTGACAGGTGTAATTAAGGTCACTTTCAAGAGCAAATAAACACTTGTTTATCTCAAAGTCACTTACTCCATAGTTTCCCGAGACATTTAGCAAGCCCCAGCAGCTGCCGAAAGCAGGCAGTAGACCAGGAGAGAAGGCCAGGCACACAGGACCACAGTTTACTGTCCTGGGCTTAGGATAGCCTGTGGAGTCAGGGTTGGGGATAATTCAGAGACTAGCAAATCCCTCTCCATGCACTGTCCCCAGACTGTAGTGATTTAGGGGGAAAACAACAGTCATGCAAATGTCAGGAAACTCCATCTCAGACACGAGCTGGCTATGTGACTGTAGCTTAGTCACTGCCCCTATCCAGATATTCCTTTCTTGTCACATCTCAAATACATTCTTCTTCTTCTTTTAATCATTTTTTATTTGTTTATGGCTGTGCCGGGCCTTCATTTTTGCAAGTGGGCTTTCTCTAGTTGCAGAGAGTGGGGGCTACTCTCTAGTGGGGAGTGGGCTTCTCAATGCAGTGACTTCTCATTGCAGAGCATGGGCTCTAGGGATGAGATTCAGTAGTTGTGGCTCCTGGGCTCTAGAGCACAGGCTCAACAGTTGGGGCACCTGGGTTTGGTTGGGCTTCCCTGGCAGCTCAGGAGTAAAGAATCCACCTGCAGTGCAAGACAGCAGGTTCAATCCTAGGGTCTGGAAGATCCCCTGGAGTAGGAATTCCACTCCAGTATTCTTGCCTGGAAAATCCCACGGACAGAGGAGCCTGGTGTTCTACCGTCCATGAGGTCACAAAGAGTTGGACAAAACTGAAGTGACTGAGCATGGAGCACAGATGGGCTTAGTTTTCTTGCAGCATGTGAAATCTTCCAGACCAGGAATAGAACCCCTGTGCCCTGCACTGGCAGATGGATCCTTAACCACTGGACCACTGGGAAGTCCCAGATAGATTCTTAAATCAGGTGCTTACTAATTCTTTTCATGTCCTGTGTTGTCTGGAGATCCAAGGTGATGATCTAGGGCTCTGTTTTCTCACCAATGGGAAGGACAGCGGCTCGTGTGGAAAAGGAGCGTGGTGGAGTGAGTCCAGCATCTGGATGACAAAGATGTGGCTTCCGGCTCTGTCACTCACTGGCTGTGTTGCCTCGGGCAAGGTCCCTCTGTGTACCTAGTCCTGCAGAAACAGGAACAGTGTTATCTACATCACTCTACTATGATGAGAATTAAATAGTAAAAACAGCCTCTGGCTCAGACACATCACACATGTTAATATGCACCCCTTCTCCTCCTCCTCCTCAAAATACCAGGAAATAAGATGACCCTTCAGTATCCCCAGAAGTGTATCTTATGGGTCAGAACTATCCAGGGACCCAGACTTCTGCAGGCAGTAGTTTAAAGGGGAAAGTAATTTTGAGCACAACACAATGAACATCTTTTCATCTGTCATCAGTTCAGTTCAGTTCAGTCGTTCAGTCGTGTCTGACTCTTTGCAACCCCATGGACTGCAGCACACCAGGCTTCCTTGTCCGTCTCCAACACCCGGAGCTTGTTCAAACTCATGTCCATCGAGTCAGTGATGCCATCCAACCATCTCATCCTCTGTCATCCCCTTCTCTTCCTGCCTTCAATCTTTCCCAGCATCAGGGACTTTTCAAATGAGTCAGTTCTTCGCATTAGGTGGTCAAAGTATTGGAGTTTCAGCTTCAGTCCTTCCAGTGAATATTCGGGACTGATTTCCTTTAAGATGGACTGGTTGGATCTCCTTGCAGTCCAAGGGACTGTCAAGAGTCTTCTCCAACCTCTGTCATAACCAACTCTCATTTTGACACTCCCTCATGAGGTAGCGCTAGTGGTAAAGAACCTGGCTGCTAATGCAGGAGACTTAAGAGATGCGGTTTGATCACTGGGTTTGGAATATCCCCTTCCAAGAGAAGGGCATGGCAACCCATTTCAGTAACCTTGCCTGGAGGATCCCATGGACAGAGGAGCCTGGCAGGCTATAGTCCTTAGGGTCGCAAAGAGTTGAACACGACTGAAGCCACTTAGGTGGCATGCACACACATCAGATTTATGAAAAGACATCTCTAATGGAGATAAGAAAAAGAAAGCACCAGTGTAAAAATAAATGAACCCAAGTTTCAGAGGGTACAAGTCAGCAGTGCAGCCTGGTGACAGTGGATGCCCAAGCAGGTGGGGAATTTCCCTCACCTTGACCCAGAAGTTTCTTGGGACCTACCTGAGATTGCAGAAAGTATCTCTGCAGGGACCTGTTAACACTCATCCCAAGCTGGGAGCTGCAGAGAGGAAAGACGTATGCACATCTGACTGCCATTTGGGAGAATGTGTGAGATACTTCAAGTGGACTTGACTTCCAAATTCTTTTATGTAAGATTTGGAGTGGCTGGAGCTCAGCAATTTAGCTGTTGCGGCTGGAAATTAACTTTTTTTTTTTTTTGTACTATTTTTATTACTTTGTTTCAACCTCAGTTCACAGCTTTATCCCTTCGCGCCCAGTATGGGCAAAGCACTGTAGCCTGGGGACTGTTGAATGCTTATGAAGTATCAAACATTCTTCTACGTCAGTGCAAAGGCCCTGGGGTCACGCAGACCTTGGAATGTTTGAGGAGACAACAGCCTGCACAAAAGGGAGCAGAAAAAGATATGAGGCTGGATTGCATTGAATTTCATGAAAAATAAAAGCCTAGAATCACTTTTGCATTCTGCTTCTCAACAATGATTGAATCATCCTTTAAGTAGAATCAGAGTCATTTTGTTCTTCTCAGGTTCTGTCAGTGCATCTCACAGTGATATTTAAATTTAGTCGTCTCTATCCCAACATGACACCTACAGCGTCTGAAGAAGAGGAGGATGTTTATGAAAATATGGAGACAGAAAGCAAGAAACCATAAAGTGAACATTTACCACGTAATTGGTGGAAGCTCCTACTGTAATGATTCTGTCATCGTCGTTATAGTGTTAGCAAACACTAATAGGTTTTACATGACAGAAACCCTATTCAAACTGACTTAACAGAAAGGACAGTTTATTACAAATGGTCTTGTGATTGCATGAGACGGCAATGTGCCAGCACCTTAGGAGGAATCAGAACCAGACACTCGAATGGTACTAAAATCCTGGGTCAATGATCTGTATTCCTCTTTCTGAATCTGATTTGTCTACTTTTTTTTCCCTCTCTTTTAAGCTAAGTATCCTTCCCTCTCATCTCTGTTTTATTTCTCAGGTTCATCATGTACAATAAATAACAACTGACAATTCCCAAACTTTTCATGTATTTTCCAAAGTTAGTGTTTCTACTGTGAGTCCTCCTTTCCCAAAACCTCAGGGACGGGACCATCGGCCCAACCTCTGGACCAATCAAATGTACTCAGAGGGTGAACTCATATACAGGAACTGCTCCTTTTCCAGGCATGTGAATAAGGTGGGAGAGGAAGTAGTCTCAAAAGAACCAAGAGGAGTAGAGGTGTTCACATTAGAAGGCAGGTTGCAGAGAAGAAAACAACAGTTACCCACTATAATCATCATATTTATTTTTATTTGTGATCAGTTCTGACAAATTTTTTAGTACTTGTAAATTTATGAGCTCTTGGAGTAGCCTGGGAGGGACTTTATTGCATCAGTAACTCTTCACAACCCGACACAGAACTATTGCTAGTTCTTCCCAAGGGTTTGATGAATAATGCTTCTGCCTCCCCGTGGTTTGTCCACCTCCTTTGCTGTGAAGATTGGAAGCTCTGCCTTTGCTCCATTTCTGGCATTTAATGTAGACTCCTCTGGTGTTATTCTTAGAGATGACAAGGAACAGCTGGTCACCATCTTCAGCCCAGTAATGTTTGATACGTTTGAAAACTGCTCTTAAGTCAGTCCCTTCACTCCTCTTCAGACTAAATAAACCCAACAG
The DNA here is from genome assembly GCF_029378745.1 of Bos indicus. Taxonomy (NCBI): domain Eukaryota; kingdom Metazoa; phylum Chordata; class Mammalia; order Artiodactyla; family Bovidae; genus Bos; species Bos indicus. The sequence continues at coordinate 9,745,261 of NC_091773.1, read as the reverse complement.
CTCCAGCCTTGTGTCTGAGCCTCATCATTGTGGTCGCTATCTTCTTGATTGTTCTGTCTTCTCCTTTTCAGAAGGTGGGTCTACTTTGGCCCCTAGCCATTGACATCTCGGTGCTTCGTCGAGGACAGTTCATCCCTGGAATATTTCAGAGAAGAGAATCAACAACTGCACAAGGAATCACGTTCTGATGTGGGTGAGTTGTGGGTCAAAATCTCTGTGTGATTTTCCTAGTTGCTATGATTGGGACTCCAGTGTCTACTGCATAGAGTTGTGTGAGCAATCCTGGGTCTAATTTGCTTGCTTATTGATGGGCAAGGGATTCAATTCTCTGTCTGGCTTACTTCATCTGGGCTGTGGTGACAAGAATACCCATAATAGTAAAAGAATTCGTTGGGAGGATTCAGGGAAGGGGCTGAATAGAGTGACCGACCATGTAAGAGTTGCTCCCTAAATCTTAGTTCTGTTCCTTTTCTCCTTGCCTACATGGGGAAATTAACAGACAATAGCAGCTGGATTAATGAACAGAAGAAAATTCAGCTTCAGGTGCCAGCTCTACAAGTATGTATGGGACCTTGGGAAAGTCTCTTCGCTGTATGACAGCTGGAAATAGAGATGAAATTGATTCCTAGAATTGTTGACAGCTCTACAAAACCTTCCCTGGTGACTCGGACAGAAAAAAATCTGCCTACCATGGGGGAAGCCTGGGTTTGATCCCTGGGTTAGGAAGATGCCCTGGAGGAGGGCCTGGCAACCCACTCCAGTATTCTTGCCTGGAGAATTGCATGGACAGAGGAGCCTGGCGGGCTACCATCCATGGGGTTGCAAAGAGTTGGACACGACTGAGCAACTAAACACAGCACAGCCCTACAAAACCTTAAGACTGTGAGTTTCCTTAGTTTGGCAATTTTTAATGAGTTAAGAGGTATTCACCACACATACACTGGCCACAAAAGCAATACTGAACACAAGAGAATACCTTTAACTCACAGAATAATATTTTCCCCATATTCATTTCTTTTTTCATTATTTATTTATTTGGTTGTGCTGGGTCTTAGTTGAGGCATGCGGAATCTAGTTCTCTGACCAGGGACTAACTCATGGCCTCTGCGTTGGGAGCTCGGAGTGTCTAAACTGCCGGGCCACCAGAGAGGTCCCTGTATCTTTAATTGCATTAAATATCTCCAGGAAGGAATCCGGTACGCTGAAGAGTTCTGATTGCTTCTCGTACCCTATCAAAAAAGGTCAGAGGCAGACAGTGAGATAAGAGTGGGGAAAATCAAAAGTCCAAGGCGGCTGTGGTCAACTCTGGAGAAGAGAGGTCAGAGCTGATCCCCAGAGTGACCATCACGAATGAGGGAAGGTCTTAGCACCAAGATCCAGAACCTAAGGCAGGGGCAGCGCTAGAGAGGCAGAGAGCATAGAGGTTAAAGAATGAGTTTTAGAGTCTAACACACCTGGCCTGAAATCCTTTCTGTGCTGCTACCTGTAGCATGAAGATAATGACAATTATCTAGAAACGCTGTTGACAGCATTAATGAAATAATATATGGAAAATAATTAACATATGGTGAGTGCCCCATCAACTGTGGCTTGTGTTGTTAACAGAATCCACAGCAGGGGCTAAGTGGCTCCAGTCGTGTCCGACTTGTTGCAACGCCATGGACTGTAGCCTTCCAGGCTCCTCTGTCCATGAGATTGCCCAGGCAAGAATATTGGAGTCGGTTACCACTCCTTTCTCCAGAGGATCTTCCCGACCCGGGGATTGATCCTGAGTCTCTTGTATCCCCTGCATTTGCAGGCAGGTTCTTTTCCACTAGCACCACCTGGGAAGCCCCGGGACTGTACCAATAGGACCCAGAGAGATATACCCCTCTCTCCTCCAACTGGCGTATGTTTATCCTTAATACACAATCGTTTCTTTTGTGGAAGTTCTTGATCCCTACAAGCCAAGAATTGTCTGACATTGTTTCCCGTGTGGATGAAAACAAAACTTGACTAAATTTGCCTTTTAGGAGGAATTTTATTATTAATAGATGGTTGCTTCAGCAGCAGAGTTTGCTCTTGACTGATCTATACTAGCACTCTAAATTAACAATATTATTAAATGAGCTTGCTTTTCTCAAACATGTGTTAATGGATATAAGGGGGAGACAGCTTGGAGTCTGGGGTTAAGATTTTATCACAATCTGTGAATGAGAAAAAGCATATTGAGATAAACATTCATGAGATCAGCATATTTAATTACACTAAAACGAAAAGCTTCCTTCAGTGATGAAGAAAGCCAAACAGTTAACTAAAATAATAAGATCAATGAAAGGCTGAAGAAACTACATTCAATAAAAAGTTGGGACTCTTTTGACTGATAATTTAAACAAACAAAACAAAATGCTAAGAGCCTAATACATACATAGGCAAAAACCATAAACAACTGTGTTCTGAAGAGGAAACAAGCGGAAAAAAATACTGTTGCAAATAGTCCTGAGATGTGCACATTAAGACATCAAAGGGTTTGATTCACCTATTAATTGTCACACTTTCCTCAAACAATTAGATTCAATGGTAGAGACCAGGAGATGAATGATATAATCTAATAGATTGTGGATAACATTATGAATTGGTACAATAGTTTGGAAAAACCTTTCAAAAATTTGTCTCAGGAGACACTGCTGGGATATTGACCTAAAGAAATGGGACAACATATGAAAAATATCAATGACATTCATTTCTAACAACAAAAAGAGGCAAATGTTCAAATAATATACAGACTATGGGAGATTCATTCAATGTGGCATTACATAGTCGTCAATGACTGTATACAGAATAACTTGGTAAGCTGATGCCATTGTGTCATGGGAAAAGTAAGATGCAAACAGTTTGTAAAACGTGGACATACTATAAAAGTGAGAAGTTAATATACTAAAACCTGATTATTATGATTACGGTATTATAATCGTCTCCCTTAAAACAGCTTTCCTATGTCCTTCTCCATTGAATAATTACCAGCTCATTTCTTTGCTCTTCTTATGAGTAACTTTTCACACCCCATTGCCCCATCCCTACAGTTCTTGTCAAGACTTTCGTATGTTTTATTCTTCAGTAACTTTTCTCTTATTACTTGAGTTCTTATCAGCCTTCGACAGAGTTGGCCATCAACTTCTTTTAGAACTCTCTTCTTTGGGCTCCCCTACTACTGCACCCCCTGATATTCCTCCTGCTCCCCTGACTATTGATTCTTAAATCCCTTGCTAACACCCCTTTCTCTTTTCCTTGACTTCTAAACATTGGGTTGCCCTAGGCATTCATTTCTGGACCCTACTGTCTTCTTTATTTGCTCCTTCTCCTGCAGTTAGTTCATTCAATATCATAACTTTAGGTATCAACTATGGTGATGATTTCCAAATCAGCATTTCTGGTTCAGGCTTGTTCTCCTGCTGAGCTCCAGACTCACCAGCTGATTACTTCTTCTCCATCTCCAGTTGCATATTTTGCATGCATCTCATACACAACACAAAACATTTTTCTCAACATTTTCCTCTGTCCCAACCCAACCTGTATCAATCCTGGTTTTCCCATGTCATGACAGAACTATCCACCTAGTTGCTCAAATCAAAGACCTAAGGATATTTTTTCACACTTCAAGTCCAATCCACCTGCACCTCTCAGCAGCTGTACCCTCTGAATCAGTATATCCTTTTCATCACTCTGTACATCACCCTAATCTCCATTGTCATTTCTCTCCTGAACCACTACTGTAGCATCTAACTGTTCTTCCCGCTTCTGCTTTCCTCCCGTAAGTCCCATCATTTATTCTTCACAAGCAGCCAATGTGATCTTCTAAAACATAAATCAGATCATATTACTCCCACTTAAGATTCTCTAATGACCTTCCTTTGGTCTCGGGACAGAATCCAAAGTCCAAGACAAGGATGTTTCTGTCTCTCTGAACTCATCTCTCATTCATCTTCTTTTTGAAATCACATTATTTGAGACTCTCTAAGTTCTTCTAGGCTGAGCTCATGCAAACCTTAGAGTCTTTGCATTACTATTCTTCCACCCGGCAATGCAGATGTCATACACCTAAACACAGATGACACTGAACTTCCTGTGGGCTTCCCAGGTGGCTCAGTGGGAAAGAATCACCTGCTAATGCAGGAAATGCGGGAGACTCGGGTTCAGTTCCTGGGTGGGGAAGATTCCCTGGAGGGGAGAAGGTAACCCACTCCAGTATTCTTGCCTGGAGAATCCCACGGACAGAGGAGCCAGGTGGGCCCCAGTCCAAGGGGTTGCAAAAAGTTGGACACCACTGAGCAACTAAGCACAGCACAGCAACACAAATCCATCTCTTCACTGAAAGTTTTGGAAACGCATATATCTGAGTCAAGCTCTGTAACTTCATCGATAAAATATGAAGAGTGGGGCCTATTCATCCCTAAGTTTTCCTACAATTCTTATTTCATTTTTTCTAAGGATGCAGTGGCAGAAATACCAGGTTGTGAGTCTTCTTCCAGTAGGTGGCGCTATTGAGCACAAAATTTTTCTCAGAAATAACATTTTTTAATTAAAAAAAAAAATGAAAACAGAGGGAAAGATTCATCAATGTTGCTTTTACTCACTGTGAACCACTTCCCAGAATAGATCCACTAGGCCTGAAACTATGAGAAGTATAAACTGAAACACATAAAGTGTTTCTTGTTAAAATCATGAAAAGGATCCGTTGGTTAACCACATTTTCTTACTTTCAAAAAGCCTTGTAAATTTTGTGTGGGCCCGAGGACATATGCTGAAACTTGATTATACGCTCGGATACAGAAAGGAAAGGGCAAGTTCTTTTTTCCTCTATTGGAAAATTTTACATTTATTTAAAAATGGGCATGATGCATAGTCTCCAATAGGATTTTTCCAAAGCTCTCATGTAGGTGGATGAAATGAGATGATAATTAACAAAGAAGTGCTATGAACACTTTAAAAATACCTACTATTTATTACTGCCATATTTTTATACACTTGCAGTAGCAATTATTAGAGTTATTCTCTCTTATATTTTATTACATGAAAGCATGAGGCTGAGAGAAGTTAAGAGATTTGCCACTAAGAGTAAGTCAGTGGACGCGCAAGCTGAGTCATTTCAGTCGTGTCCAACTCTTTGCATCCCTATGTACAGTAGCCTGTCAGGCTCCTCTGTCCATGGAATATCCCAGGCAAGAGTACTGGAGTGGGTTGCCATTTCCTCCTCCAGGGAATTGTCCCGACCCAGGGTTCGAACCCATATCTCTGTCTCCTGTATTGACAGGCGGGTTTTTTTTTTTATCACTCACTTGAATTTAAATCCATTCTGGGTAGCTTCAGAATCAGAGCATCTGCAGATTACAGAGCTATTGCCCTGGAGCTCGTATGGGGTGATGTAGATTTGGTAATAGGAAACATTCTCAAACTTTCTCAAAAGGATGTGCTGAAGTTCCTCTGTTTCCTTAAAGGTGAAAAACATTTGAAGAAGGCATAGGCTGAACTAAATCAAGGTTTATGGTTTGCTTTTTGCCAGGAAACATTCACCAAAGAAAGAACAGTCAGGCACTTGAAGTCTATGGTAAAACAAAGAATGCTGCACACCATTTAGTTCTACAAGGATCCAGTCACTAGCTGCAGCAGTGGCTGACCAGCAGAGCACTCTGACAGGAACTCAGGACAGAAAATAGGATGTTGGATACCAGGTTTATGAAAGGAAATCTCTTCCTCAAGTGTGACTTTTAAGGGGTTCTGCAGATGGGCTCTGCTAGGACACAGTCCTGATTTCAACTGCTGCTTTAAGATGCTCTGAATGTACAGACTCAGTGAGATATTAGGAACATATTGTAAGCAAAGAGGGTAAACAGTCCCCAGAGAAAGAGAAGCGGGCATGGCTTTTTCGACAAAAGAGAAATTCTTCCTCCCAGTTCTCTCATGCTTTTCTCCTCCATCATCCCTCTCACTCACCCCCCTTTAAAACCTTGAAGAAAATATTTCTCCCTCCCTCAATTTACTAGCCTGAAATTCTCAAAGAAGACTGAGGATTTTCTTCTCAGACTCTAGAATTCTGCCTGCTTCCTCTTAGTTTTATGTTCTCTATCCCGGGCAATGCATTTCTGCTACTGATGTTTTTCCCAGGGGAAATTATTATTTCCCTTGTCACCTTTTCCCTCACCTAACTTCCCTTTGTATTAGATGTTCCTCAGAAAACATCCAAAGCCTGCTCAGACGTTTGTAAAGTGTATTTTTTCTGTAGTGTGTGTGTGAGGTGGGGTGGGGTGTGGATTGTGGTGCTGGAGAAGATTCTTGAGGGTCCCTTGGACAGCAACGCAATCAAACCAGTCAATCCCAAAGGAAATCAACCCTGAATATTCATTGGAAGGACTGATGCTGAAGTTGAAGCTCCGATACTTTGACCACCTGATGTGAAGAACTGACTCACTGGGAAAGACCCTGATGCTGGGAAAGATTGAGGGCAGGAGGAGAAGGGGGTGACAGAGGATGAGATGGTTGGATTGCCTCACGAACTCTATGGACATGAGTTTGAGCAAACTCCAGGAGATAGTGAAGGACAGGGAAGCCTGGCATGCTGCAGTCTTTGGGGTCTCAAAGAGTTGGACACAACTTAGGCACTGAACAGCAATAACAACTACCCTTCTAGGTTCCTGGCTGAAAGCTACCTGTAATAAGACAGATGAACAGGAGAAATACAAATGGATTTTTATTATTAATAATATGTGTACCTCCTGTATACATGGAAGATATCCAGGAAACTGAGTAACTCCTGGAAATACCTTAAGCCATCACCTTAAATACCATCTTTAGGGAAAAACAAAAGAAAGATGTTGGATGGGGGAAGGACACCTATGGAAGGTTCTAGGAAAATCATAGTAAACAAGGGTATGACTGCTGTGCACATTTGAGTGAATGCCTTCTCAATTGTTAAGAGTTTTGAGAAATTTAGAATTATCCTCCTCTTCCAGGTACAGACAAGGAGACATGCTTAACAATGAAAATTTCTCCTATGAATGCAAAGATCTTTTACATAAGAGTAACTTCTCCTTTTTTAGAGCTTTTCCTGTGTCTGTTTTTTCTTAAAAATAATCAGCTGAAGATAATCCTTATGCTGAAGAGACATATTTTGGGGTGGCAGATTTTGCTCCCTTTCAAATGGAAAGTATAAATATCACTCTCCTAATCTTCAAAAATCCCTTAGGAGCCCACAGTAGGACAGCTGCCACTGCTTAGGGTCTGAACACTTTCTGCTCAGAGAGCCTGGAGGAGCTTAGCAGAGGTCTTCCTGCACATCAGATCTCATATCACAAGGGGGGCGGGAGTGTTGAAGGGATCTGACAAAAATGCCCTCCCCCTGGTCCACACTCAAATTCCCCCATCATTAACAATTTAGCCAAAGTCAGCCTCAGTTAGTCTTAAATTGTTGCAAGCCATGACACTAAATAGATAGAATATGGGCTCTGGATTTGGATCCTATATTCTAAATGGACCTGTATTCTAAATAGGGCTTCCCAGGTGGTGCGGTGGTAAAGAATCTGCTTGCCAATGCAGGAGACACAGGTGGTGTGGGTTAGATCCCCGGGTGAGGATGATCTCCTGGAGTACGAAATGGCAACCCACTACAATATTCTTGCCTGGGATATTCCAAGGACAGAGGAGCCTGGCGGGCTACAGTCCACAGGATCGCAAAGGGCTGGACACGACTGAGCACGCACGCACGTTCTAAATGGAGTGACTCTCGACACTGACTGCACGGTCTACATGCCGTTTTTGCCCAAGATGGAAACTGCAGGCAACATGGGCACAAGCATCTCCGTTCCTGGCTGGGGAGGAGCAGGGAAGTGGGTGGATGGAGAGTGAAGAAGCAGACTCAAGACGGACAAAACCATCCTCCAGTTTCCGTTCTGTTTCTGGTCAATTGATAACCCAGCGAATATCCAGCAGAAGGTGCTGTTTGTTACCAGCTGCTGCTGCCTTAGCACAATAGGGAGGAGAGCCTCCTCCTCTCCTTTGCTGAGACTGTTCACCCCTAATTTACACAGAATAGTTGGGAAACTTGAGAGGAAACACTGTCTCCATCCCCATGGTATTTTTGGCCGTGCATTGTGATGCAAATACAAATAATGCAAACTATAAATTAGCAAATCAGTGCATACCCAAGAAAATGTATTGCATTGAAACCACTACTATTTTTGAAAGTCTTGCTTCTGAAACAGAACTGACTCCCTCTACATTTGTGATCCTGTTTGGGACAAGTCTAGCTAGACTCCTTTGGGGGTATCAAATTCCCACCTACTTACCCAGTCTCTGTCTCTTCAATTTATTTCTTAAAAAGATCCCAAAGAAATACTATTTCGGTTCTTCCACTTGGCCATGAGTTCAGCATGGTGAGCCCTTCTAGGAGTGGGTATGCTCAGGTTATATGCTGACCGTGGCAGAGAGTGGAGGTGGCACAGATTTCATTCGGTCCTTTGGGATTGAAAAATGACACCCCAAGGTTTTAGACTGAATTATAGGAGAGCACTTAGTTCTCAGTAAATCCACTGTGTTGGGCAAATGACTGTCATTCTTGCTTTAGTCTAAGTGCCTCTGAAGGCCTTAATGGTTGTCCCTATTACTGTCATGGCTGAGGTATTGTCACTGACTTAAATGGGAACTCAGAGCCAGAAGAGGACACAGGTGGTCAAGAATCCCTTTTATTCCCTTATGATGCAAAGAATTTGGCAGGAAGTGACGCCAAAAAAAAAAAAAAAGACTATTTTAATACCCACTCTCACTTGGGCTGTTAAGCAGTTATGGCTCTATTTGTGACATAGAAGATCATTTGTCATCATATGAAATTGTTCTGTGCCTGTATTAGTAGATGGACTGACTAATATAAGAGAAAGTGAAAGTTGCTCATTCGTGTCCGACTCTTTGCAACCCCATGGTTGCAAAGTCCATGCAAGTCTCCAGGCCAGAATATTGGAGTGGGTAGCCTTTCCTTTCTCCAGGGGACCTTCCCAACCCAGGGATAGAAGAAATCCCAAATTTCAGGAGCTCCTATAGACTGAATGTTGTTATTGTTGTTCAATTGATAAGCTGTGTGTGTCCAACTCTTTGTGAGTCCATGGACTGTATGCAGCACACCAGGCTCCTCTTCCCAGGCAAGAATACTGGAGTGGGTTGCGATTTCCTCCTCCAGGGGATCTTCCCAACCCAGGGATCAAACCCACATCTCTTGCATTGGCGGGTGATTTCTTTACCACTGAGCCACCAAGGAAACCAGACTGAATGTTCTCCTCACTCTTGGATTTGTATGTTGAAACCTAATCCCTGATATGATGGTATTAGGAGGTGGAGCTCTTGGGAGGTGATTAGGTCATGAGTGTGAAGCCCTCATGAATAGACCTGTGCCCTAAAAAGAGGCCCCAGAGGACAGCCTTCCTCTTTCTGCACGTGAGGACACAACAAAAACTTTGCCATCTGTCCAGCAGGAGGCTGGGTCACCACGCACTGAATCTGCCTGCACCTTGATCTTGGACTTCCTGGGCTCCAGAACTGTGACATATAAATGCTTGTTGTTGGGGACTTCTCTGATGGTCCAGTGGCTTAGTCTCTGAGCTCCCAATGCAGAGGGCCTGGGTTTGATACCCGGTCAAGGAACTAGATCCCACATGGCGCAGAGAAGATCAAAGTTCCAGTGTGCCAAGATCTGGCATAGCCAAATAAATAAATAAATACTTTAAAAAAATGTTTGTTGCTGATAAACTACCCAGTTTGTGCAACCCTGTTATGGGGTGTTCAAGTGGACTAAGAGAGAAAGCTATAATAAACTTTTTCTTCACATTCACGTGAAGTGTAGAGTGAGGCACGTGGCCCTCTGTTATCTTCTGAAACCTACTGTCTACTCGGCCTCCAAGGGCAACACGGCAGCCAAGGGGCCAGGAAGGAAGCACATGACTCTTCATCTTCTTGGACAGAAAGTGACAGTTCTAGTCGATTGATCAGAACTAGTCACATGACTCTAGCTTTAGTGCAGGGTCTGGGAAGTGGAGGGGAACACATAGACTATATGGTGATTACTGTTTCTACATGACCATCTCATGTCTTCCTTACATGCAGACCTGTTACCAAGGGGATATGGTCCATCACCCTGGAGTGAGTGAGTCACCCAATTACAAACTGTGGTTTTGTAATTGTTGGTCGGTTTGCAATCTGTCGGTTTGCAATCTGGTCCCCGTAATCTTCCTTCACAGCTCAGTTGGTGAAGAAGCTGTCTGTAATGCAGGAGACCCAGGTTTGATTCCTGGATTAGGAAGATCCCACGGAGAAGGAAATGGCAACCCACTCCAGTATTCTTGCCTGGAGAATCCCATGGACAGAGGAGCCTGGCAGGCTACAATCCAAGGGGTCGCAAGCGTGGGACACAACTTAGTGACTATACCACCAACCACCACCCTGTAAACAGAAGGCAAGGAGAAACTGAAAAAAGAGGCAGACCATCCCAGATTGGTAGTGTCAGTTTTAATAAGTTGGGAAGCTTATTCAGGAGGCTTGTCTTAGGCAGCTGCAAGACGAGTATATGTCTGTACCAACACTATAAATATTAGGCTCTCATTTATAAATTGATAAAACATTTCACCGGCATGGAGTTTTGTTCCCATTTTACAAGGAAGATGCTAAGACTCAGAAAGTTACTGTGGGGACTTACCTGGTGGTCCAGGGGTTAGAAATATGCTTTCCAATGCAGGGGGCTGCTGGATTGATTGCTTGTTGGGAAACTAAGATCCCACTTGTCCAGGGAAACTTGGCTAGCACTCTCTAGAGCCCATACTCTGCAAACACACATCTCAATAAGAAGACTCTGCACCGCAATGAAGACCCAGAGCCTCCAAAAAAAGAGAAAGGTTCTGTGACTTACTCAGAATCACACAACTAGGAAGGGGAAGAGTAGGGGCTGACTTCTGGTTTTCTAACACGAAGCCTTACGCCTTTTAAGTTATCTCGCAAGTTCCCTGAGTTTGGAGATCGCTAACTGGGAAAGAATTAGTAGTGGATTATGGAAGTTGATTAGCATAAAAGGTAACAAAGGCATTTTCTACAGGCAAATTGAGGCAACCTCATAGATTAATGCATTTTTTTCCAATTGTCTTAATAGTCAGCCAACAATTACATTTTAAAATGGTTGCTGGAAGTATTAAGTGAACAAAGTAATTAAACCAATCACTTGTATACCAGTTGTTTTGGTCATTAAGTGTGGCCTATGTGAAATGAATTTATCTGCAAATGACTTTACACTCAAGCTCCCCACCCAGATCCAGCCAGTGTTTGGAGCTGAGCAAAGCAGTTTCTGTAGTTACACTGATTACATGTGTTTCCCCAAGCATCCTGGAGACACAGACAAAGGAACCAAAATAGATACTCAGACAGATCCCAGTCTGACTTGTTTCCTTCTCCCAAGAGAGGGTTATTTTAGCATGATTCTAAATTGATGAAATTTCTCCAGAGGTCATCACAAATTAGACTGCCAGCTTCTACGTTAACCATTGATGGCCTACTTCAACCTGAATATCTTGCATTCTAGTCTCTTTAAAAAATAGGTTAAATAATTTAAAAGCAAGAGATAATTAAAAATCAAGAGACAATATTTTATTAGAGTAACCCAAATATACCAAATTCTATGATGGAAGAAAATAACAATAAATTATGTAGATGTCCTGGCCTAAGTGAAGGAAGCCATAACTCCTCATTCCTTGAGTACAGGGGTAGTGAATGAATACAGTGTGGAAAGTGGGAAAAAAAGACAAACTTTATAGTGGAGAGACCTGCTAAATGCTATTTCAAATGGGTGATCAAGGTCAACATCAACAACCATACATCATATAGAGTAATACATACCCTTGATATTCTGTAATGAAAATGACACCTTACTTCTGTGATCTTCCTTCTCAAACCTGTAACTTCTGTCTAATCAGAAAAAAAAATCAGGAAAATTCCAGTTGAGAGGTTTCCTACAAAATATCTGTCCAGTCTCCTCAAAACTGTCAAGATAATAAAAAACAAGGCAGGTGTAAGAAAAAGTCACAGTCAAGTGGAGCCCAGGAGACATGACCACTAAATGTAACATGGATATCAGATGAAGATTCTAGAGCAGAAAGACGCCACTCAGGCAGTTCAGTTCAGTCGCTCAGTTGTGTCTGACTCTTAGCAACTCCATGCACTGCAGCACACCAGGCCTCCCTGTGCATCACCAACTGCTGGGGTTTACTCAAACTCATACCCATTGAGTCTGTGATACCATCCAACCGTCTCATCCTCTGTTGTCCCCTTCTCCTCCCACCTTCAATCTTTCCCAGCATCAGGGTCTTTTCAAAGGACTCAGCTCTTCCCATCGGGTGGTCAAAGTATTGGAGTTTCAGCTTCAGCATCATTCCTTCCAGTGAATATTCAAGACTGATTTCCTTTAGGATGGACTGGTTGGATTTCCTTGCAGTCCAAGGGACTCTCAAGAGTCTTCTCCAACACCACAGTACAAAACCATCAATTATTTGGTGCTCAGCTTTCTTTATAGTCCAGCTCTCACATCCATACATGACCACTGGAAAAACCATAGCTTTGACTAGACAGACCTTTATTGGTAAAGTAATGTCTCTGCTTTTTAATATGCTGTCTAGGTTGGTCATAACTTTTCATCCAAGGAGTAAGCACCTTTTAATTTCATGGCTGCAGTCACCATCTGCAGTGATTTTGGAGCCCCCAAAATAAAGTCTGACACTGTTTCCACTGTTTCCCCATCTATTTGCCATGAAGTGATAGAATAGGATGCCATGATCCTAATTTTCTGTATGTTGAGCTTTATGCCAACTTTTTCACTCTCCTCTTTCACTTTCATCAATAGGCTTTTTAGTTCCTCTTCGCTTTCTGCCATAAGGGTGGTGTCATCTGCATATCTGAGGTTATTGCTATTTCTTGATTCCAGCTTGTGCCTCATCCAGCCCAGCATTTCTCATGATGTACTCTGCATATAAGTTAAATAAGCAGGGTGACAATATACAGCCTTGACATACTCCTTTTCCTATTTGGAACCAGTCTGTTGTTCCATGTCCAATTCTAACTGTTGCTTTCTGACCTGCATACTGATTTCTCAAGAGGCAGGTCAGGTGGTCTGGTATTCCTATCTCTTGAAGAATTTTCCACAGTTTACTGTGATCCACACAGTCAAAGGCTTTGGCATAGTCAATAAAGCAGAAATAGATGTTTTTCTGGAACTCTCTTGCTTTTTCAAAAATCCAGCAGATGCTGGCAATTTGATCTATGGTTCCTCTGCCTTTTCTTAAACCAGCTTGAACATCTGGAAGTTCACGGTTCACATATTGTTGAAGCCTGGCTTGGAGAATTTTGAGCATTACTTTGCTAGCATGTGAGATGAGTGTAATTGTGCTGTAGTTTGAGCATTCTTTGGCATTGCCTTTCTTTGGGATTGGAATGAAAACTGATCTTCTCCAGTCCTGTGGCCACTGCTGAGTTTTCCAAATTTGCTGGCATATTGAGTGCAACACTTTCACAGCATCATCTTTTAGGATTTGAAATAGCTCAACTGGAATTCCATCACCTCCACTAGCTTTGTTCGTAGTGATTCTTTCTAAGGCCCACTTGACTTCACATTCCAGGATGTCTGGCTCTATGTGAGTGATCACACCATCGTGATTATCTGGGTCGTGAAGATCTTTTTTGTATAGTTCTGGGTGTTCTTGCCACCTCTTCTTAGGTAAAACACCATTAGGTAAAAACTAAGGCAACAAGAATGAACTGTGGATATTATTGTTGATTATTATTGAATCTGCCTGCAATGCAGAAGACCCCAGTTTGATTCCTGGGTTGGGAGGATCCACTGGAGAAGGGATAGGCTACCCACTCTAGTATTCTTGAGCTTCCTTTGTGGTTCAGCTGGTAAAGAATCCACCTGCAATGCAGGAGACCTGGGTTTGATCCCTGGATTGGGAAGATCCCCTGGATAAGGGAAAGGTTACCCACTCAGTATTCTGGCCTGGAGAATTCCAAGGACTGTACAGTTCATGGGGTTGCAAAGAGTCTGACACAACTGAGCAACTTTCACTTTCATTATTGTTGGTGATGATAATGGTGATGATGGCGCTGCTGTTGATGGAAGTATGATTATCACAGTGGTGGTGGTGGATGGTAGAGATAACGGAGAAGTGAGAGAATTTAACACATGCTTGTGTATAATTCTGATGATGTGTCACTCAGTTAGCTGTGTCCTACTCTTTGTGACTCCATGGTCTATAGCTGGTCAGGCTCCTCTGTCCATAGGATTTCCCAGGCAAGAATACTGGAGTGGGTAGCATTTCCCTTCTCCAGGATATCTTTCCAACCCAGGGATCGAACCTGGGTATCCTGCATTGCAGACAGATTCTTTACTAACTGAGCTACAAGGGAATCCCACTATTGTTGATGAAATTATGATTACATTGGTGGTGGTGCCTGCTGGAGCTAACAAACAAGTGAGAGCAAGTAACATGTACTGTGGAATTTTTCATTCATTTGTGCGGAATTCAGATACCCAGAAGCAGAGCCTGCAGTTCAACTTCATCCTTCCTGGTGCCCCTACACATCTGAATTATGATAACTTGCATTCTACCAAATGTAAGAAAAAAAATTAATAAACAGAAAGCTCAGTTAAATGAAGTTGAAAGCCTAAAGTGGGAGATCTCACACTCTGTGATAACAGCACAGCCCAACAGAAAGAAAAAAGACTCCTCTACTTTCCTGGCAACAATTCTGCTCAATGCTCTGTGGTGAACTAAATGGGAAGGGAATATAAAATGAGGGCATATGTGTACTTATCCATGGTCACTTCCCATCACAGCTTGTTAGAGACTGACCCTAAGCCGCTGCCATACTCTTTAAGTACCTCATTCCTCTCCACACTCCCTTGTCTCAGCAGAGGCCTTGATCATTTACCAACTGGAGAAAATAGAGGTCATCCAAATAAAGTTTTTCTATATTTCTGCTGTTCATTCCAAGAGTTCTCAGTTTCAGCACCAGGTAAAATGTAAACCCCTAACCACTGACAACCAGACTTTTCATGTCATACCATGTAAGCATCCTCAATCCTCACCACTTCTCCAATTACACAATAAGCCCCAGCCATGCACACAGATAGGTCAGTCTCTTGGTATATGGACCATAAGCATCGTCTCACAGAAAAACCTACTCTTCTCTTGTTCCACCAAATACACACACACACACACACACACACTCACACCTCTGTTGGATTATAGCTGGAACTCAATTTGTTCGCTCAATCAAGGAATAGGGAAGGGGGACTTTCCTATTGGTCTGGAGGTTAAGAATCCGCCTTGCAATGAAGGGGCTGCAGGTTCAATCCCTAATCGGAGAACTAAGATCCCACACCTAGAGACCCCATGGGCCGCAGTGAAAGATCCTGCTTTTGGGATCAAAGATCCCACCAGCCACAGTCAAATAAATAACTAAATAATTAAAAAAAATAAAAAGGGGAAGTGCAAAGTAATGCTCTTAATTGTAAGGGAAAGAAATTCTACCTAACATAAGCTAAGAAGAAATTTTGGGGGGGAAAGTAATTTATTTTACCTTGCATCTTTGAAGAAAAATTTGAACCATCAAACCTTGGAAAGGACAACGATCTAGTCTAATCTTCAGGTTTTGGAAGCAGCAACCACAGAGCAGTGGCTGATGGGAAATAATGTTGTTCAACCGTCTCCAACCATTGCCCATCCTTATGTCATTGCTCCAGATTTAAATTCATGGGAGATGGTCTAAACTGGCCAAATACAGATTTCTCCAGTAGCAGTAGCTCAGCTGGTAAAGAATCTGCCTGCAATGCAGGAGATCTGGGTTTGATCCCTGGGTCGGGAAGATCCCCTGGAGAAGGGAAAGGCTACCCACTCCAGTATTCTGGCCTAGAGAATTCCATGGACTATAGAGTCCATGGGGTCATAAAGAGTTGGACACAACTGAGCAACTTTCACTTCACTCACCAGTAGCAGATCCAGACTCAAAGGGTTGGGTGCTTATAACCTATTTGGGAGATGATGCCAGGAACTAACAGAGAAGGCAGTGGCAACCCACTCCAGTGTTCTTGCCTGGAGAATCCCAGGGACGGGGGAGCCTGGTGGGCTGCCGTCTATGGGGTCTCACAGAGTCGGACATGACTGAAGCGACTTAGCAGCAGTAGTAGCAGCCAGGAACTAAGCATAAGAGAGAAAACAGATAGGGAGAGAGGGAAAGTAGAAAAGAGACTCTAATAAAGCACATAGAACAACTTCTGAATTGTTCTTTTGGAGGGCTGGAAGCTGAAAATGTGTTCCCAGACTGCAAAGCCCCATGAAAGTGTTGGGAAAGTGTAGTCGCACAGTCGTGCCTGACTCTTTGCAACCCCGTGGGCTGTAGCCCACCAGGCTCCTCTGTCCATGGAATTCTCCAGGCAAGAATACTGGGGTGGGTAGCGATTCCCTTCTCCAGGGATCTTCTGACCCAGGGAACACACCAGGGTCTCCTGCATTGCAGGCAGATTCTTTACTATCTGAGGCACCAGGGAAGCTAGGCCTCATGGTTTGAAATTTTTTCCAAGTGCATCACCATCTTGTGACTCTGGATTGCTCTGGTTTGCAAACAAATGGGTTTCCATGGTGGGAAACTTGCAAGGGTTGTGGGGAGGTGGGACAAGAACAACTGTAGAATGCATTTCAATAAGGTAACATGTCTCCTTTAAAGAATCCCACTGAGACTACATGCATGAACCAGGACTATTTCTCCAGGATAAAATGAAATTGTTGTTACTAAAGAAGGGAGAATAAATTTGGGGCAGACAAGATTATCAGATACATATCTCAGAGAAGGTAATCAGTAGATAAAAGAGGTTCAGAAAAAACGTGCTTCAGGAGGTCTGTAGGGTGAAAGATTTTTTTTTTGCCACACCATGTAGCATGTGGGATCTTAGTTCCCTGACCAGGGATTGAACCTGTGTCCCCTGAACTATGAGCATGGAATCTTAACCACTGGTCCACCAGCAAAGTCCTAGTGAAAGATTTTATCCAATGAGGGAAATCCTGGGAAGGTTCATGAAGAAGTTGTTTTTTTTGTTGATCATATGCACTCTTCTGATCCAAAATAACAAAGTCTGCATCCCTGTTGTCTCCTCTCCAAGCATCCAATGTATATACAAGTCATACTAGATTACCACGACCAGTGTATGATTCAGAAATAATTTATGTGAATTTAACAAATCATTAGTGAGGTGTGTTTGCTTTGATATCCTTGATGCTATTTTTGCATGAATAATTGCTAATTTAATTCAAATTCCTGTGTGGAAAAAAAAATGTGCTAATGGCTAGACAGACTTAGGTTTCCATGGCAACATATTGCTCTCAAGGATCAAGTGGAATATTGAAGTATTGGCTCACTAGGTGGCACAGGTTTATTTTTAATGTATTACATATGTAATATATAACAACAGTAGTATGGTTCATGAGTTAGGATCTCTGATATACCCTCTAGAGCAAAGAGGGAGGTTGTTTTTTGAAAAGCGTTTTTCACTTTGTCGAGTTGCTTAAAAGCTGTAGATATATTATTTTTTATCTACGTGTATTCTTTTACCTCCGTGTAGCTGAACATACATAAATGCAAAGGATATTTGCCCTGCCCTTCAGAAGTCAGCAAAAGCCTAGGAAGAAGGGAACAATACCAAATGAGCATCTGAAATTCTGCCATTGAAACATTCTCTGGGCTTAATATTCCAAAGTCTCTGGGATCTCATTATTCTATCTTATACCCAAATAGGATTATACAAGCTTCTTTTAAGCATGGTCTTTGCTTTTCATTCTCCAAACCTTTGAATAAGGTGTACCTTCTTCCATTCCTACATTGCTTGGTGAGAGTTTCCCAAATTCACGGGCCAGTAGAAATGCTCCCAGATCTTCTTCAGAGACCTGATGAGAAACTGCTGGCCCTCTTGCTGCGGTGTACAAACCTCGATGTTTTCTTTGCTGGCCATACTGAGCTGATGCTCCCAATGTCAACGGTGATACTTCTCAAACATTAGATCTCATAGTTTAAGTCTTTTCTCCCACCTATAACATTATAATGAAGAGTATTAAAATCAGAGTGATGAGCTGTGAATCCTATTTTCTCCTTCATCCATTTCCTATGTGTCCCTGAGAAAGAAATGTAACCTTACTAAGCCTACATATTCTAACCTATAAAATGGGGGTAATAATAGTTCTTATTTCATAGAGCTGCAAAGATAAAATGCTAATTGGTTATGGTGATGACAACCAGGACAAAGGAGAGGGTAGTATAACTAGATGGGTGCAGGTGTGTGTGAGTATGTATGCAAACATTAATGCCTGATATGAAAGAGTGCATCTCCTAAAACCCATGGAGCATTTGTCAACTGTTTCATTGTAATGGCCTCAGGGAAAAAGATAAACACATTGGGTGCTTAAAATCCTGTAGCGATGCTTCATTCTATCAAAATTAAATTGCTTCCTAGTTTAGAATGTAAACAAATTTCTTTCATTTTCTTCTGTCATTTCCTAGATTTTGCAGTTCTCTTACACTTCCATGTTTTTCCACTTGTAGTTCCTTTTCCAAGGAATTTCTTTTTCAGTTTTTTTCACCATTCTGTCCTCCAATGCTCCCTCAATATTTAGCTCAGTGATTACCATTCCCCTCCTCTGGCCAAGTTTCTCTGATCCACCCTCCTCTAAGGCTTGGCAAAAAATCCCTTTTTGTTTTTGTGGCTGCCTTTTGTATATCTGTCAAGTACAGTTTTTTTCTAGATTTTAATTAATATGTTACTTAACTTTTAGTGCAAATAAATTATAATTACTCCTTTGTCTCTATAGTTTCAACATTTAGCCCTGTACCTGGCAGTTAATATAAACTCAGTAAAAAACACATACATTGATGAATGTAATAGTCTTTGGTATTATTTGACAAGTGGCAAATAAGACTATATTGTTCAGCACATTTCTACTCCCTCCTCCCTCACCCTTGTGAAGAAATGCACTTCCTTGCCTCAGTAACAGTAGTTTGCTAATACAACTTACTTTGGATATTAGTTGGCATGGCACAAGCAAAGGCCAGAAATATGTTTGTGTGATGTGGTTCTTATTTTGCATTCCTGCCTTTTGCCATGATAAACAAAACAAAACAAAAAAACATGGGTTTGATAATCACTAGCTCCAAGGAGGAAGAGAAACATACAGAGTGGATCTATGCCTACCAAATAACTTGAAGCCAACCTTCATCCAAGCCAGCCTAGATCAGCCAGCTGCCGCCTGACCTTACAGTCACGTGAAGATACCTACACTCATCTTGTTGTACGTCCTTGATTTGGGGGCTGGATGATTGGGCAGCATTTTTGTTGATATAGTAAACTGAGAAGAAAATTGATAGCAAAGTGTGTTGCACTGTCATAACTGAATCTCAACTACGTGAAACCAGCTTTGGAAATGATTAGCAGGAAGGAGGCTGGAAAAATGTCAACTTATGTTATGTGGGGGGGGGGACCATTAGAGAAAACTGTTGCTTGTGTTAAGTGGAAGATAGGAAGATGTACCCAATTTATTTCAGCAGCCAGGCAGATTCATTTAAGAGAAAAGTGTTGATTCTGTACATCGACTTTTGCTAGCCACATTTTAACACTAGCTATCTATGTTACACGCGGTAGTGTATACATCTATATGTATCACAATCTTATTCTCCCAATTCATCCCATCCTGCCCTCCGCACCCCTCGTGTCCACAGCTCTCTTCTCTACATCTGTGTCTCTATTCTCGCCCTGCAAATAGGTTCATCAGAACCATTTTTCTAGATTCCACATGTATGCCTTAATATACTATACTTTTATTTTTTAATTATTTTTTATTTTATTTTTAAACTTTACAAATTGTATTAGTTTTGCCAAATATCAAAATGAATCCGCCACAGGTATACATGTGTTCCCCATCCTGAACCCTCCTCCCTCCTCCCTCCCCATACCATCCCTCTGGGTCGTCCCAGTGCACTAGCCCCAAGCATCCAGTATCGTGCATCAAACCTGGACTGGCAACTCGTTTCTTACATGATATTATACATGTTTCAATGCCATTCTCCCAAATCTTCCCACCCTCTCCCTCTGCAACAGAGTCCATAAGACTGTTCTATACATCAGTGTCTCTTTTGCTGTCTCGTACACAGGGTTATTGTTACCATCTTACTAAATTCCATATATATGCGTTAGTATACTGTATTGGTGTTTTTCTTTCTGGCTTACTTCACTTTGTATAATAGGCTCCAGTTTCATCCACCTCATTAGAACTGATTCAAATGAATTCTTTTTAATGGCCGAGTAATACTCCATTGTGTATATGTACCACTGCTTTCTTATCGATTCATCTGCTAATGGACATCTAGGTTGCTTCCATGTCCTGGCTATTATAAACAGTGCTGAGATGAACATTGGGGTACACGTGTCTCTTTCCTTTCTGGTTTCCTCAGTGTGTATGACCAGCAGTGGGATTGCTGGATCATAAGGCAGTTCTATTTCCAGTTTTTTAAGGAATCTCCACACTGTTCTCCATAGTGGCTGTACTAGTTTGCATTCCCACCAACAGTGTAAGAGGGTTCCCTTTTCTCCACACCCTCTCCAGCATTTATTGCTTGTAGACTTTTGGATTGCAGCCATTCTGACTGGTGTGAAATGGTACCTCATAGTGGTTTTGATTTGCATTTCTCTGATAATGAGTGATATTGAGCATCTTTTCATGTGTTTGTTAGCCATCTGTATGTCTTCTTTGGAGAAATGTCTATTTAGTTCTTTGGCCCATTTTTTGATTGGGTCGTTTATTTTTCTGGAGTTGAGCTGTAGGAGTTGCTTATATATTTTTGAGATTAGTTGTTTGTCCATTGCTTCATTTGCTATTATTTTCTCCCATTCTGAAGGCTGCCTTTTCACCTTGCTGATAGTTCCCTTTGATGTGCAGAAGCTTTTAAGGTTAATTAGGTCCCATTTGTTTATTTTTGCTTTTATTTCCAATATTCTGGGAGGTGGGTCAGAGAGGATCCTGCTGTGATGTATGTCAGAGAGTGTTTTGCCTATGTTCTCCTCTAGGAGTTTTATAGTTTCTGGTCTTACGTTTAGATCTTTAATCCATTTTGAGTTTATTTTTGTGTATGGTGTTAGAAAGCGTTCTAGTTTCATTCTTTTACAAGTGGTTGACCAGATTTCCCAGCACCACTTGTTAAAGAGATTGTCTTTAATCCATTGTATATTCTTGCCTCCTTTGTCAAAAATAAGGTGTCCATATGTGCGTGGATTTATCTCTGGGCTTTCTATTTTGTTCCATTGATCTATATTTCTGTCTTTGTGCCAGTACCATACTGTCTTGATAACTGTGGGTTTGTAGTAGAGCCTGAAGTCAGGCAGGTTTATTCCTCCAGTTCCATTCTTCTTTCTCAAGATCGCTTTGGCTATTCGAGGTTTTTTGTATTTCATACAAATTGTGAGATTATTTGTTCTAGCTCTGTGAAGAATACCATTGGTAGCTTGATAGGGATTGCATTGAATCTATAAATTGCTTTGGGTAGTATACTCATTTTCACTATATTGATTCTTCCAATCCATGAACATGATATATTTCTCCATCTATTAGTGTCCTCTTTGATTTCTTTCATCAGCGTTTTATAGTTTTCTATATATAGGTCTTTAGTTTCTTTAGGTAGATATATTCCTAAGTATTTTATTCTTTCCGTTGCAATAGTGAATGGAATTGTTTCCTTAATTTCTCTTTCTGTTTTCTCATTATTAGTGTATAGGAATGCAAGGGATTTCTGTGTGTTGATTTTATATCCTGCAACTTTACTATAATCATTGATTAGTTCTGGTAATTTTCTGGTGGAGTCTTTAGGGTTTTCTATGTAGAGGATCATGTCATCTGCAAACAGTGAGAGTTTTACTTCTTCTTTTCCAATTTGGATTCCTTTTATTTCTTTTTCTGCTCTGATTGCTGTGGCCAAAACTTCCAAAACTATGTTGAATAGTAATGGTGAAAGTGGGCACCCTTGTCTTGTTTCTGACTTAGAGGGAATGCTTTCAATTTTCACCATTGAGGATAATGTTTGCTGTGGGTTTGTTATATATAGCTTTTATTATGTTGAGGTATGTTCCTTCTATTCCTGCTTTCTGGAGAGTTTTTATCATAAATGGATGCTGAATTTTGTCAAAGGCTTTCTCTGTATCTATTGAGATAATCATATGGTTTTTATTTTTCAATTTGTTAATGTGGTGTATTACATTGATTGATTTGCGGATATTGAAGAATCCTTGCATCCCTGGGATAAAGCCCACTTGGTCACGGTGTATGATCTTTTTAATGTGTTGTTGGATTCTGATTGCTAGAATTTTGTTAAGGATTTTTGCATCTATGTTCATCGGTGATATTAGCCTGTAGTTTTCTTTTTTTGTGGGATCTTTGTCAGATTTTGGTATTAGGGTGATGGTGGCCTCATAGAATGAGTTTGGAAGTGTACCTTCCTCTGCAATTTTTTGGAAGAGTTTGAGCAGGATAGGTGTTAGCTCTTCTCTAAATTTTTGGTAGAATTCAGCTGTGAAGCCGTCTGGACCTGGGCTTTTGTTTGCTGGAAGATTTTTGATTACAGTTTCAATTTCCGTGCTTGTGATGGGTCTGTTAAGATTTTCTATTCCTTCCTGGTCCAGTTTTGGAAAGTTGTACTTTTCTAAGAATTTGTCCATTTCTTCCACATTGTCCATTTTATTGGCATATAATTGTTGATAGTAGTCTCTTATGATCCTTTGTATTTCTGTGTTGTCTGTTGTGATCTCTCCATTTTCATTTCTAATTTTATTGATTTGATTTTTCTCCCTTTGTTTCTTGATGAGTCTGGCTAATGGTTTGTCAATTTTATTTATCCTGTCAAAGAGCCAGCTTTTGGCTTTGTTGATTTTTGCTATGGTCTCTTTTGTTTCTTTTGCATTTATTTCTGCTCTAATTTTTAAGATTTCTTTCCTTCTACTAACCCTGGGGTTCTTCATTTCTTCCTTTTCTAGTTGCTTTAGGTGTAGAGTTAGGTTATTTATTTGACTTTTTTATTGTTTCTTGAGGTATGACTGTATTGCTATGAACTTTCCCCTTAGGACTGCTTTTACAGTGTCCCACAGGTTTTGGGTTGTTGTGTTTTCATTTTCATTCATTTCTATGCAAATTTTGATTTCTTTTTTTATTTCTTCTGTGATTTATTGGTTATTCAGCAGCGTGTTGTTCAGCCTCCATATGTTGGAATTTTTAATCGTTTTTCTCCTGTAATTGAGATCTAATCTTACTGCATTGTGGTCAGAAAAGATGCTTGGAATGATTTCTATTTTTTTGAATTTACCAAGGCTAGATTTATGGCCCAGGATGTGATCTATCCTGGAGAAGGTTTCATGTGTGCCTGAGAAAAAGGTGAAATTCATTGTTTTGGGATGAAATGTCCTATAGATATCAATTAGGTCTAACTGGTCTATTGTATTGTTTACAGTTTGTGTTTCCTTGTTAATTTTCTGTTTAGTTGATCTATCCATGACACCTATACTATACTTCTAAACTCTGTGTAACTTGAAACTAGACTCACTTACTGCTTGATGATCACAATTAATTTGCTGATTGTGTGCTTTATAAAGAAGAGCCAAAAGTTTTCTTCATCTTGGCCTCCTGAACTCTGTCTGGACACTGGCATAGAGTTGAGGGGGATGGAGATGACTTGCCAACCTGTCAAGTGGATGTTCTCTTCACTCTCTGCCTTTTGCATGAGTGAGAAAAAAAGGCTCACAGAGGTCAGGCCCCTCAACTACAGTATAAGTGTTGGTATTTGGATACAAATCCTGGGGATGCATATTCAAAGCTCATGAATTTTCCATCAGGTCATTTTATTTCAATATGCTTCTTGGATTTGGCCAGATAAATCACATGTTTCTTAATATTTTCCTTTTTAATCAGCTGGATCTGTTAGTCCACTTCTTAGCTCTCCATTACAAAAAGATAACTTACATAGTCGATGATAATGTAAGACTCTGTAATTGCCATGAAACAACTCCATCACATATTAAGTTTAAAAAATTAGGGACACATATGCGAGTATCAATAACCTCAGATATGCAGATGACACCACCCTTATGGCAGAAAGTGAAGAGGAACTCAAAAGCCTCTTGATGAAAGTGAAAGTGGAGAGTGAAGAAGTTGGCTTAAAGCTCAACATTCAGAAAACGAAGATCATGGCATCTGGTCCCACCACTTTATGGGAAATAGATGGGGAAACAGTGGAAACAGTGTCAGACTTTATTTTTCTGGACTCCAAAATCACTGCAGATGGTGACTGCAGCCATGAAATTAAAAGGCGCCTACTCCTTGGAAGGAAAGTTATGACCAACCTAGACAGCATATTCAAAAGCAGAGACATTACTTTGCCAACAAAGTTTCATCTAGTCAAGGCTATGGTTTTTCTTGTGGTCATATATGGATGTGAGAGTTGGACTGTGAAGAAGGCTGAGCGCTGAAGAATTGATGGTTTTGAACTGTGGTGTTGGAGAAGACTCTTGAGAGTCCCTTGAACTGCAAGGAGATCCAACCAGTCCATTCTGAAGGAGATCAGCCCTGGGATTTCTTTGGAAGGAATGATGCTAAAGCTGAAACTCCAGTACTTTGGCCACTTCATGAGAAGAGCTGACTCATTGGAAAAGACTCTGATGCTGGGAGGGATTGGGGGCAGGAGGAGAAGGGGACGACAGAGGATGAGATGGCTGGATGGCATCACTGACTCGATGGACGTGAGTCTCAGTGAACTCCGGGAGTTGGTGATGGACAGGGAGGCCTGGCGTGCTGTGATTCATGGGGTCGCAAAGAGTTGGACACAACTGAGCGACTGATCTGATCTGATCTGATGCAAGTATGTGGTTTCTGGTAGTGGCTCAAATGGTAAAGAATCTGCCTGCAACGTGAGAGACCTAGGTTTGATCCCTAGGTTGGGAAGATCCTCTGGAGAAGGGAATGGCAACTCCCTCCAGTACTGCCTGGAGAATTCCATGGACAGAGGAGCCTGGCTGGCTACCTAAAAATCAGATATGACTGAAGCAACCAACACGTTCATTATGCAGGTATGTTAAACAAAGTTGCATTTTGATAAAAACCCCCTGTGTGCGTGTGTCTGCCTGTCAGCCTGAGTTCCCAAAGGTGTTTACTTAAATGTTAATAACGTTTCTTTCTAAATGGCATGATCAGAGGTCACTTTTAGCTGTCTTTTCCTTTTCCTGTTCTGAATGATCTACTTATTTATGGAACAACTCCTATGTTTCACTTTTACAAACAGATGAAACAGTAAAGTTATTTCCATTTCAGGAAGAAAACATCTAGACATATTTGGTCCTTTGTGAATTGAGATTTCAGTGTTTTAGGAGAAGCCTGGAGATTAGGTAAATCTAGAAAAGCTGCTTGAAATGAAAAAATTGCTGAGTGAGGTCCTCACACACATCCTGGTTTATTAGTTCAGTTTCCTGTTCACCTGCGTCCAGGTGTGATTTCTGATTCAACTTGGTCTCTGTTATAATAGTCGTTTCATGTGTACAACTTTTTACAGTCTATAAGGCCCTTTTCCTGATCTTTTCTGTCAAAACAAACACCCTTTCTATAAGGAATAAGGCCAGACATTGTATATTTTTATATTTAGGTCAAGGAAGCGAGATTGAGAGAGGTTAAGTGTCTTGCCAAGTCTCACACTAAGTCGAACGATGGGCTGGTGAGGCACATTGAAAAAGAGAGTCAATAAAGGTCAGTACAGGTTCATAACTACTGCCTTTGCAATTTGCTTTATTTTCTCAGGCTCTTCCCCACAGCAGAATTAGATACTCCCTCCTCTAATAAATATTGCACATACCTGTCATCCTAATAAGCATTTGTTTACATGTCTCCTTGACAGAAGATAGAATTTCAATTCCACAGAGCTTATCTCATTACCTGGCATGCAGCAAGTTCTCAACAATTGTTCATTGAATTAATATATGTCTTGTATCCTGGAGACCCTTGATGCAAAAGCAATTATGAAAAAGAAGTGCAGGTTATACCTCAGAAATATTACGAATTTGGTTCCAGATCACCATAATAAAGCAAATACCACAATAAAGCAAGTCGCACACTTTTTTTGTTTTCCCAATGCATGTAAAAGTTATGTTTACACAAGCCCTGGAGTGCTGCGATTCATGGGGTCGCAAAGAGTCGGATACGACTGAGCGACTGAACTGAACTGAACTGAACTGATAGTCTCTTAGAGATGAAATAACATTGTGTCTAAAAGTATACATGAAAGTGAAAGTCGCTCAGTCATGTCCAACTCTTTGCGAATCCATGGACTGTCTCACTAGGCTCCTCTGTCCACGGAATTCTCCAGGCAAGATTACTGGAGTGGGTTGCCATTCCCTTCTCCAGAGGATCTTCCTGACCCAGGGATCAAACCCGAGTCTCCTGAGTTGCAGGCGGATTCTTTACCATGTAAGCCAGCAGGGAAGCCCACTTACTTTAAAAATACTTTATTGCTAAAAAATGCTATTATCCAAGTCCTCAGCAAATTGTAATCCTTTTGCTGGTTGAGGGTTTTACCTGTGTTGAGGTCTTCTGATTGCTCAGGATGGTGCTTGCTGAAGGTTGGGGTGGCTGTGGCAATTTCTTAAAATAAGACAACAATGAAATTTTTGCAACACTTGACTCTGTTCAGGAATGATTAGCATGCAATGCTGACTGATAGCATTTTCAGATTTACCTATGGTAAATCTTCTTTCAAAATTTAAGTCAATCCTCTCAAGCCTTGCTACTGGCTTTATTAACTAAATTCATGTAATATCCTAAATCCTTTGTTGTCATTTCAACAATCTTCAGGGTTTTCACCTGGAATAGATTTCATCTCAAGAAGCCATTTTCTTTCCTTCTTTATCCGTAAGGAATAACTCCTCATCCATTCAAGTTTTACCATGGGAGTGCAACAACTCAGTCATGAGTTTGAGCTCCACTTCTAATTCTAGTTCTCTTGCTGTTTCTACCACATCTGTAGCTACTTCCTCCCCTGAAGTCAGAGATGACTGTGCGTTTTCTGCATGTAGCCATTCCCCACTTCTATCTATAAAAGCTCTTGCCCCACTGGTTGCCAGAGGCGGGGGAGTGGGCCTTTGGACAGATATCCGTCCTCCCCCGCAGTTGCCGGATTCTGAAATAGAGCAAACTTTCCTTTCCGCCAACCCAGCCTGTCTATTGACTCTTGAGTGGTGAGCAGCTGGACCCTATCTTTCAGTAACATTCTGTCTTCCTTCCCTCCTCTCCTCAGGGTAAGCTGCTGTGCATTGGGGAACAGACTGAATGGTCCCTACAGTCCCTTTCAGAACTAATGTTCTATTCTAAGTTTAGCTGGGCAATAGAATCTGCTGAAAGTCACAGAGTTACATTCTGCAGCTTTGGATGGGAAAGGGTTTTGCGGGAATTAAGAAATCAGCTGAGCAGTGCTGAGTGGGCCATGAATAGGAGAATGCCAGCAGATCATTTGAGACACTGTAATTAAAGCAGAAGCAGATTAAAGTTCTTCTAAAAGAGATGTCAGCAAAAAAAAAAAAAAAAGCAGTGGACGTGCCTAGAGCCTGTAAGGGACTCCCCAAAAGTTTATAGGTAAGAGAAACAGAGACAGATCCTAGGAGATGTGAACCTACTATAGAGAAATAAATGCAAGAGAAGTAGCGAATCAGGGCCATATCAACACAATGAAACCAGGCTAGGGAATAGGAAAATCAGGTGGAGTCCTCCTTTCATGTGGTGGAGTTTGCAATCCATCCAATGGGATAGTGATGGACAAGGGTTGGAAGGAAGGTGCTCTGTGGTCCCCGCTAAGGACCTTGAGCTTTGTGTGAGGGTCAAGGAGAGCCAGTGAGAACATTTGCTATTCTGCTTTCTTTTTTAAAAAGACTTTTTCTTTTTTTAAATCAACATAAATATGCCACTGTATACAGGTAAGGAAGAAGAGATACATACACTCTGAGTGTCTGAAATAGAAGAATCCTCTTAGTGTGGAAAGTCACAAACAGTGTTCACCTCCACCCCTACCCCAAAAGAATTTTGGCTGATATTTGAAGGATAAACATCCTACTTTGACAAAACCTACTCTAGCTTTTCACATTGTAGCCCTGATTCTGTCATGTGTGCATATGTACACACACATACGCAAACACACACACACATACATACATTGCTTAAACTTCTTCAGTAACTCAGCTAAGGTCATAATAGTTAGTGTGGCCTTCCATTGGCATTGGCTCAGAGGTTAAAGCGTCTACCCCCAGTGCGGGAGACCCAGGTTCGATCCCTGGGTCAGGAAGATCCCCTGGAGAAGGACATGGTAACCCACTCCAGTATTCTTGCCTGGAGAATCCCATGGACGGAGAAGCCTGGTAGGCTACAGTCCACGGGGTCGCAAAGAGTCAGACATGACTGAGCGACTTCACTATTCACTATTCCATTGGCATTACTGACATTTTGGACCAGGTAACTCTCTACTGTGAGGAGCCTATTCTGTGCACTGTGGGATGCTTAGTAAGTCTTCTTCCATTTTACCCATTAGATGCCAGTAGCATGGCCCCCTGGCTGTGACCATCAGAGGTGTATTCAGACATTGCCAAATACCCCATGGGGAGCACGATGGGGATGCTCCCCATGGGGACTTTTTCTATTTAAAAAAAAATTATTTATTTTTGGGTGTGCTGGGTCCTCGTTGCCACACTGGCTTTTCTCTAGCTGTGGAGAGCAGGGGCTGCTCTCCAGTGATGGGCCAGCTTCTCACGGCAGTGGCTTCCCTTGTTGAGGAGCGTAGGCTCTAGGGCATGTGTGTTTCCGTAGTTGTGGCTCCTGGGCTGAGTTCGTCCATGTCATGTGGGAACTTCCTGGATCAGGGGTCAACCCATGTGTCCTGCACTGGCAGGAGTAACCTGCTACCACTCCTGCTAGTGCAGGAGTTTACCACTGAGTAACCAGGGAAGCCCTCTACTCTCCTTTCAAGTGCTTGTTTTCAGAACTTAGCTCCAAATCATGATGTGGTTTCTCATTTGATCCTTTCTGATTTTCCTTGGTTTCTTTATAAGTTATTGGTTTTTCCTATTTGCCTCCAAATTCTTCACAAATATATCTGGTGATGGTGGTGGTTTAGTCGCTAAGTCATGTTTGACTCTTGTGACCCTATGAACTATATAGCCTGCCAGGCTCCTCTGTCCATGGGATTCTCCAGGCAAGAATACTGGAGTAGGTTGCCATTTCCTTCTCCAGGGGATCTTCCCCACCCAAAGATCAAACCCGTGTCTCCTGCGTTGCAGGTGGATTCTTTACCAACTGAGCCACCAGGAAAGACCTGTATATGTGTGATAAGACTCAAAAATACCTATATTTACTCATCTGTCTTTATTGATTTCCCCAGTTAGTGATTGTGTAAAACAGAAGGAAAGCCTTTGAGTATATGTGAACTGATTGTAGGAGATTACTTCACTTATAAAGAGCTTATCTCAATGTTCCCTCCTTTAGCAAGACTTCTTGGCAGCTGGGGACTCTGGGACTTCTTCCTGCCACATATGAACCACAAATAGACGAGGACTATAAGGGAGTTCATTGGTTTGGAAGAAGGTACTCAAAGGTCTCAGGTAAGTGGACAGGGGGTGCTGAGATGCTGTCCCTTCGGATCAGTCAGCTTTTAGATATCATCTGACCCAAGTCAGCATGAAAGAGTTTGAGGTTCTACTGTTTTGTAAAGATGCTGTTTTCAAAGAATCTCCAAGTACCTCTGTTTGCACAATGGCTGCACATGTGCTCTGTCCAGAACAGGACAGTCTTAGCAGACAGTATCTTGGAAAGAGTCTGTGGCCTCATATGAAATTAGGCTGATAATAAGCTATTCATAACTTTTTCATTTGCTAATAAAGTCATGCTTCTCTTTCAAGGGGCTCACCCTTGGGGTAAAGACCTTTCTGACAACACAGCTTTGACTGGCATGGCACTGGACTAAAATCAAGAGACTCAAGATCTACCCATGGCTAAAGAGCTTACCATTCACTGCCCTTGGTAAGTCATGCTTCTTCCTTGAGCTGAGATTATTTCAGTAAGATCAGGGGGGTAGATCTGATGACTTCCAGTTCACACCTACCTAGTAAAAGTCTATTGACATGTCTAATTTTTGGTTAGTCTTGTTTTCTAATTTTATGTATCTCAAATGAGAATTAATTGCAGAGGACAGATCTAGCTGAAAATTCAACTGTGTAGTTTAACAGATGAGGAAAATGGTAACTATAGTAAACACACACACACACACACACACGTGTGCACACACACACATGCACACACGCACACATGCCCCTGATGGATTGCGAAATAATACCTTCTGAGAATAAATATGTCAGAACTTGAGCAGGGGTTTTATTAAATTGCTGTGCCGTTTTCATGCTCAACCAAGTAAGAAGATAGAAGGAAAACTACCATGATTTCTTATTTAATCTGTGGCACATCTATCAAAATTCTTACTCGCTCATCTAATGCA
The DNA here is from genome assembly GCF_029378745.1 of Bos indicus. Classification (NCBI taxonomy): domain Eukaryota; kingdom Metazoa; phylum Chordata; class Mammalia; order Artiodactyla; family Bovidae; genus Bos; species Bos indicus. The sequence goes on along the minus strand of NC_091773.1, from coordinate 9,714,616 downwards.
TAGATTTTATTGTGAGAGATCTTTGTGTGTTGTTTTTGTTACTCTTCTTTGTCTGTCTTATTAAACTTTTAAAACATTTTTTATAACTTGTGCACTTCTCTATATATTTATGTATATACATAATCCATATATATATTTTATACACATATATCTATATACATATATGCCTATATATATATATTTCTTTTTTTTTGGATGTGTGAGCCATGCAGGATCTTAGCTCCCCAACCAGGGGTTGAACCTGTAGTTCCTGCAATGGAAGTGTGCCATCTTAAAAACTGAACCACCAGGGAAGTCCCTCTTTTATTAAACTTTAAGCTGAACAAAGGTGGGAAATCTCTCAGGCATTATTGTGTCTTCAATGCCCTGCCAGTTTGCAGTACCTGTGCTTAATACAGTTGAATTAAATCAACTTCTTCAGTGATTCTTGGAGTTCACCATTTACAAATAAAGAAAGTGAGAATCCATGGAATCAGAAATTAACCCTGGAGTAGAAAGAGATGCAGTTAGGCTCTGAAGCTAAATGCTCCTGATTCTCATCTGCTTTCATTCCACTAAGCCATTCTCTCTTGTAAGGTTATTATTTAGTGTAGCCAAGTTCTTGAACTTGAGGGATTCAAAAAATGTTTTGGCCATGTGACATGTGGGATCTTAGTTTCCTGACCAGGGATCAAACCCACACGCCTGCATTGGAAGCACAGAGTTCTAACCACTAAACTGCCAGGGAAAAGTCCCTGAGGGACTTTAAACTGCATACAGAAAACCCGATTTGCTCCAACTGCTCTCACCAGGAAGCCCATTTCCAACACTAACTTAGATCAATAATTCTGCCACCATGTCATCAGTTCATCCCGTGAGTTTAAGGCTTTGATCACTGTAATGCTAATGACTTTGGGGTTCTCACAAGTTAATTATCAAACATTATTCTTTTACTTAAATGAAACAACTTATTCAGCAGCACTGTTTCTTTTCTTTGAAGAGTTTAAATACCAATCACTATAGAGAAACAGATGGGGGAGAGAAAATCAGGAAGAAGGAGAAATTAAGAAGTGGAAAACAAACTAGCACGGGTCTCACCTGGACAGCACTTTTGTTTCCCTCTTCATACCCTTCCGCCAGTATCCTGGGACCCATGTCATTAGCTGGTAAGCGTTAGCACCACATCGAGGGTGTGCATGACTACACTCTTCAAGACAGAAACGTTGTCAGCATCTTAAGACAGTCAACCTCTGATGGGAACAGAAGGGCTGCTATTTGCAGATTTGGGGTTTTGTTCAGCAACCCCAAGTCACCTTTTTTAAAAAAGGTGGTTGTGAGATCACTGAGTTGTATAATAAATACTTATGTGAAATTAAATTATTTAAGACAAGAGGAAAAAATTTTTCCCACGGGGAGACATTTATGTAAAGATACACTTCTCATCAGGCTCATTTGATTTTTAAAATTCTTCTTTTTATATCCTTTTTAAAATTAAAATATAGTTGATTTACAGTGTTGTGCTAATTACTGCTTTACAGCAAAGTGACTCAGTTATATATACATATATATATATACACACATTCTTTTTTATATTTCTTTTCCATCATAGTTTATCCCAGGAGATTGGATACAGTGAAAGGGAATGGAAAATGCTTTATAATCCTATAACCATAATATTCTATGACTCAATGATTTCATTTTATACAAGGCATATTGGTAGTCAGAATGGAGAAATCTTTTTTGTTTCCAGATGAACTAGATTCACTATATGGGGTAGAGAGTTTAGCATTCCTAGAGGTGTTCAAACATAAACTAGATCATTTTTGGCAAATAGATTATAGAGGTCATTCAGTGGTTCTCAAATGTGGTCCACGATTCATAAACTTGAGAATCACCTAGAGTGTTGTTTGTTAAATAGTATTAATGAAGATCTCTGGTGACACAGTTCAGAGATATGTATTTTAAATAATTTGATTGGGAAATTCTGATATAGTCCAACATCTGAGACCTCTTGTGAGGCGGATTGAATATGATGAGAATTAATCTGATTTTAGGCCATATTTCCCCCCTTCCTTTATATTTTCTTTCAAATAATTCTGTGTGTTTGAAAAAAGCAAGGGTGGGGTATTACATCAACCAGAACTCCTTAAAAAATAAACAAACAACTACCATAGAACTTAGAGCCATATAGACAGTTGATCCTTGAACAGTGCAAGAGTTGGGGTGCTGACCGTCCACAGTTGAAAATATACTTATAACTTCACAGCCACCCCTCTGTATCTGCAGTTCTGCATCTGTGAATTCAACCAACTGAGGGCCATGTAGTACCTACTGTAATAATTACTTCATACTTTTTTATAAAAAAACAAATCCATGTCTAAGTGGACCCAAGCAATTCAAACCTGTGTTGTTGGAGAGTCAACTGTGTTGTTTAGTAGCTAAGTCATGTTAAACTCCTTTTTGACCCGATGGACTGTAGCCCACCAGGCTCTTCCATCCATGAGATTTCCCAGGCAAGAATACTGGAGTGTGTTGCCATTTCCTTCTCCAGGGCATCTTCTGACTCAGGGATCACACGCACGTCTTCTGCATTGGCAGGTGAATTCTTTATCACTGAGCCACCAAGGAAGACCAAGAGTCAACTGTGTACATGTAAATATTCCAAAGACTTGAGAAGAGGGACTCAAACATGTATCTGTACATTAATGTTCATAGCACCATTATTCACAAAAGTCAAAGGTGGAAAAACTCAAGTGATGATCAACAAATTAATAGATACACAAATTGTGTTACATACATACTATGGAATATTTTTCATCCATAAATAGGAATGGAAATTCTATATAGGCTGCAACAGAGATGAACCTTAAGGACATAAACTAGGTGAAATAAGCCAGACACTAAAAGCCAAATACTGCATGTCCCACTTATATGAGGCACCTGCAATTGGCAAATTCATAGAGACAGAAAAGTAGAACAGAGGTTACCAGGGCCTGGGAGGAGTGAGGAATGTGGAGTTTTTATTCCATGAGTACAGAGTTTCAGTTTGGGATGATAAGAACTTTTGGGTGTGTGTAGAGGTGATGATTTTACAACATTGCATGCTGAGTTGCTTAAGCTGTGTCCAACTCTGTGACACCATGGACTGTAGCCCTGCAGGCTCCTCAGTCCATGGGATTCTCCAGGCAAGAATACTGGAGTGGGTTGCCATGTCCTCGTCCTGGGGATCTTCCCGACCCAGGGATCGAACTTGAGTGTCCTGTATTTCCCACATTGCAGGCAGGTTCTTTACCACCTGGGAATTAACTTAGTACTACTAAACTGTGCACTTACAGATGCGTAAAATGATAAATATTATGCTATATAATTCCATCCCTGGTTGGGGAACTAAGATCCGACATGCCAGAGAGTGAAAGTGTTACTCGCTCAGTAGTGTCCGATTCAGACCCCATGGGCTGCAACCCAACAGGCTCCTCTGTCCATAGGATTTCCCAGGCAAGAACACTATTCCCTTCTCTAAGGGATCTTCTCAACTCAAGGATCAAACTTGGGTCTCCTGGATTGCAGGCAGATTCTTTACTGTCTGAACCACCAGGGAAGATCCCACATGCCACAGGGCAATGAAACTCAAGTGCCATAACTAAGACCCTAAGCAGCCAAAAAAAAATTTAAACTTTAAAAAAAAGATTTTGAAAAAGAGAAGAAATCCTGCACTTACAGTGAGTAGGCGAGTCTTGTGAAAAAGACTATTTTAGCTTAATAAACTTTCATTACAAAAGAAGAGTACTAGCTTCAAATACCTGATGGGTTGAACGTCCCTTCAGGCAAACCCGCATCTTCAAAACATTGGACGAGAGAGTGAGGCAGGCAGAATGTCCCAGGACCACGCCCTGCACTGTCTTCCTGTTAACATTTCCAGATCTTGTAACATGTTCCCTCACTCATTTTTCTTCATGGCACATATTACTACCTGATTATATATTTGGTGCATGCATGGGTGCTCAGTCAAGTCCGACTCTTTGCGACCCCGTGAACTGTAGCCTGCCAGGCTCTGTCTATGGAACTGCCCAGGCAAGAATATTGGAATGGGTTCCCATTTCCTCTTCCAGGGGATCTTCCTGACCCAGGGATCAAATTGGTGTCTCCTGCGTTGGCAGGCGAATTCTTCACCACTGCACTACCTGGGCATGTGATTATACATTTATTTGTTTACTTAAAACGAATTGAGGAAAAGAGTTTTGTTCAGTTCACCGCTCTACTTAAAGCACCCAATATAGTGTGCCCAAAATCTACTAACACAAAGTAGGCAGACTACACTTATTTGATGAAAGAATAAGTGCAAATTCATATTCTTAAAGGTCAACTTTCTTAAAGTTCCTCCAGCACCTCCTTCTCCCACAAAATAAAAATTATGTCTGAGTCAGAGGTTTCTGTAGAGTGCTACCTGCTGCCTTCTGTCATAGCAACTAAACAGATGCTATAATAAAAGATACAGTGTTTGCTCACTTGTTTGCATTCTCTCTGGATTCTCAATTCCTCAGAAACAGGAACTGTGCAAACTATTTGGTGAATAGTTACCGAATGAAAGAAAGCATAATTTGGAAAGTGGGATATAACCAAGAGTAAACACTGGCAAGTGAACTTAAGGCAGAACCTAATATTTTTCTTCTCTTACTCTCAGTCAGATTCAAGAAAGTACATCTGTTCTGATTTGTTGTCCTAGTTATGTAAGCTTCTTGCTTCTAGCAGAGAATATCTAGATTAAAAGATAAAGATTGAGATAAAGATGGATTGTAGGATGCTAAAAATACCTGTTATTGTCTTTTGAACAGTGTCAGTATAGTAGGATCTAAATTAATCCTGGATTATTAATATTTCATGGTAAATCATTTGACAGATAAATCAAAGGCCATATTAAAATTTTTGATCTTTATAAACTAGTTCTCAAGGTTCAGGTAAGTTCAAGTATATATGAATACAAAAATTTGAGTGCATTTTAGGAAACTGTACATTGAAAATGGTAATTTTTTGTTAATAGTCATGATAATATATAAATTTAGAATTTAGAAAATATGAATTTAGAGAACATAGGTAATGAGTATGTGCATATTTTTATATATGTGCATATTTTTTTATATATGTGCACATCACCATATACTTTTGTATATATATGTACATTAATATTTTGTGTATTATTTAATTTTACACGTGGTCTTTTCCCCTATTTAATTATTCTTTAAAATTTCAGTAGTTATTTATTGTTCTGATAGTGGGATCATTTGCTTATTCAATCCCTTATTGAGGAGCACTTATGTACCTTTTGCAAAAATGGCAACACTTCTCTGTATTCTTGCAATGGTACTTTGAGACTCCTTCCATAAAAAGGTGAAGTCTGTTTCCCCACAAGGGTCTTTATGGCTTGCTTTGACCAATAGAATGTAGCGGAAGCAACTGTATTGTCTCTGAGCCTACATATCCAGAGGACTTGCCAACTTCTGTCTTCTGATGATGGTTATATAGGAATCATGAGAAATGCGGGCCCAGTTCCCTGATTCCCCAAGCTGGCAGGCAACTAACATCCAGAGGCAGAGACGCTCAGCTAATGCTAGTTGTCCACAGAAGGATGAGCACGTGCCTGCATGCTCAATTGCTCAGTCTTGCGCAACTCTTCACAACCCCATGGACTGTAGCCTGCCAGGCTCCTCTGTCCATGGGGTTTTCCAGGCAGGGATACTGGAGTGGGTTGCCATTTCCTCCTCCAGGGGATCGTCCTGACCCAGGGATCTAACCAGCATCTCCTGAACTGGCAGGCAATTTCTTTACCACTAAGTCACCTGGGAAGCCTGTCATGCTAGGATTTTTAAAAATCCCTATTCGCATTAGTTCTTAGAATGTTCACTAGCTCATATCTACCTGTTGAAGCTCTGTTCCTGCTTCACAACTTAACTCAAGATCCAACTGTAAGGAAATACTTTTCGCTCTTGGTATCCATGTTTGTTTTTTAACCTATCTATACTGGTGCATCTAGACTCTGATGCTGGGAGGTATTGGGGGCAGGAGGAGAAGGGGATGACAGAGGATGAGATGGCTGGATGGCATCACTGACTCGATGGACGTGAGTCTGAGTGAATTCCGGGAGTTGGTGATGGACAGGGAGGCCTGGTATGCTGCGATTCATGGGGTCGCAAAGAGTCGGACACGACTGAGCGACTGAACTGAACTGACTGATACTGGTGTTTGCCAGCTCTGCAAAATTAATAACACTTTCATGCCATTCCCTCCCACTAAAGCATGAAACCAGAGAGCACCAACCATTGACTGCTAGTGCAAATGTATAAATTTTGCAAATAGCAAGCTCTTCACATATACCTAGTAAATTAAATTTATTACGAAATCAAGGTCAGTGTACCTGACTACCAGATGTATGGATGGTTTCTTTTAAACTGGAGTGCATTTGCTTCCAAGATAGAAGGTAAATGCTTCTAACCTTTGAAACACTGTCCATAACACCAGGCTAGACAATAAAATTTATTCATCAATTTTGGAGCCTTAGAATAGTCTTTCATTTAAATTGGTATTCTGATAAAAAAAAAAAAAAACACTAAAAAATCGAGGACAAAGAAACAAGAAATTTTTTAAAAGGCAAAATTTGAGCCCTATCTAGTGGGCTCCCTTGGTGGTTCAGATGGTAAAGAATCTGCCTGCACTATGGGAGATGGGGGTTCAATCCCTAGGTCAGGAAGATCCCCTGGAGAAGGAAATAGCAATTCACTCCAGTATTCTTGCCTGGAGAATTCCATGGACAGAGGAGCCTGGTGGGCTACAGTTCATGGGGTCACAAAGAATCAGACACAAGTGAGTGAACTAGCACTTTCACTTTTTCCAGACCTATCTAGTGAGCAAATATCTAGCAATTTCAGATTTTTTTTTCAGCAAAAAAAAAAAAAAAAGAATTATGGAGTATATTAAATTTTGAAAAAAGGCTCACAGAAAACAGGATGCTGAAATTCACACCAACTGAAAACTGATGGAGAGAGACTATGAAAATGACACACTGGCCCTTTGTGCCGCTCCTCATCTGATGATCTGAGGTTGAGAGAACCAAGGACAACAAAGGAAATTAGGTCTTCCGCAGTTCTCATTAAGTGCTCGAGGAGCCTGACCACTGCTGAGATGAGCACTTCAAGGGCTTTGGAAAAGGAAAGTGCAGTTTCTTATTTCACCACCTTCATTGTGCTGAAGGAAATAAGAAATAGCTCTGAGACTAATAATAATAGTAATAGCATCCGAAGAGGCAGAGCCCAGTGGCACTTCCTAAAGGCAGCTTAAATAATTAAGCATCTCTACAGGCAAGCCACTGGGAATAAAGAAAGAAGAGCTGCAGTTCTGCCCATATTCCTTAAAGGGAAAAGGAGTTGGTGTGCCAATTATAAAATCTTGGAGTTGGGAAAAAACCTTTGTTTGTTCATTGATTTATTAATTTATTCAATCATTACTGAGCACTTAGCATCAGAAACCAGTCATTATGCACCAGCCAGGAGCTTTAATAATCATTTACTCCTACTTCTTCATTCTTGGGATGAAGAAACTGTCCTAACTGTGAAACCAGAAGTGAAGTGCTGTGCACAATTTGCTGTCTGGTTTGTCCAAACCTAGAACTACAACCTAGGTTCCTGACTCTGCAGTGAATATGCTTTTAATTACACTCCACTGGAGCTTTTTAAAGTGTGACTTGTGAATTACTTGATGAATGAAAAATTAATATTGTTAAAATGATCATACTACCCAAGGCATCTATTGATTCAAAGCAATCCCTATCAAAATACTAATGGCAACTTTCACAGACCTAGACCAAATAATTCTAAAATGTGTATGGAAACACAAAATATCCCAGATGACCAAAGTAATCTTAAGAAAGAAGAGCGATGGTGGAGGTATCATGAGCCCTCATTTCAAACTATACCACAGAGCCACAGTAATCCAAACAGTACAGGGCTGGGACAAAAACAGAAATATAGGTCAATGGTGCAGAACAGAGGGCCCAGAAATGAACCCACGCTCATATAGGTAATTAATCTACCAGAAAAAGGAGGCAAGAATATACAATGGGGAAAAGAGTTTTTTCATTAACTGTGCTGGTAAAATTGGACAACTAAGTGCTAAAGAATCAAACTGGACTACTTTCTCACACCATATACAAAAATAAGCTAAAAGCACATTGAAGACTTAAAAGTAAGACATGAACCATACAATTTCCAGGAGAAAACAGAGGCAGTAATTTCTTTGGCATCAGTCTTAGCAATGTCCTTTCAGCAAGAGAAACAAATGCAAAAATGAGTGGGACTGTATCAGACTGAAAATCTTTGCCCAGTGGAGGAAACTCTCAACAAAACAAAAAATCTGCCTACTGAATGGGAGAAGTAAACTGCAAAGTCTATTACTTGTAAGGAGTTAGTATTTAAAGCGAACAAATAACTTCATACTACTCACTGTCAAGAAACCAAACTACCCAGTTAAAAAACTGGTAGAGGACTGAATAGATACTTTTTCAGTGAAGACATACAGACGCATGAAAAGAACCTCAACATCACTAACCATCAGGAAAATAAATCAAAACCTAAATGAGATAACTTCACACATGTCAGAATGGTTTTATTTAAAAAATCAAATAACAAATATTTGCAAGGATATGGAGAAAAGGGAACACTCATGCACTGTTGGCTAGAAATGTAAACTGGTGCAACCATTGGGGAAAACAATATTGAGATTCCTTAAATAATTAAAAATAGAACTACCATATGCTCCAGCAGTTCTACTTTGGGTATTTACCTGAAGATGAAAAGACTACTTAGAAAATATATACGTACCCCTATGTTCATTGCAGCATTATTTGCAATTGCCAAGCAATTGGAAGCAACCTAAGTGCCCATCAATAGATAACTGTATAAAAAGATGTGGTGTATACATATATTAATACAATGAAATATACAAAAAATGAAATATCGCCATTTGTGACAACATGGATGGCCCTAGAGAATATTCTGCAAAGTGAAATAAATCAGATGAAGACAAACACGGCATGATTTTATTTATATGTGAAATTCAAAAAACAAATGACCAAATATAACAAATCTGAAACAGAGTCATAGATGCAGAGAACAAGCAGGTTGCCAGAGAGGAAGGTGTCGGGGGAGGAGATAAATAGGTGAGGGAGATTAAGTGCACACACTTCAAGTTACAAAATAAATGAATCACCCATATGAAATGTACAGTGTGGTGAGCCTAGTCAGTAATTATGTGATATCTTTGTATGGTGACAGATGGTAAGCAGACTTACTGTAGTGATCATTTTGAAATTATAGAGATATAAAATCACTATGTTATGTATCAGGAACTAACATAGTATTGTAGGTCAACTATAGTTCAAAACAAATGAACAAACAAGGTCAGAGAAAAATCAGATTTGTAGTTACCAGAGGCAGGGGTGGGGTGGGGTGTGTTCAGTTCAGTTCAGTTGCTCAGTCATGTCCTACTCTTAGCAACCCTATGGATTACAGCACACCAGGCCTCCCTGTCCAACACCAATTCTTGGAGCTTACTCAAATTCATGTCCATCGAGTCAGTGATGCCATCCAACCATCTCATCCTCTGTCGTCCCCTTTTCCTCCCGCCTTCAATCTTTCCTAGCATCAGGGTCTTTTCCAATGAGTAATTTCTTCGCATCAGGTGGCCAAAGTATTGGAGTTTCAGCTTCAGCGTCAGTCCTTCCAATGAATATCCAGGAAATATGATTTCCTTTAGGATGGACTGGTTGGATCTTCTTGCAGTCCAAGGGACTCTCAATACTCTTCTCTAACACCACAGTTCGAAAGCATCAATTCTTCGGCTCTCAGCTTTCTTTATGGTCCAACTCTCACACCCATACATGACTACTGGATAAACCATAGCTTTGACTAGATGAACCTTTGTTGACAAAGTAATGTCTCTGCTTTTTAATATGCTGTCTATATTAAAAAGGTTGGTCTTAACTTTTCTTCCAAGGAGCAAACGTCTTTTAATTTCATGGCTGCAGTCACCATCTGCAGTGATTTTTGAGCCCAAAATAAATAAAGTGGGTTGGGTAGAGGAGAGAAAATTAGATGAAGCCAGTCAAGAGGTACAGACTTCTAATTATAAGATAAACAAGTACTTTAGGGATGTGGTGTACAACATGATAAATATAATTAACACTTTGGTGTGTTATATATGAAAATTAACAGGGTAAATCCTAAGCCTTCTCATCAAAAGAAAAAAAACATTTTTTTAATTTCTTTTATTTTGTATCTATATGAGATAATGAGTGCCCACTAAACCTATTGTGGTAATTATTTCATGATTTATGTAAGTCAAAGCTTATTATTGACATAATATCAGATCTTTCTAAATTAATACAATCATTGATGCATTTTCCATAATGGGTCTATAATTTTCCTATACAAATAGACTTGTATACTTTTGTAAGGAGAAAAACATTTAAATATTAGAATTATCGAAATACTTGAAAGCTTCAGTTCAGTTCAGTTCAGTCGCTCAGTCGTGTCTGACTCTTTGCAACCCCATGAATCGCAGCACGCCAAGCCTCCCTGTCCATCACCAACTCCCGGAGTTTACCCAAACTCATGTCCATCGAGTCGGTGATGCCATCCAGCCATCTCATCCTCTGTCGTCCCCTTCTCCTCCTGCCCCCAATCCCTCCCAGCATCAGAGTCTTTTCCAATGAGTCAACTCTTCGCATGAGGTGGCCAAAGTACTGGAGTTTCAGCTTTAGCATCATTCCTTCCAAAGAACACCCAGGACTGATCTCCTTTAGAGTGGACTGGTTGGATCTCCTTGCAGTCCAAGGGACTCTCAAGAGTCTTCTCCAACACCACAGTTCAAAACCATCAATTCTTTGGTGCTCAGCTTTCTTCACAGTCCAACTCTCACATCCATACATGACCACTGGAAAAACCATAGCCTTGAATAGACGGACTTTTGCTGGCAAAGTAATGTCTCTGCTTTTGAATATGCTGTCTAGGTTGGTCATAACTTTCCTTCCAAGGAGTAAGCGTCTTTTAATTTCATGGCTGCAATCACCATCTGCAGTGATTTTGGAGCCCAAAAAAATAAAGTCTGACACTGTTTCCACTGTTTCTACATCTATTTCCCATGAAGTGATGGGACCGGATGCCATGATCTTCGTTTTCTGAATGTTGAGCTTTAAGCCAACTTTTTCACTCTCCTCTTTCACTTTCATCAAGAGGCTTTTTAGTTCCTCTTCACTTTCTGCCATAAGGGTGGTGTCATCTGCATATCTGAGGTTATTGATATTTCTCCTGGCAATCTTGATTCCAGCTTGTGCTTCTTCCATTCCAGCATTTCTCATGATGTACTCTGCATACAAGTTAAATAAGCAGGGTGACACTACACAGCCTTGACGTACTCCTTTTCCTATTTGGAACCAGTCTGTTGTTCCATGTCCAGTTCTAACTGTTGCTTCCTGACCTGCATATAGGTTTCTCAAGAGGCAGGTCAGGTGGTCTGGTATTCCCATCTCTTTCAGAATTTTCCAGTTTATTGTGATACACACAGTCAAAGGCTTTGGCATAGTCAATAAAGCAGAAATAGATGTTTTTCTGGAACTCTCTTGCTTTTTTGATGATCCAGTGGATGTTGGCAATTTGATCTCTGGTTACTCTGCCTTTTCTAAAAGCAGTTTGTCAATACTTAATCATATGTCCCATGCAAATGAATGGATAAAGAAGTTGTGGTGTATATATACAGTGGAACATTACTCAGTCACAAAAAGGAACAAATTTGAGTCAATTCTAGTGAGGTGGATGAACCTAGAGCCTGCTACATAGACTGAAATAAGTCAAAAAACAAATATCATATATTAACCCACATATATGGAATCTAGAAAAGTCATGCTGATGAACCTATTTGCAGGGCAGGAGTAGACACTCAGACATTGAGAACAGACTTACGGACAGTGGGCAAAAGGAGAGGGTGGGACAAACTGAGAGTAGCATTGAAATATATACATTAGCATATGTAAAATATTAATAGATAGCTAATGGGAATTTGCTTTATGACGAAGGGAGCTCAGCCTGCTGCTCTGTGACAGCCTAGAAGGGTAGAATGGGGTGGGATGTGGGAAAGAATTTCAAGAGGGAGGGGATGGATGTATACCTATGGCTGATTCATGTTGATGTATGGCAGAAACTAACACAAAATTGTAAAGCAATTTTTCTCCAATTAAAAATAAATAAACGTGTATATTGTCATATGTGAAATAGATCGCCAGTCCAGGTTTTGTGCATGAGGCAGGGCGCTCAGGGTTGGTGCACTGGGATGACTCTGAGGGATGGGATGGGGAGGGAGGTGGGAGAGGGGTACAGGATGGGAAACACATGTACACCCATGGCTGATTCATGTGAATGTATGGCAAAAACCACCAAAATATTGTAAAGTAATTAGCCTCCAATTAAAATAAATAAATAAATAAATAACTGAAAAAAAAATCTTTTAAAAATCCCAAGAAAACCATACATCCCGTGACTTGACAGAATGGATACTTATAGAAAAATAATATGGAGAAAATTTTCTTTATAGAAAATCAGGGGTAAATAAGGACTGAATTTTAGTAACTATATTTCAAACAAAGGATCTTCCTTAAATAATACATTTTGCTTTAGAAGCAGATCATCTGTGACCTCTGATGAATGAAACAGCTTCATCTCACATATGTATTAGTCATCTTTGCTATAGCAATATGCAGCCCATAATCTCAGGAGCTTATAACAAGGAGCCTTCATTTCTCACTCGGATTACACGTCAGCAGCTGCAAGGTGACCGCTATCGCTCTTCTCTATTATCTTCTCATGTGAGGGGCCCAGGCTGAAAAAAAAAGTCCCTCTTCAGAGAACACCATTATCCTGGAAGCAGGAACCAAGAGCCTAACAGGGAATTGTACTACCTTCAGGTTGAATTAACAAAGGTCCCAGCCACTCACATCCATTGTCCAAAGCAGGTCACAAGCCCAACATCAGGGGGTCACAGATAAATAGTCCTTCCACTGTGAGCGTGAACACTGGGAGTCACATGGCAACAAGAGCAGATGTGTAAAACTTCTCCAAGGAAGGGGGGAGTGGAGGTGGGTAGGATAGCTAGGAGCAATAACAGAACCTCAGTAAATACTCACTGTCAGAGGGAAGTCAGTTTCTAGCCTGGTAAACAATCTTCTCTCATTCAGTCCTTCCTCTGCCTCCGTCCCTCACCTTTTCATTAAAGAACAGTTTACCCTGAAAGAATCGCTTTACTGAGCTATGTGGGGTTGTTTGTTTTTTAACAACTTGAACCCTGCAGACATTTATTTATGTCAATGATTTATCAGATTTAGTATCTATGTATTGAGGGTAAAACACTCATGGGGAATCATGGTAAATAGCAATTTTTTTTTTCATCTGCTCCCCCCCCCCTTTTTTTTTTTTGAGGTGGACCATATTTAAAGTCTTTATGGAATTTTTTACAGTGTTGCTTCTATTGTCTTAATGTTTTGGTTTTTTGGCCTTGAAGCATGTGGGATCTTAACTACCAGACCAAGGATCAAACCCGCCACCCCGCATTAGAAGGTGAAATCTTAACCACTGGACCACCAGGGAAGTCCCCCATCTTCTACTCATTTAAAGCCAATTGACTGGAATATAAAAGCAGTCATACATACACAAAGGGTTACATAGATAATCACTGTGTTCCTTAGGGTCACGAAAACATTTTTTTTCCTCCTAAAAGCTAAATAGAGGAAAAGTAATATAGATTGAGTAAAAAAAAAAGAAATAGGCAACAATACTAAGTAAGAGGAATGTTAAAAGATATTTTTCAGATAAGGAAACATTATTGACCTTGGTTTATTTCAAGTACCTATAATTAAAGGAAATTGAGATGAACATTGATGAACCCGTGAGCCATTGAATCTTTAAGAAAATGGAATTGGCAAAGATATGTAATATGCTTTTAAAAAGACGAATCTCGGATGACTTCAGGGTTCATGGCTTGGGTAACTGCCCAAGTAAGTCTTCTAGAAACTGGTTCTTTGACCTTGGGTATATCTCTTTCCCTCTTTTGTCTCACTTTCCACATTTGTAAGATTGCCAAGTTGAATGTTCTTTAAGGTTTCTTCCAGCTCTCTTTTCTTTACTTCTAAATCTTCTCTTTAGATAATTTAAGTTTCTTTCCGCCTCCAGTGGCTTCTGTCGTTCAACCTGCCTGTTCCGTTGGCCCTGAGTCCAGACACTTGCCACACTGCGGTCGATGTGACGTTGCTATCAGCTGAGTGCTGACCCCGTCCAGCTTGTTGGTGACACTGTGACCACAGGAAATAATGAGCTGAGAGTGTTTCCATAATCAGACTCATTTGAAAGCAATTAAATCTAAGTTAAATGATAAGGCTTTGTATTACTTATGTCAGGGTTGGAGGCAGTGGGTGATCATATCATGTTCAGTTGACACAAAGAATAAAAAACTGTAAGGGAAATGTTAACTGGGAATAGACTATCTTAACTATGCGAGTTGGAATAAAAGTGGCAGTAAACACGTAATCAAACTGAAGAGTGCAGTTTTCACAGGGATCACGCCCCCGTATGGAGGCCCAACTGTTTCATACAAGATACCTGAGCATTTATAGATCTTGGTGTTGTGGGGAGGTCCTGGAACCAATCCTCTGGGGTACAAAGGGAGGACTGTATTAAAGCAACAACTTGGAGAATTCTAGGGAATTCTGCAGAGTGTAAAAAAGCCAATCTCAAGGGTCACAAACTACATGACTCCATTTATATAACCTTCTTAAAATGAAAACGATATAAAAATGCATGGCGTATTAGTGTTCACCAGAGGTCAGGGATGAGGAGAGGCAGAGAAAAAGGTGACAGAGGCCACAAACAGCGGCACAAAGGCCTTTTCAAAAGCCCCTCTCCCACTCCCAGTTGCCTGGTGAAAATAAAGCAGAACACAGAAGAGACATCTTTATGTACACTGGGGTGACAGACATTTCTGATAACATATGCAACCCTTCTCCCTTATTTCCATTTATATGATTTCCTGTTAAGTCACTGATTGATTGGAGACACTAACGAGAGAAAACGCGATTGCCTAAAATATGGGCTGTCCCCTAGAGGAGGTTACTCCATGGAAGATGAAAAGGTCTTTGTTGATTTATACACTTAGACCCAATAGCATGAATTGTTGTTCTGAAATTTCAACAATTGCCCAAAAGGGCATTGTTTGACAGAATAAGAGAGGTGAAGGAGTTTGCTCACAGTCACACAGCTGGAAAATACTGAAATTGAAATTTGAACCCAGAGATAAATAGAGAGACCAAGCCTTTACTCACTGAGGATTTTACTCTTGTTCTCTTATTAACTGAGCAATGTCACTCATTGCCTCTCTATTTCATTATCCTTGGGATAGACATAAAACCCCTACCTCAGGACTTCCCTGGTGGTCCAGTGGTTAAGAATCTGCCTACCAGTGCAAAGGACACGGGTTTGATCCCTGGTCTGGGAAGATCCCACATGCTGTGGGGCAAGTAAGTCCACTAGCAGCCACCACTGAGCCCACTTGCTCCTGGGCCTGCGCTCCACAGCGAGAGAAGCCGCCACAAGGAGCAGCTTAAGCACCACAGCCGGAGAGCGGTCCCTGCTCGCCGTCACCAGAGAAAGGCCTACATAAAAACGGAGACCCAGCACAAAATTAAAAGACAAAAGCAAAACCCTGCCTCTTAAGGACTTTGTGAGTTTTCAATGAGACAGTGTAGTTAGAGACTGCATGCATTTTAACATTGTCTATAAACATTAGGAAGTGAGTCTCTTTTATCTAGAACAAAATGTGTGACAGCAGTGTTTAATAAAATCTGCAATAGACTGAAGTCAAGCTAACCAGTTCCCTTCGTTTAGCAAGATGGTATGCTTCTAATTTGCAGAGAAAGAGGAAAATCACGAGAAAATGAGCTGACATCCAGCACTTATTAAGAAAAGTCTAAGAAAAAATACACTTGGGCAATATTAATTCAATTGCATTCGAAGTATCTTTTTATTTCTTCCTGAACTTGATAAGGAGGGTGGTCATTTACAATCTACGGGACCAAAATTTGTTTAAAAAAATGTGTGTTTGTATGCTGGTTGGGGGTTGTTTGTTGGATGAAATGGATCACGTCATGCCTGAGAACTTATTCAGGACATTTATTCAGATAATGCATTTCACATGCTGCTTGAGCTCTAGTTGAAGTTGGAATTTCTGTCATTTGAGAGAAAAGAAAAATATTCACATCTACAGAAGTCATTTGCAATTCTCTAGACCAGAAGAAATCATGAGATTTTTGAATCGGATACTATCTTGCCATCTCACTTTTCTCTGGATCTCAATTTCCTAATTGCAAAACAGATTTGGTTCTATCACTTTTGGGCTTCCCTGATAGATCGGTAGGTAAAGAATCTGCCTGCAATGCAGGAGACCCCGGTTCAATTCCTGGGTTGGGAAGATCCCCTGGAGAAGGGAATGGCTACCCACTCCAGTATTCTGGCCTGGAGAATTCAATGGACTGTATAGTCCATAAGGTAAAGATTCGGATACGACTGAACGACTTTGACTTCACTTCTATCATGTTTAAGGTATCTCCATGTCTCATGCTGTATGCAGTGCTGAATTGAATGCTAACGGACTTGTTAACTGTCATACAGATGGAAAATGCCTCCTCACCACCCACCTGGACTTTCCCAGAGTCTTTTTGGTTCATCCTTGAGAATTGAACTTTAAATTTAGCTGAGAACCAGTAGAGAGATTCATAGCCAAAGGGAAACTGCAAATGGCTCCCCAATTATCCTCTTTTCTGCAGAAGTTCATGAGAACCCTGAGTTGGCTATACATCCTCTTCCCTTCACAGTAAGGAAGATAGTTCCATGAAAAATTCATTGGTGCTTTGGAGTCTCAGCGCTCAGTTCTCCCGCCTCAGAGGGTTCGTAACTCTCCTGAAAAAAGTGGGTTTAATCTGCACAGAAGACTATATCTGAATACTCAATCTTGCCAAGACAGGAGGTAATATATGCGTTTGCCTCTTTGTGACATACTGCATAGTATTACCTGTCACTTTCCCTGCGTTTGCAGCAGTAAGAACATGGAAGGGTTATTAACAGATGGAGCAAAATGTGTGTTCATTTGGATTATATGGCAACATCCGCAGAATGGAATTTAAAGTCTTGTGCTTATGTTTTCATGCACAGCAATAATTTGATGGCTTATAGCCCTAGTGCATTTAAAAGCAAGAAAAAAAATTCCTCCTTTATGTAACAGGCTTGATGGAAACCCCCACTATACTTTCTTAATGAAGTCATGCCTCATACTTTTCAAAAAACACATTTCATTTGACTCAATTCCTCAAGCAGTATTGAGCCCCGTGTTAGATGCTGGGAATATAAACATTAAAAAGACATGATTCCTATTCTCATGAAGCTCAAAATTTGATAGTGGAAAGAGGCAAGGAAACACAGATTTAGAGCCTAGCATAGCAAGTGCAATGAAATGGCCATTTGAAAGTATACAGAGATTGTACAGAAGGAATTCTGGACTGTGCAGCAGGAGGAGTTGGAAGATGCAATATCTGGGATGGATTTAGAAAAAGGAGGTAGAACAAATGAATCAAGCAAGGCTGTTGCTGTACTCCAGGGAGAAAGAACAATACATGCACAGGTACAGAGGCATGAAATAGGTTGGTATAAAATTTTTCTGATGACAGCTGTAGCCACTGTGGCCACAGGGACTATGTCAAGACAGAGGCCATGGCTGGAGAAGATGCTGAAAAGATTCAAGTTGGACAGGAGGAAAAACGGGAGCGCACCCTAACGCAGATAAAGACCAAAACTACAGCAGCGATCGTAGGTATGGAAACTGGGGGTCTGGGAAATTTTAGGAGGAAGGACAGGAAGGATAGGGTGACTCCAGTCTTTGGGAAGGGCGAGGTGATGGGGTAGGTGGAATCAAGGATGCCTGTCGGTCTGTCTCTGAGTGTGTTCAGGTGCAGCCACACACCTACCTGTTTTTCTTGACCACACGTTTCCGTGGGCTTTTGGCTCCGCAGCAAACACAGCACTGAGCTTCTTTCCTGAAAAAAGTGGCCCATGGTTTCAGAGCTTCAGGAACAAAGTTTAACTTTTAGGGAAAGTATTTAGAAACCTTCTTAATGTCACGTCTAAACCAAGTTTTCTAATCTTATCACTATAGGTGAAACGTTGATCTGCCTGACTCCTCTATCTTTATGTCATTTTACTAAGAAGAAGAAGAATATTATTCTAAGCACTTTCCAACACCAAAATACAAGTTCAGTTTTTCTTTTTCAACCATACTCATCTTTCTCCTCCTTAGTTTACTTGGAGAATGAGTACATTATTCATCTCTTTAGTGCTGCTGCATTTCTTCATTTGTGCCAGTTTTCCTCACATATACACTCCTATTTCTATGGTAATTCATTCCCCAGGCTTCTGACTTGGCAGAGGGTGTAACTTTATACTGCGTCCCTGAGTAGACCCTGCTCTGTAATGAACCATTTGCCTGAGGTTTTCTACCCTATGTCTTTTGATTGGAGTATTTAGTCTATTTACATTTAAAATAATTCTTGATGGGAATGTACTTACGGCCATTTTGTTACTGGCTTGGGGATTGCTTTTGTAGTTCCTTTTTGTTCCTTCTTTGTTTGCTTCCCTTGTGATTTGATAACTGCAGTTTGCTTAGCTCTTTCCTGAGGCTTTTGTCTCAGTCCTTCATTTGGAGTGTATTTCTCTGCTGCCTCATTTTACCTAATTCTGTGTTTTTATTTCTACATATTAGGTGTGCAGGTGCATGCTCAGTCATTCAATCATGTCTGACTCTTTGCAACACTAGGGAATATAGCTGGCCAGGCTCCTCTGTCCATGGGATTTTCCAGGCAAGAATACTGCAGTGGGCTGCCATTTCCTTCTCCAGAGGATCTTCCCAACCCAGGGATCAAACTCACATCTCTAGCATCTCTTGTGCTGGCAGGCAGATTCACCACTGAGCCACCTGGGAAGTACCACATATTACATAAGAGGGGCTTCCCTTGTGGCTCAGCTGGTAAAGAATCCACCTGCAGTGAGGGAGACCTGGGTTCGATCCTTGGGTTGGGAAGATCCCCTGGAGAAGGGAAAGGCTACCCACTCCAGTAGTCCATAATGTTGCAAAGAGCTGGACATGACTGAGCGACTTTCACTATTCACGATTCTGTTTCCTCATCATGGAGAAGTGCCCTTATTAGGACACACCCAATGGGGCCCAGCAACATACTCCCCTCTGGTCACTAGAGCTGTATGCTCTAGGGGTGGCCCCATGTGGCTGCACGGGTCCTTCCCTTGTGGTGAGGCTGACCACTGCGGGGTCTGTCTCATACAAAGGCTGCTGGCCCACTGGTGTTTTGAGCCAGTGCCCAGGGCAGCTGGCAGCAGGCCTTTGTGGAGTAGGAGGGGTTCCTGCAGCTGGTGTTGGTGGGTTGGTGGGTGGGGTCAGGTCTGAGGCTCAGGGCTGGATACTGCTTGGTTCTTGAGTCTGCTTGCCCTGGTGCCAATCAGCAAGTGGGGCAAGGTAAGCCCTTAGTGCCAGCAGGCTAGAAGGAGAACTCCAAAATGGAGCTTGCTAACACTGGTGTCCTTACGGTAGAATGAGTTCCGAAAAACTGCTGCTAGCATCCCTGTCCCAAAGGGAGTCCCGGTCATCCTCTGCTTCTCCAGAAGGCTCTCCAGGATCAGAACGAACTTCTGATCCAGGCTCTTCTCAGATTAGCCCTGGTGTGTCAGGTCTTGGAGCATGTGAGAGTTAAGAGTAAAGTACCTGTTCCCTACAGCCCTCTGGCTCTCTTGTGAGTAAGCTCTACTGGCTTTCGAAGCTAAATTGTCTAGGGGCTTGTGCAGGATTCTCAGGCTGGGAAACATGTAGGGCTCAGACCCCTCAGTTCCTAGGGTTTAACTTGTGCAGTTGTGATTATCCTCCCATTTGTGGGTCACCTACCCAGAGTCTGGGTCTTGACTACACTGGGTCTCGGCCTTTCCTATCCATCTAGATGTGGTTCTTTCTCTCTCTCTCTCTCTTTTTAATTTACTCCACAAGTCAGCACAAGTGATATTCTTTCTTTCTTTCTCTTTGTTTCGTGTTTTGGCCTTGCCACATGGCATGTGGGATCTTAGTTCCCCGACCAGGAATCGAACCCAAGCTCCCTGAATTGGAAATGCCAAGTCTTAACCATTGGACTGCTAGAGAAGTCCCCTGTGGTTCTTTCTACCCCTTTAATTGCAGGAAACCTTTTCTGCTAGTGTTCAGGTTGTTCTTAGTGATAGTGAGTCTGTAAACAGTTGTCATTTTGATGACCCTGTCTGAGAAGAGAAGCTTAGGTCATCCTATTGCACCATCTTGATCACTCCACTCAAAACAACTCTTTCAAAAAATTTTTTTAATTAAAAAAAAAAATGCAGCTCTAGGCTATTCTGGCAAATGGTCCAGAGATCCTTGCCAACAGAATTCTATCAATTTAGGCTTCTTTTCCTATTTCTTACTCTGTGTATACTTAAGTCATAAAATTCAGAAATTTTATTATTACGCATTGATTTTTACCCAGTGCCCAAGGCTGAGAGATTGAATATTTATGAAGTTTCTAATATGTACCTTATTCTTAAAGTACATTATTTAATTCAGTTTCTTCATACATCTTTTAAGGTAAGCAAACCAAGGTTCTCAGAGGTTGAGTTGCCTGATGTAACACGACTAAAAAGTCTTATAGCAGCAACTTGAAATCAGGACCCCAAAACTCATGTCCTTTAAAATCTTAAAATACTGACCCCAATGAAATTTTCTCTAGTTTAAAATCTGGGGACCTCTATGGTGGTCCAGTGATCCAGTGTTGTCTCCAAAGCAAGGGGCACCGATTTGATCCCTGATCGGTGAACTAAGATCCCTTGTGTCCTGCCGTGTGGCCAAAACAAACAAACAAAAAATCGAAATCTGAAATGTGCAGCAATAACTCAGGAATAAGTTTGAATTCCTGTGACACCGCTGTTGTCAGTTGTGTGCTTTCTGAAATTAAAGGTGGTTTAATGGAAAGCTTTTTTACAGAAGAAATCTGCAGATTGAAGAAATGTAAAAGGCGTCGAATCACATGTAGTTATAATTACAAGTTTTAAAAAGTGTCCATTTCATAGCTGAGAAAATGGCATATTTTTAGACAATTCAGGAAAAACACTTATTTTGTATCCCAAAAGAGGAATCATTCTCTTATAATGGATTGCTTTATGGACATTGAGGTACATCAGTGTACCTCAAAAATAATGTGCACAGTATTTTATGTATGTCTGCTCAGGGAAAGAGAATCTAATCGTTGCGTTTTGGCCAATAATGATTATGACATGCTGTAGCAGTGTTCTATTTCAATAGGATAAATGATCCCCTTGAACATGTGTGCTGCTCTTCGTTTCACAAAATGCTTTCAGTAATGGAAGTCTGTTTGATTTATTTGATCCTCACAACAATGCTAGCAGAATGAACATCCCAGTTTCAGCAAGAGCAAAACTGAGAGTCCCATGGTCACAGTCGAAGGCAATGTCGGAGCCACACAGGGAGCTTGTAAGTGGTGAAGCTGGGAATGGTGGCCAGGATTTGAACTCCTGGGTTCTCCTCATTATCACCCGTTGCTTGCAGAAAATTAGCCTACCTAATACATTGGATTTATAAAGAGCATTTAGATTCTACTAGATTATTTGTTTCTCAAATTCTTTGTCCATTTAAAAAATGGGGTCAAGTGTCTATTATTGAGTTGTAAGTGATCGTTATATATTCTAAATACGGTATGTCCCCTATCTGCACATAAGACATATACCTTATCAGATATATAATTTGTCAATATTTTCTAACTGTAGGTTGTCTTTTTGCTTTTTTAAATTCATGTGTGTATGTATGCAAGTGCTCAGTTTTGTCCAACTCTGAAATCCCATGGACTGTAGCATGCCTGGCTCCTCCGTCCATGGGAATTCCCAAACAAGCATACTGGACTGGGTTGCCATTTCCTTCTGCAGGGGATCTTCCTGACCTAGGGATCAAACCCAGGTCTCCTGCTTGGCAGATGGATTCTTTACCACTAAACCACCTGGGAAGCCCATATCATACTTATACTTTTATCCAGTATTTAAAATAGTCAAGGGACTTGCTTGGTGGTCCAGTGTCTAAGACTCCACCCTTTCAAAGCATAAGGGTTGGTTTGATCCCAGGGAACTAGATCCCACATGCAACAGCTAAGAAGTTTGCAAGATCCTGTGTGCCATAACTAAGACCTGGTACAGCCAAATAAGTAAATAAATATTTTTTTTTAAATAAAATAGTCAAATCATAAAAGCTAAGACATTGGTTGGTAAGGGGCTGGGAGGAGGAGGAAATGAAGAGCTGTTGTTCAAAAGGCATGAGGTTTCAGTTATGCAAGATGAATGAGTTCCAGACATCTGCTGTATAGCACTGTGCTAGAGTTAATACTGCATTGTACACTGAATCATTTAAGAGGGTAGCGTTATCCAGTTTAGGACTAGAGATGAGGATGGTTAAGGGCGGGGAGGGAAGGGAGTGTCTCTCGCCCCTGACTTCCTTCCAGGGTATTAATTTTTTTCTCATTTATTTCTCACATAAGTTTTGTAAAAATGTTTTCTTTTTTCAAGATTTTATTTTGATGTGGATCATTTTTAAGTCTTTATTGAATTTTTTTACAATACTGCTTCTGTTCTTTGTTTTGTTTTTTTTGGCCGTAAGGCACGTGGGAATCTTAGCTCCCCCACCAGGGATAGAATCCACAGCTGCTGCATTGGAAGGTGAAGTCGTAACCACTGGACCATCAAGAAAGTCCCATAAAATAGCTTTCTAATTCCCATTTCATAGTCAGTCACTAACATTAACAAAGTTCATCAGTGGCTGGTCTGGGGTTTAACTACTAAGGTCGGACTCCATAAAATATCTTTTCAATATTGCCTCTTCTTCAGTAAACTGTTTTTGAATTATTTTATTTTACTGTATTTTGTCTCTCCAACTAGATGGTAAATATTTGAGGTAAAATCATTTCTTTTCCAGAAATTTCCCACAATATTTATCTTTATGGTGAATACATGTTAAGTAGACACGTAATTTTTATCATTGTGAATTTAAGGATAAGTTAAAATGTGATTATAGTAATTTTCACAGTTTAATCTGTCTAATTCTGGATTAGAAGGAGGTTTAAAAATAAACAAATATGATCCTTATTTCCAGAATATCATCCTTTGGTGGTTAAGATCATTTCTCAAACATAAAATGCATTTATTTTCATTACCCTATTTGATTTTAAAAATTAGGTAGATACTATTATCCCCATTTGACAGACAAAGAAACTGAGACTCAAAGTAGTTAAGTGGCCTAATGAGACCTTACAGAATAATGGAAAACAATTTTCAGGCAGAAATAGTATTTGCTTTGTTACTGCTATTCTCTAAAGTGTAGAATCATACAGAATGGCATTTTTAAGGGAAAAAGTAAACTGCTATAAAATAGAATTTAGAGTTCAGCTGTGATTTATATAACCCTGGAGCTTTTCATCAAGCTTTTCTCAAAAGGAACTCAGTTATATGCTTTAACAAATCAGTTTCTAAAATACAAGCAGATTTTGTTTACTAAGCACTTACAAATCTACTGGTAATTGATTTGTTGCTTTCTTTTTTAATTTTATTTTATTTTTAAACTTTACATAATTGTATTAGTTTTGCCAAATATCAAAATGAATCCGCCACAGGTATACATGTGTTCCCCATCCTGAACCCTCCTCCCTCCTCCCTCCCCATACCATCCCTCTGGGTCGTCCCAGTGCACTAGCCCCAAGCATCCAGTATCGTGCATCAAACCTGGACTGGCAACTCGTTTCTTACATGATATTTTACATGTTTCAATGCCATTCCCCCAAATCATCCCACCCTCTCCCTCTCCCACAGAGTCCATAAGACTGTTCTATACATCAGTGTCTCTTTTGCTGTCTCGTACACTGGGTTATTATTACCATCTTTCTAAATTCCATATATATGCGTTAGTGTACTGTATTGGTGTTTTTCCTTCTGGCTTACTTCACTCTGTATAATAGGCTCCAGTTTCATCCACCTCATTAGAACTGATTCAAATGTATTCTTTTTAATGGCTGAGTAATACTCCATTGTGTATATGTACCACTGCTTTCTTATCCATTCATCTGCTGATGGACATCTAGGTTGCTTCCATGTCCTGGCTATTATAAACAGTGCTGCGATGAACACTGGGGTACACGTGTCTCTTTCCCTTCTGGTTTCCTCACTGTGTATGCCCAGCAGTGGGATTGCGGGATCATAAGGCAGTTCTATTTCCAGTTTTTTAAGGAATCTCCACACTGTTCTCCATAGTGGCTGTACTAGTTTGCATTCCCACCAACAGTGTAAAAGGGTTCCCTTTTCTCCACACCCTCTCCAGCATTTATTATTTGTAGACTTTTGGATCACAGCCATTCTGACTGGTGTGAAATGGTACCTCATAGTGGTTTTGATTTGCATTTCTCTGATAATGAGTGATGTTGAGCATCTTTTCATGTGTTTGTTAGCCATCTGTATGTCTTCTTTGGAGAAATGTCTATTTAGTTCTTTGGCCCATTTTTTGATTGGGTCATTTATTTTTCTGGAGTTGAGCTGTAGGAGTTGCTTGTATATTTTTGAGATTAGTTGTTTGTCAGTTGCTTCATTTGCTATTATTTTCTCCCATTCTGAAGGCTGCCTTTTCACCTTGCTGATAGTTTCCTTTGTTGTGCAGAAGCTTTTAAGGTTAATTAGGTCCCATTTGTTTATTTTTGCTTTTATTTCGAATATTCTGGGAGGTGGGTCAGAGAGGATCCTGCTGTGATGTATGTCAGAGAGTGTTTTGTCTATGTTCTCCTCTAGGAGTTTTATAGTTTCTGGTCTTACGTTTAGATCTTTAATCCATTTTGAGTTTATTTTTGTGTATGGTGTTAGAAAGCGTTCTAGTTTCATTCTTTTACAAGTGGTTGACCAGATTTCCCAGCACCACTTGTTAAAGAGATTGTCTTTAATCCATTGTATATTCTTGCCTCCTTTGTCAAAGATAAGGTGTCCATATGTGCATGGATTTATCTCTGGGCTTTCTATTTTGTTCCATTGATCTATATTTCTGTCTTTGTGCCAGTACCATACTGTCTTGATAACTGTGGCTTTGTAGTAGAGCCTGAAGTCAGGCAGGTTGATTCCTCCAATTCCATTCTTCTTTCTCAAGATCGCTTTGGCTATTCGAGGTTTTTTGTATTTCCATACAAATTGTGAAATTACTTGTTCTAGCTCTGTGAAGAATACTGTTGGTAGCTTGATAGGGATTGCATTGAATCTATAAATTGCTTTGGGTAGTATACTCATTTTCACTATATTGATTCTTCCAATCCATGAACATGGTATATTTCTCCATCTATTAGTGTCCTCTTTGATTTCTTTCACCAGTGTTTTATAGTTTTCTATATATAGGTCTTTAGTTTCTTTAGGTAGATATATTCCTAAATATTTTATTCTTTCTGTTGCAATGGTGAATGGAATTGTTTCCTTAATTTCTCTTTCTGTTTTCTCATTATTAGTGTATAGGAATGCAAGGGATTTCTGTGTGTTGATTTTATATCCTGCAACTTTACTATAGTCATTGATTATTTCTAGTAATTTTCTGGTGGAGTCTTTAGGGTTTTCTATGTAGAGGATCATGTCATCTGCAAATAGTGAGAGTTTTACTTCTTCTTTTCCAATTTGGATTCCTTTTATTCTTTTTCTGCTCTGATTGCTGTGGCCAAAACTTCCAAAACTATGTTGAATAGTAATGGTGAAAGTGGGCACCCTTGTCTTGTTCCTGACTTCAGAGGAATTCTCCAGGATAGATCACATCCTGGGCCATAAAGCTAGCCTTGGTAAATTAAAAAAGAATAGAAATCATTCCAAGCATCTTTTCTGACCACAATGCAGTAAGATTAGATCTCAATTACAGGAGAAAAAATATTAAAAATTCCAACATATGGAGGCTGAACAACACGCTGCTGAATAACTAACAAATCACAGAAGAAATCAAGAAAGAAATAAAAATTTGCATAGAAATGAATGAAAATGAAAACACAACAACCCAAAACCTGTGGGACACGGTAAAAGCAGTCCTAAGGGGAAAGTTCATAGCAATACAGGCACACCTCAAGAAACGAGAAAAAAGTCAAATAAATAACCTAACTCTACACCTAAAGCAACTAGAAAAGGAAGAAATGAAGAACCCCAGGGTTAGTAGAAGGAAAGAAATCTTAAAAATTAGAGCAGAAATAAATGCAAAAGAAACAAAAGAGACCATAGCAAAAATAAACAAAACCAAAAGCTGGTTCTTTGAAAGGATAAATAAAATTGACAAACCATTAGCCAGACTCATCAAGAAACAAAGGGAGAAAAATCAAATCAATAAAATTAGAAATGAAAATGGAGAGATCACAACAGACAACACAGAAATACAAAGGATCATAAGAGACTACTATCAACAATTATATGCCAATAAAACGGATAACGTGGAAGAAATTGACAAATTCTTAGAAAAGTACAACTTCCCAAAACTGGACCAGGAAGGAATAGAAAATCTTAACAGACCCATCACAAGCACGGAAATTGAAACTGTAATCAAAAATCTTCCAGCAAACAAAAGCCCAGGTCCAGACGGCTTCACAGCTGAATTCTACCAAAAATTTAGAGAAGAGCTAACACCTATCCTGCTCAAACTCTTCCAAAAAATTGCAGAGGAAGGTAAACTTCCAAACTCATTCTATGAGGCCACCATCACCCTAATACCAAAACCTGATAAAGATCCCACAAAAAAAGAAAACTACAGGCCAATATCACTGATGAACATAGATGCAAAAATCCTTAACAAAATTCTAGCAATCAGAATCCAGCAACACATTAAAAAGATCATACACTGTGACCAAGTGGGCTTTATCCCAGGGATGCAAGGATTCTTCAATATCCGCAAATCAATGTAATACACCACATTAACAAATTGAAAAATAAAAACCATATGATTATCTTAATAGATGCAGAGAAAGCCTTTGACAAAATTCAACATCCATTTATGATAAAAACCCTCCAGAAAGCAGGAATAGAAGGAACATACCTTAACATAATAAAAGCTATATATGACAAACCTACAGCAAACATTATCCTCAATGGTGATTCGTTGCTTTTAAGACAATAAATTAGTAGAAAATAAAAAAAAATTTCATATAGTCTTAGTGCTTAGAAATTCCACATAGTGATATACTTCATCAAAATTTCAGCTCAGAATATCAAATAAAATGCAGAAATTATATGCATGATAGTAAAGAACAAATCTTATCACTTATCAGACATTTGTGTTTGCACTTCGGGAAAATTGACATAAATGTCATCAAGGAAAATAGAAAAGACAAACATAAATGAGTGTGGAAGAATTTATGTTTTAATTTCTACAGGTAAGGGGCTTGAAAATTGCCACTGTGTCCCAATAATTAAAAAGCTAAAGCATGATTCCTATTATATGAGATTCCAGAAAGGGAAATGCTATGAAAAGAGTAATAAAATTGGTGGTTGCCAGGGGTTTGGAGGAGGGATGAATAGTCACAGAACAGAAAGATTTTACAGCAGTGAAAATATTTTATAATTCTATAGTGATGGAAACATTATATGTTTGTCTAAAATCACAGAATGTACAGCACCAAGGTTGAACCCTAGTTGTAAGCGATAGACTTGGGTTAATTGCGATGTGTCCGTGTAGGTTTATCAGTGGTAAAACATGCACCACTGTGGTGAGGAATGTTGATAATGAGGAAAGCTATGTATATGTGGGGGTGGGAGCAGAGGGTATATGGGAAATTTCCATACCTTTCCCTCAATGGTGCTATGAACATAAAAATGCTGCAAATTATAATATCTTTTAAAAACAAGGAGAGAAGTGTTTAGAGAAGAGCCAAAAGATGACATTACAGAGATCTAAGTTAATGATGTCAAAACCCATCCTCTGAAGTGGGTCAGAGTCTAAGAGAGAGGACCCTGGTAGCTGAGAGGGACCATGGAAAGTGCAAGTGAAAGTCGCTCAGTGGTGTCTGACTCTTTGCAACCCCATGGACTGTACATTTCATGGAATTCTCCAGGCCAGAATACTGGAGTGGGTAGCCTTCCAACCAAGGGATGGAAGCCAGGTTTCCCACATTGCAGGAAGATTCCTTACCAGCTGAGCCACCAGGGAAGCCCAAATAGGAGAGGAGGGTGCCCCTGGGTGAGCAGAATCCCAGGCGTGGAAAATGACCAGTCTCCAAGGACCCCAAAACCCTCATGGTCATGCCCCTTTGTTCTGTGCAAGCCATGACTTTTCCCAGCTCTCTTTTGACCTTGCCCTAGCAAAAACATTTGTCATCAGAAATCAGGATGCTGTTATTGGCAGAATACCAGCACCATCCAGCTGGGGGAAATACGATTCCAAGCATCAGTAGCTCACACTTGACCAAGGAACTATTCCCTTGGTCATGGCCTTGGTCTTTCCCAGGGCTACCCCCTTACTGTCTAGTATCTTAGGTCATGGTATCTTATACTTGAGAACAGTTCCTTGTAAGTAAATCCAAAGACACTCAGCACTGCCACATACATGTCTCATCTTACCAAGTAAGAATCTCCTCCCAATTTCTCCTTGGAAGAAAAATCAAGGACTACCTACTCTGGGAACATGGGAGGTTTCCTCGGTTTAACTTCAGAGCAGATCTTGGTCTCTGTTGGTCTGTAACTACTCCTATCTCATCCTCATGGGTACTCTGATACTATATCTGTGAAGGCTGGGATTAGTCTGATGTACTTGTGAAGAATTAATTTTGAGTCCCTAGAAGTGCATTACCTACCATTAATTGCTGAAAGAAAATCAGGTTCTTAAAAAGGGAAAGTTTAGTTCAGTTCAGTCGCTCAGTTGTGTCCGATTCTTTGTGACCCCACGGACTGCAGCATGCCAGGCCTCCCTGTCCATCACCAACTCCCAGAGCTTGCTCAAACTCATGTCCATCGAGTCAGTGATGCCATCCAACCATCTCATCCTCTGTTATCCCCTTCTCCTCCCGCCTTCAATCTTTTCCAGTATCAGTGTCTTTTCCAATGAGTCAGTTCTTTGCATCAGGTGGCCAAAGTATTGGAGTTTCAGCTTCAGCATCAGTCCTTCCAATGAATATTCAAGACTGATTTAGCCAGAACTCAGAAGACAGATCTTAGCAATAGGGGAAACGGGACTTCCATTTTGAAAGTGTTTTCCTGGATAAAGATAACTGGTGTTCTTCCTCTGCCAGCAGTCTAGGAGCAAAGAAATAAAAGTATCCAAGAGTATCCAAGCTTCACTTGGTTTCCTGTTTATTATCTTACTATTATCTGCCGTAACAGACATAATAAACATTTAGTCTGCTTGCTAGATTTTTGTCTCAGCCCAGCTTCAAAGCATAATATTGAAGGATAAAGCTAGTAATAAGCATTAAAATCACCCTTTCTCTCTCTCCCTACTCTTTAAATCCAGAGATTAAAATAGTTGTGACAGCAACCATCAGTAAGAGATTACCACAAGAGTTATAAGGTGAATAGGTACCTCTCCCCATTGAAAAATTTTCTTTTGGCACTAATCCTGAAAGACCTGACTTTTCTATTTCTTGAGATATATTCAATTTTCTGTTTACTTGATTAACTTAAACTTAATTAAGTTACTAAATTACAAAAATACTTTGAAGCACTGAAGCTTCTTGATGGTTCTTTACTGTCAGTATAGATCTAAAATGTTTATCAGTCTTTATAGAATAATAAAGACTTTAAAAACAAACAAAAAACTTAAAAACACAAATTTTTATTTAGACCTTAATCATAGTAATGCCGAATTTAAAAAGCTGTCCAGAGGAAGCAAGAATTTATATTGGCTCATGCTGAGGTTTTTTTGTATGCTTACATAAGTTTTTCATAATTGAAACTATTGCACAGATTCAATTTTGCATCTTGCTTTCAACATTAAGAGTCTCTTTGTCAGCACATGGCTTCTTCCATATTCCTTTTAAAGTCTGACTGTTAACCACCACCCTCCTCGCTCAGTTTACAATAAATAGACACACAGATTGGGCATCCATAGTGGCTTAGTGGTAAAGAATCCGCCTGTCAGTGTAGGAAACACCAGTTTGATCCCTGGGTCTGGGAGATCCCCTAGAGAAGGAATTAGCAACCCAGTCCTGTATTCTTGTCTGGGAAATCCCATGAACATAGGAGCCCAGTGGGCTACAGTCCATGGGGTCACAAAAGAGTCGGACAAGACTGAACGACTGAGCACACAGCACACAGACACACACGTGTCCATCCCAGCCTCCCAAACTGTCCCTTCCCCTCATCCTTCCCCTGGCAACTGCAAGTTCATTCTCTAAGACTGTGAGTCTTCTTCTGCCCTGTAAGTAAGTTCATCTATGTATCATTTCTTTCTAGATTCCATATATAAGGCATGTCATATGATATTTTTCCTTCTCTGAGGTGACCGATATTTTTAAAGTGCTAAAATAAGAATAAAATTATCATCCTAGAATTCTATAATCAGATAAAACATCCCTCAAAACTAAAGGCTAAATAAAATATTTACAGTAAAAGGCTTAAAGAATTTATCACCAGCAGACCTTCACTGAAAGAAACATTAACAGAAGTTTTTCAAGCTGAAGGAAAATAAAATTAGATGAAAAATCAAATCTTCCACAGGAATTAAAAGCACTGGAAGTGGTAAATATGTGGGTAAAAATAAATGGAGAAGGGATTGATTGTTACTTATTTAGCAAAAAATTTGAAATTCCACATTCATTTTTAATGATGATAACATCAGATTTGGTTATTTTTTAGTGACAAAATTATGTCTCAAGAAGTTTACAACCTACTACTTGTCAACTATTTGTGGGTATTATGTATTTGCAATATTGCCTGTGAATAGAAATATGGATTTCTGATGGAAACATTTTACTGAAGATACATCCAATTGTTGAGTTCTTTTCTTAGTTCTCATATAATTTTCTCTGCAATTCGGACAAATAAGCATCATAACTCCATGACAGAAATAAGAAATTAGGCTCAGGGAGTTTAAGCCACGTTTCCAAGTGACATAGCTGATAGGTTTGTCATTTGGTGTTTGAATTATAGGTTCATAAAACTCTAAAGGCTTAGTCGGTTTTTATGGAAACGCTGTATTACAAGATGCTCTAAAAATCCAGGTGAGAAAGGATGCTCCAAGAGAAAATAGCATCTCCTAAGTGAGCAAGTGACTGCACTCCTCTGGTTTTCTGGTTTTTTTGTGTATAATGTGGGAAGAAAGGACTAGGATAAAATCATATCTATTTTTCCCTCCCAGGCTTCCCTGGTGACTCAATGGTAAAGAATCCAGCTGCTAATACCTGAGACATGGGTTTAAGCGCTGGGTCAGGAAGATCCCCTGGAGAAGGAAATAGCAACCCACTCCAATATTCTTGCCAGGGCAATCCCATGGACAGTGGAGCCTGGCAGGCTACATACAGTCCATGGGGTCGCAAAAGAGTTGGACACGACTTAGCGACTAAACAAATTTTCCCTCCCATCTTCATCGTCTGTCACTTTAAGCCCAAAAAACTTCCCAGCGGTACCACCATTCATCCACTTGTCCCCATCAAAAATTGGGCTTCATTCCTGACTTCTATCTGAGCATCAACCCATAATCGGTCACTGAGTCTCATTGATTGCAGTCCCTATATTTCTCAGATTCATCCATTGCTTTCTAAGGTCATTGCTTTTGTCCTATGCCAGGGCCCTAGCATCTCTTCCTAATTAGTTCCCCTATATTCAGTCCATGCACCAGATAATGTTGAAATTTTTTTAGTCCTTTCAGAAAACATAAAGTATTTCCAACATGTAGAAAAATCAGAAAGTAATACAAAATGTACATAGTTACATTGGGAATTAACAAATGTGAATTTTGTCATTTGCTTCAGATACTTTTAATGAAAAACTATGATTATATATAAAGCCTCTAAATAAAACAGTAAATCTAAAGTTTCAGTTTGTATATATCACAGTTTTTATTTCTTTTCTTTCTCTCACAGAAGTTAACACTACCCGATAGATGCTGTGCAGCTATCTGAGGTACTATTTTCAATATTGGAACCATGAGAAAATTCACATTTTGTGGGACCTAAAGCTTATGCAATTAGGGCAAAGTCTATATAGAAAAAATTACAATATTAAAAATTCAAAATGAAGCACAAAAGTTTATTAAAAAAATAAAACATTGCAATTGAGAAAAACTAAGCTGACAAATGTGACATAAATCATAAAATCTAGAAGAAAACACATTTTATTAACTAAAGGCTTGACTCATCTCTGTATTACTTCTTCCTTATTGTTTTGGCTGCATATGCTTTGATTATCACTTCAAACTGGAATGCTTTTGTAATATCATTTTCTATAGAGAGACTAGAAAGATAATTCAATATTTTCTCCCACACAGTGGATTATAACTTGGTTCTTTATTATTGATATGTAGAATAATTTGTTTAAGTTTTACTTCGTCTTGGTAATGCCTTGTAAACTTGGGGGATTGTTGTCTAATTTGGAGAAAATTTAAGTTTTCTTTGTATCTGAGCTGTAATATTTCAAGGTAAATCAGGTTTTCTTGTGCAGTGCTTAATCTTAATTACCCTTTGAGTTGATGATATTGATTAACCTACCCACGTCCTCCGGTGTTGAATACCTTTCGGACACATTCATGTTCAGCTCTGATCTCTGGCACTACGCCTGAATGTGCCAAGGTTAGGTGATTCAGCACAGAGGAGCACCACTGTCCATGGGGTCGCAGAGTCAGAACTTAGCGACTGACCACCAACAGAGGTAGGAGTGTTCCCAGAATCATTCCTACTTGGGGATATTTATGTAGGTAAGTGACTGAACTACAAAAACATGTTCCCCAGAAGAAATATACTTTCCCTCAGTAGCTTCTAAAACTTCTCATGACCATTCCAGTCACTGGTCCAGGGAAAATGTAAAGGGCAAAGTGCAGTGGAAAGGCTTGGTCTTAACTGATTACTGATAAAATTTCTGAATTTTGCAAAATTTGCAAAAACATATGACCGTGAGACCAGCATGCTAGGATGCCTCTCGAGAAATGGCCCGTAAAGGAGAAGGCTGGTCAGAAGGGAGAAGTTAGAATTTATCCCCTGCTCATGCTTCCAGTGGGCTTCCCAGGTGGCGCAGTGGTAAAGAATCCACTTACCAGTGCAGGAGATGCAAGAGATGTGAGTTCAATCCCTGGGTAGGGAGGATCCCTTAGAGTAGGAAATGGCAACCCACCCCAATATTCTTGCCTAGAAAACTCCATGGACAGAGGAACCTGGCAGGCTACAGTCTATGGGGTCACAAAGAGTTGGACATAATTGAGCACCTATGCAAACAGGATGCATGTTAGATTTTAGAGAAATACTCATGATAATTTGAATAGGTACATGGATAGAAATAATTCTGTCATTTGGAATTGACAGCTTGGAATACTGTATTCTATTGTTTGAGTATTTCAAATTATATTTGTCATTTCCTCACACTACTTAACATTAAAGTTCTTTTTTCTTTTATAAATAAGGCAGCAATACAAATCTTTGATGTGTTTCCTTGTGTTTATGAAAGTTTTCAGTCTATTTAATTGGAAGTGGGATAGCTGGGTTGTAGCATTAGGTGCATATTTAATTTTACTAGATATTTCCAAATTCTTCTCCAATATATTTGGAACTATTTATATTTCTTCTAGTATCATATGAATTCCTGACTCCATACTGTTTAAAAAATTATTTTTGTATATTTTGTATATTTTTACCAGTTTAAGAGGAGCAAGTTTTTATTTAATTTTGTCATAAAGTATGTTTTCTGTGAATATAAGAAAAATTGAAGAATTTAAAAAATATTCATCAATGTTCTAATTTCTTTTGTTCTAAGTTGAATATTTGTTTTTTTTTTTCATTTCTTCTATTGAGTTTCTTTAAAAAAACTAAATTGGCAACATTAAAAAATATTATATGAACTCTAGTATTTTGAGGATATATGGGTTGCAAATAAATTCTCCCATTCCCTGACTGTCTTTCAATTCTGATATAGTGAATTTTTTGCACAGAGCATTTTTATTTTAACGTAATCATATTTATTATTTTATTTATGGTTTTCATCTTAAACATTTTTAAGGCATTCATTTCTTATCCCAGATTATTAACAATAATCTATTTTATCTAAATTATCCAGAATAGATTATTATACTTAAAAGTTTTAAACATTTTAATGGTAATCTTTGATCCATCAATTTTTTTTTTTCCTGTGAGATAGGAATCTATTCATGCTTATTTTTACATGGAAGTATCCAGCTTTTCTTCAATATCTTTTATTGAATTCCTTATCTTTCATCTCTGTCGTGCAACACCAACTTTGCCACGTGTTGAGTTTCCTTCCCTGAGTGGGATGTTTCTGAGTTGATCCACATGTCAGCTTGCACATTCCTATAATATACTGAATATTTTCATGTCAATTTCTTTAAAATATCTCTGATTAGTCCTCCACTCTCCTCCTTCTTGTTTTCCTTTTCCATCTGCAAAATTGCTTGACTCTTAATGGCTCCTAACTTTTCCAAATACATGATAGAATCAGCTATTTAAGTTACACCCAATAACACAACATATTGAATCTCTTGTGCTTTTGTTTGAGATTTCATTATGCTTATTGATTACCTTGGTATATAAAGACATCTTTATGATAGCTTATTCTTCCTATAAACACAGTCTATACCTCTATTAATTTGGTCCTTGGACCAAAGTCATACCAGAAGCATTTGGGGATAGATTAGCCTAGGAGTGGAGTCATTAGTCTATAAGTGGAAACATTCTGGAGGCAGAATGACTTCTAAGTGATGTCTGGGCATTGAATCAGCTTTCTTTGCCTAGAATTGGACTGTAGCCTGGAGAGTTTAATGTTTGTAAACATTTAGCATGGTGCAGAAATTGTTAGCAGAGGTTGTAATTCTAACACTCATAAGATGAAGCGTGCAGAAATGCAAACGGGTACCATTGGGCCCTCTTTCTCGAGTCCACTGGACTTTCCCCACGTGGAGTGAGCCATCCACATTGTGTGTGCTGTAGGTAAGCAAGAGCCAAGGGAAAAGCTGAGTTCAGAGCCACCTGAATTCCATCAAGCTCTGAATCTTACCTAAATATAGTTAGAACCAGAGATAATGGCATCCACGTCCACCATTGCATGGATGGCCTGCAGTTGCACAGAAATTCATTGTTTGTTTTAATCTTCTTCAGAACTCAGTGAACTCCTTACATCTAAGGACTCATGTGTGGAGATTCTCAGGCATTACATCTTTAAATAGTCTCTTTCCTATTCTTTCATTTATTTGACCTAGAACTCCTTTTAGATATGTTTGGATCTCCTCAATCTGTTCTTCACAGTATCTTTATATCTTTGTAATAACTTTCCCTTCTTTACGTCTCTGAGCTAATTTCTGCATGATATCTTGAGATTCCCACTTGAGGAATCATGAAGACTCTGAGATTTAACATTTTTTTTCTTTTGCAACGAAGTTAATGTCACAATTATATGCACACAGGAGTAAGAAAACAGAAGACCTAGGGGTCAGAGAAAGATGGCTTGCTATTTACAGCAAAAGCAACAACCAGAGTTACATTGTAGCTTCGGATGAACAAGCCCCCAGCTCACATGGATGTCACAGTGAAGGCCAAGTATTAATAACACCTGCATACATAGCGGTGACATGTTAGAGAAGAGAAACACTGAGTTGGGTAGACTCATCTTACCATAAAAAGTGCTGATCAACCTGCCTTACTTCTTCTCCAGAGAGAGACATGAGTTTTATCACTCTGGCAGGAAAGCAACTGTCTCTAGAGAAGAAGGGAAATATCTGTAGGTTTATTACCCTGAAATATCTCCAGGGAGAGATATCTCAAAATCTCTCCAGAAAGAGTCACTGTCTTTACCTTTACTTATCCAAAATATTAATACATTCTGTCTAGAAGGAGCTTCTCTATATTTTGGGGGCTGCCTGCTCATATAAAACATTCCTGAAAAGATAGTCCTGGAACACATGGATTGTTCATTCCTGGATGTGCAAAAATGTGATCAATTCACAGACAGAATTATCACCTCTAATAGATTATCTTCCCTACTTAAATTCTATCTTGAAATGTTCTAGTCTATTTTTTAACTCATGGATTAAATATTTAATTTTTTATATAATTCTCATTTTTAAAATGTCATTTGTTTTCAAAATTTTTAAATATCTTCTGTTCTTAAATTTAAATTATTTTTTAAAATTCTGTTTAAATATCATTTTAAAATCCCTTTCAAATGGTCCTGTTATTCCTAATTCTTGCTTTGCTACTTTTCTTTTGCATTGGGTTAGGCGACTTAATCCTACTATTCGTGATTTGATTTTCTCATGTGTTTTATTGTTTTTGTTTATTTGTTTGTTTTGGTGAAAGAAACATGTGCTTTGAGTTATAGAGGTTCCTCAGTTGTCTCACATTGGCATCTGTCAGAACTGTAGGGTTTTTCTAATTTTAGATCAATTATTCCCCTGAATGTTTTGGTTTGGGATATTCACATCAAAAGAGCAGGAGTAATTTAAACCATCCATTTGTATCTACCGTTCCAGCTACATAGTCTAAGTTCTGCTGGCTTTTTAGTACCTACCACAGAGCAACTGAAATACACTCAGCATTCATTATATGCTGGGTACTGTCAAAGTGCTTTATATGTATTACCTTACTTTACTCTTGCTGTAACCTTGAAATGTATACAATTATGAATCCTATCTGATGGATGGCAAAGTGAGGCTTGTCAAGATTAAATTGTTTTCCCATAATTACAAAGCTATTAGTGGTAGAACTAAGATTCAAACACAAAGCCATGTGGACCTGATGCTCCTACTTATTTAAAAAAAAAAATATATATATATATATATATACCACAATTTATTTATCCACTCCACGTAGCTCACCTAACCACATAACAACAATAGCTTATCGTTTTTATATAGCTCAACACACATTTGTTGAGCATTTGTTTTGATAAACATTTGTGGTTGTTAGAAACAAAGCTGCTAGACATGTTCTTATACAAGGCTTCCAATACATAGATGTAACATTTTCTCTTAAGAGTGGAATTAGAGTTGCTAAAGTTCATGCATGTGTAAAGCCCCTACTCTTAACTGCTATATTAAGTATTCTTCAAAGAGAACAAAAGAATACATGCTAACTGAATGAACGATCTAGTAAAAATTCTTGAATAAAAACTGCTAGTATGCCTTCTCCCCATAACCTCCCAAGTCCTTCTTCCAAGGTCAGCATCAGGATGTCACAGTTCCATCAACTCAATCATAGCAACTGTGATGATAAAAATAAAACAACCCCCTTCCCCCTAAAAAAAAAAAAACCCCAAACCTTAGAGAATAGTCAGAACTATAGCTCTCCTCTCCGAAGAGACTTGAAGGCTTTTCAGCGTCTTCCCACTGGCGTGTAAAAGACTACTAAAGTAAAGACTGTGCTGAGAAGCTCTGCAGAGGCCAGTGTGCTCAGTCTTAACCGCTGCCATCACTCCGAGATCTGCAGCCTTTATTTGTCTGGGTGATGTGCAGCACTTTTGAAGAGGTCTGGGCGTTCAGGAAATGACACGCCTTGAGTGAGGAGAAACATGAAATAGACCATAGTTTGAGAGCCATTATCGAGTGGGTAAAAGGCGGCAGGATGACAGTTCATAAAAGGCAGCCAAGTGCCCCGGCTCTGCAAATGCCATGCAGCAGCATCTTAGCTGTGAAATCAAATTCAGCCCTTTGTGGATTTATAGAGACCATCTTCTAAATTAGGAACCCGTCAGGATGGAGGACTAATTCTCACATTTGCAGTACAGGACGTGGGTATACGCAATTGGTTCTTTTTCAGAGTGGCCAGGGACTACACAAGTGAACTTTCTGGTTCTAGGCATTGTCAGGATAGATGAAAACATTTCTGATGGTCTTATACCTATGAATAAATAATCAATAAAAAATTTTTGGCCATTCCGTGGGGCCTGAGGGGTCTCAGATCCCCACCAGGGATTGAACCTGTGCCCCCTGCAGTAGAAACCCAGAGCCCTAACCACTGGGACACCAGGGAAGTCCCTAAATAATCATTTTTAAATGTACTTTATTGGATTTTTTAAAGTTCAAGGGTAGTACATGATTGTGGTAATGTACCAAAGCCCTCAGATCTATTTACCTGAAAGAATTTTACTTTGATTTGTCTTCTTCCATACTTTTCTTTCTGCTCCTAAAACATTGAACATGGATTACAGAAAACAAGATGCTTTAAGGAAGAAACTTTACCTCATTTGTTCTCTGTTCAACCTCGAGTGGCTGGTATACGTGGCCTATAATAGGCATTTAAAGTTTATTTGTTCACAGAATATGTCATATTCCATTGATTCTAAGATGCACTGTTTAAACATTTGAACATCACTGCAGTTGGGATGCATCTGACGCTTTGAGTTAGCTCACTATTTTAGGAAGCAGTACACGCTGTTCTTTCTTGGTGGTGTAAGTTAATAGTGTGTCATAATGGATTGATGGATTGTGCACTGGGTTTGCTGAAATACTATATCCAATAGCCACAGAGACTTCTTCCTTCTCTTTTCCCTTTTTAAGATAGAGGTGTGGTTGCTAAGTTGCTTCAGTCTTGTCTGACTCTTTGACTGCAGCCCTCCAGGCTCCTCGGTCCATGGAATTCTCCAGGCAAGGATACTGGAGTGGATTGCCATTTTCTTCTCCAGGGGATCTTCCTGATCCAGGGGCGGAACCTGTGTCTCTTTATGTCTCCTGCATTGGTAGGTGGGTTCTTTACCACTAGTGCCACCTGGGAAGCCCCCAAATAGAGGCATTACAGAGGAGCCTGGTGGGCTGCCGTCTATGGGGTGGCACAGAGTCGGACACGACTGAAGCGACTTAGCAGCAGCAGCAGCAGCAGCAGCATACATAAATTACTCTGTTATTTGCTTAACAGTGTTTACTGGACATCCTCCCAGTGAATGTGTATAAATATAACTCACTTAAAAAAATAGATATACTATTTGATAGAGTATGCATATACTCTATATATGCATATATATGATAGTATATGCATATATATATGCATATACTATTTGATAGATGCAACATAACTTGCTTATGCATTCTCTTACTGAGTGAACATTCAAGTTTTTCTACTTGGGTTTTTCATTTTAAACAATATTGTAGTAATTGTCTATATATTTATTTTTTGTATTGTAGTTTTATATCTATAAGAAAGATCATTCAATGTCTCTGATGAATTATTTTGCTTTGAGGTAATTAATTGTTTTCTTAGCTTCATTAACTTGTATATTCATTTCCATTCCAGGTTTGGGAAGTTCTCAGCTATTATTCTTTAAATAAACTCGCTGCTCTCTTTTCTGTCTTATCGTTCTGGAACACCCATCACCACAGTGTTACCTTTTCTAAGAGTCAGATAGCTTTCATAAAATTTCCTAATTTTAAAAAATATCTTATTTATCTTTCTTTTTCTGCCTGTAACATTCCTAAAGTTCTATCTTCAAGCTTTCTAATTCTGTCTTCCACATGGTCTGCTGTTTCCAATGCATTCATTGTCTCATCAGCTGAGTTATTCAGCTCCAGAGTTTTTCTGTTTGGTTCTTTTGTAGAGTTTCAATCTGTTTGGTTCTTTTGTAGAGTTTCAATCTGTTTGGTAAAGTGTTTCTTTCTGTTCATTAATTGTATTCCTGAGCTCATTGAACTGAGTTTTCTTGTATCTCATTGAGTTTATGCATGACAACTATTTTGAGTTGTTTATCAGGTAGAGGGCAACGTTCTTTCATTTTCGGTTTGGTTTGTAGAGAATTGCTGTTTTGTTTTTGTGTTCCAGTGTTACTGAGCTTCTTTGGGCTCTGCCCTGGCATTTGAAATAGTGACAGGTGAGAGCTAGAGGTTTTTCTTATTTCCCAGTAGGTGGCGCTATAGCACACCTTTCTTTTTCTTTTCTTTCGTTTGTCTTACTTGAACTGACTCCAGTTACGTGAGTCTGCATTTTTCAGCCTCTGCTACCTCAGAGGTGTGGCTCTGTGCCTTTTATCGCTTTCTATGCCTCCAGAGTCGCTGGTGCCTTGCTTCTGCAAGTGTTGCACCTGGTGAATCAGAATGAGTCACAGGCTCTACCATTGCCGGGGGAGGGGAGGTTGAAGAGAATTGTGCGAGTCCTGCCGGGGACAGCCATGCCCGCTGTCGTAAGGCCTGTGGGCTTTGCTGCTGTTGTGAGGGCATGGGGACTGCAGTCAGGGGCGCCCCAGTGACTGGAGGAATGAGGCCTCAGGCTCCACTGATTCCGTTGCCCAGCTGACTGTGGCTGTGGGCTCCATCACTGTGGTCGGAAGGCTGGCATGGCAAGCACTGTCTGTTTCCCTTTGGTTCTACCCCTCCTCTGTGTGTTCAAGTACATCTGCCTTTAAATGCACAAATGTGTGGAATTGTCCAGCAGCCTAGTGTACTGGGCAGAGGCAGCTTTGTTGCCCTGTGGATGTTTTACTGATTGTGGGTTGAAGGGGAGAGACAAAGGTAGCTTTTCACCCTGCTCTGTTGCTGATGTCACCCCTCTCTTATAATCTGATCTTTTTATTGGCTCATAGTTTTGTCTTTTCCAGACATAGTGTTGAAATCATGCAGCATTTAGTCTTTTCAAGCTGGCTTTTTTTCACTAGCAATACGCATTTGAGATTTCTTCATGTCATTACATGACTTGATAGCTCATTTTTTTTTAGTGCTGAAAGCTATCCTAGTGTCTGGATATACCATAATTTATCCATCCATTTACCTGCTTCTGAAGGTCATCGAAGGTGACTGCAGCCATGAAATTAAAAGACGCTTACTCCTTGGAAGGAAAGTTATGACCAACCTAGATAGCATATTCAAAAGCAGAGACATTACTTTGCCAACAAAGGTCCGTCTAGTCAAAGCTATGGTTTTTCCAGTGGTCATGTATGGATGTGAGAGTTGGACTGTGAAGAAAGCTGAGTGCCGAAGAATTGATGCTTTTGAACTGTGGTGTTGGAGAAGACCCTTTGAGAGTCTCTTGGACTGCAAGGAGATCCAAACAGTCCATTCTAAAGGATATCAGTCCTGGGTGTGCTTTGAAAGGAATGATGCTAAAGCTGAAACTACAGTACTTTGGCCACCTAATGCGAAGAGTTAACTCATTGGAAAAGACTGATGCTGGGAGGGGTTGGGGGGAGGAGGAGAAGGGGATGACAGAGGATGAGATGGCTGGATGGCATCCCCGACTCGATGGATGTGAGTTTGAGTGAACTGCGGGAGTTGGTGATGGACAGGGAGGCCTGGCGTGCTGCAATTCATGGGGTCGCAAAGAGTCGGACATGACTGAGCGACTGAACTGAACTCAAGGTCATCTTGCTTGTTTCCAAGTTTTGGTAATTAAGAACAAATCTGCTATAAATATCTATGTGCAAATTTTTGTGTAGACATGAGTTTTCACTCTTTTTAGTAAATACCAAGGAAGGTGATTGCTGACTCAAATGGTCACAGGGTGCTCAGTTTTGTATGAGACCCACAAACTATCTTCCAAAGTGCTGCACCATTTTGTTCTCCTACTAGCAGTGGGAACTGGGAGCCTACTGGTGGGTGGGGCTCTGTTCTCTGAAGCTGGCTGCTTGGCCTTGGGGGTCACAGGATTGGTGTAGACTGGTTGGTGGGTGGGGCCAAGTCCTGGCCAGTAATAAACTAAAAGAACTCCAAAATGGTGCTTGCTAGCCCCAGAGTCCTTAGGATAGAATGAGCTCCTTGAAATTGATGTCACCAGTACCTATGTCCCTGTTGAGAAATCGAGTCCCCATGTCCTCTTATCTGTTCAGGAGGTTCTCCAAGATTAGCAAGTGGGTCTGACCCAGGGTCCTTGTAAGTTGCTGCTTCTGGTTTGGATCTCAGAGCTTGTGAAATTAATTTTGTATCCACCCTTTAAGAGAGGGGTCTCTTTCCTATAGCTCTCCAGCTATCCTGAAAGCAAGCCCCCTCTACTGGCCTTGAAAGCCAGGCATTCTGGGGGTTGTCTTCCCAGTATGGGATCCCAGGACTGGGGAACCCAGTACAGGGCTCAGACCCCTTGCTCCTTGAGATGAACCTCTGCAATTGTGATTATGCTCCTGTTTGGGAGTCGCTTGTCGGGGGTCTTGACTGTACCATGTCTCCTCTCTTCCTGGTGGTGATGGTGGTTTAGTTGCTAAGTTGTGTCCGACTCTTATGATCCCATGGACTGTAACACCCCAGGTTCCTCTGTCCATTGTATTTTCCAGGCAAGAATACTGGAGTGGGTTGCCATTTCCTTTTCCAGGGGATCTTTCTGACCCAGGAATCGAACCAATGTCTCCTGCATTGAAGGCAGATTCTTTACCATCTGAGCCACTAGGGAAGCCTGATCCTCCCTTCCTATCGCTCCCATTATTGTTCCTTCTTTTTATATCTTTAGTTTTGGAAAATATTTTCTGCTAATTGTCATCTTGTCCTCACAGAGAATTGCCCTGTATAATAGTTGTAATTTTGGCATGCCGTTGGCAGTAAGTGAGCTCAAGATCTTCCTACTCTGCCTTTTTGGACACTCCTCCTTGACTATATTCCTACTTTTGGAAGTGATGCATACATTTTGTAGGATAAAGTTGATGTAGTTATTTAACAAGTTCTTTTGCCCTCCTCTCCTGCTTCTTAGAGTCTCTGTCTCTCTCCATACACATTTAAATAGGGAGTTAATAGAATAGATATTTACAAATAATGTAAATAAATATTTTGGGGGAAATAGTGATTGATATGGTTGACTGCATCAACTTTTCTTCAAACTCCTTTCCACCTTGGGGTCCAATGATTTCTTGACTTTACACTCTGCATTATCCAAACAGCAGGACCAGATGAGTTAGGAGGGATAGTCCTACCAGAAGCACATTTATCTGACGAAGGAAGATAACAAAAAGATGCCTAGTGCAGATAACGGCTCAGCATCCCTAAGCAGGTTGCTGTTTGTGCAGATATAAACAGGTTGGGCTGTGGTAGACATGATAACGCTTTTTAATAATGCCTGCAAGTAATCTTCTTGGGGAAGAACTGTCCATGTGTAGGGAAGAACACCAGAATGAATTAAATCCGGGGAAACATGTCAAGATGAAGCCTTGGGTGTGAGACAAAAAATCTACAACAACATATGCCTAATGTGTCATGCTTTTTATGTATAACTGGCATTTGTTAAACCATGCAATGTTTATAGAGCACTTTCGCACAGCATCTGTTTATTTATTCAGTAAACACGTTTTATCAAATAGCTCCTGGAGTTCGGGAAGTGGGGAGAAAGAACGTGAATCACAAGGGTCCTGACATTTAAAAAACAGTCTCCCACCCTCACCGGAGAGGGCTCGGTGAAAGTTCTGGCTCTGATTGGCAACTCTACACCTCTTGGGAAAGAGTCAGTAAAAGGAATGATTAAGGGTCAGAAGCATGGGCTGAAATGTTTCTTTCCCAATGAACTGAGGCAAAGCATGGACTC
The DNA here is from genome assembly GCF_029378745.1 of Bos indicus. Classification (NCBI taxonomy): domain Eukaryota; kingdom Metazoa; phylum Chordata; class Mammalia; order Artiodactyla; family Bovidae; genus Bos; species Bos indicus. The sequence goes on along the minus strand of NC_091773.1, from coordinate 9,670,827 downwards.
TCTGTCCCTTGGTGTTTGTAAGGAACTGATGGGAAAGGCAGACAAAAAAAAAAAAAGATGTTATTTCAAAACTGCATGATAAATCCTACCAAAGAGAGGCAACAGATGCTGTGAGAACCTAAGAGAGACACACATCCAGCCTGGAGTGAAATCTGCCTGGTTGGAAAACAGTGGTATCTTCCTGCACAGTAACCAATATTCATTGAGTCCATCGTGGACGGTGATGAAACTCAGGAGCCTAAGAGCCACATGTCCTGCCAGAGATCAGGACTCCTATGTACTTCCTTTCATTTGAAATCCTGGTCCTTTTGCCTTATAGTAATCAACAGTGAATATTTGCCCTTTATTTAAGAATCATTCTGCCCCAATCCTTCAAAACTAATACTGGACATGAGACTTGTACCAGAAACTGTTCTAAGCACTTTCCATGTGTAATATATTTAATTCCCCAAAATACTCTATGGGTCAGGTATTGCTAATGTCCTCATTTCACAAATGAAGAGACTGAGGCATAGGGGAGTTAAGCACAAATTCAGTGACTGGCAAAGCTGGGCTTTAAATTCAGTTTTCTTCTGGCATCTGGAGCCTTAGTAAGTGGCGCCATGTCAGGCTACCACCAATAGAACCTCACTGAATGAAGTTACTCTAAAAGATACATTTGAAATAGAAGGAAATTGATCCAGAGGAAAGGACTAAGTTTTGACAAGAACGATATGTAAAGAAACAAGCGGGAAGGTCAACCAAAACAAGCAACTTCTGTATAAAACAATGATAGAACTATGAATGATTAATTCCGTGGCAGACAATGAAGAGGAATTAAACACAGACCAAAATAACATGTAGAAAAGGAAAGGTATGCCAAGAGTTTGAGTGTTTCAGGTCCTTACAATTTTTAAGAGACAGGTTAAAAATATATTTAGATTAGAATCTCTTTAGTGTGAATGTTAATATTTTAAGTATAACATAAAAGAAGGTATATAGTTTATGCTGCTGCTGCTAAGTCGCTTCAGTCGTGTCCGACTCTGTGCGACCCCATAGACGGCAGCCCACCAGGCTCCCCGTCCCTGAGATTCTCCAGGCAAGAACACTGGAGTGGGTTGCCATTTCCTTCTCCAATGCATGAAAGTGAAAAGTGAAAGTGAAGTCGCTCAGTCGTATCCAACTCTTCGAGACCCCATGGACTGCAGCCCACCAGGCTCCTCCATCCATGGGATTTTCTAGGCAAGAGTACTGGAGTGGGGTGCCATCGCCTTCTCCGGTATATAGTCTATACTTTTGAACAAATAGAGGGATAATAAATGAAAAAAATCCTGGTTACTACGAAGAAGGCAGGAAGGGAGAAAAAACTTCAAAAAAGCAGAATGTATAGAAAGCACAAAATAAAATGGTAAAGTAAATCAAAATTTATCTGCAATTACCAATATACATGGTAAGAATGAAAATAGATTCACCAGTAAAGAAAGAAAATGAACTAGTTAATTACATACTATCTATAAAGAAGGCTGAAAGAGATTAAAAGGATGGAGACATACATGTTAGGCAAAACTTAGGCAATAAAAAAATTGATACAGCAATATTAAAATCATGCAAATATATATTAAGTAAAAATTTATTATTGGGTTTAAAACTTCAGTGTATGAAGATTATAAGTGGCACTTCATTAGAGAGCTGTAACACTGGCTAAAATCAATAGAATTTGAAGTGGAAATTGACAAATCCACCAATACAGAGACAGTCTGAGTATATTTCTCTTGGGAACTGATAGAAGAAGAAGTGCAAAATTAATAAGTATGTAGCTGCTGTGAGCAATGTATCAACAAACTCAAGTTAATGGACAAGGACAGAGCCCAAATTATGCTCCATAATTAGAAAACATACATTTCTCTGAAGCGTAAATGAAACATTTATAATAATGGACCAGATATCAGGTCATAAAATAAGTCTGAGTAAGTGGCAAAGAATTATATCATTAAAAAAGAAGTCTTATTATAAGCTGTAATAGGCGGGTTTAGATGGAAGTAGTTTGTATATAGCCGTTCATTCTTTCAAAGGATCACAACCTAAATTCTTAGAAGGGGGTTTAAAGTCACAAACCCAGAGGTGAAGCCAAGTCAAGAACTGGAAGAGGTAAATGCACTCTTAAAGATGTCATTACATGTAGGATCCAAAGCTTAAAGCAGAGAAACAAAGTCCAGGGGTGGTTTTCCAGGGGCTGGGGGCAGGTGGGTGGGGAGCAGGAGAAATGGGTAGATTTTGGTCAAAATGTACACACTTCCAGACTAACAAGTTTTGGGAATCATAAATACAACATGGTGATTATAGCTAATAATACCTTATTATATGCTTGAAAGTTACTAAGAGAGTAGATGAAAAAAGAAATGGTAATTATGTGACAAGATGGAGAAATTAGCTAATGCTATAGTGGTAATCCTTTTGTAATACATGTAGTAAGTTAACAGCTGTGCACCTTAAAGTTACACAATCATTTCAGTTCAGTTCAGTTCAGTCACTCAGTCGTGTCCGAATCAGCAGCCTCATGAATCGCAGCACGCCAGGCCTCCCTGTCCATCACCAACTCCCGGAGTTCACTGAGAGTCACGTCCATCGAATCAGTGACGCCATCCAGCCATCTCATCCTCTGTCATCCCCTTCTCCTCCTGCCCCCGATCCTTCCCAGCATCAGAGTCTTTTCCAATGAGTCAACTCTTCACATCAGGTGGCCAAAGTACTGGAGTTTCAGCTTTAGCATCATTCCTTCCAAAGAAATCCCAGGGCTGATCTCCTTCAGAATGGACTGGTTGGATCTCCTTGCAGTCCAAGGGACTCTCAAGAGTCGTCTCCAACACCACAGTTCAAAACCATCAATTCTTCGGTGTTCAGCTTTCTTCACAGTCCAACTCTCACATCCATGCATGACCACTGGAAAAACCATAGCCTTGACTAGACGGACCTTTGTTGGCAAAGTAATGTCTCTGCTTTTGAAGATGCTATCTAGGTTGGTCATAACTTTCCTTCCAAGGAGTAAATGTCTTTTAATTTCATGGCTGCAGTCACCATCTGCAGTGATTTTGGAGCCCAGAAAAATAAAGTCTGACACTGTTTCCACTGTTTCCCCATCTATTTCCCATGAAGTGATGGGACCGGATGCCATGATCTTTGTTTTCTGAATGTTGAGCTTTAAGCCAACTTTTTCACTCTCCTCTTTTACTTTCATCAAGAGGGTTTTTAGTTACTCTTCACTTTCTGCCATAAGGGTGGTGTCATCTGCATATCTGAGGTTATTGATATTTCTCCCAGCAATCTTGATTCCAGCTTGTGCGTCTTCCAGCCCAGCGTTTCTCATGATGTAGTCTGCATATAAGTTAAATAAGCAGGGTGACAATATACAGCCTTGATGTACTCCTTTTGCTATTTGGAACCAGTCTGTTGTTCCATGTCCAGTTCTAACTGTTGCTTCCTGACCTGCACACAAATTTCTCAAAAGGCAGGTCAGGTGGTCTGGTATTCCCATCTCTTTCAGAATTTTCCACAGTTTATTGTGATCCACATAGTCAAAGGCTTTGGCATAGTCAGTAAAGCAGAAATAGATGCTTTTCTGGAACTCTCTTGCTTTTTCCATGATCCAGCAGATGTTGGCAATTTGATCTCTGGTTCCTCTGCCTTTTCTAAAACCAGCTTGAACATCTGGAAGTTCACAGTTCACATATTGCTGAAGCCTGGCTTGGAGAATTTTGAGCATTGCTTTACTAGCATGTGAGATGAGTGCAATTGTGCAGTAGTTTGAGCATTCTTTGGCATTGCTTTTCTTTGGGATTAGAATGAAAACTGACCTTTTCCAGTCCTGTGGCCACTGCTGAGTTTTCCAAATTTGCTGGCATACTGAGTGCAACACTTTCACAGCATCATCTTTCAGGATTTGAAATAGCTCAACTGGAATTCCATCACCTCCACTAGCTTTGTTCATAGTGATGCTTTCTAAGGCCTACTTGACTTCACACTTCAGGATGTCTGGCTCTAGGTGAGTGATCACACCATCATGATTATCAGGATCATGAAGATCTTTTTTGTATAGTTCTTCTGTGTTTTCTTGCCACCTCTTCTTAATATCTTCTGCTTCTGTTAGGTCCATACCATTTCTGTCCTTTATCGAGCCCATCTTTTCATGAAATGTTCCCTTGGTATCTCTAATTTTCTTGAAGAGATCTCTAGTCTTTCCCATTCTGTTGTTTTCCTCTATTTCTTTGCATTGGTCACTGAGGAAGGTTTCTTTATCTCTCCTTGCTATTCTTTGGAACTCTGCATTCAGATGCTTATATGGTTCCTTTTCTCCTTTGTTTTTCGCTTCTCTTCTTTTCACAGCTATCTGCAAGGCTTCCCCAGATAGCCATTTTGCTTTTTTGCATTTCTTTTCCATGGGGATGGTCTTGATCCCTGTCTCCTCTACAATGTCATGAACCTCCATCCATAGTTCATCAGGCACTCTATCTATCAGATCTAGGCCCTTAAATCTATTTCTCACTTCCACTGTAATCATAAGGAATTTGATTTAGGTCATACCTGAATGGTCTAGTGGTTTTCCCTACTTTCTTCAATTTAAGTCTGAATTTGGCAATAAGGAGTTCATGATCTGAGCCACAGTCAGCTCCCGGTCTTGTTTTTGCTGACTGTATAGAGCTTCTCCATCTTTGGCTGCAAAGGATGTAATCAATCTGATTTCAGTGTTGACCATCTGGTGATGACCATGTGTAGAGTCTTCTCTTGTGTTGTTGGAAGAGGGTGTTTCCTATGACCAGTGCGTTCTCTTGGCAAAACTGTATTAGCCTTTGCCCTGCTTCATTCCGTATTCCAAGGCCAAATTTGCTTGTTACTCCAGGTGTTTCTTGATTTCCTACTTTTGCATTCCAGTCCCCTATAATGAAAAGGATATCTTTTTTGGGTGTTAATTCTAAAAGGTCTTGTAGGTCTTCATAGAACCATTCAACTTCAGCTTCTTCAGTGTTACTGGTTGGGGCATAGACTTGGATTACTGTGATATTGAATGGTTTGCCTTGGAAACAAACAGAGATCATTCTGTCGTTTTTGAGATTGCATCCAAGTACTGCATTTCGGACTCTTTTGTTGACCATGATGGCTACTCCATTTCTTTGAAGGGATTCCTGCCTGCAGTAGTAGATATAATGGTCATCTGAGTTAAATTCACCCATTACAGTCCATTTTGGTTCGCTGATGTTCACTCTTGCCATCTCCTGTTTGACCACTTCCAATTTGCCTTGATTCATGGACTTAATATTCCAGGTTCCTATTCAATATTGCTCTTTACAGCATCAGACCTTGCCTCTGTCACTAGTCACACGCACAACTGGGTATTGGTTTTGCTCTGGCTCCATCCCTTCATTCTTTCTGGAGTTATTTCTCCACTGATCTCCAGTAGCATATTGGGTACCTACAGACCTGGGGAGTTCCTCTTTCAGTATCCTATCATTTTGCCTTTTCACACTGTTCATGGGGTCTCAAGGCAAGGATACTGAAGTGGTTTGCCATTCCCTTCTCCAGTGGACCACATTCTGTCAGCCCTCTCCACCATGACCCATCTGTCTTGGGTGGCCCCACACAGCATGGCTTAGTTTCATTGAGATAAACAAGGCTGTGGTCTGTGTGATCAGACTGGCTAGTTTTCTGTGTTTATGGTTTCAGTGTGTCTGCCCTCTGATGCCCTCTCGCAACACCTACCGTCTTACTTGGGTTTCTCTTACCTTGGGCATGGGGTATCTCTTCACAGCTGCTCCAGCAAAGTGCAGCTGCTGCTCCTTACCTTGGACGAGGGGTATCTCCTCACCGCTGCCCCTCCTAACCTTGAACGTGGAGTAGCTCCTCTCGGCCCTCTTGCACCCACGCAGCCACTGCTCCTTGGACGTGGGGTTTTATCATGGGTTCAAAGACTTTAAAAATCAACCATAACGCAATGGATGTTCATGCCATTCGACCGTTCACTCACTGGAGGTGACAGCCTGAGGCCACACAACTCTGAAGCTCTCTGGATCTTGCTGTTCAAGGGTTTTTACAGATCTCAACCTCCAGTGTTTCCTCCCCAGGTCCCAGCGGGCACTCCTCAAGGTACACAATAGTAAATGTCAAATATGTATCAGTAAAGCTGGGAAAAAAAGAATATGATGATCTCAATCTTTTCGCTACTCAGATATACTTTGTAGAAGACATACACTGGGTCTTACTGAATAGGCATCTTTTCTTTCTTTTCCTAAAAGGTAATATTTTTGGGGGGCCATGCCATACAACATTTGAGGATTTGGGATCTTAGTTCTTCAACCGAGGATCGAACCCACACCCCCTACAGTGAAAGGGTGGAGTCTTAACCACTGAAACACCAGGGAAGTCCTCACCCAGAAGGTATTTTAAAGCACCTGTTAATGTGAGGCTTTGGAGACAAATTCATCCGGGTAAAATAGGGAGTCATGTATGGGATTCTGTTCCTTACTGACACATTGCTATAGAGCTGGCATCTCTCAGTCTTGCTTTAAAATTGTAATCACATTCACCAATCTAATGAAAATGGGAAAGCACTCTTTTATTCCCCAGCTCTGTCAAAGGACACTCTCTATTTGTGAGAGTATTTGTGGAGAATTTCTTTCCTTTGGTTGATTTCAAAATAGGTGAAAATATTTCCATCTCTGTTTGAATTGAGTTGGTTATTACCTTCCTTTCTAAGCCACATGTTTTAAAAGAAAACCAATATAGATTGTACTGGGGGCCAGTAAGAATCTATTTCTACAGTAATTTCAAGTATATTGCTTTTTATTCATTCATTGTTTTTCCAACCTATGGAGCACCGTTCTATTGTAATCGAATCACCATAAAACATCAGAAGAATCTTCTGGGAGTAAATGCAGTCGTTTGTAGAGTATTCCATTCTGCGAAATTTCCACTATTTGAATCACATCACTCAAAAGACTTTTATGTCTCTCACAGTCTACCAAATCCATACTTTGCTTTTATCATGTAAGATGGGTGGATTTTAGGTAAAATGGAAAAAGACTGGATGAATCACAGCCCAAAATGGAAAGGCGGGAGGGGGGAGGTCAATTCAAAGAGAAAGCACATGTTAGGATGACCCAGAATTATGCAATGACCTAGGTTTTACGAATCTAGGACCACTTTAAAATATATTCTTCATTTCAAAGAGGTTTAATTCTAGTCCTAAAATGTCATGATTAGTAGAGTATAATTACAAGTCTTCAAGGGAGACTAATTTACCTCCCTTCCCCTCACCATCAAGAGACAAGGCAAAAACAATTAAGTTTTCTTATTAGCTCTTTTATATGGGTGTGTCCTCTTGTTAGTCAATCTTTTTCTCTGGGGTTGTCATATTTCAGAGATTCTGGTTTTATGGGGGGGAGTGGGAACCCAAATCCATGTCTTCCATTCAACTGGTCTAAGTTTTATCTCCTGTCTCTACACATTTATTTGAACCCAAGTCTTTGGGGGCCACCAGAAATCAGCTGGTACCCCAGGATAACCTCTGACCTGACTGCCTTTTTATCTCTCTTGATATGTCTTTTCTCCATGTTTTGCCCTGTGAATATTTCCTTACTTTATATCATGTCACATGTCGATTTCATAGGACTACAAAATCTTGTTTCTCTCCTTTGCTTGAATTCTTATAAAAATAGAACCAGAGACTGGGGCCTGTGTAGAGATCTTTTGAGCAGTGACCTCAAGGGATGAGAGAGGAAGGACTGGGGAGAGTTAACAGCAAAGGCGAGAAAGCCAGTTCCACCCTGCACTGTGGAATGAGGCTCTGCTCCAGTCAGAGAACCCAGAGAGTTCAGTCTCACTGAGGACCTCCGAGGAGCCATGTAGAACACACCCCAGACTTGTCCCACAGAGCATGAGAAAGGGAGTATTTATTCAGCAGTTTTAGGCCCGTCACCTTGGGAGGGGTTAACCTCATAGAAATTTTAGGTATGGGTGTGTGAGATAGCAGAACAGGTAGTACGTCTCAAGCATCCCATGTAGGTGAAGGCAAGTGAGGTTAGGATGCATCCTTACAGAAATGGTTGCCATAGCAATGGCCAGAGCAATCAAGTGTTGAGTTAAAGTTGTGAGCGCAGGGTACATAAAAGATGTCTACTATGAGTGCTTTGTTCAGTTCAGTTCAGTCGCTCAGTCGTGTCCAACTCTGTGACCCCATGGACTGCAGCACGCTAGGCTTCCCTGTCCATCACCAACTCCCGGGGCATACTCAAACTCATGTTTTGTAGAGTAGAGCAAACAGGAGACTGTAGATCCTCCCCACTCCTCCCCAAGGTTCACTTATTACGTCTCTGGCTGGCTTCACCACGGTCCTTTGTCTTGTCCCCCTCTATCTTATCTGAGGGGGGAAATAGTAACAGACAAAGAGGAGAACTTCATAGTTTTTCTTATTACTATTGCTGAAACTCAGACAGGGAAAGCTAACATCCAAGGGCACCAGAATTCAGAGAAGGGGCAGTTACTAGGAGTTATGAGAAAAGATAACCAATTAGCATGTGTCATGGTCTGAATGTTTGTGTCCCCGCCTCCCCCAAATTTGAATGCTGGAATCCTAATGCCAATGTGATGGTATTAGAAGGCAGGCTTTGGGGAGGTGATTATGTCACAAAGGTGGAGCCCCATGAATGGGATTAGTGCCCATATAAAAGAGACCCCCCAGAGTTCCCATCCCTTCTGTCACAAGAGGATGCTCTGAGAAGTCTACGACCTGCAAGAGAGCCTTTGCCTAAGTATGCTGGTTCCCTGCTCTCAGACTTCCCATCAACATAACTGTGAGAAATACATTTCTGTTGTTTATAAGCCACCCAGCCTGTAGTATTTTGTTATATCAGCCCCAAAGGACTAAGACAGCAAGACTGAGCAAAGTCAGGGGGAGAATTGTGAAGAAATTAAAAGCTATAGGAGGGTCTCTAGGATAGGTGGGCAAGCTCCTCAGAGCAGCACTAACTATCCTCTGAAGAGTGCTGAGGTTGTGACCTTGGAAGGCACATTCTTAGCCGGTATGGAAGCACTTGAGAAGAGAGCCGTGTGTCCCTTCTGTCATGGTCTGTGCGCAGGTTGGAAAAGAACTTCCAGACATGAGGCAGAATGAGAGGAGAATAACATGAGGCAGAATGAGAGGAGAATGAAGTTTATTAGAGGGGGAGACGCTGTTAGAACAGTGGTCCAGCTCAAGGGAGAACCGACCTCTTTCATGGACGAGTAGCCAATTTTTATAGCCTCTGCTGCTGCTGCTAAGCCACTTCAGTCGTGTCCAACTCTGTGTGACCCCATAGATGGCAGCCCACCAGGCTCCTCTGCCTCAAGACAGGACAAATTCCTCCTGGAAGGGTGGCATCAGGTGATTGGTTAGGATGCTATAGGGTGGGTATTTTACCTCATATGGAGTCAGGGAAATGGCCAGTTTAGATCTGGAGGCTCATGGCAGCCATTGCTATCAGGCTTGGTTAACTCCAGAGATGTTTGTCCTGTGACTTTGGTACAGGGTTCTAGACCTGTGACCTTGGCGTAGTGCTTCACACTTTCTGCTGTATCTTAAAACAGTTAATACCTATAAAATACCTAATAAATATCTAGTAAGTAAAAAGATGACTATCACTATCGTATTAATCATGGATTGAATGTATGAAAAATGTCATGTGCTGACTTGAGTGGTATGATATCAGAAATGGTACAGAGTAGACACGCCATGTCTGTCATTCATTTCCCCCTTCCTTTTATATTGCATGATCTTAGGCAATTTGATTAAGGTTCCCGAGCTCCTTACAGATGCTGCCTTGGCAAAAAGTCTGTGGTGATGAACCATATGTGTATAGAGAAAGTGCATGTCAATTCAACCTGCTTGCTCCTTGATCTTTGAACAAACTCCTTGTTGTGTGAGCCAGCCAATTATAAATACAAGCAGGCAAAAACTGATATGTCTGTAGATTCTCAACATATGCTTGTGGAATTAATAAAAGAAAGAATGAATGATTTTTCGCTTCCCTGAAGGCAGAAGCAATCATTCAGATTCCCAGCCTTTAAACTAGAAGCAGGCACCTCCTGTGTTTCAGTCGCCACTCTGCGCCCTGCCCAATGCTAAGTGCCTGCACACAAGAAGCTCAACAGACATTTTTTGGTTGAATGTGTTGAATGAATGAATAGATGTTTATTGGTTTGTCAAATGGATAACTGAATAATGAATGAATATGTAAAACGTGTTGTTTTGGTCACTAAGTTCTGTCCGACTCTTCCACAGGCTTCTCTGTCCATGGGATTTTCCAGAAAAGAATACTGGAGTGGCTAGCCATTTCCTACTCCAGGAGACCGTCCGACACAGGGATCGAACATACTTCTTCCCAAAGACCTGACTCCTTACCAAAAAGAAAATGTTCACTAAACTCAATTATATTTTCTTAGCGGCAATGCCATTGCATGTGTAAGCCCCAAACTATACTTGAAATATATACTGCAAGGAGATCCAACCAGTCAGTCCTAAAGGAAATCCATCCTGAATACTCAGCTTCGCTGATGCTGAAGCTGAAACTCTAGTACTTTGGCCACCTGATGCGAAGAGCTGACTCATTTGAAAAGACCCTGATGCTGGGAAAGATTGAGGGCAGGAGGAGAAGGGGACGACAGAGGATAAGATGGTTGGATGGCATCACCGACTCAATGGACATGGGTTTGGGTAGACTCTGGGAGTTGGTGATGGACAGGGAGTCCTGGCGTGCTGAGGTTCATGGGGTCACAGAGAGTCGGATACAACTGAGCGACTGAACTGAACTGAAAACAAAACTCACAGGGCCTGTTCACAAGAAATTGAGCACCAGCTTTTCTGAGCATCTTCTGGTACAGTTCCTCCTAATCATTCCACTTGAATAAGGTTTGGAAGCTTCTAGAATGTGTTATCAAGTGGCATTTCTCTCATGTACTCCTCTATGGATTCTCTAGAATTGTAGGGTTCCCATTAATGATATGTGGATTAGTATCCTCTTTTTCTGTCAGTATGAATTTTAAAATTGTGTGCATGGTAGACAGATCTGTGTTTGTATGAAATGCAGGGGAACAATCAGTGGTTCATGAGTTTAAGCCCTGGATCCACCTCCTAACTCACTTGGTGATACAAGCCTCTGTTTTCCCATCTGTAAATTGCACAAAAGTATTTTTTGAGTAACTAGTAAATGCTGAGCTTTAGGAAGAGAGAGGTAAATTGCATGGATCTGACTCACACTATCAAAGTGCTCCTAGATCATTGGGCAGATACATATGCAAGCAGAAAGATTTGTAAATACTAGAAAATAAAAATGAAGCATTTGGAAAAAATAATTGCATTTTGATAAGATAATAAAACACATTATTCAAGTGTGATTGATACTGAGCAGGGACCTGTGAACTGCTTTTGAACTGTGGTGTTGGAGAGGACTCTTGAGAGTCCTTTGGATGGCAAGGAGATCAAAGCAGTCAATCCTGAAGGAAATCAATCCTGAATATTCATTGGAAGGACTGATGCTGAAACTGAAACTCCAATACTTTGGTCACCTGTAGTGAAGAACTGACTCATGGAAAAGATCCTGATGCTGGGAAAGATTGAAGGCAGGAGGAGAAGGGGACGACAGAGGGTAAGATGGTTGGATGGCATCACTGACTAGACAGACATAAGTTTGAGCAAGCTCTGGGAGAAGGTGAAGGACTGGGAAGCCTGAGGTGCTGCAGTTCACAGGGTTGCAAAGAGGTGGACATGACTGAGTGATTGAACAACAACAAGGACTCTGTGCAATGCCCCCTTCCCCCACCAGACACAAAAGCCTTTCTGTGTTGCCTTCCCTGAGATCCAAAGGGCAGATTCAAACAGTTTCTAATTAGGGAAAGGAAGAGCTATAGAAATAAGGGAGGAGAAGTCAGGAAACAGCAGTGTAGCTTTGCGGGCTGGGGACTTGTTCCCCCTCAAGGGTTAAATGTAGCAATATCTTTGAGCTGTTCTGCAGATTCTGAAACCCCCACCAGATGGGAGAAGTTAATAGTATGTTGCCCACCAGCATGCAGACCTCAGATCTGTTGGAACCAGAAGGTTGATGATGCTGACTCCCACTTATCTCTTGCCAACAGTCAGAAAACATCCACCAGCTGATCACATCATCTTTGAACCATCACTAAAAAAGTCCTCACTATCCCCTGATCCCAGGTTGGGACACACAGTTTTGAGGGCATTAGTCCTCTGTGGCCCACTATGCCTGGCAAACCAATAAAGCTGCTCTCCTCTACGTCACCCAAAACTCCGTCTCCAAGATTTGATTCAGAGTTGCAGTGCAGAGGCTGGATTTGGATTCATGAAGACTTTAAACTGGGGCTTAGTTGAGGCATTGTTAAGGTAGTCCCAAATGAGAAAATACTCAGAGACTTACATGAAGTTTCATTAGAGCAAAAAAGAGAAGCATTTTCACCAACCTGAGGGTTATAAGAGGATGCTCTGGAAATTTCACTTGAACAGAGAGTTGAGGTAAGAGTAGGGTTTTGACAGGTAGGGCAAAGGTTAAGGGAGAGAGGACTAGGTTTATAGCTCATGGTTTATGGAGCAATGTCAAGGAAGACCTTTGCAATAGGAATTTGAACTTTATTTTCAGGATGTGGGGGCTCCAAATTTGACTCAAACTGTAAAGAAGCTGTGAAGCAGGAGGCCCAGGTTCAATCCCTGGTTTGAGAAGATCCCCTGGAGAAAGGAATGGCAACCCACTCCCGTATTCTTACTTGGAGAATCCCATGGACAGAGGAGCCTGGCGGGCTTCACTCCTTGGGGTCACAGAGTGGGACACGACTGAGTGACTAATACCTTCACATTCACACTTTCAGGGTGTGGATGGGATGAGTGTGGACTTCGGGCTCAGATCTTTCAGAGTGCCAGCCTTGGGCAGGCTGGTTAGCAATAGCAACTAATAATGGTATTTATTCCAGTGTCATTGCAAAAAGTGAACAAAATCACATGGTACAATGACTGAAACAATGCGTTGCACATTGAAAGTACTTAATAAATGGTTGCTATCATTATCATCATTACAAAACCCATGGTGTCCTTTTCCTTTCAGTCTGAGATCAAGGGAGATTATGAAAGGCAACTGAGATGAGTACAAGAAGCACATAGACAGATCCAGAGATCTTCCTTGCCGTTAAGACATCAGAACTTCCCTTGCTAGGTAGAAAATTGTCTTCTGTTCACGAGGAGACACAGCTTTCCTGAATAATGATGAAATCAATGTGTGAGGACAGTTACCTCTAATTAGGAATAAAGTTTAAGACACAGACGTGTTCAGGTTATTTTGTCTCACAATGACAAAATATTTATTTATTTTGTATTTAGTGTCTAGTGGCAATTGTTATGGTGATAGGAAGATGGCTGAGCTGGGAAAGCATGGTGAGAGCGTTTGCAATGGGGATATAGTCTTAACTTCTGTCAACCTTTGTCATCTTTGATTCCTGGATGTGGGTTTAAAGTATAGCACAGCATATTTCCATGACTCTGGTCAGCATCCTTCAGATAACAAAATAAACCTCCCAAAGGTCTGTGTGGGGGTTGGTTCTCTGCATTCTCTCTGTCCTCAAGCCTTGGAGGGAAGTCCGTGGACCAGCAGCACCAACATCACATGCAAAGCCCCAGGAAACATCCCCAACTACCTGAATTAAAATCTGAATCTCTACCAATTCCTCAGGTGATTGGATTGCCTCTTCCAGTTTAAAAAGCATGGTTCTATGTCAAGTTTGAATTCCAGATATGGCCAGCCAGTGAGGAAATAACCCACACATAGTAACTGATTAAGACTTTAACTTTAAGCAATTTCACATCAAATGTACCAAAAAGGAACTGGAATGCTTTTCTATACTTTAAAGGATAAGGCTTGAATGGAACCTAGAGAGAACAACCTTTTACTGAGGTCATACTCTTAAAAGTAGCAAAGTTTAGATTCAAGTCAAGGTCATTTGAATTTAGGCTTATTCATCTGTTTATTTTGGTGACACACTCAGGAAGCATGAATTCTAGGCCTGAATTCTAGGTTTCACTTCTCACCAGCTGGGTTACTTACAACATATCACTTCTCTGATCTTCCGTTTCCCTCCCGCACCCTGATTGATTTTGTGTCCTCTCTTCTGATGATCTTCCAACAGCATTTACTCTCTGTATCTCATCATGCTTTTGATATTCCCATATTAGAAGGAGGTGATCATGGTATACATACAAGCGAAGTTTGCCCTAATACCAGTTTCCAAGACTAGCATATCTGCTTGATTATTGCAGTCATTTGTTCCCCATTCATGGGGAAGAACGTTCCTCAGAAAATGACTTCCCATTAATTCATGGCTTTGCTTGGCTGTCAAATTAATTGCAGCACTTTTCATTGCTGATCAGAAGGACAAAACATGCTCTGGATACAGTCTGATGCTGATAAAAGTTATTATCCATTTGGAAATCTGCCTGCCTTTCCCATCCTCCGTGCTGTCGAATTTTAATAGCATTGAATCAGACCCCTAATAAGCATTATAATGACAACCTGCATTTGGTAGTGCTTTATACTTTCCCAAGCACTTTCAAGGGAATTATACACATGCATTATCTCATTGATCTTCCATGGCAGGTAGGGAAGGAGGGAACACAGTGGATGGTTTGAATGAAAGCCTGTGCTAGCTCCTCTGATTGAACAACTGATGCCCATTTTCACCCTGTAGAGAGCAGGAATTTGCAGTCAAATATGGCTATTATGTATTGCAGGCCTTTGGTAGTTTTGTTCAGACATTATCTCATTGACTCATCACCACTGTGCTTACAGGTACTTATCTTGTTCCCTGTTTTTCAGGTGAAGTAAACAAACACACACACATAGGTGAAGTGCCCTGTGTAAGGTCGCCTGCTCCAAATAAGAGGATTCAGAATGCTGACCCCACACTCTCGACTCCAGCCAGTCTCTTGCCTCATTCCTGTGGAAATGAAAATACAGAGCGTTGTTCTTGTCTGAGGTTCAGGCACAGGGAGAGGTGTTGAAGGACAGACTTTATAGCACCTGACTGGCTGAAACTGGGATAATCATATATTAATGAGTATCTTTGGAGTAAAGCTTTCAGGAACACCTGTATTGGCATTAATTTGGTTTGTCAAAATAACATTGTAAGCTTGATATCATTCACCCCACTTTACAGATGGGGAAACGGGAAAATTCTGGTTTCACTCTGGTCTGCTGAGTTATTAACTGAGCCAGAAATTTAACCCCCAAATCTGTGCTTTAACAAGGCACCATTACCCTGAAGTTACATTGATATTATCAACCTTCCTGCTGTGTCTTTGCTGCCTAAAACCCCAATAGATCCTGTATGTTTTTTCATTTATTTGCAAGTGTTTATAATGCCACACCCTTCAGGATGGCCATTATAAAAAAAAAAGGAACTAAGTGCCTAAGTGTTGGTGACGGTAAGGAGAAACTGAAACCCTTGTGCATTTCTGGTGGGAGTGTTAAATGGTGCAGCATTTGTGGAAAGTGATATAGAATTTGCTCAAAAATTTAAACACAGAATTACCATACAATCTGGCAGTTCCACTTCTGGTTATGTACTCAAGTGAATTGAAGGCAGAGACTCAAACAAGTGTTTGTACCCCAGTGACCATAGCAACATTTTTCACAATAACCAGAAGGTGGAGATGACCTTTGGCTGTCCATCAATAGCTGAATGAAGAACAAATAACGAATAAATAAAATATGGTAGATACATACAATGGAATATTACTCTGTCTTAAAAAGGAATGGGATTCAGATATATGCTATCATATGGATGAAATTTAAAGACAATATGCTAAAGGAAATAGGCCAGTCACCAAAGGATAAGTATAAGTATTGTAAGGTTCCACCTGTATGAGGGACCTAGAAGAGTCAAAATCACAGAAACACAAAGTAGAAGCGTGACCACCATTCTACTTAACAGGTTAGCAGAGGCTGGGGAAAGGAGGTAGAGAGGAGTTACTGGTTACTGAGGACAGAGTTTAAGTTTAGAATGACAAAAATATTTTTGAGAAGGATGGTGGCAAGGGTTGCACTACAACATAAATGTATATACTGTCACTCCACTGTACACTTAAAATGATTAAAACCATCAGAGAGACGTGGGAGGGGAATTCAGGACAGGCAACACATGTATGCCCATGGTTGATTCATGTCAATGTATGGCAAAAACCACTACAATATTGTAAAGTAATTAGCCTCCACCTAAAATAAATTAATTAATTTTAAAAATGATTAAAACCATCAATTTTTTTAATCCCTGCTCTAGCACTTTATTTATTTATTTTAATTTCATTTTGATATATGGCAAAACCATCAATTTTATGCTATGTATATTTTTCTACATTTTAAAAACAATATTTAAAAACATTATTTATAAAGTATATTTATTTTTACTGAGGGTGAGTGATACTGTGGTGGAGAAAGCATGGCCCATTATTTCAAGAAATCAATCATCTATCTATTTGGAGCCATAGCTGCATAAACAACCAAACATAATACAGAATCCTAACAGTTCTATTTAGAGATATTCTGAACCAATGAATCCTCCCAAATATTGACAATTTTCTGTTGAAACACCCAAAACATTTTAAACATGCTTGTAACAACATGTGATAGAAACCTTTCTAAACCATTACCCATTTACCTGTTTATTGTATTGAGGAAACTGAGCATTTATTTGTTATTCATCTATTTATACTTATTTTCATTCACTGATGCAAATTTATTGGACAAATAATATGCAGCAGGCATTTTTCAAAGTTTAGGGTCAGAGAGATGAATGGGACCTGGCTCTGGTCAACATGTGGGACTGCAGAGAATAGACATGTCAGAAATGGAAAAACAGACACATACATGCATAGATAGCTCTCAACATATCCATACAGTAACTCTGGTGAAATCTGCAGATTCCAGGGGTGAAGGGAGACCCGGAGCTTAAGTGGTCAATGTGTTTGGGCAAAGGATAGTCTGAGAAGGCAAAATAAGGTAACAACGGCATTGGAATCTTGTAAGGTCACTAGGATTTTGCCAGATATAAGATGGAAAGAAGGGTCTGAGGCAGTGGGAAGAGTGACTTAAGGCCTAGAGGTCTAAACCACAGCTTAATCCATGGCACAAAGAAATGAATAATGCTCTTTCTGGTGGTGAGACTGAACAGGGCTTCAGGGGGCAAATCATGAAGGACTTTGTATGCCGGTTTGAAACACAGATGATTCATTAGGGCATTCATTAGGCAGTAGGGTACAGCTAAAGAGTTTTAGGTTCAGAAGGTGTAGTATGCATATGTACAATGGACTATTACTCAGCCATTAAAAATGGAATAATGTCATTTGCAACAACATGGATGGACCTAGAGATTATTGTGCTGAATGAAGTTATGTCAGATGGAGGAGAAATATTGCTTGACATCTCCTATATGTGGAATCTAAGAAGAAATGATAGAATGAACTTTTTTACAAAATAGAAACTCACAGACTTACAGAATGAACTTGTAGTTGCCAAGGGGGAGGAGATAGTTAGGAAGTTTGGGATGGTCATGTACACACTGCTATATTTAAAATGGATAACCAACAAAGACCTACTGTAGCACAAGGAACTCTGTTCAATGTTACGTGGCAGCCTAGATGGGAAGGGAGTCTGGGGGAGAATGGATACATGTATGTATGGCTAAGACCCTTTGCTGTCCACCTGAAACCATCACACATTGTTAATTGGCTATACTCCAATACAAAATAAAAAGTTAAAAAAGAAAAGCCCCTGCCTCTATCTGGCTATAAAGCAAAGATTGCTGTTGCTGCTGGCAACAGCTTTTGTTAAAAAAATAAAATAAAAAAGAATTTTAGGTTCAAAAAAAGGGTGCTCACCGATAGTTCCATCTTGGAGAGATTAGCTCGGCAGCTTTGAGGAGGATAGACTGGATTCGTGAGCTGTTGGGAAAAGATATAGGGCAGGTAGGAAGTTAGTACAATAATCCAGGCAAAAGATGATATGGGTGTGATCAAGATGGTAGCAGGGGAAATGGAGAGGAGAGTAATTCACATAGAAAATGATAAGGAGGTGTCATTGATAGAACTTGGTCGTAAATTAAATGAGGAAAGGAGGGAATGAGAAAAATGAGCCTTTTGCCAAACCATCAATCGTCTTTCTGCATATCAATAAATTACATGACCTGTACTATGGATATATCTTGACATTGTACATTGGGTCATCTGTACTTTTCTGGTTGAACATTTGTCTGTCTTTTCCCTGCTGTCAATTGTTATTCACTTTTAACTTCAGGAGGTGGTCCCCTTCTAATCCGTGTTCTGCTATATCCTAGAGAAAAATAAGATGGGTGAGGGTGTTGACTACTTGACAATACTGTGTAAGTAGCCTTAGTATGTAATGCCAGAAGGAAGCCATTATTAAGGAATAAGACTTGTTCACTTCTGTATCTCTCTGAAATGTGCTTGCATATAATAGCTCCTCAAAAACTGGCACATGAATAAATTAACGAATGAATGAAGTACAGGAAACAGTGTTTTATAAATGGGATGTTCTGAGGGCTGATGAGAGGTTTGACATTGCTTGCATATAGAGTGCTCAGGAGTGACTTCCCTGTCTGTCCGGTCATTAAGATCTTGCGTTTCATTGCAGAGGGTACAGGGCTGTATCCCTGGTTGGAGAGCTAAGATCCTGCATGCCTCACAGCCAAAAAACCAAAACAGAAAGAATATTGTAACAAATTCAAAAAAGACTTTAAAAATGGTCCACATTAAAAAAAAAAAAAAAAAAAGAATACTCGGGTATAAGAGGAAGGGAGAAAGCTAGAATGATACCCAGGGCCTGATAGAAAGAGAGTAGAGAATGTTTATGAAAATAGGTGATGATTATATATTGCAGTACATTCTTAGCAATGCCTTATATCTAGTGCACATGTGTGAGCAGGCTGTGCGGATTATTAACCTAGACTGAGAGGTATCGATTTTAGTTTGGCTGAAGGCACTGATCCACCGGTACCCCTGCTGCGGTTCCTCATAGCTTCTGGCAGCTCCAGCATCAGTCCCTCCCAGGCAGCATGAGTTGGCAGCTCTAACTTTAGCACAAAGCACTAGGCTAGTCCATTCTTCCCAACTTGCTCTTGTCCTCTAGAGGCAAACAACAACCTAAGGATCCGAGGGTGGTGAGAGGATGGTGGAGGGTGGGGGGAATGGATGAAGTTGCAAAAGAAGCTGAGGACGCTTGCTGCAAAGTTTTGAAAAGGGTCTAACACACCTTCCCATTCTTTTCAGAAAAAGAAACATAAAAGAGAATATTGTAAGCAGTGTTCAAAAGGGACCTTAGAACTGAATCCCATCTCGTGCACCAGTATAAAATGAAGCAGGCGATAAAACTGGCAGGTAGACTGGGTTGAGTTTTGATTCGGCAAAGCCCCTCTGGGGGATTTTTCACACCTTCTTGAAACCTGAACTCATAGGCAGACCCTCAGTAGCTGGGTCTCTGGATCCAGTTATTTCTCCCCTGGGATTTCTCGTGGGTTGCTCTCCAGATTCAGACTCTGTGAAAGCTGCTCAGTCCTCATAGGCTGAAGTTCAAACTCTGCCGGGAGCCAGCATGAGGAACTCCGCCCGTGGCAAAGGTCATGAGGAAGGAGGCTTGGCATACGCAAAGGCGGGATAGAGCCTCAGGAGTCCCCCTGGAAATTCTTGAGCATCTACCCCCAAAACCAGAGTCTGCCTACTTTACTACTTTGTGCTCTCACCTACACCTCTGACTTTATGGGGGGCTGTCCCCCACCACCTCTCTCTGAAAAAGAGTTAACTTACAGCTCCAGTTAATAAAATTCCTGGGCGTGACAAGTGTTTCAACCTACAAACTCCTTTGGAAGTCCTCTAGCCTGCCTGAACAAGTTCTTCTGGCCACATGTGATTGTTCAGAGCCTCCCAACCGTGAGAGGCATGAGATGTTCTCAACTGTCTAAATACAGATTCCTTTGAGCAGTTAAAAGATTGATTAGAAATTGTATTGGTGAAGGGTTTTTCACTTGTTGGGCCAATGTTTGCTGCTAAGTTTCCATATCCCTTACCTACTGTGTCCCTGGGAGTGTATTGATTAATATAATTGGTGTATAGGAATGTAAGTAGTAGCTTTAATGTTTGTAACCTTGGACCCTTGAGTTAATTCTTTTCTTGTTATAGCCCACCACACCCTTGCCTTATAGGAATGCAGCTTTATCTAATGCTTTCGGAGGGTGGCACCTGACTTTAGAATAATCACCTTTAGAGAAAAATAAGTTTTCTGAAGAAAGGATCATAAAATGTTAACAGGCCTCCGGGCCAGAAGATGATGTAAATCACCTAAACTTTTGCATATGATAAGTTTGCAGGAAGAAAGCCTGGCTTACTGCTGACTCTACCCCTTCCCCCATTATCCTCTATGCACAACTTAAGGTATAAAAGCTACTTTGGAAAATAAAGTGCGGGCCTTGTTCACCAAAGCTTGGTCTCCCTATGTCGTTCTTTCTCTCACTTTCTGGCTAAATTCCCATCTGGAACATGGAGGCTCATCAAGCCTACTAATTATGCCTGGGCTTCTAAGATCTGATCGGGGAGGGCTTAATGTCTCCTCTCCTTTGGGCGAACTGGAGGACGCCTGCGGCCTACACAGGTGACGCAAATTCCTTGTATTGGAATTTTATTGGCTTTCCACGTAAACCAAGTTATTCAGCCTCTTTTCTCTGCTAAATTTCCCTACTGAGCTATCCTTATTCTATTACTTTTATATCTCTAATTAATATTTAATTAAAGCTATTGTATCCAGTTCGCCGATGCCGTCCCCGCTTTGAATTCCCTGGATCCACGGGGGCTGGACCCCAGTAAAACTCCTTTGTTGCCACTTGAGGTCTGTGTGGGGCTGTTTTCTCTCCCACCCTTGACTCTGTACACTTTTAGAATCCAACCAAGCCAGCATAGTGGGGTTCCTCAAAGGAGTTGGGTTCCATATTTTCTCGAAGACTGTTCTTCTCTTTCTTAAGTAGTATGCCCTTCTCTCCCTAACCTGTACATCTGATCAGGATTATCAGTCACTCTTGTACCATTTGTCACAGTTACGTAAATCAATCCACCATGTGTACCTTAAACATATACAATGACGGAAGTCAATTATTTCTCAAGAAAACTAGAAAAAATTAGATAAAACACCTCTGAAGATTGCATTTTAATTGATAAATTGATAATGGAGCAGGGACTGAATATTCACCATATCATCAGCAATATATTTGTAGTTACAAGAAAGAATTGTGACTTTCAGAACAATGTCAAGCATAGCAGTCTTCATGTGCGTGCACACACACACACACGACAAACTGTCCCTCTGGGGCTCCTGGTTCTGGCCCTTCTGTATGCTCCAAAGTAGTCTATGCAGATTGATCTGCTTTCATGGTCATCTACTTGGTTTCCTCCAGCTGCAAAGCCGTAGACAGTGATGACTTTATTTTTGGTAGTATGCATATTCTGAGCTGAAACTGATGCAGGCTGCTGTCCAGATTCTCACAAAAATCGCTTTGACCAGCTCTGAGGATGGACAATTCATTTTTCTTTCGAACCTCAATTCAGAAGAATTAGTTGGGAGAAGGAGGAAGGAAGAGGATTATTGGACAGGGAAGGGAGAAGAGGAAAGTAACCTATAGCCAGGTCAACTGTGTGGCAGTTTTGCATACAATAGTAATTGCATCATACACACCAAAGACCTACTGGTTTAGTGACATTTCAGATTCAGGTGCCATGTCATGCTGTTTCTGGCTTCTATATCTTTATCTTTGCTGGATCTTTTGTTTTAAAAAAGGCTCCGAAATCATCTGTCTCCTTGGAGACCTCTCGTGTAAACCCTCCTTGATTGCCTTCATTTTCAGGCCAGTTAAATTTTAGGTAAAAACACATATCTTAATGGAGAAGGAAATGGCAAGTCACTCCAGTATTCTTGCCTGGAAAATCCCATGCACAGAGGAGCCTGGCAGGCTACAATCCATGGGGTCACAGAGTCAGACAACAACTTAGTGATTAAACAATGACAGATCTTAAATACAAAAAAGCTTAAGATCCTAACCCAACTTTACTAATTATTATCTTTCCAGATGAATTGGCAAAAGCTACCAGAACTTTCTGAGCTTCAGTACCCTTCCTATTGAAAGGAGCATTGCAAGATAAGCTGTCTTATGACTTATTATGAAGGTTAACACAAGAAGATGATGTAAGAAGATAAGATAAGTGATAAAGCAGTGCCTGGTACTAACCTGGTACTGGTTCCCAGCAAATATTAAATGAGTGAATAAAAGAAAGAGATTGACTCAGAGTCTGCACAGAGCAAGTGTTTATAGAAAGGTTGTCCATTATTAGTGCATTATCCATTCATTCCTTTCACTATGATGAACATCCAGAAGGCAGGAGCCTCTTATTGCCAACTTTGTGTCTGTAGAGATTAATATGATACCTGGTATATGGAAGACTTCCCACCTCACTCATCATATTTTAAATACTTGTCTTGATTATCACATACATTTGAAGTGGTAAGCATGATTATCATTCCTTTACATGTGGAAGCTTCCCAGGTAGCTCAGTGGTAAAGAATTCATCTGCCAATGCAGGAGACGTGGGTTTGATCCCTGGGTTGGAAAGATCCCCTGGAGAAGGAAATGGCAAGCCACGCCAGTATTCTTGTCTGGGAAATCCCACAGATGAGGAACCTGGCAGGCTACAGTCTATGGGGACACAGAGAGTTAGCTATGACATAGGGACTGAGCAACAACACATGAAAGAAACTGAAGCGAAGGCAATAAAAATAGTTCCTTTAATTCAAAGTTAATTAAAAAAAAAAAAAAAAGAGTAGATCTTGAATCCAAGCCTCTGACTCTACACTGGGTACTGTCTGCTTTTCTATGGTGAGAAGTAACCCAGCCTGGTGTGGTAGGGATCTACACATCACCTCATCTAATAACTATCCTCATTTTATGTATGATGCCCAGGAAGAAGGGACCTGCCCAAGTTCACCTGGCCACTTTGCAGGTAATGGCCTTTTGTGAATGCTCCAATAGCTCCATCATGAAAGGCACATTTGTTTTGATAAATAAATCAAATAGTTGTTACTCACCAGTCCAAATGGGATGTATTCAGAAATGCTAAATATTTATGGTTGACAAGGAGAAACTGAATTCGTTTATGTCTCTTTTGACAAATTAGTTACCTCATGTAGAATAATTGCTGCTTTTGCTCTTAGTACTTGAGTTCTACTCTGCACATTTCTGAGTCATCGCCTAGTTAATGCTTGATTTCAGTTGGCAACGTGCTATTTACGGAAGAAAGGATCATAATGTTTTGGATTTGAACCAGTCTTTTTGTCTCTGAACTTTGCATGCATATCATTGGAGATGTTAACACCTCTCTCCTAATTTCAAGTAACAGAAAATTGATTCATTGAAAAGAGCAGAGTAGCTGGCTGCAAGTTTCTGTAGAATGGGATCCCCATTCAGTGACATGTTTCAGAAAGGCCTGCCTTGTCGGTGTCTGGATGGGAAACCTCTGTGTTTTTTTTTTCAAAAACTCTTGCTCACCACTCAGAGTCATAGGGTTTGGATCATTTGTTACCTTGTGTGTAGTATCACCTGTTTTGACTGATACACCCCCTTCATTCTACCAATTTCTAGCCCAGTCACTGCCGTGTGGTAGTTCAGTACATTTCTGTTCTTCTTCTTTTAGCAGGTGAGAGTCTAAGGGCTGGGCAAATGGATTGCAGAGGTGGAAGATTGGCAGGTTTAGGTCAGAATCCTGACCTGATAACTCTGCAGCCAGTCTGGAAGAATTCTTTATTTATACAATCCACTTAGTTTATATGGAGCTTGCCAGGTGCCACTAGTGGTAAGGAACCTGCCTGCCAATGCAAGAGAAGTAAGAGATGCGGGTTCTATCCCTGGGTTGGGAAGATCCCCTGGAGAAGGGCATGGCAACCCACTCCAGTATTCTTGCCTGGAGAATCCCATGGACAGAGGAGTCTGGAGGGCTACAGCCCATACAGTCACAAAGAGTTGGACACGACTGAAGCAACATAGCGCGTCGTAGCATGTAGCACTTAGTTTATGTACTTTGGGGAATCTAATATTAGTTCATACACAAAATTACTTAGCATAAAATCTAGGATGCAGTAAATTCTCAATGCCAGGCATTGAATAAATAAATAATTAAAACAAGGTGTTATATTTATTTAACTTTATAATCAAAGTACTAATAACTATTATGATGATGATGTTTCAGCCCCACTTTTTAAATGAGGGTTGAATTAGCTACAAAAATTCATACTAGCCAACGGCCCTAAAGTTTTGGTGGCTTACCACTATCGTATTTTATTTCTCTCTCATGTCTTGCTCCTATAAAAGCCTGGTGGTTTTCCTGTTGGCAATCCCCTAGCAGAAGAGCAAGGGCTGAAAAGTCCAGATTCCTTCCTTCATGTAGCTCTGCCCACTTGAAAGCCTTTTCTTCCAGTTGCAGGGAAAGAGCAGAAGGAAAGCAAAATCTTTTATCTGCATTTGTTGTTGTTCAGTCACTCAGTTGTGTCCGACCCTTTGCGACCCCATGGACTGCAGCATGCCAGGCTTCACTACCTCCTGGGGTTTGCTCAAACTCATGTCAATTACTCTGACTGTGACTTAGTCTCCAAGCCCAACCCAATTTTATCGTGATGGAGATAAAAAATGCAGTGTTTTCTCATGTGTCTGGCACATTCAGCTGCCACACAACTTAACACACAACTTAAAATTTTAGTACAAAGCCTTACTTCACATTACAGGCCAAAGCCACTGTCATCATTTACTAGGTTATCATTCTGTTTGGTGAATATGTACTGGAAACAAAGAAGGACGCAATGAGAATCTTAAGGCAAGGCGTATTTCATATTTCAAAACACATACACACACCCAAAACAATGAATCAAGCAAGTAATGGATTTCTAAGACAGAAGCAGCCCCCAAAGAGGCAGAGCTTGTATTCAGCCTTACAGGATGGATAAGACAGTAAAACAGGGGTAGTAATGATGCCAAGATCATGGACTTCTAAAAAGAGGCTTAGTTTAGTCTATCTTTCTAGAGGCAAGTAGGCCATTATGCTTGCTTTATTTAGGGTACAAGTTTCCCTGATAGCTCAGTTGGTAACGAATCCCCCTGCAATGCAGGAGATCCCAGTTCAATTACTGGGTTGGGAAGATGCTCTGGAGCAGGGAAAGGCTCAGATCACATCAGATGAGATCAGTCACTCAGTCATGTCCGACTCTTTGTGACCCCATGAATCTCAGCACGCCAGGCCTCCCTGTCCATCACCAACTCCTGGAGTTCACTGAGAGTCACGTCCATTGATTCAGTGATGCCATCCAGCCATCTCATCCTCTGTCATCCCCTTCTCCTCCTGCTCCCAATCCCTCCCAGCATCAGAGTTTTTTCCAATGAGTCAACTCTTCACATGAGGTGGCCAAACTACTGGAGTTTCAGCTTTAGCATCATTCCTTCCAAAGAAACCCCAGGGCTGATCTCCTTCAGAATGGACTGGTTGGATCTCCTTGCAGTCCAAGGGACTCTCAAGAGTCTTCAACACCACAGTTCAAAACCATCAATTCTTCGGCATTCAGCCTTCTTCACAGTCCAACTCTCACATCCATACATGACCTCGGGAAAAAACCATAGCCTTGACTAGATGGACCTTTGTTGGCAAAGTAATGTCTCTGCTTTTGAAGATGCTATCTAGGTTGGTCATAACTTTCCTTCCAAGGAGTAAGTGTCTTTTAATTTCATGGCTGCAGTCACCATCTGCAGTGATTTTGGAGCCTAGAAAAATAAAGTCTGACACTGTTTCCACTGTTTCCCCATCTATTTCCCATGCAGTGATGGGACCGGATGCCATAATCTTCATTTTCTGAATGTTGAGCTTTAAGCCAACTTTTTCACTCTCCTCTTTCACTTTCATCAAGAGGCTTTTTAGTTACTCTTCACTTTCTGCCATAAGGGTGGTGTCATCTGCATATTTGAGGTGATTGATATTTCTCCCGGCAATTTTGATTCCAGCTTGTGTTTCTTCCAGTCCAGCGTTTCTCATGATGTACTCTGCATATAAGTTAAATAAACAGGGTGACAATATACAGCCTTGACGAACTCCTTTTCCTGTTTGGAACCAGTCTGTTGTTCCATGTCCAGTTCTAACTGTTGCTTCCTGACCTGCACACAAATTTCTCAAAAGGCAGCTCAGGTGGTCTGGTATTCCCATCTCTTTCAGAATTTTCCACAGTCTATTGTGATCCACACAGTCAAAGGCTTTGGCATAGTCAATAAAGCAGAAATAGATGCTTTTTTGGAACTCTCTTGCTTTTTCCATGATCCAGAGGATGTTGGCAATTTGATCTCTGGTTCCTCTGCCTTTTCTAAAACCAGCTTGAACATCTGGAAGTTCACGGTTCACATATTGCTGAAGCCTAGCTTGGAGAATTTTGAGCATTACTTTACTAGCGTGTGAGATGAGTGCAATTGTGCAGTAGTTTGAGCACTCTTTGGCATTGCCTTTCTTTGGGATTGGAATGAAAACTGACCTTTTCCAGTCCTGTGGCCACTGCTGAGTTTTCCAAATGTGCTGGCATATTGAGTGCAGCACTTTCACAGCATCATCTTTCAGGATTTGGAATAGCTCAACTGGTATTCCATCACCTCCACTAGCTTTGTTCATTGTGATGCTTCCTAGAACCCACTTGACTTCATATTCCAGGATGTCTGGCTCTAGGTCAGTGATCACACCATCGTGATTATCTGGGTCATGAAGATCTTTTTTGTACAGTTCTTCTGTGTATTCTTGCCATCTCTTAATATCTTCTGCTTCTGTTAGGTCCATACCATTTCTGTCCTTTATCGAGCCCATCTTTGCATGAAATGTTCCTTTGGTATCTCTGATTTTTTTGAAGAGATCTCTAGTCTTTCCCATTCTGTTGTTTTCCTCTATTTAGGGAAAGGCTACGCACTCCAGTATTCTGGCCTGGAGAATTCCATGATAGCCCATGGTATAACAAAGAGTCGGACACGACTGAGCGACTTTCACTTCACTTCAGCTTTCAAAGTTTTAATTCTGCCTATTTATATTCATAATAAAACCATACATTTCTTAATCATTTGGCTCCAAATATTACCACTTATTTATGTTGTATTATTTATCATAGAGACATTCAAATGGAAGAGAATAACCTGTATAACAATTCACATCTTAAAATGTGAGGAAATAAAACTTTTCATGTAAATGAGTGTTATATGAAACTTAAGCTTACTATTTTTTATTTTGAAGTTGCCTTTTATTATTATCTAATTTTATTTATCTAATGTTAATTTTCAGAGAAGGCATTGGCACCCCACTCCAGTACTCTTGCCTGGAAAATCCCATGGACGGAGGAGCCTGGTCGGCTGCAGTCCATGGGGTCGCTAAGAGTCGGACAGGACTGAGCGACTTCACTTTCACGCATTGGAGAAGGAAATGGCAACCCACTCCAGTGTTCTTGCCTGGAGAATCCCAGGGATGGGGGAGCCTGGTGGGCTGCCGTCTATGGGGTCACCCAGGGTCAGACACGGCTGAAGTGACTTAGCAGCAGCAGCAGCAGCAATGTTAATTTTGGTTTCCCAGGTGGCTCAGTGGTTAGGAATCAGCCTGCCAAGCAGGAGATGCCAGTTCAGTTCCTGAGTTGGTAAGATACCTTGGAGGAGGAAATGACAATCCACGCCAGTATTCTTGCCTGGGAAATCCCTATGGACTGTAGCCCACCAGGCTCCTCTGTCCATGGGATTTTCTGGGCAAGAATATTGGACTTGGTTCCATTTCCTTCTCCAAGGGATCTTCCCAACCCAGGGATCAAACCCCCAACCCTTGTGTGTCCTGCACTGGCAGGCAAATTCTTTACTATTGTGCCACCTAGGAAAATTAAAATATTTGTAAAGGAAGATTGGATTAAATAATCACCATTATCCATTTGAGGGCAGGCAGTTTGTGGAGTTACTTTTCCTCTCTGGTTTACCCATCTGTGAGTCTAAAGAGTCAGGCCACATGACACGGAACATTGCAACCCATGTGAAAAGACTTCTTGAAAATGGTCTTTAAGGAGGAACCACACAAGGGAGTGGTGAATGGCACAATGACGTGCCTAGGAGGCATTATTCTAGGAAAATCAGAACTAAGTGAAGCTACACAAATCACACAGTGGCACACACACACACACTCACCTCAGTGGCAGAGTGGGATTGGAGCTCAGGGCTCCTGTCTCCAAAAACTGTGCTCTTTTTAGAACATCTAGCCAAACACATTTATCAAGCCATGATTAAGTTCGTTATTAATGTAATGCTCATATTACAGATAATCGAACAGAGCATCAGTCAGTTAGTGAGCAGAACATTTGCACGCATTAATCAAGAAAGTTATGAAGATGAGGCCTCTTTTATAGCATCATTTTTTATTTCCAGGAAAACAATCACCACAAACAACCTTGTTTCTTCTGTTTCCCATAGTTTTATAGCCCCAAATTACCCAGCCTATATCAAGCCATAACTGTATGTCACAACTAAGTGGATCTTCCACTCAAAATTTATGGACCTTAGCAGCAAGAGTTTGAAGGTTGTAAAAGTTTAGTGATAAAATCCCTGAAACTTGTAGCCTGAATGGAAATTGCTGGAATTAACACTGTTAAGGTTATTACTCACCTTCCAATTTTCCCATACACTTTATGGCCCCTACATAGAGTTTTTATGTTGTTGTGTTTTATACGGAATGGTAAAGATGGATATCTTTGTCATTGTGAATGAGTTCTGTATATGTCTTGGTGTTGCACATGAGGAAATACAATCCTGAGATTTCATATTTTCCTCTGATGTGACATTCAACTTCTTATTAGAGATTTCTATTTCCATGTATTGCATTGTCATGTTTGAACTAATTTATTCATTAATTCAACAAACTTTTATTGGGTGTATAATATATGCCAGATATTCCTCTAGGCACTGGGAATATAAATGAAAGAGGAACATTCCCTTAATTAAAAGAGCACAGACTCTAGGGGAAGGAACTCTAGTGTCAGAAGTTTTCTACATTATTACATAAAAATTTTGCTCCTTAGCATCTAAGACTATATTCCCTCCTGTGTGGCATTTATGCTGTAAGTACACAGTGTAACCTTTA
The DNA here is from genome assembly GCF_029378745.1 of Bos indicus. Taxonomy (NCBI): domain Eukaryota; kingdom Metazoa; phylum Chordata; class Mammalia; order Artiodactyla; family Bovidae; genus Bos; species Bos indicus. Next base: position 9,641,552 of record NC_091773.1, on the reverse strand, counting down.
ATTCTACTGATATTTTATGGGTTCACTTAAAAAATTTAGGGCTTGATTTTTTCCCCCAAGGTAGGAAGAGAGATTTATTATGAGGGGATTGAAACATTTTGAATTTATACAGGTATGACTCTGATTTTAAAACCGAGTCTGCTAAAATGCAAACTCTGTAAGTGCAGACATTTTATGAAGTCTGTTTGTTCATGATTCTTAAAATTGATCGCCCAGCTCATCATGGATGGGCAATAAATATTCACTGAATGAGAGAACTTACTGCATGATACTGGCTTAGTCGTTTGACTTTGCTGAACAGACAAAGAGTTGGTTCTTACTCTGTCCATCTGGGCTATCGGATGACATCAAAGAAAATGACACAGCTCACAGGCTTGTGCCTCCAGCCATGCATGGTGGGTGGTGTCTCCTGTGCTCTCAGCCAGACTGCTTCCCTTGTTCAGTGTTTCTCGCACCAGCTTCGTGACACCTTCCCTTCACTGTCCTGTGGTTGCAAGCTCTTTCCTCGCCCCGCATCTGCATACATGGAAAGCAAATCCTTTCTCTCATCTAAGGACGATCGTTCCACCTGTGTGTCATGGCGCATGCCCCCACCTCCACTCGCTGGGCATGCACTCCATTGTCCCATCTCACCATTGTAAACTGGCAACTTCCAACAGCATTCAGACCTCTTACAATCCTCTCTCTGTTAAACAAGTAAGCGGGGAGAAGGGAGGGTGGAAATAGAGCCTTCAGCTCATTTCCCTTCAGTTAATTCTTTTCCCATCCCTTTCCTTATATGATCAAACTTGAAAAATTATCTGCGTTTATGGGTTCCTCTTCGACCTCATGAACCCACTTCAGTCTGGCTTCCTGCTTCCTACCCCTGTGGAATGCCTTCACTAGCTCACCTGCAATCTCGGATGGTTAGGGATGATAAAGGCCTTTCAGTCCTCAGTTTACTTGACATTCAGATTGTCTCCTTTTTTCCCACTTGGAAAAACATCTCTCTTTGTTGGGAAGAACAACTTTTCCCCTTCTCTGTACATCACCAGTTGGTTCTGTCCAGATGGCTTCACTGACCCGTATTCCAATGTCAATCCCTTGTATGTAGAGTGTCCTTGGGCTTCTGTTCCAGGCTCTCTCTCTTTTTCACTACATATTTCACATGCAATCTCATCCACGGGCAAGACTTTGTTGTATCCTTTATTCTTTTAGCCCAAAGCTCTCTTGTGAGTTTCAGGCCAATATAACAACCCAATAGTACCCTAAAATAAAAACACAAAATTTGTTATTGTTACGGTGACCTGTTCCTTCAGTAATTGGAGCCCTTTTGGCCACTTATTATCTTAGAATAATTCGGAGACTGGCCAGCAGAATCTTAACAGAAATTTCTAGTACATAAAGGGAGTTAAGCAACATTTGGTTCAAGCACAATTTATACAAAGGTGTTTGTGTGAAGATTTTATGAGCCAAATTTCCATAATGGACACAATTTAATTTCTCTCACAAAACAATTCAATAACCATATGGAGGAGACATGTCAATAAATAGTGATCTAAAATTTTATTTACAGCTACAAAGAATAGCCTTGCAAATACCTTAATATGTTTAGCTAGTCTCAATTTTTTCAATGTGTACAGTTTCCCAAAGCTCAAAATGATAAAGCATGTTATAGCAGCAGCATTTTTTGCTGCCTTTAGACAGCTTTCTTCTTGGAATATTAATAGATTTTGAGGAGAGTGAACTCTATACCACAGGCTTCCAAGGTGGCCCTAATAGTAAAGAATCTGTCTGCCAATGCAGGAGACACAAGAGACGCAGTTTCGATCTGCAGGAAATGGCACTCCATTCCAGTATTCTTGCCTGGAAAATTCCATGGACAGAGGAGCCTGGCGGGCTACAGTCCATGGAGATGCAAAGAGTCAGACTCAACTGAGCAACTGAACGACAACAGGGTTGTGTCACAGGACGTGTCTGGCTCTTCAGTCCCTTGTGTATGTTAACAAGATGCTCTTCAGAAACACAGCAGCAGTCCACATTGGGTCCAACAGACCCCGAGAGGAGCTGTTCCCCCACAAACGTGTGTGCACTAGATGGGATCTTTTTTTAAGGAATTAATTTTTAAAATTTTATTTTCTTTTAACATTTATTTACTATTAATTTTTTGACCTCATCACACAGCATTCAGGATCCTACTTCCCCAACCGAGGATTGAACCACTGGACTGCCAGGGAATTTGCTCCTTTTATCTTTTGAAACAATTCGTAGGCGCCTTCTCCTTGTTCTGGGGAACCTTCCAATTTGCCAGTGCTTGTCACAATCTGGGCTGTTAGCAACTAATCGTGGTATTTTATGTCTGCTGTGACCACTGTGGAATAAAGCAGAATTAAACTTTCCTTGTTCTAAATCCAACTTCCCTTTAAAAATATAGTCTTATAAAGGTGGGTTTTGGCATGACCAATGAGCAGTTTATCATGTGGGAATTGAGGTCACTAAAATCATCCATGTTCTCCCTTTTTTTTTTTTCTATCCTATGCCTTCTGATGTCAATATTATCAATCCAAAGCAAAGTTAAACAAGTCAACTCCAAAAGTCAGAATGAAAGGAAACTTCCTTCCCAAGTTGTTAAAATGAGTATCTGCAAGGGAATTCAAATAACTTGAAAAATTAGCTGGGATGAAACCACCTAAAGGGAACTTCAGATGGAAAACAATTAGCTTTGCTCCTCCAGAAGGCAAGAGAATATTGTGGCTTCAAATTTTCTTTTGATTCTATTTAATTCCCTTTCATGGGCAATTATCCTATTACTGGCTCTTTTGTTTTGGCATAAGTAATTAAACCCTCAGAGCTCAAGATTGCCTCCTTCAACAGCAAAATTTAGCTCTGAACATTTTTTTTTTTCCTAGAAGGCTGCAGAGGTTTTGTAAAAGTGCCTGTGCTCCAGGCTTTTCCTGAGACCAGGCTTCCAGGAATCCTGCAAAGCAAATTCTGAGGTTTCTGCTAGGAGAGCAAAGACCTGTACACATGCTACCATTGCCAGCTGTGGAATTTTACCAGCAACTCAGATAAGAAACTGGTATCCACGGTGCAAGTTTAATGCACTAAGCAGGGCACTCAAAGTGGGTGCTCTGGGACAACCCAGAGGGATGGGGTAGGGAGGGAGGTGGGAGGGAGGTTCAGGATGGGGGTACGCATGTGCACCCATGGCTGATTCATGTCAATTCATGGCAAAAACCACAATATTATAAAGTAACAAGCTTCCAATTAAAATACACAAGTTAATTAAAAAAAAAAAGAAACTGGTATCCTCATTTGGCAACTCAAATTCAGTTCCACCAGTGTTTACTGGGCACTTACTACACGAGCTAGGCTGGGGACTCAGAGACAGAATCATTCCTTATCCTAACAAAAACCACAGTAGGCATAATGAGCATAATAGGTAAAGAGAAAAGCTTGGTGGTCTTTGGAAACAAGAGAGATCTGGATTCAGATCGTAGGTCTGGTACTGTGTGCCAGTGTGGCCTTGGAAGAGCCCCTTGACCTTCAGTGTCAGCTTCTTAATCGAAATTCTAGACCAAGAATGAGGATCATGAGGCGTGAGATAAACAGATGAACCAATTAAGAGCCTGGTACACGCCACTTGGGCTTCCCTGGTGGCTCAGTGGTAAAGAATCCACCTGCCAATGCAGGAGATGTGGGTTTGATCCCTGGGTTGGGAAGATCCCCTGGAGAAGGAAATAACAACCCACTCCAGTATCCTTGCCTGGGAAATCCCATGGACAGAGGAGTCTGGTGGGCCACAGTCTACAGGGTCCTGAAAGAGTCGGACATGACGTAGCAACTAAACAACAGCAACATACCACCTGGTTATGATGTTCAATGAGATATCTATTATTAGTAATAATATAGAACAACCTCGTCACAATACAAAATATGGATTTAAATTTAAATTTGGTGCATCATTTTATTTCGAAGAAGTTAAAGAAAGGAGCAAGACTGGCCCATGCAACTAGGTGTTCGGGAGTTCTGCACGGTCTTGCGAGATCTCCGAATTCTTTCTTTTCATTGTAAATTTCATTGTAATTGCATCTTACATTGTAAGATGTAATTATCTACATTAGTTTAACTGTTGGTAAGGATGACTGTGGTTACAAGGTCAGTGGAGCTTCTAGGACAGTCGCAGCTACTCCAGGGGTCTCCTGGAGGTCTGCGACCCTTTTCATGGGCCCAATCCAAAGAGACATGACTCTAGGGACAAGTAGGAATGTGAAGAGCTTCCTTATCCTTTCCCACTGTTCACCTTGCATTTTCTTGCCTGGCTTTATTGTCATTTCCATTACCCCCCTCCCCTGCGAAGCTGAATATTTGTCTCACCTTCTTGAGTGAAGCCTGGCAAGATGGTAACCATTCCCATTGTAGCTGAATAAATGGTGTTGAGAATATTACTAAGGGGATCAAGAGTTTATATTACAGTATTTATGGTGGAAAGAATTCTCTAGGATATCTGGCACAGATCTCTATCTCTATCTATCTCTTTCCAGTAGTCATGTATGGATGTGAGAGTTGGACTGTGAAGAAAGCTGAGTGCCGAAGAATTGATGCTTTTGAACTGTGGTGTTGGAGAAGACTCTTGAGAGTCCACTGGACTGCAAGGAGATCCAACTAGTCCATCCTAAAGGAAATCAGTCCTGAATATCCATTGGAAGGACTGATGCTAAAGCAGAAACTCCAATATTTTGGCCACCTGATGCGAAGAACTGACTCATTTGAAAAGACTCTGATGCTGGGAAAGATTGAAGGCAGGAGGAGAAGGGGACGACAGAGGATGAGATGGTTGGATGGCATCACCGACTCAGTGGACACGAGTCTGAGAGAACTCCGGGAGTTGGTGATGGACAGGGAGGCCTGGTGTGCTGCAGTCCATGGGGTCACAAAGAGTTGGACGTGACTGAGCAACTGAACTGATCTCTGTATCTGTCTCTCTATCTTTCAGCATACATGTGAGCTATTTAGTTGAGCAGGGTAACCTCAAGTGTTCCAGGAATCAGAGTACTGGAGCAGGACCTCAAATTCCAACAGGAGTGATAACTTTGGGGAAGGCACCTGGCCAGGGCTAGCTACTCATCTGGGGAAACCCCAGGGATCAATGAAAAGAACTTTTTTGGTATGGAGCTTGATGGTTGATGTGAAGATAACAGGATTTTTTCAAGTAAGGGTACTAAATCTGAATCCACAGGTACTAAACCTTTCATGGTTAGACTTCAGATATCTGTAAATCCATATTAATATATAGCAACACAAAAAGCAGTTCTGTCAAAAGAGTTTGTTATTTGTATGAGAGATGATGCCCTCAAAAGAGCTCATTGTCCCCAACAAGTAAAACTAAATACTTGAACTAAAGGATATACTTTATGCATTAAAATGGAACCTGATTGACACAGTCAGATTCAAAGGGAAATTGTGAAATTTTCCGCTGTATGTAGTGAGTGTGTAAGATATTACAGGCAAACCAGCAGAAAGAATTTAAGGAACTTCTGAAAGGCACTCAGAATCCTTTAAGAGGGACAATTAGTTGGTCTAATTACCGGCATGAGCCCTCTGTGACGCTCAAAGCATTTGCAACTGCCCACCTCATTGGACGCGTCACCTTGAACACTCAAATCACTCAGAACATAATTGCTATTAAATGAATGAAAGGCCATGTGAGTAATGGCAGGGCATAATTAATAGGATGTTAGAATGAAGAGGCAGCTTTTAAAAGTTAAAATATACAGCCTATTGCTGGCTGCCTTTTCATTTCCATTGACGAGCATTACTCGGTCTATCAACTCTTACTTTGCTCATTTTCCATATTTTACAAATAGGTCACGATAGATTAAAGACGATGAAATAAGTGAACAAGTCGCCCCAGAGAAGGACACTAGAATCAGGAAATGCGGAAATTCCCCGCAATAAAAGAAATGCACAGTACTACTTTAAACAAGAAGAGTGGTATTCTGAAATCATTGAATGTAGAAGGAGAGATTGCTACATGCTTAAGTAGGTCTCTGGGCACTAATTATAAAATTATACTGTCATTTTAAAATGATTTGCTTCTATTTCAAAATAAGAGTATTGGCTATTCTGTGACTTTGGACATTTGTATATCCTTTCAATCTCTCTGGATGTAATTGCCTTTTTCATGTTTAAATTTCAAATATAGAGATTCTATCTTGAAGTGCGGAAGTTTTTTTTTTCTGTGGTTGCTTAAGAAGAGTTAGGATGTGAGTTACAGAAAAACAAATTTTGTTTGAATATGAAAAAGTAGCTCTCGCTAATTAGTGCTGACTTGTGGAAAACAAGTTATTTTTCAAAACAGTGTTTGTAAAAGTGTTCAAACAAGGCATGAAAATCCATGAAGGATGTTGTCAAAGTGACTTGTGTATTGAATTTGAATTTAAAGCAGTAGATCCAGATTCTGTGATCAAAGAGGCTTGTTCAAACAAATATAAGAGAATTTCCATATCAAGCCCCAGTAAAATTCCATACTTGGCTTTAATACCTATGCAATTCTTCTGGTGGGTGACTTGTTGGCTGAGATGGATTGGTGGGAGAAGGAATGCTGTTGAAGGTCATGCATAGGATGTCCAGTTCATATTGAAAAATTCAATGGCAAGGAGTTTTCTAATTCTGTACAGCCCCCTGGTAATTATTGCAGATACAGTGGTGATGGGGTGGCATGTAACCTAGTAAGACTCTACTCAAAATCTCATAGAAATAAGTAGTGTTGTTGTTTTTTAGTCTCTAAATCATGTCTGACTCTTTTTCAACCCCATGGACTCTAACCCACCAGGATCTTCCATCCATGGGATTTCCCAGCCAAGGATTCTGGAGAAGGTTGCCATTTTCTCTTCCTGGGAATCTTCCCTACCCAGGGATCAAACCCATGTCTCCTGCATTGGCAGGAGATTCTTTACCACTGAGCCACCAGGGAAGCCCAAAGTACCAAGGACTATTTAGATTCCAGATTCTAGAACGTGAGAAAGACAAAGCTCATTACCAAAAAGACAATTACTCGTGACTTAGAATTTACCAGGAACAACAGGGAATAATGCAGAACCTCAAACATCTCCACCATAGTTAAATCAGAGCCCGGGCTGAGTGGAGCCTTCCACTCTGGGGTTGAATCAGCCTCTTAAATCCTCAGAGTTGGTGGAATGCGTCCACCAGGGCGGGTGGTTCTGACAGCGCACAAAGGGAGAGCTCACTCTCTTTTTTTTTTTTTTTATTCTTTTGTATTTTATTGACACAGTTATCAAATTGGCAAATTTTATTCTTTTTAAGTATTTGTAGATGGACTAAGTTTTTTTTTTCGTTTTTTTATTAAGTATTTTTTTTATTTTATTTTTTAACTTTACAATATTGTATTGGTTTAGCCAATATATCAAAATGGTAGAAGTTTCTGTAGCAGAAAGTGTAACTTTTCAGGAAATTCACTTGTCCTGCCCCTAAACCACACCAGGCTAACAACTCATGAAAAATGCCATCTCTTCCTTTTGGATCTCTGTCTGCCTAGACTAACTTCTGACTTCCCCTACATGAATGGCAATTCTGCTCTCTGGTTGCAGTGCTTGATATTCTCGGAATACTCCATGCATGCTTGAACATCAACAACTTTACACATAATCTTCCCTCTCCTGATGCACTACCTCCATTCCACTGTCACCACCACAGGCAAAAATGTAGTGTGGATTATATACTCCCTTGGGCTTCCCTTGTGGCTCAGCTGGTAAAGAATCCGCCTGCAGTGTGGGAGACCTGGGTTTGATCCCTGGGTTGTGAAGATCCCCTGGAGAAGGGGAAGGCTACCCACACCAGTATTCTGGGCTGGAGAATTCCATGGACTATATAGTCCATGGGGTCACAAAGAGTCAGACGTGACTGAGCGACTTTCACTTTCACATATATTCCCTAAGTTAATTTCCTTTCTGATATGATAACGTCTCACTCTACTTTATAATTATAGATAAATTGGTGCTCTCACTGAGTAGCTAGAAGCTCCAGAAAGGCAGGAGTCTGATTTATTCATCATCGTATCTGTTCCAGTGCCTGGAATGATGCCTGCCACACAGTAATTGCCAAGTAAATAATGATGACTAAACGAATGAGGGCAAGAGCAAACTGACTTTCTGAAAGGTGTATGGCATTCTTTCCTGTTGACTCCTGATTCCACCTTCCTGTCCACTCAGATGTCACTCTCTGAGAAAGGAGAGGCAGAGAAGACCATTTTCCTTACTGATGGCCTGGAGAACCCTGGCTCAAACCAGGCATCAGAAAAGTCACTTTCACATTTTCCTTTAGGCAATGATGTTAACTGACTGGCAGAGAAAATGAGGCAATGAGCTTTTAAAAGTACAATATTGGGGGACCTCCCTGGTAGTCCAGTGGTAAAGACTCTGCTTCCAATGCAGGTGGTGTGGATTCGATACCTACTCGGGAACTAAGATCCCACATGCTGCATGGTGGAGCCAAAAAATTAAAAAAAAAAATTTTTTTTAAGTATGAGGTTTATTAACTTTCGGAGAAGGCAATGGCACCCCACTCCAGTACTTTTGCCTGGAAAATCCCATGGATGGAGGAGCCTGGTAAGCTGCAGTCCGAGGGGTCGCGAAGAGTCAGACACGACTGAGCGACTTCCCTTTCACTTTTCACTTTCATGCATTGGAGAAGGAAATGCAAACCCACTCCAGTGTTCTTTCTGGAGAGTCCCAGGGACGGGGAAGCCTGGTGGGCTGCCGTCTATGGGGTCACACAGAGTCGGACATGACTGAAGTGACTTAGCAGTTATTAACTTTACAAATTTTAACTGAAATTGGTGCCAGAGGCCAGATTGGAACTTCCCCAGAAGTTTTCAAATGCACTTGGATTTATATATTTCTGCAAAAACAAAAACACCCCCAAATCCTTTCCCTTCCATTGTTACTGATTTCACTCCTTGTAGGTTTTGGCCCAAATTAGATGTATGGGCACCTCTTTGTATTACAAGATCTTACTGGAAGAGTGGGGCTGAACATTCTAGACAAGTTGCTTCTCTTAGTACCTGCAAGCTCTTTCCTTCCTGGTAGATTTTCTCCCAAAATATTCCTAAACTATAATTTTATGTAATTAACATTGTGTGTGTGTGCTCAGTCTTGCCTGATTCTTTGTGACCCTATGGACTAAAGCCAGACTCCTTTGTCCATGGGGTTCCCCAGGCAAGAATGCTGGAGTGAGTTGCCATTTCCTTCTCCAGGGAATCTTCCCTACCCAAGGACTGAACCCATGTCTCTTGTGTCTCCTGCATTGGCAGGCAGGTTCTTTACCACTGTGCCTGGGAAACCCATATATGTACACACACACACACACACACACACATATCTTGATTTCACTTTGTGCTTTATCATTTCCCGTGTATTTTGATTGTTTTGTGGTATATATGTACAAGGGTAATTGGTTGTCAACATTTTTCTAAAATATTGAACACTGTTTGAATTTAATTGTTCTAACATATTTTGTCAGTTTTACTTCTACTCAGTTTACTCTCCAAAGGCTCACAAATTTTAGAGCATGATAAAACTGTCACTGGACCATGCTAAGTGAGAAAAATGTGGACAATTCTGTGTGTGGCTGTATGTGTGCACCAAGTTGCCACAAATTTGTGAACGGTCTTTTCTTTATTGGACAGTATCTTTTCTCCTTTTTACATTTGGATCCTAAATTGTCCTTTCTTTTATGTAATGAAACTATGGTTTTTGAAAATTGGAGCATTTTTTCAAAAGCTCCAATCACTACTGGGAAAAAATGAAATCTGGTGGTTGTCTATCAGCATTTCTGTTAGTTCATTTAAATCTTATTGGCTTCAGTTCAGTTCAGTTCAGTAGCTCAGTCGTGTCTGACTCTTTGCCACCCCATGAATCTCAGCACGCCAGGCCTCCCTGTCCATCACCAACTCACAGAGTTCACCCAGACTCACGTCCATCGATTCAGTGATGCCATCCAGCCATCTCATCCTCTGTCATCCCCTTCTCCTCCTGCCCCCAATCCCTCCCAGCATCAGAGTCTTTTCCAATGAGTCAACTCTTTGCATGAGGTGGCCAAAGTACTGGGGTTTCAGCTTTAACATCATTCCTTCCAAAGAAATCCCAGGGCTGATCTCCTTCAGAATGGACTGGTTGGATCTCCTTGCAGTCCAAGGGACTCTCAAGAGTCTTCTCCAACACCACAGTTCAAAAACATCAATTCTTCAGCGCTCAGCTTTCTTCACAGTCCAACTCTCACATCCATACATGACCACAGGAAAAACCATAGCCTTGAATAGACGAACCTTTGTTGGCAAAGTAATGTCTCTGCTTTTGAATATGCTATCTAGGTTGGTCATAACTTTCCTTCCAAGGAGTAAGCGTCTTTTAATTTCATGGCTGCAGTCACCATCTGCAGTGATTTTGGAGCCCCCCAAAATAAAGTCTGACACTGTTTCCACTGTTTCCCATCTATTTCCCATAAAGTGATGGGACCAGATGCCATAATCTTCGTTTTCTGAAAGTTGAGCTTTAAGCCAACTTTTTCACTCTCCTCTTTCACTTTCATCAAGAGGCTTTTCAGTTCCTCTTCACTTTCTGCCATAAGGGTGGTGTCATCTGCGTATCTGAGGTGACTGATATTTCTCCCAGCAATCTTGATTCCAGCTTGTGTTTCTTCCAGCCAAGCATTTCTCATGATGTACTCTGCATATAAGTTAAATAAACAGGGTGACAATATACAGCCTTGACATACTCCTTTTCCTGTTTGGAACCAGTCTGTTGTTCCATGTCCAGTTCTAACTGTTGCTTCCTGACCTGCATACAAATTTCTCAAGAGGCAGGTCAAGTGGTCTGGTATTCCCATCTCTTTCAGAATTTTCCAGTTTATTGTGATCCACACAGTCAAAGGCTTTGGCATAGTCAATAAAGCAGAAATAGATGTTTTTCTGGAACTCTCTTGCTTTTTCCATGATCCAGGGGATGTTGGCAATTTGATCTCTGGTTCCTCTGCCTTTTCTAAAACCAGCTTGAACATCGGGAAGGTCACGGTTCACGTATTGCTGAAGCCTAGCTTGGAGAATTTTGAGCATTACTTTACTAGCATGTGAGATAGGCTTAGAAATTCCCAAATGAGAAATGCTTGCTAATAATGATACTAGGTTTAGTCCAAGAACCACAGAACTGTTAAATCACAGAGCTGAGGGGGTACGTTCATTACTCAGCAGGGTTATCACACCGTTAACAGAAAGGGAGCTGGACCCATGCTCAAAGCTTGGTGGTAAGAAAAGAGACCCTGGGTGAGGACCTGAACCCAGACATCCTGGATCAGTCACCCTTGCTCCCTCTTCACCTCCTCACACTTCCAAAATGACAAAAATTTACCTTGGCAAAGAACCCAGAGTGGAGTCATTGCATCTTGATTATTCATGTTTCAAGCTGTATTTTCCAGGAAACTCAGAGGGTTATAGTCAATATTTCCAGGGTGAGAAAAATTACAAGTATCTGGCAATGAGACACCTCTTTTCCTAAACTGAATGCATAATTGAGGATTTCACACTTCAGTGTTATTCAGTCTTAGTCTTCAGTGAACTTAGTAAAATATTGTTTTGATCAGGACAGATTCCCATATTGTTACATGGTTTTCCAACCATAATTGGATTCCTGGGGCACCACAGGAGTTCCGACTGCAAGTGCAGAGCAATTTCAAACTAGTCACTCATGTTGTCCATGTTGAAAGACTTAACGGTGAAAGAAAGGAGCCATTTTATTTCTGGGTGAATTTGAAAAGCTAATATAATGCCATCACTTTTTCCTCTCATAATTTCCAGAAATTCTGTTACTCATGCAATGTTCAATCATTCCCCTTTGAGAGGTTTCAGGAATAACAGATTATAGACAAATTTAATACAACTGCCACAGAGCCAAAAAAAAAAAAAAATAAGATTGAATTTCCAAAGAAAAGATTGTATGGTGTTGTCTATAGATCCTGATATTGGAGAAGGAAATGGCAACCCACTCCAGTGTTCTTGCCTGGAGAATCCCAGGGATGGGGGAGCCTGGTGGGCTGCCGTCTGTGGGATTGCAAGAGTCAGACACACTGAAGCGACTTAGCAGCAGCATAGATCCTGATATTATCATGGAATCTCTCAACTCAGGGTGTGACTGGACTTAAGTGGTCAATTCATGTGGTCAATTGAGAGATTTTTCATGGAATCTTTTTTGTTTTAATTTTTATTTGAGTATAGTTGGTTTACAATGTTGTGTTAGTTTCAAGTATGTAGCAAAGTGAATCAGTTATCCATATACATATATATACTCTTTTTAAAGATTCTTTTCCCATATAGGCCGTTACAGAATACTGAGTGGAGTTTCCTGTGCTATACAGTAGGCTTTTAATAGTTTTCTATTTTATATATAGCAGTGTGTATGCCAGTCCCAATCTCCCAGTTTACTCCTTCCCCCATAACCCCTGGTTAAGTTTGTTTTCTACATCTGTGACTCTGCCTTTGTTTTGCAAATAAGTTCGTTTGTACCCTGTTTTTAGGATTTCATATATAAATGACATCATATGACTTTTGTCTTAATAATTAAGTTAAATCTGCTAACCATGCAGACTGGTGTCAGTTAAAGATCGCTAGCAATCCCATCACCTGGGGTCTAGTACCATGTTGCCATTGGCTGCTTGGTCTTCTGGAACCAGGCACTTTGTTTTCCAGCACCTTTGAACCATCATGCATTTGGAAATGAGGATTAAAAATCTTGGTCTCACTCATAGGATTCTGTGTTCATAAAATGATATTAGATACAGAAACATAAATTAAAACCCCACCCGAACACAATGTTGTAGATTTACAGTAATAAGAGAAAACTTATCTAGAAAGCTATATGGCAGGTACTTAAATGTGTCATGCGCTCTAACTCCTTTACTCCTCCCAATAACCCAGTGAAATGATCATTCCAAGTTTGTAACTGAATAAGTTGAGACTAGAGAGGGAAAGCAGCTTGCTTAAAATTGCATGGCTGATAAGGCATGGAGCTTAGTTTTGAAGCTAGGCAGTTTGGACACAGAGACCATCATCTTACCTCTTAGGTTTCATGGCTCCCATGCTGACATCAGTGATGTAAGGAAAAGAACGGATGGCTAAACAGGAATGACCCTTTGTAGATGTACAAGGAAAATGTATCTGTTGTTATGGGTTGAAGTTTTAAAAAGTCTTACCTTTCAAGATTCATATTGAAATCCTAACACATCAATACCTAAAAATGCAATCTCATTTGGAAATAGCATCCCTGTAGATATCATTGGTTAAGATGAGGTCATACTAGAGTGATGCGGGCCCCTACACCTATATGGCTGGAGTCCTTATAAAAGGGAATTTGAAGATAGAGCCAAAGTTGGAGACTTTAGGCAAAGGCCAAGGGACTGATTAAATAATACGTATATTTCAAATCCTGCTTTCTGCATTTCTTGGATGTCAGTGAAGAAGGAATCCTACATGGGGTGTGTGAGCTCTGGACAGTAAGAGCTGGCAGTGAACTTGCTCTTCCTGGCAGTCCGTCTCTTGTTCTTCAGATATCACCAACACAATTCCACCTCTAAGAGGAATTGATTAACTTTTCTAAGCTCTTTCCTCATTTCATTGCAAACTATAATATGCTCTCCACTACCTGGTCTAAGGAAGCATAGAAAAACTCCTCTAGTTTTTTATTTTTTAAAAAAATGGCTCTTCTGGGTATTATTAATTATTGCATGGGCTTTTCTCTACTTGTGGAGAGCAGGGGCTCCTCTCTAGTTGCAGAGCTCGGGTTTTTCACCACAGTGGCTTCTCTTGTGGAGCATGGGCTTGAGGTGCATGGGCTTCAGCAGTTGCAGTTCTCGGGCTCTAGAGCACAGGCTCAGCAGTTGTGGTACGTGGGCTTAGTCACTCGCTGGCATGTGGGATGCTCCCGGACCAAGGATCAAACCCGTAAGTCCTGCATTGGCCTGTGGATTCTTTACCACTGAGCCACCCAGGAAGCTCACCACCCCTAGTTTGATTTCTTGAATTGTTTGTCGCTTCTCTCTTTTTCTGCTTGTTCAATTTTGCCAAAATGCTTATTTTAATAATCTTTTGAAAGGTCTAGATTTTGGTTTAATTGATCACTTCATGACTGTTTTCTTTACAATTAGTTTCTGTTTATTGTTTTATTATTCCCTTTCTTGTACTTTCTTTGGCCTTATTTTGCTACCATTGTTGGTTTTCATTTTAACTTCTTCGTGCAATGCTTAGCTTATTACTATTCAATTTTCTTTATTTTCTAATGTATGCCTTGAGAATGCACATTTTCTCTATACTTTGGCTCATCCCACAGATTTTGACATCTAGTTTTTTCATTTTTTTTATTTCTAATTACTTGTAAATATTTGTTTTCCAGTACCAAGAAATTACTAGGCAATTTTTTGTTGTTTTGTCTATTTCCAAATGTAACTTCCTGTTATTTTCTGGCAATACATTTCATGATGATAGAGAATGCTGCCCAAACAGTACTGTTTGTTCAGTATTTGTCAAGACATTGTGATCAATTTTAAAATTTTATGTATTAAGAATCATTCATCATTTTCAAAAGCAGCTGCTGAATCCAAAATTATACAATTTATTGTTGTCTGTGTTGTGCCTTTTTCATTGTTTTTTTTTAAACTAAAAGAAAGGCTTCTCAGCTTGAATAGAGGAGTCTGACATGGTCTCACAGAATTTGCCCATTTCCACAAGCTTTCAAGATGTGTTTCTTCACTTCACCTGAAGACTGCAGATTGACAAGTTTTGAAACCTGTTAATTGATTTATTATGAGCATCAGCCTTTGGATCTCTCATTTGCATGTTTCTGTGTATCATTGCTGGTGTTTAGGTTTTATTTGCAAATTTAAATGTAATCTTAACCCAAATTAATTGCAATCCCCTTTCATTTCTACCTGCTTAATTGAATCAGATTGCAAAGAGAAAAATAAAAATATAAAATATTTCTTGAAAAATAAACTGTCAGGAAAAGATTACTTAGCTATTTTGTGGGGTGCTTTAGTTAAAGTAGTCCCTGTGTGAGTAATGCCAGGGTCCTGAGCTGGCTTCAGAAAATGGCCTATTGCTCTTCTGCAGTCCACGGTACAGTGGAGATGACCAGTGAATTTACAATACACCCGCAGAAGACATATCATTTTGGAGACTTTCAGAAAATAGCCCAGACTTCAACAAAGAGAATAAAATTCTGAATGAGTCTGAGATACAACTTTGAGAAAATTTAGGTCCAATGTCAAAAAGCAGACATTTTAGCTCAATTTTAGGGACAAAAATACCTGGGAAGTGCTTTTATAGATGCTGCTAATGGTGCAGTGAACAAAAGTACAGACATATTTGTCAAGTGAGAATAAGTCCTAAGATGAAAAATAAAGAAGATTAAAAAAACATAGATTAACTGGGAGATGTTATTTTAAATAGATTGGTCACAATGACTAACTAACTCAGTCAGTAGAGCATGAGACTCTTGGATTGGTCAGGAAAGTCATTATAAAGATGACATTTGAGCAGAGGGATGGTAGCTCAGACGATAAAGAATCTGCCTGCATTGCAGGAGACCTTGTTCCATCCCCAGGTCCTGAAGATCCCCTGGAGAAGGAAATGACAACCCACTTCAGTATTCTTGCCTGGGAAATCCCATGGACAGAGGAGCCTGGAGGGCTATAGTTCACAGGGTCACTAAGAGTTGGACATGACTTAGTAACTTAACAACAACAAATAATTTTGAACGTTTTAATTAAGAACCAATACTTAAATATTATTTTAAAAAACAAGTGGACATAAAGTATGTCTGTGTCCATGTGCTTGTATGTGTACACACATATGGACACCAACAGTTGGCGGGTATCTTCATGTTATCCTTCACTGTTTGTTGGAGAGGCATGTGTATACCACTGGGTAGAAGAACAAATTGACATTCTAAGTAAACAGGTGAACTTCAGAAGTCACATGTTGGCAAGCTGACCTTTCTCCAGCCAAGGACTTCCCCCTTGACCCCATGGTCCCTAAATATAATTCCCAAACACCACCATAATTCCCAAGTCACCAGGTGCATACATCAATACCCTAAAATCAGGAATCCTGTTATTAGTGTGTCCCTTGGCAATTGTAGGACATGTGCAGTGGTTTCAGTCTAAATAATGGCACTTACTGTGGTGAGACTGGTGCAAAGTGCTTCTGGGCCTTGAGAGACTGGCCATCTGGGATTTGCCCCTGGCTGTGTTTGAGAGCTGCCTGCTGGGCATTCATCCTGTCCAGGCAGTGCTGTCATTAAAGCCAGTGTAGCCATTCATTAAAGAAGCTCTGAAGTCAATCCCTGGGAAATAAGAGTGAATTAGTCACAGCTGGTGCTGCTGGACAAATGCATACTGATCAGAAAAGATTTCTCAACATTTCGCCCTATGCCTCTAAGAACAGCTTTTGAAAGTAACCTCTTCCATCTGAACAGAGCTTTTCTTTTTTACTTTTTAGAATTATTATTATTTTCAATATTTATTTTATTTATTCGGCTGTGCCAAGTTTTCCGAGAAGGCAATGGCACCCCACTCCAGTACTCTTGCCTGGAAAGTCCCATTGGGTGGGGGAACCTGGTAGGCTGCAGTCCATGGGGTTGCTAAGAGTCGGACACGACTAAGTGACTTCACTTTGACTTTTCACTTTCATGCATTGGAGAAGGAAATGGCAACCCACTCCAGTGTTCCTGCCTGGAGAATCCCAGGGACAGGGGAGCCTGGTGGGCTGCCGTCTATGGGGTCGCACAGAGTCAGACATGACTGAAGCGACTTAGCAGCAGCAGTGCCAGGTTTTAGTTTCAGCACTTGGCATCGCCAGTCTTTGTTGCAACATGTGGGATCTAGTTCCCTGACCACCAGATTGAACTTAGGCCCCCTGCATTTTGAAAGCATGGAGTTTTGTTTTGTTTTGTTTTGTTTTGTTTTTACTTTACAACATTGGAGTTTTAGCCAGGGGACAACCAGGGAAGTTCCCCAAGTAGAGCTTTTCTTGAACTTAAAAAAAGGAAGATGTTTCTTTTCTTGCTCACTCTTTATTCATTTGTCCTTACATCCATTTGTTCAATATATTAATAATTTATGTGAGAACTGTCTTGAGCCAGTTTATGCTTGTGAACAAGAGAAGGGGTTCCTGCTTTTACAGGGCTTACAGGACAGGAAGGATGTTAAACAGGCAGTAAATACATCTATCCTCATACAAACTATTAACAGTGGGGGAGAGAGTGGAGGAAGAAATAAGGAAGAAGCACTGATGCAGTTCTTCCGTGAGTCACTCTTTGAGGGGGCATGGCAGTCAAGACTGAAGAAGTATAGACCCTCTGAAATACTTCAGATTCTTTCAGGGACAGGATTTATTTCTGGTTCATCTTTGCCGCTTTAGAAATTGCTAGTCCCCATGAGACAGCTGGGGGCTTTCCTGGTGGCTCAGCAGTAAAACAAAATCCACCTGCAGTGCAGGAGACGGGGCTTCGAACCCTAGGTCGGGAAGATCCCCTGATGAAGGAAACGGCAACCTACTCCGGTATTCTTGCCTGGAGAATTCCAGGGACAGAGGAGCCTGGCGGGTTACAGTTCATGGTGTCACAGTGCCAGACACGGCAGAACGACTAACAACCACAACAACAGAGACAGATGGGGTGAACTGGAGAACATGGTGGTTAGGCAACAGCAGGGGAGCTTTATCAGCCCTGAAAGCTCAACCTCATTGTCACCTCGAGGGATCCCCGTAGGTCTTCCACTCTTTTCAAATACCCACCTGGATTACAGATCCACACTTCTCTACCTATATTCTGTTTCAAACCACATGACAAAAGGTATTTTTTTGTGCAACACACTTCCAAGTCCACATAGACCCAAAGTATGTGTTGAATTAACCCCAACTATTTCTGACCCATTTAGGGAAATGTATCAAGGACTTCCCTGGTGGTCCAGTGGTTGAGACTTTGCCTCCAGGTTTGATCCCTGGTTAGGAAGCTAAGATCCCACATGCCTCCTGGCCCAAAATCTAAAACCCAAAACAGAAACAATATTGCAACAAATTAAAGACTTTAAAAATGGTCCACATCAAAAAAGAAAAAAAACTTAAAGAAAGAAAATACATCAGAAGGCAATGGACTGAGAGAAGCTTTGTTACTAATTTAGTCTTGAATCCAGTTCACTTAAAAAGGAAAAAAATCAAAGATGGGTCATTGTCATTCATACAGTCTGTACTACAAGAAATGGCAAACTACTTTTAGAAGACATGACCATTGATCATCGGATGCCAGGTGATGTCACTGCTCTGCAGACCTCCCGGTCTTACTCCCATGGTCTTACTTACATGAATGGGTCTTAGCCCCTTTCTACTCCTGTAATATTTTTTTAAAAACCAAGCACCTCACTGAAGAGTTATTCAACATCCCCATCCCATCCACACATGGCTAATAATTGCTCCAGACAGACCTTCTCCAATGTACCCTTTGTTTAAAACCAGTGCTGTTATACCATTTTGGTTACATGCCCTTAATTATGGATCACGGTATTGAGATTTATGAAAAGCCTCCGCCACAATCCCATGTTAAAAGGGTCATCATAAATAGTCTTTTGTTCAGCAGCTAGGTATTGAGCATATACTGTCATCATCATTGTTGTCATCGTTATGTGTAAGGCTTCTGAGAAGCACTGGAGTATCAACAGTGACCATAATAGACACAGTCCCTACCTGCATGTCGGAGAAGGAAATGGCAACCCACTCCAGTATTCTTGCCTAGAGAATCCTGTGGACGGAAGAGCCTGGTGGGCTGCTGTCCATAGGGTCGCACAGAGTCGGACAGGAGTGAAGACTTGGCATGCATGCATGCATGCATTGGGGAAGGAAATGGCAACCCACTCCAGTATTCTTGCCTAGAGAATCCCAGGGACAGAGGAGCCTGGTGGGCTGCCATCTATGGGGTCACACAGAGTCGGACACGACTCAAGCGACTTAGCAGCAGCAGCAGCTACCTGCATGTGGTTCACGATCTGGAGGGGATTTTTTAATGTTTAAGATTTCAAATGAGACATATATAAGATGATTCTTTTGTGAACGAATAGATGGCTTGAGCAAAGTCCCAGAAGTAGGAAACAGCAAGACAGGCCCTAGAAGTGGAAGTAATGCATGATTTTGGCATTCCTCTGAAGGTCTGGGCAATGATAAAACACACCTTCTTTATGGTTTGTGAAACTACAGTTCCTTGTCAGCTGAGCTGTTCAGAGGTGGGGAATGTACTCAACTGAGAGAAAACCCAGATAACGCATAGGTTAGACTTCATATAGCTCTATCTTTGTAGATTAGGTTTCTGCTTGGTTTTTGTCTGCATTTATATTGGTTCCTTGGGGTATGCTCCATGCGATCATAATTAAACTGACATCCAGAGATTTCGTCAGTTTATAGTTAGAATTTGATTCTTATTCCTTCTGCTGTTCTTTCTCTGCAAGGATTCCCCCATTTAAATTTCCAGTTGCTATTCTATAGCCCTAAAATTTTATCTCTGACACTTAGGCCAATAAAGGTGTATTTGTGAAGCTGTAGTCAGAGTGGTTGTACAAGTCTCTCATGCCAAAAAGCCACCAACTCACCATATTTACTTGTTCCATTTACATTTTTCCAAAATCAAACTCTCCAGAGACTTCTGGAGGTCAATGGCACCCCACTCCAGTACTCTTGCCCTGGAGAACCCCATGGATGGAGGAGCCTGGTAGGCTATAGTCCATGGGGTCGCTAAGAGTCGGACACGACTGGGCAACTTCACTTTCACTTTTCGTTTTAATGCATTGGAGAAGGAAATGGCACCCCACTCCAGTGTTCTTGCCTGAAGAATCCCAGGGATGGGGGAGCCTGGTGAGCTGCCGTTTATGGGGTCACACAGAGTCAGACACGACTGATGCGACTTAGCAGCAGCAGCAGCAGCAGCAGCAGCAGCAGCAGCAGTGTTATTAACTAGTTTTTTTTTAAATTTAATTTAAACAGTTTTTATAAATATGATTCATGGAAAATTCCATGCCACCACTTCACTACTCTGCCATTAATTAAAAACTCTTTCTTTTAGTGATTGCCTTAACAATAAATGCATTTATTTAGTGCTTTTTTTCCCCCCATGCAAGATGTGAATACCAGTACTGGGGTAACAGTGAGCAAAACAGACATGCTGCCTCTGTTCTTAAATATGACACTCCAGTACAGAAGACAGAATATAAATAGACGAACCAACACGTGACAAAATATAAAGTAATTTTAAGTGCTATGAACAAAGCCAAAGCAGGCAAAGGACTGAAGAGCAAGGATGTTAGGACAAGGATGTTATTTAAGACAGGACATTAAAGGAAGACCTCCTTATGGAGGCAGCATTTGAGTAGAGATGCTAAATATTCCAACATATGTATTTTTTCTTTTTTTTTTCTTTTTTTTCTAATTTTATTTTATGTTTAAACTTTACATAATTGTATTAGTTTTGCCAAATATCAAAATGAATCCAGAAGACATTTCATTGCTAAAGGGTGAGCAAGGCTGACCTTGTATAGATCATCACAGAACTTCAGACTGGTTGGAAATAGAGAAGAAAAAATTCCAGGATCCAAGACAGGGCACAACCAAAACCTTAAACCAGCAAGTCCTCTGACAGAAATGACATGAAAATAGGCTTGACCTAATGGAAGATATGATTAGAAAGCAGTGAGATAAGGTGATAGATAATGAAGAACAGATCATATATGTTTAGAATAAAAGGACTAATGTCTTTGAATAAAATGGAAAGTTGAATTTTAGACATAGTCTAGTTTCTGATCTGCATCAAGCTATAAACAAATTAACTACTCAGTGAATTTACTAAAATCAGAAGTCTGTATATTAGCATTATTTGATCATGTTGCATTCCACTGTCATCATTTTTTATTTTAGTTTCAGACATTTTGAATATAGCATTTCAAAATGTAAAAAAAAATAAAAATAAAAATAAAAAAAAATAAATAAAAAATGCCAAGCATCCTCTGACAATGCAAGTAACAAATCCTCAATTTCTAAAAATAACAGTATCTGAGAAATGCAGCAAAGTGACATGCAGTAAAGCGAGGTATAGAGCATATGTGTTCTTAAATCTGTGTCGGTTCCCTTTGAAAAAGGTAAATATAAATGAATCATACTTACAACTTGGGAGAAATCAGTCTGGCTAAAGAGAACTACATCATTTATTTATACTTGAATAAATAAGATGACCACCTTCTATTTGCCAAGAATTGTTTTAAGTGATAAAAGAGAGAATTCCTGCTCTCATGGGACCTACATTCTAGCAGGAAAGTGAGGTTCATGAGCAAATTATATAAAATGTTATGCTATTAATACATAAGCCCTATGGAGAAAAGTAAAGTAGAAATAATGTACAGGGTGCCAGCAGATGGACCAATTAACTTTAAGTAAGATATCAGGAAGCACTTCACTGAGAACACGCACCTGAGGTGATATATTTTGGACGAGCATTCTGTGCCAAAGGACTAGGAAATGCGAACTTCCCAAGGTGGAAAATGCTCGTAACGTGTGAAGAAGAGCCAAGAGACCCCTGTGGCTGCTCAGAGAGAGTAAGGCGTAGAATATAAAAAGAGGGGATGGAGAACTAAGGAGGCGTCAGAGTCTGCAAAATCTCATGGACCATTGTAAGAACATTCACAATAACTGAAATGGGGCCCCATTAGGGGATTTTGAGCAAAGGAGTGATATCGGAAAATAGTTATTTCATATATTTTTTCCAGCAAGAGGTCTTGATCTGGTTTGGATCCTCCAACATAGCTAAATTTGAAATTCCTGCCGTACATTTTTTAGCATCTATTTTATATTTTTAAATTGACGTATAGTTGACTTACAGCGTTGTGCCAGTCTCTGGCTGCGCAGCGAAGTGACTCAGTTACAAACACATATACGTTCTTTTTTATTTGATTAGAATTTAATAGTTTAATGTGGGGACAGTCAATGTCTCCACAATAATCTCACCCAGAAACATCTTCCCATTTATTCATCCTGCCTTATGTTTTCAAGAATATAAGCCACCTAATCCATCTTTAGCTAGCTAGCTGTTCTGTGCTCAGTCATGTCTGACTCTTTGTGATCCCATGGACTGTAGCCCACCAGGTTTCTCTGTCCTTGGGATTTTCCAGGCAAGAATGCTGGAATGGGTTGCCATTTCCTTCTCCAGGGGCTCTTCCCCACCCAGGGATCGAACTCACATCTCCTGTCTCCTATATTGGCAGGCGGAGTCTTTACCACTGCCCCACCTGGGAAATCCCAAGCCTTCCTTATATTTTAACAGGATCCCTTTGGCTGCTTTTAAAGAGCAGACTGTTTGGGCAAGACTTTGGAAATAAGTAAACTAAACACTTCAAAAATCCAGGAGATGTTTTTAATATTATAGTGTCTTTAACCAGGAGTTGGTAGCAAGGGAAATGATGAAAAGAGCTGGATTCTAGAAATCCAGAATGCCCATAGTGTTTGGAAGGTAGTAACAGTATTATTTCATATTATTATTTTTACCTAGATGTGCAGAGGAACAATATATATAGTATTGTATTTTGAGTTCCTTGAGAACTGGGAATGTGCTGGTTTAGCTTGTAGTGCTAGGACTTTGTAGCCCACAGAATTCCAGTAATGATCTGGTCTCATCTCACTAAACTTTTACTCATTTATTCCCCTCCAACCCTTGAGGACTACACACAACAAGCCTGAATATCCCCACCCCCCCACATAAAAGTCCTTCACATAATTGAAGCCATCTTTCCCCTGCCATTCTGCACACATATGAAACACTTGGGGTGCATGGAGGTGAGTACCTAAAAGGTTTTTTAAAACGTTAGTAGAATTGGATTCAACTTTGAAAGCCATTTTCCAGCCACACCCAGAACACCGCAATATGCTCCTTGTGAATTGCCTGCTAAAGGTAATCATTTCGGAAGGCTGAGTTAAGCAGAAATGAACCAGAAGAAAGGAAAACTAAAAGAAGACAATTGCTCTACTGAGAATCCCGATTCTTCTTTCCCATCAGAGCTTCCTTTTGCCTGTAAATAAGCGAGCCGCTTCTGTATTCTTCAAGGAAGTTTCTGGGTTGTTTGGATCATACCCACTTCCTCTAGCTGGAAGTAAGCTGCAGGAAGCCTCATGTCAGAGCCATCATGATACATATAGACCCTAGCTAGCTTCCTTTCTCTCCCCTCTGTGCCGTCTTCACTTCCTCAATCAAGAGAAGATGATGACCCTGGGAATATCAACTATAGCAACTTTATTATAAAGTCTTGGTCTCTATAGCTCTGTGCAGTTTATGAAGCACTTTCAGATGAACTAACTCACTGGGTACACACAGTAGATTTGCAAGACAGGCTTGATTATCTCCATTCAATTTGTTAAAAACACAGAAGACTTCAGAAAGTTTTTGGGAATTAAATTGAATTGTTTTCTTGTTTCTTGACTTTGAGGGCATAGAGAAAGGGAAAAATGATATCTGTATTCAGAGACCCTAATTATTTGTGAAGTCATTATCATCAAGAGCTGTAGCATCATCTTACATTGATTGTGTATTTAGACTTTCCAGTCCCCATACAGACATCATCTCTTTGAACACCCTTAACAACCTATGAGGGAGAAAATATTCATTATAGACTATGTCTTCTTCACTAATCCATGAGTTCCTTTCAGGCGGGAATGTGTTTTATCTTTCTTGAATCTCTTCCTATTAGCACATTCTCTAGATCTTAGAAGGCATTCATTAACTATTAAGGGAATCTGGGTCATTTGTAGCATAAGAACCAGTAACATGAGACTTCCCAGGAGGTCCAGTGGTTAAGACCGTGAACTTCCACTGCAGGGATCATGGGTTTGATCTAAGGAACTAAGATCCTGCATGCTGTGTGGCTCTGCCAAAAAGAAAGAAACAAACAAGGAGACTCATAACAGCTAAGTGACTTATCCAGGCTCACAAAATCAGAAGGGGAATAAACTAGATTTTCAACTCAAGTCATCTAATTGTAAGTCCTCTGTACTCACTGCCTCCGTGGCATTGTTCAGGGGGTATTTCTGGCCATGTCTTAATTGAAATGTATGCTGCCCTTCACTAGGGCCAAGATTAAAGCATCCATCAAGCACTCAGGCCAGCTTGAGATGTGGGAGGCCCGGCCACTCAGGCATGATAATGACTGCCATGTTTAGCAAGGCAGCTGGAAGCAAAGACAAGGAGCAGGACCCCGGGGGTGTTTGGCCCCTTTTGGTCCAGCTTTGATGGATGACTCCTGCTGAGAGGAAGCAGATATGCTGAGATGCCAGGACCGCTGGCATCATCTATCAATCGCCCAGCACTGCTGCGGAGCGCTCCACCTCCCATCTTGTTTCTGCATCTGCTACTCCTACGGAGCAACTTTATCTGAACATAACAACTCAGGAACTAAGCTTCAGAACAGAAGCTTCAGCTTAATTACCTATTTAACAAAGTAATTCTCTTTCCTAGCAACACTGAAGATGAAAGCAGGATGACTGGCCTTAAAGACACCAGAGGATGAATCGTCTGTTGATTTTCCCGAGCCCAACAGAAACCTAAAACCACTTCTCAGGTGGCTTGTGGTATCAGGATCATTTTATGAAGGTTCAAATTTACCACTTTCTTTGAAAAATGTCCAAATCTTTTTATGAAAGGAATTCTCAGCTCTTGGGACTAAACTAAGGTACATCTATTCTGGATCTATGAATCCTTTTGTGCTAATTTATTTCACTGCCAGAGCATCTGATGACATCCTAAAGACTAGAAGATGAAACCTCAGAGTGCGTGACAGGAAGCAAACTGTATCAAGTGAAATTTGCTTTGGTTGCACATAAAAGAAAAGTCCAAAACAACAGAGGTTTAAACAAGAGAACTTATGTCTCATATAGAAGTCCAGAGATGATAGACCAGGGTCAGCGGTACCCCTGCAAGATTCAAACAAAACTCCCCACCTTACTTTTCCTCACACTATTAATCTGGAGATAATCAGAATGAATCTCACTGTGCACTTTGTACCTCTTTTTATCTATCCCACAAGAAGGCAAGATTGTCAGGATGGCTCCCAGCCCAGATTCCTTGGCTCTATAAAACTGTCTGTTTCCTTTTGCATCCACCTTTAATCTCCACTTTATTCCAGAAACTCTTCCATGAGCCCACTGGGACTTATGACCAGTCATCATACAAATTCCTCAGACCCTCACTCAATTTTTTGAATGTTCTTTTTACTCTCTTGCTCTGCAGAAATCTGTCTCTCCCCTGAAAACTCTTTTGCCTCCAACACTATGAAGTATGCAAGTTTTTCTTCCTAATACTTTTTGGCCTTGAGTCCTGCTCGATTCACAATGACTCTCAGATCATTCTCCTTTCCTTCCTTAATCTCTCACTTTTAATAACTAATACATTAGCTAATTAGTTAACAGAAGAAAATAGCTTTCATTTGGTTTAAGCAAAAGTTCTTAGATATAATGCCAAAAGCATAATCTATAAGTGAAAACATTGATTGGACTTACTGAAAAGTGCTATTAAGAGAATGAAAAGATAAGCCACAGACTGTGAGGAAATATTTGCAAATATAAAGACTCTCAAAACACTATACTAAAACAAATGATCCAATCAAATATATATATATATATATATATATATATATATATATATATATATATATATGTATATACTCCAGTTCAGTTCAGTCGCTCAATCATGTCCGACTCTTTGCGACCCCATGGACTGCAGCACGCCAGGCTCCCCTGTCCATCACCAACTCCTGGGGCTTGCTCAAACTCATGTCCATTGAGTCAGTGATGCCATCCAACCATCTCATCCTCTGTCATCCCCTTTCTCCTCCTGCCTCCAATCTTTCCCAGCATCAGGGTCTTTTCCAATGAGTCAGTTCTCCGCATCAGATGGCCAAAGTATTGGTGCTTCAGCTTCAGCATCAGTCTTTCCAATGAATATTCAGGACTCATATACATATATATGTCGTATACGATATAAACAGACACTGCACATGAAAGGATGCTCATTATTAGTTATTAATGAAATGCAGCTCAAGCCACAATAAGGTATTGCTATACACCTATCAGAATGGCTAGAATAGGATGTCCCTGGTGGTGCAGAGGTTAAGAATTCACCTGCCAGTGCAAGGTACATGGGTTCAATCCCCGATCTGGGAAGATTACACATACCTCAGAGCAAATAAGCCCCTGGGCCACAACTGCTGGAGCCGGAAAGCTCTAGAGCCTGCATGATGCAAACGCTGAGCCCATGGGCCTAGAACTTGTGCTCTGCAACAAGAGAAGCCACTGCCATCAGAAGCCTACGCATCACAAGAAATAGTAGCTCCTGCTTGCTGCAACTAGAAAAAGCCTGTGCAAAGCAATGAAGACTGTACTAGTCAAAAAATAAAAAAATAAAAATGTTTTAAAAAGAATGGCTAAAACAAAATAACTGATAATACCGTATGCTGACAAGGATGCCCAGCAATTGGAATTTTCATATAACATTCATAAGAATGCAAAATAGCATGGATTCTTGAGAAAAAATTATCAGTTTCTTATAAAATTAGATATTACATGGACCATGCAACTTCATTCCACTCTGGAGCATTCACACAAAAACTTTTATGTCAGTATTTGTTGTAACTTTATTATTAAAAACCCAAATAAGCTTTGACTGATGAATAAAGACACTGTGGAACATCTATACAGTGAAAGACTGTTCAACAAAGAGAAGGAAAGAACAGCAAGCAATATAACTGCTGCTGCTGCTGCTGCTGCTAAATCTCGTCAGCCGTGTCCGACTCTGTGCGACCCCACCCATGGCAGCCCACCAGGCTCCCCCGACTCTGGGATTCTCCAGGCAAGAACACTGGAGTGGGTTGCCATTTCCTTCTCCAATGCATGAAAGTGAAAAGTGAAAGTGAAGTCGCGCAGTCGTATCCAACTCTTCGCCACCCCATGGACTGCAGCCCACCAGGCTCCTCCATCCATGGGATTCTCCAGGTAAGAGTACTGGAGTGGGGTGCCATCGCCTTCTCCGAATATAACATGCAGGATTCTTAAATGCATTATGCTAAGTGCAAGAAATCAGACTCAGAAATCTACATACTGTATGCTCTATTTACATTCCCTCTGGGTTAGAGTGGAAGAACTGACTGCAGAGGAGTGCTAGGGTGGTTTTTTGGATGTGATGGGCATGCTTTTATCTTTATATCTTGATTTGGATGATGATTAGAAGATGGTATGCATTTCTCAAAACTTACCTAACATTTAAAAAGGGGAATTTTACTGCATGATATTATACCTTAGTTTAAAAATGGGGTAAAACCTTATTCAGATATCATTCCATAAGATCTTTGTGGAATAAATTATAGAAATGTGGATATACATAACCATGGCTTTTGAACTACTAAAGAATCCAACTCTGTATGGGTTTAGTGATATGTGGGTTGTAGACACTAGCATTAGTCCATCCTAACCATGAGAGAACAGTAGGGATACATTGTTAATTAACACTAGAACCACATGGCCATTGTATTTCCAATGTTTTTGTTGTATGGAGTTCATATACGTTCATGTGAAAAACCTAAGCAAGCTTTTGCCTCAGGGATATCTGTTGTTATGCAAATACCTCCCTTAGTATTTTATAAAAGTCTTAAATTGAGGACCTTTTGAAGTATTGCAACATTTAATAATAGCTTTATCAGCTGAACTTATATTTTTAGTCACCTCCTATCTCCCAGTGATCCAACAGCAGTTCTGATAAAATGAGGACTGCACAGTGCTTAGTTTTATATGGAATGCAGAAACTTTGAGAAAGAAAAGATACTGTCTGAAATTGTCTTCCTTTTATGCAGTCTATAGTGCCCAAAGCTAGCTCTGTCTTATCTTTTAAGAAATGTGATTTTTTCCCCCCATAGTCTTTGTTCTCTAGGAGAATATTAGGCCCGTTCCACCTGTGTATATGTGAAATGTAGACACTCAGGCTGAAAAATATTCTTGTTATGAAACCATTTTCTCTAGAGGGACAGTTGACCTGTCTGTCTTCAGGGGACAGCCTGTTCTAGATATCCCTCTGTGTAACAATTTGGAAGAATTCTTGAACCAAAGAAACAATAATGCCAGCAAAAGATTTGTTGAGAATGAGTGAAGTCAAAATCTAAAAATAAATACATTATTCAACTCGAGTAGTCCTTAAAAGGACACTTCCTATCTGGTAGGGGGTGAAGAAAACAGACAATTGATAAAGAACAGGTTTCTTTACAATATTGTATTGGTTTTGTGATACATCAACATGAATCCGCCATGGGAGCACAAGTGTTCCCCGTCCTGAACCCCCCTCCCTCCTCCCACCTCCAATTAAAATAAATAAGTTTATATTAAGAAAAAGAACAGGTTTATGTGCCACATTTCTTTTTTAAAATAATATTTATTTATTTGGCTGTGCCAGGTCTTAGTTGTAGCACCCAGGATCTGCAACCTTTGTTGTGCATGTGGGATCTTTTTTTATTTTTTCCGGTAGTGGCATCCAGGATTTTTGCTGTGGCATATAAACTCTAAGTTGTGGCACGTGGGATCTAGTTCCTTGACCGGGGATCCAACCAGGGCCCTCTGCATTGGGAGCACGGACTCCTGGCTACTGGGGCCATTAGGGAAGTCCCATCAATGCCAAATTTCTTGAATCCCTGCACTTGTACTTACTACTTGTGTGACTTTGGGCAAATCAAATAATTTCTCAGTGTTTTGACTTCCCCATTTGTCCCGTGGGACTTCCCTATAGCTCAGCTGGTAAAGAATCCGCCTGCAATGCAGAAGACTTGAGTTCAATCCCTGGGTCAGGAAGATCCTCTGGAGAAGGGAATGACTACCCACTTTAGTATTCTTGCCTGGAGAATCCCATGAACAGAGGAGCCTGGCGGGTTACAGTCTGTGGGGTCACAAAGAGTCGGACACGAGTGTGCAACACTACTAGGAATTGATATAGTAGCTACATCTTTTGTTTGCTTGATATAGAACACAAAAAGCATCGTAAAACAATGCCTGGCACACAATAAGTTTTCAAAAATTACCAGCTATTATAAAGAGCAAAAATTACCAGCTATTATAAAGAGCCTAGGCTCTGGGGGACACTGACCAGAAGCGTATTAACTCCATCACTAATAAGCCAGGTGACACTGAATCTTTTATTTAACCCTCTGTTCTTTAGTTTGTTTTTCATGGACAAGTACATATATTACATGCATACTTACATTATCACAAATATAAGACTTAATCGTGCATTTAAAGTGATCAGTGGAGTGTTCCGTATGTTCAGCTAGTTTATTATTGCTGCTACTATGAGTAGTGTTCCCTAAACTCCAATTTCCTCTGTATCTACCCTCTTTTTAACAAACAGTCCCAGGAAGCATGTTTTTAAGTCTTCATTGAATTTGTTACAGTATCACTTTTGTTCGGTGTTTTTGGCTATGAGGCGTGTGGGATCTTAGTTCCCTGACCAGGGATCGGACCCTGCACCCCCTGCATTGGAAGGTGAAGTCTTAACTGCTGGACAATCAGGGAAGTCCCTTCTCTGTATTCTTAACAAATGCTATTTGGCGGCATTTAAAGAAGGGGGATAACCTTGTAGAGGTGTCTTAAATACTCATGCTGGACAATTGTCAAAAAACCGAGTATAAAATTCACTCTTCAGCTATAGCCACAGTAAGAACCTTATTGTTGCTTCATCTTACAGAATGCAAAATTAAATTTGGAATATAATTTTAAAAGTTATCATATTATTTCACTGTTGAAATGCAGGAATCTTTTATATTTGTGATATTTGTTTTTATAAAAGTTAATGAATAATAATTTCTCAGCTTTGTCAGATGTCAGATTGCATCTTTTATTCCTATACTGTACTTTATGAGATTGAATTAGTTGTTACTTTCTTTCAGGATCATTTGTGGAGCAAGGTTTTTCCTTTCTTTGCTGTCTCTGAAGATATAGGCTGCAAGGTTTTAAGCTTGCCTTCTGCTCCAGTTTCAAGTGACTTAAGTGCATGCTTGTATCCTCTTCAAATTATGAACTTCATTTAGTTGACAGTGATAAAAAACATTTTTATTCAATAAAACTTTCAGTGTGGAGCTTTTGTGCACTCCTTACAGAAGACACTGACTTAGTCCAGTTTCTCTAGAAAACAGAGCCTATGGCAAATTTCACATGCCAATGCTTTATTGGTAGGAACAATTCAGAGCAGTGAGATTGAGGCAAAAGTGAAGTGAGCAGAGAAGGTGGAAAGCAAAAAGAACAGAATTCATCGATGAACCCTTCTTGGGGCTTCCCAGCTGGTGCTAGTCTTAAAGAACCCACTGCCAAGGCAGGTAGACTTAACAGACATGGGTTTGAATCCTGCATTGGGAAGATCCCCTGGAGGAGGGCACGGCAACCCACTCCAGTGTTCTTGCCTGGAGAATCCCATGGACAGAGGAGCCTGGAAGACTAGGTCCAAAGGGTCGGACATGACTGAAGCGACTTAACATGGGCACGGCTCTTCATTGATCAATAAAATAAACTTCATTGTTCAATAAAAGCATGTGATCTGTTATTTGGTCATGCAGGACACCTTTGGTCAGGGATAAAAGTTAATTCGATGGTTCTCTTCTGCTTCTTTCTCTCATTGATAAATGGTCATTCCAAGGATATTAACTTCTCTGCATTTCCATATGTATGAATTTTAGTAAGGAGAAATAACTGTCCCCTCCAACATGGAAGGGATCAAATATTATCACTTGACATCAGTTGGTTGACTGGTTGCCGTGAGGAATGTCCTGTAATTAATGCTCAGCATTGGTTTCTGCTCCTGGCAGTACACGAATCAGGCTTGATGAATATCACCCCCATGGCTTCATAGTTTTGAGGCAAGAAAGTGAACATATACCACTGTTCTTGCTGGGAAATGTCTGTCTGCCTTCGATCCTTAGTCTTAATTGCTGTCAAGAAAATAATGCTTCTCTAATCAATAGCTGTGTAGATATTGCCAGAGACAGCAGGGCTTGTCTCTGGTTAAGACAGTACTTCCAGCACAACCGTTACATTAAAGGCTGCCACTTGCTTCATTTGTAAGAGACCACTGACATCTCCCATGATAGATCAGACCTTGTTAAAAGTGAATTAAATAGGGATGAGAGAAGACCACATGAATTGTTCAAGTCTTTGATGGTAGCACCATCATAGCTTGGGTTTCACCAGAAGCAGAGCTTGAGACAAAGACTTGGAATTAAATACTTTATTTGGGGAGTGATCTAAGGCTGAGGTTCACTCCTGGGATGCCAGGTTCCTCTGTCCTCTCCTTCCAGGTTTCATTTGCCCAGAGAATGAGCTTGGAAGTCCCTGGAAGTGGAATGCTGTCATTGTAGACAGAAACTCTCCAGCATTGTGAAAGCTGAAGGCAAGAGTCGGCTGAGGAAATGTAATTTCAATAGGTACCCATCTCTACATCAGTCCTCCAGAAATTACATACTGTTCTGATTTACTACTTTGGAGTATATGTGTAGGGGCAGTCTCAAGGACCCCACATGTCCCAGACATTCATGGCATTCGTGTGTCAGGAACCATGGGGGAAACTGACTGCTCAGTGTATATGTCCTAATTGTTTATTTGGGGAGCAGGTAAACAAACACAGGATGCATATATGTGTGGGTCTTTTATGAATGTATGAACCTGTTTTATCTGCTTTGAGAATAACAAGAGCCACTTCTTTTGAAGTGGGGACTACTTACTACTTGGCTTGTGTAAGTTCTAACCTAACTAGAGGATTAAATGGCATTTTTAGCCTCCCTGATATAATTTTAGTTTCCCTTATATATTTTGTTACTTTGTGTCTTATTCTCTTCAAAACTTCTGGTTGTTCACATCTCCTTTGCAGTGCATCTGGAAAATGGCACCGTTTTCTCCGGTGAAGGATTGAAGGACGATTGATTGCACGTGTCTGGTGGCACTGCAGAATCCGTTCTCAAGAGGACTTGATCACCCCCTTGATCAACTGCCTATAGGACTGTGTGCTGAGATGAGTCTAGAACCTGAATGAAGTTCTGTGATTTTCTATTTTGGTGGCTGGTGTCAGCCTTTTGCTCACTGGATCTAATTCCTTCCGATTTTAGACATCAGGCTGTACCTTTATTGCTGCTGCTGCTGCTGCTAAGTTGCTTCAGTCGTGTCCGACTCTGTGTGATCCCATAGACGGCAGCCCACCAGGCTCCCCAGTCCCTGGGATTCTCCAGGAAAGAACACTGGAGTGGGTTGCCATTTCCTTCTCCAATTAGGTACCCATCTATCTCCCTGCAGGAATACCATGATGAATTAGTTGTAGACATAGATTCCTATGGATTAAAGCTCCATTATTGCTATGCTAAATATGATTCCCATTATATCACATTCCTTGCTGCTGCTGATTAATTCTTAAAGCTCGGCCTCTTCTAGTCTAGAATCCTGTCTTCTCTAAGATATTGGGGTTCCATCCCCAAGCCTATAAAGGGGAGCCACTGCAGTGGATCTCAAAGATGGTTACTAGCATGTTTGTGTGTGCATGCTAAGTTGCTCAGTCATGTCCCACTCTTTGACCTGTGGACTGTAGCCCGCCAGGCCCCTCTGTCCATCTCATTTCCTCCTCCAGGGCATCTTCCCAACCCAGGGATTGAACCCACGTTTTTCTGTGAATCCTGCATTGGCAGGTAGATTCTTTACCACTGAGCCACCCGGAAAGCCCTACCAGTGTGTTTCTTATTGTCCTGTTACAAAAAGTGTGGTCTGGCCTTTCCAAGGAATATGCACATGTGATGAGTTATCAGAATGCATAATAAGTCATGCTATCATTCCTATCTCTCTAAGCCTTCCAAAGCCTCCTCTAATAGTACAAGAAGGAAGTTCTGGAACCTCTACTTTGATTACTGTTGGCTGTTGGTAAGTCCGAGCTTAGGGCCCATCCACTATGCTGCTAAGAATGGTTTCACATATCTTTGCTAAAACTTCAAATCCCAAAGAGCAGGTTAGTGGCCTCACATCTATGGATTATTGCTTATCCAGATTACATGCTATGTTCCTGAGCATGGAACCCTCCATATCCACTCTCACATTTGTTCTCTCTTTTCCTGCTGGTATCTGTTAACCATGTCCTGAAATTCTTTTGTGATGTATACTATTTATTCCTAGAGAAAGGACTTCAATTTCTCCTTTGTCTGTGCTGAGACATAACTCTGTTGTCTTGAAGGCCATAAAGGGTGGTTGCATTGAGCGCTGAAAATAACAAGCATTATTTTGCAACACACTGCTCTGTGGTTGCAGGAGATGAAAAGTCTCCTTAGAACTGCCATAATGGCCTTCTCATTTTCATAGTAGGCATTATAGTGGTAAACATCTACATGAAACCTGCCTTTTCTGTTTGCAAGCTCTACAATATTATCAAGGTACTATAACACTGGCCTCGCTTTAATTGCTATTTCCTTTATATGGATTAATATAATAGTTAGTTGATTCTGCCATGACTTGATCTCATCCTGTACCATTTCATATTATCCACAGATGAAAATTTTATTAATTGTGTTGCCATTGCATGCATCACAATTAATGATGCAGGGTTATTAACACTGCACCTCCTTGTAGCAATTGAGAGCCTATGGTTTCTAGACAGAGTCACTCTTTGTACTAAGTCTCTACCTTTAGATCTGCTTTCTAGGACTACTCCTGGGACTAGAAAGGAGTCTGTTTATCCCAGTTTCCCTAGAAAAAAAAGCCTAAATGTTAATGTTTGTTAATCAAAGCTTAAATGTTGATGTTTGTTAGGTGATGTAATTTCAACTAAAGACTAGGAGAAAAGAAAGTAATACAGGGAAGCGAGAAAGAAGTTTAAGTTGGTGAATGACGAAACTGTCTAGGGAGGTACCCGGTTTGGCTTTCTGGGAGAGGACTCGAATATTTAACATGTTGGCTCCCATTCTCTCTCTCCAACTGGTCAAATTTTGCTGAGTGAGACAATGACACCACTGTGCTTTTCTGCATTTCCATCACCCGGTCCATTTGGGTGGACTGCTCAGAAAGTCACAGCTCATGCTCTGTGGTATGGCATTTCACCCAAGACTAGAGGGGGTAGGAGCACCCAGGGTGTCCATGGTCAGATCCAAAGGAGCCCAGCGCTGTGGCCACTGTGGTTCCAAACATGATGTGCATGATGAATCCCATCCACGAGCCTGGTGTTCATCCTGGAGTGAAGCAGATTCAAATTGATTGCCCCTTATATTTTTATTCCTCATGCCTTTTCATACATTTATTTTTTCATACAATCACTTAAGTTCAGGGACAGAAAAAATAAAGAAGAAACTCAGTCATACAGTCTTCTAAAGGCTAAATCTGAAGTTGAAGAACAGATTTTGACTGAATAACAAGGTCAAGAATGACCCCAGGCAAATTTCTGGCTTTGATTGATGTTTAATAGAATTCTTATTCTAAAAAGTGTCCTTTTCGTTACAGTCAGATATTTTTTATTTAAATGACAAATGTTTGAGACTGTTATTTGGTTCAGTTTTTGCTAATCTGTAGGAATGCAATGACATGGTCAGGTTAATTATTAAGACATGTCCAAATTTATTAGCACCTAGGCAGGAGTTGGCAGAGAAGGCTTATATTTTAGCATAGAGACCTAATTAAAAAAAAAAAAAGACAGAGAGAGATAAAAGAAGTGAGGCTTTATGGCATAATAATTTCATGTTCTGGATAATTAAATGCAGATCTCCATGTCTCTCAGTCTATAACTCTGTATCTATTTATATCTGTTTATCTATCCATCTATCAACTATCTTTCTTTATACATGTCTTTCTTTGTACACACATATACATATATACAATCTTTCTTTCAGTTAACCTTTCATTTTCAAGGTCAAACATTCAGCTGATGTAAATCCCCCTGAACAGGGGGATTTAATTAAGAGTGCTTAAAGTATCTAAAAGGAATTACAGCTTTAGCATACAGGCAGTTAAACATTATTTGTCGAAAAACTGCCTTAAGGATTAGCATCTATTATTAAGTATTTTTGTGACACATACAGAAAAACCACCTGCCACCATGAAGGCATTCTGAAAAGAACAGTAGATCAAAGTGACACACGGTATTCATTTTTTGACAAGTAGCTAGGGTTTGGAAAGCACATTGGAGCACATATGAATATCTACATTGAAAAAAGGAATCTGTGGCTGCATTCTAAGTACTTGACAAAAGAAGAATGGGGGAAATATTATAATCTAATAATATATAAGTCAACCATTCAATTCACTTTTACCATATATATGGTACCAGGTTAAACGTGAGACAGATCTTATCCCCTTTGATCTTCCACAACATCTTTAAGTGAAGGCGTGATTGTTTCACCAGATAAAGAAGCTGAATACAAGTGAGTTTTAAAAATTAATCCAACAGAGACAGTATTAGAATTCAGGTATGCGCACTTACAGCCTGTGATGTTAAGCCATCCCATTGTATGTCCCTCACACTATCATTTACGGTGCTTCCCCAACGTGCCAGACACTTTAGATTCATGACCTCTGGAGTCTTCTCAGCCACACTGGGCTCAGTGATGAGAACACTGGGGCTCAGTAAAGAAAAGAGGTTTTTCTAAAGCCATGGAACTAGTAATTGAGAGAGGCCAATACGACCGTAAGCCATCTCATTCCATATTCCCAGTACTCTAGGTTGCTGCCTAGGTCACCAATAGTACGGCTAGTTCAGCCTTCTGAATTCTGTCTGTGGTTTCTTTCCATTCCATAATTTGTTTGATACAGAAACATACAGGGGCATGAATGATTCTGCTTATATAAGTTAATATGTATGTCTCACTAATAGTGACCTGCCTCTTGAGAAACCTGTATACAGGTCAGGAAGCAACAGTTAGAACTAGACATGGAACAGCAGACTGGTTCCAAATAGGAAAAGGAGTACATCAAGGCTGTATATTGTCACCCTGCTTATTTAAATTATATGCAGAGTACATCATGAGAAATTCTGGGCTGGAGGAAGCACAAGCTGGAATCAAGATTGCCAGGAAAAGTATCAATAACCTCGATGCAGATGATGCCACCCTTATGGCAGAAAGTGAAGAAGAACTAAAGAGCCTCTTGATGAAAGTGAAAGAAGAGAGTGAAAAAGTTGGCTTAAAGCTCAACATTCAGAAAACTAAGATCATGGCATCTGGTTCTATCACTTCATGGCAAATAGATGGGGGAAAGTGGCTGACTTTACTATTCTGGGCTCCAAAATCACTACAGATGTTGATTGCAGACATGAAATTAAAAGACTCTTGCTCCTTGAAAGGAAAGTTATGACCAACCTAGACAGCATATTGAAAAGCAGAGACATTCCTTTGCCAACAAAGGTCCATCTAGTCAAGGCTATGGTTTTTCCAGTGGTCATGTATGGATGTGAGAGTTGGACTATAAAGAAAGCTGAGTGCTGAAGAATGTGCTTTTGAACTGTGGTGTTAGAGAAGATTCTTGAGAGTCCCTTGGACTGCAAGGAGATCCAACCAGTCCATCCTAAAGGAGATTAGTCCTGGGTGTTCATTGAAGGGACTGATGTTGAAACTCCAATACTTCGGCAACCTGTTGCGGAGAGCTGACTCATTTGAAAAGACCCTGATGCTGGGAAAGATTGAGGGCAGGAGGAGAAGGGGACGACAGAGGATGAGATGGTTGGATGGCATCGTCGACACAATGGACATGGGTTTGAGTGGACTCCAGGAGTTGGTGATGGACAGGGAGGCCTGGCATACTGTGGTTCATGGGTCTCAAAGAGTTGGACACAACTGAGTGACTGAACTGAAACTGAATAGTGATAATTATTATTGTTTAATCGGTAAGTCAAAGCTTTAGTTTTTCTAGTAGTCATGTACAGATATGAGAGTTGGACCATAAAGAAAGCTGAGCCTTGAAGAATTGATGCTTTTGAACTATGGTGCTTGAGAAGACTCTTGAGAGTCCCTTGGATAGCAAGGAGATCAAACCAGTCAATCCTAAAGGAAATCAACCCTGAGTATTCATTGGAAGGAGTGATGCTAAAGCTGAAGCTCCAATACTTTGGCCACCTGATGCGAAGAGCCAACTCATTGGATAAGACCCTGATGCTGGGAAAGATTAAAGGCAAAAGGAGAAGAGGGCGACAGGATGAGATAGTTAGATAGCATCACCGACTTAATGAACGTGAATTTGAGCAAACTCAGGGAGATAGTGAAGGACAGGGAGGCCTGGCATGCTGCAGACCATGGGGTTGCAAAGAGTCAGACACAACTTGGTGACTGAACAATAATAAGTTGCTGTCATGTCCAACTGTTTTGTGACCCCATGGACTGTAACCTGCAAGGCTCCTCTTTCCATGGGATCCTCCAGGCAAGAATACTGGAGTGGGTTGCCATTTCCTCCTCCAGGGGATCTTCCTGATACTAATATTCTCAATAATGGCTCACAAATCACTTATGTACACCACACTTTTTCTCCAACTCCTCTAAAAACAATCACTATTGTCCCCAGTTTATAGACAAGGAAAATTTTTAAATCTCACAAACCATTTCTGAGTTCAAGTGTATGAAATTGTAAAAAGCCAAGCTGTTCGTTTGCTTTGCAACCTCAACCTCAATGCTTAAAAAGAAATCTGGCCATCTGAAGATCCTAAGGCAGCAGTATAGGAGGCAAGCTGTTCCTTCCTGATTCCTCTCAAGTGTTTGTCCCCAAATTTCAGCCCCCAGCAAGGTGAAGACTGAGAGGAGGAGGAGAAGGGAAATGGAATTACAATTTGTGCTTGAATAGTTTGATGCAGTAGAGAAGACAGCAAGACATGAAACTACAGGACTTCAGTGGTTAAGACTCCATGCTTCCACTGCAGGGGTCATGGGTTCGATCCCTGGTTAAGGAACTAAGATCCCACATGCCCTGAGGCGTGGCCAAAAAAGACTGACACAGACACTTATTTTTTAATTATACCACCTAATGCTGGTGATAAGGGCTTCCAGGTGGCGCTCATGGTAAAGGACCCACCTGCCAATTCAGGAGATGCAGTTTCCATCCTTGGATCAGGAATATCCTCTGGAGTAGGAAATGGCAACCCACTCTAGTAATCTTCTCTGGAAAATCCTATGGACAGAGGAGTCTGTCAGGCTGCAGTCCATGGGTCACAAAGAGTCAGACATGACTGAGCAGCTAAGCACACATACACACTGCTGGTGACAAAGTGGTGAAATAAGCTTTTTCCTCAATTATTGGTCATTTAACACTAGAGATGCCCTTTTGCAAATCAATTTTTAATCACATATAGAAAGAGTCTTCACAATGGTTTTTATCTGTTAAAAATTCATTT
Source organism: Bos indicus (assembly GCF_029378745.1). NCBI lineage: Eukaryota > Metazoa > Chordata > Mammalia > Artiodactyla > Bovidae > Bos > Bos indicus. The sequence continues at coordinate 9,603,081 of NC_091773.1, read as the reverse complement.
CAGAAATCTCTCTTAAGGAAATTAATTCCAAATAATGAAAGCTTGCTATGCAGTTGTCATTGGGCTTGGCATTGGGTAGGGTGTTGGTACTGGGCTTGATGGACAGATGCTAACAGAAAAGGATAAAGGATAAAGACTGCAGATAACTCTAATATAGGTAGAAGATACAACTTATGGCAAAAATAGCTCTGTAAGGCACAGGTGCAGCAGCATCCAAATTAGAAGAGCCTTACCAATGCCCCCCACCCCCTGACCAAAGCTGCTTACCCACAAACCATGGGTGAGAACAGTGTAGGGCTATTTGGAATAATCCCTTTGCCATTCTTCCAAAGACTAGGCGAAGAGGAGGAACTATAACATATTCCTACCAATCTTTCTGGAGGCTCTGGCTACAGATTTTCTGTTTGTTAGGAAAAGTGGCTACTAATACCTCTGGTACAGGCTTGTAATATTTGTGGCAGAGCTGAGTGAATTAAATGTCAAGTTATCAAGTGTTAGTCACTCAGTATGTCTTTTTTGTGACACCATGGACTGTAGCCCTTCAGGCTTCTCTGTCCCTGGAATTCTCCAAGACAGAGTCCTGGAGTGGGTAGTCATTCCCTTCTCCAGGGGATTTTCTTAACCCAGGGTTTGAATCTGGATCTCCTGCACTGGAGGCAGATTCTTTACCATCTGAGCCACCAGGGAATTAAATGTCAGCATTCCCTCAAATCATCCGTTGCAGCTAATTTATAAACCTAAGCAAGTTCTATAGCATGGAGTGGATAGCTACAGATTGAAAAATATGGCATTGCTAATATGAATATTGTTTTAAAGATAGTTGATGTACAATATTATGCTAGTTTCAAGTGGACTGCCTGATGATTGGACCTTGTTACACACTGTGAATCACCACCACAATAAGTCTAGTAACCCTGTGTCCTCACACAAAGTAATTACCATATTATTGACCATATTCCTTACACTGCATATTGCATCCTACTGATTTATTTGTTATATGACTGGAGGTTTATACCTCTTAATCCCCTCCTATTTTGCCCCCATCCAACTTCTCTTCTGGCAACCAATCATTTATTTTCTTATTTTCTTTGTCTAACTGTTTTCCTTTTGTTTTTGTTTGTTTTGTTTTTCAGATTCTACATATGAGTGAGATCATGCAATCTTAGCCCTTCTCTGTCTGACATCTCATTTAGCATAGTGCCCTCTAGATTCATTCCATGTTATCACAAATGGCAAGGTTTTGGTTTTTTATGGTTGAGTATTGTGTATCCAACACTCTTTACCCATTTGTCTATTGATGGATAACTATGTTACTTCCATATTTTGGCTATTTTAAATAATACTGCAATGAACACTGGAGTACATATATATTTTTTAATTACTGTTTTTGTTTTCTTCAGAAAAATACCCAGAAGTAGGGTTTGTACCATTTGCTTCTTTGAGAGCATCTCTGCAATTGTGATTATCACCCCATTTGAGGATCGCCTACCTGGGACTGTGGGTCCTAACTATACTATGTCTCCACCCTTCTCACCCATCTTATTATGGTTCTTTCTTTGTATCTTAAGTTTTGGGAGAATCTTTTCTGTTAGTCTTCAGATTGTTTTCATACATAACTGCTCTGTAAAGAGCTGTAATTTTGGTGTGCCCTCAGTAGGATGTGAGCTTAGGGTCCTCCTACTTTACCATCTCAGCCACTATTGATTACTTTTGTGCTATAAAAATGGCAGTGTCATATGGTTTGAGTAAGTAATGGCACGTGCATTCAACAGAACAGTATTTAATTACTAAAAATAGCATGTGTATAAAGATTTTATAAGCAACATGAAAAGTGCTTTTGTCATCATATTAAGTTAAAAAGTGGGCTGAAATATGACAAATAAAATATGATCTCAGGTGTGTAAAAAAGGATGCAAGGGAGTCATCCTGGAAAGAAAGGTTACTTTCTAGCCATCTTTGTTCCCTTCCTTCCTTTCTCCACATCCTCAAAACCAAAAACATGGATGAATGAGCAAACTGGAAAGTACTGAATACTAAACTGAGAAGTAGCCCCGCTGGCCTTGTAAAAAGTAGAAATTTATTTACATTTGTTGACTGGTTTTGGTTGTGCTGGGTCTTCACTGTGGTGCACGGGCTTCTCTAGCTGTGGCTCATGGGCTCAGTAGTTGTGCCATACAGCATGTGGGATCTTCGTTCCCTGACTAGAGATCAAACCTGCATCCCTGCTTTGGAAGGTGGATTCTTAACCTCTGAACCACTGGGGAAGTCCCACCCAGTTGGCTTTGAGTTTCAGCAGCGCCATCAACCCTCTGGAGCTATGTGGAAAGGGGTCCTTCCAGACCAGGGTTTAATTTCCTATCTGTCAAATAAGGAGAGGAATTCTAGATAACATGTTATGGTACCAGAGCAATATGATTTTATCTATAAAATCAACATAATTTGAACACAAGAGCCCCTCATTTAGTAAGCTATGACTTTGTTAGACACAGAAAGACAAAAGCAGGGCTTGTTAAACCTCAGAAAATCCATCGGAAATAGAGGCTGGCACATCATTATCTTCTCAACTCAATATTCTAAACTATTCAGGTCTATCAGCCTATTTCATTACCCAATTTTAAAATGTTCTTTAATTAAGTCATTTCAAATTGCTTAGCTTAATTGGATTCTTGATTCTCAGAGAGACAAAAAGTCAGTGTATTTTCTTGATGTCAAGATACCAAGAGGTGTTATATTCTTTTTTCTTTTTTGCTTCAGCATGGAAACTGAGATGTTGGTATTGAAAATAAGATTTGAGATAATTGGATATATTCCAAACAGAGTTCAGTACTTCTCTCTGAAAAAGGTCACCACAAATATGTCACACGCTCTAAACATGTTAGAGTTTTAAAATAACAATTTTGTTTAAAATGCAAAACATAACAGAAACAGAAAGGCTTTCTTAGGTACAGCTAATTCAAATGTTTGATTTGAAATGTTTTAATATACTATTTTTCCTTCACATGCTCAAATATCACAAAGATTTGTATTACCTTCCTTTCAAGTCTGAATTCCAAAGATGGAGTGGAAATAGATCTATTTATGCTTTCTTATCTCTTTTCCCTACAGTGAAAGATATAAAATCAAACCACATGAATCCTGAAATACAACGTTGACCCTCACCAGCATCAAAATCAATTCTCTCATGTTTTAAAGAAAATTTAATGTATAGAGTTTTAAGGAGTTAATTTTTTTTTAAACCAGTATTTAAATCACATTTTCTACATAGTGAACACTCTACAGGATACTGCATATTCAACAGTGAAACTCACCATGTAGCAGGCAAAATAGATGTTAATAGTATAATTGCAAAAATGATCATCACAAGGGGAGGGAGGCTCAAGAGGGAGGTGACGTATGTATAATTATGGATGATTCATGTTGTTGTATGGCAGAAACCATCACAACATTGTCAAGCAATTTTCCTCCAATTAAAAAATAAATTTAAAAAAATGATCACCATGGAGCGCACGTACAATATTACAGTCATCCCAGAGATCCAGAGGAGGAACAGGGCCACTGGAACATGCCTCTGGAGATGTGACTTCTCAGCTAGGAACAGAGGGTTAGCAGAAAGCACTTTTGTCTTGTTCTCCCACTCAAGGACAATGAGGGACATAGAGTTTGGGAGCTGGAAAGGAATTCAAGATTCTATCAGTCCAGCAATACATTCCGGAGAAGGCAATGGCACCCCACTCCAGTACTCTTGCCTGGAAAATCCCATGGACGGAGGAGCCTGGAAAGCTGTGGTGCATGGGGTTGCTGAGGGTCAGACACAACTGAGCGACTTCGCTTTCACTTTTCACTTTCACGCATTGGAGAAGGAAATGGCAATCCACTCCAGGGTTCTTGCCTGAGAATTCCAGGGACAGGGGAGCCTGGTGAGCTGCCGTCTGTGGGGTAGCACAGAGTTGGACACGACTGAAGTGACTTAGCAGCAGCAGCAATACATTCTGCAGTCAAAGCAGCAGGATTTTAGACCTTGTTTTATGTGTGTTTCTTGTTCAGAGAGATTTCATGTAATGTATGTGTTGGTCCATTAACACTGAACTCACGGTCATTAGCACAATGACTTATGCCTTGAAAGAAGCTTATCTAACACACTTGATTTTTCCAGGAGGCACTTCACAGAATTCTTGAATTCAGAACAGCAGCTGGGGTAGTAGGACTAGACTCTGGGGACACTTTTAAACTGTGTGGTCACCAACAAAAAGCACAAAATTGCAAAATCGTGGCACAGACTAGACCAAAGATGACATTTGTTTACAACAGGAGCTCTAAAACAAGAAGGGGAAGCTTTGCCTTGATCAACCTCAGCTGGGAGAATGCACATTGGGTGACTCAAACTTTTCACCACCATGTGCACGTCCATGAAGGATGATGAAAACACCGTGAATATGAATTTGGAGGTTACAAATCAACTTTAGCAAGTAGGCGAATTTACACATACAGAATATGAGAATGATGAGGATCAAGTGTGTAACAGCACTCATCATAAGGGCTTCCCAGGTGGCACCAGTGGTAAAGAATCTGCCTGCCAATTCAGGAGATGTAAGAGACTCGGGTTTGACCCCTGGGTCAGGTCGGGAAGACCCCCTGGAGAAGGGCATGGCAATCCACTCCAGTATTCTTGCCTGGAGAACCCCACAGACAGAGGAGCCTGGTGAGCTACAGTCCATAGGGGTTGCACAAAGTTGGACAGGACTAAAGCAACTTAGCACTCACTCATCATCCACATTTTCCAGGGAAAGAAACCCTCAAAGAGTGGTCAACTAATTTTCTCAAGTTTCCATTGCTCATAAATAAGAGTCAGAATGGAAATGCCAACATTCTGACTCCAGAGCTAAGCTCTTAACCTCTGTTCTATCTCCGATGACACAGTGCCTTTGACTGAATGGTACCCGTATCAGTCAACAATAATGAGGTACAGCAAAGAAACATGAAAACTCAGTGGCTAATAGCACCAGACACTGATTTTTCTTGCTGCCGGATCTGCGGGTTGGCTGGGATTCTGCTGTTCTCATTTAGGTTCAGCTGGGCTTGCATCAGGCTGCAGTTTGGGGTCAGGTCACTTTGTTCTCCATTCTCCTTGAACAAGTAGCTACTCAGAGTTTGCTCTGATCACAAATGGCAGAAACGCAATAAACCAAAGTGGTTCATGCAATGTATTTAATACAAACATATTTAAGGCCTGATTCATGGCAAGTCTGTAACAGTCAAGGCAAGTCACATGGCTAAGCCTAACATCCATGGTTTTAACTACTCTAGCCACAGACACTGCAAACTCATGTGGCCCAGGGCGCTGATACATAATTCTGATAAAGAGAGGAGTGAAGAATGAAAAGCATGAGGCATATCCTGGCAATGTCTTAGGTCAGATTTAAAAGCACTGCACATTTGCCAAGGCTCTCTGTTTTCTTTTAAGAAGGCAAAACAAGTGTTCACCCCAAACGCCTCACCTCAAGCTGAAGAACCATGCTTTTCTCTTGATTCATTCTGGTTCCGCATTTGGATGAGGAACCTCTTGCCCTGAGGAAGTCTAGGCAGTGTTATCTTGAAGTTCAATTTTTAAAAAGCCAAAGGCTCTGCAATTATGGTGTCAATTGTACAGGGCTGGAAATTAGCATGTCTATGGAGAAGGCAATGGCACCCCACTCCAGTACTCTTGCCTGGAAAATCCCATGGATGGAGAAGCCTGGTGGGCTGCAATCCATGGGGTCTCCAAGAGTCGGACATGACTGAGTGACTTCACTTTCACTTTTCACTTTCCTGCATTGGAGAAGGAAATGGCAACCCACTCCAGTGTTCTTGCCTGGAGAATCCCAGGGACTGGGGAGCCTGGTGGGCTGCCGTCTATGGGGTCGCACAGAGTCAGGCACGACTGAAGCAACTTAGCAGCAGCAAGGAGGTGCCAAAGTAAGGAATAGCAGGCTGTCCGCATGAGACTGACAATTCAAAGGTGAGCGGTAATGTGCCCCCCAAATTTGTGAACCGATCAGCTCTAGTGGCATTTACTGTTTAGACAGTTCCTGGGCAATAGGTTTCTGTACGCCCATAAGCTTAAGGAAATTGGCCCAAAGCTGACCATTCAGGAACCCAGCCCTGTGCCAGCCGGTTTCTCTCCTTGTACCCTCTCTGGCTTTCATCAGCCATTTCTATCAGCGTCCTGGCCATCACCTGACACTTACTTGATGATTGCTGTCAAGTACTCTTAATTCTGCATTCTGTCTGTTCCATGGCATCAGATATACCCCATTCCAAGCCACTGTGATCTCATGCATTCTAAGTTGAATCCAAATCTGCTTTTCTCTTTTAGGACTTACTTGTCTTCCCTCTTGGTGTGAGTCAAGGAGACTGTATACCTTTAGCCTTTTATTAACTTCTAAATCCATCCCTGTATGAGTTGGCTAAAACTTGTTTTCTTTTTCATTTGATTGGCGTTGTTGATTTACCTTGCAGCTGGCATCAGGCCAGAGAGGGCAAGCTCCATGATGTCGAGTTTACCTCTCTTCCTCTACTCCTCAGCTCTCACCACATCATGCCTTTGCAGCAGCCTGATTTAATGAAAATCCACTGGATGAGGAGGAGTTTGGAGACCTGTGATCTCATTCACACTTTGCCGCTGACTCAATTAGTGACTTTGAGAAAAATTATTTCTTTTCTCTGCTCATCTGCAAATGGCCTAGTGGAACTCAATCAGCAATTCTTAATGTTCTCTGGTTGCTGAACACATTCTGAAAACTAAAGTCTAAACATCCGCTGGATCATGGAAAAAGCAAGAGTTCCAGAAAAGCATCTATTTCTGCTTTATTGACTATGCCAAAGCCTTTGACTGTGTGGATCACAATAAACTGTGGGAAATTCTGAAAGAGATGGGAATACCAGACCACCTGATCTGCCTCTTGAGAAATTTGTATGCAGGTCAGGAAGCAACAGTTAGAACTGGACATGGACCAACAGACTGGTTCCAAATAGGAAAAGGAGTACATCAAGGCTGTATATTGTCACCCTGTTTATTTAACTTATATGCAGAGTACATCATGAGAAACGCTTGGCTGGAAGAAACACAAGCTGGAATCAAGATTGCTGGAAGAAATATCAATAACCTCAGATACACAGATGATACCACCCTTATGGCAGAAAGTGAAGAACTAAAGAGTCTGTTCATGAAAGTTAAAGAGGTGAGTGAAAAAGTTGGCTTGAAACTCAACATTCAGGAAACGAAGACCACGGCATCTGGTCCCATCACTTCATGGGAAATAGATGGGGAAACAGTGGAAACAGTGAGAGACTTTATTTTCTTGGGCTCCAAAATCACTGCAGATGGTGACTGCAGCCATGAAATTAAAAGACGCTTACTCCTTGGAAGAAAAGCCATGACCAACCTAGATAGCATATTCAAAAGCAGAGACATTACTTTGCCAACAAAGATTTGTCTAGTCAAGGCTATGGTTTTTCCTGTGGTCATGTATGGATGTGAGAGTTGAAGAAAGCTGAGTGCCGAAGAATTGATGCTTTTGAACTGTGGTGTTGGAGAAGACTCTTGAGAGTCCCTTGGACTGCAAGGAGATCCAACCAGTCCATTCTGAAGGAGATCAGCCCTGGGATTTCTTTGGAAGGAATGATGCTAAAGCTGAAACCCCAGTACTTTGGCCACCTCATGCAAAGAGTTGACTCATTGGAAAAGACTCTGATGCTGGGAGGGATTGGGGGCAGGAGGAGAAGGGGACGACAGAGGATGAGATGGCTGGATGGCATCACTGACTCAATGGACGTGAGTGTGAGTGAACTCTGGGAGTTGGTGATGGACAGGGAGGCCTGGCATGCTGCTATTCATGGGGTCACAAAGAGCTGGACACGACTGAGCGACTGATCTGATCTGATCTGAAGGAAAGTAAAAGTCACTCAATCGTGTCCGACTCTTTGTGACTTCATGGACTATAGAGTCCATAGAATTCTCCAGGCCGGAATACTGGAGTGTGTAGCCTTTCCTTTCTCCAGGGGATCTTCCCAACCCAGGGATCAAACCCATGTCTCCTGCATTGCAGGTGGATTCTTTACCAGCTGAGCCAAAAGGGAAGCTGAAGAATACTGGAGTGGAAAGTATAAAATGGAAAAAGCTGAGCTACTCTTATTTAACAGTGGATGTAGTAGGAGTGGGAGGGAGTGGAGGCGAAAATCTGCTAGAGTTCCAGCCACTTTATACACTCCCTCTCCTGCCTATGGTCTCAGGCACCCCCTGAGGATGCTGAATGCTCCATGGAATGCAACTTGGCACCAGTAGATAGGAACTGTCTTACATCTATTTTGGGTCTAAAGTCACTTGAATCTTTGTTTTCCCTTAAATATGTATTAGGTCCCAATTCTTAAAAAAAAAATCAAACAAAAATTCTGGGTATCATTAACTTGTATTTCAGCCCACCAACACAGAATAATTAAATGAATCATCAGCTGGGTTTTAGTAAACACTATACCACTCATTTTGTTGTTTTTTAGTCGCTAAGTCATGTCCGATTTTTTTGTGACCCCATGGACTGTAGCCCACCAGGCTTCTCTGACCATGGGATTTCCCAAGCAATACTGGAATGGGTCACCATTTCCTTCTCCAGGGGATCTTTCTGACCAAAGGATCGAACACCAGTCTCCTGCATTGGCAGGAGGATTCTTTACCGCTGAGCCACCTGGGAAGCCCGTATGCCTCTCATTGCTGCTGCTGCTCCTAAGTCGCTTCAGTCGTGTCTGACTCTGTGCGACCCAGTAGATGGCAGCCTACCAGGCTCATCCGTCCTTGGGATTCTCCAGGCAAGAACGCTGGAGTGGGTTGCCATTTCCTTTTCCAACGCATGAAAGTGAAAAGTGAAAGTGAAGTCGCTCAGTCGAGTCTGACTCTTAGCGACCCCATGGACTGCAGCCTACCAGGCTCCTCCGTCCATGGGAGTTTCCAGGCAAGAGTACTGGAGTGGGGTGCCATTGCCTTCTCCGATGCCTCTCATTAGCTGGTAGGAATTTGGTCAAGTCAATCATGCACTGTTTTCATCTATAAAATGAGTCTCAGGTTAGAGTATCTCTAAGGCCCCTTATACATTCTTTATAATAGAACTCAAGCCTTTCTAATCAACCCTCCCCCACGCCACACCCCATCAATTAGCAGCTCATTTTACACACTCTTATGAAAGGACAATTTTGGGGGACAATTTACATTGTAATGAGTAGGCGGGAATTATGTGCCCTCACAGCCTGAAAGCATACAAGCCTGTTTATAAGTATGCAAACTCCACATTCATCTTTATGAAGCCCCATTTGTCTTTTAGCATTTCCAATGAGTAAACTAACTCCAAACCAATTTGGAATGAGCAAAATATGTCATCATTAGATATTTGTTTTCTCAAACGATTGTACTCACAAAGCCTCTGCCTCTCTCTTTCTCCCTCCCTCTCTCTGTTTGGGTGTCTTTGTTTCTGAATAATTAGCAGAAAGCTGCAACTCAGGGATAGCACAGATTTCAAACCCATGGAGATAGAAACTTGACACATTGAACCAAGTCAGAGAGGAAAGAATTAAGGAGGAACACATACAGAAGGACGAGAAAGACAATGACCGACAGAAATTGAATTCCTCTTTCTTTTCCCTTTCATTGAACTTTCAAGCCAAAAATATCTGCAGTGCCAGCTCCAGATGCTGGGAGAATGGCCTATTTGCCATCTGCAGAGACACAACAGCACAGTGAAACTGCAATTTAAAGGCAAAAGTATTTAGGAATAGAGTTAAATAACATATGTTGGAATTAAGGGATTTGTACAAAATCCTTTGCTAAGACTCTGGGGTGCCTCTCTGTGGGTGTGTGTGGTTCAGAGAGTGAAAGCCAAATAAATCCTTGATTATACCAGAAATTAAGTGTGGGGGACACTTCGGGCCAGTAAATAGAAGACTTCCCATGAACATCACACAGGACTGAGGAGGAGGAAGAGAGGAATCGACAGTACTTGCCTGAAACATCCAGAGATTTTATGAGGCTAAACAAAGACACACCTTCCACAGAAGCCTAAAAGTCACCATTCAGAGCATGCTTGTGTTGCATAATTAAAGACCAGAGCCAAGTCAGGAAGCCAGCTGAGAAAAATGCTGCTGAGCCATTGTTATTCTTCAGATTCTTCAATCAGGGTAGTCTTCCAGGAGTAGGGAGTGGGCAGCAAGTGGTAACTGGTGATACACCATGGCTGTGGTCCCCATGCCACCTGCAGCGTGCCTGGGAAAGGATAGGGACTTTGCCATCAGAAAGATCTGGTTTTTTATGGCTTTGCCACTCTTCCTTGTCCAGGTTGCTTTGGGTGGGGAAGGAGAAAGGGAGTTAGTGTTTAGTGGGGACAGTGTCAGTTTCAGTCAGTTCAGTCGCTTAGCCTATGCGACCCCATGGACTGCAGCACGCCAAGCCTCCCTGTCCATCATCAACTCCGGAGCTTGCTCAAACTCATGTTCATCCAGTCGGTGATGGCATCAATTTAAGTGTCAGTTTAGGAGCTGAAAAATTTCGGAGATGTATGATGGTGAGAGTTGCACAACAATGTGAATGTCCTTAGTGCCACTGAACTGTACAGTTAAATATGGTTAAAATAGTATGTTTTATATTACATGACTTCTGCCACAATAATATATATGTATGTATATATATATATTTGTAAATAGGGCTATCTTTCAAGGAGTATATGTGGGTTTGGGAGAAGCAGTGGATAGAGACACAGGTCAACTGGGACTTGAAATGCTAATAAAAATGCTCTAGATGTTTCTGAAAAGGGTAAATATAACCTGCACACATTTTACTTGCAAACTTTAGAAGGTAATAATAAGCATAGAAAAATGACTGGAAGCCGGTGAGCCAAATGTGAATTTTAGTTTACTCTGGCTGCTAGGAATATATATTATTGTGCTTCCACATCCTTTTCTGTATTTTTAAAATTTCATGGACCAGCATCCAAGTCTATAAGCTTAAAAAATAAATATTCAACAAGGCAGGGCTTGCGGTATGCGGTACTTGATTGCCATCAACTCAGGCTCCACTGATCAGTTTCCAGCAGAGGACCCTGAACTATTAGACCACTGGTAGCATCTGCATTAGTGGCAGATCACAGAATAGTGGGACAGGACTGTGAAACAGGCAGGTGTGAACCAGGGATTGGACTGTGCAGGTCTCAGAAGCTCAATGGGCACAAAGAATTCCTCTCCAGCAAAGGGGGAGCAGAAAAGTAATAAACAATTACATTTTCTCCCCCTCTGGTCTCAATGAAGAGCAGCTTAGGAAGCAGGGAGGAGAGACCAGCCCTGACTGATGGAGAAGAAAGAAGATATTTTGACTGAAATTGAGTGGAAGAGGGAATTGCAGGTCATGTGAAATATTTCATGCTTTCGTGGAGTCTTGGAACTCTGTTCCTCAAGGCAGCACAGCCCCAATGTCTGAGACCACTAGGGAGAAAGGATGCAGCTTCCGCGTGCAGACTGAAATCACCCTCAAATTCTCAGTCTCCAGAGTGTCTCAAACAGTCTGTATGGTTAGAGCTTACTAGAGGATCCCAGAGTATTTTCTGCTTGTTAAATTTCTCAAAATAACTTCATGGCAAAAAGGCTTATCCTCAAATTTAGGAGTTTGCAGAAGATCTCCGCAGGAAGACTGTGCCATCTGATGGTTTCCATTGAAGACAGCAGCCAGAAGGACTTACTGAAAATCTGTGCTGAGCATCTAGAAGTTATATTAGATATCCTTCAGTGCAAAGTCTTCCCCTCTTCTGGACAGCCTCTGTGGTGGAATGTATCACATTGTGTTATAATTGGTTGGTTTCCCTGATGAGCTCGCCAACTGAGCAGTGAACTCCATGATGGCCAGAACACGATGCCATTCATCAGTGATTCTACAATACCTGGTATAGTGCTTGACACAGAATATTTATAATATAGTTTTCACTGATGAATGAGTTATGGCATTTTTAATAGTAGTTACATGCGTACACAGTCTCCCAATGCATCCTCCTTCAAAGCTGTATGGCTTCTCACAAGCCTCACTTCTTTTTATCTATGTTCTTGCAAAATGAGGATATTGCGTCAATCATTTCTTGACATGAGTCATTTCAGCTAACATATCTCAGACAGGCCCCTCTTCCAAACATGAGCTGTGGCCAGACAGCATTGACAGGCTAGATAATAATAAGTTAACTTGTCAGTAGCCCAAAAAAGAATGGAAGATCCAGTTCTCTCTTCTGGTTGGTTTTTCTAGTTGTTTTCAAAGAAAATATTCCTCCAGAAGGCTTTTTATAAAAAAAAAAAAAAAATCTAGTGAGTTCCCTGGTAGTCCAGTGGTTAAGGCTTTGCCTTGCAATGCAGGAGGTGATGGTTTGATCCCTGGCAGAGGAGCTAAGCATATGCCCCAGGGCCAGAAGACCAAAACGTGAAACAGAAACAATATTGTAACAAATTTAATAAAGACTAAAAAACCCTTTATTATTCAAAAAAAAGCATCCATACTTCTTCTGGACCCTGAGATATTAGCTAAGTGCACTAAATACTTTAGCTTATAAGAGACACAAAGAAAAATTTACCCAATTAGAGGGAAAACTGAGTGCTAATCCAGCTAAATAAGAGAAGAATAGCACAGAGTGCATGGACACGGAGAGGGGAGAAAGCATGGCTTACTGGGTCTGCTGTGTGCTCAGTTGCTCAGTGGTGTCTGACTCTTTGCAACCCCATGGACTGTAGCCGGCCAGGCTCCTCTGTCCATGGGATTCTCCAGGCAAGAATACTGGAGTGGGTTGCCAGGCCCTTTTCCAGGGCATCTTCCCAACCCAGGGATCAAACCAGGTCATCCACATTGCAAGTGGATTCTTCACTGTCTGAATCACCAGGGAAGCTTCCCTGATGGCTTACTGGGGAGCAGTGGTAACAGGGAGGGGCATCAACACAGAGACAGACACTCGGACTCACAAGGGGCCCAAGCCTTTTCTTTGATATTTATTCAGCAGCTTCTCTTCCAGGCTCTGTACTAGATGCTCTAGATAGGGACATCTAGAGATGTGGCCCATGAGTTAAAGACACACACACATGAACACCAAGGGAAGAAAACTAGGGGCCATGAGAGATGCCAAGAACGGGGGTAATTCAGTCTTTCCAGAGTCCTAAACACATGTGTTCAATGCAGAGGGGGAAAAAAAGTTTAAAGGCACAAATACATGAAAGTCTGTGCCACATTTGGGGACAGCCAAGTAATCTGAGAAAAAACTGGGCAGAGTAGTCATAAGAACTGAAACTGGGGTCCCCTGTGGATACCCCTTGAATTCCACATGAAGAAGTTTACTGTTTACCTGGGGAATTCTTGATGAAGGACCTACAAAAGTTTTTAAGCAAATGATCATGCTGTTTTAGAAGGAAGCAAACATTTTGAGAGCCAGAAGTGGACATATGGAGGAGGAAACAGAAACCAATACATTTATTTTTGTAATTAAGTTTTTATTGGAGTATAGTTGCTTTATAATGTGTTTGTTTCTGCAGTACAGCAAACTGAGTCAGCCATACATATACATATACCCCCTCCCTTTTGGACTTCTTTCCCGTTCAGATCACCACGGAGCATTGCATAGAGTTCCCTGGTCTATACATAGGTTCTCATTAGTTATTCATTTTACACATAGTATCAATAGTATATATCAGTTCAGTTCAGTCGTTCAGTCATGTCTGACTCTTTGTGACCCATGAATTGCAGCACGCCAGACCTCCCTGTCCACACCAACTCCTGGAGTTCACCCAGACTCACATCCATCGAGTCAGTGATGCCATCCAGCCATCTCATCCTCTGTCATCCCCTTCTCCTCCTGCCCCCAATCCCTCCCAGCATCAGAGTCTTTTCCAATAAGTCAACTCTTTGCATGAGGTGGCCAAAGTACGGGAGTTTCAGCTTTAGCATCATTCCTTCCAAAGAAATCCCAGGGCTGATCTCCTTCAGAATGGACTGGTTGGATCTCCTTGCAGTTCAAGGGACTCTCAAGAGTCTTCTCCAACACCACAGTTCAAAAGCATCAATTCTTAGGTGCTCAGCCTTCTTCACAGTCCAACTCTCACATCCATACGTGACCACAGGAAAAACCATAGCCTTGACTAGACGAACCTTTGTTGGCAAAGTAATGTCTCTGCTTTTGAATATGCTATCTAGGTTGGTCATAACTTTCCTTCCAAGGAGTAAGCGTCTTTTAATTTCATGGCTGCAGTCACCATCTGCTGTGATTTTGGAGCCCAAAAAAACAAAGTCTGACGCTGTTTCCCCACCTATTTCCCATGAAGTGGTGGGACCGGATGCCATGATCCTTGTTTTCTGAATGTTGAGCTATAAGCCAACTTTTTCACTCTCCACTTTCACTTTCATCAAGAGGCTTTTGAGTTCCTCTTCACTTTCTGCCATAAGGGTGGTGTCATCTGCATATCTGAGGTGATTGATATTTCTTCTGGCAATCTTGATTCCAGCTTGTGCTTCTTCCAGCCCAACGTTTCTCATGATGTACTCTGCATAGAAGTTAAATAAACAGGGTGACAATATACAGCCTTGACGTACTCCTTTTCCTATTTGGAACCAGTCTGTTGTTCCATGTCCAGTTCTAACTGTTGCTTCCTGACCTGCATACAAATTTCTCAAGAGGCAGGTCAAGTGGTCTGGTATTCCCATCTCTTTCAGAATTTTCCACAGTTTATTGTGATTTACACAGTCAAAGGCTTTGGCATAGTCAATAAAGCAGAAATAGATGTTTTTCTGGAACTCTCTTGCTTTTTCTATGATCCAGAGGATGTTGGCAATTTGTTCTCTGGTTCCTCTGCCTTTTCTAAAACCAGCTTGAACGTCAGGAAGTTCACAGTTCACATATTGCTGAAGCCTGGCTTGGAGAATTTTGAGCATTACTTTACTAGCATGTGAGATAAGTGCAATTGTGCAGTAGTTTGAGCATTCTTTGGCATTGCCTTTCTTTGGGATTGGGATGAAAACTGACCTTTTCCAGTCCTGTGGGCACTGCTGAGTTTTCCAAATGTGCTGGCATATTGAGTGCAGCACTTTCACAGCATCATCTTTCAACTGGATCAGTAGCTCAACTGGAATTCCATCACCTCCACTAGCTTTGTTCGTAGTGATGCTTTCTAAGGCCCACTTGACTTCACATTCCAGGATGTCTGGCTCTAGGTCAGTGATCACACCATTGTGATTATTTGGGTCGTGAAGATCTTTTTTGTACAGTTCTTCTGTGTATTCTTGCCATCATCTTCTGCTTCTCTTAGGTCCATACCATTTCTGTCCTTTATCGAGCCCATCTTTGCATGAAATGTTCCCTTGGTATCTCTAATTTTCTTGAAGAGATCTACAGTCTTTCCCATTCTGTTGTTTTCCTCTATTTCTTTGCACTGATTACTGAGGAAGGCTTTCTTATCTCTCCTTGCTATTCTTTGGAACTCTGCATTCAGATGCTTATATCTTTCCTTTCCTCCTTTGCTTTTCGCTTCTCTTCTTTTCACAGCTATTTGTAAGGCCTCCCCAGACAGCCATTTTGCTTTTTTGCATTTCTTTTCCACGTGGATGGTCTTGATCCCTGTCTCCTGTACAGTGTCACGAACCTCATTCCATAGTTCATCAGGCACTCTATCAGATCTAAGCCCTTAAATCTATTTCTCACTTCCACTGTATAATCATAAGGGATTTGATTTAGGTCATACCTGAATGGTCTAGTGGTTTTCCCTACTTTCTTCAATTTCAGTCTGAATTTGGCAATAAGGAGTTCATTATCTGAGCCACAGTCAGCTCCTGGTCTTGTTTTTGCTGACTGTATAGAGCTTCTTCATCTTTGGCTGCAAAGAATATAATCAATCTGATTTCAGTGTTGACCATCTGGTGATGTCCATGTATAGAGTCTTCTCTTGTGTTGTTGAAAGAGGGTGTTTGTTATGACCAGTGCATTTTCTTGGCAAAACTCTATTAGTCTTTGCCCTGCTTCATTCCGTATTCCAAGGCCAAATTTGCCTGTTACTCCAGGTGTTTCTTAACTTCCTACTTTTGCATTCCAGTCCCCTATAATGAAAAGGTCACTTTTTTGGGTGTTAGTTCTAAAAGGTCTTGTAGGTCTTCATAGAACCATTCAACTTCAGCTTCTTCAGTGTTACTGGTTGGGGCATAGACTTGGATTACTGTGATATTGAATGGTTTGCCTTGGAAACGAACAGAGATCATTCTGTCGTTTTTGAGATTGCATCCAAGTACTGCATTACGGACTCTTTTGTTGACCACAATGGCTACTCCATTTCTTCTGAGGGATTCTGCCTACAGTAGTAGATATAATGGTCATCTGAGTTAAATTCACCCATTCCAGTTCATTTCAGTTTGCTGATTCCTAGAATGTCGACATTCACTCTTGCCATCTCTTGTTTGACCACTTTCAATTTGCCTTGATTCATGGACCTGACATTCCAGGTTCCTATGCAGTATTGCTCTTTACAGCATCAGACCTTGCTTCCATCACCAGTCACATCCACAGCTGGGTATTCTTTTTGCTTGGCTCCATCCCTTCATTCTTTCTGGAGTTATTTCTCCACTGATCTCCAGTAGCATATTGGGCCCCTACTGACCTGGGGAGTTCCTCTTTCAGTATCCTATCATTTTGCCTTTTCATACTGTTCATGGGGTTCTCAAGGCAAGAATACTGAAGTGGTTTGCCATTCCCTTCTCCAGTGGACCACATTCTGTCAGACCTCTCCACCGTGACCCACCCATCTTGGGTGGCCCCACGGGCATGGCTCAGTTTCATTGAGTTAGACAAGGCTGTGGTCCTAGTATGATTAGATTGACTAGTTTTCTGTAAGTATGGTTTCAGTGTGTCTGCCCTCTGATGCCCTCTCGCAACACCTACCGTCTTACTTGGGTTTCTCTTACCTTGGGTGTGGGTGTCTCTTCACGGCTGCTCCAGCAAAGCGCAGCCGCTGCTCCTTACCTTGGACGAGGGGTATCTCCTCACCACCGCCCTTCCTGACCTTCAACGTGGGATAGCTCCTTTAGGCCCTCCTGCGCCCACGCAGCCAAGGCTCCTTGGACGTGGGGTTGGTCCTCCCAGCTGCTGCCCCTGGCCTCGGGCTTGGGGGCGTGGGGTAGCTCCTCCCGGCTGCCGCCCCTGACCTCAGACGCGGGGTAGCTCCTCTCATCACCGCCCCTGACCTCAAATGCAGGGTAGCTCCTCTCGGCCAACCCCCGGACCTCAGACGCGGGGTAGCTCCTCTTGGCCGTTCCTGCACCGTTGCAGCCTGGCACTCTCGGCTGCACCCCCTGACCTCAGATGCGGGGTAGCTCCTCTCGGCCGCACATCATTCCCATCTCCCAATTCCTCCTTGCATGCCCTTTCCCTCTTGGTGTCCATATATTTGTTCTCTATATCAGTGTCTCTATTTCTGTTTTGCAAGTAAGATCTATACCATTTTTCTAGATTCAATATATATATATATATATATATATGCATTACTATATGAAATTTGTCTCTTTTTGACTTCACTCTATATGGCAGCCCAATACCAAAAAGAAACAAACAATGCTATCAAAAAATGAGCAGAAGAGCATGTTTACTTTTTAAGAGAACAATTTGATGAGTGACAAAATCAGCTTGATTAATATCCCAATCCCAAACACCTAAATATTCAGTATGAGCACTCTCATCATTCCGTTGTACTTTATTCTTATTCCCTGGAAGACTAGAGAGAAAGAGTCATATCCTACCATCTGATGTCCAGATAGACCTGCTGCTGGACTGGCCTCTGTGTCACAGACTGAGGAAGAGACTCACCTAACCAGATAATAACCTACTGCCCAAACTTAAACATCAGGACCTGGCCCTCATGCTTGGCAGATATCAGCTGTCAGCCTGTCAAAATGGCAGCCACATGGCAGTGTCTTAATGAATCGGCACATCTAACACTTTTCTTTCATTTCTTTATTCTGGAGGCAGACTCAGATAAACTACAGGGTTTTCTAGTAGCAGAGAAGCATGAATTCTGCTTTGGAGCCAGGAAAATGCCAAGGTTGCTGAGCGTCCCAGGGCAGAGAGCCAACAGATTTGGGGAATTTACCCAACCACGTGCCAAGCACTTACTTAGAACTCCTTGAGTTGGGAGGTAACTAGGCAGTCTGGGGGAGCTTCCCAGATGGTGCTGGTGGTAAAGAACCTGCATGCCAATGCAGGAGACCCAAGAGACATGGGTTCAATTCTTGGGTCTGGAAGATCCTCTGGACAAGGGAATGGCAACCCACTCCAGTATTCTTGCCTGGAGAAGCCCATGGACAGAGGAGACTGGCTGGCTACAGTCCACGGGGTCACACAGAATTGGACACAGCTGAAGCAACTTAGCACTTAGGCATGCAGGAAAGGCAAGGGATCCAAGTCACAGCTCCCTACTTACTGGCTATATGAACTCAATTAAGCTAAGGTCTCTATGTCTTATTTCCTATGGATGAAGTAAAGATGATCATGCAAGCTCTGTATCATCATCAAGAAGATGAAATGAAATAAAAAGGTGATGAAATGAGATCCTAAAGGTAAGGCAGTTGACACAGTTCCTGGCACATAGTAAGGACTTATAAATGCGGACAGCTGATAAGAGATATTCTCATTATTATTTGAGAATTATGACCGCATTTTTATTTTTGTATGCCAGAACCTAGTATATCACCTGATATCTAGTTGGCACTTGACCTTTTATTACCAAAGCTTCTCTATTTATTTATTCGGCTGAGTCGGGTCTTGCATGCATTACACAGGATCTTTCTTTGTGGCACACAGACTCTCTAGCTGCAGCTCCTGGGCTTCAGTAGTTGTGCCAGAGGGACTTGGTTGCTCTGAGGTATGTGGGATCTTCCTGGACCAGGGATCGAACCCATGTCCCCTGCATTGCCAGGCAGATTCTTAACCACTGGACCACCAGTGAAGTCCCTACCCAATGCTTTCTGACATACGTCAGATTCCAAAGAAAGTTTTAGCTTCGTAAAGTGTAAAAAGGAGCTACCTACACTTACCTCAGATACTCTTATGGGTGGGACACAAGACGTTTTAAAAATAAAGACCCTAATTCAGTCATCATGAATGAGGCCAGCCACCAGAGATAGTAGTGGTTGCTCCAGAACACTGAGATGTTTTTGTGGTCTTCTGAAAAAAGAAGTGTGACCACCTGTGCATCAGAAATGTGTCTCAAGATCCAGTATCACACTAACCCCATTAGGCATTTTAGGTCCCTGGTGGCTCAGATGGTAAAGAATCTGCTTGCAATGCAGGAGACTTGGGTTCAATCCCTGGGTTGGGAAGACCCCCTGGGGAAGAGAATGGCAACCCACTGCAGTATTCTTGCCTGGGAAATCCCAGGGATAGAGGAACCTGGTGGGTTACAGTCCATGTGGTTGAAAAAGAGGTGGACTCAACTTAGTGACTGAGCAACATTGGTAAAGAAACTGACTGTCAAGATCAAAATGCTGGTAAGGAACTAAGACTAGGAAACCCAGTTTTCCAAACTCTGGGTTTCATATATTTATTTTCTTTGGTCAAAGACAATGCCTACAAAGAAGTAAAAGAGAAAGAACCAAAAATCTCCAAGTATTTCGCAAATGTGCCCTGCTAAATAAAATAAGACGGACATCTTTAGAATATAAAAGTTCTAAGTACTGCTTTTTTTTTTACTTTTTATATTCTCTTTATATATATCTATATCTATCTACCTATCTAGTGAAGAATCGTTGGGTAATGCATCTGAGCTGAGAGCAGACCCCATCCACTTAAAAGTAATTTGCTTTTGAAAATAGACTTCAATGTTTTCTAAGAAAATCTTGATACAGTATTCTCATGCTTACAGAGCAACAGCATATCTCAGACCTACATGGCATCTTAAATAATATCCAGACAACGACCACATCTCACCAACTCTCCCACTTCCACTTTAGCAGATGCCCGTATCGTCCTTTCTCTGAGTGTCTACACATCTCCCCGTTGGACACACTGCTTATCCTCTTGCACTTAATGACTCATTCTTCACCTAAAGTCAAGATGCGCTCTTACAAATGCAAACTGCTCCATGCCTCCTCATCCACACTCCTGAATACAACCTTTAAAGCTCTACCTGATCTGGACACCAGCTAAATTCATCTTATTCCTTGTGCTTACTTGTACCCAAGTGTGCTGAGCTTCTTCTGTTCCTTGAACCAGCTACATCTCTCTTCCTTCCAGCTGTGGCTCATGATCTTCTCTCTGTCTGCAAAGCTCGCCCTCAGATCCCCAAAGTCTCACTCCTTCTTATCATTCAGACTATGCTCAGATGTTATTTCCTCAGAAATACCTTCCTTTTCTTTCTCTTCTCCCAAGCATCCTACCTACATTAGTCCCTGTCCCCAATCCTATCACTCTGAATCACTCAGGGTGGGCCAGGGTACACTCAGAAAAAAACAACCTTTAAAGGCCAGTGGCTTATCACATCTATGGTTTAGTTCTTGCTCAAGCTAATATCCATCATGTTTCATATTTTCTTACTTCAGGAACCAGGCTGACAGATCGTCCACCATTTACACAGCACTAGTAACTGTGGCACAGTGGTAAAGAGTCAGTCTGCCAAAGCAGGAGACAAAAGAGACACAGGTTTGATCCCTGTGTCAGGAAGATCCCCTGGGGGAGGAAACGGCAACCTGTACCAGTAATCTGCCTGGAGAATCCCATGGACAGAGGAGCCTACTGGGCTGCAGTCCATGGGGTTTCCAAGAATTAGACATGACTGAGTGACTGAGCATGCACACTCCCAGTAACTGTGGCAGGAAGACAGGATCAGTCATGGAAAATCAAGTTTTGGCTCTTAAAGCTTCTAACCAGAAGCCATGTCTGTCGTTTCTGTTCACATTTAATTGGTCAAAGTGAGTCATGTAGGCATATATGACATCAAGAGAGTACAAAGGTGTCATTCTAACATGTGCCTGGTAATGATTATCATAATCTTCTTCAGTCTTCTAAATGGCACTCATCACTACCTGAAATTTTATTTATGTTTTATATTCACCTGTTTTTTTTTCTCAATTTTATTTTATTTTAAAGGGGATATAGTTGTTTTGCAATGTTATGTTAGTTTTTGCTGAACAATGAAGTGAATTAGCTCTGAGTATACATACATCCCCTGACTCTTGGATCTCTCTCACATTGCCCTCTTCCCACCCCTCTGCTGCTGCTACTAAGTCGCTTCAGTCGTGTCCGACTCTGTGCGACCCCATAAATGGCAGCCCACCAGGCTCCCCCGTCCCTGGGATTCTCCAGGCAAGAACACTGGAGTCGGTTGCCATTTCCTTCTCCAATGCATGAAAGTGAAAATCGAAAAGTGAAGTCGCTCAGTCGTGTCTGACTCTTCAGTCGAGTCTGACTCTTAGAGACCCCATGGACTGCAGCCTACCAGGCTCCTCCGTCCATGGGATTTTCCAGGCAAGAGTACTGGAGTGGGGTGCTGTTGCCTTCTCCGTCCCACCCCTCTAGGTTATTACAAAGCACCAAGCTGAGCTGTGTTACACAGGAGCTTCTCACTAGATAAATCTGGGACAACATTAAATGCACCAACATTTGAATTATGGGGGTCTGAGGAGAAGAAGAGAAAAAGTATAAGAAAATATATGCAGAGATAAGCATTGGAAACTTCCCTAACAAGGAAAAGGAAATTGCCACCGAGTCCCGGAAGCACAGAGAGTCCTCTTAAGGAAAACCCAAGGAGAAATACACCAAGATACACATCAATCAAACTAACAAAAATTAAATTCAAAGAAAGAATATTAAAAGCAACAAGGGAAAATCAGAAAATAACATACAAAGGAATCTCTGTGAGGTTATTAGCAGAGTTTTCAGCAGAAACCCTGCAGGCCAGAAGGGAGTGGCAGGAACAATTTATTTATTTTTAATGGAACTTCAAGTTTAGTAAATATCATCTAACACATGCCCCTACCCTTTGTGCAAATACTTTCATGCACATACTGACTTAGCATAGTGCAAACCTCTGAATAACAACTCACAATGAGAGTTCAACCATGTTTGACCCTCATAGATCATAAAGAACACAATATACTTCATTTTAGGAAATTTTTAATACATCCAGAAATTCACCAAATAAGCATTTACAGAAGAGATATGTATCATACCCAAGCTACTTTTTCTCTCTTCTCTCTGTCTATATGTTTGTACACACACACACACACACACAGATATACAAGCAATCAGTAACTAACTTTAGAAACCCCAAAGGACCTGACATTTCTACTTTAACCGAACCAAAACATTTTCTTATAGCCAAAAGGGTAACTTTCAGATAATATGCTATGGAAAATTCCTCAGAATAAATTGCTGAAATTCTCATAGTAAGCCATATAATCATTCCCAGACCACTTTTAGTGTGTAGACCGGAAGTCAAGACTGTTTGCCTTAACATTTGTTTTATAATAGTACACAGTAAATTTTTACCAACATTTGAAATGATGGATATTTTATGTAAAATCTAGGTTTTGAAATCTCCTTAGCAAATCAGAAGGTATGATTAAATGGGCATATATTTCTTGCAAGGTAATAATTGCCTCTATTAATAGAGGGAGTTATTTTTTCTGTTTGTTCCCTCAGATCTCTGTTGTGTTGTGTTGATTCTGACCCAGTTGCCATGTTCTATCTTATATCTGACTAGACTCCTTCAATCGTTTCTTTGGTCTTTTTGACATTTGAGATATGGCCATTATTTGGAAAATCACAGAATGTCCTTCAAGATTTTAGATAATAAAGAATCTTCACACCTGAATTTACCCATATTTCAGTGTTCTTTATTTTTAGACCAAGTATTTATCCTCTTTTTCTTGCAGTTTTCTAGATTTATTCACATTCTTCCCCTTTTATTTGAACTTATGTATTTTTGGCTTTCTTTGAATACTATGTTTTCACTTTTAATTATGGACTCTGTGTGTCTATCACCCAGCTGAAATAATTATGAAGATATAGCTGGTCTTGTTTTATGAATAATTACTTTCTTAAACCCAATCATTACTTCTTCGTCCTTTTCTCCTGTGTATTCATTTTACTTATTTATGTTATGACTTCCCAGGTGGCACAGTGGTAAAGAGATGCAAGGGATGTCAGAGACCCGGGTTCAATCCCTGAGTCTGGAAGATCCCCTGGAGGAGAGAATGGTAACCCACTCCAGTATTCTTGCCTGGGAAATCCCATGGACAAAGGAGCCTGATGGGCTATAGCCCATAGTGATGCAAAGAGTGGAACATGACTGAGCATGCATGATTTTTGTTAATAAATATAGTATTAATATTAATTCATTTTAAACATGGTTATCCTCTGATTCCTGCAGGACCCAGTCTTTCAAATTCACTGCTGTATCCTTAGTGCTTTGAACAGTACTTGGAACAGACTAAATAGCTATTGAAAATAACAAGAGAGTTCCCATGGAAAAATCAGGCCTATTGATAATATTGAATGATCTCTTGGGAACCTCGCAGAGCTGTAATGCCACAAAGTCTTTAACCATCTATTCATGAAATTCATTCATTCACGCATTCAGTCATTACTCAGCAAACATAACCAACTATCTGCCACGTGACAGGCATTATGCTTAGTGATGCGAATGGCTTGATAAACAAGACCTAGTTCTTGACCTCAAGGCACTAATAGTCTAGTTAAGATGATAGACAAGTAAACAAATACATGCAGTTTGAAGTGATCAACACCAAAGGAGAAATGACGGAGTCTCTTGGAATTACTGAAGTGGTACTTTGCCGGGTTGGTACCCCACCTTGCCCCCTGCCACCCTCCCATCCCTGTATAATATAAGTGCAGATTTCAACAAACTAAATCAGCCCATCTATCTGTATATTGCTCTCAGGTCTTCACTTCTGACAATGTTGTCTAAATTGTCCATCAAGAAAAAACTGAAAAAAAGAAAAACTCCAAATATGAGCTTACAAACAATGTCTTAGGGGGAGGAGGGTCTGGCAAAAGAAAGAAGGGAGAAGTGAACAAATTCTCTGATACTGTGTAAAGCACATATTTAAAAAAAAAATCTAACATCTGCAGCTTATCACTAGCTAAAAATAAGTGCTGTTTTGCAGTATGCCAGATGTTCCTCCTCTCTGGAACTAATATGTAAAAAATACAGTATGGTCGAGGCACAGAATAGAAGCAATCAGTGAGAAAGGCAGTTTACCCTTGAGGCCTTAACTGGAGCCCCACACTGCTCAAGCTGGGAGACATGTAAGGGATTATACACAATCTCACTTTCTTTTCTTATTGACAAGGACATGAAGACTCGAGGCTTAGAGGTTTGTAGCAAGAAGCCACACAGTGATAGAAAAAATTATTCTTTTTGTTTTCTTACTTGAATAAGCTGTAATTTTTCTCTTTTCTTTTTAAGAGCAGTCTCTTCCCCCTCCAGTTTCTGGAAGGAGCATCAAAAGCTGTAAGAACAGCAAGTCAACCCTCCTGACTGCATCTTACAATATTGCCAGCATCTCTGAAGGCGACATATGTGCACAGCCCAGTCCTGGGCATTGCTGTCAGCAAAGAAATACTGTCAAATGATATAAGATAAGTGAGATAAGAAATATTGTCACGTAAGGTAAAAGAAATCCAGAAAAAAGAGAAAATGAAGGGATTCTCCTTGTCTTTATTAGTCGGAACTTAGTCTCTGTCACTTTCTCTCAGTGAACAGAGAAAACAGAAAAGGAAAGTTAATGACAATAACCAAAAAGTACATCAGAATCTCCCAGGTTTGAAAACCCTTAGTCTCTGGTACAGTGTGTGTCTAGTGCTCAGATGCTCAGTCGTGTCTGACTTTGCGACCCGATGTACTCCCCTGTCCGTGGGAATCTCCAGGCAAAAATACCGGAGTGGATTGCCATTCCCTCCTTTGGGGGATCTTCCCGACCCAGGGATCAAATCTGCATCTCTTATGTCTCCAGCATTGGCAGGCAGATTCTTTACCACTTTTGCCACCTGGGAAGCTGAACTTCTCTTTTATGCAGAATTTAAATGAACTGATTAACCAAACAGAAACAGACTCACAGACTTAGAGAACAAACTTATGGTTGCCAGGGCGGAAGGATGGGGGAGGGATAGTTAGGGAGTTTGGGACCAAAATGTCCACACTGCTCTATTTAAAACGGACAACCAGCAAAGACCTACTGTAGCACAGGGAACGCTGCTCAATGTCGTGTGGCAGTCTGGATGGGAGGGGAGACTGGGGAAGAATGGATACATGTGTATGGATGGCTGAACCCCTTTGCTGTCCACCAGAAACTATCACAACATTGTTAATCAGCTATACTCCAATACAAAAATGAAAGCTAAAAAAAAACCCATTATTTAGCCATCTTAATTAGAAGAGAATATTTTCAATATTTTGAATAAAAATAATCTAGAATTCTCTACACAGTCAACCTATAAATCACTTGTGAAAAGAGCAAAACGGAATTTTCAAACATGCAAAGATATAAAAATGTATTTACTATAGCTTGTCTTTAGGAAAATATTAGAGAAAATAATCAGCAATGTAAGGAGATAAATTAGAAAAAAAAAAGGCATATGATTTTGTCTCTAGGTTAGAAGGCAGCATGTGTGTTAGCTGCTCAGTCATGTCCAGCTCTTTGCGATCTCATGGACTATAGCCCACCAGGTTCCTCTGTCCCATGGAATTTTCCAGGCAAGAATACTGGAGTGCGTTGCCATTCCTTTCTCCAAGAAGGCAGCATAGGGGCAGCATAGGGAAGTCCAATGATGATGATCCAGAGAAACTGACAGATGACATTGGGCACAGAGTAATTGGAGCAGATGGTAACGATGGCTTCGAGATTATGCTGAGGGTAAGAGGAAGCTAATGTTTTTGCTGGTAGAAATTATTAATATTTCCTGGGAATATCAGTAGGTGTGTAGAAGATATGATGGAGCATTTGCTCCCAGATAAAAGAAAAGTTGTTGGGAGAGGAGTTATAATCCTGTGGCATTATTCTGCTCAGCAAAGAACAGCATTTGTTTAGTCATTATTATGTAAATTCTGATGATTGAGTTAACAAATAATTGTGATATAACCACCAGTAGAGGAGAGTGAAAAAGCTGGCTTAAGCCTCAGCATTCAGGAAACGAAGATCACGGCATCACTTCATGGCAGATAATGGGGAAACAGTGACAGACTTCATTTTCTCGGGCTCTAAAATCACTGTGAATGGTGACTGCAGCCATGAAATTAAAAGACACCTGCTCCTTGGAAGAAAAGCTATGACAAACATAGCCAGTATGTTAAAAAGCAGAAACATCACTTTGCTGACAAAGGTCTGTATAGTTAAAGCTATGGTTTTCCAGTAGGCATGTACAAATATGAGAGTTGGACCGTAAAGCAGGCTGAGCACCGAAAGAAGTGATGCTTTCGAACTAAGGCGCTAGAGATGACCCTTGAGAGTCCCTTGAACAACAAGGGGATCAAACCAGTCAATCCTAAAGGAAATCAACCCAGAATATTCACTCGAAGGACTGAAGCTAAAGCTCCAATACTTTGGCCACCTGATGTGAAAAGCCAACTCATTGGAAAAGACTGTGATGCTGGGAAAGATTGAAGGTAGGAGGAGAAGAGGTCAACAGAGGATGAGATGGTTGGATGCCATCACTGACTCAATGGACATGCATTTGAGCAAACTCCGGGAGATGGTGAAGGACAGGAAAGCCTGGCATGCTGCAGTCCATAGGGTCTCAAAGAGTTGGACACTACTTAGAGATTGAACAACAGCAACAAAAGTACTGGGGAAAAAAAATAACAGGCTGTATAAAAGCGTAGTTTTCCTTTATCATTGCAAAAAGCCAAAACGGTTTTCTAAAAGAAATTTCAGTATATTATTTATAAGTACATAGATAAATATTAGGGAGCAAATTAAAGCTGTTGAAGATGTAGCCTTGAAGGAGATAAACCAGGATTGACAGATTAACAGGGAAATTGTAGTACTACTTGCTTATGGACAAGAATGATCTCTTTATAAATCATTAAAACAAAATACCTTGCCCAAATACAAAATATTCCCCCTTAATATGGACACAAAAGGCCATGCCATAGGAATATCTTTTAATGTCTGGCATATTAGAAAATTAGAGCTAAGTGCAGACATTCTTAGTAAAGCCAATTTGAGCAACATTGAATTCTATCTTAAAATAACTCGTTTTGTGTGTACATTTATATCAGAGTGTAATATTTGGCACGTCAAGCTGCAATACCATCAGATCTTTCATAACAATCAAGAAGAAGCAAAACTCTTCAGTCATCCCCCTGGTGTAGCATAATAAACCAACATTTTGCATTCAAAGGATAAACTTTTATTACTATTGATTCCAGCTACAAAGAAAATCATAAACATCAATATGGTAGATTCACTCCTCCCTCAGACTTGACACATGGTAGAACTAATTCTGTTATTTAAATCAAAATTTAATCATAATGGTGTGCTCTGCAAAGCAAACCCAATAAAAAGCAAAAATGGATTGAAAGAAAAATAAATTGCAGGGAAAGAAATGCCAGGTGGCATTTCCCAATGCTTAACTTTTCTCTATAAATATTAACTCTTACTTTTGAAAACTCAATCCATTCTGGAAATAATTATATTCATTTTCCTAGATAATTTTTAAATTTGCATATTCCAGAGATGACTTTACAGGTTTTTCCCAACTGATGGGCCAGAAATAGTTGTGGTTCATTGTATATTTAACAAAAAAAATGGATGAACATTAAAAAATTAAAACAAGTTTTTTTGCAAGTGGGTTTGGATTACTGATAAAGGAGTATAAATTTATTCATTAAACATTTGTGAAGTGTCTCCAGCGTGTCAGGCATGGTCCTATGTATTGAGGACACACGAGCTTATTACAAATACCCGACTGTTATTGTCCAAAGACTTCTGTGAAATGTCTCTTGTTACAGTCTGTCAGTTCTTGAATTATGCTCATCTTACCAAGCTATGGGTTAAGTGGAATAATAATTTAGGTTTATCTGTAAGATCATATAAGCATATCCTATAAAATGGGATTTGCTTCTACAGCCCACTGAGCAGTGAAAACAATCGGTGTGTGTATGCTGGGTCAAGCCTGGTGATCAGCAAATTCATATTATCATTTTCAGTCTTAACAGTGTCCTTCTAGGGCTTCCCAGGTGGTGCTAGCGGTTAAGAATCCACCTGCCAATGCAGAAGATGCAAGAGACCCAGGTTTTATCCCTGAGTTGGGAAGATTCCCTGGAGTGGACATGGCAACCCACTCCAGTATTCTTACCTGGAGAATCCCACGGAGAGAGGAGCCTAACGGGCTACAGTCCATGGGGCCACAAAGAGTTGGACATAACTAAAGCAGAGACATTACTTTGCCAACAAAGGTCTGTCTAGTCAAGGCTATGGTTTCTCCAGTGGTCATGTATGGATGTGAGAGTTGGACTGTGAAGAAAGCTGGGTGCCGAAGAATTGATGCTTTTGAACTGTGGTGTTGGAGAAGACTCTTGAGAGTCCCTTGGACTGCAAGGAGATCCAACCAGTCCATTCTGAAGGAGATCAGCCCTGGGGTTTCTTTGGAAGGAATGATGCTAAAGCTGAAACTCCAGTACTTTGGCCACCTCATGCAAAGAGTTGACTCATTGGAGAAGACTCTGATGCTGGGAGGGATTGAGGGCAGGAGGAGAAGGGGCTGACAGAGGATGAGATGGCTTGATGGCATCACTGACTCAATGGACATGAGTCTGGGTGAACTCCGGGAGTTGGTGATGGACAAGGAGGCCTGGCGTGCTGCAATTCATGGGGTCGCAAAGAGTTGGACACGACTGAGCGACTGAACTGAACTGAACTGAGCGATTGATCACAGCACAGAGTACTCCCATTTTATAGACATGAAGGCTGAGGTTATAGAGTTTAACTGTCTTTGTGAACCCAGAATTTAAGTTTTTCCAAATTACGTTTTTCACTTTCCAAATTAAGTTTTTCCAAGTTCCAGTCCCAACTTGGCTCATTTCTCTTCTCCTTCAGGTGTCATTTCATTTCTCATTTCCTTGGATATCTCCGCACTCTCTGAAAATTCATTATCACAGCACACACTGGCTTCATGACAGTTGCAGGTTTAATTATCTCACTACCTGCCTGTGCTTTCTTGAAGGCAGGAACTGTAAATATTTTGTTCACTCCTGTAATTCTTGTCCCAGGCACATGGTCTTGAACAACAAATACTGAATGAACAAAGAAGTGTGCAAAGAAACTCACATCTGTGCAGTTTCAAAACCAGTGCTTTAACCAACAAACCCAGTCCAATACCACTCTACTTTCAGTGACAATTATAGGCCGTGTGAACCATTTGCTTGGGAGGTAAATGTGGGTTTGTTAATTCTCCTGTGTGTGTGTGCGCGTGCTCACGTGCACAGGTGTATATTTGTATGTAGATACTTCTGAGTGTTTTTACTGGGGCCAAATCTCTGCAGTTTAGTGTCACAGAGGTAAAATTGTGGTGACAAGCCAAAAAGAAACCATTTTCCCACCTAATTATTGACTTTAATAATTTAAAGAATATAACTAATGTGTCTTTGTAATTATTTATTAATAAAAGGATAACTATAGCAGTTCATATTTAGCTATAGCTATTTACTGAAAAATGAATGTCTAAAAACTTTTCCACTTTCGCTTCCTTTGACCCTTTGTGTCTCCCTTCTTTTTTCCACCCACTCTTTTGTTTTTTTCTCAAGGATTTGAATGATTTTGGAGAAGGAGAAGATCACCTCTCTGAGGTTTCTTCACCTATTAAAGGGGAATAATGCCATCCATCCCCAAGAGGTAAGAATTAAATAGCTTAATGTATGCCAAGCATCTGGTTTGTGGTATTTTTTTTTTACTGCATTATGGTTAGTTCCCCGACCAGGGATCGAACCCAGGTCCTCTGCGTTGGGACTACAGACTCTTAACCACTGAACCACCAGAGAAATCCCTAGATTATGGTATCTCAGTCATCTTCCTCATCCATCATCAAACTTTGATTGAGAATTTATACACACTAGATACACTCTGAAATTCGGGTTTCCCAAAGATGAATATAAGGTATAACTTTTGTCCCTGAGAATAGCAAATAATCCCAGGACAGAGATATAGTGGTTTTTCATTTATCTTGGTTTTGTTTGTTTGTTTTCATCTTTCTTTTCTTTGGACTTGTCTGGAAAACTAGAATCAAATAGCAGTAGGAGTCTGTTAAAGAGTGACCTAGCTTTTGGCATCAAGATGTTTCCTTAGGCAAATTCCCTTCTCTGTGCAGAGCAGCATGAATTCCTTCTCTCAAGTACAGATAATACCCTTCTATCACCACGATGGCGTCCTTGTTCATAGTGAGAGGAAGAAGCAAAATAGAGTGGCCCCATGAAACAGTCTGGAAACCTTTTGAAGGCATCCCAGCATTGTCAGAGGCCAAGGCCAAGGCCCAGCCACAAGAACACCGCAAACTAAGTGCTATACCTGCGTGTCTAACAAACTCACCCATTGATTCCAATGCATCGCTCAGCATGACAAAGACAGGTTAAGTGAATATCCTAAAAAGAAACAAAGTCCTTAGAAATCAAAGACTGGACCTTGAGTTTCTTGGTTTCAATTGCTAACTTTTGGATGTGAATACAGTGTGATGAGTCATTTTATCCCCCAGAGAAATCGTTCTTTCCCTGAAGAGGTAGAAGGAGGAGGTAACTCAGTGTCAGTCAGTAGAAGCTGAAACTCTTAAATCAGCTGCTTCTTAGGTGAATGAAGCCAATTTTTTAGGCTAGTAACTCTGTGGTTTTCTTTTCGCCTGCTGCTGCTAAGTCGCTTCAGTCGTGTCTGACTCTGTGCGACCCCATGGACTGCAGCCTACCAGATTTCTCTGTCCATGGGATTCTCCAGGCAAGAACACTGGAGTGGGTTGCCATTTCCTTCTGCAATGCATGTAAGTGAAAAGTGAAAGTGAAGTCGCTCAGTCGTGTCCGACTCTTAGCGACCTCATGGACTGCGGCCTACCAGGCTCCTCTGTCCATGGAATTTTCCAGGCAACAGTACTGGAGTGGGGTGCCATTGCCTTCTCTTTTCGCCTAGTGGTGCTATTTTAATTTTTTAAGAAATTTTTTAATATGGAGCATGTTTATAGTATTGAATTTATTACAGTATTGTTTCTGTTTTATGTTCTGGTATTTTTTGGATGTGGGATCTTAGCTACCTGATCAGGAATCAAACCCATACCCACTGCTTTGGAAGATGAAGTCTTAACTACCGGCCCTGCCAGGCAAGTTCCTTTGCCTAACTGTGTTGTTAATTTTAATAAGATAGGCTCCAAAGTAAGATTGTAGGAACTTGACTACTAATTCTGCCAGTTATTAACTAGGCATCTATGACAAGTTGAAATCAGTCTTGAATATTCACTGGAAGGACTGATACTGAAGCTGAAACTCCAATACTTTGGCTACCTGGTGCAAAGAACCGACTCATTTGAAAAGACCCTGATGCTGGGAAAGATTGAGGGTGGGAGGAGAAGGGGACGACAGAGGATGAGATGGTTGGATGGCATCACCGACTCAAAGGACATGAGTCTGAGTAAACTCCGGGAATTGGCGATGGACTGGGAGGCCTGGCGTGCTGCGGTCCATGGGGTTGCAAAGAGTCGAACACGACCGAGCGATTGAACTGAACTGAATGACAAGTTATTTAATATTTCTGTCTGATTTTTTCATCTTTAAAAATGAGAATATTAACAGTGCTTAACTCATAGAATTGCTGTGAGGATAAATAAGTTGATTCATACAGAGTTGCTAGGAAAGTGCCTTGCACATAGTAAACACCAAATAAAGTGAGCTGTTATAATTGCTAGTAAAATGGAACAATTGCACATTACTGCCACTAGGAGCAAAATTGTAGATACAGAATTCCTTCTTAAACTTTAAGGTACTAAGTGAATTTAAAGTATTATCACTTTCCTTTTTATTATTTTTAGACATCTAATTGATTACAGTATCTCAACAGCTATTATTTTCATTACTGCTAACTTCTGTAAAATGAGTGGGTTGGCCCACACGATTTCTAATTTCCATTTTAGTTTTGACATTCCCTCATATTTCAGTAGTCAAACAGTAGCTGATTTAAAGAGTACATTTTAAGCGTACTCTGAGATATGACCTATGATTTCCAATTTGGTGTTTTTAAAAAGTATATACCCATCTAAATTACTGCCACTATTTGGAGGGTGCATGCATGCATGCTAAGTTGCTTCAGTTATGTCCAACTCTTTGCAACTCTATGAACTGAAGCCCTCCAGCCTCTTCTGTCCATGGGATTCTCCAGGAAAGAGTACTGGCATGGGTTTCCATGCTCATTTTCAGGGGATATGCTTGACCTGGGGATTGAACATGAATCTCCTGCACTGCAGGTGGATTCTTTACCCACTGAGCCACCTGGAAAGCCCTTATGTAAGTTATGCTTCAATAAACCAATTAATTAAAAATCTGTCTTTGTAAGGATTAGTTGTACAAAGATTTTATGTAAGATTTCATATTTCATAAAGTGTTATTTCTCATAAAATGCAATCTTAATCTATAGAAGTTTGAAACTTCCATTGGTTGTCTTAACTCTTGCAGTAAGGTCAGTTCATTTCAGTTGCTCAGTCGTGTCCAACTCTTTGCGACCCCATGAATTGCAGCACGCCAGGCATCCCTGTCTATCACCAACTCCCAGAGTTCACTCAGACTCACGTCCATCAAGTCAGTGATGCCATCCAGCCATCTCATCCTCTGTTGTCCCCTTCTCCTCCTGCCCCCAATCCCTCCCAGCATCAGAGTCTTTTCCAATGAGTCAACTCTTTGCATGAGGTGGCCAAAGTACTGGAGTTTCAGCTTTAGCATCATTCCTTCCAAAGAAACCCCAGGGCTGATCTCCTTCAGAATGGACTGGTTCGATCTCCTTGCAGTCCAAGGGACTCTCAAGAGTCTTCTCCAACACCACAGTTCAAAAGCATCAGTTCTTCGGCACTCAGCTTTCTTCACAGTCCAACTCTCACATCCATACATGACCACAGGAAAAACCATAGCCTTGACTAGACGGACCTTTGTTGGCAAAGTAATGTCAGTAAGTAGTGATGTTTAAATTGGAATATTTGCTTTTGGAGAATAATAAGTACTTGGGGGATTACTTTGTGAAACTTGAGGCAGAATTTAGGAGTTTCCTTCACTGTTGCCTAGACTTCAGTACACAGTCTTGGGCTATTTATAATCCTTGGTTCATGCACCCACTCATTGGTCCATGTGTACCATGTGGTCTCTTTTTATTAAGAGATGGATATATATATATTTGCTTAGTTGTTTCACCATGGTCCATCATGGACACAGAAACTAGTACACTGATTAAAATTTGCATCTACTTATTTAATCCTCTCCCATTCCGAACCCCTGCATCACTCTACCCAATGTAAACACCTCGATTCTAAATCTTGTGTTGATCATTCCCTTGCTTTTGAAAACAAAATTATTATGTTGCATTTATTTGCATTTCTAAAAATTTATTGTTTTGCTCTATTTGTTTCATGTAAAGGACATTACAGTGTTTGCCATCTTTGCAGTTTATGTCAAACTCAACATTTCCAAGAATAATATGTTTTTACTTACTGTTACACTAGGAATCATTCAAATGTGTACCTCTGTAGTAAATTCATTTAAACTTCATGGTATTTCATTTTGTTATGGTACCAAAATGGCCATGTAGAATATGTCTGCTTAACCTTGTAAATGAGTCCTTATAAATCCATTCTGAAAATATGCATAAGTTCCTCATGGACGTGTACCTAGGAGGGAAATGTTTCAACCATAGAACATGTTTACAGTTTGCAAAATAATGTCAACTGCTTTTCAAGATGGATGTAGCAGTGGACACTTTTTCTAGCATTCCTGTCACTGTCCAGCTTCTCTAATAGTTGCTATTCTCTGACTTTTTCATTTTTTGCATTCAGAATAAGCATTAGATATTGCTATGGAATGGTCTTGATTGCAAAATGATTGGAAATTACTAAACTGACTTCTTTTTTACAGATGATATGATGATCCGTATTGAAACCACACGAGAATTTTTTTGATAAACAAATTATTATAACAGTAAACAGAGCTAAGCAGGTGACTGGATTTGAGATCAATATACAGACATCAATTTCATATCCAGCAGAAAGAAACAATTTCTAAAGGCTTATGAATAATTATACACACATACAGTTTTCTGCTAAAAGAGCAGTTCTAAGGTCTAGCATCTTGGCAGCTGTTGACCACCCTCTTCATATTGGATCAAATATCTGACTACTATTAATTCTTCAGAACAAAGAACGACAATGTGCTCGTTAACTGAGTTTTCACCCACCTGCTTCAATTACTAGAATTAAAATGGTGCCGATTTAGTGATGACTCACATATTTGTGCTTGTCCTTGGCAAGATTTAACCTGAATCAGATCTCCTTATTTACATATTCATACCGACTAGTTAAAGTCATCACTGGAGAGAATGAAATTTATTTTATTTGGATGTATGAAAAGTGAAAAAGTGAAAGTGTTAGTCACTCAGTTGTGTCCGATTCGTTGTGACCCCTTAGACTGTAGCTAGGCTTCTCTGTCCATGGGATTTCCCAGGAAAGAATACTAGAATGGATAACCATTCCCTTCTCCAGGGGATCTTCCCCACCCGGAGACTGAACCCAGGTCTCCCACATTGCAGGCAGATTCTTTACCATCCCATTGCAGGGGGCATGGATTCCTGGTCAGGAAACAAAGATCCCACATGTTGCTCTGGTTCTGGCCAAATTCCAATTCATCATCAGTGTGACTCTTCAGAAGTAGCTCGAACCAATGTATGCACTATAGGATGCACCATGAGGCAGAGGGAACTGCAGGTCCTTAATTCAGGTCACAGGCCCTCCCTGAGTGGAGAAGAGACAATGTCATGACCTAATCTACCCATCAAAAAAAGCCGGATAATGATTCATCAAGCACAGGCATAGTCATTAGGCAACTTCTCCAATAACTCCACTAGACCCAAAACATTTTTTTAATTAGCTAAAAATTTTAATCACATTATCAAAGAGAACACAAAAATGGTAGAAAGAAAGTGAATCAACTCATCAGGTGTCCAGTCTCTAGGGTGTCCTTGCAGCTGTTTAGCAGTAACTGTAAACTTGCATTTGGAACCAATTGTTTAGGTCCCAGTGATGACTAACTCATCTGAGTAGCTTAGTGACAAGCCCAGCTACCCACAAGGGGAAGTAAATGGCTCCCTGGACAGTTCTGACTTAAAGGTTAATGCATTCAGCATCCAACTTTGAAGTTACAGATATGTGACCATTTTTATATTATGGAGCATCACCAAAATACATGGACTAAACTTGAAGATTCATCTGGGAAAGATAACTAGAGCTAAAATAAATCAACGACAATCACTAAATCACAGAAGCAGTGCAATGGAAGAGGTAGAATTTGAACTCAGGAGAAGAGACACCTAGCTGGGAATTTCACTCTATCACACACTTGTGGTCCCCTGGGCAGGTCACTCAACCTCCTGTAAACTAAGCCTTACTTTCAGAGGTTGACTCATTACCTTCTTGTCCTCCCATGGAATGGATAAAGAAATTATTCCTACGGTTTCATCAGGACCAGACTTCATTGATCAAATTGTTTTAGTGGATATGGGGGTAGACAGCCACAGCTAGAAATCTGAAGCTTTGGGGGAAATAAATAACAGAAGTCTGCTTGAGGATGGATGAAGTTGGAATATCAAACATTCCCTGTTAACTTTTGGACAGAAGCTAGTGACTATTGGAATTGTTGGGGAAGAGGTGTGAGCCCTGAATGAATTTCTCCAAGGTCTCAGGAGATGGTAGATTAAAAAAAAAAAAATTAGCCTCAAGATCCCTGGTATATTTTATTTATTTAGTTTTTATGTGGACCATTTTAAAGTTTTTATTGAATTTATTACAATAGTGCTTTTGCTTATGACTTCTTTGTTTTTTGGAGGGAAGGTTTTATGGTTGCCAGACATGAGGGATCCTAGCTCCAAGACCAAGAATTAAACCAGCACCCCCTCCACTGGGAGGTGCAGTCTTAACCACTGGGCAGCCAGGGAAGTCCCCACAGGTAGATTTTTTAATCTGGGAGGAACATAAAGGAATATAAGGTTTAGACCTTTTCAGTTCAGTTCAGTTCAGTCACTCAGTTGTATTTGACTCTTTGCGACTCCATGAATCGCAGCACGCCAGGCCTCCCTGTCCATCACCAACTCCCGGAGTTTACCCAAACTCATGTCCATCAAGTCGGTGATGCCATCCAGCCATCTCATCCTCTGTCGTCCCCTTCTCCTCCTGCCCCCAATCCCTCCCAGCATCAGAGTCTTTTCCAGTGAGTCAACTCTTCGCATGAGGTGGCCAAAGTACTGGAGCTTCAGCCTCAGCATCATTCCCTCCAAAGAAATCCCAGAGCTGATCTCCTTCAGAATGGACTGGTTGGATCTCCTTGCAGTCCAAGGGACTCTCAAGAGTCTTCTCCAACACCACAGTTCAAAAGCATCAATTCTTCGGCGCTCAGCCTTCTTCACAGTCCAACTCTCACATCCATACATGACTACTGGAAAAACCATAGCCTTAGACCTTTTAGTACTACCCAATTCTCAAAGCTGTTACTTGGAAGGTGAAAGAGAAAGAGAGAGAAGGAAGACTGAGAGAGATTCAGAGGGAGAGAAAGAAATGTCCCCCGAACTCTAGTGTTCCACATTTTAGGGAGTACAAATGTGGCTGCCCTGAGGCTCCAAGACAAGTGTGAGCACTGCAGAGAAGCCAGAGGCTTAGAGTCAAGTTAATCTGAATTAGAATCCCATTTCTATTGCTTACTAGCAGTGTGGCCTGGAGGTAGGTAAGCTCTCTGAACTTGTTTCATCACATATAAAATGAGGATAATGGAAACCATCAAGAAGGGTTGCTTAGCAGAGAGATGGAATGGAGAGGGAGGTGGGAGGGGCATTCAAGAGGAAGGGGACATATGCATACCTATGGCTGATTCATGTTGATGTATGGCAAAAATCATTACAATTTTGTTAAGTAATTATTCTCTAATTAAAAATAAAATTTAAAAAATAAGTTTTGTTTAGATTTGACCCTTGTGCCAGTGAAAATCCTGATAAGACAGTACTCAAAAGGCATTAGTGAAGAAACTTCAAACTGCTTCCTGGCCTAGAAGGGCTGTTATTTCTCTTTTTAAAAGCAAACATAAGGTTAAATTATTCTAGTGGCCCTGGGAAAGTATATAAATGAATTATTTGTGCTTGACAAAGCCTGTGCCTTCTCAAAAGCATTTTCATATTCTCAGCCATTCCATGGAGTAAACATGGGGGCTAGGGATTTTTTAAAAAGCCCTTGAAGAAAGGAATGGAGACCTACCTCTATTCCTTTTTAAGAGTCAACATGATAAAAATTTCTATCTTGAATGGCAATGGTCCAAATGTGATCTATAAGCAAGAAAGAACTCTATGATCCCCACATAGGAAAGCTATGACAAACCTAGGCAGCATATTAAAAAGCAGAGACATCACTTTGCCAAAGGCCCATATAGTCAAAGCTATGTTTTTTCCAGTAATCAAGTACAGATGTGAGGGTTAGACCATAAAGAAGGCTGAGCACCGAAGAACTGATGCTTTCATACTGTGGTGCTGGAGAAGAGTCTTGAGAGTCCCTTGGACTGCAAGGAGATCCAACCAGTCCATCCTAAAGGAAATCAACTCTGAATATTCATTAGATGGACTGATGGTGAAGCTGAAGCTCCAGCACTTTGGCCACCTGATGCAAAGAGCCAACTCATTGGAAAAGACCCTGATGCTGGGAAATATTGAGGGCAGGAGAAGGGAGTAGCAGAGGGTGAGATTATTGGATGGCATCACTGACTCAATGGACATGAGTTTGAGCAAACTCTGGGAGATGGTGAAGGACAGGGAAGCCTGGGATGCTGCAATCCATGGGGTCACAGAGTTGGACATGATTTAGCAACTAAACAACAACAACATGGTCCCCACTGAGGAGTGGAAAGCAGCTTATTCTGAGCTGATCATACACACTGAACACCAAGGCAATGAGCTTCACATCATGCAGGATGGGCTAGAAGATCTTCCAGACCCTGTCTTGTCATTGTGCTTTGGGAACACTCACTAAACAAGCCAGTGAGGATGCAAAGGGCTACAATTTGGCTCAACTGTGACACTCTCCTGCAAGAATTAGAAGGAATGAAGTGAGCTCAGGCATCAAGACAGCAGTAGCCCAGACGAAGCAAGACGCATGCAGCCACAATCAAAGCCACTGAGTTAGTTAAACCATGACACTTCCTTGTTTTCTCCCTGCTTTTTGTTTGTAGTAAATCTAGCATGTGAGGACAGAACAGGTTTCCAGAATAATTGAAAAGCTCAGGCTGAGGAGGACAGTCAGTTAGTAGATATGCTTTTGCTGCTAACAAAGGCAAGTGAATGTTCAAGTATCTGACTGGAAAAATGAAGTAGATGACGTTAATATTTACATGTGTGTGTGTGCTCAGTCACTCAGTCATGTCTGACTCTTTGCAACCCCAGGGACTGTAGTCCATCAGGTTCCTCTGTCCATGGGATTTTCCTGGTAAGAATACTGGAGTGAGTTGCCATTTCTTCCCCCAGTGGATCTTCCTGATCCAGGGATCAAACCTGTGACTCCTTCATCTCCTGCATTACAAGTGGATTCTTTACTGCTGAGCCACAGGGGAAGCCCATTAATATTTATACTCCTAGTAATAAAACGTATCAACTAATTGCATGGGTATTGGGCATCTGGCATGTGCATGTGTGAGATTCATTGTAGACATCATCATCACTACTCCTATAACTAGGAATATTCTTGAACATAATTTGATTCTCTGTCTCAGTCGCAGAGCAAGACAAGAGTGAAAGAAAGACTCAATAAGCAGACAGGTGGCCAATATTTACTAGAATTTATAGCTGAAGGTCAAGTGCTCCATGGATATTGAGATATCTTCTAAAGTGTAGAACAGTGGCAAACTTTGGAAGAAGCAATGAATGAGGGTGGATTTGTGGAGAGCAGAAAATGTTAACTTCATAGTGAAGTCAAAGCCACTAAGTTCTGCTCACCCTCACAATGCTGTGGGACTGGTGGACATGACCAGTTTTCTCGTCATGTGGAATCAATCACAAAGCACTATTCAGCTCTGGTGCAAAAGGAAACAAAAGTAATAAAAGCAATTAGTATTTAACTGCCATCTATGTGCTAGACACTATACTAAACATTTTTTAAAAATTGATCAGTTCATTTAATTCGTTACAAAATCTCATGAGACAGTCACCATTATTTTCTTCAGTTTCAGAAGAGGAAATTACAGACGAACAAGATTTACAGACACCCCAGTTTACATAGACTGTGAGTGGTCAAGCCAGGATTTGAATCTACAGTATCTACCTGCACTGCCGAAACTCTTAACTTCATGGTGTAGCTTCCCTTCCACTGAAAGTACCCTGGGTTTGTTGTCAAAGTTCTAGGCTTGTATTTTAACCCAGAGCTCTTAGAACAAGTGACTTAAAACTCCCTTTGCCTCAGTCTCATGTTTTATGACTAGGGGATGAGAGACAGCATAAAATAGGCCCTTAAACTCTCTGGGTCTCAACTTTCTTTTTAAAACATTTGTTTTAAAACATCCCTAACTTTAAGAAGCTCACAGTTCAGTACAGAAGTAGACTTGTATACAGACAGGATGATATAAAGGTTACAAAGGAGTGGCCAATGGTTCCTGGTTTGGGAAGGAAGTCAAGGCTTCAAAGAAAAAAGGATCATTCAGATTCATTGGCTTTTGACCCCAGGTTGACTGCTTTGAATTCCATATTCACCTTTCTGATTCTAATAAATTTTCTATTTCTGTTATAACATAGGACCACAGGCACTCACCTCAATTTATCTTAATGACTTGGCTAATAATAAAAATAATATCAGCAACATTTATGTTGTTTAATAAAAAGTTAGACTTGGTAGGGCATAAGCAGAAAGAAGGTATATGCTTTTTTACTTCAACCCTTTAAAACTGCTCTATTGAATTGTTCATCCCTGCCCTTCGATAAAATCTGGGAGAATCAAATAACATAGATTTCCAATTACATTAAGCACTGTGCCTTAGTGCTCTCAGCTTCAAGATAAGATTAATTTCTCCTGGATAATTTCCAAAAGAGTTCTTGGGGAAGATACACAGGGTGATATCAGCGTAAGCTGTATTCCTCATGAAAGAGTGGATGGCGTTCCAATTCTGATTGGCTCATTACGGGCACTGCCATGCATATTCCCTGTGAGTTATGGCTACAGTGTACACACCAGCAGAAACCAGAGTCATTATGTGCAACCAATGAAGTTTTCAGCTTCCCATCAGTTCTTCTCCTCCAGGGAGCTCAGCTGGAGCATGTCCTGTTTT
The DNA here is from genome assembly GCF_029378745.1 of Bos indicus. Classification (NCBI taxonomy): domain Eukaryota; kingdom Metazoa; phylum Chordata; class Mammalia; order Artiodactyla; family Bovidae; genus Bos; species Bos indicus. The sequence continues at coordinate 9,562,491 of NC_091773.1, read as the reverse complement.
CCCTGAGACTTCTTTTGCCTTTGTCCTGAAGCACCTCCCCTTCCACACTCCCAAACCACAGGCTCTTCCCCAGTCCCACCTGTTCATCTAGGCATAGGGCACATTTGAGTCAGGAGACACCCTCATGGTTATGTTACCATCACTGACATGTGGGGCAAGACAGAAAAGTAAGCATGTTTCACAAGAAGGAAAGGGAACATGGGTCTCCTTACCCCTTTGCAAGGAAACATTCACCTCCCTGAACTGTGGGCTCCACTTAGGATGACGCCAAAATGATTGCAATATGGGCCCTATATACGGGAGCCTTAATTCTGGGTTTCTTAACTGATTCTTTTGTATAATTTGTGAAAGAAGCATAGTTTTTTTTATAATTTTGCTCACTTGGAAATTAAAACAAAATCACCAATATGTAAGAGCTCTGGAGTAGTGATACAGAACTCAATTTATGGGCCAAATGATAGCATCTAGTCAATTCAAATCATATCACAGACTTAGATTATGTAAGAAAAGCAAAATGAAGTCCTCCATTTGCCTCAAGAAGTGTCGTTGTAAGGTACTAGTCTCTCTTTTGTTTTTTAAAACATGTTTGTTTGAAATAAATGAGCTGTGTTCACAGCTCTTCTCTGTTCCTTTTTTCCTAACGGCACCACCTGTTTCCTTTACATTCTATTCATGTTTTTTCAAGATAGGTGTTTTGGAGGGATCGCAATTGTTCTCCCCACCCACCTCCCCCAAATCCCCACATCCATCTCACACAAATGCAGATGACCAAATTCTAATGAGGTCTTCCCCAATGGCTCAGTAGGTAAAGAATCTGCCTGCAATGCAAGAGATGAAAGAGATGCGGGTTCGATCCCTGGGTTAGGAAGATCTCCTGGAGGAAGAAATGGCAACCCACTCCAGTATTCTTGCCTGGAAAATCTCATGGACAGAGGAAGCTGGTGGATGGGGCTGTAAGTCCATGGGATTGCAAACAGTTAGATAAAACTGAGCAGCTGAGCACACACACAGATTCTAATGAATAGTGACTTTGTAATCGATTTCCAACCCCTAAGTAGTAGAGACAGCACAGTCTGAAAAACAGAATGTGACAGTAAAATGTCTCCAAAAATGAAGAAGGGCACTTGTGGTTTCCATAAGGAAACAGACCTGTTCAAGATGCCCATGAGCCTCCCCTAATCACCAGAATCCACTTGATGTTCTGCTTGGGAGGACTGTCACTTCATCTTGCTCCAAGAAGTGTCATTGCAAGGTGCCAGTCCCTCTTGTTCTTTCTTTGAAGCCTTTGTTTCTCTTAAGGAGGGTAGTGTCACCTCATGAAATTAATCTCAGCATCAAGCCTATTCCTTATACCTTAATCAACGTGAGGTTTATTATCAGATATCTGGGGTCACAACCTTCTTCACAATTCCCTGTGCTATGGCATGTAAAACTGGGAAGGCACATTAAAGACAACCAAATCTTGATTATTTATTTCATAGGTGAGGAAATAAGGGTCCAGAGAATTTGTATTCTTTTTTTTTTTGGCTGTGCTGGGTCTTCACTGTGGCATGTGGACTTCTCTCGTGTGGCTCACCGGCTTAGTTGTGCCACGGCATGTGGGATCTTAGATCCCCAACCAGGGATCAAACCCACATCTCCTGTACTAGAAGGCAGATTCTTCCCCGGACCACCAGGGAAGTCCCAAGAATTTGTATTATTTCTTCAACCTCATTTCTCACCAGTCCTCCTGATTACTAAACATATGTTCCATCCATGTGAAATCATTGGTTTTTATCTTGGTCTATCTTACTCTAAGCCTTTGCATATGTTATTTCCACTGCTAGGAATGCTTGTCCCTACTTCTGCTTTCTCTATCAACTGTGTAACTGAAATTTCTCTTTCAGGTCTGAGCTTAGATTTCACTTGCTATGACATTCTTTTCCTGACACCCTTCTCTATTTGCCTAACTTAGGTGCCCTCTTAAATGCTGCAGGGCTTTAAGAATACACCCCCACAAATGCACCTCCCACTGTACAACTGTGTACTGGGACGGCTTATTCACGTCTTTGGTTTTCACACTAGACCATGGGCAAGGCTGTATCCTGCTTGCCTAGCACAGAGCATGATCATAGCAGGCTTTGACTCAACATATGGAATACTAACGGAAAAATCCAGAAACAGAACTCGGGGATCCTGCCTCCTTGTTCAGAATGACACTTTCTTCTCAGGACATTGAGAGTCTAATAGACTCAATATCTAAAGCTTGAAAGTGGAGTTTCATCTTCCCTTTTAACACAGCGTTCTGCACATGGGATATTCTTGAATGCCAGTATCCTGATTAGAGTTTTCATGGGTAGCATTGCATTACTATGAAAGCAAGATTGGGGAATGGATAGTTACAGAAAGCAATACATAATAGGTGACTTCAGAGGTGAGCTTGAATAATGTCTTCCCTTTTATGGCTGAGTAATATCCCACTGTATATTGTATCACGCTTTCTTTATCTGTTCCTCTGTTGATGGACATTTAGGCTGCTTCCATGTCCTGGCTATTGTAAACAGTGCTGCAATGAACATTGGAGTGCATGTGTCTTTTCACATCATAGTTTTCTCGGGTTATATGCCCAGTAGTGGGATTGCTGGGTCCGTGATGCGTTGCAGGATATAATTGGAGACTGGCGTCTAGAGAGAAAGCCACATTGGAGGTAGTTGTGGAAGGATGGCCAGCATCAGACCATAAAGGGATCTGATCAGCATGTTAAGGGAGTGGGAACAAAGATACTGCCACATTGCTTGCAGCAATACCATAGAAATGGGACTAACCCTGTAGAGGTCTCACCGTGAACCAGAAAGCGGTAGAACCAGGGTGTGACTGCAAGTAGACTGGCCTCAAAAATCATATCCTCAGCCCTGTACTGAACTATATCATTCAGTGTTGAAACCTGGCAAACCCAATCTAGTGGCAATGTCAGATGAAGTGCCCTCTCAGAGCCTTTGTTTCAATATTTAATCTATTTACCCAGATGCCAGTGTTTTCTCCAATAGCTGTTGGGGAAAATGTTGCAGTCAGAGATTGCCACCTGTTAATTACTGCACAAAAACAGCAGGGTCCAAAGTCATTATTGTGTGTCGTGGATAATTACTGCCACACAATTGTGAGGCTTCCTCTTGGCTCCTTTTCTACACAATTGTGAGAGCCTCGATCTTGAGCAGGTGATGACGATTTACAAGAATAATAATAAATGCCAGTGGGAGCACAGGTAATTAAGAGCTGTAGGCTGCAGACAATGTACTCTGAACAACCAGGAGGAACTGCGACAGCTTCCATCCAGTTTAGACTGCATCTGAAAAGACTGACCAGCAATCTGGTTAAGTTGGTTGCCTTAATATATAAAGAAGGAGGCAGATGTTTAGATCAGGGTGAGTAAATTAGTAAATGCCATTCCCGATATGGGAAATGGGCTTTCTTTCTGGCTGGGCATGCAGACGTGAAATGAGCATGACTTGGAACAAGAGACTGAGGTGAATGTAACACCATAAACCAACAGCTGATAGACATAATGAGGATGGCTAGAGACATCTGCCTTGCTGGAATGAAAGCTAAAAACCAAAATTAAAAAAAGATTTCCAAAATTCATTTAGGAACTTGGCATATTAGTGATCTAGATAGAATGAGCCATTCAGAATTTCATGTCCAAATTCAGACCTGATTGCAACCAATATTTTGGACTTATGCATTTTTTTTCTTTTTTATTGAAGTATACTTGATTTATTATATTAATTCAGGTGTATAACATAGTGATCCAATGTTTTATAGATAGTATGCATGCAAGTGTGCTAAAGCAAGTGTGCTAAGTCACTTCAGTTGTCTGTGTGACCCCATGGACTTTCGGCCACCAGGCTCCTCTGTCCATGGGGTCCTCCAGGCAAGAGTACTGGAGTGGGCTGCCATTTCCTTCTCCAATAGATAGTATGCTGCTGCTAAGTCACTTCAGTCGTGTACGACTCTGTGCGACCCCATAGACGGCAGCCCTCCAGGCTCCCAGTCCCTGGGATTCTCCAGGCAAGAACACTGGAGTGGGTTGCCATTTCCTTCTCCAGTGCATGAAAGTGAAAAGTGAAAGTGAAGTCGCTCAGTCGTGTCCGACCCTCAGTGACCCAATGGACTGCAGCCTTCCAGGCTCCTCCGTCCATGGGATTCTCCAGGCAAGAACACTGGAGTGGGTTGCCATTTCCTTCTCCAGTGCATGAAAGTGAAAAGTGAAAGTGAAGTCGCTCAGTCGTGTCTGACCCTCATCGACCCAATGGACTGCAGCCTTCCAGGCTCCTCCTTCCAAGGGATTCTCCAGGCAAGAGTACTGGAGTGGGGTGCCATTGCCTTCTCCAATAGATAGTATAGATGAGTATAAATTACACTCATCTGAAAAATAAAATGTGCATCTATAAACTGAGTATTATTTATACTCATATTAACTTATTATAAAATGTTGGCTACACTCCCTGTGCTATACATTACGTCTTTGTATCTTACTCATTTTATACCTAGTAGTCTGTACCTCTTAATCCTCTTCACCTATCTTGCCCCTCCCTCCAACCCATCCCCACTAGAAACCACTAGTTTGTTCTCTTGTCTCTGTGAGTCTGTTGCTCTTTTGTCATATTCGTTTATCTGTTTTATTTTCAGATTTCACATATAAGGGGAAACATACAGTACCTAACTATATGACTTATATCCAAGTTATTGCAAATGGCAAAAATTCATTCTTTTTTATGGCTAATATTCCATTGTATATACATACCACTTTGCTTGATCCATTCATCTGTTTATGGACACAGGTTTCCGCTATGTTTTCGCTATCATAAATAATACTGCCATTAATACTGGGTTGCATATGTCCATTTCTTCTCAGTTATCCAATTTGCTTGCATATAACTGTCCATAGTATTCGCTTATGACTGTACATCTTTTTGGTTTATAGTGTAATTTAAGTCACTGCAGATGGTGACTGCAGCCATGAAATTAAAAGACGCTTTCTCCTTGGGAGAAAAGTTATGACCAACCTAGACAGCATATTAAAAAGCAGAGACATTACTTTACCAACAAAGGTCCATCTAGTCAAAGCTATGGTTTTTCCAGTAGTCATGTATGGAAGTGAGAGTTGGACTATAAAGAAAGCTGAGTTGCTGAAGAATTGAAGCTTTTGAACTGTGGTGTTGGAAAAGACTCTTGAGAGTCCCTTGGACTGCAAGGAGATACAACCAGTCCATCCTAAAGGAAATCAGTCCTGAGTGTTCACTGGAAGGACTGATGTTGAAGCTGAAACTCCAATACTTTGGCCACCTGATGCGAAGAACTAACTCATTGGAAAAGACCCTGATGCTGGGAAAGATTGAAGGCAGGAGGAGAAGGGAATACAAAGGATGAGATGGTGGATGGCATCACCGACTCGATGGACATGAGTTTGAGTAAGCTCCAGGAGTTGGTGATAGACAGGGAAGCCTAACATGCTGCAGTCCACGGGGTCGCAAAGAGTCGGATACGACTGAGCAACTGAACTGAACTAAACTGATTTCTTTGTTGGGCCCCTGTAGCCACTATTAAAGGTGGAATATTGATGAATCCAATTTTTACCATTAAATTATCTATTTCTCTAATTCTGTCAGTTTTTACTTTGTGTATTTAGCAAAAGTAACAGGTATATTTTATAAAATATATATTTTATAAATCTATTTCATCTGCATTTCCTTATTTAATCTTAGCAACAAAGTTGTGAGGATGATATTTTTTCTCTATTTAATGGGTGAGAAAAGGAGTGTTCCTACAATTCATACAAGTATAAACAGCAGCACCAAGACTCAAATCCAGGGACCTCCCTGGTGGTCCAGTAGGTGAGAATCCACCTTGCAATGCAGGGGACCCAGGTTTAATCTCTTGGGGGGGAACTGAGACCCCACAACACCACAGAGCAACTAAGCCTGTGCACCAAAACTAGAGAGTCCTTGCAAGGCAACAAAGACCCAACACAGCCAAATAAGTGAATGTTTTTTTAAAAAATACTCAAATCCAGCCTTGGCTATTTTCCACTCTTATATCATCCTCTCAACATCACACCCAGCCAACCTATTAACTGGCTGAAAACCTAAGAGTAAGCCAAACATAAAATGATCCAGCTGACAGCAGCCCAGATTACTGACCCACAAACTTATAAGCTACATTAACGATTGTTTAGTCTCTGAGTCACTAACTTTGGGGATGGGCTGAGACACAGAAACAGCTGATACTGTACTCTTGTTTATTGCCTACCTTCCCTGCATCCAAATGTCACATTCTGTTTATTTCTATACTTACATTATTTTTTTAGATTTCAGAACTATCTGTTAGTAGCATGTTTACTGCAAGTCAACGAAAAATGTTTTCCAGCTTTGTTGAGATGTAATTGACATATGTGTGTGTGCATACACAGTCACTAAGTCATGTCAGACTCTTTGCAACCCCATGGACAGTAGCCTGCAGACTCCTCTGTCCATGGGATTTCGCAGGCAAAATTACTGGAGTGGGTTGCCATTTCCTTCTCCAGGGGATCTTCCTGACCCAGGGGTTGAACCCTTGTCTCCTGTGACTTCTGCAAATGACAGGCAGATTCTTTACCACAGAGCTTCAGTTGAAAGTCCAATTTACATATAATGTGTAAATTTAAAGTGTACAATATGATGATTCAATACATGTATATATTGTGAAATAATTGCGACAATAAAGTTAATTAATACATCAGCTCTGGTGGCTCAGACATCTGCCTGCAATGCAGGAGACCCGGGTTCAATCCCTGGGCTGGGAAGATCCGCTGGAGAAAGAAATGGCAGTGTACTCCAGTACTCTTGCTTGGAAAATCCATGGACAGAGGAGCCTTGTAGGCTATAGTCCATGCGGTCACAAAGAGTCAGACATGACTGAGTGACTTCACTTCACTTCACATATTAATATCTACCATTTGTGTGTATACAGTGAAAACATTTAAGATCTATTCTCTTAACAACTCGTAAGTATATAATACAATATTGTTAGCTATAGTCACTGTGCTATACATTAGTCGTGTGCTGTGTGTGTGTGCTTAGTTGCTTAGTTGTGTCCTACTCTTTGAGACCCTTTGGACAGTAGCCTACCAGGCTCCTCTGCCCATGGGGTTTTTCAGGCAAGAATAGTGGAGTAGGTTGCCATTTTCCTCCTCCAGGGGATCTTCCTGACCCAGAGGTTGATCTCACACCTCCTGTATTTCCTGCATTGCAGGTAAATTCTTTACCCACTGAGCTATAGGGGAAGCCCTGTACATTAGTTCCCCAGGACTTACTCATCTTTGTCCCCTTTGACCAATATCTCTCCCTTTTCCTTAGCTCCCAGCCTTTGGGAGGTCACCAACATTCTACTTGCTTTTTTTATGAGTTTGATTTTTTAATATTTTACATGTTACTGAGATCATACAGTGTTTGTCTTTCTGTCTGATGTATTTCCCTTAACACCTCAAACTCCATTCATGCTGTTGCAAGTGGCAGAATTTCCTTCTTTTAATGCTTGAATAATATTCCTTTGAATGGACACTTTCTAAAACTGTTCATCTGTTGACTGATACTTAGGTTGCATGCATGGCTTGGTTACTATGAGTGAGGCTGCAAGGTACATTGGAGAACAGATATCTCTTTGAGGTATCAATTTCATTTCCTTTGACTATGTACCCAGGAGTGGGATTGCTGGATCATATGGTAGTAAAACGAAAGTGAAAGTCACTCAGTCATGCCTGACTCTTTGTGAACCCCATGGACTGTATAGTTCTCCAGGCCAGAATACTGGAGTGGGTAGCTTTCCCCTTCTCCAGAGGATCTTCTCAACCCAGAGATTGAACCCGGGTCTCTTGCATTAGAGGCAGATTCTTTACCAGCTGAGCCACAAGGGAAGCCCTATGGTAGTAAATGTCAGGGGTAATTTGATTAAAAGGAATGCCAGGGTTTTCTTAGTCCTGTGTCTCTTCATTCAGTTATTTTGTCTGCTTAGTCCCTCTTAGCATGTCAGTTTGCAACTCTGCTACTGCACATGATTAACATACAGATGATTCATTTTGTTACAAGTTTTAAAAACATTTATTTCTGACCAGTAGTGGCTAGTTTGAGTGTTTGCTCCTACATTTCAAGCATTCCAGGAAATATTGCTGCCTGGTAAGGGGAGAAATGAATTCAGTAGGTCTGTTGTTTTCATTTCTCTCCACAATTATTTTATTCTTTCTTTGGGTTTTTTTTTCTTTCTTTTCTTTCTCTCTCTCTCTTTTTTATTTTTTTGAGGAATGGGGATAGCAACCAAACCTGAAGTAGCTAACAGTAGTTCAATTCAGTATATTCCTACAAAAAGATTGTTGTTTATTTATCTCTACATTGCAGGTGCTAAGTACAATTTTGTTTTTCCAAGAACTTCATGAAAGTGACTTTCCCTGGTTAGCCAAGAAACTTTTAAAATAATTTAAAACAGTTTCAAACTTAATGTCATCCTTTGTAATGTGGGTGGCTAGGAAAAAGTAGAGAGTGTTTTCTAAACTATGGATTCATTGATTATATTTTTTCTGTTTGAACTTCTCATTTCTAGCCAGGTCAGATGGCTTGATGGGGAGCCTGCTATCAAATGCTTTATCCCCAGATTTTCATCAAACCAGTGAATGAACTAGTCTGTGATGAAAACAACAAAAAAGATAGAGAAGGAAAAGAAACTGACAAGATCATTTCGGGGTAACCACTTACTGCCCCCAAATTAAAAAACTTAAGAAATACAATTTAGTTCAATTTTAAATTTGTTTTCTAAAAGAAAGGATTTTTTTTTAATTGTTAAACATTGCTTTAGTCTGCCTTCTCCACAACTAACAATGTAAGTACACCTTAGTTTGGCCAAGTCCACATAATAATTATTTTCAGACTAGGGTGTATAGTGTGTAATTGACACTGACATATATGTACAAATTATGAATTAATAATTGCACATTGTTGTTACTGTTTAGCTGTTAGGTAGTATCTGACCTAGCAGACAAGAATATTGGAGTGAATTGCCATTTCCTACTCCAGGAAATCTTCCTAACACAGGGATTGAACTCATGTCTTCTGCCTTGGCAGGTGAATTCTTTACCACTGAGCACATTAATTACACATACTATTATATATACACACACACACACACACACATATATACATATGTATGTATGTGTGCTCTTATCCACTCAGTTGTGTCTGACTCTTTGTGATCCCATTGACTGTAGCCCGCCAGGCTCCTCTGGCCATGGGATTCTCCAGGCAAGAATACTGGAGTGGGTTGCCATGCCCTCCTCTGGGGGATCTTCCCGACCCAAGGGATCAAACTCAGGTCTCCCAGATTACAGGTGGATTCTTTACCATCTGAGCCACCAGAGAAAACAGGGTCCCAGAGCAGGGAGGGAGTGGAGAAGAAATCCCTGGCCATTTCTCCCACCTCCTGTTGGAAAAACCAGAAGTCAGCCAGTGAGGGTACTCACAATGGCACCTTCCTCAAGGGTCAGCTCCTGGGGGCTGAGAAGATGTGGAGGCAATCCAGCTGGGCAGTGCTGGAACAGCAGCTGCCCAGTGCTAGAGCGACTTTGAGGAGATACCCCGTGACCAAGGGCAGAGAAGTCCCAGCAAGACAGTAGGAGGGGCAAAATTGTGTTTAGACTCAAACCCCATACCTACCAGAGACACTCAGAGGTCTCAAACAAGCCTTGTGCGCACCAGGAGACCCCACAGAGACTGAGCCAGAATTGTGTTTCAGTGTCTCCTGTGGAGGTACAGGTCAGCAGTGGCCTGCCGCAGGGGCAGGGGCTCTGGGTACAGTATACCTGGTTATGGCATAAGCCCTCTTGGAGGAGGTCGCCATTAACCCCACCTATGAGCCACTAGAACTTACACAGAACTGGGCAAACAGACTCCTGGAGGGCACAAACAAAACTTTATGTGCACCAGGACCCAGGAGAAAGGAGCAGTGACCCCACAAGGGACTGACCAGACTTGCCAGTGTCCAGGCATCCCTAGAGGAGGTGTGAGTTGGTGGTGGCCTGTAGGGGACCTTTTGAAGGAAGTCACCATTATCTTCATTACCTCCACCATAGTTTGGCCTCAGGTCAAATAACAGGGAGGGAACACAGTTCTGCCCATCAACTGAAAATTGGATGAAAGATTTACTGACACGGCCCCGCCCATCAGAACAAGGCCCAGTTTCCCCCTCAGTCAGTTTCTCCATCAGGAAGCTTCCATAAGCCTCTTATCCTTCTCCATCAGAGGACAGACAGAATGAAAATCACAAACATAGAAAGCTAACCAATCTGATCACATGGACCACAGCCTTGTCTTAATGAAACTATGAGTCATGTTGTGAAGGGCCACCCAAGACGGCAGTGGAGAGTTCTGACAAAACGTGGTCCACTGGAGAAAGGAATGGCAAACCACTTCAGTATTCTTGCCTTGAGAACCCCATGAACAGCATGAAAAGGTAAGAAGATACGACACTGAAAAATGAATTCCCCAGGTTGGTAGGTGCCCAATATGCTACTGGAGATCAGTGGAGAAATAACTCCAGAAAGAATGAAGAGATGGAGCCAAAGCAAAAACAACACCCAGTTGTGGATGTGACTGGTGATGGAAGTAAAGTCAAATGCTGTAAAGAGCAATATTGATAGGAACTTGGAATGTTAGGCCCATGAATCAAGGCAAATTGGAAGTGGTTAAACAGGAGATGGCAAGAGTGAACACTGACAGTTTAGGAATCAGTGAATTAAAATGGACTAGAATGGGTGAATTTAGTGCAGATAACCATTATATCTACTACTGTGGGCAAAAATCCCTTAGAAGAAATGGAGTAGCCATCATAATCAATAAAAGAGTCCAAAATGCAGTACTTAGATGCTATCTCAAAAATGACAGAATGATCTCTGTTCGTTTCTAAGGCAAACCATTCAATATCACGGTAATTGAAGTCTATGTCCCGACCAGTAATGCTGAAGAAGCTGAAGTTGAGTGGTTCTATGAAGACCTACAAGACCTCTAGAACTAACACCCCCAAAAAGATGTCCCTTTCATTAGAGGGAACTGGAATGCAAAAGTAGAAAGTCAAGAAACACCTGGAGTAATAGGCAAATTTGGCCTTGGATTACAGAATGAAGCAGGGCAAAGGCTAATAGTTTTCCCAAGAGAACATGCTGGTCATAGCAAACACCCTTTTCCAACAACACAAGAGAAGACTCTACACATGGACATCACCAGATAGTCAACACTGAAATCAGGTTGATTATATTCTTTGAAGCCAAAGATGGAGAAGCTCTATACAGTCAGAAAAAACAAGACTGGGAGCTGACTGTGGCTCAGATCATGAACTCCTTATTGTCAAATTCAGACTTAAAGTTAAGAAAGTAGGGAAAACCACTTGACCATTCAGGTATGACCTAACTCAAATCCCTTACAATTATACAGTGGAAGTGACAAATAGATTCAAGGGGTTAGATCTGATAGACAGAGTGCCTGAATAACTATGGACAGAGGTTCGTGACATTCTACAGGAGACAGGGATCAAGACCATCCCCAAGAAAAAGAAATGCAAAAAAGCAAAATGGCTGTCTGGGTAGGCCTTACAAATAGCTGAGAAAAGAAGAGAAGCGAAAGGCAAAGGAGAAAAGGAAAAGATATACCCATTTGAATGCAGAGTTCCAAAGAATAGCAAGGAGAGATGAGAAAGCCTTCCTCGATGATCAAGGCAAAGAAATAGAGGAAAACAATAGAATGGGAAAGACTAGAGATCTCTTCAAGAAAATTAGAGATATCAAGGGAACATTTCATGTAAACATGGGCTCAATAAAGGACAGAAATAGTATGGACCTAACAGAAGCAGAAGATATAAAGAAGAGGTGGCAAGAATACACAGAACTGTACAAAAAAGATCTTCATGACCCAGATAATCACAATGGTGTGATCACTCACCTAGAGCCAGATATCTTGGAATGTGAAGTCAAGTGGGCCCTAGGAAGCATCACTACAAACAAAGCTAGTGGACGTGACAGAATTCCAGTTGAGCTATTTAAAATCCTAAAAGATGATGCTGTGAAAGTGCTGCACTCAATATGCCAGCAAATTTGGAAAACTCAGCAGTGGCCACAGGACTGGAATAGGTCAGCATTACCTAAGAAAGGCAATGTCAAAGAATGCTCAAACTACCACACAATTGCACTCATCTCACCCGCTAGCAAAGTAATGCTCAAAATTCTCCAAGACAGGCTTCAACAGTATGTGAACAGTAAACTTCCAGATGTTCAAGCTGGTTTCAGAAAAGGCAGAGGAACCAGAGATCAAATTGCCAACATCCACTGGATTTTCGAAAAAGCAAGAGAGTTCCAGAGAAACATCTACTTCTGCTTTATTGACTATACCAAAGCCTTTGACTGTGTGGATCACCACAAACTGGAAAATTCTTCAAGAGATGGAAATACCAGACCACCTGACCTGCCTCCTGAGACATCTGTATTCAGATCAGGAAGCAACAGTTAGAACTGGACATGGAACAACAGACTGGTTCCAAATAGGAAAAGGAGTACATCAAGGCTGTATATTGTCACCCTGCTTATTTAACTTATATGCAGAGTACATCATGAGAAACGCTGGACTGGAAGAAACACAAGCTGGAATCAAGATTGCCGGGAGAAATACAATAACCTCAGATATGCAGATGACACCACCCTTATGGTTGAAAGCAAAGAACAAAACAGCCTCTTGATGAAAGTGAAAGAGGACAGTGAAAAAGTTGTCTTAAAATTCAACATTCAGAAAACTAAGATCATGGCATCTGGTCCCATCACTTCGTGGCAAATAGATGGGGAAACAATGGAAACAGTGTCAGACTTTATTTTGGGGAGGCTCCAAAATCACTGCAGATGGTGACTGCAGCCATGAAATTAAAAGACGCTTGTTCCTTGGAAGAAAAGCTATGACCAACCTAGACAGCATATTGAAAAATGCAGAGACATTACTTTTCCAAGAAAGGTCCATCTGATCAAAGGAGTGGTTTTTCCACTAGTCATGTATGGATGTGAGAGTTGGACCATAAAGAAATCTGAGCGCTGAAGAATTGATGCTTTTGAGCTGTGGTGTTGGAGAAGACTCTTGAGAGTCCCTTGGACTGCAAGGAGATCCAACCAGTCCATCCTAAAGGAAATCAGTCCTGAATACTAATTGGAAGGACTGATGCTGAAGCTGAAATTCCAATAATTTGGCCACCTGAGGTGAAGAACCGACTCAGGATAAGACCTTGATCGTGAGAAAGATTGAAGACAGCAAGAGAAGGGGATGACAGAGGATGAGATGGTTGGATGGCATCACTGACTCAATGGACATGAGTTGAGTAAGCTCTGGGAGTTGTTGGTGATGGACAAGGAATCTGGTGTACTGCAGTCCATGGGGTCGCAAAGAGTCAGACATGACTGAGTGACTGAACTGAACTGAACTGTATATATATATATATTATAAATTACACACACATTATGAGAGATAGAGAAAATCATGCCTATTAGTAGTAGTATTTCCAAGGTCAGCTGAAATCTTGAAAGAGCAGAAGCATAATAATGACTGAGATTATCATTAAAGGAAGGTAAAAGGATGCTCACTGATGTCATGGTCCAGACCAGGATCTTCTTAAAACCAGCCAGAGTCCTTCTCAGATTGGCCTTTGGGGTATGAAGGCAGATAACATTTGAAGATGAATCCAATTGCTATTCCTCCTTTGCCCTTAAAATATCATAGTGAAGAAATCTGTGCACTTTGGCTGGAATCCTGTTTCCCCTGTTATGCCCTGAGTGATCTTTGCGCTCTGAGCCTCAGTTTCTTTATCCATGAAAAGAGGAGCGTAATTCTGCAATTTAGCAAGCATCTACCCAGGACACATGATGCCTTCTCCTTTCTTGCCAGGTACCCTCAATCACATTGATAACTTTGGGATTTGGGAAAAGACGTCAGTGCACACAGGAAAGAAAAGCCCTCTGTCTATGAAAGACGTGTTTCTGGAAGGACAAACATTCCTTGTCTGGCTCTGCCTGTCCCCTCCCCACTATACTACGAGTGCTCGGAAGGGTGTGGCTTATGATGGTGAACAGAGGTAGCCAGATTTTTTCCCCCATAATGTCAGCTCATTTGTTAGCAGCTTTCTTTTGGAGGTGGAATACTTAGCAGCATTTTTCCTTAACTGGAAACTTTAGTCCACAATTACCAGAATAACAGAAAAAGCCAGATCCACATCTAATTGCACACTGCTGGGTCATGCACTTTCCTTCCAGTCATTGCCCCACTACTTTTTTGGTTACTATTGTTTTCAATACCTGGCCTGCTTCATTCATTCTAATTTCTTAGTTCTGAATTCATTAAGTATTAAGAAGCCTTGATAATGATTATCAACTCTTTGATTCTTCAATCATGTAAAACAAAACAAAATTTCAACATGTATGTTCCCAGAGTAACATTCAACAATCCCATTGCTTCAAATATATATGTGTGTATATATATATATATATATATATATATATATATATATAAAATAAAGTATACACACAGTACGAGAGATAGAGAAAATCATGCCTATTAGTAGTATTATTTCCAAAGTCAGCTGAAATCTTGAAAGAGCAGAGCATAATAATGACTGAGATCATCATAAAAGGAAGGTAAAAGGATGGTCACTGATGTCATGGCCCAGACCAGGATACTCTCCAAACCAGTTTATTAACCATTGGTTAATAAAGCAATTTATTAACCATGTGGGGTTAATAAATTGCCCCACATGTATGGGATTAATAAACTGCTGACTCATCGTGCCAATATTGTACTGTATCAAGCTTGCTATTTTACGATGCTATTAACACTGGAAAATGAGTAAGTACAAGCCAATAAAATACTATCTGAGAGCTCTGGGATTTCAAAATAACTTGTTAAGCCTCGCTGAGTATAAAAATGGATCACGATGATATGCCACTGGGAGCAGGATTTTCTGCACTTGTGGGCGGTCAGATGAAATTTAGAAATTACTGCTCCGATTTCTGGATAAGAACACTACCATCATCCACTTCCCAGCAAATGTACCTTGACTTGTTAATTGCTTCACCACTCATTATTAATAATTGAAGACTTGAATGCATTCTTACTATGTAATCCAATTCCACCCTTACATTTACCACTCAGGTTAATATGAACAAGAATACTTCTCCTGAGGAAATGCATTAGTGCAACAACTCTGTGTTAAAAAATAAAAGCAAAGTTTACTACCAGTGGAAAGAAGAAATCTGTATTGGATCCAAAGGGTATATCAAGATAGTTGTAGCAGGGAGTGTGAAAAGGATGAATAGGGGGGAAACGAAATACTTACTGTGATCCAGACACATGCCACACATTATGTTGGGTATTTCATCTGAATTTGTCCTATGTAAAGCTGTCAATTAAGTGTCATTCCTGGTTTAGACACAAAGTACTTGGGCTTAGAAGATGTGCAGTAATCAAAGTAATAGAGTCAAATTCCTAGCTCAGGTTTTTCCTGGGAAGATTTAACAATTAATATCTAAATAAACAGAGATGTACTCTCTACTTAGAGAGGGAGAGAGGTGGGAATAGTGGAAATTTTATAAATCAGCCTGTGATGGTTAATTTTTTGTGTCAGCTTGACTAGGTCACCAGTTGCCTACACATCTGATGAAATATTATTTCTGAATGTGTCTGTTAGTGTGTTTCCTGTAGAGATTAGCAACTGGAACATTCTAAATAGTAGACTGAGTACAGAAGATTACCCTCCCCCAGTGTCAGTGGGCATCATCCAGTCCATTAAGGGCCTTAAGAAAACAGACAGGGAGAGACAAGGGGAATTCTCTCTCCACCTAGCTGTTGAGCCAGAATACTAGTCTTGCTGTTGTGCCTGGGACTGAGACTTAACCCATCATTGCTCCTGGTTCTCAGACCTCGGATGGAGACGGCAACTACCCCACAGCTATCCTAAATCTCTCTCCAGGTTTCTTTGGCTTGTATCTGGTAGATCATGGGAATTCTCTGTCTCCATAATAAGAGACAGTTCTTTGTATTAAATCTCCCTCTCTCTCCCTCTCTGTTTCTCTAAATAGAACCTCTATCTATCTATCTAAATATCTACATCTATGAAACTGAAAGTTTTAGTCATTCAGTCATGTCTGACTCTTTGCAACCCCATGGACTGTAGCCCACCAGGCTCACTTACTGATATATCAATTAGAGTATCGATTAGAGTACTGATATATTGATGAGTGGATATGATTTGGACAATTGGATGTGTATATCCATGGAAGTTCAGCTATATCAAAGAAAGTTCTGACAGATGATATGATTGCTCATCCACATAACAGTTGTTAAGTGCCCACCCTGTATCAGAACTACACTAGGTACTGGGAATAGAATGAAAAATATATTGTACACGCCCATGAGAAATTCATAGTCAAATTGAGATGCAAATGGGAAAATCAATGTTCACAATCAATAGAAGATAAAAAGATAGATATGTCTATAGATAAAGATTAACACTGAAAGCAACTAATGGAACCAGGAACATGGAGAAAATAGGGAAATGAGTGGAAAGATGATGGCTGAAAATTGGTAGTACTGATCTAACGGCATGCAAGGGAGGAGCAGACCCCAGAAGGAGGAGCTGACATTAATGAATGAAGAGTTTAAAAAGGAAACCAAGGAAGGAATGATATCCTTGGAGAATAGTCACACTGGTGGAAATGGCACATAACTTCCGAATGTCTTGAACCATAATTACTTTTCTCCTTTTAAAGATGATTGACACCTCCCAAAGGAACTCTTAGCTAAAATGCAGATATTTCCGGGAGAAAACGAAATTGTCTTCACTCAAGTGATCAGAAAGAGTATTATCAGAGTTCTCCACTTTTTTCCTAGAGAATATTCATTTCCCATATTGGTAGGTTAAAATTTAGAATTTATCTTCTGAAGATTCCTGACTTAAAGGAGCGAACTAACTATAAACCATGGGAATTCATGAATCAACCTGCCAAAGGCTGTAGATAGTAGGTGATGCTGAAAACAAACAGTCCTCCAGGGTATGATTTGTCATCAAAACTGATCTCAAAATCCACATTTATCCTCTATATTTGTTTTTCTTTTTTCTTATCTCTTTCTCCCCTTGCACATACATTTTTCACCTCTGTTGAGAGCATGGGAAATATTTTCAGACTATATTCTGTTCCATTCCATTTCCATTGGGAAAATATTTCTTTTTATTAATACAGATGTAGAATTTTCTAGTCTGAAATATTTTTGGTTGTTCTTGGAAGCTGGATATATCGTTTACTCACTGTCAGAACTTTTCCAGATGAATAAATGTATGTATTTTTAACCTCATACAAACTAAGGGGGCTTGGAGGACAGTTTACAATCTGGAGTGTCAGAGCCCAGCTTGGACTCGATCACTGGACTTGAGCATCAAACTACATATGGATTTGTAAACTCCTCCTGCTGAGAAGCTAGATCCAATAAGTGACATTGAGAAATGTGTGACTAGAAAATTACTGTGCTTTGCAAATTGCCTCATAGCTAAGAAGAGATAGCACATAGAGCAAGCTTAGTGTGTTCTGCATGTCTATGTGTGTGTCTCTATGCACGTCTGTGAGTGCACACACGTGGGTGTGCTTGTGTTTTTGTGTGTGTACGTAGATTCAAACTATAAGGATGAATGAGGAGCTCTTTCTTTGGGAGGAGGAGAGGGGAATAAGAGGAGGAGAAGGAAGGGGAGGAGGAAGAGGAGAGGAAGACCTCAGAGAGTAGGGTAGGAACTCAGATAACCCAAGAGAGCACCTCTGCTGCTGCTGCTGCTGCTAAGTCGCTTCAGTCGTGTCCGACTCTGTGTGACCCCATAGACGGCAGCTCACCAGGCTCCGCTGTCCCTGGGATTCTTCAGGCAAGAACACTGGAGTGGGTTGCCATTTCCTTCTCCAATGCATGAAAGTGAAAAGTGAAAGGGAAGTCGCTCAGTCGTGTCAGACTCTTCTCGACCCCATGGACCACAGCCCACCAGTCTCCTCCATCCATGGGATTTTCCAGGCAAGAGTACTGGACTGGGGAGAGAACACCTCTAGTAATCAGGTTTTCTTTTAAATTTTTTCCATAAGCTTGAAGAATATTTTGCATGTTTCAAGATTATGTTTATTATTATTGTTATTCCTATAGTTGGTGCCCAAATTTCAGTAAAATCTGAGACAAAAGATTTGGTATTATTGGTTGTTGTTGCTGTTATTGTTGTTTAGTTGCTAAATCATGTCCGATTCTTTTGCAACCCAGGCCTGTAGACCACCAGGATCCTCTGGAATTCTCCAGGCAAGAATACTGGAGTTGATTGCCATTTCCTTCTCCAGAGAATCTTTCCAATCCAGGGATTGAACCTGGTCTTCTGCATTGACAGGCGGGTTCTTTACCACTGAGCCACCAGGGAAACCCAGTATATTGGTAGTTAAACTATATAAGGATGTTTACCTCCTATCCTCCTTCTGAGGAAACCAAAGTGCAAGTAGCCGCACTTCCATAAAGGAAACAGTGGACCTGATGTTACAGCATCAGAGATCAGAGCTCCAGGCAGGACTGAATGTGGGATGGAAAAATCATCTCAGCTTGTTCAGTCCCAGGAATGAGTCTGAAGGTCACAAGTATAACTGGGAAATACAGCGCTTCAGGTGAATGTAGTCTCACATTCAAGTTACGTAATTATGAGAGACATTCACTCTAAGTTGAACCTGAACTTGAATCACTCTCCAGTGAAAGCCAAACTTTTCTTTATTTGATGTGAGAAAATTAAATTTCAAAGGCATCTCCCAGTTTTCTGGCTTATTGTGTATATCTTTGCTGTAAATAACCTATCTCCAAGGTTTCTGATACTGGATGGAGAGCCTGCAGACTCAGAGCACTGAAGTGATCAAGTGACCATTCCCTTAAAAAGGACTCTTCTTCAAGTGGAAATGACCATTGATGTATGATTAAAGTAATGATTTTGATGGCTCTTAAGAAGTACTGCAAAGCTTAAGCAGACAGAAAGGATTCCAAGAATAGAAAGCTATTCTAGGAAACACTTAACTCCACCCCCAGACAGTATTTTAGAAAAAGCCAATAGTTGAAAACTAGTCAGATGAGCAAAACAGAGTTGCAGTGCTGTGTATCCCTGAGTACAGTGTTTGGAATTTGAAAGTTTTAAGAATGAATTCTAGCTCTTTAATTTACTATATTTATCTTTCTGATGATAATATCATATACATATCCTACATCACATCCTGTATATGTTTATATGCGGTACTTAACACATATCGTTTCTCCTCCATTTTCCTTTCCTTTCATATCTTCAACTGTTGATTCCTACTTTGTCTTCTCTAAGCCAAATGAGCTGTGTCTGTCTCCAAAATTTAGAGTCAATGAAAATGGTAAATAAGTAATCCAACATAAATGAAAATTAACTTCTCAAAGAAATAATATCACATAGTTTTAACTATATGCAGAATTTAAACTGATGGTATAATAATGCAAAATAAGAGAGAGAATAAGTGAATTGAACTGTTCTAAGGCCCTTTTCTTCATCAGCAGGAAAGTAGTAAAATTATTCATTTGTATTCTATTCTAATAAGGCATTTGTGTTTTCATCTCAAAGAAAACCTTTAAAAGTAAAATAATCTATAACTCGCTAATGAAAATGGGTCAAATAAAAATAAACTCCTTGATCAATCCTAAATAAGCAAATAACCAAGTAAAAACAACCAATTAATGAAATATATAGCATCAGTGGAAAATAGTATGAAGAAAATGAATTAGCTTAGAATTTCTAGAAAGTAATAGGTCTGGGCTTTGGGACAGATCTTCCAATGAGAGGACAGTTTTGCTAAGATTCAATTGGTAAACTGAAGCCAGATTTGCACAGATAGAAGGATAGAACATTGCATGCAGGAAGAAGAAAACTATGACGGTACAACTAAGCTTGGCATCTTAAAGGGACAGAAAGAAAGCTGTAGTGAAGCCAAGCTGGACCATCGTGCTCAGGCCAGAGCACCTGACTGCTAATATATTCACAGCCTACGATGCTGTCTCAGAGTACTATGGGATATTTTCAGCCCTAACTTATAGAGGAGGAGATTGACATGCTGAGCAAGTAAGTGAATTGAGTAGAATTATTGCATATATTTCTTTATTAATTTATTTTTATTTATTTATTTGACTTTACCCAGTCTTAGCTGTGGCACATGAGATCCTTTGCAGCTTGCAGGATCTTTTCCTTTTTTAGTTCCAGCATACAGACTCCTAGTTGTGGAATATAGGATCTAGTTCCCTGAACAGGGATCAAACCCAGGCCCCCTGCTTTGAAAGCATGGTGTCTTAGCCACTGGACTACCAGGGAAAGTCCCTGTGCATGTTTTCTTCAAATGCATGTTTTTCAGACAATTGTTTGAAACCAGTCTCTGCCACTGATGATAGCAATTTGAAAATTTGCTTCAGCCTCACCTGGGATTTCTTTGGAAGGAATGATGCTAAAGCTGAAACTCCAGTACTTTGGCCACCTCACGCGAAGGGTTGACTCATTGGAAAAGACTCTGATGCTGGGAGGGATTGGGGGCAGGAGGAGAAGGGGACGACAGAGGATGAGATGGCTGGATGGCATCACTGACTCGATGGACGTGAGTCTCAGTGAACTCCGGGAGTTGGTGAGGGACAGGGAGACCTGGCGTGCTGCGATTCATGGGGTCGCAAAGACTCAGACACGACTGAGCGACTGATCTGATCTGATCTCACCTTACTTATTTGTAAAATGGAGTTATCAATAGCATAAAACCAGGGTAAGATGTGCTGAGGACTAAATCCTGTTATGTAAAGTGTTCAGCAAAATGGCTGAAACCTATTACTAAGGGTTAGCTCATAAAATCATCATCTTAGATACCCCATATGATAGGAAATGGTATTCTAACCCAAAGTAGGTTTCACTAAGGTCTTTGTGTTCTCTATTTCACCTCACAGTCTCCTGAAAAACAAGATGACGTCGTGGAAGACAGTAAGTGCTGTAAAAGAAGCTGGGGCAGATGGCTATGAACCACAGCAGGGAGACAAGCCAAGTCCAGCCCTAGGGAGTCAGACTTCATTAAACACTTCCCAGAGGAGGGAATGTTTGAACTAGAACTTGGAAGATGAAGAATGTTGATTTCTCCCATTTCCTCCTCTAGACTTTTTCTATCAGAGTCGTTTATTTAGAACTCAGTTACATTCTTTCCGGCAAGAGAGCTAAGTATGGTTTCATCTTCGAAGGAATGTAACTGCTTATGTATTCTCAGATAGTTGTTTCTTATTGTCATGGCCTGTTTCACTTTTTAATCCCTTAAGAACAGGAAGCTTTGTCAGAGATAGTTCATATTTATTTTCATCATAACAAAGTGCCTGACACTAAACTGACGTGATGATGTAAAAGTTCTTCCAATGGCATTGGCAGATGGTAGGCACTCAATAAGGATAGCTGAGTTAAAGCACATAGTTAACATTTTTATACTTACTAAATTGATCTTGGACATGATAAATTGATGGTAGAGATATCACACTGGTAGCATGAATATAAAAATGGAAGGGAAATGAATATAGAATGATGGATGGGTGCAGAAATAGATGACTATACAGGTCAGGTGGTTGAACGATTAGAAAATGGGAAAATACCAGTGGCTTATTGACTTTTCCAATGACTTTCATTGATTGGGGTAACATGTTTGAGCTATGCCGATGTTTTCAGATTTCTAAAGGATGTGGAAAGAGGCTTAGAAAATTCATTTATTTCAACTTTTCTCCTAACTGCTATTGAAATGATAAATGCTTGTTCTGTTCTCTGAGACTTTTGGTCCCAGGGCAACATCAATTAACTAGGATACCACATCAAGTTTCACATATTTTTTCAATTTCTCCAGCCTCGCCATCTTTCTTTTTAAAAAAATTTTTATTGGAGTACAATTGATTTATACTGTAGTGTCCATTTCTGCTATACAGCAAAGTGAATCAGTTGTGCAAGTCACTCAGTTGTGTCCGACTCTTTGTGACTGCCCTAGACTGTAGATGGTCAGGCTCTTCTGCTCATGGAATTCTCCAGGCAAGAATACTGGAGTGGGTAGCCATTCTCTTCTCCAGGGGATCTTCCTGACCCAGGGGTTGAACCCAGGTCTTCCGGAATGCAGGCAGATTCTTTACTGTCTAAGCCACCAGGGAAGCCTGAATCAGTTGCGTATACTTCTGCATATATCCACTCTTTTTTAGATTCTTTCCCCATACAGGTGATTACAGAGTATTGAGTATATTTCCTTGTGCTTTCCAGTGGGTTCTTATTAGTTATGAGCTTACAGTATTTAAGGAAGAGAAAAGTACACTGTTATGAGCTGAATTGTATGGCACCCCACTCCAGTACTCTTGCCTGGAAAATCCCATGGACGGAGGGCCTGGTGGGCTGTAGTCCATGGGGTCAGTAAGAGTCAGACACGACTGAGCGACTTCACTTCACCTTCATCCTGACCCCACAAATTCCTATGTCAAAGTCCCATTGGATTTGGAACCACCAATACCTTGGAAAGCAATAAATAAATTAAAAAAAAAAAAGAAAGCAACTGTATTTGGCAATAGGGTCTTTAAAGAGATGTTAAAATGAGGTCATTAAAGTCTTCCCTGTCTTTCTTTTTTCCTGTCATAGAAAATGATTCAGTATGTCAAGATAGGAGTAAACAATCTCCCAAGAAGTATAATAACATAGAAAATCTTTTACAAACAGAAGGTAAAGTTGATTGATTACTCTCTGAGCCACCAGGGAACTCCCCTTGATTAGAAAGAGTAGCTGTTAATGTCTTGATTTCTCTGAAAATCCATGTATGAAATGGAATCATAAAGCCAACTTAGACATCTTAGAGCAGGGGTCCCCAACCTCTGAGCCACTGACTGGTGCCTCATGTCAGATCACGAGCAGCATTAGATTAGAAATAAACTGCATAATAAATATAATGAGCTTGAATCATCCCAAAACCATCCCCCTGACCCCCTAGTCTGTGGAAAAATTATCTTCCATGAAACTGATCCAAAAATGTTGGGTACTGCTGTCTTATAGCATTTTGCAAGCTACATGAATATGCTCATATATTGTTTGACTTTTATTTATCATCTCTAGCTCAGCGAGGTGACGTGATTGACTGAGGTTCACACATCTGAAAGTCAAATGAGAAGCTAGGATCCTGAACCCTGCGTGTTGTGATTTTTCTTCTACAAAAGTACTTAGTGGCCTTGTCTCTCATGTTCCAGAATCTTTTATCAACGGGAAATATACCTCCTGAACCAGAGACAGTCTGAGAATCTGGATTTCACTTTTATCCAGTTCTGAGTCCTCAAGTTCCCCCAACAGCAAGACTGCAAGTGCTAGCTCGGGACAATGCACATGTTAATATGCCCGATTTCAGTGATATCCAACAGACTATGGCATTTTAGGACGGCAAGTGTGAAAGCCATGTCCAATGGATCACTTGTGTGCTAAAGCATTTCCAAGAACTTCCATATCTTACAGCAACAGTTCTCCAAATTAGTGGACATTAAAATCCCCCAAGGAATGTCTCAGTCCCCATCCTGAGAGACTGTTCTGGGTTTAAGTCTTATTGCCGTCTATGGGGTCGCACAGAGTCGGACACGACTGAAGCGACTTAGCAGCGGCAGCAGTCACATGTGTTTGGGGGCTGTATTAGTCTGATGCAGAAGATCCCAGGTGTCCTTTATGAAAACTTATTTGCATAATAAGGGCCAACATGACATTTATATCCTTCTATTTCTTTGTCCTTGCCTGTTTCTTCAGTCTCAAATCCCGTCTCTTCCTACTTTGGCACTGACGACCCACCAATGCCAAATTGTTTATGGACTCTTAAAACACATTCTCTTCACCATCCATTCCTTTGTTCAGGTCAACATCTTACCACCTCCTTCCAGCCTTGACAGAAGTTCCCTTTCTCCTCTTCACATACTCCCATGCATTCCTTAGGACCCAGCTCAGCCACCTTCCAGATGTACCCCTCACTAAACACCCACACTATTTTACAGTAATCTATGAATTGCTCATCACCCCAACTAGATGACAGTCTCCCTGAGGTCAAAGGCTGCATTTCTGTCATCTCTGCTTTGTATCCTCTGAACCTAGAATAGAGCTTGACACAAGATGAATTATTTATGAATTAAATTAGTGTTTTACAACCTTGGTTATAATCACAATCACCCAAGGATCTTTAACAAAATACACATGTGTAGGCTCCACATCCAAATATCTGATTTTAATTAGTCTCTGATGGTACACCAACATGGTTGATTTTAAAACTGTTTTGGCGGGGGGGCGTGGTTCATGTGCTCCCAGAGTTAAAAACCACCAAATTAAATTCAGTTTGTTTTTAATTCTGGCCCCTGTAGCTTACCCAGATGTCAGTCCTCCATTCCCATAGTTTCGGAAGTTCCTTCGTAATTTTTTTAACCATAATGCCATTCATTTAATATTGTCATGTGTTTATCTTTTCTACGAAATTCAATTCTACTAATTCAAGATCCTAAAGATCAAAGACTGTGTCCATCCCATTAACAATTGCATATTCAGTACATGGGTTTCCCAGATGTCACAGTAGTAAAAGAATTCACCTGCCAGTGCAGGAAATACAAGAGACATGGGTTTGATCCCTGGGTTGGGAAGATTCCCCTGGAGCAGGAAATGGCAACCTGCTCCAATATTCTTGCCTGCCTGGAAAATTCCATGGACAGGGGAGCCTGGTGGGCTACAGTCCTTGGGGGTCTCACAGAGTCAGACATGACTGAGCACAGCAGCATTCAGTATATAACACAGACTGCCACAAAGCAGAGACCAAAATTAAAATTGTGTAAATAAATGACATGGCTAAACCCCCAAATATGTAAATATTTTCCTTATTGGGTAAACCCATTAAGCAAAAATTCATGAAAGATGTGTGTACTCAAGGAGGAGGATGGGAGAATTTCTTTCACACTCAATGGAAGAATTTCTCATGGTGGATCCCAGCTGAAGAGCACTTGGAGATTCTTTTGTGTACTTGGCTTTCCCATTGCACAACTGGCAAATGAAGACTATCTCTAGAGGCTTTCCTCTTGGCTAAGAATCATTTTCCATAGCTTTCCAGCTCAGAAGTCCACCTACAGAGTCAGCCAAACATCCCAGGGGCCCTAGCAGTTGCTGGAGAACCAGTTCCTGCCCAAAGGCCATCCACATCTCCACAAATAACCTAATTTCATCCCTTCTTATGGCTGAGTAATATTCCATATATATATATATACCATGAGTGCGTGCTAAGTCACTTCAGATCAGATCAGATCAGATCAGTCGCTCAGTCGTGTCTGACTCTTTGCGACCCCATGAATGGCAGCACGCCAGGCCTCCCTGTCCATCACCAACTCCCGGAGTTCACTCAGACTCACGTCCATCGAGTCAGTGATGCCATCCAGCCATCTCATCCTCTGTCGTCCCCTTCTCCTCCTGCCCCCAATCCCTCCCAGCATCAGAGTCACTTCAGTCATGTCCAATTCTTTGCGACCCCATGGACTGTAGCCCACCAGTCTCCTTTGCCCATGGGATTTTTCAGGCAAGAATACAGGAGTGGGTTGCTCTGCCCTCCTCCAGGAGATCTTCTCGACCCAAGGATCAGACCAGTGTATCTTACATCTCCTGCATTGGCAGGTGGTTCTTTACCACTAGAGCCACCTGCGACATCTTCTTTATCCAATCATCTGCTGATAGAGTTAGGACATGATGCTTCCATGTCCTGGCTATAATCAACCTTCAAAAACCAGTTCACAATGCATCTTCCAGGAACCTCTATTGATTTTCCATTTTACTCCAAACAACACTTCCCTTGAGCACTCAAGTGGGAAATACCCCATTGCTGATGGCATGCTTTTCTCACTGTGCAAAAAGAAAGCATGAGGAGTAGTAGTGCTTGCCAACATACCTTCTACCTGGTGTGGGCTTTCCTTTGCACAAAGGGGCCTGCTCACCATGCCCTGTACTCACATGGTTTGTCATCACCGAAGGAGCCCTTTGTCCTATTTTAAACAAAGACCTATGCGGCAGCAGCCCTCCCTTTTGCTTCTATAACATCTTGAAGCGCCCCTTGATTATAGCACTTGGGACTCTGATTAGTATTTGTCTTCTATTTCTGCAAGTACCCTGTGGGTTTGTTGAGGTTGAGGACTTAGCCTTACTAATCTCTGTGTACTCTCAAGTACACTGCTTGGGTCAAAGGAAGCATAAAAAGGATTTGTCAAATCAATGAAATAGTAAACGTAGAGAATCTCCAAACGCATTGCTAATGTCCAGCCCACTGACTCACTCAATCACACATCCATTCATTTATTTTTCATTCATTTATTTTTCATTCAAGTATTTTCAATTATATGAGCCACTCTGGGCCTCACTTATAGAATGGAAATAATGATCTCTCCTCTGATTATATCATTTGAAAGTTGAGAATCAAAAGAGATAATGTTATAAAGATACCTTTCAAACAGTAAAATAGAAAAAGCCATGTGGGTGAGAAAGATTTTCAGACATGTATTTTGACATTGTTTTGTCCATGGAATTTTGGCATATGTGAATATTACAATTTAAAGCAGCAATAGCCATGCAGATTTCACAAAGCTAGGTATTTCACAGAAACAAAATTCTGTGGTTAGTTAAATTTTGAAAACAATGCATTTTTAAAGTTAATCTTTTTAATTGAAAGATCTTCAGAACCTTTGATATGGAAAGGCCATCATTCTACACCTCTAAGGGGTGATAGATTGAGCAGATTCTCCAAACTTAATTGACCAGAGAATCTTATTGATCATAAATTAGCTAATAAACCAGTCCCTCACCCTCCAACCTACCCCCACAACATATTTTTGACAAAAAGTCCAGGAAAGGATTCTGTCCAGACACATTGTCCCCGGGAAATTTGGCACCAAATTTCACCTGGCAGAAGGAAAATCCTTCCAGGTTTTTAAAATAAAAAAATTTCAGAAAGCTAATGAAAATCTCAAAAGAGGCAGTGGAGTATATTAGATTATTTCCCTGAAGCTCAGTAAAGCCACAATATATTTTTAAACAAATTTAGTTTTATAACCACAACTGTATTTTGAAATATTTGAGATCCAATGCAGCCACAGTTTTCCAGATCACCTTTGCCCTTCACTGTATTTCTCCATCTTTCTTAGCTCTCAACCACTTAAAGATGAATTCTCTGCTGGGTGAAGCCCATCTAGAAAGTTATTGTAAATGGACTTGTTTCAACAAGATACAGCTACAGGAATCATTGCTTCGTGTCAAGCCAATTTACTCAATGTTTTCCCCAGATATGTGTTCAGTCAGTTTCTATCCTTTTGCTCATGTCATCCCCTCAACAGAAATGCTCCCTTTTTTTTTTTTTAATTTTATTTTTAAACTTTACAATATTGTATTAGTTTTGCCAAATATCGAAATGAATCCGCCACAGATATACCTGTGTTCCCTATTCTGAACCCTCCTCCCTTCTCCCTCCCCATACCCTCCCTCTGGGTCATCCCAGTGCACCAGTCCCAAGCATCCAGTATCGTGCATTGAACTTGGACTGGCGACTTGTTTCATACATGATATTATACATGTTTCAATGCCATTCTCTCAAATCTCCCCATTTTTTATTTTTTTATTTTTGGCTGCACCCAGCAGTATGTGGGAACTTCATTCCCCGGCTAGGGATTGAACCCAGGCCCTCTGCAGTGGAAACATAGAGGCTTAATTTTATGCTTCATTCTTCTTTTTCCTCTTTTCTCCCCGTATTTTTTCTGTACTCTTTCCATCCACCCACCTCAAAATATTTATCTGATACTGTGTGAGGTGATCAGGATACCAACACCTAACAACCAAGATTTATTCTTTGGTTTCAAGAAGTTTAAGTAAATGAATATGTTGAGAGACTGAATATACAAATAAACAATGGCCAGACCATATGTTAAAACAGAATTATGACCCTAAACCATAGCAACCTTCCCAAGAAGTCAGCCTCTTCTCTATACTAAACAATCCTGAAAGCCAGTCCATTATAAGTCAGATGGCAATCTCTAGTGATGTTCCAGGAAGCTAAATAATAACTTCTGTAATTGGCCCCAAATAGCCAAGACAGGATTAGTAACCAAAAGCTTTCCTAACTTTTGTCCGTGTTTCTAGCTTAGGACCAAGCAGAGAAGGCCAAATATGCATCCCTTTTCACAAATCACATAGGATGCCCATCCTTAGTTAGCCCACCTACAGTTTCACCATGCCAATAGCCTCTGCTCAGAACACACCTGAAAACTTATTTTTTCCCCACTGTGAAGTTTTCCAGTTTTCCCACTCCTCTGCCTGCCTTTGAGTCTCTGCCAAAACCAAGTAATGGAGGCTGACTCCTTTGCTCAGAAGAAATAGCCTTTGCTTCTCTCATTTGGTTGTTTTTTAATTCCAAAGTGTGAACAATAAAATTTGCAATGCAATATACTCAACTCGTTGTTATACTTGCCTCTTCTGTAACAGTGTTCACTGTTGGTGGGGAAGGCATTTTCATGCACATTAGCTGCCCATTCAGAAAACTAAGATCATGACATCCGGTCCCATCACTTCATGCGAAAGAGATGGGAAAACAGTGGAAACAGTGTCAGACTTTTTTTTTGCGGGGGGGCTCAAAAATCACTGCAGATGGTGATTGCAGCCATGAAATTAAGACACTTGCTCCTTGGAAGGAAAGTTATGACCAACCTAGATAGCATATTAAAAAACAGAGACGTTACTTTGCCAACAAAGGTCCCTCTAGTTAAGACTGTGGTTTTTCCTGTGGTCATGTATGGATGTGAAAGTTGGACTTTGAAGAAGGCTGAGCACCAAAGAATTGATGCTTTTGAACTGTGGTGTTTGAGAAGACTCTTGAGAGTCCCTTGGACTGCAAGGAGATCTAACCAGTCCATTCTAAAGGAGATTGGTCCTGGGTGTTCATTGGAAGGACTGATGCCAAAGCTGAAACTCCAATACTTTGGCCACCTGATGCGAAGAGTTGACTCATTGGAAAAGACCCTCATGCTGGGAGGGATTGGGGACAGGAGGAGAAGGGGACAACAGAGGATGAGATGGCTGGATGGCATCACCGACTTGATGGACATGAGTCTGAGTAAACTCTGGGAGTTGGTGATGGACAGGGAGGCCTGGCATGCTGCGATTTGTGGGGTCGCAAACAGTCGGACACGACTGAGCGACTGAACTGAACTGAGCTGCCCATAGCCTTTGAACTGACCACAACCCTTAAAATGACTTGACGGATGAGTCTCTCATCTCTCAAGTAGATGATGAGCTATCCAGTGGTGGGTACTGCATCAACACCTTCTCCTCTTGATGTCCAACACAACGTTTGCATAAAGCAGGTATTTAGTTGGAAGAATTAAAAAGGAATAAAGGAATAAGCCCTTGAATCATCAAGACTTTTACATGGGTAGAGCATTTTCACATACACAGTTGACTCTGCTCTGAAAAAAAAAGTCTGTGAGATAGTTACAATCTCAAGCTATATTTTAGATATAAGGAAGTTGAGTTTCATTTCAGTTCAGTTCAGTCACACAGTCATGCCCGACTCTATGCAACCCCATGGACTGCAGCATGCCAGGCTTCCCTGTCCATTACCAACTCCTAGAGCCTACTCAAACTCATGTTCATCACATCGGTGATGCCATCCAACCATCTCATCATCTGTCATCCCCTTTTCCGCACCTTCAATCTTTCCCAGCATCAGGGTTTCAGGGGGTGTTTAATAACATTCAAAGTGAGAATGATAAAGCAAGTGATAGGTATTGAAGTTTTGGGTGCCTAAATCCCTTAGTTTGGGGTTCTTTTTGTTTGTGTGTGTGTGTGTGTGCACTTTTGACCACACTGAACAGCACATGGAACTTCCCTGACCAGGGATTGAACCCATGTCTCCTGCAGCAGAAGCACAGAGTCTTAACCACTGGACCACTAAGGAAACACTAAATCCCTTAGCTTTCTATTTCTTCATTGCTGATCATTTTCAAAACTGCTTTAATAGAAAGGGAACAGGTAGTTTGTGGAATAGAGACTATATTTGATGCATTTAATACTCACTTCCTTTTTAAAAACTCCGTTGTTATCCCCCAGAAACTAGCCCCGACCCAGGTTTCATTTACTGCAGCAAAAGTACAAATTGTGAAGGCAAAGACCAATAATGTTGGTTGAGTTGCTAAGATACCCAGAGCATTGTTAAATATGCCAGGTCACTATCCTACAGAGAGACCAGTAATATGTCATGTCTCCATAGTAACTTGCTATGAACAGGATGTGAGTTGAAAATAGAGGAAACTATGAGAATGTTCATCAGTAACAGTTAAACCAGAAGAATGCTGAGTAACAAATCATTTGATAATGTTAAAATCCTCAGAAAGAAATAGTTGGCAAAGCATGAGCTTTGGGATCTAAGAGACTGGGTTGAAATCATGACTCCCTCTATTGAACGTTATAAGACCAAGATAAAAATCTCTAAACTGTATGTTCCCAAGCTGAGAAGTAGAAAATGTTGTCTTGCCCTACTTAATTCTCAGGGAGTTGTGAATTAAGGGCTGAACAGGTATAAAATACATTTAAAGAATCATTAACATAACTGTCTTTAAAAATGCACATAGTCTTACATAATCTGAGAAAGTAAATAAAAGTCCATCCTCATTTCTCAGTGGTTCATACTATGCAGCAGAATTTTCTATTTGCAGTAGATTATCCTTTAAATTTTGCAAGGTTGGACTGATGTTAAATTAATTGGTTGTTGGCTGGAAAGAGCATACATTTGGAGCTTTGAAACCTAAATTGCAGCCCATCATTCCCCTAATGATTTATATGATCCTGAGCAGGTCGTCTGGTCTTTTAAACCTCAATTTCTTTATTTGTAAAGTAACAGTGGTAATATTAAGAGGTACCACCCTTAGACTATGACAAGTGGGGCCCTGTCTGAATCCAGTGCCTCAGTGGGCCCAGTGCTTTGGAGTGGTTCCTTGCAGTTTTCTAAGTCCCCTTCCAGTGCCTAGAACCTGCTAAGGCCAGCAGTGCAACACAGACAGAGGATCCTAATCCCAGACCAGGACATGTGGACCTCGGTCACCACTGCTCCAATTCAGAGCACTATCTGACCATCTTCCTTGCGTGGAGTCAACCAGATATCCCTAGTTGTTCTGGAATTTGTACCTGAGAAGTTATCATAGCACCTGCCTCAGTTCCAGGAGCATTGTCTGGTGAACAGATCGTTCCACTGGCCAGGGTGGTTGTTCTTTCACAGGATGGGGCAAGATTGAGCTGTAGGAACCATACTACATGCTGAGTTAGAGTGACTATCACTCATCTTGAGCACAGGACAAGTTCAGGGCTCTAGGCTAACAACTTGTTAACAACAAGTTAACAACAAGGGTTCTCCCAATTCTTGAACTTGAGCCACATATGTAAACCCAAGCATCAGCTCTCACCCGTACATGTGTCAACAATGGAATATCTTCCTGCCTACACATCTCAGGGTGGCTGGGCTAGATGTATGTATTTTTCACCCCATATCCCCTCTGCCGCTGACACCAGGTCATCCACACCCTCACAGGCTCTGAGCCACATGCCAGGTGTCAACATGCCTGTCCTGCAAGGTCTTTGGAAATCATTGCTCTGCAACATCAAGGAACCCTCCCAACTGTTGCATCTCTGATCCATGCAGTGCTCTCCCCAGCATGGGTCTTAATTCATTCTGGATAAAAGATAAACATGTACTGCGTAAACTGGACTGGATCTCTTGCCCTGCCCACATTCTTT
The DNA here is from genome assembly GCF_029378745.1 of Bos indicus. NCBI lineage: Eukaryota > Metazoa > Chordata > Mammalia > Artiodactyla > Bovidae > Bos > Bos indicus. The sequence continues at coordinate 9,530,544 of NC_091773.1, read as the reverse complement.
CTTGTTGGTTGCTATTTATGGGAGGCAAGAGCGTGCTCAGCATCAAAAAATAACACATCTAGGAATGCAATGATTAGGGCCCTAAGAGTTCAAGAGAAGGCATGGTTGAAAGATATATTGTTCTACCTTTGTGCTATGAAATTCTTAACAGTTAATACATCATGATCATAAACTAAATTATCATTCAAATTTTCCCGCTTGATTTCAGTAAGATGTACATGTGTGGTCATCATATGGGAAATCACCCGAGTCCAAGATCCGTGAATGCCTTGGAGAATGATGTATCATCAGTAGAGTTATAACGAGTTGTTGTTGTTATTGTTTAGTCAGTCGTGTCTGACTCTTTCAGGACACCAGGGACTGTAGCCCACCAGGCTCCTCTGTCCATGGGATTTTCCAGGAAAGAATACTGGAATGGGTTGTCATTTGCTTCTCCAGGGGATCTTCCCAACCTAAGGATTGAACTTGTGTCTCCTGCATTGCAAGCAGATTCTTTACCTCTGAGCCACCAGGGAAGCCAGCTATAACTGGTAACCAGCTGTAAATTACATTAGGGAATTGCACATGCAAAAGGATCTACATATTCCAATACAAACAGAGTCCAGAGAACCATGACATTATGAGTATGCTACATTTTACTTGCAGTGGGTAATATGAAGTTTGGCAATAATGGCACATTTGACAATAAAGATTGTAAAGCGATATCTTCTAGACATTAACATAAAGAGATGGTGCCCATCTACTATGAAGATCTTTATGTACAATGATGAAACAATAAACAAATACATAAATACACATCTGTAACCATTACTCCAAATCTTCTTTGATAAAACACTGTGCTTTAAGTAGACCCATTCATTTTATAATATATGTTTTAACTAAATTGCATATGTAGACAAAAATCCCACCAAAAATATTCACACAGGGCCTCATATATTACAGGGTGACCCTGATACTGACTATGCTTTTGCCAGAGGATATTAAAAATACTACTACTAATAAAACAAGTTAATAAGTTGTTCCTGACACATGCATCACCCCCTATAGCTGAGAAAAACTGACTCTTCCCATTTTTATGTCACTTATCTTCTTATTCACAGTGCCGGGGACACAACACAGCATCTGCCTCCTGACATGTGTCTATCATCTTCAAGCACTATGAACTTCAGGACAGTGGCACATACAATTCTTTTCTGAATCCCCAGCACTTATCATAAAACCTGGTGCTGCATAAGCAGTCAATGAATGTTTGATGAATGAATGAATAAAAAATGAATTAATTTATAAATTATAAAGTGAGATAGAAATGGAAATATTATTACAGTAATATTATTTCCTGGCAGGATTATCCTTTAGGATAAGATAAGCTAAAATGCTGAACTGCTGAAAGGATGCAAAGATACAGAATTCATTTTTCCAAGGAAAAAAAAATAGCTTTATAAAATATTCAATAGCAGGCACCTTAAACCAAATGTTCCTTTGAAACTTAATCATCCTTAGAATCAGCTAGAGTGTCCTATAAACATACAGATTCCTAGACCCCATTCCAATTCTACTGGATCAAGATCTCTGGTCTTGTGCTTGGGGAGGAATATGCACACTTAAGATGTTTTCTAGTTGATATTTGAAACTTATTTCTATAGACTACTATTTTCAGTGTGAGATTTGCTATTCAGTTTCTGAATTGAGCAAATTCTTAAACCTTTGATTAGAAAGGAAATAGAATTCAATATTGGGAAACTCCATGAATCATAAATTGGTATGTGTATCTCAATACCCACAGTAGATTTTTAGAAGCTATTATAGCGTTTCTTATTGCTTTGAAATAACTAGATTTCTTACATTTTATAGTTATTGCATATGATAATACTTTTCTTATTGTCTATAGTGTAAGCTCCATGAGGAAATGAACTATACATATTTTGTTTATCACTGTGAATACAGCTGCTAGCACAATTCCTAGCCTTTGTAAATGTTTGAGTGAATCCATGAGTTAGTAAGTATGACTGAATGAGTCGAAAACAAATGAAGAAAATACCTTCATCTGATGGTAATTCTACTACATTTAATCCATTTTTTACCTTTTGTTAGATGAAGATATTTTTTCCTGCTGGCATTTCTCTTTCTTCTCAATTGTTCCTCAAGAAAGGAAAAGTGCTTTCCTGTAACTATATCAACACGGCCCACTGACTCCACATGTTGTCTAGCAGATTGATGATCCACGGCTGACCAGTTGCACACTTACAGTCTGCCTCTTCCTTGATTTTCCTACTTCTTCTGTTTCAGGTAAGTCACATGACCCAGATTCCAAAAGCTGCCACAGGAGCTAACCCAAGTATAGAGGGGAATTAACTTCCTATGGGTCAGAATTTGAACAGTGGGGCAGGAGAAAGGAGGGAGCCTACAGTTAATATTCCCTCCAATAGATTTCTTCCATAACACCTTACTGTTTAGGCAGAAAGGCACAAAAATGCCCACATGACCAGATCAGTTCAGTTCAGTTCAGTTCAGTCGCTCATTCGTGTCCGACTCTTTGCGACCCCATGAATCATAGCACGACAGGCCTCCCTGTCCATTACCAACTCCTGGAGTTCACCCAGACTCACATCCATCGAGTCAGTGATGCCATCCAGCCATTTTCTCCTCTGTCGTCCCCTTCTCCTCCTACCCCCAATCCCTCCCAGCATCAGAGTCTTTTCCAATGAGTCAACTCTTCACATGAGGTGATAGATACACCTTAATAGCAACAAACTAAGTCTCTTCGTGGCTCTGAGGAAATATTGTCCAGTGTGATTCAATCAGTTCAGTTCAGTCATTCACTCGTGTCTGACATTTTTTGACCCCATGGACTGCAGATGCCAGGCCTCCCTGTCCATCACCAACTCCCGGAGTTCACCAAAACTCATGTTCATCGAGTCAGTGATGCCATCCAACCATCTTATCCTTTGTCATCCCCTTCTTCTCCCACTTTCAATCATTTCCAGCATCAGGGTCTTTCCAAATGAGTCAGCTCTTCACATCAGGTGGTCAAAGTATTGGAGTTTCAGCTTCAACATAAGTCCTTCCAATGAACACTCAGGACTGATCTCCTTTAGGATAGACTGGTTGGATCTCCTTGCAGTCCAAGGGACTCTCAAGAGTCTTCTCCAACACCACAGTTCAAAAGCATCAATTCTTCGGTGCTCAGCTTTCTTCACAGTCCAACTCTCACATCCATACATGATCATTGAAAAAAACCATAGCCTTGACTAGATGGACCTTTGTTGACAAAGTAATGTGTCTGCATTTTAATATGCTGTCTAAGTTGGTCATAATTTTCCTTCCAAGGAGTAAGCGTCTTTTAATTTCATGGCTACAGTCACCATCTGCATTGATTTTGGAGCCCCCCCAAAATGAAGTCTGTCACTGTTTTCCCATCTATTTCCCATGAACTGATGGGACCAGATGCCATGATCTTAGTTTTCTGAATGTTGAGTTTTAAGCCAACTTTTTCACTCTCCTCTTTCACTTGCATCAAGAGGTTCTTTAGTTCTTCACTTTCTGCCATAAGGGTGGTGTTGTCTGCATATCTGAGGTTATTGATATTTCTCCCAGCAATCTTGGTTCCAGCCTGTGCTTCATCCAGCCCAGCGTTTCTCATGATGTACTCTGTATATAAGTTAAATAAGCAGGGTGACAATATACAGCCTTGACACACTCCTTTTCCTATTTGGAACCAGTCTGTTGTTCCATGTCCAGTTCTAACTTGCTTCCTGACCTGCATACAGATTTCTCAGGAAGCAGGTCAGGTGATCTGGTATTCCCATCTCTTTTAGAATTTTCCACAGTTTATTGTGATCCACACAGTCAAAGGCTTTGGCATAGTCAATAAAGCAGAAATAGATGTTTTTCTGGAATTCTCTTGCTTTTTTGATGATCCAGCAGATGTTGGCAATTTGATCTCTGGTTCCTCTGCCTTTTCTAAATCCAGTTTGAACATCTGGAAGTTCATGGCTCACGTATTGTTGAAGCCTGGCTTGAAGAATTTTGAGCGTTACTTTGGTAGTGTGTGAGATGAGTGCAATTGTGCTGTAGTTTGAGCATTCTTTGGCATTGCCTTTCTTAGGGATTGGAATGAAAACTGACTTTTTCCAGTCCTGTGACCACTGCTGAGTTTTCCAAATTTGCTGGCATATTGAGTGCAGCACTTTCACAGCATCATCTTTTAGGATTTGAAATAGCTCAACTGGAATTCCATCACCTCCACTAGCTTTGTTCATTGTGATGCTTCCTAGAACCCACTTGACTTCACATTCCAGGATATCTGGCTCTAGGTGAGTGATCACACCATCGTGATTATCTTGGTAGTGAAGATCTTTTTTGTACGGTTCTTCTGTGTATTCTTGCCACCTCTTCTTAATATCTTCTGCCTCTATTAGGCCCATATCATTTCTGTCCTTTATCGAGCCCATCTTTGCATGAAATGTTCCCTTGGTATCTCTAATTTTCTTGAAGAAATCTCTAGTCTTTCTCATTCTATTGTTTTTCTCTATTTCTTTGCATTGATCACTGAGGAAGGCTTTCTCATCTCTCCTTGCTATTCTTTGGAACTCTGCATTCAAATGGGTATATCTTTCCTTTTCTCCTTTGCCTTTCACTTCTCTTCTTTTCTCAGCTATTTGTAAGGCCTCTTCAAACAGCCATTTTGCCTTTCTGCATTTTTTTTTCTTGAGGATGGTCTTCATCCTTGCCTCCTGTACAATGTCATGAACCTCCATCCATAGTTCATCAGGCACTGTATCTATCAGATCTAGTTCCTTAAATCGGTTTCTCACTTCCACTGTGTTAACTGTAAGGGATTTGAGTTAGGTCATACCTGAATGGTCTAGTGGTTTTCCCTACTTTCTTCAATTTAAGTCTGAATTTGGCAATAAGGAGTCCATGATCTGAGTCACAGTCAGCTCCCGGTCTTGTTTTTGCTGACTGTATAGAGCTTCTCCAACTTTGGCTGCAAATAATATAATCAGTCTGTTTTGGTGTTGACGATCTGGTGATGTCCATGTCCATGGGTAGAGTCTTCTCTTGTATTGTTGGAAGAGGGTGTTTGCTAGAGTGCATTCTCTTGGGAAAACTCTATTAGTCTTTGCCCTGCTTCATTCTGTAATCCAAGGCCAAATTTGCTTTGTTACCCCAGGTGTTTCTTGACTTCTTACTTTTTCATTTCAGTCCCCTGTAATAAAAATGACAGCTTTTTTGGGTGTTAGTTCTAAAAGGTCTTGTAGGTCTTCATAGAACTGTTCAACTTCAGCTTCTTCAGCATTACTTGTCAGGGCACAGACTTAGATTACTGTAATATTAAATGGTTTGCCTTGGAAATGAACAGAGATCATTCTGTCATTTTTGAGATTGCATCCAAGTACTGTATTTCAGAGTCTTTGGTTGACTACGAGGGCTACTCCATTTCTTTGAAGGGATTCTTGCCCACAGTAGTAGATATAATGGTCATCATAGTTAAATTCACCCATTCCAGTCCATTTTAGTTCATTGATTCCTAAAATGTCGACGTTCACTCTTGCCATCTCCTGTTTGACCACTTCCAATTTACCTTGATGCATGGACCTAACATTCCAGGTTCCTATGCAATATTGCTCTTTACAGCATCGGACCTTGCCTCCATCACCAGTCACATCCACAATTGGGTGTTGTTTTTGCTTTGGCTCCATCTCTTTATTCTTTCTGGAGTTATTTCTCCACTGATCTCCAGTAGCATATTGGGCACCTACTGACTTCGGGAGTTCATCTATCAGTGTCATATCTTCTTGCCCTTTCATACTGTTCATGGGGTTCTCAAGGCAAGAATACTAAAGTGCTTTGCTGTTCCCTTCTCCAGTGTGATTAATGCATCATTTTTCATCTCTTCCTACTGTTCCACTACCTCACTTTTTTTCCCCTCCCTCTTCTCACCCTATTGTTGTACTTCTCAAATAAAGCATCCACACAAAATTCCTGCCTCAGGGTTTACTTCTAGGAAACCCTGCCTCAGATTATTGGTAACAAGAGTGGTTCAGGGACTTCCCTGGAGGTACAGTGGTTAAGACTTCACCTTCCATGCAAGCAGTATGGGTTCCTGGTTGGGAAATTGAGAACCCACATGTCTCATGGTCAAGAAATCAGAACATAAAAAAAATAGGCAATACTGTAACAAATTCAATAAAGGCTTTTTAAAATGGTGCACATCAAAGAAGTGTTTTATAAAAAAAATTTTTAAAAAAGTGGTTCTGCAAAGCAGACTGTTGGACAGGATTTGGGAACTGGCTTTCTCACTGCTCAGAAGGTAACAAAATCCCCGTTGCTAGAAGTAGGTGGGGTGCAGTGGCACATGAGTCCTGAGACTTTCATCTGTAGTTAATGGAATAAAGATGAGGCTTTGGGATTTTGAATACTTGTGATGCTTAATCAATTTGGTAGCAAAGTATAAGAATTGTGAGCAAAGTGACTTTTGGGAAGGAGGTGAGTACAAGAGACCTTGCCAAAAAACAAAACAAAACAAAACAAAAAAACAAAGATCCAGTGCTTCTAATTGCTGACTTACAGCATAATCTAAAATCTGGAATCTTTATGATGCATTCAAAGAGACGTTCATCCCTTGAAGCTAGAAGACAAGTAATGCAGTGAATCCGATTGCAGGGGTAATAACTGCAAAGAATATTAAATCAACAGTCTCAACAAGTCTCTTACATCAAAACTAGGGCCCTAATGGAGGAAAAAAAGGACTATTTAGACCCGGAATAGGGGTATTTGTATAGACAAGTCTGAAAATCTTTGAACTCCCTAATCCTCTGAAATCTTCTCATGGCAAGCTTTTTATTCTTTCCAAATGAGAACTTCTCTCACAAGAGTCATTTGAAACTGGTACCTTGTGAGATTATGCTTGATCTCCCATCACATACATTGTGCTTCTAGTCTAATAACGAGAATCAAGTCCAGGGAAGCCCCAGCAGAAATAGTCTACACACTAAAAGACCTGCAGGGTCTAGCTAATATGTCCTGGCAGAAAGTAGAGGAATACATGTGGAACTGGGTCTTGCTTATGGTAATCCAAGTAAAAATATAACACTAGGTAGGGGAGAATGCCCATTGACATGTGAATACTTACCCAAGATTTGAAATTCAATATCTTGACTACTCCAAATAGATGTCTTATACGAATGGTTCCTCAATGCATTGACTTAAGGATGACTTATAGTCAAACAAAATGGAAGTGCCAACATTTCTTTGGCATAATATCAAATGAGATGTTTTCATTAAATTTGGTTTTTCCATCAGCCCAGACCAACATATTTGCTGCCCTTGTGGACAAAGAGATCCTGCTTCCCTGGTGGCTCAGACAGTAAAGAATCTGCCTGCAATGCAGGAGAATAAGATTTGACCCCTGGGTCAGAAAGATCACCTGGAGAAGGGAATGGCAACCCACTCCAGTATTCTTGCCTGGAGAATCCCATCAACAAAGGAGCCTGGTGGGCTACAATCCATGATTGCAAAGATTCAGACACAACTGGGTGACTAACACTTCATGGCTACAACTCAGGTTGCTATAACCACCACAGTGAACATGACAAGGAACCACACATATAGCATCACCTGGAAAAGAGGGGCTGGCACATCAGCATAAGGGCTGGACTGTACCCACAGGGTCTCTAGTCTGTCTCACCAAAGGACAGCTCTTCCATTTGCCTGGAATCATGCAATGACCTGGGAAAAAAATGCTTCACAAGATGACATTTTTTTTTCTACAAGATTTTTCCCCATTACTCTTCATTGCATCCAGGCTAATAATGAGGTTACATCTCAACCCACTCTAAGTGAATACAATCCCTACTCTAGGGGAAATGGCCTCCACCAAAATAATTGTAGTACTTGACTGATACGTGCCACAGGGACTGTGGGGAATCCATTGATCTAGAGAGCTCATCTGTAACTCAAGAATTATGGTCTGGGAAGGACATGACATAGTTGGTTTGGCTGATTCCTTCAACTTTGTTGAATTCAACAGTGATGACTTACAGCAAAGGAACTGAAGATGTCATAGTACTGAGGAAAAATTCAAAATGATCAGGGAAGTAGGGATGTTTCAATGGATTTACTATATGCAACCACAAAACAGCATTCACTAGAAAAACCCAAGGATGCTTCTTCTACCAAGGCAATATGGAACATAATGAGGGGGCAAATGCCATCTTTATGTGTTCAGCAGAGACCTTGCTCTGTAGATTGGTGAAAGTGAAAGTGAAGTCACTCAGTCATGTCCAACTCTTTGCAACCAGATGGACTGTAGCCCACCAGGCTCCTTCATCCTTGGGATTTTCCGAGCAAGAGTAGTGGAGTGGACTGCCATTTCCTTCTCCAGAGGATCTCCCCAACCCAGGGATTGAACCCAGGTTTCCAGCATTGTAGGCAGATGCTTTACCATCTGAACCACCAGGGAAGTCCTAAAAAAGATTTTAAAGTGAAAGTCGCTCAGTTGTGTCTCACACTTTGTGACCCCATGGACTTCTCCAGGCCAGAATACTGGAATGAGTAGCCTTTCCCTTCTCCAGGAGATCTTCTCAACCCAGGGATTGAACCCAGGTCTCCTGCATTGCAGGCAGATTCTTTACCAGCTGAGCCAAAAGGGAAGCCCAACTGGTATTTGAGGCCAATTTCTAGTTTGGAATTGCCTACTTAGGGAAAGTCACTGATTTATTTGTCCTTAAATCCCCTTGAGCAGGTGTTGGTAGCTAAATAGGTGCTCAACAAATTCCTCCAATTTCCCTATATTTAAGCCAGGATACTAGAAACTATCTGAGCTACAGAGTTGAATTTAGATGAACTCTAGGCTCTGTATTTTTTTCTTTCTTCTACATCTATTTTTAAAACACTTACATTTTTAATGTATTTCTCCCCAATAAATTTTTATTTCCAGAATAATCTGCTTAAAATAATGTTCCCTACATGACCTCATGGCTGCCTATACATCTCTGTAATTCTCTGTTTTTTTCCCTTTGGCTCTGGATAGGAAAGAAAATAGAAACTTTGAGCTCTTTGGTCCATTAAAAGCAAAAAGAAGAAGCCACTGGAGTTCTTCTTTAGACTCTCTTCACTGTAATGGATGAAACTTTCTCGTTATTTTAAGCAAAGCACTACAAGGTGGTATATTTCTATGAAGCTGCACTATTTTGAAGGATGTCCAGGAGCTTTTCTTATTCCCTCAATAAAATCTCTTCCTACTTAAATTCTATTTATAATGACTCCCTCCATTCCCTCACCAAATGTTTGAATTTCAACTTATCTCAACACCTGAAAGCCCAGCTGTCTTTTGAGACAGAGAAAACCAGCCTTTTTAGAATCTGAATTGTCTGCTCACAGGACAGAGGAGAATTCAGGCTTGCTTGGCTCCCAGTGGCCCACCAATTAGGAACTTCTCAAGGTGGAATGTAAGTCTTTTTCCTATGTCTATCCCAGGCCAGCACTGGGCCAGCAACATAGGAAGCACTTGGTGAATCTTGGCTTGATTGTCCTTTGTGAATTAGACTTCTTGTAAATGTTTAAAATCAGCAGCATGTCATAAATAAGCATAACCAACTTTTTTTGAGTGCTTCCTGTGTTCTAGGGGCCTTACGTGTATTCTTTCATCTAACCCTCATAACATAATATTATCCCTAATTTTTAGATGATAGAAGAGAGGTACATTGTGGTTGAATGATCAGCCCATTACATGTAATGACGGTTTCAGCTTTCTAAATCTTAGGTTAATAAATGTGAGTTAAATCATTCATTCAATGAAGTATTCTTCAGCACTATACTGTGTGCCCAGAACTGTGCTGTGTGGTCAGAAACAGTGGCCCAAGACAAACCTGATCCTTGACTTCATTGAGATCACAAAGAATCAGTGATGACCAATGCCTATCATAGTCAGAGGTGCTGTTCAGCAGTCAATAAAACTAATGCCACCACTGCTAGTCATGACAACATCGTAGATTTGTGTAACCCTTTGAAATTTGCAAGTACTTCTGTGGGAATTAATGCATATATCCTGATGCAGAACAGACATCCTCCTTCTTACCTTAAAGATGGGAAAGTGGTGGCTGGCACAGGTTTGGGACTTGATTAAGGATCACAGAATTGGTCAATGGGAGAACCATGACTGGAATTAGGGATATAACTGTGCAGGCCAGATGTGAAGAGTTAAACTCCTCTGTTTGTGCACAAATAAAAGTGGAAATTGATTTACAGATAGTTTGCAGCATGTGGCGTATCAGAAAGAATACTGGATTTAAAGTCCTGCTACATCAATGGCCTGTGGTCTTGAAAAAGTCACTTAGTTTCTTTGTCTTTCATTGCCAGGTTTGGGAGATGAAAACTGAGCTAATTCAACTGGTGTATTCCTTCCCTCTGATCACACAGACGAACTAGAGAAGAATATGTAACCTAACCCAGTCCAATCACAGTAAACCTTAGAGAATACTACACATTTTGAAATAAGGACACCCTATTTTCTGCTGGATATAAAATCGAAGGCATACAGTGCTAAGGAATTATTGGCAACTGTATAAGGAAAATCAAATTCAGGTTGCAGCCTATCCAGATGAAGGCAGACCAAGGAGACAAGGAGCATACAAAAGCTTGATGACACTTATATGTGTCTCTGTATCATGCTGTGCCTGAAGCTGGAATTGCCAAAATACTTTTCAGTAACGTGAACATCCCATAACCAGTAACTGGTGTTTCTCACTTTAAACCAAGGTCTGCATGATTTAAAAGCTGCTACACTGCAATGTCAAGAGGTTCCTAGCTTCAAGTGTTCGTGGACTACGCTTCACATATGACAAAATCAATTTTCTCATGAGGTTAAGTTTCCTCTTGCCCTGCATAAAGGACTGCCTATTCTGTTAATTGTGCAAAACAAGAAAAGCAGGGAGGGATTTTTTAACTCATTGACTTCTGCCCAAAGCAAGAGGTATGGTCTATGGTCAAATGGTTGTTTTGGTAGATTTAACAAATCCTACAATTTCAGATTTAGGGCTGAGGATATCAGGTGTATCTTCAGTTCAGTTCAGTTCAGTCGCTCAGTCATGTCCGACTCTTTGTGACCCCATGAATCGCAGCACGCCAGGCTTCCCTGTCCATCACCAACTCCCGGAATTCACTCAAACTCATGTCCACCGAGTCGGTGATGCTATCCAACCATCTCATCCTCTGTCATCTCTTTCTCCTCCTGGCCCCAATCCCTCCCAGCATCAGAGTCTTTTCCAATGAGTCAACTCTTCGCATGAGGTGGCCAAAGTATTGGAGTTTCAGCTTTAGCATCAGTCCTTCCAAGGAACACCCAGGACTGATCTCCTTTAGAATGGACTGGTTGGATCTCCTTGCAGTCCAAGGGAAGAAGACAAGAGTCTTCTCCAACACCGCAGTTCAAAATCATCAATTCTTCAGCGCTCAGCTTTCTTCACAGTCCAACTCTCACATCCATACATGACCACTGGAGAAACCATAGCCTTGACTAGACGGACCTTTGTTGGCAAAGTAATGTCTCTGCTTTTGAATATGCTGTCTAGGTTGGTCATAACTTTCCTTCCAAGGAGTAAGAATCTTTTAATTGTATCTTAGATGAAGTTAAAGGGTGAGTGAAGAGATGGCGTAGAACTGTTTAAGCTTTAAGATTACTCTGTAGTTACTCAACAGTTTCGCCCCTCTTTGTGGCTCTGTGAATCTACAGTCTGAGTGATGGGGAGAGTTGACCCAGGACCCACTGCCATCCAGTGCCCGTGTGACTGTGGACAAATCCCTTCACATTTCTGGGATCAGTTTCCTCATCATCTGCAAAGTGAATAAATAATCCCTAAGAACCTATCCAGCTCCCACCAACTGAAGCTCAGATTTTCTGGCATATGCTTGAAGATTAGGGCTTCCCTTGTAGCTCAGCTGGTAAAGAATCTGCCTACAATGCTGGAGACCTGGGTTTGATTCCTGGGTCAGGAAGATCTCCTGGAGAAGGAAATGGCAACCCACTCCAGTATTCTTGCCTGGACATCCCATGAACAGAGGAGCCTGGTGGGTTACAGTCCATGTCAAAAGTCAGACACGACTGAGATTGTACATGCATGTGCACACATGCACACACACACACACACACACATGCCTGAAGGTCACAATTTATGCCTGCTTCAAGACTCAGAATGTCCACACTAGAAAAGATGCATCCAACTGCTTAATCTATCAAATAACTGAGGAATGAAGCAAGAGCTGCAAAGAGAAATGCTCTAATTTGTTACTGAGTAACAGATGGATGAAAACCCAACATATTGACCTGGAATGTGATAACCTGTTCACATTTGACAACAAGAGCTTAGTGCTTTCAAAAAGTTGTCAGATTGAAGCTGAGGCAGCCCAGAGTCAATTTCTACATAGACTGCCACAGTACATAGCAAAGAGCTGAACGGTTCCAGGGTCCCTTCAGGGTGTGAGATGAATGAAAGAGGCCCTGGAGATGGAGCATGGCAGGGAGCACAGCCAGGGGAAGCAATGCTCTCTTCAGAACCTCAACTTTGGAACTGACCTTGGAGTTATCTAAGAAGTCAGCAATATTATATGTGAGTTGTGTTCAGGGCTTGGAGTCACACCGCCTTGGTGTGAATCCCAACTCTGTCACTTATTAGCTGGAAAATCTTAAATATGCTGATGACTCTCTAGCCAGTGTCTATAGCCTAGGTCTGCCTTATACCCCTGACTTGTGTGTCCCACGGGAATGCCCCATAGAGAGCTCAAATTGGATTCGAACAAAATGGAATGGATCATCTTCACCCCACATTCACACCCACCGTTCTGGTCACTGTTACATTATCCCATCTAACAGCCTTAATGGACCTTATAGTCAAGTCTCTCAAGTGCAAGCCTTGCCTGACCACGATGTCTGATTGGCCCATGATACAAACAAGAAGCCATGTTTTCTTAATGAATCCCTAAACTCACAAAAACCAAGAGTGTATGAAGATGAGGAGGAAGAGGAGAAGAGTAGCAGATGATGCAACAAGAAACACAGAAAGGCAACTGAGAGAGCAACAAGCACACAGCCTGAAAAGCTGGGAATGGAATGCGTGCTGCCTGGTAACTTGTTTTCCTGCATTTGCATCTCAGATCCTGAAAACAGACTCTGGGTGCCCCGAGACATATTTTGTTGCTATTTCTGGCAGCACATTTACAAATTAGAAAATTATAAATGCAAACTTCAGCCCTAGAGGGTCAGTGCAAATGAAGGAACAGTTCATAAACTCCCAATACTGATCTCCCTATTAGCCTGTGTGAAAACAGAGGCTCAAGGCTCGAACTGCAGCAGGAAACTGACTGAAAGCCAAAAGAGGAGGCTAAGACAAGGCAAATTCCTCTTATGATCGGGAAAGAGCACTGCAAATAAGCAGAACATCTGGGGAAAAGAGAAACTCCTTGACTACTCCTAGAGCACAAGGTTGGAATAGAAATAATGAGCTTAGAAAGAAGAGTAAATTTTTTCCAAGTTATAGAGAGAATGACAAGGTTGTTTTTTAAAGTTAAAAAATGCAAAAAAAAAGATAAAATTTAGTCATAATGACAAAATTATATTTTGGGGTGCATAAATAAGAAACAAGATTCTCCCTTAATCTAAGCTTTTTGGCACTAAGGTTTGAGATCCTATTGTAAATGGTCTTAGAAAGTGTCCTTTTCTCACATTATTGTACCTAATGAATATCTTACCATTTTGGTGCTTCCTTATTAGCCCTATTCATTATTTTTCATGGGTGTAAAGCGGCTCATGATACTAGGTTTAATTTAATTGAGCCCCAACCCACTGGAAGTCCTGTATGTTGCTTCTACTCCTCTTGTTATTTGTATGACTGCAATAAGATTTACACATATCCATCTTAGGATATTCATGCTATGAAGTGACCTTCTAGAGTATAAAACCATCTAAGTGGAACTGCATGTACACGAGTTATGCACATTTATTTTCATGTTCTCAGTCACTGAGTTGTGTCTGACTCTTTGCGACCCCATGGACTGTAGCCCATCAGGCTCCTCTGTCCATGGGATTTCCTGGGTAAGAATACTGGAGTGGGTTGTTATTTCCTTCTCCAGGGGATCTTCCTGACCCAGGGATCAAGCCCATGTCTCTTGTGTCTCCTGCATTGGCAGGAAGATTCTTTACACTAGCACCACCTGGGAAGCCCTTTATTTTCATAAAAATTGCAAAATACCCCCTTGAAATTACTGTAACAATTTAAACTTCCAACAGCATATATGAGTGCCCATATGCATACTGTCTTGTCTACCTGGGAGGTTTTCAATCTCTTAAATTCTAGTCATAGGTGTAAAAATATTTCTTAGTTTCAATTTTTATCATAAAAATATTAGATGAAGCATGTTTTTATATTTAAAAGCATTTATGTTTTTGAAGCCTTTCCTTTAATAGTCTTTGTGTGTGTATGAGTGTGTGTGTATGATTTTTAAATTTTTTTAAAGTGGTAAAATTTACATAATATAAAACATACCATTTTAACTATATTTAACTGTAGAGTTCAATGGCACTAAGTACATTATATTGTGGTACAACTCTCACCTTCATCTATCTCCTAAATTTTTAACCTTCCTAAACTGAAACTCTGTCCCCATTAAACCAGGACATGGAGGCAATCTAAAAGTCAATCAACAGAGAAATGGATAAAGAAGATGTGGTACATTTATACAATGGAATATTACTCAGTCATTAAAAGGAACAGAATCGTGCCATCTGCAGAGACGTGGGTGGACCTAGAGATGGTCATATAGAGTGAAGTAAGTCATAAACAGAAAAACAAATATTGTATTCAACTCAGTTCAGTCGCTAAGTTGTGTCTGACTCTTTGAGACCCCATGGCACACCAGGCCTCCCTGTCTATCACCAACTCCCAGAGCTTGCTCAAACTCACGTCCATTGAGCCAGCGATGCCATCCAACCATCTCATTAACTAAAATATGTGAAATCTAGAAAAATGGTACAGATAACTTATTTGCAAAGCAGAAATAGAGACATAGACATACAGAACAAACAAGGGAGGAGCTGCCAAAAGGCAATAACCCCACCTCCAGGCTTACACATAACAATATCTGCAAGTTCTAAAACCCCCAATAAATGAAAGATGAAACAATCCTCATTCCAGAGAGACAATCATGATTTGAGACCCTTTGAGGCCATATTAAAGGAGTGCACACACTCTAATCTTAGCAGCAACCCAACCCTCGAACCAATTTCTATAAAACTCCTCACCAAGGCCTCCTGGGTTGGGACACATAGTTTTTCAGGGCAGGAGCCCACTGTGTCCCCATTTGCTGGCAAAGCAATAGAGCTATCCTTTTCTACTTCACCTAAAACTCTGTCCCTGAGATTTGATTCAGCACTGGTATGCAGAGAGGCTGAGCTTTCAGCATCAGCCCTGTCTAGTTGATCTCCCTCTGGAAATAGGGTGAGTACTATGTAAAGTCTGTAAAGCTAATTCCGAAGTATCTCAGCTACTAATGATCTAACTGTGCATTAGGAAATTAATAGAAGGGTGCCTTTGCCGAAGTACAGGAGGAATCAGAAACAATAGAACCCAAAGCCGTTACAACATAGCCTGCTCCACCAGTTCAGGTTCTTCAGCCTTTAAAGAACTTATTGTTGGGACAGCCATTGACTGGATATTCAATACCCTGGTAGACCTTCTATTATAACCCCATGTCCTAGCCTTAATTGACCTAGTAAGTGCCTCATTCTATGTGCAGGAGGGGACTTTGGAGGATTTGAGTTGAAGGTGCTATACTGAGAGTATTGTATAAGAAAACCAAGGTTTTCTATAAGTTGATGTCAATTTCCAGTGGAGTGAGGAAGTTATCAGTTGTACAAATCTATGTTGTCAGCAAGATCTTTCCAGGGAACACAACCATAAGGAGTAGGATTAGATCCAACTTCTCTGAGGTATAAAAATGGCACAGCAATAAATTCACATGCAATCAGCAGGAAACATATAAGTGATGTTGGCATATGTTAGTAATCGGGTATAACATTACTTTGACAAACCAGTGAGCTACATTCCTTTGTAAGATTCTAGTTAGTAACAACTGAGTAGTGTAAAGCTTTAATTTGACACACACTTAAACTCATCTCAGGCTCTCTGGATACCAAGCTTTTAGTAACAACACTTGTTTCGGACTTCACCCATCAGTGGACTGAAGCTGATAATGCACTGCTCTCCTGGTGAGAATTGGCTAGAAAAGTTGGAACCCACCATGGGGAAGGAAAAAATTATTGACTCCAGTTGAAAGGGACTGGAGATGATAGTGTTGACAGCTGATGCCTGGTCCCCATTGTCAGAGCCAAGCCCAGTCTGGCAGGTTGGCAGCTATGTGAATCAGCCCAAAGTTGGACCCTCAAACCAGAGAGACCAGCTGTGTTGTTGCTGAGGCTTGCCAGAGAAGCCAGAGTTGGTTCTAATCAACATGGCAAAAACAAAGAAGCCAGTAAAAAAAGAATATTCTTTGTTTTCAGATATGGAAGACTTTTAAGCCTGTAGCAGTAGATTCAGTAAAGAGGTAAAGTGAAAGTCACTCAGTCGTGTCTGACTCTTTGTGACCCCATGGTCTATACAGTCCAGGGAATGCTCCAGGCCAGAATACTGGAGAGGGTAGCCTTTCCCTTCTCCAGGGCATCTTCGCAACCCAGAGATTGAACCCAGGTCTCCCACATTGCAGGATGATTCTTTACCAGATGAGCCACAAGGGAAGCCCAAGAATACTGGAGTGTGTAGCCTGTCCGTTCTCCAGTGGATCTTCCTGACCCAGGAATCAAACCGGGGCCTCCCACCTTGCAGGCGGATTCTTTACCAACTGCGCTATCAGGGAAGGAAGAGGTAAAGGATAGCAAACATTTTTAAGAAAAGGAATCCAAGGTAGGACATAGCAAAGGAATTTAGAGTAAAATTTGACCTGAATTGTCCTAATTGGTGACATTTTATTTTTCATTTGATGCTGGCTACATGAGAACCATAGTATTTTATTTGACAAACATGTACTCAGTGATCCTAGGTACTAGGCACTGAATTAAGTTCAAGGGCTACAACTGTAAATGAGACAGTGCCCTTCCTTCATGCATTCTTGAGTTTGTTCAGAGAAACAGGTAAGAAATTTGCAATGACAATGCTGTGTGACATCACAGTAACTCCTCTACCTATGAACCTTCAAGTTGGGAGATTTCAAAGATGTGAACATGCATTTGCGTGTCCAATCACTTAGGTTAGTTCACACGTCTGGCTACATTGTTGTGGTGACCCAAGGACAAAAGAACAGATAAAACCAAGGAGGGTCTTGGAATGCAGGAACAGAAAAACAGACCCTTATCATCTTTCCTTCCCACATGTTGTAACTATTAATGGATTTCAGTCCTCTTGAGCCGTATATCTTGTTTTCCCTCCTACCCCATAGGGAGAAGGTATCTGCTTTACTCTTCCCTCCACCCAGTATATGTGCTTCATCCAATCAGCAAATGACCCTCAAGACCCCTATCCCACTCCTTGTACCCTGGATATAAAAGTGGACTAAGGACCCCTGTTCAATATTAGTTCTCCTTTGAGCTGGCCCACTGTTCTAACAGCGTCTCCCATTCTAATAAATTTGCTTCCCTCTCACTCTGTCTCATGTCTAGAAAATCTTTTCCAGCCCATGCCCAGACCAAGACAATTGTCACATGCAAGGATCCTCTACAAGTGGGTGTGATTTTGTGTACTTTATGCTACAGTACTGTTAGGGGGAGCACACTGATTGAAACCGTCCGCCCTGGCCAGACACCACAGTAACCATTTGCATAAGTTGTTTTACTACAGGAGGTCCCGGTAAGGAACACGGAACTAATAAGCCTCCACCAACTGGAAGAGTTCGGGAAAGGTCAAAAGAAGACATCACATGTCCGACCACCTCCCAGAATCCTTCTGTCTGGCGTCCACTTGGCTGAACAAGGCATGCACCACCAGGAGGGACTCTGAGCCAGAATGGTTGGCTAAAGACAACCCAGAAACTAATCCCATCACCATAAAACTGGAGACTGCGAGCCATGTGGCAGAGCTGGTCTCCTGGGTTCCCTTACCCTACTGCTCTCCACCGGGGTGCCCTTTCCCAATAAAATCTCTTGCTTTGTCAGCACATGTGTCTCCTCAGACAATTCATTTCTGAGTGTTAGGCAAGAGCCCAGTCTCAGGCCCTGGGAGGGGTCCCCCTTCCTGCAACAGTACTGTATAGAGTTCAGTAGAACAGTATTTTTGTTTCAAGCCCAGGATGTTCAGAAGCAAACATAAAGCAGAGGTGATATTGCTGACTGTGTTAGTTGGGTACCTAAGCTAACCGTTGGATGTACGAACAAATTGGACTCAGGAAAGCACTCTCAGAATGGATCTCATTCGTATGGAGGAGACTTACTGTATAGAGAAAATATATAGTGTGATGCGAAGCCTGAAAAAATTACCAAAACATTGCTTGGGTGATCAAGGAAAGCTTCTCAGGGGAACTGATCTTCTCATTGAGAGCAAAATGATCAACAGGAGTCAATTTTCTGGAATAGGGTTTGGAAGTGTTCTTTAGGCAAAACACAAAGTCTACATAAGAGAAAGCCAGGCACATTCAAGGAAATGCACAGCATTCAGTGTGATTACAGCCCAGTATATCTGTGTGTGTGCAAAATGTGTGCATGAGTCAGTAAGTAAACACTTCCAGCACACATAAACACTTCCACAATCACGATTTAGAATGATCGGCCTGGCTTAAGAATGGAGAAAGGGTTAGACATGGACAGACTAGAGACCAAGAATCAATTTGAAGACTCTTGTGATAACCCCATACAGAAATGACTGTTCACTTGAACATGCATAAAGGCAGTAGAAAGTAACACATCGCCTCACCTAGAGGTTCACACAAACAAGGCACTGAATAATTTGTTGAGTAAATAAATGAATGAGGCTCTGGAGCCCATGCTCTGCAACAAGAGAGGTCACCCCAGTGAGAAGCCTGCAAACCACAACTAGGGAGCAGGCCCTGCCCCCTGCAACTAGAGGAAGCCTGCACACAGCAGTGAAGACCCAGAGCCATCAAAATAAAATAAATAAGGGTTTTAACAAATTAACAAATGAATGGGTGAATGGGCATATATGGAAACGGGAATGGCTTCTAGGTATAAACAGATTTAACCCAAACTGGCTCAAAGAACTGAGAAAATTCTTTTAAAAAAAAGTTTCTTTAGCTGTGTAAACTGTATCTCCACAACCACAGAATCCTAGACTTCTTAGAGCAGGCATGTCAGACTATGCACATTGGAATGCTCAATGCTTTCATGCATCACTGGGGCATGATTACATAACACCCTGCACGCCTTCAATCTGCCTTTGCAGACCTCTTGCTGTTAGTTATGAATCACTGCAAGCTGACATAACATTGCATTTCCTCCTTTGCCATATGTCTCCAGTCCTTTGTCATCATTGCTCATCCCTGAGCTAACCCTCCCTTCCTTCCTTTCCATTAATTTGCATGACTAAGATGCCTTCTCAAGCAAATGAAGCCCCTTGTTCCCCATGCCTGCTGTAGCTGCCTCTGCTGAAAGCCCTCTCCTGAGCTGTGACCTTGTTTCACTTTGATATTTTCCACTTTATTAACTCTGTAAATGTCCTCAGATGGGCAAAGTCATTTCTCTCCATTAACGTTCAGCAATATGGCCACATGTTCAGATGGAGACCCTATTAAGTGGCCATCCCTGGAAACGGAGAGATGGACCATTGAATGAGAGGGCACCAATTATTCTAGGTAAATTATTTGGCTTCTGCTGCTCAAGATAATTATTATCTGGCTTGAGGCTGTCTACTCTACCTAACCTGAGTTTGCAGCACCTTAGTAGCGTCAATGTTTCCTGTGAAGTCTTACAGGATTGTAAGGCTTGAGGGCAGGAATCATATTCAACAAATATTGGAGGGCTTCCATGCACCTGGTTCCATGCCAAGGGCTGGGTGAATAAGTTAGAAAATAGGCATGATCCCAGCCTTTATGGGGCTGAAAATTGAGTAAGGAGATGAATATCAGTCATGCAAACAGACAAAGATAATAATCAACTATAGGGATGCTCTTTTAAAGTATAGTAGTAAAGAAATGACTTTTGCCCTGTGATCTGAAGGATAAGTAGGGGTTAAGTAGCTGAAAGAAGAATGGCGGGGAGGGGAGAATGATCCTTGTTCTACCTTCTGAAGCTATTTTAAGTAAATTTGTCCTCCCTTCCATACAAAAGTCCTCCAGTTACATGTACATGTATCAGATCCATGTATGTTTGCTTGTTTTCTCTTTAACAAAATAACGAAAGCATGCCAAGTCCAGCTCCCATTCTGATCATTTCTATCATCCTATTCTGGATTGTTCCTAATTTCTTTTTACTGACTTTTCTGATTGAATTTGCTCAGTGTCAATTTGGGAATGAGGTTAATGTAAAGAAACCAACATTTCTTGACTACTAATATGTCAGGCACGGTATTAGGGACTTTACACATGTTCCTGTTTAATCTTCCAGTGAGTGAATAGTTATCAGTCTATTATATAGATGATTAAATGGAGGCTGCAGAACGCATCCAAGACCACACAGGGATGGGTGGTAGAACCCGGTGTTTCTGACTCTTAAGACTTTATTACTTTCCTCCACAGCCATGAACTTGATCATCTATCTGTGTAGCCTAGGATGGCATCACATTTGGCTTCTCATGGGCAAATAAAATGGCAGGGCTTTCTGCATGCGTGCACATGCATGTATGTATGTATGTACACTTTCATTCCAGGACTCCACTATCTGCTGTGGCAACTGGCTGTTTAGATTCTAATTCAGTGAGACTTTTTGTTTAGCCCTATGAGAGTTATCCTGCTGTGCTTCAAAAATCTTCCCAGTCTGTTGAGAAGTTTCAAGTATTGATTCCCTTAGCATGTTTCTACCAGCTTTAAGTAACAGAGTATGGATGCTTTCTATGTTCTCCATTAAGTCCCTAGTGTTAAAAGTGAGCCAAGGAGATTATACATATTGAGAACCAGAAATCCTGTATTTTCTATTACTAAACTCTCAACTTCTTTTCTTTGTTTTCTGTCCTTAGAAATCCAAATCTACAGCCTCATCGAACTAACTGAAGTTGTCCCAAATCCTCAGTGCCCTCTCAGGATATTTCTTCTGGACATACATCCTAGCGTGTCCTCTTTATCACTGAACTCTTACTCGTGAATCAGGAAAGATTCTTTTCCAAAGACCCCCACCTTCAAGGTGAATTAACCGTCCCTGCTGTATGTTTTCTAAACCCAGAAATTTTCCCTATCATGACACTTATACACTGTATAGTAATCTGATTTTTTTCCTGGCAAGACTGAGAATAGTATTACGTTACCTATGCATGAAACCTGGCCCAACGCACAGCATATTTGAAGAGCTCAGTGTATGTGGGTGGAATTAAAATGACTTTGACTAAATCAGGCTGGGTTGTATAGGGCTTGCCTGTACTTCCTGCATAATGACAAAGCAGGAAATGGAAAATGAATGCCTTACAGACTGTCCCATCCTGTGACATTGATCAGCAGGTCCACAACAAGGGCAATACTTCTGCTCTTTCCTAGTTCGCTGTGTGATACTTTCTGTAGAAGTCTCTGCCTTTCATACTTTCTAAGGCTTCCTCTCCATTGCTATTTAATGCCTCAGGGAGTAGTGACCCTGAAACTAGCTGGCCAGCTCTGCTGCTACATCAGCAAACACAGAGAGCAGCCCAAGATTGAGCACAAAATTCCCCAGTCTTGAAGAAGCACGAATTTGGCTTCCTACGCTGCCAATCACTGACTCTGAAACCGACCGAAGCCCCGAGGGACATCAGGAGAACAGGAAAAGTGAGTCTGGAAAATGACGTGGCCACTAATTCCTAGATCCTTCAAGCCCTATGACCACGATCAGATTTAGCGTCTACCAAAATAGCTGGAGCATCTAAGCCAGATTCTTTCCCTTACTCAATATTGCATAACCCTTACATCCTATTACAGCCCAATATCACTATGCAGATTTCAAAGATGGAACACTAAAGTTTCAGAAAGTCACTTCCAGGCAAACAGCAAGGCACGGGTGAAGCGGGTAAAGGTTCCCTGGAGTCACCTCACCCTCACCTTGGGGACACTCAGGAGACCTCATAAAGACCTCTTCTTTGCCTGACCCCTGGAGCCCTCTCTTATGTCTGCATCCATGTCTTGGTTATGATTTTCCTTTTACCCAAAATCAGTCCTCTGATCTACATCTGTACGTATGGATGTATCGCTAGCTCTAATTTATTGATTCTTTTGCTAGTCACTTTACAAACTTCATTTTTGTTTATCTTTATAAATCCTGGCAAAATATGTATCATTACCCCTTTTCTTTCTCTTTTTTTCTTTCCTTTTCTGGCCGTCCTGTGTAACATGTATCCTTGGCATTGAGAGTGCAGAGGCTTAACCACTGTATAACCAGAGATGTCCCTGGCTCCATTTCCTAACTGAGAAACATGAAACATGCAAAGATACAACTTGCCCAAAAATGTGGCTAATGATGAGCAGAGGCAGGATTTAAATCTAGGCTGTGCAAGCCAGAAATGCAGCTTTTAATTGCTGAATGACACTATTGTACTAGTTGAGCTACTGCTCATCCATGAAGCCTTTCTTGACCTCCCCGTCAACAGAACATTCTCTTTTGAAAAAGGGCCATTTTTGAAGAGTGGGGGCTCTGTGATCAGAGTGCTGAGACCTAATCCCCAGCTCTGTCAGTTACTAATTGTATCATCTCTAGCAAGTTACTTGAGCTTCCCTGGTGGCTCAGTGGCAAAGAATCCGCCTATGATACAGGAGACTCAGGTTCAACCTGCGGGTTGGGAATATCCCCTGGAGAAGGGAACGGCAACCGACTCCAATACTCTTACACAGGAAATTCCATGGACAGAGGAGCCTGGTGGGCTACAGTCCACGGGATCTCAAAGAGTCGGACACAACTGAGAGACTAAACAGCAGCAGCAGCAGCATGTTACTTTTTTCCACTTTCTGTCTGTATAAGACTGAAACGTTCACAGTACCTACAGAAAGAGATGATTGTGTTGTGTAAATTAATTCAGGTGTGGATCACAATAAACTGTGGAAAATTCTGAAAGAGATGGGAATACCAGACCACCTGATCTGCCTCTTAAGAAATTTGTATGCAGGTCAGGAAGCAACAGTTAGAACTGGACATGGAACAACAGACTGGTTCCAACCAAATAGGGAAAGGAGTACATCAAGGCTGTATATTGTCACCCTGCTTATTTAACTTGTATGCAGAGTACATCATGAGAAATGCTGGGCTGGAAGAAACACAAGCTGGAATCAAGATTGCTGGGAGAAATATAAATAACCTCAAATATGCAGATGACACCACCCTTATGGCAGAAAGTGAAGAGGAACTAAAAAGCCTCTTGATGAAAGTGAAAGTGGAGAGTGAAAAAGTTGGCTTAAAGCTCAAACATTCAGAAAACAAAGATCATGGCATCTGGTCCCATCACTTCATGGGAAATAGATGGGGAAACAGTGGAAACAGTGTCAGACTTATTTTTTCTGGGCTCAAAAATCACTGCAGATGGTGACTGCAGCCATGAAATTAAAAGATGCTTACTCCTTGGAAGGAAAGTTATATCCAACCCAGATAGCATATTCAAAAGCAGAGACATTACTTTGCCAACAAAGGTTCGTCTAGTCAAGGCTATGGTTTTTCCTGTGGTCACGTATGGATGTGAGAGTTGGACTGTGAAGAAGGCTGAACACCGAAGAACTGTAGCTTTTGAACTGTGGTGTTGGAGAAGACTCTTGAGAGTCCCTTGGACTGCAAGGACATCCAACCAGTCCATTCTGAAGGAGATCAGCCCTGGGATTTCTTTGGAAGGAATGATGCTAAAGCTGAAACTCCAGTACTTTGGCCACCTCGTGCGAAGAGTTGACTCATTGGAAAAAACTCTGATGCTGGGAGGGATTGGGGGCAGGAGGAGAAGGGGATGACAGAGGATGAGATGGCTGGATGGCATCACTGACTCGATGGACGTGAGTCTGAGTGAACTCTGGGAGTTGATGATGGACAGGGAGGCCTGGAGTGCTGTGATTCATGGGGTCGCAAGGAGTCGGACACGACTGAGTGACTGATCTGATCTGATCTGAAAGCATTTAGAAGAACGCTCAGTGTATCGTTAAGTACATATTGAAGGTAATAACATTACCATGTCCACTAGTGGTGTATTCCGCTCTCTACTGTCTGCTCTGTTTTTCCTATAACCCTGTGAGGTAGCTGAGAGCAGAGATCTTATTTCATTCATTTTTACACTTCCACACGTGAAGACACAGAGTAGGAATTCAATAGACGTTTGTTAAATGAGTGATAGAATGAAAGACCAACGGGGTTCACTTCCTCCTCTCACCAAGCCTTGCTTTGCCCTACATCAGGTTTCTCGGTAATCTGTCCGAAAGTTTAGCAATCTGATCATGCACTTTATGAAAAACAAAATACCTGGATAACAATTAACTATTAAGCTACCCAAGGCGCCTCCCACCTCATCCCACATACTGTAGTGACAAAGAGGTAAAAGTTGCTAAGTCCCCTAGGAAGACACAGAGGAGGGTAAGGAGGAAAAGGAAGAAAGGATGGAGGGAAGGCAGGAAGAGACCCGTCCAAGTTGATGCACCAGTGGTTTATTCCTTTTGACTTTAAGCTAATGATTTAGTGCTAACTTTGGGCCTAAAACAGTTCTAAACTGTCCAAACTAAACAGACAGTTCTAAACTGTCTACATGTCCTAACTCATTTATTCTTCACAAAAGCTGGAAAAGGTAGATAATATTATCACGCCCATTATATGGATGAAAAATCAGAGGAACAAAGATGGTGACTTACCTCACCTGATCATTAAGCACAGAGCCTGAGCATTATGGCTCCAGCTAACATACTATGCTACCCTGTCTCACAAGGTGTGCTGTGATTAGAAATGGTTAAGCCACAAGTGGAAACAGTGGCTGACTTTATTTTCCTGGGCTCCAAAATCACTGCAGATGGTGATTGCATCCATGAAATTAAAAGATGCTTGCTCCTTGGAAGGAAAGTTATGACCAACCTAGATAGCATATTAAAAAGTAGAGGCATTACTTTGCCAACAAAGGTCTGTCTAGTCAAGGCTATGGTTTTTCCAGTGGTCACATATGGATGTGAGAGTCGGACTGTGAAGAAAGCTGAGCACAGAAGAATTGATGCTTTTGAACTGTGGTGTTGGAGAAGACTCTTGAGAGTCCCTTGGACTGCAAGGAGATCCAACCAGTCCATCCTAAAGGAGATCAGTCCTGGGTGTTCATTGGAGGGACTGATGTTGAAGCTGAACTCCAATACTTTGGGCACCTGAGGTGGAGAGCTGACTCATTTGAAAAGACCCTTGATGCTGGGAAAGATTGAGGGCAGGAGGAGAAGAGGACAACAGAGGATGAGATGGTTGGATGGCATCATCGACAAAATGGACACGGGTTTGGGTGGACTCTGGGAGTTGCTGATGGACAGGGAGGCCTGGCATGCTACGGTTCATCGGGTCGCAAAGAGTTGGACACGACTGAGGGACTGAACTGAACTGAACTGAAGCCACCAGAATGGCTGAGATAGAGAAAAATGGTTGAAAGAAGTAAGACATGTAACGGTCATATCCATGGTCTTGACCACATGTGTTTGTGTGCATGTTTGGGTGTGTCATGACATTAACTCGCTAGCATATTTGCTTATATGCTGGTTGCCTTATTAAATTGCAGGATCCAGGCAGGCAAAGAAAATGTCTCGTTAGAGTTATCATCTCCCAGAACACTTGTTATATTTCATTTACATACTGTGCATTCAATTAAAGGAAAATAGTCAGATATTCCATCAACTAACCATATGGATATATACTCCCCAAATGAATAATATGTATATTATTCTTCTTACATATATGCATTGTGTTAACTTTTTTGTGTTTCCTCTACCTAGTTGAGTCTCTGCATCTCAGCATTCTGAAGAGCTGACTCAGGAAATTATTGATAATCCATCCTTGATGTACCGTTTCATTGTTGTTGTTGAAAGTGTTAGTTGGTTAGTCATGTCTGACACTTTGTGACACCATGGACTGTAGCCCACCAGACTCCTCTGTCCATGGGATTGTCCTGGCAAGAATACTGGAGTGGTTTACGACTTCCTTCTCCAGGGCTTCCCAACTCAGGGATCAAACCCAGATCTCCCATGTAGCAAGCAGATTCTTTACCATCTGAGCCACCAAGGAAGCCCCTGTTTCTTAAATACTAAAAATAAATGATGGGTTTCCCTGGTGGTTCAGTGGTTGAGACTCTTGCAATGCAGGGGACATGGGTTTGATCTCTGGTCCAGGAAGACCCCACATGCCTAACAGCCAGAACACCAAAACATAAAACAGAAGCAATATTGTAACAAATTCAATAAAGACTTTAAAAATGGTCCACATCAAAAAAAAAAAAAAAAACCTTTAAAAAATAAAAAATTCCCAATTTTTGTGTGACCTTGGGAAAATTGCTTTTCTGGGACTTACTTTCCTCAGCTAATAAAATGAGAAGATTGTTTAAACACAATTACCAATTCTATGATCCTATCATTTAAAGAATATAAGTTTATTTTTTAATCTTTTAAATTTCAGGTAAAGAATAAAAGGCCAAGAAGGTGTCCTTTAATTATAAATATAAATCATAGTGTTCTGTGTACATAGATGTCAAAATACAAAGCTGGCTTCCATGAGAAACCACTCTCTCTTGCCACTGCTTAATGAAGACACCAGAGTGTTGAGGGTTGGAGAGCCAGAGGCAGCTATTACAGGTTATTAACTTCTTTCCAGTTAAGGGCACACATTCTAATTTGCATTTTTGAATATGCATGAACAGATTTCAGTTGAAAAAGAATTTTGCCAGTTGTGACAAGGCCCTCACCGAAACTGTGACATGAGTGTTAAGTGATGAGGAAGTAGAGTTTCCTTTTTCAACACAAAGGTTGAAGAGCCCTCAACAGATTTGGCAAGTTTTCTTGTTGGCTCTGTGGGTGAGTGTCTTACTTGGTAACAACGATCTAAAACAAAATCAGTTTAGACTGGCTTCCTTTGGCAGTGGGGCTCGTTGTGACATGGCTAATAACTTCTGCTTTGCATAGTACTGGAAAGCATACTGAATTCAGGGCTGAGGGACTAGGCTACAGATCACGGAACTGCCATTAATTGTCTGTCTTCCTGAGCAAAACCATTAAACATCTTAGAACGTAAAATTTCCAATATGACATCAGAGCAAGAATGCCAAAGCAATGTGACTTAAGGAAAAGATGATACCATAAGTATGAGAACACTTTGAAAACACTGAAAGATCATCAAATACAGTGGAATTCTATTAATATAGAAAAATAAGATTGAACTCTGACTGCCCTTCAGAATAGACTGGAATGAAAATAATATTATTGTGCTTAGTTGCTCAGTCGTGTCCCACTCTTTGCAACCCCATGAACTGTAGCTCCCCAGGCTTCTCTGTCCATGGGATTCTTTGTCCTGGATTCTATCCAGGCAAGAATACTGGAGTGGGCTACCATTACAGATTATATATTCAAAAGGTATGTTAGCTTGGTGTGGACAGTAAAATGTGATCCATCATAGATGGTCTACAAGTGTTGTGACAGCAGAAGTTCAGACGAGATCAAAATGCAGATCACTCCTGGTTACGTAAATGCCAAGGCATATCACAAGGCCTTCTGCAAACCCTACCACGATGTCTCATTAAGGTCACTAAACATTAAGACTCACCACCACCCTCGGCCACACATGACATCAGATTCACTTACAAAGATCCAGGAAAGCCAACACTGCGGCACTGCAGGAGTCCTTGCAGAAGAGCGGTATCTTGGACCCTCGTCCAACCCCAGATGAAGATTCAGGTGCCAGGAAGCCAGATCCACACAGAGCAGACATGAGAGCCTTGGTTTAACGTGTCATGTCCCATGGGAGCCAGTATCTCATAATAGTTCCATAAGCATGGGTTCCTGGGTCACCCCAAGTATGTGCCCAGTTACAAGAGGCACTGTACTCAGGGTGGCTTCAAGCCCATCAGGTATGTATAGTTCTTATAGTTCAGTTGCATTTTACCATGCAGAAGATATTGTACCATAATAATCATTGCCTGGGAACATAGCTGACATTCTTGCCCTTATTAGGTTCTAGGAAAACACAAAAGAACAGTTAACTGGTGTTAAAATTCTTATGCAGTAGGGGGAAGTATTTGTTTTGAGCTGCTTTAAGAAAAAAATTAGTGAGTTTGAGGACCAGTGAAAAGAAATTATCCAGTGAGAAATAAAAGAAAAAAGAAAAGAAATGAACAGAATCTAAAAGACCTGTAGGACACCATCATACATGCGTATGCTAAATGTGTAACAGGAGTCACAGAGGAGAAGAGAAAGACGGGGGTGGGGGTGGGTAGGGGAAATATTATTTGAAAAAATAATGGCAGAAAACTTTCCAAATTTGACACAAAGCATTAACTTAGACATTCAAGAAATTCAACAAGTCACAAGTGGACAAACTCAAAGAGATCCATGTCTGTTAAATAGATACATTATAGTCAAACAATCAAAATACAAAGAGAAAGAGAGTCTTTAAAGCATCAAAAGACAAGCATCTCGTCATATACAAGGCATCCTCCACAAGCTTAACAGGTGATTTCTTGTCAGAAACCATCACAGTGAAAAAGCTGTGGAGGGACATATTCATTGTGCTGAAAGAAAAAAATATCACTAAGAATTCTATTTCCAGCAAAATAATCTTTGAAAAAATAAAGGAAAATTAAGACTTTCCCAGAAACACAATAATTGGGAATCCTTTCTAGAAAGCCTGCCCCATGAGAAATACTAAAATGAGTTTTTCAGGCTTAAATAAAAAGACAATAGACAGTAAGTCAAATAATATGATATTTATTATTATATTATAATATAATATAGCACAAATTTTATTTTTATTTGTAACTCTTTCCTAATTTAAAAGTTAATTGCACAAAGCAATAATTATAAACAAGTATAAATAAGCTTAACATGTATAAACATATATATGTTTATCATATATATATAACATATCATTTCTATGATAACAATACACAAAATGAGGGAGAAATAGAGTTGTATTGAAGCGAAGTTTTGTATATTGTTTAAGTTCTTTTAAACTGAAATTATACTGTTTTAAATTAAGACATTAATTATAACCCCCAAGACAATAACTGAGAAGATAGCTCAATAAATCTGGTAAAAAAAAAAAAAAGAGAGAGAGAGAGAAAATAAAATTTAAAAGTTTGTTTAACACAGAATAAGGTAGTAATGGAGGAAAAAACAAAACAGTCATAAGACGTAGAGGAAACAAACAGCAAAATAGCAGATGTAAATCTTACCTCATCGGTAGTTATGCAATATGTAAATAAGTTAAACACTCAAATCAAAAGGCAGAGATTGGCAGAATAAATACAAACGAACAAAAAAGCATGATTCAACAATATGTTGTCAAAGATCCACTTGAGATACAAAAATACAAATAAGTTGAAGAAACAAGGAGTGAGAAAGATGCATGGTGAAACCATAACCAAAAAAAAGCCGAAGTTGCCATAATGTACTTTGGAGGCAGTAATTGTTACTTCACACAGAAAGGACATTGTGTAATGAAAAGTACCGATTTATCAGGAAAACATAACAATTATAAATATATTTTCACCTAGCAAGAGAACCCCAAAATTCACGAAGAGAAACATCTTCAAAGGTCCCAATTTACTTTTCAAACAATGAAACCCAAACTTCTGAACCTAGACTACTAGATAATGCATGCTTCCTTGTTCATATTCCCAGTTTTTTCTCCTACTTTTTTCCTTACCATACAATGCTCCTTGCATAAAACCTACCTTTAATTTCCTTAAAGTTTCTATTTTCCCCCTAGCTTTTGCACATGTTCTTGCTTTTGCCAGGGATGCCCTAACCATCTTGCATCTTTCAAATCTTAGTTCAAATGCCAACTCTTAAAATAAGCATTACCCGATCCTCCCAGGAACACTAAAATATGTTCTCCTGTGTGTACCACTGGTTTTTACTTTTATTTCTAAGTCTGACTTGCAATGATTCAGTCATGTTTGTCCATTCCACTAAAACCTGAATTTCTGGAAAACAAAATCAGTTTCTAATAATCTTTGTTAACACGGAGGCTAGAACAGTATTTAGCACAGATTATGTTCATGAAAATAAATGTTTCCTGGATACATGAATAGCAGAGAGCATATGAAAATACCATAGACTGAGCAGCTAAAACAACAGAAATGTATTTTCTCACAGTTCTGAAGGCTGGAAGCTCAAAATCAGGGTGCAGATTCCTGAAGCTGACGAGAGCACTCCTCGCGGTTTGTAGACACCTACCTTGCCACCACGTGTCACTTGACTTTTCCTTGGTGTGTGTGCATAAGGAAAAAGAGAGAGGCGGGGGTCTCTTCTTCTTATAAGGCCACTGAATCCCATCTGATTAGGACTGCACCTTTATGACTTCATTTAACTTTAAATACCTCCCCGAAGCTCTATTTCTACATACAGTCACTTTTTATAGCACGACTTCAATATATGAATTTTGAGGAAACACGACTCAGTTATTAGCAATGCATAACAGTATATTCCATTATATTCATGCGTAATGGTAATAAGTGAAAGTATTAGTTGCTCAGTTGTGTCTGATTCTTTGTAACCCCATGGACTGTAACCCACCAGGCTCCTCTGTCCAAGGAATTCTCCACACAAGAATACTAGAGTGGGTTGCCATTCCCTTCTCCAAGGGATCTTCCCGACCCGGAGATCAAATCCGGCTCTCCCTAGACTACTATTAACTCAGCCAGAACCCACTCCTCACTATGTTGTCTCATTTTGCAATGACGTCTTTTACCTTGCTCTTTGAGCTGAGTTCCCAAGGTCAGAAAAATGTTGACTTACCATTGGCAATCCATAAATCAGCATCCATTTCCCCAGTTTTCTTGATTTACATAAGGAGCCTCTTGTCCCAGCCTGACAGCAGTAGAAATAGAAATGTACCAATTAAATGATTGTTCTGCTTATCAAAATCCTCATTGGAATACATTGGGCAGGAAGTAATTTTCTCCTCTCTGATTTTCATGAATATACATAGGATTGAAGCACTGAAATCAAATACACATTAGTCAGATTCTATAACCAATGTGAAGGTGGATCTAATTTATCTTTTTTTAAGATTTTAGAGCCTGAGGAAAAAGAAAGAATAGAAAGAGATTACAAAGTCATCAAATATTTACATAATGCTTAACAGTTTAGAAAGAAAATACTTTTTCCTGGAGAAGGAGATGTTTTAGCTATTATTACTCCACAGATAAGACTCCGAAATGATAATTTTCCCCTGAGATAAGTCAGCTGTTAAATCACCAATAGATTCAACTAACTCCATCCACTAATGTTAGAGTCTGTGTTTCTTCTATCACTAACTGCCTGGAAAAGTCAAAAGCTTGATTTTTTATTTTGTTCTGCACTTTACTCATTATTTTGACACACGTTAACTTAATCTATATGCTCACAACAGTCCTGAGAGTTTGGCACAAGAAAATTGAGGATGAGGTTTTTTGGAGAGACTAACTTTGGCCACCTCATGCGAAGAGTTGACTCATTGGAAAAGACCCTGATGCTGGGAGGGATTGGGGGCAGGAGGAGAAGGGGACAACAGAGGATGAGATGTCTGGATGGCATCACTGACTCAATGGACGTGAGTCTGAGTGAACTCCGGGAGTTGGTGATGGACAGGGAGGCCTGGCATGCTGCAATTCACGGGGTCGCAAAGAGTCGGACACGACTGAGTGACTGAACTGAACTGAACCCAGGGAAGACTCTGATGGTTAGAGCTTAATTCTGTACATCAAGTGTCTGTGGTCATGGAATTTGGTGTCCAATGCACATCCCATCAGATGACTTCCTGTCCTCTCCCTTCGCCTGTCTTTCCTCTTCTGGTGTCTCTTCCTCTTGAGCTGCAGGTCAAGTCCATGGATCTCTGGGAAATTGAAGGTAACCACCACACTGGTTAGGCTATCCCTCTCTGGGCTTCCTTTGTCCCTGATTGACTGGGATCAATCAGGGACACTGCTGCACTGATCATTCCATAGGACAACATTGTGTTTGTAATATGTTCCTCCCACTGGGGTACAAGTGCCTTGAGGACAGGAATCCTAGGTCTTGCATCTCCTTTACACCTACACTTGACATAGGACCTGGATCAAAGCACGTTCTCATTGCATAGTTCTTGAATAAATTGGGATGGGGAGGCATATTTAGGAACCACCTCCCTTGGCAGCCCCTCCTCAGACTGCTGTCTTCCTAAACATGCAGATGTTAAGAGACCAGCACAAAAAACACAAAAGACATTAGATGATATTCTTAACCTCTATTCTGTATTGTATTCATTAAGGATTCTTCCTCTATCTTGGTCTGTTTTGGCTGCTATAACAAAATAGCATTGACTGGGTAGCTTAAAAGTGAAAAGTGAAAGTGAAAGTCACTCAGTCCTGTCTGACTCTTTCTGAGCCCATGGACTATACAGTCCATGGAATTCTCCAGGCCAGAATACTGGAGTGGGTAGCCTTTTTCTCCAGAGGATCTTCCCAACCCAGGTCTCCCACATTGCAGGCAGATTCTTTACCAGTTAAACCACAAGAGAAGTCCAGGAACCCTGGAGTGGGTAGCCTATCCCTTCTCCAGGGGATCTTCCCAACCCAGAAATCCAATCAGGGTCTCCTGCATTGTAGGTGGATTCTTTACCAACTGAGCTATGATCTGTTTTGGCTGCTATAACAAAACATCACAGACTGGGTAGCTTAAGCAATAGAAATTTTTTCTCACAGTTCCAGAGGCTGGAAGTCCAAGATGAGGGTGCCAGCATGGTCAAGTGAGGGCCCTCTTCTGTACTGTTGACTTCTCATTGTATTTTTACAAGATGGAAGGGGCTCTCTCAGTTCAGTTCATTTCAGTTCAGTTGCTCAGTCGTGTCCGACTCTTTGCGACCCCATGAATTGCAGCACGCCAGACCTCCCTATCCATCACCAACTCCCAGAGTTCACTCAAACTCCCAACCCAGGTCTCCCACATTGCAGGCAGATTCTTTACCAGCTGAGCCACAAGAGAATCCAGGAACTCTGGAGTGGGTAGCCTATCCCTTCTCCAGGGGATCTTCCCAACCCAGAAATTGAATCAGGGTCTCCTGCATTGTAGGTGGAGTCAGTGATGCCATCCAGCCATCTCATCCTCTGTCGTCCCCTTCTCCTCCTGCCCCCAATCCCTCCCAGCATCAGAGTCTTTGCCAACGAGTCAACTTTTCGCATGAGGTGGCCAAAGTACTGGAGTTTCAGCTTTAGCATCATTCCTTCCAAAGAAATCCCAGGGCTGATCTCCTTCAAAATGGACTGGTTGGATCTCCTTGCAGTCCAAGGGACTCTCAAGAGTCTTCTCCAACACCACAGTTCAAAAGCATCAATTCTTCAGCGCTCAGCCTTCTTCACAGTCCAACTGTCACATCCATACATGACCACTGGAAAAACCATAGCCTTGACTAGACAGACCTTTGTTGGCAAAGTAATGTCTCTGCTTTTGAATATGCTATCTAGGTTGGTCATAACTTTCCTTCCAAGGAGTAAGTGTCTTTTAATTTCATGGCTGCAGTCACCATCTGCAGTGATTTTGGAGCCTAGAAAAATAAAGTCTGACACTGTTTCCACTGTTTCCCCATCTATTTCCCATGAAGTGATGGGACCAGATGCCATGATCTTAGTTTTCCAAATGTTGAGCTTCAAGCCAACTTTTTCACTCTCCTCTTTCACTTTCATCAAGAGGCTTTTTAGTTCCTCTTCACTTTCTGCCATAAGGGTGGTGTCATCTGTGTATCTGAGGTTATTGATATTTCTCCTGGCAATCTTGATTTCAGCTTGTGCTTCTTCCAGCCCAGTGTTTCTCATGATGTACTCTGCATATAATTTAAATAAGCAGGGTGACAATATACAGCCTTGAGGTACTCCTCTGGAGCCTCTTTAGAAAGGTACCAATCCCATTCATGAAGACTCCACCTCTTTCACTTGATGGCTTATGCAAACCTCTTACTTGCCTCATTTTCTTCCTCTGCAAAATGAAAGTGACATTATGGTTTTCAGAAGCGTAATTTGTCGCACATTGAAAGGCTCATTAGTATTAATTTTCTTCTTTCTTCACACTAATTGCCTTTCCATGTGGTTTCAGGGTATTCTACTCTTTTTCATTTATTGAATTTTTTCCTGTCTCTGAACCTATAGCACACTGTCTGGAACCAATATAATACTAATTAAAATCCGGTGGGTGTACATGTATTAAATTGACAACCTAATTTTAAAATTATATAGAGTCATAAAGATTAAAGAGACTTATTCATACTTTTAGACATGATGGCTTATTATAAAGCTACAGTAAATAAAACTATAATAGAAGCACAAGTGTAGACTAATGGACTAAAACAGGAGTTTTTTAAAAGATCCATACATTTATGACAAAAGTGATAGGTCAATGTGGAAAGAAATTATTTGTTATAAAAGGTGCTAATCAATGGGATATCCATGTGGAAACTAAAAACCTCAATTCCAGGTCCTTTGTAGATCCACATGTGAAAAAATAATAAAATTTCTAGAAGATAATACTCGTTTGATCTTAGGGTAGGCAAAAATTTCCTAAACAGAACATGAAAAGCACTAAGTATAAAGGGAATAATGACAAACATAGAGAGTATTTGTATTAAAAACTCCTGATGTTCATAGGATACCTCTAGGAAATGAAATGGCAGGCCAGGGACTGGCAGAAGATCCTGTACATGTGACTAGCAAAGGACTTGTACCAGAATATATATATTTCAGAAATTAATTATCTATAGACAGACAGCTAATGAGAACATACTGTATAGCACAGGGAGCTCTACTTAATGTGCTGTGGTGACCTGAATGGGAAGGAAGTCCAAAAGGGAGGAGATATATGTGTACGCATGGCTGACTCCTTTTGCTGTACAGCAGAAACTAACAGTGCATTGTAAAGCAACTATATTCCAATAAAGATTGATTTTAAAATAAAAATAAATTTAAAACTATAAATAAATAAGAAAAAGACAAACGACCTTATGGAAAACATGGCAAACAATTTGAGTAGACATTGCAAAGAAATGATACATTCAAATGGTCAGTGAATGTGAAAATGTATTAGTCATCAGAGAAATGCAAATAAGATCACAATGAGACAGCATCTTGTAATTAACAGAATGACTCAAATGTAAATCTTCTGATAACAATTGCTGATGCAAATGTAGAACAACTGGGATCTCCAGTCTTCTGGGATCCCAACTACATTGGGAATCTAGTTATCACCACTTTGAAAATTAGTACTATTTGTTGAGGTTGAACAATATAACCTTGATAATGTTGAAATGTCATTCCTAGATGTTAACCAAATGAAATGAGTGCACATTTGCCCAGGAAGGCATGCAGAAGATTGTTCAGATTAGCAATTGAACAATACTCAAGAATCAAACACTGGGAAGAAAAACAAGATTTCATCCATAGTAGGCAAAATAAAGTGGTATATTTTTACATAGCAGTATCACTCAACAATGAAAATAAAAAATTACAGATACATGCAATAACCTAAGTGAATCTCGTGAGCATAATATTAAGCCAATAAAGCCAAACATAAAAATGATCAATGTTGTGTGATTCTTTTTGTATAAAATTCAAAATCTGACAAAACTGATCTATAACAAAAGGAGTCAAGATAGTTTTTACATTTGTGGGGGACATGAGAGGATGTCAAATGTAATAGAATATTTTATTTCTCACTTTTGGTGATAGCTATACCAGTGGGCTCCTTTTGTGATAATTCACCAAGCTATAGAGTTATGATTTCTATGTTTCTCTTGAATGTTATATTTTCATTAAAAATTGTAAGTGTTTAAGTATTTTACCAGGCCAGTGGCATGTATGTGTTACTAGCAGTGATGATTACAGAGCAGAACTAGAAGGAACCTCATAGGTTTTCTGGTTCAATTCTCTCATTTTATCCAGCAAATCATTAAAGGATGAGTTGTAAGAACTGGGCTTCACTTGTCTCTCATTTTGTCAATAATTAAAAGAGGAAATATTTGGTGACATATTTATATGACTATTTATTCCTTGGGAGCTCAAATAAGGTCATCAATTCTTTTTTGGAAAAGAATCAGTAATCAGTAGTCAGCTACTTTGTCCTAGACTACTAGTCAGACAATCATTCACCTTCTGGAAAACCCTTTTATCCTGCCTCCGTGGTTCATCTGACAGTGGAATGTAGACATGCAGAAAATAAAGGAGAGAGAGTGCTGAAATATTTAATTCAAACAAAACATACGCATTAAAAACAAAGGAAAATATTAATGCTAGCTAAGTATATAAACGGAGAAGGCAATGGCACCCCACTCCAGTACTTTTGCCTGGAAAGTCCCATGGATGGAGGAGCCTGGTGAGCTGCACTCCATGGGGTGGCTAGAGTTGGACATGACTGACTGAGCAACTTCACTTTCACTTTTCACTTTCATGCATTGGAGAAGGAAATGGCAACCCACTCCAGTGTTCTTACCTGGAGAATCCCAGGGATGGCGAAGCCTGGTGGGCTGCCGTCTATGGGGTCGCACAGAGTCGGACACGACTGAAGTGACTTAGCAGCAGTAGCAAATATATAAATGAAGACAGAACAAAAAGAAGTATATTGGCAAATGAAGAGATGTGATTAGAATAAATTTACTATGAAAGAAGAATGCTGAGTTTACTTCGCAAAACAAAAGCTAAACTTGTGCTACATATTTAAAAAACGCTTGCTGAAGTAGAAAGAATGGCCAGAACACTACCAGGTAAATGCAGATCCAAAGGAAGAGGCAGGAGAGCTGAAATAAATAATAACAGATAATAGATTTAATTCCAGCTTCAGTTCAGTTCAGTTGCTCAGTCATGGCCGACTCTTTGCAACACCATGGACAGCAGCACGCCAGGCCTCCCTGTCCATCTCCACCTCCCGGAGCTCACTCAAACTCATGTCCACAGAGTCGGTGATGCCATCCAACCATCTCATTCTTTATCATCCCCTTCTTCTCCTGCCCTCAATCTTTCCTAGCCTCAGGGTCTTTTCCAATGAGTCAGTTCTTTGCATCAAGTGGCCAAAGTATTGGAGCTTCAATTTCAGCATCAGTCCTTCCAATGAATATTCAGGACTTATTTCCTTTAGGATGGACTGGTTGGATCTCCTTACAGTTCAAGGGACTCTCAAGAGTCTTCTTCAACACCACAGTTCAAAAGCACCAATTCTTTGATGCTCAGCTTTCTTTATCATCCAACTCTCATCCATACATGACCACTGGAAAAACCATAGCTTTGACTAGATGGAGCTTTGTTGGCAAAATAATGTCTCTGCTTTTTAATATGCTGTCTAGGTTGGTCATAGCTTTTCTTCCAAGGAGCAAGCATCTTTTAACTTCATGGCTGCAGTCACTGTTTGCAGTGATTATGGAGCCCAAGAAAATAAGTCTGTCACTATTTCCATTGTTTCCCAATCTATTTGCATGAAGTGATGGGACTGGATGCCATGATTTTTGTTTTTTGAATGTTGAGTTTCAAGCCAGATTTTTCACTCCAGGTAGAAAGCACTAAATTGGATAAAATAGGGCACTTTATTAAAACAGTTTTTATTTCCAGGTAGAAAGCATTAAATTGGATAAAATAAGGTACTTTATTAAAACAGAATTATTGCACTGTTCGCTGAATATGTACCTGTCTTTAATAAGCCAAAGTCAATGCCATCCAAATTTATAAATCTAACAGAATATAAGAAACAAAGATAGAAATATTATAACTACTCAAGTAGCTTAATTCAACTCCTTCGGCCCATATTAGGTCAATAGGCCTAATGAAGTAAGCCAGTGAAGTAAGTCTATAGAAGATCTAAGTAACAAAATAAACAAATTAAAGCTTGTTTATCTATGACTAATTTAATGCTCTCAAAATAGAGATTAGAGCACATCCCTTTAAGAGTCTATGAAACCAACACAATTCTGCAAAGTAGTTATCCTTCAATTAAAAAATAAATAAATTTAAAATAAAAAGAGTCTGTGAGACCTTTATGAAAACATATATTAGCATGCAAAGAAAACCATAAATTTTAAAAAATAAAAGAGTACAAATAAGTACCTGACCACAGGGAAATAGGGAATACCCTGGTGGCTCAGTGGTAAAAAAAAAAAATCCTCCTACCAATGCAGAAGACATAAGTTTGATCCTTGGGTTGGAAAGATGCCCTGGAGAAGATGGACAGGTCATGGTGGAGAGTTCTGATAAAAATGGTCCACTGGAGAAGGGAATGGCAAACCACTTCAGCATTCTTGCCTTGAGAACCCAATGAAGAAGTATGAAAAAGCAAAAAGATATGACACTGAAAGATGAACTCCCCAGGTCAGTAGGTGTCCAATATGCTACTGGAGAAGAGCAGAGAACTAGCTCCAGAAGGAATAAAGGGCCAAGCAAAATGGAAACAACACCCAGAAACAAGGGCATGTCTCTGGTGGTGAAAGTAAACAATACTGCTTAGGAGCCTGGAATGTCAGGTCCATGAATCAAGGTAAATTGAAAGTGGTCAAACAGGAGATGGCAAAAGCATTGACATTTTAGGAATTGTGAACTAAAATGACTGGAATGGGTGAATTTAATTCAAATGACCATTATAACTACTACTGTGGGCAAGAATCCCTTAGAAGAAATAGAGTAGCCCTCATAGTCAACAGAAGATTCTGAAATGCAGTACTTGGGTGCAATCTCAAAAATGAATGATCTCTGTTCGCTTCCAAGGTAAACCATTCAATATCACAGTAATCCAAGTCTATGCCTCAATCACTAATGCTGAAGAAGCTGAAGCTGAATGGTTCTATGAAGACCTACAAGGCCTTTTAAAACTAACACCAAAAAAAGATGTCCTTTTCATTATAGAGGACTGGAATGCAAAAGCAGGAAGTCAAGAGATACCTGAAATAACAGGCAAGTTTGGCCTTGGAGTATGAAATAAAGCAGGGCAATGGCTAACAGAGTTTTACCAAGAGAACGCACTGGTCATAGCAAATATCCTCTTCTAACAACACAAGAGATGACTTTACACATGAACATCACCAGATGGTCAATACTGAAATCAAACTGATTATATTCTTTGCAGTCAAAGATGGAAAAGCTCTATACAGTCAGCAAAAATTAAACCGGGAACTGACTGTGGCTCAGATCATGAACTCCTTATTGCCAAATTCAGACTTAAATTGAATAAAATAGGGAAAATCACTAGTCCATTCAGGTGTGACCTAAATCAAATCCCTTATGAGTACACAGTGGAAATGACAAACAGATTCAAGGGATTAGATCTGATTGACAGAGTGCCTGAAGAATTATGGACAGAGGTTCATGACAATGTATAGGAGGTGGTGATCAAATACATCCTGAAGAAAAAGAGATGCAAAAAGACAAAATGACTGTCTGAAGAGGCCTTACAAATAGCTGAGAGAAGAAGAGAAGTGAAAGGCAAAGGAGAAAAGGAAAGATATACTCATCTGAATGCAGAATTCCAAAAAATAGCAAGGAGAAATAAGAAAGCCTACTTAAGTGAACTATGCAAAGAAATAGAGGAAAGCAATAGAATGGGAAAGAC
This sequence comes from Bos indicus, assembly GCF_029378745.1. Taxonomy (NCBI): domain Eukaryota; kingdom Metazoa; phylum Chordata; class Mammalia; order Artiodactyla; family Bovidae; genus Bos; species Bos indicus. The sequence goes on along the minus strand of NC_091773.1, from coordinate 9,490,659 downwards.
TAGAGATCTCTTCAAGAAAATAAGAGATACCAAGGGAATATTTCATGCAAAATGGGCACAATATAGGACAAAAATGGTAAGAACCTAACAGAAGCAGAAATTAAGAAGAGGCGGCAAGAATACACAGAAGAACTATACAAAAAAGATCTTTATGAACCAGATAACCACAATAGTTGATCACTCACCTAGAGCCAGACATCTTGGAGTGTAAAGTCAAGTGGGCCTTAAGAAGCATCCCTATGAACAAAGCTAGTGGAGGTGATGGAATTCCAGCTGAGCTATTTCAAATACTAAAGGATGATGTTGTTAAAGTACTGCACTCAATATGCCAGCAAATATGGAAAACTCAGCAGTGGCCACAAAACTGGGAAAGACCAGTTTTCATTCTAATCCCAAAGAAGGACAATGCCAAAGAATGTTCAAACTACCTCACATCTGCACTTGTTTTACATGTTAGCAAAGTAATGCTCAAAATTCTCCAAGCCAGGCTTCAACAGTACATGAACCATGAACTTCCAGATGTTCAAGCTGGATTTAGAAAAGGCAGAGGAACCAGAGATCAAATTGCCAACATCTGCTGGATCATAGATAAAGCAAGAGAATTTCAGAAAAATATCTACTTCTGCTTCATTGACTATGCTAGAGCCTTTGACTGTATGGATCACAACAAACTGTGGAAAATGCTTAAAGAGATGGGTATACCAGACCACCTTTCCTGCCTCTTAAGAAATCTGTATGTAGGTCAAGAAGAAGCAGTTAGAACCAGACACGGAACAACAGACTGGTTCCAAATCGGGAAAGGAGTATGTCAAGGTTGTATGTTGTCACCCTACTTATTTAACTTGTATGCAGAGTACATCATGCAAAATGCATGGCTGGATGAAGCACAAGCTGGAATCAAGATTGCCAGGGGAAGTATCAATAACCTCAGATATGCAGATGACACCACCCTTATGGCAGAAAGTGAAGAGGGTACTAAAGAGCCTCCTGATGAAAGTGAAAGAGGAGAGTGAAAAAGCTGGCTTAAAACTCAACATTCAAAAAACAAAGATCAGGGCATCTGGTCCCATCACTTCGTGGCAAATAGATGGGGAAACAGTGGAAATAGTGACAGCCTTTATTTTCTTGGGCTCCAAAATCACTGTAGATGGTGACTGCAGCCATGAAATTAAAAGACTCTTGCTCCTTGGAAGAAAAGCTATGACCAACCTAGACAGCATATTAAAAAGCAGAGACATCACTTTGCTGATGAAGGTTCATCTTCTCAAACCTATGATTTTTCCAGTGGACATGTATGGATATAAGAGCTGGACCATAAAGAAGGCTGAGCACGGAAGAATTGATGCTTTTGAAATGTGATGTTGGAGAAGACTCTTGAGAGTCCCTTGGACTGCAGGGAGATCAAACCAGTCAATCCTAAAGGAAATCAATCCTGAATATTAATTAGAAGGACTGATGTTGAAGCTGAAGCTCCAATGGTTTGGTCAACTTTGATTCATTAGAAAACACCCTGATGCTGGGAAAGATTGAGGGCAGGAGTAGAAGGGGATGACAGAGAATGAGATGGTTGGATGGCATCACTGATTCAGTGGACAGGAGTTCGAGCAAGTTCTGGGAGATGGTGAAGGACAGCGAAGCCTGGCATGCTGCAGTCCATGGTGTCGCAAAGAGTCAGACCCAACTGAGTGAATGAACTGAACTGATATAAGTAAATGGTTCTTCTTTAAAAAGTTAGAACCCAGTAGGAAAACTGGAATAAAACAAGGACAGAGATTTCACAGACAAGTGAAGAAATTTGTCTTTAAACATATGAACACATGCTTACTGTTTGTCATAGATTTTAAAATACAGTTTAAAACAATGATGAATTACCATTTTTTATTTATCTGTTGGGCAAAGATTATAAAGTTGGATGAGAAGTAAACTGATGAGAGAGTAACTCAGTATAATTTCTTTGAAAGGCAATTTTGTAAATGTCTACTGAATTCTTAAACCCGTTGATCCAGGTATCTGGCTTCAAGATATTTATCCCATAGCAGTAAAGTACAAAAATAATTGTGCAGAAGAATATCTATGGCAGTGTTGCTTGTATTAGCAGTCTAGAAACAGTCTAAACGTCCATCAAGAAAAAACAAGTTCAGTACATTTTGTAACATCTATACAATAGAACAAATTGTAGCCATAAATCTGAAGGTATTCATAGAAAATGTTCTTCTCCAAGTCAGACTACTGAGAAAAAAAGAGATATAAAACAATGCGCATGAACACACAGGTTATATCAAATGTGCATGCATCCATCATATTTCATAAAGATACCAGGCTCTGGTGACAACAGTGCCAGAGGGATCTGAGAAGTTGAAGATCTGTGTTGGCAAAAGATATACTTTTCAATGGGTACCCTTTGAAAATGTTCTTACATGTATGTCACATTTTTCCAAAAATCCTTTAAAAATAGGATAAATCAGTGATAAAATATACCCCAGATAATTCTGATACGAAGCCAAGCTTGGGCACCCTTGTCCTAGAACAAATTTGTATCACTTCACTTGACATCCCCTCCAACCAGTTCCAGAGGAACCAAGGATAAGCCAGTGAAGGTCACTCTGGCCTCTAGGCAAATAGTAAGAGTAAAAACAGCACTAATCAAAGTTTAGTGGCAAAGGTTATGCTGTGTGCTGGCGCCTCTGCCAAGCGCTGTGTGTGCCTGTTCTCATTTGGTCTTCACCATTAACCAGTGGAACGAACGCTAATATTGTTCTCATTTTACCGTGAGGACTAGGAGGGGTAGAGTCTGGATTCTGAATCAGTCTGCCTGCCTCCAACCTCATGCTTTACCATGTGGAAACCATAAAGAGCAACCACCATTGTCCTTCGCAGAGAACAACACATTGTCTACCTATAAGGTGTTGACCGGGAGTGGAATATTCACTAACCTTAGGTCAGCACTCCGGCTCAATTGCCACTTGCTAGCTGTTGCCTGAGGCTTCGGATAGGTCTTTTTACTCTATCATCCATAAAACAAGGATAATGGTAAACATTTTTAGCTTGATTAATTGATCTTTTTTGGTAGTGGGACTTCCTGGGTGGTCCAGTGGTTAAGACTTCACCTTCCAACGTAGGAGGTGTGGGTTCAGTCCCTGGTCGGGGCACTAAGATCCCACATGACTTGAGCCACAAAACCAAAACATAAAACGGAAGCAATACTGTAACGAATTCAATAAAGACTTAAAAATGGCCCACATAAAAATTCTTTAAAAAAAAACTTGGGTAGTAAATAATGATATGTTCCCCATTTTGGAGATGAGGTATTTGATCCTACGTGTGATCAAGTGCTTTATTATAAATCTCCATCAGTCAAGGACTGGAGAAATGAAGACCATAAGTAACTCTCCCAAATATGAGCACAGCATTTGGAAGCGATGCAGAAAGCTGGCAACTACCAAGATAGAAAAGAATACTGCTAACACATTAATAGCCCTCCAGTTCACACATTATGACTCTTGATTTCTACCACATTCTTTCCATTTCAAATACAATTATTCCTCATTAAGAGAGTAAACTCTAAACCTTGGCAGCCATCATGTTTAGAACTGCCAAGGAAAGCATGTGTTATTGTCACCACCCAAGTTCAGAACTGAAAAAAGTTCCATTGCTTTTCATAATCAGTATCGACGGAAACCGATTTATGTGCCAAATGACTTAAGTTTCTCCTCTAGACTGTGCATTACTTGAGAGTATACATGGCACTTGCACTACTCCATTCATAGTACAGTCATTGCACGATGAGCGTTTGTTCATGATGGAATGGATGGAGGAATGGGTGGATAGATGGATGGATGGAGGATGGTCAACCGATGGACATAAGGGTGGATGGATAGATAAATGATTAAGTTACCACAACGAATTTTCCTGATAATAATGATTATGTAGTTTGCAATATGAAATATAATCATTTTGTAAAAAGCTACATGGCAGAAGGAGACAACGCTTTCATTTAATTGGTACATGTTTGCTGTTTCTCAAAGCTCCCACTTATGATAAATCGGCATTTCAGGTGCACCTGCAGAGCAAAGAGAACTTGCCAAGAACCTCTGAAGAGGAGCTAACCACACGACAAAAGGAGAAAACATTCAGAGAGAAAAATCATCTCAATAATCACTATAGCACTTAAACAGACTTCCAACTTGCAAAGCAGAGAGGGAATAATTTTCTAACTTTCTAATGAACGTTGCACTTAGCCAGCTGTCAAATATGCAGTTAATTTTTCATTCTAATTATTCGGAGTTTTTTTTCCCCTGGGTCGCATGATTGTTAGTTGCTCCATTGTGTCCAACTCTTTGCGACTCCGTGGACTGTAGCCCGCCAGGCTCCTCTGTCCATGGAATTCTCCAGGCAAGAATACTGGAGTGGGTTGCCACTCCTTTCTCCATGAGATCTTCCCAACCCAGGGATCACACCTGGGTCTCCTGCATTAGAGGTAGAGCTACCAGGAGGCTGGATGCTCTATATGCTATGTGACTGACAGTCAAGCTGACAAAGGTTCTCCAAGCCCAGAGTCTGCAACAGTGTCTGAGCTTCTTACTAATGGGCTGTGCCAGTGCATATTCATGCCTCACAAACTCCTGTGCTACTCAGTCTTGTACAAATTCACAGTCCTATCACCTTTAAGGGCAAAGTGAGAGGAGCTGGCTAGGGTAGGAGGAGGTCAGGTAATGGTATGAGAGGTTTATCTTGTACCTTCTAGGATCCTGATAGCAAAAGCTAAAGAAATGGCAGCCAAGGAAAGACAAGGACCCAAGGTCAGGGCAACAACACACCAGTCCAGAGGGTAGTGGCCAAATCAAAACTGAGAGACAATAGTTTGCAGTGAAATAGAAATTGTGTGGTGGGCATGTTGTTTTTCTCTCTAGGGTTTTTTGTTAGCTTATTTTCTTTTTTTTGTTCCTTGTTTATTAGTTTGTCTGTTTGGTAACAGCACTCTGTTTTTCTCTGGGGGAATTCTCTACCCCCTGCATGTAAGCTTACTGGATCAGTCCTCAATAGATTGGACACTAGCTTCCGTCTAGCAAGTAGAGTTTCATCTGTTCACCCGAAGCTGGAAAACACATTCCTCAAGACTGGAAAAGAGAAATGGGTTAACTGTCTGCCTCCCAGGGCTGGAGAGCTGAAGCCTTTGGAGTAATTATTTGTAAAGACAGACTTAAACATCATTTGCTATTAATTAGTTTGCATACTGGAGTCCCAACCACTGGACTGAAATTGAATTCCCCATAGTGCTTTCAAATTCTGATCAGATTATATTAATTCTTGGCAAAATTTGGCTTTTAATACCATCACCTATTGTCTTTCAGTTTGTCCAATATCTTGCTCGTGTTTCACCATCAGGTCATCAATTTGATTTCGTCTGAAGAAAAGATAAATTAGTTCCTTAGCAGCATTTCTCAGCTTACTCACGCCATTGCTGTTGCTGTTCAGTTGCCAACCTGTGTCTGATTCTTTGTGACCCCATGGACTGCAGCATGCCAGACTTCCCTGTCCTTCACTATCTCCTGGAGTTTGCTCAAACTCATGTCCATAGAGTCAGTAATACTTATGCCATGGCACACTTTCAATTATATTTGCAGTGCACTCGAGTCAAGTTTGAAATGACATACCCAGAGTCAACTGCTTTAGAGAGTTCAGTTGCCCCAGACACATCATATCCAGCTACCTGAGGGTCTAGGAGGTGAATAACTCAGTCCCCTGTGAACTGGCTACAGCACATGTATAAGGAAATTTGCCTCAGATGATATAGCTACATCATTAAAAAAAAAAAAAAAAAGCAAAATCAGAATCTCCAAACCTCTCTCTTCTGTCACCCTCACCAAGTCCAACAGAGAATAACTGTTATTTCTAGAGAGGAGACACATACCAGGCAAAACTGGAAACATATCTCTTAAACCTGCATTAAAACTTCCACTAATCATTAGGCTAAGGGGGGAAAAGTACACAGGAACTGTGTGGCTATGTAATACCTCATGAATATAAATCAGAGACTTTAAATTGCTCTTTGAACAAATATTTGGACACTTCGTTATCAATAATTATATGGCTTATCTGACACAAAGGAAAATTGAAGGAAGCGGTTTGGGCTTGAGATCCATTCAACTTGCAATGGACTTGCTTCCTTAAAGGACAAGCTCAACAGTGTGGTTGCCTAGATGGCTGCCTCTGAGTTTTCCAATGACCCTGCATGGCAAAATATAGCTCCACTATGATCTTGAACAATCTCTGAAATTTTACTTGCCAACTTTTTGGGTGAAGTCAAGAATGCTCTTATTCTTTTTCTTATTGCTATTGTTTTTTTAATAACCAGGTTTTTAAAAAATTTTTTTGGCCACACATTTTGTGGGATCTTAGTCCCCTGATCAGGGATCAAACCTATGCCCTTGGTAGTGAAAGTCCTAACCACTGGACTATCAAGAAATTTCCAAGAATGCTCCTGTTTATTTTGGACTAAGCAGTTGTCATTAATTCAAATTAATTCCATATTGGGAGTTAGTTTTTCAGAAATCTTAAAGTTAGTTAGTTTTTCAGAAATCTAAAAACCTAACCTCAGTGGAGTTCCCAAGATGCTTTCTCTGATCGTTCCACCTAAGAAGAGGAATGTAATTTGAGGTTGAGACCAGAAACACTTAAGGTCTTTAGAAGGACAGACCTGGGTGTACAGAGAGATTTTTATCAACCTAAAAGCCTTTTTTTCTTAGCAAAGAATGTCTTGACCATTGGATGTTATTTCTCTATTGTATTTTTTTTTCTCTCTGTGACCTCATTTTGGGAGATCTCGCTCTCTCTCTGACTCCATTCAAGGAGCATTTATTGAGGTGTTCTGCAGCATGAGCTGGATGCAGAATACAAACATAAGCAGGACAACTGCATTCCCTGAACTCACAGAGCTGTAACCAAGAATGATGACAATCAGATGCCAGGTGATCTAGGAACAGGAAAAGGAAGACAAAGAGAAGCAAATGAGCAAACAAAGAGGTGCAAGAAAACCTTTATTCCAATAACACATTTTCTTCGCAGAGGAGTAGAAAGTTCACAACCCCAGCTAGTTGACTACCTTCAACTAAAGTACTGTGGTCTTTCCCATCTCTGGGCTTTGGCATATGCTGTTCCCTCTGCTGGTAAGGTTTTACACACTACTTCCTGTACTGAAACCTCCCCCCATCCTTCAAGAACCAATCCAGGGCTTCCCTAGTGGCTCAGTGGTAAAGAATCTGCCTGCCAAAGGAGGAGACATGATTTCTATCCCTGATCTGGAAAGATTCCACATGCCTCAGAGTAACTAAGCCTGTGTGCCATGACTATTGAGCCCACGCTGTAGAGCCTGTGAGCCAAAATTAGAGCACATGCGCACAACCACTGAAGCCCATGTGCCCTAGAGCCTGTGCTCCAGAAGAGAAGGCACTGCGATGAGAAGCCTTCAGACCACTAGAGAGTAGCCCTGCTTGCTACAACTAGAGAAAAGCTCACAAAGCAACAAAGACCCAGCACAACCAAAAATAAATAAATTATTTTAAAAGAGAATCACTCCAAATGTTCCCTCCCTTGTGAGTCCCTCCCCTCACCCTTCATCATCCCCGCCCAGGGTGGATCCGTGTATTTGTTGATGCCAACACTCCTTGCACACAACTCCATCCTATGACACATCGCAGTGTGGTCTGCTGATGACTTTTGTGCATGTTGACTCTGCCAAATGATGACTTGTGAAAGCAGGGGCTGTTTGTTGTTCATTTATGCATCCAGATTCTAATATGAGACTTGATTTATAGCTGGTGCTCAATAAATTCTTATTGAAGCTACCTGCAGGTATCAGTTAAGAGAAGGAGTGAATAGAGGAAGCTGGCACGTTTGTCACAACACATTACTTCTCCTTCTTCCCTTATCCTATTTTTTTTAAGGGAAACTTTATTTCTGTCCCCCAGAGAGGCTAAGTGAGTAGGTACTGCCTGCAATCTCTGGCTGCAGCCTTGTGCTAATTTGCTAAATTTAACTCACTTTCCCTCTCTCATCTCTTCCCTTCCCTCTCAGTAAAAGCCAGTCAACAGGATCAGTAAAACCTAGTGGTGGATACATCTGCAGAAATGATTGAAAAAGAGGAGGGTGAAAGCCAAGCAATCCTTTTAGTGAAGCCATTTCCCAGTCTTTCAAAATTTACCCACTTCCACTGCCTGTAAATATCCCAGTTTCCACTGAGATCTCTAGACATCAAATGTAGTGCATTGTAAACTCAATCACAACTATTCCTCCTCCTTATCCCAAGTCAAAACTAAAGAGCCTCTGGACCTGAGGTCTCACCTCTAGATGTTAATAAATGTGTGTAGTTCCTGAATGATCACTGCATGCAAGGTGGCATGTTGTTGTTGTGTTGTGATTGCAACTAAGTTTTGTTAATGACTGGGCTGGTTAATGATTATGGCCCTTTATGGGCCGTAAAAGAGGCCAGAATTTAAAACATATATGAAATCAGAGAAAGTCATTCTCAGAATCTTTGGAAACATCAATTCTGCTGTTCCAGAAAGAGAAACCAAGGCCCAGGAGGAATAGAACTTAACATCTGAGCTGTGTTCTTTGCTGTGAAGGAATTTATGACTCTTCCAGGGAGACAAAGTATAAACACAGAGAAAATTAAGCAACAACATGATAAAGTGCACAGGCCTTTTAAACTGAGAGGCTAATGAGTAATCCAAAGAGGGAATGTGTGAGATTTCATTCATCATCATCTCCATCACCATCATTATCACCATCATCGTCACATCACCATCATCATCATTACCACTATCATCATCACCATCATCACCACCATCACCATCATCATCGTCATCACCATTTTCATCATCATTATCATTACCACCACCATCATCACCACCATCACCACCATCATCATCCTTATCACCATCACCATCATTATCATCGCCATAATCATCATCATGCCATCATTATCACTATCATCATATCACCATCATCATCATCACCACCATCACCATCACCATCATCATCATCACATATGATCATCATCATCATTACCACTATCATCACCATCATCATCATTACTATCATCATCATCATCATCACCATTTTCATCATCATCACCATCACCATCATCATTGTTATCATCATCATCAAATCACCATCATCATCATGCCATCATTATCACCATCATCATCATTACCACCATCACCATCCCCACCATCATCACATATGATCATCATCATCATTACCAGCATCATCATCACCATCATCACCACCATCACCATCGCCATCATCATCACATCACCATCACCATCATTATCATCACCATCATCATCACCATCATTATCATCATGCCATCATTATCACCATAATCATCATATCACCATCACCATCATCATCACCACCATCACCATCACCACCATCACCACCATCATCATTATCACCATCACCATCATCACCATCATCACCTTCACTAATACCTATTGACTGTTTCAATGTGCCAGATGCTTCCCTAAGTACTTTATAGGTATGATCTAATTAATCTTTTCCCTACACTTAAGAGAAAGATTTTATCTCAGAGATGAGATATCTGAGGCCTAAAAAGTTAAGTTTTAAGGCTCTGGAGTCAGAATTTGTGGGTTCACATACCAGCTCTGCACCTAACAAGGTGTAGCTTTTCTCAACCTCTCTACACCTCTGTTTACTGACACCTTTAGTGGGGAGGCGAGTGCATAACTCTGAGATGATATGACAATCAAGTCAATAAGTGCAGGTAAAGTGCTTCACAACTTGCCTGGCCCACTGTCAGTGCTCCATTACAAGTCAACTATTAGTATTCTTGTCGTTGTTGTGTTGTGATTGTAACTTGGTTTTGTTAATGATCAGAATGGGCTTTGATCTGTACCTTTAGGAAATAACAAAATGTAATCTGAAGGAACTTCAAGACAGACTATGAGAGAAAGTTGACATGATTCCCAATAAGAATGTTATAATACCAACAAACACTTATATGCAGTGCCCTCTGTGCCCAGCAACGCATATAGAATGAACAGTGATTGGAGCTGAACGTCTGCTGCTGGTGGTGGTTTCATTGCTAAGCCGTGTCCAACTCTTGTGACCCCATGGACTTGCTCCTGCCAAGGTCCTCTGTCCCTGGGATTCTCCAGGCAAGAATACTGGAGTGGGTTGCCATTTCCCTCTCCAGGGGATTTTCCTGACCCAGGAATAGAACCCAGGTTTCCTGCATTGCAGGCAGATTTTTTACCAATTGAGCTATGAGCAAAGCCTGGAACCAAAAGGATATTGTGAAGGAGAGCTGAGCAAGAAAATGGAAACTGGGGCTTCCCTGGTGGTCCGGTGGTTAAGAATCCGCCTTGCAATGCAACGGATACAAGTTCAATCCTTGTTCTGGGAAGATCCCACGTGCAGCAGACCAACTAAGCACATGCCACAACTACTGAACCAGAGCTCTAGAGCCCAGGAACCACAAATACTAAGCTCACATGTTGCAACTTCTGAAGCCTCTGTACACAGACCCCAAGCTCTGCAACAAGAGAAACCACTGCAATGAGAAAGAAGCCCATGCACTGCAACAAAGAGTAGCTGCCACTCACCGCGACCAGAGAAAGCTTGTGTGTAGCAACGAAGACCCAGCACAACCGAAAATAAATAAATAAATCTTTAAATAAAAAAAAGAAAAAGAAGGTGGAACCTCATTATAAAAAGTATGGCGACCCAGCAGAAGACCCTGAACTGAAGGCTGTAGGGCACATGGTCCAGAGGAAGTGCCTCCTCCGCACCCAAAGGAGAATGAGAGTTGAGCCCCCAGGGCTGTCCCAAGATGGCAATGACAACTCTTAGACAAAGGGGAGTGAGAGAGGAAGTCCATCAGAAACAAGCCTTAGGAGGTCAGGACATGCCAGGGTGGCACATGCAAAAAATTTTTGTCCTCAGAGCAGTAGGAAAGGGAGAATGCCCAGTGGCCTCAAGGTACATTTATTCTTCTCTGGTAGCTCAGCCGGTAAAGAATCTGCCTGCAATGAAGGAGACCCCAGGTCGATTCTTGGGACAGGAAGATCCACTGGAGAAGGGATAGGCTACCCGCTCCAGTATTCTTGGGCTTCCCTGGTGGCTCAGCTGGTAAAGAATGCACATGCAATGCAGAAGACCTGGGTTCGATCCCTGGGTTGGAAGATTCCCCTGGAGAAGGGAACGGCTACCCACTCCAGTATTCTGGCCTGGAGAATTCCATGGACTACATACTCCATGGGGTCTCAAAAGAGTGACATGATTGAGCGACTTTCACTTTTCACTTTCAGCTCACTTAAAGGGTTAAAGTAGGACAGAAGAGAAAGAGCAAGGACTCTGATGTCAACATTTATTTGTTCATTCTTTCTTTTATTCATTTACTTAGCACTTAATAAGCACCTAGTAGATGGTAGGTTCTATGTTGATAGATACTAGAAATTTAGTGGGAGAAGGCAATGGCACCCTAGTCCAGTACTCTTGCCTGGAAAATCCCATGGATGGAGGAGCCTGGAAGGCTGCAGTCCATGGGGTCACTGAGGGTCAGACACGACTGAGCAACTTCACTTTCACTTTTCACTTTCATGCATTGGAGAAGGAGATGGCAACCCACTCCAGTGTTATTGCCTGGAGAATCCTAGGGACGGGAGAGCCTGGTGGGCTACCGTCCTTGGGGTCGCATAGAGTCAGACATGACTGAAGCGACTTAGCCCAGCAGCAGCAGCAGAAATTTAATGAGAAGCAATAACACCTGGTTATCCATAAGATGCTAGGCACTATATCAGACCCTTTAAAAACATTTCTGCCTTATGACCCAGCAATCCCACTAGTGGCCATACACACTGAGGAAACCAGAATTGAAAGAGACACGTGTACCCCAATGTTCATCGCAGCACTGTTTATAATAGCCAGGACATGGAAGCAACCTAGATGTCCATTGGCAGATGAATGGATAAGAAAGCTGTGGTACATACACACAATGGAGCATTACTCAGCCATTAAAAAGAATACATTTGAACCAGTTCTAATGAGGTGGATGAAACTGGAGCCTATTATACAGAGTGAAGTAAGCCAGAAAGAAAAACACCAATACAGTATATTAACACATATATATGGAATTTAGAAAGATGATAGCGATAACCCTGTATGTGAGACAGCAAAAGAGACAGATGTGTAGCACACTCTTTTGGACTCTGTGGAAGAGGGAGAGGGTGGGATGATTTGGGAGAATGGCATTGAAACATGTATAATATCATATATGAAACGAATCACCAGTCCAGGTTCAATGCAGGATACAGGATGCTCAGGGCTGGTGCACTGGCATGACCCAGAGGGATGGTACAGGGAGGGAGGTGGGAGGGGGGTTCAGGATGGGGAACACGTGTACACCCATGGCAGATTCATGTTGATGTATGGCAAAACCAATACAATATTGTAAAGTAATTAACCTCCAATTAAAATAAATAAATTTATATTAAAAAAAAAACATTTCTAATCCTTAAAACAATTCTCCCAATTGGAATTTATTATTACCATTTCAAGGGAATGGTAGAAAACCATTAAATAACTTTCCCAAGATCACACAGCTAATAAGGAACAGTACAGCTAGGATTTAACTCAGTCAAGTCAAACATCAGAAGAAAAATAAAAGAGAAAAACAAAGATTACCCCACTTCCATTCTCAAAACCCCCCCCCGCCCCCAGCATCTCATTTCCTAAAGTGGCTGTGGTTAAATTTAACAGTCTGCAATTGCTTCCCAGTCCAGTCTGCATGACTGACTGCAAGATTTGGGGGTGTCGCTCTTTGATTAGGGGCATAAAAACAAGCTGTGGAGCCACCCTGGCCTAGCACAACAGGGGCCCGGCTGGGGAATGAGTCAGCCAGGAAGGCCTCCTGAATGTCAAGCACAAACATCCAAGAATAGCTGCTCACTGGGCAGGAGGCTTCAGGAACTGCCCCACGTGTGCCAGCCTGTGAATTGGAAATGGCAGTGAGCTTGACACGATGGGTCTGAGCCAAAAATAATCCCTGTTTGTTCCATAAGGTTTGCAGGGAAATGAAAGCAATCTTCAGGCAGAAGCAAATTAGGAGGACTTCCCTGGAGGTCCAGTGGTTAAGATTCCATGCTTCAACTGCAGGGGTTGAGGGTTCGATCCCTGGTAGGGGTACTAAGATCCCACATGGCACATGGTGGGGCCAAAAAATAAAATAAATTTTTTTAAAAAAAGAAGCAAACGGGAGACTTCTAGCTGATGATTCCACTACAGATGGGAACGTGGTCCATCTTATGATGTTAGCTGTGACCAAGATACTGGACATGTTTGACCTGAGGCCATGTTGGACACCTCAAGTGGCTTTTAAATATTATTAATCTGACAACATAAGGTTCTAGACAAAAAAGAAAATTAGGAACTAGAATACTCACTAATCATGAAAAAACAGAGTGGCCTTGAGTTTTAAAAAACAAGAGATTCAGGCTTTTAAATACCAAATACCTAATTAGGGCCTACAAAGTGGCAGGCAATGAACTTGGCACTTGAGCACTTGAGGTATAACAAGGAATCGCTGAATACTATTTTCTCAAAGCTCAAGCTCCTTAACCAAATACTCAAGAGTTCTCCCTTTAAGAGGATGCATAATATATTAGTTAGGTCTCTTTGGGGGCAAAGGTAAGAGAAACACAACTAAAAATGAATTAAGGGAAACAAAAAGGAGTTTTTTGGCCATGTAATAAAATTGGAAAGTTAGAATGTCTTCAGGTACAGCTGGATCCAGAGGCTAGAGTCACCAGACTCTCACTTGCTGCATTTCCGTGCTCCATCTTCATCAGTTTTGGATCCCTTCTCTGGAATATTTTCCTTAGGAGCTCCCAATGACTTTAGGCCTTCATACTCATATCTCATGTAGAGTATGATTCCTGTAAAGCATTTCAGACTGTCTTTAATTGAACTAACTTGGATCACATGCTCATCTTGAACTATTAACTGCAAGTTTGATGAAATACACTTGTTGCTCAGTGTTGGGCTCTCCACTCAGTAACAGAGGATGAGCAGAGACACAGAATTCACCTGTGATTCTGTAAGTAAGAGAAGAGTGGCTTCCCTAAAGAAAGGTACCTTCTCCAGGGGATCTTCCCAACCCAGGGATCGAACCCACAGGATGTCTTGTCTAATTCAATTCTATGCAGAAACCCAATACTCAATTTGTACTTCAGACAGACAAATGAGCAAACTACTTGTGTTGAGCCAGTGGAAATAACTGGGGAGGAGCATTGCCCTTAATCCTCCTGGAGTCACCCCTGAGGCTCACATTGACATATCTCATCAGCACTTTGCATTAGGTGGAGGGAAACAGCAGACAAGGAAAAAAAGGAAACCCGTCAAAGGTGCATCGTCAAGTAAACAGCCACCAGAACTGAATCCCCCTGGGTCCCCTTGGGAGACAATGTACATACACCTCAGACTTAGACTCCCCCTAAGGTGTTTATCCATTCAGTCCCATCAGCCTTTGGCAGAGGGCTACACCCAGGGGGTGCTATGCTCTGGCACTTCCAGGTTGTCCTGCTCAGGTGACCAGAGAGCCTTCAGGGAAGGAATAGCAAGATCTGGCCATTGGAAATGTTAAGTGCTGAAGCAATGAGGGACAGGTACCAACAAGGTCCATCACAGAGGCATAAACATTATCTCACGCACTTGACATGGATTTATTGAGAAGTACTCCACTCAGGATGGTATTGGGCCAAAAATTTCATACCATGTTACAGAAAAACCTGAACGAACTTTTTTGACCAATCCAATAAACAGCTGGAATTCCTGCCCTCCCAGAGCTGATAGTCTGACAAGAGGACCAGATGGGTCAAGGGACTCTAGTGCTATGCGACAGGTAATAATGACCATGCAGGAAGTGTGAGACCACAGGGAATAGGGGGGAGTATTTAACCCAATATTTAGAATGGAGGGAGTCACGGAAAGTTTATGATAAAAATGACATCTTAGCTGAAATCTTCAAATTAATCATTTACTCCCCACTCATGCCAAGATTAGCAGAAATTCTATCATATTCTTCAATTACCCATAGGCTAATGGGTAATTCACATATTTACATTCACATATGGGCTAAATGTGAATCCTAAGAATTCTTACGTTGAAACCCTAACCCCCTTCCCCAGTATTTCCAAATGGGACCCCATTTGCAGAGGGGGGTGGTCTTTGCAGAGTTAATCAAGTAAAGTGAGATCCTTCAAGTAGACTCCAGCAGATTTCTTCTGGAGAAGGGATAGGCTACCCACTCCAGTATCCTTGGGCTTCCCTTGTGGCTCAGCTGGTAAAGAATTCACCTACAATGACGGAGAACTGGGTTCCATCCCTTGGTTGGGAAGATTTCCCTTGGAGAAGGAAACGGCTACTCCCTCCAGTATTCTGGCCTGGAGAATGCCATGGACAGTACAGTCCGTGGGGTCGCAAAGAGTCAGACATGACTGAGTGACTTTCACATTCAGGTGGGTTCTAATTCAGTGTGACTGGGTCCTTATACAAAGGGGAACTTTGGAAAAGACGCACCCACTTGGATGGCACCACACAGAGAACTACCAGAAGCCAGGAAAGAGGCCTGGAATGGATCTTTTCCTCACAGCCCTCAGTTGGGTCGTCATGGGCAAGTCATTTTACTTTTTTGAGCCTCAGTTTCCTTAACAATATAATAGACATAATATCCCTGTCTAAACAGTGTACTTCCTGATAAGGTCAAATAAATACCGCACATGTAGTGTTTTGCAAACAGCAAAGCGCCATGCATGCATACGAAATTGAACTCATTGTACAAAGAGCTGTGCATGAAAACACTGGACATATTTGATGGTAATCCAAGAATACTATCTGAAGCTCCCTTTTCACAACTCCATTTTACAAAGGATTTCCGGTATGATTCATTCTTCAGACTCAACTGGCTTTCCCACGTGAATCCATGCCACTTGAAATAGCTTTTCAAAGCCAGACCTTAAATCATCATGCTAGATTTGGTATCTAGCCCAAAGCAATATTCATATGAACCAGTCCAATTAAATGAAGCTCAAATGCCATCTCTTTCCTGACGTTTTCACTGATTTGAACAGTCCCCAGAACTACCACAGCAATAAGACTCTGGAAGCCTTCTCGTTCTCATCTGAATTCACTCCCAGCCCTAGCACCCCTAGGATTCCTGTTCTCATTGAGATGCCTAATAACTTGGAGACACAAAAACAAACAGGACAGAATAGGACAAATTGAAATAAAACTAGATTATTAGCCTGCCCTTAAAATATCTTGCATAGGTAGGGGTTGCAGACACCAGATTAGAAAGTAGCCCCTCCCCGAGAATCATAGTATCAAAACTTAGATCCTAAGTAGGTCTTGGCACCAAGCACTCAGTACCACAGATACTGCCAAGCTATTTAATGGGACAGGCTTCATTGATACTATATACAGAGTATAGAGTCAGATCTACATCATTCCAATCCTAGCTCCACTTTTTATACCACTTTTGTGGTTTTGGAGAAACCACTTAACTTCACTGAGTCCAGATACTTCATCTATAAGATGAGAAGTAATAATAGCTCTTAGCTTAGAGACTTGTGGCAAATATTAAATGAGATCATATAATACTTAAGTGCCAGACAGCAAGGAAATGATCCATAAATGTTAGCCATTGCTATTGCATATTTTCAGGGACCTAGGTCCAAATTCTCATGCTACTCATGTCATGACATAAGCTACAGCAACCTCTCTAGTTAGACTTTCCAGTGGTCACATTCTCCCAAGATGGAAGATGTCTCTTTCCCTTTTGTGTTTATCATGCATTTGGTGACATTTAGTTTTCAATCCCCTTCTCCTGAAGCATCATATACGTTTTCCCCAGTAGTACTTATTGCCTTGATAAATTGTAATTGACTCTCTTCCTTTAAGATTTGGGCAATCTTGATTCCAGTTTGTGATTCATCCAGCCTGGTATTTCACATGATGTACTCTGTATTTAAGTTACATAAGCAGTGTGACAATATACAGCCTCGATGTACTCCTTTCCCAATTTGGAACCAGTCCACTGTTCCATGTATGGTTCTAACTGTTGCTTCTTGACTCCACACACAGGTTTCTCAGGATATGGGTAAGGTGCTCTGGTATTTCCATCTCTTAAAGGATTTTCTGGTTTGTTGTGATCCACACAGTCAAAGACTTTAGTGTAGTCAATGAAACAGAGGTAGTTTTTTTTGGAATTCCCTTGCTTTTTCTATGATCCAGCAGATGTTGACAATTTGATCTCAGGTTCCTCTGTCTTTTCTAAACTCAGCTCATTGGAAAAGACCCTGATGCTGGAAAAGACTGAAGACAAAAGGCGAAGGGGGAGGCAGAGGATGAGATGGTTAGATAACATCACCAATTCAACCTGCATGAATCTGAGCAAACTCCAGGAGATAGTGGAGGACAGAGGAGACTGGCATGATGCAGTCTATGCAGTCACCAAAAGCCAGACATGACTTAGCAACTGAAGAAAAACAGCTTTAACAATTAGAGCAGAAAAAGAAATAAAAGGAATCCAAATTGGAAAAGAAGAAGTAAAACTCTCACTATTTGCAGATGACATGATCCTCTACATAGAAAACCCTAAAGATTCCACCAGAAAATTACTAGAAATAATCAATGACTATAGTAAAGTTGCAGGATATAAAATCAACACACAGAAATCCCTTGCATTCCTATACACTAATAATGAGAAAACAGAAAGAGAAATTAAGGAAACAATTCCATTCACCATTGCAACGGAAAGAATAAAATACTTAGGAATATATCTACCTAAAGAAACTAAAGACCTGTATATAGAAAACTATAAAACACTGGTGAAAGAAATCAAAGAGGACACTAATAGATGGAGAAATATACCATGTTCATGGATTGGAAGAATCAATATAGTGAAAATGAGTATACTACCCAAAGCAATTTATAGATTCAACGCAATCCCTATCAAGCTACCAACAGTATTCTTCACAGAGCTAGAACAAATAATTTCACAATTTGTATGGAAATACAAAAAACCTCGAATAGCCAAAGCTATCTTGAGAAAGAAGAATGGAACTGGAGGAATCAACCTACCTGACTTCAGGCTCTACTACAAAGCCACAGTTATCAAGACAGTATGGTACTGGCACAAAGACAGAAATATTGATCAATGGAATAAAATAGAAAGCCCAGAGATAAATCCACGCACATATGGACACCTTATCTTTGACAAAGGAGGCAAGAATATACAGTGGATTAAAGACAATCTCTTTAACAAGTGGTGCTGGGAAATCTGGTCAACCACTTGTAAAAGAATGAAACTAGACCACTTTCTAACACCATTCACAAAAATAAACTCAAAATGGATTAAAGATCTAAACGTAAGACCGGAAACTATAAAACTCCTAGAGGAGAACATAGGCAAAACACTCTCCGACATACATCACAGCAGGATCCTCTATGACCCACCTCCCAGAATATTGGAAATAAAAGCAAAAATAAACAAATGGGACCTAATTAACCTTAAAAGCTTCTGCACATCAAAGGAAACTATTAGCAAGGTGAAAAGACAGCCTTCAGAATGGGAGAAAATAATAGCAAATGAAGCAACCGACAAACAACTAATCTCAAAAATATACAAGCAACTCCTACAGCTCAACTCCAGAAAAATAAACGACCCAATCAAAAAATGGGCCAAAGAACTAAATAGACATTTCTCCAAAGAAGACATACAGATGGCTAACAAACACATGAAAAGATGCTCAACATCACTCATTATCAGAGAAATGCAAATCAAAACCACTATGAGGTACCATTTCACGCCAGTCAGAATGGCTGCGATCCAAAAGTCTACAAGCAATAAATGCTGGAGAAGGTGTGGAGAAAAGGGAACTCTCTTACACTGTTGGTGGGAATGCAAACTAGTACAGCCACTATGGAGACCAGTGTGGAGATTCCTTAAAAAACTGGAAATAGAACTGCCTTATGATCCAGCAATCCCACTGCTGGGCATACACACTGAGGAAACCAGAAGGGAAAGAGACACGTGTACCCCAATGTTCATCGCATCACTGTTTATAATAGCCAGGACATGGAAGCAACCTAGATGTCCATCAGCAGATGAATGGATATGAAAGCTGTGGTACATATACACAATGGAGTATTACTCAGCCATTAAAAAGAATACATTTGAATCAGTTCTAATGAGGTGGATGAAACTGGAGCCTATTATACAGAGTGAAGTAAGCCAGAAGGAAAAACATAAATACAGTATACTAACGCATATATATGGAATTTAGAAAGATGGTAACAATAACCCGGTGTACGAGACAGCAAAAGAGACACTGATTTATACAACAGTCTTATGGACTCTGTGGGAGAGGGAGAGGGTGGGAAGATTTGGGAGAATGGCATTGAAACATGTAAAATATCATGTAAGAAACGAGTTGCCAGTCCAGGTTCGATGCACGATACTGGATGCTTGGGGCTAGTGCACTGGGACGACCCAGAGGGATGGTATGGGGAGGGAGGAGGGAGGAGGGTTCAGGATGGGGAACACATGTATACCTGTGGCGGATTCATTTTGATATTTGGCAAAACTAATACAATTATGTAAAGTTTAAAAATAAAATAAAATTAGAAAAAAAAAGAAAAACAGCTTTAAGATTCTGAACGCCTCCATGGCAAGGGCTCAGTCTCATTGTCTTATATTTCCAAGGTGCCACAAAACACTTAGCCCATCACTGATGTTTAATATTTGTTGAGCTAATTAAAAAGAGGAAATATTATTTGATCTGACCTTTTTCAAAGCACTCACTGGGTAGCACAAGGAGGTAGAAGTAACACAATGAGTTTCCACAATACATCAAGCTTCATACTATGCAATTTTATGGCTGTTAAACTATCTTTATCAGTAAAGAATACATTCAGGTAGATATATAAGCCAACCAAGAGTGGCTTACACAAATAGGATTTATTTCCCCTCATTTGTACAGGTGAGAACATTCTGTTTTTACTTCTACTCTTTACTGGTGCCATTGGGACCCTGTAGTGTGCTCTGTCTCTGCTCTGCCATCTTTAGCTTTGTTCTCTTGCTTGCAGAATGGCTGCCACAGCTCCAGGCAATACTTCTACACTCAAAGCAACATAATGGGGGGAAAGATGCAATAATGTTTTCTGCCAACTTTTTTACAGGAAATTAAATACTGCTCTAGGGAATTCCCTGGTGGTCCAGTAATTAAGACTCTATGCTTCCACCACAGGGGGCACAGGTTCCATGCTTGTCTGGGGAACTAAGATCCAACATGCTGTGCAACAGGCCAAAAAAAAAAAAAAAAACCACTTCATAGACCTATGGTAGAACTTTACCTAGGTCCTCTTTGCCAACACTAGTATGTGGGAGGCCTAGAATGTGAAGGTATATTTAGCTGGGTGCTTGCAGCTCCAAACATATAAGCAAGTTTCTTATCCAAGAAAATATATATTAGCTAGGCACTTGAGAGTTTCTGCCATGAAACCTCAAGGTTTCATGAAAACCTAATGAAAGTGTTATCAGTGCATCGATTTCATAAAGACAGAACCTGAAGCTGAGAAATAAAGCAATTCATGCAAGTACAAATAGTGGTTCCATGGAATTTTGCTTAAGCCAACATTTTGCCAACTTACTGCCATAAGTGAAGTTGCTCAGTCGTGTCCGACTCTTTGTGACCCCATGGACTGTAGCCTATCAGGCTCCTCCGTCCATAGGATTTTCCAGGCAAGAATACTGGAGTGGGTTCCATTTCCTTCTCCAGGAGATCTTCCCAACCCAGGGATTGAACCCCAGTCTCCTGTGTTGTAGGCAGACGCTTTACCGTCTGAGCCACCAAGGAAATCTTATTGCCATAAACCACAAAGAAAATTAATAGGCAAAACATATCTAAAGTTTTGTTTATATATGGTTAGACTAAGCCGAGGCTTCCCTAGTGGCTCAGTGTTAAAGAATCTCCCTGCCAATGCATGAGACGCAGGTTTGATCCCTGGATCAGGAAGATATCCTGGAGAAGAAATAGCAACCCATTCCAATATTCTTGCCTGGAAAATCCCATAGACAGACGAGCCTGGTGGGCTACAGTCCAAGGAGTTCCAAGAGTCCTACACAACTTAGTGACTAAACCACCACCACAAGAATAAGCAAAGCTTTCACCCACCATTTCCTTATTTTTAAGAAGAGGTTGTTTGCTAAAGGAGACAAATTCTTGGCCTTCCTGCCATAGGCCTCAAATCTCAGCCAAATTAGCAGCCACTCCCATTTCCTGCATGCTTTATAAATCGTTTTCAAATCATCTCTAGCAAAATGTCAGTCCAGTGTGTCTCACTGCTAAAATGTTCAGCCTAAGTTTTGAGAGTCAGAATGAATCGCAATGTGGTTTTTAGAATTGTGCAGGGCTAAGAAACCATCCAGACTGACAAAAATAAAAGCTTAATCCTGCTAGTTTGAAGAAAACCTTAGATGAGCCCATTCAGCTGGAACCCTCTAACAGCTTAGAGCAATAAAATGCCTTTGTGGCCTTCCTAATCCATTTTTAATTTTTGAATAAAATTAATAACATAAATACCTAGGAGTTTCCAGCTGCGTGCCTTCCTAAGGATATAAGATTCTCATATATTAATATATTCCCCATCTGTTTTTGTCAAATCCAGGTGCAATTTATAAACATAAGAATGACTGTGTCTGTTTTGCAGATGGAGGATTTAAGACCCGGAGTAGGTACAGTTACTTAGCCAAGGACAGGAAGCTGTCAAGATTAATGTTACTTTTTCATTTGTACATTGTTATTAGTCCCCTTCCCAACCCAATACTTTGGCCACCTGACGTGAAGAGCTGACTCATTTGAAAAGACCCTGATCCTGGGAAAGATTGAAGGCAGGAGGAAAAGGGGACAACAGAGGATGAGGTGGTTGGATGGCATCACTGACTCAATGGACATGAGTTTGAGTAAACTCCGGGAGTTGGTGATAGGAGGCCTGGCGTGCTGCAGTCCATGGGGTTGCAAAGAGTCAGACACCACTGAGCGACTGAACTGAACTGAACAACCTAAGAGAAAACTCTTATTGAATGAATGATATGTGGCTGTGTTGGGTCTTGATTGCTGCACATGGATTTTCTCTAGTTGCAGCGAGTGAGGCTTACTCTTCATAGTGGTGCCTCCCGTTGTGGCTTCTTTTGTTGTGGAGCCAGGACTCTAGGCACTTAGGCTCAGTAGTTGTGGCATGTGGGCTTAATTGCCCCGAGGCATGTGGAATCTTCCCAGGCCAGGAATTGAACCCATGTCCCCTGCATTGACAGGCAGACTCTTAACCACTGGACCACCAGGGAAGTCCTCTGGGAGAACTTGATGTATTTACTCGAAACTCTCTTTCTTAGCAACTTGCCTGGTGCTGTTCCCATATGCAAAATGCACAGAGAGTTCACATCGTAAGCAGTAACACCTGGCCAAGACCCCCATGTTTGAGTTTGATCATGGGCAAACTACCGACATGGTTCCGTCAGCTCCATTCTATTGACATTGTTCTGTCAGCTCAATTCTCCCCCACTGAAACAAAAATTTTACCGACTTGATTCTTTTTCTCAAGTTTTCACTCACTGTAAGGAGTTTTGTATCCTTTGAGGGGTGCTGAGAGTAGTAGAAATGTCCTCTACCTGAAAAGGCAGAGACTTTGACCTAGTTCAGTAGAAGTAGGGACATTGGAAAGAAGAGCTCTGCCCAGTCCCCTCATTTGCCATGTAAGTCTACTTGCCATAGCAGAGCACAGAGAGATACGCTTAGGAAGTGGGCAAGTCTGAGTTCCAGTCCTCACCCTTGCTAGCTACGGAATGAACCCCGAACTGAGATGCTTAATCTCCTTGAGTGTCTGTTGCCACATCTTTGAAAGCATGAGTGATAAGACTTATAGGGAAGTATTATAAAGTGAAAGTGTTAGTCGCTCAATTGTATCCACTCTTTGCAACCCCATGGACTGTAGCCCTCCAGACTCCTCTGTCCATAGAATTTTCCAAGCAAGGATACTAGAGTGCGTTGCCATTTCCTTCTCCAAGGGATCTTCCTGACCCAGGGAGCGAACCCATGTCTCCTGTGTCTCCTGCGTTGCAGGCAGATTCTTTGCCATCTGAGTTACCAGGGAAGCCCGAAGTATTATAACGATTACCTGAGATCAAGCGCAAATGGCCTAGTAGGCATGTAAAGCATTTATCAGTATTCTATGGAATGGTGAGATGCAATTGCCGTATTATCTGATGACTTTTCTCCGTGGAGGCTGAAAGAGAGCCAAGCTCCAGGCAAAGGACACTCTGTACTTTGGGCTTGAGGCTCTCCATGTAGGATGCACTGAAATAGGTACTGGTTAGAAAATATTCTACTAGGGGAGGATGGAGCCTCAACCCTGGAGAAAAACAAGTGATGGGCACAGAGTGAACACAGCTCTGGAAGGAGATGATCAGGTTCCAAAGAAAAGGCTGGGATTTAAAGTTGTTCAGAAACTCCTCCCTTTCCACCTTCCTCCTCTAATACCCTTTCTGCCACCTTCCTCCTGTTCCCTTTAACAGAGCCTCACCCTCTCTCATTGAAAACAGCCCCATCAAGACCTGCTAGGTGGTGGACTGCCCTGCTGGTCCAGTGGTTAAGACTCCACACTCCCAGTGCAGGGGGCCTGGAGTTTGATCTATGGTCAGAGAACCAGATCCCTCATGCCACAGCTAAAAGATATCATGTGTCACAACTAAGAGCTGGTGTAGCCAAATAAATATTTTTCTTTTAAAAAAGGATATTCATAAAAGAAGACCTACTTGATGAAGCAGATCTGGTTCCCAGGAAAACACAAAGAACTAAAAATTACCAAAAAACAGTCTCCATCTCATGAAGAGGCTTCCCTGGTGACTCAAATGGTAAAGAATCTGCCTGCAAGGTGGGAGACCTGGAGTTGATCCCTGGTTGGGAAGATCCCTTGGAGAAGGGAAAGGCTACCCAATCCAGTATTCTTGTCTGGAAAACCCCATGGACAGAGGAGCGTGGCAGGCTACATACAGTCCATGGGGTTAAAAAAAGAGTCAGACAGGACTGAACAACTGACACACACACATATCACGAAGAACCCGGAAATAGCCATTCAAACATTAATAAGATGCCTAAAGAAGGCTTAAAATGGGGAGGAAGGCAGCCAGAATGCTTTCTACACAAATATAACTTCACTTGCTTAAACTTTTAATACTGAGTATAGCTCTTCAGGTTTTATTTATGCCTCAAGACATAAATAATTCAAATCACAGGTTTTCTTTTCAAACTGAAATAAACTTGGGTACAAACAAATATACCTATACCTCTTTACCTAAAAGATAGCAGAGAGGGACTTCCCTGACAGTCCTGTGGTTAAGACTCTGCACTTCCACTGTAGGGGGCAGGGTTTCGATCCCTGGTTGGGGAACTAAGCTACATGCCACATGGCCAAAATAAATAAATAAATAAAAAGATAGAAGAGAATACCAATGTAACAAAAACACAAGCAAGGATCAGATTCCTAGCGTGAGAGATGAAACGTTGAGGCTGGAAAGGACTTGCTTGAAGTCTCTCCCAGAATGAAACTGGAGCAAATCTCCACGGACATGGGGCTCCTCTCTACTCTGGTTTTCCACTGTGCTAACAAAAGACTGCATCTTGCAGGGTACTAGCTTGTCCTCCTCCTTCCTTACTCCCGCTACACAAACGGCTCCAAATGAAAATGTCATTTGGATCAAAATATTCGAGATACATTAAGACATCTAAAATTGCACACAGATCAAAGTATATGAAGTCATAGATTTCCTGGCTTCCCCTCAAGACTGTCATCAAAATAATAAAGAAGCCATTTGCCACCTCCCACACTAATTCCACCATAATCAGAACATAGTCATATATCTGCCTTTGCCAAATTGGGATTTGTGAATTATGAGCATAAGTGAGAGCAGTGGCGGCTGCCAGGGGTTCGGAGATTGAGGCTTATATCATTTTGCTGTGATGGGTTGGGAAGTCCTGGGCTTTAACCTAACTGGAAAATGACCAAAGGTCAAAACTCTTTCCTTTGCCATCTACAACGAGGTAGCCTTCAGTCTGCTAGAGAAGTCTTCCCTAATCCTGCCAGCTAAAGAAATCTCTTCTCTGTTCCAGACATACACAGTGTTACCACTGAGGTCTTCCAAGGGACTTCTCAATAGCAGGAGATGCTTTATAATAATGAAAAGGCATTGTTCATTGAAATTAGAAAACCTAAGTGTAGATTCCTGGTCCTTCGTTCACTTATCCGGACTGAGCAGTCTTACTGTCTCTGAGACCCAGACATGATGCAAATGTCACTCCCTGTGAATGTTCACATTCAGTGGTTAATTTCTGCTCCCTATAATGAGACAAACGCGACCCCTCCATGTTTATGTCAACATATCCTTTGATGGCCATTTGAGGACAGAATGTGATTTCCAGGCTGTTGTCTGAAAGCAACCGAGTACTATAGTTGAATCAAGGAAGAACCAGGAAATTAAGCCGCACAACGGAAGGCCATGACCACAGCAGGTGGGGACTCTGCAGGAGGGAGGGAAACAAGGACCTGGGTCCAGACTGCCACGGAGGAAACTGCAAGCCATGGATGTGGACGTGACTGTGGCTTCCACTTGAGCATGGACGGTCTGGAGGAGCCACTTAACAGCCTCAGCAACCCAGTACCGAAGAAGCAACTCCTGCCTTGCAGAGGGACACGGTGCTGGTGAGTGGTGGCACGCAAGCAGAGCAAGGAGTCTAAAGGCCTTACCTTTATCAGGTTCTCAGACAGCCTGAAGGTTTGCAACCTTGGGAGAAATAACCAGCACTTCAGCGCCAGTGATACCAAGACCGTAAGGCTTTCATTGAGCAAGCTAGATCACTTGGTGACCAATGACATGTTGAAGAGAAAGAATTTATATGAATATGTGTCATGTTCTATTCTCTTCTCATTCCACTATAAAACCAACCTTTGTTGAGTAGTTCTGGATTACATATAGTTTATGGATTGCTTTTTTTTTTTCTTGGTGAATCTTTTTAAATGATAGAACTCATTCTTTCTTTCTTTCTTTTTTTTACTAACCAGAAAGGATATAAACTCAGATATGTGTCAGATAAGCTTTGAAGTAAGAAAAATGCACAGATGAATAAAACATGATGCCACAAAAACCTTGGATTGAATCCCAACTGAGTCTCTAGCTGGCTTTATGGCTTTGGGACAATGATTGATCTCTGTGAATCTGACTTTCCCTTATCTATAAAAAGTAATAATGGCTACCTGTGTTTGTCTCTCAATTAAAAATCACTTATATGTGCTAGGGTTTCCCAGTTGGCACAGTGGTAAAGAATCTTCCTGCTAGTGCAGGAGATGTGAGTTCAATCCCTGAATCGGGAAAATCCCCTGGAAGAGGAAACGGCAACCCACTCCAGTATTCTTGCCTGGAAAATTCCATGGACAGAGGAGCCTGGTGGGCTACAGCCCATGTGGTCTCAAAGAGTCAGACATGACTGAGCACACCCACACACACACACACACACAATATGTGCAAAGTTTACCTCCCATAAAGAGAAGCTTAGGAAAACAAGGTAGGAGAAGGCAGCTTTCCTATGAAGCCAATGATGGATCTCAGAGCCTCTTTAGGACCAGAGTGAAAAAGACATGTAAGACTCCATGGACGCTCTATTCTTCCTAATTCTCTAGGGTCTAGGTGGCTGTGGTCCATCCCAGAGCAAGGGCTCATGGCACTTACCTCCAGAGGCACAAGAACGAGGCAGCTGCCCTTGGCTTCTGCTCGCCTGTGTTTCATGTCTGCCCTTTTCCCCGCGAACAACTGCTGATTCACCCTTAACTTTCCTGTATAAATTCTTGGGAAACTTCCAGTGTAAATTCCTCCAAGAGAGTATCTGTTTATCCTGATAAGAATCTGATTACCTGATAAGCCACCTGGTGCTTCCCAGCTGGTGCAGTGGTAAAGAATTTTCCTGCTAGTGCAGGAGATGTGAGTTCAATCCCTGAATCAGGAAAATCCCCTGAAGAGGAAACGGCAACCCACTCTAGTATTCTTGCCTGGAAACGTTCCATGGACAGAGGAGCCTGGAGGGCTACAGTCCATGGGGTCACAAAGAGTCAGATAGGACTGAGCGCACATACCACACACACACACACACACACACACAGCTCCCATTGTCTCCAGTGTAGTCAAGGAAGGGGAAACAGGGCCCCAGAACTCGCATCCTCTTGCTCAAGGAACAACTAAGGCTCAATTTCTTCAACGGGGAATGTGGATGTTGCAGGATCACAATCTATTTGTCAAGTATACCGGTGAATAGGCTGTTATAATGGGGCATATAAAGCACCTGGCTCCTAATGGGTACACTATAAAATGGAATTATTACTATTTTGAACAGACTCAAAATTGGATTCCAGCTCTCAGAAAACTAATAATCATGTGATTGATAGCTAACATTGAGTACACTCTGTATGCCCCTGACTTTTCTAACATCTCTTTTAACCTGCACAATAACTTGATCCTATTAGTGTCTTTACTACAAAGAAAAGGAAACTCAGGCTCAAATGATTTACGTAACTGACTTAAGGACAAGAAGCTAATGACCTTGAATCCAGAGCTCTTGCATTAGGGCCCCCATCTGTGAACACTGCCTCAAAGTAATCAGAAACACTTCTCTGGAGCCCAAGTTCCAGGCCTTCAGCCTTGCCTAAGTCACTGACACTCTGGTCTTTGGTGTCCCGGGTAACCAATGAAAAAGTGACCCTCAATGGTAATACACACTGGGCTTACAGTGAGAAAACCTGGCCTCCAGTTTACGACCCCGTGCTTCTGGGTTGCGTAACTCGCAATAACCTCAAACTTTTTGAGCCTTATTTTCCTGAGCTGTAGGTTGGAAACGATATTACACGCTCTGTCGGCCTCACATCAAGCAGTGAGAATAAAGACGAAATACTACTTGGAGGAAATTGCCTAGGAACCATTTAAGCATTATATAAACGTGAGTTGTTATTATCAGAAGTCCATTTGGACTCACATTTTATCACTTGAAATCCTGCAGTAGTATTCTGTTTAATAATATTGTTCAGCTAACTTTCAATTATTCATTCTCTCTCATATAAAACCTATTGACCACCTACGGTAGCCAGGGATTGTGAGAGGAATAGGAACATAACGATGAAAAGGGCAAGAGCTCTCTTCTCAAAATGCTCACAGTGCGGGCGGAGGCTGAGGGTGGGAAGTGGGCAGGAAACAGGTGATTTCTGGAGCAGTTTGGAAAATGCTGTATCAGGGGGCAGAAACAGAGCAATGTAGGAGCACAGATGAAGCAGGGCGGTCTGCCTGGGGAGAAAGCTTAATTTAATCAAGGTAGCATCTCAGCAGGTTGGATGGCAAGTGAGAAAGGTGGATGAAGACAATTATAAGGTGACAGATCGGCCCGAATTCGCCCCCCCGCCCCAACCACCTCAGCGTCTGTTCTCCTATTCTTTCTTTAAACCTCGTGGGTTTTAGCTGGAATCATGGCTGCCTGGCAGTCTCCATTCTCCAACCCCCTTGCAACTGAGTGTGGCTGTGTAACAGTGAGATGGGAGCCCAAGCCATGAACACAACCTCTAGTTCATCTCCTCAAAAAACAAAACCAGGTGGGCACTTCCCTGGCGGTCCAGTGGTTAAGACGTCACACTCCTAAAGGAGGGGGCCCAGGTTGGATCCCTAGTCAGGGAACTAGATCCCACACGCCACAAGTAAGAGCTAGCACAGCAAAATTCATCTTTTAAAAGATTTTTGTTTAAAAAAACCACTTGGACTGGAACGTGAATGTGGAAGAGGAGTCAACTTCAACCACACGGCAAGGACAAGAGGGAGGAAACATCAGAGCAAAAAGATGAAAGAGCCCAGGCAGCGGATGTCCTTGTGAAGCAGAGCTGCCCCACGCCAGCTCAGGACCACTCGCTTCTGTCTGTTTCATAAGAGAAAAACTAGCATCTTTCTTGTTTAAAAGACCTTATTTTTTAGTCTTTTTTTTTTTTTTTTCTTAAGATACCTTAACAGGTTACCCAACAGGAACATGTGAAAAGTTCTGGAATCATGAAGAGATAGGCAGCTGTGTTTAGGAAGTGATCAAAAATGTAGTTTGGTAGCCACATGGAGACCACGTGGTAGGTTTCTATGAGAACGTGAGGTGATCCCAGAGATGTAGACTTGGCTTGAGATTTCAGGACAATTATTAGTCAAGCTTGGGCTTTTCAACTTAGTCCCTGGGGCACATGGGAGCCAAAGAGTGCCCTAATGTCTCCTAAATATCTTCTTTCTTTAAAAACAAACAAACAAACAAACGAGTATTTATTTGGCTGCACTGGGTCTTAGTTGCAGCATGGGGGATATTTAGTTGCTGCATGTGGGATCTAGTTCTCTGACCAGGGATCGAACTCTTGCTTGCATTGGGAGCATGAGGTCTTAGCCACAGGACCACCACAGAAGTCCCCTAAGCATCTTCTCTTGAAAGGCCAACAAAAGAGAGTACATTATGGGAAAAAGGGGAAAGAAAGGTAGGAAAAGAGAGAGGGAGAGAGGAAGAGAGAGAGAGGAAGTAAAAGCAAAAAAATACTTTATAGAGGCAGAAATCATAACTGCTAAATCTTAGGCATATGGACTTCTGTAAATTCCTCTGAACCTTGACTTTTTCAACTTTAAAATGGAAACAGTAACAGGTTTGCAGAATTATTTTAAGGACAAAATGAAATTGGGTAAATAAAGTGTGTGACAGATGTTAGAAAACCCAAAATTATTCTATTATCAATAACCCAAGTCTTCTATTTCTGGAAGTTCTTCCTATTGTCCCACAGAGCTTTCTGGGTCTCATGTCAGAGCCTCAGAGTTGCTGCTGATTCCATTTTGTAGGACACACTTCCCCCATCAAAGTTTGCCTCACTCTTGTTTTCTTTCTTTCCTTTAAAGACTTTTTTATGTGGACCTTTTTTGCACTAGTGGTAAAGAACCCGCCTGCCAATGCAGGAGACATTAAGAGATGTGGGTTCCATCCCTGGGTCATGAAGATCTCCTGGAGGAGGGCACAGCAACCCACTCCAGTATTCTTGCCCGGGGAATCCCACGGACAGAGGAGCCTGACAAGCTACAGTCCATGGGGTCACAAAGAGTCAGACAGGACTGAAGTGACTTAGCATTTTTAAAGTTTGTATTGAATTTGTTACAATATTGTTTCTGTTTTATATTTTGGTTTTTTGGCTGCAAGCCATGTGGAACCTTAGCTCCCTGACCAGGAATTGAACCGCACCCCCTGCATTGGAAGGTGAAATCTTAACCACGGGACCACCCATAAGTCCCAATTTGCCTCATCAGTTTATAGACATCTCTCCCTTGACCACCCAAAGCCACTGCAGCTGCTCAGCCAAACTCAGCATCATTTG
This sequence comes from Bos indicus, assembly GCF_029378745.1. Lineage (NCBI taxonomy): Eukaryota > Metazoa > Chordata > Mammalia > Artiodactyla > Bovidae > Bos > Bos indicus. The sequence goes on along the minus strand of NC_091773.1, from coordinate 9,460,113 downwards.
CTCGTTTAACTCTTCCCCCGTGAATGGATCTCTTCAACCCCGTAACCATCCTGTTTACTCTCCCTTGGAGGAGCTCTAAATTGACTCCTTGCAGCTGGTGCTGAGATTTGCATGTGGTAAAAAGTGAACACAAAGGTGCCGTCACCCAAGGATACGTGTGTGGGAGGAACACTTCCAGCAGCCATCTCATTCCCTCTGGCTCCCACTCTCCAGGTGGGATTTCTCTAGATAGGAAGGTGCGGGTGATTGGTCCAATCCTGCTACAGCCTTCCTTCAAATGCCAGAATCCTGGCTAACAGGGAGGGTGTTTAAGTATGCACAGTTGACTCACAAATTCAGGGGCTTCAGAGGAGACCTCAGTGTAACTGCTTGCAAGGGATGCCTAAGACCTGCTTTGGAAAATGGTGATGAAGATCCTAGACTAGCAGATCAGGTCTCTGAAACATAGGTATTTCAGGCACTAAATTAAGCAAGGAGGACCCTCCAATGCACTGGGCCAGCATAGGAATGCCCCAGAATGGCCCCGAATTGGATGTGCCCTGAGGGAGCTTGATGAATAGAAGCTTGGAGAAGCTCTGCTGATGTCCCCAAATGCTCCAAGCCTTGGTGCTGGGAAATTTCATCCAAATTCCTTTGTGGGAAAAGCAGTAAAACTAAAAGATTAAGCTATTTTGGGAACCTGAAGAGCTTTAGTATTTTTTGAGAGGCCAGGTGGTATGAAGCTGACTGAGAAAAACATAATCCCCATAAAAACAAAACTCTGGGGAGAAAAAGACTTGACCCAGGTCTTCTGACTCATGTGCCTCCTCTTGTACTGCTGGTGAAATGAGAGGGTCCTAGGGACTTCCCTGGTGGTCCGGTGGTTAAGAATCCACCTTCCAAAGCAGGGGATGTGGGTTCAGCCCCTGGTCAGGGAACTAAGAGCCCACAAGCTGCGGGGCAAGTAAGACTGAATGCTGCAACTGGGAAGTCTGAGCACTGCAACTAGAGAAGCCCACACACCCCAACGTGGGGGAAGACCACAAACCACAGCAAAGACCCAGAACAGCCAGAACAAGAAATGAGAGGGCCCTGTATCTTTCTTTGGAACTGTTCTGGCTTTCTCAAAGATAGGAGGATATAGGCCCCTGATATATACCTCAACACTAAATACGCCTAGACAGCATACTGAACAGCAGAAACTTCACTTTGTTAATAAAGGTGCATATAGTCAAAGCTATAGTTTTTGTATCCATGTGAGAGTTGGACTGTAAAGAAAGCTGGGCACTGGAAAATTGATGCTTCTGAACTATGGTGCTGGAGAAGACTCTTGAGAGTCCCTTGGACTGCAAGGAGATCAAACCAGTCAATGCTAAAGAAAATCAACCCTGAATATTCTTTGGAAGGAATCAATATTCACTGATGCTGAAGCTTAAGTTCCAGTACTTTGGCCACCTGATGGGAAGAACTGACTCATTGGAAAAGACCCTGATGCTGGGAAAGATTGAGGGCAAGAGGAGAAGGGGGTGACAGAGGATGAGATGGTTGGATGGCATCATCAACTCAGTGGAAGAGGGAATTCAATACAGCTAGAATGAAGAAGGAGTGGGGTGATGGGGAGATAAGTGAGATGACCTAGGGCTTGGGAAAGAGATAGGACCCCTGTGGTGACAGCACAGATGCTAAGCTAAGGACATGTTTAGGGAAAGAAGCATATAAGGATTTTGAGGGGATAGCAAGGCACCTTGTATTTTCAAAATAGCACATCAGAGACTTATTTAAGGGGAAAGAAAAGACTGGAGGCAGAGACCTCTCAAGAGTTAGTACAACTGTTTAGGTGACATAGAATGTGTGCTGATCCAAACTAACTCTTATTCATGCTCCAAAAGTTTGGTGTCTTCTCTTCCAAGAAGTCTTCCCTCTTGCTTGAGTCATCCTCATTCTCAAGACACATGGCACGTAACTGTCTCATACGAGGGCAATTATCTATTTCAGAGTCAGTCTTCTCCAAGAGACTGAGTGCCCCGTAAGGGCAGGGGCTGCATTTTATTATTCTTTACATTCCCAGTACCTTGTAAAATGCCCAGCATGGAGTGGAAACAGTGCATGCTTGATGAATTGACTACAGTCTCTTGGGGTAGAAACAATGGCAGGACAGGTCCCAGTACCAACGGAGTGGGTGTAGGATGACTGTCAAAGCAACACCTCAACAATTCAGGCACAACTGCAGAAACAAGATACTTAATAACTGAGTTGGAAGATGATATTGGAGGGGGCTTGGTACCAAGGCAGAAAACTCAAGCAGGAGGTTTGATAGTCAAGGTCAAAGTGATATGTGAAGTATGTGATCTGAGCCCCAGATTCTCACCTTGAGCTTTGAAACGCCCTCCTGCAAACCCATAAGACTGCAGGTAGAAGTCGAGGAAACCCGATGACTTGGGAGAAGGAGATAGAAGAAGGGAATAGGACAGGGCAGACTTTTGGAGGCCAAGTCCCTCCTGCGTTGTCATCATGGCTGTACTCATTAGTGTTGGGAGGGACAGTGGAGACATTTCAGAGAGAAGTTCAAAAGGTGTCATGGGGCCCCTGGGAAAGTGAGTGGGGTGTGGGGAGGACAAGTGGAGCTGGTATTTTGCCCCTTTCTTTTTTCCCTGGAGTGAGGCACTGTCCAAGCTGTTTGTCACCCAGCATGTGTCAGAACAGGCCCATCAGTTACAGCTCACACCCCCTGACCTTAGAACACTGCTTCTCCTCCCCTCAGGATAATGGTGATTATTCTAGAAACATTAATGGTGAACATTCAGGATGGATCATTTTTGTAAAAAATATTTATTTGGCTGTGCCAGGTCTTAGTTGCAGCATGTGAGATCTTTAATAATAGCATGAGAACTCTTAGTCAGGGCATAGGGGATCTAGTTCTCTGGCAAGTGTTCAGACCCAGGTCCCCTGCATTGGGAGTGCAGAGTCTTGGCCACTGGATTAGCCAGGAAGTCCCCAGGATGGATCCTTTCAATGTACTTAGAGCCTGGGCTCACGTGGAAGCTTATTAGAGCCTGAACTAGGGCTGAGGTTCCCATAGTCTAGAGAAACAGCTAAAACTCCAGCTGAGAGCCCCTAGAAACAAACATCTCTGAATTAAAGGATCGGCCACATGTGCAACTATCTCCTCTCCTTTCATCTCTGCCAAGAGCATCACAGCTACTTCTTCATGAGTTGCAGAAGAACGGGGAAGACTGAACTCTGAGAACTGAGCACTGTGGAAAAGGATATGGCCCTCACCAAACACTTTATAAGCACTCACTTCTTTGAGCTTGTTGTTGTTGTTCAATCGCTAAGTTGTTTCTGACTCTGGGACCCCATGGACTGCAGCATACCCGGCATCCCTGTCCTTCACCTTCTCCCAGAATTTGCTCAAAGTCATGTCCTTTGAGTCAGTGATGCCATCCAACCGTCTTATCCTCTGTCGTCCCCTTCTCCTCTTGCCTTCAATCTTTCCCAGCTTCTTGGTCTTCTCCAGTGAGTCAGCTCTTCCCATCAGGTGGCCAAAGTATTGGAGCTTCAGCTTCAGCATCAGTCATTCCAATGAATATTCAGGTTTCATTTCCTTTAGGACTCAAGGTTGAGTTGAGTCAACCTATGCTAGAGAGCAGTGATAGATGGTTAAATTTTCCTAGATTCTGTAAGCCAGATCTGTTCTACTCTGCCACCAAGTAACAAAGGGCTGTCACTGATTCTAAAGAGGACCAGGTCCAGGTAGTGAGAAAGCTAGAGCCACAGCATCTTATTTATCTGACAAATATATATCAGTCACTTTTGCCTCACCCCAGCCAATCCTATGAATTCTAATTCCCAGTCAGCTGGCTAAGCATCTTTTAATAGCAACAGTGCAAAAGGATCCTTCAAAAAAGTCACTTTTTATGAAAGCCAAATAGGATGTGAGGAATAAAAGAGGAGTTGATTTAAATTCTCTGCCAGCTGCCATGAGATTTCAGTGCACTCCTGACCAATGCCTTTGATGTCCAAGCATAAGGACACTGCACTGATTATTGGGCCTGATTTCTATTCTGAGAAGAGCTGTTAATTTCTTTCTGTTTCCTCCAGTACTTTTCCATTTCTCCGTCAATTACCGGAGGCCAGCCTGCCACTGCTATTATATCAAAGAATTTGCCCATTTCTGATCACCATACCGCATTCAGAACTTTTCTGAGAATGAAAAAGCTTTTATTATTTGTCTGGACTTTTTTAATGATTGTCCTAGTGGTGGCTTTGTTAGTAAAGGGGATGATGGTGATGCAACTGTTAAATAATGATTAATGACTGAGCAGCAACAATGCGGCATGAACCACGCTGCAGAATGGATGCTGAGCCAGCCTTGTGGTGAGGCAGTGAAGGTAAGAATATAATGGAACTGAACAGAGGTGTTGGCACTGGTGAGCATGGTGGAGCTTGTGGTAGAGATGGAGTTGGTATGATTGTGGCATGGGTATGGTATCAGTTGTGATGATGGAGATGATGGTTGTAGAAGAGACTGCATGTGAGGGAGATGTGATGTGATGCTGGTGACCTTGAGAGTCAACACTGATGGAGCTACCATGTTAGCGTAGATGATGGTTATAAATGTAGAGATGTCAGCAAGCATAACAGATAGAAACATATAGAAAAAATATATCTGTATCTATAACATATACACATAATATATATATACATAACATATAATACAGAAGGCAATGGCAACCCACTCCAGTACTCTTGCCTGGAAAATCCCATGGGTGGAGGAGCCTGGTGGGCTGCAGTCCATGGGGTTGCTAAGAGTCGGACATGACTGAGCGACTTCCCTTTCACTTTTCACTTTCATGCATTGGAGAAGGAAATGGCAACCCACTCCAGTGTTCTTGCCTGGAGAATCCCAGGGATGGGGGAGCCTGATGGGCTGCCGTCTATGGGGTCGCACAGAGTTGGACACAACTGAAGCAACTTAGCAGCAGCAGCAACATATAACATATCTATATATATACTGTTGTTTCTCAAATAATATTGTTCCCCAAATTTTTTCAGATTTGTCTTCTCAGCCAAACTAAAGCCAGAGACAAAGAGTAGCTTCTTTTTCCTCAGAAAGATATTCCCTCCACTGGATCATAAAAATAGAAAATGCACGTCAAAGTAACCAAGCCCTGGATGCATCATTAGCTAGAACAGCTAACAAGTTAGAAGTTGTCAGATGCCATCTGTACTGATGGAATTCTAGCTTAAGCCATCTTCTCCTCAAAGTTCTTCCAGAAAGAGAGCACTGGGGAGGAAGAAGAAATTCTTATCGGGATTAGAGGGTGTGGGACTGAAAAGACCTTGTATGGGGGTCCCAATACTACTTAATCCCAGGTTCAGTGATTGGCTGGAAAGACTCAGAAGACTCAGAAATAGTTGAACTTGTGCCTAAGATTTATTACAGTGAAAGGATACAAAACAAAAGCAACAAAAAGAAAAAATGCATCAGGCAAAGTCTAGAGGAAACAAGATGCAAGCTTCCAAGAGATCTTTCCAGTGAAATCACACCGGACATGCGTAATTTCTCCTGGAACAAGTTTCGCCATCTTGTGTGAAGTGTTGTCTTCAGGAAAGCTCTTTAGAAAGCCAGAACCCACCGTTTTTAGTAGATGGTCATGTAAGCGCCCTCTGACTGTTGTTGTTGCTGTTCAGTCACTAAGTCCTTTCCAACTCTGTGACTTCATGGACTGCAGCACACCAGGTTCTCCCAGAGTTTGCTCAAATTCATGTCCTTTGAGTCAGTGATTCTATCTGACCATCTCATCCTCTGTTTCCCCCTTCTCTTCTTGCCCTCAATCTTTCCCAGCATCAGGGTCTTTTCCAATGAATTGGCTCTTCGTATCAGGTTGCCAAAATATTGGAGCTTCAGATTCAGCATCAGTCCTTCCAAGGAATATTCAGGAATTGATTTCCAGACTCCAGGGGGGAAAAAAACCCAGATGTTCAGAATAAACCACATTGTTTGTCCAAACTGTTTAGACACAATAAGCCATGCTGCTGCTGCTGCTAAGTCGCTTCAGTCGTGTCCAACTCTGCGCAACCCCATAGACAGCAGCCCACCAGGCTCCCCCGTCCCTGGGATTCTCCAGGCAAGAACACTGGAGTGGGTTTCCATTTCCTTCTCCAATGCATGAAAGTGAAAGTGAAAGTGAAGTCACTCAGTCATGTCCAACTCTTAGCAACCCCATGGACTGCAGCCTACCGGGCTTCTCCATCCATGGGGTTTTCCAGGCAAGAGTACTGGAGTGGGGTGCCATCGCCTTCTCCGACAATAAGCCATACTAATACAGAAAATGTTTTATGTCAATATAAGAAACTGTGTAAGTTCTGGCAGCTCTATGGTGGAGTTAATGACGACCTCCTCCAAGAGGATTTATGCCATATCCAGGTCTGCTGCGCCCGAGCCCCTGACCCTGCAGCAGGCCACTGCTGACCCTGACCTCCACACTCAAACACTCAAAGGCAGGTCTGGTTCAGTCTCTGTGGCGTCTCCTGGTGTGCACAAGGTTTTGTTTGAGCCCTCTGAGTGTCTCTTGCAGGTATGGGGTTTGATTCTAAGTGTGATTTCACCCTTCCTACCATCTTGCTGGGGATTCTCCTTTGCCCTTGGACATGGGGTATCTTTTTTTGGTGGGATCCAACATTCTTCTGCCAGTGGTTGCTCAGCAGCAAGTATTAAACATATTAAAAACAGCATATTAAGAAGCAGAGACATTACTTCGCTGATAAATGTCCGTCTATTCAAAGCTATGGTTTTTCCAATAGTCATGTTTGGATGTGAGAGTTGGACTATAAGAAAGCTGAGCACTGAAGAACTGATGCTTTTGAAGTATAGTGTTGGAGAAGACTCTAGGGAGTCCCTTGGACTGGAAGGAGATCAAATCACTCAATCCTAAAGGAAATCAGTCCTCAATATTCATTGAAAGGACTGAAGCTGAAGCTGAAGCTCCAATACTTTGGCTACCTAACGCGAAGAACTGACTCATTGGAAAAGACCCTGATGCTGGGAAAGATTGAAGGCAGAAGGAGAAGGGAATGACAGAAAATGAGATGGTTGGATGGCATCATCCACTCAATGGACACGAGTTTGAGTAAGCTCCGAGAGTTGGGAAAGGACAGGGAAGCCTGGAGTGCTGCAGTCTACGGTATCGCAAAGAGCTGGACATGACTGAGTGACTGAACTGAACTGGTAAGAAACTGTTTATCAGCCATGTTCCAAGACACCAACCTAGGGTCGGCTATGAAGCAGCTTTCTATGAATAGATGTCTCATCTCCAATGTTCAGAAGAGATGCAGATGGCAATGGCTGAGAACCAGCATCACCCGTACATAGAAGGCTGGTCTCACAACCTCACAAGACCTTTGCAAGCAAAAATGTAGATGCAGCAGCACTGTCCTTGACCTCGTTGGGTTGGTGGATAATTACATAGCCCTGGGGATCTATTTTCACTGATTAAGAAGAGTCCAGCTGCATCACAAGCAGATGTGTTGCTCATTGGCGTGACTATAAAGTGATGAGTCCTCTAACAAAAACAAATCTAATTACCTCAGAATTGCATCTCATAAAAGAAGTGTTTGCAAATCCAGTCTGGTTTTGTCATTAATTCATATCTGAGTTGCAAAATTTAGTGGTAAAATAGAAATTTTAAATAAAAATCTGGTTTTTACTATGTATTAGCTAGTTGACTTTAGATGAATCACTCTGGGTCTCAAAAAGTTGCACGGTTTCTTTGGGGGCTTGGCATTCAAGGTCAGAGAGTTGGGATAATCAGTCTTCAGGTCTTGCTACACTCTTCATTAGTGCCATCAAGGACCCTCTCTTATGTCACTTTATATTTTAACTTCAGCCCTTTTCTCTCATTCCAGATCTACCCACCAGCAGCTCCATGTATAAATGTGCTTGGAAGAAGTCTGTGTATCTAAACTTTCTCATTTGTAAAATGGATATATTGATAATAATAGCAGCCTTACTGAACTCATTATGTTTTTGCAAAGGTCAAAAAAAGATGCCTAAAAATACGCATCATCAGAAGCACCATGTAAATATTAATAATGATTGTTTTTCAGTCACAAGTGGCTCCTGACCTTTTTGTTTTAGGTTTCTGTATTTTCTCTTCTGGGCTTCCCTCGTGGCTCAGTGATAAAGAATCCACCTGCCAATGCAGGAGACACAGGTTTGATCCCTGGGTTGTGAAGATCCACTGAAGAAGGAAATGGCAATGCATTCCAGTATTCATGCCTGGAAAACCCCATGGACAGAGGAGCTCAGCGGTCTACAGTCCACAGGGTCACAGAAGAGTCAGACACAACTTAGTGACTAAAACAGCAACAAAAATCATCTTTTTCATCCCTCTTGGCCCAACACAAACACTGGGACAGGACTGCTGTGTTCTCATCTACTACAGGTTGAACTGTGTCACCCCCTAAAAAAAGACTGCTCAAGTCCTAAGCCCCAGTACTTGTGAATGTGAACTTACTTGAAAATGCATAGAGTCTTGTCAAAGTAAAAAAATTAAAATGAAATCACACGGATGACGATGGGCCCTATTGCAACGACTGGCACCCCTACAAAAGAAGGAAATTTGGTCAGAGAGACACAGAGAAGACACACGTTGACAACGCCATGTGACAGTGGAGAAAGACACTGAAGTGGTGCATCTACAAACCAAGGAATGCCAAAGATGGCTGGCCACCACCGGAAGCCAGGGAGAGAGAGTAAGGACCCTCCCCGAGAGCCTTTGCAGAGAACATGGCCTTCCCAACAACTAGATTTTATACACTTAGCCTCAAGAAATGTGAGAGAAGACATTTCTTCTGTTTTAACTCCCACTGTTTTGTGGTAATATGTTATAGCAGCCTTAGAAAATTTCATCCCATCTCACCACCACAGCACCCAGTGGTCTTGGCCGAGATGCTTCATCAGGCTAACATACGCTGTGGTCCGGAGGAGAGACAGCATGGATTAACCTCGAGTCTGTGGGTTATGAAAATATTGGGTTGGCCAAAAAAGTTCATTCAGGGTAACATGGAGAAACCCAAAGGAACTTTTTGGTCAACTCAGTAGTAGGACCAGAGCCATACCTTGGAAAAGCCAAAACAGAAACCCTCCAAGATCGCCCTCTTTAGTGTGCAGAAATGTGGCTTCAGGCCTGTGCTTCTAGGTTTATGAATGAGAGAACCAAGGCTGCAGGTGATGAAATCCCTCAGCTCTGGTTATATAGTAAGTTAGTGGCAGAGCAAGGGTAGAAACTGAGTGTTTGGCCTCCCTAAGTCTGGACTTTCTCCATGTCACATAGCATGCCCTTTTCTGTTTGGCCCCCAACATCAGAAAGATGCAAGAACAAAGATGGCAAAGCAGCCTGTTCTGTGCTGGAGCAAGGAAGCCTGCAGCAAGGGGAGTGATGTGTGGGAATTCTTAGTGGCAATAAATCATCTCTCCAAAGTCAGCGCCAGCAATAAAGGGAGGGAGGTTTTTGCAGTGGTCAGACCGGTTGATTCACTGTGGTTTAAGAACAGACCCAGCTCTCCCATTCATTTTAACTCCAACTCAGTTTGGAGGGATTTACGACCACGTTGTATGAGTGTGATTTGAGTTACAGCTTGGCCTGGTCGTGTTCGGGAGTCAAGGGCAGAATGTTTCATTTTCCAGACTGTTGAGTTTCTTTTTAACTCTCCTTCCTTGAAAACATAAATAAAAGCAAGACATTGAAAAATGATCCTGCATTTCCTGATGGTTGACTCCTACTCAGAACTTCAAAAAGAAAAACTGAACAATCAGAGAAATAACCTGAGAAGGCCTGAGTGCATGCATGCGCGCTAAGTCACTCAGGTCATGTCCAGCTCTGCAACTCTATGGACCATAGCCCACCAGGCTCTTCTGTCCATGGGATTCTCCAGGCAAAAATACTGGAGTGGGTTGGTGACAATGCCCTCCTCCAAGGAATCTTCCCAAACCAGGGATCAAAGCCACATCTCCTGCGTCTCCTGCACTGCATGGAAAAATGGAGCAAACTCTTGTGATATAAGTTTTAGATTATGTCATCCGAGATTGAAATTAGAATTTCTGGCTGAAGTAGTCCAGGCTAGTGATGGTACACCAAAGAAGTGAAAAAGGAAATGTTTGAATGCAGTATAAAGATGCCTCTATCAGCCTATGCAGTATTAGTGGAAATATAGAAATAATTCAAGTGCCAAGCAATAATATATCTATGTGGCCACTTGCTCATTAATAGTCAAGCCCACTGGAAAAGGGTCAACTATCTGAATTTTCCACAATGTGTCCATTGCTGCCCATTCCAACTTCTTTATTCATTCAGTGTTTCCATCACCCAGGTACATTTTTTAATATATTTATTTATTTGGCTGCACCAAGTCTTAGTTGTAGCATGTGGGATCTAGTTCCCTGACCGGGGATCCAACCCATGGCCCCAGCATTGGGAGCACACAGTCTTAACCACTGGAGCACCAGCAAAGTCCCAGAAGTGGCTAGCTTCTCACTCTACCTCCTGGGAGCAGTGTTTAATATAGGCTTGTTTGTTTGTTCTTTGATGTTTTGAAATATTTACTTTTGATGAAGAATGTTAGACCTAAAATGATTCTAGGAAAACTCATTTTCAAAAAGTAATTTTATAAACAAATATAAACTAATGGATGCCCATGTCCATTAAAAAATGTCTTTGCTATCTAAATATTAAAAAATTAATTTAAATAGAATAAATATTTTATAAGTAGTCATGCATTTTAATGCTTTTCCAAAGAATGTATTATTTTTCAATTTAAATGTTACTTCTAAAACATTTCAACATCAAAAACTATGCAATTTTTTTAAGGCAATATTTTTTTAATTAAAAAGAATTGATATATACACAGGGAGAATGACCAAAATACAGTGTGTGTGTGTGTGTGTGTGTGTGTGTGTATGTGTGTGTGTGACAGAGAGTTAATAAGAATATACAAGGAAAATAACTCAGTAGAATTATTATTCCTTTCTTTGTTCCTGTCATCAATTTGGTTTTATACTGTTTAGAAAGGCTTTTAAATTTTGCTTGCATTTTGTTCAAAATAAGCTGGCACTATTCAACCAACCGATTAACAAATGGAGCACAAAAGCTTCCCTATTTTAAGATGCTAAGAAGGCAATTATTGAAAACAAAGCTTGCAAGCATTAAGACATTGATATTTACACATAATAAAGAAGGAACTGAGCAAAACAGAAGATGAGAACTTCAATGACCTACAAAGCTTAATTTTGGAATTCTCTGAATGTTTTAGGGCAATTTTGTGCATGTGAAATTTTGTTTTTGAAACACAAATTTCTAGAATTAAAATTATTAATTTTGAAAAATATGCACTTTTTTTAGATTAAAATTGCCCTTTAGGAGTTTTATGTCAGTTTTCACCAGTAAATACTGCTTAAGAAATGTCTCTTCACTGACGTGGAGAACAGACTTGTGCATACAGTTAGGGGGAAGAAGAAGGCGAGACAAACTGAGAGAGTAGCACTGATGTACACACACTGCTATGTGTGAAGTAGGTAGCTAGTGGGAAGCTTCTGTATAGCACAGGGAGCTCAGCTCAGTGCTCTGTGATGACCTAGCCTAGATGGGTGGACTGGGAGTGGGGAATAAGGCTCAGGAGGAAAGGAATATACGTATACACATGAAGAGTCATCTTGTTGTACAAGAGAAACTAGCACAAAGTTGTAAAGCAATTATATTCCAATTAAAAAAAAAAAAAAAGGAAATGATCTCTTGAGTTCAAATTTATCCTCAGTGTAGGATTTCCTTTGTCCAATAGTTTTCCCAAGCTACCAGTCACATGGCTCCATCCAGCTTCTTGGAACAGAATGAGTCAAGGGTAGAGAAAGGGCAAATGTATATTTAGGGTAAATTCCTTCTTCATAGCAACAGAGTGGAGAAAATGACCTTCCCCTCCAACACGTTCTACATCCAGCTTCCTCCACATGGTGAAAATGTGGCACCAGGAACCCCAGACTTCTTCCTGCCAAGTCTGGCAACTCCAGGAGAATGAAACATCTTCCTCCCATTGTCCATACAACAACCTTTGTCCTTCTCCTCTGAATCGTTCTGTTTCCCTCCGTGTCTTTCTGATCCCTCTGATGTCTGTCTCTCATCTTGCACCATCTCTGTGTTTCACAGGTTTTGTTTCTCTTTGCCCCCCTAAATTTCTCTAACACTGTCCCTCTTTCTGTCCCTCAATCCACCTCTGTCTCCCTGTATCTTTCTCACAGTGTGGGAACAAAAAAAAAAAAATCAAAACCAGGACAGGGTGTCTCAGCAGCCCAGCAGCTGATAGAAATTTTCCATCCAGTCAGATCCAGCTCCATCAACTGGGTTTGTGCATCCAGATTCCCAGACCATAGCCTCCTCCGCCCACCTAGCAGGTGATGTAAGACCTTGGAGGCCAAGGATACAAAAAAAAAACTGTCACTATTCCAAGAACTAATGGTCTATGAAATGAAAGTGCTTGGCCCACCTGCTCCACGCGGCCACCTCACAGTGGGAACCCTCCACTGGCTCAAGCCAACCCTGAGGAAAAGTAGGAGGAGACTTGTCCCAGCTCTGAGTCAACAGACATCAGGAGGGTCTGCTGAATGCAAGTAGCTCAAGCCAAGATTTTGCCTTCACCAGTCCCATTGTTCTTGTTCTTGTTTAGTTGCTCAGTCATGTCCGACTCTTTGAGACCCCATGGACTGTAGCCTGCCAGGCCGCACCATCCTTGGGATTTCCCAAACAAGAATACTGGAATTGGTTTCCATTTCCTTCTCCAGGGGACCTTCCCAACCCAGGGATAGGACTCCCACCACCAGCATTGGCAGGCAGTTTCTTTATTGTTGAGTCAATGGGGAAGCCTCTCACCAGTGCCAGGCAACATTCCAAATATGCCCAGAGTATGAGGTTCAAAGAACTCTAAACTGTCAGAGGGCCTGGATTTGACTCACAGCTTTGCCACCAACTGACCGCAACCTTGGGTTGGCCACTTGCCTTCCAGACCACCAGTGCTCATCTGTAAAAGGAGGTGCACAAACGTGACCAACTAATTCTACTGTGGTTTTAATTGCAAGGTTGTTGCAAAGAGATTAGGCCCATTCTGTTTCCCTGTAAATTAGGTACCTGTTGCCTATACACAAGCATCTATCGTGCCTTTTCATAGGATGAAGGAACCAAGCAAGAAATAAAAAGGACGGAAGAGTAAAGTTGTGAAAAGGTATGTACTTCTCCATTCTTAAAAAGAAACGTAAGTATGGGACTTTCCTGGCAGTCCAGTAGCTAAGACTCCAGCTTGAAATGCATGGGGCCTGTGTTCAATCTGCAGTCAGGGAACTAGATTCCACACGCTGCAACCAAGACCTGGCACAGACAAATAAATAAAGAAACCTAAGTAGTTACTTAGGAGGCAGACACTCCAGGTTCCTTCTTTGTGCTACACAAATACCTGTTCTTGAGGACATGTCCCCAGACTCCTGTTTTATCTCTATTTTGGTGGATTAAATGCATAGCTCATGATGACAGCCTCTTTTGGCTCAAACTCCTGGCTGGCCCAAAATTCCCTCTTCAGGGAATCAGCACTACCAACCTCTTTGTTCAAGGGAGATTTCTGATTGAACCAAGAAGGAAATACGACCCAAGAGATCCCATCACAGACTTCCTTGGTGGCACAGTGGATAGGAATCCTCCTGCCAATTCAGGGGACATGGGTTCAATCCCTGGTCTGGGAAGATTCCACATGCCAGGGAGCAACTAAGCCCTTGCACCACAAGTACTGAGCCCACATGCAGCAACCACTGAAGCCTGCACGCCTAGAGCCTGTGCTCTGCCGCAAGAGAAGCCACCATGATGAGAAGCCTGAGAGCCGCATTGAAGAGTAGTCCCCCCTGGCTGCAATTAGGGAAAGCCTGAACCAAGCATTAAAGACCCGGCACAACCAAAAAAAAAAAAAAAAAACTTTAATGATTTTTTAAAAAGAGATCCCGTCAGTAGTTTGGCCAGTGATTGTTGAGGTCGCCTGGAGTAAAGGACTGAAAGAGGGAAAAGATCAGCAAAGTCATCATGGAAGTCCCATCTGAAATTTGTGGCAGAAGTTATTAACAGAACTGATTTACCAGCCACAAAGGAAAAGAGAATGGAGCAGAGACATGAGAGAACTGGAGGTACTTAGAGACAGAGACCATCTAATTCAAGAGGAAGACAGAAAATAGTGGTTCCTGCATCCAGGTGGTTCCCGGCAGCATCCCAGGTCAGCAAAATTCCAACCTTCAGGAATTCATGCAATGATCTCTCTCTTTCCTTTAGTGGCCTGAGGAATAGTGTTCCTGGCAACCCACAGAATGTCATCAACGCATATAAATGAGGACATCATGCTGCAAGCACTGGCAACAAATTCCTTTGATGTTAAACATGTAGGCAGCCAGCGATGTCAACGGTATGAGCTCTAGAAAAGTATATGAAACCACACCTTTGGGCAACATAAAAACCTTTGTATTAATTGTTTCCCCCAAACCTATAAAATCTTGCTTCAGCAAATTTAAAGAAAAACATACAGACCATTAATTAGTCCAGCTCTTCATTTTACAGTGAATTTTCTTAAAGAAAATGTAAACGAAAAACTGAATTTCAAATAACTTAAGAAGCAGAGAAATGTCTATCCTGTTTTTCATAAATAGCTCTTCTGTAAGTCCCCCAATCACATTCCTCCTCTTTGAGAGAGTAGGGTACATGAGATAAAACATGGTACACTTGTGTTCTGGAATCAGAAAAACTCAGTTTTGTAACACTGACCAACAACTGTTTCTGTCCCTCTTTGAGTAGCCCTACTTCTTTTAACATGTTGCTCTTCCAGGCTTATAATCTCAATTAAAATCCTCCAGCTCCCTGCTGAGTGGGAAGGTAAAAGGGAGGACACAAGACCTTTGTCTAGCCAAACAAAGGACCCGGTTCTCCTGACCACAGTTTTTGGTCCAAAGATGAGCATATAACTGAGCAAAGCTAATCAGAATCATTTCTTAGAACAGTTTAGATTGGAACATGAAGAAAAGGGCCCTGTATTTTCAGGTCACAGAGCTGAAAGTATATGAAATGGGGTTTTGCAATGGATATCTTTCCTCCAAGTGAGGATAAATGGAGCAGAGAAGAGAAATGAGGGAGTAAGCAAACTATCTTACTCGAGTCTCTAAAGCATGGGACCATAATTCAATGCATGCTTAAGTGTTGTCATATATGGATTTCTCTTTCCTCTGTTAATTCCATATCATTCTGCAAAGTAAGGAGCTTTATCTATGTCCATAAATGTTCTGCTTGTAGACAGATGGTAGATAACTGGTAGATAAAAATTATAGACATATAAATATGGACTATTTATGTGCTCCTTTGTGTAAGTGGGAAAGGATAGACGTAGGGAGTTATGGGTCAGTCAGATAGCTTCAGGAAATTAGAAGCTGTATCATGAAGGACTGATCATCAACACCAGTGGTTAAACACATAAACCGGGTAGAAAACAGATTCCAAAAAGGTTTAGAAGTTGATGCATTGGTCTGTAGCATTTCCAGAGGAAAGCTGATTTGCTGACGAAGTCTCCTTTCTCCAGGAAGATGAAGCCTGTGAATAATGAGTCTAATTATCATGAAATGGTACAATAAAGTAAATGGCAAAAAGAAGTAGGATATCCTGTGTATAAGACTTGATGGTCGTGGGAGGCAGAAGGGAAGAAGGGAGAAAGGGAAAAGGGAGTTCTCTGTCTGCATTGCTGGGCCAGCAATGCTGTTCACTGAAGTTGCAGACCACGAGCTCCCTGGAGAGGCAAAGGCCACAAGCGGGAATAAAGTGAAGATATCTTCTAATCCACGGATTCTCGCTAGTTACCAGGGAAGCTAGGAGACCACCTGTGGAGAGACTGGGAAAATCAGCTTCTGAGAGAGTTTGATTTGCTGCTAGTAGTTTGAGGTCTCATGGCACTGCGCTGCATGACTTGAATTCACCAGCAGGGGTCTAGGTCAGGTGAGACAGCCCAGAACGTCCCAACTATCCAAGCTCATGTGATTGTTAACAGTTAACAGTGTGTACATGCTCAGCCGCATCCGATTCCTTGCAACCCCGTGGACTGCAGCCCACCAGGCTTCTCTGTCCATGGAATTTCCCAGGCAAGAACACTGGAGTGGGTTGCCATTTCCTTCTCCAGGGGATCTTCTCAACCCAGGGATTGAACCCATGGCTCCTGAGTCTCCTGCACTGGCAGGCGGATTCTTTGCTACTGCACCACCAGGGGGGCTCTGCGATATGGAAATAATGCACTTTGAATCCCAACACTTTTGTTTTCTAGATTTGTGGTCTCAAACAAATAAATTCATCTCTTCAACTGTGTTAGGGCAATAATGTGAGAGAGCTCTGGTAAAAAGTGAATATTGCACATAACTCAGACCTAGCACAGAGCACCCAAACAGTGGCCCTTTGTACCCTTCTTCAAGTGTTTCTTCCACTCAAAAAGGCAATGTCTTAGTCACTTACCACTCACATTTCCTTCTCAAATAGATGGCAGTTCTCCCTTTCAGTACAGAATTCTTGGCAGTTTAGCCTCTCTCTTCCTCCTGTTTCAGGTTGTCAATGGTAGTGTCTGAATTTTTCACTGAGTCAAAACTCTAATATTGGAAAGGCAGTGGCCATGGCTTTATTACCACTCTCTTTCCCATTAGAAGATGACAGTGAAGGTTTTACCGATAACAAGTTCCTAGCTAATTCCACTCCATCTGCACATGCACCTCTGATGAGTTCAAAAACTAAAAGGCTCATAAAGGAAAGATAAGACAAGATGGCAGCATTCCCCAATAAGCAATCAGTTCAGTCACTCAGTCATGTCTGACTCTTTGTGACCCTCATGGACTGCAGCATGCCAGTCTTCCCCGTCCATCACCAACTCCTGGAGCTTGCTCAAACTCATGTCCATTGAGTCGTGATGCCATCCAACCATCTCATCCTCTGTCGTCCCCTTCTCCTCCTGCCTTCAATCTTTCCCAGCATCAGGGTCTTTTCCAATGAGTCAGTTCTTTGCATCAGGTGGCCAAAGTATTGGAGTTTTAGCTTCAGCATCAGTCCTTCCAATGAACATTCAGGACTGATTTCCTTTAGGACCCAGAGACATCACAGTGACTGAGCCAGACCTGTCTTTGAGTGTTTGTTTGTCTCCTGCAGAGATATAGGTCAGCAGTGGCCTGCCAAAGGGGCAGGGGCTTTGGGTGCAGCAGACCTGGGTCACCCAGTGTGTGGCATAAGCCCTCTTGGAGGAGGTCGCCATTAACTCCACCATAGAGCCGCCAAGCAGACGACCCACAAACTGCAGAACAATTATACCAAATAAATTCTTCTACTGTTAAGAAAGTTCTAGGACCTACAACAGATTTCCAAACCTGGGGATCTGGCAAAGGGACTGAGAACCTGAAGGGAATTGACTTTGGAGGTCAGTGGAATTTGATTATAGAACTTACACAGGACTGGGGAAACAGGCTTGGAGGGCACAAACAAAACCTTGTGTGCACCAGGACCCAGGAGAAAGGAGCAGTGACCCCACAAGAGACTGACCCAAACTTCCCTGTGAGTATCCAGGAGTCTCTGGCAGAGACGTGGGGCAGCGGTGGCCTGCTGCAGGGTCAGGGCACTGAGTGCAGCAGTGCGTGCATGTGACCTTTTGAAGGAGGTCTCCTTTATCTTCATTGCCTCCACCACAGTTTGGTCTCAAGTCAAACAACAGGAAGGGAACACAGCCCCACCCATCAACAAAAAATTGGATTAAAGATTTACTGAGCATGGCCTTGCCCATCAGAACAAGACCCCATTTCCCCCACAGTCAGTCTCTCCCATCAGGAAGCTTCCATAAGCCTCTTATCCTTATCCATCAAAGGGAAGACAGAATGAAAACCACGATCACAGAAAACAAGCATTATAGGGTGACCTTTGGGTTTGCCTGATAGGGAAAGTCTGTCACAAGGAACAGCTTCCTTCCACAGACAACTGGCAGAGTGTCACCATCCAGAAGGGAAAGAGGGTGAGGGGACCCCCAAAGGAGAAAGGAATTAGAGAATGGACTTAAGTGTCAAATTGAGGTTGTTCTACAGTTGGGAGAAGAGTGTCTGGGTCAGAGAGCTCCGAAGCCCACAGTGGATCAGGGGCTTTTAAATACTTAAGTTCTTATGACTAGAGATGTTGGGTGCAGTTTCACATGGCAGGCAGACCAGACAGGCTCCAAATGGCTAAAAACATGCATTTGCACCATATTAAAACCAATTGAAGGGAATTCCTTGGCAGTCCAGATATTAGGATGCAATGTTTTCATTGCCATGGCTTGGGTTCAATCCCCAGTTGAAAAACTAAGCTCCCACAAGCCATTCAATATGGCCATAAATAAATAAAGTAATTGGATGTGTAAGAATTTTAATTTGGTGCCAGCAGGTGTTGAGTTGAGGCATTCATAATAGTACTGACTTGCTGTGAAGTGAACATAGGGGCAAATACCCCAGGACCATCTTTATCACATTATTATTTTCAGTGGTTCATAGTCCAAGTTTTAGATTCAGAGCATTCTCCCTATTGATAAGAAGAAAACTTCCTGGAAATGTCTATTCCTTTAGGCTAATGAAGGTCAGTCAGAGATTGTAACTCATGTTCCATACCTTCCTGCCATGCCCCAGAGACTGTTTTGAAATATCATATGTCCTTTTTTGGCCTTCCCTGGTGGCTCAGAAGGTAAAGAACCCACCTGCCAATGCAGGAGACTTGGGTTTGATCCCTGGATCAGGAAGATCCCCTGGAGAAGAGAATAGCCACCCATTCCAGTATTCTTGCCTGAGAAATCCCATGGACAGAGGAACCTGAAGGGCTATAGTCCATGGGGTCTCAAAGAGTTGGACACATCTGAGGGACTGACACTTAACCTTAACTCATGCTTTTTTGCAGTGAGGATTCTGTTTGCTCTTTATCGAATTCAACTTTATTTCAGTGTTGCTAAATCTGGGGATATTACTTTGTAAATGCCCAGGGCCCAACCTGGACCAGCTAAATGAGAACCTCTGAGAGTGGGGCCTAGATGTTGGTATTTAATCATCAATTCTCTGATTGGCTGATGGTGAGGGAACAGGTTGGTGTCATGGGAGTCATGGTTTTTCCAGTGGTCATGTATGAATGTGAGAGTTGGACCATAAAGAAAGCTGAGCGCCCACGAATTGATGCTTTTGAACTGTGGTGTTGGATAAGACTCTGGAGAGTCCCCTAGACTGCAAGGAGATCCAACCAGTTAATCCTAAAGGAAATCAAGTCTGAATATTCTTTGGAAGGACTGATGCTGAAGCTGAAACTCCAATACTTCGGCCACCTGATGAGAAGAGCTGACTCAATGGAAAAGACCCTGAAGCTGGGAAAGATTGAAGGCCGGAGGAGAAGAGGACGACAGAGGATGAGATGGTTGGATGGCATCACCAACTCAATGAACATGAGTTTGAGCAAGCTCCGGGAGTTGGTGATGGAGAGGAGAACCTGGCGTGCTGCAGTCCATGGGGTCGCAAAGAGTCAGTTACCTTTTAGTTCGCTGAATTCTCTCTGAAAGAAGACAAATACAGTCAAGTTCATATAATGGTATCTTATTCATTTGTTTATCTCAATGGAAGTGAAAGCACTTTGAAGTTGTCTTGCTCCATAGCACAGTTAAGGGCATCTTCTGTGTTAGTGGCTATTTCTTGAAGGAGCTGAAATGCAGAGGGAGCCATTCAGAGCACTGCGCAGTGCTCCATTTCCCTTTTTTCATTCTCCATCTCATTTCCGGTTACAGTCTCTCCTAGGAACAATGGCATAGCCCCAAGGCCAAGGCTGACCTCAGCAAATGCCTCCCAGCTAATTTCCTTCCCCCCAAGAGTGCTATACCTGAAGGAATGGTACAGGAACACTTGCAGAGGTACATGAACAGACTTGGGACTTCCCACTAAGAAAGGCTGTTATTTTTTGGCCATTTCCAATTTCGGTAAATCATTAATTCATAGGCAATACTCAACATTGGGGCTAACAGTGAAACTTTTTTCTGGGTTGTAGCAAAAAAAAAAAAAAAAAGGAAAAATAAAAAGCAATCACATACTGTTTCTGTGATAGACATACCACCTACCAGATCTTTCTTCAGTACCAGGGTATGGAGATGAATAAAATCAGAGCCTGCCTTCAAAAACCTATGTGAAATCTAGAAAAGGGGTATGAGTGATCTTATTTGAAAAACAGAAATAGGGACACAGATGTAGAGAACAAACATACGGACATCAAGCAGGGAAAGAGGGTGGGTGGGATGAAACAGGAGATTGGGGTTGACATATATATACTATCGATACTATATATAAAATAGATTAACTAGTGAGAACCTACTGTATAGCTCAGGAAAACCTTGTCAGTACTCTGTGGTGACCTAAATGGGAAGGAAATCCAAAAAAGACGTGTTTATATACATGTGTAGCGGATCTACTTTGTTAGTGCAGTAGAAACTAACAGCATTGTCAAGCAACTATATTCTAATAAAAATTAATTTTTAAAAAATCTACAGCCCTCAAAAATCTACTGGGAAGATTGTAGTTTGGAGATAAACCTTCAACATCTAGTAGAGAAGGCGAGTTGCCACCCATGGTGGGTCACAAAGAGTCAGACACGACTTGGCTACCGAACAACACAGAGGGCGAGGGCAGAGTGTGTCTTCTTTTGTAGAATTTGCCAATTTCTATGGTCTAAATAGGGCCTCCCTAGTGGCTCAGCCGGAGAAGGCAATGGCACCCCACTCCAGTACTCTTGCCTGGAAAATCCCATGGATGGAGGAGCCTGGTAGGCTGCAGTCCATGGGGTCGCTGAGGGTCGGACACGACTGAGCGACTTCACTTTCACTTTTCACTTTCATGCATTGGAAAAGGACATGGCAACCCACTCCAGTGTTCTTGCCTGGAAAACCCCAGGGACGGGGGAGCCTGGTGGGCTGCCGTCTATGGAGTCACACAGAGTCCGACACGACTGAAGTGACTGCAGCAGCAGCAGTGGCTCAGCAGTAAAGAATCTGTTTGCAATGCAGCAGATGGGTTCAATCCCTGAGTCAGGAAGATCCCCTGGAGAAAGAAATGGCAAAGCAACCCACCCCAGTATACTTGCCTGGGAAATCCCATGGACAGAGGAGCTTGGAAGGCTATAGTCCATGGGGTTGCAAAAGAGTCAGATATGATTTAGAGACGAAACAACAACAACATGATCTAAATACTTGTGCCATTTCATTCGTTCTCTAGTTTCCATTATCTTCATCCAATTTTCATCCATTCCCAATCAGTGCTGTTCATTCAATGTTGGTTTGTCTTACAACAGGCCTCAGGATCAGTCTCCATGTTTGATTTTTGCTTACATCAGCCCTGTGACTAAAAATAATAAAATATTTTGAAGAGTAGTCATAGGAAGTCCTGAACAGAAAAGTTAAAACTTGGAGCCTGAGGCAGTTTTTTGTGATGCTAATAAAATATAAGCTTCCGGGTACCTCCCTTGCCTGTGCTTCTAAATAGACGTATATTTGCATACCTAATTTTGTATTCAGAGCTCTGTATGCTTGTTTTTAAAAGACCAGACTAAATTATATAAACTTTAAGCTCAAGGTCTGTTTGATCTTATCAATCTGTTTCTTTAAGGTGTACAGCATTTCCACAGGAGCTAGCCCACTGTTCTTTCTCATAAAACACTGTGGATCGTGTTAAAATGCAGGCTCTGACTCAGGAGAGAAGTGCAGGTCCTGTGACTTTGCATTTCTAACAAGTTCCCAGGTGGTGCTAAGGCCGTGGTTCCATGGACCACACTTTTCATAGCAAAGTCTTACAATAGAGTCTATACAACATTGGCCACAGAATCTAGCAAAGCTTTAAACAGGCCCTTCATTTGAGATGACACCACACAGGGTAATTTCACTATCTGTTTTTTCACTGGGCAAAGTAAACTACCAGTATTCCATATCTAATCTTAACCATGTCTTCTCTGCTTTCTAATTCAATGTGGTCAGATTCCCAGATTTCCTTTTCTGAGAAGGTCTCTTGATTGCAGTCATGCCCAATGCTAATTCAGAAATGGTTCAGAGTGAGTGGATGAAAGCAATAGAATTCACTTTATCTAGAGAAAGCAGGAGGGAAGTTTTTAAAATATTTATTTATTTGCTTATTGAGCTGTACCAGATCTTTAGTTGAGGCATGCAAGATCTTTTAATGCAGCATTCAGGATATAGTACCCTGAACAGGGATCAAACCTGAGTCCCCTGCATTGGGAGCACAGACTCTTAGCCACTCTTAGCCACAGGAAAGTCCCAGAAGGGAACTTCTTATAGGGCCAGGCCAAATGAAAATCACTCAGTTGTGTCTGAATCTTTGTGACCCCCTGGACTACAGCCTTCCCAGCTCCTCTGTCCATGCAATTCTCCAGGCAAGAATACTGGAGTGGATAGCCATTCCCTTCTCCAGGGGATCTTCCCCACCCAGGGATCAAACCAGGGTCTCCCACAGTGCAGCTAGATTCTTCACTATCTGAGCCACCAGGGAAGTCCTATTATAGCACACAAAGTAATTTACTAGAGCCCTAGGACTTAAGCACATATGTATTCCAACAGAAACAACTAAGCCAGGAGAAATGAATGATGTTTGCATTGGAGATCCTCACATCTCAGCTGCCCATCACTCAGCATTTATGATGCTAGAGACCAGAAGGTATGCCAGTCCTCAGATCCTGGAGGACCAGACACCCCTATTGCCACATGAGCCAGAAGTTGCACTCTCCTTATGTCTGACTGACACCCCATATGGGTCACTCTCCCTTCCAAGTCTCAGCCCATCTCATTCACTCAACAGAACCGAAATCAGATGCAGAACCTGGCCCACAAGTGTTCCAAAAGCATAGTGTTCAGCTTAGTAGTCCCTTTAGAACAGAAAGACATGGTAGAAAGGAGTGAGAGTGGATGTTGAATGAGCCAGTCTTCAGAATCAGACAAGCAGCCAGTGGTCTTGAGTAAATTAATGGACGTAATCGGATTTGAATTACTTACTTGTGATTCCTGATCTCCACAGTAATGTCAGCTGAGAGATGCTGACTCCAGCTCTACTTTCGCGTGACTGTTCATCTCTGTAAGGTATAGTTTGGGCCAAGGCAGAAGAGGAGAGAGGACCTCAAGGGAGGTAGGTTACCTTTATTCAGGCAAGGAGGGGTGACAGTCGGCCTAACGACCAGGCTGAGCACGAGAGGGGTCAGGGAGGCTTCATATTTAAAGGGAGGTTTATGGAAACGATAAGGGAAACGTTAGTCAGGCAGGACATTTTGGATATTCTTTAAGCTGAGATGGCATTTGTAGTTGAACAGGGGGTGGGAGGTTTGGGGCAGGGGGTGATAAGTCCCAGGTGGATACAACTGGCCTGGAGCATCAGGGCGGGACCTAAAGGTCGGTTTTGTTTTCTCTGAAGTTAGATGATTCAAAAGGGGCCTTTGAGACCGTTGTTTTCTTTTATAGGCCCAAAGTGAAAGTGAAGTCGCTCAGTCGCCATCCAACTCTGCGACCCCATGGACTGTAGCCTATCAGGCTCCTCAGTTCATGGAATTTTCCAGGCAAGAGTACTGGAGTGGGTTGCCATTTCCTTCTCCATGGGGTCTTCCTGACCTAGGGATTGAACCCAGGTCTCCCGCATTGTGGGCAGACACTTTTCCATCTGAGCCACCAGGGAAGTCCATAGGCCCAAAGATTCTTTCAATCTCTAATCTCTATTACCCATGGGTTGCAGACTCAGAGTCCCCTTACTTCAAAATCCCAGGAGACAGATTTTTCACTAGCTAGACAATAAATTGATTCTTCATGGGTCAGGTGTCCAGCTCAGCTTTAATTTGCTGTAGCTACAGAGGTTGAAATGGTCAACATCTGACTGCCTAACCCTGCTTCTTCTCCTGAGAAGGGGAATTTCCTTAAATAAAGAGACTTTGAAATAAGAAAACTACCCCAGAGCCTGTCAGCTATAATGCCTGAGGTAGGTTTTAAAGTAGAAATAGGCATTCTCAGTAGTCGTGTATGGATGTGAGAGTTGGACCATAGAGAAAGCTGGGCGCCCAAGAATTGATGCTTTTGAACTGTGGTGTTTGAGAAAACTGAGGGTCCTTGGACTGCAAGGAGATCCAACCAGTCAATCCTAAAGGAAATCAACCCTTAATATTCATCAGAAGGACTGATGCTAAAGCTGAAGCTCCAATATTTAGCCACCTAATGTGAATAACTTACTCACTGGAAAAGACCCTGATGCTGGGAAAGATTGAAGGCAGGAGGAGAAAAGGATGACAGAGGATGAGATGGTTGGATGGCAACATTGGACATGAGTTTCAGCAAGCTCTGGGAGTTGGTGATGGACAGGGAAGCCTGGCGTGCTGCAGTCCATGGGGCCACAAAAAGTCAGACATGACTGAGGGACTGAACTGGACTAAACTGAGGTGTTCTCAAGATGGACAAAGCAGCAGACCATTAGGGGTAGAGCAGTGTGTGCATACTTACTCATGTTCAACTCTTTGCAACCCCATGGACTGTAGCCCATTAGGCTCTTCTGTCCATGGAGTTTTCCAGATGCAAGAATACTGGAGTGAGTTGCCATTTCCTTCTCCAGGGGATCTTCCCAACCCAGGGATCAAACCTGTGTCTCTTGTGTCTCCTGCCTTGACAGGGATATACTTTACCACTGTACCACCTGTAGAGCAGACAGACATGCAAAGATGTGACAATTAAAACTGTTTTATTGAGTTGGTCAAAACATTTGTTCAAGGTTTTCCATAAGATATAGTGGAAAAACCCAAACGAATATCTTGGCCAACCCAATATAAGTGTTTTGTGATGACCTGGTCTTTTCTTCCTTCCTTATATTTGCTGACATGTGCTTGAAACTCTACAGGCAAGTACTAGTCCTCTTTCCACTGCCTACACTCGAAAAAATAATTAACTCATCTCTACCCCCATTCTGTTCGTCTTGCTACTTCTTCAAACACCTCTGACTATTCTTAGGCATATTATATAATTTCATTGAGCTTCCCTCCTATAAATTGGGGACCACAGAACCTACTTCTTCTAAGTTACAGTGAGAAGCAAATGGCATGATGTATGTGAAAATAACAAAGTGAACCTTAACACTGCGTAAATAGAATTGATTAAAATGGTGATGGTCTCTCTAGCCCAGATTTTTTTCCCAAGACATTAAAAATTCCTTTTGGGATCTCTTAATTAATCCCTGTGTTCCCCTCAGGCGGCAAAGGACACGATGTGAGATGTGGCCCCAGACAGTTCCTGTCTGCCCTGGCTCAGCAAGTTGGCTGCAAAGCTTGGCAGGGGTGCCAAGGTCTTCACCTTCCCACTCTCTGCAGGGCCTCACCCACACTCAAGTTTTGCTACTGTGATCACTACAGCTGTTCACCAAAGAATAACCTGAAATGCAGGCTAAGCTGGGGGCCAGCCTTGCACCTGCCTTGGGCTTCTACTGAGAGTCAAGAACAGTTAAAACTGAAAGTGTTGTAGGGAGAAGTCAACTCTGACTCCATGTTGGAACTGTTCCTTTGACTTGCTTTCCATTGCTTCTGTTATTATAATCATACATAATGTCCAGCCAGTGAATCCTGCCCCTCTGCCTGACTGTTGAAGTGCCTTTGTTCAAACCCTATCCACCTATAGATGGCAGGAAGGAAGAAATTAACACATTCCCCTGCCTGAGGCTTGCCTTTCTAGGAGATGTTTGAAAGCTTATAGGCCTTTTTACTTTGTTTCCTCATTTCCCCCCATCTCTGATCTATAAAAGAAGCTGGCATCCAGACCCTGATAAGATGGTTACTTAGAGACATTAGTATGCCATCTCCTCAGCCATATTCCATGCCTCCGCCCCTTGACTCTGATTCCTAGGCCTATCGTGTGGCGAGAAAAGTGAGCTCGGATTCAGTAACCGAAAGACCTTACATTCTTTAATCTTGCCCTCACCCCAGCTTTTCCATTTCTCACATGATGGCACCTGCAGTCTCTCAGTTACCTAAGCCAGAAGTCTGTTCTCCTTCTTCCTTTCTTTGCCCATCCACCCCTTGCCCATCAGCAGGTCTGTTAGCTCTACCTGCATATGATATCCCAAATAGAATCAATTATGTCAAACTCCCTGGCTGCCTGCTGGTTCAAATCAAGTCATCATCTTGCCTGGACTTCTGTAATGCCTTTCTAGCTAGGCTCTCTGTTGATGTTTACTCCTGCAATCTATTCTCCAAAAGAAGCTAAGGTAGCTTCTTAAAAATTAGTTCAGAGCATCCTGTTAAGAGCTGCAATGCATCCTATCATAACTAAATTAAAATCCATAATCCTCACCATGGTGGCCCCTGCTTCTCTCTGTGGTTTCTCTCTATCCACACCTTTCAATCAGTCTCTTTCCTGTTTCTCAACCTCAGCCCATTGTACTTTGAGCTTTGCATGGCTCCAACTTGCACAGTGGAGAAGGTGATGGCACCCCACTCCAGTACTCTTGCCTGGAAAATCCCATGGATGGAGGGGCCTGGTGGGCTGCAGTCCATGGGGTCGTGAAGAGTCGGACACGACTGAGTGGCTTCACTTTCACTTACCACTTTCATGCATTGGAGAAGGAAATGGCAACCCACTCCAGTGTTCTTGCCTGGAGAGTCCCGGGGATGGGGGAGCCTGGTGGGCTGCTGTCTATGGGGTCGCACAGAGTCGGACACGACTGAAGCAACTTAGCAGCAACTTGCACAGAGTAGGCACTCAAGGAGGTTGGGATGGGTGGGTGGATGGATAGATGGATGGATGGATGGGAAATAAAATAGCCTCCTGTGACCTCTATGGTTTTGTTCTCACAAACACCACTATAGGTGAATGGGAAGCTCGAGGCACTCGGATCAATAAAGTCAAGGGAAGTCAGAGGATTGGGGAATTCAATTTTCAACAATACTGACAATGAGAGGCCAGATGTCAGGCAGCCCCTCATTTTTCCTGGCAACTAGAGCAGAAATATTGAGATCTTCCAAACCAGAAGCCAGAGCCTGTTGAAGGAAAGAAATTGTTAAAGCCGAGGTAAGTCAAGATGAGCTCGGGAACATAGACTTTTTCCACCAACAGCACTTCTGGTCCCTCTTAATAAACCACTAGATTGCAGGCCTGACAATGATAGAACTTTGGAGGCTCCAAGAAGCCATTATTCACTTATCAATAAAATAGGCAGAGAACACTGATCTCATTTCTCAGCTGCAGAAACAGTTCAAAATGAAGAATCATCTTGAGCTTGAGCTTCTACACTCTGTTCTTTCTCTCTTTCCTAAAGCAGAATTTATTTCAAATTGGAACACTTAATTGCCTTCTAGCAACACGTTGACTTAGGTCATGGATCAGAGAGAATAGTCCAGAATCATAGCAACTATGGGTTTCTGTAAAAACTAGTCACAGTTTCACAAGAACCCCTACCCCTATGGCCTCTCACTGTCCCTCCCCAAGCCCTCATGAGCCAGGATTGGACATCAGAGGAGTCCTTCAAATGGCAAAGCAGCAGAGTTTCATATTAACAAATTAACTTCCTTTTTCTCCTTCAGTGAAGGATATTCTTTGCTCACTTCATGGAGTGGAAAGGCAGACTGAATGGGCTTTGAATCCTAACTTTACTAATGTCTGGCTGTGTGGCTTTGGAAGAGTCAATTTTCCTTCCAGGGATCATGTGAGAGAAGGGGATGATAGTGGAGCTATAAGGAAGAAATATGAGAATCTATATATAAAAGCACTTAACACGGTCCCTGGCATACTGCAGGTACTTTATTAATGTAGCCTTCTCTCCCCCTCCCTAATAGCAAGTCCTCCTCTCAGAACCCAAGCAAAAGCTTGGTCAGGCATATTGTGATCCAGTGGTTAAGAGTCCACCTGCCAATTCAAGGGACAGGGTTCGATCCCCAGTCCGGAAAGATTGCCACTAAGTCCATGCACCCCAACTGCTAAGCCCACACTCTAGAGTTTGTGCTCCTCAACAAGAGAAGCCACCACAATGAGAAACCTTCACAACGCACCCACTCACCACAACTAGAGAAAGCCCACATACAGCAATGAAGACCCAGTGCAGCCAAAAATAAATAAAATAAAAGGAACAGTTCTTCCACTCCTATTAAAGCATTCCTATGAAATGAGCTATCATCCCAGTTGGGTCTTTCTGTCTTTACTCACATAAGGCTAATAAGCAGCCATCTGACAGCAGCATCACTCAGGAGCCAGTCTGCCCATAGACTCACATTGACGCTTACATTCTGTATAACCTGTGACAAGTCCCGTAACCTCTACATGCCTCAGTCTCCCTTCTGTAATAATAATGCAAACATCCACATAGCATTGTTGTGAGTATCCAAGAGTTATATGCCATATGCTTAGAATAGTGCCCAGGGCATAGTAAGCCCCATAAAAGTGTGGATTGAATTTATATGGCGACTTGCTCTAAAGGTCTGATTTTTTGAAATTCTCCACCCCCTGCTCCTGTCTTTTGTCTTTCTTTCTTTTTTTTTTAAAACACATCTCCATAACCAAACAGCTGGTACAGCTCCTCACGCAGCTTCTCCACCTCCACAGACACCTGGATCTGTCTTTTGTCTTTCATTGGGATGATGATCACCTTTCTGTAGCCCAGGGGTATCAGCACACACCTGAGGAGAGGTACGGCACAGGGTTGGGGTGGGTAGGAGTGGGAGTGAGATAAGGCTTAACAATACGGAGGGCATATGGTCAAGTGCTGGAAGTTAAACCTTAATAGAAGAAGGAATGTTCTATTCTCCATCAGACCTACGCTTTCTTGAAATCAGATTTCAGTGAGCCCCTAAGTCTGAGCTCTGCCCCTTAGATGGGCTTAGATGGTACCCATCACAGAGAACAGGGAAGAATAGAGCCTCAGAAAGCACACCATAGTTTGGAACTCAGATTATCTAGTTTTGTGCTGTTCTGTCCTTGTATCTCTCTTATGTGTGTTTGTACTTCCTCTTATGTTTGTTTTTCACAGAAAATGAATTTTGACTTATATGCCAGCTCCACTCTGCAGGTAGAAGCTGCAGAGGATTGAGGAAAAAACCCGAGGCTCCCTCTGGAGTCAACAGAAAATGTCGCCATGCTTAATTTGCATCCTCTTCCAGGTATTAAAGCATGAAGCATGGAGCATGAAGGTACATGGGTCCATGGGTCTTCCTGTCCAGTCCTGCTTCAGTGTCCCTGCCTCAGCCCAACTGCAGCGTCAGAAGCAAAGAAATAGCCAAATAATTCACGTGACCCAATCTGACCTGATAGGAGCCTGTCTCTCTGTAAAGCAGTGGTTTTCTCTTACCATGTTTTTCAAGTTAATTTCTCAAAATTGTATGTGATGTATTAAGTCACTAGATAATACATAGAGAGGAACTGATGTCTTTTCCCAACCAGCTTCCACACGCACCTCGAACTCCATGACCTTCACCATTCAGACCAAAATCCAACCTGAGAAAACTGTCCTGGAAAGAATCCGGAATGTCTAATTCATGTCTCCTGAGTTTTCAAGAGCCACCGTGCAGGACTAGAACAGGAAGATGGAGACCTCCTGAGCAGCCTGTGCTCTGCAGTTATTTCAACTGCCTGGCTTCAAATACCAGGCACAGGGGCAAGTTCCTTGACCTCTCCGTACCTTGATTTTCTCAGATATCAAGTGTGTGATAACACGAGCACCTCCCTGGGAAAGTGAGCGTCATATGAAATATATGAAACACTTGGCACTGTGCCTGTGCATAGTAACCACTCCATCAGTGACAGCTGCTATTATGCCGGGGAAGGATGTGAGCTGCAAAGACTCTCCTTGCCTGCCATGACTTGATTAAAAAAGCTATATAAAGAACTATATATATATATATATATATATATATATATTCATATATATACAACTATAGTTAAATTGTAGTCACAACTTGATTTTTAAAAAACTGTATATGTAACTATATGTTTAGTTATATATATAGCCACACTTGATTAAAAAATTATATATAACTATATAAAACTATATATAACTATAGTTTTATATATACTCACAACTGGAATTTTTTAAAAACTATATATATATAACTATAGGTATAGTTTATATATATAGCCATAACTTGATTAAAAATTATATGATTATATAAACTACATATAATTATAGTTATATATAGTCACAACTCAATTTTAAAAAACTATATATATAACTAAATACATACTTATATATATAAAGCCACAACTTGATTTTAAAACTATATATATATACACATATATAACTATAACCAGTGCAGGAGGCACAAGAGACTCAGGGTCAATCCCTGGGTCGGGAAGATCCCCTGGAGGAGGAAATGGCAACCTGCTCCAGTATTCTTGCCTGGACAATTCTATGGATGGACAGAGGAGCCCGGTGGGCTACAGCCCACGGGGGTGCAAAAGAGTCAGACATGACTGAGTACATGCACACACATATAAAACTACATATATAAATATTCAAAACTATATATATAAGCACATATGTTTATGTAACTGGAAAAAAGAAAAGCATCAGTATTAGAGAAGCTGTAGCTGAGTTAGATGCTGATAGTATCTTGGAAAAAGGCTTCCTCATCCTACCTCCCCATCCACCCCCACCCCACACACACCCCTGGAGTTGTCATCACCTTCTCCCACATCTGGATCTGGCAGCAAGTGTGAGGAGGAAGGGGCTTCACAACAGAACACAGAGCCGGGGGCAAGGGGATGCGGCAGGAGCTCAGAGGACATTGTGTTCCCTTCCAGACACTTGTGCTCCCATCCCAAGCAGGCACCTGGGAAAGGAAGGGTGTCCCCAGAGCTACCATCCTCCCTGAGCCCAAGTGGGGCAGGACGAGGCTGGCGGAGGGCCTGAGAGATCCTGCGGGTCTCCTGCAGACCTCCACCCCCAGAAGAGCAGCCAAGGGAGGGTTCCCTCCTGGTTTTCCCAGGAGCCCACAGAGGGCAAAGCAAGGACAGAAGAAAGAGCCCTTTGGCCTGAGAAGGCTGTTTGTCATCACCAGACTCTGGACAGCCCCTCAAAGTCATTCGGTGGGAGAGTCGTGTGTTTCTGGGAGGTGGGTGGTTGGGATGTGGATGGGGTTGGGAGCAGTTGAAAGAATTAAGGGGTTTGGACATTTGTGGAGGAGGTTGGAGTTTGAGTTGTTTGGTTTAGTTTGGTGTTCAGTTTTCTGGTTGCTCAGAAAGTAAAGAATCTGCCCACAATGCAGGAGACCTGGGTTCAGTCCCTGTATTGGGAAGATCCTCTGGAGGATGGCATGGCAACCCACTCCAGTACTCTTGCCTGGGAAATCCCACAGATACAGGAGCCTGGTGGGCTACAATCCACGGGGTCGCAAAGTGTTGGACACGACTGAGTGACTACACTTTACTTTCAACACTCAGTCTGGAAAACATTGAGCTTAGACCTGGGGGACGTCAAGATGGCGACCACTGTCGCTGAGGGGAGGGGGCTCCTTCACATCTTTCTGTGCAACTTGGAAGAGCTGCTTCATTCAGGCTCCCTTGCCCCTTTACACTCCTTCTTTCTTATTCACGGGCTAGTCTCTCCGGGGCAAAACCCACAACCCTCCGTGCCCCTATGGCATTTGCTTCTGGGCTCTGAACTCCAAGTGTCCGTTCCATCCACCAGAAGGCAGCCAGGCAGAGAGGTCCCACCTGTGAGCAGAGTGGTCCTAGGCCTCCCTCAGGCACCTTCGCCTCCTCCACTGCTTCATCCATGAGTTGGGACACAGGAAATGCGAAAGAGAAAGCCTACTGTCAATGGCAGTGTTCCTGTTTCCAGCTGTGTGTTCTTAAGCAGATCAGCCCTGGGTTTGCAGACATCATTTTCTCCATCTGCACCTTAGACATACATTATAGACAAGGATCTGGGGGGCCTAATAGTCCATGACTCACTGAGCCATCCATTCAACTGTCCCTTTGCCTACCCCTTGATACCTAGCAGGACCCTCTGGGGCTCCTGGGCACAAAAGCCTTTCTGTGTCTTTCTTCACTGAGTTCCAAAGGGCAGGTTCAAACAGTTGTTAATTAGGGAAGGGAGGGGATACAGAGAGAGGGATGAACAATCAAAAGAAGCAATAGCACAGCCTTGGGCCTGGATCCTGGCTTCTCCTCAAGGAATACACATAATATCTTCTAGCTGTTTTTCAGATCCTGAAACCCCCACCAGGTGGGAGAAGTGAACCATATGGTGCCCACAGCACATAGGCCCCAGAACCACTGGAACCAGAAGGTTGGTGATGCTGACTCCCACTTACCTCCCACCAACCAATCAGAAGAGTGTCCATGAGCTGATCACACCCTGTCTGAACCATTACCAGAAAACTCCCTACTGCCTCAAGGGGGAACACAGTTTTGAGGGCATTAGCCTTCTGTGGCCTCCTTTGCCTGGCAAAGCAATAAAGCTATTCTTTTCTATGTTACCCAAAACTCTGACTCTGAGATTTAATTAATTGTCAGGGTACAGAGGCCAGATCAGCTTCACCGTCCACTGCCTCCCTGCACCCTCTCTCTTTAATTCTTGCTCTAGTCCCTGCGGTTGGGGTTAGGAGTGACCCACAGCCCATCCCAGACAAAGCATTTCGCCAAACTAGACTCAGGAGAAGAGCTCCTGCCATCTCCCGCTGTCTCCTGGTGCCAATCAGCCAAGCAGCGGCATTTGCAGAGGAACATTTTTAGAATGAGCCCTGGGCAGAGGAATAGGATTGCATAATTGCTCTGTTTTAATGAAGGAGAGAGGAAGAAAGGAAGCAAGGGAGATCTTGGCACAGATGCAGGGCTTTAATGAATTGTTGAAGTGAGAACGCTCAGTGTGGAAAGTTGAAGCAAGATGCTGAGCCTGGCTCATGTTTCATTTGCCACAGAAACACATTCAGGAGCATTGGTACCCAAACAAGATTGATTATTTGATTGAATCAGCTAGACAGTGAAATTAGAGAACTGGTCGATTCAGTTGACTATTATTTTTATTATTTTTTAATCCAACCCATGTGCACACTGAATGGCTGGTATGTTGTTGTTGTTCAGTCGCTCAGTTGTGTCTGACACTTTGCAACCCCATGGACTGCAGTACGCCAAGCTTCCCTGTCCTTCACCATCTCCCAGAGCTTGCTCAAACTCATGCCCATTGAGTCAGTGATGCCATCCAACCATCTCATCCTCTGTCGTCCCCTTCTCCTCCTGCCTTCAATCTTTCCCAGCATCAGGGTCTTGCCAAATCAGTCAGTTCTTTGAATCAGGTGGCCAAAGTATTGGCGTTTCAGCTTCAACATCAGTCCTCCCAATGAATATTCAGCACTGATTTCCTTTAGGATGGACTGGTTGGATCTCCTTGCAGTCCAAGGGCCTCTCAAGAGTCTTCTCCAACACCACAGTTCAAAAGCATCAGTTCTTTGTCACTCAGCCTTCTTTATGGTCCAACTTTCACATCCATAAATGACCACTAGAAAAACCACAGCTTTGACTATACGGACCTTTGTCAGCAAAGTAATGTCTCTGCTTTTTAATATGCTGTCTAGGTTTGGTTTCCTAAATTGTTGGGGTAAACAACAATTTCAAGGGTCTGTTCAAATGTTGGTAATATTACCACCCTGGTTCCACCAGTTAAAAGACATTTTTCCCTCCTGATAACTTGCATAACATTATCTAAGTATCTCTCTGATCATTTGTCATTTCCCCCTTGAAATTTACCTCCCTTCTGGGTCCAGAATCTGATCCAGGACAGGACCCATGCACGATGTCTATCTGTCCCCTCCATAGTGATGTGCTATAATGCCAAGAACATGGTACCTATGTTTCAGATATTTTTAAGTGAGTAGATGGAAAGTACCATGTTGGCACAGTGTGTCTCTCTTTAGTAAATTATTGAATGTCTGCTGCTAAGCTGCTAAGTCACTTCAGTCATGTTTGACTCTGTGCGACCCCATGGACTGCAGCCCACCAGGCTCCCCCGTCCCTGGGATTCTCCAGGCAAGAACACTGGAGTGGGTTGCCATTTCCTTCTCCAATGCATGAAAGCAAAAAGTGAAAGTGAAGTCGCTCAGTCGTGTCTGACTCTTAGGGACCCCATGGACTGCAGCCTACCAGGCTCCTCTGTCCATGGGATTTTCCAGGCAAGAGTACTGGAGTGGGGTGCCATTGCCTTCTTCGATTGAATGTCTACCATTCATTCATTTATTCTATAATAAATACCGAGAAATTACTCTGTGCCAGGTATTGTTCTAGGTTCTGGAAACACAAGCAGTGAATAAAAGAGACAAGAGCCCTACCCTAGAGGACTTACAATGTGGTCAGCTGATCAGTTTTAAACACCCAAACCCCTAATGGAAAGTCAGTAGGTTTCTGAAAAGGAATCAGTTTATGATTCCAACAAACATCTTGACCCCGCAACCTTCTTAAGAACATGGGAAGAGCACAAATCTTGGCATCATAAAGTAAACAGTCCTGGGGCTCAGTTTTCTTGCCTGTGTCATTGGAATAGCAATGTCCTATTTCTTAGGATGAAAAAAGCACCCTGGCACTACAGCTGGCACATTTGGGGTACACCTTGTATCACTTTCCTCCAAGCCAGCATCACCACATCTTCAGTAAAGAACGGTGAGAGGCGCATCTTACTTACCACATCTTCCTGATTCTTTTGTGGAAATTTCTATCTCCAGCAGACTGTGGGGGAAAGAAAAGCAGTGCTTTCTGGAAGAATGTGGCCCAGCACTGTGCTCACAACACCGGAAAACTCCCGTTGCCTGAAACAAAAGGGGGATGACACCAGCTCCTTCTCTTCCAAGGCAAAAGTTCAAGGGCTCTCAGCACATGCATCCCGCACTTCAGACCTTGCAAAGTGACTTTTGGGAAGAATTTCTGAAAAAAAAAAAAAAAAGAAGAATAGAGCCACTTACTTCTTTGACCTTAAAAGATGAAGTTTAGCAGTATTTTATAGGTTCAAAAGAGTCTCATTTCTGCTCCGGCACTTTGCCCATCTCTTTAGAAAATAGAAATGCCTGTAAAGGATTTCAAGTAACATCTCTCACTCAGCCTTTCTGTGAACCCCTGTGAAAAGTGAAAAAAGTGAAAGAGTTAGTCACTCAATCATGTCTGACTGTTTGTGATGCCATGGACAGAGGAGCCTGGTGGGTTCCTGTAGCCCGCCAGCTCCTCTGTCCATTGAATTCTCCAGGTAAGAATACTGTAGAGGGTAACCATTTTCTTCTCCAGGAGATTTTCCCAACCCAGGGATCAAACCCATGTCTCCTGCATTGCAGGCAGATTCTTTACCATCTGAGCCACCAGGAAAATCCTGTGACGTTCCACAAAAGAACAAGGCTCTTCTGTCCCAAGTGGTAGAAGCCAGGGACCCAGATATGATACCTAACTGAGAGCAGCATAACAGCCAGAGAAACAAGCTTCTATAGCAGCAAGAACACTTTCTCCAAAGATCCAAATTCTTGTTCCTGCCAAGACGATGCCTGGTAGATACCCCTGTCCTGGGCCAGCCTTCTGCTCAAACATACCCTTTCCTTTGCACTTTATCCAATAAGAAAACCTCCCTCTTCTTGGCTACCCTCATATTGCAGACTCAGAACACACTGGACATTTTGCTGTTACCCAAACAAGATGAACGCTCACATCTACAATCCTGCCCAGAAAACTTTCTTTCTCTTCCTAATAAACACCAGCTCATTTTTCAAGATCCACTCATCCATCATCTCTTTTGTGAAAACCTTCTCCAAACCTTCAGATCAAATTAATGATTCCCCACTCTAGGCTCTCACAACTGTTTGTCTTCTTATTTGAATTCTCATTCTCATTATACACTATTCAGTTTAGAGAAAAGAGGAGTAAAGGAGAATGAGAGCATTCAGGCTGCTGTTGTGGGAAACCTTCTCTTCTCCTGAAATATTCTAGTGTGTGGAAGGTTATGCCTGAAGATTGGCCACTTGCCTCTGTTCCTCCCCACAGTGGTGGAGTCAGTTACATGGTTGGTGGACAAATCTATGGTCCAATGTCTACAGAGGCTGGAGTAGCCCATCAAAGACCATGAGCACCTTTCATTTGTCCCCTTCTTCCATCTCCAGTGAGAAGCAGAGACCTGACTGTGTCCTTTGATCATTCAAACGTCCCCTTGGATGGGTTCTTCCTAGACCTAGGCTGGAGGAACTTGCTGTTCAGTCACTAAGTCATATCCGACTCTTTACAACCCCATGGGCTGCAGGATGCCAGGCTCCTCTGTCCTCCACTATCTCCCAGAGTTTGCTCAAATTCATGTCCATTCAGCCAGTGATGCTATCTAACCACCTCATTCTCTGTTACCCGCTTCTCCTTTTGCCTTCAATCTTTCCCAGCATCGGGGGCTGGAGGAACTAGCAAGTTCATTCTGCCTCTTAACCTAAGCAACAGCTTCCAACCTTTGTTATTAATAAAGCGATGCTCTGTTTCTCCATATGCTGCCTATTTGTTTCATTTCCCCTTGGTTAAGCTCTCAAGTGCAGACATAGGAGGGCTCTGTTTTTCACTACCTAAAGGAACCCTAACTATTGCAGAGATAAATTGGGGCTGCAGGGTATATGACGGGACTTATGAAGAGTTTCTGTTGTGTTTCCTTGTCTAGCATGTGTCCCATTGTGTGGTATCTACTTGTGGTGAGAATCACAGAGGAGAGGATTAGGAGTAAAGCAGAGTGATCCCAGGTTGGACAGGATGCATCTGGATAAGCAGCCCTTGAGCTCTGCAGAGAGGTGTGTGCCGTGAGCATAGGACACACTGGTGTAAGGATGGGAGCCAAAGCCTGAACAGGAAATAGCACCCCCTGTATGCAAGGTGAGGCAGACCTTTCCTCCCGGTCTAGGAGCATCTTGGTTTCAACCTGGAGGCTCCCTGGAGTAGCGGCTGCTTTTTGTGACTTGTCACGTATATCCTGTTTGCAGAATGCTCTAGGTGGTGAGCCAACTTCTCTTTCCTCACAAGGTAGATGCACTTTCCCCATGCTTCCTTCTCCTCTCTTTCCAGTTCCCTGATGAGATCCAATGCCACATTGGATCCAGTGAGATCTGGGACATCTTTGCAAACATCCTCAACAAGTCACTGATGAATTGGCAAGGATATGGCTGGCCTGTGCACACAAGCAGCCATCACCCCATCATCACTCCCTCCTCCCAAGCAGAGACACACCAACAATCCTATGCACCTCTCACACTCCTGATGGAGCTAGCCAGCGTTTCCAAGTTATGTAAGCCTCAGTCAGCTACAGTTGCCTGGCATGAGGATGATGCTCAAAGAGGAAGAAATTAGGAGAGAGAGAAAGGAAGTCAGAGAACAAAGGTAGAGCAATAGAGAAAAGTCTGAAAGAAAAAAAATTGAGAGAATGCAATTAGTAGGGAACCATTCAGTCAAATCAGCTAAAATCAACTGTCTCCTCTGTGAGCATCTGAAAATGTTTCTGACCTTACTCCCACCTGGAACACCGTGCCTTAATCCATGGTGTCTTCCGATTCTCCCTTTCTTAGGAGGATCCATGCTCCTCAGGGTCTTCCCAGGTGGTATTAGTGGTAAAGGAATCTTCTTGTCAATGCAGAAGACATGGGTTTGATCCCTGGATCAGGAAGATCCCCTGGAAGAGAGCATGACAACCTACTCCAGTATTCTTGCCTGGAGAATCCCATGGACAGAGGAACTTCACAGGCTACAGTCCGTAGGGTCACAAAGAGTCGGAAACAATTCAAGCGACTTAGCATGCACATATGCTCCTCAGCCCTGTCCTTTATCTCTATTGCAAATGAGATCTCTCCTTCCCTCAAAAATGGAGAGGATGATCAGGCTCCTTTGTTCCACTTGCTTTCTGCTCTCTCTTCCTTTCCCAGAAGGAACAGCTCATCTAATTGATGACAATCTGACTCCATTCATGTTTCACTAAAGGATGGGGCCAAGGTGTGAGAAGTTGCTGTTTAATTCATGGGACAGCCTGCTCTGGTGCTCAGTCACTGCCTGACTCTGGGTTGTAGGAAAGGTGTCCCCTCTATCACCACTCCCCTGCAGTGAGCCCACCTGCTCGGGTCTTCCTTTGGGCAGAGAGTGAAGGCCTGAAACTCTCTGTTTAGAGGATATATGGACAAGGCCTCATAGAGCAGCGGGAAGTCACCTGAGTTAGAAGACCCCCACCCCAAGGGCGGGCTCCAAAGTCTGGACGCGTGGAAAAAGCAGTCAGCCTGCTCTGACCTCAAGGCCACATTCCCCAGCACAGTTTACCATGAAGCTTGTGCTATGGGGCTTACTGAGTTTTGTGGGATTTGTTTTGGCCACACTACAAAGCATGTGGAATCTTAGATCCCCAAGCAGGGAGTGAATCTGCACCGCCCCCACAGAGGAAGCGCAGAGTCTTAACCACTGGACCCCCAGGGAAGTCCCCTGAGCATTTTTGTAACTCTAGAATAACGTGCTTCTTTGATCCACATTCAGCTAGCGTGGGTTTATTCTTGACTGGGCCGCAATAGAGCTTCTCAACCTTGAGCATGCATCAAGGCTTGCTGAGGCTTGTTGAAACACTGATCTCCAGACTGCCTGAGTCAGCTGAGCATGAGTGGGCCTGAGAATATGCATTTCCAACAAATTCCCCAGTGAGGCTGCAGCTGCTGGTCTGGGGACCCCACTTTGAGAACCAATGGATTAAACACAATAAGGGAGGAACGTAAGCAAGATCTTTTCATAATACTCAGCGTATTTGTTACTCCTTGTGAGTGTTTTCCCCCAAATTCCAGTGACTTTGTTTATCTTGTTTACAATTATGTCTCCACTGCCAGGCACAAATTAGGAGCTCATTGATCATTTGCTAATGAGTTAGACCGAACACCTGTCCTTATTAATGGGATATCTCTGTCCCATAAGAACATGTAGCCCTGCCACAAGGCAGTGAGTGCTTATTATTTTGGGCCACATCACAGGGGCATGTGGGATCTTGGTTCCCCGATCAGGGATTGAACCCAGGGGCAGATGGAAGCACGGAGTCTTAACCACTGAACCACCAGAGAAGTCCCAGTGCGCCATTATTACATACTCTTCTAATGGAAGGTGCAGAGGTTATAAGTTGTAAATTTCAGAGAACATCCCTCCCCAAAGCTGCAACCTGTGTTCCTGGGCACAATTGCCCCAGGGTTCATTTCTATGAAGACCTGCTCTGGGTGGAAACTGGAAGACGGTCAGAAGTACAGAAGGAGGTATTTATTTGTTTAACCAGTCACGTAGGGAGTCTGAGCAGACCTTCCAGCCTCCAACCCTTGGTGAGAAAACAGTGCTCTGTAGTAATTGTTATTAAAGCCATTGGCACTAATACGCCTTGTAAATTGTCTGCAGGGTTGTGAACAACCAGGAGTGCCCTGATTGCTCATCTGGCTTGCTCAGAATACATTGGAATGCAGCTCAAGCTGTGATGAAGGAACGATCTCAGAAATAAATCAAATTTGGTGCAGGAAGCCACATCTATATTTCATGTGCCTGCTTCTGCAGGAATGCTTCAGTAATTGGTTTAAAAATATCCATGACATCTGTTGATTCTTCTACTTTTAAGTGTGCATCTTTATCTTTGTCTTTTTTGCAAAAGATTATGTTGCAAAACAGAGCCGAGAAACTGTTGCAGCAGCTACATTTACAAAGCCTTTGTCCCTCCCGGCTTTCAGAGTCCACATCCATCTGCTGGTCACCTGGCCTGATACAAAGATCACAGCTCCCTCAGACCTGTGGGAATGAAACAGCCTATAAATACATGGCATGTCTACAGGTGAGCACTCACTTGGGACCCGTCAATAACTTCACAGCGTTGAAATGAGGATGTTTGGTAATTCCAAATTTTTACATATATATCCCAGAAGTGAGAACTCCTGTTGGAAACTACAAACAAAGCCACATCTGCATTTAGCGTTTTCAGTCAGGGAAGTCTTCTGGGAGAATTTACTATTGCTCTCTGGCCTCAGTTAAGTCAGATGCAAAATAGGGGGAAATGACAGAACCTACTTCATGAAAATTGTTATGAGAATTAAGGGAGAAAATGTGGGAAATAGTTGCATGTGTAAATAAGGACTCTGGGGCTTCCCCAATGGCTCAGTAGTAAAGAATCTGCCTGCAATGCACAAGAAATGGGGATTCGAGCCCTGGGTCAGGAAGATCCCCTGGAGAAGGAAATGGCAACCAACTCCGGTATTCTTGCCTGGGAAATCCCATGGACAGAATAGCCTAGTAGGCTACAGTCCATGGGGTTGCAAAGAGTTGGACACGACTAATCCACCACCACTATTATTAGTGTTGTTACTGTTATTACTGCTCATGTGGTTGGATAACATTCAAGGCCCATAGCATCAGTGAGACTTGTCAGGGAAGGAAGTTTGGATACCCAAGGTACAGTCCCTCCCTGGCTGAAGCTGCAGCCCTGTGGCAGTCCATACTGCTCTCCTTTGTATGCTTATTACCTCCATCTGGAATGCCTTTTCTCCTTCCCACTCCTTACCTATTTTCCCTTTGTCTCAAGTAAAACAGAGGCGTTGCCATCTCCCACGCACTATCACAAACCAGAGTGGATGCCCGGTTTGCACTTTATCACCACCCAGGAGCATCCCATCTGAGTAGTTTTCATAGGCGGTGATCCTTTTCTGTTAACTCATCTGTCTTTTCCTCTAGATTTGTGAGCATCCCTGAGTATGAAACTGATATGCTTGGATATCTAATTTGGAGCAAATGCATGTGATGAGTAAGAATTAAAGGGAAGGCTGTCACTTTTCTCTTTTGTTAAGGAGTTGGTAGGAAAATTAAATGCCAGACAGGTAGAATTCACACTGACAAAGACAGAGTGAATTTTTGAATAAATAAGCAAGGACTGTGGACAGAGTGAAGAGTATGTGTGCTTTGAAGTCACTCTGGATTCTAAATCTGGTGTGTCCCTTACTAGCTGTGTGACTTTGGTCATATTGCTTCAATTCTCTAGACCTCTTTTCTCATTTAAAAAATGTAAATAAGTCCCAGCGTGGTAGAAAAAGATAAAATTGGTGCTACGGACTGAACTGAGCCCTTCCAAAATTCTGGCCTCTCCTCCTCTCCCTCCTTCCCCTTCTTCCTCCCTCTCCCTCCCATCGAGCTGTCTCCCTCTCCCCACAACCAGTGTGATAGACCACGTGAAGACACGGCAAGAAGCCAGCTGTCTGCAAAGCAAGAGAAACGTCACCCAAAACTGACGGTGCTGGCACCTTGATCTTGGACCTGCCCGCCTCCAAAACAGCGAGAAAATAAAATTCTGTTGTTTAAGCCACCCAGTCTATGGTATTTTGCTATGGCATTCTGAGCAAACTAGCACAATCTGCGTGTGTCAAAGGACTTTTTGAACATACTGTATGCTACATGGACAGAGAGCCTGATAGGCTGCCGGCCGAGGGGTCACAAAGAGTCAGACACAGCAGAGCACGCACGCACTCATATACCTCATGATGCCAAGTAAATGCTGCATAGACATTGGCCTCTCTATCATTTGCAATTGTGTTTGATTTTTCAAATGAAACTTGTTATAATAACATCAGCATTTATCATAAAATATAGCCAGGAAAATGGTATAAAATATAAAACAATTATTTTGCCAAGTATAAATTTTTATCTGCTCTTTTGGGCAAAAATAATATTCTCACCAAAACAGAATAAATCCTATTCATCAAGGAAACAGCACTGAAGTTGGTCACTGACCCAACCTTGCACGGGTACCATCTTAAACAAGGGCTCTCTACCAGCCAGACTCAGGCCATTGGCAGCTGCGTCAGATCTAGCCGTGAGCATCTGCACCTGCCAGGGCTGCCAAAGGCTTCAAGAAAGCCCTGAAAGATCCGGAGGTGTCTACACATTCATACATGCTGCTTTTCTTTCTCCTGGGGAAGAAGATGAATGGATCCTGAGCAACAGGGGAAAGGCTTTGACTCTAAGGATAGCTAAAAGAAAAAGAGAAAACTATGTCTGTGTTATAGGAACATTGTTATAAGAATATAGTGAAAAACATTGTTACAAAGCTATCTTGTTATAGAATAAATACCACATGTATATGGATTAGAGTAGGCAGGGGGACGGGAATAAAAGGAAGCTGCCTTACTGGGGTGGCAGGACAGTCAGGGGAGATTTTCATTTTTGTTAATGTGACCATAATGCTATTTGTGTCATAAGTAATAAAATAATCATTTTTTTCTGATTATAAAAGAGAGAACATCAAGGTACCAAGAATCTCTTCTTAGCAATTGCATCAGAAACCGGAAGCAGAGTGGAAAGTGGAAAGAAGTCAAGAACCTTTCATTCTTTCATCTCTTTTTCTCTAGTCTTCTCTTCCTATTCATTGTAGAAAACTTGGAAAATATATGTTAAAACTGCATTTTTCAGAGATAGATAGATATAGATAGATTTTTTCTATAAAATTAAAGTAATGCTATACACTGTTATAAAATGAAGAAGAAACACAGGATTCAGACATTTGGAAGTCAAAACATGAATTTCATTCCTGTTAAACATGTTTAGAGCAGTGGTCCCCAACCTTTTTGGCAGCAGGGACCACTTTCATGGAAGATAATTTTTCCACAGACCAGGGCTAGGGGATGGTTTCAGGATGATTCAAGTGCATCACATCTATTGTGCATTTTATTTCTAATTTAATGCTACCACTGATTCGAGAGGAGGTACCGGTCTGTGGCCCGAAAATTGGAGACCCCACAGTTCAGTTCAGTTCAGTTCAGTTGCTCAGTCATGTCCAACTCTTTTCGACCCCATGAATTGCAGCATGCCAGGCCTCCCTGTCCATCACCAACTCCCGGAGTTCACTCAGACTCACGTCCATCGAGTTGGTGATGTCATCCAGCCATCTCATCCTCTGTCATCCCCTTTTCATCCTGCCTTCAATCCCTGCCAGCATCAGAGTATTTTCCAACAAGTCAACTCTTCTCATGAGGTGGCCAAAGTACTGGAGTTTCAGCTTTAGCATCATTCCTTCCAAAGGACACCCAGGGCTGATCTCCTTTAGAATGGACTGGTTGGATCTCCTTGCAGACCAAGGGACTCTCAAGAGTCTTCTCCAACACCACAGTTCAAAAGCATCAATTCTTTGGAGCTCAGCTTTCTTCACAGGCCAACTTTCACATCCATACATGACCACTGGAAAAACCATAGCCTTGACTAGACAGACCTTTGTTGGCAAAGTAATGTCTTTGCTTTTGAATATGCTATCTAGGCTGGTCATAACTTTAGAATGTAGCTTAGCTCTGTAGGCAGGTAAGCTTACTGACCCTCGGTCCCTGAGTGGGATTGTTTATGTGCCCAGTCTATCATACCTGGGTGATGCAGGTCACTCTGCACAGGGGCAGGGCCTTTAGACTAAGACAACTGCCCAGGCAGAAGGGGTGAGTGAACCCTCGCTGCTGGAGGGCAGAACCCAAGGAGGCAAGGAGGAGGGGCTGAGCCAAGCTCAGGACTGGGAACCTCATACCTGCTCTCATGGGTAAGAGGAAGTCATGAATGGAGAGAGTGGCTAGCAAGTCACCCACAAGAACCCATGAGGAGTGAGAAAAATTACAATTCCCAGGGATGCAGATGGTGGCACATCCTTGTAGAGTGCCTTCCTGGCTTGCAGG
The DNA here is from genome assembly GCF_029378745.1 of Bos indicus. Classification (NCBI taxonomy): domain Eukaryota; kingdom Metazoa; phylum Chordata; class Mammalia; order Artiodactyla; family Bovidae; genus Bos; species Bos indicus. Next base: position 9,416,374 of record NC_091773.1, on the reverse strand, counting down.
CTAGAAGCTAAGCACTATGCTGTCCAGACCCTAGTGTAGGTGGAGAACTTGGGTTAGGTACACTTGACAGAGATTTGAAAGGTGGATACAGAAAGGAGGCCATTTCTGTGGTGGTGGCTTCTATTTCAGTGAGTTTGGTGGGCAAGTACGGTTCTGGATGGGGTCTGATTTTTCTCTGGCGACTTCTTGACCATGCAGTGGGATGAGCTTCAAAGCCAATAAAGTCAATGTCTGTACAAGCAGCTTACCAGTTTAGCAGATGTCTTTCTGATTTTTCTGACCTCCAATTCACGACAGAAGTAAGTGGCCCTAGAGGTAGACTTGGAGTAGCAGCTTCCCAATTTAGCCAGAGGCTTTGAGACCAGAAAAGAGACTGTGGTTTCTGGGGTGACTCAGTTCTCTAGGATATTCCTGGGAGCTCAACCAAGATGCGGTTACTTAGTCCCTCTGATGATTCCAGAATCTATTTAATGTGTTATAACTGATCCATTTCTGCTAATCTGAGGTAGAGTGAATTCTGATCTCTGCAATGGAGCCCTAACTTTTATCTCCTAAGTTAGTCACCACTAATAATTTTAAAGAATTAAGATGCTTTAGGTTGAATGTTTGTGCTCCCTTATCCCAGTCCTCCAAATCCATATGTTGAAGCCTTAATGCCCGAGGGATGGTATTTGGGAGATAATCAGGTTTAAATGTGAGGAGTTTCCCCAGTGGCTCAGGTGGTAAAGAATCTCGCCTGCAATGCAGGAGACTTGGGTTCAGTCCTTTGGTGGGGAAGATCCCCTGGAGAAGGGAATGGCTACCCACTCTAGTATTCTTGCCTGGAGAATTCCATAGACAGAGGAGCCTAGCAGGTTACAGTCTATGGGGTCACAAAAGAGCTGGACAGGACTTAGTGACTAACACTTTCACTTTTCACATTTTTTCAGGTTTAAATGTGATCATGAAGGTACAGCCCACATCGATGGCATTTGTGTCTTTCTAAGAAGGTGGAGACAGCAGAGTTCTTTCTCTGTGTGTGAGGACCCAGCAAGCAGACAGTCATCCACAAAGCAGGATGAGGGCTCCTGCCTGACACGGATCTTGGCCTCGGACTTTCCAGCCTCCAGAACTTTGAGAAATAGACATGTGATGTTTAAGCACCCATACTGTGGGATTTTCGTGACAGCATTTCATACTGACTGAGACATAATATTAGGACCACTAGTAAATTTTCTCTGTATGCCACGTATTCTGTAATATGTATTATTTTGTGTAATTTTCATAAGAACTCTTTGAGATTAATATTTTTATTACTTCTATCACTAATACACAGAGAGATTAAGTCAGATGCTCAGCACCCAATGTCCATGAGGAGAGCTTCGTGGGAATCTGGAGTAGAATCCTAATCTGTCTACACCTCCAGATCTGTCTAGACCCATTACTATATCTGGCCCATCTTCTTATCGCAGTGTTTGCTTTTTCTCTGGTTTATTTTTAAACACACCCATATGTCCTTTAAAATAAATTTCACATATTTGCAAGTATTTAGGGAGCCCCTTCCCCCATCAAATGCATGTTATTGTCAAGCCAAACCTCTACCATTCTTCCCAGGCCAGGTCTCCAATTAAAGAGACAATAAAGCACCTAATCAACCAAATGTCCAATAAGGACGGAAAGAGGAAAAAAGATGCGAGGAGAGAAGAAAGACACAAGACAGGCTTGTAGAAGAAAATGTAGAGAGAATCCAGTAGACCTGCTATACCAGAATGTCTCTTAGCAACTCAACACCTTTTCTGCTCGCTCCTAAGCTCCCCTCTATTCCCCAGGGCTGGAGTTCTCTGCCCCTGGGCTTATGGTTTAGCTTCTGGCAAGGTGTAAAAAGAGGCAGAAGCCATGTCACTGCTCTACATTTTCTGAGGATATGCATGGACTTCAGCAGATGAGAGACCTTCCAAAACTCTCCAGGCTTGCTCTTACAGACCACTTGCCTCCTTGCTGCAAGCAACCATAATCATTGGTGGCAATTTCCTGCAATTCCAGATTGTTTGACAGCTAAGCAGCAAAACTCTGTGTCAGCAGCTTCTGCTAACCTTTGCTACTCTAGTCGTCTCAATAATTTTATAGGCCATTAATCCCCACTTGTTAAACCACTTCATACTTACAAGACCTAGAGCAGTGTCCGTTTCCAAGATGGACAGAGCAGCTCTGCCACCAGAATGGGCTCCCCTAGACTGGTTCCTTCCCTTCTCCGGGCCTCAGTTTCCTCCCTTATCAGATGAACGGAATCAGACTGAGTCAAATCAAAGATCCCTTCCAGCTCTAGCACGCTGTGAGTCAACAGAAAAGAAAATCACATACACTAGGAAAGTCTCTTCTGGCCTCTCTTTCTTACACCCCACATAAGGCCAAAGGGGTTTTGTTTATCTGGCAATGGCAGGATCAACACTGAGAAACAATTTTTATTGGTGAAACTGTGTTGAGAACCAAGAAAATAAGTGAACGTTGCTGCTGCTAAGTCGCTTCAGTTGTGTCCAACTCTATGCGACCCCATAGTCGGCAGCCCATCAGGCTCCCCCGTCCTTGGGATTCTCCAGGCAAGAACACTGGAGTGGGTTGCCATTTCCTTCTCCAATGCATGAAAGTGAAAAGTGAAAGGGAAGTCGCTCAGTCGTGTCCGACTCTTAGCGACCCCATGGACTGCAGCCTACCAGGCTCCTCCGTCCATGGGATTTTCCAGGCAAGAGTACTGGAGTGGGGTGCCATTGCCGTCTCTGAAGTGAACGTTAGATACACTCAAAGGTGCCAATTCATTCAGATTCCATTTCCCCTAGAAACTAACTTAATGTCCAAAAACGTTTCAATTAATGGCTACACGTCTATCATTTTCTCCCCAGCAAAAGCAAATAACTTTCCCTAGACTTGTTCTTAACCTATTCTAGAAAGATCTGTGTGGGCTGAGGAAGAACATTTGAATAACTTGGAAAACTGTGCTTGACTAATAATTCTGACTTCACTGGCTGGTGGAGGAAACAGTGCCTCTGACTTCCTGGAATCAGGTTTGAGTTCTTCTGTATCACTCTGTAATAAATATCATAGACAAGGTGGCTTACTCAGCAAACATTTTTTTCCTTTTTTTTTTTTTCCTGGATTCACCAAGTAACATGAGGGATCTTAGTTCCCCAACCAGGGATCAAACACATGACCTGCATTAGGAGCACACAGTCTTAACCATTGGACCACCAGGGAAGTCCCTTATGCAGCAAACATTTATGTCTCACAGTTTTGGAGGCTAGAAGTTCAAAATCAAGGTGCTGGTAGATTCGGTTCCTTGTGAGAGCCTTCTTCTTGGCTTGAAAATAACCAGTTCTTGCTGGATCTTCACATGGCAGAGGGAGAGGGCCCTGGTCTTTCTTCCGCTTCATATAATTCCATCATGGGGTCCCACCACCATGACCTCATCTGACCCTAACTACCTCCCAAAGTTCCAGCTTCCAAATACCATCATTTTGGGGATAAGAACGGGCTTCCCAGGTGGCACAGTGGTAAGGAATCCACCCGCCAATGCAGAAGATGTAGAAGATGGAGATGTGGGTTTGATCCCTGGGTGGGGAAAGATCCGCTGGAGATGGAAATGGCAACCAGCTCAGTATTGTTGCCTAGAGAATCCCCTAGACAGAGGAAGGAGCGTGGTGAGCTATGGTCCATGGGGTGGCAAGGAGTCAGACATGACTGAGCACGAAGCAGCACAGGGATTTGGGCATCAACATGTGAATTTTAGGGGAACACAAATGTTCAGCCCAGCACACCAGCTTTCTCCTCCTCCTAACTGTGGCCCAGCTTACAGGTCATTTATTGAAGCGGCCCTTCGCTAACGCCTGCTTCACCCTAATGTCAGAACACTACCTGCTTTCCTTTTGTGTCACTCCCTACAGCATAACTGATTCTTATCTTATGTTGCAGGCTCTATGAAGGCAAGAGCACTGACGTTTCATCACAACTGTAACCCAGAACCCAGTGCAATACCACATGGGGGTATTGATCAAATGTAAGATGAAGAAATGCAAAGGGCCAGGAATCTGGTACTTTGGATAACTGAATTAACCTCTCTGAGCCTTGATTTCCTTGCTAACAGCTGCCTTATGCTGCTTTTACGAAAGTTAAATGTAACTGTACATGGAAGCGCTGAACTTGTAATTGGGAGGGTCAGCCTGTTATAGTGTAGGGGCTTGATCATCGAAGATAAACAGATCTGGTTTTCATCCCATTGCCAAGCAGTGTGAAGTCATTTAATACTTCTGAGGAGTTATGATATTTTTTATGTAAAATGGGAATATAGGTGCTTAATTCACAGGGCCAATGTCAGAATTCAAGGAAATCTCTAGGACAGTGCCTGGTCCATGACTGATGTGTGCAGTAACCTTTGCTCACGCTGATGGAGGCAAGTGAAGGAGGTTTTCAGGCACCCATCTAGGAAGGGAGAACAAGGGTGGCCCCTCAGAGACTCAGAAGGTCCAGGTGGCTCAGCCTGGCTTCCTGCCTGAATAGGACCCTCCACCAGCACCCCAGCTGCCCCAGTTGGCTGGTGATGTTCTGGCTTCATCAAGAAAATGAAAAGGCCAGATGGGCCTCCATCAGTCCGTTGCATCATCACGCTCCCAGGACCAGCAGAGTGATTCATGTGTCAGTGCCAGTGACAGGATTAAACCCAGCAGTAATAGAAATGTGACTAGCTCTCCCACCTGCAGCAAGGGGTGTTTGGAAACAAAACTCCTACGTGTTTCCCTGAGGTGCAGGCACAGCTCTTTCCTCATGTATGTGGCAGAGAGAAAAGCTCTCAGGTGGAGGAAGGAAGGAACATGCTGGACTTCAGGATTTGTTTCTGTGACCTTGAAGGTCTCCTTGATCTTGAAATTGTTTGAACCCAATAGTGCTGTATGTGAGTGTGTGTTAGTTGCTCAGTCGTGTCCAACTCTTTGTGACCCCATGGACTGTAGCTCTCCAGGCTCCTTCCTGGCAAGAATACTGTAGTGGGTTGCCATTTCCTCCTCCATGGGACCTTCCCCACCCAGGAACTGAAACTCTTCTCCTGTGTCCCTTCCTTGCAGGTGGATTCTTTACCCGCCGAGCCATCGGGGAAGCCCTAAGAGAATGTATTTGTTCATTCTTCCATCTTCACCTCCTGCCTCAACAGTTACCAGTGAGGAACACATTACTGCAACACCACCCTCTCCATCTATGTAACATCCCTCAGTCTCAGCTACCCACCCACGCCTGCTGCCTCAGGCAGTGCCATGCTAAGTTCTACTGATATAAATCCCTTCTGCGTATTTATGGAAATGCGGACCTATGTGAATTCTAAGAGCTCAAGCAGACCTTAGAGGACATTTGTTGGCCTTCTTAATTACAGATAAGGAAGTTAACAGCTTATCATGTAGAGCTACTTTCCCAAGGCCCACTGTTCGTGGGAGTCCAGCTGCATAGAGGACCCAAGTCTTAAATGGAAGGGATCTTTACACGGCAGAAATTCTGGGGAAATGGCAGGAAACTTCTGAATGCTGTTGTACTCATGTCACAAAATGAAGCATTTCTCAATGCCTTGTCCTCGGTAGGCGTGGAAATTGTAACTCTTAGATCTCTCCCAGGAGAACATGATCATAGATGAATTGTTCTAGGATCCTATAAGCTCATTCTCAGGAATAAGCCATGGATTCTGATTGCCCTTCAATTTTGGAAGTGGGCAGTTTGACTGTCAAGTCTCAGATTTCCCAATTTTGTAATTTTTAGAAATTCATTGCTTTCACACACTGTCAGGTTCCCCTGTATAGCATCTCTGATGCATGGACATCCAGCCCTTGTTTGAATACCTCTAAAAAAGACTGTGCTACTTCCTGAGTCACCTGATACATCCATCAGAGAGCTCAGCTGGCTAGAGATAACTTCCTGCCATAGGACTCCCTCCATGAATGCCACAGAGCAGGCCTGCTTCTTCTTCCTGGAAGCTAATAGTCCTGCTGCTCTCTGAAGACCTTCTGTCCAAATCCAACCTCCTTCCTCTCAGGTCTCCTCAATCCACATCCGTCTTGCAGACCAGCTCCTGTGTGAAAGTATACCTACCCTTCTCAGCCTCCTTCTCAACTCATTTATTTTCCTCCAGGGAAGAAAACAGACATCAGAAAATTAGCTTTGGGTTGTGAATTAGCATCTCTTGGGTTGTGGAAAGAGCACAGTTTATCATTTTCTCCTCAAGGTAAATTAGTAACATTTACTGTTCTGGACCGCAGAAGGCAATGGCAACCCACTCCGGTACTCTTGCCTGGAAAATCCCATAGACGGAGGAGCCTGGTGGACTGCAGTCCATGGGGTCGCTAGAGTCGGACACGACTGAGCGACTTCACTTTCACTTTTCACTTTCATGCATTGGAGAAGGAAATGGCAACCCACTCCAGTGTTCTTGCCTGGAGAATCCCAGGGACGGGGGAGCCTGATGGGCTACCATCTATGGGGTCACACAGAGTCGGACACGACTGAAGCGACTTAGCAGCAGCAGCAGCCTCTGGAAGAGGAGGAAGTCTCCTGGAATGAGGCTGGATTATGGACATAACATGCCTCCCAGCCCGACATACATAAGGCATTCAAAAAAAGTCTCTTTTCATTTTTTTATGTTTTCTTTCTCTTGAACCTAACTCAGGTATTCATCCTTTCAAAATAAACTGATGGAGCAACTTTGCTGCCTGGAGCTGTTAAGCACAAAAGATACCAAGATAAAGAGATTAGCATACTCATGCATCAGAGGAGCCCATGGTCCAGAGGGAGAAACCGACATGTAAAGCCAACAAATAAATCACAGAGCACACAGGCAATAGAATAGTGGAGGTCATGGGGATTCGGAAGCATCCCTTCGTAATTTAAAACCCGACTTGTGGTGTGGATATGGAATCTAAAATAGTCAAACTCTTAGAAGCAGAGGATGGAATGGTGGTTACCAGGGGCTAGAGGGGAGGGGAGAGGAGAAGGGGGGGTGATGGTGAAGGGTAAAAAGATTCAGTTATGCAAGATAAGAGAGGTTCTGAAGACCAACTATACCACTTAGTGGCTATAGCTGACAATAATGTATAACTTGAACTTTGCTAAAAAGGGAGCTCTTATTTTGTTTTCCAACCAATAGTAATAATAGTAATAATAATAAAGGCAGAAGGAAACTTTGGGAGGTGATGGTTATATTTATGACCTTGATGGTGATGCTTGTTTTACAAGCACATACTTATTCTCAAACTCAAGTTACATACATCAAATATGTATGAATCTTTACATGTCATTCATTCCCTGGTAGCTCAGCTGGTAAAGAATCAGCCTGCAATTCAGGAGGCCCCAGTTTGATTCCTGGGTCAGGAAAAATCCCCTGGAGAAGGGATAAGCTACCCACTCCAGTATTCTTGGGCTTTCCTGGTGACTCAGATAGTAAAGAATCTGCCTGCAATGCAGGAGACCTGGGTTTCACCCCTGGGTAAGGAAAGTCCCCTGGAGGAGGGCATGGCGACCCATTCCAGTATTCTTGCCTGGAGATTTCCATGGACAAAGGAACCGGTGGGTTACAGTCCATGGGGTCACAAAGAATCAGGCACAACTCACTGACTCACACTTGCACACTTTAACTTCACTGGTGGTCTAGTGGCTAAAAATCCACCCTGCAATGCTCGTTCAATCCCTAGTCAGGGAACTAAGATCTCACTTGCCACAGAGCAACTGGGCCCACATGCCACACCTGGAGAGTTTATGCACTGCAATGAATGATCCCGCATGAGGCAACGAAGAGCCCCATGCTACAGCTGAGACCTGATGCAACCAAATAAATAAATACTTTTTAAAATACCAATTTAAATGTTTTAATTAAAACACAACTACTGGACTCTGCTATCTGGTCCTTGGGCCTCTGAGTCGGAGTCTACTCTCCCTACAAAGAGAGGAAGACAACAGCTTTTTCAGGGTTTCTTGGCAGACAATATATGTATTACAAGAAAAATGCTCAGCTCCTGGTTTGATACATGGTTCAGGCTTTCTGTTGTTGATAATATTTCCAGAACCAATGGACGCCCTCAATGCTACATATTCATACAGATGAATTGCATGGAAGAAACTGTGTGTATATTAGGATTCCCTGTATTCTCTCTGTTCTATAGAGGTGCTTTTCCCAATGTCTTTAACATTTTGTTCAGTCCCTTTTTGAATGTCTCCTTGGGCTTCCCTGGTGGCTCAGAGGGTAAAGCGTCTGCCTGCAATGCAGGAGACCTGGGTTCGATCCCTGGGTCGGGAAGATCCCCTGGAGAAAGAAAAGGCAACCCACTCCAGTACTCTTGCCTGGAAAATCCCATGGACGGTGAAGCCTGGTAGGCTACAGTCCATGGTCACAAAGATCGGACACGACTGAGCGACTTCACTTTTTCACTTTCACTTCTAGAAGAAGTGGGCTTCCACTGGTGGCTCAGCTGGTAAAGATTCTGCTTGCAGTGCAAGAGACCCAGGCTCCATCCCTGGGTTGGGAAGATCCCCTGGAGAAGGGAATGGCAACCCGCTCCAGTATTCTTGCCTGGAGAATTCCATGGACAGAGGAGCCTGGCAGGCTACAGTCCATGGGGTCACAAAAAGTCAGACATGACTGAGAGATTAACACTTTCCTCTAGAATAAACGGTCTTCATTTTAGGTAACATCTGCTTTCCTGCCGCTTGTATAAATTGGTCCTAAGCAACATCTCACTTTCTTTAGAGCAATTCTTCAAATGTAAGATGACCACCCTCATGGTCAGCTTTACCATCTTCCCTTCCTTCCATCCTTCCTGTCCATCTTTTTTCTCCACCCTTCCTTCTTTTTTTCTTTCTCTTATGCTTTCTAGTTCGTTCAATTATTTTCTTCTTAGTAATGATTTCAAGCATTGACAAAGGGCTGGCTCCATGTGCAAAGCACTTCACATCCGTAATGTCAAGGTTTTCCTCATGACAACCAGTTAGAAGGGCAAAAATCCTTTTTGTTTGTTTGTTATTTACAGATCATGAAAGGGAGACTCAGAGAGGTGGAGAGAGAACCCCATGGACACACAGTTAATGCAGACAGACCTGGAATTTCAGCACTGACTCCTAAGTCATGTTTGTATTCACATCTTTATTCTGTTTCCTGATCTTACTATTTCAAAACAACACTAGAGTGATCTTAAACTGAGTAGTTTGGATCACTTCCCAAACCCTACATGCTCAGAAGTGACTTTTAGCTGCAAAAATCAATCAAGGCAGAATTTAACCAAGAGATCACAAAACTCCATGACCTGAGTGTGTTAGATTCTTATCAATGCCCAGATTTGTCTGGAACAAGCCCACCTACCTTGGCAGACAAGGGTCAAGTCGTGAGGGGCTGTGAACGTCCCATTTAGGGCTCCCTCCTGAGCTGAGCTGCAGTCCTGGTTCCTCCTCATCCATGCTCATCACTGCTGATTCTCTTATGAATTTATGGGATACACAAAAGTGTTGAAACCTCCCACACACAAAGCAAGGCTCTGAGCATGTTCCCATAGGCTGTTTTATAACAACAAAAAATGGGTCTTTTGATTCCCCACTCAGATCAGCACACTGAGGCTTCATCAGGTCAGGGGGCTTCCCTAATGCACAAAGCTCTTGCTGAGCGACCTATACAAAGTTTGATAGTTTAGTCGCTAAGTCGTGTCTGACTCTTTGAGACCCCCATTGGCAAGGGTCCTCTGTCCATGGGATTTTTCAGGCAGGAATACTGGAGTGGGTTGCCATTTCCATCACCAGGGAATCTTCCCCACCCAGGCGTTGAACTCAAGTTTTCTGCATTAGTAGGCGGATTCTTTATCACCAACTTACCAGGGGAGCCCCACCTATAGGTACATGTATTTAATTAGGCAGAGGCTCCTTCATGGCTGAAAAGCATTATCTTATTCTTCCCTGAGTCTCCAGAGCCTATCCCGGCATACAGCAGGTGCTCAACACATGTGTGCTATGATGAAACTGGGCAGACCTCTCCTCTACCCACTTCCGGAACAGCTGCCTTACCACAGAGATGGGAAGGAATGGGTTTCATTTATAACATCTCAAAAGATGACTGTGTCTGATGTTTATTTTTCCTGTGGTATAACATTGTAGCCCTTCATCACCCAGGGGTGGGGTGGAGGGAGTTATTAGGAAGCAGCTGGCTCAGGTAGGGTTATCTGGTTCAGTGTATATTTCAGTTCTTGAGATTGATGGGCTGTCCTCTTAAAGGCACAGAGGCGAAGGAGGGAGCCCTATTAAACTGTTTGAGGTTGAGTGCAGTGGGGACAAGAGACAGAGATGAGAATTTGACAAAGTTTGCTCTTGAAATCCAGGACCCTGCCTCCAATCCTTAAAGTCCCTCAGAGTAACCACAGCGAGCGCTAAGCCTGCCTGGAAGGAACCAAGGACAGGGAAAGGTACAGTTTGGAAAACTGAAAGGCCAAATGAGACAAAGTAGCTGCCATTTACCATTTAAGAGCCCTCAGTGTCCTTGGAATTATATTAATCGCTCCCAGATACCCTCTCTTGTAGCTGAATTCTCACAGCAACTCTGTGAGATGGGTAATATGATACTCATTTTACATTTGAGGGAACAGGCTCAGAAAAGTTAAGTGACTTTCCCGAGATCACAAAGCTAACAACTAGAGAAGCTGGGGAAAGACCCTGCTCTTTGCATTACTCCACAGCTTTTTCAATATTGTGGTAGCTGAGTCACGACCTCCAGAGCATCCATGGGGCTTCCCAGGTGGCTCAGTGATACAGAAACCGCCAGCAGTACAGGAGACTCAAGTTCTGTCCCTGGATCAGGAAGATTGCTGGAGAAGGAAATGACCACCCACACTAGTATTCTTGCCTGAAGAATCCCGGGCACAGAGGAGCCTAGTGGGCTACAGTCCATGGGGTCACAAAGAGTCAGACACGACTGAGCCACTAAACACAAACACCGCTGAGTCCAAATTCAACCTCGTGAATTTGGTAGAACTGGGATTATAATTAACCACATTTTTCAGATGGGGAAAGTGGGACTCAGGGAAATCTATTGCTCTGCTTAATGTTACACAGAGGAGATAGGATTTAAGTCCTAGATCTGCTGTTACACCACAGACTGAGCGGTTTAATTAACAGAAATTAATTTTCTCACGAGGGAGGCTAGAAGTGTGAGCTCAAGGTGTCTGCAGAGTTCGTTTCTTCTGAGGCCTCTCTCCTTGCCTTGCAATGGCCATCTTCTCTGTGTCTTCCCCAGGCCTTCCCTCTGTACAGCTGTGTCCTTCTCACAGGACACGGGTCAGATAGGATTAGGGCCACCCGAATGAGCTTATTTTAATTTAATCCCCCCCAAAAGACCCTGAAAGCAGAGGATTAGAATTTCAACCTAGGCGTTTTAGGGGGACTTCATTCAGCCCTTCACAGCCTTCATGGTTCCAGATCAATGCTGCTTTCTGTCTCTACCAAGCATGTCTCTATGAAATGGCATAGTTACTTCTCTTTATATTTCTTACAATGTTTTTAATCGAAGGATGATTGCTTTACAATGTTGTGTTGGTCTCTGCCATACATCAACATGAATCAGCCACAGCTATACATACGTCCTCTCCCTCTTGGACTCCCTCCCACCTCCCACCCCATCTCACCCTTCTAGGTTGTCACAGAGCACCGGGTTGAGTTCCCAGAGCCAAGTCACTTCTCTTTAAATAACACTAAATAGCAGGAGACTTCCTAGTATTATCACCCCAGAGTTCTGGATTTCTGCTTTGCACAGTCCAGCTTCAAGAAGGAAAAGTTTGGGCACTCGGAGCCAGACAATGGACTACACTCAGAAAATTCTTAGGTAACCAGAATAGGAAGAGCCGTCTCCAGAAGCAGAGAAGCTTCCATTGCCTGACAAGCAATTTGAGTTCTCGGAAAGCAGGGTTTCTGGGGTGAAGTCAAAAGGGACCTATCTGGGGGCCTGCTTCTCTGAAAGATGATCTTTAAGCAAACACAGTGCAGCCAGTTTGGGGGGGTGGGGGTGCCTCCCAGTAGGGACAGTGAGTGATGTGACAGACACACCAGCCATCCCCACCTGTGCCTGCTACAGATCCCACCACACTGGAGGATAAATAAATGTCCCTTTGTGACTGTGACCCTGGTTTGCCGAGAGATTTTTCAGTTTGATCACATTTTCAATTAAGTTTTATTCGGAACAATATTTGGAAGTAATACTTGTGGTCCCTGTAAACGAAAAACCAAATTGCTTTGACAGATTCACATATTTCCTATCAAGACCCAAAAAATGACAAAACAACCCAGCATTCACATCCTGGATGTTATCACCATTATGCTGCTGCTAAGTCGCTTCAGTCGTGTCTGACTCTGTGCCAGCCCAGAGATGGCAGCCCACCAGGCTTCCCCGTCCCTGGGATTCTCCAGGCAAGAACACTGGAGTGGGTTGCCATTTCCTTCTCCAATGCATGAAAGTGAAAAGTGAAAGTGAAGTCGCTCAGTCATATCCGACTCTTAGCGACCCCATTGACTGCAGCCCTCCAGGCTCCTCCGTCCATGGGATTTTCCAGGCAAGAGTACTGGAGTGGGGTGCCATTGCCTTCTCCATATCACCATTATACCTTTGGGCAAAGACATTTTATAGTTCTTTCCACACATTCCCCACGCTTATTCCCCCAAATACACACTGACATGTGTACACTTTGCATGAAATTACATTTCTATTTCTGATGGTGTCAAGCAATTACTTTTCTCTCTTGAAAAATTGACCCACAAGACTTTCAGCTTTTCCTTCTTCCTCAAAACACACAGTCAAATAATCCAGATTCTTTCTGCAATCCATCCTCAACCTAAGGCCAGTCCGAGCTTGCAGACAAACAGACCAGTGCTGTTCAAAGACAGTCCATATGGTAAGGACAGGGACTGAGAGCCAATATGTGCAAACTTTTAAATCAATCTGATATCATCACCATATTCTAGTGTAAAGTTATTTCCCTAGTGATTCATTTTTTATTGCAAAGTATGAAAGTATTAGTCCACAGAAGATGGAAACTTATAAAAAAAAGAAAATCCACTCGTTCACTGCCAGAGGTTTAGGAAACACTGAGTACAGGATACCCGCTCATAACTGGGGAATTATGGGAGGGTCGTTGCAATGCACAGTTCATTCACGCGACGTGCTTACTGGTCATATTACAGTGGAGAGGATGCTGGGCCACAGTTAGAAGCACAAGCTCTGAAGCCAGATACAGGGGTTCAAATCCTGGCTCTGATGCTTACCGGCTAGGTAACCTTAGACAAAGTCTTTATGCTCAGATTCAGTTTTCTCATCTGTAAAGTAGGTATATTAACAGGACTTATGGGCTTTCCCAGGTGGTTCAGTGGTAAAGAATCCTCCTGCAATGAGGAGACGCAGGTTCAATCCCTGGATCGGGAAGATCCCCTGGAGAAGGAAATGGCAACTCACTGCAGTATTCTTGTTGGGAAATCCCATGGACAGAAGAGCCTGGCAGGCTACAGTCCATGGGGTCGAAAAGAGTTGGACACGACTGAGCGACCAAACAACAATAGGATGTATACAAAGTCTCTGAAGATTGAATGATACTTGGCCCACGTAAGCAATAATGATTGGTGGTAAGGAGGAGGTGTGGAGCATTCTGCCAGGTGCCAGCTTAGCTTGGTGGTTGAATAAACCATAGCCCCTGTTCTCTACATGCAGACAGTATAAACCAAGTAATGCTGTGAGTAGGAGTGAGCTGGGGGAGCTGTAATGGGCACCCGGGGGAGTGAGGGAGAGAAGAGAAGGATATATACACCATGGAATATTATTCAGCCATAAAAAGGGATAAAACCTTGCCATTTGCAATAACACAGATGGACCTGGAGAGTATTATTATATTAAGTGAAATAAGTCAGAGAAAGACAAGTGCTCTATCATTTGACTTACACGTGGAATCTAAAACAGAAAACAAATGAACAGATCAAACCAAAGAAAAGGAGACTCAGAGATGTGGAGAATAAACAAGTGGTTTCCAGAGAGGAGGAGGTGAGGGTGGGCAAAATACATGAAGGGAGTTACAAGGCACAAACTTCCATTTATAAAATAAATAAGTCATCAGGATGTATTATACAGCACAGGGAATAGCGTCAGTGGTACTGTAATAGCTTTGTATGGGAACAGATGGCAACTAGACTCACTGGGATGCTCTTTTTATAATGTATTTAAATGTTGAATCACTGTGTTGTACACCTGAAATGAACATAAGATTATAATCAACTCTGTTTCGATTTTTAAAAAGAAAGGAAGCAGAGAATGGCTGGACTCTATAGGAGCAAAAGGTGTGCGCTGAGAAGGACCCAGCAAACAGGTAGACCCAGGTGACAGGCATCATCGGAGCAGACTGACAGAGATGTTTAGCACCCCGTTGCTCAACTCCGGGCGCAGCATCTGTATCGCAGGCTGTGAACACCCTGTGCACGCAACGCAAGGCGGTAGTAGAAGCTGCTTCTGAAGCGGTACGACAGAGGCCAGAGGAGACTCTCAGAGGGTCCCTGCGGTTTCACGGAACACCTACTATGCACAGCGTCCTGAGCTGGGCATCCGTCCCAGAACACGGGAGAGTTCAAGGTGCATGCGGCTGCTCTCAGATATGGCTTCTCTTCCCCAGAAAGCTTCCCCTGACTCACAGGCTGGGTGGATTCATTCAATCATTTAACAGACTTTTGTTGCACTCCTGAGCCCCAAAAGCTGTACTGAGCACACAAGGGGAGATCCCCCTCTGTAATCATCGTGTTTATCACACTGCATCATAGCAGTGTGTTTACTGCTCTGTCTCTTGTACTAGGCTGTGAGCTCCCTGAGACCAAGGACTCCATTCTGTTCAATTGTGCCTTTCTAGAACATCACCTGACATGTAGTAACTGTTTATTAAATGTTACCCAAAAAGACTAAAGACGACTAATGAATGAAGGGGTGAGTGAATAAAGGAATGACGGGTGAGCATACAATCTACTACCAAGGTGCACAGTGCACTCAGCTAACACGGGGATTGGCTGAAAGAAGAGGAGGCAAGGGGCAGAAGCAGACATGTGGTCACCCCACCCCCCCACAGCAGGAGCTCCAGCTGCGAGCGTCTGTGCTGCTGTGGGGAAGGACCATCTTGACAGCCCATGCCTCACATTACTCCCAAGATGCAAATAAGCCCGAGTCTCAATACCAGGCAGTCCTTAGTCTGTGTTGGGGAATAAAGTTTTTATCTATAGGTATGGGGGAGGAATTGTGTGTGTAAATCTCAACATTTCATGGCAAATAGATGGGGAAACAGTGGAAACAATGACAGATTTTATTTTGGGGGGCTCCAAAATCACTGCAGATGGTGATTGCAGCCATGAAATTAAAAGACGCTTGCTCCTTGGAAGGAAAGTTATGACCAACCTAGACAGCATATTAAAAAACAGAGATATTACTTTTCCAAAAAATGTCTGTCTAGTCAAAGCTATGGCTTTTCCAGTAGTCATGTATGGATGTGAGAGATGGACTATAAAGAAAGCTGAGCACCGAAGAATTGATGCTTTTGAACTGTGGTGTTGGAGAAGACCCTTGAGAGTCCCGTGGATCGCAAGACAATCCAACCAGTCCATCCTAAAGGAAATCAGTCCTGAATATTCATTGGAAGGACTGATGCTGAAGCTGAAACTCCAATACTTTGGTCACCTGATGGAAAGAACTGAGTGATTTGAAAAGACCCTGATGCTGGGAAAGACTGAAGGCAGGAGGAGAAGGGGAAGACAGAGAATGAGATGGTGGCATGGCATCACCGACTTGATAGACATGAGTTTAGTAAGCTCCGGGAGTTGGTGAAGGACAGGGAAGCCTGGCGTGCTGCAGTCCATGGGGTCGCAAAGAGTCGGACACAACTAAGTGACTGAACTGAACTGAGCTCATGGGGGAAGAATTGTGTGTGTAAATCTGACCTATGAAAAATAAATAACATGATTTAACAGAGAAGGCAGAGCCTTACTGTTGAGGAAGGCTGAATTACTGCCAGAGTTTTTCTCTACCATTTATTCCTGTGTGATCTTGAAAAATGACTATCTCTCTCTGAAGCGCCATGTCCTTATCTGCAAAAAGAAAACAATAATGGAACCTAGCAAAGGTTGAAGACGAAATGAATTCACGCCTGAGAGGGCTCAGCTTGGTGCCTGGCTCCTAGAAAGTCTTCGGTGGATGATGGCTGCGATGGTGAGGATGAAAATTAAGATGGAAAGGGAGGGAGTGGGGAGCAGAAGAAGGAGGAGGGGGAGGAACATGAATGGAAGGGGAAGAGGGAGAGCCTGGAGGCCACGTGCAGCCTAAGATTCCATATTTCACCCTTTCCCAGCATTTCCCTTGAGATGCTGCAAGGAAAATCATCTCAGTACCTGTTAGTCATCCCTTCTTTCCTCCTTACATAGGTTACAAAATATCACTCCTGAGGCTGAGATCCCCAAGAGCAAAGGAGACAAATCTGTCAAATGGTTCTTCAACCTCACAAGTTCTGAGACTGAGACAAGGCCGCCACCTACTGCCCAACAGAGGTACTGCCCTTGCTCCCCCCGGAGCTGACAAGACCTCCAAGAGCAGGGCTGGGGTTGTGGATGCAAAGATGCCGCTCCAACATCACCTCCAAAACACTCTGCCTGTCGCCTATCTCACCACCCTCTCCTGGAAACATGAGTGAGGCTGACAAATGTTCCAACAGGTCCAGAATCCCACTGTCCAGATTAACTTCTGCAAGGGGACGTTAAGGAAAGGATGGAAGCCACATCCAGTGAGATTCTGAGCCGTGTCTCCACTCCTCTCTCCATACTCACTAGCCTGCGGGCACGCTAACCACAAGCTGTCTGGATTTTAGGGGCTTTCGGGCTGTCCTCTTTTCCCGGAAAGGAGTTGCTCACCCCCTCTCCCCGTCTTTCCCTGTTAAGATTCTACTCATCTTTCCATCCCTCATTGGCTTTCCTTCGTTTAAGACAAAGTCTCAGTGTCTTAATCCAGCCCAGGAGGCCCCAAAAGAACTTTACACTTGCTGTTTCCCCAGTTCCTCTTTCCCCCACTTACTGATGAACTTACAGTCACTTTGAGGGGGTTCATAGTCGATATCACAGCTGAAAAGCCTTTCCTGGACCACTCGCCCTGACACGGTTAGTACCTCTACTGATCTTCCACAGTCACCAAGGTTTGGAGTTGTTCATGCTTATTTCTCCTCCAGGAGCCCATGACCATGAGTTGCATGTGGTAGAGTCTATGTATCATCCATTCTTCTATGCCCCACGGTCCCTAGAAGCCCTTCAATTATTATTTGTTGAAAGAGCAGAAGAATCAATCAATTAATTAATCCACAAACCACCGAATGAGTAGAATGCCTGTTCTAAGGTTGTCTCTGACGCTTACTAACACATGACTCTTGGCCAGTCTCTCCATACCTCTTGTCTTAGTTTTCATATCTGGGAAATTGCGGTAGTGAAACCGACGACCTGGGATACAATGGTGAACCAAGCAAAATCCCTGCCCTTGGGAACTTACATTGTAGATTGTTGGAGAGGGACCAAAAATTAACAAGCAATTGCTACAAGATAACTTAGCAAGCCCACAGAAGAAGCTTCTAAACCAATCTGGGATTAGGGACATCACCCTAGAGGATATGACAAGTAAATATATAAAATGACAAATAGTGAGTGAAAGCAGAGCAAGAAAACAGAGGAGGAAAATGATCATGGTGACTACCATATGGGAAGGGGTGTTGCATCATGGCAGAAGTGGTCTCACTTGTAAGGATGCAATACTGCAATTCACTGGAGGCAAGATGTGCCGGGCACAGGGCAGGACAAGTGCAAAGTATTAAACCAGTCCTCGCGATAGTATCCACTGCATTCCTTTTAGTCACATGCCCTTTCTCTTTCATTCAGTTTCCCAGGAAAGGATTCAAGATGCTCCTGCCAAAGGTAGAAACTGCACCCAAAGGCAACTTCTGCTCTCAGGCTCTTAACGTCTTCTGCATGGCCCGTGGGGCTGAAAATCAAGAGGATAACCTGCAAGTGCTCTCTGCCTCTTTTTCACCTAGAAGCCTGGGCAGCACTTGCCTGCTTCCTCCCTCCTGCTCTCCATGGTCTTCATCCTTGATGGTTCCTTGAGACATTGATCTCCGAACAATGATGCCAAGGCAATGATTTTCATTTATGACAGAGAGGGATCTTCAGATTTCCATTTTGTTTTTTTTTAAAGTCACTTTGGTTGCAGCATGAAAAAAATATACTGGAGGAAGTAAGCTGAGCATAAGGAAACCAGCTAGAAGGATGTTGCAGCCACCTGGCAAACAATGATGGCCACCTAAATTCAGGTAACCGCAGTGGGAGAGCCTACGCACAGCCCAGGAAACTCCACTCAGTGCTCCGTGCATTCCAAATGGGAAGGAAATCCAAAAAAAAGAGAGGATACATGTATTCACATAGCTGAAGAAGGAAGTGGCAACCCGCTCCAGTATTCTTTCCTGGAGAACTCCATGGCCAGGGGAGCCTGGCAGGCTACAGTCTGTGGGGTCGCAGAGTCGTACATGCCTGAGTGACTAACGTAGCTGGTTTGCTTTGCTGTGCAGTCAAAGCTAACAACGTTGTAAAGCAACTATGTTTTTGTTGTTTATTTGCTAAGTCTTGTCGGACTCTTTAGGACCCCAGGGACTGCAGCCCACCAGGCTCCTCTCTGTCCAAGGGATTTCCCAGGCGAGAATACTGGAGCAGATTGCCATTTCCTTCTGCAGGGGATCTTCTCAACCCAGGGACCAAATTCGAGTCTCCTGAATTGGCAGGCAGATTCTTTACCATTGAGCTACCTGGGAAGCCCATTAAAGCAACTATACTCCAATAAAAGTTAATTTAAAAAATAAAGAAAATAAAGTTTAAAAGATACTTTAAAAATAAGTAACAGCAGTGGAGATAGAGACACACTAGGGCAGTCAGTAGAGCTGATGGGACCTGGAACTGATTAAACGTGGACCCATGTGGAAGCGGAGGGGAGGTTCAAGGATGACTCCTGCCTATTGCTCTGGCAACCAGAAGGCTAGGGGCTGGCAGCTCAGAGCTTGGTGATGCCTCTGAGATGGGGAAGGGGAGAAGAAGCAGAGTGGAAAAAGACAACGAGTCCTATGTCCTTTTCACCCACACAGATTGCCTTAGGATTTGTTACAGATCAAGCAATAAGGATATGAAGGAATTCATTTTTGTATAGTTGAAATGATAAACCTTACATGTCATGTATAAATAATTAGAGGACATGTTGAAACAGGACACTAATTGTAAGAAGATATGCTTACTATTGAGGATGGATACAAGGGATGCAAAAAGCCTTGAAGTTATGGGAGCAGGAGAAGTAAAGTAACTCACCATGAGTGAGCACTGAAGATTCTGTTGAGTGGAGAAAACGAAGGGGATGAGAAAATTGTGACCAAGTTCATTATCTAAGGAGCCACTGCTGGCTCAGTGGTAAAGGATCTGCCTGCCAATGCAGGAGACACAAGAGATGAAGGTTCAATCCCTGGGTTGGGTAGATCTACTGGAGGAGGAAATGGCAAACCACTCCAGTATTCTTGCCTGGGAAATCCCATGGACAGAGGAGCCTGGCAGGCTGTAGTCCATGGGGTCGCAAAGAGCAGGACACGACATAGCAACTGAACACACAAGTCATTACCTAACAAAGCCATAGCAGCAAGAATAAGGCAGATGTGCTTGAGAAGCAGACTCAAAGAAATGTATAAAAATTGCCATAGCTGGGTACACTGAAATTGGTGAAGAAATCCCAATAGTGAGTGAACATAAATTCTGGAAATATAAGTTGTACATGATGGGCACCCTTATTTTTCCTGCAGGATTTAGTAGAAAGAACATGTCTTCTGGAGTCAGATAAGCTTGTTTTCCTATCCTGGGATCATTGTTAAACGGCTTTATGGTGGTGGGCAAATGAATTAACCTCTGCGAGTTTCACATTCCCAGTGTGAAAATAGAAAACTTGCAGTATTTCCTGAAATAAATGAGATGGCACAGAGTAAACACTCAATATATGTGCTTTCCTTTCTGGAGCTCTTTTTGAGTCTCTGCTCATCTAACTTACCCAAATGAAATGTTTGAATAGGGTCCCTGGAGCCTATGCTATGTGGAGCTGATCCCAATGTCCGTGGACACTAAAGGAACTCTTCAAGTGCAGGGATTATAGAAAGAAACCGCGATGAACTGATCTATATACAGGGTTAATATACATATGTGTGTGTGTATGTGTAATTGTAATCTTGAACATGAACATATTGAATATGCTTTAAAAATTGCAAATAGCATATGAGCATGTGAACATGCAGGACTCACCTGGTGGCTCAGTGGTAAAGAATCTACCTGCAGTGCAGGAGACGCAGATTTGATCCCTGGGTTGGAAGATTCCCCCGGAGAAGGAAATGGCAACCCACTCCGGTATTCTTGCCTGGGAAATCCCATGGGCAGAGCATCCTGGCAGGCTACGGTCCATGAGGTCACAAAACAGTCAGACACGACTGAGCAGCTAAACAATATGAACATCCTACAGCTGGCTTCTCCTTATGAACCTGTACCTTTAGCCAGTATGAGGAAGGCATGATCTGCCAGGGCCACATCCATTTCTGCAGCTGCTGCCCTACCTCTCCCCAACCTGCTTCCATATCCAGGTGTCAGCACCGACTCCAATGGCCTCAGAGTCAGCCCTGAAATTTACAAGCTTTCTGCAACTGCGAAAGGAAATTATATTTTATTGCTCTTGCTTCAGCTGTTACATTTAAGTGAAATAGCTTTGCTTTCCATTTCTTTCTTCTTCCTAAATTTATTGCTGTGTTTATTTAATGTATTCCCTTTGATCACCATTCCTACTCATATTCACCCAACCATCCCTTTGACAGGCTACTATATTTTTTTATGTTTAAAAAAGTTTAGACATATCCCTTAGAATATATGTCTTTCATTAATGGGTTACGTGATGATACATTTGATCATTTTGATCTTCTGCCTCCTTGACTTTCATCACTAGACTACAAGCATCTCAGAAATGTCCCAGACCCTATTCATCTTTGTCTCTCTAGGATTTAGAACAGTATCCATACAGTAATTCTCAAAAAAATATATGATTTACAGATTCTACAATATTTAGGATTCATCCATATTTTCAGATTGATCCAGATTCTACAATATTTCAGAAACCTAAGGATTACACACATATGAAATATTTACAGCACAATTCAAATGATTAATTATGCCTGCCAACACAATTTGTGACTGCATTACCAGATGCATTAATGCAATTTGTGAATGCATTATTCAGCACCAATCTGGAGTCTGACAGAGGACCTCAACAGAGGACCTTGGTACAGTGCAAAGATTGCTATTCTTATCATAAATGATGCTACTTGAGTTATTCACTCCAAGTTTTGTTTCACATTGAATCACCTAGGGCTTCAAGGCAAGAATGCTGGAGTCCTAGGATCCATGAATAAATCCCACCAACCAAGTTGACTGGGCTTCCTAGGTGACACCAGTGGTAAAGAACCCACCTGCCAACACAGGAGACATAAGAGTTCTGGGTTCAGTCCTTGGGTCAGGAAGATCCCCTGGAGGAGGGCATGGCAACCCACTCCAGTATTCTTGCCTGGAGAATCCCCATGGACAGAGGAGCCTGTTCTAGGGTTCATAGGGTCATAGACCCTACAGTTCATAGGGTCACAAAATTGGACATGACTGAAGTGACTTAGCACACACCCACCATCTCTATCAGGCACCTTTCCTAAGTTTTTTTAGGTAGCCAGACCTTAAATTGGGGGGAGGAGGAAAAGAGACAGTATTATTATAAGAGTTTGTATACAACAGAGCTGGAACGTCAAAGTAAAAGTTTATTAGGGATCCCTAGATTAGGGTCAGAGGAGGCAATGGCACCCCACTCCAGTACTTTTGCCTGGAAAATCCCATGGATGGAGGAGCCTCTTCGCCATGGGGTCTCGAAGAGTCGGACACGACTGAGCGACTTCACTTTCACTTTTCACTTTTCACTTTCATGCATTGGAGAAGGAAATGGCAACCCACTCCAGTGTTCTTGCCTGGAGAATCCCAGGGACGGGGGAGCCTGGTGGGCTGCTGTCTATGGGGTTGCACAGAGTCGGACACGACTGAAGCGACTTAGCAGCAGCTAGATTAGGGTGTTATCTACTTTTTTTAACTCTCAAGGGTGGCATTATGAATGTGTGTGTTTCTGGAAGTGTGCGTGGAAGGAAGTGAGTGTAAGATGTAAATATGGCTGATATTCTGCCAGTACACACTGCTATGACCTTGCGGGTTATAAATACTGAAAAATTTTCCAGACTGTTAGATATGTAGCCTCCATGCCACCCCCACACTCCCAGT
The DNA here is from genome assembly GCF_029378745.1 of Bos indicus. Lineage (NCBI taxonomy): Eukaryota > Metazoa > Chordata > Mammalia > Artiodactyla > Bovidae > Bos > Bos indicus. Next base: position 9,393,931 of record NC_091773.1, on the reverse strand, counting down.
CCAAAGTCCCCTATCTGCCCCCTGGAGTCTTCAATGGTTTTCAGACCTTCCTGCAATTCAACAGTGAGGTTCTCCAGGACCTGTGCAGGTGCCAGCCTTCCTACTTCTGTTACAGTTAATCATGTCCCTGCTGAGTTGACGGTTGGCTCTTAAGACACATGCACCTACGAGTGTGTATACGCATGTGTCATGTGTCTCTGCTTCTTTCTGCATAAGGACTGCATTCTCCTCTAGCACAAGGCTTCCTGTGCTGCCTCTGGGTTGTTCCTCACTTCCACCCTCACCTTGCCCAGGACCATCATGCCTGCCCTCTCCATGTGCTTGTCACATCCTAACCCGTCATTTCAGCACCTGTATCTAACTGCCAGGTTCATGTTCCAGGTGCCAGGTACCCACACTGCCCCAGTCAGCTTTTCCATTCAAAATCACTTCACCAACTCCCAGAAACCCAGACATGGCCACTAGGATAGCAGGGGGGTGAGAAGACAATGGTTGAGGCTCCTTTGGAAGGGCGTGGTGTAGTTTTTGATCTGCACAGAATGGATAGTTTTGTAGGCATTGATTCTTAATGGATTGATAGGCATTCGCTTGATCATGTCTGAAACATGGTGGAAAAGTCAATAAACCTGAATCTGATTCTCTGAGAGGCTAGAGGTTAAGTCAAAGACCAGTTATACCACCTACCCCTTGGGACGTTGAACTACGTGGAGTCTCTAGGCTTTGGGTTCTAACACAGCAAAGAGGAGAAGAAGAGGATTTCTGCTTGATGGGACTGTTATGGGATTGAAATAAGACATGGGGTGTGTGTGTGTGTGTGTGTGTGTGTGTGTGTGTGTGTGTGTTTAGTGGTGAAGGATTGGGGGCAAATCACTCAATAAGTTACATCAAACATTTCCCCACCAAAATGGAGTGGAGGTTATTGGAAAACAGAAGTAACTCATAGAATCTGAAGCAAGACCATGCTTTACACTGGTTGGAGAGGGAGCCTCAACTGATGATATGGGTAAGGTTTTCTCTTTTTAATTCCAGTATGAAAGGGAAAGTGAAGTCACTCAGTCGTGTCCGACTCTTTGTGACCCCATGGACTGTAGCCTACCAGGCTTATCAGTCCATTGGATTTTCAGTATAGTTGATCTCAATAATGTGTTCAGTCAGTCAGTCAGTTCACTCAGTCGTGTCCAACTCTTTGAGACCCCATGGACTGCAGCACGCCAGGCTTTCCTATCCATCACCAACTCCCAGAGCTTACTCAAACTCATGTCCTTCAAGTCGGTGATGCCATCCAGCCATCTCATCCTTTCTCATCCCCTTCTCCTCCACCTTAAATCTTTCCCAGCATCAGGGTCTTTTCCAATGAGTCAGTTCTTCACATCAGGTGGTCAAGTTATTGGACCTTCAGCTTGAGCATCAGTCCTTCCAATGAATATTCAGAGCTGGTTTCCTGTAGGAGGGACTGGTTGGATCTCCTTACAGTCCAAGGGACTCGCAAGAGTCTTCTCCAACACCACAGTTCAAAAGCATCAATTCTTTGGCACTCAGCTTTCTTCGGAGTCCAACTCTCACATCCACACAAGACTACCGGAAAAACCATAGCTTTGACTAGACAGACTTTCGTTGGCAAAGTAATATCTCTGCTTTTTAATATGCTATCTAGGTTGGTCATAGTTTTTCTTCCAAGGAGCAAGTGTCTTTTAATTTCATGGCTGCAGTCACCATCTGCAGTGATTTTGGAGCCCAAAAAAATAAAGTTTGACACTGTTTCCACTGTTTCCCCATCGATTTCCCATGAAGTGATGGGACCAGATGCCATGATCTTCATTTTTTGAATGTTGAGTTTTAAGCCAACTTTTTCACTCTCCTCTTTCACTTTCATCAAGAGGCTCTTTAGTCACTTTCTGCCATAAGGTGGTGTCATCTGTGTATCTGAGGTTATCAATATTTCTCCCAGCAATCTTGATTCCAGCTTGTACTTCCTCCAGGCCAGCATTTCTCATGATGTATTCTGCATGGAAGTTAAATAAGCAGGGTGACAACATACAGCCTTGATGTGTTCCTTTCCCGATTTGGAACCAGTCTGTTGTTCCATGTCCAGTTCTAACTGTTGCTTCTTAACCTTCATACAGGTTTCTCAAGAGGCAGGTCAGGTGGTCTGGTATTCCCATCTCTTAAAGAATTTTCCACAGCGTGAGGTGATCCACACAGTCAAAGGCTTTGGCATAGTCAATAAAGCAAAAATAGATGTTTTTCTGGAATTCTCTTGGGTTTTCAATGATCCAACAGATATTGGCAATTTGATCTCTGATTCCGCTGCCTTTTCTAAAACCAGCTTGAACATCTGGAAGTTCATGGTTCACATACTGTTGAAGCCTGCCTTGGAGAATTTTGAGCATCACTTTGCTAGTGTGTGAGATGAGTGCATTTGTGCAGTAGTTTGAACATTCTTTGTCATTGCCTTTCTTTGGGGTTGGAATGAAAACTGACCTTTTCCAGTCCTGTGGCCACTGTTGAGTTTTCCAGATTTGCTTGCATATTGCGTACAGCACTTTCACAGCATTACCTTAACAATATGGTGTTAGCTTCAGTGGCAAAGTGATTCACTTACACTTGTATATATTCTTTTTCAGATTCTTTTCCATTATAGGTTATTACAGATACAGAATATACTTCCTTGTGCTCTACAGTAGGACCTTGTTGTTTATCTACTTTATAAACTTTATATATAGTAGTGTATATCTGTTAATCTCAAACTCCCGATGTGTCCCTCCCCCTATCTTTGCTCTTTGGTAACTATAAGTTTGTTTTCTATATATGTGAGTCTATTTCTGTTTTCTAAATAAACTGACTTGTATCATTTTTTAGATTCCTAAAACATGTAACTCATATCATATGATACTTGTCTTCCTCAGTCTGACTTATTTTACTTAGTAGGATAATCTCTAGGTCCATCCACGTGGCTGCAAATAGCATTATTTCACTCTTTTTATGGCTTAGTAGTATTCCATTGTATATGTATACCACATTTTCCTTATCCATTCCTCTGTTGATGAACACTTTGGAAGTCTTCTTTCAGAGCAATACCATAAAATGTGGGTTCCACCCTAGTTTCAGATTCCTATAGGAAGCACGTGATTGGCTCATCTTTGTCTCTTTCCCCAAACCAGTCTGCCACTGGCCCAGGGACAGCAGGTCTGGGAGGAAAGGATTAGGAAGATGCAGCTTGATAATGAGGCAGTTGCTTTGGATGCAGATCAAATGACATAAAATCAGCTCACTCCCTGACACATAAAACACATTCAATATATTATTGTGTGATAGTGTTTCACAAAGAGTGAGGAGCTCAATATTTTCCTATATGCCTATTACATTGCTGACTCCATGCTTCATTCCATAGGGGAGAGAGAAATAGGAGATATGCCCTGCCTTCAGGGATCTTACAGGAATGATGAGAAAAATGACAATACATATCTAAAAGTTTGGTTTTATAACACAGATCACAAGTGTCAAAAGAGATAGTGAAAAACCTTTGAAAATGAGACAGTTGTTGTTCAGTCACTAAGTCGTGTCTGCCTCTGCAACCTCATGAACTGAAGCACACCAGGCTTCCCTGTCCTTCACTATCCCCTGGAGTTTGCCCAAATTCATATCCATCGAGTCAGTGATGCCATTCAACCATCTCATCTTCTATCATCCCTTTCTCCTCGTAGCCTCAGTCTTTCCCAGCATCAGGGTCTTTTCCAATGAGTCAGCTCTTTGCATCAGGTGGCCAAAGTATTGGAGCTTCAGCTTCAGCATCAGTCTTTCCAGTGAATATTCAGGATTGATTTCCTTTAGGATTGACTGGTTGGCTCTCCTTGCAGTCCAAGAGACTCTCGAGAGTCTGCTCCAGCATCACAATTTGAAAGAATCAGTTCTTCAGTGCTCAGCCTTCTTTATGGCCCAACTCTCACATCCATATATGACTATTGGAAAAAACATAGCTCTGACTATTGGACCTTTGTTGGCAAAGTGATGTCTCTTCTTTCTAATACTCTGTCTTTGTTTGTCATAGCTTTTCTTCCAAGGAGATGCATGTGTGCTAAGTCGCTTCAGTCATGTCCTACTCTTTGCGACCCCATGGACATAGCCCACCAAGTTTCTCTGTCCATGGGATTCTTCAGACAAGAATACTGGAGTGGGTTGCCATTTCCTTCTCAGGAGGATCTCCCTGACCCAGAGATCGAATCTGTATCTCTTAAGTCCCCTGCATTGGCAGTGGGTTCTTTACCACTAGCACCACCTGGGAAGCCCCTCCAAGGAAATAGCGTCTTTTCATTCTGTGGCTGTAGTCACCATCTACAGTGATTTTGGAGCCCAAGGAAATAAAACCAGTCATTATTTCCACTTTTTCCCCATTTATTTGCCAGTAAGTGATGGGACCAGATGCCATGATCTTCATTTTTTGAATGTTGAGTTAAATACAGCCTTTTCACTGAACAAAGCAAAAAAAGAGAGACAGGAGTGGTGGTAAATGAAAGAAAATTCCAAGATACAAATAGAAATTTTGCAAGAAAAATAATTTGGAAACAATTGATTTTGAGACTAGACTGGAAAGTGATTTTCTGTTCCATTTCCTGAGCTGTCTCATACCCATAACAAAAATAGACTTTATTTATAAAGCCATTGATTGCTTTGTGTATACAGCTAAGAATATAAAATAGGAGAGGGAGAAGTTCCTTTTTGACAAATGCAGAAATAATCAGGAAAATGTACTGATCATTCCCCCACTGCTCCCTCTAGATCTTTTCTGTCCTCTCTGACTCCCTGCCATGCCAAGCAGTTTAGCTTTATCTCCATGAATGAAGCAGTTTGCTTGATTTGAGTTTGGCTTTGTTTGCGTATTCCTGAGACATCTCCTATACCTTCACTGTCAATTGTCTTGAACAATATTATAAAGATATTCGAAAATAACTTTAAGAAAACTGCATCACAAACACAGAGAGAGAGAGAGAGACATATACACATATCCAAGATCAGAATAGTATTAGGAGATACATTTACATTCCCACTGCTCTAATTCAAGCTCTTTGCCTGTTTATAAAATGGGAATAGAAACATCTTTAATATGATGAAAGGGCTGTACTTTGATTATGCATCAGCCTGTGGATTTTGCTAGGGCTCTGCCTCTGACCTCCACTTTTTATTCTATCTCATGCAGGCATTTTAATATTGCTGCGTCCTGATTTCCTGCAGCAAGAGGCAATTTTGTAAAGAATGGCCCTGCAGTACAGCAAGGCCAAGAATGTCTTGGGCATGAAATCTCAGATGAGGTGGCTGTTTTATAGCTCAGAGGCTGGAGGGATGAGTGTGTGTGTGTGTGTGTGTGTGTGTGTGTGTGTGTGCATGCACGAGCACGCGTGCATAAGCACATGTGTTTTACACTGAGGCTTATTTACACCAGCCTTCTTCCTGGTTAGACCAGAAAGAGAAATTCTGATTCTATCTTTCCTTTATTTTACTAAAATACCTTATTTTACTAAAAGAAATACCAATTTTTTATGCCTTATCCTAGGTATTTTATACCTATGAACTCATTAAATCCTCAAATCAACTCAAGAAAGTATCTATTTTTTGCTATCATCATTTTACAGATGAGAAAACAAAGACACAGAGGAGTTAAGAAACTTGTCCAAATAAAACAGCTGGCTTAGAGGATGAACTTACGGTTACCAGAGGGGAAGGATCAAAGGGAAGGGATAGTTAGGGAGCTTGGGACAGACATGTACACACTGCTCTATTTAAAATGGATTACCAACAAGGACCTACTGTACAGCACAGGGAACTGCTCAGTGTTATGTGGCGGCCTGGATGGGAGGGGAGTTTGGGGAGAACAGATGCATGTGATACGTGGCTTAGCTGCTTTGCTGTGCACCTGAAGCTATCACAATATTGTTAACCAGCTACGCTGCTGCTTAACTTCAGTCATGTCCGACTCTGTGCAACCTCATAGACAGCAGCCCACCAGGCTCCCCTGTCCCTGGGATTCTCCAGGCAAGAACACTGGAGTGGGTTGCCATTTCCTTCTCCAATGCGTGAAAGTGAAAAGTGAAAGTGAAGTCACTCAGTCGTGTCTGACTCTTCACGACCCCATGGGCTGCAGCCCACCAGGCTCCTCCATCCACAGGATTTTCCAGGCAAGAGTACTGGAGTGGGTTGCCATTGCCTTCTCCATAATCAGCTATAGTTCTCCCTAAAAGTTTAAAAAATAAATAAATGAGAAAACTTTTTAAGAAAACAGCTGGTATGTGCTGAAGACAGAATTTGAACTCAGGTCATTTGACTCCAGAGCTCATGTTCTTAATCCCTTCACTTCACTGGAAGAAGAAATATGGGCAGCCTGTCTACACAGACATCAGAAACCAGCAGGTTATTCTGGAAAAAAAAATTCAAAATACAATCAGAAGTTAAAATACTCAGCTTCAGATCCTTGGCTTCAGATAGAATGGATATGCAGTTCAGCCTGATTTTGAATTACAACTCTATGCTCTTCTTACCTCTCTGCCCCACTTGCTATATAAAGGCACTTGACTCCCATTTGCACCAATGAACTCCCTGCCATATTGGTGGAAGAGCTGTGATTCCATTGCATTCTACAGAGAAGTGACCTCATTTAGGGTATAATGGCTCTTTGAGGGTGCTGTAGTTATCATTATTATTATATCTTTATGAAGTGTTCATTGTGTGCCAGGCTCTATTCTCAGTATTTTGCATGCCTTCTGTTATTTAGATCATACCACAACTCCATGTGGATGACTATCACTGTTTCCACAGCACAGTGGAGAAATCAAAACTCAGTATCTGAGGATGAAAGGAGATCTTGCTAATAAAGTCCATTGCTCAGTGCCTGGTGCCTAATAAACACCCCCAAACTGTAGCTCTTGTTATTCTCAGCATTATCATCATTTATCGTTATCGTGTTTCTCTTACTATTGCTTTAACTGGTTTTCACATTGCTCATGAGAGAACTAGTCCAGGTTAGAACTCACATCCACGTGCTTCCCAAACCCGTGCCCTTCATAGTCCTGTAAAGTCTCTGTCCATAAACCAGGAACTGAGACATTAGAAAGCAGAGAGCCAGCCCGTCTGAAGAGAGCTTAACAGTAGGATGTGTGCAGCTGAGGGTAGATAAGAAGCTCAGGGAAATGGAAATCATCTTTTGTGTTTCTCTTTGGCACTGGAGGACCCAAATGTGCCTGCTGATCAAAACGTGGGAAAGGCAGATGTTTAACTCTACTTATGGGGCATTGTTGGGCTTCCCTGGTGGCTCAGTTGGTAAAGAAACCACCTGCAGTGTGGGAGACCTGGGTTTGATCCCTGGGTTGGGGAGGTCCCCTGGAGGAGGGCATGGCAACCCACTCCAGTGTTCTTGCCTGGAGAATTCCATGGACAGAGGAGCCTGGTGGGCTACAGTTCATGGGGTCACAAAGAGTCAGACACGACTGAGCGAGTAAGCACAGCAGCACAGGGGTGTTGTCACATCCATTCTGACCAATAATGGAAGGAGATTTCCTGCACAATAGCCTGAGTTCCTGTCCCTGGAAATCCTGAAGCAGAAGACATGCAGCCATTGTGAGAGATTCTGGGAAGGATTTCTGGAAGATAATGCCATGGAAATAGTGAAGCTCGACTCCCTTCACAAATCTGAAATTCCACAATTCCTAAAGACCTCTGTTCAGCCTAGGAAATTCCTCTTCCTTGTCCCAGCTTGGGCATCAGGTCTAAAGCCTTTTCCTTTGCTCTTCTGTTCTTGCTCTTTAAGTCTCAGACCTCGGAAATGAATAAACTAGTGGTAATTAATGTATCTGGTTTCCAGTGGATCAATGCTACTCCTTCTAGTGAAAATAAGCAGAACAACCCAAAATCTTAACTGAATGGATAAAATATGTTGATAAAAGAAAATGAGAAAATGGAATGGGGGGGGGGAGTTAATTCACCCATAATTCTTGTTAATACATTGATACATATTTTTCCAGATCTTTGTGTAATTTCATAAAAGTCAAATTACTGAGATAACATGGCTCTAAATATAGGAATATTCTGCACAGTGACAGACTGAAGATTCTCTGTACTTTCATTGCAGTCCACCAAATATTGAGCACTTAATTCTCTGCCTAACGTTGTATCAGATATTAGCAACATACATCCAAATAGGCCAAGAGCCCTTCTTTCAAGATGTTCAGAGTCTAGTGCTGGAGATGAATAAGTAGAGTCCAACAAATGTACATGTGTAATAAAAGAACAATATGCATATATAGTTTTGCTCATGCTCATAGAAAATGGCCATTATAAAATAAATAGTGCTCATAATCACAGTAACTAACAGATTTCAAAATGTCTACATTTATTTTAGCTGGCTTCAACCTTAAAAACAACCTTTGGAGTTGGTAAGCATTTTTATTTTCAATATCCATTTTAAAAAGAAAACATGACATATGCACCCCTATGTTCAGTGCAGCGTTATTGACAATAGCCAAGCTATGGAAAGAAACTAAGTGCCATCTATAGATGAATGGATAAAGTTGAGGTATGTACATATGATACACACACACACAATGGAATATTGCATATGTGCTCAGTCATTAAGGTGTGTTTGGCTGTTTGTGACTCCATGGACCAGAGCCTACCAGGCTTTTCCACCCATTGGATTTCCCAGGCAAGAATATTGGATTAGGTTGCCATTTCCTCCTCCAGGGGATCTGCCCAACCCAGGGATCGAACTAACATCTCCAGCATTGGCACAACCCAGGGATCGAACTAACATCTCCAGCATTGGCAGATGGATTCTTTACCACTGAGACACTAGGGAAGGCCAGTGGAAAATTACTCAGCCATAAAAAATGAAATATTGCCATTTGTGACTACATGGGTGGATCTAGAGAGCATTAGGCTAAGTGAAATAATTCAAACAGTGGAAGATAAATACTGTATGATTTCACATATATGTAGAATCTAAAAACACAGACAAAACAAATGAAAACAGACTCATCAGTACAGACAGCAAACATGTGGTCATCAAAGGGGAGGGATATTGTGGGGGCAAAATGGTTGATGGGCATTAAAAGGTACAAACCTCTAGTTAAAAAAAAAAAACCATAAGGATGTAATAAACAGCATAAGGAATATGGTCAATAATATTGTAATAACTTTGTGTGTGGACAGATGGTTACTAGATTTATCGTGGTGATCAGTTCATAATATATGCAAATATCTAATCATCAAGTAGTCCTCCTGAAACTAACATAATATTGTACATCAACTGTATGTCAATTATAAAAAGAGAATAACTTATAATGGAAAATAATTTGAAATACATAGATATTTTAGATTATTTTATATGTACATGTATATAACAATCACATTGCAGTACACATGAAACTAACATAATATTGTAAATCGACAGTTGTTGTTGTTATTCAGTTGCTAAGTCGTGTCCGACTCTTTGTGACCCCATGGACTGCAGCATGCCAGGCTTCCCTGTCCTTCACCATCTCCCAGCGTTTGCTTAAACTCATGTCCATTGAGTCAGTGATGCCATCCAACCATCTCATCCTCTGTTGCCCCATTCTCCTCCCACCCTCAATTATACTTCAATTTAAAAAAGGAAAGGAAGGAAGGAATGGAAGAGGGAGGGAGGGAAGGAGGAAGAAGACAGAAAAATGAAATGGAAAGACTGTGGGCTTTTGAGGCAAGCAGACTACATTCAGCTCTAGATTCTGGCTCTGGCTAGCAATGTGGCCCTAAGCTGGCCTCGTAGAGTATCCAACTACCTCTCAGGGTTGTTCTCAGGTCTACAGTGATATCTGTAATGTGCCTGGCATGGGGTATTCCCTAAAATGCAGCTTTTCTTTTTGACCAAGGCTCAGAATAGGTCAGTGACTCACCCAAGGTCACCCAAGCAGGAACTCTAAATTTTCTGACTGTTAATCCTGGCTTCCTCTGACTGTGCCAATTATAGCTTTCAGACAATCATCTATTGTTGGCTGTGGACACTACCAAAAATAGAACATATACTGCATGTTTATCTATATCTATATGATGCATTTTGCATGTTCTTTGTTTATTCATGTTCTTTCATTCAACAACAAAAAAGTTACATAAAAATTGTCTGATGTTTTTCCCAGTAAAAATCTACTGCCCAAATCCTCCTTCACATTCCATGGTGTCAACACTAGAGATGACAATTAGATCAGGGAATTAGAGGGACTCATTACACCTGTGGAAATTTCCATCCTGAGACTACAAAACCTGCTAAGTTATTCTGCTCCCAGGACATGGTCTATTTCCCTTCCAGGCTATGAGTCCACTCTTCCATGGACTGAGCTGGAGGGCCCCCCCGGAGACCTCTTAAGACTCTAGTTTAGTATCCATTTCATTTAGTGGGCAACCCATAAGATGCTCAACTTCCTTGGCTCCTTTAAAAAACAAAACAGGGCTGAGGTAGAAAACAAAGGGCAGTGAGGAAGAGAAAACTCTCACTGGAGCAGAGAATGGCCTGATGACCATGAGTCAGCAGGGTACCAGTGTTGTGTAACATGAAGACATGATGCCGAAACAAGCCACAGCCTCTGAGAACAACCACAGAATCTTGAGCTGCAAGGGACCTTAGAGCAGTTTTTTTCCAGGAAAAAAAAAAAAGCATAATTTTTTAAAAACAATCCACAATCAGAAATACCTTTTACAATTGCAATCCAATACATGTATATAAATAAATATATAAATAAAACTTCTATGAAATAATTACTATCCTAACCATGTGATACATTCTAATGCCACCTATTCTAACCCATTCTGTTCTTTCCTGCTTTCCCCCAAATTAAAATTTCTCCCAATGCTCATGGATCACAACATGTAGTTTTGGGGAAAAAAACTGATTTGGAGAGTTTTTCATTCAACCCCCATCACAATGCCCATAAAAATTCTGACTCACATCAGCCTGGGGTACTCTTTAATAATGTAAAAATTGTTCAAGAAACTTGAGTTTACAACAATAATACAGCAATAAGAGTATTCCCCTACCATTCTGAGGACTCTCTAGTGATGCATACTAGGTCCTATACTTGTACTCCCAATCTGTACACTATTGAATCCTCACAGATGGTTCTTCAAATGAGTCTATTATCACTTGCATTTTACAGCTGAAGACACCAAGGGCTCCCCCAAAAGCTAGTGACTTCTCCAAAGGACCGTCTAATCCATCTGGAGCTCAGTTGCTGACGGTTGAGAGGATGTTGGGTAGTAAAGCGTTTGCAGCATTCACCTTACGCTTGTTGTTCAGTCGCTCGGTCACGTCTGATTCTTTGTTACCCCATGGACTGCAGCACTCTAGGCTTCCGTGTCCTTCACTATCTCCCTGAGTTTTCTCAAACTCATGTCCATTGAGTCAGTGATGCCATGCAACCATCTCATCCTCTGTCGTCCCCTTCTCCTCTTGCCCTCAATCTTCCCCAGCATCAGGGTCTTTTCCAATGAGTCAGCTCTTTGCATCAGATAGCCAAAGTATTGGAGTTTCAGCTTTAGCATCAGTCCTTCCAGTGAATATTCAGGACTGATTTCCTTTAGGATGGACTGGTTGGATCTCCTTGCAGTCCAAGAGACTCTCAAGAATCTTATCCAACACCACAGTTCGAAAGCATCAATTCTTCAGTGCTCAGCTTTCTTTATAGTCCAACTCTCACATCCATACATGACTACTGGAAAAACCATAGCTTTGACTAGACAGACTTTTGTCAGCAAAGTGATGTCTCTGCTTTTTAATATGCTGTCTAGGTTTATCATAGCTTTTCTTCCAAGGAGCAAGCACCTTTTGATCTCATGGCTTTACCCTTAGATTTCATTTTACCCCTGCACTTAACCCCTTTTGGTCTTGCCCCAGTTTCTGTATCAGAAGTTCATAAGTATGCAGACCCAGGCCTGGTCCTAGATGATAGCCCAGATCCAACCAAACATCTCTGGAACTGTGTCTTCACACACTTCACTCCTCCATTTCCAGCCTGTCAGCTTTTGTTATTGTCAAAAGCACAACAGATAATCTGACTTACCTTGCATCTAAAGCAGAAAAAGGAAAGGGGAGGTAAAGGGCTTTCTCGTCACTTCTTAAGCTGGAAGAGTTTGTTCTGAAAGACCTCAGGATTCATCATTGCCTCTCATTGGCCAGACCCCAGGCACCAGCTCACCTGGGACCTCTCAGGTGGGCATATTGCCTCTTGTCCAAAATCATGATTCTGTTGGTAAGGAAGGGGCCATAGCTGTTGGGGAGGCAGCTAACAATGTCTACTACCGTGGCTTTTGGGGACATGGATCTTGTTCACTTCATCTATCTCCCCACTTTCTCCCAAGGTTGAAGTCCCACTCAAATGCTACTAAACTTGTTTAGTTCTTCCTGTCTACCACATCTTGCTGATTTTAAGTCCTTTACTCTTGTTCTTCCCTTTGTCTGGAACATTCCTTACCTCACCCCCATCCTCTTCTGCCTTGCTCATCCCTACTGTTCTTGAGGATTCGGGTGTCAATATCCTCCTCAACAGGAAACCATGCTTGAGCAGGGTCTGGGTGAAGGGTCTCGCCTACCTGCTCTCTGCTCCGCTGAAATTTACTGAGTTCAGAGGTCTCCGCCTTTACTCATCCAGTGCCCTCAGTCCCTACCAAGGTGCCTGGCTTTTTATAAATATTTATTGAATAAATGAGCAAAAGTCACACTTATTAAGCAGAAAGGGCACTGCATTTTAATATCATCTATTTTGAGTATGAGTATGAAAGATTCATAAACCACATAATGCAATTACCAGAGTATTTATCCAAGTGGATAAATAAAAATTCCACTGGAAAACAAGATTAAGAGGGATCAAGTTACATGTTCAAGGCCACACGGTTGTGAAAGATAGACAGGATTCAAATCCTGGTCTGATTCTAGAACCCAGGGATTTTCCACTACACCACACTGCTGCCCCGTAAGAGACACATTGACTCTAGTCCTGTTGGTGGTTGGACCTAGGGTAGGAGTTGATGTATATTTTCTGTAGAAGACCAGATAATAAATATTTTAGGCTCTGAGTGACATACAGTCTTTGTGGTAACTAACCTACTCTGTTGTTATAGCTTGAAAGCAGTCATGGGCATTATGAGTAAGTGTGGTTGTGTCTCAATAAAAATTCATTTGCAAAAACAAGTAACAAGTAAAATTTGATTCCCAGACTATAGTTTGGAGAGTCCCTATGTAAAGTAATTCAGTTTCCTTGACTTAGCTTTGAATTCTTCATCAATAAATTGATGGTTTGAATTTGATGCAGCTTAGGTAATTTTCTACTCTGAAATTCAATTATTACCCAGAAAGCATCTTGTTTTACTCATTTTATTAGCAATAGGAAGGATAGAATATAAGGCTTGATTTAACTAGACTATAAACACAAAAATTAATATATATGCCCTAAAAAATTAAAAAGAAATATGCAAAGAGTTTATAGCTAAAATAAACTAAAAGCACCAAGAAAGGAAAAGTTTAGCTACCTATATATTTTCATGTGAGACATTTTTGCTTGGGCATTTTTAATCTATTGGATAACCTAATATTTCTTTAAAATACAGTCTTTCTGCTTTTAGCTTCTACCATCTCTTAGAATACAATAAGTTCCATAATTCTCATCTTTAAACATGGATTCTTGCTTTTAGACGTTTGCAATTCACATGTGAAGAAATGGTTATGAATATTCATTATAAATCTTTAGAAATCCATAAATAAATATTTGCTCACATCATAGGATTGTTGTACTAAATGAGATGACATAGCTGGTACAAAACCTGACAGAAAGGAGATATTCCATACATTGTGATTTTTGTTGTGGTTATTAATGTTACTAAAATGACTTTTATTTGATATCAATGGGAGAGGCAAGCTCTTGTTCATTAGAGCCTTAACTAGGGGACTTAACAACAGGGGGACAGTTTTGCTTCTTGGGGATTATTCAGTAGTATTTAAATATTTGGTTGTGACAATCAGGAGTGTTTCTGGCATCCAGTGGGTAGACACCAGGGATGCTGCTAAACATTCCCCAATGCTAAGAACTGCCGCCCACAACAAAGAGTCACCATCATTTTCTCTAGTGATAGGGAACAGAAACCTTGCACTACAGTAACCCCTGTGCCTGGCACAGTTCCAAACATAACACAGAGTAGGTTGTCAGTAAATGTTTGTGGCTGAGTGAATGGATAACTGAATGGATGAAACCAGTCACCATCATGATATTATTTCCCTCCTGCCTTATACTTTGCTAAGGAAAACTGACTCTATTGAATCCAGACTATTTAACTGATAAATATACACTAGACTATTTGCTTCATGTCAGCTGAGACCCTTTATGTATCGTTCAAAGTTAAGCCTCCAATGCATAGCATAGTGATGACACATAATAGATGCTCGATAGACAAGGAATGAATAAATGAATAATCAAAGAATCATTGAGGGTAGATGCCTATTATACTAAATTCATACATTTCAACATTACTTATTTTTATTTTTTTTAATTTTACATTGGAGCAGAGTTGATTAACAATGTTGTGTTAGCTTCAGGCGTACAGCAATTGACCACTACTTATTGAACTTGGCCATGTCCCGCATCTATGCTTAGAGCTGAAATGACAGTATTTCTTTCTCACCCTCCATCCCTACTCCACCCCCATCACCACCCTCCAAAAGTAGATTTGTGTGTCCACGTAAAATTTCATGTCATTTGCTGTTTTTCCACAAAAGGAAAAAATATCTGTGCAGAAAACCCCAGGAGCAAAGTACGGCATGGCTTGCTCGACACTGACAGGCTGTGTGCATTTTTATGGGGAAGAAATAAATACAGGGATAATTATGCTGAAGGAGCTGAGGCGGAAGAGGCAGGAATGTCTGCTGAACATGTCAGCACACAAGCACCGGAGAATTTCACTGAGCTCCAGGCAGCAAAGGAGACTTCTGGCCCCTGAGGGATGAAATGAGTGCTATTTGTTGTGCTTCCATTTTTCCTGGATTTTGTTTTTGTTTTAAGCCATTGCCTTCAAGGAAGGAAGAGAAACATTTAGAGAAGCATCCATTCTAAAATCTCTCCTCTGAGAGATTCTTTCCCAGGAAATATTATCTTTGGATTTATTAACCCTTGGTTACCTGCAGCTATACTGGAATCCATAATGGTTATATAAGGCTGTTTTTTCAGATCTCTATTTTCCTCTGGACATCTGTTATTAGATTCATGACAAAACAAAGAAGAGTTAGTAACCACATAACCACTGCTCTAGAACACTTTAATTATATCAGCTAATGTTTTTGACTACTTGCGTGCATGCTCATTTGCTCAGTCATGTCCGACTCTGTGAGAGCCCATGGACTGTAGCCCACTAGGCTTCTCTGTCCATGGGATTTTCCAGCCAACTATACTGGAGTGAGTTGCCATTTTCTTCTCCAGGGGATCTTCCCCACCCAGGAATTGAACATGTGTCTCCTGCTCTGACAGGTGGATTCTATACTACTGCACCGCCTGGGAAGCCCCTTTGGTTACTTAATGTGTGTTAAGCATGGTACTTAAGAATTGGGCCTCTATTTCCTCCTTTAATTGGAAAAGCAACCCTCATAGGGTTTTTATTGGGGTTTTTACTGACCCCATTTTCCAGGTGAAGGACTGAGGCTTAAGGAGGTTATTGGACTTGACTGAGTGTGGAGGCTGGAACCTCAGCAGTTGGAATCTCGCCTGCCATGTCTACTTCAACCACAACTCAACGGGACCACTGAAAACATGATGCATTTCATCCAGACAACTACCTACATGGCTTTGGGAGAATTATTAATATTTAGCTACTTCAGTCCTCAGGCTTCCCAGGTGGTGCTAGTGGTAAACAATCAGTCTGCAAATGCAGGAGACGTAAGATATGCAGGTTTGATCCCTGGATCGGGAAAATCCCCTGGAGTAGGAAATGGCAACCCACTCCAGTATTCTTGCCTGCGGAATCCCATGCACAGAGGAGCCTGGTGGGATACAGATCATAGGGTCACACAGAGTCGGACATTACTGAAGCGACTTCACACGCACTCCAATCCCCACATGTTTCGTCTATAAAATGGAGTTAGGAATGATAACCATTCCCTCGAGCTATCATGGAGGCTACATATAAAGAGTTTAGCACAGTCTGTGTCACATGTAGAGTAGGAAAAATATGGTCACTCCAATAATGCAATCCCACTACTGAATTTCCTACTATTTCACTTTATAGATGAAAAAACCAAAGCCAGAAGTGGAAAGGTCACAGGTCCCAACGAAAACCATTCAAGGACTGAATCTCAAGTCTCCCACCTAACATTTAGGGGTGCTTTCTGCTGCGCTTCATCTCATCCAATTAGGGAGAAATGCTTCTGCCTTCACATGACAGGGGCCACGTGGAGATGTTCGATGCATGATACTGGATGCTTGGGGCTGGTGCACTGGGATGACCCAGAGGGATGGTATGGGGAGGGAGGAAGGAGGAGCGTTCAGGATGGGGAACACATGTATACCTGTGGCAGATTCATTTCGATATTTGGCAAAACCAATACAATATTGTAAAGTTTAAAAATAAAATAAAATTTAAAAAAAAAAAATAAATAAAAGCAATCGGGAAAAGTGGCCCTCAGCCCAACCATCACTACAGATATTGGCAAGCCATTTAAATGACGTTAAGCAGCTACACTCCATTTTTTAAAAAATTCATTCACTGGAGATTGATCTGAGTGCAATAATAAAAGGGGAGAGAAGTTGGTAAGGCACAGGTTGAATTGGAGTTCTGTCTCTTTATCAGAAAAATTCTGACAATATCACTATACCTAAATCATTCTCTTAGTCTCATTGGTGAAAGTGAAAGTGGCTCAGTCATGTCCAACTCTTTGTGACCCCATGGACTATACAGTCCTTTGAATTCTCCAGGCCAGAATACTGGAGTGGGTAGCTGTTCCCTTCTCCAGGGGATCTTCCCAACCCAGGGATCAAACTGGGGTCTCCTGCATTGCAGACTGATTCTTTACCAGCTGAGCTACCAAAAAGCTGGCTAAAAATTCATCATTCAAAAAACTAAGATCATTGCATCCCATCACTTCATGGCAAATAAATGGGGAAACAATGGAAACAGTGAGAGATTTTATTTTCTTGGGCTCCAAAATCTCTGTAGATGCTGACTGCCACCACGAAATTAAGACACTTACTTGCTCCTTGGAAGAAAAGCTATGACTAACCTAGACAACATATTTAAAAGCAGAGACGTTACTTTGACAACAAAGGTCCTTCTAGTCAAAGCTTTGGTTTTTCCAGTATTCATGTATGGATGTGAGAATTGTACCATAAAGAAAGCTGAGTGTCCAAGATTAGATGCTTTTGAACTATGGTGTTGGAGAAGAGTATTGAGAGTCTCTTGGGCTGCAAGGAGATCAAACAAGCCAATCCTAAAGGAAATCAGTCCTAAATACTCTTTGGAAGGACTGATACTGAAGCTGAAACTCCAATACTTTGGCCACCTGATGCGAAGAGCTGACTCATTGGAAAAGACCCTGATGCTGAGAAAGATTGAGGGCAGGAGGAGAAGGGGACGACAGAGGATGAGATGGTTGGATGGCATCACCGGCTCAATGGACATGAGTCTGAGCAAGCTCCGGGAGTTGGTGATGGACAGGGAAGCCTGGCACGCTGCAGTCCACAGAGTTGCAAACAGTTGTACACAACTAAGCGACTGCACCGAACCGAAATCATCCTCTCCACAGGCTAACGTGGAAGGGTCACGCGGTCCTGAATTTTGAAAGCAGACAAACCCTTGTGCCACACCGAGCAGGCTGTGTGACCTTGAGCTGGTGTCTTAGGTCCTCTGACTCTCTACACGCCCGTGTAAAATGAGGTGAGATGCCCTAAGACAAGGAGAAACTCCCACTTGACAGCGTTGGCAAAGGAGTCAGATGAGAGTCTAAAACACTTTGAAAGCAGTAAAATCAGGCTCTGAAGATGAACAGGCATGAGTTTGAATCCTGACTCACCACTTCTTCTCTATGTGGCTGAGAAAGGCACTTCATCCCTTAAACCTCTTAACCCTCATCTCTAAATTACCATATTAGTAGCCACATCATAGAGTTGTTGTGAAGATCAAGTGCACTGATAGAGAACTTGGTAAGTTGCCTGGCCAAAATTTAGGTGTTTGATAAATGCTAACAAATAAGTATTGTAAATTATTTACCATCATAATTTTTTCCTGAGCAGAAAGGCTGCTGGCAACCTCTGAATTGATCTGCACACTCATCCATCAAACATGCATTGAGTAACTGCTGCACACTAGATTTTGTGCAAGATTTTTCACATTGCCTTCAAAAAAAAGATTGGCACTCACATTTGAAAAAGAAAAGAAACAATAAAGAATTCAGGAAGACACAAGAAGTGTCTTACGTTCTTGAAGAACTGTCAAACAAAAAGAGTTTAGTTTTCATTTCCACATTTCCAGAGAGAAAATGAGGACCAAGTCATGAAAAATTAGAACATAGAACATTTTCATTCGTAGAAGAAAGATTTTTCTACCGATTAGACCCATCTGACAATAGGATTATCAAATCTTGAAAAATAGAGAGCTTCCTATTATTGGAAATAATATACTATTCATAGTATAAAAAATAATTTATATTTAATACAAATAATGAAAGTGAAAGTCACTCAGTCATGTTCGACTCTTTGTAACTCCATGGACTACATTACACAGTCCATGGAATTCTCCGCCAGAATACTAGAGTGGGCAGCCTTTCCCTTCTCCAGGGGATCTTCTCAAACCAGGAATCAAACCCAGGTCTCTCAAATTGCAGGCAGATTCTTTACCAGCTGAGCCACAAGGGAAGCCCAAGAATACTAGAGTGAGTAGCCTATGTAATTATGATATATTATATAACATATAAATAATATAACATAATATTTCATTGTCCTCTGCCCCCTCTTGATGGGCATATTGGGTTTCTAAACATGTCATGCCATTTCACAGGCATCCCTGGGACTTACACCTGTCCCTCTGCCTAAAAAGATCTTCCCCCAGCACGTACGCCTGGTCACCTCCAAACCAAGGTTTGAAATTCTTGGGACCCTTCCCCAAAGTTATCCTATTTTCTGTGATTCTGTTAAGACATTGTACACCCTCAACTAGAGTACTTTCATAGTTTTAATTTTTGCAATCTATGCCATCCTCATTTGACTATGTGTAGGGGAGTAGGATTATGTCTCTTTCCATTTTATGTCACTTTAAGTGCTGATACTCTGTGTACACATAAGATTCTCAGTTAAAGCACTGAATGATAATCGGTAAATTGCTCTACCTTAAGAACATCAGAGAAGAAAGAACGTCAGAGAAGAATCATCTTAGATCATTTCTACATAGGATTGATGTCAGTGAGGGTAGACTAGCCCTTTGCTTAGAAACAAACAATCCAAGATCTGGAAGATTAACCCCTATTAGTTTATTTCTCTTTCATCCAGGATCATCTATAGGTTGGGTATCTCCCCAAGTAATCCCTCTGTGCTGTGACTCAGGGATCGAGGATGCTTCCTCTTGCATCTTCACCATCCCAAAACAAGGTCTCCATGGTCTTCATGGCAAGAAAACAAAGATGGGAAAATCTTAAAGGTGTGCTTTTTTTTTTTTTTTCCTGTATATATCATTTAGAGGTAACAAACTTCACTTTCACTCACATTTCTGTCCAGAACTAGCTCCATGGCCTCATCTAATCCCAAGGGGAACTGGGAAATATAAGTTTCCATAGACCTAAAAGGGAAGAATAAGACACAGGATTTGTTGAATTCAAAAGTATAGTCTCTGCATATGGTCATTGGGAGAGAGTAGAAAATATTTTTAGATATTAATGTTTGCTATTAATGTTTGCCATTCTTCAAAAATAATGTCTTTGAGCATTAAAGTATGTACTGAATTTATTCAATTTATCCATGTACTAAATATTATGCAGTAATTTTAAAAAGTTGATATAATTTTAAAACAAAAGTATTATAAAATAATATATATAGCATGTCTTCAGTTTTCTCAAAGAGTAATACATATGTGCACATACATCAAAAAGGAAGAAAGGATACATACCAATGACTCAAGTCTGGTTATCTCCAGAAGGT
Source organism: Bos indicus (assembly GCF_029378745.1). Classification (NCBI taxonomy): domain Eukaryota; kingdom Metazoa; phylum Chordata; class Mammalia; order Artiodactyla; family Bovidae; genus Bos; species Bos indicus. The sequence goes on along the minus strand of NC_091773.1, from coordinate 9,373,757 downwards.
GGTGTTACATATTTTTCCATTTTGTTCCTTGTGCTTTTCTGTATTTCCTATTTTTCTTGATGGACGTGAGTCGCAGTGAACTCCAGGAGTTGGTGTTGGACAGGGAGGCCTGGCGTGCTGCAATTCATGGGGTCGCAAAGAGTCGGACACGACTGAGCGACTGATCTGATCTGATTTTTTGTAAGAAAGAATTATTAATTTTGTTATCAAAAAAAAAGGAATTTTTCCTCCCAATTTACCAAAATAAGGTACCTGCTGAGCCAAGAAACTATTAAATCACTCAAGAGTGGAATTATCTTTTAGGGCTTTTTGTTTCCATACTCCTGTGGACTCATGAAATCCACGCAAAGAGAGCAGGGTTTTTGCCTTCTCCTGAAATGATCGGTCTAAAAATAATACCCTGTGGAGTTCAAACTTCACATGTGAGAAATGCCAAGCCTAAATTTAAGAGGAAAAATCACCAGGTTGCAAAAAATGGTACAAGCACAGGCCAGCTGCTGGACGAGTGACCAGGAACCCAGGGTTCAGCTGCCATCAAACCCACCCAGGAAGGCATCTCTAGAGCCCTGCAGAAAGGTCAGGATCTCAGGCGTACTGTGAGACAAGGGAAAAGAATACAGAGAAAGGCTGAGTCTCTCCTCAACCCCTAGTTGAGGTTATACCAAGAGAGAAGAAACAGTCTATCTGCTGCAGCTCTTTCAAAATGCAGATGCAAAATAGCAGTCTCAGAGAGGTGCTGTGACCTGCCCAGGGTCACACAGCAAGTTAGTACCTCAACCAGAACTAGAATCTCTGTTTCTTGGCTCCCAGTTTTCGATTTGCTTTGGTTTGTTTGTGTTTTCCCATTACGTTTTACTACTTTCAATAGCAGCCAAAAGTTAGATCACCTGGTCCTTGTGCAGACTGCCACAGTCATCTCTGAGACTTTGGACAGAAGTCCAGTCTCTCTTGGCCAGTCTGGGAATAATAATATCTGCCCTACTGACCTGAGTTTATTGAAGGTGAATTGAAATAATGGATCAGAAAGTACTTCTAAACGTTGAAAGAGAGACAGACAGAAAGAAAGAAAGGAAAGAAAGAGGAAAGGAAAAAAATCAGGAGAGGAATGAGAAAGGGAGAAACAAACAGAGTGGGTTGCTATTATCAGAAATATGCCTATTTTCTTTTTTTAAATTAATTTAGTGCCAGCTGGTCAGGGTGGTATGGGTACCTGAAATAACAGAATTAACAGCTTTGTGACCTGAGTATGCTGGTAAGCCAGAGAGGTCAAAGAATTCGACTCAAAGTAATGAAATGCTGCCAAACTGAAATGCTTCCTCATTGTTTCGGACTTAAATTCTCATCACCTCTTGCCTCCTGTCACCACAAGAGTTATTTAGTAAATACAGAGCTCTCCGTCTGAGTGTGTGGTTGCCCTGCACAAGCTTCCCAGAAACTCTGGTTACCCTTCCATTTCTCAGAAAGCCCCACCCACCTTCTGTTCCATGTAAAGTACCCCGTCCTCGTCAGGCACAGCGGGAGCTTAGCTATGTTCCGATTCACTGGGGAAGGGATAGAACATCATCTTGTCAAATATTTAGGGTCATTTTCTTCATTTTAGGCTTTTTAAAAAAATCATTTATTTTTGGCTGCACAGGGTCTTCGTTGCGGTGCCTGGGCTTCTTGTTACAATGGCCTCTCTCATTGCAGAGCAAGGGCTTTGGTAGTTGTGTTACAGGGGTTGAGTTGCGCTCCGCATGTGGAATCTTCCTGGACCAGGGATTGAAACCATGCCCTGTCCTCTGCATTGGCAGGGAGATTCCTGTTCACTGTGCCACCAGGGAAGTCCACGGGTTGTATAAATTTTATTTTCTGAATTCTAGTCCCAAATATTGTTCCATATACTCTTTCTATAATTTAATTTTCATATGCATGCTTCATACAGTTTGTCTTATTAATGATGAAATAATCTCATGCATTTCTTTAGGAATGCAGTTTAAGTGACATTTTGGCAACATATTAGCTACAGGAATGCAGAAGCAGTCTCTTTTGAGCAGTATTACAACATCATGCATAATTTACCTAAAGAATATTATTTTACCAGCCAGTGAATGTTCTTAGGTCCAAAGCCACAAACCCCACAGTTAAGAAGATTTAAAACTAAGTTTCTAACTTACAGATGTGTTGCTTTGATCCTCCAGGAAACATGATAACCTCAAATCACTGAAGAGAAGAAAATACCTGGAGGGTTTACTACTGGATCAAGATTTTCAGGCCAAATCCTCACCCGAAGCCTGATCTCCAAAGACAGGATCATCTCTAAGATGAAGATTCAAGACCAGATAACAGGTGACTTCCTGAGAAGAATCCAAGTTTCTTCCCTGATCAGTACACAATTCTAATCTTGTTTCCCTGGAGACTTTATCTAATCTGACTCTTATATTTATCTTTTTCATTTAAAACTGTGGGCTGAATGGTGGCCCCAAAACTGATATGTCCTTGCCCTGGTGACTACAAATGTGACTTTATTTGGGAAAAGGGTCTTTATAGATGTAATTACATTAAGAATCTTGAGGGCTTCCCTACTGGCTCAGTGGTGAAGAATCTGCCTGCCAACGCAGGAGATCCCTGGTGGATCCCATAGGTTCAGTCCAATCCCTGGTCCCGGAAGACCCCACATGCCTCGGAGCAACTAAGCCTGTGGGTCACAACTATTGAGCCCGCGTTCTATAGCCCAGGAGCCACAACTACTGAAGCCTGTGGCCCTAAAGCCCGTGCTCTGCAACAAGAGAAGCCACCGCAATGAGAAGCCTGAGCGCCGCAGCTAGAGAACAGTCCCTCACTCGCCGCAACTAGAGAAAGCTCACGCAGCAATGAAGACCCAGAACAGCCAAAAATAGATAAATAATTAAAAAGAACCTTGAGATGAGCTCTTCCTAGGCTACCCAGGCAGGTCCTAAATCCAACAGCAAGCGTCCTTAGAAGAGACAGCGGGGGAGAGGACACCGAGGGGAAGAGGAGGCCATGTGAAGACAGAAAAAGACATTAGAGGGATGCTGTCCCGAGGAAGGAACACCGGGGACCAAAGAAGCTGGAAGAAGCAAGGAGGGACTTTTCCGTAGAGGCTTTGGAGGGATGCTGGCCTGCTGACCCCTTGATTCTGGAGTTCTGGCCTCCAGAACCATGATGGAATATATTTCTGTTGTTTTAAATCATGCAGCCCGTGGTAACTTGTGATGGCAGCCACAGGAAACTTAACACCACGTGGGACTCCAGATCTGGCAGAAAACAGGTTGAGTGGTAAAGTCTTGGACTTGAATTAGAAAAACAGAATTGGGTAGCCTCTCTCCAAAAGCTCCTAAAGTATGTCTCAAAGGCTTTTACCTCTGAATCTGGCATCCAGGATTCAGCAAGGAGCCTCTAATTCCATGGTCCTGAGAATGAACATAGTCACTCTGAGTCAAAGCGCCAGACTGTGGTTCCTATCCATCTGGACACCAGGCAGAGGAAAATGTCTGCTACCTCTTTGCCTGGGGAGAAGAGATTCCTAGCAGCCAGGAGACACAGAGATTCATGAAATGTACATTTCTCTCAAGTTCTTGGTGAAGGTAAAATAAAAGCCCCAGATCTGGCTTTGGAATGAGCAGTCAAATATATTAGAAGGAATGTGCTTTTTCTCTGAAGCAATAGATAAATAAATCCCTTAGCAAGAGCCCCAGGAAAGCTTATTACGTTCATAAAATATTTTTCTTTCCATTTTAGTGCTTGGTAAAAATGAAAAAGAGAAGACAAATGGTATTTCACTGCTTGTTTTTATGTGTGTGAACCCCCAAAAAAATTCTGTAAAGATTTAATTTAAAAAAATCTATAAAGTTTCTGAAGGAACTTTGTAGTCTGAAGCTCCCTGGTAAAAAGTCATAATTTGGGGGTGATACACAGAAGGCTTGCAGAAATGCTAATTAAAGAAATCGGCTAAAAAGGAATCATGCTTCCCTGAAATGGTTCTGAATCATCAAGTCTGGGGGCTGAAGAAGGGACACAAGAGATCATTTTGTCATCTCCCAAATCAAACAGTAAACCAGAAAGATCCTCATCTGTTCTTTTCCATAAGCCTCCAGAAAAGAATTCTCATTCTCCCTTGGTAGTACAGCCAGTCAGTGAGTCACTGAGTCAATATTGAGCATTTATTTAGCACCCAGTTCGATATTAATTGGAAAGAATAAAATTGTTCTTGGCATGACTTGGATAGGCAGGAGAGATGAGACATTCTGGGAATTTGGCTTAGTAAAGTTTCTCAAGCCTTAGTCCTCGCCATTCCCAACTCTCATCGTTTTATTAGCCTCCATTCCTTCATCCGTTAAATGCAGATAAAACATTGCTTACTTCACACAGTCAATCAGAAGCTTACAAGAAAAACATGGGCTTTGAAGTCAGAGAGCCTTGACCAGGATTTAGATCCTAGCTTGATTCTTTTGTTATCGGTGTGAAGTGGTCACATTTCTGACTACTTTTCAGCCTGGTTCCCCATCTGGAAAATGCATGACTGAAGTCCCATGAAGGGCTGTTGTGAAAATCAGAGGTACTTTACAAATATGGAGCATACACATCTAATACATGAGTTATAGTTGTTAATGAGAATGTTGCTGCCAGATCAGTAAACAAAGGATGTTTCGGTGGATTCTTTATCAGCTGAGCCACCAGGGAAGCCCAAGAATACTGGAGTGGGTAGCCTATCCCTTCTCCAGTGGATCTTCCCAACCCGGGAATTGAACCGGGGTCTCCTGCGTTGCAGGTGGATTCTTTATCAAGTGAGCTATGAGGGAAGCCCCAAACAAAGGACGTTTCAGCCATCAAGGTATTGTGGCTGCCCCAAACTGTGTACCCTGAGGGGACTCAGGATGGAGAAAAGCAGGATACTGGCTCTAGAGAGCGAAGGTACAATCAAAGGAATGATTCCAGTGAGCCCAGACTCTTTCTTATTCCCTTACCTAGAAAAGTACTAAATTCATTAACCTGAGATATCTGGTTTCCTTTTAACTAACAGTAATCTTCTGATGCTCTGACTCCCCCATCTTTGTTGCAAAAGCTCCTACATATGCAGGCTCCTCTTAGAAGCAGTCCCTCAGCGCTCTCTGAGACATTGTGTCCCGGGCCGAAGTTTGCAGTTTTGTCCGTCGAGTGAAACAACTCTCAACTTTTGGTTGTGCTCTTTTTTCCAGTTGACACAGCTGCTGTTGAAAGCACCTCATTAACGGTGACTTCGGAATACATTTTAGGAATAGCTGGCTCCACCCAAAGCCCCCATTGAAATTCCATGCAATTGTTGAAGTGACAGTCCCCACTTGGTTGGATAGAAAGGTGAGTTTTCTTTTCTCCCAACACTGCCCATACCCCTCCTCCTCAGTTCTCAACCCCAGTGGACAGCTTGAGGCCTCTTACTGTTGGCATCCTCCTGCCTACCTGATGAAGCATCAGATGGGGCAGTGGTAGTCTGGCTCTGTGCAAAGGAAACTTACACATTTTTCAAAGCCAAACAGTAGGAGGATAAGTCAGCTGTATCACCAACCCTGCATCACCAAGCCTAGAAGTTCTTTCCTGCTATCTTTCATCTGGTCTCATAGACTCAGGCCAGATCAATAGGCCCACTGTTTAAGCAGCCAACCAGGGCAAAAGATGCCAGGCTCTTCCTCTCTTGCCAACATCTCTGCTTCTATGAAGATCCTCTGGAGCCCTGTACCACTAGGAGCAGGGAGAAGGGGTGGGGTGCAAACATTCCAGTCCTTTCAAAGCAAAGCTTGATTCACCTTTAACATTGCCTTCTTAAAGATGCTGAGGGCTCCTTCCTCTTGCCCCCATTTTTATTTATAAAGTGGGAAAGTGGTGGGCGTGGCAAAGACGATGGCAGGTGTGGCAGGTCTGGTTGAGCAACCTCTTACTTTTCTTCTTTTTTATAGTTAATTTACCGTGTTGTATGAGCCACTTCTTACTAAGCCTGAAAGAGATGTCCAGGCCCCCAATTCTGCTGGCAACTTAGTGCTTTTCTCTCTTCGTGTTTTTCTTTGTTATCAGATTTGGATCTTAGCCACCAGTCTTCTCAGCATCCTTTGATACCTGACTCATGCTTAATGCTGTCAAGAGATGTCACCTATGTAGACTGGACCCAAGCTCAAGTCTTAAACATTGTGGTGATACTGATATTCTGCTTTGGAAATGGAAGAGGGATAAACATGAAGGGAAACTGATCAAAGCAGTTCCTTAGATGTTCTGACATTCCTGCTTTTTACTAAAGATTCTTACATTTGATAGTCCTATTTCTTATAAGGTTAACATTACAAAGCAATGTTCTTTTTGTCCAGATAAATAATACATTCAGGGCTAACATATTTGGTCCCAAGTTCACAGAGACACTTGGATTCTTTTTCATTGTCTACTTCATGGGTCAGTTTTAACAAGTTTGGGTTGAGAAGCTATTTGTGGGCAATTCTTTTTACTAGTCAATAGACTGCCTGGTTTACCAAATTTAACTTGCTTACTTTCTCTCCTAACTTTCAAGTCCTTATCTCTTGCTCTCTGATCAAACTGCTAACAATTATTCAAACTTTTCCTTATTTGAAGGCACTTTCCTAGACCATCTCAGAAAGTTCTAGAAACCTAGATTTGTGCTACTGTACGGAGAACTCAGTGTTACATAGCAGCCTGCTTGGGGGGCAAGTTTGGGGGAGAATGTAAGGCTGAATCCCTTTGCTGTCCACCTGAAACTATCAAACATTGTTAATCGGCTATATCCCAATATAAAATCAAAGGTTAAAAAATAGATTTGTGCTACTATCGTACTTCGCACATAATTGAATTAAAGCCTGTTTACCTTGATTTTTAGTTACCTGCCCATGTAGCTCTCTGCCGCCACAAGAGTGGTGACTGGTTACCAGAATATATACCTGTTACCTAGCATATGCACTAGGGCTTCTAAAAATATCTGTTAGAATGGTCCTCCTTGTTGAAGAGAAATTCTCATCAAGAAAAATCAAAGCCTTAGCTAAATCAAAATACACTGAGTTTCAATTTCTCTATCACTCTGTCACAGAAAGAAAATAGAGTACTTTGATGATATCGATTCTCTACAAAGGCCTGCTGTTTTTCACCCCAAACCTTGTGCTTTTATGGCTGCTTAGACATTGATTTCTGGTGAGATATTCAGTTTGTTTGTTTGTTTCCCAGCATGACATGCTGATGGATCCATATTAGGCCACACTGTCCTGGCTCTCCTTTTGTGAGAATGGACTTTCAATTGCTTCTTTCGATCACTTTGCACTTCTCCCAATCTTTGTGAATCATTTACAGTCATTGCTAGTGGTTGTCCCAGCTGGACCTTAGGGAAACTGAACCATGCCAATTAAAATGCTTCCCAATTAAAATGTACCAAGATTTTCCCAGCCCACACTAACACAGTGATTAAGTCATGGTAGTCCTAACACTAGTAGAATATTTCTGCTCCACAAACTCTTCTGAGACTCCCATCTGTTTCAAATTCCTCCCCACCCAGTACTCCTGCGCATCACTTAAGAAGTCTCAGATGTTTGCAGATGCATCCTCTGTGTTGCTATGAGGACCCATTACCTTCCTCCTCTCCTCCTCTGATGTGTCCTGTTGCTGCTGGTCATGAAACCATCATGAAGCTGCCCCAGGTCCTCTGTGGTTCTGCTAACACCCACTAAAGAGTGGCATGGGGGACCACTCTTCCATCTAAGAGGAAAGCTAATTCAGCAGGTCCCAGGTGGCTGAGTCTGCACCATGCTTGAGAGTAACATGTGATGTGAAAATGCCCAGCTCCTGTGCAGTTCTGTCACGGCAGCCACCAAGTCCACATTTCATGATGTTTGGGCTGAAACAACTTTCACATTTTATCCTCCATTCCCTTCCCCCTAGGGTCGGGTGAGAGTGTGGTAGTGAGGCCATAGACAGGGTGAGTGGCAGACATGGGCACTGTTCAGAATGACCTTGAACTTCTTTATGAACCATTTATTCCAGGCAAAATCCTTTGTTCAAACTGTCTTTGCTTAGAATGATGTCAGCCCTAAGAGACCTCTGGTCTGTTTTGACAATACAAGGCTCATGGGTCCATTCAAATGGCCTTCAGACATGCCCATACAAATCTGCATCATAGAGTTAGTATAGTTTGAGATCAAGCTGATGTCCTTTTCACATTAAAAAAAGCAGAGAACTAGCAGCTCCACTTCTATGCTGAGTCTTCCTATTCTCCTATTTCTGTACCTGTTCACAGATTACAGATGACATTTAAAAGTGTGCAGTTTCTGGGACCATTGTCACGTGTTTTAATCCACAGATGATGAAACTGTGGATACCAAAGGCAGACTGTGGTCTTCTTTGATGCCCAAGATATAGGTGAAAAAGTTCAGGTTAAATTTGCTGTTGTCCAGTTGATAAGTTGTGTCTGACTCTTTGTGACCCCATGGACTGAAGCACGCCAGGCTTCCCTGTCCTTCACTATCTCCCAGTGATTGCTCAAACGCATGTCCATTGAGTCAGTGATCATCCTCTCTCATCCTCTTCTCCTCCTGCCCTCAATCTTTCCCAGCATCAGGATCTTTTCCAATGAGTCAGCTCTTTGATCAGGTAGCCGAAGTTTTGGAGCTTTAGCTTCAGCATCAGTCCTTCCAATGAATATTCAGGGTTGATTTCCTTTAGGATTGACTGGTTTGATCTCCTTGCAATCCAAGGGACTCTCAAGAGTCTTCTCCAGTACCACAATTCGAAAGCATCAACATAAGCACTATTTTGGACACATTAAGGAAGAAGGAAAAAACTAGGTCTGACCACTGCCTTTCATAAAATTGATTACTGACACAAGGGAGCAAAGAGAAAACATGGAGTTATTGCTGCATTGTATCTTTATGTGGAATACAAGGCCACTTCCACGTGATAAAATCAGAGTGGACACACCATCATAGGCATGGGGAATAGTGGATGACAAACTTGCATGCTTTGCGCTTCAGTATTTGTGTGTATGAGCTAAACGTCTGAAAGACGTCTTGAAAACTAATACTGGAGAAAACTAGAAAATGGAGTATGAAACTTTCTAAGCCCTAAGAGTTTGTGAGTTTTACTAACAAATGCTTTAGGCTAAGAAATGGCCTTTCATATTTTCCCTTTTGAATCTGTACTTACAAGACTGTTAGCAATTTTTTCCATATAATAAGATGTCAGATTCCTAAGAGCGCTTGACAACACCCATCTCCAAGGACTGTTCCTCATTGACCATGGTTGCAACTGAATCAAAGTAAATTTGGGAGGAAAATATACCTTTTTTATCATCTATGAGCAAATATCTACCTAATGACAGAGCCCATGTAACATTTACACATAGATCTGAAGCACTAGCTTCATGGGGGAAATGATAGAAAATGAAGGTCATTTTGGTTCATTACATCAGATTCTTGCAAAGCTTCAGAGACTTTTGAGCTAATTCTACATTTTTTTACACTTACCATTTCACTGCCTAGCTGCATTCTGTATAGCCATATGTCTTTACTTTAAGACCCATTTAAAAATTGCAAAACATCTTATGAAGCATTACATTTTATACAGAAATCTAAAGCAATCGAATAGCTTGTAGAAAGGCATTATATTTCAAGAAATACCCCTACAATGCTGGCTTAAGAGCGCTTCAAAACTCACCTTATGGTGGTCATTTTGTGTAGGAATTTTGAGTCCCAATATTCTTATTTTTTTTCTGCCCTTCACCTTCCACCCTTTGATAATATAATCATTGATACCATTGTTTTGGCAAACAGGTAATACAAGTCACTTTCTTACTGGAGTCAAATAAGATACATACACATGATCATTTTTTAAGAGGGAAAACGTTGCAGGTTTATGCTGCTTGGTCTAGCACAAGAAGGAGTGGCCATCTACCAGTGTCCGGTGGGCATTTCTCTGGGGCAATCTTATCTTCTGAGACTATGATTATCTATCATACAGTCAGGACTTGGTGACTGACATGTGCTTGTGGTTGGTTAGCAGGGGCAACAGTAATAACAAGGAGGACCTAATGGGAGGTGGGCTAGGCGCCATACATGCATGCTAAGCTGCTTCAGTCAAGTCTGACTCTTTGTGACCCTATGGACCGTAGCCCACAGGTGCTTCTGTTTAAGAGATTCTCCAGGCAAGAATACTGGAGTGGGTTGCCGTTCCCTTCTCCAGGGGATCTTCCCAACCCAGGAATCCCACCTGAGTCTCTTACGTCTCTTACACTGGCAGGCATGTTCTTTACCATTAGCACCACCTGGGAAGCCTGGGCTAGGCACCAATATGGCATCAAAACCAACATGTAGGCAACCTGGAAATAAAAGAGGAGTGCTCAGCATCTTCCATTCTTAGACAGGAATACACACTGAACACCTACCAGCCAACTCTCCCATCTAGGTCCATTGGTTGACACTGAGAATTTCACTTCTACCCCAGCTCCAGAAGCATTGGAGAGAATACATTTGATCTGGCCTCTCTCTTTACTTGTTACCCACAGGAGGCCATGAGATTAGAAAGAGCATCATATGTTTTAGACCCAGATGGCAATAGTAGCCTCCTAACTCATCGTCTGCTATACTTGTCTCCCTACAGTCTGTTCTCAAGATCCAGAAAGATGTTTTTAAATATTAAGGTATTAAATCTCAACTCTGTTCAAAATCAGTGATCAGTGCAAAGAAATAGAGGAAAACAATAGATTGGGAAAGACTAGAGATCTCTTCAAGAAAATTAGAGATACCAAGGGAACATTTCATGCAAAGATGGGCTCGATAAAGGACAGAAATGGTAGAGACCTAACAGAAGCAGAAGCTATTAAGAACAGGTGGCAAGAATACACAGAAGAACTATACAAAAAAGATCTTCATGACCCAGATAATCATGATGGTGTGATCACTCACCTAGAGTCAGATATCCTGGAATGCAAAGTCAAGTGGGCCTTACGAAGCATCATTACAAACAAAGCCTAGTGGAGGTGATGGAATTCCAGTTGAGCTATTTCAAATCCTAAAAGATCATGCTCTGAAAGTGTGGCATTCAATATACAAGCAAATCTGAAAAACCCAGCAGTGGCCACAGTAGTGGAAAAGGTCAATTTTCATTCCAATCCCAAAGAAAGGCAAAGCCAAAGAATGCTCAAACTACCGCACAATTGCACTCACCTCTGCTATTGCTAAGTCACTTTAGTCGTGTCCGACTCTGTGTGACCCCATAGACAGCAGCCCGCTAGGCTCCTCTGTCCCTGGGATTCTCCAGGCAAGAACACTGGAGTGGGTTGCCATTTCCTTCTCCAATGCATGAAAGTGAAAAGTGAAAGTAAAGTCGCTCAGTCATGCCCGACTCTTAGCGACCCCACGGACTGCAGCCTACCAGGCTCCTCCATCCATGGGATTTTCCAGGCAAGAGTACTGGAGTGGGGTGCCATTGCCTTTTCCGTGCACTCACCTCACATGCTAGTAAATTCTAGCATAATGCTCAAAATTTTCCAAACCAGGCTTCAACAGTACATGAACCATGAACTTCCAGATGTACAAGCTGGTTTTAGAAAAGGCAGAGGAACCAGAGATCAAATTGCCAACATCCGCTGGATGATCGAAAAAGCAAAAGAATTCCAGAAAAACATATATTTCTGATTTATTGATTATGTCAAAGCCTTTGACTGTGTGGATCACCACAAACTGTGGAAAATTCTGAAAGAGATGGGAATACCAGACCACCTGACCCGCCTCTTGAGAAATCTGTATGCAGGTCAGGAAGCAACAGTTAGAACTGGACATGGAAAAACAGACTGCTTCCAAATTGGGAAAGGAGTACGTCCAGGCTGTATATTGTCACCCTGCTTATTTAACTTATATTCAGAGTACATCATGAGAAATGCTGGGCTGGATGAAGTACAAGCTGGAATCAAGATGGCCTGGAGAAATATCAATAACCTCAGATATGCAGATGACACCACCCTTATGGCAGAAAGTGAAGAAGACCTAAAGAGCCTCTTGATGAAAGTGAAAGAGAAGAGTGAAAAAGTTGGCTTAAAGCTCAACATTCAGAAAACGAAGATCATGGCATCTGGTCCTATCACTTTGTGGCAAATAGGTGGGGAAAGAGTGGAAACAGTGTTAGACTTTATTTTTCTGGGCTCCAAAATCACTGCAGATGGTGACTTCAGCCATGAAATTAAAAGACACTTGCTCCTTGGAAGAAAAGCTATGACCAACCTAGACAGCATATTAAAAAGCAGAGAAATAACTTTGCCAAGAAAGGTCCGTCTAGTCAAAGCTATGGTTTTTCCAGTGGTCATGTATGGATGTGAGAGCTGGACCATAAAGAAAGCTGAGTGCCAAAGAATTGATGCTTTTGAACTGTGGTGTTGGAGAAGACTCTTGAGAGTCCCTTGGACTGCAAGGAGATCCAACCAGTCCATCCTAAAGGAAATCAGCCATGAATATTCATTGGAAGGATTGATGTTGAGGCTGAAACTCCAATACTTTGCCCACCTAATGAGAAGAACTGATTCATTTGAAAAGACCCTGATGCTGGGAAAGATTGAAGGTGGGAGAAGAAGGGAATGACAGAGGATAAGATAGTTGGAAGGCATCACCGACTCAATGGACATGAGTCTGAGTAAACTCCAGGAGTTGGTGATGGACAGAGAGGCCTGACGTGCTGCAGTTCATGGGGTCGCAGTCAGACCTGACAAGCGACTGAACTGAACTGAACTGAATGACATGCTCATTGGTAAAGAATCTGCCTGCAAAGTAGGAGATCCCAGTTTGATTCCTAGTTGGGAAGATCTGCTGGAGAAGGGATAGGCTACTCAATCCAGTAATCTTGGGTTTCCCTTGTGGCTCAGCTGGTAAGGAATCCGCCTGCAATGCGGGAGACCTGGGTTCGATACCTGGGTTGGGAAGATACCCTGGAGAAAGCAAAGGCTACCCACTCCAGTATTCTGGCCTGGAGAATCCCATGGACTGTATTGTCCATGGGGTCGCAAAGAGTTGGATACAACTGAGTGACTTTCATTTCACTTCCATGACATGTGGAATGTTAGTTTCCTAGCCAGGGATTGAAACCACATCCCTGCATTGGAAGTGCAGAGTCTTCACTGCTGAACCACCAGGCAAGTCCCTAGAGTTCCTCCTAATTTCTTGTAGCAGCCTCTACAAGGCCCTCCATGTTCTGGGCCTCTGTTATTTCCCTGGTTTTGTTTGCTCTCTCTTTTCCAGCTACCATGACATCCTTGTTCTTTTTTAAATATTATATACCTGGGATTTCCCTTGTGGTCCAGTGGTTAAGACTTTGCCTTCCAATGTAGGAAATGCACACTGAATCCCTGGCTGGGGAGCTAAGATTCCACATGCCATGGGTCACAAAGGGTTGGACACAAGTGAACAACTGAGCACTTATTATCTTTATTGTTCATTTTGTTTCCATCTTCCTGGAATACAAGCTCCTAAAGTAAAATAATTCCAGAGTCATTTATTCACTGATGTATCCTAAGCACTTGAAACTGCACCCGGCACACTGGTCAAATGTGAGAATGAACTCACGGATGCATGAATGAAAGTAAATACGAATTTGTGGATAATGGGAATATCAGTGAGGCAGGAAGCAGCCTGGGGAGAGACGTGTCCAGTGAGAAATGCCTGGGAGTAGAGAAGTCAAAAGATTTTTTTTAAAAAGCAGGGGGGCACATAAAATTAAATGTCCTATTGATGGCATCACTGAACTACAGCCCTCTCTTTAACGGCTAAAAAAAAAAATGATTGAGTCTTGAGAGTCCCTTGGACTGCAAAGAGATCAAACCAGTCAATCCTAAAGGAAATCAACCCTGAATATTCATTGGAAGGACTGATGCTGAAGCTGGAGCTCCAATAATTTGGCCACGTATGCAAAGAGCCAACTCCTTGGAAAAGACCCTGATGCTGGGAAAGATTGAAGGCAAAAGGGGAAGGGGGCGACAGAGGATGAGATGGTTAGATAGGATCACCGACTCAATGGACGTGAATTTGAGCAAACACCAGGAGATAGTGGAGGACAGAGGAGACTGGCGTGCTACAGTCCATGGGGTCACAAAGAGTCAGACACAACTCAGCAACTGAACAACAGCAGCAAATAGTGACTGGAACAGCCTTCAGCTTCCAAAGTCCACCAGTGAAACAGTGTGGCCAGATACACACCTGGGAGATCCACGTCAGCACAGGCAGAGAGTAAAGAACAAACACAGGAAGGAAAACTCTAGTTCAGAGGCCAAGAGTCTTCCAGGAACAAAACCTCAGAGGCAGGAGTGATTGGGCAGATTACTGATCTCTAGAAATCAGCTGAAATTGGTGGGCGTGGAGGGAAGCAGAGGAACTGCCCACAGGGTGTGAAGTAGGGGCTGGAGATAACTGATGGCAGGGGACCTCACCCTGGGTGTGGGCAGGAATGTCCAGGGCCTTTGTATGTTAATACTGGTTATACTGTAGTTCTCAACTGGGATAGAACACATAGAATGTTTAGAAAAGTATAGAATGGCACGTGATCGCCCCAGTAATCTAGAACTGGGTCTACCAGTAGACCTTCTGTCCCACACTGGGAATCTGGGAATCCTTCTCACCCCTCTCTCTCCTTCCCCCCCACATCTACTACTGTAGGGGACAAAAGAGCAGAAGCAGCCAAATAAGAAGCTTTGGACCCAGTTTATAGAGCTTCCCAGGTAGCTCAGTGGGTAAAGAATCTGCCTGCGAACACAGAAGATGCAGGAGATTCGGGTTCGATCCCTGGGTTGGGAGATCCCCTGGAGGAGGGTACGGCAACCCACTCCAGTATCCTTGTCTGGAGAATTCCATGGACAGAGGAGTCTGGTGGGCTGCAGTCCATGGGGTCACAAAGAGTCAGACACGACTGAGGGGACTGAGCATGCATGCACAACACTATGGATTTGAGTCACAGCTACTCCACTTTGCCGCTGTAAATCCACAGACAATTTATTTCACTTTCCTGAAACTCTTTTTCCACATCTGTAAGTGGGGATTATAATAGTGGCTATTTTATAGGATTGTTCTAAGGATGACAAGTTAGCATATGGAAGGCACTCGAGGCCAGGGCACAGGTAATTCCTTAATAAGTAAGAGCTAGTCATCTCATCTGGAGAAGGCAATGGCACCCCACTCCAGTACTCTTGCCTGGAAAATCCCATGGACGGAAGAGCCTGGAGGGCTGCAGTCCATGGGGTCACTAAGAGTCGGACACGACTGAGTGACTTCACTTTCGCTTTTCACTTTCATGCATTGGAGAAGGAAATGGCAACCCACTCCAGTGTTCTTGCCTGGAGAATCCCAGGGACGGGGGAGCCCGGTGGGCTGCCGTCTATGGGGTCGCACAGAGTCGGACACGACTGAAGCGACTTAGCAGCAGCAGTCACCTCATCAGTGATAAAATCCTGCTAGCCATGCCTTTTTCAGATATTTATTCATTCATTTATTTGGTTGTGCCTGGTCTTAGTTGTGGCATGGGGGATCGAGTTCCCTGACCAGGGACCAAGCTAAGGCCCTCTGCACTGGGAACTTGGAGTTTTAGCCACTGGACCACCATGGAAGTCTCTAAACATGCTTCTCAATAACCTTCTTTTCCAGCTTTATCAAGGTGTACTTGACAAATAAAAATTGTATGTGTTAGCACATTCACATGCTTATACTTTATAAAATGATCACAATCAAGTGAACTAACATGTATACACCTCACATAGTTTTAGGATGAGTAAGTTCTGGGACTCCAGTGCACAACATGTTAATATATCCTAGTATCATAACTAATAATACTGTGTTGCTGCTGCTGCTGCTGCTAAGTCACTTCAGTCGTGTCCGACTCTGTGCGATCCCATAGATGGCAGCCCACCAGGCTCCCCCGTCCCTGGGATTCTCCAGGCAAGAACACTGGAGTGGGTTGCCATTTCCTTCTCCAGTGCAGGAAAGTGAAAAGTGAAAGTGAAGTCGCTCAGTCATGTCCGACTCTTAGCGACCCCATGGACTACAGCCTACCAGGCTCCTCCGTCCATGGGATTTTCCAGGCAAGAGCACTGGAGTGGGGTGCCACTGCCTTCTCCAATATTGTGCTGTATACTTGCAATTTGCTAAAAGAGTAGATCTTTCAGTATTCTCACAATACACATAAAAAAAGATCTCCAGGGGATCTTCCCAACCCAGGGATCGAACCCAGGTGTCCCACATTGCAGGCAGATTCTTAACCATCTAAGCCACCAGGGAAGCCCATGATAATTGGAGTGGGTAGCCTATCCCGTCTCCAGGGGATCTTCCTGACCCAAGGACTGAACTGGGGTCTCCCGCATTGCAGGTGGATTCTTTACCAGCTGAGCTACCAGGGAAGCCCATACACATAAAAAAAGGTAATGTAATTGTTTTACAGAATGTGTCCCCTCCACTCCATCCAGACCATCTTATTTCCCGTCTTTTCATTCTGTTGCAATTCACCCTTCATAACAACTCTGTATCATTTATCTGTAGAACACATCCCCAGCCAAATTAAAAACAACCAAGGATTCCATGCTGCCTGAAAAGGCCACAAAGCTTTCACAATTTCATGGCCCCAGCACTACCAGTTTTCTCTCCTACCATAGCCTGTCTTCTAAAGATACTGACTTTTTTCCATGTATTTGTTTTCTGGGCCAGCCATGCCCTCTGCCCCCACTTCCCTCACTCGGTAAGGCAGTCATCTATGAAGGCATGTTCCTGGAAAGGCATATTCTCAGGAAGGCATGCTGAAATCTTATTGAGAACTCACTGGCAAAAGCCTCAATTCTAAGAACTGTTTTCTGCTTCATTCTGAAGTAAAAGAGGAGAAAAGGCTGGAATTAAATGCACATTAAGTAAATTGCTTTTAACTTGTGATTTCCAGGTTCTAAGAGCTGTTTCCTACCTACTGCAGGGCAGCCCTGACCAACCTCTGTCTTACCTCCCCGTCTCACCTTTACCTGCCAGCCTGCAGCTCCGGAGAAGATGTCCGTCCACGGCTTAGCAACTGCACAGCTGCCTCTGATTCTGAGGGGAGGGGCTAGGCAGGAGCCAGGAAAGCAGTTGAACAAAATGAGTCAGGACAATAAGGAGAATGCCGATGTTATGATTGTAGGTGCACATACGTGTCTTTCCTACTCTCACCTCTTTGGCACCTGCCCAGCTAATTCGTGCATCACAGGAGAGCACACACAGAGCACACGCACACAAGCGGGGCGCTGTCCTTCCATGACCCACTGTGTCCTGGTTGCTGTTGTCTACTGTCTCCCCTAATCTCTCTCTCACTAAAATGGAAATTCCCTGGGACTTGGTCTTTTGTTCTCTATTATATATTGATCCCTGGGTCAGGAAGATCCCCTGGAGTGGGGCATGGATACCCATTCCAGTATTCTTGCCTAGAGAATCCTGCGGATGGAGGAGCCTAGCAGGCTACAGTTCACGGAGTTGCAAAGAGTCCAATATGACTGAAGCGACTTAGCACTCACGCACATTGTACACCCGTGCACAGTATAGTAGTAACCATGGTAGATTCTGGACAAATAGTCAATAGATGGATGGATGACTGAATGGTGAAAACAGCTCATTAACATCTAACAGAACTTTCCTACTCCTTAATTGCACTGGCTTAGATCAGCCCTGGGTGTTCTTTGGAAGGAATGATGCTAAGGCTGAAACTCCAGTACTTTGGCCACCTCATGCGAAGAGTTGACTCATTGGAAAAGACTCTGATGCTGGGAGGGATTGGGGGCAGGAGGAGAAGGGGACAACAGAGGATGAGATGGCTGGATGGCATCACCGACTCGATGGACGTGAGTCTGAGTGAACTCCGGGAGTTGGTGATGGACAGGGAGGTCTGGCGTGCTGCGATTCATGGGGTCGCAAAGAGTCGGACACGACTGAGCGACTGAACTGAACTGAACTGAAGTCAGGACTTAAATCTTTTAATGAATGAGTGATGAATGGATGGATGGATGGTGGAAGACCTCACTAAGCAAAATCAGTAGAAGTTTTGCTACTTCCTAACTTCACAATCTTAAGTCAGGACTTAAGCCTCTCTGGATCTCAGTATTCTCATCTGTGAAAACCTCACAAAAGCATCTTAAAAGAAAAAAATTTACAAAAGAAAGATTAAATCTCTTCATACCTCCATGCCCAGTTCTACACCATCATCTCTCTGGAGACTTGAGTTGTTCCTCTAGACAGCATCCGATGGGTCTCCAGTTTCCATCTCTATTTCCTGTGTATCATTACCATGAATGATCACTGTGGTCCAAGACTGTGCTGCGAAGAAGAAGAGAATTTAAAGATTGAGAGGCAACCACCTGGTAGACCAATGAGAGCCAGAAGAGAACACGAGAAACACATCAAGGAGGCCTTAGGGGCACTTTCTGACAAAATCAAGAAAATTCACAGGAAGAAAGGAAAACAAAGAGATAAAAACTAAAGTGGTAAATACAGCCAGACGTCCGCACTTGTAAGGTGAACAAACCATGCAGGGTGCCAGAGGAGAGTCTCAGGACTCAGCACGGTGAAGCAGAGGGATCTCGAGTGGGTCACTCGTATCCCAGTTGAAGGGGAACAGCACCACCTAGTGTTCTGAAGCCCGAACCCACTCAGTTTTTCAACACTTCTCACGAAGAATTCGAGAATGTCTCAGCTAAAACATATTTGGGGATGAAGTATAAACAGCTGATTCATTGCCAAGTGCAAATGATGCCAACATTCATTTAATTCATTTTATGATTTGAGAGAGGGAGGATGGATTGGGAAATAAAAAAGAAGATAAGAGGGGCTTGAAAGTGAAAAGTGAAGTCGCTCAGTCATGTCCGACTCTCTGTGACCCCATGGACTATACCCCACCAGGCTCCTCCGTCCATGGGATTTTCCAGGCAAGAATACTGGAGTGGGGTGCCATTTCCTTCTCCAAGGAGAGGGGCTGAGGGTTCCGGTTAATACAGCCCTGCTAGATGGCAGAGAGGGCAGTCAACACAGACAGCAGGGCTCAGAGGCTTCTAGTTTTGCAGAGGTCTTCCATTCAGCTGGGGGAGGATAAACAGGAAGCATGTATTAACCTACCCATTGTGCTCAGGTGTAGGGAACACGGGGGAAACCATGTAGCAATCCTCACCTGCTCAGTCCTCAGTGGTGTTGGACTCTGTGACCCCACGGACTGTAGCCTACCAGGCTCCTCTGTCCATGGGACTTTCCAGCCAAGAATACAGGAGTGGATTGCCATTCCCTTGTCCAGGGGATCTTCCCAACCCAGGGATGGAACTCCTATCTCCTGCATTAGCAGGCAGACTCTTTAACACTTAGCCACCTGGCAAGCTCAACCATCCCCACAATAGAAGCAAATGTGAAGGTCGTGGGAACAGAGAAGGGAGCAATTAACTAGACACCAGAAAAAGATGCCAGATAGCCAGAGTCCTCATCCCAGCTTGACTATTTCTTTGCTGTGGGTCCAAGACAAGTTACCTTAAATGTGAGTCTCAGTTTCCTCTGTGAAAACAGAGACGGTGATAATGACCATAGCACACTGCAAGGATTAAACAGCTTGATGTATCCGAGAGAGCCTAATGTGGTGCCTAATGTCTATAAACATTTCCTCTGTGTGATTTCCTATTACAGAAGAAACTGCAGACAGGGTTTCATTGGAAAAGCAACCTCCACAAAAAGAGAAAGACAGTGGAATCTAAAGTATGACACATGTGGACTTATCTACGAAACAGAAACAAATTCACAGACACAGAGAAGAGACTCGTAGTTGCCAGGGGGGTGAGGGTGGGGGAGGAATGGATTGGGTACAGATCAACAGCGGCAAACTATTATGCATAAGCTGGATAAACAACAAGGTCTTACTGTACAGTACAGGGGAAAATATTCAATATCCTACGATAAAAAAATTTATGAAAAAGAATGTATGAGGACTTTTCTGGTGCTCCAGTGGTTAAGACTCTGTGCTTCCAATGCAGGGGGCACGGATTCGATCCCTGGTCAGGGAACAAGGCTCCCACATACCATGTGTCATGGCTTACAGAGAAAAAAAAAGAGAGAGAGAGACAGAGAGAATGCATGTATCTGTGTAACTGAATCTACTGGGCTACATAGCAGTCAACATTGTAAATTAACTATACATTAGTAAAATAAATTTTTTTCAAAAGTGACCTTTGGGATACATCCCAAAGAAGCAGATGTTCCATTTTCTAGGGTGAAGAACTCTTATCCACTTTAATTAAGGGAATAGTTCAAGAACAGTGAGAACCGAAGTAGCAGTTCTTCCGGCCAGCCAGATACATGACTTTTGCAAGAGGTCAGTGGGTGACAGCTGTCACAGGCAGGTCACCCAGACATCCCAAAGAATCAGCAGGTTACCCCTAGATGGAGAGAGCAAACACCCTTCCCTGAAGGTCCGCAGATTGAAGCCTCCAGTCTGAGGTTGTGTCCCAGAGGCTGTCTCACAGGCTGTGGCCAAAAACTCCAGGTCAGGGTGGTATGTACCACAGACCGCAATAAAAACCATGCTTTGTGAGGGCGGTCTGCTGTTTTTCAGCCTCTAATATAGACTCAGAAAGCATTGTTACTGGAGAAGGGAAGGCTTATCCCATTCCAGAGACATGGCTTCTCAAAAGCACCAGTATTTTCCTGGCTGGTGGGCAACACAGAACAGATCTCTCAGCTCTCACACTGGAATTTGCAGATTCTTCTAAGTCCTGATCAACGATCACAGCAGCACTTCAGGTGAGAGGAAATAGGTATCTGCTGTGAAAATGAAACGATTTCTTTCCTCCACTCTGTTTAGAGGAAGGACAGCTTCGGTTTATCTCTATGCCTCGCTTACAGCTCCACCTAGCGTCCTGAAGCAAGTGCTTTCCTAAATAGCAGGTATTTTCCCTTTAGGAATCTTGTGGAATCCGTGCTCTTCACTTAGTATGACAATCTCTAGGTCCATCCATGTTGCTACAGATAATATTATTTCATTTTAATGGCTGAGTAGTATCCACTGTATAAACATACCACATCTTTATCCAGTCATCTGTCCTTGGACATTTAGTTTGCTGCCATGTCTTGGCTGCTGTAAATTGTGCTGCTGTGAACACTGGGGCATGTGTATCTTTTCAAATTACGGTTTTCTCCAGACATATGCCCATTAATGAAATATCAGTATCGTATGGTAGCTCTGTTATGTGTGGTACAAAAAACGTGATACAAATGAACTTATATACAAAGTAGAAATAAATCCACAGATGGAGAAAACAAACTTACAGTTTCCAAAGGGGAAAGAGGGTAACTGTGGTGAATTCCTAACCGCCAGTACCTCTAATGTGACTGTCTTTGGAAATAGACTCTACAAAGAGGTAACTCATTTAAAATGAGGTCACATGGGTGGACCCTAATCCAGCGTGACTGATGTTCTGAAGCATGAGACAGGATGTTCAGGGCTGGTGCACTGGGATGACCCTGATAGGTGGGAGGGGAGTTCAGGATGGGAAACACATGTACACCCATAGTTGATTCATGTCAATGGGTGGCAAAAAACACTGCAATATTGTAAAGTAATTAGCCTCCAATTAAAATAAATTAATTAATTTTTTTTAAAAAAGAAGGGATTAGGACACAGAGAGGCGACCATGTGAAGACACAGGGAGAAGAAAAGCATCTATAAGTAAAGGACAGAGGCCTCAGAAGAAACCGACACAGCTGACACCTTGATCTTGAACTTCTAGCCTCCAGAAGGGCGAGATAATCGATTCCTGTCGTTAAGCTGTCAAGTCTGTGACACTGCATCATGGCAGCCCTAGCAGAATCACACACATTTGTGCCTTTCCACACCTTTCTCGTTTCTTTCTTGTGTACACCTACAACATATGCACACATAATCATGAGTTCACCGATCATTTTTACTGAGTCATACGAGGCACGTTATTCTGCAAGATGCTTTTGCCACCAAAAAAAAAATGCATATTGCAAAAAATCAGTTGATGTCAAGCTAATATTGATATCTGTTTCCTAATCTTTTAATGTTTGTATAACGTACACAAATATTATTTTATATAAATGTGATCATGTGCCTACTGGGTTTGCGGAGGCCTATTTGGTTGGTTGGTTGGTTGGCTTTTTTGGTGTGTTTTCTTTTCTTCCATTTTTATCTGAGGCTTGTTTCACCTTCTCTTCCTTCATACTCAGGAGAAACCAAATTAGCAACGTCAAATGTGACCTTGTTCCCACACTTTTCTCTGGGCCATGCCATCTTTCTAGCGCCTGAGTTTTGTTGTACAGGACTCCTAAGAGTTGATGGCTGTAGCACAGAGTTGTGGCTTCATCACTGTCAAGTGATCCACATCATACAGATCACAGTGGACCTATCTATTCCCATGGTCTCCGGGATTGAAATGAAATTCTTCTCCCACCCTCCCCCACCCATATAGACACTGCCCAAAATCTAGAGTGGAAGAAACATGGCTGACCATACTGGACTGAGATATGGTTGCATTTGTGTGCACACAAGACACCCACTGAAGAGTCTCAAGTTTGGCTGGAAAAGTCAAATTGTGCAGTGGCCACTGGACACCCTTAATAGTAAGTCCAATGAGAACCATTTTTATCTCCCTTATTTCACCCTCCCTGCCCCACCCAAGCATTTAGATGACAATATAAGAACTAGGCAACTAGAATGGAGGTCCTTAAAAGCAGTTCAGGTGTGCTGATAGCAATCAGTATTGTTTTTGTGTAGTAGTAGCTTATCTCCAATGACAGCAAAATTGCAGACCCCAGGGTCTGTGCCCTCATCAAACAGCAAAATATAAAGATAGGAGGAGTGGCTCCCATTTATCTCCCCTTCAAAGAATCCAGTTATTGAGCCGCCTCTGTTGACCTTCAAGGTGACCCGCCTTCAGCAGGCAGAGGCAACACAGATCAGAGAGATTCCAGATTCAACTCGAGAAGGGAGCAGGGGCATCCCACAGAGGTGGCCCCAGACGCACGCGTTCGGACGACGACTCTGTGGCCCCTGCACTCACGCTTTTGGTGCCGCACGTCAGCATGTCATCAGCATGTCTGTGCCCTATCCTCGGGTTTTATTTTATTTCCAGAAACTCTGATCTCACCTCTTTTCCCAGCTGTTAGACACAGGTTCATTTGGGCTCAGACATGCTAGAAATGTCTTGTATTTTCAAATAGATAAGCCTCAAGATTTTTATCTTTCAAAGGAGGTTCTTGCAAGGCTTAACTGAAAGTAAGCACTTAAAGTGCTTTGCACAGCGCCTGGCTCTCAGGGGTAAAGGTGCAACGAAAGATCCCTGTGTTTACAGAGGTGGAGACAGACAGGAGAGCAGGGGGTTTCTTGAGCCTGTGGGCAAGGGGCTAATGTCTCCATCCCCTGGTAAATCAAGAATATGATGAGACGGCATTCTCATGCAAGTAGTCAAATTCTGTTTCTAGTGCATCCTTTTATGTCTTTTTAGCAGAATCTTGATGAATTATAGCCATTCATGTCTTGACAGAAAACCTGGATTGCACAAATTTGACAATCTGTTCACCTTTTGCTTCAGTGTCTTGCTAAGAGAGACGGTGTGTGGGGTGTGTGTGTGTGTGTGTGTGTGTGTGTATTCTTTTACTATGTCCAGGTTCTTTACCTACATTACCTCATTGAAGTGGGTAGTAAATCCTCATTCTACAAATGAGGATAAAATGTTACAGTGTTAAGGAAATGCTTCTTTCTTTCTTTTGCTATAATTTATTAGTATCTAAAATTGCCTTATTGGTTTATATGCTTAATTATTTACTATTTTTCTCGCCTACTAGACTATGATCTTTTGCATCTCTAGCACCTAGAACAGTGTCTAGGACATAACTAGTGTTCAGTAAATTCCTATCAAAAGAGAAATGTACAAGGAGAATACACCTTTCTGAAAAGATTTGACCAGCCTGAACCATAGGGAGCAACCCAGGAGTCCCAGGTGATAAAAAAAAGAAAAAAATCACTAGGTTATTGGACATCTATTAAAATCTTGAGCATGTGCTTTCCTGGAAAATTACTTTACTCCTAGGAAAATATTAACATCCTAACTTTTACTGTAATCAGTTGATACCACTTCCAGGTGATACAGACTCCTTCTTCCTACACATTTTATCCCTACTACTAAATCTCCAACTAGAGAACAGAAACAAATATTTAAAAACCATCCCTGAATCCCAACATACTCAGAAAATTCTCTTTATTCTTTTACTAAATTCTTGGAGATTTTCATTGTTGAACCGTAGTCCAATTTCATATTTGTTGTTTATGGTACAATAATATCATAGTAAGATCTACAAATATATGTATGTGTGCATGTGTGCTCAGTCGTGTCTGATTCTTTGTGATCCTATGGACTGCAGCCCACCAGGCTCCTCTGTCCATGGGATTTTCCTGACAAGAATACTGGAGTGGGTTGCCATGCCCGCCTCCAGGGGACCTTCCTGACCCAAGGATGGAACCCATGTCTCTTGCGTTTCCTGCATTGGCAGGGGTTCTTTACCAGCTGAGCCACTGGGGAAGCCCTACAAATATATGTATAGGCAACCTAAAACTATGCTTGTGCCTGATTTGGAAAGGTATGTTCAAAAGTATCCTTTGAGATATCTTTCCAAGTAAAGTTGCTGCAGGGCTGTACTCTCATTATTGTGGTTTGATTCCTTATTCTTACTCACACGAAGGTGAGAACATATTGATGATCAAGATGATCTCAGGCTTTTGTACTTGTACAGAGATGCTCCTATTGAGTGCAACAGCGCTCAGGGAATCACTATAAGATATTTGGTTGTTGAACTTCCTGCAGCACATGAGGGCAATAAAGGATTTTCGGCATCTTTTTAATATTCTAACCGTCTCTCCTAACACTTGCAAACTGCCTTTTAAGGAATACAGGAAAAGATAGCTCTAAACCCAGCTACAATTTTTAAGAAAAAAAACATAGTTAAATGGCAGTGGTGATAAAAATTAGACTAAAGGCTCCTTTTACTTCCTATGACATTTTAATCATACTCAGTTTTATTGAGCCTGGAAGCCTGGTAATTAGCAATACTGATTTACTGCCAAGGCACAAGAAATCCTTGGCCTATGACTGTCCAGTCTATAGGGACACAGGCAGAGTTTCTGGTTTTGGGGTTTTTTTTTTTCTTTCCTCATCTTCTTTGGTATTTCCAAAAAATCTGCTTATTAATACAATGGGGAAGAATCTCAGAGGACATGCAGTTGATATCCTTCTTCTAACCAATGAGAATGTGGGGGCAAAGAAGGATCTTCTTAAGTTCAAGAAGCAGGATGGACTCACAAGATGGCAAGGAATCTTTTTCACTTCTAGTTGTTAAAATGATAAAACAAATTATAACAAAATAACTCATATTCTCCTTCCTACTCAGTATACTAGTTTCATTCATACATGCATAAAGATTTGTGTAATCGGCGTGAGAGGGATGGTTATTTTCTTTTTTTATTCATTTTTATTGGAGTATAGTTGCTTTACAATGCTGTGTTGGTTTCTGCTCTACAGCGAAGGGAATCAGCTATGCGTTTACATATACGCCCTCTTTTATGAATTTCCTTCCCGTTTAGGTCACCACAGAGCATGAAGAGGACTTCCCTGTGCTCTACAGTAGGTCCTCATTAGTTGGTTATTTTCAAGAGAATTGCTATGACTTGATCATGAGATTAGACGTGGGGACAGAGGAAGTCAGAGGTTGCGATTTCCGGGCCTCTGGGAGGGCAACCTGACACAGGTAACCACCTGATGAGCTCCATCATCCCAGGAAAGGGTGCAGTCTGAGTTTCCCAGCCTCCATTTCTGTAAGACCCAGCCCGCGACTCTGCTCCACCAACCAGACTCACCAGCACATCATGGTAATCTAAAGCTGAGCAATGGGCATTTATTGCCTTTAGAAAGCAGTGGTGATATGAATCAATTTTAGTGCCTGAGAGAGAGAGAGATATGACTCAGTATAGTGGCTTCCTGAAGTTTGTAAATTCTTCAGGCAAAAATACTGGAGTGGGAAGCCATTCCCTTCTCCAGGGGATCTTCCTGACTCAGGGACTGAACTTGGGTCTCCTATGTAACAGGCAGATTCTTAGCTACCTGAACCACCAGAGAAGCCCTACATTATAGACATTAGCATCAATAAAACAATGACAACACCAAAAAAAAGAAAGAAAAAGAAAGAAGAGGCCACCATGGAATTTATTTTTCCAGCAAGCTCTGGGAGTCAGGTAGTGGAGTTTCAAGCATGTAGAGGCTAGCACCTTGCATCCGCGCCCAGGCATGACAGTAAGGGGTTCTACTGCAAAAGCTTTGCCTTGTGCTTTGAGTGCTGTTCCTGAATGTATAGCTTCCAAACCTGATTCTTGTGCTTTCCTGGGGTATCCCAGGGTCACCTGTTACTTTCACACACTTTCCTGCTCACATCTGCAGCAGTCGCGTGGTACCTGGCCTCCGAAGATAACTCCCCTAGGAGCTGGTGTTGTCTGTCCCCTGATTCTGGTTATCCTTGTGTCTCCCCCAGAACAGTACGACATGAAGAGAATATGGCTTCTAAATCTAAGTTATAAGAATCGTTGTAGCTCTTGCCTACCCTGCTGGGAATGCTTGCACACTAAAAGGTCTGGTTTAGAAAACAGTTGCCATGCTATGAGAGGCTTAAGCCACATGGAGAAGCTCTGTAGAGTGAGGATTGTTGTTTAGTTGTTCAGTCATGTCCAGCTCTTTGTGACCCCATGGAACTGTAGCCCACCAGGCTCCTCTGTCCATGGGATTCTTCAGGCAAGAATACTGGAGTGGGTTGCCGGTCCCTTCTCCAGGGATCTTCCAGACCCAGGGATCAAACCCACTTCTCCTTCATTGGCAGGTGGATTCTTTACTGCTGAGCCACCAGGAAAGCCCATAATCAAATTAAAAAGAAGAGACTTCATTGTCCCTGTTGAAAAGAAGAGTAGAGATTTCTGTTCATCCCTTCTTTTCCTTACAGCATTTACTTTTTGGAAAACTAGATAAGTCTTTTTGTCAGCTTTACAACCCAAGAATGCCTTTCTTAAGGACCTGGGAGCTGTTTTTCTCAACATATACATCAAGATAAACAGCACCTCTCCCACGCCCTCAGTTTCTGTGAGAGGGTAGGATCCCGCCTTGACTAGACACCTTGCTCCAAGCTGCAAAGCAATCTCCTACCATAAAGATATCAGAAATTTGTTATTTCTATGGATAAAGCCAATTGGCTAATCCAGATGGTCACCCCAACCACCAAGTAAAGTTAGGATGAACTATGTGTGACAAATGGTGCCTTGAAGTCCTCTGACCTGAGGATTTGTTATAGTTTACAGTGAGAACATGTATATACTCGGCTATATCTGCTTGGCTGTCTACAAGGATGAGATTTCTTTGTGTCTCCACAGTCTCTAGCAGACTGCCTCTGATGTGTCCATCACATTCTGGTCTTTTAATGTTTATTTGGTAATGAAACTTTTCTTTCTCTGCTA
The DNA here is from genome assembly GCF_029378745.1 of Bos indicus. NCBI lineage: Eukaryota > Metazoa > Chordata > Mammalia > Artiodactyla > Bovidae > Bos > Bos indicus. The sequence goes on along the minus strand of NC_091773.1, from coordinate 9,346,223 downwards.
CCTTTGTGGAGCAGTTTTCCGGGTGGGGAGAAGATTCTGGTTTGAATTATATTTCCCAGGAGTAGGCCCTCTGTCAGTCTCTGAGGTCCCAGATGACAGCCAGCACCAAGGGTCAACCATGGGAGTGAGCCATCCTCAACGTCCAGCCTCATAAACCCATGAATAATCGCAGTCTAGCCAATATCCGACCATGAGTACACAACAGACTTCAAGCCAGAGCCTCCTGGCTGAGCTCAGTCAATCAAACCAAGAGCGATAACAATAAATTAAGCCACTACGTTTTGGAATAGTTCCTTAGACAGCAAGAGATAGCCAAAACACTTAACTCTTGCTGTTGTAACTAAGGACCCTGACTAATACATGTAACCTCTTCTCTTCTTCTGTGTGGTGAGTATCTTGGGAGAGGGGGATCCATCCATCTCTGAACCCTCCTTCCTTGAAACTGGTGCTATTTTTTGCACAGAGGAGATACCAATACACTTTCCTGCTTAAATTGCTTTTTGGACAGATTGAGGTTTAAATAAAATAAAAACAACAAATTGGATGCAATACATGTCAGTCAAATTGAACTGAATATTTTGATCTAACAACTGCTTCTAAAAAGCATTTGCTTCTGTTTGTTTACACACTCCACTAAATATGTGATGTTGATAATTTCCCTACAGTTTAAAGCCAATACACATGAAATTATGTTTAGGGAATATCGAGACTGTTTTTTTCCTTCCAAAACCACTTCTGAGCTCTGCCCTTGGTTCACTGGGCATTTTGCTCTTCTGTTCAGCTTCAGGCGACACCACTCTGGGTTCTGCACCTGCTTTATTCCTGTTTTAATGGTGTGATTAAAAGCTATTTCTTGGCCATAGGGGCCTTTCACAAACATCCATAGAATATTGTCAAGATTGAAAGCAAATGATTAGGGATAAAAAAAAATGCCGTCTGCAGGGAAACCCATTGTTCCATTTCTCTGGAGCATCAGCCTGTTTGTGCTACAATTATTGGATTATGTGTCTGCTGATACGTGCCGTCTCTTGTGATTTGACTTCCCCACTCTCTTGACAGATTACTGACTCTCAGGCTTCAAAATGAAGGCAATCCCAGACACTGTCTTAATGCTCTTTCTGGAATTGGTAAATGCCTGTTAGTTGCGACGTAAACTGAGCTTTGGAAACTTAAAGATTCTTTCCCTAGTTGTTCTGGATCCTTCCTGACATGATTAACCCTCGACAGAGAGGTTCAGGCTATGCAGGCTTGCAACATCCCCTCCCTGTCCCTTCCCCCATCCATGTGTAAGAACCTCAAATGGCTGGAGTCAGCATGCCCTCTACCTGCAGAGAAAGCATCGTCAGAAAGGAGGGAAAGTGAGGGAAACCAAACAACAAACTCTGTTTCTAGCAATTGATGCACGTTTTTTGTGCTGAAATCACCAATTTCCCTGTTTTTCTTAGAACCTGTGATAATCCCTGATGACTGGGGTTGGGGTGTCAAAAGTACTTGAACAATTTGGAAAAGTATAGTAAAAGAGGGAGGTCCAGGAGGATTCATCTACAGACTCAGTTTCACCTGTAAAAAGAGAAAATCTTAGCATGCATCTCCCAGGGTTACTGGGAAGCCTAAAAATGTAAGTCAACCTAAGAACTTGAGCAACTTCCCAGGTACGGTGCCAGGCTCCTTGCGCAATCAGCGTCCCCTTGGGTACTGTCATGTCCAGAGCAATGCTGGGAGTGAGGCATTCTGTGTGCGTCACTATGCTTTAATGGCGGCACGGCGAAGTGTAGAGCTACAAGAGACAAAGGAGCGGGGAAAAGAAGCAGAAAGGAAGGGAAAGGAGAAGGTCCAGGAGGGAGAGAAAGCAAAGGGGGAGGAAGCGGGCTGGGATAAGGAAGGGCCTTGAAACAACATCCTCCGAGGGAATACAAAGCACAAAAGTCAAGACAACTGGAGTGCATCCTGATTAAGGAAACAGACTTTGTTCATTCAGCCTCACACTTAATGCTTATCTTGTGACCAGCGTGGTCCTTGCCCTCTTAGCATTTACAGTATAGCAGAGGTGACAGCTAATTTAAAAGGTCCCTGCTGTACGGTGAGTTACGATACAGTGACAGAAGAAGAAAAAATGGCTATGATGGAATAGAGCAGGGGCAGGGAAATAGTTTTCAGTGGGTTCGAGGGAGGTGAGGGTTGTCTGGAAAGGCTTCCACTTACCAGGTACCAGGAATAAGATACAGGAGAAACTACTCAGTGTTGCCGAGTCTCAGTTGCTCATCTGTCAAATAGGCGCCATGACACTGCTTACGTCACAGGAACGCTATAAAGAAGAAATAGGACCATCTGCGTAAAGTACTTCAGCAGGGTGTCCGTCGGTCAAGCAAGGGATTGAACCTGGTGGCCGCGGGGCAAATTTAACCTCACTCCATCTTTAGTCTGTGATTCAAAAGGAAATGAGGTGGCCATCTTTAAAAATTGGGAAATTTCACAGGAATCTGTATCTCTAGCTTCTCATGAAAAATACGGAAACCCGGCAACTCTGTTCTCAAATTCCATGTGGCAGAAATTGGCTGGAATTGAGGAACAGCTGCCCTTCTGGGCGCGGGGTCTGGCCTCAGGTTGGCCATACCCCAGGCACCCTTCTCTCACGTGTGTTCCCTGCCCACCCTGCACTCTTCTGAAATGATCACTCAGATTACTAAATACAATGCAGATCCCTCACCCCAGCTTTGCCCCTCTTCCTGCCTTTGCCCTCGTCATTTCAGCAACCCTGAATAACCTACATCTCCCCCATGATCTCCGTGCAGAAGTGCCCTTTCTCCTGCTGCTCTTTCTGCCCAGAAGAAGAAGCATCAGTTAACTCTTACTGAAGTGGATTTGAATTCTGTTTTCAGGCATGAAAAAACTTGCTTAGACAAAGCCATGGGACAAATGGCACATCATCCTTGGGGTAGTTTTAGGCTATACGCTCAAAAGAGAAAAATTGGGCTGACCTTATTACCAAAGGGGGAACGTTTCTGCCCAACACCTGTTGTTTCCTTCCAAGTGAAGGGGGCTCCTTCACGGTGTGACACCTGGACTCTCCCAGCTTTCACTTACTCTTCCCAAGGAAAGAATGAATTTGGGTGAGTTTGGAAGAAAGAACCAGAAAGGCACCACCTGGCCCCTTTTTTCAGTCCTTTTCTTCTACTTGCTGGTGTGCCTACAGAAGGCGTGTGTCTTGCTCTGCCTCTGTCCTGTGGGAAAAGAACCTTTCCCAGAAAGGATGAGTTCTAACTTCAGCAGAGTCTAGATGGGTAAGCCTGAATGGTAGGTTATTTGCAGGAAATGGCTGAAAGTATTCCTTGTCCTGTACCCAGCCCTGTTAAGTAGTTCATACAACTTGCAGGATGAAGACAGCTTTCAGGGAAAGGGGAGAGGAAACCTGGGAGGCGGCGGGTTTGGGGGATGGGGGAAATCCACAAGCTATCTGGACATCACCTTTCAATTCTAAACTCCTTTATTTCTCTGCCACTTTGAAATTTTAAAGTCCCAGTTCTGCAAAGGACAATCTTCAGTCTTTGCTCACCTAGCATTTGACCTCTCCACATAGGAGACAAAATGTGCCTTCTAGTCTGGAATCTGAAATCCTGGACATGGCCTTTGCTGCACTCGCTTGCAGCAGGAGGACCCTCTCCACTCCAGAAATGCTGTTTCTGGAGATTCAATGTGGAATCTGAAAATAAAAGATCACCCTGACCACAAAGCTTCTGCCAGCAGGACTTCTCAATGATTTATTTATCATCAACATTGATGATATAATGCATTCAACATCATGTCTTTTTTTTTTTTCCAACAAGAACTTTTTCTTTTTTTACAGCGAGAGAAGAGTTTAAGCCCATGGGATCCACTGTGATTATCATATACCCCATCACCTAAGGATTCCTGACCTTCTAGAAGAGTGGGAAGACTTCTTGAAAACTCAATCTTCATGCCAGTTGGACTTCCTTGCATGGCTGAGTTGCAGTTACACATATAAAATGTAGGATATGCTCTGAGCCAGACAGTAATTCACTGGTGTTTTTCTCATAGCCCAAATACATTGCACTCCACACCCACAAGGGACTTTAATGGTTTTAGAAAACTCAGTGTCCAAGAGAATGTTTCCTTTAGGAGACACAGAAAGATTTCTTCAGATGGGGCACTGACCCACTGCCTACATATTCTGGCACCTCTGTTAGAGGAATGGGGGGAAGTGAGAGGTAAGGTGTTGGTTAGGAACATGAATTCTGATCAGCTAGGGAAGGTGGACAGAGAAGGCAATGGCACCCCACTCCAGTACTCTTGCCTGGAAAATCCCATGGATGGAGGAGCCTGGTAGGCTGCAGTCCATGGGGTCACTAGGAGTCGGACACGACTGAGCAACTTCACTTTCACTTTTCACTTTCATGCATTGGAGAAGGAAATGGCAACCCACTTCAGTATTCTTGCCTGGAGAATCCCAGGGATCGGGGAGCCTTGTGGGCTGCCATCTATGGGGTTGCACAGAGTCGGACACAACTGAAGCGATGCAGCAGCAGCAGAAGCAGGGAAGGTGGAAGGCTGTGTTTTGATCTCGGGTGGTCTCCTGTGATGGCTTTTAGTAGTCCTTCCCTGTTAGTGACAAAAATGAGCGGAAGATAATAGCAACCCCAGGCAGGTAGAACACAAAGGACCCCTACTCTGCGGGGATGAACATGTGGGTCAACCCGCCAGGTAGAAGACTTCAAGCATCTGATAAGTCAAAGAAGTCAAAGGCAACAGGAAATGGATAGAAGAGAGGTCTTAAACTGACAAATGCTGACTGTAGCCTTATGAACAATTACTATAGTTAGTTCTCTGTGTCCTGGCACTTTCTTCCTCCTTGACTTGCACGTACACAGACGTATTGACTAATTTTCTTCTTTCTTCTGTCTCCCGCTATGTCAACTTCACAATTTATTTTCCTACAATACGGAAAGATTGAGATGGGATGGTGACTTTACTAAAATAAAAATGGGAAATAGATGCCCCAGACCTGGAGCTGAAGCTAGAAATGACTTCATGTTGGTTTCTTTGAAGGAGGAGATGCAAAGTATTTTTTATTTTATGAAGGCTATCTGCATTATATGAGATTTTGTTTGCTTATGTGTGTGTGTTGATACTGTAAATTTGGGGAAATCAAAACATGGTAAAGAACATTTAAATGCCAGACATTTGCCCTGATTTTTGGCTGTCCAGCATCTAAACCCCGCTTCCTACATGTGGCGGGTCCACCCCTGGTAAGGCAAAGCCCTTCTCCCACTAGAATCTGAAAATGCCTTCTGTTTCTTTACTCATTGGGCATGTAACCTCCACCTTTCCTACTGAGTATACCTGCACAAAACTTTGAACCGGAAGGTAGTCAAAACTTTGAACCGGAAGGTAGTGATAGAAAAGAGGCTTCCCTGGTAACTCAGCTGGTAAAGAATCTGCCTGTAATGAGGGAGACCTGCATTCAATCCTTGGGTTGGGAAGATCTCCTGGAGAAGGGAAAGGCTACCCACTTCAGTGTTCTGGCCTGGAGAATTCTATGGACTATATAGTCCATGGGGGTCACAAAGAGTTGGACACGACTGAGTGACTAAAACTTTCACTGAATCTGTGCTTGGATGGGCAGTGACACCAAAGGCAGAAACAGAAACGGTCAAAGTAGTGCCAGTGAGTATAGTGACCAGTATTGCCAGCAGCAGCCCAGGGATGCTTCAGGCTAGTTCCTGTGCTTTGGGTATTGCCCGACTGTAAATTCTGAGCTGAAACCTCAGGCTTTCCTAACCATTCTGAGAGTTACTCTATTATCTTAAAAAAAAAAAAAAATTTATGCATTTGGCTACTCTGGGTTTTAGTTGTGGCATCTGGAATCTTTAGTTGAAGCATGAGAGATCTAGTTCCCTGACCAGGGATTGAACCTGGGCCCGCTGCCTTGGGAGCATGGAGTCTTAGCCACTGGATCACCAGAGAAATCCCTCAATTATTTTTTAATGAATTTGCTTTATGCTTAAATCAGTCAGATGTAGTTGCTGTTGATTGAAACTCTAGGCCCTAACTTGATAAATATCATTCTTTCAGTGACTATTAACTGAACTCTTACCACACACCAGACACTGAAGTGCTATGCTGTCACCCACCAGTAGAGAGCAAATGTAGATATGGTTCCTGCTTACAGAGAGCTTAGTCTAGAGAGGTAAATATTCGTCAATAATACTGAAGATACATTTGAGTCTGATTCTCAATCAGAATACGTCTTTTCCACATTTATAGTTCCTCAAAGTCCATGTCACTATCCTCTCCTCACACTAAAGCGAACTGTTATTTCTGAGTAAGAGGGAGGAGAATGAGAACAACTGGCATTTTCTTCTTCACACTTTTGGGCATTTTTTAGATTCTTTAGAATTGGTAAATATGTCTTTTAAAAATCTGTCTTTCCCATTAGACAGACTATACTTCATTCTCCAACTGGAGTCATTAAAATCTGCAAAGATTTTTGGTTAATGCAATCAAAACTATTTTCCACTTCTCTGGATCTTTAAAACAGCATTTAGAAACTGCATTCTGTTTATGGAAAATTATACCAAATGAATTAAGTAAATATATCTTAATGTGATTGGAAAGATATGCTTTATTTTATTGTAAGCACAGTTATAAACCAAGAGAAGCAGGTCAGGTTATGGTAAGAACAATGTTATTGCACATTAGAGTAAATAACCACAGAGGGTTATTTATTTAAAATTTTGCAAATAAGTTCAGTAATTTAAAAATTGATTTATTAAATGTCTAAACTGTGGAACCTGTTCAGTTATGTAAAATGGTATTACTTTGCCACCATGGTGAATAAACAATTATGTCAACAGAAATTGAAGTCATTTTTCTCTCTCTTCTCCCTCCCCCGCCAGCTCATTCTTCATGCTGTGTTTGTTTATCTGAGTCATCTGATGGTCCCTTATGTTCAGACTTCTGCATCCCACCAAGTTTCCCTCTCTGCTGCCATTTAAAAGAGTATAAAATTTAGCATGGTTTTGGACAATTAGCTTGAAAGAAAGTTTAATAGCAAAAGGGGAATTCTACTTGCCACATTTCATGAATCACTGGGGTTTTCTTTGGCCAACAAATCCCTTCTTTGGGAAAGTAGATTCCCTCTTCATTTTGCTTCCTCTATTCCTGTAGCCTTCTTTCCTCCCCACCGAATTTCTCTTCATCTGTATATAAACTGCTCAATCCACTGGAGAAGGGATAGGCTACCCACTCCAGTATTCTTTGCCTTCTCTGGTGGCTCAGCTGGTAAAGAATCTTCTTGCAATGTGGGAGACCTGGGTTCGATCCCTGGGTTGGGAAGATCCCCTGGAGAAGGAAACAGCTGCCAGTGTTCTGGCCTGGAGAATTCCAGGGACTGTATAGTCCACGGGATTGCAAAGAAACCAACACAACGGAGAGACTTTCACTTTCACTGTTACTAGTGATCAGTCGCTCATCATCAAACTCAAGAACCTACTCCTTTCCCCACTGGAGATTTTTATAAATTAGTAAGATCGCCTTCTTCCTCAAAAAGGCAAAACCCAAATCCTCTGAGGTCAACAATGGGAGGAAAATTTTTCACATAAAAAGGGAAGCTGGACTTGGAAGCCCTCACCATTGTCCTCTGAAGCTCCCCTTCCTCTTTGGAAGATACTTGCTCATGACTTCTCGTCAAAACCACCACAAAGCTGGCAGGATTGAGGGGGGATGTTACTCAGCTCTAAGCTTTAATACTCGGTCCTTTCCTCATCTTGCCATGACACCTCATATAGGCTGCTCACTTATGCTTAAGGAGCTAACTTTTGGCTTTTTCCCATTATCAACAGTTAAAATTCTGGATGAAAAGATGGACCTATCTAGGACACAGTGTTCCCAGGGTCCTTGTCTGGATGGAGGTGTTGCACTGCCCACAGATTGACTGTTATTGGGCAGATGCCCATCTTTAAGAAACCCAGTGGTACCTCATGTTTGTCACCTGAAACAAATCCTTTTAAAACAATCCTTTCCTCTATACTTCAAAAACGTTTTTAGTAACCCTGTCATAATCAACAAAAATTAAATGCAATATTGAGTATTTACTTTTACAGCAAATAATTTAAAGAAAAGATTTTTCAAATTATTGTTTGAAACCCATAAACCAGTTTATTTATGAACTAAAATTTGTACTTCTTGGCAATAATATGTATTGCAGCTCACTGTCTTGAAATTTAAACAAATAAAAACTCCAAGTCACCCCATAAAACTAAAGTAGTTCGTTTCCCTTTTTTTTTTTTTTTTCACAATCACAGGACTAACATTGTTAATTTCAATTCAACTATTTAATTGCAGGGTTATCTTGTGCCATAGAATCTGGAGACAAGAACCAAAGCAGAAGAGAGCTGGGACAAGTCAGAACTGCTCTCACTTGACAGTGAGGTCAGAATGAGTCTGCATTTTTTTAAAAATTTAAAACAGCTATATCCATATGCATCAAGGCTCAGTTTTATGATTGGGAGTTCTTCAAAGTGACTTTCACAGAGAATATTACACTTGTTAGATGATAACTAATACAAATTACATCACCTGTAAATGATTAGAGCTCACAGTAACCACAGGAATTGAATAGAACTTAGACCAACGGAAGACTTTTTCATACCATTTTATCACTGACATTGTTTACAATAGTGATAATAGAAACCTTGATTTGATTCTCATCTATATTTACATGGTGATAATGAAAAGCATTTGGCCTTGGAGTACAGAATGAAGCAGGACAAAGGCTAATAGAGTTTTGCCAAGAGAACGCACTGGTCATAGCAAACACCCTCTACCAACAACACAAAAGAAGCCTCCACACGTGGACATCACCAGATGGTCAATACCTAGAATATAATCAAATCAGATTGATTATATTCTTTGCAGCCAAAGAGGGAGAAGCTCTATACGGTCAGAAAAACAAGACCAGGAGCTGACTGTGGCTCAGATCATGAACACCTTATGGGCAAATTCAGACTTAAATTGAAGAAAGTAGGGAAAACCACTAGACCATTCAGGTATGACCTAAGTCAAATCCCTTATGATTATACAATGGAAGTGACAAATAGATTCAAGGGATTAGATCTGCTAGACAGAGTGCCTGAAGAACTATGGATGGAGGTTCATGACATTGTACAGGAGACAGGGATAAAGACCAACCCCAAGAAAAAGAAATGCAAAAAGGCAAAATGGTTGTCAGATGAGGCCCTACAAATAGCTATGAAAAGAAAAGAAATGAAAGGCAAAGGAGAAATGGAAAGATATACCCAGTTGAATGCAGAGTTTCAAAGAATAGCAAGGAGAGATAAGAAAGCCTTGCTCAGCGATCAATGCAAAGAAATAGAAGAAAACAATAGAATGGGAAAGACTAGAGATCTCTTCAAGAAAATTAGAGATACCAAGGGAACATTTCATGCAAAGATGGGCTCAATAAAGGACAGAAATGGTAGGGATCTAACAGAAGTAGAAGATATTAAGAAGAGGTGGCAAGAATACACATAAGAACTATACAAAAAAGATCTTCATGACCCAGATAATCATGATGGTGTGATCACTCACCTAGAGCCAGACATCCTAAAACGTGAAGTCAAGTGGGCCTTAGAAAGAAAACATCACCACGAACAAAGCTAGTGGAGGTGATGGAATTCCAGTTGAGCTATTTCAAATCCTAAAAGATCATGCTGCACTCAATATGCCAGCAAATTTGGAAAACTCAGCAGTGGCCACAGGACTGGAAAAGGTCAGTTTTCATTCCAGTCCCAAAGAAAGGTAATGCCAAAGAATGCTCAAACTACCACACAATTGCACTCATGTCACACGCTAACAAAATGATGCTCAAAATTCTCCAAGCCAGGCTTCAACAGTACATGAACCATGAACTTCCAGATGTTCAAACTGGATTTAGAAAAGGCAGAAAAACCAGAGATCAAATTGCCAACATCCACTGGATTATCAAAAAACCAAGAGAGTTCCAGAAAAACATCTATTTCTGCTTTATTGACTATGCCAAAGCCTTTGACTGTGTGGATCACAACAAACTGTGGAAAGTTCTTCAAGAGATGGGAATACCAGACCACCTGACCTGCCTCCTGAGAAATTTGTATGCAGGTCAAGAAGCAACAGTTAGAATTGGACATGGAAAAACAGACTGCTTCCAAATCGGGAAAGGAGTACGTCAAGGCTGTATATTGTCACGCTGCTTATTTAATTTATATGCAGAGTACATCATGTGAAATGCCAGGCTGGATGAAGCACAAGCTTGAATCAAGATTGCCAGGAGAAATATCAATAACCTCAGATATGCAGATGACACCACCCTTATGGCAGAAAGTGAAGAAGAACTAAAGAGCCTCTTGATGAAAGTGAAAGAGGAAAGTGAAAAAGTTGGCTTAAAGCTCAATATTCAGAAAACTAAGATAATGGCAACTGGTCCCATCTCTTCATGGGAAATAGATGGGGAAAGAGTAGAAACAGTGTCAGACTTTATTTTTCTGGGCTCCAAAATCACTGCAGATGGTGACTGCAGCCATGAAATTAAAAGACACTTGCTCCTTGGAAGAAAAGCTATGACCAACCTAGACAGCATATTAAAAAGCAGAGACATTACCAACAAAGGTCCATCTAGTCAAAGCTATTGTTTTTCCAGTAGTCATGTATGGATGTGAGAGTTGGACTATAAAGAAAGCTGAGAACCAAAGAATTGATGCTTTTGAACTGTGGTGTTGGAGAAGACTCATGAGAGTCCCTTGGACTGCAAGGAGATCCAACCAGTCCATTCTGAAGGAGATCAGCCCTGGGATTTCTTTGGAAGGACTGAAGCTAAAGCTGAAACTCCAGTACTTTGGCCACCTCATGCGAAGAGTTGACTCACTGGAAAAGACTCTGATGCTGGGAGGGATTGGGGGCAGGAGGAGAAGGGGACGACAGAGGATGAGATGGCTGGATGGCATCACTGACTCGATGGATGTGAGTCTGAGTGAACTCCAGGAGTTGGTGATGGACAGGGAGGCCTGGCGTGCTGTGATTCATGGGGTCACAAAGAGTCGGACATGACTGAGCGACTGAACTAAACTGAAGGGTTGGGGAAAAGGAGGGAACAAGTCAGGGGTCCAAAGCCTAAAATGCTGTGCATGCTCAGTCCCTTCAGTCACATCCTACCTTTTGAGACCCCATGGACCGTAGCCCACCAAACTCCTCTGTCCATGGGATTATCCCGGCAAGAATACTGTAGTGGGTTGTCATTTCCTCCTCCAGGGGATCTTCCCAACCCAGTGATCGAACCCACGTCTCCTGAAGCTCCTCTATTGGCAGGCGGATTCTTTAGTAGTTAGCCACCTGTGAAGCCCTCTAAAATGCTGGGTTAGGTCTAATTCTTCTTTTAGACTTAATGTTGAAGAAGAAAATTCAAGACACAAAGAAATCTAACAGACCATGAAAAGTGATATCCATAATACTGCTCCTTTGCTGCTGCTACTGCTGCTAAGTCGCTTCAGTCGTGTCCGACTCCGTGCGACCCCATAGACGGCAGCCCACCAGGCTCCCCCGTCCCTGGGATTCTCCAGGCAAGAACACTGGAGTGGATTGCCATTTCCTTCTCCAATGCATGAAAGTGAAAAGTGAAAGTGAAGTCGCTCAGTTGTGTCCGACTCTTAGCGACCCCATGGACTGCAGTCCACGAGGCTCCTCCATCCATGGGATTTTCCAGGCAAGAGTACCGGAGTGGGGTGCCATTGCCTTCTCCAAAAACAACGTCACACACATGACATTCAGAACTTCTGATGTTGAAGAGGATAAGTTAAAATTTTACATAACCTTCTTCTCTTTCTGCCTCTGTAACTCACCTTGCTCCTTGCAAAGTCTGGATCACATAGGTCTCAGAAAGTGGGGACTCACAATACTAGGAACTTGAGCTTATCTCACTCACCCTTGTCCTGCTGTTTATAATTGCCCAACCCCTGCAAACCTGCTTAATCATGTCTGTTGGTGTATAAAAACTCTGCAACCCCTTTGTTCAGGGCTCACAGCTTGGAGTGTTAACTCCTCCAGGCCCGCCAGGATAATAAACCTGAGTTCTCCAACTCTCCGAGTGTGATGCTTGGTTTCTCCAGTACTGGTTTCTGCAACAATCTCACTGACACTGGTTTCAGCCCCCTGCTTGTGAGATTTTTTTGTTTTTTTTGTCCAAGCAGATCTGCCGCTCTCTTCCCTCATTTTGGTGGATATAGTATGTTTGTTTGTAATGGGGTTTCTTCTTTAAAGGCATAAAATGTTCTGCCTTCATTTCTAATGACTAACTAACCACACCACACCACACCCCCTTCCACATTCATGATTTAAGGTAATATTAGCAGTAATATTATTTACTTTATAGTCTTCCCAGTAGTCATGTGTGGATGTGAGAGTTGGACCATAAAGAAGGCTGAACACCAAAGAATTGATGCTTTCGAACTGTAGTGTTGGAGAAGACTCTAGAGGATTCCTTGGACTGCAAGGAGACCCAACCAGTCCATCCTAAAGGAAATCAGCGCTGAATAATAATTGGTAGGACTGATGCTGAAACTGAGACTCCAATACTTTTGTCACCTGATGCGAAGAGTCAACTCATTAGAAAAGACCGTGATGCAGGGAAAGACTGAAGGCAGGAGGAGAAGGGGACAACAGAGGACAAGGTGGTTGGAATGCATCACCAACTCAATGAACATAAGTTTGAGCAAGCTCCCGGAGATGCTGAAGGACAGGGAAGCCTGGCATGCTGCAGTCTATGGGGTCTCAGAGGTCAGACATTGACTGAGCAAGTGAATAACAACAATATTATTTAAGCAATGCTATTAGCTTATTGGAAGCAAATTTAAATATTTTATGTATTTATTTGACAGTGCTGGGTCTTAGTTATGGCACGTGAACTCTTAGGTGCAGAATGTAGGATCTATCTAGTTCCCTGATCCAGGCTGAACCCTGGCTCCCTGCACTGGGAGCATGGAGTCTTAGCCACTGGACCACCAGGGAAGTCCTTGAGGCAAATTTAATAGGCAGCTCTCTCTCTTGCCTGCACAATCTCCCCACAGCCCCACTTAGTCACTCCCTTAAAAGACCATAATGGCACAGTCTATGGATGAAGATTTCTCATAGGAACTTTATATGCATTGCATATCCCATCGAATGCAACATTTTAAAACATTTTTCTGAGAAAGATGAACACCGATATCAGTTCAGTTCAGTCACTCAGTCGTGTCCAACTCTTTAAGACCCCATGGACTGCAGCACGCCAGGCTTCCCTGTCCATCACCAACTTCTGGAGCTTACTCAAACTCATGTCCATCGAGTCGATGGTGCCATCCAACCATCTCATCCTTTGTTGTCCCCTTCTCCTCTTGCGTTCAATCTTTCAAAGCATCAGGGTCTTTTCAAATGAGTTGGTTCTTCACATCAGGTGGCCAAAGTATTGGAGTTTCAGCTTCAACATCAGTCCTTCCAGTGAATATTCAGGGCGGATTTCCTTTAGAATGGACTGGTTGGATCTCCTTGCAGTCCAAGGGACTCTCAGGAGTCTTCTCCAACACCACAGTTCAAAAGCACCAATTCTTCAGCGCTCAGCTTTCTTTATGGTCCAACTCTCACATCCATTCATGACTCTTGGAAAAACCATAGCTTTGACTAGACAAACTTTTGTTGGCAAAGTAATGCCTCTGTTTTTTATATGCTGTCTAGGTTATTCATAGCTTTTCTTCCAGAGAGCAAGCATCTTTTAATATCATGGCTGAAGTCACCATCTGCAGTCATTTTGGAGCCCCCCAAAATAAAGTTTCTCACTGTTTCCATTGTTTCTCCATCTATTTTCCATGAACTGATGGGACCAGATGCCATGATCTTAATTTTCTGAATGTTGACTTTTAAGCCAAATTTTTCACTCTCTTTTTTCACTTTCATCAAGAGGCTCTTTAGTCTTTCCTCGCTTTCTGCCATAAAGGTGGTGTCATCTACTTATCTGAGGTTATTGATATTTCTCCTGGCAATCTTGACTCAAGCTTGTGCTTCATCCAGCCTGGCATTTCTCATGATGTACTCTGCATATAAGTTAAATAAGCAGCATGACAATATACAGCCTTGACGTACTCCTTTCCCGATTTGGAAGCAGTCTGTTGTTCCATGTCCAGTTCTAACTGTTGCTTCTTGACCTGCATACAGATTTCTCAGGAGGCAGGTCAAGTGGTCTGGTATTCCCATCTCTTGAAGAATTTTCCACAGTTTGTTGTGACCCACACAGTCAAAGGCTTTGGTATAGTCAATAAAACAAAAGTAGATGTTTTTCTGGAACACTCTTGCTTTTTCAATGATCCAGCAGATGTTGGCAATTTGATCTCTGGTTCCTCTGCCTTTTCTAAATCCAGCTTGAACACCGATATAGGTAGAACTTATTTGAAAACATCAATCATATCAGAATTGTTCATTTCTTTCTTAAGAGGAGGGCTTCCCTGGTGGCTCAGATGGTAAACAATCTAAGTAAGAGTAAACTAAACTATGACTGTAATTCATCTTCCACCCCATGGGAAAAGAATCAATACAAGATCTCTTGGCTTCCCTTAAAGTTGTTGAAATAGTTGGAAAACATGACTCCTCCCCTGGAGGGCTTGACAATTTTTTCCACAAAACAAACTCTAACTGCACAGAGTCTCCCCTTACATCTCCTATTGAGTCTCTGATCTGTTCTCCAGCTGACTCTGTACTGCCTGTAGTTAAGAGCTTGGGTTTGGTATAGACAGACCTGAGTTCAAATTCCAGCACCATTTACGTGCCCGTATGACTTTTGAGACCTATTTAATCTCCCCAAGCTTCAGTCTTCTATTAAAATCAATGTGGGATACTCATGCTTTTCTACTCAGGGGTTTTGTGAGCATTTTGTCAGAAAATACATGTAAGGCACATGGTACAATACTGGGTACATACTAAGATCATGAAAAGTTATACCTCTTGTGATTAATTTTATGGTTTTTTCAGTAGTCATGTACAGATGTGAGAGTTGGACAATAAAGAAGGCTGAGTGCCAAAGAATTGATGCTTTTGAACTGTAGTGCTGGAGAAGACTCTTGAGAGTCCCTTGGACTGCAAAGAGATCAAACCAGTCAATCTTAAATGAAATCAACCCTGAATATTCACTGGAAGGACTGATACTAAAGCTGAAGCTCCAACACTTTGGCCACCTGATAAGAGCTGACCCATGGGAAAAGACCCTGATGCTGGGAAAGACTGACGGCAGGAGAAGGGGGTGAGAGAGGATGAGATGGTTGGATGGCATCACTGACTCAGTAGACATGAGTCTGAGTAAACTCCAGGAGGTAATGAAGGACAGAGAAGCCTGGTGTGCTGCCGTCCACAGGGTCTCAAAGAGTCGGACATGACTTAGTGACTTTACAACAGCAAAGGATGTTAGCTATGTGCTAACTCAGTTTAGTTCAGATCAGTTCAGTCGCTCAGTCATGTCCGACCCTTTGCAACACCATGGACCACAGCACACCAGGCCTCCCTGTCCATCACCAACTCCTGGAGTGTCAGGAAGCATTTAACAGGAGGCTTCCTGTGTGCAATTTTGGATCTGTCAGGAATCCTCCGTTCCTTATCAATTCCTGAATATTCAGGAATTAAAAGGAGAGGCAAGCCTCTCCCCAGGCTGAGGGATCCAGGCAATTTCCTTCTTTAGTTTTTCTATATGGTGATAAGTACCCTCATTATGGTAATATCTCTGCTGAAAATAGCTATCTTGTAAGACAGTATAAATACCTACACAATGTTGAATAAAACACCTTTTCTCCAACAGAGCTTCGGTCCCTGTGTCCCCATGTCCGAGAGAGCTTTCTCTCTCTCTCTCTCTCTCTTTTTCAGGCTGATTTCCTGGAGCACAGAGGCTCTCTGAGTTCACTTTCCTGTCCGGGCTTCTAAGACCTTCTCAAGAAACCTCTCTGTGCCTTCGCCCCATCAAGAGGGCTCCTGAGGCCTCCGTGAACAGAGCAAGCCCCGTGCAGGGGCTTTACTGGCTTTCTGCGTAAACCAAGGAATATCAGCCTCTTTCTCTCTCCTTTACTTTCTTATTGGTCGACTCCGGACCACCAGGTTCTAGTCCATTAAAGGACCTCAACAAGTGGCACCTGAACAGGGACTTGACACACATATGCAGATTCGGACGGAGTGACCCCTGGGCCTACTGAGGCCGGTAAGTATTAAGACAAGGGTAAAACAGCTGGAAAGCTCCATCACTTTTCTACTTTACTTCATCACTTATTTAAAGTTCAGGGACCTAATGAAACGTATGCTGATTTTTTAGCTAGATTACAAACTGCTGTTTCCCGTACTGTAATTGGAGAAAAAGCCAAAAGGCAACTAGAGAAATTACTTGCTTATGAAAATGCAAATGAGGAATGTCAAAAAGCTATAGCTCCAATTTGTGAGACAGGGACTATTATTGATTATTTGAAGGCTTGTCACAATCTAGGATTAGAAACTCAAAAGATGCAAATGCTAGCTGAAACAATGGTTGCTGCCTTAAGAAAGGGAAATGAAGGATGCTTTACATGTGGAAATAGAACCATTTAAAAAGGAACTGCCCTAAGAAAGCTAAAAAAAAAAGGAAAAAATAAAAAAACCTCCAAAAATCTGCCCTCGTTACTGTAGAGGAATGCATTGGGCCAAAGATTGTAAGTCTAAATTTGACATTGAAAGAAAACCTATTCCAGGAAACTCCAAGCAGGAGTTCCCCCCCCCGCCCCCAGGTCTCTTTCACCAAAAACCAGGGGCAAATTCCATCTTTTCCCTCAAACCCTCAACATCCGGCATAACTGCTGTCGATATACCAGTTTTGTTTTTAGATAATATGAAGTTAATGAGCTCTATCTACATTTAAATTCACATAACTAAAAAATATTTAATATTAAATATAAGGTTTATTTAAATATAAATATAATTTAAATATAATTTTTTGCTAATCTAATTAAGACATGTCTTAAGTCATCAACATTATATAATACTTTTATTATGCCTAGGTTTAAGGTAAACTGGACTTCCATGGTGGCTCAGACAGTAAAGTGTCTGCCTACAACACGGGAGACCTGGGTTCAATCCCTGGGTCGGGAAGATCTCCTGGAGAAGGGAATAGCAACCCACTCCAGTATTCTTGCTTCCCCCTTCCCCCCTCAAAACATGGGCTCAAAGAAATATTTCGGAGAAGGCAATGGCAACCCAGTACTCTTGCCTGGAAAATACCATGGATGGAGGAGGCTGGTAGGCTGCAGTCCATGGGGTCGCTAAGAGTCAGACACTTATTGAGTGACTTCACTTTCACTTTTCACTTTCACGCATTGGAAAAGGAAATGGCAGCCCACTCCAGTACTCTTGCCTGGAAAATCCCATGGATGGAGGAGCCTGGTGGGCTGCAGTCCATGGGGTCGCTAAGAGTCAGACACTTATTGAGCGACTTCACTTTCACTTTTCACTTTCATGCATTGGAGAAGGAAATGGCAACCCACTCCAGTGTTCTTGCCTGGAGAATCCCAGGGATGGTAGAGCCTGGTGGGCTGCCGTCTATGGGGTCGCACAGAGTTGGACATGACTGAAGTGACTTGGCAGCAGCAGCAGAAGCAAGGTAAACTAAATTTGTCAACAAAAAGATAACTCTTTACATATACATATATGTATATATATATATAAATATATAAATGAGATGAAAACTTTTAGATAAACTCTATTATAAATAATTATATTTTAATAGAATAATCTATTATTATAATCTAAAATAATCTCTTAAGATTGAGATAACTTAAATTTCTAGAGTTGTACTAAACTAAATAATAAAAGTTTATTAAATAGCTAGGTCATTTCCAAATAAAATAAGATTTTAAAACATTAGTTACTAAACATTAACTTCCTCTTACAAAAAGTTTTTCTTACAGAAAACTAAAGAGATTTTTAACTATTAATAAATATATTATATAATGTATAATATATTTATATATATTATAAATATATATATTATAATATGATATAATAAATATATTCACCAATCTATAAAATGCTAATATACAAGACACTTCATAGTTGCTAAAAAAGGTAAGATATATGCTTTTAATAAAAAGATATAAGATATGACAAACTTAGATATACATTCCACATTTTTCCTAGGGGCCACTGCACATTTAAAAAACAATACACTTATTAAAATAACTTGGAAGAATGACGAACCTATTTGGACAGAGCCGTGGCCTATCACATGAGAAAGAGTAATTACAGGTGGCTCAGAAATTTATTCACTGGAAAAGACTCTGATGCTGGGAGGGATTGGGGGCAGGAGGAGAAGGGGACGACAGAGGATGAGATGGCTGGATGGCATCACTGACGCGATGGACGTGAGTCTGAGTGAACTCCAGGGATTGGTGATGGACAGGGAGGCCTGGCATCCTGCGATTCATGGAGTCGAAAAGAGTCGGACACGACTGAGCGACTGAACTGAACTGAACTGAAGAAACTTATGCCGGAGAAGGCAATGGCACCCCACTCCAGTACTCTTGCCTGGAAAATCCCATGGATGGAGGAGCCTGGTAGGCTGCAGTCCATGGGGTCACTAGGAGTCAGACACGACTGAGTGACTTCACTTTCACTTTTCACTTTCATTCATTGGAGAAGGAAATGGCAACCCACTCCAGTGTTCTTGCCTGGAGAATCCCAGGGAGGGGGGAGCCTGGTGGGCTGCCATCTATGGGGTCGCACAGAGTCAGACACGACTGAAGCAACTTAGCAGCAGCAGCAGCAGCAAGAAACTTATGCAGAGTACATCATGAGAAACGCTGGGCTTGAAGAAGCACAATCTGGAATCAAGATTGCCGGGAGAAATATCAATAACCTCAGATATGCAGATGACACCACCCTTATGGCAGAAAGTGAAGAGCAATTAAAAGGCCTCTTGATGAAAGTGAAAGAGGAGAGTGAAAAAGTTGGCTTGAAGCTCAACATTCAGAAAACGAAGATCATAGCATCTGGTCCCATCACTTCATGGGAAATAGATGGGGAAACAGTGGAAACAGTGTCAGACTTTATTTTTGGGGGCTCCAAAATCACTGCAGATGGTGACTGCAGCCATGAAATTAAAAGACGCTTACTCCTTGGAAGGAAAGTTATGACCAACCTAGATAGCATATTCAAAAGCAGAGACATTACTTTGCCAACAAAGGTTTGTCTAGTCAAGGCTATGGTTTTTCCAGTGGTCATATATAGATGCGAGAGTTGGACTGTGAAGAAAGCTGAGTGCCAAAGAATTGATGTGTTTGAACTGTCGTGTTGGAGAAGACTCTTGAGAGTCCCTTGGACTGCAAGGAGATCCAACCAGTCCATTCTGAAGGAGATCAGCCCTGGGATTTCTCTGGAAGGAATGATGCTAAAGCTGAAACTCCAGTACTTTGGCCACCTCACGCAAAGAGTTGACTCATTGGAAAAGACTCTGATCTTGAGAGGGATTGGGGGCAGGAAGAGAAGGGGACGACAGAGCATGAGATGGCTTGATGGCATCACCGACTTGATGGACGTGAGTTTGAGTGAACTCCTGGAGAAGATGATGGACAGGGAGGCCTGGCGTGCTGTGATTCATAGGGTCGCAAAGAGTCGGACACGACTGAGCAACTGAACTGAAGAAACTTATAGATATACAACTAGAATTAAAGCATATTGAAGAATCTTGTTCTCCTTCGAACTCTCCTATCTGTGTTATAAAAAAAGAAATCTAAAAATGGTGTCTCCTAACAGACCTTAGAAAAGTTAATTCATCTATGAAACCTATGGGTGCATTACAACCAGGAATCCCATCACCTACCACTATTCCACAAAATTGGCATATCTGAAATATTTTGGAGAAATTTCATTTCATTATCCTTCTGGTAAGCTGTGGAATTTCTTCAAAAATACTGAATTTATTATTTCTTGCATAATCAGCTCACAGTCTATACCACAGGCTGAGGTTTTTTATATAGATGGGACTAAAAATGCCAAAGCTTCATTCTGGTCTCTTAAGGAATATAAAGTCTTTTATACTAAATTTCATTCTGCTCAACAAAATGAATTATATGCATTTATTCAAGTTATTTGCCTACATCCTTACCCCATTAATATAGTCTCTGACTCTATATTTTCTGTTTTTGTATTTAAAAATATAGAAACCTCCACCATAAACTCTAATCAACCTATTATTCAACAACTCTTTTTTGAACTACAATCTGTTGTTAGAAACTGCTATTCTCCCATTTATATTACATATATTTGAACACATTCTTGTCTTTCGGGCCCCATGATTTATGATAGTGGACAAGCTGATAAACTGGTTTCCTTTGCTACTCCAGAGGAACAGCATGCTCTGTTGCATAACAATGCTGGCTCCCTACTCCAGCTATGGAAAATCCCATACCACCAGGCTAAAGAAATTATTAGTAATTGCTCTACTTGGAGACCCCTACATCTTCGACCCATTGCACAAGGTATTAATCCTCGTGGTTTGCAACCTAATGAACTATGGCAAATGGATGTAACTCATTGCCCTAGACTTCCTCCATTTTCTTTCCTACACGTCTGTATAGACACAAATTCCTCTTTTATCTGGGCCACACCTCTTCGTGATGAGGCTACACAACATGTTATACCCTGCCTACATTTCTAGACACTTTAAACAATTTTTACAATATTTTTCTATTAAACATATTACAAGTATTCCTTATAACCCACAGACAGAAGACATAGTCAAACAAACACATCACACACTAAAGTTACAAATAAAAAAATTTAAAAAGGGAGAATACACAAGGTTCACTACTGTCTTCCTTATCTAAAGTAGACTTTACTAGATTCCAACATAAGATATTTTCTAGACTTATAACTATTGTTAATACAGTTTTATTTGTTTAAAAAATTTTTTTTAACCTCTTTGGAAGATTCGACCCAAGGTGGCCCCTGGCATTCAAAATGGAGATGAAACAACAAAAACCCCAGGAAGAAAAAATTCCAATATAGGCTATGTCAGCTCTAAAGATCTCCAGAAAGCACCGCCCTCGGCAGCATCACCCTATGATCTCCCCACTTGGGGACAAATAAAAACCCTTACTAATCGAGCTGAAAATTTGGTCTCTCAACAGGGATTGCCTCCGAGTCCTGAATCCTGGCAATGCTCAGTCTTTTGGCCTGTACCTCCCCCTGCTGGACCTCGACTAATATCCAACCCCCATCTATTCAGATCAGATCAGATCAGTCACTCAGTCGTGTCCGACTCTTTGCAACCCCAGGAATCGCAGCACGCCAGGCCTCCCTGTCCATCACCAACTCCTGGAGTTCACTCAGACTCACGTCCATCGAGTCAGTGATGCCATCCAGCCATCTCATCCTCTGTCGTCCCTTTCTCCTCCTGTCCCCAATCCCTCCCAGCATCAGAGTCTTTTCCAATGAGTCAACTCTTTGCATGAGGTGGCCAAAGTACCGGAGTTTCAGCTTTAGCATCATTCTTTCCAAAGAAATCCCAGGGCTGATCTCCTTCAGAATGGACTGGTTGGATCTCCTTGCAGTCCAAGGGACTCTCAAGAGTCTTCTCCAACACGACAGTTCAAAAGCATCAATTCTTCGGCGCTCAGCCTTCTTCACAGTCCAACTCTCACATCCATATTACAGGTGGTCGAATGGACAGAGAGAGGACCAATAGTTTCAACTAAAGAGTATACATATGCCCCCTCCCTAGAACCTGAAGGAGCCATCACACCCTGGGGAGGAAGGAAAACTAATTAACATTTATTTAGGCTATGAAGTCCTTCCATTGTGCCTGGGCCCAGAGAAATTATCCATAAACATCAGCCAACAAACTTGGCTTTCATCCTGCCTCCAAAAGAAGACTTTCAGACATTGCTTGGATTATTTACTGCCCTTTTTTTGTCCGTAAACCATGTTTATACTACTGAAACTTTAGGGAAAGAGTTGGGGAAAGAACAAAAAACATTATGTAAAAGGTTACTAATGAAACATTACTATAACAAAGGACTTCTTGGCTGTCTTGACAGTGGAATGGCACCCCCTTCTCCTCCTCGAATCATCCTCGATAAACAGAGTGGGCCTAAACAATGGGACATTTGGGCGGCGAGCACTGAAAAGCTTGGAACTTGGACCGGACATTTTACAGGGAGCAGTTGTGGTCAAAGTAACTATTTCTAAAATCAGTCATATTTTATACAGGCCTATGTCCCACTTCCTTTTGTTATAGCCATAGGAAATTTACAATAAGACTTTACGTTCTGTAACTTGTATTAATTGTAAACTATATACTTGTCTTAATTCCTCTATCTCTTTAAGAAATGATTCCCTTTTGAGTCTTTGATCTTGACGTAATTTGCAATTACCAACGACCCCGGGAAGAAGGTCCCATGGTTGGACTTGCTTCCGGATTACCTCAATTTTGTGTTACTCTTGATTCATTTTAACAATAGTGCCTACAACTGAATACAAATCAAATTTCATTTTACAAATATAATAAAATAGGGGAATTGTCAGGAAGCATTTAAAACAGGAGGCTTCCTGTGTGCTATTTTGGATCTGTCAGGAATCCTCTGTTCCTTATTAATTCCTGAATATTCAGGAATTAAGAGGAGAGGCAAGCCTCTCCCGGGGCTGAGGGATCCAGGCATTTCCCTCGTTAGTTATTCTATATGGTGATAAGTACCCTCTTCCTTTTTATGAACCATATGGTAATATCTCTGCTGAAAATAGCTATCTTATAAGACAATATAAATACTATACAATGTTGAATAAAACACCTTTGCTCCATCAGAGCTTTGGTCCTCAGGTGTTGCTTTCTCTCTCTCTCTTTCAGGCTGATTTCCTGGAGCACAGAAGTTCTCTGAGTTCACTTTCCAGCCCGGGCTTCTAAGACCCTCTCAAGAAGGCTCTCTGTGCCGTCACCCCATCGAGAGGGTGCCTGAGGCCTCCATGAACAGAGCAAGCCCTGTGCAGGGGCTTTATTGGCTTTCTGTGTAAACCAAGGAATATCAGCCTCTTTCTTTCTACTTTCTTATTGGTCAACTCCGGACCACCAGGTTCCGGTCCATTAAATGACCTCAACACTGGAGTCTACTCAAAGTCATGTCCATTGAGTCGGTGATGCCATCCAACCGTCTCATCCTCTGTGGTCCTCTTCTCCTCCCGCCTTCAATCTTTCTCAGCATCAGGGTCTTCAAATGAGTCAGCTCTTCGCATCAGGTAGCCCAAAGGATTGGAGTTTCAACTTCAGCATCAGTCCTTCCAATGAATATTCAGGGCTGATTTTCTTTAGGATGGACTGGTTGGATCTCCTTTCAGTCCAAGGGACTCTCAAGAGTCTTCAACACCACAGTTCAAAAGCATCAATTCTTTGGCACTCAGTTTTCTTTCTTTCATATGCTAACTAATGCTAGCTAAATGCTAACTAGTAATAGGGGTTATGGGGCACATAACTAACCACCCTCAAATTTGGTGGCTTAAAATAAGGAGTTATTTAGCTCATGCCTCTGTGTGCTGACAATTTGGGATGGTCTCAGCTAGGCAGTTCTTATGCTAGTCTTGGCAAGAGTCACTCTTGACTCTTTGTGGAGTTGGAGGGTCAGTTGGGGCTCGCTGATTTACAGTGGGCTCATCTGGAATGGGTGGGATCACTGGGCCCTCTCTCCTCCAATGGAGCCCAGGCTTCACCACATTTTCTAAGTCTCTGCTTGCATGGTGTTTATCTCTGTCCCATTGGCCAAAGCAAGCTGCAAAGCCAGTCCAGCGTCTCCAGGGTCAGGACTGGGGAAACAGAATACCAAAGCCAACTGCAAGAGTGTGCACAGTCAAGGGAAGGAAGAATCTGAGGACTTTTCTCCAAGACACCACAAAGAACCTCTTCTAATACTTTTATTTATCTATGTTTGCTTCTTGTCTTTATGTCCTTTGTGTTTATTATCATCCCCGCTTCTTCCTCTCTCTCTCTGTCTTCCTCTTTCTCCTTCTCTTCTTCAAATATTTATTAAGCATCTAGTGTGTTTCACGAAGAAGGCAATGGCACCCTACTCCAGTACTCTTGCCTGGAAAATCCCATGGATGGAGGAGCCTGGTTGGCTGCAGTCCATGGGGTCGCTGAGGGTCAGACACGACTGAGCAACTTCACTTTCACTTTTCACTTTCATGCATTGGAGAAGGAAATGGCAACCCACTCCAGTGTTCTTGCCTGGAGAATCCCAGGGAGGGGGGAGCCTGGTGGGCTGCCATCTATGGGGTCGCACAGAGTCAGACATGACTGAAGCGACTTAGCAGCAGCAGCAGCAGTGTGTTTCATGTAGAGAGAATACACCAATATATACTATCTAATTCGAGTTGTCTTGTAAAGGATCTCATTGCCTACAGTGCCTCTACGTTTAAAAGAAGTTTTTTTCTCTGTCTCCTTATAGCAGTTCCACTTTAACACCCTGTGTTAAACACTAAAGCTAGCTAGTATTTTAGTAAATAACAATGGGAGATAATGCTCTTCTCTAATTGTTTAAAATGATAGTGTTTCTAAGGAAGGGTTACCAGCTGTTTTGTCTGCTCTAATCAAGAACTCAACCTTATTATCTCAGGATTTTGCTCCCTATCCATTTGCAATTCTCTTTATAAAGCAGAGATGACGGTGACATTTGGCTCGTGGAGTGTGTGCCTGCACGCCGTCCTAGTTGGCATAGAGAGGGGTTGGGAATGACCTTCTGGATTAGAGGCTCATCCTTTTTATTTGTTCTCATGTGTTTCCAACCTCTTTGACAACGACGGAAGTGAGAAAATTACTCTGGCATTCAGTGTGCTGTGTTCTCAAATGCATGAGCTTAAATGGCAACAGAAATAGCCTGATGACATGTGTGGCATGCCTGGGTAGAGCTTCACTGTACTTCAAGTCTTTGCTTTCTCTCTCTCTCTCTTTTTTGATGTGGACCATTTTAAAGTCTTTATTGAATTTGTTATAATACTGCTTCTATTTTATGTTTTGGTCTTTGACCTCAAGGCATGTGGGGTCTAAGCTCCCTGACTAGGGACCGAGCCTGCACTCCCTGCACTGCAAGGTAAGGTCTTAACCGCTGGACCATCAGGGAAGTCCTTCACCTCTTTCCTAAGAGGATGGATCTCCACCTTGGTTGCGCATAAAATATCTGGGGAGCTTTTAAATTAGGTCCACACCCAGGCTACGCTGCAGACCAAACTACATCAGAATCTGGGAAGTAGGATCTGGGCGTGGCTATTTTTTAAAAGCTCTCCTGGTGATTTCAAAGTTGAGTCAAGGTTGAGAACTACTGCCTTGAGGGGACTCATAAAATGTTACAACACAGAAGTCTCTCTTATCTTGAAATTGAGGAAAATTACATCCAGAGATGTCAAAAATTCTCAAAAGGCTAGGTAAGAGGGAAGGCAAGATTCAAACCCAGGTTTTCTAAGTCCAAAGTCTGTGTTTTGATGCCTCATAAAACATAAGTGACCTCGGAAAACCCTGAGTCACTATTAGGCGATGGTGGAAATAGAATGGAGTGAAACAAAACAAGAAGGGTATACTCCTGATATAAATATTTAGTGAGAAAGAAAACTAAGCAATGAGAGCATCAAATTGCATCATTATGACTTTTTGGGAATAAGCTTTTGGGAGAAGTAAATAACAGCTATTTCCTATAAACTGTAAATTTGCTGGCAAATACCTTTGAATACGCAAATGCATGCTAATTAAAAGTGAATCATCTCAGTGCCTGATTTAGAAATTGGAACAAATACTGGACTAAACCTAAAGCAGAGCTATTTTGAGCAATTCGGGCTATAAGCAAATATTCTGATAGGATGTCGACAATGGTATTTCTAATACCATTTGGACGGATACTATTCTTTCTGGAAGAGCGATCTATGCAGAGGCTCATCTTTGTGTTGGCCCCACGCAGTGTGTAAGAATCAGAGCTGGGAGGTGCGGGGACACAGAGATCGATAAATTCCAGTTCCTACCAGTCCAAATTTGGCTTTAAGAGAGGAGCACTGGCACAGAGTGGATAGGAAGGGTATTCACGAGAGGTTCAGGACAGGCAAACACCCTTAGCTCAAGTACTAAAGAAGGTGGTGGAAGAATCAGTCCTCTAGAAATTGAGGTGAGGAAAGGGGTAATACACAGGCAGAACCTGACCCAGAAGATTTGATAGGGAAAGGAGGTCTGTTCAGTAACACTGTACTGAAAGCCCACCTGTACTAACTTGGAAAACACTTCGGCATAACACTTAGGTTATGTGATGTTATCTGTGCTATCATTATTCCTGACTTTCAGCTGTCCCTTCCTTAGGATCTTTGGCTGCTGACTTTATTTCTGGCAATGATACAAAACCAAAAGACCAAGAGGGAGTTTTTAAAAAAACCAAAAAACCCAAACCCATTATGGGTCAAATGATCCAGGGCCTCTGAGACTTGTATCTTTTTTGAACAATGTAAGCAGAGATGTCTGTCATTCAGCAGCGTGTCCTCCTTTGCCTTCTGGGGCACTGTGCCCTCTGGCTCTCCTCCATCTCTGTCATTCTGGCTCCACACCCTCCCTCAGCAGGCTTTCTCTGACTCCTGCCCTCAGCTTCTGTCCCTGGGCCAAAGATTTCCAAATTTCTCTGAGATCCCTCTGCCTGCCTTCCACCTGGTATGCCAGCTGCCTTCAGATCTATTTGCTCAGATGTTTCTCTTGGACGTCATCTCAGGCTTAATACGTAAAAGAGAAACTCACATCCTCTCTTCACACCCCCTCCCTAAAGCAGCTTTCCTTCCCAAGTTGTCTCCTGCTCTTCCAGCCCCATCCGTTTCCTTACTCCAAACTTTGAGTTACGTAACTAACATATGCCTCACTTTTGCTCCCAAGTCAGCAGACAGCAAATGCAGGGAGTCTGCTTATGCAGTAAGATTCAGCCCTTTCCTTTTCCACAACCACCAATACTTCCTTCTGTATAAAAATCGAGGTCTCCCCTCCATGGTTCCTCTGCCATGCTGTCTGGTCCATAGAAAGCTGTTCCTGATCTTGTAATGATATTGTCCTTATAAAGAACCTAGATTCTTAAAGGACAAGTTCCACATTTGCATGTAAAGTTGTTCATTAACTAGTTCTATTGTACTTGCTTTATTTTTATATCCATTGAATAAATATGTATTTTATTTACATAGTTGTTAAATTAATATGCTTTAGATACTTTCGAACTGTGGTGTTGAAGAAGACTCTTGAAAGTCCCTTGGACTGCAAGGAGATAAAACCAGTCAATCCTAAAGGAAATCAATCCTGAATATTCATTGGAAGATTGATACTGAAGCTGAAGCTCCAATACTTTAGCCACCTGACGCGACAAGTGAACTTACTGGAAAAGACCCTGATGCTGGGAAAGACTGAAGGCAGGAGGAGAAGGGGATGACAGTGGATTAGATGGTTGGATGGCATCACTGACTCAATGGACATGAGTTTGAGCAAGCTCCAGAAGATGGTGAAGGACAGAGAAGCCTGGGTGCTGCAGTCCATGGGGTTGCAAAGAGTTGAACAGGACTGAACAACAACAAGCCCCCCTACTGTGCGCCAGGCTGGAATACAGACATAGGAACCAAATATGGTTTTTGCCATTTTCTGAAATGTGTACAGTCCACTGGTGGAATATAAGCACGTATAAAATTTTAATTAGGATTCAGTGAATAAACTGCTACAGTAAAGGTGTCCTGAAAGTCTGGGCAAGGTATCTGGGAGCAGGAAAGATGTTACAGATGATAAAAATATGCAGCAAGGCATTGAAAGAAAACCAAGTACTTGGTAATCTGGCCTTTACCATTAGCAAGAAACAGTCTCCTACATATGGATTGTACACTCTCCTCTCATCCACTTCCCTGACTCACTTTAAATTGCCCTCTACCCTCCCCTAGTCTCTTTAAGAGCTGTCCAGGTCTTTGCTAGTTCAATTTTTTTTTTTGCTAATTCTGCTTTTTCACAAGTCCACCTCAAGACAAACTCCCTCAAGCCCTGCCCTCTCTTATCTTCACCTTCTTTCTCCTCTCCATACTGCACATCATTTCTTAACTAGAATGTTGGCACTACCCTCAAAGACAAAGAATTTCAAAGCTAAATATATACTTGAATCACTCTCATGTGTGATTCATCGGGTTTAGGTAGGAAGGCAGGAATTCGATTTTTAGTAGATTCCCAGGTGATTCAGGCACAAGAAACAATCCTGAGTCACTTTGAGAAACACCGTTTGAGACCCCTGTGGGCTTCCTATTTCTTTCTCCACATAGGCTGTCCGCATCCTATAAGGACTAGCAAAGCATATGTGGGTTGCTGAAGGCTCTGGGCTCCAAGTACCAGCTTAGGCCGTTGACTAATAGACACATCAATTACCAGTGACAGAGAGTCAGGAAAAATGACTCAGTCAAGTGGACAGAACCTCTGTCTCTGGAGGAAAGTAACTCCGGAGGCATGAAATCTCTCTGAAAGTCATCCAAGGAGCAAGAGGAAATTACATTTTCTGTCCTCTCAAAACAGACGCAGCCACCGCCCCGGAGGACCTCCGGACGTCTCAAATAAATCACGCTTCCAGAGAATAAAAGACGCACTGCAAGTTCAAGGGCTTAGAAGAGAAAAACCCTACGGGTACTAGACGCATTCATTCAACGCCATCCTGCTTAGCTTACAACCTCATAAACAGGTGCAACTGCTAAGAAAATAATTGTTGCTAATGCACCTCGAATAAGGGTTCGTGAAAACGAATGTGACTCAAACCACTCCTTTTTGACAATAAAGCGAAGTCCGAGGATGCCCAAAGCGCTGCGCAGTCCTTCCGCAGGTCCCCAAGTCCCCCCATGCCGCCCCTCCCACCTTCGAGTGCCACCGCCCTGCGGGGGGGCGGGGCCTGGACGTCGGCGACGTGCTGACGTCAGGGCGTGGGGTCGCCCCGGCGTCGTCCAGCGCGGGGCTGCGCCGGCGGGGGCCTGCTGCTGCCCGCTCCGCCTGCGTGGTCTCGGAGGTCCGCGTCGTGTCTTTCGGCCTTTCGCCCTTAGCCTCGTCCCGGCCTCCGCGGCCCGGGCGGCTGGCCCGTCGTGATGCGGTCAGCGCGCCCGGCGCGGCCCCGCTGAGCCTCGGCGCAGCGACGAGCGCGGCTCGGGGTCATCATGCCTACCCGTGAGTGGCCGCCCTAGGGCCGGGCCGGGCGGGGAGCGTTGGGCGCGCACTCCGGGTGTCGCCGGGCCGGGGAGTGCCCGCGACCGGCCGAGTTCGTTTCGTTTGGGCTTAGGCTTTCCCGGGAGTGGGCGGGCAGAGGTGGTTGCGGCGCGGGAGCCCGTTGCACGGAGCAGGAGACCGAGGCCCGAGCGCGGAGGGCGCCCGGCTTCGGAAGCGGCAGAGCTGCCAGAAGTCAGCCCCGCAGGACTTCAGAGTCCAGCTGTTCCTCCAGCAAAGCGCAGGGACTTCCTGCAAAGGCGGGGAACTCACCCCCCCCCCCACCCCCCGCCATCGCCATAGCCTCTTCACTTCCTCGAGGACGGGCGTCGCCGGTGGGGACGCCCCGGCCTCTCCCGGAGCGCTTCCCCACGACGCCCGAGCCCCGGCAAGCCTGGATTTTCCCTCTGAGACACGTCCTGCTGGTTGAAGTAGGCGCGCTCCTTGGGGAACTTTGTCAGGCTCGGGTGCCCCGTGGTGGTGGACCACAGGGCTTCCGATCCACCGGGCCGTCGGTTGGAAAAGGAGGGTTTAAGGTCTCCCTCCCTAGACACGTTGAATAAGACTCCCGGAGCTTGGGCCCCGGAATCTGTGTCCTCCGTGTTAAACGGAAGGACCCTGAAGTTTGAAAATCGCTGGACAGTTGGAGGCATTTTGGGCAAACAGGGTGTATGTAGTACAGCATTGCCAACGACCAATTTTTCAACGAGCCCAGAGCATCA
Source organism: Bos indicus (assembly GCF_029378745.1). Classification (NCBI taxonomy): domain Eukaryota; kingdom Metazoa; phylum Chordata; class Mammalia; order Artiodactyla; family Bovidae; genus Bos; species Bos indicus. The sequence continues at coordinate 9,316,223 of NC_091773.1, read as the reverse complement.
CCAAGTAGTGATTCTTTAAACCCACTGGCTTAGGTATGTGCCCACTAGGGTAGTTCTAGATTTTGGACGCAGAGGAAAAGCATTGATGATGATTGATTTGAGAATTTTTTTCAGGTAGGGCTCTTGTGAGCACGGTGTTTCATAATGTGGAATCCTGAAACACTTGGCAGCATGTTTCCAGTTAGCTCCTATTTCTTAGAATTCATAACGTTTCCTAATTGTCCTTATTTTTGTAGACATATGGGACAGTGGATTTCCAGGTCAGCCTCAAATGCTTCTTTTGTCCAGTGGTGGGTAAAGAGGCATTATCTCCTGATACTAGAAAGGTTTATGTAATGCTGTTGCATATGTTTAAACAGTCTTGATTGTAAAGATGACTAACAACTTCTCCTGTATGTCTGGGTAAGGTGGGTTTTGTTCTCTTAACACAGATTTCCTAACCTTGATCTTCTTGGGTTTTGTATCCAGTATGCATGTCAGCAGGCTTCCCTGGTGGCTCAGTGATAAAGAATTTGCCTGCCAATGCAGGAGAGGTGGATGCCATCTCTGGACGGGGAAGATCCCCTGGAGGAGGAAATGGCAACCCACTCCGGTATTCTTGCTAGGATAATCCTGTCGACAGAGGAGCCTGGTGGGCTGCTGTCCATAGGGTCACACAGAGTCGGACACAGCTGAAGCGACTTAGCATGCATGCATGCATTGGGGAAGGAAATGGCAACCCACTCCAGTATTCTTGCTAGGATAATCCAGTGGACAGAGGAGCCTGGCAGGCTGCACTCTATGGGGGCTCGAAAAGAGTTGGACTCGGCTAAGCACACACACGTTCATATGTCAGCAGTTTATATTTTAATTTTATTCATCTGGACTGGAGGAATATCCTCATCACTGTTACTGTCAGTTTATTGTTCCTGAATTCATGTTCGTGTTATTCAGTGAATTAGCACTGTGCTAATCTACACTCCAGTATTCTTGCCTGGAAAATCCCATGGACAGAGGAGCCTGGTGGGCTATAAGTCCATGGGGTGGAAAGAGTGGGTCATGACTTAACAACTAAACCACCACCGTGAATCTACTTTCTTAGAAAGCAAAGTGTGGGGAGGGGACACCTTTCTTGAAAGTTAGGACTTCAAGTGGAATTTATTGGTAAAGTGGCAATTATTTTTTTTTAATTATGTTTTAGGGTTATCTAGCTTCATAGACGGAGAAGGCAATGGCACCCCACTCTAGTACTCTTGCCTGGAAAATCCCATGGATGGAGGAGCCTGGTGGGCTGCAGTCCATGCAGTCTCGAAGAGTCGGACATGACTGAGCGACTTCACTTTCACTTTTCACTTTCATGCATTGGAGAAGGAAATGGCAACCCACTCCAGTGTTCTTGCCTGGAGAATCCCAGGGACGGGGGAGCCTGGTGGGTTGCCGTCTCTGGGGTCCCACAGAGTCAGACAGGACTGAATCGACTTAGCAGCAGCAGCAGCTTCATAAAATGGACATAGGAAACATTTGTTTGTTTTCTTCAGTTCAGTTCAGTCGTGTTCAACTCTTTGCGACCCCATGAATCGCAGCACACCAGGCCTCCCTGTCCGTCACCAACTCCCAGAGTTCACTCAGACTCACGTCCATCGAGTCAGTGATGCCATCCAGCCATCTCATCTTCTGTCGTCCCCTTCTCTTCCTGCCCTCAATCCCTCCCAGCATCAGAGTCTTTTCCAATGAGTCAGCTCTTCGAATGAGGTGGCCAAAGTACTGGAGTTTCAGCTTTAGCATCATTCCCTCCAAAGAAATCCCAGGGCTGATCTCCTTCAGAATGGACTGGTTGGATCTCCTTGCAGTCCAAGGGACTCTCAAGAGTCTTTTCCAACACTACAGTTCAAAAGCATCAATTCTTCGGCACTCAGCCTTCTTCACAGTCCAACCCTCACATCCATACATGACCACAGGAAAAACCATAGCCTCGACTAGACAGACCTTTGTTGGCAAAGTAATGTCTCTGCTTTTGAATATGCTATGTAGGTTGGTCATAACTTTCCTTCCAAGGAGTAAGCGTCTTTTAATTTCATGGCTGCAGTCACCATCTGCAGTGATTTTGGAGCCCAAAAAAATAAAGTCTGACACTGTTTCCACTGTTTCCCCATCTATTTCCCATGAAGTGATGGGACTGGATGCCATGATCATCGTTTTCTGAATGTTGAGCTTTAAGCCAACTTTTTCACTCTCCACTTTCACTTTCATCTAGAGGCTTTTTAGTTCCTCTTCACTTTCTACCATAAGGGTGGTGTCATCTGCATATCTGAGGTTACTGATGTTTCTCCCAGCAATCTTGATTCCAGCTTGTGCTTCCTGCAGTCCAGCGTTTCTCATGATGTACTCTGCATGTAAGTTAAATAAGCAGGGTGACAATATACAACCTTGACGTACTCCTTTTCCTATTTGGAACCAGTCTGTTGTTCCATGTCCAGTTCTAACTGTTGCTTCCTGACCTGCATACAGATTTCTCAAGAGGCGGGTCAGGTGGTCTGGTATTCCCATCTCTTTCAGAATTTTCCACAGTTTATTGTGATCCACACAGTCAAAGGCTTTGGCGTAGTCAATAAAGCAGAAATAGATGTTTTTCTGGAGCTCTCTTGCTTTTTCCATGATCCAGCGGATGTTGGCAATTTGATCTCTGGTTCCTCTTCCTTTTCTAAAACCAGCTTGAACATCAGGAAGTTCATGGTTCACGTATTGCTGAAGCCTGGCTTGGAGAATTTTGAGCATTACTTTACTAGCGTGTGAGGTGAGTGCAATTGTGTGGTAGTTTGAGCATTCTTGGGCATTGCCTTTCTTTGGGATTGGAATGAAAACTGACCTTTTCCAGTCCTGTTTGTTTTCTTAGTTGTGTGATTTACAACGCAAAATGACACAAGGATGCGCCATGGTGTACTTTGCATAGTTAAGAATACAATATTCATGACCTGATTGGAAGAAAGTGAACTACTTGAGTTGTCTGTCACTGTTAATATTTATTATGGTACGGTTTCTGTGATTGCTTCAAAGTATGATACTGATTGGTGGTACCCATGTGAAGTCAGTTGTGTTTGTAATTGCCGTTTTCTCTTTTTGTGACCAGAACCACCAAAATCGCTGGGATAGTGCAATGAACATTAGTACCTCTCAGAAATTCTGCATGTAGAATAAGTAATTTTTGCAAAATCATTATTTTGTTTAGGGATTTTTTTTTTAGGAACACCTACCCACCCCAATAAACGAATGTGTTTTTCTTTTTGGTGTCAGGCAAGTTAAGAGGCTCGTGTATATGCTTAGCTAGTTAATCCTTAAGGGTTTAGTGAAATAAATGTAATGGTTTTCTGTAAAATGAAGGTGTTGGAGATGATCACCAGGGTTTTTTCAGACTCTATAATTCCAAGTCATAGAATTTTTCTATTCCTGCTATTTTGTTGCTTACTTGGAATGTTGATTCTCTCAGTCGTTGAAACTGGAATCGGTGAGTAGAATCTAGTGGAGCATGGCACACCCATGAAGGCAGAGTGACAGCGTGTCTCATGAATGTTAGCAGTCACGTCACTGGAGTTATTTAGAAGATCCAAAAAGGTCTTTTTCAGAAAGCAGCTACCTGGAAGGGTGTCTGATAGGAAGTGACTGCAGCACAGGAACAATTCTGTGGTCATGTCACTCTATTCAGGCAGTTGTTTGCAATGGTCACTAAGCACAGATTTCAAGACTGTCTCCCTAAGCGATCTCTTCAAACCTGCAACCCTGTAATTTGTCACGTCGTTTTTCTAAAGGCCTTTATTTCATCCTCCTCCACTCCAAGGACCATTAAGAAACATTTTGATTGTGAAGACTTTCCAAATTCTGAATCAGAGTTTGAGTGGAAGACATGTTAAAGCTTCTTAATTCCAGTCGTTTTATTTATTTTGTTTTGTGTATCAGGAGACTGAGACTCAGTGAGTTTCAGTAACTTGCTTAGAGTCAGGTGGAGTAGAACCAGGGCTTGAACACAGACCTGGGGGTTGGGTTGGGGTTAGGGTTCCTATCCATAATCACAATGAGCATAGATAATGTTTATTTTTCCATAGCTAAGCTGATAATAGTTTATCTTTTCAAAAAATATTCCTTGGAGTTACACTAAGGCAAAAATGGTCTTGGCCAAAATTTACATCAGATATGTGAACTTATAAAAATACTTACAGTTTCGTCTTTGCTTCTGTCTTGTCGCCGGAATCTGAGGGAAGAATACTGGGGATCCCAGGGGTATGCTAGGTAGATTCTTGGTTATATAAGTGTAGACATAAGGTTTTTAGTAAACTACTTACATGAAAGGGACCCCTTAGCTGACAGATAACTTGTCTTGAAACAGTTCAGTAAAATGTCTGATTGAATGTGCTCTTGTTTTATATATGAAAACCTGTTGTATATTGGCTAAGGGAAACTGCATCTTAATCATTTTTTGCTGTGCTTTCAATGATTATTTGTGGTTGACGTGTTCTTTTCTCGTTTAGATTGGCATTGATATTTGGCCGCATACATTAGGCTGTGGTAATGTGGTCCATCTATGTTTGGTTTTTTCCCATTGATGAGGTTAATTATATTTGACTTATTTTTCAATCCATTCTTATGAAATAACTGCAGAATATAGATGAATTGTGATGTGAGGGATGAATGCTGTTTGAAGTGTTTTTGTTTAGAAACATAAGCAGACTTGACCTGCACGTGTGAGCATTCTGTCTGTTCCTTTGCTCTCCCTTGCCTGCCACTCACCCCCTTCTCTCTCTCTCCCACCCAGCACCTATATATATTGTCAGAGTTACAGCTGAAGAGTTCTCTTTCTCACAGTGACCTTTGTCCCAACACTGTTTGGGTTACTACCAGAAGTCATCTGTCCCCACTCATGGGGACGTGGGGCTGCATTGAAGATAATATATGTGGTGGGAGATGAGACTGGAGAAGGAGGAAGGAGCCAGAATTTGCAAGATTTAATACGCTGTGCAACTAACGTGACTAAAATTGTCTTCCAGCTGTCACATTCACAGGAAGTGGCTGTTTTGTAGGCATGTTAGCAGTTTCCAACTTACTGGTTACTTTACAAAAACTTAGAATTTGCTCTTAGTAACAAATTATTTATGGAGTGTTGATTGTATACCAGGCAATATACTTTGTGCTTTATAGGAATGATCTTATTTAATTGTCTCCCACATTGAGGAAGGTCCTATGTAACCGGTTACAGAAACGAAGAGATTGGTTCAGGGAAGTCAAGTACAGCCTGATGACAGTGAGTGTGGAGCTGGGCTTGGAGCCGGATGCCTGTGACTGCAGCGCTCTGCTCCGGGTGCAGCAGGAGTGGAACCTGCTGTCAGATCCTATCAGTTTCTTTCAACACGGTCTCTTCTGCTTAGCACTCTGCCTGATCACGTCCCAGGTACTTGGTCAGTATTGACTAAAAGAGGGAATTCGAACTGGAGTCAGAGCAGTGCTTCTTAGATACGATAACTTGAAATAACTTTTTCCCCCATAAAAACTGTTCTGAAAGGTTTTATAGTTTATGATTAGATTCTTAGCAGACCTGTCTGAAATATTTGCCAGGCCTGAGACACAGAATACCAGTGCAGGCCTGCAGACATACTCTAAGTTGGGGTTTCTCAGTTTTTGCTCTGTTGATGCCTTGGGCTGCATTGTATTTTGTTGGGTGGTCTCGGTCAGTCGGGTGCATTGTGGTTTGTGTAGCAGCGTCTCTGGCCTTTCCCCACTAGAAGCTAGTTGTAGTCCTCGCTGTCCTAAAGTGTGACAGCCAGAAATGTCCTCACACATTGCCACGTGTTCCCTAGGGGGGCACTGTCCCCAGGTTGAGAACCACCAGTCTAAATACTGAATGTTACTGACCACGCTGTGCCCATAGCCTGGCCTGCTTTCCCATCCACGGCCCTGCAGTTTGCTCCCTAGAGATGACCTCAGGCTGCAGGCCCAGGCGGCCTACAGGCCCGATCCAGGCAGCTGTAACCTCTTGGGTCAGGGCAGGCTCTTTCCTGACCCTGAAGTGAGATTGGTGTGTCACACTTCTCTGGGGAGCCAGAGTGAGCAGATTCCCTCTGCCCCATCCCTCACGGTTCCATCTCAGGAGTTTGGTGCACTTCTGATCCCCTCCCAAAGCTATCCCACCAGAGTAGGGGGCAGGTAGGAGGAAGAAGCCCAGCTTCTTGGGGATACTCGATTTGCCTAGACTCCCACTTGGGGTGATTTGGAGGGGACAACTTTACAGAAAAACAGCTGCCGCCATCTCTCTGGTGTTTTAGGATGTGATTTTCAGTATAGTCTCTGTCCCCTCTCCTGCTCACACATGCTTCTCTGAAAGAAAAGAATACTCTGTCTTTTGGGAAGCAGAGGTCCTTTGTACCTGAGTCAAATGAAGGCACTGATTCTTAGGAGAAAGCACCTTTTACCTATTGTATAGCCCAATTTTGGTAAGGGATGATCTGAATACTTGGTGGGTGTTGACAACTACATAAGTTCATACTGTCTTTACGGGGCATGGAGAGGTGTAGGATAGAAGTATTATAAAAATCTGGCTAAAGATTTGAAGAAGGATTCAAAGTTAGTATCAATTATAAGAGATCAGTATTTGCAGTATTTACACAAATCAGAGAGCAAAATGCCATCAGCATTCCATGGTTAAACCACACACCTATGCTTGTCAGCAGTGTTTGATCAGGCTTGGGGAAAGATGATTCATTTTCACTAATGAATAAATGCTAATTAAAAACTGGAATCCTTTGGAGTTTGTCGCATTACCAAAGATACAATTTTAATCTCTTCTTCAGCAATAATAGGCAAAGGTGGTGGTGAGGTACAATAGAAAAGGCAAAACTTTGGTATGACTCTTGAAAAGTAATTTGTCAGTATTTTATCAAGTTCTCTGATAATGCATTTACTCATTGACCCAGTAATTGCACTGTTTGGAATCTATAAGAAATGATGAAAAACATAAACTGCGCCAGGATTTCTGCACTGAAATGTCTATCACAGTAATATTGGTAAAATAGTAAAAACCCAGAAACTTTAATATTCAATCATGGGGAAGTGCTGCACATTGAATATAGAACATCCTTGCAAAAAAAATGCCATACAGCCATTAAAAATGATACTTGTAGAAGCACTGGGTTTATAAATTTTTATTTTGTGTAATTTATGTTTTCCAGGTTAACCACAGTTGGCATATAGTCCACAACCAGAAAAAAGAATGCTTAAGATTTTTATAACTTTAGCATAATTTTTTCATAATTTTTTACAAAACCTAAATGAAACAAAATATTGCCATGAACTGGTTCTTCCTTTATCACATAGAAAAGAATTCGGGTAACTTGATGAGATAGTGTCTGTTGTATGTGTGTGTACATTTATGGCTTAGGAAAATAGCGTATTTACTGTCTGATTGCTCTTGCTGTTGTTGCTAAGTTGCTCAGTCGTGTCCGACTCTTCGCGACCCCATGGACTGCAGCCTACCAGGCTCCTCCGCCCATGGGATTTTCCAGGCAAGAGTACTGGAGAGGGGTGCCTTCGCCTTCTCCGCTCTTGCTGTTGCTGCTGCTGCTGAGTCGTGGCAGTCATGTCCGACTCTGTGCGACCCCATAGACGGCAGCCCAACAGGCCCCCCCGTCCCTGGGATTCTCCAGGCAAGAACACTGGAGTGGGTTGCCATTTCTTCTCCAATGCGTGAAAGTGAAGTCGCTCAGTCGTGTCCCGACTCTTAGCAACCCTATGGACTATAGCCTACCAGTCAGGCTCTTGCTGTTCAGTTCAGTTCAGTTCAATCGAGTCGCTCAGTCGTGCCCAACTCTGCGACCCCATGAATCGCAGCACGCCAGGCCTCCCTGTCCATCACCAACTCCCGGAGTTCACTCAGACTCACGTCCATCGAGTCAGTGATGCCATCCAGCCATCTCATCCTCTGTCGTCCCCTTCTTCTCCTGCCCCCAATCCCTCCCAGCATCAGAGTCTTTTCCAGTGAGTCAACTCTTCACATGAGGTGGCCAAAGTACTGGAGTTTCAGCTTTAGTATCATTCCTTCCAAAGAAATCCCAGGGCTGATCTCCTTCAGAATGGCCTGGTTGGATCTCCTTGCAGTCCAAGGGACTCTCAAGATTCTTCTCCAACACCACAGTTCAAAAGCATCAATTTTTCTATGCTCAGCCTTCTCCACAGTCCAACTCTCAAATCCATACATGACCACTGGAAAAACCATAGCCATGACTAGATGGACCTTTGTTGGCAAAGTAATGTCTCTGCTTTTGAATACGCTGTCCAGGTTGGTCATAACTTTGCTTCCAGGGAGTAATCGTCTTAATTTCATGGCTGCAGTCACCATCTGCAGTGATTTTGGAGCCCAAAAAAATAAAGTCTGACACTGTTTCCACTGTTTCCCCATCTGTTTCCCATGAAGTGATGGGACTGGATGCCATGATCATCGTTTTCTGAATGTTGAGCTTTAAGCCAACTTTTTCACTCTCCACTTTCACTTTCATCTAGAGGCTTTTCAGTTCCTCTTCACTTTCTACCATAAGGGTGGTGTCATCTGCATATCTGAGGTTACTGATGTTTCTCCCAGCAATCTTGATTCCAGCTTGTGCTTCCTGCAGTCCAGCGTTTCTCATGATGTACTCTGCATATAAGTTAAATAAGCAGGGTGACAATATACAACCTTGACGTACTCCTTTTCCTATTTGGAACCAGTCTGTTGTTCCATGTCCAGTTCTAACTGTTGCTTCCTGACCTGCATACAGATTTCTCAAGAGGCGGGTCAGGTGGTCTGGTATTCCCATCTCTTTCAGAATTTTCCACAGTTTATTGTGATCCACACAGTCAAAGGCTTTGGCGTAGTCAATAAAGCAGAAATAGATGTTTTTCTGGAGCTCTCTTGCTTTTTCCATGATCCAGCGGATGTTGGCAATTTGATCTCTGGTTCCTCTTCCTTTTCTAAAACCAGCTTGAACATCAGGAAGTTCATGGTTCACGTATTGCTGAAGCCTGGCTTGGAGAATTTTGAGCATTACTTTACTAGCGTGTGAGGTGAGTGCAATTGTGCGGTAGTTTGAGCATTCTTTGGCATTGCCTTTCTTTGGGATTGGAATGAAAACTGACCTTTTCCAGTCCTGTGGCCATGTTTATCATGCTGTTGTATTTTGAAAGGAAGAAAAACTAATTTCTGATCTATTAGGTGGTGTTTTCAGTTGTGAAAACCTGAAAGGTTGAGATGAACCACTTTGTGTGACTTCAGTTTATCAGCAATTTGTAGGGTTCCCCCCCCGCCGAATGATTGTGTGTTGTAGAATGAACACAGTTCTGCGGAAGTATCATCACAGAATGAATGTTGGCAATCCGTCCTATGATTAATATGTCAGACCTGTCAAAATTCTTTCGTCATTTCTATCTGCCAAGTTCGCTCCACTCTTGAAATGAGGCTGTTTTCACATATTCTTGAAATTCAGCAGGAGCTGCTATCAATACTGATACTCCTCTTCCCATGTAGGCTGTCATATTCTCCCTTCTGCATATTATTAGACAGCATGATCCTAATTTTTATTAAGAAGGAATCACTACTCAGGTTTTTTTCATTGTACCTCTGCATGAAGAGTTTGCTCTGTTCTAAAAATAGGCATTAAGCCTTTTGCTCTGTAGTCTTCAGGAGGACTTTCTTTCTCCCCAGTGCTATTATTTTGGGTTTTATTCTGGTGAGTTATTCAGCTATATCTTTTTGTTTTCATTACCTGAGCTCCAGGGTATTTTTGCTGCACTAGTTTGCTGGATAATTCTAAGTGTTCTTCACACCCCTGCTATTTGATTGGCTTTTTGAACAGCTGTCTTGGCTATTGGCTACAAAGTTCTCTGTGCTATGGTTGCACTGAACTTTAAATGGATCTCACTCCTGCCAGGCAGAGAAAATGAAATGTAAGATGTTCAAGTTTGCCATAGTCATTTCCTGCTGCTGCTGCTGCTAAGTCGCTTCAGTCGTGTCCGACTCTGTGCAACCCCATAGATGGCAGCCCACCAGGCTCCCCCGTCCCTGGGATTCTCCAGGCAAGAACACTGGAGTGGGTTGCCATTTCCTTCTCCAACGCATGAAGGTGAAAAGTGAAAGTGAAGTCGCTCAGTCGTGTCCGACTCTTAGCGACCCCATGGACTGCAGCCCACCAGGCTCGTCCGTGGGGCCTTATAAACTTTGCAGCAGTTGCCAGCGTGGAAGTCAAAAGGAGTGGTCTGTTTATGACATCTGACATACGTTGATTTATGAACTTAGTTAAAAGTATTTTTATTAACTATTTGATCCCTTAAATGGGACAGGATAATAGCTCTCAGGGAGACTTAGATGAAGTTGAATTTATGTCATTGTGCTTTAGAGGTAGAAATGACTTATGACCATGTGATTGGAATCAGAATCACTACTTGGATTGTTGCCTTTATTGCACCTGATTCCAAAAGGGTATCTGCAGTGGAGGGTGCTCCAGGCACATGTGTAATAACTGAAATTTGGGGTCTGAGTCCCTGTGGGTTTTTCCCATTCTCTTAGCTGGCTGCACTGCGTGAACTTCAGGGGCCCAGTTTCCTTTTCAGTTCACAGCCCGGAACAGGAACAGACTTAAATAATCTGTTCCCTGCTGCCTTTTCCCTTGGTTCCATCCCGCTTCTTTGTGTGGTCTTCCAAGGATGGGAGTGCCTTTAGCAAGCTGCCACAGGTTTGTCTTAGAGCACCGTCTTTTTGAAATGGAAGAGCTCAGGTCCAGGAGTCTTGGGGGAGAAACATGGACATCTGCGCCAGGTGGGTTCTGTCTGTATTACCTTTACTACAGCACCATCCCCGGCACAGGGTTCCCGTGTTAGCTCCTGAGCGTTACGTGTTGCTCTTGATCCGTGTTGCAGGCTGGCGCAGGGGAAGTTTGAGCTACCTTAAGAGCTCAAGCTTCCCCAGTGTCTTCCATGGAAGCATAAGAGGGCCTGTTGTGTGGAGACGGTGTGGAGGGGACTCAGCAGGTGGCCTCTCTACCTGACCCTGCCTCAGCTGGACCAGCTCTGTTTTTGTCTTGTTGGTGAAATTCTGCATTCTGTTTCAGGAGGTAAATAATATTGCTTACTTTTTTAAAAGTTTGGAATTTATGGTCTTAGATATTAGAATATGCCCTCTGACAAGAGCATGAGATATTTTAGAATCAAAAGCTTAGGACCCTAGAAGCAAAACCAGAGGCATTTAGTGATGATGTCTGACCTGCTTTTGCTCTCATGCACCCCAGGAGTGGAGCTGTCTCATCTTGCCTTGTAGTCACTTCAGTCGTAGGCACTGTCAGGATACTCTTAGAGTCACAAATGCTCTCTTTCAGCCTTTCCTATTTTCCTGTTGGATTTCTCTTAGGGATTGATTCATTTAGCAGATTATTGTAGTGCCTACATGTGCAAGGCCTGGGGAATATAGAGGTGAATAAAGCAGTCCCTAGCTGTAAAAAGTTGATCCAGTTTATAGAACCTTGTGTAAATGGCTCTGACACAAAGAAGGAAATGGCAAGCCCCCTGAGAACAGTGCTGTGGAGTTGAGAGCCCGCAAGAAGGTGAGTGGCAGATGGTGTCCTTGGCCTTAGTCGTTTCAGAGGAGTGTGGGTTGGGGAAGACATTTGGGTTGAGTCACACAGTTGGAAATAACCAGCAGCCAGTTGGAGTAACACTGGGGCTGGGGACGTGACAGCTTTGAGGCCATCTATATAATTGGTGATTTTCTTTTAAGTAACACCTGCTTATCAATACCTAATGTGTGTCGGTTACTGTAGGCACCAAGGGCTTAGCAGTGCCTCACACTGGACACAAGGGCGTCTTCCTGGACATCATCTCTGCCTTCATGAAGCTCAGTCTGGTGAGGAAGACAAGTGCTGAGCAGACAGAGCTTTACAGGCACTGAATCCTGGTTTTCTTTGCTACTGTACATATGGTTTTTGGTATACTCGGTGGCTCATTGGTACACCTTCAGTGTATATTTGTAGAGTGACTCAAATTACTAAAAGAGAAACAGAGGTTGCTATGGGAACACATGAGTGAGGTAGGAGGGAGAGCAGTTAGAGGTTATTAAAGTACAGTGGACAGAGTGGTGGGTTTTGAACTTGGGTCATAGGCTTACCCAGCAGTGCAGTGGTAAAGAACCCGCCTGCCAATGCAGGAGATGCAGGAGACAAGGTTTCTGTCCCTGGGTCAGGAAGATCCCCTGGAGGAGGAAATGGCCACCCACTCCAGTGTTCTTGCCTGGAGAATCCCAGGGACAGAGGAGCTTAGCAGGCTGTAGTCCGTGGCATCGCAAAGACGAGGACTGAGCACACCCGCAGCAGGATGAATTGCAGTGTAAAATTTGAATATTATTGAGAAAGTACAATTCATAGGATTAGCTGGGTGAGGGGCGGAGGGAGGAGTCAGGATTGATACCCAGATTTCAGGCTTGGTCATTTGGGTGAAGTGCTCCGGTGTGATACGGGGACTTCCTGGAGGACGAGCGGTTTGGGAGGTGAGATGGAAGGTGAGTCCGTTTTAGGGTATGATAGGTGTGTGGTGCCGTACAGGACTTTCAGGGTACATTTGTAGCAATAACTGAATGAAATTATGAAAGGACAGGTGGTAAAGAGTAAAAACAAAATGCCATTGAACAAATGCTCGCATGCAAGAACTGGGTAAAACTCAGGAGAGTCCATCTGGTTGTAGAAGCATTGGAAACATTTCAGTGTAGCAAGAAAAAGAAGCTAGGACAGTCTCTTACTGTTTGATCTGATGCTTTGACAATGATAATTTATGGAATGTTAGGAAAAAGATCTTACTTTAAAGCTTTGGGCCTTAAAGATGATCATTCATCTTAACTGTGGTATGTACTATCTATCCTGTACTTAACGCCATTCACTTGTCTTGTCACTGCTTCGTAGCTAGGGGAAGAAATTGTCAAATTAGACTAGGCTGAGAGTATGTAAACTCTTCTGTAATTCCTGGGCAGACAAGCTAAATTGTGCAACTTAAGAGTAGAAATAGGGAAGCCCCACATGTGTAACCTAAAAATTTCATCTAGATCTCTAATATTAGTAGCTTCTCATCCCATTCTGTCTTTTTCGAGTCTTGCTATCATGTGAATTTGTGGAAGAATTGAATTTGCTTGTAGCAGATACAGTGCTCGTGTAAACTTGCTGAGGAACTGCTTTATTTCAAAGAGAAAAAAGAAGTGAGGGGGCGTTTGGAGACTGGAGCGGGGAGCCTCAGAGACCTCCTTGAGTGTGGATCACCACCTTCTCCTCCTCACAAATGGCGCTGCTCTTTGTTCCCTTCCCTACCCACTGCTCTCTGCACATTTATTCAGCGTCCTGGAGTAAACAGGCTCTGTCCTCTTTTCAGCAACAAAGAAGTACCGCTGCTCTTTTTGTTGCCTACCCTGATAGGGAATACAGCAACATACTGGTTAAGGGCTGAACAGTTGTAAAAGCTTTGTATCCAGTGGTTTCAAGAACATGAGGGAAGGGCGACTGTAATTAAATGTGGTTTGGCTGCTGCACTTTTGCTGGAACGGTAGTTGATTCCACTAATTCTTCATGTTTTTCCATCTAAAATTGCATTGGATTCAACCTTTATAAAGAATTTGAGTATTTCCATAAAAGTGGGATGATTTTCTGTTGTTCTCCTTTTAATTTTCAAGGGCTTCCCGGGTGGCTCAGCTGGTAAAGAATCCGCCTGCAATGCGGGAGACCTGGGTTCGATCTCTGGGTTGGGAAGATCCCCTGGAGAAGGGAAAGGCTACCCACTCCAGTATTCTGGCCTGGAGAATTCCATGGACTGTAGTGGCTTTCACTTTTAATTTTAAAGAGTGAATAGTTTCTGTTTGTAGTTGCAGTAATTAATGAATACTCCAAGTATGTACAGATTTCCAGATTCTCCCTTTGTGTCTAATGCCACAAAAAGTTGCTGTGTTTTTTATTTCTTCCATGCACTCGCTATAAGTCTTACCTTTGAAGTGGAGGAAAATATGGTAATAGATTAAAATCTTGGGTAGCATCAAATTTTGGTTTATGAGTCATTAAAAAAATTATTAGAAAAGATTAGATGGCCTTCTTAGAGTTTTGATTAACATAAAACATGTAACCATTGCATGTATAATAAAGTAAAAGAATACCTAAGTTAAAGAAGTCTAAGCTTTTGATGTTGTGTTACCAAAGTCTCAGCTGGAGTAAATACAAAGTGTTTAGAGTCTCTGTGGTTTCTTTGGCAGTTTTGGGAGACTGGGTCAAGCGCTGAACTTTGAAGGTTTAACTTGGCAGCTTAGTTTCGTGAAAATAAACTTGGTGCTTGGCTTGGCCCTGTCAGCCAGTCCTGTTACATTTTACTGTCTTCAAACTTCAGACAGATTCTGTTTAGGTATATAACTAGAGTGCTCCCCGTTTTTTCCTTTACTGTTTAATCAAAAAAATTAATCATCTCAATTGGAATGAAAATCTTCAGCATATGGCATAGACACTGTGGGTGTTGTGAACTCTGTAAGAAGAATCAAGGCTGTTGGTATATTGAATGTATTTGTTCTAAAAATAATTTTGGAAGTTACAAACAGCACCCCGCCCTCCCGCTGCACACAGCCAGATTTAACACTTCTGTTACTCTCTGACTAATGAGGAAATAAAAATATGTTAATATTTAAGCAGTTGAGGAATTTTAATGCTGTTTTGGATTTTGCCTGAAATAACTCATATCCTACTTTTGAAATATTCAGAGGATTTTTAATTAAAAAGAACTCAAATGAATGTGGTTCACTGAGAAAGATCCTAGTCATTGCCTATGGTGGATTCTTTGTATTTGTAATGGTGACAAGTGAATATCTTTTTGATTTAGGATTTAGGTTTATTTTCCAGGACTACAGTGCCTTAACTCATTTAGGCAGAAATTGGATTTGGTGGTGTGTGTTTGTTTGTGTATTAAGAACTTAGCTAAAAATCTGCAGAAAGCCCTACCTTTATCTTTTTTTTTTAATATCCAGGTTTTCGTTGTGGAGAATAGTATAACAAATACTTATTAAGGTCACAGTAAATATACTGATGGAAATAATTGACTTTTTAAAAGTCATACCATTAAATTTACCTATATTTAGTATATGGTAAGACTTGATTTTTATGTGAAACAAAAATGGTACAGATTACCCAAGCAGTGATTATAAATGTCAACTCCCGGATGCCCAAACTTGGCTTTCTCCCAGGTTTTAATTCAGTAGGACTCATAATTCGATAAATTGCACTGTGTTAGGAGACATGCTAAAATTAAAAATACCGAGTGGAAAGATTCTGAAATTCTAGTTCTTTTTAACCCCTTTATTGTAGGTCAGAAATTAAAGCTTACACATATATTTTAAGTTTGCTGCTGCTAAGGAATCCAGTGGTCATGTATGGATGTGAGAGTTGGACTGTGAAGAAGGCTGAGTGCCGAAGAATTGATGCTTTTGAACTGTGGTGTTGGAGAAGACTCTTGAGAGTCCCTTGGACTGCAAGGAGATCCAACCAGGCCATTCTGAAGGAGATCAGCCCTGGGATTTCTTTGGAGGGAATGATCCTGAAGCTGAAACTCCAGTACTTTGGCCACCTCATGTGAAGAGTTGACTCATTGGCAAAGACTCTGATGCTGGGAGGGATTGGGGGCAGGAGGAGAAGGGGACGACAGAGGATGAGATGGCTGGATGGCATCATTGACTCGATGGACATGAGTCTGAGTGAACTCCAGGAGTCGGTGATGGACAGGGAGGCCCAGCATGCTGCGATTCATGGGGTCGCAAAGACTCGGACACGACTGAGTGACTGGACTGAACTGAAGTCACTTCAGTCGTGTCAGACTCTGTGTGACACCATAGATGGCAGCCCACCAGGCTCCCCCGTCCCTGGGATTCTCCAGGCAAGAACACTGGAG
The DNA here is from genome assembly GCF_029378745.1 of Bos indicus. Taxonomy (NCBI): domain Eukaryota; kingdom Metazoa; phylum Chordata; class Mammalia; order Artiodactyla; family Bovidae; genus Bos; species Bos indicus. Next base: position 9,300,287 of record NC_091773.1, on the reverse strand, counting down.
TGGGTTGCCATTTCCTTCTCCAATGCATGAAAGTGAAAAGTGAAAGTAAAAGTGAAGTCGTGTATGACTCTGCGACTCCATGGACTGCAGCCAGCCAGGCTCCTCCATCCATGGGATTTTCCAGGCAAGAGTACTGGAGTGGGGTGCCATTGCCTTCTCCATATCTTAAGTTTAAAAGTCTGAAATCATCCAGTATCAGATTGCCATAATCCCAAAACGGGTGCTTTAATCTGTCAAGGGGAGAATTAACTGGACTTGCCCCTCTGTATGCCCACACTGTAATAAGGCAAAGGATTCACACCTTATTTTTATAAAATAAAAATGGGCCGTAGCTTCAAAACTGGGACTTGCTTTACATATAGATTTGCTGCTGGAATTTTGTGAAAGTTTATATATAAATGTTTTTGTTATTTTCTTTGGTAATTTTGGGAGTATTTTGTTGTCACAGTAGGTAAGAAAACTTTTAAGACAGCAGTCATCTCTTGGCTGTGATTTTGTAAAGTGATGAGGTTCTGTCTCCCTTTTTCCAGTGGCTGAGCTCCATATAGCTCTTGTTCACTCTCTGGTATACTGGAATTCACCAGTAACTTATCATGGGGGCAATCTAACAGCCTAATAAAATTTCTCATTCTTCCTTTCATGGTGTTCTTGTACCCTTAGGGACATTTTAGAGCTCAGAGTAACCTATAATAGGAAAAGAAGATAATTTTTGGAAGTGGGAAAAGTGAAAGTGAAAGTCACTCAGTCATGTCCGACTCTTTGTAACCCCATGGACTAAACAGTTCATGGAATTCTCCAGGCCAGAATACTGGAGTGGGTAGCTGTTCCCTTCTCCAGGTGATCTTTCGAACCCAGGTCTCCCACATTGCAGGCACATTCTGTCCCAGCTGATGCACAAGGAAAGCCCATATGTTGGAATATGACATTTTATAATATGACAGGTTCTCAGGCAGGGTGTCACTTCTCCATTCTCTACTGTCTGACTTGAATTTTATACCGTGGAGAGCTGTGGTGGCAATAGTGTCATCTTTGGGTAGCTGCATAATATTTTGACTGTGTTTCTCTAGTCAATATTAAACAGTGCATATTATTTAAAAAATTAAAGAAAAAACCATCTCAGGAAGACAGTATCGTATAGAAACTGTTAAGAGCACAGACTCTTAAGGGGGTCCACCACTTCGAGTTGTGTGACCTTGGACAGATTACTTTCATCTTTTTGATTTTCCTATTTATAACCTATAGATGTTGATATCTACCTCATACAGTTATAAGCGTTAAGGAAGATAAAATTTAGAATGTAGTAGATAAATATTTGTTGAATGTGTTCTGAGGGAATCAGACTGACAGGGAGTAAATGAGAACAGGATGTTCCTGAGATAGATTGGGTTAGGTCTTCTGGTTTTCTGCTGTGCTTTGCACTGTATCCCTGCAAGCAGAATCTGTGCCCTAGGGACCTTGCGTTTACTGTTTGATGTTCTATTGTTGACCAGGACTGCTGTAATAAAATACCACAAACTGAGTGACTTTGAACAGAGAATGTATTGGCGCACGGTTCTGGAGGTCAGTCTGAAATCAGGGTTGATTCCTTCCAAGGGCTGTGAGGGAAGGTGTGTTCCGGGTCTCTCTACCTGGCTTGTGTTCATAGATGGCCAATTGCATGTGCATGTGGAGCTCCCCCTGCATGCACATCTGTCTAAAATTCCCCCTTTTATAAGGATACCAGTTGTGTTGGATTAGGGCCCCCGCTAATGACTTCATCCTAACTGAATTACCTCTTATTCTAAATAAGGTTTCATTCTGAGGCCCTGAGAGGACTTGAGCATATGAGTTTTGCAGGGGATGCAGTGCAATCCATAATAGCTCTATGAGACATGAAAGTGAAATGATTTCTTTTACTTAACAGTATTTCTGTGTTTTAAAGCATGCTTATTTTTTAAACTTTGATGTAAACTGATGGCATAGTCACTTTTTCTTGTACTGAAACCAAATATTCATTTACTTAAAGAGAAGTATATCTAGCACAAGAAGAAAATTGGTAGAAATGAACAAAAATTCTTCTCATGCTTCAGTTATTTGGTATGCTACTAAATTCTCTTGGAGAAGGAAAATGGCAACCCACTCCTATACTCTTGTGTAGGAAATCCCATGGACAGAAGAACCTGGCAGGCTACAGTCCATGGAGTTGTAAGAGTTGGACACAATTTAGTGACTAAACCACCACTGCCACTAAATTCTCTGGAGCCTGACTTAAGTCATTTTAGCATTTGAACTGATTTCAGGAATGGTACATACCTAATATTTAAGCAAATACAAAATTTACTGATCTACACATTCTATGAAATCTTACTTGTTTTAGTTTCTCTAAGCTGCAATAACAAGATACCATAAGCTGAATGGCTTAAGACAGCAAAGTATTGTCACAGTTCAGGCAGCTAGAAGTCTGAAATCAAGGTGTGGCCAGGGCCATGCTCCCCACGGAGTTCTAGGGAAGGATCCTGGCTTGCCTCTTCCGGCACTAGTGGCTGCTGCAAGCCTTAGAGTGCCTTGGTTTGTAGCAGCAGAACGTGCGTGTCTTTCCTATCTTCACGCGGCCTTCTTCCTAGTGTCTGCCATATCTTTCTCTTTGTGAGGGACCAGTCTTTGGATTAAGGACCCACCCTAATCGAGGATGAGCTCCTTTTAATTTGATGCCCTGTGCAAAAACTCTGTTTCCAAGTAAGGCCCCTGTCACAGGTACTGAGGCTAGGACTCCAGCACATCTTTTTTGGGCACACAGTTCAACCTGCAGCATTTGTCTGTTACTTTAAAAAATTAGCTTCATTTAATTTCTCTAATCTTCCAAGTATTCCTGACTAGAAAATGGACACCTTTGTTATCATAAATTAATGTTCTTGAGCCTCATTATTCTGAGCCCTCCCACTGTCTTGTCAGGCTGCTCCCTTGGTTTTCCAGGTACAGAATTCTGCTTCCCTTTCAACTCTGTCCTGCTTCAGTAGTTTGTTGCAAAGATGCCTTTCTTTCTTTCTTTTTAAGGTGCCTTTTTCTCATACTTTCTTGACCATCTCAGTGTTATGAGTTATGTTTGAAATTGTCAGACCTACTATTTTAGAATTTACAATGGATTTCAAGTCCAGGAGCGTTTTGTAATTGGAATGTCTGTTATCTTACTACTGAATGCATCTGATCTGTACTACTTTTTGTGAAGATAGGATATTCTATATAGATAGAATGGTATGAGCAAATGCGTGGAAATGAAGAAGTTTGGGGATTGATTTTAAGAACTGTGAATAGTCACAGTTTTTATTTGGGAAACAAGGCTGAAAAGGTAGAGATTATATCCAGGTTCACCTCCAAGACCAGCCTGTCAATGAAGTATAAGTAAATTGGGGAGATCTTTATTTTGGACTTCCTGGTGGCTCGGACAGTAAAGCATCTGTCTACAATGCGGGAGACCTGGGTTCGATCCCTGGGTCGGGAAGAATCCCTGGAGAAGGAAATGGCAACCCACTCCAGTACTCTTGCCTAGAGAATCCCACGGACGGAGGAGCCTGGTGTCCATGGGGTCGCAAAGAGTCGGACACGACTGAGCAACTTCACTTGATTTTGGTAAACTGACTGACTTCACTTTTTAAATCTTTAAATAAATGTGTGTGTGTAGCTAAAATAAACTATTAAATTTATCATATATATTTTGTAAAATAAGTGATTTGGGTTTTTGTAGGTATGCTCTGAATGAACCATCTTATAATTTGCCTAATGTGGAAAAGTGTATTCCCATTATATTCTCAATGTTTCTGACATACAATGAAATGTCTTGTACTCATATTCTTTCTGTGTTAATTTTCTTTTATATGAGTTGCACAGCCTTTCAAAGGCATCTGGAAATGTCAGTTTTTTTTTTTTTTTAAACTTTCACAAATTGGAAATGTCACATTCAGACAACTTCTTAGGAGAAATAAAAGGCTTTTACTGTGAGTCAAGGTTCAACATTCGTCTGATTTTGGTTCATGGTGTTTTGTTTACCAAGAACCAACTTTCTTGTTACCTGCATGGCACGTTAATTTAGAAGGGAAGTATCAAAGCATATGTGTCCTTGTTAAATAGTAGTTTACATCCCTGGTCTTTTCTGTACCTTCCACAATACCTTGTGTAGTACTTTCCACATAATTGGTATTCATAAATATTTGTTTTGCAGTAGAGTTGGAATGTCACATGCTTTTAGAATTAGAAGGAATCTTTGGTTACTTAACCTAACCTCTAGTTTGAATCTGGACAGCAGCTGACAGATAATCCTATCTGAAAGCGCTCAGGGAGTTCTATAATATTTTGACTACTTCTGTTGAGCTTCTGTCCTCTGAGGGGATCACAGACCAGTCCTTTTTTACATGATGTCCTTTAAATATTTGGGTAATACCTGATATTTTGACATTTATTACCTGATACATTCTGTGCTAAACATTTTTTTAAACTAAAAGAATGAAGATTTTGTTAAGCATTATGAGTTGCATTTAGTAGCCTTCAAACATACTATACTACAGTCCGTCTACAGTTAAGTCAAATCCAACAGCAATTCATTTTTGCAGAATCCATGAAATAGGGCAGAATTCCTTTTGGTTAACAGTAAGATACTTACTTAGCTCTTACAGACCGATGATACACTACACTCCACTTCTGACCACTGATACGTGATGAAGAGCATCCAGAGAATTATATAGAAAGGATTTGCTTTCAGAAGATATTAAATATGAAAGCAGCAAATAAAAATGATACAGATTTATACAAATACAGTGTGACAACTAGAAATTTTGAATTGTATCTTTCTTTGGAAAACACACATCTTATATTTCTGGCACTTAACATGGAGTAGAGGCTTTATAAACCTCTTTTGATTGGTTGACTAGACATGAAACAGTTACAGTGTTTTTTGAATGTCTTCAAAGACTTCCTTAGATGTGAAACTTGTGTTAAATTGTATCTATTAGTAGAATAAAACCAGTGCTCAATTACTGATTTTTTAGAAGAAGTCTTGTTTTTATCCTATTTTCAACACCACATGCCAAACAAAGTGTGGGGTTTTCTTCAGGAGTAGTTTTTTTCCTTCCAGTCTTTAATAGAACTTGGATTTTGCAATTATTTCACTCTAATCAATTATTTTTATCCTTCATTATTTACTAAATATTGTAGAACGTAGTCTAATTATGTATTTCAGATAGAAGACTTGTATCTTACTAAAAACTAATTAAGATGGTAATGAAATGTATTACTAGGTCCTTTTAAGGGATATTTCATATTATCCATCATTTTATTTTTAATAAGAACCTATAATCATTGTAAACTATGTGATTAGTCTCTTTATTTTTTCCCACATCAAATGTAGAGTCTGTAGAATAGTATTTTTCATTCTGGATATTCTGAAACTGCCACTGTTTTATTTTTGGTTAAAATAGTTAACACATCTTGAAATTTTAATTTATATTACTGTAAAATATGAAATTTTTCACTTTCATGTGTTTTTTAAAAATGCTCTTAATTTCTTTTTCTGCTCTTTCCTTGTTCTGAGAGTATTTCTTTTTTTTCCTGTTTTTTGGAGTTCTTATTTCTTTAATCTATGTAAATTGGTACTTTTATAGAAGGCATGCAATTTGGAAGACTCTCCTTTGTTTTCTCTGTCACTATTCTTTTTATAGTTTTCTTCCTATCTCTTTAAATGTCTTCCCTTTCACTTCCTTCGCTGCTAGTCATTCCTTAAATGCTTGCTTTCCCCAGAATTCTCTTAATTCCATCCTGTGTTTCTTTGTTGACTTCAGCTAGTTAAACTAGTTGCTTTTGCTATCGTTTATATGCTTTTGGTTCTTAAATTTTTATTTCTAATCTAAATCATTTGCCTGCTACAAGATGTCCCACTTTTAGGTTTGTAACCTCAAATTTAACATGAGCAGAATAAAATTTATTCTCTTTCTGATAGCCTCCTCCCACCCCCAAACTTATCTTCCTCTGTCCCTTATTAGACACCACCATCCAGTCACTTGTTCAGACTATCCTGTCTGTTACTTTTGACTCCTCTCTCTTTGTACCTTCTACTTTGAGTTGATTTCCACGTCAGCTTCCTACAAGTTTGTCTAGCCATTTCTGTCATGCTGCAGAACTTTATGATTTGTTTGGAAATTAAAACTCTTATTCTTGACATCTGGCTCTCCACATCTGGAATGATCCTCCCTTTTTTGCTGAATTCCTGCTGCTGCTTTTTAAGACTTAGTTTAGTCATTACTTTTTGCAGGAAGGTTAGGGTCACTCTGCTGTTCTCCGATAGCAGTCTCTTCTGTCATGGCTGTTACCCCATCGAGTTACAATTCTCTTTGTATATGATTATCTTGTCCTGTCAGACTGTGAGCTACTGAAAGCCAGGGAGAGAGAATTTATCTTTGACCATTACATAATTCTTCCCTGAAAACATATTAATTGTGCAGAGTAATTGCCAACATAATTAGTCAAGAACATGGTGTGGATTCAAGAGGAAAATTCTCACATGCTTTTTTTTTTTTTTAATTACACATGGAGAAAATGTGATTCCTTTTGTAATTCTTAACAGTACTACTGACATTATCACAGAGGACATTTAGTCAGTATTTTGTCTGTTAAAAGGAAAATCACCTGCTATTTCAGTTTCAGTTCTGCCTCATCTAATTTCTTACCTCCAGAGACCAGGACACTGGAATGCTGTGTGCTCCTGTCCAGGACCACCCCAGGCACATTGAAGGAGGGTCTGTGGTGCAGAGTCCAGCCATGCAGTCTGGTCTTAGAAGTGGACGTGAACTTTTGTGTTGTGTCCCAGTGGTGGTGGAGACAGAGGTGTCAGTACTTTGCTTTCCTGTTTGCAGCTCTGGTTTCTGTGTCATTCAGTGGATCCTTTCTTATTTGCTTTGCCACCTAAGCCAATGTCAGATGAAATGAATAGAGCATTGTATTTCCGTATTTTAATTTTTGTGGAGTTTTTTTTCCCCCTGTATGATGATTCCAAAAGGTTTTCAAATGTGGTCTTAACAGAATTACATTTTCTAAAAACCATGCCTATTGTATATTTTATTGCTCAGGTTAACTCTGCTGAGTAATATTTTTTTACAGTTAAGTATGGTAGAATACAGTAAAGTCTAGGTATAAATCTATAAATTGACTATTTGTAAGTAAACAATACCTTTTGTTTTTCTTTAAAATTGTGATAGTGGGGAAAAATGTGTTAAGTATAGACTGATCAATCACAAGTTGACTCAGAAGAAGAAAAGCTGTTTTTTTTCCTACAGACACTATTTCAGAATAGTTTTGTAATGTATACAGACTTTTGTCTATGTTATACCTTTTCCAGAGGCAAGTATTGCAATGCAGTGGAAAAACCATCTTTTAAAAAAGAATTGGAGCTTTAATTTCATTTAATGCCTTTGTTGTCCTCTTTTCCATGAAGTTTATGTGCCTGGGAATAAAAAACAAGTAGTGAAATTGAGAATGAGAAGAAAGATGGTTTAGAATTGCTTACGGAAAGAGTCATGTAATAAAATACTCCTCTAATGGATTAGAATCCTTTTAAAAGGAGCACTGTCCTGAAGATAAGATTATTTTGTTCCCATTTTTCTTTGAGTGCTATCTAATTATTCAGCAGCCCTTTTCGATGCTTCCTGTGTGCCATCTCCTAGGTTCCTTCCTTTCTAAGCTCTGGGTCATTAGAGCACATTTGGGGTTTTCCGTGTGCCGTCCCCCATAGTGAAGCTTGCATAGTTCCATCTGCCTGTAATTGTCCTCCGCTGTCTCCAGTTTCCTCATAGTCCTACTCGTTCTTCAGGGGGAGCCCTCAGCTCAACTCCCATGCCCTTCATAAAACCTTCTTTCATGTGAGCTAGGAGTGCTTTCTCTCTTCTCTCAACCTCTGTGGCCCTGTAGCCATGTGGTCCATTTGACATTAGATAGCTCTTGTCCTCCAGTGTTGTCCAAATCTTGTTTTCAATTGTTATTTATTTTCTAATTGGAGGAAAATTGCTTTACAATATTGTGCTGGTTTCTGCTGTACAGCAGTGTGAATCAGTCATAATTATATACGGGACCCCTCCATCTTGAGCCTCTCTCTAAATTTCAATTTTTAAACCTTTGTCTTTTCAAGTAGTTAGTTACCTTTTTGACTCTCTGTAGTTCTTAGCACAGTGCCTTGTACCCAAGTTGAAGTGCAGGAGTAACACCCATATTACAGGCTTTATAAGTAGTGTATGTGTATGTGAGTGGTACATGCAAATTTACATGTTAAGTGTTAGTTACTTGGGAGGGATGTATGAATATGACTGTAATATTACTGTCTTTTAATGGTGTGAAGTTAGTGTCTTGTTCTGACACTAACTGAATGAGTAGCTTTTAATTTCAACCTTGAAGAGAGTATATGTGATGCAGAGTCTTTTCAAGGGTTTTGGATACCACAGAGCTAGAGGTCTTGAAGTAATGAATTTTTTAAATCTTCTAATAGAAAAACATGCTCTCTCTTTTCAACTTGATTACTGATAGCTTCTGCCAGGTCTAAAAATAAAACATGAATTGTTTAAAGTGATTCAGTTGACATTGTCAGCTATTCATTGGAAAAATTATATGGTTCTGGCATTTATTTAATATTTTGTGGTGGACAGTTTTCTTATCATTTTGATTTATGTAGTGCATATCAGCAGATACTAAATTTATTTTATCAGTGAACCTTGGATCCACATTCGTTAAGTGAAGGAGCATTTTTTGTGAATGTCTGTTATATTCCAGGCATGCAACAAAGAACAAAATATATGGACTTTATTGATATGACTCATTCAGGTAGGAAAGACAAATGTGTGTATAAATAAGTAAAATAATTTGTTTTAGGTGCAATAATAGAAATACCATAAGGACGAGAATCCAGTAATCATAGCTATTCCAATTTAAAAATATGAGATTTAGTAAGCCCTAAATATACCAGCAAATTCCTAATGTATTATGCATAAGAATTATAAACCAAGATAACATAATTGCTGTGTAGAAGATATAGATAGTATGATTTTTTTCCTTTAACAGATCGAGAGACAAACCTAATACAGTTGTTTTCCATCAGAGGATCTAAGCATTCTTCAACTTCAGTGACAGTGATAGTAACTTACTATTTTGTTTTAGAGGATAGCTTTTTCCCAGATATCCAGTGCTATGGTGATGTTTAATAATAAACACTAATTGTTCAATTATTAGTAATTTAGTAATAGAGACATTAATATTTCCAGTTAGATTTAAATTATCATTGGGTAATATAGTTAGTTGAAAGTATAGCTTATTTTAAAGGGGCTCTTAATTATCCAAACCCCCAGACTTACAGAGCTGCATTAGGAAAGCGAATGTCATTACAAACAGCAGTATTCAGTGGGGACAACCCACGAAGCCGAATTCTCCCAGCACCTCAGAGTGCTCATGCACCTGGCCAGCGCTTATGTCAGCTCAGCTGCGAGGCTTTCTGTGCAGTTGCTGAGTGCCTGTTGGCTCGGGTTAGAAGTTATTCGTAACACCTCACCATCAGAGAAAGAGGATTCTAGAGGCCTGTATATCTCACACCTGTCTGCGGGGAGAACTAGATGACACTGGTGAAGTTGCATGTCTTGGGTGTCTCTAAAGAAGAAATGGTTAATTTAGGAGTATGCAGAATTTACTAAAATAAATGTGTGTGTGTGTAGTGTTTTTTAAAATGGCTTCTATATTCCAGGCAGTTTTTTTTTTTTTTTTTTTAAGTACTCCTAACCCTGAGAGATTGGCAGAAGGATTTTTCTGTTTCCTGACTAAGGCTCAGAGAGCATTATTGAACAGATTGCCCCAAGAGCCTGTCTGCACACTACTATAATACACAGCTTGGCATCCTTCTTGGTCATAATTTTTCCTTCCAGCTATGCCCCAGTTCAGTTTTTCCATAGTTCAGTTACCCACTTGAGATTTCCTATTTCTTCTACTATATCGTAAGTCGAGTTCTGAATTCCATATGCTACAGGAGGAGAATAGTGAATTACCTTCTCCTTTATGTGTTAGAAGTAAATTTAAAGGAAGTTACTGCTTAGACTTGCCAGTTGCTGGAACTTCTCTATGCTACACTTAGCCCCCTTTTTCCTTTGGAAAAGAGAAAGTTGGGAAGAGGTCTAGAAGTGAGGAGTTTGTTGGGAGGGATGGGAAGCTAGGATGAGGAAGAACTAAAAGCTTTAAGGAAAAAAATAGAAAATAGGTTTATTTTCTTATTCAAACTGTATAAAAATCTATCGTTAGTAAACTAGCAATGCAGTAGTTTAATCAAAAATCTGTTTAAGCTATTTGGCCTTGCTTGCAGAATTCGATACAGATATTATCAAGTTCTTGATAGCTTTATGTTTGATGTCAACAAGTAGATATGTTACAGTATACTAGTACCCTCTGCTAATTTAATTACAAGTAAAGTGAACTAGGCACTTCCTGAACAGGAGGTAAAAGAGCTGAAAGAGCGACTAGAAACTCGTCTCTTGCAACATGAAGGACTATGTTCAGGTACCTGCAGCTGAACTCGAAAAGCCTTATGAACTGACTTCGACAGGGGAGTCCCCCACACTTCTGTGCCTGAGTAGGTCCAGTGCTTTCATTTTACTTGTTCTTGTGATGTTGATAAACACAGTATTCTCTTATTTAAAATAGCCTATAGAGTTCTCTCTTTTGTGATTACAATTACCACTCACTTTCACCTCATATTACTTTCAGTGTTATCATTTTATAGAAACCTGAGTAAATTGAAGCTTTTAAACCTCGTTTCAGCTATCTCTCTTGATTGGTTGGTTTTCATGTATGGTAAGAGGTCAGGAAGTTGTTTTTGTTTGGACTTCCTGGAGAAACGCACTGTGACTGTGTATCTCCCTCCGTGGCAGGGCACTCCTCGTCTCTCAGACTCGTTCCTGCAGTCGTGTCTGTTGGGCATGGTTTGTGGAGAGCTAAAATGTTTAAAGGAGTTTGGAAAGTGTCCAGTCCTTGAGTTTTGTTGTTGCTTAGTCGCTCAGTCGTGTCTGACTCTTTGTGACCCCATGGGCTGCAGTTTAGTATGGCAGTTAGCCTGTAAAGTCATCGTGTCTGATTGGCATCTCTGCTCGTCTGTATGTACCAGCTGTACGATATGGGGTATGGGACAAATGGGACTCCCTTAGCTCCTTTGCTCCTTTGTCAAACAAAGCTGCTGCTAACCCTCTCAGAGTTGCTGTAGGAGTGCATGAGTAATGCTGTCAAGTCCTTAGTGTAGTGCGGCACACATCATGTTCAGAAAAAAGCAGCTATCCCCTTGGACTCGGGTCTTGTTATTGAACGCTTGTTGTGAACCACATAGAGAATTTGTTGGAGGTTTAGATGATGAATTCTCAGCAAAGGTTTTCACACTGTTGGGGATACTGTCTCAGGGCCCTCACGCACCTCGGTTACCCTGATCGTAGTTCTTTTGTTTTTGTTTAGTCACTCAGTCTTGTCCGACTCTTTTGCAACCCTGTGGGCTATAACTTGGCAAGTTCCTCTGTCCTCCACTTATATATAGCATTAGTAATAATAACTACCGATCTGTTGGATGCTTACCCAATGTTACACCCTTAATAAGAACTTTACGTATAATTTTATTTCATTTTCCCAATAAATATGAAGAAGGTGTTACTACACTGAAGAGGAAACATAGGTAAGATAAGAGAAAATAATGTGCCTGCCTAACTGGACAGTAAAAGATGTTGGGTTCACCTCAGACCTGTCTGACTCCAGAGCCTCTGCCCTTTAACCCCCTATTGAGCATTTTGTCATTTTTCTCATCTGTCTCCTCTAATAGACCCTATGCTTCTTCAAAGTGAGAATTGGATATTACGTGTATTTCGAAGTCCCCATTTTTTGTAAGCTTTTTTAAAACTAAAAACAGTGTATAATATCAGAAAGTGTCAATGTAAATGAGACTTAATACCTCATTAAGAATTCTTAGCCTATTGAAAATTACATAATTTATCATTCTCACAGGAAACTTGAAGCTTGGGTTTCAGTTCCATTGCCAGTCTCTTTGCCATAATAGCATTTGAATTTTCTATATTTGGCCTTGCATTAGTGTAGCAAAGTATTCCTGCTAATCTTCTTATCAAGTTATAACCTTCTTTCATCATTGCAGTACCCAGCTCAGTGCCTTGTGTAAGTTAATCACTTGATATATATTTGGTTTTAATTGATTTCTGTGTATTAACATCCATCTGAAGTGTTTTTATATTAGGTGTGACTGACACAGGAATAGGACTTCCGCTTCCTTTGCTTTTACCCTTGCTTTTCTTTATAATAATCAGGCCTGTGTTTTGCTTTTGGACTTTAAAAATAGTTCAGATATTTTGGAGTTAGTGTGAAAAAAAAAATCCCCTAATGGACTCTGGAATTTTTTTCTCCTTTTAAAGTAGAAAACATCCTGAACAGTAGACAGCATTTTATATTATCTGCATGTGGTGCCTAAATATATGCTGTTGAATTATTCACTATTTTTTATGACCGTTTATAAACTCAAGGGCAGAGATCTTGACTCTTATACTCTCCTGTGTCTGTGGCATCTGATGTGGTGTTCGGGAAGTAGTATGTGCAGATGAAACATCTGCGTGCTGATTCATTTGACCACTGGTATCAGCGCTTTCGTGGAAAGAGCATGACGTTTCAGAGTTAGGCGTTGGATTCTCGCCTAGCCATTGCTGCTGAGTAGATTACTTGGTCAGTTCTTCTACAATTTCTTGTAAAGTGGTAGTGATAACAATATCTCACTGATTTGCTGGAAATGTTAAGTAATGTATGTGCATTACTTTATAATCACCAAAATTGCTGTACATGTCTTAATTCTGTCTTGTTTTATCAGCATAATGACTCCACTCTACTGCAAATCTGGACTCAGTCTTACATGTTTTGTCGTGTTGGGCACTCACTTGACATGATACTGCTGCCTGCGTGAGTTATGTGTGCTTCATGAGCAAAGTGAGATCTGGAGAAGTTGTCTGTTGAATAACATTGCTCAATGAGATGGTAGACGTCTGCTTAGGTCTGAGTTCCCTTAACTTCTAGCTTGTGTTCTCTCATGCCGTGATTTGGTTTCTACATGCATACGCGTGCACACTTGGCCACAGACACACATAGCCCAGTTTCATAAATCATGGAAATGGTTGTCTAGTGGCTCCAGACCAACATTCCCGTTACGTTATTAGTTTGTAGGACAAGAAAACAGATCCCTCCTCCTCCTCACAGAGTTCTTTCCAGTGAGATGATGTGCTTTCCCTCAAGGTCACACGGCCCCTTAAATGAAAGAATTGGCGTGAACCCAGGTCTCCTCATCCAAATGCATGACTTTTTCCTAGATGCCAGCAACGGAAAATGTACAGAGCAGTCTTTGAGCAGTTTTTGAAATTCCTGGACTTTCCCTTGAGGTTGATTCTCTCTCTGTTGTGGCTTCTTTATATAATTCATCATGTAGATAGAGGTGTTAACTGTTTTCACCAGCAGCTACTAGTAGTGAACTCCCATTTTGAGACCATTGTGGCTGGAACTGAGTGGATTGAGCCTGGCAAGAAAAGTGGGGTTTGGGAGGAGGTGTAGGTAGGGAATGATGCAGAGAGTAGTAGAAGATGAGATCAGAAAGGAAGTGAGGTGGGGGTACCAATTACGTATATACTTTATAGGGTGAATTTGGTAGTCATGTATGCATGTACACACACACACGCTCCAGAACAGTTCAGTTCAAAACTCTGGAATAATTCATTACAATGTTCATTTTGACCTGGTGTCTTTGGAAAGGGGAGGAGAAATTTGACTTTTTCATTTCTTACTTAATAATTGAATTTGCATACCCATTTCTGTTTCTGGCTGTTTGAACTTTTCCCCTTTATTTGCAATAACCCATAAATACTCAGAACTTGAACTTTTAGATCACTTTACAATATGATTAATTGCCGTACTTTGTGATTTTATTCTTTTTTGAACAGGAGTGTGTTGCTGCTGTTCTGCTCTGCGTCCTCGCTACAAACGCCTGGTGGACAACATATTCCCAGAAGATCCAAAAGTAATTTGATCTACATCTCCTGATCCTTCTCTTTGCTGACCCATCCTTCCCCCTGCTGATCTCCCTAAGGTTTCCCTGATTTCATTTCTCTACTTTTACTCCCAAGTCTCATCATGTACACTGCTATGTTTATACTTCTCTTTTTTTAACCTTGAAACGATCCGTGCTTGCTTGACTGGTTTTCAGATTCTTTTCTTAGATTAGGCATATATTCAGAATGATGGACAGGTGATGTTCTTAGTGTGTATAGTTCCTAAATTTATGACCTAGTCTCAGATTATCTACAAAATGCCAAGAACACAGCTGTGAATACAGACATGGCCTTCTGCTCTCACCAAGTAAATTGGCAACTGCAATATGTGAAAGAATGCTGTGATAGAGAAGTGACGTACAGTGTACTGCTCGAGTAGGTGGGAATGATACCTGATCTGGACTTGGAAGAAGGAATGCCTGAAGGAGTGAAATCCAGGCTAAGATCCAAAGAAGAAAAAGGGTTGGCCACACAGTTTTCAGAAGAGAATTGAGAAGTAAAGGGAGAATATTCCAGGCAGAGTTTGTTCTCTTTTTACTTAAGTGCTTTTTAATTTTTTATAAAAATTACTTTTTTATGGAAGACTACAGGCTTCAAAGCAGCTGTGTTTGATTGATTTTATTTGACACTGTCTTAACTTTTCTAGAGAACTTCCCTGGTGGCTCAGACAGTAAAGCATCTGCCTACAGTGTGGGAGACCCGGGTTCAGTCCCTGGGTTGGGAAGATCTGGAGAAGGAAATGGCAACCCACTCCAGTGTTCTTGCCTGGAAAATCCCATAGACAGAGGAGCCTCGTAGGCTACAGTCCATAGGGTCACAAAGAGTCGGACATGACTGAGGGACTTCACTAACTTTTCTAAGACTCCTTTAGTCTAGTGTTAAATAGATAGGAATAAAAAAATGTTATATGGGTTTGAATTCCAGAGGTTGCTTTATTTTAAAAGGTAGTCAACTGTAGAAACTTTTTTGTTATCTTAACAATTTATGAGCTATATCTTGTTTTTAATCAAATCTGATTTAAGGAACTATATAAAGGCTAATCTGTTTTACTGAGGCTAATCAGTTAAATATATTGGCTGCCAGATATCCTGGATAATTCATAGCATATAAGTAACTCTAAGATACGGTACCTGCCTTAAGCTTTCCATCCATTGATATAAAGTGAAAGCATACTAAATATTAAATCACAGTGAATAAATTAGAAAGTAAAATGTTAAGTAAAACAGGGGTAAAGTTTCTGCCTTTAAATCAGGAAGGTACCACTCACTCTGAGTTGGCAATCTCTGCGAAGATTCACAGAAGAAATGAACTTGGAAGGATATACAGCATCTGGAGAAGCAGAGATTAGTTTCTTTGTACCTAAGAGAAAAGGTGTGATAAAGTAAGAGATAACATTTGGGACCAGGACCTTCAAGTGGAAGTTCTTGTAACCTAGTCGTAGTATAATGAGTGGTACTAGTGCACAATTCCTGAATTCCTGATTGGAAATTTCAAAAGTATCATTTAATAGACTGCATATTCAGATCATTTCTTTAAGGAATCTGAAACATGAGGCTAATGAAGATAAGGTGGAGGCAAGATTATGGAGGAATGTGAATAACAGATAAGAAATCTACTTATCTTACTGGCAGTGAGGGAGCTTTGAACACTTTTGATATGAGAGTGGTGACAGGTCAGTTGGAGAATGGTTACACAGAATTTTTATTTGTGCCAATATTTAGAAAAAATCTATTTGAGCAATCTGTAAAATAAGATGTAAGAAAAAGAAAAGATCTACATGAACCTTACATACGTATGGCAACCATAAACCCAGGTGACAACACTTCTTATCTTTAACTTATTAAACAAAAAAATCTCCTGTGTCCAAAATGGACCCAGTAGCAGGTGCCCAGAGTGCACATGTCTACCTGTCATAGTCCCTGCCTTCAAAGAGTGCTCTAATGAGGAGAGCAGATAACTGAACCTTTGCTGATACTTACTACAATATATTGTATAATTGAGCTGTTTTTTTGTTTTTAATATATAAAGGAAGGTGTTAGAATAATCCAGTGCTCGTGAAGGTGTATGCTTTCCGAAATAGGGCAGTGCTTTAACTTTTTGAAAGCTCTACATATCCAGAATGGTGATTAGCACTAAAGAGACTGTATCCAGGCAGGCTGAGGGTAAATAGGGATTAATTTCCAATCCATAAAGGGGGGGTGAGAAACAAGCAGCACTTAGAAATACAAACACTAAGCATGGAAATACAGGCATAAGTAGAACCTATTTCACTCGTTGTTTTTATTTTTAGGATGGGCTTGTTAAAGCCGATATGGAGAAATTGACATTTTATGCTGTATCTGCTCCCGAGAAACTGGATCGAATTGGTTCTTACCTGGCAGAAAGGTTGAGCAGGGATGTTGTCAGACATCGTACTGGGTAAGGAAACTACTGTAGTATCTTTGGAAAATTCTTCCTAGGCTAAATCATCCTAGAAGCTATTTTGCCATCTAGGCAGGCAAAGATAGTAGATGGAGAATAAAGCATTGCAATATCATACGAGGATATGTATTACACCGAATAGATGCTGTAGCTTTTATTACTTTCCTCGTAGTCAGGTTTAAGAATAAACTCATGTTAGTTAAAAGAGTTGTTTGTTTAAGCATCCTCTGATTTTTAAACTTCCCTAATGGGAATAGTAGAAATTGATTCCCTTAAAGGCCTGTCAGTGCAGTACTCTAATTTAAAAATCAGTCTCAAAATTGAAACCTATCAGAAATTCTGTTAGCAAATTAATTTTTAGCACAGCTCCAGTTTTGCCTGTCAGAGGAGCAATAAAAGAGGGCTGTGTTTAGGCTTAGGTATTATAATAGGTTCAGAATGTGTAAATTCTGAGCAGGTGTGCTGATGTGAACTGTGCTAGCTATACATGGACCTATAAATAAAGGACTACCGTCTTAATCCATTCTGTGTACTTGAACAGTAATTACTTTGCAGTTTGGTATATAAATATTTTTCCATATTATTTTGTGATCCTAGTTTCTTAGTATATTCCAGTTTCCAGATGATACGCTGGCTTTCTCTGCTTTCACACTGTTACGATTTAGAGCATTTGCTACAAATGGGAGTCTTGATACAAATAGTTCTTATGGTCATTTGTTCAAGTAAAGTTATCTAAATTCTGAATTTTAACTTTTAGTACAAGCTTTAAAATCTGATGAACTGGAAGGTAAAATTTATCCCTTTCCTTACAGTATTGCTGATACTGTTTTATATACTCATATTTACAAATACAAATAGATTGTGTTAGAAATTTAAGCTTATTTCTTATAATAACTGTCTTGGGTCAGATGCAGAGAAATATGGTTAAAAATCTGGAAAATGGAGAATATTTGTGTTTACAAAAACATTCACAAACGTTAACATGGAAGCAGCTCTGGGAGAGGTTTTGCTGAGGAGAAGAGTGGAGGAGTGCAGTCTAGTCTCTGCGTCCTCCCACCTGAGGTCATTTTATGACCCCAACATCCTTAGTGTCGTGAGAGGATTAGGCAGTCACTCAGATGCTGCTAAATTTGCCTTTCTCTGTTCTGTGCATTTAAATAAATTTATTCTAAGTATTCCTGTGAGGGCACTGAGGAGAATCTGGAGAGCTGGAGGTGCTTTGATGTTATTTTTCTCTTGTGTTCAGGTATGTTTTAATTGCTATGGAGGCACTGGACCAGCTTCTTATGGCCTGCCATTCTCAAAGCATCAAGCCGTTTGTAGAAAGCTTTCTTCATATGGTAGCAAAACTGCTGGAATCAGGGGAACCAAAGCTTCAAGTTCTTGGAACAAATTCTGTAAGTAAAGGGTTCTAATTTTAAGAGTAATTACCGTAACTTGGATTAAGTCTTCTTCGAGTGTCCTTATCTGGTAAAGGCAGATGCTCTGGTCAGGGTATTTGGGCAACCAGTACAGTTGTAGATGATTAGAACAGTTTGTCTCAAGGTTTTATTGTTGCTCTGTGTGAAATCCAGGACATTAACAAATCACAAGAAGTGGTAGAAACTTAGTTGGCCATTAAGTGGAAGGGGTCCATGTCCCCTCACAACCTCCCCCTGCCCACCCCCGGCCTTCTAACACTGCTTCTGAACTGTTTCTGCTAACAACATTCATTTTCTTTTATCCAGAACTGTAGTTTATTAAACATGTGTGGGGTGGGGAAGGCATATCTAATAAAGAAAATACAGTACAGTGATAACCTTGCTCCTCGTCTTTAGTTTCATTGTATCACCTTTGGCCTCAGTCTCTCAGTTCCAGCTTCATCTCTGAGGGAGCTTTTAGGTGTTCAACCGGTCTGCACGTTCCCATCCAGATTCTTATCAACAGCAGAGTCATCTGTTACCTGCTGTTGCTTGCAGACAGCTGTTTCATGGTTAGGGACTGTGGTTGCTGACTGGCAACGTGGCTTCTAGGGTTTGACTGCCTTACTCTGAATTATGCCTACAGCACTTTCTAGCTGTGTATCTTGGGCAAGTTATTTAACCGCTCCCTGCCTTAGTTTTTCATCTGTGAAGTGAGGATAATTACAGTACCAATCTTACAGGACTGTCGTGTGATGTGAGTTAATATAAAGTTCTTACAACAGTGATGGCACTGTTGGTTATTACTGTTGGTAGTAATATAATATTTTCCCTTTTTTAACCAAGATTATGTAAATAAAATCCCTATTTGAAAACCCTTAATATGATTTTGTCCGTTAGTTTCAGAGGGAAATATTGGGTATTTCCAAATATAGTTAGGTGGTGTGACTGGCTCCATTTCAGTCAGCGTGGCCACTTATCCTTCTCCTGCTTCCTTTACAGTTGGCTGAGGAAAGTCTAGGAGAAATTGTTTTTTAGTTTATTGGAGTATAATTGATTTACAACATTGTGTTAATTTCTACTGTATAGCAAAGTGACTCAGTTATATGTATATAATGTATACTTTTCTCACTTTCTTCTCCATTACAGTTTATCACAGGATACGGAATATAGTTCCCTGTACTGCTGTACAGGAGGACCTTGTCATTCATCCATCCTGTATATTTAGGGGAAATGTTTTAATGGCTGTGGAGCAAAGGACTTTTAGTGTAAATCTCCATGAAGTCAGCAATGCTGTTAGAATTCCTTTAATGAGTCATTTGAGAAAAAGACAAACATCTCCAGTTACTTACTTTTGATTTGAGTGAATTGTATTAAGTGAAATGCTATATTATCTTGACCAACATTATTTATATAGTATTTCCTGGAAGTGTGATTTTAATTTCTTTGGGGTGCTAAGTTGTCAAACATTGAAAATTGAATGTTAAAAAAATAGTCAAACATGACCGATTCAGTACTTTTGTGTTTATTAGTAGTCTTTGTACTTTTTTTTTTTTTTTTTGGCTGTGCTGGGTTTTTGTTGCTGCATGTGGGCTTTCTCTGCTTGCCTTAAGTGGGGACTTGCTGTGCGGGCTTCTCATTGCGGGGCACAGGCTCTGGAGTGCGCAGGCTCAGTAGTTGGGTGCATAGACTCAGTTGCCCTGCCGCATGTGGAATCTTCACAGACCAGGGATGGAACCCCCAGGTGTGGTATTTGTGGCCTTTTTCTAGATCATATGAGTCATATGAAATCATTTAAAACAGATGACTTGGCTCTGGCTGAATTAATTTAAAATACTTTTAGTGTCATAATTTTATTTTTTCAAGTTTATGCTTACTTTCATTTTGTTCCCAGGACATCTTTAGGCTATTTTAGAAGCAATAAGTCACCAAATAAATGAGAAAGCAAATAAGAAAAAAAGGATGCATATTAAGGGATCATACGGTTGGGTTTGTGACTCACGAGGATATTTAAAATTTCCTAAACATATGCATCTCTCTCTCTCTCTTTTTTTTTAATCTTTTAAAAAGAGGTAGAATAAATTTTACTGTCTGAGTCTTTTTTTTCTCTACTGTGTTGGTGATGTTTTCTTCAGCTTAGGGCCCTTTTTCTTGTCCCATCTTGTTTGTATAAATATTCATTCATGTGTTATACAACAGCTGTCAAGATGTCCTACCTATGATTTAAGAAATAGAACTCCTGAAGCTTTCGGCCTGACTGTGGTTATCATGAAAACGTTGCCAGCATCTGGGAAATGCAGAAGAGCTTCAAAGCAAGCACTCACTCCCTCCAAAGAAACTGCGTCAGAAAGTTATAGTTAACACTCACAATGCTATATTCTTGATTTTGTGAAGTTTGTTATTAAAAAATTCCTTTCATATATATGTGACATTTATGATATTTCATATTTCATTTGCTTTTTATTTGGATATTTCTTGTCGATGTAACAAATAATGAATGAAAATAAATGTATTTTTTCTACACTTTGAAAAAGGTGATAATACACTTTATTGTTATTCTTTTTAGTTTGTCAAATTTGCAAATATAGAAGAAGACACACCGTCGTATCACAGACGTTATGACTTTTTTGTATCTCGCTTCAGTGCCATGTGTCACTCCTATCATAGTGATCCAGAAATACGAACAGAGTATGTATTGTTTTATAATTTATAGTCATGGAGTAGTTTATTGGTGAATATTGTGTTTATATCTTACGTAATGATTGCCAAAGAAGATGGGAAATGTACGCTTTATTCCTAAAGTGCAGCTTTTCATTGCTGTTAGAACTGACTGAAGCAGCAAAATTGAGAGTGGTTTCCTAACAGGATCAGAATAAAATGCAGTCTCCACTGTAGCCCAGAATGCCCCTGTAATGCTGCCTGCGTCGAGGTTAGATCCTGGCATCCTGTCATTTCTTTCCCCTTCCACGCTGATCCGTTGCTTAGGTCTCCTCGCTTGCGTGAGCACATCAGGGACACTTCTCCCCAGGGCCTTTGGACTGAGTGGCCCCTGGCCTAGAACAACTCCCCAGATACTTACCATATGACTTCTTACCTCACTTTGTTCAGATTTCTGTTCAGGTGTCATCTTATCATGAGAATCCTCCCTTGGCCACCTTTTATTTATTAAATATCAACATCTCCGTTCCATTCCCAGTCAAGCTTTATTTTCTTGTTGTATCTCATTCCCTGGTGGCTCAGATGGTAAAGAAGACACCTACAGTGCAGGATACCTGGGTTCAATCCCTGGGCCAAGAAAATCCTCTGGAAAAGGAAATGGCTACCCACTCCAGTATTCTTTCCTGGAGAATTCCATGGTCAGAGGAGCCTGGCAGGCTATAGTCCATGGGGTTGCAAAGAATTGGACACAACTGAGCAACTAACACTTTCTCTTTCACTTTTCATGGAATATGTTCATGGCTTTGTTTTATTATTAGAAATCCCTTTATTTTTAGCAACACACTATCAAATAAAATTAGAGGTCATGGCCAGTAAGAAATGGGACTGCGACTTTAAGATTTTCATAAAATATTTGACTTGGCACATACTAACTTTGTAGTAAAGTTAGGCTTATCCCTTTGTGATTGCAGAAGAATCTCTCAAGACTTTAAGACAACAGCATGAACAGATCCAGCTTCGTACGAGGCACAGTTTGTCTTGTCTCCACGTTCACTTCCTCACCTGTTCAGTGTCATGTTACTGCCACATCCCATTCTCCACCCGCTACTCCTGTAGGCGTGCGTTATTTCCCCGCGGGCTTGTGAAGCAATGTCACCCACTGCCCCTCATCCTCCAGTCTCTAAACCTATTTTGGAAACAGTCCTGGATAAGCTGAATAAACTTCTAATGGTGAATATTTCAGATAGTAGCTAAGTGAAAGTGAAGTTGCTCAGTCGTATCCGACTCTTTGCGACCCCATGGACTGTAGCCTACCAGGCTCATCTGTCCATGGGGTTTTCCAGGCAAGGATACTGGAGTGGGTTCCCATTTCCTTCTCCAGGGGATCTTCCCAACCCAGGGATCAAACCCGGGTCTCCTGCATTGTAGGCAGACGCTTTTACCATCTGAGCCACCAGGAAAGTCTAATAGCTAAAAAGGAGGATAAATAAGTCACATTTGGTCAGAGTGAAGGTGTTTCAGGGAAGATGGGCTACCAGCTTAGCTCTGCTTGTGAGCTTGTTCTTTCCCCAGATTTTATATGCTGTTTTCTGGTTACTTTTCTTCCCATCCTTGAACCGATAGATTAGATTTTATTTTTAAAGAAGAATGAGGAAGAGCTGAAGGAAACTTGAGGCCTTTGAATTGAGAAGGGAAGAGAGGGCAGCTTCCTCTCAAAATGTTACCTGTCTAATACTGTAATGTGTGTGTGTCAGGACACACAGGCGTGTAGTGTGTTCATGGCTTGGGTCATCCGCATTCTATTTTGTTAGTTCACATTTGTCATCCCTCTATAGGAACCAGCCTAGTCTTCCATCTAGGTGGACTTGGAGGAGAGAGGTTCTCAGAGAGAAGCCATGGAGGGACAGGCTGAGGACACATGAAGGGTGTTGAGGACAGTAAAATCCTGTTCTCACTCGGCTGCTGAGACTTCTGGGCAAGAACTGGGAGAGAATGTGATCCTCATTAGTTTGAATTATTATCATCCTCTCAGAAAAATCTAATTCTTTTTTAAACGTTATTGAAGTATGGTTGATTTACAGTGTTGTATTAATTTCTGTAATATAGCACAGTGATTCAGTTACGCATATATAATGTTTCATATTCTTTTCTGTGATGGTTTTATTACAGGATATTGAGTATAGTTCCCTGTACTATATAGAAGGACCTTGTTTATTCAGTCTGTGTATAATAGTTTGCATCTGCTAGTCCCAGATTCACAATCCATTCTGCCCCACCCCTCTCGGCAGTCACAAGTTCTGCTCTTCATATCTGTGGGTTTGTTTCTGTGTCATAGATGAGCTCATTTATGTCATACTTTAGATTCCTCTTGTGAGTGATGTATGGCATTTGTCTTTCTGACTTACTTAGTATGATAATCTCTAGGTCCAGCCACGTTGCTGCAGATACTGTTATTTCATTCTTCTTTATGGCTGAGTAACATTCCATTGTGTGTATGTGTGTGTGTTTTATATATTTATATATGTATCTAGCTTGCATCTTCTTTTGTCTGTTCATCTGTCAGTGAGCACCTAAACAGCATTCAGCCTGTTTCCCTGGCTTAGCTATTGTACATACTGCTGCAGTGAACATCAGGGTGCATGTATCTTTTCAAATTATATCTTTCTATAGAAGTAGGATTGCTGGATCATATGGCAACCCTGTTTTTAGTTTTTTGAGGAGCCTCCATAGTTTCCATAGCTGCCACACCAGTTTACATTCTCACCAACAGTACTAGGAGGCTTCTCTTTCCTCCACACCCTTTCCAGCATTTGTCATTTGCGTACTTTTTAACGATGGCCATTCTGGCTGGTGTGAGGTGGTATTTCGTAGTTTTGATTTGCGTTTCTCTAGTAATTAGCGATGATGAGCATCTTGTCATGTACTTGTCGACCATCTGTATGTCTTCTTTGGAGAAAAAGTTTAAGTCTGCTCATCTTTTGATTGAGTTGTTTGTTTTTTCATTACTGAGTTGTATAAGCAGTTAAGCCCTTGTCAGTTACATCATTTGGAAATATTTCCTCCCAGTCTGTAGGTTGTCTTTTTGTTTTATTTATGGTTTTCTTTTTTGTGCAAAAGCTTACAAGTTTGATTAGGTCCCATTTGTTTATCTTTGTTTTTATTTCTATTGCCTTGGAAGACTGACCTGAGAAAACTTTGGTATGCTTTATGTGAGAGAATATAGGAGAATCTATTTCTTTTGATTATTTTATTGAAAACTGACACATAGACTAACCTTATATTTGACAGTCCTTTTTAACTTTAAATGCTGATTACAGAAAGATTAAAAGTCAGTTTCTTTTGGAACTACCGTATCTCTGTCCATCTTAGATTTTTGAGATTTTAATTTCTTAGACTTACTGTTATTTTTGTTTTATTGACTTGAGATAATAGTATTTATTTAACATCCATTCCCTTAACTAAGCTAACAAACTTATTTAAAAAACTTTTTTCATGACTGAATTTTTTTTTTTTTTTCTTTTTTTATAGAATCCGAATCGCTGGAATCAGAGGTATTCAAGGTGTGGTTCGTAAAACAGTAAATGATGAACTTCGGGCTACCATTTGGGAGCCTCAGCATATGGATAAAATTGTTCCATCCCTGCTGTTCAACATGCAAAAGATAGAAGAGGCTGACAGGTATTGAATAAAGACGGAAGGGTGTGGCAGTGTTTTTCTGTATGGTGTATGTGTGCTTGCTTGTTGGATAAGAATGTTTTATCTTTAGTATTATGTATATAGTAGTCTCCTAAACTTGAGTGAGTTTAAATATATATCCTTTCTGAAAAAATTACCATCTTTAGTCACCACATTAGGCTGAGTAGACCACAGATTCTTACTCAGACACTTAAGGCTTTATTTCTTTTAGAATAAATTATCACTTGCTGCTTATTAATGGGCAGTCTAGATTGCTGTTTGAATTAGTACCATTTAAGCTGCAGGTGTAAGAAATAGAGATTATAAACTGAACTTCTATTATTTAGAGATCCAAGGTGCTTTTTCATAGGGAGTTAATACTGCTACTACTAATAATAATAGCAGCTACAATTCACTCTCTATGCTTTTTCAACATAAATACTAGACTATTTCTTATTTATTCTAAGATATTTTGGCATGGAATATTGTTTTGGGGCATATGCTGACCCCTCCGCTCCACACACACCAGTAGCCTGTTGCACTTAGGATTCTGTACTTATTCTCCTTTTTCGGATGCCATAAGCATGCTTTCCTGGCAGATTTCTGTTGCCTTACACAGAGGTACTATACAACCAAGTTTTAGAAGCAGTGTTTTCCAGTTTGGCTTATTTCCTGATCTCCCTTTTCTTGTAGTTTAAAGAGGGAAAGTCTGAATCAAATTTAAAAGATACTTAATTCTGTAGTTCTAAAAGTTTAACTTTATTTGTAGTTTTGATGATTATGTGTGAAGTGCCAAAGTAAACATGGTCTAGAAGTGAAAAGATGAAATTGGTAGCTCTGTAGGCACTTAATATGTTGATTGAAATTTATAGCAATTACAGAAAATATTTACACTAGATTTCTTAAACGTGATTGTCTGCAGGTTTGAAAACATAAAGTGTGAAACTTGGTATATTTTAGCACCTTCTGTATCTTTCCTAGTTTTGATATTGTGGCTGAGGTTAGTTTTTCTGAAGGTACCTAGCTGGTTGAGAACTGATTCCCCATGATTATGGCTCTTGAGGTACAGGATTAAATTAAGTTGGTTGACAAATTATAAGAAATTGTATTTTCTCATGGTTTTATCCCAGTGCCACAGATACGCTTTTCTTTGTTGTTATTGTACATGAAATAAAGTGTTAAAATATGAACAAATAGTGTCTACTGAGGAGATTTACAGGTGTTCTAGTTAGCTTTTATTTACACTGTGTCGTAATTTTCTACTTGATTTTATTTTTGCTCTCTTACAGTTAAACTGGGTGATCTTTGGGTACCTTTTTCTTGCTGAGACTGTGCTCTAAATGTAGAGAAGTTGTAGGAACTTTACAAAGTAGCAACTGTTGAGTATTTTGCCTTTGGAAAATATATTCTATTAGTTAGGAACAAGTTAGTACAACTGAATTTAGTTCTCCCGTTTTGAAAGTCAAAGGTATTGACTTCATGAAATAAAATTAAGCTCTAAAGTTATTTTGAGGTAAAAAGAAAATGTCATGCTGGAAATTCCGAGAAGTCAAATCTCTCCTGTTTAACTGTTAGAACTGGTGTCAGAAGTCTTGCATTGGTTTGTTTGTCTTCATTTCTCTTTTCTTCCCAGTCGCATAGGCCCTCCTCCTTCTCCTTCAGCAGCAGACAAAGAAGAGAATCCCGCTGTGCTGGCTGAAAACTGCTTCAGAGAACTGCTGGGCCGGGCGAGCTTTGGGAATATGAATAACGCTGTGAGACCAGTTTTTGCGTAAGTCCTTGGTGTTTTCCTGGTTGCATCTAACTGTGCTGTATGCATTCTGTTTGAGTTTATTTGAAATCCTCTTACCTGTATGAGAGAGTTACTCATGGAGCCAGTATAGTGGTGTGGGAAGAGTATGGGACTGAGTCAGACAAAGTCCCTTTGAGCACTGGTTCAAGCACTTCCCCGCTTTTCCCTCTTAAGTAGGAAATGCAGTCATGCTCTTGGTATCATGTGCATTGTTTCGCTGGGATTTCTGCTCACAACTTGGAATGCATATGCCCACTAAAATATTAAAGTAGAGTGTCCAAGTATGATGTATCTTGTTTTATTAATTTCTGATTCAGTTCAGTCGCTCAGTCGTGTCTGACTCTTTGCAACCCCATGAATCGCAGCACGCAGGCCTCCCTGTCCATCACCAACTCCGGAGTTCACTGAGACTCACGTCCATCGAGTCAGTGATGCCATCCAGCCATCTCATCTTCTGTCGTCCCCTTCTCCTCCTGCCCCCAATCCCTCCCAGCATCAGAGTCTTTTCCAGTGAGTCAACTCTTCGCATGAGGTGGCCAAAGTACTGGAGTTTCAGCTTTAGCATCATTCCTTCCAAAGAAATCCCAGGGCTAGTCTCCTTCAGAGTGGACTGGTTGGATCTCCTTGCAGTCCAAGGGACTCTCAAGAGTCTTCTCCAACACCACAGTTCAAAAGCATCAATTCTTCGGCGCTCAGCCTTCTTCACAGTCCAACTCTCACATCCGTACATGACCACAGGAAAAACCATAGCCTTGACTAGACAGACCTTTGTTGGCAAAGTAATGTCTCTGCTTTTGAATATGCTATCTAAGTTGGACATAACTTTTTCGTCCAAGGAGTAAGCATCTTTTAATTTCATGGCTGCAGTCACCATCTGCAGTGATTTTGGAGCCCAAAAAAGTAAAGTCTGACACTGTTTCCACTGTTTCCCCATCTATTTCCCATGAAGTGATGGGACCAGATGCCATGGTCTTCGTTTTCTGAATGTTGAGCTTTAAGCCAACTTTTTCACTCTCCACTTTCACTTTCAACGAGAGGCTTTTTAGTTCCTCTTCACTTTCTGCCATAAGGGTGGTGTCATCTGCATATCTGAGGTTATTGGTATTTCTCCCGGCAATCTTGATTCCAGCTTGTGTTTCTTCCAGTCCAGCGTTTCTCATGATGTACTCTGCATATAAGTTAAATAAGCAGGGTGACAATATACAGCCTTGACATACTCCTTTTCCTATTTGGAACCAGTCTGTTGTTCCATGACCAGTTCTAACTGTTGCTTCCTGACCTGCATACACATTTCTCAAGAGGCACATCAGGTGGTCTGGTATTCCCATCTCTTGAAGAATTTTCCACAGTTTATTGTGATCCACACAGTCAAAGGCTTTGGCATAGTCAATAAAGCAGAAATGTTTTTCTGGAACTCTCTTGCTTTTTCCATGATCCAGCGGGTATTGGCAATTTGATCTCTGGTTCCTCTGCCTTTTCTAAAACCAGCTTGAACATCAGGAAGTTCATGGTTCACATATTGCTGAAGCCTGGCTTGGAGAATTTTGAGCATTACTTTACTAGCATGTGAGATTAGTGCAATTGTGTGGTAGTTTGAGCACTCTTTGGCATTGCCTTTCTTTGGGACTAGAATGAAAACTGACCTTTTCCAGTCCTGTGGCCACTGCTGAGTTTTCCAAATTTGCTGGCATATTGAGTGCAGCACTTTCACAGCATCATCTTTCAGGATTTGAAATAGCTCAACTGGAATTCCGTCACCTCCACTAGCTTTATTTGTAGTGATGCTTTCTAAGGCCCACTTGACTTCACATTCCAGGATGTCTGGTTCTAGGTCAGTGATCACACCATCGTGATTATCTGGGTCATGAAGATCTTTTTTGTACAGTTCTTCTGTGTATTCTTGCCACCTCTTCTTGATATCTTCTGCTTCTGTTAGGTCCATACCTTTTCTGTCCTTTATCGAGCCCATCTTTGCATGAAATGTTCCCTTGGTATCTCTAATTTTCTTGAAGAGATCTCTAGTCTTTCCCATTCTGTTGTTTTCCTCTATTTCTTTGCATTGATTGCTGAGGAAGGCTTTCTTATCTCTTCTTGGTATTCTTTGGAACTCTGCATTCACATGCTTATATCTTTCCTTTTCTCCTTTGCTTTTCGCTTCTCTTCTTTTCACAGCTATTTGTAAGGCCTCCCCAGACAGCCATTTTGCTTTTTTGCATTTCTTTTCCATGGGGATGGTCTTGATCCCTGTCTCCTGTACAATGTCACGAACCTCCATCCATAGTTCATCAGGCACTCTATCCATCAGATCTAGGCCCTTAAATCTATTTCTCACTTCCACTGTATAATCATAAGGGATTTGATTTAGGTCATACCTGAATGGTCTAGTGGTTTTCCCTACTTTCTTCAATTTAAGTCTGAATTTGGCAATAAGGTGTTCATGATCTGAGCCACAGTCAGCTCCTGGTCTTATTTTTGTTGACTGTATAGAGCTTCTCCATCTTTGGCTGCAAAGAATATAATCAATCTGATTTCGGTGTTGACCATCTGGTGATGTCCATGTATAGAGTCTTCTCTTGTGTTGTTGGAAGAGGGTGTTTGTTATGACCAGTGCATTTTCTTGGCAAAACTCTGTTAGTCTTTGCCCTGCTTCATTCCGTATTCCAAGGCCAAATTTGCCTGTTACTCCAGGTGTTTCTTGACCTCCTACTTTTGCATTCCAGTCCCCTATAATGAAAAGGACATCTTTTTTGGATGTTAGTTCTAAAAGCTCTTGTAGGTCTTCATAGAACCGTTCAACTTCAGCTTCTTCCGCGTTACTGGTTGGGGCTAAAACAGAGTCCGAAATGCAGTACTTGGATGCAATCTCAAAAACGACAGAATAATCTCTGTTCGTTTCCAAGGCAAACCATTCAGTATCACAGTAATCCAAGTTTAATTTCTGGTTACTTCCTCATATTTGGCTTCTCTTTCTTTGCTTTCTTTTTTGTGTGACTGGGCTGCCTTAGATTACATTCTCTTCTCTGAGTAAATTTTATTGTATACAGAGTGACTAATCACAGGAATATTAAATATCTTGTTGGTACTTATATGCTGCCCTCCAAGCAAAGTACGTTTATAAGCTTTGAGTTTCTCCACATAGACATGGAGGCTCTTGTCAAGCCTCTAACTCAGTTGGCCCATATAGACCTATGTAATATTCTGTGTTATTTCTGGATGTTTTTGCTAGTCTTTTTTTTAATCGTTTGCCTTGTTCTTTCCCCTTCCCAATTCCATCTTTATAGCGTGTATAAAGTAGTCTAAATGTAATATCCAGAAGTCTTTTTTTTTTTTTTTTAAGGGAAAATATTTTGGTGCAAAGTTGATCTTAAGTTACAAGAATCTATAAACCACAAATTAAGAATAGAGAATTTTTATATTTTCAGAGAGATTCCCCCTTACTGCTACCACCACCAAAAAATGATGTTTACTGTTTAAAGATTCTCTGGGCTTATGAAAATGCTGCTAAACACTAATCAAATTATGTCAGATATAACTGAGGGCAGATTTATTGTTTAATGTCTAGACCTGCTGATTTAATATCAGAATTCTAGTTTTTATCTTGTGCTTGTGCTTTGTCATTCAGTTGTGTCCGACTCTTTCCTACCCCATGGACTGTAGCCCACCAGGCTCCTCTGTCCATGGGGATTCTCCAGGCAAGAATCCTGAAGTGGGTTGCCATGCCCTTCTCCAAGTTTTTATCTTAATCCTGTTATTAACTAAGAGGTAGTCTATATCGCCCTAAAAATCTAGAGAGCTATTGTAGAAGACGTTACCATGTTAACTATAATGGATTGCTTGAGTAACTTGAAAATGGGCTGTATTTTTCTCTATGTATAACTTAATGGACTTACATCCTGATCATGTGTTAGTTAATTAATCTAATTAAATGTTAAATAGTTAATTACATATTGGCTAGTTAATTAGTTATTTAAATGTTAAATGCCCTCTGCAAATAAGATACTAGGCATTTAGGGAGAATATAGTCATGAATAAAAGTCCTAAAAAACTTGTTCTACTCCCTTAAAAACTTGAGAGATCATTGACATTCATAGTGGCCTTTTACCTTGTGTGTGCTGGGAATTTGAATTTTGAGCCCATATTCATTGTCACTTTCTTGTGGATATGAGGCTTGGATTAATGATGTATATAGTCCATAAAAGGCTTTATTTTGCTTCTGCTAAAGACATGGGTGCAGTGTTATCCAGGAACCACTTTGAACTACAACCTTAGGTTCAGTTTTTTTCAACCACACAGATACTTATGAATTCTGTCAAACTACTCTCTGGGTGCTGGGAAGGACTTTCCAGAGAGACTTAGACTTTTTGTGGTTCCTCTCAGAGTCAAGGCCAACACAGACAGCTTCTACAGGAAACATTTCCACACATTCACTGAAGGTGTCTTGGATTGATTTAATGGTCTTGGATTGATGCATGTATTTCTGATCCAATAGCCATCTTTCCCAGGTGGACCCTAAGCTTTGTCTCCAGTTTTCTGTGTATCCCATTAAACCACTACCTGTCAATTACTGGAGATCTGAAGATGTACCTAAGATAGCTGCTGGCTTCAGGGTATACTGACTTCTTCAGATTCCACCTTCCTGTGGAGTCTAGACTGAGGGACTTTTCTTTCTTACCAGCTCATGTAGGTATTAAAAATCACACATATATAGTAGCTTTTATTGTTGTTTTATGAAAGGATCTGCCAGTAAAGGGAAATAAATATAGTTCTTGAAGTGGAAACTTAGCTTCTCTTTTAGATAATATTCTTTTGATTGTTAAGCTTTGTATATTATTGAGGATTCTAGAGGAGAAAGTATAATAAAAGAAGGAATTCTTAAAGTAGTTTTCTTACTATTAATTACAGGCATTTGGATCATCACAAACTATGGGATCCCAATGAATTTGCAGTTCACTGCTTTAAAATTATAATGTATTCCATTCAGGTAAGGATTGAATATATTATATAAGTATATATAAGGATTATATAAGTATATATATAAGGATTATATATTATATAAGTAATTTTGGTTCTCTGTCAGTAAGGATGTCTTCAGAGATAGAAAACACTATAGGAGATAAGACATATTCTTAATTTAGTTCTTGACCTTTATTTTTATTTATACTTATATTCTTATTTGCCAAGATGAAAAGATATCGAATAAAAATAACTAAATGATTTTATGATGATAACCATTATTGTGCATTTATTAAATACATTATTGTGTACTTGGTGTTTTACTGATAAACTAGTATTAGAATTGATTATTACAGCAGCATGTGACTGATACATTTATAGGGTATTTGCTGTGTGATAGTGCATGTATTAATGTATTAACTCCTCTGGTATTCATAGAACCTTGATGAGGCACTGTCATCTACTACAGAAAAACTTGGACAGACCCAGCTAGCTCTTAATTCAATTGGAATTTTAGGTCTTTTTTTAAACATCTGCATTTTTAATACCCTAAAAAGTCATCATTAATTTAAAGGAGATAAGGTTGTAAGAAGCAGCACAGCTTTTAGTACCGGTCATAACAGGATTTGCAGCCTAGATGGGCTGTTTCCTGGTTGCATAGAACTTAGGCAGATTATTTAGCCTCTCTGAGCTTTAGTTTCCTCGTTTCTGAAAAGAAAATTTTAGCGCATGCACTGAATGCTTCATTTTTATACTAAAATAGAAGCTGACATTTATCAAGTGCTGGCTATGCCTCTGACTATGCTAATAACCTTACATGCTTTATTTCATTTAATCCTCCTCATTTTATGAAGTGAACGTGAAGTATGAAAGTGTTAGTCATTCAGTTGTGTCCGACTCTTTGTGACCACATGGACTGTATCCCACCAGGCTCTACTGTCCTTGGAATTTTCCAGGCAAGAATACTGGATTGGGTTGCCATTTCCTTTTCCATGAAGTAGATGTTGTTGTCCCCATGTTATAGATCAGAAAACTGACCTTTAGAGAGATCAGGTACCTCACTCAGGGGCACACAGGTAAGAAAGTCAGGATCTGAATTCTGTTCATCCTATTCTAAAACTTTGTGTCTGAATAAAATACTAATTATAGACTAGCATAATGTAAGTTTTCAATACTTGGTAGCTAGTATAAAGCTGGTTTATATGTGGAAGGATAATTTTTTTTTTTAATTTTCCCAGTTTATTGAAAATAATTGACATATAATGTTATATAAGTTTAAGGTGTACAACATGATTGGTATATGTATATGTTGCAAAATGATTCTCATAGTAAGTTTTCTCAAGATCCATCACTTCACATAGCTACACGTTTTTTTTCTTCTGATGAGAACTTTTAAGATCTTTTAATTTTAGTTTAGTAGGTGAGCAGTTGATCTGGCAATCTGTAGACATAATTAAGGCTCTTCCCCTAGTCTTCGTAGCCTTGTATTTCTTCATTTGCCCTCCTCATTCAGATTCAGTTACTAGATGAAATTATTTTTTGCAAGGAGTAAATGCTAAAGTTGAAGAAACTGAAGGAATCAATCAATATTTGTTGATTAAGTGTTTAAGAAATTATTCTGGTCCATAGCATTGCTTTAGAAGAAGCTTTACGTTCACTATAAGAAGTCCATTCATCGAAAATTGCATGTTAGTACCCACCAGGATGGGAATTTCTATTTTTTAAGGCTATCCTGATACATTCAGGATAATATTTATTATGAGAATAAAAATTTTCTCATAAATCTCTTTCTCAGAGATGACTACTGTTAACATTTAGACATATATAATTCTAGTCTTATATACTTTTTTTAAAAAACAGATTGAATTTTATTTAACACAGTATTTTACAACTGGGCTTCCCTGGTGGCTCAGATGGTAAAGAATCCGCCTCCAATGCGGGAGATCTGGGTTTGATCTCTGGGTTGGGAAGATCCCCTGGAGTAGGGCATGACAACCCATTCCAGTATTCTTGCCTGGAGAATCCCCACAGACAGTCCATGGGATTGCAAAGAGACATGACTGAGCAACTTAGCACAGCACACATTTTACAACTTGCTTTTTTTCACTCAGGATATCATGAGTATTTCCCATTATCCTTATTCTTAAAAAGAATGGTTTTTAATGGCTATATATATTGTTCCATGACTTAAGTACCAGTCGCCTAAATTGGATGTTTTAATGTCACATGATTTATCATTTTTATGAATTCCAGGATGTATATAATTGTTCATATATTCTTACACTACTTTGTTTCTCTTAGGCTCAGTATTCTCACCATGTAATCCAGGAGATTCTCGGACACCTTGATGCTTGTAAAAAAGATTCCCCACGAGTTCGAGCAGGTATTATTCAGGTTCTGTTAGAGGCTGTTGCCATTGCTGCTAAAGGTTCCATAGGTAAGTGCCAGCCCCCCCAAAAAACATTAATCTTTTACAGAATGTTTTTTCCAGCAGGTATAGCACTGTGTGGGATGCTGAATATATTTCTAACATTTTTGAATGTGCTATAATTTCTCTTGAAATTTTGGTTTTCCATGACTATTGTCAGGCCTCTTTAATGTACAGTTAAACATTTTCTCCACCTCAGTCTCTCCTTCCCTTCCTCTTTTCCAGTAAAGATTTTGAAACCAGTTATATGCTAAACATTTGGGAGGGGTACAGATATAACAAGAAACTTACAGTTTACTGAGTTAGACACCTCTCCCTGATGCCATAATATAAGGCACATTTTGATCAAGTATCATAAGAAAGCCAAGGTCCAGAGAAGGGGGAAAATGGATTAGTAGGAGCAAAGCATTATGTAGCCCATTTGACTGGGACATGTGGCGGTGTGTGGAGGAAGCCAGGGACATGGCTTCAGATTCAAATTGTGGCCAGATCGTGGGTATAACTCTTCAGTTGACTAACATGCTTTAAAGATTTACTACAGTCTTCATCAGAGATAATGTTATATGATGCTGACCTTGATGGCAGCAGCAAAAGTGGGAATGTGAAGTCAGCAGGATTTGATTAACTGACTGACTGTGGGGGTAACACGGAGAAGGGACAGGTCAGACATCATGATTTTTCACTCGTGTGATTAGAAGGATGAAAGGGTCCCTCATAAAATTTCTGAAGTTAGGAAAATCTAGTTATGTTTTCTTTGCTTCAAATCAAAGTGGAACTATGTATTACCTACTGAAATATTGTAATGCTCACTCAGTGTCAAATGAGAGTGCACATTTTGTATATGGACTCATCATTACTCATAATTTACCTCAAAGAGATGGAAACAGGTTATTTTTTGGAGAGCTACTTCATTTGACATATTAATATGAATTGAATCACAGATGATGCATTGATTGAGTCATCTCACTACTGATGTCTTTTATGTGTGAGGAACTGTGTGTTAGGTTAATACATTCAGAGAAGGAATTACACGAGGCTGCCTGTCCTGGAGAAGGTTATAATCTAGAAGGCAGAAGTAAAAAGCACTGATTAGACTGTATTGTGATGGATGCATTGACAGAGACACACAGAGTGTTCACAGAATTAAAAGCAGAGAGTAAATGTAGTTTACCCAAATTGGGTAAATTGGCTAGCTTCATTCTAATAATTGAGACAAAATTCCTTCTTCTTCAGCCGTAAAAGATGCAGAATAAATTTCTTATGCTACAGTGGGCTCTATTATCATAATTCTATGGATTCTGACCCAGCAGGTTATCACAATATGCATTCTTTTGAGTAGACAAGATTAGATAGATGCAAAGTTTTTGGTAACTTTTATAAGAATATGCATGTTTGTGTGTTTGTATCAAAGATTCCAACAGCCAGTTGTTCCGAGATGCCCAGTAGATGTTTGCTGGAATAGCTAGGAGACTTTCTTGCTTAGGGATTTCTCATTTACTTTTTTAATGAATGGTTAGTTCATAAATTACGAAGTATTGCCAGCTACTTAGAAAATATCTGGAAGTCTCTGTTGAGAAACATGAGTATTGGCTTTGAGTCTGTGATGCTGGAAGAATGTACTCGCTCACACCAGGGTTCATCTGCAGGACCCACAGTGCTGGAAGTCTTCAACACCCTGTTGAAGCATCTGCGTTTCAGTGTTGAATTGGAAGCAAATGATTTACAGGCAGGCTCCACAGGCAATGCCAACTTAGACACAAGTTCCAAAGACAGCGATGAGAAGATTGTGCAGAACGCCGTCATCCAAACAATAGGTGAGTACGTTTCCCTTTTCAGGTTACTATGGAAAACAGTGATTCAGAAAGCCCTCATTGAAAGGACTTGACTGTCACGCTGCGTTAGTTAAAGGTGAATGATAGGTTAGACTTTAAAAAAAACCTTTGTGTTTAGAAACTAAACAAACACGAGAATACAGCAAATTACAACCACGAACACCGTATGTACCTTCACCAGATTCATCTCTTAATATTCTATGCCTTTATTATATCATTTCATTTCTCTCTCTGCCTGTCTCCCTCTCTCCCTCCCTTTCTGCGTTTCTCTGTGTGCGTACGCATACCTGTATATATATGTGTATATCTACATATATGTGCATATATAAATCTGTACATATAGAGAGATGCATGCATGTGTCCATCTACCTTTCTTTCCTGACCACTGCATATTAAGTACATATATATCATGGCTCTTTACTACAGAGTATTTTTTCCAAAGAATAAAGATATTTTCTTACATATCCAGAATACAGTTATCAACATCAGTAAATTTAACTTCATATAGTACTTTAATCCGGAGAAGGCAATAGCACCCCACTCCAGTACTCTTCCCTGGAGAATCCCAGGGACGGCGGAACCTGGTGGGCTGCCGTCTGTGGGGTCACACAGAGTCGGACACGACTGAAGCGACTTAGCAGCAGCAGCAGCAGCAGCAGTACTTTAATCAAACTTGCATGTTTCAGTTTTGTCATTTGACCTGATAATGTCCTTTATAGCGTGTTTTCCCTTAGGTCCAGGATCCAGTCTAGGATCATATATTGTGTTTAGTTGTGATGTTTCTTCGGTTCCTTTAGTGTGGAACATTCTCTTATGATACGGACATTTTGTAAGAGTATAGGTCCCCCTTGCTGCTGCTGGCAGGTCACTTCAGTCATGTCCAACTCTTTGTGATTGTAGCCTGCCAGGCGCCTTTGTCCGTGGGATTCTCCAGGTAAGAATACTGGAGTGGGTTGCCATTCCCCCCTCCAGGATAGGTCCCCCTTACCCCTCACTTTACAGAACTCTCCTTTGTAGTCTCCTTCACATGGGCTTGTCTAATGTTTCTTCATGATTAGATTCAGCGTGTGCATGTCTGGGAGGATGCTATTTAAGGGGTACTGTTCTTCTCAGATCCTCCCATACAGAGGCACACAGTGTGTGTCCGCTTTTTGCTGGTGGTGGTAGTTGTGGTCACTCAGCGTGTTGCTGTGCTTCTCTGCTGCACAGTTTCCATTCCCCCTCGTAAACAATAAGCAGTGTCTGAGAAGAGACTTTAGGACCATGCAGATCCTCTGCTCTCCCTACATCTAGCAAGACATTAGAGACCAGGATCTGGATACTGATACTTAGGGTTTAAAATCACATGCTTCCCCGCTACTCCACTCCACACACACAGACACACACACACAGACACACAGACACACACACACACATGTGCACAACGGGTACAAGGATATAGAGCATGGTGTAATGTTGATTGTTTTCAATTAATGTCTCTATTTGGTCACTGTCAACTTCAAGTGGTCAGTCTGACCATGGAGTATCATCCAGCGAGAAATCTGCAGCATAAAACTTCACAAAACACTTTTGATGCATTCATTCAGTCACAGCACCTTCTCGATACACTGTACAAATCCTTTTTTTGCATTTCAGTTGCATTTTTACCTTTCTTGAAATAATAAAGCATGACATGCTGTAAATGTTTCTTTTTGTCCATCTTCAGTACTAAAATGGCTATACAAAAATTCAACTTTGGTAAGTGTTTTTTCTTAATGCACTGCTGATATGACAGCTGTCACAGTACAGTCTATCAAAATTGTTTCAAATGAAGGTAAAGACAGCTAAGCATTAATAGAACCATCTTATTGAAAAAAAACAAATGAAACTTTGACCAACCTAATATTATGATTTTTTTATTTTATGGAAAAATTAAGTTTTCAATTTGAAAAATACATCTTAAATTTATCTTGATATTTTTACAGGATTTTTTGGAAGTAACCTGCCAGATTATCAGAGGTCAGAAATCATGATGTTCATTATGGGGAAAGTACCTGTTTTTGGAACATCTACACATACTTTGGATATCAGTCAATTAGGGTATGTTTTTGTGGTTGTCCTGTGTTCTCAGACTGAAAATTTCTCAAACTGTAAAGTTGAATACTCCAGGCCAGAATACTGAAGTAGGTAGCCGTTCCCTTCTCCAGGGGATCTTCCCAACCCAGGGATCAAACCCAGGTCTCCCACATTGCAGGCAGATTCTTTACCAGCTGTGCCACCAGGGAAGCCCTAATTTGATTTTACAACATGCTAATGCTTTAGTTTATAAAGAATTTAATAAGGAAATGATAGTCTTATTTAAGATATTTATTTGTTTGACCATTAATAACCCTTTTTTCATTTGTTAATTCTTTTTTGAAAGAATTATTTGTATAACAATTAGGCACATTCTTGCCTTCTTATTAATATATATTACATAGATATTATGTCTGTCAATTATATTTGCATTAGATATATTCTCCAGTTTATAGTATCTTTTAATTATTCTGGATCTTTTGTTGTGATTTAATACAATTGACTTTTCATGTCATTACATGCATAGGTCTGTTTCCTTTGTGAACCAATAGCTTTTTAATGTTTTTTGTTTGAATTTGATTTTTGTGCATATAACCCTGTAATTCATATGAAGTTTACTTTAAAATATAAAATGAGCCAGACTTAGTATGAAAGCAAAGTCTGTTTCGCTAATATGAATAGAGTTTTAAAATCAAAAATAATAATTTAAGTAAATAAGGTTAATTACTTTTAATAAGATAATACTACTGTTTTGTGTATTTTAGGGATTTGGGAACCAGGCGGATTCAAATAATGTTGCTGCGATCTTTGCTTATGGTAAGGAATTTAAGACTGGTAAAGAACACCCTTAACCTTAAATTATTAAAGAGGTTAAAAGAATAGCTTCACATTATCAGCTTCTTTTTCTTATAAGATACCATTTATGGTAAGTTTTCTTTCTGTGGTTTGTATACTATACTTGAATGTACTTGAATTTTGCTTTTACTGTTTATTCCTCACTTTCCCATCATCATATTTGGTTTGCATAATGATGAAAGATACAGAAGGCAGAAGGCATTACCATTTTATAGGAGATGATGCCTGGGCCCAGCTATAGCCAGATTTCTCAGTTCTTGCCTATATGTTTTTTGCTTTTTTATTTGTATCTTGTTTAAGAGCTCTTTGCCTGCTCTGATGATATAAACACATTTGTTTATATCTTTTTACAAAAGGTTTACAGTTTGGCTTTCCACATCTAGAACTTTGATCTGAAGTTTTATCTATTTCTGTATGTGATATAAAATACAGATATGTTTTTAGGTTTTTTAGGTAAGTAGTAAATGTCCCACCCATTTCTACTCACTTATAAAATCACCTTTATCCTATAATGAATGCCCAAATATAAATGGTAGATGTTCCGTATATGCTTGTAATCCTTAATATAAATAGAGATTACCCACCTGAAATTTCATTTGGCCCTAAGCTTTTTTTAATTAAATAAATTCCCTGAGCAAATAGCCTTGTCTCTAATCCTAGCTGTACTACACAGTCAACTGAATGAATGTCTGTGTGTTATGGTTAAACTGTTTAATGGCATTTAAGTATAGGCTGATTAAAAGCTCCAACTTTAGAGATAGGAATACACTCAGAAATGTCACATCAAATAATGAAAAGAGCTTTCCAAGATGAAAATGCATTCCTATTAAACTGAACTGCTTAATTTAAAATAAAATAATTATTTGCAAGTTTAAAATTTTCAAATCTTACCTGTGTTATTTGTTATCTAATTTCCTTATATCCATTTAGTACTGACTTCCTGCCCCATATATTCTTAACCTGTCTGAGCCTCGGTTTTCTTTTACAAAATGGGGAAGCAGTAATAATTCCTAGCCTCACAGGAACATGGTAATGATGAAGTTAGTACACATACAGTGCTTAGAGTCATGCCTGACATAAGGTAAATGTGTGCTGATACTGATTTTATTAACTTTATGAATGCTGTTTTTGTAAAATCCTCATCATCTCACAAATTTTCTTTTAGTTTTTCCTTTAGACTTACGTTTATACTTCCTGTTTTCCCTAAGCTAATGATTCTTAGAAAACAACTTGAGAGTTTTACCAAAGAAGGATTCATGACAAAGGTGTTTTGCTTGTTTTTCCTCCCTATAATCAGGTAACTTCTGGATACAAAGCGAAGACAATAGTTACTGCACTGCCAGGGTCTTTTCTGGACCCTTTGTTATCACCGTCCCTCATGGAAGACTATGAACTGAGACAGTTAGTCTTGGAAGTAATGCATAATCTGATGGATCGCCATGACAACAGGGCAAAGCTTCGAGGGATCAGGTATGTGCTGTTTGAAAATAGGCTTAATGATGAAATTTTCAGATTTCTACATTAATGCATTTAAGTACAGTATTGATTGTTTTGGGTTTTTTTTACCCTTTTAAAGTGTTTATTAATTCAGTGGTTTTCAGTAAATTCACAGTTAGAACCATCACCATTACCATTATGCAGTATTGTACTTTTTTTCATCTAGGATTTTTAGGTTTTATTAATCCCAGAATTTAATTTGTATAACAATTACTAATATATTTTAAGATAGTAAATGTTAAAGGTCTTTTAATGTACTTTCAGAGATCTTATCTACTAGTAATCATTAGTTCCATAAATTTTATTTTGGTTTTGCCTCAAGGATTACTTTGTGCAATTATACTTAAACTTGGTTATTCAGTAGAATCATTATATATAAGCTTATTTAAAATGCTCATTGAAATGAGTGGTAAATAGTTCAGACTTCTAAGCATAGCTATGATTTGTCATATAAGATGATATAACAGTCATTCCTTTAAATGATGCATTGGTTCTCTCTAGAATAATACCAGATGTGGCTGACCTAAAAATAAAAAGAGAAAAAATTTGTAGACAAGACACAAGTTTCATGAAAAAGGTAAGATTATCTTCTGAAAAATAATGCATGGCTTAAGTTGTAGCCATTTGAATTCTCAGGTAGGTTTGCATTGATCTGTAACCTTAAAATGAAATGAAGGGGAATCTATTAGAAGAACATACATAGTTTGTATCTGTAGCCAGAAAACTCCCACTTACTAATACTGAACCACAGACCTAAACAGGGTTAATCAGTCAGGCATTGGCACAGCTGGAGAGGCGCCTCTTACCTATATGGGTCCATGTGCATATTAAATAGATTACAGAGCAAAATGCATAACCCTACAGACGGACTGGCTTCAGAAGACTACTGTTGTGGCCTGTGACCCTGGCCACACTTTACAATCACCGGGGGAGCTTTGTGCTTTTACAAACACTGATGCTCACGCTTCCTCACTGATAAGTTAAGTCATATCCGGGGTGGGCAGTGGGGCCTAGTGGAGAGGAAGCGTGGTAGTCGTTCAGTTTCCCTGTTGTAACTTACAGTTTGTGTTGCAGACCAGTGTAACTTGTTGAGTTAATTACCACGTGGTACTTTGAAATGGGAAAAACGCTTTTATTTCTGTTTGTTGTCACTTGACAATTGGACCTGTACTCTGGAATGCTTTAGACCACAGGCTTTTCTGTTTTTGACTAACAGAACTTCCCTCTGGTTTAGAGGGAAACCTCTTACAGTCCTGGGGGTGTGTCTGTGACCTCTCCTCGTGGGTGGACTTTAGACGTGCCTGTGTCACTTCAGACCAAAGTGTGGCAGAGCCTGGAGGTGCTCTTCCCTGCACAGCTCCTAACCCACCTCCCAGGAGGTTGTTCCCTCAGGCAAGAAAACCTGAGTTCATTTCTGCTCAGCCAGGTGTTTCTTATTATTGCCAAGGCTCCCATAATTCTGCCATTTGTTTCAGTTTTTCTCAAATCTGTCTATAATTTGCTTGTCTTTTCAAATTATTACTAAAGACATTTTCATTGTTTGCACTGGAACTATTTCTGACTTGCTGTTTTTGTTTAATTTTGTCTTCAACTCCAGTGTTAGTGTGTAGTTATATATCGATACATTTATTGATGTTAATAATTGGAATACAATTTGACCCTCTGATTATCAGTTTAAATCTCTCCCATGTTATGTGATAAGATAGCTACTTTATAAGAGGTTATATACACCTCTGAAATCTGCCCTGCTACATTTTAAGCAAGACTGTCTTTTTTCTGTATCGTTTCCCTTTTCAGAATGGGCAGCAGCTGTATCGGCACATATATTTGGGCTGTAAAGAAGAAGACAATGTTCACAAGAACTATGAGCTACTTTATACTTCTCTTGCTCTTATAACTATTGAATTGGCCAATGAAGAAGTAGTTATTGATCTCATTCGATTAGCCATTGCTTTACAGGTATGCTTTCATAGCCTTTCATTGACAAAAGCATTTTTTTACAAATTAGACACCATCTTTAAAGTATTATCATCTTTACTCAGGGACATAAATTTTTTAAGTGAGTTCTCTAGTTTTAAATCTAAAAAACTATGATCACATTCATTTATTCTTTTTACAAATGTTGAGTAAGTATTGACCATGTGCTAAATATTGTTCAAAGGCATAGGATTACCATGATGAAAAAGACAGCATGGTCCCTGTGCCCATCCTTTCAGTGGAGAAGATAGTCATTAAATAATAAAAATTACATAGATGGAGTTGTTTAATTAGAGTTTAAATATTACATAATAATTAGAACTGTGTGCAATGAGAATACATGCATTTATTTTTATATATCTAATATACATTTCACCAGCCCCCGAATCCCCCCATCTTTAGGAAAGGCTTTCCTGAAGAAGACCTGTTTGAATTGAGAGTTTTAAGTCTTTTATAAAGGGGTATTTATTCTCCTTTTAGAACTTTTTTTTTTTAAGAAAGCTGCTTCTAAGGTGACATTTTTGTTAGCATTCCAACTTACCTGCAGTTTTTTTAGTATAATCATAAAGAAAATGCTAATGGAGCATGAGACCTTGATCTGTCCATGTGTGTTTGTTTGTTTAATTAAAGGATAGTGCAATTATCAATGAAGATAATTTGCCAATGTTCCATCGTTGTGGAATCATGGCGCTGGTTGCTGCATACCTCAACTTTGTGAGTCAGATGATAGCTGTTCCTGCGTTTTGCCAGCATGTTAGCAAGGTAGTATAT
This sequence comes from Bos indicus, assembly GCF_029378745.1. NCBI lineage: Eukaryota > Metazoa > Chordata > Mammalia > Artiodactyla > Bovidae > Bos > Bos indicus. Next base: position 9,257,856 of record NC_091773.1, on the reverse strand, counting down.
TTAGATAAGTCCTTGCATTTGAACTGCACGAGAATGGCAGATTTTCTACCAGTGATAATTATTTTTAATGTTGATGATTATCAAATTATTAAGATAATGCTATGTTTATATTTTCTTTGATGCCTGTTGTTGTATTAGAATTTTTCTGTATAATGGTTGAGCAGGAAATACGGTTTTCTTCTATAGTACTTCATACAATTTCTTATACAGTTATTTTCCTTTTAAAACATTATGGATCTTAGTATCTCATATTTCTTTAATTATACTGTTTTTATTGTCATTATGTTTTAAACCAGTCTCCTTGAGTTAGATCTCAAAAGTTAAGTAAATAATACACCTCTCAGATTTGTCCTGTGTCATTTAACTGTATTTATCTTTTTCAGCAGTAACTCATTAAATAGTTACTGCATGGTTTAGCATACATTTCAGAGCCGCTGACTTACCTGCAGAAAAAGTCCACTGTAATTTTTATTCTTTAAAGACATCTTTCAGGGAGAACCTCGTTTTTATGAAATTGGAAGCATCTCTCTCAGTCCTTCCTAAAATGTAGGGGGTTTTAGTGCATTCTAAGAAATAAAACTCATTCATTCATTAAACAAATGTTTGAGTGACTATTTGACATCTGCCATTAAAGATCCAAATTCTGTGAAAGCAGAGTTCCCCTTTAGGTGGCTCCCAAGTGAGTTGGGGAGCTAGACCTCAGAAGAGCGCTGAGACCACGGGCATACGCGGCAGCAGGTCCCGTGGAGGAGGGGCACAGCGAGGGCCTGTGGCTTGTGGAAGCGTCTCCCACACAGGGTGCTTGAGAAGGCACAGGTTCTAATTGCCTCTGTGGGAGGTTTGATCAGATGTGATGTATCATCTTTTTTCACAGCTTGTATTATTTTATCACTTTGGTTTTGTTACCTGCTGAGTTCATAAACGTGAAAACAAAACGAACTCTTTATTTGGGTTCTCAACTGTAGCTTAAATTCCAAAATAAAGTGATGGTATTTCTTATAAATGTTGAGTTTTTGTTTCTGTGTTTTTAGTTTTCCAAATTTTTGTGGCACCGTCCTGAAGAGTGAGGCTTTTGGTTTTTACTTTATTTTGTTTTTGGATATTTTTCAGGTTATTGAAATTCGAACTATGGAAGCCCCTTATTTTCTACCAGAGCATATTTTCAGAGATAAGTGCATGTATGTTAATGCTTTACATTTCAAGAAAGGGACATTGACTTGAGAAACCAGTAAATGATGATTGAAAGGAGTGAACTATTGTTAGAATAATTTTCTGATTTTTATAATCCTCATTGTTTTATGTTTCTGTCACTTAACTCATCTAACTTGTTGCTCTTGTTATAAAAGTTCTTGTACATTATAAATATAGACTCATACACATGGACTCAGTCTTTGAGGAAAAAAATTTTAGCTTACCTTTTTTTAAACATGAGGATGCAACTCTTAAATAGAGCATGTTCTGATATATAGGTGAACATTCCTTTAAGAGACTATAATATCTTGTTCAAAACTTTGAATAATCGATAACAATATTAATAAAACTATGGGAGAAAGAATGTTTTCCGAAAAGTGATGGTTATACTCTGAACTTTTTTTCTTGCTATCCAAACAAAAAAATACATATATGAAAAATACTTTATTCAGCTTTTGGACTCTTAAAAGCAGTTTAATATTGAAAGCATCAGCATAATATAATACCAAGCAGTTTGAAAGGAAAGTGAAGCTGTATGTCTTGGACGAGAGTTTCCTGTCACTTAGTTGGCTAGTGTATTCTTGATTAGTAGTCAGTGAGCTTCATTTTTATTTTCTTCCTGTAGTAGATTTTTAATTAGCATGATAGTTAAAGCTGAATTTCGTCTTCATCATTTAATGTGTGACTACCAGCAGGATAAAATAAGGCTGACCTCACCCTTGGGATGTTACTGGGGAAGAAGAACAGCAGAACGCTTCCTAGCTGGGTCCACACTCCATATGTTTTTAAAGAGCTCAAATTAGTCACCTAAAATATACTGATTTTCCTATGACTAATTACAGTTTAAGTTGCATTTATATTTAGACCTTGATCTAGAATGTTTATATGTTAACTTATTTTAAATAATACTAAATGGCTTTTGTTTTGATCAACTTGACAGGCTTCCAAAATCTTTAGAGAAGCATGACAAAAATTTGTACTTTTTGACCAACAAGATTGCAGAGTCCCTAGGTGGAAGTGGCTATAGTGTTGAGAGGTTGTCAGTCCCGTACGTACCACAAGTGACAGGTAAGGGGGGGTGATTAAAACTCTATCGAATACGTATCAGCAATTTTTTTGCGAGTTCAGTTAGCAATGAAAACTAATTCTGTTTGTGTACTTACTATACCAACTGTTTCAGATGCTTAAGAAAGTTTACTTCTATTTTAAAATTTTGTTCTTGAAAACCTTTAGTAAAAGACACATACATGATTTTATCATGAGCAAATTGAATCCTCAAGTGTTAATTATTATAGTTCATGTATTATTATACTGAATAATATTATTCTTTAAACAGAGAAGCAAAGTAAGATCTTTGCTCTTTAAGCAATATTGTGTTTAACTTCAGGAAATTGGTAAAAATCATTTAGTTAGTTATTTGTGACTATTGAGCTTAATGAATTAGGTAATTTTTGTCATTTGAAAGAGTACAGACTACTTTCTTTGTAAAGAAACCTGCAAACTTTTTAAGTTAAGAATATGTTTTCCTCTGTGTATAATGTATCTCCTTCTGTTCTTTTCATTGCTTGAGATAATTGTTTTGTTTCAAAGCAAAACTGCATCATATCTTGCATTCACTTTTTACTTTGAAAGCTAAAATCAAAGATTTTTATCTTAGGACACCTTCATTTTCTTTTGATGGGGCTGTATCTGTTCTACAAGAGAGCTGTGTGATTTCATTTAGGTAGTTTTCCGAATTAATCGCTAGAAATAGCATGATATTTGGAAATAACTTTTTTATAATTTGGATCCAAAATATGTATATTTATTACAGATAGTTGTTCATAATAGTCTGAGATGTTAATGAAAGCTTTTGCATTTTCTTTTAAATTCCATAGTATAGAAAATTCTGTTCCTCAGAAATTCCTTGGGAAAGTAAAAAGTGCTAAGAATAAACTTAGTAGAGCTTTATAATTTTAAAGAATTTTTTAAATAGGTTTTTAAAAATGCATTCTTATAATTTGGATTTAGCTCTCTTTCCTTCAGGCAAAAAACCTCATAAACCCAGGCACAAGTGCAAAGGTAAATCCAGTGTCGGTTGGCTTGCCCTTTCCCTCCCCCATCTTTTAGGAAAATAGCTTAGTACAACTGCCTTCTAGAAAATGAAGACAGTGGCCTGTGTATTCTATGTAGTTGTAAACTCAGTTACTGTTTTGCTCTACCTTCCCCATAGCTATAGTTTACTTTCCATCCCTTGTTACTTCCTTCTACCCTGTTCCTTTAACTCCGAACAATTCTGAATGAAAATTACGGTACATTTTTTTTTATTTTAACAAATGGTTTGTATTTCCCATTTCTTCCCACCCCTGAAAAGGATGTATTTTCTTTTTTAATGCCTGTCTATCACTGACTAGAAGAATTCTGAGCATTTCAGCATATTCTTAGTTATGTAACTGCATAGAAATCCCTCAGTGTGAATAAGAGTCTTCTGATTTATAAAGATTTTGGCAATTTAGAACCAGTCTGTGGCATGTGTGTCCTGCCTTAATGCAGAGAGAGTCAGAAGACATAGTAAGACTTTGTGGCCTAATCAATTATTAAATTTTCCTTTTGCTATATAACCATCAGATACTCATTTAAAAAAAAATAAGGGATTTAAGATTTAAGGTATCTTTCTTGTTAAAAGAAAACAGTTTAAATATTTAGGTTGTTGTGTATCATGCATGTATACCCTTCATCATCAAAAGAGTAGCTGCCGTTTATTATGTACCAAGTGTTTGCCAGTCAAAGTGGTACTCTGTATTCGTGTTCTCAGGGAATCTGAGAATGTAGTTTGGTGAGGAAAGTAGCATTAGTTTTGTTTACAAATGATGATAGTGAGGCTGAAATTAAATAATTTGATTAGGTAAGACCACTAGAATTAACTGCCTTGCCTGTTCAGTTAGGTGCTTAATAAATTGATTTTACCGGCTGTGTGCTCAAAGATTGTTCCTTATTGATCCAGATTTATTTTTTCTTGTATTACAAACTTTTACTGAGGGTCTACTATATCAAGCACTCTTCTGACTTTTGGGGTAGAAAGATGTTAAGATTCACTCCCTGTCCTCAAGGATTAAAGTTTGGTGGAGAAGACAGACAAACAGTTGAAATATAATGGTAACTGGTTCTAAAGAAAGAAGAATGGTATGCCTAAAGCTTACTGAACAGTTAGTGACTGGCATAAAGTAAGTGATCAATAAATGTTAGCTAATTATTGCAAATCAGCCTAGAATTTGAGTTAATAGTGTATGTCTAGGTGTGTGTTACATGCTCCTCTATGAAGGGGTACAGTATTTAATGAGTATTTACGATGTGGCAGCTGCTGTGCAAACAGAAGCAAGACAGGTAAAGGTTCTCGGTTTAACAAAGCATACAGTCTTTCCTAACAGGATTCCTCATCTGGACCAAGAAACACAGAAGATGATTTTGAATGACGTTTTTCTCAGTTCTCCCAAGATGGCACATCAGCACTTGTATTCTAGATGCATAGGAAAGAAGTTAATTCATTATACAGTTTGTCTAACAAGACAATTAACTAGACGATTGCAGTATGCCTTAAAAGCTGTCATCAGAGAGGTTTGGGGTCCTCAGGCAGCACCTAGGAGAGTCTTCTGTCCAGGTTTTGTGAAACAGGGGTGTTTTCCAGAAGGAAAAAAAACCCCTAAGCTGAGCCTGAAGCAAGGGTTAGGCAAGTGAACTGTTTCATGCCAACATAACAGCATGTGTGGAAGAATGGAGGCAAGCAAGAAGATGATTTTTCAAGGAATTACTGTAAAGTTAGTCTACTTCAGAGTGACTTGGAAGAGTAGGATTGGTTAAATAGTTTGTTCTGAAAGCACTGGGGAGTCAGTAAATGATTTTAAACAGGGAATGGCTTGATAAGAATTGCATAGAACCTAAAAAACCAGTTTCACTATAAATAAATACGCGTTAGCTCTAGATGGAATTTTGTGTTTTTCTATAGAACCAAAAAAGTCTTATCTGTATAAGTAGTATCAGTGTTAAAATGAAATTTTGTATAGATAAGTTACCTCTGAAATTTCGTTTTGCCGGTTAGCTTTTTAATTGAATCGGAGCAGCATTGTAGCCCTAATTACATTTCATGATTTATTAATATACAGTTAAGTAAATTCTTCTACCTTTTCTTATACAACCATAGACAATTATATTGAGTAATTTAATGTAGTTCTGTATTATTCTTGTGTTCAGACTGTTGTATCTACTTGTGTTTCTCTCTTCTTTAGCCATCTGAATGCAGTTCCATACATTATAGACAGACACTCCAGGTGGCAGCAGAATATCACTGTATCACTGAAGGAAGTTAGGCCTCACTGTCTCCAAGTATTGCTCTAAAACCCAGGTTGCAATTAAAAACAGAAAGAAGTAACAATGATTACCATACCGAACAGCAGATTATAGGAAGTGGAGAGGGAGGTGGGATGGGAAAACCGAAGGGGCATAGAAAGTAGCGTCTGAGATTGCCCCAGGCCAGCCTGAGGAAGAGAAGCAAGGCTCTACCCGGGGAGTGCACATGCAACGCACTGAGACGCCGAGAGGCAGTTCTCGAGCTGGCAGGACAGGGCCGTCCACAGCGGCTGCAGTGGTGTTGCGTCTCAGCCGCCCTTGAAGGACAGGTCAGGAGCAGACGTGGACGGCCCATGAAAACGGGCGTTATCTTCTGTAAGCTGTGTTGTGGAGAGCTTACTCATGTGTAGATGTGCACGATACTTAGTTGTGGCTGGGCTTTTTCTGTTACCTTCAAGCAGGTTGCTCTATTGATGAAAAGAAAGAACTTTCTGAGAATAGAGTGTTAGAGTTTCCCATTGAGTTTCGTTTTCTTCCTTTGAAAAATTCCTTGTCTTTCTCAAATCTCTGCCCATACCTCCCTCCCGTTCTAACTCACTTTTGCCTCTCAGTGATCCCTCTCCTGCTTCTGTACTTCTCCTTTCCTTTTTTTTTTATCTTAAGCTTCAATTTCTCTCTTCTCTGCAACCCATCAGGTTTCATATGTTAACCTAGAAATTCTTGTATGGGTTTTTTTGGAGAAGCAGGCTATTATTTATTCCTCATTTTGAGTTCTAGTAAAGCCTTGAAAGTTGAAAAGCAAGTCAGCAGTGATGACCATACTGTTTTGTAGCAGTTCGATTGATGTTGATTTTTATGTTTGGTGATTTATATTAGCACATATGATCATGAGGAAAAATTAGAAAAAGTACAGTGTCTCGGTTACCTCAGTAATAGTCATATGCAGGAGATAAGATACTTTCAATCTGAAAACTGTAGTGAAACAATATGTAGTAATTTGTCACAGATGGGTGTGTATTCATTCTGTACCTCCAGCCTTTATACAGCAGAACCATAGTAACTGCTAGATGATAGATGCAAAACACAGTCTGCCACTGAATTCTTGTACAGCTGGGGAGACAAGACATCGATTTACGCGTTGGTAGTTCAAGGCCCAGTCAGTGACTTCCGGGTGATAATGATTGAATAGTGATAAGGAAAGATCAATCGTAACCGATAGGAAATTTCTGGAGCTAGAAGAAAGACAAGTAAAAACAATTAAGTAATATTTAAGATTTAAAGCATGCGATGTAGTGTGTAAGTAGAGCTTGAAAGATAAGAGTCTTTATGGTGGGGGGACATAAGGAAGGGCAGGCAACAGGTGTTTCCAGTAGGAGTTTCTGTTTGTAGAAAAGCATGTGAGGCAGATGCTCAGAGACTGGAGAATAGGCACATTTGCCTTAATACATCAGGGAACAGCCGATGTTCCTATTTGTAGGCTCTGACTGGAGAAAGCAGATTGCATTTTTACTTCCTCAGGCAATGGGTAGAATTGCTTGGAGGAGTGATGTGGTTAGTGTTTAAGAAACTTAAAATAAGATGGTGGCATACAGGGAACATTCTTGAAAGGTCTGTTATCAGGATGGGATGGGTCAGTGGTTCTCAACTGTGAGTGATTTTTCCCACTCTAGGAACCATTTGTCAACCCTAGAAACATTCTCAGTTATTGCCAGTGGGGCAGGCCTACTGGTATCTAGCAGGTAGAAATTAGAGATGCTGCTAAATATTCTGCAATACACAGAATAGCTCCCACAGCAAGAATTACCTGGCCCAAAACGCCAGTAGTGCCAAGGTGAAGAACCCTGGCTAAGCTGTGCTATGAGAATAAACAGACACACGTTCTTAGTGATTTAAAACTGTAAAGACTTACTCGTTGCTCCAACTAACCGTGCATAACCTCATATCCTCCTTGTTCTGGAGTCCAAGCTGATGGAATAGCCACAGTCTAAAACGTTGCTCACTCTTCATTGGCCAGAACTAGTTACAGAGTCCCTCCTAACCACAGAGAGGCCAGGAACTGCAATCCTTCTATGTCCCAGAAAGAGAGTAAATTGCCATATTTGATTAACAGCATTAATTTACTGCCATGGAAGGCTGCCTTGGAGTAGAGGAGTAGTCAGTAAGAAAGAAACCAATGGTTTTCTTAGGCCATGCCATACAGCTTTTGGGATCTTAGTTCCCCAACCAGGGAGCAAGCCCACACTCAGAGCACAGAGTCTTAACCACTGGACCACCAGGAAAGTCCCAAGAAACCAATTTCCTTATGTTTGCCCTCTTTTAGTTCATTCTTGACCCCTTGAGAAGAATAAAATCACAGTAGAGTTGACCCTTGAACAACACTGGTTTGAACTACATAGTTCCACTTAAATGCAGATATTTTTCAATAAATATGTACCACGGTATTACGTGGTCTCCAGTTGAAGCAGAACCATGGATCTGGAGGGCCAATTAAAGTTGTAATGCAGACCTTTGACTGCAGAAGAGTCTGCCCCAAACTCCTAGGTTGTTCATGAAGTGAAGTTGCTCAGTCGTGTCTGATTCTTTGCAACCCCATGGACTGTAGCCTACCAGGCTCCTCCATCCATGGCATTTTCTAGGTAGGAATACTGGTGTGAGTTGCCATTTCCTTTGGTCAACTGCAAATACAAAATGAAATTAGAAAGTGTGTTGCCAGATTATGGTGTGACTGACTGTGCTATTAGGCTAATTTTAGGCCTGAGCTCCCTGTTATTGGGAACCTTACAGGTGTGTCTGAATACTGATCTCCTTAGCTCTTCAGGTAGCTGGGTCTGGTCTTGGGCAGTCAGCTTACAGTGCAGGCAGCTGTAAGCTGACTGCTTACAGGGAGCTTCCATTAAGCTCCCTGTGCTTTACATGTACTATAAGTTTGTGTATGCTTTGATGTGCAAAATCTTGGGAAGCTCAGCATTAGTCAGTAGGCTGGATTTGTTTTAAAATTACCAGTTAGTCTGAAAAAAGATTCATTTTAGAAGCAGCTCTACCGGCAGTATAAGAGGGAGTGCTCTACTGGACCACTTCAGAAGCCATCCTCAAATCTACATAAGAAAAGATAAAAAATTCTGAAGGATGGCTCTCTTGAAAAATAAATATGACAGTGTGGAGATAAAGAAGGTTTTCGTAAAGACGTTAAAATTGAGTTTAGAACTTTTTTTTATTATTAATATTTTATTGAAGGATAATTGCTTTACAGAATTTTGTTGTTTTCTGTCAAACCTCAACATGATAAAACATGTTGAATAGAATTGATTAATACAAAATTGGAAATTTGGACTGGAAACGGAACTGGGGGTATGGAGGGCCAGCTTTGAAGTTCTGTACTGATCTTTGGCTCCTCAGGTGTCAGCGCCCCTACCTCCATATCATTCAGGGGTCAACTGTATGACCCCTATCAATTTTATTTTTTAAATCTGTTAAAGTCTGAGAGCACACTGCTTTGTATATTTAGTAAAAGCAAAAAAAGACAAACTGTCTTAATTTCCTGAAATTTTTTGAAATCTGAAATAACTGGAATTTATACGTGATATACCATTTCTAACTAGCAAATAATGGGGGAATTTTTTTTTTTTAACTATAGATGAAGATCGACTTTCTAGAAGGAAGAGTATTGTGGACACCGTATCCATTCAGGTGGATATTTTACCCAACAGCATTCCTTCTGATGATGTGGTAAGTTGCTGAAAGTTTATGACCAAGTACTACTGTCTTGAGATAGACATCAGTCAATTTGAAAGAGCTTTTTGCCCCTCTGCACTTTTAGAAGCAAATACAACTCTAAATTATTCCTAAATAAAATTGTTAGTAGATGTTAATTTGATTTAGCCTTGAACTTGTAATTTACAATTTATTTTACTGAATTCATTTCAGATACTTACAAAGATAAATAAATTTAATATTAAGTGTTATGGTATCACTGCTTTTCACATTGTAGTAAAAGAAACCATAGAACTAAGCTTTTTTAATAAGTAAGAATTTATATAAGGCCTGTTATTAAATAAATAGGCCCTCTAATCCTATTTATTTTAAAAGATTTATGAAACATAAGTTGTGAGAATAAATGGGATTATACACTCTCAAGTGAAGCCAAATACCCACTACTTTTAGAAAGTTTCAAAATTTCACCTATGAGAGAATTTTTTAAATCATTTTGGAAAGTAAATATAACATTTAATATAGGCTAAGCTTTATCAGTGACCTGTGTACTCTTGAAGGACTTATTTGAAATATCATAGATTTAATGTTCTCCTCCTGTTTCAATAGAGCACAAGAGTGTACCCTCCTGAGTTATAGGAAGAAAAAGCAGCCAGTATTCTCTAGGACTTATCCACACAAATCAGCAGAGAATTTTTTGATAGTCAAGTAAAAGTGCCGATGTGCCAGCATGTCAAGTCAGCCTCCTCCTTGTGGTTTATCCATTGTTTGCTTCCTAGGTATTTCATTATTTCTCTTGGTACAGTATAAATGATTAAAAGAATATCCATATAAGAAAAGGGGAAGGAAATTGTCTGAATTTATGCTTTCTCAGCCTCCTCTCTCCCTCCTGCTTCCAAACCCTGTCAGTTAATTTGTGTGCAGGATTTAAAAGTATTTGGTGGCCAGGGTACAGCCAATTAATTTATATCTTTCAAGGTTTTTGACTCCCTCTTACGTAGAATAACCAGTTTCATAAAGAAATTACCTTCAGAGCATTGGAGTAGTTTGAATAAGCTGTTAGTGTTCATTTTGGAACTTGGGGCCTTGAGGTTGGTTTAAAGTTTTCTTACCAATTTAAGACTCAAGAAAAATCATCTTCCCTAAATTTCACCTCTTCAAAGCCATTTTAATTTTTATACTCATTATTAGCAAGGAGGATGCCTTGCTAACTCTATCTTTAATGATTATGAACTTGCTGATAATACCTTTGGAGGGAAGAAATTCATCCAAAGCCTTAGTTTATATGTGTCAAGAGTGCAGTCTGTTTTACTGACTGGAATTTTTCCCTTTGCCTTTTGTTGACCATTTTTATTTCTCCTAAAAATACATATATAGCACTTCAAACTGTTGCAGAGGGTCAGTTTATTTTAATAAAATGAACCGAAACGAAATTTGCTTGAAGACTTAGTATAGGAGGAAGATTCTTGAGCATGAATTTTACATTAAAAGTTCACTAATACATTTGTTAAATTATTAAAGATCGCTTTTGTTTTATCTTTGCTATAACTGTAAATCCTAAGTCAAATACACCTCACTCTGAGTATTTGAAAAATTAAGTACAGTTTTTAGTTGAGTGCATTGGAGTTTCAAACTCATTTACCATTGTGGTACCTAATTTTGTGTATTAGGAATGGTTGTTCAGATACCAGAAGACAGAATGATGGTACCTTCTAGGCTAAAACCAGGTAATTTCATTGTGTGGACAGGAGAGATTTTCATCAGTTAGGTATTCACCAGTTAATGATGTAACAAAATATCAAACTGAGAATATGTATATTTGTTAACAGTGAATCAAATTAAAAACTGCTCATTTGAAAAATCATTATTTCATCAAAATTATGTGAAATTATATATACAGAATCCCATATAGTCCTCAGATATATGGCACCCCACTCCAGTACTCCTGCCTGGAAAATCCCATGGACGGAAGAACCTGGTAGGCTGCAGTCTGCTGGGGACCAGCCCCAGCTGATCCAGGGTATTCGAAGGAGAGACGGCCTAGGCGACTATTTATATGCTAATTAGAGATATAGAGAACAATAGAATGAGGATAGCTCAGTAGGAAAATTCAGTGGAGAAGAGAAGCTGAGTAGCTTGGTTTACGCGGGAGACCAATAAAACTTCAAGACAAGAAGTTTGCACCACTTACGTAGGCCGCAGGCGCCCTCTCGAATAGGGGAAGGTGCCTCACCCTAGACACCTTCTCGAGTGGGTCTTAGAAGCCCAGGCATAATTAGCGTGGTGGGTTCCGCGCTCCAGATGGAGACTCAGCTGGAAGTTAAAGGGAAGAATGACATGGGGAGACCAAGCGCTGGTGAACAAGGCCCATAGCTTTATTTTTAACAGGGGCTTTTATACCCTAAGTTACACATAGAGGATAATAGGGGATGCAAAGTCAGCAGTCTTTGGTTCTTATCAAAAACCAAGGTTTCTTTCCTGCAAATTTATCGTATACAAATGGTTTAGGTGATTTACATCATCTTCTGGCCAGAAGGCCTACTAACATTTTATGACTCTTGACAAGGACTTATCAACAAAGACTTATTTTCTCTAAGAGTAATTATTTTAAGGTTTGGCACCATCTTCCAAAGATAAAATTGCATTCCTATAGGGCGGATGTGTAATGGGTTTACAACAAAGAAAGAATTTATTACCTTAAGGGTCTAAAGTTACTAACACCAAGGCCACTACTTATTTTTTACTATATACCAACTATTAATTAATACACATTCAAGGATACAATTCAGGGGATGTGAAAACTTGGCAACAAGCATTGACTCATCAATGAAATCCTTTACTAGTTTATTCTGACAGTTTTTAACTCTCTGAGAGGCTCTAAGCTATTTGAATATCTTAAGCTTCCCGTGCCTCTGGAGGCTAGGAGACTGTAAACAATCGTATGCATAGCTGCAGGAGTCCGAGTAAACTTGTCAGGCGAGTTAGAGAGCCATCTGAGGGGTTTGGATTTAAACACTCCTAATTGCCCAGGAACTTTATTAATTGGAGCTGTAAGTTAACTCTTTGACAGGGAGAGAGCGAGATGGTGGTAGGGGACAGCCCCTAGTAAAGTCAGAGGTGAGAGCACAAAGCAATAAAGTAGGCAGACTCTGGTTTTTTGGGGGAAAATGCTCGAGAATATCCGGGGGGACTCCTGAGGCTCGATCCCGCCTTTGCATATGCCGAGCCTCCTTCCTCATGACCTTTGTCATGAGCAGAATGCCTCACCGGCTCCCCGCATCAGTGCATGGGATTGCTGAGGGTCGGACATGACTGAGCGACTTCACTTTCACTTTAGAGCTTGTAACTTTTTTTTTAATGTTGGTTAGATGGAGATCATAGCAAAACTTTGGTTTTCCCCTAGATACAGCTCAGCTTTTTACTAATCTATTAAAATACCTGGTCCATTTGTAGTATGTCAGTTCTAACATTTGCAATTCAAGTTTTAGCCCACTGTGAATCCTTAGTGAACTTCTCCTAAAAATTGCCCTGTATGTGTATAAAGATACTTAAAGTATTCAGGAAGATAAATGACTAAAATAGAATAGAGATATATCTGCTTCCTGAAATTAAACAATCAGCTTGACTAATAGAATAAAGCACCACAGGCATGACTCTCTGATCTCTGGTGCTTACTGAGCCCCATCAGCATGACTGATACGCATAATGAATATAAGTAAAACCTGAAATCGTGACTTAGTTCTTCTCTCAAAAAGATAATAGTCAGTGCTTAATTATTTGGGGGAATGGATGGGGAGTTATACGTGTTAAATTTGGAGTACAAATTAAATTTTTTATACAAAATTAAGTCACTGGTCGGCTGAGAAGAATTGTCACTTTTTCTAGGACAAATCGCAGAGATCTTTTTATACATACATACATACTCCTGCCTTTTCCCCAAGTACAACTGAAGGAACCTATATATGTGCTAACAAAACAAGAAGGCACTCATCAGTGAAAGTGATGTGACAGCTAGTCTGGTTGGAAAAAGGTGAATAGCAGATTTTACACAGGCTCAAGGGCATTGTACAGTGTAAGCGAGAGTTACGGGTCATACGTAAGGCCAAAGTCATAAAGAGTAAAGGAATGTTGAAACTCCTCCAAAAGCCTGCCTTTGCACCATTTCCCAATAACTGCAACACAACCATTGTTTTCTGTAGACTTGGAACAGACTGGTTTGCTTAAACACCAAATGAAGTAGGTGGCTTGTATTTAGCAGCTGCTACTGCTGAGTCGCTTCAGTTATGTCCAACTCTGTGCGACCCCAAAGACTGCAGCCCACCAGGCTCCCCTGTCCCTGGGATTCTCCAAGCAAGAACACTGGCGTGGGTTGCCATTTCCTTCTCCAATGCATGAAAGTGAAAAGTGAAAGTGAAGTCTCTCAGTCGTGTCCGACTCTTCACGACCCCATGGACTGCAGCCCACCAGGCTCCTCCGTCCATGGGATTTTCTAGGCAAGAGTACTGGAGTGGGGTGCCATTGCCTTCTCCATACTTTGTATGAAAAATATGAATCATTAAACATTAGTAGAAAGAAATTCCTCTTTTTTTTAAAAAAAGAAAATTCACAAAAGGCAGGAATGGGAGACAAGATTGAAGCCAAGTTATAGAACATTTCATCCCCAGGCCGAGGGCTTCATGTGTACTCCGATAGGAAATGGCAACACTTTGAAAGTTTGGTAGTGTCATTGTCAAAGCTGGGCTTTCGTAAAAAGATTCTCAGAAGTGTGACTAAGCTACATTGGAAAGAAGAGACCGGCTGTAGAGAGGCCAAATAGAGACCCCTGTGGTAGTTTGCACTGAGGGTGAAGCGGGTTTTGGGTAGCCAGGCTGGAGACGGGGGAGAGGACCGGCAAGGCCCACAGAGGAACTCGGAGGAAGGAGGCAAAAACAGGAGGGAGACTGAGTGACTTGAGAGGTTTCCATGCTGAGGAACGCATCATCATTCTCTGAGGAAAACAAACGAGTTATTAGATAAAGTCCTTTAGCTTTTCATCCACCCAAAATTGAACAGGTAATAGGTAAAAGTTCTGTGTAACAAGGATCCTGGCCTTCTGGCTTCTCCTGTGTTCTTTCTCCTGTGGTCTAATCGTTTATCAAAAGTCTAAAAGTCTTAACCAGTTCTAAGAACAACTTTGAAGTGCTAGATTGCTTCTAGGTACAAATAATTGACCAGCCAGAGCCTAATCTTGTATATCTGCTCCAAATATCTAGACCAAAGCAACTGAAGATCTCCGAGTTTAATCTGACTTCAACTAGAAATATGAACCTTCAGTAGAAAAACTGAGGTAGTGAAACTCTTGCTGCTTGATTTCCAGCTAAAGCCTTTGTATTACAGAGAAGCTAAGGTGCAAAGCATGAAGCCCTTTGCTTTCATTAGTCTTTCTGCCTTAGACTTAGCAAAAGGAAGCTCATGAGCTAAAATTAGGGATGCCCAGAGTCCAAGGCAAGTATTCATGTATCATTTCTTAACTTTTATTGAGATACTATAATAAGTGGATATATTATTCCTCCTGAAAATGTGTTAGTGCCACAAAAAGTATTCCTGACTTTATATAGTATTCCTGACTTTGTTTATGTAGCACAAACGTCTCAAAACAGGAGAGATTTGAAAACTTCAAGTTAAAGGGTGTTTTCTGGATAATCAGACTTGGTGGTTGACCTTAAAAGATCCAGAATATGATTATTTTAAGATGTTGGTTAACTGTACTCATTGAACACTTCCCAAAGTAGTGATTCTTGCTTTTAAACTATTCAGAGTTTCTGATTATTTCATTTTTGATTTGTAAACATATGTGGTACCAAAATTATAGAGAGTATAGAATACTTAGTTCTCATTTATTACACAGCTGAAGCTGCATTTATACATAATCTCTGCCTTGACTGTTAGTTGGGTTGCCTTAAAGGGTGCTAGTTCTGCCAGCCCAGCATCAATCTGTAACCTGTTTGGGGAACCACTGTGCTAGGCTATTGTTAAAACAAATGAAAACGTGATGATTATTTGATACTGTGGAGTATAATCATGAATCCAGCCAACACAAAGAAGAGAAAATATTTGTAAAAGGTCTTAGATGACTTGTAACTAGGTGAGGGTGTCATTTATATTGACCTTTCTAAACCCTCTATTTTACTTAAAATCACTTTTCTCTAGGTTAGTAACACGGAAGAAATCACCTTTGAAGCACTGAAGAAAGCAATTGGTAAGATTTTTGCTTGTTAGCTTCCCTAGTATTTTACTAGCTTCTTCTTCTTCTTCTTTTTTTTTTTTTTACTGGCTTCTCTTTATCTCAGTACTTGTTTAGATGCTGGAATTACCAGAGGCAACATGGCAAATGTATACACTGTTGATTTCTCTATAGATACAGTATCCGTTTATTAGCTTGCACTCTTCAGGTCTTTGTGGCTGTGCTGTCTTGTCCTGGATGAGTATCCTCCTCTGTCCAGACTGCATTTCCTGGAGCTGTGACAGCATCACTGTGTATCTGAGTGTCACCCTTATATGGTGGCAGCATGCAGGCTGCACGAATTTGTGAGAGGCAGTCAATGTATTTCCTTTTTTTTTTTTTTTTTTTTCTAATTTTATTTTATTTTTAAATTTTACATAATTGTATTAGTTTTGCCAAATATCAAAATGAATCCGCCACAGGTATACACGTGTTCCCCATCCTGAACCCTCCTCCCTCCTCCCTCCCCATACCATCCCTCTGGGTCGTCCCAGTGCACTAGCCCCAAGCATCCAGTATCGTGCATCGAACCTAGACTGGCAACTCGTTTCTTACATGATATTTTACATGTTTCAATGCCATTCTCCCAAATCTTCCCACCCTCTCCCTCTCCCACAGAGTCCATAAGACTGTTCTATACATCAGTGTCTCTTTTGCTGTCTCGTACACAGGGTTATTGTTACCATCTTTCTAAAGTCCATATATATGCGTTAGTATACTGTATTGGTGTTTTTCTTTCTGGCTTACTTCACTCTGTATAATAGGCTCCAGTTTCATCCACCTCATTAGAACTGATTCAAATGTATTCTTTTTAATGGCTGAGTAATACTCCATTGTGTATATGTACCACAGCTTTCTTATCCATTCATCTGCTGATGGACATCTAGGTTGCTTCCATGTGCTGGCTATTATAAACAGTGCTGCGATGAACATTGGGGTACACGTGTCTCTTTCCCTTCTGGTTTCCTCAGTGTGTATGCCCAGCAGTGGGATTGCTGGATCATAAGGCAGTTCTATTTCCAGTTTTTTAAGGAATCTCCACACTGTTCTCCATAGTGGCTGTACTAGTTTGCATTCCCACCAACAGTGTAAGAGGGTTCCCTTTTCTCCACACCCTCTCCAGCATTTATTATTTGTAGACTTTTGGATCGCAGCCATTCTGACTGGTGTGAAATGGTACCTCATAGTGGTTTTGATTTGCATTTCTCTGATAATGAGTGATGTTGAACATCTTTTCATGTGTTATCAAGACAGTATGGTACTGGCACAAAGACAGAAATATTGATCAATGGAATAAAATATAAAGCCCAGAGATAAATCCACACACATATGGACACCTTATCTTTGACAAAGGAGGCAAGAATATACAATGGATTAAAGACAATCTCTTTAACAAGTGGTGCTGGGAAATCTGGTCAACCACTTGTAAAAGAATGAAACTAGACCACTTTCTAACACCATTCACAAAAATGAACTCAAAATGGATTAAAGATCTAAACGTAAGACCAGAAACTATAAAACTCCTAGAGGAGAACATAGGCAAAACACTCTCCGACATACATCACAGCAGGATCCTCTATGACCCACCTCCCAGAATATTGGAAATAAAAGCAAAAATAAACAAATGGGACCTAATTAACCTTAAAAGCTTCTGCACATCAAAGGAAACTATTAGCAAGGTGAAAAGACAGCCTTCAGAATGGGAGAAAATAATAGCAAATGAAGCAACCGACAAACAACTAATCTCAAAAATATACAAGCAACTCCTACAGCTCAACTCCAGAAAAATAAACGACCCAATCAAAAAATGGGCCAAAGAACTAAATAGACATTTCTCCAAAGAAGACATACAGATGGCTAACAAACAAATGTATTTCCTTTTATTGGAGATGGGCAGATGAAAATTCTGAAAATTATGTAGAGTCATTTTTAGTGGGCATACAGCAGCGTAATTAGAGGTGTGTTTCTAATGGGGTAGGAGAAAGGAGCTGGCAGAAATTGTCAGTAGGCATTATCACATTAATTCTTGCTATATAATCAGTGAGAACGCTGAAACAGAGAAATTAACAAATTTCCTGAGAGCACATAGCTAGTAAATACCAGAGCCAAATCTCATACCCATGTCTGACTGACTCTAATCTTTCCACTTATCTTTGCATAAAATAATACTCTTGATTTTTCTCCTTTGGCCTTTCTGGAAATAAATTTTACCTCATATAATTTGCCTCTTTTAAAATTTTTTGAATGATTCCTTCAATTAAGTATTAATATAAATTCCTGGTGGCTAATGATGCTCTGAATTTATTTCTAACTGGTAAAGCAATGGAGCATGGAAATTGACTTTCACTATAGAGAGTGGAAATTGGCTCTTGATTTTAAGAAATATTAGAATAAGAGCATCATTATCAAGGGACATGAAACACTCTGGTGCCCATCATACATGAAATAAAATCTGACCTTTTTCAGCTTAATCTTATAGAGGATTTTTTTTCTTACTGTAATATGACATCAGATTTGTCAAAATAAAATTGAATTTCAGTTCAGTTCAGTCACTCAGTCATGTCCAACTCTTTGCAACCCCATGAATCGCAGCACGCCCGGCCTCCCTGTCCATCACCAACTCCCGGAGTTCACTCAGACTCACATCCATCAAGTCAGTGATGCCATCCAGCCATCTCATCCTCTGTCATCCTCCTGCCTTCTCCTCCTGCCCCCAATCCCTCCCAGCATCAGAGTCTTTTCCAGTGGGTCAACTCTTCGCATGAAGTGGCCAAAGTACTGGAGTTTCACCTTGAGCATCATTCCTTCCAAAGAAATCCCAGGGCTGATCTTCAGAATGGACTGGTTGGATCTCCTTGCAGTCCAACAGACTCTCAAGAGTCTTCTCCAACACCACAGTTCAAAAGCATCAATTCTTCAGCGCTCAGCCTTCTTCACAGTCCAACTCTCACATCCATACATGACCACAGGAAAAACCATAGCCTTGACTAGACAAACCTTTGTTGGCAAAGTAATGTCTCTGCTTTTGAATATGCTATCTAGGTTGGTCATAACTTTCCTTCCAAGGAGTAAGCGTCTTTTAATTTCATGGCTGCAGTCACCATCTGCAGTGATTTTGGAGCCCAGAAAAATAAAGTCTGACACTGTTTCCACTGTTTCCCCATCTATTTCCCATGAAGTGATGGGACCGAATGCCATGATCTTCGTTTTCTGAATGTTGAGCTTTAAGCCAACTTTTTCACTCTCCTCTTTCACCTTCATCAAGAGGCTTTTTAGTTCCTCTTCACTTTCTGCCATAAGGGTGGTGTCATCTGCAAATCTGAGGTTATTGATATTTCTCCCGGCAATCTTGATTCCAGCTTGTGCTTCCTCCAGCCCAGCATTTCTCATGATGTATTCTGCATATAATTTAAATAAGCAGGGTGACAATATACAGCCTTGACATACTCCTTTTCCTATTTTGAACCAGTTTGTTGTTCCATGTCCAGTTCTAACTGTTGCTTCCTGACTTGCATATAGGTTTCTCAAGAGGCAGGTCAGGTGGTCTGGTATCCCATCTCTTTCAGAATTTTCCAGTTTATTGTGATCCACACAGTCAAAGGCTTTGAATTTACTAAGCAATTTTTAAACACCTATTATATATAAGATACTTTGAGACATTTAAATATTAATAAGGCATGTTGAGGAATTTACAGTTTGACAGTGTTGTCAGAGTATCTTTGGTCCCCTGGAGTCCCAGGGGAAACTCTTTCAAGAGATCCTCAAGTCCAGAAGTATTTTCTGCATAACACTAGGACATAGTTTGCTTCTCTGCTGCATGTACTAACATGAATGAAGGCAGTGGCCTCAAACTCATCTGATGGTCATCGCATTCTTTGATGCCACATACTCCCAGTTATTTAGAGGATCTGCAGAAGTCAGTGGAGCAGTATTCCAGATGACCACTGCACGATGTTACAGAACCATGCATGAGTAGAACTCTATTCAAAGTGTAAAACAGACCAGTAGATGTTACTATAACCAATTGTAAAAAGTTCATTAATAAAGTTTCAGATTCCATATTGCAACTAACTTTACCACTTGTCAAATTTTATTGTAGAAGAAATAGCTACAATTCTGTGAAAAGGCTATTGAATTACTCTTTCCCAACATATCAGTACATGCTTGTGTGAGTTTAGTTTTTCTTTATTTTCAACCAAAATAACATATTGCAACGCATTGAATGTTTGCAGATAGAATCCAGCTGCCTTCTATTAAGTCAGACATTAAAGGGATTTGCAAAAATATAAAACAGCGCCATTCTCTTCACTAAATTTTCACTTTAGAAAATATGGTTATTTTTTCATTAAACAAATCTTTATGTTAACGTACAGTGGTTTGAGTTTTTGATGAATTTAATGAATATTTTTAAAGTCTCATTTTTATATTATAATACAGAAATTATCAAGTGATATAACACATAAAGGAGTCTTGAAACCAGAAAGTTTGAGAACTGCTGGACAGATTTGCCGCCTGCAGGCCAAATTTGGGTGGAAGCGTTATTTTCAGAAATTGAATTTGAATAAAGCCCTGAGATAGATGTTCAGCTTGCCCAAGTCTGTTTTTCTTACCTCTTTTACTGACCTAATTTAAAACATTTGTTTCGTGCCTGGCCTCTGGCACATTTAAGCTTGTGACCCTGGGCCAGTGAACACTAGAGATGTGATTGTAATTCTGTATTACATTCATTCAGAAGAAGTACATAAAGTCTACAACTTTGTTAGCCTGACACAATTTCAGAGGGAAAAAAAAAAAGACCTATTTCCTTTTTACATGCTACTTCCCCTTTTTTAAACTAGCTAATTTTGTACCTGAAGAGCAGCTTTGTTTTAAGAACCTTGAACAGAGTGTGTTTTGCCTTATGAAATTGTTGACTCACTGGGTTGTTAAAGTAGACCATCAATAACTAAACCATTAATTAGCCTTCTTTCAAATTGTTAAGCAAATAGACACAGTTAGTATATCAGTAGTATCAAAAAGACAGACCTTTTATTGTTTTATAATCTTTGACCAGACCACACATCATTTTAAGATAAAAACAATCCCTTTTCAAATTATGGAAGATTAAAAAAAAAAAAATTATGGAAGATAAATGGAAAAGATTAAACCAATATGGTTCCACTTGACCATATCTAGATTTCAGTCATGCCATTCATTATCAGATTTAGAAGACTTTTTATTTAGTACCTCATATGTGCAAAGGCATGATTATAAATAAAATAATCATTCTTCAGGAAGGGCCTTGAGGTTGCTTGACTTGTAGGAAGTTGTGCTTCTGCTTATTTTGGTAAGAGGGACAAAGATAGTCTATGAAAAAGGGTTTTGTGCAGTGTAATTTTGAAGTTTTTTGTGTCCGCTTTCTGGCCTCAACTAAGACATTTCAGGGATGTTACACGTTTTGCTTTTTTCCCTAAACAAGTAGTCCTGTAAATTACCCTTATTTTTTATGCATAGATCATTTGTTCTTAGGATCATTGGCAATGTTCTATAAAATTCTGTATTCCTTTTAATGGGTTTTTTTTTTTTAACATTTATATAGATACCAGTGGAATGGAAGAACAGGAAAAGGAAAAGAGGCGTCTAGTGATAGAGAAATTCCAGAAAGCACCTTTTGAAGAAATAGCAGCACAGTGTGAATCCAAAGTAAGTGAGCACATAGTGGAGGCGGTGGGGTGGAGTTTGATTTTTGTTGGAGCTTTTCATGGTAACTGATGGGTAAATTCTAAGATTTAGGCAGGTCAATAGAATCCACAAGGGAGTAGATGGAATAGGGACAGAAAACTGAAGATGTAGCTATGAAGCCTTAAATAATGTCTTTGTGCAGTATGAGCTGATTGAAATAGCAGATCCCAAATTAAATGTTAATGATTTTTGTTGCTTTGAAATTTTTTTTGCAGTGGTTTTCAGTGGTTTTGCTGTAGGTGTTTTGTTCTGTGTGTATATCAATTTGTTTTTACTAGTGAGACTAGGAAAGGAATGAAGAGAAACTTCACATTAAATTTCAGTGTATGAGACAGATAAAATCAAAACAGTAAACATTCTGTACCGTCAGCTTAACAGTTACAGTTATGCTTTGTCCTTTAAATCACTTGTGTTCTTAACATACGGACGTTGCGAAAGTAATAGATCCATTGTTAACATTTGTTTTTTCTCCTTGTAGGCAAATTTGCTTCACGATAGACTTGCTCAAATATTGGAACTCACCATACGGTAAGGGTTTTGGTACTACAAGATGAATAAAACAACAAATAAAAACTATTAGACCTCTGTAAATTTCTAGCTTTTAAGTAATTCTGCTTTTCATTTAGAGTAAACCCAAGATCATATAGATATCTTTGTCTTAGTAGTTTTTCTGTTTACTGGATAGTCTGATACCGTTTCTTAAAGTTTTTCTAGCTTTCCTTTTTAGATTACTTAATTCCTTTAAAATGGTTCTATAAAGACAGGCTTCCCTGATGGTTCAGTCAGTAAAGACTGCCTGCAATGCAGGAGACCTCAGTTCAATCCCTAGGTCGGAAAGATCCCCTGGAGAAGGAAATGGCAACGCACTCCAGTATTCTTGCCTGGAAAATCACATGGACAGAGGAGCTTGGCAGGCCACAGTCCATGGGTCACAAAGAGTCAAACACGACTTAGCAATTAACCACCTTATGGACATTTGAGTAATTGGAAGACTCTTATTCTAGTGATATGTTTAACAAGGTAGTTTCTCAGATTTAATCATTTTGACGTACAGAAACTACTGTTTTGTATAGTTCAACCTCATCATTCTTCTAGGGCCATAACAATTCTGCCTCTGCAGATGGCTCACTTGAATTATCAAACATAAATTGAATTTTCCTAGGTTATGTCTATTTGAGTCCTGTTATTAGTTATAGTTGGTCCTCCATATCCACGGGTTCTGCATATTCAAATTCAACCAACAGTGGTCAGAAATATTTAGGGGGAAAAAAGATCCCAGAAAGTTCCAAAAAACCAAAGCTTGAATTTGCTGCATGCTGACAACTACTCCGTAACATTTACATTGTATTAGATGTTATAAATAACCTAGATATGATGTAAACTGCCAGGGAAGATATGTTGTATAGGTCCCATGCCAGTACTGCTCCACTTTATATAAGGGACTTGAGCACCCAAGGATTTTGCTGTCTGTGGGTGGTCCTGAAACCAAACCCCTGTGTACACCGTTGAGCAATTGTATTTTATGCTCTGCAAACATAAGGTATCCAACATGGGTTATTCTGTGTCTGTTATGAAGTGATGAAGCACATCAGAGAGGGAGGGAAAACTCAAGGTTCCATCTGAAGAATGAATTTGTGCATATTATTAGGTTGACTCCAGTGTGGAGACTGCTCTGTGTGCTTCTGAGATTTTTTTTTCCTACATCTTTTATATTTTCAGCTTGATTGAATCAGTTTTGCATCAAACCTTGTATCCTATAAATAGAATAAACAGGTAGATGCTCAGTTGACTTGCTTTTTTTCCCCCAGCCTTTTTACTGCCTTCCTATGCAAGGCACCTTTTCGTCAGTGTAACATCTCATTCCAGGCATTAACCACCATGCCACCCCCTACTAAGCTGCGAATCACTCATTTATAAAAGTTCAGAACAGAGAATCAGACTAAACTGTGCAGTATGCTGTATTCCTTAGATTCAGTGAAAATTGCTAGGTGTGGGCACTTATACACAGCCTATAAGTTTAGTGCTTCTCTGTGTATAGGAAGGTGCAAGGATCTGGGCTCATTGAAATTGTTCCTGGAATATGCACCTTGGCTGTGGGGCCAGTGTCTAATTAATAGAATGCTTCCCATTTCTCCCCATCCTGAATCCCCCTTAGGGCGTACCATTGTGGGAAACGGCAGTGGCTGATGGCTTGACCTTGTAGGATGCGAATGGCAGGCAACATTCCCTGTGTACAGAATCTTTGTTGCCTGTTAGTTCTAATAATAAATACCTACCTGCTTTGTATCTGTTGTTTTTGCTAATCCTCACCACAGTCCTGAAAAGTTAGGTAGATGCTGTGTTTTTTTATTTTCCAGGTAAAGACACTGAGGCTTAGAGAAGTAAAGTAACTTGCAGAAGTTTATCCAGCTAGTGAGTGGAAATAATCGAAATTCAAATTTATAACGCATGTTCTTGACAAGAAATATTGCTAGCGACCTCTATGTTACATTTAATCCCACTATCATAACTATGTGGGTGTAGTATTTTAGAATAAGTATTATGACTAACTTTTTCATTGGTACTGCAACTACTGCTAATAATTTGCATTTATTAAACCTTATTGCTACTAGTTATTTATTGAAAACTTGTGGTATTCTGGGCACTCTGCTGAGTGCATTCTTTTATTTAGTATTTACATCACATTTTAAAAATATGTAGTGATTATTTTTACTTTACAAATGTAGAAACAGATTCATGTAGATGTTCGGTAATTATCCAAGGTCACCTGGTTAGGAAGTAGTAGTTCTGGGTAGTTTACATGATACAGAGAAATGAAACAGACTTCTTAGTGTATCTTCAGGGTTTTCAGTTTCTATCTGATATATTTCCTCTTGTTAATTTTCCACACTGTAACTGCCAGATAGGCTTCCCTGGTGGCTCAGTGGTAAAGAATCCACCTGCTGATGCAGGAGACACGCGATCGATCCCTGGGTCGGGAAGATCCCCTGGAGAAGGAAATGACAACCCACTCCAATATTCTTGCCTGGGAAATCCCAGAGGAGCCTGGCGGGCTACAGGCCATGGGCTCCCAAAGAGTCAGACATGACTTGGCAACTAAACAAAGCAGTCAACTACCAGACAGAGAAGAGAGTTTGTATTCTTGAGAAAAGAAACAAAATAAGCAATGTTATACCTCAGTTTCCACTGTTCCTTCATTCATTTTGACCTTATGGAAAAAAAATTACAAGAAATGCAAAGGAGCAAGAAAATACAGTAAGAATAAGTAGCCCCACAGATCAGTTATTGGAATTAGTAGATAATGATCTTAAAAGAACACACACATATCAAAGAATTTAAAGGAAAAACATAATGTATATTTTAGAAGAGAACTGGAAACTCTGAAAAAGAACCAAATTGTAGTTCAAGAACTGGGTGATACAGTATCTGAAAAAAGAAAAAATGTCATTGGATGAACTTAATAGTATATTGAACATTATAGAAGAGTCTGCATGTATTGCTCATAGTATAAAATGGTACAAATACTCTGCAAAACTTTTGAAGAAGTTTCAGTGTCTTATGAAGTTAAATATATACCTGCTTAATCCTATAATCCCATTTCTCAGTATTTACCCAGAGAAATTAGAATGTTTTAGCAGCTTTTTTCATAGTTACGAGACATCCATGAGCAGGAGAATGGAGAGACAGTAGACAAATAGTGGTGCTCATGATGCAGTGAAATATTATTCAGCAGTGAAATATTATTCAGCAGTGAAAAGGAACACATTTGGGGGGTAAACTTAAAAACTGCATCAAGCAAAACAAATCAGACATAAGAGTGTGTCTTGTATTGACCCTTTTTGTGGCTATATGGACCCTTCATATGAAATTCAAGAATAAGGGACACCAATCTTCAGTGACAGAGATCAGAACACAGTCAGTGTTGGAGGTGTGTGAGCATGTGGAGTAAGGAGAAATTGATTGAAGACACCAAGGAACTTTTTTGAATGATGAAAAGTGTCATCTTTATGATAGAGATAAGAATTAAGTAACTAATTGAGGAAAAGCATTTGTATCATATGACAAAAGATCATTTCCCAAATTGATAAGAGAAAACTATGTGAGTAGAAATACAGGCAGTAGACTCAAATAGGGAATTCATTTTAAAAGAAACACAAAATGAATACTAAGTAT
Organism: Bos indicus; assembly: GCF_029378745.1. NCBI lineage: Eukaryota > Metazoa > Chordata > Mammalia > Artiodactyla > Bovidae > Bos > Bos indicus. Next base: position 9,232,478 of record NC_091773.1, on the reverse strand, counting down.
GTACCATTAGTAGTAACCCAAAATGTGAAAATAAGAATGAATTCCCTTTTGGCTACCAGAGTGCCAAAGATGAGAACAAGAGAGAACGATTATACCCAGTATTTATAGTGGTGAAAGAGGATGGTGCAGCCAGATGTTGAAAGAATGAATTGTGGGGATCCTGACAGTGTGTACCCATCTCAAAATTGTGAATCTACTTTGGTCCAAAAACTCTATGTGTAAGACTATAAACCAAGAAGACAGGATAAAATTATGTATATGTAAGAATAGACCTGTCAGCCTTATTTATAATAATGAAGAATGGAAATGAATGTACAGTCTTCCCATGGAAATAAGTTAATCATAATATATCTATATATTGAAATACCATGCTGTCGTCATCAAAAAACAAAGCAAGCTTATATGAATGGATATGATGTAATCCCATTGTTAAAATTATATATACCGTATTCAGAGGAGAATGTCTAGTTTAGAACTTAAAAACAGCTTAGTTCCACTGTGATCTATACCCCATGCCACCTTGCAGCTGGCCTGCAGCTCCGTCACACTGACCCCTGTGACGGCAGAGCCTTACCCTGCTGTTGGCAGGTAGTGATGGGGATGCTGTGTGAAGTGAACAGCTTTTCCACACACCTGCTGACAGTGCCTGGTTCTTCTCTTACAGCCCTCCTCCCAGCCCATCGGGAACACTGACCATTACTTCTGGGCACGCCCAATACCAGTCTGTCCCAGTCTACGAGATGAAGTTTCCAGATCTGTGTGTGTACTGAGTGGCTCATGATGACCTCAGCAGAAAGTGTAAAAACTAGGGCCAAGCTGACTTCAGGGTTTACTTTACTGAAAATTATGATGGAATTTATCTTTAACCAAATGTTTGGCATACCAGGTTAGAAATTTTGTAGCTATATGATTTATAGAGTACTTCTGAAGATGGGTTTATGCCATGTTAATTTTTTATTTTTAGGTTCCTATTGGCTTTTAAAATTGAACATATATTGGTGTCACATTAATTCATTGTTAAATAGTATATTTAAAGCCTTTCACAAACATATAATTAAAAAGTTAAGCCTTCCAGAGTTGAAGATGTATGAAGTGTCTAGTGTATTTCTTAGACATCTACGCAACTGCTTAAAATTAGAACTGCTTTTGTTTTTCTTTGTCTGCAAAAGCAAAAACATACAAATACATTAATCGTGGGGCTGCAGAACTGTCCTGTGGCTTTTTGTCCCCATGTTTTGGATGTTGTGATTGGCATCCTTTTGTTCATTCACTTCAACAATATGTGACTGTCATTCCTCAACTTGTCTATGGTCATGACATCTACTGAGTAATAGTCCTAGAACATGACCCCAAAATCCCTATGTGTCTAAGTGTCTAGTTCTTGTAATACTGTGTTTTCTGCCAAAAGTTGACCATTCTACTTGAGAGTCTTAGAACTTACCCTTGGAGTACCAAACTGTGCAATATTTTTTACATCATAAGATGTATTTAGTTTACAGACTATACTTTGAAATTACAGTAGTATTTTTGCTGTGGCTCCATTAATTAAATGAGCTATATATTTAGTATAGGAAAAAAAGACATTTAAAACAGCTACTAGTTCACCTGTGAAGAGTGTGTACATTTTAATTTCTCTTGAGAGCACATTAATTTACATTTTTATATGGTGCATTGTTTTAAATCCTCATAGTCAAAAAAATGCCCCAAATGGAGTTTTAGTTTGTAAGATTTGAACTGTAGCTTGTATGCATCTCTGTTTAGGATTCATGATATTACATTTGAAAAGAGTGCCTATGGGTTTAGCCGTTAAGTGTGCTAAAAGATCACCGGTTTAAGCTTGTGTTGATTTAATAAGCTACCAGGATTACATGTGCTGACAAACACATAGTGTTTTCTTAAAATTATGTACATTTTAGTGAATTCCATCACACGGCAAAAATGAGCAACTTTCTTTGCAGCTTTTATAAAGTTATTTTAGGACATTTTTATAAAATAGTCTGTTTATAATTCTACCTTTTCAGGTTTTTGATTCCTTTTTGCATCAAACAGTATACATATCACAGATTATGACCCAAAAAACAATTGAGTTTTAGCTTTAGCATTTGTTTAAAAAACCGTAGTGAAGAATGACATGTGTTTAGGATTATTTGGGCGCTTTCAGTAGAAACAAGATGGAACAAGTATACTCTAAATTTTTTTGAATATTTAAACAAAAGTATAGCATCTTGAAACATCTTGCAAAAGATTCTAGTCTTGGAAACCTGTCAAGCATCCATGGTGGTTTATTCAATGTAGAGAAACAAGACTTTGTTTTCCAAATAATAATGCAGTCACCACTGGGCTTAAATGGCTCCATTGCAGCTGTCACTATAACTTTAGATCTTGACCAGGCAGAAACGTTTCAGCATTTAATAGGCCAGTGTTTATGTTTTCCTTTATTTTTCCTTTTTTCTTCTGTATTTTTAAAGAAAGATATTAACTTTTGATTGTGCAAAAATCTAAGCAGGGGGACATGCAAAAACAATCATCATCCACTTGGATGTCATTTTATAGATTAACACTGTGTGCTTTTGTATGAAAAGTATATATAATTTAATAGTATAAGAAAAGGAGATATATATTCATTTGCACTCATGCAAAACAAACTTTGCTGGACACAATTTCACGTTTCTCTGTGATTTAAAAATGCATGTATAGCATGTGAAGGAAAACCATCTCAGTTAATGTTTATCACACTTTTCTTGTGGTCTGTTTGTAAACAGTTGATTTGGGTTTGGGGGGGGATTTTCTTGTTGTAGTTGTTTTTAAATCACAGTAGACTTCTGTATATGCTAGATTACTGAACTGGTCTCATTAACGATTCGTAAGAAATATGGATTGTGTCCTTGGCTTGCTATCCCTTCCAGGAGATGGCAGGAGATGGTGCAGGTCATAGGTATGCGTGCTATTTTAGTATAGCTGGTTTGGGTACTAAACGTTAGGATGTATTGAAGTTCACTGTACTGCTATATTTTTGTAGATATTTAAAACTCAATAAAAACTGTTCATCGTTCTCTCTCTGCTGTACACTGTTGCTTATATCATTCATTTTTTTCCTTGACATTGAATAGTTAACATCTAAATGTTCCTTCTGTACTTGTATTGTCTGCTTATATAGAGTCATTGGAATTAACCTGAATACACACACACACACACACACACACACACACACACACACACACTCTTCCTTAATACTTCTGAATACATTTTCTTTAAGAATCTTAATTCTGTACTTTACCAGCAGTTGACTTCCTCACAATATTTTTCTTCTGCCTGTCTGAAAAGGGGGGGACTAATTTGTTTTATTTGTGCCAATATATGTACTAAATGTAATGAATTGAGTTTTTTGTAATGTAAAAATTCACTGCAATTCATATGTAAGCAATAAAAAAAAATCTAATAACTTCTGTATAATAGCCATTCTTACAATAGCTATCACATTTATTAAACTAATCCACTGTTTGGATTCTATTAAGAATGAAGTGCGTTAGTAAAAATCAAGTTGCCAGATGGAGTCATCCTCACGTATGCGGGAAGAATCAGCTCCGTAGCTGCGGATGTGATCAGATATGGCTGAGATGAAGCTCTCAGCATGTGCCCGGAGAGCACTGTCGCCGTGTCTGCATCAGTCTTCGTGTTTGTATTTCCACCCCCACCCCTCTGCTGTATAACCCCACAAAGCCTTCCTCTCAAAAAGCATAGGTCTAGTACCGTCCGCCACCTGGCCCGCTCTCCTGCCACCCGTGGAGCTGTGCGCCACAGCCCGTGGGCTTCAGGGTCTTCCTGAGGGGTGCGGTGCAGCAGCAGGGAGCCCAGGCTCTGGGTTCAGATCCCACACTGCCACTTCCTAGCCGAGTGGCCTTCAGGAAGTGGCTCAGCTTTGAGCTCTGAAGTCTGTAAAATGCAGCTCTTAGGTTCTGCCCCTCAGAGGTTATCTGTTGAGGGGTAAGTGAATCACTTAGAAGAGGTTCGTCGTGTCATGCCTGCGTGGCACAGAGTAGGCACTCAGTCTGTTTATCATGAATGATCCTTGCATTCGCTATGCAGAGGGTCTTATTTGCTATTCAGGGATAAACTGATCTGAAATAAAAAGGAACTATTTGTAGGAATCAAGCCCTGGAAAAGGCAATAGGGTAACTGAACCCAGAGCAGAGGAGACATGGAGGGATTGACTTTTGATATGGATAAGGAACCCTGTTTTTCATCATAACAAGAAGGAAGACAAAGACGACCAATAATTCTGTAGCTTTGGTGGCAGGAAGATCAGGGCATTCCCACTGGAAAACTTCAATTTTCTCAACAGTATTAGGTGAGGCCCTTGTTAAGACAACTGGCCATATGCCTTGAGTTCCTGCATGTCTTGTGAACCAAGACACTAACCACCTTTATTCTGGACTACCTGTCTAAGGTTGCATACAGCATACAGACTTGGAACACAGAGATGGCAGGCACCCATCCGGCGATCTCCCTGGAAGGCAGGAAAGGATATCAACCGTCGGCTTGGCACCGCGACCTTTTGATTTCCTAAGGTTTTCAACCCTGTTGACTCCAGGATAGTCCACACCTTGAGAAGCTCACGAGCATGAACTAACTCCAAAGGCCCTGCTTTCCCACCTGAGGAGCAGGCAGGGACCCTGCACCATGTCACCACAGGCCACATGATTTACAGGAATCAAGAACCAAGGATGCAGTGTGAACTTAGAGTCTGTGTCCTTATCAAATACTGAGGGGGATTCTGGAGGCATTGCCTATTGCCTGATACACAGTAAGATCTCAGTAACTATGGGGAGGGTGGGAGAATAGATGATACAGTTTCAATTTTTTGTAATTCCTATTACATTCATCTGTGTCCAAAAGGGCATTTGTATCCCCCAAACTTAGAGCCACTGGGATTATCCCCTATTTTTTTTAAATCAATATTGCTAGACCCAAGACAGAGTTATCTGTTTTTTCATGGTGGCAGCTGTGGCCACTCAACATACCAGAAAGGCTGTCATATCAGCCTGGCATACATCTTTGGTGGGCTACTGGTGACCCATGTCATCTCATAAGATTGATTACACTCCTTCATATATATATATATATTTCTTTTTTTAATAGAAGGAAAAGTACCTTTCAGTGATTAGGGAGTGGAGATACTCTTTCACCCTCCATTCTTCTTTCATCTCACTCTTGCAATCTATTTGTCAGTATCCACAACATTGCTTCAAAACAAAAAACGGAACTTCCCTGGCAGTCCAGTGGTTAAGAATAAGCACTTCCATTGCAGGGGCTGCAGGTTCAGTCCCCGATCGGGAAACTAAGACCCTGCATGACACGTGGCACAGCCAAAAAGATTAAAACAAAGAAACGGTTGGAATATTTATTGAGCGTCCACAGTGCACTCCAGGAAGCATCGAACCACCCCTTGTCTGCCTTTTCCAAAGGCACACTCGCACGTGAACTGACAAACAGGTCCCAGTGTGTGTGTGCAAGGGTCTCCCTGCACTGTGAGCAGTGGGGTGAGGGCCCGCTGAGGACGGGTAAGATGAGACGGGCCCAGAGATCACGGGAGCAGGAGGGACTGGTCTACAGAGTGCACTGTGAGCCTCCGCTGAGGACGTGGAGGATGAGACGGGCCCAGAGGGGTTACGGGAGCAGGAGGGGCTGATCCACAGGGTGTGCTGCTCAGGTCCTCTGGGCGTCTATCTCGGGCCGTACGGTGGCCTGGTCCCCACGAGACCCAGCGGCTTCCCCAGGAACCTTCTGGTTCTTCTCAGGCCCTCCGTGAGGGGCGAGGACTCCTCGCTGTCCTCCTCGGAGCTGGAGGCCGGGGCGGAAGCCGCAAGCCCGCCGCCCTCGCAGGTCGGCCGGTCGCCCCGGCACTCGCGTCTGCCTGCCGACTGGAGGCTTTGGTTGTAGAAGGCAGAGGTCATGCACTCGGCCGCTGACAGGTCACAGGCGCAGAGCAGCTTCGCACACAGGTTCCCCCCCACACCTGAGGGGCGAGGACAGAGGAGCAGCCTGAGCCGCCGCGGGACGCTCGCCCCCTCTGGCCTGGCCTCCTCCCTCCGTCTTGAACCTCTTGGCCCTGCATGCACTGCTTCCTCTACTGGCTACTGCTGCTGCTGCTAAGGCGCTTCAGTCGTGTCTGACTCTGTGCAACCCCATAGACGGCAGCCCACCAGGCTCCCCCGTCCCTGGGATTCTCCAGGCAAGAACACTGGAGTGGGTTGCCATTTCCTTCAATGCGTGAAAGTGAAGTCGCTCAGTCGTATCCGACTCTTCATGACCCCATGGTCTGCAGCCTACCAGGCTCCTCTGTCCATGGGATTTTCCAGGCAAGAGTACTGGAGTGGGGTGCCATTGCCTTCTTCCTCTACTGGGAATACTCTTAACTTTCTCCTGGTTGATTCATACTTGTCCATCACAAAATGACTTGGCAACCCCTCCGCTCCTTGCCGGCTTAAAGGGGGTGTCTTTCCTGTGGGCTCCCATCAAATCCCACCCTATGCTTCTTTCTATCACAGCAGAAATATATATATATATATATATATATATATATATATATATATATATATATTTTACAATTTGTATTTTTATTTGCTGAGTCTGATGACCCCACTTTATTTCTTGACTGTTTCAGTTGCCTGCAGTCGGGGTGGAGCACAGAGATCTGTGTGATCCAAAAGAATGAATGTGTTTGAAGTTGCTCAGACATAGACAAGCATTCTACAAATGGTAACTTTGTCTGTGGTTTTCAAAGACGTATTAGTGTTAGACACTTGGTCTTGTCCTACTCTGCGACCCTAGGGACTGTAGCCCACCAGGCTCCTCTGTGCATGGGATTCTCCAGGCAAGAATACTGGAGTGGGTTGCCATTCACTTAAGGGGATCTTCCCAACCCAAGGGTGGAACCCAGATCTCCTGCACTGTAGGTGGGTTCTTTACCGTCCGAGCCACCAGGGATGCCCAAAGACTTCCTGGGTCTGTTGGGTCTGTATTGGGTCTGTTTAATTTTCTTTTTTGTCTGATACTACCATGAAGTACCATCAACCAGATCAACCAGACTTTTTTCATCACACCGACCCTCCAAATCTCCGACACGGGCCTTCCGGTCAGCCCAGACACAGCTGTGGCATCTCCACAGCAGGGAGCAGAAAGACGAGAAACAGATGGGCAGAGCGGACAGAGGCGGCGGCCGTTCCCCAGAGCCGCTCCACGCTTCAGCCCGTGCCCCTCGCGGAGGACGGCCTGGAACCGCTCCAATGTGTTCGGCTCTTACACCCCGGCCCTTGCGTCCGCTCCAGGACACCATGCTCACCCCTCACAGAGGGTTGGAACCCGCTCTGAAGCCCCCAAGGAGTTCAAGTGACACCACAGCGTTCCCGGGTTCACTGAGACCAGAGCGATGCAGGCACCTTAAGCTGAGCAGATGGGACCCCGAGGCATGCCGGCATCCCCGAGAACAGCGATCATCTCATCCCGTCACTCAGGGCTCTAACCCCACCCCTGCCCCTCACTGCCTACAGGACGAAGCATACAGCTTTCAGCCTTGGGTGTCTGATCTGCTACCTGTCTTCTCTACCTCACGTTGCACCACCACAGTCCCACCGCCTCCACTTTCTGTTCCCGTAATACAGAACCACGTGTCATTCCCAGACTCAGGAGTTCCCCGAATGCCACAACTTGTCTCTCCCCTCCCCTCCCCACTTCTTTTTTAAAAACACACATGGGCATGGGCATCAGGGAACCCGTTAACCTCTGGAAAACCTCACCTCACTGCCCCTTCTTACTTCTGCCAAGTTCTCCCATCCTGGCTGCCGCACTCCGCGGGTTCAAAGCCCCTTTCCGGCGCTCCTGGGCCCTTGTACTACCTATGAGTGGTACCAGTAAGACTCGAGTCCTTTGCTTATCTCTCTTCCTGCCTGTGAGTGATTCAAGGCAGGGACCCTGTCTGTTCACGGTGTTCCTCATTCCTGGTGGCGGTTTTATGGAGAAGCACATGGTTAGGTGAGTGAATGAGTGGATGACTGAATGCGTGACGTGTAAAGCCCAGAGCTCCCGGGAGGCAAGAGGCGCACATGGCCCTCCAAGGCTGGGTGCCCGGGGGGGAGGGGGGGCACTCAGCCCGGGGCTTCCCCAGATAAAAAGTGAGAGCGACACCCCCCGACGCAGCTCTCGAGAGAAACAGGGACCATTTCCTTTTAAGCTGTGAAGCCTAAGGGAGCTGCACCCACTGATGCAGCAGTCATATGTAGACGAAGTCAGTCCTATAGCAAGCCCAGCACAGTGAGGCTCCCGGCGGCCGGGCTCTTTCCAGACGGCTCCACCGCCACCCCCCAGACCCTGAGTGGCCACAAAGGCACCTCCGGCTTCCACCACTGGGAGGAGTGGAGACGCAGGCCCACCCCTCCCTGCAGCCGGAGTCACTTCCCCTTTTCTGTGGGGTTCTTCAGGAGACCGCGTGGGGAAAGGGTTCTGTTTTTAGGAAGAGAGACCCACTCGCACAGTGGAGACTCAGTTCTGGGTCTGAGGAATTATGGTTTCACAGTCCCAACCCCAGTTCTATGACCTCTTCCTACCTGTGTGACCCTGGACCTCAGTTGCCTCATCTGTAAAATGGGCAGGCTCGTGGGGCTACCTCACAGAACTGGAGTGAGGATAAACTCCAGAACTCAGAAGAGCACGTGGGAAGCACTGGGTAAGTGTGGGTTGTGACGTTAGTCCCCACCTGCTCTCACAGGCTCAGTGACTTTGGTCAGCTGACTTGGCCTCTTGAACTTGAGTCTCCTCCTCAGTGGAATAAGGGTACTAATGTGTGCCTCAGAGTACATAATAAGTCACATTAGAGGTGAACAAGTGATTGTGGAAGCATCTGACAGATGAGCTGTGGTCCCCATGCTGAGCTGAATGAAAAAACAACCCACTTTGCTGGCCCGCAGCACTTACACTCGGGGGTACCGTCCACGCACAGCACCGGCGACTGAGGAAGCCTCTCGAGCAGACAGCCCAGTCTTCTCACCTGCTCCAGGCAGCAGTGATGGGACAGACAGCACCTAACAGCAAGGAAATCGTTTATTGCCAGGCCCCCGCTGCCCCCAGAACTCCCTCCAGGCTTGGTTCTCCCACGCTCCCTGTAGTAGCGACAGTAGTCAGCGCCTCCTTTCCAGTGCACACAGGGCTGACTGATACACACACCAAGGGCCACCATGTATGGGTGCTCAGGTTGTGGACCGTACCAGGATGCCACATTGAAGGCAGGGTCCATCCACTGGAAGCATCTTGTAATTGTAAAAAAAAGTTTTTTGTATTTTTATCATGACTCTGTTGACTGAAAAGATAGGTGATTGCATATTTGTTACAATAATCTTGTAACAGAAAGAGTCTTGAGGAAAAGGTCCCACTTTAAGTATATACAAAAGTACCACATGGGCTAGCAGTGACACACTCCCTCCAAACTTTTATACAACAGAACAGTTAATCCTACATCCATAGGGTATCCCCTATGTCCCCAGCCTTAAAAGAGAACAGAGTAACTATCCTGAGCGTAAAGAACTGCCTCTAAGGAAGTGGCTAGCAAAGAGCAAGATCTCAGGAAACAGATGGGGATGAATCGTGATCTTGCTTTTTAGACTCACCCATCTGGCCCCATAAAGCCTCACAATCTCCCTCAGTGTCCCCCCAAGTCCAAGGAAACTTGTGATATAGTTTCCAATCCTCCTTAGGCAACTTCACCATTGGAGGGTATGGGCAGTGTACACCATTCCACTAGAGCTCTAACTGGCCATGAATTGGGTGAGTCTTTAGGTGCAATCAACCTTTAAACTCGACCAGTTCCGCTCTCAGAATCTTTCTCTAATTCATCTCCAGGTTGAGTCCCCCATTGTTTCCCCGTGTCCTAACCACATATGTTATAGTGTGTGGTGTTTTGTTGAATTGTCCGTATCTCTCACTGCAAGCTCCAGAGGCAATTTGTTGTGATCTGCTTTGTTTAAGTTTAGTCCTTTATATGTCTCTACCACCTAGCACAGTGCCAGACACACAGCAGAAGCACAACAAACGCAGGCCGAATGCCTATATTAATGAATGAATAAATTAATCAATGCATGAGGTCAGTGGAAGTTCTTCCAAGAGCAGTAGGTACAAAATTTGACAATTAAACTTAAAAGTTGTCGAGAAGCTCACTTCAACGTGTCCTGTTGCAGAGCAAATCAACTGAAGACCCCAATTCTACATGTTGCTGTTGTTGCTGTTTAGTGCCTAAGTGGTGTCTCATTCTGTGACCCCATGGACTGTGTAGCCCACCAGGCTCCTCTGTCCATGGAATTTTCCAGGCATGAATACTGGAGTGGGTTGCCATCTCCTCCTCCAGGGGATCTTCCTGACCTAGGAATCAAACCCACATCTCCTGCATTGGTAAGTGGATTCTTTACCACTGAGCCACCTAGGAAACCCAATTTAGAGCAGCTGGGTAGTACTTGTGTCTAGACTCCCATATCAAAAGATCTGAATCTGTCTGGCTCTGTCCCTTCATGGCTGAATGACCTCAAACAAGTCAGTCTTGGAGCCTCTGCTGCTCATCAGGACAAAGGGGTTGTCATGGCAACAAGCCCCTGAGTGCGGTAATGCAACACTGTGAGCCTGAAGCGATGACCCACGTACCTGTCCAGGGCATCCCTCGGCTCGCCTTGTCCTTCCTGCCCACAGTAACAGCCGTAGGCTTCAAAGTCCTCGGGGCACCGGGATGTCAGACAGAAGAGCATCTCTCCAAGCTGCGACCTCACCCGTGTGTGGTCCCCGCTTCCCGGATGCAGGACGGTGAGCCTGTCACAGGCTGAGAAACAGGACTCTCATTTCTGTCTCTCTCTGCCCTGCTTCTCCCCTCCCCTCCTCCTCACCCTGCAACTTGGGCTAAGCCAAGCAAAACCCATCGTCCTTGCACACCCCATCGTCACAAGTTCAGAGGGGGAAGGACCACAAAGCCCAGAGGCCTGAGCAGCGCCTTGCCAGTGTCTTGCCCAGGAATGAGCCCAGTCCCCCGTGTGTGTCCCACCAGCTGTGGCTCCTTGCAGGTGCGGGGCCTTTGCTAAGGCGCCTGAGAAAGGAGAGCCAAGGAGGAGGACCATCAAAACCCAAGTGTTTCATTCTTTCCAGCAAACCACGGTGCAGACGATGCCGAGCTCTTTCTTTCTGAGCCGGTAAGAGCGACAAGAGCCCTCCGTCAGCGGTTCCTTTCCCGGTTCAGCCTCCAGCAGCTGATGACTAAAGGTGCTCATGCAGGAGAGATGGCGCCCTCTAGTGGCACCAAGTGGGATGGTCACAGTGCCTTATGGTGACCTAAGGGCCTTGAATTCTTGCCTGGAAAATCCCATGGATGGAGGAGCCTGGTGGGCTACAGTCCATGGGGTCACTAAGAGTCGGACACGACTGAGCGACTTCACTTTCACTTTTTACTTTCACGCATTGGAGAAGGAAATGGCAACCCACTCCAGTGTTCCTGCCTGGAGAATCCCAGGGACGGCGGAGCCTGGTGGGCTGCTGTCAATGGGGTCGCACAGAGTCGGACACGACTGAAGCGACTTAGCAGCAGCAGCAGCAAGGGCCTTGAAGAACCACCCCACTCATAAGAGGATCTTAAGACCGGGAGAGGACAGACACCGCTCTGCTTCTGCTCACCTTTTCTAGATGTCTCCTCGGGACCGCTTTTGATGGACGATACAGCCAACCCCAAAGATTTAATGCCAGCGGGGACGACGGTTACACCTTTCTCTGTGGCAACAATTTCTGCAGACCCTGAAAACACACGTCTTTATGGTCCATATTCAACAAGTGATTCGAGGGAAGTTAAGGACTTTGGGAAGGTCATGTGCACATATTTAAAATGAATAACCAACAAAAACCTATTACATAGCACCTGGAACTCTGCTCAATGTTATGTGACAGCCTGGATGGGAGGAGGGCTGGGTGGAGAATGAACACGTGTATATGTATGTCCCTTCCCTGTTCACCTGAAACTATTACAACATTGTTAATGGGCTACACCCCAGTACAAAATGTTTTTTGATGTTAAAAAGAATAAAAAATTAAATTAAAAAAAAGTGGTTTGAGAAGAGATTTGCAGATGGACGCATGCTCAAGGCCAAATTCAGACAAAGCATCAGGAGAGAGAGTCTTCTCAGACTGGGTCTGCAGACAGCCAGGGCAGAACCTCAGGGATCCTCGGCTGCTACGTGAGAATTTCCAAATTTTCCATGATGACGTTAAAACTGTTGGGGCCCAAGCTAGAACATGTGGATGACATCTTGGGGGCAAGAAGCTTCACAAGCTCTCAAGCCTATATGCGTGTTACGTTTACTATCGTGCGCCTGCCAAGTAAAGGCCACCAAGATGCTCACAAGTGAAGAGAAAACAGAATGGTGGAGGCATTAAGCCAGTTCTCAGTACAAAATCACGCAGGCAAGCAAAACTCTCCCTCAAACTCTTCAAAACCGCGTTAGCCTCTCTTCATGCTCAGAATTAAGTGCGAAGTCCCTTCCACCGCGGGCAAGCCTGCCAGCGATGTGGTCCTGCTTCCTGGACCTCCCTTCGCTCTCATATATCAGTCCCACCTGCCCCCTTGGCTGCAGGCAGGAAGGTCTCCAGCCCCAGGCCAGATCTCCAGCCCAGTCTGGTCCAGACCAAGGGAGCGTCAGGAGGCTCTGCCCCACTTGTCCACTGACCTAGGCTCAGTCCCCAGAGCTCAGGCTAAGGCCTGGACCTCTAACTTGCAGTCCTTCTCCAGACGTGCCATATTGGTTTTATTCATACATCCAGGCCCCTGTCTCTGCTTGCTCAACACTCTGGTCCTGATGGGTTAGAAGCAGCCCTTCAGGAACCTTGTCATAACCTCAGCCTCCTAAAGTTAGCATCCTGTTCAGTTCTCCAGCCCCACAAGTGGAAACCCATTAAATGGTGACTTTCTACCACACTCCAGAGAGCTGGAAACAGATGAAGACTCTCCCTGACCAAACTTCAGTCAGGCCCCTCTGAGCCCTCCCTCGACCTTAGCCCGTGAGCACTGCAAGCTCTCCGCACTCCCCACCCTAAGAGACTTAACCAAATTCTAGTGTTAGTCACTCAGTTATGTCTGACTCTTTGTGACCCCATGGACTGTAGCCCACCAGGCTCCTCTGTCCATGGAGACTCTCCAGACAAGAATACTGGAGTGGGTAGCCATTCCCTTCTCTGGGGGATCTTCCTGACCCAGGGACTGAACCCCACTCTCCTGCATTGCAGGCAGATTCTTTACCATCTGAGCCACCAGGGAAGCCCAAACAAACCCTAGCCTGGTTTCTAACACTCAAGGAAAGCCTTGTCCCTGGGATGACCCAGCTCTGGTCTTCCTTAAGGTCCTTAAAGTCCAAGAAAGCGCAAGGCAGTCAAGAGAATTCACTGCTTTCCATCCACACCCACCTTGCCGAACAGGTCTCAGCAAACAGCCCCTACCCTCTCTTTGGAATTTTCCACTTTTCTGGCTCTGCGGGAGCTCCTAATAGTTTCCCCTTCCTCCTCCCTCATCGGCCTTTAAAATGCCCCATTGCTTCTGCACAAATCGAAGTGGAGCTCAGTTTATCATGAAGTCCACGCCTGGACAAGCGGTCGTAGGGTGAGAGAGGCCAGCCCAGTTCAGGTATAAAAAAAAACACACACCACGTTTAATTTTAATCAGAGGAAACAATGGAAAATAATGAGCTACCATTTTTTTCTATTAAAAACTAGAGGTTTTTCATTCTCTTGTTTTTAAATAGTACCCACTATTGGCCACTGGAATGCACCTGTGAGTGTAAATTGATTCAGTTTTTCTCCAGGGCAATATGGTGACATGTTGAAAGCCCTGAAATGATTACATCTTTTATACAGCAATTCAACTTCTAGGTATTTATCCTGACAAATTAATCAGAAGTGCATAGGCATAAAGAAAGTACGTATCTATTATTTATAATAACACATGTTAGAAATAATTGGTTAAATAAATGATAGGATTCCACATAAGGAATTGTTGCACAGCCTGTAAAAACCATGTTACAGAAAAATACTTCATGTCAGGTGAATATCACCTCGTTGTATGAAGTGATACAACTCAGACTGTGAAACCGTAGCTGCCAAGTGATCTCAAATTCATTTTGTTTATGTTACGGATGTGCTTACTCTGGGTTGGGTAGAGACTGGAAGAAAACATCTTCAAATATTAAAAGTAGCTATTTGTATTCTGTGAATTTAAATAGACAACCAAGTATAGTTTTCTGTATTTTTTCCTAAATGCATCTCTTTAGCAGGTAGGTTTCTGTATCTTCCTATTAACGGATCTTTTGATTTCATTTTGTCTGTTTTTTGGTAAAGGGAGTAATTTTTGTAGAGGAGGGGAGTTGAAAGTAAATTGGCTTCAGTGAGTTCTCTCATTTTGGGGAGCACACGATAAATGTACAGGGGACAACAACATGCGCCAAGGGGGGAGAAGCTGAGCATGCCTACCTGGAGAAGGCGTGGTCCCAGAGTCCTCCATGCCTTCCTGGTCTCCACCTGGTTCTGTCCCCAAGGGAGAGACAGGGAGTGAGCATTAACTCCAGTCTGTCCCATCTTAGTGTCCAGAGGCGGCTCCCATCCCCTGGGCGCAGGAGGCCACGTGCTCTTTGCTCTGCCCCCGGTCACTTCCCAAGGGACAAATAAATAGATAAGTAAATATTTTAAAAAATAGAGCCATGGTTGTTAATCACCACGAACAAAGTAAATAGGTTAATTCTCTTGATGACGTCTTGCCCATCTACTTTTAGATAAGACTTTGTTCTCTGTGAAATCACAACTGTATAACAGGAAGAAGACAAATCTTACGTTGTGAAGTTTGGGGTTAGAAAGCAGTCCAGAAATCAAGGCTAGAATGACTTAGAGTTTTTAATATCCCAGAGTCTTGGTTTCCTATATAATCTGCAGAATGGGCATAGTAATACTCACTCCAGACCCTGTCAAATAGTGGTCACTGGTGTGAGTGTGTGTGTGTGCACGCTCGGTTGTGTCTGACTCTTTGTGACCCCATGGACTGTCGCCCACCCGTCGCTCCTCTGTCCATGGGATTTTCCAGGCAAGAATACTAGAGTGGGTTGCCAGTTCCTACTCCAGGGGATCTTCCTGATGCAGGGATCAAACCCATGTCTCCTGCACTGGCAGGGATTCTTTACCACTGAGCCACCTGGGAAGTCGGTCACCAGAACTCAGCACAAATACCGAGATGGCATTTTCTATTAGGTGCCCTCCTCTGAAGTCCCTTCTGCTTACTTGTCCTGGAGAGCGTGATCAGTTGGTCAGCTCCGGTCTCAGATGCCACTGTGAAAAGAAATCATCAAATCTCAATTACCAACCCAGCTCAGCACCTTAGCCGGGCAGAGGAGAGAAGACCCATGGCAATCTGATCAGGGACTCTGTCTGGGTATTGTGGCTCCATTACTTCTCAACTCAGTGGACAAAAGGCCAGATAAGGGCCCATCTTGCGTTTAGACAGAAAGACCAGCAAATGACCACTCTGGGAGAAACAGCCATTATTTTCCCTGGTTGGAATGGCTTCGTCTGGGAAGGCAGCTTAAGAGGAAACGTAGGTCTAAAAGCAAGGATGGAGGAAGCGACATCTTCAAATCTCAACCCTCCCACCGACTCTGGGTTTCGACAGCTTCTCTCCATCTCAATATGCCATCTGAATATGGAGATTCTAGTAATTATTTCATAGAATTGTATGAGCATTAAATGAGGCTACATAGTTTCAGTCTCCCAGTATCCTGCTTGTGGTTTGACATTGTGTGTGCTTTTTTTGTAGCCACATTAGAATTTTTGGAAGAAGATGCTGGCCCAGAATCTTCCCGTGCTCTGTCTCATTGAATTCTTCTGTCTCCCCAAAGAATAGGAACAGTCAGCCTTTTCCAGGGATTGGTAAACTATGACCCAGCCCTCGGCTCATTTTTGTCAATAAAGTTTTATTGGCACCACAACCACACCCATCCAGTTACAGACTGTCTGTGGCTGCTTTCCTGCGGCAATGGTAGAGTTGAGTAGTTGTGAAAAAGATCTTCTTGCCCCCAAGTCTAAAATATTTACTATCTAGCTCTTAACCTGAAAAAAAAAAAAGCTGATTTCTATGCAAAGTGAAATTTAGAGAGGTTAAACCATGCTCCCCAAGTCACATAGCTGAAAAATAGGAGAGTCAGGAATCCATCCCAAATCTGCCTAACTCTAAAACATAATTTCACCCCATAATGGTGAGAACAGCTGCAAACCCTTACAAACTGTCCCATCGGCACTCATGTGATTGATTTTTGAGCCCACATTAAGGCTTCCTCCTCGGAGGGCATTTGTGAACACTGCTGAGGTCGTGGGTGTGAAGGTGTTGAGTGTGTGTTGGGGGCAAAGATGTGAGTGTATCCACCCTCTTCCTCTACTTAGACTCCAGACTCCTTGAGGAACCTTATTTACTTTGAGTCTTTCCCAGGGTCATGCCACAAGGGGAGTAAGGATTCTGGTTGAAGAAAGTGGAAAATGTATGAATTGGGGGGTGATTCTGTGATTGTCTGGTGGGGCCAGGAAACCCGTAGCTTATGCTCAATTTTTTTATTTATTCTTTTTTTGTTTGCTCTTGGCCATGCTGTGCAGTAATGGAAGACCTTAGTTCCTCAACTGAGGATTGAACAAGTGCATTGGGACCTTGGAGTCTTAAACACTGGGCAGCCAAGAAAGTCCCATTATCCTCAGTTTCGAAGGGACGTGGCCACTGCCAGTCACACTGGGTGTGGCGGCTGCTTAGGGGCAGGGCGTATGGTGGAGCTTTGGTTTGGTGTTGGTGCCCTCTCCTCTTTTCTCAGGACCAGGAATCCAAGGCACGGGCTATCTGGGAGCTGTTGGGGATGACATGGCCTTGGACATGGAGGATAGCCACGGGATGAGCCCATGAACCTCTGCTTCTAACCTTGCAGAAGCAGCAGCAGCAGCAGCAAAAGAGAACTAGATGCAAACCTGTAGGCAGCGGGTATGCAGTGGGCTCTCCCCGCGGTGATGAGTTGCCAGATTTAGCAAATAAAAAACCAGGAAGCCCAGTTACATTTGGATTTCCCATGAACAATAAATATCTTTTTAGTAGAAGTAGGGCTCATGCAAATTCTGGGACACACTTATATGAACACAGAATTCATTGTTCATCTGAAGTTCAAGGTCAGATGGTCAAGGGTGTGGGTCCTGTGTTTTAATTGGTAATTCTCCTGAGATGGGACTAGGAGTTGTGGGAGAAAGCTGAGCAAGTAGAAAAGAGATCTGTGGGTCAAAAGGAAGTAGGGGGGACTCTGGAATGTTCCTGAGGTGGTTCCACTGCAAGCCCAGGCAGGGGGAATTTTAAGTAGCCAATCTCAGCAAGTAGGCAGATGGCACCATCAAAACACAGGTATTTGGGGTCCCCACCGGTCCCCTGTGCTCACCTTCTCCTGAGATGGCCATCAGGCTGGAGTCCGTGGGCTCCACAGGAACCACTGGAGAAAGAGAGACCCTGGGAGCAATGGGTGATGAAAGCAAGTGCCAAGGGTCTCCAAGGACAGGCTGGGCAAGGGAGGAGGGAGGGGGCTGGCAAAGATGTTCCCAGAGGGGCTGCTTATCCTGCCTCTCGCACCCCACCTCAGGACATAGGGGTGCCCAGCAGGGACCCTGCTCAGGAGGGGCTCCAGTCAGTGCTGGTTCTTGTGGGGAAAGTGACACCATCAGTCACAGGCTGTTGCAACCAAAGGGCTGCAAACCCTGAAGGCTTGTGGCTGTGGACCGTGGTCCCCACCCGAGAAGAGTGCTGTTCACACGGGATGGCAGAGAGAGAGGGTGCTGGACTCAGAAGGTCCACAGAGATACCACATGCATACACAACCCACACACACGTCCACACACGCATGCCTACACATGCTCATACACAAATCCACACACATATAGGCACAGACACACCCACATCCATGGCACACACAGTCACACCAACTTCCTCTTTAGCAAACACGGCAGGACTAGTTCTGAGAAAGAGACTGCAGCCCCAGGAAAGGAAGGATGCTCGGCCAGGGTGCACCTTGAGCTTCCCATCCTTGGGTACCCACGAGGTTGGGACTGAGAGATCGTGGGGAATTTGGCAGACAAGGAATGATGTGCATAAACTTAACTCTCACTTTTTTTCATAAGACTCATGTTTTAGACTTAGAACCATCCCTTGCTTTGTTCAGTAGACAGTTATGAAGAGCCCACCTGGTCCTGAAAAATGACATAAAGAAAACAACCTCCTCTTTAGGGAGTCCCCACCTGAGCCCAGGTGGCTCCTTGGGCCGCATGCTCTGGGGGACAGACGAGGGAGGCAGCCAGTCTATCCCCAGGAGGCCTCAACCACCAGGAGGTCACCCGGCCGGAAGGGCCTTGCCCTATCTGAGCACTGAACTATGTCCTGCTCACAGCTATAGACAGAGAGGAAGAACCTGGGGTCTTCATCCTAACCAGATCAAATTCACACCTGTCTACCTAGCAAGGGCCATTTGATGTTGGCTATGGACTGAATTTATCAGAAGTAACGGTGTTTCTTAGAGAAGGAAACGGCAACCCACTTCAGTACTCTTGCCTGGAAAATCCCATGGATGGAGGAGCCTGGTAGGCTACAGTCCATGGAGTTGCAAAGAGTCAGACCCAACTGAACAACTTCACTTTACACTTCAATGGTGTCTCTAGCTGGGGGAGGTGGACACGCCTTCAGTGCCACCGGTCACTCCAGCTCCCCAACCTAACCCTGATCCATCCAGTCCCATCTGCAACCAAGGCCCTGTGGTCCAAGCAAGAGTGGCTTCCCGAAGAGGCCTTACCTCTTGGCAGGACGGTCAGCAGCTCTTCCTTGCTGGCTGTCTCTGAAAAGAAAGCACGTTGGAGAAGTGGGTTTGGGGATGTTAGAAGGCACTGGACTTGGGCATCTGAAGAAACGCAGCGATGATGGTCTCTGACCAGCTCCCACCCCAGATCACCAGCCCCAGCAATGACGCCAGGCCTGGGTCTTCCTACCTGGAGGCTGAACCAGACAGAAAGATGTGTCCAGAAGGTTCAGGGAAGAGTTGATACTGGACCGAGCCAAGCACTCTATGGCAGCCTTATCGCAGGTACACAGCAGGTGCTCACAGGTGTCCCTGGATTCTGTATGCAGAGCAAGGACAGAACAGATGGGAAGAGCTCACTGGGAATCCCAAGAGGTGATGCAAATGCTCAAACTGACTGCTGACTTGCCCTCCACCGCCCTGCTTCTCTTGCGGTTTTCTTCAGCTCATCCACGACAGCTCCGTCCCTTCCGCTGTGTGATCCAGCCTGGGAGCCAAAGGCACTTTTCTCCCACACTCACACCCCATCCACCAGGCCACCCTACCGGCTCTGCTTTCAACCTATATGAATCTGATCATGTAGCCCTGGGCTTTCCTGGCAGCTCAGTGGTAAAGAATCCGCCTGCCAACGCAGGGGATGCAGGTTCGATTCCTAGGTTGGGACGATCCCCTGGAGAAGGGAATGGCAATCCACTCCACTATTCTTGCCTGAGGAATCCCATGGACAGAGGAGCCTGGTGGGCTACAGCCCACAGGTGGTAAAGAGTCAGACACAACTGAGCAACTAAACAATAGCAACAATGCACCCCCACCTGCTCTCCACCACCCCCCCCTATCCTGCCTGGCTTACAGCAGAGGCCTCACTAGGCCCCCCGCCTCCTCCCCTGTTGCCCAGCCTCTTCTCACCACTGAGGGGCCAGAACAGTCTTTAGGGCTCAGGTCAAACCATGCCTTTCTGTGTGTGTGTTCAGAATCCTCCATCAACGTCTTCACTCAAAGTAAACACCACTACCTCCTGTTCCTTCTCAGACCTCACCTCCTTTCACTCCTCCCTTGTCACCCCACTTCTGACCTGCTGTCCCCCTCGTTCCTGACACACCAGGCCCCTGGAGCCCGGGTCCGCCGCGGGCCACTTCCTCCATCTGCTGTTCTCCTGAAAAGCCACAGGCGGCTTCCCCCTCCTCTCGGTCTTCACGCAACTGCCGTCTTCACAGGGAGGGTTCAGCCGACTTTCTTATTTAAACAGGACCCCCCTCCCCAGGCCTCTCTGTGCTTTTCCTCTGATGTATTTTCCTCCCCAGATCTTAGCCCTTCTTAACGTATCGTACGGTTCCTTTCTGACGTTTCCAGTGTCTGACAGCGAGAGGAAACCCCAGGTCAGGGCACCGCCGACATGTAGGTGATTACCTTGCACGTGGTGGGGTGCTCAGTGTGTAAGTGTTGGGTGAATGAGCAAATGAGCCATGGTTCCCTGGTTCACTGTGCTCCTCACCTAGTGATTTACACCCTTCCTGATGCTCCAGACTCCTGCCAGTTGACATTACTTGGACTGAGGGGCCAGTCAAACCTGGGTTCAAACTCTGGCTTTGCCACTTGGCAGCTATGTGACTTTGGGAGAGTTATTATTTAATTTCTCTGAGTCTTTCTGTCCTTATCTGAACACTGGGGATGACGACCCCTGTCTAACAGAGTTGTTAGGATGACCAGAGTTGCTGTGTATACTATCCACGACTTGTAACAGTCACTCAAAAAGGCTGGCTCTAATACAGTACCCCGTCTTGCCATGGTCTTCTTCCCTCTCTGCTTTGGCCTACTCTACTTCTTCTGCCAGGATTGTTCAGAGACATGAAGTAAAATTCCTAGAGTCACACAGCAGGTAAGGTGGAGAGCTAAGACTTGAACATACAAGTGTCTGATTCTTATAAACAAGCACCCCAGCCTTATTCATCCATCATGGCGTCTGCCTCCACTTCCACCATCATTGCATTCTCAACAGATGCCAGTCTCCATATTGTTTGACATTTAACACTGTTTAAAAATTGTAAATGTAACATTTTAAGCATTACTTAATGTTTATAACAAATCTCTGAAGCAGGTTCTGTCCTCCCCCTTTTGAGGATCAAAGTTGTTAAGTAGAAGGTCAGGGTACTCCCTCCCCGAAATCCACAATGCCTAAGTAGCAAACTATTTGCCCTCCCCAAGCTTCCAGGGTTGGTACAAGCATAGCATTGTAAATCAAATAATCGGCTGAGCAACTGTTGTTTCAATTCAGAAAGCATGTAGTGGGCCTCTACTGCCTGCAAGGTGCAGCTGCCACAGATCTGGCGGGGCTGTAAGTACCCACAGCGATGCAGGCAATGGTGACGATGACAAGGGTGGACCCTGGGAGCCTGGGCCTGGAGTCTCTGAACTGTCGTTTCTCAGCCCAGTCTCCTGAGACACCTGGAGACGCTCACCACACGAGATACTCTTGCTTATGCAGTTGACATCTGTGCTAAGCTTGGCAGGGTCTTGCAGACAGTCCATCTCAGCGGCCTCCTCGTAGCACCTGCGATGCTGGAAGCAGCAGCTGCGGCAGGAAGGGTCGGAATGAGAGCGTGGGTTAGAGCACGGGCAGGCAGCACACCATCATTCAGTGTCCCCGGATGGTTCCTGGCAGTGACCTGTTTCAGTCCTTAGTGTGCGCACACACACACATGCTTGAATTTGAATTGTGTTGCCTATGCAGCAGGTGCTATCATAGCTATCAGCATTTACATATGTGAAAACTGAGACACATGGAGCTCTGTAACTTGCCAAGGTCAAGGTTGATCACAGAGAGAGGCTGACACACCAAACAGCTAAGTCAGGTGGCTCTTGCAGTGCAAGCAGGAGGACAGTGGAGCCAGACGCAAAGAAGAAAAAACACACAGGCAGCTGATGGCCTTGGGCAGGCTGCTGTTTCTGACACTACCTAACTTATAGAAATCTGTTAAGGTCAATAGAATGTCAATACAGACCCTACCACGTGGTAAACACTCAATAAAACTACAGCAATTATTTTTGGGGTCTGGCAAGCAAGTTCAAGGTGGAAATAATCTGTATCCCAGAAGTCTGGAAACTCCCACCTCCATCAATTGCACCGTGTAAAGTCACTGAAATTGGGTGTGACGCAGCATGCTGCCAGTTTCGGCCATCAACGCTTTGATCATTAACACAGTGATGAATTGCTGCTTTATTTTTTTGACTTCTAGGTCTGCTCAGTATTTTAATAACTAAAAGAAGTGGCAAGAGAGGACCTGAAAGAAAAACACGTTCCCAGAAACGGTCCTGGCACCATGCCCCGAATGGAATCAGTTTCTCCCTTTCTGAATGTCAATGAGCTGGCTTGTGGTCCCAGGGATGGAAGACTGCCCTCTGTTCCAGAAACAACTTACACCCATGGGAATCCTTCCCTACCTTCTGGGAGTCTGTGTGGATGAAGGCGCACACTCCATCACACTGGATTTGGGCACAAATATAGTACCAGTGGGAATTCCCAGGTGGCACCAGTGGAAAGGAACCCACCTGCTAGTGCAGGAGACATAAGAGACGCAGGTTCAAATCCTGGGTTGGGAAGATCGCTTAGAAGAGGATGTGGCAACCCACTCCAGTATTCTTGCCTGGAGAATCCCATAGACAGAGGCGCCTGGAAGGCTACGGTCCAAAGGGTCACAAAGAGTCGGACACGACTGAAGTGACTTAGCATGCATGCATAATGCCAGTGAGGTGTGGACACAGTCCCAGAGTAAAGGTGAGACTTCCACACTGCTGCAGTTACTATGGCTCCAATTACTGCTAGAACTACTACTACTGGTAGTAGTACTTCTACTACTTCTACTTCTCTTACTACTTTAAATACTACTACTACTACCTCTAGTACTACTAATGTTACTACTACTATTACTAGCCCAACCCCTAAACCCTGATAGCAGTTTTATTAGTACTGCAGCTATTGCTACTACTGTTACTATTACTACAGCTACTACAGCAACTGTTCTACTACTATTGTTACTACTACTACTAACACCAACACCATCACAGGTCACTAGTACTGCTTCTGTTGCTATCACTGCTATTACTATTAATACTACTGTAGCTACTACAACAGCTGTTACTACTAATATTGTTATATCACTACAACTATCATCACTACTAACACAGCACTACTAATCTTGTTGCTGTTGTTATCAATCACTAATAACCCTTGAAAACAATAAGTCAGGCAGAATTCCATCACATTAGCTTGTATTTGGTCGTGTAATCCTAAATAATAACTATGAGGTAGGTGTTTTTATTACCTCCATTTAATAGGTAAATAAACTAGAACACAAGGAAGTAAAATAATTTGCCCAAGGTCAGGTCCCTAAGGAACAGAACATGGGAATTACTGGCTTATAGGTGATCTGCTTAAAACTCTAACATGTGTGTAGCCTCAGTCGTTCAGTCGTGTCCAACTCTTTGTGACTCCATGGACTTTGTGACCCCACCAGGCTCCTCTGTCCTTGGGGTACTGGAATGAGCTGCCATTTCCTGCTCTAGGGCATCTTCCCAACCCAGGGATCCAACTCAAGCTTCCTGAGTCTCCTGCATTGCAGGCAGATTCTTCACCGCTGAGCCATCAGGGAAGCCCCCAAACTCTAACAGATACCAACACATTGTCCTAACTGACCCTCCTGCTACCAGTAGCTATTTGCCGTATCCCTGCTGACGCTGAATGCTTCTAAGATTTTAAATTGTGTTGCACATGCCCACATACACCTGCACACAGAAGCAGGGACCAGGGAGCCTTCTGCACCTGTGCTCTGCCCAAAGCTCAGCCGGGCCTCCACGAGCTCACCTTTGGTCTTGCTCACCTGTCAGACTGGTCCACAGGCAGCCCTTCCATCTCAAACCTGCAGGCACAGCCATAGTCTTCGAAGTCCCGGGGGCAGAGCCCAGCCACGCACCTCATACCATTCACGAACTGGAGCAGCGCGGGGAAGTTGGTGAAGACGGCCTGCAGCCAGGTGAAGTGGGAGCCCAGGCAGTCTGGGGGAGGGGAGCAGGGCTCACCGGGAGCCAGAGTTGAGGAGGGAGCCCCCTTTTCAGGGGGATAGAACCTCCTCACCTACTAAGCACCCACTGCATACTCAGGACTTCTTGACCATTGAAGGGAGGCAGGTTTACAAGCTGCGGTCCCCGTTGGTTGCCCCCCAATGGCCTTTCATCCTTCTGCCTTACCAACAAACCTGAAAAGTACTCAAGGAAGGTGAGCCGCCTTCCGAAGTCCCTAGGGATGTTTAATAATCATTCTCAGCTCATCATGGTAATCTCACGCTTCTGTGATAAGGTTAGTCTAGGGCTGGCCATGAAAACCATGTATGACCCAAAAAACTTCAGGGGTAGTCTGTTAGAAGCTTTGGAGACATATTCCTGTCCTAATAAAGCATAAAGACATAGAAGAGGGCCTTTCTGACCTACAATTTTCTCCTTCCTTGAAGGTGGTGAGGATATACTGGGCTAGAACTGCAGCAACCACTTTGCAACCATGAGGCCCCATATCTAAAGCTGAAAAACTATTATGTCCAAGGGAGCAGTGGGGCAAGATAAAATGAGCCTGCTGGGTCTCAGATGCCAGTGCTGCGCTACTGCATCAGTCCTTGTGCCTTCAGAAGGCTTATGTGAGATCATTAAATGTCTTTATTATTTAAGTTCCTATTAGTTTCCTGAATGGCTCCCAAATGATACAGTCTTGGCAATAAAGAACTATAAATCAGCCTGAGGAAAAAAAAGGAGTATAGACACTAATAATCTGGGGTTACCTGTTATGTGCCAAAAACAGTTAGATGCTTTAAATAGCACAATAGTTAAAATTGATAGAGTGAGTAATGCTATGAAAGGCTTTCATGGTCAACGATCCCATAAATGTCTTGTTCATTCTGAAAGACAGATCCTATTCTGTCACCTCCCTTTCACAGGTAAAAAAACCAAAGGTCAGAGACATGCCTGAGGTATCCACCAGCAATGATGACTTGCCCTAAACAAAATGCTCTTGCAAATGTAACTGGCAAGCAAACAGCATCCAACTTTATGACTCTATATCTCATGCTCACTCTCTCTGCCTGGAGGATTGATACATACTTAATGAGATGATCCCACAGCACCAATTTAAATGCACAGGGTGATCAAAAAGAGGTTCAATTCAGTTCAGTCACTCAGTCGTGTCCGACTCTTTATGACCCCATGGACTGCAGCACACCAGGCTTCCCTGTCCATCACTAACTCCCGGAGCCTATTCAAACTCATGCCCATCAAGTCAGTGATGCCATCCAACCATCTCATCCTCTGTCGTCCCCTTTTTCTCCCACCTTCAATCTTTCCCAGCATCAGGGTCTTTTCCAATGAGTCAGTTCTTCCTATCAGGTGGCCAAAGTATTGGAGTTTCAGCTCCAGCATCAGTCCTTCCACTGAATATTCAGTACTGATTTCCTTTAGGATGGACTGGCTGGATGTCCTTGCAGTCCAAGGGACTCTCAAGAGTCTTCTCCAACACCACAGTTCAAAAGCGTAAATTCTTCGGTGCTCAGCTGTCTTTTGGGGGAGATCCAAAGTTGTGAGGATCACATCCACCTTGACTGTTCACTGCTCTGCTAGTTTCTTCCTACCTCGTTCAAACTTCCCTACCCGTGTTTTGTTTCCACACAGTCTAATCAGAAACATGATAAAAGGTTTTACGTTGATGGGAAAAGTCCATCTGGGGTTTATGTGTGTGAGTGTGTGTGTGTGTGTTTATGGAAACATGCATTTTCATTCAAGACCTGCACTCAGTCATTTATACATTTTAAGTGCACTTTTAAACCTAGCATAGTCTAATCTAATAGGCAATGCAGAGCCACCTTGCTTGTGTCCATCATATTATAATCTTGTTTTGGGTACTTTTAGTTATCGAGGCTAGGAATCATCACAGCATCCACAGCATCGTGCAATTTGTAGTCACGTAATGAATACAGAACTGATCCACGGAATGTTTCTCAAGCTTTATGTATATTTACTAGTTGAGAAGGAAACATAAAACTACTTCGGTGTAAGACCAAGCTCTGGACTCAGAAAAGACCTTGTCCCTTCTGGTTGTGTGGCTGGGCAATTCCCTTAACTCCTTTGCCTGGAAAAGAGGGATGCCATTCCCCTCCTGACCAGGCTGTGGTCAGTAAGAATGAAGAAAGGATAACAAAACCACCTAGTCCCTCAGTGACTCACCCTACGATAAAAGGCACTGCCATTCACATCAGAATTTGATCACGTTGTTCGGAGCTTGCAGGGGAGGCCATGCTCAGAGGGCAGACCCCCAAGTTCTGTTAATTTCCTTAGATTTCCCCACACACACACCCCATGCCCTAACACCCAGGGGATAAAAGCAAGTTCAGATTTAACTCACCAAAAATTTCGGCCACACCTTCTACATTTTTAAACATCCCATTGAAGAAAGTCATACCTAAGTGGAAGGAAAAGATAATACATTAGAGTTGGGTTCTCCCCTTTCCTTTCCCTGTCCACCCCCTTCAGGAAGAGTGAGTAAAACTCCTTCTCTAAGAATAGATTTGACCTTAGGCTAAATTTCTAGTAACGCAGGTTGCCATGGAAAACTAATAAGATAAAAATTGAGCTGTGTTGTTGTTGTTCAGTCACTCAGTAGTGTCTGACTCTTTGTGACCCCTTGGACTGCAGCATGCCAGGCTTCCCTGTCCTTCACCATCTCCTGGAGTTTTCTCAAATTCATGTCTATTGAGTCAGTGATGCCATCCAACCACCTCATCCTCGGTTGTCCCCTTCTCCTCCTGCCTCCAATCTTTCCCAGCATCAGGGTCCTTTCCAATGATGGAAAAGACTTCCAATTCCAAGTCGGCCCTTCACAACAATGCTCAGTGGTGAAAAAGACCCCTGGATGGTGAGGTCTGTCTGGACTGGTAGAAACTATGGCTAAACTACAAACACCTGGCAGGAAGTCATCATTTTGGGTCTCCATCAACGTGATGACTTTTGGAACTGGGCATCGTCCCTTCTGGGCATTTTAGAAATTATACCTATGAGCTGGTTACTAGGTATACTGACTTCTATGGAGAATGCAGCTTCGAGGTTAAGGCAGGTCTGGGGCTGCTCTGGGTGAGCCCTTGTATCTGAGCTGTTACTTAGGAGCTCCTGGACTGCCGTGTAGATCGATGCCAGGGCTTCTCCTGGTAAAGAAGAGTGGCTGGCATGGCCTGTTGGCACACTGTGCTTCCTGGCCTCAATCCTTCTAAAAGCCAAGTGTGGCTTGTGAGTCTAAACATCTACCTGAAGAACACCTCCTCCTGGGCATTGCACTTCCCATGGGGGTTGTGCCATTTGGATAGAGGCCATGAATGTGTCTGGACGGGACTGGTCACTTAGCTTGCATGGGCTAGTGCACAAATAATTTGGTTGACTCCAGTTACCTCTCTGAAAGGTCAGAAACGAACCCTTAGTTCAGGGTAAACCTCACCAGCTATGTACTCTATTCGATGCCTGTATAAGAACCCACCTGAGAACTCTTTACAATCCAGCGCCAGGAAAACCTTCCCTTCTCCAAGGGACAACTACAGATCCCCTTTTCTGATAACCTGAGCCCTGCAACGCGTCACCTTTTTATTTTTGTCCTTTCAATACAATTACCGTGTAACCCTGATTGATTAGCCCATTTCCTTCCTTCACCTGGTTTCCCCTTCCAGCTGACCCGTGTCTCTCGATAAAAATTTTTAGTGCTTTGTCTCAAAGGAGAGCCTGATGGTGGGTCAGACACCAGAATTAACTGTGAGGGAGACGCACTGGAGTCTTACTCAGATCACTGTACCGTCAAATGCCATAGCAGTAAGCAACTCTAGGGTATATTCAGAAGGGATCAGTCTCTCTGCCAATATCCTAGACAGCTTGCTACCAAGCTAGGTCTCCTAAGAAAAGAGCAAAGGATCCTTACTGATATTTTCTGAGAGTCCCAGAGGCAGCTCATGTGGAAGGTGTGGGGTGTCAAGAGGGTGGCCCCCTATAAACGAGAAGAACAAGGTTAGTGCAAAGACAGGCACTGCCCACGTGCCGGGGAGGGCGGGGAGGCGGCAGCCGGGAGAGTGATGAGGATGCAGGTCAGCTGGATTCTACACCTGTTTTTCTAGTGCCTGGAGTGACCAGGGTGGCCCAGTGTTTTATATTGGTTGGTCTTAAGGGAGTAGTCTTCTGGTTTGGGATGGAGATTTTGAGACTTATCTTTAAGCTGTTGTTGCATAGGAAGCATATAATTTTAACTTACATGGCATGTTTGTTTGGAGTTTCTTGAGATGAAGGATTGGTGGAAATAAAAACAGATACAGAAAAGACCCCAAACCCTGAGTAGTTTATAGTTGAGGACAGGGGTTTTCCCCAGACTGTCAGCATCAATCTCACCTGGGATGCAAGCTCAGTAAAAGTTATGGTCCTTGTGCCCTCGCTCAGGTCTGATCCCACAGACTTACTCCAGAGTAAGTATCAGAAATAAACATTTTTAATAAGCTCCCCAGCTGGTTTGAAAGTTGCTGGTCTAGAAACTGCACTTTGATAAATGTTGCTTGGGAAGACGACAACAGGGTGGAAGACCTCTGTTGTTCAGTCACTAAGTTGTGTCCAATTCCTTGTGACCTCAGGACTGCAGGCTCCTCTGTCCTTCACTATCTCCCGAGTTTGCTCAGATTTATGTCTATTGAGTTGATGATGCTCTCCAGCCATCTAATCCTCTGTCGTTCCCTTCTCCTCCTGCCCTCAGTCTTTCCCAGCATCAGGGTCTTTTCTAATGAGTCCACTCTTCACATCAGGTGGCCAAAGTACTGGAGCTTCAGCATCAGCATCAGTCCTTCCAATGAATATTCAGGGTTGATTTCCTTTAGAATTGACAGGTTTGATCTGCTTGCTGTCCAAGGGACTCTCAAGAGTTTTCTCTAGCACCACAATTCAAAAGCACCAATTATTCGGTGCTCAACTTTCTTTATGGCCCAACTCTCACATCTGTACTTGACTACTGGAAAAACCATAGTTTTGACTATATGGACCTTTGTTGGCAAAGTGATATTTCTGCTTTTTAATACGCTGTCTAGGTTCTTCATAGCAAGGAGCTTACTTGATGGCTTTAGGGTTTGAATGTACTCTTGAGAGTCCCTTGGGCTGCTAGGAGATCAAACCAGTCAATCTAGTTTGAAGGGGCAAGGGAGCAACCGCGGGTCAAAGAGGCCATCACACTCCAAGGGAGTCAGCAAAGCAAAGGCCAGCGGCTGTGAACCGCGGGGGAGGAGACGCACTGTTGGGTGGAGAGGCCTTCGCTCACTGGTCCCCTTGCCCTTTGCTCGCCTTGGTGCCCACCTCAACCCCCATCCCCCACATCCATGCTCAAAATGTGGATTAACCCTCAAGCTTATCACTAATGTTTGCTTTCCATCACTCACTTGGCAAGAGGATAAAAATAATAAGTAAATCAAATGGAATTTGGCAAGACGGCCCAGGGTTCATGCGCGTCTGCGTGTGTGCGCGTTCAGTCGTGTCCCACTCTTTGTGACCCCATGGACTGTAGCCCGACTGGCTCCTCTGCCCATGGGATTTTCCAGACCAGAATACCGGAATGAATTGCCATTTCCTTCTCCAGGGAATATTTCCAACCCAAGGATGGAACACGAGTCTTTTGCGTCTCTTGCATGACAGGTGGATTCTTTTTTTTTTAATTAATTAATTTATTTTAATTGGAGGCTAATTACTTTACAATATTGTAGTGGTTTTTGCCAAACATCGACATGAATCAGACACGGGCACACATGTGTTCCCCATCCAGAATC
The DNA here is from genome assembly GCF_029378745.1 of Bos indicus. Taxonomy (NCBI): domain Eukaryota; kingdom Metazoa; phylum Chordata; class Mammalia; order Artiodactyla; family Bovidae; genus Bos; species Bos indicus. The sequence continues at coordinate 9,202,708 of NC_091773.1, read as the reverse complement.
CCCCTCCCACCTTCCTCCCCATCCCATCCCCCAGGGTCATCCCGGTGCACCAGCCCCCCTGAGCGCCGACAGGTGGATTCTTTACCACCAGCGCCACCTGGGAAACCCCAGTGTTCATAGTAAATATATACAAAGCCAGAAATACAGTCAAATACCATTACTTACCGCCGTGTGGAGCCATCAGCATTCCCAGGAGGAGAAGCACAATCATGGCAGCAGAGCAAAGGGAGGGACCTTGGCATCAACTGGCACAGCGTCCTGGGAGAGAAGTCAGCGGAGCATGGTGAGTATGCTTTCAGAAACCAGGACACGAGACCCCAGAGGATCTGTTTGTCCTAAAATGCAGTGCAGGAAAAGGAGAAAGGCCCCAAAGTGATCCTGTCCCAGCCTTGCAAGCGGCTTAACTAAGAGTAATGAGACAGGTTGGGACCATGGACTCTTTCCTGCAACCCTGCAGTGCTCGCACCTGGACACAGCTCTCCTCGAACAACAAAATATTAATACAAAGAAACCGTAAGAAACTAAAAATAACTGTGTGCACGCTCAGTTGGAGCAAACACTGGACCCAAAAGACAGAAAGAGACCAAAAACCCCAGCTGCCAGTTTTGAAGAGCCTGGAGTATAAAAACAGTGTGTCAGGAGCAAAAACAGGATACTGGGCATGCCCCCTACACACACACACACACACACACACACACACAAGCCACCTCTTTGGCCTGACCCCTGGACAGACCTCTACCCTCACCCCACATAAGGAACACTCACTCACCCCTCCGGAGCCAGCAAGCAAGGGAAACTGTTGTTTGTTTTTGCTCTCGCCTGCTACCACAGAGCCCCCAACAAAGCCTTGCCTGAATTTCTTGTTTAGCCTCTATTCAATTTCTATTGATTGGGGAAGGCGAAGAACCCTAGTCTGTAACAATATGACAGTAAAGAGATCACATTCCCTCTTTGAAACTCAGTTTATCCATCTGTAAAATGGAAATGTCACCGTACACTCCTTGAGGACATAGTTCTGCTCTCATTTATTTATTCACTAAATCGATGGTCATTTGTTATGTGCCAGGCACGTAGCAAGGATGCAGGAAAGCAAAGTGAAGAAAACACACCTTACCTGTGAGTGGCTCATGGACTTTGGGGAAAGGCAGCAATTTAACAAGCACTATAGTTTGACTTTTGTAAACTGAGTTTTGAGGAACCCATGTGTGTGTCCAGCAGCATTCTCAGCAGTATTTTTTTTTAACTTCTTAATCCATTTTTAAGTTGAAGTATAGGTAGTTTACAATATTATTTTAGTTTTGGGTGTACAGCAAAATGACTCAGTGATTTATAATATACATATATTTTCAGATTCTTTTCCATTTATAGGCTATTATAAGATATTGCATATGGTTCCCTGTGCTATACAGTAGGTTTTTGTTTATCTATTTTATATATAGTAGTGTGTATCTGTTAATCCCAAATTCCTAATTTATCTCCTCCCACCAATCTCCTTTGGTAACCACAAGTTTGTTCTCTATGTCTGTGGGTCTGTTTTGGCTTTGTAAATAAGGTCATTTATATAATCTTTTAAGATTCCACATATAAGTGATATCATGGGATATTTTTCAGCAGGATGACTCTGAACCTTCGTACCAACATCACGGGATAAATCTGGCCACAGTGGCACTGCCCTTTAGCAAACAGTGCTTTTCCTGCAGCGGCTCCATCTTTCCTCCCTTTGGCTTCTGAGTCATTTGAACACTTGGAAAAAAGTACAGGTGGGTTCAGGAAGCTGCCATATTTCAGCTCTAGCTGCCCTGTGATCTGAGCAGTAAATGTACTTCAGTAGTCACTCACTGCCTATTGACTCACCTGGGTCAACTATTGTTTAATAGGGAAGGAACAATTTAAAGGCCAGGGGAATTTAGGATGATTTTAGCTCCCTGGGAATCTAACTCCCAAAGGATTGTGACTTATACATATTCTGCTTTAGAACATGTTTTTTATTTATTTATTTTAATTGGAGGCTAATCACTTTACAATATCGTGGTGGATTTTGCCATACATTGACATGAATCAGCCACGGGTGAACATATGTCCCCCATCCTGAATCCCCTCCCACCTCCCTCCCCATCCCACCCCTCTGGGTTGTCCCCGTGCTCCAGCTTTGAGTGCCCTGTTTCATGCATCAAACTTGGACTGGTCATCTCTTTCACATATGGTAATATACATGTTTCAACGCTATCCTCTCACATCATCCCACCCTTGCCTTCTCCCACAGAGTCCAAAAGTCTGTAGAACATGTTTTTAGGACAAAGTTTGAACGGTAATACAGAGTGATCACGCTACCCCAGGGGCACACAAGGGGCTGCTAAATATGATTGTGCGTGTTGCACACTGTGCCAAGGAGTTGTGTGTGCCGACGGGATAAGGAGGGGTTGAAATGCAGCCAGGGCTCAACTCCCAAGCTTGCCTTCTGCCGAGCTGCGTCAGCCTGGAGGAAGGGACAGTTTCTGCAATTTATTCTCCCAGAGGCAAAGGCTGCCCCGTGTCCTGGTGGCCTGGCATAGGTACCTAGGGCCGTGGTGAACCACCCTACTTGTGGGCAGGCCTTGGTATTGGGGAAGGTGTCCTAGAGGAGAAGACATTTGTAGGCCAGAGGATCTCTACTCTGTGAACTTGCTCCAGGACCCCCAGCACAGCCTCTGCTGGCTGTAAGATAAATGTTTGCTGAATAAATGTAGAAGGAGAGGGTGAGAGTTCTTTGAGATTCACACTCAACTGAAGCATTCTCTAATATTCTGCTTCTTATCTGTCAGACACAATTCTCTGCTTATAATCTTTTTTAACCAGTTAAGTTCTTACAGCAGGTTAACTTTCAAGGTTGGACAGACCCTCAGATTGCACTGGCTCTTCTGCTAGAAAGTGGTATGCCCTGGAAACTCTGTGGGTGGCAGCTAAAAGCATTTCTGGGACCCATAAAGTCATACCCACATGACCGAGGCTGATGGTGTTGATGTCACACTACCAGGCACTTACTGAGTCTGATTTGTAATTGTTACCATCACCCAGCAAGAGGATGCCAAAGATTTGAGCTCAGAAGAGGAGGTGGAATCATCTAGTCTGAACTTTCTTTTTATAGATGAGATCAGTGAGACTTCAAGACTGGCCGTTTATGGTAAAAAACGTTCCACTTCCCAGATCCAGGGCTCACTATATTAACAATATCACTCAGGAGGTGTTGTAAGGAGTGAATGAGTTAATCCATGACCATGCACGACACTTATAAGTGCCTGATGGAGAGAAATGGCCCCAAATCATCAGTAATCACAACGATGGCGTCCAGCACCAGAAAGGCTCAAGAAATAGCTATTGCAATGAAGGTTCCAATTCCCCGTTGGAGTAGAAACCCCTGTTTGGTGAAATGCAGGAGGGGGTCCGCTTAGCACCATGGATGTTGTTTTCTTCTCTTGTGACACTCATTTCAGGGAGATAGCCTCCTGAGTAGTCCTGACACTCAGAGAACAGGCCGAGGGTGATTTTTATTGGAACTGCAGCTATATTTATTGGATTTTCAAGCATGTATTTTATTAGACTACAAATGAGCAGAAATGACCTTATTACAGACATAACCATGACTCAGCTCTAAGATTTTTTAAAGTAGGTTATGGTTGGGGCGACAGGGTGTTGGTGTTTAATGGGACAGAGTTTCCGTTGGGGAAGCTGGAAATTCTGGAGATGATGGAGTTAATGTTCACACAACAATGTGAATGCACTTAAAAATGGTTAAAATGGTAAATTATATGTTACGTATATTTAACTACAATTAAAAACAAAGTTATAGACCCCAGCACCTCATTCCTTTAAACGCCACGTTTCGTCGACTGGGTCATTCTTTGTGCTGGGTCTCCATCAACACTAAGCTTGGCGTTGAGCCCTGGCTGCGTGTCAGCCTCTACTTGCCCCATCGGCACACACACCACCCTTGCACAGTGCACAATGCGTACAGCAGTACCTGGCCACCCTGTGTGTGCCACTGGGGTAGCATGACCACTCTGTATTATCATTCAAACTTAGTCCTAAGAACATGACATGCAGAATATGCGTAAGTCAACCATCCATCTCACTTTCCTTTGGAAGTCAGATTTCCAGAGAGCTAAAACAATTCCAATGCTAGAACTTTCTAGGTGGGGAACCAAGGCTCAGAGAGGCCCAGGAACTTGCCAAGGCCGCCTTTGCCAAAAGGCACCCCTGCAGGGGCACCAGGGCAACACCAGAGGCAAGAATCAAACTGAGGCCAGCCAGTCCAACTTGTCTTTGGTCCAGGTGTTTCCCCCTAAACTGTGATCCCGGTCATTAAATCCCAAATAAGCAGCCTTGTCATTTTGTTCACTGTATAACTGTCGAAGCTTTTGACAATAGTAGCTTGGGAGGCCCCCAGAGTGGCAGCTACTAGCCAGAGTGTGGTGTGACACTGCAGCTGACGGCCCCCAACTGGGGGCCTAAAAAAGGGAAACCGTGGTGTGCCTAGAGGTGATGGCCCTGAGCAACAGGGAGGGGGCTTGAAATGTGGGGGTGGGGGGGACACGCACATTTGGATCTGGGGGTGCGACGGCTCAGGGCCGCTGCGGAAATCCAGTATCTTCCTGCTGGAATCCAGCCTCCTTCAGCTGGCAGAGGCAGGTGCCCTTGGGGGTGGAATGAGTTCACCCCACTGAGTTCACCTGGAGGAGAACTGCCTTTTCTTAGTTTGCCCAAGAAAGCCTCTGGGCTTTCCTGTCAGTGACCCCAGGGCCATAGCATCCTGTGGGACTGTTGGTCTGCATGCACTGGAGGCCCGACTCACCAAAATGTCCCCTGCAGACTGATGCCACCCCTCTAGAATGTGTCTAAGAGCAAGCCTTTCTAGCCAGACAGACCTGGGATGGAGCTGGCAGGTGGGGCTCCAGCTCTGCCTCTCCCTTCATGAGTGCCCTGGGCCTGACACTGAAGCTGCCTGTGCTCATCTTCCTGCACAGTAAGATGGTCATACATCTTCCTCAGGGCATGGTTAGGATTGAATGAAGTCATCCTTGTCAAGTAGGGACATACCTGGCCACGAACTGGGTGCTCAGTAAGGCTGGCCTGGGATTAATGCTTATTTTATTTCCACATCAGCTGCCCTAGGGAGGGACAGTCCACACAGATTTGTTGGACTCTCACCAATGTTGTGCTGGATTTTTTTCCCCCAGGTGAATTCACCAGATGTTCTCTGGCATTGCATCTCTTTGTACAAGGGTTCAGGGTGCCTTGGAGATGCTACCTACATCTTGGAGTAGCATCCAGGTCTCAGGTCTCAGACATCCCTTGAGAGCATCTCCTTCCTCCCTCTCTTCCTCCATCCTCACCCTCCCCTCCTTCCTACATCCTTCCCTCTCTTCTTCCATCCCTAACCCTCTTCCCCCCTCCCTCCCTTCCTCCCTTCCTCCCTCTCTCCCTCCACTACACCATCAGGAGAAGGGGCTGCCTACCGTGAAGGTCCCACTGGAAAGCCGCTGAACGAATGACGCCTGGCTTTGAACAGGATGGGGACTGAGTCCTTTATACCCCAGGGAAAGACCCTTCGTCATGCAACCCTCCTCCCCCTCCTCACATCAAGAGGACAGCCTTTCATGAACCTGGCAGGTGGGCTGCCTCTGTGGGGGAGGAGGAATTATAATGCCCTGGCTTGGACCAGGTGAAGGCTCCATATTAAGGGGCCCACCCCGAGCCTCAGAAGAGACCCAGGCTCTAATTAGAGAACAATGACTCCCCTGTTCCACGCCCCCCAGCTCACCTCAAAGGCTTGGAGGCCCAGAGATTATGTCTTGGGGTCATCAGGAGAGCTCTGATGAAACTCACACGGGCCCTCCTTCAGGAGAAGGGCCTGCTTTGTCTGCTCTAGTTAATTTCCCAGTGAGAGGATCTCTGGGGTGATTCTTCTTCTGTGTTTCTGGCCTCGGGCCTGGGAATATGATACCTTTAGGGGTTTTCTGCGCAAGCGGTGGGGTAGGGCAAGATGAGGCTTCATAATCAGACATCCTAGGTTCCCTGCCCGCTCTGCTTACTCATTCGGAGTAGGGCATGGAGCTTGTTACTGCTCAGCCTTGGCTCTGCATCCATGGGGGAATAATCCTACCAGGACCATGACGATGAGGTGAGCCAGGTACAGTGAGTGGATGGTAACAGAGCCCATTACATCCTAGTTCCTTCTCTTTCCTTCATAGCCCTGTTGGGAATTGTTTCCTTTCCAGATATAACAAGGAACAATAACATTTACTGAGTGCCTATTACGTACTGCAAGTATTTTTTACAAGATTTTGTCTTTTTCATCCCAATAGCAGTGGGATGCAGCACTAGCTCTGTTTTACAGATGGGATGAACAGTGAATGCATTAGTCTGTGTTCAAGTACGATGGGATTATTCTTGGCATCCAGGTGAGCCTGGCTGCAAACCCCGTAAGCTGTTCCCTCCATCACTACCTCCTGGAGAACCAGGGCCTGTCCAACAGTCTAATCTGGGAAGAACTGAGCCTTTACAAAACCCACTGAGGGCTTCTTCACATAAGCAGTTGTCCTTGTGCACTGAAGCTTTTCTTTATAGATTGTCAATTATTGCTCAGCGTCTCATGTGCACAGAGGAATGAAGCTGTGTGGTGCCCATCCTTTCTTACTAGCACAGAAGACACTCCATCTCTAATAAAACGATGGGAGTCGATGGATCAGTGTGGCAAAAATTCACCTTTTCAGCATCTCCAGAGCATAACCACTGCTTAGGGGCAAGGCATAATGACAGTCACCATAGGTGTTCTTCTGGACTTTTCCTGGGATTTGAGAAGCTCATTTTCTTCCCATAGCCAATAACAGGGTATCTCAATTTAGCACTACGGATATTTTGGATCAAATGATTTTCTGTTGTGCGGGTGTCCTGTGCATCATAGCGTGTCTTGCTTGAATCCCTGGGCCTCTACCTATGAGAAACCAGTAGCAGTTCCCCTCCCCAAGTTGTGACAGACAAAAACGTCTCTAGACATTGCCAAACAAACCTCCCTGTGGGTCCAAATCACCCCTGATTAAGGTTCACTGGCCTACAATTTCCCTGGATCCTTGGCCTTTCCCTTCTCTGTTGGTGGAAAAGGGTGAAAAGCAAAGTTTTCTCCAGAACTCAGGCATAAGAAGGAAAAGGCTATTGGATGGGAGCCTACAACAGAAAGATAGGCAATGCCAAAGAACGTTCAAACTACCGCACAACTGCACTCACCTCACATGCTAGCAAAGTAATGCTCAAAATTCTCCAAGACAGGCTTCAGCAGTATGTGAACTGTGAACTTCCAGATGTTCAAGCTGGATTTAGAAAAGGCAGAGGAAGCAGAGAGCAAATTGCCAACATCTGCTGGATCATCAAAAAAGCAAGAGAGTTCCAGAAAAACATATACTTCTGCTTTATCGACTACGCTGAAGCCTTTGATTGTATGGATCAAAACAAACTGTGGAAAGTTCTTCAAGAGATGGGAATACCAGACCACCTAACCTGCCTCCTGAGAAATCTGTATGCAGGTCAAGAAGCAACAGTTAGAGCTGGACATAGAACAACAGACTGGTTCCAAATCGGGAAAAGAGTATGTCAAGGCTGTATATTGCCACTCTGCTTATATAACATGCAGAATACATCATGCTAAATGCCAGGCTGGATGAAGCACAGCTGGAAATAAGATTGATGGGAGAAGTATCAATAACCTCAGATATGCAGATGACACCATCCTTATGGCAGAAAGTGAAGAAGAACTAAAGAGCCTCTTGATGAAAGTGAAAGAGGAAAGTGAAAAAGTTGGCTTAAGACTCAACATTCAGAAGACTAAGATCATGGCATCTGGTCCCATTACTTCATGGCAAATAGATGTGGAAACAGAGACAGATTTTATATTTTGGGGCTCCAAAATCACTGCAGATGGTGACTGCAGCCCTGAAATTAAAAGACGCTTGCTCCTTGGAAGAAAAGCTATGACCAACCTAGACAGCATATTAAAAAGCAGACACATTACTTTGTCAACAAAGGTCTGTCTAGTCAAAGCTATGGTTTTTCCAGTGGTCATGTATGGATGTGAGAGTTGGACTATAAAAAAAGCTGAGTGCCAAAGAATTGATGCTTTTGAACTGTGGTATTGGAGAAGACTCTTGAGAGTCCCTTGGACTGCAAGGAGATCCAACGAGTCCATACTAAAGGAAATCAGTTTTGAATATTCATTGGAAGGACTGTTGTTGAAGCTGAAACTCCAATACTTTGGCCACCTGATGTGAAAAGCTGACTAATGGGAAAAGACCCTGATGCTGGGAAAGATTGAAGGCAAGAGGAGAAGGGGACACCAGAGGATGAGATGGTTGGATGGCATCACCGACTCAAAGGACTTGAGTTTGAGCAAGCTCCGGGAGTTGGTGAAGGCAGGGAAACCTGATGTGCTACAGTCCCTGATGTGCTGGGATTGCAAAGAATCAGACACGACTAAGCGACTGAACTGAACTGAATGGGAGCTTAAAGATTAATATAGCACCCAATTTCCTCGCTCACATGAGGCCCCCGCAGAGGGCACCTGTTCCGAAATTGGTGGACTAAGCCACACGCACACACACTCCTCTCCCCCTTGCCTTGTTTCTGTTGTTTAGTTGCTTGGTCCTGTCCAGCTCTGCAACATCATGGAATGTAGCCCACCAGGCTCCTCTGTCCATGGGATTCTCCAGGCAAGAATATTGGAGTGGGTTGCCTTTTCCTTCTCCAGGGCATCTTCCCAACCCAGGGACCAAGCCCCATGTCTCTTGCTTTGGCAGGCAGGTTCTTTCCCACTGAGCCTCCAGGGAAGCTCATCCCCCTTCCTCCACCTTTCTTTTTTTCTGTTGCTAGTCTTTCAGGCATGGGTGGAATACATGGAAATGTACTTGTGCTTTGCCTTTTCACAGCTTCTCTTGGATGTATTTTCTTTTCAGGAATGAAGGAAAATTCTTCCATTTTGAGCCATTTTTTATATGTGAATTCTACATAATTGCATATAACTATAAATATTTTTTAAAGATATCCTTTTGTAAATGTTTAATATTCTGCTAATTTGATTTTGAATTTTATATGTCAGGTATTCTGTTTTGGGATTTTAAAATAATTTATTATACTTTGTTAAAAAAGGAAAAATTGTACATTTTTAGAAGGTGTTTCTGAGTAAATTTAATGTACTGAAAAAAAAAGAATCCTGGTTAGCAATATTCCTTGTGTAGCTTCACCGTCTCCTTCATTGGCTAGGGCACAGTAACTGTCCCATTCTTTTATCTCATCAGAAAACCTCTGGTTTCCCTGAGAGCTCAGTTGGTAAAGAATCCGCCTGCAATGCAGGAGCCCCCGGTTGGATTCCTGGTTTGGGAAGATCCGCTGGAGATGGGATATGCTACCCGTGCCAGTATGCTCAGGCTTCTCTTGTGGCTCAGCTGGTAAAGAATCCACCAGCAATGCGGGAGACCTAGGTTCGATCCTTGAATTGGGAAGATCCCCTGGAGAAGGGAAAGGCTACCCACTTCAGTATTCTGGTCTGGAGAGCCATAGACTGTATAGTCCATGGGGTGGCAAAGAGTCAGACACAACTGAGTGACTTTCACTTTCACTTTCAAACCTCTGGTAGCCGCACATGTATGGAGGTGCACTCCCCTGGGCTCCCCCATTGCCCTAAGCACCCCCCACACCTGGGCTTATTCAGCCAGGGAGGGTTGAACCTCCCCTTAACCTCCAGGAGACCGTGGACTCTAGGCTCTGGTCAGTGTCCCTTGGGCCCCCTTTACTTCCTGCAGCGGCTGCTGTTGTGAGAAGGTGTGACCCTAGCAAACTAGCCCTCTGAGCTTTGTCCCCCCTGCATGGGCCTCAGAGGTCCCCCATGCTTGGACTTTTAAGGGTTGTGGTCAACCGTAGTCACCATCCCTAGAGGTTGGGGTAATGGGTTCCACATGGAGTTTCCCCACAAGCAGATAGCCCAGGTGTGGGAATGAAGTCATTCATTGCTCCATCCTCTTATTTTTTCTTTCGCTTCTTACATCATACTTCATTGACTCATGCACTGTTTCACAGCGAAGTCTCCTTAGGGAAGAGGAGCGCATGCTGGTGAAGGGGGTTGGGGGGAGCAGAGGCAGAGGACCCTCCTGTGTCCCCCTTAGCAGGCATCCTCCCAGCTCCTGGAGGAAGGTCCAAGAAACAGAGCTGGACAGTCCTCCGCAATCCCCCTCCCCAAGAGGAGCCTGTCCTGCAGTGCTGTTTGTGGGCGCGATACAGTCGGGGGTTTGAGGGGAGGAGGAACTGAGCCACTCGGATTCCCAGTCATCCTCACCCTCCTCTCCTGGGGGTTGTGGGGGAGGCAGAGGCGAGATGGTCTGACATCCTGGCCCCTCCTGGCCCTCTGGTCCAGGTCCTTTCCCTTATGATAAATAACTCTTTGGGGAACCTCAGGGATCCTTTCTTGTTAAAGGTCCCTAATTAATATCAACTTGATCCATCAGAGGATCAGGTCAGATTCACCCACACAGAATGAGTGGTGCTGTGTTTTGTTGTTTTTTTAATTCCTATCCAGGCATGTGCACCTTTGTTTTAGTACATTTATTGCATCTTCATCAGCTTTGCAAACAAAGGGACCTTTGTAGGCTCCAGGAGTCCTGACCACAGCCATTTCTGAGTTTGACATCTGAATGACTTTGAGGATCCCTCAAGTGTCCTGAGAATTAAAAGTAAAACTTTTTGTGTTTGTCCAGACAGGAAAGCATCTGTCTGCTTTTATCCCTAAAGAACATACTGTTCACTGGTCGTGCAAGGGTACTCGAGGGTCTTCAGATGGGGAAGAACTGTCTCCACTTGGATGCTACATGAAAAGTGACTTCTCACTGAAGGGCGGGCATAGATCATAAAGAAGGGAGAACTGATGATCAGCAGCATCCAGGGTGAGTGGGTGGAGGGAAGCTGTCTCCACAGTGAGGAATGAAGGGGTCCAGGCAAGGCCACTGGAGAGAGCTTAGTAATGTTCTGCAGAAACACTTGACATTTACTGGGATAATGGACGTGGAAATTGCATACAGGGATTTGATCCAAAGAAAGAGATGATTCATTGTGTGAGTTGCAGTAGAGGGTTGATGCAAGAGGGCATTCAAACCAAGCATCTTCCAAAGAAAGGTCTGGTCCTTGAAAAGACAACCTTTAACCCTTGAAATATACCACCTGGTGTACTCTCGCCTGGAAAATCCCATGGACGGAGGAGCGAGCCTGGTGGGCTGCAGTCCATGGGGTCGCTAAGAGTTGGACATGACTGAGCGACTTTGCTTTCACTTTTCACTTTCATGCATTGGAGAAGGAAATGGCAACCCACTCCAGTGTTCTTGCCTGGAGAATCCCGGGGACGGGGGAGCCTGGTGGGCTGCCGTCTATGGGGTCGCACAGAGTCGGACACTACTGAAGCGATTTAGCAGCAGCAGCAGCAAGAGTATCTTTGTATATTTGTATCATTTCTTTTTACATTCTGCATACAAAGGATGTCATACAACATTTCTCCTCCTCTGTCTGACTTACTTCACTCCATATGAATCTCTAGGTCCATCCATGTTGCTGCAAATAACATTATCTCTTTCTTTTTAATGGCTGAGTAATATTCCAAATGGACTCACAGACTTAGAGAAAAAAATTCATGGTTACCAGGGGAGGGAGATGGGGGGAATGGATACTTAGGGAGTTTGGAATCAACATGTACACACTGCTATATATAAAATGGATGACCAACAAGGCCCCATTGTGTAGCACAGGGAACTCTGCTCTATGTTATGTGGCAGCCTGGATGGAAGGGAAGTTTGGGGGAGAGTGGATACATGTGTATGTACGGCTGAGTCCCTTTGCTGTCCACCTGAAACTATCTCAACGTTGTCAATTGGCTATATCCCAAATACAAAACTAAAAAGATTTTTAAAAGAGTATTTTTTTCTACCTGGGACTTTAGATCATGCCAGGTAGTCTAAGCTCACAGGGTGATTTATAGCAGAGGCCTTGGGTCAGACAGTGTTAGCCTGATGCATGGAGGAGCTGGAGCCTGAGTAACATGGGCTCTTCATGTTCCCACATGAGAGTTACTCCAGTAAAAACCCTGGACTCCATGGCTGGGATGAGTTTCCTGGTTGACAAGATTCCATGAATGATCCCATATATCATTGCTGGAAGAGTTCCGTGCGGTCTATGTGACTCCACTTGGAGAGGACAGCTGGAAGCTTGTGTCTGGGCTCTGCCCTCTGTGCCTTTTCCCTTAGCTGACCTTAATCTCTTTTTGCTGGCATCAGTGGGAAGGGTGACTATACCAGCTTTTCTGACTTCTGTGAGTCCCATTAGTGCATCATCCAGTCTGAGAGTAGCCTTGGGGATGCACAGAAGATAAATCAAGACAAGACATCCACAAAACAACGCTTTCATCTCCTCCTGAGGGAAGGTTCTCATCACCTCCTACTTAAGGGGCTTGGAGGATTAACTGGATTCATAGTACAGCAAGTCCGATTAGTTGTAGATTAGCTGTTTGGATAAACTGCACAGAGAGATCATATGTGACTCTCTCCAGAGGATGGGTTCATTCTTCCTCATCTGTGCTTGTTGTCTTCCTGAAGCCCCAGGTTTAAGTCCCTTTGGGTACTGAGAGCCTCGGTGCCTGGGCTGGTTTGCTCGTGCTAGTCTCACACACTGCACACCATCTCTTCAGTCTCAGTCATCGTGGGAGCTCCTTGAGCACAGCTACTAGGCTTCCATGACTTTCACAAGCTCCTTGAGCGCTGCTACTAGGGCAGGCAAGGAGGCTGGCCTCACTTCCCTGACTATGAGAGCTCTAACACATGCTCTTCTACCTTCAATACCTTACACAGGAGAGAGAGAGATGCTGCTTCCAAAAAGACCCGTGTTCAATTAATTGATGATCTGGAGCTGGAGCCTGGGTGAATTCTGCAAATGCTGCCAGCCTGGGCCAGGGCCCGGGGTGAACAGAGGTCGCCCAGGGTATTGTGAGACCCTGTTGTTTTTTCAAAACCTCAAACAGACTTGCAGATGTTCTCAAGGCATTTTTGTTTTAAGGCTGGAAGAAAAAAGAGAGAGAGAGAGAAGGGAATGCTACAGAGAAATAAATTCTGGCTCAGACTGTTCCTAGAGGGCCAGTATGTGGCAGTGCGCTGGACAGGGCATCACTCAGAGTCAATGTCAGAGAATGAAGGAGCTCGTGCAAGGACTGGCAGTCCAGTGATCAAGACTCCACTTTCCAGTCTTCCCTGCTGGCTCAGTGATAAAGAATCTCCCTGGCAAAGCAGGAGACATGGGTTCGATCCCTGGTCCGGGTGGATTTCACGTGTCACGGAGCAACTAAGCCCATGTGCAACAACTACTGAGCCTGTGTCCTTAGAGCCCGGGAACCGCAACCATGGAAGCCCGTGTGCCCTAGAGCCTGAGATCCACAAGAGAAGCCACTGCAATGAGAAGCCTGCGCACTGCAGCTGGAGAGTAGCCCTGCTCTCTGCAGCTAGGGAAAAGCCTGTACAGCAATGAGGACCCAGCACAGCCAAATATAAATTAATTAGTTAAATAAAAGCCACAAGGGAGGACTGGAGGACTGCATTGTATTTTGTTTGACTGTTGTAATATAATGCACGGCCATATGGCCACTCGGCTTATATTTGAATTACATTTCGCAGGGGTTTTTCAGAGTTCAACTTGGTTCCGTGATTTTTAGGAAGCCAGATTCCCTTGACCAGACAGTTCAGAAAGACGGAACAATAAAATGGCCACACTGTTGCTTTGGGGAACAGACAAACTACATCAGCCACTTTTGTCAGCAGGAGTGAAAATTAAAATGAAGACGTCTGGCCTCTGAGGATGCCTGAGGACAAGGATGGAGGTGCCCTACACCCCGCTTGCAGCAGGTCAGGCTGCTTCTTTTTCTTGAATCATGTGTATACACTTTGCTCTGGTCAGGCATTTGAGTGCTTACATGGCGATTCTCTTCTGTTTCATTTGTCTTTGTCTTTAGAGCTTACAGGGAGACTCAGAGAGGGGAAGAAGCTTGCCCAAGAGCACACAGAAAGACACAATGCTTTGCTGGGCTGACTCCTGCTTTTTTTTTTTTTTTCAAACTGTTAGGCGAAGGGAACTCAGAAATACCCTAGACTTTTTGTCTAGGATTCATGATCGCTAAATGAGTTACACCTCCTCCTACTGATCCTGTGCTAAGGCAGAGTTCTAGACCTTTTTCGTAAAATAGTCTGGCTGTATACTTACTGTGTGAATGGAACACCCTTTTCACCCTCTGACAGATGTATGTTGCATTCTTCAGAAACCAGGAATAGTAGTCAAGACAATACCTAAAGATCGAAATCACAGTCGAGAATAATTATTACCCTTTGTGGATATTAGAAGAGAACCATCTAAAAAAGAAAGTCACAATGGCTAATTATTCACAACAAAAAATTCTCTCTCTCCATCTTTATAGGCTGTGGGAGGAAAGGTAGAGAATGAGTCTTCACAAGAAAAAGTTCAGACTTTGAGTCAGAAAGACTTATTCTTCTACCATCAGGACTTGCCAGGACATGTGACTTCAGGCTGATTACTTAATTCTTTGAGCCTTAGTTTTTTCATACATAAACAAAAGACAATAATAGAATCTAAACTCTTAGGGTATCTTGTGGAAGACAGGAGACACTGTTTGCAAAGTTCCGCAATGGTGCCAGAATTACCATTAGTGATGGTAATGGTACCATCAGTGATGAATATCATCTATTTTTGTGTGAGGTGGTCAGAGTACAGGGCTGTTAGAGTTAACCATGCAGCCAATACCTAGCAAGACAACATCCTGCTCTTGGCTGGTGACTATAGAAATTGTTTCAAAGGGCTTCAGTGAAAAGGTCACACATATCATTAGGAAGAAGAGTTTTCTGTGCAAGTTGTATCACTGGCTCGATGTCGGACTCTGGGAATCTACTTCCCTGTCAATCCTTCACCTGATATACAAGGAGGCTGGGCTAAACATTCTCTAATTGCTTCGATTTCTATCATTCTGTGATTCTAGTGTTTTCTGTACTGTGCTAAGTTGCCTCAGTTGTGTCCAACTCTTTGCATCCCCGTGGACTGTAGCCCACCAGGCTCCTCTGTCCATGGGATTCTCCAGGCAAGAATACTGGAGTGGGTTATCATGCCCTCCTCCATGGGATCTTCTTGATCCAGGGATTGAACTTGCATCTCTTATGTCTCCTGAACTGGGACGGGGAAGTCTTTACCACTAGTGCCATCTGGGAAGCTTCTGGGGAGCAGCAATTGCTCATGTAGAGCTTGGCAATAAAGATTTCCCAGGTTCTATCACCTTCAATTTACCTGGGAAAGGAAAATCCCTGGGAAATTCCATGGACAGAAAAGCCAGGACAAAAGAGCCAGACATGACTTAGTGACTAAACAATAGACAAAATGCTCTGATTATTCTCTTCTAATAAATCATACCAGGCTGAAGGCATTGGCTTAAAGCTCAACATTCAGAAAACTAAGATCATGGCATCTGGTCCCATCACTTCATGGCAAATAGATGGGGAAACAGTGGAAACAGTGGCTGACTGTATTTTCTTGGGCTCCAAAATCACTACAGATGGTGATTGCAGCCCTGAAATTAAAAGATGTTTACTCCTTAGGAGAAAAGCTATGACCAATCTAGATAGCATATTAAAAAGCAGAGACATTACTTTGTCAACAAAGGTCCATCTAGTCAAGGCTATGGTTTTTCCAGTGGTCATGTATGGATGTGAGAGTTGGACTATAAAGAAAGCTGAGTGCTGAAGAATTGATGCTTTTGAACTGTGGTGTTGGAGAAGACTCTTGAGAGTCCGCTGGACTGCAAGGAGATCCAACCAGTCCATCCTAAAGGAAATCAGTTCCAAATATTCATTGGAAAGACTTATGTTGAAGCTGAAACTCCAATACTTTGGCCACCTGATGTGAAGGGCTGACTCATTTGAAAAGACCCTGATGCTGGGAAAGGTTGAGGGCAGGAGGAGAAGGGGACAACAGAGGATGAAATGGTTGTATGGCATCACCAACTCGATGGACATGAGTTTGGGTAAACTCCAGGAGTTAGTGATGGACAGGGAGGCCTGGTGTGCTGTGGTTCATGGGGCTGCAAAGAGTCAGCCACGAGTGAGCAACTGAACTGAACTGAACTGAGGGCATTGGGGCTCAGGGCCACTCAAAGTCCTCTGTAATTATTCCAGCAGATGTAACACAATGTAACACAATTCCAGCAGATTTGTAACAGCAGATGCAGCAAGTCAACTTGACAACACTTGACTGCACTGTGGCATGGCCACCCGCCTTGGCTCTGGGGACCCAGAAATGAATGGGGTTCCATTCTGGCTCTCAAGGAGGTGACAATACAGCAGAAGACCTACTGGGGAGTGCATTCCTCAAGGTACTGCTGTCACCTGTGTGTTAGTTATTTAACGCCTGGCCACCTAGTAGCCTGCAGAGGAGCCGAGCAGAGTTAGAAGCCTGTAAGTACTGGATGCAAAGAATACCTCCCAGCCTCCATCCTGGGCTCTCTCTTCTGGCTCGTGCAGAGGCATTGCTGGAAGAAGCGGCACAGCTCCATCAGACAAGGGTTGAGCTTCTGCACTGTCAGCGCAAGGGGAGCAGCGGTCATAGCCCCCTCCTTAGGGAGCGGCTCAGGACACCCTGGAAGATGCAATCCCAGACCAGTCACATCAACAAGCATTTAGCATGCATCTTCCCTGCAATGCAGGAGATCCCGGTTGGATTCCTGAGTTGGGAAGATACCCTGGAGAAGGGATAGGCTACCCACTCCAGTATTCTTGGGCTTCCATTGTGGCTCAGCTGGTAAAGAATCTGCCTGCAACCCACCTCAAAACAGGGGACACATACAGACTGAAAGTGAAGGGCTGGAAAAAGATTTTCCATGCAAATTGGGACCAAAAGAAAGCAGGAGTCACAATACTCGTATCAGATAAATTAGACTTTAAAACAAAGGCTGTGAAAAGAGACAAAGAAGGTCACTACATAATGATCAAAGGATCAATCCAAGAAGAAGATATAACAATTATAAATATATATCCACCCAACATGGGAGCACCGCAGTATGTAAGACAAATCCTAACAAGTAATATCATAAAAAAACAAAGAAAGGCTGTAAAAGTGTTCCAGATTAAAAGAGACTTTATCAACATGACAATGAAATGCAATATCTGATCCTGGACTAGATCTTGTACTAGAAGGAAAAAGTGCTAAAAAGGACACTGAGGGTCAGTTAACAGTATTAGAATACAGACAGTAGATTTAATAAAAGTATTTTATCCATGTTAAATTACTGAAGTTGACAACTGTACTATTACAGTTATTAACCGAATATCCCTACTCTTAGGAAATTCAGAAATATGTACTGAAGTATGTGGGATACTTCATGGGAATAAAAACCATGATATCTGCAGCAGGCCTTCCAAGAGCTTAGAAAAAACTTTTTGGGTGGGGAGCAGACAAATAATAAAGAAATGGGGTGAAATGATAAGAACAAGTGAAAAATCTGGGCAGAGGTTATATGGATATTATTTGTATTATTTTTGGAACTTTTCTTTAAGCTTGACATTAAAAATTAAAAATGTGAAAAAAAAAAAAAAAGAATCTGCCTGCAATGCGGGAGACCTGGGTTTGATCCCTGGATTGGGAAGATCCCCTGGAGAAGGGAAAGGCTACCCACTCCAGTATTCTGGCCTGGACAATTCCATGGACTACAGTCCACAGGGTCACAAAGAGTTGGACACGACTGAGCGACTTTCACTTCACTTCTCTTCCCTTTGTTAGGGTCTGTGCTGGGTGAATATTGTCTCGCCCCTGGTCTCGGGTAGCTCTGGACCAACAGGTGAACATGGCCTTGCTTCACCGTGACTATCAAAGCTGCTGTGAGAGATCCTAGAGAGGAAGAAAGGTGAGGGACCGATTCCTGGAGGAAATCAGAGATGCTTTCCTGAAAATTCCTCGAGAAACTTTACCTTCCTCATTAGATGGGTGGGATGATGGGTAGCTAGAGCTATATAGAGATAGATAATATGGGTAGAGATGGGCTTTCCAGGTGGCTCAGAGGTAAAGACTCCACCTGCCAATTCAGGAGACGAGGGCTCAATCCCTGGTTTGGAAAGATCCCTTAGAGAAGGAAATGGCAACCCACTCCAGTATCCTTGCCTGAAAATCCCATGGACAGAGGAGCCTGGTGGGCTACAGTCCATGTGGTCACAAGAGTCAGATATGACTTAATGACTAAAGAACAACAACAGATACAGATATAGATCCAGACTGTTATTGTTCAGTCACTAAGACAGGTCCAGCTCTTTGTGACCCCATGGACTGTAGTCTGCCAAGTTCCTCTGTCCGTGGAATTCTCCAGGCAAGGATACTGGGGTGGGGTGCCATTTCCTTCTCCAGGGATAGATCCAGAGAGATACAGCCAACACATTTTCTAAAATTCAGTCCAACCACTGCCCCCATCCGCACCTCTTATGCATTTCTTTAGAACCTGGAGAAAAAAGGGCTGTAAGTTCCTATGGTAGCATAATCAAATCTTTGTCTGAAAGGCCCATTCACCATTCACTGCAGGTTTAGAGCAGGGCAAGGCAGATCTTAGGTGATATGAAAAAGGAGACATGCACGGTCCAGCAATTTAATAATGCCGTGTTGACATATGACTGGATGGTCCGGGAACATTCAGGAAAGTAGTCTTGAAAGGCATCCAGGAACGGGAGGGACCTGAGAACTCAGCCTTTGAAAGACTCACTTTGTATCCATTTCTATCTTCTGCAAACTGGCTCCACAGAAACAAAGGAGAGAGCTGGACCTTCAAAAGTTGGGAAAATGCAGCACAGACCACAGAAACCCCAAGTTCTGAACCTCTGTCAGGAGTCCTGAAAACCCACATGCAATCCCAGAACAGGGTTTTCTCTTGAATTCCGTAAGAATGAAGTACACACCAACAAGGGCCTACTCTAGAGCACAGAAGACTCTGCTCAGTGTTGCGTGGCAGCCCGGGTGGGAGGGGAGTTTGGGGGACAACGGATACATGCATATGTATGGCTGAGTCCCTTCAGGGTTCACCTGAAACTGTGACAATATTGTTAATCTGCTACACTCCAATACAAAATAAAAAGTTAAAAAAAACAAACAAAAGAAGTGTGCATACAGGGATGGCCTTTCAAACAGAACAGAAGTTAATGACACTCAACAGCTGGGAGTCGAATATTTCTTTTTTTTAGGGCTTGACAGATGTAAGTTTTTATATATAAAATGGATAAAAAATAAGGACCTACTTTATAGCACAGACAACTATATTTGATATCTTATGATAACCATAATGGAAAGGAATATTACAAAATATATATATTGCATATTTGTATGTAACTGAACCACTTTGCCTTAGAGCAGTGATTAATGTGACATTGCAAGCCAACTATACTTCAATTAAAAATTTAAAAAATTTTATTCTATCTGCATGTATTGCCTACATTAAAAAAACATGTTTCAAAAGATATAAAAATAAGATTAAAACATGAAAAATAAAAAATGATAATAGGGCTTGATGACACCAATATAAGTTTTTCTAGTTTGCATGGGCTGTAAAAGAGCTTCTAAGGGTCATTTTATTTAATTTTTTTCAGATGAAAATCCTTGGGTTATTTTATTTGATAATAATGATTGTCAATTTCTTTAAGTAACTGTAACAGTCTTTTAAAACAAATTATTTTTTTATTTGGCTGCACCAGGTCTTAGCCTCAGCATGTGGAATCTAGTTCCCTGATCAAGGATCAAACTCAAGCTCCCTGCGTTGGGAGCAAGGAGTCTTAGCCACTGGACCACCAGGGAATTACCACTTTTTTCTTTTTATTGTTAAAGTTATCCCAGTTCTTTCTTTCTTTTTAAGTGAAGTATAATTGCATTAAGGGTTACATATTGTATGATCCTAGTAATATAACTTATTTTTTGGGGGGGCAGCACCATGCAGCATGTGGGATCTTAGTTCTCCGACCAGGGATCGAACCCACGCCCTCTGCATCCCTGCTTTGGAAAAGCATAGTCTTAACCAGTGGACTGTCAGGGAAGCCCCAGGGGTTGAATTTTGGAGTCATCCTTTCCTCCTTCCTCTCTTTCTGCTAACATCATGCTCATTGTCAGAATGGCTTCCATTTGCAAAGCGTACAGCACTTTCTCAATGGGCGTTCATTCAATGAAAGTTGTTTGAATTAAGTTATATGGTGCTGTCCGGTTCCAAATCACTTCCACACACATTATCTTACTCAATACAAAACCCTGCAGAGGAAAGACATTTTTAGTGCCCACAATAATTATTATCATTCTCCCTTTACAGCAGAGAAAACTGAATTCTGGAAATTGAGTGCAGGAGGGTACCTCACCAGTAAATAGCAGAGCTAGGATTTAATCCCAGCAGTCTGAATCTAAATTTATCAAACAAACCTCTTTTTATTATAGTACACAGCTTCACCCAAAACAAACAAGAGCTAGAGGAGTGACAGGTGCTGGTACATACTTGAAAACTGGTGGGTTCCTGGGATCGAGGCTGACTCTTCACCAGGTATAAAGGTCCACACGGCAGGGAGGTCACCTGCATAGGTGACAAGGGCCTCACAAAGGTCAAAATGAAATGGTCTTGGGTTATACAGACAACCAGAGAATCATGGCATCTTAAGGAACTCTCAAATCTAGAGAGAAATTGTAGTCAAGAAAGAGGAAGTGATTTATGAAGATTACAGGGCCATTTAACAGCACAGCAAGACTTAGTTCTCCTGCCTGTTTTCCTTCTAGAACCAGTAAAGTACAATAGCAAGCCTGGTCTGCCTGCAGACACCCCCATCACCATGCCACTGCCCTTAAACTACGCTTCCCACCTGGGGTATAGCATTGCCCTTTGCAAGGCCACATTCTTACCTGCCTGTGGATATTTGGGGGCTGGAGCCTTGGTAGGACTTGGAGTCTGTGTGCCAGGGGTGGATGGACCTGGGATGAGAAGAGAGAGAGGTGAGCTTGGCTGTCTTCTAAGGATGCCTGAGCAGAAGTGGTGCCCTGACACCAGTCCTGCCCTGTTCATCCCCTGCTGCCTGTCAAGCCAGGTGTCTGGTAGGATGCTGAGGATACAAAAGTCAGTTAGAAATAGCACAGCTGTGAAGAATGCTACAATCCACTGAACACAGTTGCCTATAACAAGGGCATCTGGCTACAGGGATCAGAAGAAGTCATTTTAAAAAACTCACAAACCAGGCTTCGCCGGTGGCTCAGGGGTAAAGAACCTGCCTGCCAATGCAGGAGATGTGAATTCAATCCCTGATTCTGGAAGATCCCACATGCCAAGAGCAACCAAGCCCGTGAGCCAAAACTACTGAGTCCGAGCTCTGGAGCCTGGGAGCTGCAGCTACTGAGGCCCGAGCACACCCGTGCCCTAGCTCCACAAGAGAAGCCACTGCAGTGAGCCTACGTACCACATGCAACTGGAGAGAAGCCCGAGCCGCAACAAAGATCCAGTACAGCCAAAAACAAATAAACAGAATTTTAGAAAGCACAGAAACCACTTTTGTCTGGTTACAGGAGTAGAAAATATGGAAAATTCATGACACTGCAGTGATGAAAAATCAAAATCCTCTCTGCTTCCCAGATACAGTCAAGGTTAACATGTTGTGAATTTCTTTTCAGTCTTATTTTGGTCTATTTTTAATTTTCTGTGTATATTTATTACACACACATGCATACACACATAAATACATAAAGAAACACATAATTGGAATCAGACAACAAAGTTTCAGGCCATCCTCATATTGTGATTATATTTTAATGTGCATATCATTATATTTATATGTAATTAATAGAGGTAGGGGGCTTCCCTGGTGGCTCAGTGGTAAATAATCTACCTGCCAATGAAGGAGACACAGGTTTGATCCCTGGGTAGAGAAGATCCCCTGGAGAAAGAAATGGCAACCCACTCCAGTATTCTTGCCTGGGATATCCTATGGACAGGTGGACAGAGGAATCTGACAGAGACTAGCGGGCTACGGTCTATGGGGTCACAAAAGAGTCGGACATGACTCAGCAACTAAACGACAACAACAGTGGAGGCAGGAGTGAGCAATCTGTCTTACCTGAGGTCGGGCTGGTCTGGATCGGGCTGCCAACTGCGGCTGCTGTCCCGGCAGGAGGCTGGGAAAGGCTCCTTGTGTTCATCGTCTCCTCGGCCTTAGGAGATGTAGGCAAGGAGGCAAGGGTCTCCCAGGGAGGCCCTCCAGGAGTTTTCTCGCTGGTGACCTGAGCCCAGGGCGTGGGTAGAGTGGAAGCCTGTGCCTGTCTGTGGGCCGTGACCCTTGGAGTTCTGGCCACCTTCCTAGTAGCTGCAGGGTAACAGGGCATGTACATGCTTGACTGCCTTGATTCAGATGTAAAATTGACAAGACATTGACATATAATCAAAGGGTATATGCAATGTGCACGCATAATATAGATTATCCAGGGACTTCAGCTCTGTCCTGAACTGGAATAAGGGGACCAAACTAAACTTCGTTTTCCTAAGTACCAATCAAGAAAAAAATTCTCCAAATTCCTAGGTCACTAAACAATCAGCTAGAGTGTGTGTTTGGGGGATGGTGGACTCTGTGAAATGTAAGCAATACATTTCTAATCATATGGCATAGTGGAAAGGTTACAAGGTTTAAGGTGAGGAGACCTGGAGATGTAAATTCTGTCCCCAACTCCTCTGTGCTGTGAACTTTGGGGCAAGTTACCAAACTCTTTTTAGCTTTACCATTAAAATGGAGGTGATGGTGGTGATGATGGCAGCCTGACAATATCACAGGATGGTTATTAAGACAAGCCTTCTCTTGTTGGTCTTTTAAACAAAACTCGTCAGATGGTTTTCACTTGCTTATTCCCATGGTAGGAATCAAAAAAGTTTTTTTTCAAGTTTTTACAAAACTAAACTCCTGGGAGTATCTTAACTCTATAATTTAAGTTGGAAACAGTTGGCATTTTAAAAATATTCAGATTTCTCATCCAGAACATGATATATCACTTTATTTAAACGTGCTTTTATTACTCTTGTTAAAGTTTTAGGTAGTTTTTCTTACATAAAACTAGCACTTTCCCTGTTAGGGTGATAGCTAGGTATTTTATGATTTCCCTTGCCACCTGTAATCACATCTTTTTTCATGTTATACCAGAAAGTTTTCTTCTTTTGTATAACTGTCTAGGTGCAGATATATTACTACAAACTTTTCTAGTTAGTGAAGCTGATTCCTTTTCCTCATTTTTGTTTCCCTGCCTGCCTGACTTTTATCAATTCTCATCCTTCTCAGGGGAGCCTCTCTCTGGGTTCTCTAGAATAATAGCTCTTTGTAGGCTGAATAACAACTAATCAGTCTGCTTGCCTATGCCTCTCTCCCAGGTCTGAGAGGTCAGGAAAGAAAGAGAACATTGATAGAGCTGTGGGGTTCTTTTTAACAGCTAGCCTGGGGTCTGATATTAAACACATGCATTGACAAGTAAATGAATGAATGAATTCTGGTGACTCTGGTCCAGTATTGGAGCTCATTGAGACATAACTGTCTTTTAATGAAAGAGTTATCTCAGTTGTATCTTATTCCAAATAAGATTAGCGTGCCTTTTACATTTTTAGTGGTAATACCACTGATCAGTGTCCACAGACGTGATGGGAAAGGAAGAACTTCTCAGCAAGTCATTGGCAGCAGCTTTCTACACTGACATCAAGTCATTAACATATTCTTGGCATCATTATCCAGCCTAACCCTGCCTACCATAAAATATTGAGTTCACTTCATTTCATTAGTGTGTGAATTTCAGGAGAGATATTCCCAACCACTTTGCTGAAATAAAAATACCTGATGTTACAATATAATACAATTATGTAAGATATTACTATTGGAGGATGCTTGCATGAAGTGCACCAGGAAACTTCTGTACTATTTTTGCAACTGTGAATGTTGAACTACTTCAAAATTTTAAAAGTTATAAAAGTAAACATTAGAAAGACATTATGCCAGCGATATTCGTCACCTTTGCTTATAAGAATTAGACCCAGACTGGTTCACATCTCTTATTTAAGGGATGCTAAAGAAAGGGGTTAGTGGAGAAGAGATAAAGGAAGGATTTCACTTATTTATCTGAGCCCAGAGGGAACTGGGGTGGGTGGGCAAACAAGACAGGAGAGGAAAGGGTGAGAAATCTTACTGGAGGCTGGGAGGGTGGGAGAGGGCATGTCCAGGGTGGCTGTGGCTCTGGCCGTGGCCTTGGTTGTGGCTCTGCTGTGACGCTCAGGAAGCACGTTTGTCTTCAAGGTCTGCTCTGCCTCTGAAGGAGGCGTTGTGTCTGTCCCAGAAGAGGTCCTCAGAGCGGACACTCCAGCCCTCTGGGCTCCACGTGGGGGGCTTGTCCTCGGTAGTGTTTGCTGGCTTGTGGGTGTGAGCTGTGAAGTCGGGGCCGACGCCGTGGTAGCTGCACATTTAAGGAGACACTCAAGAGCAGCTTTACTATGCTGATATTTTGGACACAAAGAATTGTCGAGCCACTGGAAGATCATTGGACGGTAAATACACAGTACAGAGGTTCAAAATCACTCAGAACAGTACCTGACATCACCAAGAAGAGGGTTTCTCCTTCAGTGAGCTGAAACTAAGCTGAAATATCAAGCTCTGAAAACACTGCAGGAAAAAGCCCTGTGCACAAAATGCAAAGCTGTCAGACCCAAAAGCATCAGACACTTGACATGTTTCCTGAACAGAACCTGACTCCCGTCAGAGTCCTTGCCCACCTGGCAGCCCTTTGCTCCTCCGTGGCTCTGACGCTGGTCCCTGGAAGAGTGCTTAGGTTTGCTTAAGTGCCCTGGGGGTGTAACTAGGGGCCAGGGGTGAAATCTGGGAACTAGGGGTTCTCAGGCAGAAACCACTTGAAAGATGGGCTCCCACAAAGACAGCATGTGCGTGCATGCCAGTTCAGTCATGTCCAACTCTTTGTGACCCCATGGACTGTAGTTCCCCAGGTTCCTCTGTCCATGGAATTTTCCAGGCAAGAATACTGGAGTAGATTGTCATGCCCTCCTCCAGGGGATCTTCCCGACCCAGGGATCGAACCTGCATCTCCTGCATTGGCAGGTGGATTCTTTACTCACTGAGCCACTCAAGAAGCCCCCTACAAAGACAGAAGGAAGGCTTCATTCAGAGGAAGAACCCCTCCCCCCAGTGTCCTTGGATGCTCCATGAAGAGAAGGAGGAAGAGACTCAAGTGTTCACCCTCGGTGAAAGGGTGGCTTAGGGAATGGGGGCCCAAGTCAGAACAGGACAGGCTCCCAGTAGCCCATAAGATCTCATCCTCTGGGTAGATGAAGGCTGGCCTGCAGACAGGTGGGGTTTCAGCCCCTAGTTGCCTGTCTGGCAGGCAGCTATGTGTTGGACACAACCAGTGCAATTGCAGAAGGTGGCCCTGCAACCTTATTTCCTCTCTCTTGCCTTACTTCTGGGCTCAGCATCACTCCACATGCACCAGAAGCCTGGCCCTTGCTCCCAGATGAATGGACATGGGGATGAGTACCTGCCAATCAAACCATCACTGAGACAGGTGACTGCTGTCAAGCACATCAACTTTGGGTCAACACAGTCTCTCTTCCCAAGCAGCTGTTGCTTGGAAAATTTACAGAAAGAGCACAAAAGGGGAGACCTAATTGAGACAGGGAGTGGAAAGTCATGGAAGGACTCTCTGAAGAAGTGAGATTGGCATAACCCTCAGATCTGTTCTCAGAATTGAAAGGAACCTGCCAATGGCCCATTGCATCTCTTTATCAAGCACAAGTTGATAACTTCCATAATTAAGAGATGCCCTTTAATAAGGGGTTCCCAGGTTGCACTAATGGTAAAGAACCCCCCTGCCAATGCAGGAGACATGAGACGTGGGTTTGATCCCTGGGTCAGGAAGAGCCCCTGGAGGAGGGCATGGCAATCCACTCAAGTATTCTTGCCTGGAGAATCCCAGGGACAGAGGAGTCTGGTGGGCTACAGGGCATGGGGTCATAAAAGAGTTGGACATGGCTGCAGTGACTTAGCACAGCCTCACACCCTACCTACAATAAATACCAATCAAGGCAGCCTTGTGAAGTGGAATTGGAGGTTGACTGCAAACTTCATTTCACTCCAAGGACACTGATGAAGAACCTACTGTGCACAAAGAGCACTGTGAGGCATCAAGAGGAAGGCAGACGCAGAGCTGAAGGAGGCTCAGCCTCGCCTTCAAGTGTCAGTCCTTGAGGAGACACACAGATAAAGTCGTCTGTGACTCAACCTGGAGTAACAGAGTCCAAATGAGTGTTGTAGGATTACAGAGGACAGAAGACTAATTTTGGTTAGGTGATTTTGTTGGAAAGAAGAGTCAGTAGCTGAGTTAGCCATTGACAGACAAATTGGACTCTGAAATACGGAAAAGTAGGGAAGTTCCATTCTGGGATAACAGCAAAATTCCAAAGGTGTGGAAATGTATGCCATCTGCAAGAAGAGGCAGGGGTTTCAATAGAGTTTTAGCAAGAGATTTATGTAAAGAGAGTAGATGAGTGTGGGCTTGATGATAGAGAAATGTATACTCCTTGCTAAGGATTTCGGATCCTCTGCTGCTGAATTAGGAGTTCTGAGCAGTAGAAAGATATAACCCAATTATATTATAACTATTTTGGGAATGGATGGATATTGCAGAGAAATAAGAGACTGGGTCAAAGGAGACTGGTTCAGGGGCTGCTATAGTAAAGGTAGATGATGAGAACTTGAACTAAGATCATCAGAGCAGTAGAAAATAGTCTTGGAAGATCAGCCACATTGCAGAAACGTTATTCAGCTAGAAATGACAGCTAAGTGTAGAAGAGAAAGCTTTAAGGTGACCCAAAATGCCACCTGGTGCCAGAGAAAATGCAGGAAGATGGGGAGGTGTGAGTATGGAGGGGCAGAAGATGGTATCTGGGATTGGATGGTATCTTGTATCTGGATGGCATCTGGGTATTATGGAGTGGCAGTGTTTACAATAGGGTCACAAATTCAAATATGTACAAAAGTCAGGTACTTTATATGAGAAAAGAAGTGCAAGCCAACAGGGAGAGGTGAGGGCTATGGAAAAGAAGAGAAAAGCGTCTCTCCTAACAGAGAGGATGGCAGGTCAACTCCATTTGCTGGCTGCCAGGGGTGAGAGGGAGGACCCAGGGCTGCCAGGTCTTTTGACAAAAAAAAAAATCTAGAAATCCAAAAAAATTTCAGTGACAAAATCCTCTGATTTTAACACAACACAGCTAAATAAAATACCTGAGGGCAGCGTTCAATCTTCAGCTTGCTAGCTGGGACCTTGGTCTGGAGACTCTATTGTAGGAGTTTGGGAGGGTTACACTCACCCAGAACACCAGATATGTTGCTGGTAAATGTGTAATTGATAACAGGGGACTTTTCCACCAGCTCCCAGAAGTCAGAAAGATTCCGTCCTGCAGAAACCACAGCAACAGGGTCAAATCTTGGGCTTACCTGTTAGAGAGTTTGCGTGTAATTCTCAGCTTAGAGAGCTGGTCAAAGAATGGCTGCCGGTGGTTCACCTGACTTTCCTGTCATCATGCAGATGAAGATGCAGTCGGATTCATTCGTTTGACTCACTGCAAGACAGACCAGGACACAGCAGGACTTAGCAATGGGCCTGAAGCTGTTAAGTCTTTGGTTGAAATGAAAGTTAAGTTGGAAATTTCTAGCTCCAGTTGTTACAGGAAGACAAGGCTAACTCCTGATTTGGGAGCCCTGCTTTTTCGTATTCCATGCTGAGTGCCACATCTCAGTATTTGCCGAGCATTTTCAAGACGAGCAGACCTGAGAGGATGGAAGCTGACTTAAACATCTCTGTGAGGTGGCTGCTGGAATTTCCAATGATGTCCACCAGGAGGGCGGTGAAATCTGCAAGACAGATTGAGCAAGGTTGCATTTCTGAAGCTCGGTTTAAGTTTCAGAGACGTGAGAGGAAAAGTACATTGTATGTGGATTTTTCAAAGTAAATTTAACAAGTTTGATTTAGTTCAGTGTATTGAGGAATACTAACAACCATTTTTAATATTACCAGTTTCTTTTTAAGTCTTAATTTTAGTCAGGCAGAAAACTTCTGGATCTACCACTGTAATCTCCTTTCTTCTCCCATTTCCCTCCCTGCCTGCACCGCACCCCCTTTCCCTCCTGCCCCCCACCATCCAAACCCTTCTCTGCCAGTACCAAAGAGCTGTGCAAGACCAGAGTATTGAGTAATGAAAAGATCAGTAATTTTTCTGATTTGTTTCCCTTATACCTCACGATTTCATCTCATTGATTTAGAACACCAAATTCACTGGATAGGAAGCAGTTCTGCAGACATGGGATGTAAATTTAAGTAACTTCAGATTTTCAAAACGGTATCAAATCTAGTGGTGGATTATAAATGGCAGACTACCAAAGGAGACAAGAACTCTACACAAAACAGACCAAGGAAGCTCTTCTGCTGCCCTCCGTGTTAAAAAGTCTGATGGGAGGAGACTGAGACAATCTTACCACATTTCAAGCTATAAAATCTCTCTCTGAGTGTATCCTGAGCAAGTCTTAATGTGGCGGGAGCCACTGACCGATGAAAGTTCCCGTTACGCATACAGCTGCCTCCTCCTCTGCTGTCCATTTATCGCTTTCCAGGACCCAGCTAGGTTTTGGCTTCTACAGCAAGGAGTATTTATTCTAGGAGCCCCAAACAGTGAATTTTGAAAGACACTTCTGAGGTCCCGTGGATAGTTTCCCATCATGCCTTGCATAAATGATTGTTTTCAGTAATAGGGCTATGAGCTGGGGTTGGGGGCGAGCTTTGAAAATATAGAACCCAGAGCATTGAAAATATGGAACTCAGAGAGGTATGAAAAGGAAATGTGACAACTGGTGAAATGTATGTATCATGTGAGGCCAGTGGGAGGCGGGTGCTACCCTCCGAGCTAGAGTCTCGGTGCCATGTCATCACCATGCCTCGTGGGTTCACGGTTGGTCTCCTGGAGGGTGCTGCCGTGGTGCACCTACATAGTGTGGACACTTGGCCATGAAGAAGGTAGGCCTCCTTCGTAATGTCTGTTTAGACCAGTCTGTCCCTAGTCACATTGGTAAACGTAAAAACTGAAGAGGGGAAGTACTTCATTTCTCATGCCATCTATTTTCTATTTCTCAAAAGTCTCCATTGCTATTAATTCATTCGTCTAACATTCACTGAGTGTCTACCATGTGCCAGACATCACTGAGGCACTGGAGGACTGTGTAAGACCCCATCTCTGCCCATCAGGAGCTGAGATTAGTGGGGGAGAGAGACTCATAAACAGACCAAGAAACTGCAATCCACAATTTCAGTCCACTATTAATAGCACATACATCATATAATGAGAGTTCCTTGGAAAGCAAGGAGCTCAAAC
Organism: Bos indicus; assembly: GCF_029378745.1. Classification (NCBI taxonomy): domain Eukaryota; kingdom Metazoa; phylum Chordata; class Mammalia; order Artiodactyla; family Bovidae; genus Bos; species Bos indicus. The sequence continues at coordinate 9,173,160 of NC_091773.1, read as the reverse complement.
CAGTTAATCTTAAAGGAAATTGACCCGAGTACTCTTTGGAAGGACTGATGCTGAAGCTGAAGCTCCAATACTTTGGTCACCTGATGTAAACAGGTGACTCATTGGAAAAGACCCTGATGCTGGCAAAGACTGAAGGCAGAAGAAGAAGAGGGTGATAGAGGATGAGATGGTTGGATGGCATCACCAATGGACACGAACTTGGGCAAATTCCGGGAGATGGTGAGGGACAGGGAAGCCTGGCATGCTGAAGTCCGTCGGGTCACGAAGTCAGACAATACTTGGCGACTGAGCAACAAAAACACTAATATCACATAGAAGCTATGAGCATGGCTTTGGAGCCCAGACACCAAGGATGGAGTTCAAATTCTGTGCAAGCTTCAGAGAGATGAGGAAATTTCCCAAGGTCTTAGAGTATGTGGCAGGGCTTGAATTCGAGCTGAGGCCTGCCTTGTGCTAAAGCACCAGCTCTTCTGAAAATTTCTACCACTGCTCATACACATCTCTTACTCAATACATTTGTCAACTCTCCTTTTAGAGCTGCTCCCACAGTCAGGTCCTAGCCTTGGAAGAAAATCAGTTATCACTGACTCGAAGACATTCTTTGTTTCGGTGAAAATTTGAATTATCTGATTGATTAACAACATGTAGATGAATGATATCGACTACTTTCATATGTAATAGGAAGTAGGGGGAAATTCCTTTTTGTCTCTCTAATTGGTGATGACTTATGAATGTCTCAGTACTCAGTGTCGACAAGGATGAGGAAAAGCACACACTTTCACACATTACTGATAAAAGTGTAAACTTATGCAAGATTTCTAGAGGAATGTTTAGTGATGTGAATCATCACAAGACCCCCTTCCTGTCAGACAACAATTCTATTTTGAAGACTTTATCGTATAGGAATAATTGGACAAATACTCCAAGTGATTGTACACAGGTACTCATCACAGCATTGTTGAGAACTGTAAAAAAAATTTGCATCAGGAGGAGATAAATAAATTATGGTACTTTTTTTCAATGAATATTATGAATTCATATGAAAGAAAATTCATATTTATATTCATTGGAATAGAATGTTTTTTAAGACCTGCTGATTAGTTTAAATAAGATTATAAAACATCATAGAAAACATGGTAAATACATAAATATACTGCCTTTGAAAAAAAAAATCAGACAATACCAGGTTCCCTTAATCAACACTCTTCTATTTCAAACCCAGACTCTAATCTTCTTTTTGGAGGTAATCACCCACCCGGTGTTCAGATAGGCATATATTTTTTCATCAGTGCTATTTTACTCAATTTATTTATTTTGCAAGTTCCTTTCTCTAATTGGAAATGTCATGGAAATATTTCCATACACAGACCAAATCTGATCACATGCACATATTTATGTACTGTCTATGGCTGCTTTCCAAGATTTAATTATACAGCAGACTATTCAACCATTTTCCTGATGATGGGTGTTTAGATCATTCTCAGATTTTGCTCTTAAACAATGATACATTTTGTTCTTGCCCTTCTGCACAGACAGAACTATTTCTTGGTAGGAAACCAAGAAAGGAAATCTCTGGGACAATGAATGTGCATGTATTTAAGCATAATAGATATCATGGCATTTTCTTATTTTAGTCAAAGGAGAAAAAAATTCTACTTATAGAAAAGGGAACAAGCAAAATCAGTTGCAAGCCTCATGATGAGTTGTACCAACCTGACAAATCGTTGGTTCGGTTGTTTAAGCAGTAGCAGTACCTCGTGGGGAAGTTGGCTGGATCCACAGTCTTCAGGTTGGAAACTGTGAAGAGAAACGAAGTACACAGCAACCCTGACACATAGCCTGGCCCTGCCTGTCCATCGCTTACCATTCTTAACACCAAGAAGAACTTGGCAAGGGGAGAAGGGAAGGATGGATTGGGACTTTGGGATTGGCAGAAGTAAACTATTAATATGGAATGGATAAACAACAAGGTCTTACTGTAGAGCACAGGGAACTATATTCAATACTGTGTGATAAACCATAATGGAAAAGAATGTGAAAAAGAACGTACATATACATCTATATATCTGAATCATTTTGCTATATAGCAGAAATTAACACTGTAAATCAACTATACTTCAATAAAATAAATTAAAAATAAAAGAAGAGCCGGCAGCACTTACTGTTATAAATGGCCACAGAAAACTTGTGGAAGGCGAATGAACTGTAGGAAGTGACACTCAACAATGAGAAGAAGTTCTTGCTATCTGCCAAAGATACCAAGATAAAGAAAGAGCAAATGCCCACCAACAACACTGAACAGTAATAGAAATTACTAAATCGATTATAGAGGTTTAACAACACAATGAACAAATAAAAATAAAATAATGAACATTGAAAATAATAAAAATCAAAGCAAACCCCAAAATGCAAAAATACATGTCCCTTGACTAAATTTCTTGATCTATCTTTAAACTGGCAATTCTCTCACAATATAGCTATGATTAGCGATGACTACACAGGTGCTGTGTTTGGAACTCATCTTGCTCTCAAAATGCTGGCAGGCCTCCTACTTCATTTGGATGTTTTCAATCTCATCATGAGTTAAGTAGGACACACATCCTCCACTCAGAACACAAGGGAGTTGAGATACGCAGAAACAGCATGGGTCTTGCCCAGGTCATGGAGAGTCCAGAAGTGAGGCAGGAAGAAAACAAAAATGGACCTGGATTGTGCTTAAAAAAGAAAAAAATGGTTACCTTTTAAAGCTCTATTCAGCATCCCATTCACCAGCTCGGTGAGGTTAAGTGCAGACAGATCGACTGACCTTGCAGGCAGTTCTGAAAGAGATTCAAAGATAATGTCACCAGCAGGCCTTTCTTGGCAACAGAAAAAGTTCCTCATTTCCAGCATTCAGGCAGATGCGCCTCCTGTTTGGACATGAACTCACACTCTGTGTTGGGCACAAGGATTTGGAAGCTAAAAGGCAGTTCCTGTGACAGCTAAGGACATACACAGGGACAAGCAAGAGTAGAAAGGAGAAGTCTGGGTAAAATACAAGGAACACTTATTTTAGGGAATAGTTTATCTCTGCATGTGGAGAGAGTAGAGATTGGCAGGGGAGGCTCGTGTATATCAGCTCCAGGAAACTGCAGGAGTTCTCAATGTCCTATATAATACAAATAATGACATTGTCTAACAGAGAGGCTTGGATCCTGGCTGACTTTTGGCCTCACCAGAAAGACTTTGTTTTCAATTCTAGAATTCTGATGCTTGGATTTCATCCTCAGAGATTCAGATTTAATAGTTCCCAGACATCAGTGGCTTCTCAGCTCACGCTACTGGTAAAGAATCTACCTGCCAATGCAGTCAGTCAGTTCAGTCACTCAGTCATGTCCGACTCTTTGTGACCCCATGAATTGCAGCACGTCAGGCCTCCCTGTCCATCACCAACTCTCGGAGTTTACTCAAATTCGTGTCCATCGAGTCGGAGATGCCATCCAGCCATCTCATCCTCTGTCATCCCCTTCTCCTCCTGCCCCTAATCCCTCCCAGCATCAGGGTCTTTTCCAATGAGTCAGCCTTTCACATCAGGTGGCCAAAGTATTTGAGTTTTAGCTTTAGCATCAGTCCTTCCAATGAACACCCAGGACTGATCTCCTTTAGAATGGACTGGTTGGATCTCCTTGCAGTCCAAGGGACTCTCATGAGTCTTCTCCAACAGTTCAAAAGCATCAATTCTTCAGCACTCAGCTTTCTTCACAGTCCAACTCTCACATCCATACATGACCACTGGAAAAACCATAGCCTTGACTAGACGGACCTTTGTTGGCAAAGTAATGTCTCTGCTTTTCAATATGCTATCTAGGTTGGTCATAACTTTCCTTCCAAGGAGTAAGCATCTTTTAATTTCATGGCTACAATCAGCATCTGCAGTGATTTTGGAGCCCAAAAAAATAAAGTCAGCCACTGTTCCCACTGTTTCCTCATCTATTTGCCATGAAGTGATGGGACCAGATGCCAAGACCTTAGTTTTCTGAATGTTGAGCTTTAAGCCAACTTTTTCACTCTCCCCTTTCACTTTCAACAAGAGGCTTTTTAGTTCTTCTTCACTTTCTGCCATAAGGGTGGTGTCATCTGCATATCTGAGGTTACTGATATTTCTCCCTTGGACATGGGGTTGCTCCTCGCCTGCCAGTGCAGGAAACTAAGAAACCTGGGTTCGATCCCTGGGATGGGAAGATCCCCTGGAGAAAGCAAAGGCAACCCACTCCAGTATTCTTGCTTGGAGAGTCCCACTGACAGAGGAGACTGGCGGGCTACTGTCCATAGGGTCGCAAAAAGTTGGACATGACTGAAGCGACTTTGCACTGCACACACAGCATGGACATCAGCCCCTAAATCCATCCATCCATCCATCCACCAATTGCCCACATATTGATAGCGTGCAGCCAAGTGGAGAGATGTGACAAGGTAGAAATAGTGCTCAATGCTGCTTTTTATGTTTTTGCAAACAGTGTCTTTTTCAACTTTTACTTAATGTTCAAATAATTGTGGCTAAAGTGATCTGAGGATTGGAGAGAGACTGCAGCCCTGTTGTGGGGGTTGAGAAGTGAAAGTGAAAGTGTTAGTCGTTCACTAAAAGAGTCGTGTCTGACTCTTTGCAACCCCATGGATTGTAGCCCACCTGGCTCCTCTGTCCACGGAATTCTCCAGGCCAACATACTAAAGCACAATGCCATTTCCTTCTCCAGTGGATCTTCCCAACCCAGGGATCTAACCTGGGTCTCCTGCATTGCAAGCGGATTCTTTACCATCTGAGCCACCAGGGAATCCCTGGTATTGGGGGTTGGAAATGGGGAGGCATCCAATGGTGGGAGAAGTGATCTCAGTGGTCCAGGCCTCTCATGGAGCACTGGGCTGTGTGTGAGGAGGGAGTACTCACCTGTAGTGTCAAGAAAAACGATCCCCTTTTCTCTCCTCTCTTCTTCTCTGAGGCTGGACACTGGGAAGAGAAAAGCCTTCAGGAGAAAAATGGAGCATTCAACCCCAACCCCACGCTGCTGGAGAGGCCTCAGAGGTCTGTACTATAACTGCCCTCTGACGTCGTGAAGGTCAGCATCGCTGAATGCGCTGCAATCCCTCCCCCACCCCTGGGCTTCTAGTCTCCTTGAACTGGACGTGCTCTGCTGAGTCACTTCAGTCGTGTCTGACTCTGTGCTATCCCATAGACGGCAGCCCACCAGGCTCCCCCGTCCCTGGGATTCTCCAGGCAAGAGCACTGGAGTGGGTTGCCATTTCCTTCTCCAATGCATGAGAGTGAAAAGTGAAAGTGAAGTTGCTCAGTTGTGTCCGACCCTCAGCGACCCCATGGACTGCAGCCTTCCAGGCTCCTCCATCCATGGGATTTTCCAAGCAAGAGTACTGGAGTGGGGTGCCATTGCCTTCTCCAGGACGTGCTCTAGAAATGCACATTTTAATCAATAGACAAGCTGATTCCCATGCAGGGCATCTAATCCACCCCTTCTCTTCACTGGGATGGGAAACTGAGGCTCAGAGAGCAGAAGAAACTTGCTTAAATTTGCTCAACCAAGCCCTGGTAATAAAGAGTCAGAACCTACTTCCAGAAGAGGGAGTCACTTGCCCACTCAGCAAATTTCATGCTGCCAAAGAAGAGAATGTCAAAGGAAATCTTGAAATACCAAAGGCATTCATTCATTCTTTATTCTTTCAATAAACATTCACCTAGGGCCAAGCAGAATGCTAGGTGTTTGGTATAAATAAGTCAATGGGAAAGGACCCTGTCTCCGTGTCTGCAGAGCCTATTGTCTGTGGTTTAGAGGGAGGAGAGACACTCACGTGTCATCCCACGTGAGAAGAGTCAAACAGGGAATATCAAGATGCTAGGAACACCTCTATCAGAGAACCCAACCTGTTCTCTGGGATGGAGGAGACATCCCTGCAAAGCCGAGACCTGAGAGGTCAGCTGTTTTGGACTAGATGCCACTTAATCATACTGCATCATTTACTACTATTGTTGCAATGATTACTTTTCATGTCACATTCCAATGGACAGGTGCTTTGTGCCCATTTTATAGATGGAAAAACCAAGGCACAGAGAAACTGGAAAATGGGTCATTGTGTTACAGCATGAGTCAGGCTTTAGGACTGGTCTAGTTACCTGTTGCACCAAGCCAAGTCCCATCTTTTTCCTTCTTAACTTGTTTATTTCCAGATGCTGGAATAAAAGTTTTCATGAGTAAAATGGTATTGTGGAAGCACAGCCCCAGAAATTTATAACATCCTTAAAAGTCATCTTATCCATCACTCCCTTTGAAGGATGAGGAATTGAAGTCCAGAAATGTTAAGTGATGTGCCTAAATCCCACCTCTGGCCAGTCATCCTATTCCCATCTCCACTCCTCACCCCAGATTCTGGCAACCACCTTTCTTATCTCTGCTCCTTTAAGTCTGACGATTTTAGATTCCTTGTAGGAGCAGCATCATGCTGTATTTGTCCTAGGAAGGAACACCTGTTCATTTACCTGTTGTAGGTAGGAAAGTCATGACATTTTCCTTCTCAGCTTCTCCTCTAAAGGAAGACACTAAAGTCAAACAAAAAGATTTCATCAGAGAAATTATAACACAGACATAATATCAGAGAAAATTTAATCCAAAATAAGCCTTTTAAAGATGAGAAAATTGCATTGTGGACTTGCTTAAAATCCAACATGTACTTGGCTCATTCATTCACTAATTTAGTCATTAAATATTTATGGATTAACTATAGCAATGCTAATAGTTCATCATGCCATTAAGCATCTAGATTTTAATAGACATTGTGTGTATTAGATACTGGGAGAGTATGATGGAACAGATAGACACAGAGTCCATCCTTACGGAATTTATAGTCTAGTAGGGAGGGCAGACGTGAAGGAAAGGAAAACCCAGGGATGTCATTTCAGACAACGCTAGTTATGCTGAAGGGCATTCGGAGCGCATGGAACAGGGAGCCTGATCTAATTTCAGTGATCTGAAAGCCATCCCTGGGAGACGATGCTCCACTGAGATCTGAAAGGTGAGCATATTAGAGCAGAGACAAAGCTGGCTCAAGGGTTAGTCAGTGTATAGATGACAGTCCGAGCCCAGGGTCTGAGATAGGCAAGAGTATTATTTTACAGACTGGAAGAAGGCCAACATGATGGAGCAGAAAGGATGGAGACAAGGGATTGTAGGAACTGGAGCCGGGGAAGTAGTCTGGATCATGTAGAGCATGTAAGGACTGAGGAAGCTACCCAAAGAGAAGAAGTAGAAAGTCATTGAATACTTTTTGGGAGGAGGAGGAAAAAATGAAGGATGAACTGGGGAAGTGGCTTAATGAAATGTCTGAGAGAATGCCTTAGGCTGGTGAGTGGAGAATGGTATATGGAGAGACGAGAGGAAGAGGAAAAGCAGGGAGCTGGTTTTGGAAGCTCCAGCAAAGGGAAGATGATGCTTTGGACAAGAGTGGTCACTGTGGAGGGGAAGAGCATTCTGTTGCATAAATGGGACTCGAATGCAACAGAATAAACGGGACGAGGGACAAAATCAGAAATGGGGGATTCGCTATTGTCATTTTGATTAATGGCAGTAGTAAATTTGATCATTTAAGATTCTGGGCTGAAACACTGGATGCTACAATTCTCTAAAGAACAATGAATATTCAAACAGAGTTTATAGACCAAGACATTTGACCTTTGACTAGACCCACCTGTGTTGAAAAGGGACAGGACACAAGTGAGATCCAGGCACAGCCTCACCAGAGGACCACATAGCAGGAAGCCTGGCATGTTTGTGATACTCTGGCCCACCTGGAAGCAAGCAACACAAGCACATGGAGGAAACCAGCTGAATTACTAACCACCTTGGTGCAGAATATCCACCAGGGAAGTAATATTGAGAACACCTCATGGGGCATCACTAGAAATAACAATCTATAAAAGGCACTTATGGTTCTGACTGGTGAGGTTATGCAGAGGTAACAAATTAACTCCACAACCTCACTGGCTGAAATCAACCACAAAAGTTGATTTCTTGTTTACAGTCTGCACTTGCTGCACATCGGTGGGGAAGTTGGTTCTGCAGGGTCACTCAGGTGCCCCGGATAGTGGAGGCTTCACCTTCTGGACATTCTCCATCCCTGTGGCCGCCTTAGTCATTGACTCACGGTGGCAGTGGAAGAGAGAGTTGGAGGATTACACCCCGACTCCTAAATGCTCTGGCAGGAAGTGACATGCTCGCTTTTATTGACAGCTTTCCACCAGAATTGCTCGTGTGGTCCTGCATAACTGCAGGAAGTCTGGGAACACGGAGCAGGGGATGCATGCATATTTAGGGAGAATCAGTGTCTCTTCCTTGGGTTCTCTGACTGTTTAGATGCAAAATGAGCTTGCCAGGTGGTGCTAGTGGTAAAGAACCTGCCCACCAAAGCAGGAGACATAAGAGATGCGGATCAGGAAGATGCCCTGGATCAGGAAGATCCCCTGGAGGAGGGCATGGCAACCCACTCCAGTATTTTTGCCTGGAGAATCTCCATGGATGGAGGAACCTGAAGGGCTAGAGTTCATAGGGTCTCAAAGAGTCGGACATGACTGAAGTAACTCAGCACGTAGCACATAGATGGGAAATACCCTTCAAATACAGCATCACTGCAGCTTATAAATAGGAAAATTGTATTAATACACATGTCCATATGAGTGTTCACACTCTCTTTCTTTTTCTGTAGCACTGTGTGCCAGCCATTCATCAGGGAATTTGCTATGCAGAATCATATGACAGTTAAACCTGCAAAGCTGAGACTAATAGAAAGGATGGTGAAAATTTATTGAGTGCTTTCTCTGTGCTAGACACCACACAGAATGCTGCTTGACGCATCTTATCACTTCACGACTACACAATCTGCATGTGTAGGTACGAATGTATTACCCTTTCATATGGGCTGTACAGACTTGATTTGAAAAAAGAAGCCATTTGCTAGAGGCGAAGAATAGAAGAGAGCTGGTAGGTGAATTGGGGAAGGGGAGAAAAGTCAAGAGAAAGTGCACCAGGTTTGGGGAAATTGCCTCAGGAATTATGAATCTTCACGGCAAATTCTGTTTTAAGAAGTTTAGTTGTCCATTGATGGAAACACCTCCTTTGGAATTTTCTTGAAAGATTCTTATAAACTTTTAAATTGCCTTTTTTTTTTTTTTCTTTAAGAGAGAACAACACCTGGGGACCTTGTTTTTTATTTAATTAAATTAATTAATTTATATTACATTTTGGCCACACATGTGGGATCTTAGTTCCCTGCAGAGGGATGGAACTCACACCCCCTGAAGTGGAAGTACAGCGTCTTAACCACTGGACCACCAATTTAGAGGGAAGTCCTCTAAATTGCTTTCTAATTATTGGTAGATACTTTAGTGGTATTTCCTTTGGATGTCAGCTTGGACAGAGACAGGCCTTAAAAGGAGCAAGGGACTCCTTAGAGTCCTTTTAGTCTATTAAATCTGTCTATTCTTTGAAGCTCAGTTTTCTTCATCTGCAAAATGGGGATAAGAGAGAAGGTCTTCGTGACAATTTAGCTCAGAAGATCTTTGTGACAATTTAAGATATGAATCTCAAGTATTTAACCCAGTGTCTGGCACATAGAGGCTCTCTATACATATGCCAGTCATCTTGGGCAGGCTGGTGACACAGGAACAGATCAGACATGCCACTTGCCTAAAGCTGTTCAGTAACTTGGAGGAGATGGGCACACGAGTAACTAATTCACGCTAATTCACACTCAAGGTCAACTGTGGTACATTCTGCATAGACAAATTGACAAAGGGGACGAGAGAGACTGGTGAGTCCAGGACATATAATTTTCTCCATTAAAGGAGATAGGGGTGGGTGGACAATATGACAAACTAGATGGAGAGTCTTTTCTCTGGTGCTTCAGCTACTGCGAAAGTAGTCCTTCACCTCTCTGAGCCTCGTGTGTAAAACAGAGTCATAGCAACCTTGGAGATACTTTGTGGAGGTTAAATCAGATCATGAAATATGGGATCAAGTGCAACCTCTGACACATAGTGAAAACTTCGGAAGTTTAATTCCTTTCTCGTTCTCTTCTCTTCTCTTTTCCCCTCCTTTCCTGCTTCCTCCTCCTTGTCCATCCCAGGTCCCCACATCATACCAGAAACATACAGAGTGAGTAGACATAAATAAATGGACATTCTATTTCTCGTAATAGAAAAATAATTATCCACATCTGTATAATAGACACTTCTCTTTCGCTTTTCGGTTGACTCCTGTTTCATTGTGTGAACTGCTCTTTCCCATTTATTAAGAGTAAACATAGTAACATTTATAACTTTAAGATGACAATTTCTATTGATCCTGCTGTGAGAAAAATGCATTTTTTCTTCTGTCTAGTTTTTTATTCTTTGTCATTGACCAAATTACGCATTTGGAGTAGGGTTGTCAGATTTATCAAATAAAAATACAGGACGCTCAGTTAAATTTCAGTTTTAGAGAAACTGTGACTCATTCCTCAGCGTATCTCATGTAAGATTTGGAATTACCCTAGTTTGGAGATGGGGAGATGTTTTTTATAAAAGGAAATTTGCTTTTAACATAGACTTGTGGAGCTGGCCCTGGAGTGGCTGCTCAGTGAATTCTCTGCTGAATTAAACAGAATCTGTGGATTCAACACATGAGGTGGGAGTCTCACCATGTAGCCTTCAGATGGTTCTTTCTCCTTTTTAAAGTATTTTCACATTGCTGAGGGTCCCAATAAACTGCTCCTTTTTAAAAAATATATATACTTAATTTTTAAGAAAAATTAAATGGATGAATGAATTATTTTAATTTTTAATGTGTGTTTATTTTCTTGACTGCATGTGGGATATTAGATCCCCCACCAGGGGTCAAACCCACACCCCCTGCACTGGAAGGTCTAACCCCTGGACCAGCAGGGAAGTCCCTAAGCGGCTCCTTTTTTTTGCTCTCACTCCCATTCAGTCCTGGAGAGGAAAACTGAGAAATTGGAGGGAGAGGGGGGCAGCGTGAGTGGTCGGTGGGGGCTGGGGAGGTTCTGCCCACTTTTTAGCTCACACCAGCAGAACTGGCTGGATTTCGCCTCTCAGTCACACTCAGGAGGTCAACCCCCCAGCCTGCCTCCCACCTTGAGAGCCTGTGCCACCAGGGGATACCGGAGCAGAGGGAGGCGCAAGGGTTAAGGTAATGCAGACTTGACTTGCATCTTGAGTTGGCAAGTGTCATCTGGGTCAAGATACTTCACCTTCACTCACTCAAAAAACCTCATGGAGCTCATGGCATGGGTGTTGCAAGCACAGACCCTGGAGCCCAGCTGCCTGACTTGGCTTCCTGGCTCTGTCACTCCCACCGTGCAAGTTATTAAACCTCTGTCTGCTTCTGTTTCCTCACCCTTCGGCTGCCATGGGGGCTCAAACATGTTGTATTTGTAACATGCAATGAATGATGTATGGTGCAGAGCAAGGGCTAGGTAAATGCTTAACAAATAAATAAAAGTGTTGGTTACTTCAACAGATGATGGGGGACGTCCCACCATGCTTAACAAATAAATAAAAGTGTTGGTTACTTCAACAGATGGTGGGGGACGTCCCTGGTGGTCCAGCGGTTAAGATGCTGCACTTCCAATGTAAGGGCATGGGTTTGATCCTTGGTCGTGGAACTAAGATCCCACATGTCTCGTAGTGATAGGGTCAAAAACAACAACAGCAGCAGCATCAAATAAATAAAGATAAAACTTTTAAAAAAGATGGTGGTACTCTAATAGTAAGAAAGACAGTATCCCCCATGCGAATAGAATTACACTCCTCAAAGTTATATTATACAAAGACTGGCTCAGATATCCAGAAATTTACCATAAAACTGGGTCATCATTATTTTGCTGCATTCCCTATTGCTTTTTTTTGAAATTCTCCCCCCCCCCTTTTTTTTGAAGTATACTTGATTGCAGTATTGTGTTAATTTCTGATGTAAAGTGATTTAATTATACATATGTACATTCTTTTTCATCTTCCTTTCCATCGCGTTTTATCAGAGGATATTGAGTACAGTTTCTCGTACTGTGCAGTAGGACTTTGTTGTTTCCCATGGCTAGTTTTGCATAATCAATCAATGTTTCCTCAGTGACACTGGCCTGAAAGCTAGTCGTGTAATGATATGATGACAATAGTAATGTCCTGAAGAGGGTCAGAATATGTGACCTCAAAATAAGCCACTTGGGCATATGGATTATTTTGAGCTAAAGGCCATGGAGAATCAACAGGTGCAGAAAGAAGCCTTTTTGAGTCTCCCCTCTATGATTAAAGGAAGAAAGTCTGCCATAAATTCCCTCTCCTGGGGGAGTTGGATGGCCATGAAGAGAATGGAAAGTTACCATCAAGACAGGCCTTCACAGGGACTTCCCTAGTCGTGCAGTGGCTAAGATTATATGCTTCCAATACAGGGGGCCTGGGTTCGATCCCTGGTCAGGGAATGAGATCCCGCATGCCACAACTAAAGATCCTGCATGACCCAGTGAACATCAAAGGTCCCACATGCAGCAGCTAAGACCCAGTGCAGCCAAATACATAAATAAATATTTTTTTAAAAGATGGATCTGCAAAAATCTTACTAAAATAACACTTACCTAGTTTCTGTATGTACTTACTTTCCTACAGTTTAGCACCCTAGAAACTCAAAACATTTTTCCTTTTCTTGCCACTTCCCCCGTAACTTAACTTCCTTCTGTTAAAATGATATAGAAGCCTCAGGGTCTGACCACCTCTTGGAAGTTTTCATTGATTTCTATGAGCCCACTCCTGTCCCCCGCCTGCGATGTGTGTATGAAATAGACCTTTCCTCTTGTTAATTTTTTTGTCATTTTAATTTGCAGAGCCCCAGATTAGGAACCTAAGAGGGTAAAGAAGACGGTTTTCCTTTCTTTTCCTTTCCAACAGCAGAATTTATTGAGCCTCCACTTTTGACTCTCATCTCCGCTATTTTGCCTTCTCAAACGTCCCATGAGGGAGACACTGATACTCCAGTTAAACAAGAGAAGGCCCAGGGATCAGAGGGGGAGCTCCCTACTCGTGGTCCCACGGCTCAAAGCGACAGAACTGGGGTCTACGTTTGTGTTGTTTTCCTCCACATTCTGCTCTCTTCCCCGCCCTTCAGAATACCAGCCCAGAGTGCCAGAAAAGGGGCTGAGGTTGGAAACAAACAGAACTGCTGATTATGTCAAAGCATTTTGGCGGGCAGAAGCATTGTAAGTCCAGTCACACTCCTGGGAGAAGCACTGAGAAGAGTTTTTGGGATCCATGATCCGTGAATCTGCCCAAAACAGCTGTGAAATGAATTCAAGTTATTTGTTTTATTGGCTCTAGCCCTGTAACTGGAAACAAGAGAGCCAAGAATGAAGCTGCTGGAATCTTAATTAAATACTGCGTTACTTCCGATTAGCAAGGATCACCAATCAACCAAGGTTAGTTCAGCCCGCCAAGGAAACCAACCTTTCTCACTGGACTTGACAGCCAAAAGATGCCCAGTCAGATACAGAATGATGACAATGTCAGTGTCAAGGTGAAAACTCACGTTCCATCTCATTTGGGCAGGCCACACAGGGAGCAGCATGTTCTCAGTACATTAGGACAGTCCATTTGATATGGCAAGACAGGAGTACAGCCATTTTGGAAAAGGGCCAAGAACACCCTTGAGGAAACAGGCCTTGGAAGCTAAAGATCCAAGCCTTGAGAGACCAAAACCAGGCTCACAGGAATAAAGTATTAACTTTATCTCCGCTAACACTCACAAGAAATTGCCACAACACACAAAGCTCAAGTACCAATTTTAACTTCATCTATTCTGGGGCTTTCTTGCAGAAAATTCTCCTACATTCTTTTTCCCTCACCCAAACACTCTCTATTCCTGACAGCTACCATGGAACCACCTACTGATGATCAAAGAAGTTTGGCAATTTCTGGAAATGACCAGTGACCGTGAGACCTGCCCTCCGTACAGTTATGAAAGCAGCTTGCTCTCTCTTTTAATAAAAAGTTTTGCTTGCTTGGGAGTCTAGTGGAAGGGATAATCTTTTCCAAGTACAATTCCTGGGGCTTCCCAGGTGGCACTAGTGGTAAAGAACCCGCCTGCCACTGCAGGACACATAAGAGACCCAGGTTTGATCCCTGGGTCGGGAAGATCTTCTGGAGGAGGAAATGGCAACCCACTGCACTATTCTTGCCTGGGAAATCCTTTCGACACAGGAGCCCTGTGGGCTACAGTCCATGGGATTGCAAAGAGTTAGACACGACTGAGCGACTAACACACGTAAGAAAATAGTTTCTGAGCTGCGGCCTCGCTGCCACCAGCCATTTTCCAGTGCATTCTTTTCTTCTCCTTCCAATTCTTTGGATTAAAGATACCTTTTCTTTATCATGGATGTGAGGACAAGCCATCCTCCAAGCTGGTAACTGCATTAAGATGCTAATCACTAGCTTAAGGGAAAAAATAGAAAGAAACTGACTGTGATCAGCTGTGAGCCTTAGCTTAAGTGCAGCATAGGGGCTGGGTCATAGACACTATTCGCCTATCATTCAGGCCCCAGGAGCCCGAAGCCAAGGAATTAGAGCAGACGCATTTCTTATCTGGCTTAGTGCTTTGGGGAGCAGAGGGAAGCGAAAGGTTTTCAAATCTCTACAGTAGATGACTTACCTGTCTCCCAAACAGGATAAGTGACTTCAGAGACATTAAGCAGCCTGCAAGATTAACAGCTAAATCGGAGCAGTGGGATTTATATGAATTTTTAGTGAAAGATACAGAGGGTCAGGGTGGGGAAAGGCTTGATAACTTTGCTTTGAATTCTCTAGAGGGAAAGAAAAAAAAAAAAAAAAAAGAATAAAAATCCTACCAAAAAGTCAGGATGGTGAAACAGGATCAGCTCCATTGGAGAAAAATACCCGTGCTATGGGCTGAATAGACCCCGTGAGGGGAATGACAAAGCACTGATTCAGGGTCGGATAGGAAACCTCTTCTGACAGTAATTACGTGCATTGAAGGAGCAGAACAGAAGACTCCCCCTTCCTGCCATTAAGATCTGCAAGCCAAGCATCATCTGTCCTGTGGGCCAGCGGAAGTCTTCTAAGGAAACAGCTAGATGTTGCTTGTGAATTTTGTAGTGCAAGCCTAGCCCCTCTGCTTATTTTTATAAACACTAAAATGGTTTTGGACATGAGTCTGAACAAACTCTGGGAGATAGTGAAAGACAGGGAAGCTTCAGTTCAGTTCAGTCACTCAGTCGTGTCCAACTCTTTTCGACCCCATGGGCTGCAGCACCCTGGGCCTCCATCAATCTTTCCCAGCATCAGGGTCTTTTCAAATGAGTCAGTTCTTTGCATCGTGGCCAAAGTATTGGATTTTCAGCCTTCAACATCAGTCATTCCAATGAATATTCAAGACTGATTTCCTTTAGGATGGACTGGTTGGATCTCCTTGCAGTCCAAGGGACTCTCAAGAGTCTTCTTCAACACCACAGTTCAAAAGCATCAGTTCTTCAGTGCTTCTTTACACACAGTACTTCTTTACTCTCACATCGATACATGACTACTGGAAAAACCATAGCTTTGACTAAATGGACCTTCGTTGGCAAAGTAATGTCTCTGCTTTTTAATATGCTGTCTAGGTTGATCATAACTTTCCTTCTAAGGAGTAAGCATCTTTTAATTTCATGGTTGCAGTCACCATCTGCAGTGATTTTGGAGCCCCCCAAAATAAAGTCTGCCACTGTTTCCATTGTTTCCCCATCTATTTGCCATGAAGTGATGGGACAGGATGCCATGATCTCAGTTTTCTGAATGTTGAATTTTAAGCCAACTTTTTCACTCTCCTCTTTCACTTTCATCAAGAGGCTTTTTAGTTCCTCTTCACTTTCTGCCATAAGGGTGGTGTCATCTGCATATCTGAGGTTATTGATATTTCTCCTGGCAATCTTGATTCCAGCTTGTGCTTCATCCAGCCCAGCGTTTCTCATGATGTACTTTGCATATAATTTAAATAAGCAGGGTGACAATATGCAGCCTTGACATACTCCTTTTCCTATTTGGAACCAGTCTGTTGTTCCATATCCAGTTCTAACTATTGTTTCCTGACCTGCATACAGGTTTCTCAAGAGGCAGGTCAGGTGGTCTGGTATTCCCATTTCTTTCAGAATTTTCCACAGTTTATTGTGATCCACACAGTCAAAGGCTTTGGCATAGTCAATAAAGCAGAAATAGATGTTTTTCTGGAACTCTCTTGCTTTTTTCAGTGATCCAGTGGATGTTTGCAACTTGATCTCTGGTTTCTCTGCCTTTTTTAAAATAAGCTTGAACATCTAAAACCAGCTTGAATAGGGAAGCTTGGCATGCTGCAGTTCACGGGGTCACAGAGTAGGATGCAACTGAGTGACTTGAACAACAAAAAAAATGATTTTACATTTTTAAAATGGTTGAAAACAAGCAAAATAAGAAGCATACTCATGTGTAAAAATGATATAAATTCGGATTTCAGCTTCCACATGTGAAGAGCTCTTTGATTGTTATAAGCTCTTTTCACCTACCCACACCCCAAACTTTACCTGATCCTTTTAAAAAAGTATTTATTTGGCTGTACCACATATTAGTCACACTCAATCTTCATTGAGGACTGCAGGATCTTTTAGTTGGGGCATGTGGGATCTAGTTCCCTGAGCAGGGATGGAACCCAGGGCCCCTGCATTGGGAACATGGAGTCTTAGCCACTGAACCACCAGGGAAGGCCCTTGCTGTTGCTCAGTCACATCCAACTCTTTGTGATCCCATGGACTGCAGCATGCCAGGCTTCCCTTGTCCTTCACCATCTCCCAGAGTTTGCTCAGACTCATATCCATTGTGGAGAAGGTAATAGCACCCCACTCCTGTACTCTTGCCTGGAAAATCCCATGGATGGAGGAGCCTGGAAGGCTGCAGTCCATGGGATCGTGAAGAGTCAGACACCACTGAGCGACTTCACTTTAACTTTTCACTTTCACGCATTGGAGAAGGAAATGGCAACCCACTCCAGTGTTCTTGCCTGGAGAATCCCAGGGACGGTGGAGCCTAGTGGGCTGCCATCTATGGGGTCGCACAGAGTCGGACACAACTGAAGTGACTTAGCAGCAGCAGCAGCAGCATGTCCATTGAGTTAATATGCCATCCAACCATTTCATCCTCTGTCACCCTCTTCTCCTCTGCCCTCAATCTTTCCCAGCATCAGGGTCTTTTCCAATAAGTCAGCTCTTTGCATCAGGTGGCCAAAGTATTGGAGCTTCAGCTTTAGCATCAGTCCTTGCCTGTTACTCCAGGTATCTCGTGACTGGGGAAGTCCCTACTTGATCCTTTTAATCTCACTTCAAACACACCCATCACCAGAAAGTCTACTCTGATATCCTCTTTCCCCTAAGGAAAGAGAGTTTTTGTATTAGTCTTTTGTATTTGCAGAGCAGGTACTGTGTATCTAGAGCATCCTGCAACCCAGCACCCACAGTTGTTCAGGCTGGCTGGGGGACGAATGATGTCTACAGAATAGTGCGAGAGTGCCATTTATGTGTCAGGCCTTTTCAGGGTGTTGGCGTGAGCGCTCCAAAAAAGCTGGTTGGGATCTCTGCCCTCCTGGACTGCACATTTCAGTTTAGGGACACCAGTTAACTCAAAGTTAGGTTTCTCATCTACGAAATGAGGATTACAACAGTAGCCACTGCAGACAGCAGTCAGAAGGACTGAATGGTCATTGAGAAGGTGCTCACAGCCTCTGGTTCATGGTAGACCTTTGAGAACTGTTACCCAGTATCTGCCTAGAAAGCTTGCATTTCTGAAGTTTGGGTTGATTCCTGTGAAACACACCTACGTTGCTAACAATAACATTTCTGGCTGAAGCAACAGGAAGAAACACAACCTTGATTCTGCTTTAGTGATTAACTAGCTGTGTGGCCTTGGGCAAACTGCTTGAAGTCTCTGACTCTCATTTTCCCCAGACTTAAAAATGCAGGCACAAATAGACAAATGCTTTTGGCTTTCACTTGTATGAGGTACTAATAGTCAAAATCAGAGAGATAGAGAGTAGACTGGTGGTTGCCAGGGACTGGAGAGAGGGAGAAAAGGGAGTTACTCTTGAATGGGTGTAGAGGTTCAGTTTTATAAAATGGAAAGAATTATGGAGATGGAAGGTGGTGATAGTTGCACGCTATCATGAATTTATTTAATACCATGGAAGTGTATGCTTACGGTGGTCACTATGAGCTG
Source organism: Bos indicus (assembly GCF_029378745.1). Classification (NCBI taxonomy): domain Eukaryota; kingdom Metazoa; phylum Chordata; class Mammalia; order Artiodactyla; family Bovidae; genus Bos; species Bos indicus. The sequence continues at coordinate 9,154,856 of NC_091773.1, read as the reverse complement.
ACCCTATTCAACACCCCCATCACCTCTCCTCTCCTCTCTCTCAACGCCGTGTCAATCAGACATCACACCAGCACCCCACCCAAACTGCCTTTGTCGAGGTCTCTGTGACTCCTGCACAGCTAAGCCCTCCGCTCACTGCCTCTCAGTGGCACTCGGTGGCAGCAGTAGGTCATTGTCTCCGTGAGATGAGTCTGCCCTTGGCATCCCAACACCACAGTCTCCTGTCTTCTATTTCGTCATCTGCTTCTGCTCAGCCTCTTCTCCTCGTCTCCCTGAGCTCTTGATGTTGTAGGTACAGTCCTTAGGTGTCTGCTTGTCTCTATACTTGTTCACAAGGAGCTAGCACCTTGTTTCATGGTTTCAAATGGTATATGTAAATTGTCAAGTTGATGGATAGGTAGATTGATAACCTTCAACCCTAAATAAACCCCTTAACTACATGCTCAACTATCTACTGAACATATCACTAGATGCCTTGTATGTAGCTCAGATTTAATATGCAAAAGGCCATTTGCAAGAACTAGCCTCTTCTCTAATCTACTCCCATCTCAATTAATGATATCTTCATTCTTCCAGGCACTCAGATAAAATCTATATAATCTCCCTGGCTTCTTCTCCTTCTTCTACACCTTACATTCACTCTATCAGCAAATCCTGTCATTTCTACACTTAAAATGCATTCTTCCCACCTCCATCACTCTGGTCCAAGCCATGCTTGGCTCTCGCCTGGATTATTGCTAAGCTAGGATTGCTCTTGATTAAGCTCCTTGCCTCTGCCCCTGCCTCATTCAGTGTATTCTCAATACAGCACCTAGAGAAGCCCTACTTAGCATCCGTCAAATCTTGTCATCCCTCTACTCAAAGTCCTGCACTAACTTCCTGTCTTTTACTTTCAGAGTAAAAGCAAGTGTCCTTATAATGGCCCAGGAGGCTGTCCATGATTTGATCTCTATTATTTCTCTATTTCCCTCTGCTAACCCCCCTTTCCGTCTGCTGGCCTGGGGCTGACCTGCCCGGAACCAGAAGATAAATTGCTGGGGATGTTTTCATACTTGATGTGGAGGCAGGATACAAGGACAATTGGACTTTTCTCAGGGGAGACCTCTTACACATCTTCAGTGTGGGGAGGCCACTGGGTCCCGGGTCTGCCAGTTGCCTGAGCTCATTGTTGGAAGCCCACATTGTTAGGAACAATAACTGGCTCCGGGGCGGACCTGGGATGCAAGGCTGTGAATGGGCTTTTGCTCCATGTGTGCAGATGGAAAGGGATTTTCTCAGGGATATAATTTTTAGGCTCTTTCTCTGACTGTCATACAGTCACCTGAGACCGGAGGTGGGTATGTTTCACTGCGGGAGGGACACATGTTTGCAGACTGGATGTTCTTCTCAACTGCAAGGTCAGTCTCAGGCCTTCGTGATAACAAATGTGGACCTTGGAACTGAAGGATGACCTTCTAGTAGAACTTATACCTGCTTCCTAGAAGTTACAGGCATTGTTTTAACAATGAATAAGTTCGTGGCCGCCATGACCAGCTTGCCCAGTGTTCGCCAACATTGTCCTCTGACTTAGAGTGGTTTGTGGCAACCTGGCTGGGTTTTTGCTTCCCTGTGTGTATGGAGGGTCTTCAGGCAGACTTAGGTGCCACATGCTGAGGTCGCCCTGCCTATTTTCTGCCCTGTGGTCACAGCACTCAGACAGCTCATCACCTCCGCTGGTTGCGTCTCTGCTCCTTTGCCTTTGAGATTTTGCCCTGGGGAGCTTGCTCAGCTGTAGCCCAGGAAACTGACAGAGGAGGGCATTTAATGCCCCGGGGCAACCCTCCACCAGGGAAGAACAGGGCTCGGTGGATGAATGCCCATACGCCTGTCTTCAGGTGGAACAATTCTTTGGGACACTTCACGTGGGTTCACAGGGAGTTCCTAGAGGAAATGAGCCCAGTTACCCACAGGGGAGTACATTCTTTACTGACCATTCTCCCTCTGTTCCAGTCTCTCCACTTTTCCCAAATAAACTACTTGCACCCAATATCCTGTCTCTATTCTTATGGAAACCCAATTAAGGCAGCCAGGGAGGCAACTATAAGATAGAGTCAAAACCTTTCACTCATGGAAGACTTGCTGAGTGCTTGATCCTTCAGGAGGATAATGACCCCTCAAGGCACACATTTTCCTCCTCACTTTACAGATGATAAACCAAGACAGAAAAATGGTAAGTAATGCCCCCAAAGTTCCCTGCTCCAACACCCTGTCTCTCAAGAGAAATCATCCCTTCCAGCTGTACTGACGATAGAGGAAGACAATCTGACATGAGCTTCACTCATTTCCCCTCCATCGACTTACAGTCTCTCTGAGTCGCCTGCATGGTCTTCCTTCCACATGGTCTAGGAGGTGAAACTTCTCCAAAGGAGAACTGTCTTGAGATTTCCCTGGTGGTCCAGTGGCTAAGACTCTCCACTCTCCATGTAAGGTGCCCAGGTTCGATCCCTGGTCAAGGAACTAGATCCTACAAGCTGCAATTAAGAGTTCTCATGCCGCAACTAAATTACCCAAATACTGCAAGGAAGATCAAAGATCCTGTGTGCCGCAACTAAGACCTGGCACAGCCAAATAAATAAATAAATACTAAAAAAAAAAAAACCCAAAACAAAGAACTGTCCTCATTTGTCACTCTGTGTCATTAATGAAGCAAAGAACATTATGCCACACGGTCATTGAAATGTCTATTTATTAATAAGTGGTGCAGTATTTATTTAAGATAGAACATAAAAAATCAGGTAAGAATTGTTTGCATAATATATATGGAAATCAACCTAGTAAAGTTGTTCAAAGATTGGACACAGCCAGAATATAAATTACACATACAGTTTAAAAATTACAGGAAATCATATTATAAAGAGCACTAAAGGCCACTTGTGGAAGAGTTGTGTTCCCGTGTAAGCCAGGATGTGAAGAAAGCCTACTTGTTAGCATGGAGACAAATTCAGGGAGCAAGGCACCAGAATTCTATGCCGTAAAAGGGGGTTAAAGAAAGTACAATCCAAAATCAGATCCAGTGGATTCATGTCGCTGGAAACCTCCATGTGCTCCTCAAAGACTGGCATTTTCCATCACTCCTACATTACGAAGAGGAAAAAGTACAAGAAGAGCCATATCGCACTGGAAGCAATGCGGAAAGCATTTGCCTTTAAAATGGGGAAGGATTGACAGGTCTGATGAAGCCAGCGCATCTTTCTAAGGTGATGTTCAAGATGCGTCAGAGCCTACCTCACATTTCTAACAGCAAAGCCTCTGACACCCGACAAGATAGTGGCCCCCAGTCTGGGAACTTGGCCTCCCACCCGGACTCTGAACCCTCAGAGGAACTCTGGAGGGTGAAGCTATCCTCCCGTCCCTTAGAACAGGATTCAGAGGGAAAATAAGAGCTCAATTATCAGATCAGGTTGGCTTCCCCCCGGGAACCTTGATCTTTTCATATGGAGAAAGAAAAACTGTTCTGAGCGTTTGGCATCCCAGAGAGTGTTTCTGAAGACCCAACTGTTTCTGCAGGATTTCAAAGCCCTGGAATAAAGGGGCAGTCTAGAGACAGAAGACCAGAGTCAGGAGGGAGGGACATTTGAACTTGTTTGGTTAAAACAATGAAAGGAGATCCTTGGGGATAAAGAACAAGGGGAACTTGTGGGATTATCTGTAGCCATACCAAACTCCAGGAGCTAGTGGATTCCAACATGAACCAGACAGACAATTTATGTGGCATTATTTTCTCCCGCCGACAGCTGGAATGTAAAACCGCTCAAAAGAACAGGGGGGACCACAAAAAAGCAAGGAGAACAGTCAAGGCAAGAATCACTCCTCTCTCTAGAGACCCAACGGGACTGCAATCATTCAACTGGAAAGGTGACAGGGTGGAGGAGGGCAAGGATTTGTGGAAGATCCCAGGGCCTGTCTGAGAGCATTTCCATTGACCTGGGAGACTTGGGATGGGGAGAAACAACGGGCTTTGCAGGTACATGGATTTTGTTGAGGGCTTCTCATTCTCAGCTTCAGCTTGCTCATCTACCATCGTAGATGGTAACACTTCTACCATTGGAAATGGTAACACTTCTCCGGCGGGATTGTGATGAGGATTGCAGGAACTCAAGAGAGAGAACTGTGATGTCCCATGCTACCCCAAGTGAGAGATCAGGGCACGTTCCCCTCTCCCCCTTCCCTGACCACAGTCTTGTGGGCAGAGGAAGAGAATAGAACGTTGAAAGAAAACATGCTCTCATTTTGTCTTACTCTGGGATGTCAAATTGTATAGTCCATTTGACAAGTCTAAGAGGAATTACAGATATATTCCTAATCTGTGGGAAAGGCTTTTGATTGCTCAATTATAAGTCAGGTTATTCTTACAAAGAGCCCATTTTTGATTTATTTCTCTCTGGAACTTATTTCAACCCCAGACAGTCTTTAAAAACACTGGGTCACCTATTGCCATCCAAGAGCTTGACCATCTTTCTTTCTATCTCTTAGGAGCTCCTGGTTCTGCCTGATTCAGGAGAAATGAATATCCTGCTACTGGGTTTAACAAGGGCTGTGGGGCAGCCCTGCTGAATTCTGGAAAATCTATCCCAAGCACAGCTTGAGTGGAAATCACTACAGAAATCCTCCTTTGAGCCGACAGAGCCTTGTTCATTTCCTAAAACAATTTTCTAGTTACAGGAACATAAGACATTTGCAGTTAAATCCTGTTTGCTTCTTTGTAGTCTAGGTGAAGACACCAGAATACTAGGCTGTGATATGAACAAGACAGACATTCTGGGCAAAGCAAGAGCAAACAGGCTGTGCCCAGGAGAGACCCAGAGAGCCCCATGCAAAGGGACAATTTTAGCAGACCTGGTGACTTGGGGTAAATAGTTGCCCAAAGAAATCACATCCCATTTCTTAAACTCGATAATTTTTTTTTTTTTTTTTTCCCGAGGAGAAATCCTGGTAAATGGGTTTATAGATAAGGATGCAGTCTGAGACATGACTCTGAAGCTGAATGGGTCTAAGTGATGCACCAAAGAGATGAACCGGTCTATGCGTGGCAGGACACAGAGGGGATAAAGTGGGAGCGGTCGGGGAGGGGAAGGGAGGAGGGCTCTTCTTTCCTTTTCTCAACTGCTCACAGCAGCAGTGGTATTTCTATGCCTTTGACGACAGCAGGGTTTTGGAAGAAGGAATGATGTCATCTTTCAAGGCATGGGATCCTCAGTCATATTCGAGACGGGAAGATGTCTCGAACATGTGTCTACTTTTGCATTTGCTCCAGTGGACCGGGAAGTTTTCTCTCATCTCCTGGGCTCAAGAGCAATGCTCTCTTCTCACTGGGTATTTTACTCTTAGTTTTTGATCTCTGACATCTGGTCTAGGAGGTAGGAGATCTGAGTTCCAGATTCTGTGACACGATCACTCATTTAGTCACTGATCAAGTAAATGTGATTTCCTTGGCTCTGAGCCTCTGCTTCCTGATACAAAAAGAGAAGTGGTTTTTCTGGGTAATTGAGGTCTCTTCTCATTCTGAGCATCTAGAAGTCTATGAAATTCTACTTTCCTGCATCTATGATAATAGAGGAAAATACTAGTCACAGTTTCCCTGCAGGCATGCTGGAGCTGAGACTGTTCAAAGCTGAGAACAAAGCCCCCTGGGGAGGGTTTCAGCAAATTTAAACTCTTTCTTGGATGCTCTCCACTCATTTCTAGCATTTGTCTCACAAATATCATGGCACAATTGACTTTCCTTGTTGAAACCACTCATCTCTTTATATTTAATTATTCCTATTTGACTTTACGGCCTACAAACAGTGTGTTCCAGGGAACTTCCATGACCCGAACACTGGGATCCAACAGTCCTGGTCTCCTCCTTCTGACATTCCTGCTCTTCCTTATTTTGATGGAGAAAGGAAGCATTTTTATTTCTAGAGATGTCCTTATTTAAATGGCAATTGTGAAAGCGCTTGATCCTGTCGTGTACAAATTGGTGTTGTATCTTCACCACTGTTTTTCGGAAAAAGATCTTCTAGCGTAAGTTTAGAGTTCGTGAGTTACACCAAAGACTCAGGCAATGGAATCCACATATACTGTAAAAAGATGAACATGAATGGTAGTCACCCGCATATGGCAGTCTCTGTACTAAGGGTTTTATCTATGTGAATTAGCTCTTTTGAAAATAAAAATTTGCCAGAAAAGCCATGTTTGAATATGACTCAAATTTTCATCCAGGGCATCTCTATATCCTCCCAAGCTCTTGGCATTTTCCACTCCTGTTTCCTAAAGCACTAAGTCTATGCAGACAGTATCTGCCTCTGACCTGGGCACTGTGCTACCTGCTACCTGATTTAGGCTCAGGTTTAAATAGTGTAGTATCAGTAACACAAGAACTTTGGGTTGATTTCAATACAAAGAAAGGATTTACAGTCTGTTCAAAAGTTTATCCTGAAACAAACATGCCTTGGAAGACAAGTGAGGGCAGTGGGGCCGATTCCTCGGAGTGCCTGGGGTTCAGAAAGCAAAGAAAGTCCTTGTGGTTCTAGGTTTCTTGTGTGTGGATTCTAGGAAAACCAAGAGCAGTTACTTGGCATCTTCTGGAGGAAGCCTGGGTTGAGAATGGCAGACTGTTCAAAATTCAGTTGACATCTTAGGACACTGGACACAGTTCTTCTCTTGGCCCAGAAGAACCTGGTCTGTAGGTTTCTAGAAGCTTTTCTCTTGAAATAGATGCTGTATATCGGTCCTTACGATAAGCATCTCTCAGTCAACACAACGAAATGGAACTGCCTCAGTTCCTTGCCTGGGGTCCATTATGGCAGCAATCTGGTGAGGAAGGCTTCTCCAAGAACCTTCTCAGATGCTCTAAAAACTCTCCTTCCACAGCTTATCTGGAGCCATAAAGTCCAAAGCATGGAACTTAAAGTCCCCGTAGGACCCATTTGGCCTTTCCTGAGCTGATGGGGTCATTACCACTTCGATGCAGTTTTTACTTTCACATTCTTCCATGTTCAAGCTCTCACTGATTCCAACCGTGGAAGCATTCCTGTCTATATACAATTGTCTGCAGGGATGAAATGAGGTTCTTTCCACTTTTGGTAGACACAGTCTGAAGGGACCTTTAATAATTCAAGGCCACTAGAGTCCTAGATTTTGATGTTTTTCTTATCTCGAATTTCTGGTGCATTGTGCAGTGCCTAGAAGACAGTGGTGCTTAATAAATCTTGGCAATGAACAAACAAATTAGTGTTTTTATCACGCTTATTTGAGTGGCATAGAATTATGACAATGATCTTGGCCAGTTATGAGCAGCTCCTGTTATATTAGCATTAACAATTAATAATGTCTATAAGTAATTATTCTTTCAACTCACAGTGTCTTAGGAACTAACTGCCTTACACAAAATAAGCATTCGATGCATATTGTTGATTAATGGACTCACTGACCTATAGTATACCTTGGGATCGTCTGGCTCTGTTTTCATGACAATTAGAGCTTTATAACATCAATGCTATATCTAATAAATCTGACCTCTCAGCTTCCAGAACAAACACAATTAGTAAATAGAACTTTCTCAATTTGATGTTCCCCCCCTCCTTTTCCTCTCACAATTAAAAATAAAAATACATCCAGAATTTGCTTGTGTGCTAGTCTTTGATACTCCAAACTCAAAAGTGATCTCTAGTACTTTCTTCTCAGCCAATAGGATCACCTTTAATCTAACATTTGGAAAGTGGATTTATCTAATTAATTTTGATACTACTAAAAGAGGACGTTAAAATTTGCATATATCATGTTGTAACATACAGAGATTGAATGCACATGCTGCGCAGTTTCCCTTGAGAAAGTCATACTTAATTCTTACAATGGAATTAATTTGTCATTATTTCATGAAGTTTGGCTGAACCATTGTAGTTTCTTCAGAACCACTGGTATATCCGAGGTAGAATAATCTCAGATAAACCACTGGTATATGTGAAGTAGAATAATCTTGGTAGAATAATCTCAATTTACCAGTAATCTTGGTAATGGTTATTTACCAGTTCTGTTGGATTATTCCAGCATTCTGCTTCTTGGTTTGACAAAAAGATGTTTGTGGAAGCACATACTGTTTCTCCCTATAACCTATGTTTAATCCTAGACCCTGAATTTCTACTTCATCAATGACAGCCATGTTGATGATGTCGTCTGTGGGCAGGCAACTTGAATAGGGTTTGGTTTGCATTTCTGGATTTTTTTTTTTTAAGAGAATAGCAAAGCAGAATAATCCAGAAAATAATTTTTTCTTTTTTTGTTTTCTTAGATGGGAAAAATAGCTCTTAAGATTCTTATCATTTATTCATTCATGAAGATTAATTTGCCTTTGTCTACCCTGATACTGCATTGGGGCTATATAATCAACACAAATCCAATCTCTGCCATCCTGGCCTTATGACTCAGCAGGAAAGCTAAATGCCTTCTTATGGTTTGGAACAAAATACAAATTCCAGTCCTTTGTCAGTTACTAAAAGAACCTAAGGAAATCATCTAACTTTGGATCCATGATGACTATTTTTAACATGAGGATGAGAAAGTCTCACTTTTCCAGTTGGGAACTCCATTGAGTTCTTGGAAAATGCCTCTACTTGTACGATACTGAGACCAGTATGTTCTGAAGGGGTATTAATAAGTTAGAAAAATAATTGGCATGTTAGATGGCTCAGTCATTTTTGATGAAAGATTTCAGGAATATCAGAATCAAGAACCAAGCCCTAAGGAAGGAACATAAGGCTTATTGGGTCATGCACTCCAGTGGCACTTGCAGCCATATTATAGGGGCCAGAAGAAGGATCGAATGACCCACGCCCTTTGCCCTTCAAATGGCCAGAAAGTCCAATAGCAAACCTTAGGGGAGGGGGCTTCATGTCTGATGTATGTGTTCATTGTTCTGTATTTCCTACCTGGGACTTCAAGGTCAACACCCATCTATTCATGGGACTCTTCACATACAACTTCCTTTCTACCATTCACAATGCCAAGGACTTCAGGCTTTGGTTGTAAGTCCTAAAGTCAGGGGCTGACCCTTCATTATCACTGTACTCTGAGCTTTTTACGAGATACCTGTTGACATGTGGTTGAAAGAAACCCACTTCTGAGGAAGAAGCTCCTCTCTCCAATATAGTGCAAAATCCTTGCATTAGGTAATGATGAAACTGTCAACCTTGTTGACGTCAACCTGCCACAGCCACTCTGGCTCTCGACAACAATGCGAGGGAGAATACTGGTGGGATGCAGACATTCCACGTCAATCGGTTTGATGGTCACCATGGCAACCATCTACAACGGCCCTTAGACTTGTGAAGAGTGAGACAATAACACTGCGGTGGAGTCGTTTAGCTAATTAGCCCAAGCCTAACGGAACTCTTTCCCATCAACGTGTTTCAGAGAGCAGCGACATCTCCTAACAGGATGGCTTCTGCTTCATATTGATACTTATACAGGAGGTCAGTGCACTTCAGCTTGTCTGCTTACACTTTAGCTAGTCTTATGGCTACATGTGGTTTCAAATATCTAGAGGGGTCAAACTGGATGGTTCTGGAAATTTTGCCTCTTTGCATGTCAAAAATGTTGTAGTTTCCTGGTACTGATTTTTTTTCTGGATCCAGAATGCAAAGCATCAAACATGTTTTGCAATAAAAGCAGACATTCCCTCCCACTTGGATAAACAGTCTCATGAGCACTTTCTACACAACACAGGGTACCAGCATCTTGGTCCCACTGTGTAAACTGCAGGGCAGTGTCGGCAGGAGGGGACCAGGGCCTGGAGAGAGCCAGCTGACTGAGCCAGCTCTCCTGGGGGATGCTGGGGACATCCCAGTCATCTCTCTTTACCTGGCCTGCGGTTTCTCATTTTTACAAGGAAAGTCCTGGACCAGATAATTTGTGTGCCCTCTTGACTCCAGTTCCTATGTGACTCGGACATCTTGTATGAGTGTCACAGGGAGGAATGTGAATTGGAACCTCGTGTTGAAGGCCCTGAACTTAACTCCTGCCCCGAGGGGCGCCCCACTGCTGACACATTTTGTTATCTTTGGCTACATAAGTTGGGAACTATTTAATGTGCGTGTGTGTGCCTGCTTTCTCCCTGCCTATTCACAACTCATCCGAAATGTTACACTTGCCACCACCTTTGATAGATGAGGAAACTGGGGCATGAGAGTTGACAACGACAGACCAAGTGAGGTCCCTCTGAGAGCCTTTGGAAGGTTTTCCCAGCTTTTCCTTAATAAAATAATTTTGTAATTCTTAGTTTGGCAGATATGATGCTATCTCATTCCTGCCCTCACATTTTAGCTCAAGAGGCAACCTCCTTGGTACATGATGCTTTTTTGTTGAGGGAACTATTGGCTTGTTGAAGAAAACAACTAATCATTGGAGTGTTTTACACAAAGGGGCGGTGATGTGAGAAGCAACGGAAACGACTTTCTCTGCTTACCAAACCAAAACCCAAAGCAGCCAACCACACAGACACACGGCACGGCTCATCCATAATTTCTCCCTGTACTGGTCCAGTCATGATTCAAAGTAAGAACAGCGGATAAATGTGTATCCTAAAGAGGTTAGCGGTACCATTTTATATAGTGTAAAGTCATGCAAACCATGCTTGAAAGGAAGCGGCTTCACTGTGGTGACCGGGGGACATAAAAGGCCACGACAAGCCCCCGCCCAGGTGGGGCCACCACGCACATGCATGCGTGTGATGCAGCCCCTGGTGATCTCACGGGGATGTGGCGGGTGTGAGAGCAAGTGAGCTATACAAAGTCTGTCTACATTACAAGGAGGAGCCAGCCCACGACCCCTTTTTTAAGTGGGCTTGCCGGAAGGGGTCCATATCGAATCAGAAATGCCGTCCCCCGTGGACGACAGAGGCAGGGAGCCACTGGGTGTGAAGGGCTCGGTGTCCGTGTCCGTCTCACCCTCGGCCAGGTACCGTTTCTCCCTCATCCAGCTCGATCCCCCGCTCGGGCCAAACGCATAATCGTCTCTGTCCTGGGAGATGCTGAAGCCACTGGGCGAGCGTTCCAGCTCCTCGTGGTTGACTGACATCAGGGACAGGGGCGTGTCGCTGTCCCGGGTGATGCTGCACCTTTGCCGGGGGGAGACTCGGTCCGAACAGGGGCCGTGCAGTTCCGCCTGGGAGTGGTAGCTCCCTCGGGAGTCGAGAAGCGTCAAGATAGGCAGGACGGTGGGCCTTTCCGCATAGGGGGTCGCATGACCCTTTCCAGAACTGGGTCCCCCTAGGGGCAGGTTCACGGGGTCGTGGGCAAAAAACCCATAGGGGCCGACTTTGTCGACGGGCACCTGGTGGAAGCTGTAGGGGGCATCGGGGGCTCCCGTTTCGGAATAGTTACAGATGATGGTTTTCAAATCCGCATCCCTGCGGTCCTCCTTCTGCTCGGCCTCGGCAGGCGAGGAGGCCCCCTTGCTCGGGGAGAAGCCGGCGACGTGCACCTGGAGCCGCTCCATATGCTGCAGATGCATGTCCACCAGGAAATCCAGTTTCTTCCCCATGTCGTGAACCTGGAAAACACAAGGAATTGGGCATTACTGCTTTCTCCAGGCCGGCGGGCACTTGTTATTGGTGGTGAGGAAAAACCATAGCATTTACTTTCCAGAAAGGAAGACGGTTCCTGCCATAAAGCATAATCATCATAACAGTTAACTGTTTTGTATCTCTTGATTTTGAGCTTTGTGCATGGATGCGTGCATGTGTGCTCAGTCGTTCAGTCATGTCCAACTCTGTGCCAGGCTCTTCTGTCCAAGGGATTCTCCAGGCAAGAACACTGGAGTGGGTTGCCATTTCCTTCTCCAGGGGATCTTCCTGGCCCAGGGACTGAACCCATGTCTTCTGTGTCTCTTGCATTGGCAGGCAGATTCTTCACCACTGTGCCACCTGTGAAGCCTGCACGGATTTCTGCTAATCTAAAAAAACAGGGTAAGGGCTTTCCAGAAACCTGGAAGCAAGAGACATGGTGTGAGGATAAGTTTTACCCAAGGAGAAGGTGGCCTTGCTGCTCCTGTTTGGATCCAGGAGGAGGAGTTCTTGATTTGTAAACATTCCCTTAAAGAAGCATCTATATTGTCTGCGCACATTCCCCCTACCTGGGGACGTAAGCCCCACGGGTACAAGGGCAGTGGTTAGCAAGAATTCTGCTTCTCAGAACTAGAGATGCTCCCTAGGGGCCTTGGAGGCCAGTAGAAGGTATGCTGAGATCAGCTGCATCTACCTGCTCCTACCTACAAAATTGAGAACATATTAAAATCATCATGCGTGTACAGACACAAGTGTACATGCACGTGTGCATGGGATGTTCTCTGACAGTTCACAACTCACCAGGAAGGACTGAAGGCAGGTCTACCATTCCCTCTTATAGTTGACGACACAAAGCATAGAGCAAGGTCATGGCTGAGTTGGTACCCAAGTCTTAATAATAACTAATCCTTCTCTAGCAGTTACTATGCACTTTAAAGTTATTTAATTTTTCATATTAACTTTCTTATTTAACTTATTTAATTTTCACAACAGCCCTATGAGGTGGATACTATTATTCTGTTTTTCAGTTGAGGAAATAGAGGCACAGAGAGATGAAGTAACTCATCAAACATCAGAGTAGGTAAACGGAAGAGCTGAGATGACAAATTAAAATTTAACAGCAGAAAAGGATATTCTTGACACACTAAAAAAGGGTAATTATTCAAATTTTCTCTTATCTCTTCTGCACATATCCAATTTTGGGTTATGAATAAAATAAAAGGGTTGATAGGAATCCTAAAGAAAATTGACGGTGCTATTTATCTAGTGCAGTTGGGTGTATTGTGTGTTTAGTCGCTAAGTCATGTCCAACTCTTTGTGACCCCATGGACTGTAGCCTGCCTTGCCATGGGATTTCCCAGGCAAGGATACTGGACTGGGTTGCCATTTTCTTCTCCAGGGGACCTTCCTGACCCAGGGATCAAACCTAGGCCTCAGGCATTGCCGGCAGATTTTTTTTACCAGGAAGGTGGGCTTCCCAGGTAAAGTTGGCCAAACAATGCTAAAATACAAGCCACTTCACTGAAGAAAAGAGAGGTGGACTTCCTGGGATGCTGTAACTGAATGGGTTTCTTTCTGCCCTGAATGAACCCCACCCATAGCCTGCCCTCCTCCGGGCCCCTTCACACAGGCCACACACTGACCCAGGTTTTCACGGAAGGAGGATAACAAATGCAGAAAAATACCGAAAATGTGGAGAAGGGCACTAACGTTCCTAAACACCATGAAGTTCATGATCATAGTAGCTACCATTTGTTGAGCATTTACTGTGTGCCAGCTACTATTCTAGGTAATTTACAGGTATCAATTGATTTAATCTTCAAAGCAACCTCATGAGGTGTTAACATCCCCATTATACAGATGAAGAAACTGAGGCTCAGAACAATTCATTCACTTGCAAGTGATCACCCAGCCAGTAAAGTGCTAAATCAATGATTTTATTTCCAGATTCCTTGATGAATGGTAGATACTCAAGTCTGTTATCTCCCTATGAAAAAAAATGACATTTGAAAATAAATTCCACATACTTGTTCTTGGTGGGAGAAAGGAAGGACCTACCTGCCTTTCGACTTTCACAAACTTCCCCATCATGCTTTGGTCTTCAGTTTCTGATGTGGATGGTCTGGCTACATAGGGTTCATTCCTAGGAAAGAGCCCATAATGCTGTAAGATCATGATACCTATTTTTGCTCTGCAAGGTCACTTCAGCTAGGTGGGCCGTGGTCCCTGGGACTACCCTGCTTGTGCTCAGGCTTACAGAGTCTGGAAGAGCCCATGGAACTCTGCAGCCCACGGGCATTGGGAAAGGCCAGCGTTTCCTACCTTCACCAGGGATGTCTCATACTTACCATGTTGACTGTAGGAAAATGTGAAGCTGACTATTACGCTGTTCTTAGGAAGCTCTGTGTCAAGCTTAACTTAATACACCACTTAACTGTGCCCAGAGTGCTTGATTGCTTTAAATTATGTTCCTTGGCCTTTCCGTCACAGACACTGGTTGATGATGGAGCATGGTTGTCTCATCTTGGAAACCAATATTTCATCTGTTCCATTTAGCTAATACTGGAAAACAGATGCAAAATCTGGAAAATGATGCCAAAGATGATATTCGTAGGGAACAGGATTGAGACATGCTGCATTTGCTCCTTGGCCAACCACAGTTCACATCTGCCTAAATTCCAGTTTGTTTCAATATTGTCCTATGTAGACGAGAACTTTCAGGGAGTCTAGCTACTGCTTGAAACCATTCATGCTTGGTACTTTCTAGGCAATTGTTTTTTCTCTAGGCTACTTACTCCTTCTAGGTCCCTGGCCAGGTTTGGGTAAAACAGTGTTTCTTTTTTTTTTTCCAATCTTTGGCTGTGTTGCACGGCATGTGGGATCTTAGTTCCCTGACCAGGGATCGAACCTGCACCCTCTGCATTGGAAGTGTGAAGTGTTAACCACTGGACAGCCAGGGAGGTCCTGGAGCAGTCTTGAATTAAATCAGATGTCAAAAACCAGTGGCCTCTGTGCTGAATCCAGCCCACCAGTGCTTTCCTTGGCTTGCACAGGGTTTTAAACATTGGAGCCATTCAAAAGTGGAGGATTGCACATCAGATCTGAATATTCAGCTTTTCTTGAGAAACTAGAGTATCTGGAAACAGAGGATCTTCTTTCTTAAAATTAGCAAGAGCAGACCTGAGGTTCTTCAGGGCCCTGTGGTTCACCCCTTGCCTAGCCCCAGAACTGAAGCCAAGATTAGATGCTCTGTTCGCCCGCCTTACACTCTTCCTTCCTTAATGATAAAGAGCCTTATTATTATACATTGCATGGTATTTCTTACACCTACCTCCCTTCACTCATTTATGTTATTGATACTTGCCTTGAAGATACTGGGGAATAAGGAAGTGTAAATGCAGGCAGCGGGCTTTCTAAAGGATCCTGGCTCATCACCTATAAAAGGACAATTTTCAGACAGTTTTTCAGAGAGAGCAGAGCTGCTCTGGGGCTGGACAGCTGATTTCCTTCTCAGTCTCTGGGGCTGATGAAAGTTTAAAAAAAGCCAAAACAGCTGGCCAGGAGGAATGCCTTGGGCTCTGCTAACATGAAGTATTCTTTCGGTTCCAAAAAAAAAAAAAACCTCACAAGTCTCTTTTTATTTTCTAACTAGGAAACCGTCAGTTGCATTTTCAGCAGCCATACAAAGGAGTGTGGCTGCAAGGCTTTCATTCAGAAACCTCTCAAACGGCCACAGGCCGGAATAGGCTGCAGGCTCTTTCTCTTCATCTTATTTGGGGGAATGGCAACCTCACCCCCACGGTAAAGGAACCCAGCTGAGACTTGGGCATGGGGATTTGGGCATGGGAATGCGGTGTGGGCTCCGGAACCACACAGCCCATCAGTCAATGCCCCCGGGCCCCACCTGGGAGACTGCTGGGATGGGTAGGTGAAGGCGGCTCCTCTCTGAGACTTCTTATGTTTTGGAGTAGATGGAGGTCCAGGGGTGAAAATCATATCTATTCTGAAAGAGAGCACACAAAGAGGGGGGATTAAATGACAGAGAGCTTTGTATGAAAAGAGAGGAAAGCAATGTATTCTCTTTCTTCTGTCATCAGCTGCGAGTTTGGAAAATAAAAGAGAAGAGCATAAAGAGAAAGACAGAGGAAAGGAGAAAGACTTTCTAATTTATTTATTTATTTATTTTTTTTTAATTGCTGGTCCCTTCCTCCCGCCTACGAAGGAAGACACTTCCCTCCACACTGCCGACAGCAAACGAGACACTGGAGAGAGACTTTGTAATTTAATGCATCATCATTTTTTTTTTCTTTTGGCCCAGTGTACCAAGAGCATCTCTCCATCCCAGAGGAGAGAGGCAATCGAACCACAGAGACAGGGTGACAGCTGCCTCCTGTTCCTTCTTACAGAAAATGTCAGGTATGCTGCAGCAGGTCTGGTCTTCCAGCTCTTTCATTTCACCCAAAACCTCTAGTCAGGGAGGTCTTCCTGCTAAGCCCTAGGCTCTGTTTTCAGCTGTGCCCTCTTTTCCCTGCAGCTTGGCAGGCTCCTCCAGCTACTAGAGGGATGAATTTAATAGTAGCTCCTATAGCCCCCCCATCAATGTCACCCTGAGCACAACAGAAGACAAATACCATCCCCCCACCCGGCACTGAGCTACGGTGCCCCGTGCTCAATGGAAACAGCCTGGGAGGCTTATCACAAGCCCAGGACCGTGGCACTCAGAAGGAGCCATGCCTCTCTACGTCCTTCTGCAAACCCAACTGCTCCTCCACTGACCCTGTGCATGCGTGTGTGCTAAGTCACTTGAGTTGTGTCCGACTCTTTGCAACCCTATAGACTGTAGCCGGCCTGGGTCCTTTAACTATGGGATTCTCCAGGCAAGAATACTGGAGTGGGTTGCCATGCCCTCCTCCACGATATATGTATCTCAGTTCAGTTCAGTTCAGTTCAGTTGCTCAGTCGTGTCCGACTCTTTGCCACCCCATGAATCGCAGCACGCCAGGCCTCCCTGTCCATCACCAACTCCTGGAGTTCACTCAGACTCATGTCCATCGAGTCGATGATGCCATCCAGCCATCTCATCCTCTGTCGTCCCCTTCTCCTCCTGCCCCCAATCCCTCCCAGCATCAGAGTCTTTTCCAATGAGTCAACTCTTCGCATGAGGTGGCCAAAGTATATAAATATGTACAAGTATGTATACATTTCTGAATGTGCTATTAGTAATCATATTATGCATATATATCCACTATAGATCACATAATTTTTATCTTACTATATAGACTGTAAAAATATCATTTGATGGTGGCGTAACTTTTTAATGAGATCAGGTACCATTCTTTTCTTAATCACTATTTATATAATGGAGGTATGTTACAGAGGACAGGAGTTTTGTACCCAGGTGGATCTGGTTTCACTTCCAGCTTTGCCACCTACTAGCTGGGTAGTTTTGGGCAAGATCATTGTCCTGTAAATCTTGGTCTTCTCATTGATATATGGCAGCTCTAATGCAAAACCTTAGGGGGTTATAAGGGATTGGAGACATACATGTGAAATGCCCAGGTGATCAACAAAAAGGGTGATAATTATTAGCTAGGAATCAATGCTGTTTCCATACGTTCACTGTTACAACTAACTCTTGACGAACTTTTAATTGAGTAAAAATTTATATTTGGAACTAGCCAACTAGACTCATTTTAGATAATCTGAATTTTTTTGGCATATACAAAGGATCAGAGTTAGGGATAAGTAAGACACATGCTTTTTCTCTCCCTGAGGCCTGATCAGACTGTTAATCTTAGCCATGTCAATTTCACAGAAATTCTTCCCAGCTCATTCGATCTCACGTTGGTTGGCCTTGATGTCTCTATTTGATGAGTGTTTTTGTTCTTAACATTTCTCCCCTGCATTGCGGATTCGTGGATGCCTTTTGCCCTCAGCTCTGCGGTCTCCCTGGCCGATTCTTCAGCAGCCAGGAGGGCACCACCCTTCCAGGCATGCTGCCTTACCTTGTCTGAAGGTACTTGATTCGGGAAAGCATGTCGAGATGCCCTGCAGAATACTGTTCAATCACGTCCTTCACGTCATAAGGCCTCAAAGTCTCCTTGAACTTTTTTTTATAGAGACGGAATTGTAGAATTCTGCCAGGCAAAGTAGAGACATTTGTGCATCAGGAGTGGAGAGTGAAGGAACTTATGATATAAGATGAACAAATTCTGGGGTGGGGTGGGGGGTGGTGGTGGGAATAAAAGAACCAGAAAGACACGACTCGATGAGAAGTCCCTGCTCCTGGTCCTGGTTCCACCTCTTGGAACCACACTGAGTTAGGCTGGCTGGTGTCTCTTCTTCATGACTATCCCTTTCACTCATATGAATAATAAGGAATTCACAGTGACAATAAAAGCTAACATTTATTACACATTGGGCTTCCCCGGTGGCTCAGATGATAAAGAATCTGCCCACAGTACATGAGACCTGGATTTGATTCTTGGGTCTGGAAGATCCCCTGGAGAAAGGAATGGCAACCCACTCCAATATTTTTGCCTGGAGAATCCCATGGATAGAGGAGCCTGATGGGCTACAGTCCACAGAGTCTCAAAGAGTCTGACATGACTGAGCAACTAACACTTTCACCTTTCACTACATGCCAGACACTGGGCTAGATTCATTTTTGATAATTTGCTAATAAATCGATTCACAGATGATGGAACTGTGGCCGAGGGAACTTCAGCCTCTTCCCAGGGCCATTTTGCTGATAATGTCAGAGTTTCCCTGAAACCCAGGGTTGTATGGGGACAAGGCTCATGGTCCTAACAGCTGCGTCACACTGCTTCCTATTTGAGGAAAGCTGACATATCTCTTCCTCAATAGCCTCCTTAATCCTTTGGCTTATCAGCTCCTGGAAGAGAAAAGCTAGCTTTGGTTCCTCAAGTTTTTTCAGGCTGTTAATAAAGTGGGGCACCCAGAACTTGGAATCCTCACCTCCATCTTCCTGGGAATCAATAAAGTCACCTTAGGTGATTAATCTTCTTGAAATCTCCCTCACGAGGTCAACTCTTGCTGAACATAGTGTCAATTTAAAACACCGAATCACAACCCAGGTCCTCCCATCTCATACTTGTATAAGCTTTTTTTAATGGTGCATTCAAGACTCATTTTGTTTGTCATAGTCCATGACTTCAGCCTCTAAACACTATTTTGATCTATCAATTGTACCATTCAAGTCACTAACCTTTCCAATTCTATGTCACTTTCTAAGCCTGCCCATTACACAGCTCTACCTAAGGTGGGTGTCAGGAACTGTGGCTTGCAGCCAAGTCTGGCCCACTGCCTGTGTTTGAAAATAGAGCTGTGTTGGAATACAGCCTCAGTGATTCGTTTATATACTGTCTATGGCTTCCTTTGCACTTCAAGATCAAAGTTAAACACGACAGAGACCTAGGGATCATAAAGGCTGACATATTTACTACATATCTGACTCTTCACAAAAAAATGTCTGCCAACCTCTGAACTAGGGCATCAATGAGAGTACTCCAAAGGATGGAGCAGAAGCCAGACCAGGAAGCATCTCAGCAGAGACCTCCTTTGAGCCTGACAGACTCATTCATTGGTTTTCTTTGAATAAGATCATTCAACCAGTTAAGAATCCAGGAAGTTGTGTTTCTTATCCAGCCATACTTCTGGCACATTGTACAGAGTGATGTCATGAAGAACCATGTCAACAGCTTTGCTGAGGGCCACATATTATAAACTTTTGTCCTTCCTGCTCTATTGGACTGAAAATCTGAAAATACCATAACTAGTTCTTAGTGACTCTGACTTAGTTTCTAGAATTCACTACCATCATGGTGGAGTGCTTATAAACTCACATTCCAAAGTTTTCTTGAAGTTGTAACATATTTTCTTAATTTTCTTATGGCATTTCAAGCAACATAGAAATAG
Organism: Bos indicus; assembly: GCF_029378745.1. Taxonomy (NCBI): domain Eukaryota; kingdom Metazoa; phylum Chordata; class Mammalia; order Artiodactyla; family Bovidae; genus Bos; species Bos indicus. The sequence goes on along the minus strand of NC_091773.1, from coordinate 9,135,337 downwards.
CCAGGGTGAATTATAAGTCTCGTCTGAAACAGACTAAAAAATCCTATAATTGATTATCATGTTGAAAATGCTAATTAAAAAGAACTAAATGAATGAAGACAGATGGGAGAAAAGCTATTTTGAGTCAGAAGCCTATAAAAGAAGAAAACTTCATGTCAACACACCCTCCCTCACCAACAGCATTTAAAATAAATTAACCCAACACTGTAAAGCAACCACATGTGTGCTAAGTTTTCAGTCATGTCCGACTCTTTGAGACCCCATGGACTGCAGCCCGCTGGACTCCTCTGTCCATGGGATTCTCCAGGCAAGAACACTGGAGTGGGTTGTCATGCCCTCCTCCAGGGGATCTTCCTGACCCAGGGATCGAGCCCCCGTCTCCTGTGGCTCCTGCACTGGCAGGCGGGTTCTTTACCGCTGAGCCACCACAGAAGCCCAAAGTAACCACACTCCCATAGGAATGTTTAAAAATAAAATGAGCAGTGGCAAAGGCAGACAAGAGGATCACCAGTGTCTCCAACCTGCTAATGACCTGCTAATGTCGTCATCACTTTTCTTTCGGCAGCACCCCCCACTTAGAGAACTGACATACTCTCTGAACTTGACCCAGGGGTTGAGAAATTTCCTGCCCACCTTCCCAAAGCCCAAGACCACTTTACAAAGCCATTACCTGGAGGAGAGGAGCTGGGGCCTGGGAGGCCTAAAGTGGGAGGAGGTGCTTACCTGACGGCTCGGATGGCAGCCTTCAGGGTGGGGATCATGTCTTCGATGAGGAAGTCATTCCCGTAGCCCCTGTCTTCCGCTGTGGGGTCCCCTGTCCCGGCATCTGAGAGGGAGACACCCATATCAACGGCAGGCCACCACTTCAACAGAGCCCTTCAAACTCAGCCTCCCAAGCCTCTATTTCCATTTCAGAACCCCCGATGTGCTCTCCAGGGGTGACGTCACTCAGACTTTCTCAGCATCTCCCTCCCATAATCCAGAAGCCTGGTAAGTGCCTGCTGTGTTGGACGGCTGCCTGGGGGAGAAGGCGGGGAGGGTGGTGTGTGTTCCAGGGTTCCCAAGTGGCCCCTTTGGAGGCAGCCAAGGGCATGCACGTAGGTGTTTGTCACACACCTGAGTTCAGACTCTGGCTCTGTCAGACTTTATCCTTGTGACCGTGAGCTGGGAGGTCACTTTCTGAGCCCTGCTCATCCTCCCTTTTGGTAAGTGAAAGGGGCACTCGCTCCAACAGCCCCCACAAGACACTTCTCCCATATCTCTCCCCACCCCCTTGGGATGTGGAGGTCCCCAGGTGTCCAGACTACTCTGCCCTGGCCCCCTCCATCCTTCAACGTGACCTTCTTAGCAATGCGCTCATCACAGGCCACCCTTAGGAACCATGCGGTGTGTCTCAAGGATCCCTGCAGGGGTTGGGCAGGCACACATGGTGACCCTGGCCCGGAGGGACAGCTAACGTGGGCCCTCTGCGCCCAGGGTGAGGGCAGGAACCTATCACAGCCCCGGGGCCGAGAATAAAACAAGCCAGAAGCTGGTTCAGGGCAGCAGGAGCCGGCTATTATGTAGACTGCAGGATTCTTCCGCAGGGTACGGAGGGGGAAGACGTGGAGGACACAGGGTTAGGAAGAGGAAGGGGTTACCTTCAGAGCTCTGCCAGAAAGCGTATGCTTTCATGCGGAAGGCGGTGCGGAAACGCTCTTTATTGTTTGAGCCAACAGGCTTTGGTTCTTTAGAAGGACTTTCTTCTATGGCATCTACATTCAGAGGGGTAAATAGCTTTCCTTTAGTATTGCTACCACGAGGATTAGAAAGGCGAACCCGATCCAAGAGACCCAGCTTTTGGCTACAAAATAAGCAAAAGTGAACAATTTTCCTCCTTGAGTGCAGGCTTTCGTAATCTCCCGTCCCTCTCCATCAAGACGTATACATCCTCCTCCGCGCGGGAATAGGACCTGCGCCTCCGATGCTCAATCTGACTGAGCTGCTTGGAAAGGGACACGGCTTGCTTCAGATGATAGCTCGGCAACTGACTAGCTAGTGCATCTCTGGTGTGTTTCTCTGAATTTGTTTCCTCATATGCTTAAGTGCAGCTTAAATGAGATCCAGGATATAAAACGCCAGCTCCTGGTAGCAGGCAGCAAAGCTTTGGTCCTCCTCCACTCCCACCTCCTCTGCATCAGCAACTTCCTCGGTACCACTCCATGGTGCCCAGATGGTGACCCACAGAGGCTAAGCCTTATCAAGTGTTCCTTAAACAGAACTGAATGACGTAAATGACACAAAGCAGGCACCCTAACCTGGTGTCCACAGACACCTCCCCCTCACCATGGACAGAGCTTTTTGGGGGGTGGGGTCCATGAGCTTGGATGGGAAAAGCACTGCATTTTAAATTTACTAATTAGATTTTCATTCACGAATCTCAAACCGAAGTTTAGCATGTCTTTCAATTATGAATGTATGAATGAACCCCAGTAATACCCACAATGCCCCAGCCGTATCCTGTGACTTTCTATAAGAAATTACAGATCATCTTATATCCTATTACCTTCACGTATTGCTATGCTCATCACTGCATCAAAATTACAGAATTATTCTACGTGCCACGATATCACATCATTAGATTCATCACAAAGAAACACACGTATTGACTGCATCTCAAAAGTTTATTTTGATAATTACATTTCAACATAATCAGCTTCTTTTGTAACTGTCTGCATTTTAGTTGTAAATTCAAAGTTATTATTCTGAGAAAGGGTCAGGGAACTTCAGCATACAGCTGAAAGTCTTCTAGGCACAAGAAAAAAGCCAATAAATCCAATAGAAAGTTGTCCTGGTGCAAAAACCATCTCCGTGTCCTTGGGCAAATCTGTGACCTTCTCAAACCTCAATTACCTCATCTTTAAAATAGGGATAAGCATGTCCCACCTGACGTGGTTGCTATGGGATGCTGTTTGTCAAGGATTTGGCATAGAGCCCAGCACACAGGTGCCCTATAAACAGCAATTTCTCCTTCCGTTTCTTAACCTCTGCCTCTCACCCGAGTGGACACAGGAATGATGTCCTTTGGTGCAGCACAGACCAGAAAGAGCCCTAGTGTGTGTCACACATCGATACACTCAGTTCAGCTTCTTTCTCCTCATCACCCGCACGGGACTTGGCACCCAGCAAGTGTGTGTGTACTTGTGGGAGAAGTGAGTGAACGAATGAATATGAATGTGGGTTGTCAAATCAGCTTTTCATCAGCCTGAGATAACTGAGTATTTCTAACGTTGATGTCTGGTTATGACAGTCACGTGCCTCACACCAGAAGCTGCTGCCATCTTTGCAGCTTGGTGTAGTGAGGTGGTCCTGGCCTTGGGACTGCAGAGGTGGGAACATCTCTTGTTGAGCGGGTGCCCTGTGCTCTCTGAACACCTGGTTCTCATGGTTAAGTGAGCCTAACCACACCCTGCTTAGGAGAGATCTGGGGACCACTGCACGTGATACTGTCCAAGATGCTTCTTGCCTTCAGCTTGGCACAGAGAAGGCACTAAGAAATATTTGATTCATGAAAGAATGAATGAATATATGGATGAGTCATTGTTACTCCTGACTCTGTATGACTGTTCTCTGTCCCACAACACTGTTACATTAATAACCCACCCATCAGGATAAATTCAGATGGCTCCATCTTTCCTGAGCCGGTCCAGATTTTTCAGAGTGGCTTTCCTGACCAGCACTAGGTTATGACTAATGGAGACGAAATCAGCATCCGGAGGCTAAAAATACAGAACAAGGCAGGAAATCGCTGAAGACACACAGAAGGCTTTCCCAGCCATGAACTAAGAAGAGGGAGGTTAGGACAGTCACTGCTCAGGCCCCCTGCTTCCTGGCCCCTGCCTACCTGTCTTTGCTATACCAAGCAGATCCATTATTCCATCCGCATCAGACCCCTTGCCCATCCCCAAGTCCCCTCCTGCATGCCTTGGTGCACTCAGCCATGCTCTTTCTTCCCTTCTCAGCTGACCTCATTCCCATCAGCCCTTTAAAACTGCCCAAGTGTCCCTTCTTGGAAACTACTCCCCATACGCTTCCGAGACAGGCTGTGTTTGTCTCTGGGTTTAATACAGTGTCAAGGCTCTACATGCCCATGCCCGCCTGCCCCACTGGCTTGTGCAGCCCTGGAAAAGCAAGGATTCTGCCTGCTTATCTCTGAACCCACCCACACCCCTGCTCAGTACATCCTGATGTTCGGGGCTTTGGGGCAAAACTGACCTGGGGGGAAACGTCTTGAAAAAACAGGTGACCTAGGACACAGAACTCATGCTGTCTGGGTCCCAGCTTCCTCGTGCACAAGAATGGGGATCAGCCCGCGTTACACACGGTTGCGTAAGGGTTAAATGAGGGAATGCACGTAAAGTGCTTAGCTGACTGTCTGGGAGGCCGACGGTCGAGAGATGCTTTCAATAAATGCTGGCTGTCATCGTTATCTCGGTAAATAATCCTCTTCCCACAGAAACAGCAGGGGGCTAATGACATGTGTAAAAAGGATGGATAATATTTCCTAAGCCACAAAAAAAAATAGTGGGTTTTTTTTTAATGAACTGAGGTGAGTTCTCAGGATATATGTATATATATATAATTTTACTGTACTTAATGGTAGTCTGAAACATTCACCACTGTCACTGAGTTTGACCACAGCAGGAGATAAGTATCAATATATGAGGAGCTTAATTCCTGAAAAACTAAGCGAGACAAAAGTAATGGCCATCACTCTGTCCTGATTTGAATCTCAGCGTAGGTGCTGACTATTAGATAATGAAAGAGATTGCTTGGTTCTGTCTCTGTGAGTACTGAGAATTCACTTATCTGGCATTTAAATGCTTCACTTCTATCTCTAACAGTCTGAGTTGCTTTGGCCATGTTCACTTAATACCCCATTGGTCACAGAGGTCAGTTTATGAGACAAATTCCAATAGTATTACGAATCCAGATGTGTTAGCCATAGGTCAGAAATCTCAGCTCTGAGTTACTCACAGCCATAACACCTAAGAGGCTTATGGAATTCTTCCTCCAGCAAAGTGGGTGATCAGCTTACTTTTAATTGTGTTGCCTGAAACCCAAGACCCTAAAGGATAATCAAATGCAAGGCCAAGTTCATCCCTGAAACTCAAAACCCACCTCGGCCCTTCTCTGTATGGATTTCTAGTGCATATTTCAGGCCTTGTATTTGAAGGCTTGCAGATCTTACAAGAAAAGCTCTCCATGAAGCTGACATCAGATTTCCTTGGAAAGCTAAGGTCTCTGATTTGTTAAGGGCCGACAAACAATTTCCAAACATGAGTTGGGAAAACTGGAAATACAGACTAGAGACGGAGGTTTTTCTTTCCTGGCAAGATTATACAGTCCTTGCCCTGGGCTATTGCTCTGGGAACTCTTTGTTAAGTTGCTAAGTCGTGTCTGACAGTTTTCAACCCCATGGACTGCAGCACACCAGGCTTTCCTATCCCTCACCATCTCCCAGAGCTTGCTCAAACTCATGTCCATTGAGTTTGATGATGCCATCCAACCATCTCATTCTCTGTCATCCTCTTCTGCTCCTGCCTTCAATATTTCCCAGCATCAGGGTCTTTCCCAGCACCCAGGCTCTTTGCATCAGTTGGCCAAACTATTGGAGCTTCAGCTTCAGCATCAGTTCTTCCAGTGAGTCTTCAGGGTTGATTTCCTTTAGGATTGACTGGTTTGATCTCCTTTCTGTCCAAGGGACTTTCAAGAGTCTTCTCCAGCAGCACAGTTCAAAAGCACCAATTCTTCAGCGCCCAGCACTCTTTATGGTCCAACTCGCACATCTGCACATGACTACTGGAGAAACCATAGCTTTGACTACACGGAATTTAAGTTGTGTTAAACTCTGTGCATTCCCCTATTCATGCTTCCCAGCCTCAGCACAAGCTGTGACCTGTGCCTGGGAAAACGTTCATCCTATCTTTTATCCAAATAACTGATTTTGCTGGAAACCTGGTCCAAGCAGCAGTCCCCAGGCCGGCTTCCACTTTTGGGTCAATGAGATAATCATTCACTGTGCATTGTTTTGAGGCTTTTCTCAACCACGGCACTTGGCCATCATAATGAAATCTTCACCTTACGAGGGACTCTCTCACTGTAGCAGTGGTTCTCAACCAGCGGTGATTTTGCCCCCAGGGGACTCGTGGTGAAGTCTGGAATCATATTTGATTGACATAACTTGGGGGGATGGTGCTCCTGGTTTCTAGTGGGTCAAGGCCAGGGATGTTGTTAAACTTCCTATAATGCACCCAGGGCAGCCCCCACAACAAAGGCTTATCCCACCCAAAGTCAATGGAGCTGCCATTAAGACATGAAAAGGGTAAGCTATTTGTTCAGAAACTGCCCTTTGTCTAGTTATCCAGCACCTAACACAGTGCCTGGCACATAGCAAGCCCTTACAGCATCATTATGATGTTGACTGAAGGAAGGAAGAAAAAACAACACTGGAGCTTCTGATTAACAAGATGCATCCAACCTCAGCTGATAAAGGAGCTGCTGTAGAGTGGAAAGCGCGCTGCCTCTGGAGGAAGAGAACTGAGTTCAAATAGCTGCTCTGTGGTTAATATTTCAACCTGGGTAAGGCATTAACTCTGATTCAGGTTTTATCTTCACCTGTAAAACAGAGCTCATGTCATTTATTTACCCAACAAAAATGTGTTCTGCACCTTGAAAATGCTAGACTCTTGGTAATTTGCTGAGGTTACAGTAGTGACCAAAGTAGGTATGATTTTCGGCCTCCAGTTAGCTTACAATAAGGTCAAGAAGTCACGTGACAGGCAAACAGATACATGTATTGCTAGAAACCTGACCAGCATCAATGAAAAAAAAATGCTACCTTCTCTAGCAGTTAACAAAGGATGCTGCAGCCATCAAACCATTACATTAGAGCCACCCCAGATGGTGAGCCCTGAGGGAACTTAGGATAGAAACAGGATGCCTGCCATCAAGATCAGCCACTGCAGGGGACAGTTCTGGTAGTCCAGTGGTTGGGACTCTGCCCTTCTACTGCAAGGGCTGTGGGTTTGATACCTGGTCAGAGAACTAAGATCTTGCAAGTCACAGGGTGCAGCCAAAGAAAAAAGAAAATAAGATTCTAAAATAGAAAGAGAAAATAGGAATTTCTATCATTCTAAGCCTACCTGGAGACACCAAAAGAGTTTTAAGAAGGAAAGAGTATATCAACTTTACATTAAAAATATACACATACATGTTCATAGCAGCATTATCCACAACAGCCAGAGGGTGGGAACCACCCAAATGTCCATGGATGGATAAACGGGTCAATAAAATGCAGTATAGACATTCACTGGAGCCTTCAAAGGAAGGAAACTCTGATGCCAGCTACAGCATGGATGACCCCTGAGGACATTATGCCACAAGTGAAGTAAACCCATCACAGAAGGACAAACACTATATGATTTCACTCACACGAGGATTCTAAAGAAGTCAAACCCAGAAAGTATAAGAGAATGGTGATTGTCAGGGGCTAGAGGGAGGGAAAAATGAGGAGCAGGTGTTTAATGGGCACAGAGTCTCAGTTTTGTAAGACTGAGAAGTACCGAGACTGGTTGCATGACAACGTGAATATACTTCCTAAACGGACATTTAAAAATGGTTAAGACGGCAAATTTTATGTGTGTGTTACCACAGTAAAACACATTGTTCCCCGCAAAGGGAAACACAGTGGCCTCTCCATGGAGAATGGATTGGAGGGGAGTAAGGAAAAACTGAAAGAGCAATGAAGAAGCCTTATGTTTTCCAGGCAAGAGATGCTGGTGGTCTGGACCAGGGAGACTGCACTGAGGAACAAGAGGAGACCAGAACTCGGACATTTATTTTGGAGAAGAGCCATGCCCGTCTTCCTCCATGGGTTCTGTGTGGCCGTGAGGGAAAGAGAAAGTTTCTGGCTGTATACAGAACGGGTGGGTGGGGACGCCGTTTATTTTTATGGGGACGCCATTTATTTTCAGTTGAGCAAATGGGACAAAACAGGTTTGGAGAAGAAATCTAAGGGACTGTGGCAGTCCCTTTCCTTGATACACACACACACACACACACACTTCATACAAGACTGTGGCATGAAGTGGATTTTAGTAAATGGTGAGGATCTGCCTCACAGCTCAAATAACTTAAATTGAGTATCATTATTAAAGTACTTTTGGAAGTTGGAATATAAAAATATAAATTTTGGTTTGTGTTTGCTGAAGAAACACTGGAAAGATACCTAAAAATGAAAAAGAAATTATTTATGGGGAGTGGACAGTGGAATAGGGTGGAGAGGGACAGAAGTTGTACTAAGACATTTCATGGTTTGCCTCTATATTATTATTATTTATTAAACTGTGTATTTCATTTTATCTTGGTCATGCTGCATGGCATGTGGGATATTAGTTCTCCAACTAAGGATGGAACCCAGGTCCCATGCATTGGAAGTCAACGTGAAGGTCGCTCATGTCCAACTCTTTGTGACCCCATGGACTACACAGTCCATGGAATTCTCCAGGCCAGAATACTGGAGTGGGTAGCCTTTCCCTTCTCCAGGGGATCTTCCTAACCCAGGGACCGAACCCAGGTCTCCCACATTGCAGGCGGATTCTTCACCAACTGAGCCACAAGGGAAGCCCAAGAATACTGGAGTGGGTATCCTATCCCTTCTCCAGGGGATCTTCCCAACCCAGGAATTGAACTGGGGTTTCCCACATTGAGGGAGGATTCTTTATCAACTGAGCTACATGGGAAGCCATTGGAAGCATGGAGTCTTAATTGCTGGACTGGCAGGGAAGTCCCTACTTCTACAATACTTTGACTTATGAACCATGTATATGTTTTTTAAAGAAAACTTAAAAATTAAAATTAAAAAGTCATTTAGACTCTCTCCATTGGGAAAAATTCTCAGTGGTTATACCATCCAGCCAGGTTCTGAATCCTCTCTCTTCCCATTTCTCCTCCTTATATACTCCTTCCAGCGTTGAGTCCTTTTCTGCTCCAGTCTAGATTTTTCTCATTTTCAATTCAATTAAAATCTCTTTTGTCTCTACTTTCAAGCTTAGCTCTGGGTCCATTTTTTTGCACATTAAAACTCACAAAAGTGTTCATATGAACAAAAGACAAACAGAATCCTAGGAGTGGTACTTTTAAATGCAAATCCTGCCCCTCCCATCAAGGGTACAAAAATAAGATGAGGTCGTGGGGATGTGGTGTCATGGAAGCTGTGATACCACAGAGAACTTGAAGATAGACAACGTAATAGATGAGGTTAAAGAATACCAAAGGCAAACAGTACTTAGTAAACAGCTTTGCTTGGGACCAACTTGACTACATTCTCTAGCTTCCTCATGCCATCTTTGGTGGGCATGTGTGTCCTGGATAAACTAACAAAAATTAAAAAAACAAAAGAACACAAGTTGAGTTTGGGACATGTCACTTTCAGGAAAACGGAGAGGCACCCTGTCAAGTAAATAATTGGGGACCTTGTCTTTCTTGTTTATAGCCATATTCCCTAAAAGGGTTTCTGGTACACAGGAGGTCTTAATAAATATTCATTGAATAAGCAGATGGATGGGTGAACAGATGGATGGATGATGGATGGATGGACGGATGGATGGATGATGGATGGTTGATGGATGATAGATGATGGATAGATGCATGATGGATTGTGAGTGATAGATGGGTGGAATGGACAGATGGACAGATGATGAATGGATGGAGATTTCAGATGAGTGATGGATAAACCAAGAGTACAGTTGCATTGCAGGCAAGAGAAAAGTCTTTTGAAGAAGTGGTCAATCTGTTTTGTTCTGTTTGTTGTGAGCTCAATGAACACAGGCTTGTAATCTGCATAGAGCAAGTCAATTCCACCTACAAGGGCTTAAAATCTTTATTTTGTCTCTTATTTTTTCATTATTTCTTCCTTCCATCTTTAGACATGGGAGAAGGGGGCCCTACACAAGGGCAGTGGCCCCCCTTTAGAAGGCGCCTCTGGCACTACGGGCTATCCTGAGAAAGGCAGAGAAGGCAACTGTCAGTTCTATAAATAACTGTCATCATTCATGTGCCAAATCTTTGCGGCTTTGATACCTTGTTTTCTCTCCAAGCGGGGGGAAAACTGTGAAGGAAAGTTTATCTCGCCTGTGCTCTTTTTTCATAAAAACGAGAAGTCTTAATTGGGAATTAGATGACAATGAAAGTGGAGTGGCCTGGAACTTGACGGGCCTTCTACAGATGGCATTATGATTTCAGATTTTCAATCATGGGAGAAGCATGCCCAGCAATGTGGCAAAAAGCATCTATCTGAGCCCCAAATAAACCGAAGTTCCTAGTCTAGGGTGCAACAATATTCCACACGTATGTTCCAGTCTGGCTGAATTCTATTCGTGTCTGCATAGGAAAGGCAGTAATGGTAGATTGAATAATTCACTTGTAGTGAGTAATTCACCTGCATGATCTGAAACCCTGTTGATCACAAGAGGGGAGGGAGCAGGGAGCCCTGTTGAAGAGTCTTAAGGTTGTATAACTCCTGGTTGCTCGTGAGTTTTGGAACTTGGGGTGAGCCTGTCCTCTTGAAAAAGTATCTAGAAGAGGATCGCTGAGCTATCTTCCTGCTCTGCCTCTGAGACACAAAATGGCTGCAAGTTCTCTAGCAAATGCACCCTGACTCTGTCAGCTGTCCAGCCCCCTCCTCTACACCCAAATACCCACTACAGTCCAGACTGGTTCCAGGCAAGAAATACTCCTTCCATTTGAAAACCTGCGTGAAGGAGGCAGAGTCCAAGCCGTGTCTGTGTCTGTGAGCAAGCTGGCGCTGTCTATAATCATTTCTTTCATGTGGGATTATGTGTGTGATGAGGCATCGTGGGCCCCATTCAAGGCCACTTGATCCAGATTCCCAAGGGTCACTGTCCTCAAGTGGCTCCCATACAAGTTGGTCTGGGGTGCTACCACCACTTCTGCCCAAATTCTGTCAGCTCTGGAGATTGAGCTGGTGTCCAGGAGATGGACTGAGAGGCCTTACAAGTAGTTTGCCACAATAACAGTTTCAATACATATTTTAAAAATATACTATGCATATTTACATTTATCATTATTTCTGTTTTATAAATACAGAATAGCTGTATTCCATACAGCTTTCCATAGCTGCAGGTTCTGCATTCACAGATTCAACCAAGTGTGGCTCAAGAACATTTGGGAAAAAATTCCAGAAAGTTTCAAAGTGCAAAAGTTGAATTTGCCACACTTGGGCAACTCTTTACATAGCATTTACATTGTTTTTACTATTGATAGAGTGCTTGCACTAACTAATCTGGAGATGATTTAAGTACACAGGAGGATTCATATAAAGTGTTAGTTGCTCAGCTGTATCCGACTCTTTTCAACCCCATGGACTGTAGCCCGCCAAGCTCCTCTGTCCATGGGATTCTCTAGGCAAGAATACTGGAGTGGGTTGCACGTAAAGATTATATGCAAATATTGTGGCTTCTGATACAAGGCACTTGGGCATCCATGGATTTTGGTATCCACAGAGGGGTCCTGGAATAAATCCCTTGCAGATACCAAGGGATGACATGTATGCAAACAGTTCAACTGTTTCCAAGAGGTGGTCTTTCTTTATAACTTCCAGTAGGAGCCATAGCTCCTCTGATATTGTGACATGTTTTTGAAAAGGAACCAGAAAGAAGACGGCTGAGCTCCCTCTGTCTCTGCCGCAGCCTGTGGTGAGCATGGTTTACTGGGGATTGTGAATTACAGTTGTGATTTACTTTTTGAGGGCTTCCCTGGTGGCTCAGATAGTAAAGAATCTGCATGCAATGAAGGGGACTCAGGTTCGATTCCTGGGTCAGGAAGATCCCCTGGAGAAGGGAATGGCTACCCACTCCATTCCTGGAGAGTTCCAGGACAGAGGAGCCTCGAGGGCTACAATCCATGGGGTCACAAAGAATCAGGCATGACGGAAAGACTAACACTTTCACACTTTTTGAGCCCAAGAAGCAAATGAAGCAAGTTATAGTGGAAATAACGTGGTCTGAATATTCAGACCTGAGTTTGAATTTTGGTCTTACTACTCAGTAGCTGTGTGACTCAGGAGGTGCGTAACTCAACCTCTCTAACACCCAACCTCCTCAACCCATAAATGAAAGCATGAGAGTCGATTTTTCACTGGTGACGTGAGGACCATGTGAGACCACATATGTAGGACTCCAGGCACTGCCCAGAGGAGAAACACCCAAAAGGTGGCTACCGCTATGATCACAATTAAGTTGTTCTTGAGCAAATTTACATGAAATTGGCAGAGGAAAATGGTGTCCAGCAACTGCAGCGAACCCCAGAACTCTATCTCATGACCAGCACAACTGCCCAGGGGCCCCAGGCCATACACAACTGGACCCTCTGTCCCGACACAGTGATGGGAAGAAGAGGATTCATGATCACAAACGTACCTGGCTGCTGGATCCAGCTGTTCTTTCCTATGAGGAGAAGAAAATAAAGCATAAATTACATGCAACTGCTTCTCCTCTCCCCAAAATCTGTTTGCAAGCTTCCTTTGCTGAAGATGCAGGAGCAAGGCAAAATGGCACATACAGAGGGGGACCCATGAATGAGTTGGGGTTCCCCAGGCAGACCCTAGACCCCTCCTGCAACCTAACGGGCCTGGTTCTGAATTCCAAGATCCCTCTCAGCCATTCATTCATTTATTCCAGAGTTCCCCATCCTCGGGCCCACGGACTGGTACCTCCTGTCAAATGAGTGGTGGCATTAGATTAAAAATAAAGTGCGCGAAAAATATAATGTGCTTAAATCATTCTGAAACCACCCCCACCCCACCACCCAGTCTGGGGAAAAATTGTCTTCCACGTAACCTGTCTCTGGTGCCCAAAAGGATGGGGACTACTGATTTATTCATCCAAAAATGGTTCCTGAGCACCTACTCTGTGCCACACCTTGTGCTGGGTTTAGGTGACCTGTTAGGTGGTGGGGACAGATCAGGGAACCAAGGATTAAATGAGATAGTACATATAAAGGGCTTCCCAGGTGGTGCTAGTGGTAAAGCACCTGCCTCCAATGAAGGAGACCTAAGAGACCAATTCCTGGGTTGGGAAGATCCCCTGGAGGAGGGCATGGCAACACACTCCAGTACCTTGCCTGGAGAATTCCATGGGCAGAGAAGCCTGGCGGGCTACGGTCCATGGGGTCTCAAAGAATTGGACACGACTGAAGCGACTTAGCATGTGCACACGTGCACACAGCACTTATGAAAACGGGTCTAACGTTATTCAGCCCTAGAGAAAGAGTACTGCATATTGTCCTTCTTCTCCATTTCTAAGAACTCCAATAATCTTGACCCTGCTCATAAAAAAACAAGTTCTGTTTATACAGTAAATTAACTGAGTCTTTTTGGTCAGGCAACTTCTGTTTCTTGGGCCTTTGTTTCATCTCCATTTTTGTCTATCTAATGATTCCAGAGCTGCAACGACAGACACTAATCACAGATGGTCATTGAAATTAAAATGAAAGAAGATGAAAAATTCTGTTTCTTGGTTGCACTAGCCATAGATACTAGACAGCCACCTGTGATAAGTAGTTACCATGTAGGGCAGTGCAGCTACAGACAATTCTGTTATTGATATCACTTTTAGGGAACTGATAAGTGTGCATGGATTTTTTCGTTATTGTTGACGGTAAACAACATCCGATTTTTAACATCTGCCCACTTCTCTGCTTGTACATGAGAATGTGTAACTTACTTTCTGCCCCCCTCCTACTCCCCAGATTCTTCCTGTACCTTAGCCTCCCACCACCTACTTCTACTGGAACTTCCCTGGTGGCTCAGACGGTAAAGCATCTGTCTACAATGCAGGAGACCCGGGTTTCATCCCTGGATGGGGAAGATCCCCTGGAGAAGGAAATGGCAACCCACGCCAGTACTTCTGCCTAGAAAATCCCATGGACGGAGGAGCTTGGTAGGCTGCAGTCCATGGGGTCGCTACGAGTCAGACACGACTGAGCGACTTCACTTCACTTCATTTCTACTAGGTCTACCATTACCTGGGCTAAGTTGCTTCAGTTGTGTCTGACTCTTTGCGACCCTATGGACTGTAGCCCTCCAGGCTCTTCTGTCCATGGGATACTCCAGGCAAAAATACTGGAGTGGGTTGCCATGCCCTCCTCCAGGGGATCTTCCTGACCCAGAGATTGAACCCAGAGTCTCTTACATCTCCTGCACTGGCAGGCGGGTTCTTTACCCCTAGCACCACCTGGGAAGCCTCCGTCTCCATAGGCCAGCAAATCAGAAGACCTGGGTTTGGTCTCTCCTGTGCCCAGCATCATGTGTGACCTTGAGCAAGTTCCTGAGCTGGAGGCTTCTGTTTCTTCTTATCCAAAATTGGGGTTGGACTTCAAAGTCTCTAAGGTTCTTTGAAATTCAAAAGTAATGAGTATATAATTCTAAGTAATCATAAAAACAAAACAAAAAAGGCATACCATCATTCATCACTGGTAGCCCAAAACATACAAATATATACATACACATATCAATATGTACTTGTGTGTATACATACACACATATTCTTGCAAAGTAACAAAGAACTACACTTGCTGGAAATGGATATGACACTACTTTTAGAAATGGGCTACATAACTGCATCCTTCAAGATCTTTTGGAGGATCACAAAATCACGCAGCCACCGTGGAAAACAGTCTGACGACTTCTCAAAAAGTCAATATAGAGTTAGCTATTCCACTCCTAGGTATACATCCAACAGAACTGAAAACACATATCCACAAACTGGTACTTGAATGTTCATGGGGGTATAACAGCCCAAAAGTAGAAAGAGCACAAGTGTGTATCAGCTGATGAATGGATAAATAAAATGGGGTCAATATTGTGAAATATTATTCCATAAAAGCAATAAAGTTCTGATACACAAGACAACATAGACGAAACTTGAAAATATTATGCTAGGTAAAAGAAATCATAACATTTTATTTATTTATTATATTTATTTATTTGGCCATGGCATGTGGGTTCTAGTTCCCTGACCAGGGATCGAACTCAGGCCCACTGTATTAGGAGCACAGAATCTAGCCACTGGACCACGAGAGAAGTCCCAAGATTTTATTTTTTATATGAAATATCCAGAATAGGCAGAATAGAGTGAGAAAATAAATGAGTGGTTACAGGAGCTGCAGTAAAAGAGGGAACCAGGGGTGACTGCTAAAGGGCACCGGGTTTCTTTTGGGGGATAATGAAAATGTCCAGGAATTAGACTGTGGTGACCAATACCCAACTTTGTGAATATGTTTTGAAACCCACCGAGCTGTTACTTTAAATGGGTATCTTTTATGGTATGTGAAATCCTTTTGTAGTATATGAAGTCTATTTCAATAAAGTCTTTTGAAAAATAAATCAAATAAAAAACCTTTAGGAAGCAGGTGAAGACATACCAGTGTACCATCAGCTACTTTTTATTTTGCTGTGAAACCTATGGAATGGGTTGGAATATGGGGAACATTCTTTTCTCAAGGGACTGCCTTGTTTCAGAATGGTTGCCAAGTGAATTCTCTAGTGGCTTTATACTTTTGTCCTTGAAAAAAAGAAAGAAATGTTCCCTCCTAGTCTAAAAGCCATTCCCATATCACAGCAGCTGTCTACAGCACAAAGTATTCCTCCGAGTCTCTGACAGCTAGGACAATGCCTTATTTATAATAAATCAACCCAAAAGAATGGGCCTATTGCCAAGACCACGGGATGCAAAGCAAACAGAAATCATCTTGATTCAGCATTCAGTGTGGTTCACAAGCTCTGGTTTTGGAGTTCAAGGTCAATCTGTTCTCTTCAGGAGAAGCGACTGGCCCATTCTAAGACTCTTGCTCTCCTAAGGAATTTTGATACTACCCCAAACTCGAAATGATTATAGCTACAATAGGAATCTGCCTGCAATGTCGGAGACTCAAATTTGATCCCTGGGTCAGGAAGATCCCCTGGAGAAGGGAATGGCTACCCACCCCAGAATACTACCCAAGAATACTCCAGTATTCTTGCCTGGAGAATTCCCTGGACAGAGGAGCCTGGTGGGCTACAGTCCATGGAGTTGCAAAGAGCTGGACATGACTGACCAATTCATACACACACAGAATAGAATTCTAGAATCAGAAGGAATCACAGAAAGCATCTTCAGGGCACATACCTGCATGCTAAGTTGTGTCCGACTCTTTGTGGCCCCGTGGACTGTGGCCTGCCAAGCTCCTCTGTCCATGGGATTCTCCTGGCAAGAATACTGGAGCAGGTTGCCATGCCCTTCTTTAAGGGACCTTCCCGGCCCAGGGATCAAATCTGTCTCTTTTCTGTCCCCTGCATTGGCAGGCAGGTCCTGTACCACTAGCGCCACCTGGGAAGCCCATCTTCAGGGTAAGTAAATCTAATTACAAGTAAGAAGATAAAGTAAACCCAACTCTACCATTCCACTATGGAATCTTGTTTTCTCTCATCTCCTTAGCTCTACAATTCATCACTCCTTGAATTTCTTTGCCTCTGCTTATTCCCTTTCAGGTCCTCCCTCCATTCTCTCTTCTTACTGCTATTACCTTCCTGTAAGCCCTCATTTCCTCTTCCCTTGAATCCTGCAATCATTTGTTAGCTGATCTCCTGATCCTGGGCCTGTCCAATCCGTCCTCCACATCCCTTCTCGTCTTTTTCCTGAAACACATATCTGATCATGTCATTCTCTGCCTTCAGTGGCTTCTCTTCCCTTTCCGGATCAAGGTGAGAGTCCTTCATGAGTCATGTGTGACCTTCATGGTCTGGCCCAACCTTAGCATATACAAGAAGCTCAAAAATACTGCTAGGCTGAATGCCTGGACTAGAAGGTGCCATGTACCACTAGACCCTCTTGGGACAGCACCATAGCCCCTGAGCTGGGGAAGTGAAGCACGGCCCTGAGGTTCTGGGGCCCTGTGGGTCACGGTCAGGTTTTGGATCCTCTTCTCTTTGTCATGGTTACCCACTGGAAGGTTTTATGCTGGGGAAATGAGTCAATAGACCTCGATGTCCTCAGTGTCCTTAAATCTTCACCGCAATCTGGTGATGGAGGTGGAGGGAATACTGAGGCCGAGTTCAGAGACTGGTCACAAGTCCCATAATGAGAGTAAAGGGAGGTGGGAGGGAGTCACTAGTCCAGCATTGGGTCATGTCATGGTCTGTGAACCCAGACGTATGGCAGAAACATGCTGCAGAGCGTGGGGGTTCCCACTCCAGGTATGAGTCTGAGCGTCCCTCTACTTCTCCTACCAGCTCAAGGGTCCTAGCAGTCCAGCCTTCCATTCACACACTTAAAACTCTGAGCTCAGGATCTAAAACCTGGCAAGGTGCAGTCTGTTTCAGAAACCCAAGTAGTGACCACAGGCTTGGAGGACCTAGATGTGGCTGATATTGGCCAAAATGACCAAAGTTTCTAAGCTCCAGTTGGCTCATTTGCAAAAGGAGCCTGGTGACACCAACCACCCAGCCTGTCTCCAAGGGCTCCTGTGTTAAAATCACCAGGGATGCCTGTTTGAGAGGCTTCAACTATTCCAATGCCATTAAAACTTGTTGAGGGCTTCCCTGGTGGCTCAGAGGTAAAAAAATCTGCTTGCAATGTGGGAGACACAGGAGACCTGGGTTCGATCCCTGGGTTGGGGAGACCCCCTGGAGGAGGAAGTGGCAACCCACTCTAGTATTCTTGCCAGGAAAATCCCTTGGACAGAGGAGCCTGGTGGGCTACAGTCCATGGGATCACAAAGAGTCAGACACGACTGATGCGACTAAGCACACAGCACAAAACCGCTGAAGGATGCAGGATCCGCATGTCCACATCCCCCACTGATTATAACCCATCTTAACATCTGAGAACCTCTGACTTATTTCACAGGGTGCCTGTGAGTATTAAATCAACGTCAACTTGTATTCCAGGAGCATACTGGATGTCCATAAATATTCATTTCCCTTCCCTTTTCATAGGCGCTGGCCATTGGAAATGGAATGTAATTTTTTTTCCCTGAAGACTCTCATTTAATTTCTCACTTCTGAGAATACAAAACATCTCTGGGCCCCCAGAGGACTCCCCCAGATGCTTCTTCCCCTGCCCTTTTCTGGTCTGAGGGTGAAAGGCACGACTATCCTGGCCTCCAGGATGGCCAGGGTAGCCCATTGCACCCACTCCTCACTTCCTCAGCCACTGACCCTGCTCCAACATTGACCGGACCTTCTTTCAGCCACTCCACACTGGAAACCCTGGGCAACATCCTGAGGTCATCTGGGGAGCCTCAAAAAATACTGGGCTGCACCCCCGTACCTGCCTCCTCCCCTTGGGATTATGATTTAATCAGCCTGGGGATGGTCTGGGCATTGGGATATTTTAAGCTCTAATGAGTCTAACATGAGGCCCAGACTGAGAACCACCGCCCTCCAGGATGTCTTCCAGGAACCATGAAGGCCACAAGCACACATACAGACCCACGGAGAGGGTGGTGAGTCATGCCCTGAGCGTTCAGCTGAGTGGCCACTTGCCTGAAGAATGGAAAAGAGACGACTGATTCATAGAACCTCCACGTCGCCACGAGATCAATCCTGTTGGGGTTGGTAGCATAGTACCTCCAGGCGGCCTGGGGAGGAGATACGAGGGGTGGGAATGAGCTGGTGTCACCCAGAAGGTCACTCAGAATCCCACAACTTTGAAACAGTCAGCCCTGGACACCTCAGGGTTCAGTGCACACTGAGGTCATACCCAGGGAAGCCAGATTCTTGGCCTTTTGTAGCTCCTATGGGAAGAAAAACCTCCTTGACCTTATCATCTCAGATGGAGAAAATCGACGTAGTAGCGGGTAGGGTAGAGAAGTGAATTACCGTGGAGAGGGGAATCTGGGTTTAAGAGCCCTGAAAGGAGCAGGGATTCCTGCTGTTGCAGGATTCCTTGAGATTTCTCAAGAAGGTGGGAAGACAAACAGTCTTTTGTGCCACTTCTGGGTGCAAAAGACAGTCTGGCAGGTAAGGTTTTGATTCTAATGCACTAGATCTTCTGTATACCGTGATGGTTTGGGGGCGGGGAGGATAACAGGGCAGACTCTTGGAGACCAGAACTGCCTTAGAAACTACAAGCTGCAAGATAACACCGTGCACCATCCTGCATCAGCCCCGCAGGGACACTCACTACAACTGGAGGCAGTGTCATGGGAGGCCATGCGGACGGTCTGTCCCAGGCAGCCAGCCAGAGCCAGAACACTCTCCCTTCCTGTTCTCTCTGCTCCCAGCAGCCTGTAAAACCACGAAGCAAGAACTCTCTCTGAAGGAGAAGAGGGAGCACTCTGCCCCTCCTGTCATCTCTCACTATTGTCCCAGCTCCCAGCCCAGGAGACCGCACCCGCACGCTGGCCGTCTGCTGGCTGGGGGTAAACGGTGAACTGGTCGGCACTGTGCACACGCGGGCATCTCTCCCTCTCTGGACTTATCAGCTCTCTATCACGAGCAGAGGTAAGGGCCCACATCTCCTTGCAGCGGATTGGCCACGCACCTGTGCTCTAGGCTGACTCTTCCTTGTGGGTTCCCCGTTCAAGACTGGTGAGAATAGAAGGGGAGAAAAGCTAGTGTGGACCCAAGTCCAGGCCAAGTTCACCCGTCAAGGGTGAAGCAGCTGGTGGGCGGGCGCCTGTCTAAGTCCTGTGTCTAGTCTTTGACTGGCTTAGAACTTGGATGGGAGAGTGATGGGATGGTCACTTTCAGGACACACAGAGTGACTAGTCATAGAGATAAACCATAGCAATACCCAGAGTTGTGGAAAGCAGGCTTGGTCCTGGGTCTATCCCAGATCACGGTATGCCCACTCCTTTAGAATCATACGGATGTGCGTGCACGCACACACACACACACACAGACACATGCACACACATACACACAGACATAGACAGACACAGACACACACACATACACATAGACACACACAGACACATGCCCAGATGCGTGGCCCCCGTCCAGTTCAGCCCCAGGCAGACAGACCTGGATGAGCTCAGCAGCGGGCTTCCTCCTTTTCTCAAAGTGCTTCTGGCGGTGCTGTTCCTGCACCTTGAGCGCGAGCCCGGACCCCAGGATGCCCTGAAGGGAGAGGTCAGGCCCTGAGGTCAGCTCCCCCAAGCCTCTCCTGGAGCCCCACCCCGACTCTCAGGCCCCAGTGATGACACCGAGCGAAGGGGAGAAGAAAAGATCCCGTCTTCGTTTTCCAGGTAGTGGGGGCCGGGTTAAGTGGGGCCTGGAAGTCAGTGTTCAATCCCCGACTCTGCCACTCCCAGCAGGGAGGCCCTGGCCAGCCTCTTCTCTGCTGCATCTCAGGTTCTTCCACAGGGAAGTCAGATAGCAGCACCCACCTCACAGTTATGTGAGGAAAAAATGAGATGACGTAACAGGGACTGCCTAGTAAGGAGTAGGAGGCGCAACAGATTCCCAGTTAATATTAGTGGAATTTAAAAAATATTTCAGTTGCTTGTATTGTCACGTGAGACTTTTACTCTGGCTGGCATTTCTCCGAATTGTGATCTGTTTTGATTTCTAGGTCAAACTCTCACGTGAGGGGGGTGGGGTGGGGGGGCACACCCCTTTCAAGTTGAGAGACCATGTCCCATGCCCACAGCCCCTTATCTTTTATAGATAAAGAAACTGAGAGTCAGAAAGGTCATCTTCCCAAGGTCAAACATCTTAGGAAAAAACACTGGATGGCTGCAATGGACGAAGGGAGGGCTGCCATGGACAAAGAGCCTCAGTATCAAAAGGATGGGAGATGAAGGGCAAGGAAGAGGGGTTGTTACACCGGAAGGTTCTTTGCAAGCTTTGTGATTAAGAGCCACGCTTGAAGGAGCAGGCCTGGCTCTACAACCCAATAGCCCTGTGACTATGGAAACCTAACTGACCCAGTGAAGCCTGTCTCCTCATCTGGAAAATGGGGAGAAATGCACACCAAACTCCAAATGTTTTTACAAAGATTAAATGAGACAGTGTAGGGGAAGCACGTGGCGTGAATCTAGTTCACAGCAAGTTCAACAATGCTGTATATTATTACTGTTGTTATGACGCCGTTGGGCACTGGGCTTTGGGGAAGTTATTCTACCAGGGATCAAGAGTTTGAGGGAAATGCATTTTTTTACACAAACTAGAAGATGACAGGGCAGAGAAGGGAACTCACAAATATAAAGGGCTCGCTATGTGCACGGAATATGGGGTGAAAGACATAATCAAACCCCCACGGGGCTCACATTCTCCCGGGGAAGCAGATTTGGAATCTGAAATCCCAGGTGGACTCAGAAATGCTTTTACAGAGCGATACCCAGAGGAGGGAGTGCTGAACTCAGCCTAAAGAAGGCAGCATTGAACTGCGTCTGGAGGATAAACAACATGTCCCTGTATAACACAGGGAACTATATCCAATATCCTGCGATAAGCCATAATAGAAAAGAATGCTTTAAAAAACAATATGAGCTCAGCTTGGTGCTCTGTGATGACCTAGAAGGGCGGGATGGGAGGGAGGTCCAAGAAGGAGGGGATATATGTAAACATATGGCCAATTCACTTAGCTGTATAGCAGAAAGTAACGCAGCATTATAAAGCAATTATACCCCAACTTTTAAATAAAGAATGCCTATATGTAGATATGTCACTTCGCTATACAGCAGATGTTCACAACACTGTAAATCAACTATAGTTCAATAATTTTTTTTTTTTTAAAGGAAACTGAGTCTTGAAAGAGGAGTAGGTGTTTGGGGGGATCACTCCTGGCACAGAGAGCCACACAGCCTGTGGCAGAGACAGGACAGCTATTGAGTTGATGGGGCTGGAAATCAGGATACGAGAAGGTGGAAGATGAGTCTGGATGGCTGAGCTGGGGCCAGGCAGTGACAGATCCTGCCCATCATCGAGGGAGAACAGTAAGAGCACTCACGGCTGGCAGGGCAAAAAAGGAGACTCCGATTAAGGAAAAGGTGGCTGCGATCAGACGGCCTTCCCACGTTTTGGGCGTCTTGTCTCCGTAGCCAATGGTGGCCAGTGTGATCTGAAAAGAGAAGCGTTTAGACACGGGGCTTCCCAGCGGGGAGGAGGTCAGTGATGTATCAGCCGAGCTTTACCCATAAGCCTTTGTACTGACTGCGGCACTGTCCCATTTAGAATAGCACTCCCGTGGGAGAGAAGGTGCTAATGACCAGCAATCTTATATAGGAGCCTTGAGACCACATCTGTTTCTAAGCTAAGGATTTCTTCCCTATAGTCAATCAGTCAACAGGTACTTCAAGAATTGCAAACATGTATATGTGCATATATATTCATGTGTATGTTTGCAAATGCATGACTTTGTATATAGCCATGATTCTGAATGTATGTGCTCTTGTGCATGTATTTATGTGTACTGTGTATATAGGTGTGCGTGTCTAATGTCTGGGCCCGTGTCTGTCCAGGTGTATGTTGAATATTCCTCTGTGAATTTACACTTGTAGGTTATCAGCAAACGTCTACTTATGAACAGAGAAGGCAGGCTACAGGAGTAGTTAAGAGTGTGGCCTCTGGAACTCAAATGCTTGAGCTCAAATCCCAGGTTAAGCACTAACTTGGCTCAGAGAGCTTTGAATTAGTGACTCAACCCCTTCAAGCCTCAGGTTCTCGAATTTGAAAAAGTGAAAGTGTTATAGTAGCTCAGCCATGTCCAACTCCTTGCCATCCGATAGACTGTAGCCCGCCAGGCTCCTCTGTCCAAGGAATTCTCCAGGCAAGAATACTGGAGTGGGTAGCCATTCCCTTCTCCAGGGGATCTTCCCAACCCAGGGATTGAACCCCGGTCTCCTGCACTGCAGGTGGATTCTTTACTGTTTGAACCACCAGAGAGCTAATAATAGGAGTTATTTGCACTTAAAATGTGTTTATAAATGTAAAGTGCTTAAACAATGCTTTAATACCACATGCCCGATGAGGGTGGGGCCATGTGTCTCTAGGTGTGCTTGAGGGTCTGGGTATACACGTCTGCATCTGCCACTGAGTCTGCACAGCCCAGCCTGGCTAATGACAGGTAAGGTCCCTGAGTGACCATGGGATGAGACTCATCAGAGCCCTGACTTCTAGGGAAAAGCCCTCCTTCCAAGGGCCCACCCTGCTGGGTACGTCTCCCGGGGGGGTTCCTAAATGGAGGCGCCCTCCTCTTCCCTGTGCTGAAGAATGCAACTGCCCAACCCCACATGTTCACATCACGCCCTCCACACCCTCCCCACCTTCCAACTGACCCCCACAGGGCAGCCTTCAAGGTGGTAACTCACCAGGCCCCACCACAGGGCATCTGCGTAGGTCTCAAATTCCTCTTTCATCTCTTCTCCTTGGGCATCCACCTCCGGCACATCTTTCTCAACCAGGTAGACGAGAAATGAAGACAGGATGAGCGTCAGGAACCCGATGTACCAGGCGGTGATGAGCTCCTGGGACAGCAAGCAGTGGACAGGGAAGGGGTCACTGCGTGGAGGCTGGGAGGAGGTTGCAGGCAGACACACTGGAGCTGGAGTGCAGGTTTACCAGCTCTGGGACATGGGCCAGTTACTCACCTTCTCTGATCCTCACCTCCCATCACTGGGAAATGGGGGTCATTGTTTTCATCATTAACAAAATGAGGGGATGGCTCTAGAAGGAGAGGGAGAGCTCTATGGTCACTTAATCACGCTCAAGAGGCTTCATGGGGAGGCAAGAAGGCAGGAGGGATGGGTCGCTCCCTCGGAGACAAGGCTCGGGACTCAGGAGACCCTATTCTATGCAGGATTGGGCAGAACAACGATAAAGCTCTTTCCACTTGGAAAGTGGCAGACAGCGAGGGGGAATTATCCTGGCAGAGGGGACAGAGGTGTGGATGGGAGCCCAGCCCAGCCACTAACTGACTGTGTGACTCTGGGCAGATGACCTCTCCTCCCCAGCCTCAGTTTTTTCATTTTTAAAATGAAGGGACTGAACCACAGAGTTTCAAAAAGTGCCACAGATGCTTCAAATACAGATAGGCATTTTTTAATAAGAAGTAACCGAAGAATTGATGCTTTTGAACTGTGGTGTTGGAGAAGACTCTTGAGAGTCCCTTGGACTGCAAGGAGATCCAACCAGTCCATTCTAAAGGAGATCAGCTCTGGGATTTCTTTGGAAGGAATGATGCTAAAGCTGAAACTCCAGTACTTTGGCCACCTCATGCGAAGAGTTGACTCATTGGAAAAGACCCTGATGCTGGGAAAGATTGGGAGCAGGAGGAGAAGGGGACGACAGAGGATGAGATGGCTGGATGGCATCACCGACTCGATGGACCTGAGTTTGAGTGAACTCCGGGAGTTGGTGATGGACAGGGAGGCCTGGCGTGCTGGGATTCATGGGGTTGCAAAGAGTCGGACACGACTGAGCGACTGAACTGAACTGAACTGAATCACATACCGATTTAAACCATGTTAGCATAAATTAAACATAAAACCATTATTTCGTGGGTACGATCGCATGATAGACTGGGGTATCCTCGAAAACAAGACAGAGCTGATGTAAAGAAAAAATGTTAGGAGTGGTAATGGTAAGGGTGGTACAGAGACATGACAAAGATGGGCAAACCACTGAAGTTTCAAACACCCTGACCATGATGATCCCTGAGGTGCTTCCTATCCTTCTCATTCTATTCCATCTCCAAGGGTTACCCTGGTAGGTTGGACAGATGAAAGTCAAGGTCATGGGCAAACACAGTCTGGAGATGAGGCCTGACGTTCCTGCTAAGTCATCACGGAGAATGAAGCCGTTCACATGGACAGAGTTCATCTATCCGACCGTCCGTGGCCAATCAGCGGGCCTCCTGGGTCCATCGTATCTCTCTGAGCCTTTGCTCACACTGGTCCTCTGTCCTCCGGGCCCCTCCCCGGGGGCCCAACCCGAGAGCACTGGGGCACCTAAGACTCGTGTCATCTCCATTATGAGAGCTTTCTGGATGTTTGCTCCCCCAACTAGAGCGAGCTTTCATTTCCAGCTTTTTTTTCCCTTCTACGTCTTCACCATTTTCTAAACAGATGTTAGGTCTCTGTTATGCTCATTCGCTTATAGGTCTGACCTTTGCCACAGCATCAGGTGCCTGGTGCCCTCGTGTGAGTTCACAGCAGACAGAGGTTGGTTGAGATGCTGCAGGCAATCCAGCAGCCCTTCCCCTCTGTGAGTGTCCACTCCACCGGGGTTTGAGAAGGAAAGGACGAAGTGGATGGTCCTTCCCTAGTCACGAACCTTTCACCCTGTTGAGTGTGATTCCAGTGTGACTACATTCTTTCATACTCTCTGCCTCCAAATGCTGAACCAGAGAAACAGCTGTCCGTGTGCGTATGGAAGTCCCGGCTGTGTGGGATGAAGAGCTGGCACAGTGGTCACTGGGGAGGGAAATGAGTCCCCACTGTGCCTTGCAGTCCCTCAAAGGCCATTCAAGGTAATTCTGACTTGATGCAATGTTCGCCAGCCGCTCCGTGGCAGTGGCTGCCCCCCGACGTCCGCAGGCTCCTGCACACGCCTGAGCCCCCCAGCAGTCAAGTGGCAGCCGAGGATCTGGGTTCCAGCCCGTGGAAATGATGGGAACTACTTCCTGTGTTAGGTCCATTCTAGAGGATGCTCGCAGGCCCCCTTCCCTTGCCTCAGTGACTCAAGGCTCATTTCCAAGACAAGCCAAGGCCACTCGACCCACATCAGACACAGTGTGCATGAGAAGACGCCCACATTTTTGTGTTAAGGCATGAAGACTCTTGAGAGTCCCTTGGACTGCAAGGAGATCCAACCAGTCCATCCTAAAGGAGATCAGCCCTGGGTGTTCATTGGAAGGACTGGTGCCAAAGCTGAAACTCCAATACTTTGGCCACCTCATGAGAAGAGTTGACTCATTGGAAAAGACCCTGATGCTGGGAAAGATTGGGAGCAGGAGGAGAAGGGGACGACAGAGGATGAGATGGCTGGATGGCATCACCGACTCGATGGACCTGAGTTTGAGTGAACTCCGGGAGTTGGTGATGGACAGGGAGGCCTGGCGTGCTGAGATTCATGGGGTCGCAAAGAGTCGGACACGACTGAGCAACTGAACTGAACTGAACTGAACAGAGACTCCAGGGCTTATTTGTTCTGGAAGCAGAGTCTGGCCGATCCCAACTTTAGTAAGAGCATTAAAGTCCTACCCTGTGGGGCTCTCCCTCTTCATCTCTGAGTTCCCAGGAGTGTCCAGCATGGAACTTGGCCCAGAGAACACTTTTTTTTGAATGAATGAATGAAGAAATGAAGTGGTGTTTGTTCACCAGGTTCAGAGAAGGAACAGGTCTAAGCTCCTGCAGTTAGTAAATGCTGGACTCAAATCCAGGTAAGCGCTTATACTTTCTGAATACACTGCCTGCTCTGGAAGTGAAGGCCAGGCCTGCAGCCACGCTGGAGCTCAGGGACAGTGAAAGGCTGAGGGCTCGTCAAGCCGGGACTGCTGGGGGAAAGATGGGGCACGGAGCTGGCCAAGCAGTTGCTCCATCTGCCTTTGGTCTCCGGCTGCAGACCTGTGATTCTGTCCTGATTCCACCTGCTAAGCTGCAGGTGTGGGGTCCGGCAGCGTGGACCATCTTTTCTCAGGTATTCATGGCAAACAGCCAACTGTCGTATATTCTAATCTGAAGGAACACAGGACGAGGGCCTTACCCAGCCATTTTCAGTCCTGATTTCCACCAGAGCCGTGAATCAGTTCAGCTGCATGGACACCAGCTTAGGTGTTGCTAACACGTCCTCTGATAACAGATAAAATAGGGACTTCCCTGGTGGTCTACTGATTGAGATTCCATGCTTCCAATGCCGGGGGCGTGTGTTGGATCCCTGGTTGGGGAACTAGGGTCCCATACACCACGCAGCATGGCCAAATAGTAATAATAACAATAAAATAATAAAATAGTTCAGGTGAAGAAAGAAAGAAAGAAAAAAAAAGAGAAAAAAAGAAAGAAAGAAAGAAAGAACTCTCTCTCAAAAAAAAAAAAAAGCCCTGTCTCCCTGAGCCTGTGGCCAGAAGTGGAGCAGACAGGGAATAAAACATGTATGGGAAGAAACTGCGTTTTCAGATGTGAGACTCTAAGTGTTTTAAATTAGTATTTCATTTTCTTTCTGTTATTTGTTTGTACTGTTTGGAATAATACATGCTACTACTAATGAGCACTAATTATTCGCCAGGTACTGACACGTACCTTGGCTCATGTGAGCAGCCGGAAGTATTCACATTTTAACCACTGAGGAAGCTCTCATGAAAAGAGAGCAGCATTCTTAAAGTCTTACGGCTCGAAGGTGGCAGAGCTGCAATTTGCACTGAGCTGCTGTCTGACTCTTAAGCTTCTATTCATTCTACTATGAGATGCTGACATATCTGGGTGTGTACCTGAACGGGAGGAATCCAGGAGCTTTGCAGGGGCATTCTGGGCTTGCCCAGGTTGGGTGGCAGATGATGTTAAGATTTATAAGGAAAACTCTGAGCTCCTCAATGGCAACTCGGCCCGGGCTCCCTGCTTTTGGTGTAGTTCCCCAGAAGCAAAGTTTGAGATGGAGATTTAGGAGCGTGTGAGGGCTGCCCTGGTGGCTCAGATGGTAAAGAATCCA
Source organism: Bos indicus (assembly GCF_029378745.1). Lineage (NCBI taxonomy): Eukaryota > Metazoa > Chordata > Mammalia > Artiodactyla > Bovidae > Bos > Bos indicus. Next base: position 9,107,649 of record NC_091773.1, on the reverse strand, counting down.
CCTGCCAGGAGATGCAGGTTCGATCCCTGGGTTAGGAAGATTCCTTGGAGAAGGAAATGGCAACCCACTCCAGTGTTCTTGTCTGGAGAATCCCATGGACAGAGGAGTCTGGCAGGCTAAAGTCAAAGAGGTCACAAAAGAGTCAGACATGAGTGAGTGACTAAACAACAAGCATGATGATTGAGGGAGGGTCTTGGAACAGAGGGAATGAGAGAAGCCGGACAGGGCAGAAGAAAGAGCTCAGTGAGGGTGTGCTCCATGCTGGAGCCTCCCTCAGCCTGATTCCACGGGAAGCTCTGCAGCATGAGCAGCCCCACAGGGCTGGATCCTGGTGTCAGTGAGTCACTGGCTGTGGGCCGCCCTGATGGGGGAGGCGGAAGCTGAGAACAATATAAGCTCCTGGGCTGGGCAGCTCTCCTGTGCTTTTCCAGGGAAGGGACAGCTGGGAACATTGGCAGCCAACTCTCAGAGCAGTTAAAGGGCTGAGCACATCCTCCCAGGAACGGGGGTCTGCTCCAGGTGCCAACCGTGTACACTGTACCCACCAAGATTGGCAGAAGAAGATGCTCTCTTCTCAGTGAAGGCAGCTTTCACTTTATCCCCTAAAGCAGGGGTCCCCAAGCTCCAGGATCTAATGCCTGATGATCTGAGGTGGAGCTGATGATTTAATAATAATAGAAATAAAGCACAGGCTAAATGGTAATGCACTTGAATCCTCCCCAAACCACCCCCACTCCCGGTCCATAGAAAAATGGTCTTCCACAAAACTGGTCCCTGGTGCCAAAAAAGCTGGAGACTGCTGCTCTAAGGAACACACATCTCAGGAGCCCTTTGCTCTGATCTCTCCCGAACTGGCTTCTGAGTGTGTTGTGTTTTTTTCCTGCCACTCAAAGGTTTTCCTTCATTTCTCCAGGGTCCAGCCAAGGCAGGGATGTTAAAAGAAAGTGGTACCAAAGGTTTGGGCTAACCATAGGAGAGAAATGCAGAGCATGGCAGCTCCAGATACATTGGCCTCTTGGTCTTAGCTTCTCATCTGCCTTGTAGAGGCAAGAGCTACCACTAGCAAGCCACTGAACACAGGCTCTGAAGCCAGACAGCCTGGGCAGCTCACTTTCTCTTTCCGTATCTGCTTCCTTATCCCTGAACTGAGATAAGAACAGTGCTGATCCTGGGGTGAGCTAATCTGTATCAAATACCAAGTCCAGGCACTGTGCTTCTGACTACATAATAACAACAGCAGCTGAGCCACCATATCTATGAACTGAGTGTATTCTAAGTCTTTTCACCCTACGAGGTGAGTGCATATCATTTCTGTTTTATAAACACAGGAGAGAAGACCCAGAGTGATTACAGTGTGTGTCAGTGGCTCAGTCATGTCCGACTCTCTGCGACCCCATGGACTGCAGCCCGCCAGGCTCCTCTGTCCAGGGGATTCTCCAGGCACGAATACTGGAGTGGGTTGCCATTTTCCTTCTCCAGGGGATCTTCCTGACCCAGGAATTGAACCAGGATCTCCTGAAGTGCAGGCAGATTCTTTACCATCTGAGCTACCAGGGAAGCCTAGAGGGGTTACAGGAAGTCTCCAGAGTCACACCAATAGAGTCTGGATTCCAACCCGCCTGGGTGACTTCCTTCCACCCCACACTGCTTTGCATTAGGGGCCCCCGCATTATCATCCCTGTGTTTGGAAAGAGGAAAACTGCGGTCAAAGAGGGTTGAGTGAAGTGGCCAGTGTTGTTTGAATCTGGTCTACCTGTGTCTACGTTCCTCCTTCCCACCACCATCAGTGGTGGCAGGACCCCCCGGGGACACCGTCTGGGAGGGGATGCCGTGGACCGGATGGGGGTAGGAAGGAAGCAAGCGCGGTGGTCCAGCGGCTTCTTGGCGGCACTTACTTTGCTGTGGGCGCAGATGGCCGAGCCCAGGAGCTTCCAGGTGCCGCCCCTCCGGTCCATTCGCAGCATCCGAAGGATCTGCAGGAAGCGCAGGCTCCGCAGGGACGTGGCCAGGACGTTGCCCTGGTTTCCCACGGCAACCACAGGCACGGACGCGATCAGCACAAAGATGTCTGGAAAGAGGGTGGAGGGTGGCAGGGAAGAGGGGGGAAGGAGGTCAGGCCAGAGCGTGGGAGCCGTCACTGCACTGTTGGCCACAGACGGGCAGGTGCCGTGTTAAATCGTGATACCCGTGGGATACGTGTTCTTCTGCAATGAGTGAGGAAACAGGAGCTCTGAGTGTGAACCCCTTTCCAGGGCCCAGCAGCCAGATGTGGCCGAGTTGGGATTGGATGCAGGATGCCAGCGCTCACTCCAATCCCAGGGAAGTGATGCTCCAAGACCCTCCAGCGGTGGTCCTTGGGGGGTCCCTCTCTGGCTGAGAGGGGATTGGGGCTGCCCAGGTGGTGAAGAGGTGGTCTGAAGCTCAGATGCTGTTTAACTGTGGGTTTCCCCTTTCCCTGGTGGCTTAGACGGTAAGGCATCTGCCTGCAATGCGGGAGACTGGGGTTCGATCCCTGGGTCGGGAAGATCCCCTGGAGCAGGGCATGGCAACCCACTCCAATATTCTTGCCTGGAAAAAGCCCATGGACAGAGGACACTGGCGGACTATAGTCCATGGGGTCACAAAGAGTCCGACACAACTGAGAGACTTCACTTTCACTTTCCCCTGCAAGCAAGCTTTGAGAGGGTCCTGGCTGCGGGTGACTGAAAGGGAGGTGAATTCGGGAAGCAGAAGGGAGGGGAGAGGGAGGCAGGGGAAAGGCCAGGGCAGAGGTCTTGTGGGGGCTGCTGCTGCTGCTGGAACCTCAGAGCTGTAGGCAGAACACCTCCCACCATCATCCCTCTGAAAGATGGGAGCTGGGGTCTCTGTCCACAGGCTCCCGCCCCCTGCTGGCCGAGGGCGTCATCAACATGCCCACACTTCTGAGCTGCACTGCCCAGTGACCTCTCTCAGTTTCAGAGAAGACCCTGGGGTAGGGTGCAGGAAAGCATGGGACCCGCCCCAGACATGGGGGGCTGCTGTCAGGAGGAGACCCAGAAATGTCCACCAGAGCTGCAAGCAGAGGCCAAGGGGGTGAGGCAGTTCTCAAAGGGCCAAGCTGGCTCCTGAAGGTAAACGGTCAAAGATGGAAGGAAGAGGGCCCTGGTCTCGTTCGCATTCCCTTCAATGTTCTTCCCCCCAGCTCCAGGATCTATTATGTCCCCACTGCACTGCAGGGGACTAGCAAGCACAAAGGATCCCGTGATCCAGTAAATTAGAAAAAGAATCAATTAAACAGGTTTTACTACTGCAGGACTCTCAGGGCCTTTAATGTACTATTATGTCCTGGGGCTGTCACTTTTACCAATGAAGTCTAGCCTTTCTCAAAAGATGTCAACCACAGAACTGTTTAGTTGGTTTGTTTTTGCAAGGGCATCAGGGTACAAGGAAGACACTTGGAATGTTTATCCAATGGGCCAAGTCCAAGCTTCTGAAAACCCTCTGTGACCTGGCCCTAGGGAACCTTCTAGAAGCACGTGTGGTTTTCTGGGTTCACTGTGGTCTCTCACATCTCCGTACCTTTGTTTGTGCCGGCTACCCTGCTCGGATTAGGTTCCTAAATCCACACCAAGTATGTCTGCCCAAAAAAGCTGGCATCCTTTCGACCATGTGAAAGTGTCTCCCATATATGCCTAAACTCTGGGGAAAACTAGGGGTCAGACATCTGGATACCAGTATATCTATATCCTTGGTTGGGCTTCTCTGTCTGTGTAAAGATATCCACTTTTCAGGTTTGCAGAAAATAAAACAAAACCTAGACGCAGGGTAAATGTGACATGAGTCTATGACACTCTGACACTAGGGCAGCAAATCTCAGCCCAGAGAGACTCAGCCACAGTGACAGGGCAGGGTCTGAGGCTGTTTCAAATGAGGAGGACATGATGCACGTGCACAGGATAGCCACCCTCTGGTCAAACAGAGCAAAACAACTCTACCTATGAGGGCCACGTTATGGGAGAAGTTAGATGAGCAGAAGAGAAAATGCAGCAACATCAGGAAAGAAGCCAGCCAGGATGGTGGAGGCTGAGGGCCAGTCTCATCTCTCCAGAAGGGACAGGAGGAGAACAAAAGCTGGAGCTCCCTTATGATCCTAGAGTCGTGAGACTATTCTGCTGGAAACCCTCCTGTTCCAGTGGGGCTCCATATACTAGGACTGCTCTAAGTTGGCAGAGACCTCAGAATTTGGGCACCGTCAATCTCAAAGTCACCCCCTCCATGCCCTGCTAAAATACACACACACACACACACACACACACACAAAGACTTCTGGTCAGCACTGGAGAGGTCACTCCAAAGACGAAAAAGAAGTCAGCTTAACACATTATTGACCAGAGACGTATTAACACATCTTTTGTGATCTGAACATTATTGATTGGAGATGTTATCAATATGCTTTTAAAGAGGGAAACAATTAACATCACTGTGTAAAGTTGTTAGAGCTTAAAATTGATCAAGCTTTCATTATACAACTTATATTGTCATTATCATTCACATTTTGCTCCATTAGGTTTTTGTTCCAACCCTGTGTATATTACAAATGCAAATTTATTACCATAAAGTTTTTAAAAATGATGCACCGTGAAATTTTGGGTGAAGAAGAATTTTTTGGTGAATTTTATGCAGATACTTTCTCTGACTATCAGAGTGACATATATACCAGTGTCTCAGAAGATGATAGTTCTTCAGAATGTAGCTCTGATTCAGGTGACGTGAACAGCAGACCAACAAAAGACAAGAAAACCTCAGTGATTGATTCTGATACAGAAAGTGAAAATGAAACTCACAGTGCTGGAGAATGCACCTTTGCTTCCACTCAAGAGTAGACTGAAGACAACATTTCACAAACACTGGAAGACTTCACAGGTGTGTCAAGTGTAACTGTTGAGTATAACGATGCACAAAGTGTTGGTGAAATAACAATTAATTTTGGCTGGCCAGAATAAAAGCGCCATTAGTTTCTCCAAAAATCCCCTGGTCAATAATGAATTAAGATGTGAAGGATAGGGAAGGAAAGAGGAAGGCAAAGGAAAGTTGGGGGTTTTGAAAGACCAAACGTTTGTTTCCTTTCAAATTCATATATTGAGTCCTGTCTCTTGGTGTGATGGTGCTGGCGGGGGGGCGCCTCTGGGAGGTGATTAGGTCATGGAGGTGGAGCCCTCATGAATGGGATAAGTGCCCTTAAGGAAGAAAGAGACTCTGGAGAGCCCCTTCCTCCTCGTGAGGGCACAGCAAGAAGACAGTGTCTATGAACCAGGAAGAGAACTCTCACCAGAAGCTGACCCCGCTGGCACCCCAGCCTCAGACTTTCAGCCTCCAGAACTGTAAGGAATAAATTTCCGTTATTTATAAGCTACTCTGTGTGGTATTCTGTTAAAGCAGCTTGAACAGACTAAGACACAGGTAGACAGGGAAGGAGGACAGAGGAAGAGAGAAAAAAATGTGGAAAAAATTAAGTAACTGAAAAGTTCTCCAAAACTGCACGTGTGTGCATGCATACACACACACACACACACACCCTACCTACATTCGAAATTCTGAGCACTAGACAAAAACCTCAGCTTTCCAGCCTCAGCAGCAGATGGGAAGAAGAAAAAGGGCTTCAGCTAATGGTGAGGGTGGTACTGTCCTCGGTGTGAGGCAACCTGCAAACCTGGCAACTTAGTCCCAGGTGATACGGAGGGAAACTGGCAGCCAGGACAGAGCAATGGTCAAGCTCTTCCTCCCTGGGCTGGCCATTCATACCAAACAGGGCTGTATTCTGTCCTGGGGGTCAGTTTTCAAAAGGGCAGTGAAGAAGAAGCAGCAGCTCAGAGGGGAGGGTCTGTGATGCTAACAAGATGGGATGTAAGATGGAGTTGAAGCCATGAAGCACATTTTTCCTGAGGACAGAGATTGCTGGAGCAGGGACAGAATGGCTGAGCTCAAACATCTGAAGAGAGTCCGAGGAGTTAAGATGGAATGAATAACCTTGAGAGGTGGTGAGTGCCCTGTGACTGGAGGTATGCAAGTAAAATCTGGGGGAACGACATAAAGGCTGCTATGAAAGGAGCTGGAGCAGCAGACAGGAAGGCATGTTCAGCCAAATGCTCCTGAAGGTTCCTTCCAGCCCTGATATTCTATGATCCTCTAACTTTAACTACTTCTAGGAATTCAAAGCTCCAAGATTCGTAAGCATCACTGCAGGCAGATTTCATCCTGTCTCTCTATGACTTTGGTAGGATCTTCAGATGGGAACCTAGGGGTTTCCCCCTAGGTGGGCTAGGTGTGGAGGTGGGTTCTATCCTGCACCAATAGGAGTGTGTGAGAGCTTCCACCATCTCTGCTATGAAAATGCCTATATCCGGATGGAGGGGTATCCGTGACACATCCCCAGAGCAACTTTTGGGTCAGGACACAGCAATGTGGTGTTGCCCTCCCTTGGGAGGGCAAAGTGGTAGATTCTTGCAGACCTGGGTGTTAGGATGGAATCCGCTGCTTACTCCCTGTGTGACTGGAGAATGCCTCAGAACCGTGAGCCTCAGTTTCCACCTCTGTAAAATGGACATCATGTGATCCTACAGAAGTAACTCCCAACCAGCAATGGACGTGCCACACCTTCTAACTCCACTGCAGCCAACTGGAAGGCAATTGGCAACTGTGGCTTCACAGGGACTGGGGATGTTCAGAGTCCTACAATGGCTGCACCTTTGCATTCCAAACGCCGAGAGTACCCCCCGATCCCAACTCCCATGAAGAATCCCTGCCCTGCGGACTCATTCTAAAAAGAAGCCACAGGGGCAGGTACTCAGTACCTGCTGGAGGGTTGAAGGGAGCGTGAGAGGTAAGGCCGGCCCCCACCATGTGTAGGGTTTCCCAGACGAATTGTGTCTGCTTAAAATTGCTTCCGAGAAGCAATGCACCCAAAGAGGGGGCCGAGGAGCCCCTGGGCCCGGGGTCAGGGCTCACCCAACATGCACAAGGGCTTCCTGGCAAACTTCAGTCGTCCCCGCCAGCCTTTGTATCGGCAGCAACAGCCGGCAGCCCAGATCCTCAAAGCAAACTCGGCTCCGAAGATGAAAATAGCAAATGTTTCCTGCGTGGAAGAACATATGGAGAGACGCTGATTAGCTCGGACCCAGTTGTCCGGAACCAGCGATTTCTGTTCTGAAGTTCTGAAGAGTTGGATTTCTGTGGTTGCCGGTTTGGTGGACGGAGGGGTTAGGACAGGCTGATCACCCCCATTCAGTGCGGGGCAGCTCCTGTCTTCACTAGCTGGCTGTCCTGAACATTAAGCCTTTTTTTCTATGCTTTTTTTCCCGTAATGGATCGTTTCTTACAAATTCCTTTAATATACTAAAAAGCCCCTAAGAAGTTCAGTTGAGTTGAAAGGAGAGGAATTGATGGAATTGTCCACGAGTTGTCTGGCCCCTGGTATTGCTAAGTGTGGCCAGTGGTTATTGAGCGCAGCTCCGGGGTCAGGAATCACAGAGGTATTTTATAATATTACCCTCAGCTTATATTTTGAGAAACCAAGGCCAGGGAAGGAGTGGCTGAATTAATGTTTCAAGGCCAAAAGTGGCCAAGAAGGAATTCCAGGCAGATCATCAGGCTCAGAGCTCACGCCCATCAGGGTGTTACTGTGCTACTCTACTCCCCTGGGACACAGAGACTGCTCCATCCCTCCCAGGCCTCCCTTGCTGATCAGACAGAGACACTTTGCTCCTTCTGTTTGGTGACTTCCCTGGGGCTCTTGGGGAGTTGCAACAATCCTTGAAACTTAGTTCCTGGAACTGGGTGGCTTCCCAGGATTCACCTGCTCGGGTCTCAGCTCCAGACCTGCCCTGAAAAGGAACCTGATGTTTCAGATACCACGGGCATCACGCTTAGCTCACCAGATTAGCGTTTATGAAATAGCAAGATCCCCCTAATTGGGGGCGGGGGGGGGTGGTTGGCATCCTTCCCTTGTGCAGAGGGCAGGGCCTCACCCTAAACAGGTGAGCTGATCCTATCCAAGGCATGGTCATTCAAAGGGCCAGCTGGCCAGTGCTGTCTGGGGTCATAGCAGGAACCAGCTCTTCCTGGAAGCCACCTCCCGGCTGGGCATGGATGCTGCACTCAGCCCATTGGTCTGTGCTCCTTGCCTTACATTTTTACATACCGTGGGTAAGGATGGGAGGAAATTGAGTCAAAGGTGTTAGGTAATCTGCCCAAGACTGCTGCCTACACGCTGTCCACCACATGCGGGATACAGACTGGACGGTGAAAACGGGCAGGGGCCCAGGAGGAAGGCCTTGGAGTTTTCATGTAGAAATGGGATTTGGTACTTGGCCTTGAAGGAAGAGGTCCTCAGGGTTTAAGGAGGAAAAGCAGAGGCAGGGTTTGGAACCAAACACGCCTTTGCGTTACATATCAGAAGGTGTTATCGTTTAGCCATTGGGTCTTGGTTTCTGCTTTGACTTTGTTCGTGCCCCCTGTTCTCTAATCTGGAATAACACATGGCTATTCGCTCCCTGCTCCACCTGTGCACCGGGAAGGCTTCATCAACCTTGTCATTGCTTTTTCTTACTTCTGGACTTGGCCAGAGACTCCAGGAAACCAAAGGCAGTTGTGGGGAAACTGCACCCAAGGGCCTCCTTGTCCTCACCGCTGAAGGGCCCACCAGAGCGTCTGCCCCAGAAGCACAGCACCACGCTGGGTGCACATCTCACCAGCAGCAGGAGCCAGTCCCCCGAAACAGTCTCGTACTCCCTGAAGGTGGTCAGGACAGCCAGAATCAAGCACCCCAGGACAATCAGGAACCTAGAAGGGAAGGAAAAAGAAACTAAGGAAGTGCCTTGTTCTGGACTGTGCCGAGGCTAGGCAGAAGGGTAATAGCCAGGATGAAGCTACAGCATCCATCGGACATAGGAGTGGACTTGTTACATTATCCCATTTAACCTCGTGACACAGCTGTGAGGCAGTTAGGAATTGATGCTACAGTTATGGAAACCAGGTTTGAGAGAGCAACATGCATAACTTTATCAGCAAGTTAGTGGAAACAGTCAAAATTTGAGTTACAGCATCTGGTTCCAGTCCTAGAGGACTACAGATTGCCTGACAAACCAAAGTTACCGCAAGCTTTGGTCGATCAACTGGAATGTGACTACGTTAATAATGGGTCCTGCACACACAGGACTATGACCTTCAAACATATGAAAATATTCTTAGAATAAAAACAAATTCATCTGAAGATTGATAAATTCAATGAAAGTCTCTGTTACCATTATCTTCAGATTATTATTATTATTATTATTTTTTACAGTCAGTAGTTACTAAAGGAAATAATCTCTTTCAGTTGGGGGATCTTCAGAATCGTTTCTAAAATTATCAAGTGTGTTTCATGCTAGAAAGAATCCAAGCCACCGTGATGCAGAGCTGCTCGCTGAAAAGTCACTGAGAGCTCATCTGGTTCATGCCCCTGCCTCAGGCAGAAGCTAACTGCAAACAATCCTCTGAGATGATTGTATTTATAAACTCCCTGTGTGTGAGAGAGTGAGGGTGGTGGAGAGACAGTGTGTGTGTGTGTGTGTGTGTGTGTGTGTGTGTGCGCGCGCGCGCGCGCGCGCGCTTCATCATTTCAGCAAAGAAAAGAGGTTCTCCGTCCCTCTTGGTGGGGACTCTGGTTCAATGGTCAGCATCAGGTTCTCTGGGTGTCTAAGTGAAAGTGTTAGGTGCTCCATCGTGACCCTGCTTTTTGTAACTCCATGAACTATAGACCGCCAGGTTCCTCTGTCCATGGAATTCTCCAGGCATGAATACTGGAGTGGGTAAGATTCCCTTCTCCAGGGGATCTTTCTAACCTAGGGATTGAACATAGGTCTCCAGCACTGCAGGCAGATTCTTCACCATCTGAACCACGGGGGAAACCCTGGTGTCTAAGAGGGAAACTAATGCCTGCGGGAGTCTTGGTGCCATAGACTCCAAGTTCTCCTGCTCCGTGTAATCCGGCGCTCTGTCCTGCTAGGCCCCCATCCATGCCTTTTCGGTTTGTTTATGTAAGTGGGTACCCAACTCGTGCATTCATTCATCCATCCATCCGTTGAATATGTATATGGTAGGCACTGGGGGAGGCAGAGCTGGAATTCAATGATGAACAAGCTGGATCTGTCCTCCTGAGCTGACGGTCCTGACAAACAGAAAACCAACTCATGGTGTGATGGTGAGGACCATGATACAAGGAGGTTTGGAGATGTCTGCTCCTGGAGCTGGCTTGGCCCAGAGTGCTGGTCCCACCCCTTGATGATCTTGATTGCATTTTCTGATCAACAGTCCTGCTGACCTGCAGATCTGACTGTCTCCAACCCTGTCTAGGAACCCAAATGAGATTTTCAGCTCCCTCCTGTTTGGTCATTTTAAATTCATGACATGTGTGGAACCTGCTTCCTCTTCATTCAAGTCTCTGGCGATGATGATGACGACGATGATGGTAACAATCTCAACACCCAACACCACTCTTTAGTGAGCACTTACCATCTGCCACCTTACACCTATCAGCTCATTTATCCTCGCAACCTTCTCCCAAGGTAGATATGATCATTCCCGTTATACCGATAAAGAAATTCATCAGAAGGAATCATCACTAGCAGGATAACTGTGTCGTCAGTAAAAAGACTACAGAGATCTTCCGGACCCAGGGATCGAACCTGCGTCTTCTGCAACTTCTGCACTGCAGGAGCATTTTATACACACATGAATAAAAAACTTAGCCCTCATTTTCAAGGACTTCCTAGCCCAGTGGGGGAAACAGGACAAATGACCCCATGAGAGTCTGGCTGAAGTTATCATCTGAGTGTCCACAGGCTTTGGGAAAACAATGCAGGAAGCACCCCAGAGGCTGTGGTCAGTGGGTTGGAAGGCTCTCTGAGTCTTAGCTAGCGTGGATCATATGTCCCAGTTTATCCAGGACATTCTCCATTTTGTGTGTGTTGACTGGCAGCATGGACCCCTAGGCAATGTGAACAACATGTACATGTGCAGAGAGTTCAAGGATACTAAACCCCACTCAATCTTCTCCTTCAGTAAGGGGTGCGAGCCTTTTATGATCCGACCTTCCCCAGCCCCTCTTGCTTCCCCACCCCCAGAATCACTGTGCTTCCTCAAGCCCTCTTCTCAATGCTCCTCTTCCCTGCCCACTCCCCCGACGTGCCCCTTTACCTCCTGCTAGCACCTTGACTTCCCTGCTAACACCAGGGCTTCCCTGGTGGCTCAGAGGTTAAAGCGTCTGCCTCTAATGCGGGAGACCTGGGTTCAATCCCTGGGTCAGGAAGATCCCCTGAAGAAGGAAATGGCAACCCACTCCAGTATTCTTGCCTGGAGAATCCCATGGACGGAGGAGCCTGCTGGGGTCGCAAAGAGTTGACACGACTAAGCAATTTAACTTTCAACACCTTGACAGTACCGGGCACACCTAGAGCCTCCCAGCTACTGCCTGCACAATTCCTCATGTGACCCCTCCCTTGGGATCACAGAACACCCAGAGGCATTTCTATTCCAGCACTGATCACAGCCCGTTATCATATTGTAATCACTGCTTGCCCCGTGTCATAAATACAGCGCACCATCTTAACACCCAGCATGAGAACTCGTCCCAAGGCAGGCACTGCCTGTCTAGTGAAATATCTTACAGATCCAGTTGAGGTGGAAGTTGCAACCCTCAAGGCATGAGACTGCTAAACTTCCCAGCAATAGAAAGCAGCCAGAAGTTGGAGATGGGTAGGTCTCGAGGGCTGAGAATGACAAAGAGGAGAAGATACGGCATGCTGAGGGGTTGTTAAGAACAAGCCTGGCTAAAATGAAGTTTGTGGCCTTGCATCTCCACCAGTGAGACAGGGAGGCCAAGCTAGAGGAGACTCAATGGGGGGAGGTGAGAAGGTGGACAACGTGGTTTTCAAAGGCTTCAGGAGTATGTATACAGAAGCCAACAAGCCAGCAAAGATAAATCATGCTGTGGACCTACTGTTTGAGGCCCAAGTGGGAATATCCAGTAAGCTGATCGAAATTCAAGTCTAAAGTTTAGAGGAGAGGTCGGAGCTAGGTACTTAAGTCCCTTTAAGCTCTAATTGTGATTTCAGAGCCAGGTGAGGGGACAACTCGACCTTAACCGGTCACCAATACGCAGTTTCAGCCTGGTTCCCATTCGCAGGGGGGCGTGGAGAACCAGGCTTTAGCCAGCAGGGGGCAGCAAACACTCGTCGGAAGTTGGTATTTTCTTGCATCTCCAGGGATTGAAAAGTACCGGCAACCTGGGGAATTTACTTGCTGAGATTTGAAAACAATCATTAATTTATAAAGCGGAAAGCACCAAGGAAGCCCTCCTTTACCTGAGAAGGGGATGCACTCTTTGGTCTCCTGCACATTGCACTTTACGCTGAAGATATGAACTGGATTCCAGACTCATGGGTGGAATTATCAGTCTCACGGATGGAAGACAGAGAGCAGTGGCTAGACGGGTTCTTCCCTTCTCTTTCTGTTTTGTCTCTCTCTCTCTCTCCATGCCTCACCGATTTTTTTTTAAGTATTTCAAAATTAATTTATTCATTCAACAAGTATTCTTAACATATACTCCACACAGGGTACATATCCCTATGTAACTGTGAGTAACACAGACAAATCATAACACAATGTGAAACAGTCAGAACCATCATATAAATATATGTAGAGGTTGTGCATGCAATTGGGGGAGGGGCTGCAGTTAAGGATCATCTGAAGAAAAAATCCTAGGATCATTTTATCTGTTTATTCTAATGCCAGTGGCTCAGCACACCAACCTCCCTTTCAGCCATCTCAGGAGGCCAATTATTCTTTTACTTCCTCCATCATGTGAGTTTCTTCTCTGTATCAGAGACATCAGTTTGCTGACAAAGGTCCGCATAGTCAAAGCTATGATTTTTCCAGTAGTCATGTACAGATATGAGAGTTGGACCATAAAGAAGGCTGACTGCTGAAGAACTGATGCTTTCAAACTGTGGTGCTGAAGATTCTTTAGAGTCCCTTGGACAGCAATCAAACCAGTCAAATCAATCAATCCTAAAGGAAATCAGTCCTGAATATTCATTAGAAGGACTGATGTTGAAGCTGAAACTCCTATACTTTGGCTACCTGATGCGAAGAACTGACTCATTGAAAAAGACCCTGATGGTGGGAGAGATTGAAGGTGGGAGGAGAAGGGGACGACAGAGGATGAGATGGCTGGATGGCATCACCAACTCAATGGACTTGAGTTTGAGCAAACTCTGAGAGATAGTGAAGGACAGGGAGGCCTGACGTGCTGCAGTCCATGGGGCTGCAAAGAGCTGGACACAACTGAGCGAATGAACAACAACAACATCCTTTACACCACTTTTCTCTCTCTCTTCTCTCTTGCTGGAGGCTTGGGGAGAGTCAACAGCTGCCCTTCTGTCTGCAGGGTCCCGACCGTCTTTCCAAATAAAACCAGTTGAGGTCAAGGGTCCTGACATGCCCTCAAACCAGACACCATCTCCTACCAGCCTCTTCCCACCCGAGCCTGGCCTCCCTTCGTAGGAACAAAGCTGGACCCACCGGAAATCATGACAAATACCCCCTCAAGGACTTCATTCAAGGGGAACCCAAGAGAGTGAAAACTCTAGGATTTACCTGGTGATTTTTTTTGGCGTGTCATTTTCTCTTGTACTCTGGAGAGCAGCAGTGCCAGGAGGGGACACTGTCACCGCTATATCCCTGCCCCGTTTTACAGATGAGGACCACAGCCTTCAGGCTCAGGCAGTGGGGTCACCACAGGAGGAGGGGGCAGAGATGCTAGGACCGACGCTGTTTTGAGAATGACCATGGGGCTTGGAGTGAGGTTCTGCAGGGAACGGGCCAGGGCAGGGCCAGCTGGAGAGCTGGGGGTGGGGTGGGGTTGGGGGTGCACTGAGAGTTCAGCTTCCCTCTCCTCTGGTCTCCAGTTTTGGGGACAAAAGCTTGGTTCCATCTCTAGGCAGTTCCCCAAGACCCCTGATGGCCCCTGCTCCCCGTAGGCATATTTCAAGAGCCAGGTAGCTCGCCAAGGTCCTAGATTGAGGGAAGAAAGCATGGACTCTCCTCCTTTCAGTCCCCATCTGTCTGCCATTAAACGGGAATGCTTGTAGTCAGGCTCCAAAGGATCTGAATCTTGGCTCACCACCTAGAAATCAGATGACCCAGGGAAGGTTTACTTTTTTGAACCTCAGTTTCTCATTTAGAACACGCAAGTGACAAATCAAGGGATTTTCTTTATCTTATTCCTTATCCCAGTCTTTGTAGCTCAGAGATTGCACAGGGCAGCAAAAACTCTCATAACTAAAAACCACCTCTCTAAGGAAGTCTCCGTGCAAACATCCTTGACGGTCTAACAGAAGCCTGTATCCTGCACATCATGGCCTTGCAGTTCAGCCTCTGTCTCTCCATCAGGGACATCATCCAACAGTAGAGTATGGACCATTTGCAAAAAGAAAAGGCAGAGCTTACAAAGGATGCAGGATTTTGTGAAGTTGATGGATATGATGATGAAGAGCTGTTCTAAATACAGCAAAACCGTTAACAAGCGACAAGCTTACTAGAACAATTAAAGACAGATCAAATGATATTTCAAAGGGTGAAAAACACCATACAATCCTTCCCCCCAAATGTTGAGAGAATAAAATGTGAAGTCATGTTGTATTATCATCAAGTTTTGGCAAAGAAAATATAACCTCAAATTAACACTCAACTGAGTCTTTGTGCATTGTAAAAATTAGAGCATAGTTGCAATTATAATTTAAATTTTGTGACCTGAGATACAATAAACACATTTTTGTATTTTAATTATATTTTTGTGATCACATACTAATGAGAAATTTTCTTCACTGTTTAGTATGAAGTTTAGTACCCATTTTCAGCAGATACCCTTTAAGTAGATATTCACTGATTACTATTAATTGTGGAATTAGGGACCCTCTAAACCTACCTTATGGGATGGTCATGTAAATAAAAAGAGAACCATATACATAAACTGCTATGAATCCAGGCAAATAGCAGGCATTCAGATGCAAGCTTTTCACCTCTTTCCCTATAGTCTTCTGTTCATAGGGTCAAAAAAGTGGCTTTACTGGAATATAGAAAAAATAATTTTGTGTTTAAAAACCTTCCTTGTCCTTGAAATTAAGCAAGAATATCATAATCACAAAAAATCACAGAAATCGATATCTATATCTTGATCTATCTATATTCTGTCCCTATGAAACTCTGGATAAGTTTCCAACTCATTGGAAAAGACCCTGATGCTGAGAAAGATTGAAGGTGGGAGAAGGGACGACAGAGGATGAGATGGTTGGATGGCATCACCAACTCAATGGACATGAGTTTGAGTAAGCTCCGGGAGTCGGTGATGGACAGGGAGGCCTGGTGTGCTGCAGTCCATAGGGTCGCAAAGAGTCGGACACAACTGAGCAACTGAACTGAACTGATCAACCTCTGGATCCACAGATGTGTGCAAACTGTGTCCCTCAGGCCAAATCTAGGCAGCTGCCATTTTTATAAATAAATTTTTATACCATAGCCACACTCCTTTGTTTATATATGGTCCGTGGCTGTTTTTGTGAGGCAATAGGAGAGCTGAGTAACTGCAGCTGAGTCTATCTGGCCCAAAGGCCTAAAATATTTACTATTTGACTTTTAAAGAAAAAGTTTCCCAACTTTTGATTTAAAGTAAGAGCCCAGGGCAATGGAACTCAGTTGGTACCACCTGAAGATGTCTGACGTGTCTCATGCAGTGCAGAAAAAAATATTTAAAACTTAAAAGTAAGGGACTCCATCTCATTGTTGTTGAGATAGATATCACAGTATTTAATAAAGGGATAAAATAGGGTCATTTGTGGAAGAAAAGAAGTAAAAGTTTAGGGAAAAGAAGACAAATATGATTTAAAAAATAAGAACCGGAGTTACAGCTTAAATTTCATTAGTTTCATGGTGAATCTGTCTCTGGAAACATCTATTGAAGTTTCTTGGTATGTTACCAGGCATTTCTTCTTGCGTGTCTTGTCTGCCCACTAATGGCTTTTTTAAATATAATTTTTTTTATTTATTTATGTTTGGCTGTGCCGGGTCCTCTTTGCTTTGCAGGCTGTTCTCTGGTTGTGGCGAGCGGAGGCTCCTCTGTGGCTGTGGTGCACGGGCTTCCCACTGCAGTGGCTTCCCTTGCGGCAGAGCATGGGGTCTAGGGTGCGCGGGCTTCCCACTGCGGCGGCTTCCCTTGCGGCAGAGCACCAGGTCTAGGGTACACGGGCTTCAGTAGCTGTGGCTCCAGGCTTAGTTGCTCTGTGGGATGTGGGATCTTCCCTGACTAGAGACAACCCATGTCTCCTGCCCTGGCAGGCGGATTCTTTACCACTGAGCCACTGGGAAGCCCTTGGCATGACATTACAGGGTTAAGAAAAACAAAGGCATAATTAAAAATTCATAAACCTCAACTAAAAGTCCAGTCAGCTTTGTGAACAAAATCTTCCTTGTTTCACACCCGGGGTGGTATTTTTAAGGTCTAAATCCATCCTTCCATAGACCCCTGCATGGGCACTGAAATGATGCTAAACCTTAAGAGGATGCTTAATTTTATCAAACCCCTGCAAAGCACCGACTATGCTGTGAGATTGTGATTTATAATGAGAAATATGTATGTGGTCATATCCCAGTTTCTGGTATGGAGTTCATAAAACCCTTGGAACTTCCTTAGTGGGGAGCACAATCAGGGTGTCTTTTGTGACGTCAGCAAGGTGCCTGTTGGGAAGCGCCTCCGGATGGGAGCTGTTGCCAGGAGAAGAAATCAAGTGATTAGAGGGTGGGAACTACGGGTCCCAATTCCCCGACTTCTGGGGAGGGCAGAGGGCCTGGAGCTTGAGCTCCATCACCAATGGCCACTGATTTAATCACTCATGTCTATGTAGTGAAGATTCCATAAAAACGCAAGAGCACTGGGTTGAAAGAGCTTCAGGGTTGGAACACATGGAGATGTGGAGAGAGTAGTTCCTGGAGGCCCATGGAAGCTCCACAGCCTTACCCTGTACATGTATGTATATATGTGTTATTCACTCAGTTGAGTCTGCCTCTTTGCGATCCAATGGTCAGTAGCTTACGAGGCTCCTCTGTCCATGGAATTCTCCAGGCAAGAATACTGGAATGGGTTGCCATTCCCTCCCTCAGGAGATCTTCCCTACCCAGGGATCCAACCTGGGTCTCTCACATGGTTCTTTATCATTGGAGCCACCAGGGAAGCCCTTACCCCACACATTGCCCTATGCATCTCTTCCATGGTCCGTGCCTGACTTAAATCCTTTTATAATAAACAGATGATCTTAAAATAAGTCACATGTTTCTCTGAGTTCTGTGAGTCACTCTAGTCATTGAATCAAACACAAGGAGCAGGTTGTGGGAATCTCCAGTTTATAACCTGTCGGCCAGAAGCACAGGTGGCCACCTAACTTGCCACTGGCATCTGAAGTGGGGCTGAGGGGTGGGGGGCAGTCTTATCAGGATGAGCCCTTAACTTGTGAAATCTGATTTCTCTCCAGGTAGACAGTGTCAGAACTGAGTTAAATTATAGGACATTCGGTTGATGTCAGATAATTATTTGGTGTGGGGAAACTGTCCCCCATCAGAGAACAAGTCGGACTTGGGAGTGCAGAACTCTTACATGACCATTTTGGAAGCACCTACTGTCTACAATGAGTTTCCCAGGTAGTTCAATGGCAAAGAACCCACTGCCAATGCAAGAGACTCAGGTTCGATCCCTGGATCAGGAAGATGCCCTGGAGAAGGAAATGGCAACCTGCCTGGGGAATTCTTGTCTGGGAAATTCCATGGATGGAGGAGCCTGGCGGGCTACAGTCCATGGGGTTGCAAAGAGTTGGAGACGACTTATTGACTAAACGACAACTGTGTACAAAGCCCTGATCTACAGGTTGTGTGCAGCAGGGCAAAGAGCATGCATTTCAGAATCAAACACAGTATTTCATCCCCAGCCGCTCCTCTTCATGTGTTTATGGCCCAGGCTGTGCTGTGCTTAGTCGCTCAGTCTTGTCTGACTCTTTGCGACCCCATGGACTATAGACCGCCAGGCTCCTCTGTCTATGGGAGTCTCCAGGCAAGAACACTGGAGTGGATTGCCATGCCCTCTTCATGGCCCAGGCAGAGCTGTTTATCTTAACTTCTGTTCTTGTGCATCAGTAACACCAAAGTCCACCTTGCGAGGCTATAGCGGAGAGTCCGCGTGGCCCATGGTAATGTTGCCAAGACTGCTGGGATCAGACACAGCATCTGCTTCCAGGAAGGCCAGAGCAGGAGCTATCTAGAATCGCCATGTTCATAGATGTCACGAGGTGGAGGGTGAGCTCTCTCTCATCCAGAGGCATGGGAAGGGCCAGCAAAGGCTCCTCAGCTGTCCCTCCCTATGCCTGCGGGAGGGGCCCCATGGTGCAGGAGGTGGAAGGTGAGAAGGTGAGGGGACAAGGGCAGACAGGCTCCACAGTTTCCCTCCACCCCTCCCTCCTTCCAGGAGGAGAGGGCATGTCTTCACAGGCTCACAGTAGATGGCAGCATTTTCTGCCAGACCCTCCTCACCCTCTTTCGTCTGGCCATAAGGAATCCTGGTAAGGACTTGGCTGGGGCTTGAATCCAGAGCCTAGCATCTAAGCCCGTGCTCTGGGGCATTCCTTTCCTTCCCCTCCAAGTCACCCCTGTTCCCGTGGTCTTCCAGCCTCCGCTGCTGCTGTCAACCTTTGTGTCTGCATTTCTCCCTGCAGGTCCAACACATTCCATCCCCTCACGGATTCTTGGTCACTGTGTGTGCCTGCCGTCAGACACCTTCACCTGTGCAGCTCTGGTCTTCCTGGCTTTTAAGACCCATTTCATAGAAGACATTCTAGAGCACACAATGGAAACCAAAATAAAAGAATCACCATATTCAATTCTAAGCCTAATAAATCAGCTGTTTTCATTTTCTCCTGTCCCTTTTGCAGCCCAAGGACATAGGCATACACAATTTTCAATATTCGCTTTGTCTCAACAGTATAGTCTGCATTTTTAGCTTATTAAAGTATAAATATTCTTCCACTTGGCTATAAAATATTCAAACAATCATGTTTAATGGAAGAGGCACTTTCTATGACATCAGTGCACTGAAATATATACAACCATCCTCTTATTGCTGGATATTCAGATTTAGGGTGCTACCAATTCTGTGTTATTTTAAGTTATACGATGGCATATGTTTTTATGCATAAAGCTTTTCCTTCTTTAGGATCAATTCCTCATAATAATCTCTAGACTATCTGGGCTTCAAATATCTGAATTGATTCTTGAAATATTCTGCTACTTTTCTGAAGGGTTGCTCACTTTGTCCCCAGGAACACACAGCATCCATTGTTACCCAATTTTGCCAGCATTGGCTATTAATTACAGTTTGTTGGTTGACTTGCTAATTTGATAGGTATAAAGTGGCACCTGAAATTTGCATTTGAAAGGGGGATAAAGGCTTGTACAGGTGGCACCAGTGGTCAAGAATTCAGCTACCAAACCGGAGACTTCATGGACTCAGGTTCGATCCCTGGCTCGGGAAGATCCCCTAGAGAAGGAAATGGCAACCCACTCCAGTATTCTTGCCTGGAGAATCCCACGGACCAAGGAGCGGTGGGCTACGGTCCAGTGTCACAGAGTTGGGCATGACTGAAGAGACTTAGCATGCAGCACCTGAGGATTAAGTTACTTCTTGTGAGACCTCCCGCTGGAGGTTCTAGGAGAAAATGGAGCAAGTCTTCCCAGCAGCTGTGAAATCATCCCAAGGAGGCATTCGCCTTTCCCACCTACAAGGGCTTTCCTGGTGGCTCAGCTGGTAAAGAATCTGCCTGCGATGCAGGAGACCTGGGTTCAATCCCTGGGTCAGGAAGATCCCTTGGAGAAGAGAATGGCAACCCGCTCAAGTGTTCTTATCTGGGAAATCCCATGGACAGAGGAGCCTGGCGGGCTACAGTCTATGGGGTGCAAAAACGTTGTGTGACTAACGCTTTCACTTTCACCTTCCTCACCTAGATGGTGGCCAAGCCAACCTTTCAACCGCCTTCAGGCTAAAGATAGTGGGAAGAATGCCAGCGTGTCACTGGCATATTACTTACTTTTCTAACCATGCCCTGGAAACCTTTCTTATTTAGAGATAAAAATCAGTCCTCTCAAACCCAAACCAAAAGGTGTAAACAACTTATATTTTCTTATTCCATTAGCACCTTCCTACAAATGGCTCCAGTGTTTGAGACCCAAACACTGAGACACAAAGCAAGACCCGGGCCCCTGCTGTTTCCCCCCCAAGCATGCCACAAGCCCTGATTATTCTAGACATTTTTTCCTCTCTCTTTTTGAAAATCTCGTTAGAATGGAAACATTTAGTGGCTTCAAGTTTCCAAAAGGGGAGAGATTAAAAAAGAGAGACAGAGAGAGTGCCCATGCAGGCGTTAGCATGGGGAGACGCATCTGTTTGCCCAGCTGCGCTTGTAGAAACAACAGCCATCACGGCTGATTGTTTGAGCAATTTCCTTCCTTCCCTGGGCTTCATGTTCATCCTTAAATGCTCCTGGATTTTGTATTCACTCACTCGGTCCTTCTTCCAATACACGTTTACTGAGCAATTCCTCTGTACTGAGTCTCATGTCAAGGTACAGAGGTGGCCCAAGAATCAGGTCTGCCCCCCAGATGCTTAAAGCATCATCAGGGAACTAATTATTCTAGTGGACCGTGCTGGGCACTGAGGTGGCCAAGTGCATGCACCACTCCGTAGCGACTGAGGGCAGTCAAGGGCACCCTAATAAGTTTTCAGGGGCTTCAGCTTATTAGCTGCAAATTTTACACTCAACAGCATCCTGGGGCTTTGAGACCACCTTCCTCTCACCTATTTCTAAGGTCAGTCATTGCAGGGAAAGATGCAAGACCATTCACTAGCCTTGAGTGTTAGGAGTAACCTCAAGCTTGGGCTCACTGTCTCTAGTGTTCCCAACTTCTAGAGCCAGCATCAAGCTTTGCAAGTTAAGGCATAACATTTATCTGGGGGGGAAGGCTGAGAAAGGGAGACACACATTGCATGTATTTGGATGTGTAAGAGAAGAAAAACTAAGGTAGGAAATCTCATTTTAAGAACTTTTGCACATTTATTATAAAATCATAGATCAAATGACAAACCTAGACGGACAATTAAAAGACAGAGACAACACTTTGCTGACAAAAGTCCGCATAGTCAAAGCTATGGTTTTTCCTGTGGTCATGTATGGATGTGAGAGTTGGACCATAAAGAAGACTGAGCATTGAAGAATTGATACTTTTGTACTGTGGCGCTGAAGAAGACTCTTGAGAGTCCCTTGGACTGCAAGGAGATCCAACCAGTCAATCCTAAAGGAAATCAACCCTGAATATTCATTGGAAGGACTGATGCTGAAGCTAAAGCTCCAATACTTTGGCCACCTGATGTGAAGAACTGACTCACTGGAAATGATCCTGATGCTGGGAAAGATTGATGGCTGGAGGAGAAGGGGGTGACAGAGGATGAGGTGGTTGGATGGCATTACCGACTCAATGGACATGAGTTTGAGCAAACGTTGGAGATCATGATGGACAGGGAAGCCTGGCATGCTACAGTCCGTGGGGTTGCAAAGAATTGGACATGACTAAGCGACTGAACAACAACAGATCATCTATCCGTGCTTGTGTAATTGACCTCAGACATAAGTACAGGCTTTACATTTGTCTTTGTTCAATGTCATCTTCTGAGACTCAGCCTGTATCTCAAGCTGCTGTGATCATCTTGGAAACTGAGTTCCACTGCTGGAGCATTAACTATCCCTTCCAGCTTTGCCATCTGAATGCCTGATAGTCCTACCCGTGGCACATGGACCTCACTGATGGAGGAGCCACTCTTCCTTCCACAACTTCCTCCACCCCCCCTACTCCACCCCTCTCTGGGGGACAGTAAGGAATTCTGGCTTAGGGTTCCCACTCCCCTATCCCCGGGAGCCCATATCCTGGGGAAAGCATGCCAATTTGGCCTTTTCATCTTTCCGTATCTGAGAACAGCTGCTGCTATCATGCCAACATCAGGACTCAAAGACCCAAACCCACAACTGGTACACTCAACTCCTGCCAGGCATATGTCATCCCTTCCAACCCTGAGATGCTGGCAAAGCTCATCCCTGGTGTGTCCCTTTCTTATGCACAGGCCACTGACTCAGAGGACGTGGAGAGAGAGATGGTGTCCTTCGTGGGCTGGCCTCCTTGGTAGGCCATTGAGAGTTCTGGTTTCCAAAACCATCCTGGCCACAGTAACAAGGACCCCAGATGCATTTATCAAGGTCCCCGTGACCTCACAGGGCTCTGATGGGGACTGAGCAATCAATGCTGCTGGAGTCCGAGCTATGGGATGACGTGGGAAATATGTCATGTGTGACACTTCAAATGGGATTCTTTTCTCTCTCTCTCTTTAAAGATGAGGATACCAAGTTTTTTCCTTGAAACGAGGACAAGGAAAAAAAACGCACAGAGAGAAGGAAAGAGATGCAGAATGATTCAGAACCAAGGTACCTTGCTAATGCATTGGAAGATTGTGGAGTTGTCCTCACTAAAGATAAAGCAAGGTATGGAGGGAAGCGGTGGTGAAAAGACCTCACTCTGGAGTCAAGAGCTTGGGTTCCAGTCCTGGCTCTACCCCAACCACTTGGGTGACCTAGGGCAAGTCACATTTCCTGAGTGACAACATGGTCCTAGAAACTGAAGAATTTCTGCGGATCCTTTCCTATTCTAATACTAAGACACAGACCATCATTTAAGCAATAGATGTGCCCCTGAAGGGCTTTCCAAGTGGCTCAGTGGTAAAGAATCTGCCAATACAGGAGACATAAGAGACCTGGGCTTGATCCTTGGGTCAGGAAGAGTCCCTGGAGGAAGGCATGGCAACCTACTCCAGTATTCTTGCCTGGAGAATCTCATGGACAGAGGAGCCTGGTGGGTTACAGTCCATAGGTTTGCAAAGAGTTGGACATGACTGAAGCAACTTACCACTCATGTGCTCCTAAAAATATGTGGTAGACTTTTGTGCCCCTCAATTGAAGTAGACTTTAAATAAGCCAGGCCAATATCTCTATTTTTCTCTCTCCTCCTTCACTCCCTCCCTCCTTCTCATCTTTTCTTCCTTTAGGAGTAGAATTCTTTAAAAACAAGTCTTCAAAATTACAATGAGGTATCATTTCACATTGGTCAGAATGGCTGCCCTCAAAATGTCTACAAAGAAGAAATGCTGGAGAGGGTGTGGAGAAAACAGAACCTTCCTACACTACTGGTGGGCATGCAAATTGGTACAGTCACTATGGAGAACAGTGTGGTTGTTCCTTAAAGAATGAAAAATGGAGCTGCCACATGATCCCACTCCTGGACACGTATCCAGAGAAGACGAAAACTCTAATTCGAAAAGACACGTGCAACCCAATGTTCACAGCAGCACTACTTACAATAGCCAAGACACGGAAGCAACCAAAGTGTCCATGAATAAATGATGGACAAAGAAGGCGTGGTATATGCACAAAATGGAATATGACTCAGCCATAAAAAGAATGAAATAATGCCACTTGCAGCAACGTGAATGTTCCTAGAGATTATCAGACTAAGTGAAGTACGTCAAAGAAAGACAAATATCATATGTGGTGTCATTTATAGGTAGAATCTAGATAATAATACAAATTAATTTATTGACAAAAGAGAAACAGACTCACAGACATAGAAGCAAACATGTGGTTACCAAAGGAGAAAGGTGAGGAGGGATAAATTCAGAATTTGGGATTAACAGATACACACTGCTGTATATAAAATAGATAAGCAACAAGGTTTTACTATAAGCAAGGGAACTATATTCAGTATTTTGTAATAGCCTATAATGGAAAAGAATCTGAAAATATATGTGTGTATATATATTACTTATGTACTATATATACACATAAATATACAGAACTGAATCATCTTGCTACACAAATGAAACTAACACAATATAGTAAATCAACTTTATGTGTGTGTGTGTGTGTGTGTGTTAGTCACTCAGTCATGTCCAACCCGTTGGGACCACATGGACTGTAGCCCATCAGGCTCTTCTGTCCATGGAATTCTCTAGGCAAGAACTTGCCTGGAGGGTTACCATTCCCTTCTCCAGGGGAATCTTCCCAACCTAGGGATCGAACCCGGGTCTCCTGCACTGTGGGCATATTCTTTATCATCTGAGCTACCTGGGAAACCCTAGGCTATACTTAAAAAAAAAAAAAAAAAAAACTCATGCAGAAGTCAAATACCTAACTGCAAAAACAAGAGTGGCTTTATGGGGAGGGATGTCTGCCCAGCCTTGGCAGTATCCCCTCCCCTCCCCCTGTACACATGTGATTGACACCATTTGTGATGCACTGAATTAAACTATCACCTTACTGGAAAGAGTCCTTGTTTTGATGAATGCTATACCTGGGAAAGCAAAAATGACTCAGCCACATGTGGGCTACCAAAGCACTTTCCTGTTATTACCTCATCCCTCTTCCCTACAAATCTGCCAGGATGGGTGATTTACCCCATGCCACAGGAGAGAAGACTGAGCTGAGATGGACGAGAGGTGGAACGTGTCATTCTTGGTCATCTCCCTGTACCCTGATGCAAAGAGCTGACTTATTTGAAAAGACCCTGATGCTGGGAAAGATTGAGGGCAGGAGGAGAAGGGGACTACAGAGGATGAGATGGTTGGATGGTATCACCGACTCAATGGACATGAGTTTGGGTAAACTCTGGGAGTTGGTGATGGACAGGGAGGCCTGGTGTATTGCAGTCCATGGGGTCGCAAAGAGACAGACACGACTGAGGGAATGGAACTGAACTGTACCCCCAAACACCTGGGGGTGGTACCTGGGGCACAGCTGGTCTTATGGGAACAGTTCTCTTTTTTAAATAATTTATTTTATTCATCATTTACTTTTGGCTGTGCTGGGTCTTCGCTGCTTCGCGAGCTTTCTCTAGTTGTGGGAGCAGGGGCTACCCTTCATTTGTGGTGCGCGGGCTTCTCTTGTTCCAGAGTGCTGGCTCTAAGTGTGCAGGCTTCAGCAGCTGTGACTCCAGGGCTCAGTAGTTGCAGTTCCCGGGCTCTCGTGCACAGGCTCAGTCCTTGTGGCACATGGGCTTAGTTGCTCTGTGGAATGCGGAATCTTCCCCCATCAGTGATTGAATCTCGAACTGGTGTGTCCTGCATTGGTGGGCAAATTTTTTTTACCACTGAGCCAGCAAGGAAGCCTGGCAGGTGAATTTTTAATCAGTGGGCCACCAGGGAATTCCCTCTGGGAAAAGTTGTTGAATGAATGGGCGTATGACTTGCTGACCTTCATCAATGAATCCCTGCCAAAATCAGGGCTCCAAGCCCTTTTGACCTCTTTTGGTTCACAGGCACTGAGGTCCCTTTCTTGGAAACATATGATCAATTGCAAACATCACCCTGTGAATTAAAATTTTTGGTTGGACATGCTTATCTCCCCCACATTTCCCGAACAACAGCAATAATATCCAAGGATTGTCCATGATTCATAAATGAGGGAAATAAATCTGTAGTCTGCCTTCTTCTCTTTATAGGAAAGAGAAACCAAGACAGGAATGCTAAAGCTTGGGCAGTTCTGTTTTGCCCTAAAAGATTGTAGCAGACATTGTCCATACCCAGATCCTCTAACCACGGGCCTCCTACTCCTTCTCAGTTTTCTGCATCCAACAAGTCTTATCTGCTATTTGTCTTGGAGGAAGTTGCCCATGGGCTGCTGGAAATGCTTTACCTGTGGCCAGAAGCAGAAGGCAGAATGTAGTGGCCAGGTGGGTGGAGTGGGCTTTAGCCAATGACTGATGGGTCTTGGGTCAGGACAATGTTGAGCTGTAACTCACATCCCTGGGCTCACTGTGGAATCAGGTGGAGGCTGCCCTCCTTGGACTTTGCTGAAATCACCTATTCGCTTGTATTCTACAGCTTAGTCAGGTTCTAGAGAACCCAGTGTGAGACAAAGGGGAGGCTTGTAAAAGGGGGTCCATGATTCTCAGTAAACGTGAGTCTGAAGATATGCAAAAAAGTATACATAGCCACATTTCTCCACATAATAAACTCCTTACATGATCCATGGAGAGAAGTAGCATTTCAAGAAAGAGTTGTCAGATAGAGAAGGGAGAGATGGGAAGCTTTAAGGGGAAGAGGGCCAGAGGGCCGAATCCCATGAAAATGTAGAACAATGACAACAACAACATCAGCAATAACAAAACACAACTCGGATACAGCCCAGAAGCTTGGAGGGGGTCTGCTATGTGTACAACTGCCTCATGTGCATAGTATTCAGAAGGACATCCAGGGAAAGGGGCTGTGTTCCAGGTCGCTGAGACGCTACACGTGTCAATGAAGAAGTACTGAGCCCTTCACGGAATGCTATCTGTGCACATTTTTAGGCTTCCCGGGTGGTGCTAGTGGTAAAAGAACGTGCCTACCAATGCGGGAGATGTGGCTTCTATCTCTGGGTCAGGAAGATCCCCCGGAGGAGGCTGTGGCAACCCACTCCAGTATTCTTGCCTGGAGAATCCCATGGACAGAGGCGCCTGGCGGGCTGCAGTCCATAGGGCTATACAGAATTGGACACGACTGCAGTGACTTAGCGCACATGCACACATGCAGATTTCTAAGCCAGAGGACCACAGGCCAACATACACACAGCTCAGCACTTAATAAGACTGGGTGAAGGGAAGCAGGCTCCCACCTGGGTGCGAGAGTGTTAGAATCAGTTCCACTTGGATCCCAAAGGACAGGGAACTTCAGTTGACGTCCAGGTTTCACACACTGTTGATTGCATAGACCTCAGTGAAAGGGATAAGTACACAAATAGCTCCTAACACAAACAGAAGCAGGTGGAAAACGCCTCCAATGGGGTGCAAGCAGAGTGCTTTTGGAGCTTCAGCAGAGAGAGGGCACACCCATCACCTGGTTATTTGCATCTTATGAACCACTTAGTAGTTCCCGGTTCTCCCAGACAGCACGGAGAGGGAAGAGGAGCTGTCACTCCAGAGCTTGCACATGTGGAACGAGTAAGAAACAGGGAGCATTTGGCCCACTTCATGAGATTCCTGAGAGCCGATGGTCAAATTCTCAGTAATTTTTCAAGCCATGGTTAACTCCACTGTTATTAAAAACTATACACGCTTACAGTGAAATAAACTGTACTGCTGCTGCTGCTGCTAAGTCGCTTCAGTCGTGTCCGACTCTGTGCGACCCCATGGACGGCAGCCCACCAGGCTCCCCCGTCCCTGGGATTCTCCAGGCAAGAACACTGGAGTGGGTTGCCATTTCCTTCTCCAATGCACGAAAGTGAAAAGTGAAAGTGAAGTCGCTCAGTCCTGTCCGACTCTTAGCGACCCCATGGACTGTGGCCCACCAGGCTCCTCTATCCATGGGATTTTCCAGGCAGGAGTGCTGGAGTGGGGTGCCATTGCCTTCTCCCATAAACTGTACTAAAAAGGTAATAAATGCTCAAAACTCATCACTAGCAAATTATTTTATATTTCACTCACCATCTATGCCCTTGAGGTTATTTACATCTTTTTTTTTCTGTCTGGTAGAACTAGTCCATACGGGTGCCCACCCCTTCTCTGTGTTCAGTGATGTCATGCTGGTAGTCTGAAATGTATCAGAGCAGGATTATTTCCACCACAGAAACCAGCAAACGCTGCAAAATGGGGCCCCTGCTTGGGGTTGCTTGTTAAACATTCAGCAGCATACCACTGGAGAGGAATCCTGAGAGTGTTCAGACAGGGTGAAGAAGAAATAAACCTAATGATTTCGTTCATTCATCTAACGCTGCTTATTGATCACCTACTATGTGCAACATACACGTAATGACAATTTCTTCATGGTTGGCTGTAACGGTGAGCTCAGTCAAAGCTGACTGACTGAGCGATTTGGGGGCAAAGGTCCAAGTAAAAACACTGAAAGTTCCAAGTATTGAGCATCTTCCATTTAAGTGCATTTTGATGATTTCCAGATCATGTGCGGTGGAGGCTCCAACTCACAGCTAACAAGGAGATGGCAAGGAGAGGTCTGGCCAGACCTGCTTCAATAAATAGATAAGGATCATTTAAAAGCAGCCCATTAAATGTTTGCATGCAAATGGACCTGCCAGTCTCCTTGAAAAACAGCTTGTTCTCCTAAGGAGGTTAAATATTTTCAGTCTAGTTTGTGTTATTAATTTGCCTAGCCAAGTGTGTGGTTGTGGGTGCATTTTCAATAGAGGATGCAAAGACCTTGCTAAATGAATCTTATCCCTGAAACCTACATGAGGGAGGTTTTGTGAATGCCATCAAAATGACCACAGACTTTTGCCTACTTCCTGTAGAGAATAAATCTCTGTCCCATTCAGATAGCCCTGGTGTAATCTACAGGATGGGGAAGGAAACAGAAAAATGAATAAACTCCAGGCACGCTGCCTGCCTAGTGCCCAGGATAGTGTCTAGCACAGGTGTAAACCCCAGGTGAGGCATACACTAGAAAGACGAACAGACCTAGTTGTGTTGCATTTGTAGCATCTATAATAGCACCTGGTACATGGCGAACATCCAGTAAATTTTTGTTAAATGAATGCATGCTCCCATGCCACAATTGTAACCACAGTTTTTATAAAATGGGTCCTCTAATAATAGACAGAAGACAATCATGGAAGAAAACGAGGGAGAAAGGGCTATTTATAAAAAGAGTTAGACTCCTTTCACATCCTATCTCATTTACTCCTTGTAAGGTTTTATTCTCCCCATTTTACAGATGAGAAAAACTAAGGTGAATCAGTGCACGCCCTTCCTTCCTCACAGGCAGGAAGCACAGAGGGAGGACAAAATCCAAATGTTTCCATTCAAAATCCATGCTTGTTCTATGTATTATGAAACGGAGACAATTTTCCTGGAAATAATTTTTTAAAAACATTTCCCTTGTCCTCAGAAAGTATGATGAATTTCCCTCACTGGAGAAGAGAGAAAACAGAAAACTCACACCAGAGACACAACAGTGGCCCAGCACCTCTTTCTCAACTCCTTTCTTCAGTCCTGGACCATGGAGGAATGGGTGTGTGTGTGTGTGTGATTATCGTTTTCCTTTATTTTCTTGACCATCAACTTTTGCTCCAGTAGTAAGCTGAGGGCTAAACTCTACTTTACAGCGTGTCTGTCCTACAAAACTCTCTGTGAAGGGAATATCATTGCCTCTATGATGTGGATGAGACAATTCAGAAACGGCCGATTTGCCTGAAGTCAACACCAGCAAATGGAACATCCGGGAAGCTAGCGCAGGCTCATCTGTCCCGGAAATGGTTTTCCACTAACGGCTTTCTCAGACTCTTGTGTGCATAGGAATTACTTGCTGCTGCTGCTAAGTCACTTCAGTTGTGTCCGACTCTGTGTGACCCCATAGACGGTAGCCCACCAAGGCTCCCCCGTCCCTGGGATTCTCCAGGCAAGAACACTGGAGTGGGTTGCCATTTCCTTCTCCAATGCATGAAAGTGAAGTCGCTCAGTCATGTCCAACCCTCAGCGACCCCATGGACTGCAGCCCACCAGGCTCCTCCGTCCATGGGATTTTCCAGGCAAGAGTACTGGAGTGGGGTGCCATTGCGAGGACCTTACTAACTATTTTGATCCCGCAGGTCTAGGGTGGGGCCTGACAAGCTCCCAGGTGATGCCAAAATCTCAGGCCGCATCTGATGAGAAGGTTCAGAGGGCAACTGTTCAATTACCAACTTATCCTGTTGGGTTGTTTTTGTTTTTTTTTTTTACATTTCAAGTTGCTCAGTCAAGTCTGACTCTCTGTGACCCCATGGACTATACAGTCCATGGAATTCTCCAGGCCAGAATAATGGAGAGGGTAATCTTTCCCTTCTCCAGGGGATCTTCCCAGGTTAATCTCCAGGGGATCTTCCCAACCCAGGGACTGAACCCAGGTCTCCTGCATTGCAGGCGGATTCTTTACCAGCTGAGCCACAAGGGAAGCCCTATCCTGTTGTTCTGGGTTGCTTCTCAGTCCTTCCTTTCATCTTGGTGACGTTTTGGTTCATCAGCCACACTGGGGACCTGACAGGGCTGGGGGGTGGGCAGCAGTCTGTTCCCCGGGAGCCTGGGTGGCTTCCTCCGCTTACATCCATTCCATCTCTGGGCAATAGCGCTGTTTACACTGGAGCTACATTACTTCCCATCTCTTCCCTCTTTGCCTATACACGACAACTACCTCATATAAATGGTCCCTGAGCCTGCAGTCTTGGCGCCCTGAAACTGTTTTCCATAAAATAATCATAGTAAGCTACGTAAATGGAAATCTGATGACATCATTCTGGTTCTTGGATTCCTTTGAGAAAGGGAAAGACACTAACTCCCTGCCCTGGCCTAAATTCTCTTAAACCAGAGCATTTTACTTTTTATCTGCTTATGGATACTGTGGCTCAACACAAAATGTAATTAAAAACAGAATGAAGGATTTTGCTGCTAAAGAAAAGCAAGAATCTCCCTGACTGATCCAATGTATTTCTTGCATTTTACAGATGAAGAGAGCCAGTCCCAGAGAGGTCCAGCCCTTTGCCTGAAGTCTCCCAGGAGGATACCTGGGGTTCTGGCCCAAGAATCAAGACCCTGTTGGTGTTTTCTTTGGTTTTCTGGTTCTTTCCATTGTACCACACTCCCCCTCACAAATACATTTCTGTTTTTCACCAGATACTGCTTTTCTAAGATCCACTTGATGAGCTCGTTTATTGACTGAGAGCAAAACACTCAGGTCTGCAATGCCTTCTCCAAACCTGCCCCCTGCCATTCAAGGCCTAAGGAAAAGCAGAAAGATGGGCAGACCCTGAATTTATTTTCGTAAGCAGGCCTGTGCAGCCTAGACTGACTGCTTGGTCATGAGATCCAAGGTCTGGGGACAGTTAGGGATAAATAAGCAACAATGACCAGAGCCACCACCTCCTTCCCAAAACTGAAGGAAGGAATCTTCAAGGCATTCATAAAATACCATGGCTAAGGTAAGCTGACTCTCGGGACATGACAAAGTGAACACAGAAGCAGACTGAAATAAGTACTCTGGGACCTGAGCTGATGGACTTTTCTTCCTAAAGTATTACTCTTTTAAAAAACATCAAGGATATTTTATGATGAAGGAAATTCCTCCTCTGGTCAAAAAGTCCACCCCAAAAAGCCCTTGATGACCAAATCCATACAAGCAAACAATGCTCCCTAAAATTAGTTAATTTCTACAAGATACCATATTCATAGCAAGTTAATAAATATTCCTCGTGGGAACTTCCCTGATGGTCCAGTGGCTAAGACTCTGTGCTCCCAAAGCAGGGGGCCTGGGTTCGATTCCTGCTCAGGGAACTAGATCCCACATGCCGCACGCAACTAAAAGGATCACAAAGATCCCACGTGCCACAACTAAGACCCTGCACAGCCAAATAAATAAACAAAAAATAAATATTAAAAAACCCCAAATATTCCTTGGGTGAATAAGCATGTGATGAAGCCTACTGTTTGCAGGGGAAATAAATACTTGGTATATCACTGCTTGTGAGTTGAAAGGTCTTGTTAGACTCAAAGATGGGAGAGGTCAGGGTGGGCTAAGAACAAGGGAAGGTACTCTGAGTGGGCTTTGGGTTGGAGGGGGAGAGAGCATTCAGGAGCACTCCGAGAGAAGCAAAGTCTGGAGGCGGGGAGATGTGTCTTGTTTCCTGGATATAGTAGAGGAGAAAGCCAAGTGCTGAGGTAGGAGGCAGATTCCACCCCCTGCGCAGCCCCCACCCCCCCCACCCCCACCCCCCCATATACCCCCAACCCTTACTCTACCCTCCCCCCACCAACCTGCCTGCACCCAGGGTAAAACAATCGGGGATTCACTCCTCATGGATCGAAACTCCAACATGAGAATAGCAGAACAATTAAGGGAGGAAGCTGGGTCCTGCCCACACCACATATTTCTTTTCTTGAAGTCAGGAGACCTCCCCAACCACATATGCACAGAAAAGGCTCCTTGGAGTCATGTCAAGGGATGTTCCATACCTATAAGCCTTTTCAGTAAGATCCATCCTGGCTAAGAGATGCGTGCTCACACATGGGAGGATCCTGAGATATACTAAGTATGGACTGTGAAGCAGGCAAATCAGCATGATCGGCCAAAGGAAACCCGGAAGAAATGTCCCAGAAAAGTAATCCAAACTGCCACAAGGGCAAGACTCAGCAACTGTCTCTCCCCCTGGGTCCGCCTGTGTGTCTATCCACACATACACTATTCTTTTTTCCTCTTAAATAGTTCACTTGCTTTACTACTCTTTATCTTTGTGGAAATTCTTTTCTGCAAAGTCGAAGGCCAGGGCCCTTGTCACTGACCACTGGTCTACTGGCTAAGATCTGGTGCTCTCACTGCTGTGACCCAGCCCAGGCTCCGGCTGAGAACCCAAGCCCCGCTCCAAGCCATTCAAGCCAAGGCCACCAGAGATCAGAGTCACATGTAGAATGGCTTAACATCTGAACCAGGAACTCTGGTGCAGTCAGCCACAGGAAGGCTTCTCTACTGTGTGGAATGTACCTGTGGGTGGCATACGAGGGACCTTTCTGCAATGTCGGTTGAGTTATGTACTTAATGTGGATCTGAAAAGAACATAACTGCGCACATCAGGTGCATAACTTCACAGACACTACTGCTTCAGTTCAGTTCAGTTCAGTCGCTCAGTCATGTCGGACTCTTTGTGACCCCATGAATCACAGCACGCCAGGCCTCCCTGTCCATCACCAACTCCCAGAGTTCACTCAGACCCACGTCCATCAAGTCAGTGATGCCATCCAGCCATCTCATCCTCTGTCATCCCCTTCTCCTCCTGCCCCCAATCCCTCCCAGCATCAGAGTCTTTTCCAACGAGTCAACTCTTCGCATGACGTGGCCAAAGTACTGGAGTTTCAGCTTCAGCATCATTCCTTCCAAAGAAATCCGAGGTCTGATCTCCTTCAGCATGGACTGGTTGGATCTCCTTGCAGTCCAAGGGACTCTCAAGAGTCTTATCCAACACCACAGTTCAAAAGCATCAATTCTTCAGCACTCAGCCTTCTTCACAGTCCAACTCTCACACCCATACATGACCACAGGAAAAACCATAGCCTTGACTAGATGAGCCTTTGTTGGCAAAGTAATGTCTCTGCTTTTGAATATGCTATCTAGGTTGGTCATAACTTTCCTTCCAAGGAGTAAGGGTCTTTTAATTTCAGGCTGAAGTCACCATCTGCAGTGATTTTGGAGCCCAAAAGAATATGGGAGCAAGAACCAATGAGTTTACCTCAAGAGGAAAATATTAAATGAATACCAGCTTGGATGTGATAAAAGTCATGAACGTGAACAGGAGTGATTGGTAATTGACAAACACTTGGTGAAAGCCGCATATTGATATCAGTGATCATTGTTGGCTATCTCATCAAAGGGCATACTGTGTGTTATGGTGCTTTGTCGATCTCGTTTGTAAATTCACAAACATGAAAATCCACACATTCAACAAAACGCATTACATGAGATACTACAGACAATGGTGAGAAACTCACTTCTCAGACAGGAAGGAAGGGAAGGAGATAGTACTTTTAAGGACCTGCTGGCATCACCAACTCAATGGATGTGAGTTTGAGAATGTTAGGTAGTTAGAACAGGGAAAAGGAGTCCAGAATGGCGATGGCTAAGAGACAAGGGAAAAGCCCTCGAAAATAGAACAAAGGAAGGTCCGAAGACCTGAGTGAGGACCTCAGGTAGAACAAACAGCACTCCTGGCTGGCCCAATTTACATAGGGCAGGCCCAGGGGAGGAGAAAAACATATAAACAGAGGAGCCAAAGGGCCAGGGGTCTCTGTCTCTCTCCCCCGCATGCTCTCTCTCTCTGTCTCTTCGCATCTTTTGGGTCGGTATGCCCTCATGCCTGGAGGATGTATTTTCCTTTATTTTCTAAATAAAACTGATATGTCCAAGAACTATAACATGACTGTCCGAGAGCTGTGACAATCGAGGAGATCACACTCCCCTGACATCTATGGTGCCCTGGGCTTTTCCCTTGTCTCTTAGCCACCGCCATTCTGGACTCCTTTTTCCTGTTCTAACTACCTAACAAGTACACTCTGGGAGTTGGTGATGGTCAGGGAGGCCTGGCATGCTGCAGTCCGTGGGGTTGCAAAGAGTTGGACATGACTGAGCGACTGAACTGAACTGAAGAACCAAACAATGTGGGAGGCCTGGGGATTCAGATTTCAGAAACAAGACACTATTCATTTTCAAGGAGCCTACTGTCCAGCAGGGAGGCAGGTGACTCCGGACATGAACTGTAATCTCACATGAGAAGTACTTTCATGGAGACGTGTACAAAGTAGAAGAGTGTGTAGGAGCCCTTAGAGCAGGGGCAGCAGGAAGAGCTGGTGGGAGAGGAGTTCAGCACCTTGGCCAGATGTGCTATCTCTTCTGTTACTTACAATTAAGGTGTTGGAGGAATTTTAGTGTAGGAATCCCAAGATGCTGCAATCATTTAAAAAAAAAAAAAGCATAAATGCAAACTATTACCATTGTGTTTACAGTCATGGCTCGGTCTCAGTCATGTTCAACTCTTTGTGACCCCATGGACCATAGCCCGCCAGGCTCCTCTGTCCATGGGATTTCCCAGGCAAGAATACTGGAGTGGTAGCCATTCCCTTCTCCAGCGGATCTTCCCGACCCAGGGATCAAACCCTGGTCTCCTGCGTTTCAGGCAGATTCTTTACCTTCTGAACCACCAGCCCCCATTTACTGTAATGAATGACATCAAACTTTAGAATGCATGAAAATGACCTGCAGAACGTATTTTAAAATGCACATTTTGAGACTCCCCAGATAAGCTCTGATATTAGTATGTGTGGAATGTGACTGGGTTAATCTGAAATTTTAATAAAGCCTGGGAGATGTGGATGTAGTCGGTATATGCTTTGAGAGGCTAATTACAGAAGGCAGGAAACTTATTTACTTTTGTATTGAGCACAATGCCTGGCATACAGCAAGCCTTGAATACATGTTTGGTAAACGCACATACAAAATAAATTATTAAAATCTAATAACAATTCTGAGCTCCAGAATAATATTTCATTTTCTAAAAGATTTAACTTATAGACTCAAAATTTACACTTGTACCCTTCCAGAAAGTCATGGAGATGGCCTATAATTAAAATTCAGACACACAAATATAAACAGGATTAACCTCTTTTTAAAATTTAATTTGATGGATTGATTAGCCCAGGCTCAGGCTGGTGGCTGTTGGGCCTCCCTTCATGTGGTGGAGACTCTGAGAGTCTGGATGCCCTTGAACATGAGGCGACATCCTTCTGAAGAGCATTCTTCCTTGCTTGTCTCTAATTCTCACCTGCGCCCCGTCCACCAACTAATCGGTCTCAATTAATGGAGTCCGATGCACCAGTTTGTCAATCAGCAGGAACATACCGTACCCTCAAGAACCAAACTCAAGGCAAAACTTCTCATTTTGCCATTTTCTCTAGCTCTGAAAAGTGTTAAAATTAGATTCATTATGGCTAATTGATCCAAAGGGAACAGAACAATCCTTTCTCTAAGTAGCTGAAAAATGAGCCAGTCCCCAGTCCACGTGCCACTCAAATACCTTGACTTGGATACTTTTTTCTAAAAAACAAAAAACACCAAACTTTTAATTTTGTATTGGGGTATAGCTGATTAACAATGTTGTGATAGTTTCAGGTGGGACTGAAACCATACATATACATGTATTCAGTTCAGTTCAGTTCAGTCGCTCAGTCGTGTCTGACTCTTCGTGACCCCATGAATCCCAGCATGCCAGGCCTCCCTGTCCATCACCAACTCCCGGAGTTCACTCAGACCCACGTCCATCGAGTCAGTGATGCCATCCAGCCATCTCATCCTCTGTCGTCCCCTTCTCCTCCTGCCCCCAATCCCTCCCAGCATCAGAGTCTTTTCCAATGAGTCAACTCTTCGCATGAGGTGGCCAAAGTACTGGTGTTTCAGCTTCAGCATCATTCCCTCCAAAGAAATCCCAGAGCTGATCTCCTTCAGCATGGACTGGTTGGATCTCCTTGCAGTCCAAGGGACTCTCAAGAGTCTTCTCCAACACCACAGTTCAAAAGCATCAATTCTTCGGTGCTCAGCCTTCTTCACAGTCCAACTCTCACGCCCATACATGACCACAGGAAAAACCATAGCCTTGACTAGACGGACCTTTGTTGGCAAAGTAATGTCTCTGCTTTTGAATATGCTATCTAGGCTGGTCATAACTTTCCTTCCAAGGAGTAAGCGTCTTTTAATTTCATGGCTGCAGTCACCATCTGCAGTGATTTTGGGGCCCCAAAAAATAGTCTGACACTGTTTCCACTGTTTCCCATCTATTTCCCATGAAGTGATGGGACCAGATGCCATGATCTTTGTTTTCTGAATGTTGAACTTTAAGCCAACTTTTTCACTCTCCACTTTCACTTTCATCAAGAGGCTTTTTAGTTCCTCTTCACTTTCTGCCACAAGGGTGGTGTCATCTGCATATCTGAGGTTATTGATATTTCTCCGGGCAATCTTGATTCCAGCTTGTGTTTCTTCCAGTCCAGCATTTCTCATGTATTCAGTCTCCCCCAAATCCCCCTCCCATCCAGGTTGCCACATAACACTGAGTAGAGTTCCATGCGCTATACAAGAGGTCCTTGTTGGTTATCCATTTTAAATATAGCAGTGTGTACATGTCAATAACAAGTGGATGCAGATATTTTTGAGTTTTCAACAATGCTCTGTCTTAACTTTCCATTCTGCTTATAGTCACCTACTGTGCATAATGGTAATTCCATCAATTGGCTGCTGCTGCTGCTGCTAAGTCGCTTCAGTCATGTCCAGCTCTGTGCGACCCCATAGACAGCAGCCCAACAGGCTTCCCCGTCCCTGGGATTCTCCAGGCAAAAATACTGGAGTGGGTTGCCATTTCCTTCTTCAATGCGTGAAAGTGAAAAGTGAAAGTGAAGTCGCTCAGTCGTGTCCGTCTCTTAGCGACCCCATGGACTGCAGCCTACCAGGCTCCTCCATCCATGGCATTTTCCAGGCAAGAGTACTGGAGTGGGGTGCCATTGCCATCAACTGGCAGAATGAATGAATGAATGAAGGCCTGAAGGAATGGGCAGTTCTCATTATGGACTATCTTCAATATTTCCAGCATTATGCCAGGCACTAATATGATGATAAATAGAGTGGACATGGGTCCTCTCTGGGTTTACAATTGAAAAGAGGGGGCTGCATTAATAAAGTATTCATGCTAAAGTTAAGACAGAATAGATCCCCCAGTTTGTCCCATCTGCAAATCAGGAAGTGATGAGCCACAGCAGGGCTTGTTCTGTGTGAGCACCCAGGAGGAAAAAATAAATACGCTTTGTTGGTAGAAGTCACAGCCAGGAATATTGTGTCCAAATGAAAAGAACTTTTAAAATATCTTCACATCTCTAATAGGGATGGAATGAGATAAAGATAGAAGTAACTAGTGCTGTGTCCCTCTGTGAACTGGAGCCAGAATGGAAACATGCCAGAGGAAGTCAGGTGGTCAGTCTAGAAAGATCACTGGACTCATATTCTGGGAGCAAAAGGGAACTGGTGGCTGGGAAGGCAATGCAGAGCCTTAGGTGCTGCTAAAAACTCATCAGGAGCAAGTAGGATTGGATGCAATTTAGGATACAGAGAAGACAGGGAGGTGAATGCATGGGCTTCACATCGGAGACCTGGGATGCTACAGCAGATATTTACTCTGCTTACATGTGATGCCAACTGGTAGCAGTGGTGTCCTGGGGCCTCTTCACACTGCTTTGCAAGAGCCAATTATGTGCAGTCCTTCCCAACTCCCCTGGTGGCTTAGTGGTAAAGAAATGCAGGAGATTTGCATTTGATCCTTGGATTGGGAAGATCCTCTGGAGAAGAGAATGACTACCCATTCTTGCCTGAAGTATTCTTGCCTGGAGAATCCCATGGACAGAGGAGCCTAGCAGGCTATACTCCATGGGGTCGAAAAGAGCTGGACACGACTGAACAACTTTCACTTCACTTCTCAACTCTGATTTGATACTTTACATTGGTCGCCTGAACCTGGCCACAGTGGGAGTATCAACACCATCGAAAATGGCAAATGCTACAAAAAGTGTTTTTCTTTAAGAGAAGTTTTGAAATATTTACCAGCAGGCCGCTGGTTATGAGCCTAAGTCCAGGCCGAAGGGATTTGCATGAAACGAGGAATTTAGAGCTGGAGCTGACCCCTGGGAGCACTGACCGCCTTGGAAGTAAGGTATTCCCCCCCATGGACATCAGCAAGGAGATTCACCTGGCACGTGTGGGCCTAGAACAAGTGATGTCGAGGCTTCTTCCTACCCTGGGGATCTGCTTCCCTGTGCTAGAAGTAGTCGGAGAGGTATTCTTAAGAATGCAGTGGTGAGTTGGAATACCATGTTATGGGGTGTTTTCATCCATTGCTGGTAGACAAGAACGTGTATGTGTGTGTCTACAAGTGCAGAGGCAGGTTAGGAAATCATGGCTTAGTGGTAACAGGAACTTCCCTGGTGGTCCAGTGGTTCAGAATCCACCTGCCAAAGCAGGGAGCATGGGGTCCATCCCTGGTCTGAGAAGATCGCACATGCCACAGAGCTATAAGCCTGTGTGCAATGACCAGTGAGCCTGCAGAGCCTACAGCCCATGCTCCCCGACAAGAGAAACATCACAATGAGACGCCTGCACACCACAGCTAGAGAGTAGCTTGCGTGCGCAAGGAAGACCCAGTGCAGCCAAGAATAAATAAATCAATATTAAAGTAATAAATTGACAAGTGGTCAAGGCCCAAATTAGAGTAACTTCCAAGAAGCACAGAGCCAGAATGCTCCAATTTTGTGTCCAATTTAAGAACACCACACTAGGCATGGTGTTCTTAAAAATTAACTAGAGTGGTAGCTATTACAGACAGTACCGTTTTGCAGAAGGGTCTACAGAGACAGGCTGAGGCTGATCACCTGAGAAATCCAGAGGGGTATCAAGTATGAATGTTCTCCTGGAGCTGAGTCTATGACCAAACAGAGGAAAACAGATTCCACTGTCGATCTGGACCAGATCAAATCAGTGAAAGTGAACTCCATAAGGAGGATACGATTCTGGGTCCACCTTTTGGAAACACTCTCAGAGTGATCAAAATCACTGACTTTATACAAACCTTTATTTACAAAAGGGTTTTGATATTAGAAGGGAATTCCTCTTTTCCCGACCCGCATCACCTGTGGTTTTGTGGGAGACTTTATATTATGGATAGCAGATTACATGGGCATTCCAGTTCATCCATTTGCCCATAAGAAGACTACAAGCCCATCACCCTCTGTCTAGCAGAGTTTTCCGTGTTGCATAAACTGTAGATATTGCTCAGACTTGGAGAAGGTGAGAAATTAAGAAGCAGGACTGAGTTCACACAGAAGTTAACAAAAACAACAAAAATACTAAATCCAAGAAGACTGTGTTTAGTTCCTCCAACAGTGAGTAAGCTAATTTTGATGAAAACTCCGCTGGTGTAAAATAGTGTTGAAAAAACCAAAGCTATGGCAATTAGTCAGAGGGAGCTTCCGTTAAGTTGTCATACATTTAGTTAAAACCCAGGCAGTTTTGCCTCTGGGGAAACTGATTTGATTTACACAAATCAAGTTCACGTGATTTCTAACCTAGTGGGCTTTTTTTCCTCAAGAGCTCAAACTACTCAGGCCTCAGAGGGACAAACGATGAATTTTATTAAAGAATATGGACAAAGAGACACCATGTAACACAGAATTCACTTATCCACCCATCTGTTCACTCATTTATGAAAGAAAATGTTTACTGAGCACCTATTATGTGCCTGGTGTAGAACCGGTCACAGAGGACACACAATCTCAAAAGCAACAGCCCTTTCTTTCGAGAAGCTCACAACCTAGTATCCGTGTCAGAGAGCTGTTGTGAACTGTAAATCAATTACTTCATGGGAACACTCAAAAAAGCGTATAGACAGTGAACATGCGGAAAGGGTAGCGCTCATTTTTACTGTTATCTGATAAACAGACATATTTTCGGTCCACTGTGGTCAAAGCTGAGGATGAGAGAGCCTTAGGGTACAGCTGAGGAGAGGCACCTTCCCCAGCCTGAGAAGGCCTGGAAGGGTCTTTCCACAGATAGCCATCAGCAGACTCTTAAAAGGAAAGAAAGAGAGGCAGGCAGAGGAGACAGGAAAGGACTTCTGTGAAAAGGAACCACAGGAATGGAGGTCAAATCCTAGCCAGCTTGATACATCCTGTTAGGGAGCTGAGCATTTATCTTGCAGATAATAGAGAGCCATTGACAATGAAGGTGCCAGAATGTACACGGAGGCATTCAAAATTATTTTAGGCTGAAGACATTTGAGAATCAAAAGATGCAATAAGGGCTTTGTCTGAACTCCCCACCCTCATCTACCTAAAAGCAGAGTCTTCCAGAAGAATACAGATGCCCTAAGTTCCCCTTTTCAAAGGAGGTTTCCTATACCAGGGGAAGACTGATTCCTATCACCAGAGACTAGAAATCAGTATTGGGATGAGAAACTGCATAAACAAACATTGTCACAAAACTGTCACAACTCCCATCTATTCTCCTGCTGCTGCTACTGCTGCTGCTGCTAAGTCGCTTCAGTCATGTCCGACTCTGTGCAACCCCATAGACGGCAGCCCACCAGGCTCCCCCGTTTCTTTCTCCAAAGTCATACTTTTTAAAGTAAGTATCCTTTCTCCCCTTTGTGTAATGTGTTAGTCACTCAGTCATGTCTGATTCTTTGCAACCCCATGGTCTGTCCATGGAATTCTCTAGGCAAGAATACAGGAGTGGGTAGCCATTACCTTCTCCAGGGGATCTTCCTGACCCAGGGATTGAACCTGGGTCTCCTGCATTGTAGGCAGATTCTTTACCACCTCAGCTAGTAGGGAAACCCATTTTCTTCCCTTATCCTTTTCCTATTAACTTGGTGTATAAGCCCTCCATTTTAATCACTTCTTTGAGCCACATTTTCTGCAAGCGCCTGTGATCTTATGTTAATGAAGTCTGCCTTTTTTCCTGCTAATCTGTCATCTGTCAGTTTAATTTGCAGGTCCTAAGTACAGAAACTGAGAGGATATAGGAAAAGTTTTTCCTCCCTGACAAAGCATTTTACATGCAATTATGATCACATTCCTGTTTCATAAAGATCTTTCTCAATGTGGGGTGAAGAACAGCATGAAAGGTGCTGCTGGTACAGATTTTCCCAGGAGAATACTGATGAAGGACTCAACCAAGCCAGCGGCAATGGCAGGAAGAGGAGGCCAACGCAAAATACATGGAAGACTTAAAGCTAACATGACTTCACAGCTTCAGTAAAAAGTATGGAGCAACAGAGGCCGCAGGGTGTGGAGGAGAGCATGGATAAGATGACATTGCTTTTTACTGCAGGGTTTTGGTACAGAAGAAACTTTGGAAGAAAGGTAATGAGACTAATTTTGAAGACTGTGTCTGAGGTGCCTGTGGGGCAGCTTTCAGGGGGTGTTGGCTAGTCAGCAAACACACGCTGGAATTTCTAAGGGAATCTGGTTTGGAGCTAGAAATTTGAAAGTCGAGAGCTAGCAGGAGGTCAGTTAAGCCATGGGAATGAACAGGACTGAAAGGAGCATTCAGGAAGAGCAGAGGGTGGTGGTGGGTGGATGGAGGGGGCGGGAAGGGACACGCCTAGATCTTCCAAGAGGCATGTTCTTGTCACTAAATATATTGCATAAGGAAGGAAATACAGTATTGCCCCAGGACGAAACATGGCAGGGTAGACAGAAGCCTTAGGCTGACTGCATTAAGACTAAGGATATGCCACCATCTCCTATAAGGAGACTTGCAGGGAGGGAGCTGGTGAGTATACTAATGCACATAATTGGCATCTTTCACAGAACACTCCAATGCAGAAGAGCTGCAGGCTCTGGGAAGGGCAGGATGGGGTCTGATTACTCACTTTCCATCTGGGAAGCCAGGTTTGTCAGTAACAAACTTGTTTGCTTCTCTGCCTCAGGGCCATGATGGATCTGTCTCACCTGTTTACAGGTGACAAGACCAAAGGCCCCTCCCCACTTTCCCCCAAGGCTGCCCCCCTCGGGGGCAGGGGATCCAATCAGTACTCAAATTGGCACCTCCCCAGGGCTGCCAGCAGGAAGGACCTCTGGAGGCTGCTGCAAAGCTCTCATTTGCACACTGGCAGTTGCTTCTTCAATTTCCCAGGCCAGGATAAAAACAGCTCTGTACCTTCCAGGATGAAGGGCCCCCCCTCCCCGCCCCCGAGAAAAGA
Organism: Bos indicus; assembly: GCF_029378745.1. Classification (NCBI taxonomy): domain Eukaryota; kingdom Metazoa; phylum Chordata; class Mammalia; order Artiodactyla; family Bovidae; genus Bos; species Bos indicus. The sequence goes on along the minus strand of NC_091773.1, from coordinate 9,065,149 downwards.
GAAATCACACCCACGCGCCCAGCCGAAATTCATCTTCCAATTTCTCAGCCTGTCACCGCTGAGAAAGATACAGCTGCTGCCGCCACCACAGACAGAAGAGAAACACACACACACACACACAAAACACAACAACCCTCCAATCTCTCTCCATATTAAGTCACAGGAGATTTTCTTACAGTGTGTCTTCCTGCCACTCACTCAGGGAGGTCCCTGTGACATTATTTTGAAAGCAGAGAGATGACAATTCATCTCAAGCCTCAGGCACCAGGGGCTCCCCAGGTGGCGCAGTGGTAAAGAATCTGCCTGCCAATGTAGGCGATGCAAGAGACACAGGTTCCATCCCTAGGTGGGGAAGATCCCCTGGAGGAGGAAATGGCCACCCACTCCAGTATTCTTGCTTGGGAAATCCCATGGACAGAGGAGCCTGGTGGGCTACAGTCCAGGGGGTCACAAAGAGTCAGATACAACTGAGCACACACATAGGCATACCAGGCACCACAGCAATGGGAAGACACGATTCCTAAAAATCATGGCCACGCTAGTCTTTGGTTTAAAAAAAAAGCACTACATTTTTCTGGTGGTTTTCAAATCTGGTTTTCTTTTATTATTTATTGATACTCTTATACATTTTTAAGGGGGGTGTGCCATGTGGCACATGGGATCTTAGTTCCCCCACCGGGGATCAGTCTCACCCCCTGCACTGGAAGCATGGAGTCTTAACCACCAAATTGTCAGTGAAATCCCCTTCATTTTCTTTTTTAACGTTATGCTGTGGTCCTATAGGCAATACTAGGTTGTATAGCCTCAACCACCCCTATCCCCTCTAGAATTGCATCCACTTCTCACCAAGAATCCTTGTTTAGTAGTCTGGGTGGAACTTTGTCCCCCATTAAAAGATGAACGTGAATTTGAGCAAACCCCAGGGACAGTGAAGGATGGGAGCCTGGCGTGCTGCAGTCCACGTGGTTGTGGAGAGTCGGATGTGACTTAGCGACCAAACAACAATAAAAGATATGTCGGGTCCCAATCCCCACTACCCCAATATGTGACCTTATTTGGAAATTGGGTCTTCCTGGAGATAAAGTTAAAATGAAGTCATTAGGGTGGGCCCTAACCCAATAGGACTGGTTTCACTATAAAAAAGGAGAATCTGGACACAAAGACAGACATGCCCAGAGGGAAGAAGAGGTGAAGACATGCAGGGAGCAGATGGCCAGGACACCAGGGTGACGAATCTACAAGCCACAGAAGGAACTCCAGGAATGGCCAGGAAACCCCAGGAGCTAGAAGCAGCAAGCAGGTTCCTCCTTCGAGCCTTCCAAGAAAGCATGGCGAGGCCGACACCTGGACTTTGGACCTTTGGTCTCCAGACCTGTGCGGGAGTGGATATGTGTTGTTCTCCACGCATGCATGGTGCTTGGCTACGGCAGCCCTGGGAAACTCGTGCACTTAGACAGCTGGGTCCCTCTGCAGATGTGTTTAAACCTTTCCTTCGATGTGTGATGTCCTCTCCAACTCTCTCCCATATTCCAGGGCACCTTCCATTGTTCCATCACATTCTGCTTTATGGTTTGAAGCCACAGTGGTCCTCAGCTCCTTCCCTCAGTCCTCAGTGGCAATGATCCTGAGGGTCGCATGACAGTTCTAACTTTGAACATTTTTCAAAAGGAAATTTGCATTGACTGGGCTCCCATAACATATAAAACACGGTGCTCAACACTTGGGATGTCCCATCCCTTACAACCTCCTTGTGGGAAATAATAACCATTCCAATAATTTCCAGCAGGTGAGATGGAGTTTCAGACACCAGGAAGTCAGTGAAGGTTTTCCAACCAGGACATGGAAAGGTGTGGGTCTAAAGCATAGACAAACGACTCCTTAGCATATGCTTATTCCTCCCTGCAGGGGTTCCCAAACTGTGGGCCGTGGACCAGTACCTCCTGTCAGATCAGTGGAGGCATTAGATTAGCAATAAAGTGTACAATAAATGTAATGCACTTGAATCATCCAGAAACCCTGTCCCACCTTGGTCCATGGAAAAATTATCTTCCGAGAAACTGGTCCCCAATGCCAAAAAAGTTGGTGACTGCTGCCTCCCTGAACCACAGGAAAACCTACCTGTGCAGCTGTCCATCTGTATTCCTGTTTCCGCAAATGTGATCAGGCTATCAATACTTGGAGCATTACTGTAATCCCAGAGCATCTCAGTAGTTAATGTGCACAGGAATCCCTTGGGATTTTGTTAAATGGCACACTCTGATTCTGTGGGGCCTGAGAGACTGCATTTCTGACAAGCTCCCAGGGGATGCTGGCTTATGCACCACAGACTCAACAGTCAATAGTTCCATGCTTTCATTGCTAATTGTTCCACAAATAAACTCTGCATCACGTGTCTTCAGGGTCTACTATGCTTCTAGAACTGGGCTAGGTCATATGGACACAATAAGAACTAAGAACTTAATTTTAAACTCTTTAAGAGCATTGACTACTATTTTGACTTGAGCAATCAAAACCATGGGCACAAAGCAAGCACTTGGTCAGAACATGTTTATATCCCCAGCTGCTAAAATACGGTCCTTAAGTAGCAATACTTTGGCCACCAGATGTGAAGAGCCAACTCATTGGAAAAGACTCCAATGCTTGGGAGGATTGAGGGCAGGAGGAGAACGTGGCGACAGGGAATGAGATGATTGGATGGCATCACCAATGTGATGGATGTGAGTTTGAGCAAACTCTGGGAGATGGTGAAGGACAAGGAAGCCTGGCATACTGCAGTCCATGGGGTTACGAAGAGTCAGACACAACTCAGCAACTGAACAAGTACCAATATCATCACTGACATGTACCCTTGTAGCAGATGTTCTGAGTCAACTAATAGCCTTTGTTCTCTTCTCTTCATTACTAACGGACACACTATTCTATTAACAACAGCCTCAAACATTAACTCCATTAATTCTACAGCATCCCTGTAGATTGGGTGGTCATGTGACATAGTTCTGGCCAATGAGATGAGGCAGGAAGGCTTTTGGCTTTTCGTTATAAAAGGCTTTCTGTATCTTCCTTCTGTCCTGTAACAAGGGTTTAATGCTTGTATGTGCTATGTTTTATGATGATTACGTAACCAACAAGAGGTAAAAGCCAAGACAATCATTCAGACACTGGCTCTGCCATTGCTAAGCTGTTGAACAAATGTCAGCAGCTGCTTGCCTCATATATCTTGTTATGTGAGAAAAATAAAATCTTCTCCTCTAAGCCAATTTTACTGGTGACCCGAAGTGTTCCCAATTAATACTACCCATACCCAGGTGGAAACATAGTCACAGCACCAGTTGAGATAACAGGAGTCTGTCCAAAAGTGAGAAGCAGGGACTTCCCAGGTGGCTCAGTGGTAAGGAATCCACCTGCCAATGCAGGAGACCTGGGTTCAATCCTTGTCGGGGAAGAACTAACCCCCTGCACCACAAGTTCTGATCCTGTGCTCTAGAGCCCGCCCAGGAGCCATGGCTGCACCCTAAAGCCCATGCTCTGCAATAAGAAAAGCCACGGCAATAAGAAGCCCGCAAACTGCAACTAGAGTAGCCTCTGCTCATCGCAATTAGACTAAAGCCCAAGCAGCAAGGCAGACCCAGCACAGCCAAATACAAATAAATAAAATTATTCCAAAAAAAATTTTTTTAAATGAGAAGCAAAACTACATCAGACATAAACAAAAAAACTCATGTTTTCAAAATCAGTTTCTGCCAAATAGCAACCAGAAGCATATTCCATGACTGGATTTGAATGTTCTCAGAAGTAAATCTTCTTCCCTATTTTCATTTTCCTTTGCTATTTAATCCGGATTCCATGAGTCCATTTCATAAAGTTATTTCTACTCAGATGCTGGCTGGAAAACATTAAATCTTAGGTTTACCCAAGAGTCGCCAGGTCAACCTCAATATTCTGCTAGGGCATGTGAGCTAGCCCAGAGCATCTAGGATACATTCTGGGTTATCTCTGAGTATCAGCATCAAAAAAGTGAAAGTGTTAGTGGTTCAGTCTTGTCCCACTCTTTGCGACCCTATGGACTGTAGTCAGGCAGGCTGCTCTGTCCATGGAATTCTCCAGGCAAGAATATTGGAGTGGGTAGCCATTCCCTTCTCCAGGGGATCTTCCCAACTCAACGATCAAAACCAGCTCTCCTGCATTGCAGGCAGATTCATTACCATCTGAGCCACCAGGGAAGCCCTGTAAGTGTCAAACCTGAACTAATAAATCACCTGGACACCCTACTCTAAAAGCATCAGTGGAATTTTGGTTTCCACCCTTAGACTTTTTTTAAAAAGTCAACTGGAGATGTTTTTAAAGTTAATTATTTTCATATTTTGGCCACACCATGAGGGATGTGGGATCTTAGTTTCCTGGCCAGGGATCAAGTCCACACCCAATGCAGTGGAAACACAGTCTTAACCTTCTGGATGGCCAGGGAAGTCCCTCTCCATTTAGACTTCTGGTAGGGGAAAAAAAGCAGAGACCTCCATCATGTTTCCTTCCATTCATCTCACACATGAAGACATCACCCTTACTTATTGCTTAAGAGAGATACCAATTCACCCTGCTCCCCACCCCCTAAACCCATTTTCTTTAGCTTCAGCCTGAGGACACAGAGAAAAGTTTGCTATTATTAATAATGTATAGAAATGTAATACAGATATATAACATAAGTTAGATAGTTATACATAGACAATGGAATCACATCTTATGCTGACTAGATTTTAAAGGCAGAGAAGCAAATATTCTTTTAATAATTAAAAAACACCCGGAAGATCTCCAAAATTACTCTTAAATTGTCAGAACCTGGCATTTTTCAATATTTCAGCTGAAGCAATAAAGGAAAAGGTCTAACTTGACCTGCGGGAAAAGTGATGATGTGGATAAACTGATTGACCAAGTAGTTTATTGTCCAAACCAGCCCACTTCTGACCATGAAAGACAGAGCTATTAATAATTACGCTGGGACAGCGAGAGAAAACTGGAACAGACCTGGACAAACCAGGACATAAGGTCACCTTACAAGTAAGGACTGTCACCTCTAGTTTTTCCCCCAGGCCTACACAGCTGAATGCTGATAGAGACGTCCTTTTGTAAATGGGAAAACGGAGTCTCAGAAGAGCTGTGACTTGCCCACCCAAGACCACACAGCCTGGGGGCAAGGGAGTCAGAATGGTGACAATCCTCCCATCTCCATGAAAAATGGTTTTCTCTTGGTGGATGAAACCCCAGAAGTTCTTCCACTCCAGGCTTAGGAAATTAACTCTGTCAGATATGCAGATGACACCACCCTTATGGCAGAAAATGAAGAGGAACTAAAAAGCCTCTTGATGAAAGTGAAAGAGGAGAGTGGAAAAGTTGGCTTAAAGCTCAACATTCAGAAAACGAAGATCATGGCATCCGGTCCCATCACTTCATGGGAAATAGATGGGGTAACAGTGGAAACAGTGTTAGATTTTATTTTGGGGGGCTCCAAAATCACTGCAGATGGTGACTGCAGCCATGAAATTAAAAGACGCTTACTCCTTGGAAGGAAAGTTATGACCAATCTAGATAGCATATTCAAAAGCAGAGACATTACTTTGCCAACAAAGGTCTGTCTAGTCAAGGCTATGGTTTTTCCTGTGGTCATGTATGGATGTGAGAGTTGGACTGTGAAGAAGGCTGAGCACCGAAGATTTGATGCTTTTGAACTGTGGTGTTGGAGAAGACTCTTGAGAGTCCCTTGGACTGCAAGGAGATCCAACCAGTCCATTCTGAAGGAGATCAGCCCTGGGGTTTCTTTGGAAGGAATGATGCTAAGGCTGAAACTCCAGTACTTTGGCGACCTCATGCGAAGAGTTGACTCATTGGAAAAGACTCTGATGCTGGGAGGGATTGGGGGCAGGAGGAGAAGGGGATGACAGAGGATGAGATGGCTGGATGGCATCACTGACTCGATGGACGTGAGTCTGAGTGAACTCCGGGAGTTGGTGATGGACAGGGAGGCCTGGTGTGCTGTGATTCACGGGGTCGCAAAGAGTCAGACATGACTGAGCGACTGAACTGAACTGAACTGAATGACAGGGAATGCCTGAACAGGGTTCCTGAGATCTGCCCTTCAAGTGGGGCTGCCTTCTGAGGGTGGGACAGAGTGATCTCAAACAAAAGAAAACCGACACAGAGCACACCGTTTCCTGGGCGCTGTGCTTGGACGTGTGTGTATTTTATCTTCTTTGGTTTTCAGAGTAAACACACGAGGTGGTTATTCATGTTCCCATTTTTCAGATTGGGAAGCTGAGGCTCAGCTCAATTAAGTGATTTGTCCATAGTTAGGGTAAGTAGAAAGGGGCAGATCCAAAGTCAGGTTGTCCAACCTCACAGCTTATGCGTGTGTCCAATTTGGAAAACTGGAAGCCTCAGAAACATCTGTGGTCCCCCATCACCACTGCTGCCCTGGTCCAGCTACCATTCAGTTTCCCCGAAGGAGCTTCCTCACCTCATTCCATACCATCCACACAACGGCCAGAACTATCATTTAAGAAAGTAAATCAGACCAAGCAGTCACACACTCTTGTGAAGATATTAAAGACCATTTAATTGTACACTTTAAAAAGGTACATGTTGGGGCACATGTGTGCTCAGCCACTTCAGTCGTGTCTGACTCTCTGTGACCCCATGGACTGTAGCCCACCAGGCTCCTCTGTCCATGGCATTCTCCAGGCAAGGATACTGGAGTGGGTTGCCATGCCCTTCTCTAGGGGATCTTCCTGACCCAGGATCGAACCTGCATCTCTTGTGTCTCCTGCATCAGCAGAGAGTTCTTTACCACTAGGGCTGCCTGGGAAGTACAAAAAAGTTGTGGTATGAAATTGTATCTAAAAAACAAACAAGTAAAAGATGCTGGACAGCCAACAAAACAACACGCTAAAAAAGAAAAAAAAGTAAGTCAGACTCCACTCTTCTTAACCCTCCAGCGTCTGCCCATCACACTGCCCTGGAGAAACAGGCAGCGCCTGGATGTCCTGTGAAGCCCTAAGTGATGCTGCTCAGCCCAGTCATCCACCACCTTGACCAGCCTGCTCCCCTTCACTCACTCTGTACTAGTCATTCCCTGAACACTGTCTACATCCAGGTTCAAGATGTTTGCATGTACTCAACACCTGCCTGGAATGCTCTGCTGGGCTCTGTGGTGCTGGTTCCTTTGCATCACTCAGATCTCAGCCAAAATGCCTTTCCTTACATTTGCCTCCTTGAGCCCCAACTCAAATAGTTAGCATCTCTCTAAGCCACTTCCAAAGGCACCACCCTGTTAATTTCTTTTTCTTTCTTTTTTTTGTTGTTTAAATTATGAAGGCATGCAAAGAACTAAACAGACATTTCTCCAAAAAAAGACAATACAGGTGGCTAACAAGCACATGAAAAGATGCTCAACATCACTCATTATCAGAGAAATGCAAATCAAAACCACAATGAGGTACCATTTCACGCCAGTCAGAATGGCTGCGATCCAAAAGTCTACAAGCAAAAAATGCTGGAGAAGGTGTGGAGAAAAGGGAACCCTCTTACACTGTTGGTGGGAATGCAAACTAGTACAGCCACTATGGAGAACAGTGTGGAGATTCCTTAAAAAACTGGAAATAGAACTCCCATATGACCCAGCAATCCCACTGCTGGGCATACACACCGAGGAAATCAGAATTGAAAGAGACACGTGTACCCCAGTGTTCATCGCAGCACTGTTTATAATAGCCAGGACATGGAAGCAACCTAGATGTCCATCAGCAGACGAATGGATAAGAAAGCTATGGTACATATACACAATGGAGTATTACTCAGCCATTAAAAAGAATACATTTGAATCAGTTCTAATGAGGTGGATGAAACTGGAGCCTATTATACAGAGTGAAGCAAGCCAGAAAAAGAAACACCAATACAGTATACTAACGCATATATATGGAATTTAGAAAGATGGTAACAATGACCCTATATGTGAGACAGCAAAAGAGACACAGATGTATAGAACAGTCTTTTGGACTCTGTGGGAGAGGGTGAGGGTGGGATGATTTGGGAGAATGGCATTGAAACATGTATATTATCATATGTGAAAAGGATCGCTAGTCCAGGTTTGATGAATGAGACTGGGTGCTCGGGGCTGGTGCACCGGGATGACCCAGAGGGATGGGATGGGGAGGGAGATAGGAGGGGGTTCAAGATGGGGAACACATGTACACCCGTGGCTGATTCATGTCAATGTATGGCAAAAAACACTACAATAAAGTAATTAGCCTCCAATTAAAATAAATTTATATTAAAAAATAAATTATGAAGGCATGATAACAAATTGACAGGAGACTTGGAAAATACAGAACAAATTTACATGATATATTACAATTATTTTTTAAGTAGATAAATTAAGATCTTTAGTTGGAGTTTCAATGTCAAATTCTGAAAACTTCATAGAATGAATACAGAAAAGTAGAAGGATATAGTAGACCTGAAAAGCACCATGAGCCAATTCAACATAATTAGGATTTATTCAATTTTCACACAACAGTAGGATACAAATTCTATTCAAGTTCCCACCCTGTTCATTTCCTGATGGCATTTACCCCTGTCTGAAATCATCTGATATACGGGTCTATGTGCCATCATCAGCCTCTCCTCTTGGCAGCTGCTCTTCAGACTGAGGTCCACTCTGGGCTCCTCACAGCTGTATCCCTGTGGTCCAGCCCAAGGTCTGGTGGGAAGCAGTGGATGAATGAGATTCTTCTCTGGATGAATCCATCAGAAAAGCCCAATTCTTCTCCATGCACCATGTACCAACACTAACGTGGCCAAACTAGAAAGAAGGTAGATTTATCTCCAGCTTTTCTTTACCTCCATTCCTACTGGGAAGAATTTTCTGAGCCCAGTTTCAGAATCACAATTGCAAAGGGCAAACTATTTTCATCTGGAAAAATATTTGATTCTGCCTGAGGTGAACATTTTGAAAATCTTTCCAATGGGACCACTGTTTCCCAAATGGTTCCAGCTTAGCCACGACCTCCATCAGGTTATTCAATCCAAACATACAAAAGAACCGATAAATCTTTGATGTTTGCAGAGATTCAACTGCCTTTTCTTGTAACTTAAAAGAGTGAGAAAGCTGAGCTGATACTGAGAAAACAGAAGCCTGATTGAGAACAAGATTAACACTGAAAATGAAAACAACAAAATAAGCACCTGTTCAGTACTAAGTAGCAAGCGAGGAGGTCTATTCACACACCCCTGTATAAGCCTGTGATGGCATGTAGAATCTAAGGTGACCCCCAAGATTCCCTGGGGTCTGCTTAGTCCTAGGAACTAAGAATATGATGGCTTGGCTTATCTTATATGGCACACTCGACTTTAAGAAAGGCAGATTATCTGTGTGGACCTGACTTCGTGATTCCCTTTAAATCTGGAAACAGAGGTCAGAGGAAGTGGGAGATCTGAAGCCTGCGAAGGATTTGGCATAAGTGAGATTCTCCCTTGTTGGCTTTGAAGATGAGGAGGGCTGCATGGCAAGGAATGTGGGTGGTTCCTGAAAGCTGAGAATGGCCCCCGGCCGCCAGCCAGCAAGGCAACAGGGACCTCAGTCCTACAAGCATAGGAACTGAAATGGTCTCAGAAGAGGAGCCCAAGACCCAGGTGAGGATGCACCTGATCAGCACCTGGATTTCAGCCCTGTGATGCTCTAAGCATCTAAGTGAGTCCAGAGTGGACCTCACTCTGAAGAGCAGCTGTCAAGAGGAGAGGCTGACGATGGCACATTGACCCGTATATCAGATGATTTCAGACAGGGGTAAATGTGATGCTCTAAGCAGAGACCTGTGAGCTAATAAATGTGTCTCATTTATGCCACTAAGTTTGTGGTAGTCACCCAACAATGGCAAAGTATATATATATAATATAACAGAGTGCATATAATAATACACTGACAGTAACTCTACAAATTACATTCAGTCAGATGATGCAACGGGGAGCAGATGCTAGTGATGATGATGATGACGGCATAACTAACATCTACTGAGGACTCACTATGTGCTTAGCGCCAAGCACACATGATCTCAGTGGACCTTCACACCAACCTTTAGAAAACAGGAATTCGTATTTTCAACTCTATTTGCAGCTGAGGAAAGTTAGGAATATTTACTTGAAATATGGCCCAAGATTCTATCCTTAGAGCAGGATTCTGACTCAGGGTCTGCGTGGTCCCAGCTCTGGGCATGCACATAGTACACGCGTCATCTTCCAGATCCTGGACTGGGCAACAGGCAAGGGCTTCACCGAGTAGCGAGGGGCTTGGTTCAGGGAGCAGGATGGTCCAGCCACCTGGCAGCGTGAACACAGGAGAAGGCTGCCCTGTGACCTGGTCCCTGACCTGGTCCAACCCTCCCTGACACTCTGTTTGATTCCATGGACTGGTAACTCCCGCAAAGACACCCTCTCTTGGCGAGTTGCTAAATCCAGGAAGATATAATCAACGACACTCTAACCCATGAATAAATAAAAGGCTTGTGAGAGACTGAGGCAATTTAACACCTCCGTAAGTACCTCTAAGGTTATTGCTTGGAGTATTAAAGCACATTTCATGAAAACCACTGATTTAGGAAGCTGATGCTGTCAGGGATGATGAATGAGACTCAAATGTCATTTCAGAAAGGAGGAGGCTGGACAGAGATTGTTAGTTCTCCAGGAAGCCTTGGATATTAGCATGAAACTAACAGATTGGGAAACTAGGAGGATCACGCCCAGGGCTGCGATGTGCCAGAGCCATGGGTAAGCCTTACACTGGCTTCCGGTGAAATGTGACATTTAAGGCAGGCTCAAATGACTGCCTGGACTCTATAGGTGGCTAGTTATACCAGCTAAAGTTGATTATAAAAAACTCTCTGTTAAAGATAACATGGCAGTTCCTGAATTTGAATCCTAGCTCCACACTGTAATCGATGAGCGGTCTGAGCCAAGTCATGTAAACATTCTGAGCTTCACTTTCTAAGTTGAGAAGATAACACCTGAGGTGTCATGAATATTTAAAGGTCCGATATCATAACACAAAGAATCTTTGACATGAAGTAGGTCATCAAATAGATGCCAGCTTTCTCTCCCCATTTCCTTTCAAATCATGACCTTCGAGTCTCTCAGACCGGCATTTAAATCCTGACTCTCTTACTTGTTTTATCACCCTGGAAATGACAAGTCTAAAGGAAATTTTGCAGCTTGAGTCTAAGGTACCAAATCCAGGTGGGTTGGGAAACACTGCAGGAACGCTGTCTTAATGTAGACAGACAGACTGAGAGAAGGAAACCAGTGGCCCATCATTTTTAATTCCTATCATCTTCTTCCTTTTCTGGGGGCTTCCCGGGCGGCACCAGTGGTAAGGAATTGGCTTGCCAATGCAGGAAATGCAGGAGACTCGGGTTCGAGCCCTGGGTCAGGAAGATCCCCTGGAGGAGGAAATGGCAACTCACTCCAGTATTCTTGCCTGGAAAATTCCACAGGCAGAGGAGCCTGGCGGGCTGCAGTCCACGGGGTCACAAAGAGTTGGACACGACTGAGCAGGCACGCACACGTGGCTCCTTCTTTCACCAGGCTCACATCCTCTGTGTACTGATCCCAGAAAGTAAGGCAGACTTTTCTCCAAAGAGGCATCAAATACCTACCTGTTTGCCAGGGCATCACAGGAGGCCACAGCCCTTGACAAGCAATAGTGCCCTGGTGCCCCCCAGCCCACCACAAGAGGACAGAGACATCTGTTGGTTTTCTCCTCTGACACACCCCAAGCATTTAGCCTTGAGCCTGGCACACCGCACTGACACACAGAAAGCTCTCCATAAATATTTGTTGATCAAATGAAGGAACAAATGAATCAGTGAACAAGACTCTACTATGTGCCAGGCATTGTATCAGGGATTTTCCATCTATTAACTTCTTTAGCTCTCACAACAATCCTACGAAATTGCTAGAATAATTCTAACCATTTCAGAGATGAGAAAATAGACTTAGTGGTATTAAATAAGTCGCCCAAGGTCACAGCTGGAAAGCTGCCAGAACTCACATCATCTGTTTCTAAGTACAACATAAAATTCTTATTGCTTTACCAAGAGGCTATCCAATGATATTATCTTAAATTTCATTGTGTTATTTTAGTTATTGTTATCCATCACCTCCCTCTGTCTTTAGAAAAACCCTGAGTGGTAGAAAGAAAAAGGATTATTTCCATGTTTCACAGAAGTGGAAACTGAAGAGGGAATTGAACTAACTTTACTCAGGACTATAGCAAGCATTTGGAGAATGCAATGGCACCCCACTCCAGTACTCTTGCCTGGAAAATCCATGGATGGAGGAGCCTGGTAGGTTGCAGTCCATGGGGTCACTAAGAGTCAGACATGACTGAGCGACTTCACTTTCACTTTTCACTTTCATGCATTGGAGAAGGAAATGGCAACCCACTCCAGTGTTCTTGCATGGAGAATCCCAGGGCGGGGGAGCCTGGTGGGCTGCCGTCTATGGGGTCGCACAGAGTCGGACACGACTGAAGCGACTTAGCAGCAGCAGGATAGCAAGCATTATACAGTCAAGGGCATCTAAACAGATAAAGGATATTTTGATTTGCTTAGAACTTATTCCTCTTTGCACAACCACTTACAAAAGCACCAAATTTCTTCCGAGACAGGAAGTAAACTCATCTCACTTTTTCCATGCATTAGTGGGAAAGAAATATCTATACTTGAGTCATGAAGAATGGCAAATTCCCCATATGTGAGTACATTCGAGATGCTGACCTGAGTGGTGGTTAACGCACCTGCCTTCCTATATAATAACTTTTTAGTAGTCAATCAACAGGCATTTACCCAACCCTTATTGTATGTAAGACACTGGAGGGAATTATGGGGGGAGGTGGATGGAAAGCAGTCCCACTCTGTATAGGAATTGGGAGGGACACAGACATCCATGGACCATCTAGGATGTGTTCGCGACTTGCATACCCTGTCTCATCTGATCAGAACAGCCTCGTGATACAGGCCCTGTTTCTGATTAGAGATGTCAAGAGACTTAGCTAAGGCCGCACAGTTTGTAAATGGAAGAACTGGAATTTGAAACTAGATCACTCTGATTTCAGAGTAGCAAGTTTAACCTCTGTACTACACCACTTCCAACAGCACAGTGAATGGTTTTATAAGGATCCGTTTCTTTGTTTTCTTGACTAAATAAATGATTGTTGTTTAGTCGCTCAGTTACACTCAACTCGTTTGCAATCCCATGGATTATAGCCCCCAGGCTCCTCTGCCTATGGGAATTCCCAGGCAAGAATACTGGAGTGGGTTACCACAGAAAATTCAAGTAGATAGACACACTAAAAATGTAAATTCTGTACATTTTTCATTCACTGCCAGATCTCCAGCACATAGGACAGTGCCATGCAAAGGTACATGTACAGAATGAACATTTAGAATGAAAGAATAATTGAGCAAATTTTTTTGTGTTAGAATCCCCAGGGCTTATCATAACACCTGACATTGTATTTTATGGGGAACAAAAACAATGTTTGCGTTCATTTATAGGCAGTCTGTTTACTCAACTCCTGTGGGGTAGCCTTCACTTTCCTAGTTTTATAGATGAGATCATAAATCTCAGAGAGAAAAGACACTTGCCTTGGGACAAACAACTTAAATCTTTATTTATTTGGCTGCACTATTTACTTATCTGGTCTTAGTTGCAGCATGCAGGATCTAGTTCCCTGACCAGGGATGGAATCTGCACCCCCTGCATTGGGAGTGTGGAGTCTTAGCCACTGGATCACCAGGGAAGTCCCTGGGACAAACAGCTTTTTGAAAGTGAGTCTGAAATATCACCTCCTTTCTATCGTGATGTTTTACATTAGGAAACAGTGGCAGTCTTTGAATATTTTTGAAGAGGAATAAAACAATTGAATTCTTAGAAGGAACCCTGGTAGTAGTGGATAAAAGGTATCAGGATGAGAAGATACCAGGCGGGAGAAAGAGAAGAATCTATCTGATAAATGTCAGTTGCATTCTGAGAATGGGCCATGAGGTTTACCTTTAGATTATGGAGCCCATTCTACGGATTAACAGCCTAAGGCTCAGGAAGGGTGAGTGACTTGCTCAAACTTACAAAGCCAGGATCTGAATCCCCACATCCTGCACAGGAAACAACCTCGTGAGTCTGGTAAGTCTCTAGTCTCACACGGGCAGTCTCGAAAGGGGAAAGAACAACGTGATCTGGAATTGTTCCCAATGGCTTCCTGGAGGAGGTGGCAGTTGACTTTGCTTTGGAAAGTGAAGTAGGGAAGGAATTCCAAGCAAAGGTTTAAGGACCCAAAGCTAACACATATAGGGCTCTGAGGGGTTTCAGAAGGAAGCAGGATAAAAAGTAGTAAATAGAAAGTAAATCCTTTTTTTAATATATAAAAATTGCATCAGAAGTGTCATCAAATAAGACCAATAGCTGCTTCATGGAAAGGGCAATAGCTTTGGAGTCCGAGATTTGGGGTCAGAACCCGATTCCCGGCTTCATAGCTGTGTGTCCCTGGGTAAATTACTTAACCTCCATGAGCCTCAGGATCACAGCAAGATGAAGTTACCAGTGTTTCAATGTACACAGCAAGTACTCAATAACGGTTCATTTCCATTTATTCCTCTCCTTCACTACTGAACCTGTAAGGGTAGAAACATCTAGGATTTCCCCTTGTATCCAGATTCTAAGCTCTTAGGAAAATAAGTGGATTTCACAATCTGTTGTGGTTGTTTAGTCGCTCAGTCGTGTCTGACTCTTTGTGACCTCATGGACCATAGCCCACCAGGCTTCTCTGTCCATGAGACTCTCCAGGCAAGAATACAAGAGTGGGTTACCATTTCCTTCTCCGGGGGATATTCCTGACCCAGAGATTGAACTCAAGTCTCCTGCATTGGCAGGAGCATTCTTTACCGCTGAGCCACCAGGGAAGCCCTTTACAATCGAGGTATCATGCCTGCTGCCCTGGGTCCGTGTGCTCACCCTTCACTGAAAATCTGAGGCAGATGAGTGACGTCAACTCATCAGATGCTGCTCATCAAAAGCATCAGCTGAATCGTCAGATGCCAGCTGCTGGAAAGAAAGCAGTAGCTTAAGGGAGAAGATGATTGTCCTGGATTTCACTGTGCAGATTCAAACATGGATGAGTGACTGATGAAGGACAGAGGTTCTTGGTCTTCCTCTAACACCGAGAGTCTCAGAACGGAACACAAGCAGAGATAGCAGATACTGCAAGGTTCTGAAGCTTCAGTCGTGATTTCTCCATGTTTACTCACCACCTGTACCATCAATCACTTCTTTTTCTTGAGCTTGAATTTTTCACATACAAGATATTTTCATATGTATTTTTAAAAAGAAAGTATATTACTACCTGCAATAATTAGAAGGAATGTATAAAAAGAAGTACAATGAAATAAACAAAAAGACTGTGACTAAATCAGAACCAGACACTGTTGCCTAGCTAACATGCTGAGCCCAGGGCTTGCTCTTTTTTTGTTTATTTGTTTAAGAAAAAAAAGAAAGAGGAAGGAAAGAAAAAAAGAAGGCAGGGAGGAAGGGAGAAAGAGAGGAAGAATTGAAGGAAGGAAATAAAGGTAACTAGTTAAAGGATAGAGTGGTGTTGAAAATATACTTTTATCAAAATGAGACTCTCTCCTTTTAACCAGAAAGACAGAAAAAAAATAAAAAGGGAAAAACTTAACTCTGTGATTCGATGTTCTCTAGGGTCCTATTTCTCCATTCACTTTATAAAACATCTTATAGACAAGATCTGTGTTGGGGGAAATGCAGATCCAGCCCCTCACCGTGCACTTGAGAGACTGAGGTCTGGTCTGAGCACCCTCAACTTGAGTCCCTGCACAGACATGAGCCCAGCATCCTCTCTGCTCGCTTCTCCAGCCTGTCCTGAAGCCTGGATATGGCACTTCTCTCATTTCTGCCTGTGTCACCCCATAATCATTTATTGGCAACTCTGGAGCCTGGAGGTAAAAGTCTTTTCATTATTTATAGAAGCATGACTTTTATTGTAAAAGAAACATAACCACAGCACTGAACGTAACCAATGAAAAGAGGAAAAAGTTCCTCACCGCTACCATATCTCGTTGCTATTTCTTCTGTCAGTATTTCTTATATGCATTTATTTACATAATTGCAATCACAATATGCATACTCCCCCCAACTGGCCTTGAATGTTTTTTTCTCCTGAAGGATGTAAACTGTCACTTCAAGCTATATAATTGGTGTGGTGTCCGTAAAATGCCTTGGGAAAGATGTGTTTCCTCTGTGATTAATTTCAAGTCCTCTATCCCTCAGTTTCTTCACTTGCAAAGTGGGGGTAATTCTAGTATATTTTACTCATACAGCAGTTGTGAGAATTCAATGAAATGACATACGTAAAACATTTAGAACAGGGACTTACTTGTAAAAGGAGCTATACATAAGTTTCTCCCATATTATTCGTACCGAGTTTACATTACCTGGGCCAAAGCTGGAACTGGCCAGGCGTCAGGAGTTCTCTGCAAGGACCTAGGGCTGATGTTTGAAGGTTGAGATGAATTCGGTTCTTTCTCAAAGCACTTCAGCCCTTGATCTTCCTGCAGCACCCCGGTCCTGCAGGGGCCTATTCACGCCCACCTTTCTCACGCCATCTCCTGCAGTTTGTTCCTGGCTGTCAGCATGTCGTTTCATTCATCATTCTGGAAAGCTCCTATTCATTTGTCAAAGCCCTATTCTGTGCTCGCCTATAGGAAAACTTCCCTGAAATTCTCTCCTAAAAGGAGGGAATTGTGAGAATTATGTCTGTAGCCTATACCTGCATTTAATGCTGTTTTTAGCAAATGGACTCTAAATATATGAACACTGACTGATTAAAAAGGTTGCAGATAACTTCAAAAACTTCTGGAGTTTTTAACCACCCCTCTCATGCCCACCAAGAAAATAACTGAGTTGCTTCTACTACTGGTCTCCCAAATTAATCATCAAAGTGACATGGGTTTATATGTCTTTCACATGCCCGTATTATACTTGATGTATTATTTTCCTCCTCAGCGTGTCTCAGATACTTAAGCATATTAGGGCAGATTGCCTGATTCTTTATAACTACTGCCTAGATTCCATGGGATAAGCCTGTTGCAATTTATTTAGCTGTTCCCCAACATACATGGTGTTGCAACCATGAACTACCTTTTCTGGTCAGTTAACACTGCTTGCTTGCTGGCAGCCTGTGAGTTTCTTGTAAGAGAAGCTGGTCACCTGTGAGAGAATAGGGTCTAAATTTTATTCATCTCAGTAGTCACTTAACTTAGCAGAGTGTCTGTTATACACAAAACACTCAGTGAGCAGTTGGTGAATGAAGGAAGGAAGGAAGAAATGAATGAATGAGTGAATGAAGAGAAACTCAGGATCCCTCCAGAATGTAGGCCGAGAAACAAGAAGATCTCTGTATCTTTCCCTATCTGCTGACCTTGAGCATTCAGGCCCTGGGCAGTTTTCCACATGAGACATGGCCAGGGGCCCTTGGTTATTTCAGAGGAGCCCAGCTGCTTACAGTAACAGGCTGCCTGTCCCATTTTCCAGTTTTTGCACAAATGCTCAGAGTCCTTTGGGCACAGGCAAACAGGGGTTTAAACAAAGTCAGGAAATAAATAAATCATTGTTTCAAAATAGCCAAATGGGATATTTCCAATAAACCATTCCTTTCCAGGTGAGAAGGAGTGTGGAGGGGAATTATGTCCAAAGTAGCAAATTGATGAAGAAGCTATAAAGTTAAGAGAAATTGGAGGTCTGCAGAAAAGTGTGCAGTTTTCACGTCCCAGTTTCTGGGTACTGCTGGGTGTTGGCTTCTTTTATGAGGCCATCATGAAGCTGGAGATATAAACAACACTTTAAATCATTATTTAGCAAGAGGGGAGCAATTTCTTTGCTGAGGCAAGGCTGATCACAGCCCTGATAATGCCCGTTGTTCATTTGTTCCCTCCCTCCAAGAGGCTGGAGATATGGGAGCGATTGTTCCAGTCTGTGCATTTGCCATGACAGGCATTACATCAGATTATTTAATGGAGTGTTCCGTTTCAGGGTTGAGACAGCAAGTTCTCTTTCCCTTGCCTGCCTTTATTCACATTGCCCCTTTCACCTGGCATGCTTTCCTTCACCTCTGTCTTTCCTAGCCAACTAAGCAGACCCCTCAGGTCTCTGCCCAATATCCCCGCCTCCAAGGGGGTATTCAGCACCTTGGAGAAGGACATGATGGAGGTGATAAGCACCAGCCTATGGATGCGTGCAACTCTGTGCACCTGCTTTAAACTCTGAGTCTCACTTTGGTCATTTTAAACTCTGAGTCTCACTTTGGTCATTTATGAAAGAAGGAGAATATTGGCACCTACTTCATAAAGTCCATAAATTATGTGCCAATGGCCATTGCCTAAGAAATCAGAGTCACTGTAATGCTAACTGTCATTAGACTCTGTATCACCTGGTGTAGCTCTTGCTACACTATTGTATAGTTATATATTTACTTGCCTTTTTATCTAGCTGTGATCTCCTGGAGACCTCAAATTCTGCATGAAACCCCAGTAAAAGTCTTGTTTTTGCCCGAGTACACGCATTTTCTCTCCTTTATCCAGTCTCGCCTGACAATAAACCTAGACATTAACCGGGGTACATTTTATGTTTTCTTTGGACAGGAGAGAATGTGGGGTTCAAAGGAGGCTGAGGGCTGTCACCAGGTCCCCCAGGTAAGGTAGAGGCCAAGTGCACAGCACACCCTTGTCATTATTTGCTAATTCACACTGCCAGCCTCACTTGCGCTTGCGAATAGGGTAAGAGAAATGGTTACAAAAGGCCGAGAGTGCTCTATGCAACATGATGGTTTGGAACAAGGAGGGGGAGATGAAAATAACAGTAGAAAACACTTACACGCCACTTACTAGGTGCTTCACAAACATTAACTCACTGCATGGCAACCCTCAGGAGTAGGTGTTACTAGTATCCTTACACTACAGTGATGGAGCTGAGACGTTAAACGATTTATGGAAGGCTACACAGCAGAGTTTTCCTACTCTTCTGATGTCAGACCCCAGGTTAGTCGCTCCCAAGACTGATCCACAGACCTCTTCCAGTCTGTACATTTCTGCATTAGATACAGACACAGCACAGGATTGACAGTGTAATCTTTTTCCAAGTGAGCACTTAAATAAGAATACGAACATGCTTATATATTGGTGTATATATAAGCCATGTAGATTCTCATATGCTTATTTATGTGCTTACTTGGAGAAAGAGAGACTATCCATCCTATTTGTGTTGGTTCACCAACACCACCACCCCCATTAAAAACAAACTCAGTAGAGAAAAGACTCGTTTGAACTGGCCTCTAGGAAGCCCTCTATACCACCTCTGCCCCTCTCTGAACTCCATCCATCACCAAGGGCAAAGCGAAGAGACAGCTCAGATTCTAACAAGATCTGTGGGGACCTTTCCTCTGATGGTGGTACCCCAGAATTCTTTACTTATCCTTCCATTTCGATACAATCAGTCCCTGTGATTCAGGTGGGATGGACCCTCCTCACCCCCAAAAGATGTGGGCACAGACCCCAGATCCAGGCAATCAACTGATTCCTTCCCCATCTTGTCACTGTGATGGCAAGTTAGTTCAATTAGAGGCAATGGAGGGATGGATGTTTGCTGAAACCATTGGTATCTTTCTTCACTAGGATGGCTCATTGCTAGGACATCATCGTAGGGAGAGTCCAGCAGAGAATGGAATCTCCAAGGGAGAAAAGCAGAGCTGAGACATAGGGAAACAAAGGGATTCCTGGCAGCACAATCTGAGCCTGTAGACCCAGTCTGGCTGGATCTTCAGCAATTCTTTAATAAAGAGAAACAGAAAGGATGACCCCATGGAGTATCTCCTATGAATGTGATGTGTTTAGGCTTAAGTTAACTATGTAGCAGTCAGTGGTTATCATTTCATATGGTGGGGACATCATATATATTTAAAATATTTCATAGAGTTAAGTTTCTCAAGTGGGCTTAAATAGGGTTGTGCATGTCTGCTCAGTTGTGTCTGAGTCTCTGCAACCCCATGAACTGTAGCCCACCAGACTCCTCTGTCCAGGGGATTTTCCAGGCGAGAATACTGGAGTGGGTGCCATTTCCTCCTCCTGGGGTTCTTCCCGACCCAGGGATCGAACCCAAGTCTCCTGAACCTACTGCACTGGCAGGTGGATTCTTTCCCACTGAGCCAGATGCGAAGCCCTTAAATAGGGTTAGACCTACCCAAAATATGGAGTAGAGGTTTGAGGGCATGAACAGCTGAATCATACATGAATGTGAACAGATTATAAAGACAATCTCTGATCAAGACATCTGGCCCATCCATGGGCCATTTCACCGTCTTCAAGAGGAGTGGGTAGACTAGGAATTGGGCTCAGGCTCTTTGAGACACCTGTTATTTCACAAAAGGGCACCAAGTCCTCCCCAAGATCAGTGAGCTCTGCCCACAGGTCACTCCTACCTGGAAAAATGCAATAGCTGCCCTTAGGATATTCAGGGAGAGTGATCTCAAACTCATTGCCACTCACTATCTCCCAAAATTTTGGCAGAGAAAAGCTTTATCAGGGGAGATCTTGTGAACTGTTATTCAGCAACTGCCCCAGATATTTCAAAATCAACCTCCGGGCCAGATAAGATCAGCAGAAAGATGTGAATTTGTACCACTCTCCCCAAACCTGCTTTCACTGAATGGTGAGGAGGCAAGAAGCACACGTGGTTTTTCTCTGATGGGGAGGACCATGGAGGCTCCATGGGATCCCAGTTGGCTTCATCTCTCATCTCTGTCTCGAGGTCCCTGGGAGCATGCCTTAGTGTGCTCTGATATGATGGATCCCAATGGCCCTCTTTTAATCACAGCTTAACGAGTGACACTGCTCCAGGTATAACACTGCCGTCTCCCCTTTGCCTTTGTCACTGGCTTCTAAGAGGTCTGCCACTCCATTCTGCCATCCTCACCAGTAGAACAAATCATCTCTGGAAAAGTACCTTTCCATTCTTCAAAGAAAGATTTCACAAAGGCTCTTACACTTCCCTTTCCGGGACTGACTTGCTCGTCTGTTTAAGCAGAAACAGCACCTGTGTGCCAGACACTGTGTTGGGTGATAAGGTCTCCCCAGAGGTTTGCATCCTAGCAGAATGTGGGGTTCACTCCCAAGCAGCAAAACAGCAGGACTTGGAAGTTAGACGTGGGCCCCACTCCTGGCTCAAATCCCAGCTGTTGACTTTGGATGGGTCATCGTCTCTGGGTTTTGGTGACCAAGTCTATAAACTGCGGTCACAATGCTTCCCTTGGAGAGTTACAAGAATTAAATGGCGTCAAGAGTGGCAAGGACCTAGCAAAGAGCCTAGTGATAAAAACAAGAGCTAACAGGGATTTCCTTGGTGGTCCAGGGGTTAAGATTTCATGCTTCCACTGCAGGAGGTGTGGGTTTGATCCCTGGTTGGGGAACTAAGATCCTGCATGCCATGGAGTATGGCCAAAAAAAAAAAAAAAACCCAAGAACTATCATAGCTCAGCACCCACAGTGGGACAGGTGGTTGTATGCAGGTACTAATGTCATCTCCATTCTACAAAAGAAGACACTGAAGCACAGAGGACACAGGCCAGAAATTGGAAGCAAGATGCTCTCCTGAAACACACAGTCTCCAGTGCATGGGTTTGCCCTTTTCCTCTGCCTTCCTTTCTTCTGCTGTGCACTCATGTCTCCTCCTCCTTCTTCTCTCAGAAAAGGTGTTTAGGAGACACTGGGCATATTTGGAATCATTCAGATTTCTCCTGGCTTCCGCATCACCCACGCTAACAATGTACATCACTCAGAGAATTCAACCGTGATTGATTTTTACAGTGACCTGGAAATTCCCTCCATCTATTCCTGGCCTTTGGGCACAACCTCACAAGTATTTGCTGTAGAAGATGAGTGTCTCCTCCACTCCAAAAGCCCTAAAGGAAACCCCACAGGATTTCACTGCGACTCACACATGAAAGTTCAAGTGCATAAATAGGCCAGGGGAAGAAAGCAGATGGGCGCTATATTCTATCAAGGAGATGTAGGGGGTGGGCTCTGGTGGTCAGTGTGGCTAAACATTTAGGACCTTGCTCCTCAAAGTGTGGTCCAGGGACTATCATCACCAGGTAACTTGTAAAAACACAATCTTGGAACTCAGTCCAGATCTAAATTAGAATCTGCATTTGAATCAGACTCAAGTACCCATTGACAACTGAGGATACAGTTTTAGAGAGAGGAGAGAGGGATGCATGGAATAAACCGGAGAAGGGATGGCCTCTCCACTGCCTGGTGATGGAGAGTAGACGCATTCCACTTTAAGCAAACGAGTGATGGGTGAGCAAGTAATAAGGAATTTACAGGGGTCTTTAAGGAACAAATAAACAATTAAAAAAAAACCACTTGCACAAACTAGGAATAAAGACAATGAGGTGTACCAGCTTGAGGGCAAGACGTGCATATTATTTCTCTTTGCATTCCCAAAAGGCTGATAATAAAGGTTTTAAGTACAAATGAATGGAAAATACTGTTCAGGTAATGGCAAAATGAGGACCACTTCAAGTCCTTTCCTCCATGCAACCAATGAAAACCAAAATGTACTTTTGCTGCTAAATCACTTCAGTTGTATCCGACTCTGTGCAACCCCATAGACGGCAGCCCACCAGGCTCCCCCATCCCTGGGATTCTCCAGGCAAGAGTACTGGAGTGGGGTGCCATTGCCTTCTCTGAAAATGTACTTTTAGACCTCTGGAAATTAACCACAGGCTTAGAGCAATCAAAGTATTTATTCAAGAAAAACAGCTGAATCTCAGTACGAAGAGCAAGCTTCATTGCATTTTAATGTGCCTTAGTCCCGTTTCTTCCTCTCCAGCCGCATGATAGCCTTGAAAACCAATAAGCCTCAAATCACAGTGAAAACCATCAGTCTGGTAGCCTCTGGAGAGGACAGAATGGGTCTGCAGGGCCTTCAAAGCCTGGTTCCCAGACAACGGTCTTTACATGAGCTGTCTGGCAGTTTCCTGAAAAATCCCATTGCAAGGCTGTGTTTATTGGATCTAACTCAGAACTCGCCCAGCAAGAGCTTTTTTTTTTCTTTTTCTGAGAGTGCTTTGTTAAAAACAATCAGTGGAAATTGTTCAACACTGCAGCTAACCTAGATGGTAACAGGAGTTGGGGGAAACAAGTTAACCGAAAACCTTGGGGCTTCCCCAGTGGCTCAGTGGTAAAGAATTCACCTGCAATGCAGGAGACACAGAAGATGCAGGTTTGATCCCTGGATTCGGGAAGATCCCATGGAGAAGGAAATGGCAACCCACTCTAGTATTCTTGTGAGGAACATCCCATGGACAGATGAGCCTGGCAGGCTACAGTCCATGGGGTCACAAACAGTTGCACATGACCGAGTGACTGAGCATGCATGCAACCAATAAACCTTAGAGGGGAAATCTGGGTCACAAGGTTTCCTGAATACTTCCGGGAACCCAGCACATGCATAGGGATGCACATATGCCCCGGGCTAGTTCACACCCCGGAAAGGTCTGAGACAGCTCTAAGTCCTCACTTCTGGCTGATTTGGAGACTACACAAGCAGAAAGTGAAACCAAGATGGAGTTATAATCTGCCTGCCTGAATAATGAAGCCACTCCCTAATACACATCAGAGTCCCTCAACAGATGCAGGGAAGCTTACTGGTTCCAAGAACTTCAGAAAATCCTTGCCTAATCATTAGCTGATCACTAAGCTCACTGACCCAGAGGCGGCAACCCAACAGGCTCCGCCGTCCCTGGGATTCTCCAGGCAAGAACACTGGAGTAGGTTGCCATTTTCTTCTCCAATGCATGAAAGTAAAAAGGGAAAGTGAAGTCGCTCAGTCACATCTGACTCTTAGTGACCCCATGGACTGCAGCCCACCAGGCTCCTTCATCCATGGGATTTTCCAGGCAAGAGTACTGGAGTGGGGACATGACTGAAGCAACTTAGCTGCAGCAGCAGCAAGCTCACTGAAGACTTAAATGACCACACATGAAAAAGAACATAAATTTTACAGAATTAATTCAGGAAGCTCACTAAACAAATACCAACAAAAATAAACAGCTGCAACAAGAAATTGAGAGGGTATCTGATTTCTAGAGTTGCCAAATTTTATTATTTAAAGTGTCTAGTTTCCAATAAAAAATAAGCCATGCAAAGAAACAAGAAAAGTATTGCTGATGAACAGAAAAACAAGTCAGTAGAAACTGTCCCTGAGGAAGCCTAGGGGCAAGACTTACTAGACAAAGATGTTAAGTCTGCTATGTTAATTACATACAAAGAACTCATGGAACAACTATACAGGAGGTCAACAACAGCATAAACCAGCCAGACCCAACACACATCTATAGAACATTTTTTCCAACAAAAGCAGAATGCAAATTCTTCTCATGTGCACATGGACCATTCTCCAGGATCACTATTTGCTAGGCCATAAAATAAGTTTCAAAATTCAAAAGGGTTGAAATCATACAAAATATATTTGACTATAATGGAATAAAAATAAATAATATATTAATAGTCAATAATAGAAGGAAATTAAATTATTTTAATCCATGATATTTTCTTGCTTTTCACCATGGAATGCTCCCCATCCTACTCCCACCATTGGAAAACCAGCAGCTAAAATAAAAATGTTATCTGCTTGAAGCTTCCATAGTTCTTTGCTTACCCATTTCTCCTTTGACCCTTCCAACCGTCCATCCATATATCCATCTAATCCCATATTCATCCTCTCATTTATCCTTTCTTTCATTCTTTTAATATTGAAACATAATTCCCATAACACAGGAGTCATGTTTTTAAAGTGTAAAATTTGTTGATCTTAAGCGTATTTGCAAAGTTGGGCAACCATCACCACTATCTATTTCCAGAATACTTTGTCATTCCAAAAAGAAATCCCATACAGTCACCATTCCCAACAATCTTAAAATTTAAATCTCTTCTAAGGAGGTCAGCAATTCAGCTCTGCATTCAGAGTGGGGTGTGATGGCCTGAAGCCATGGATCCTTGTTGATGTCTGAGTTTTCTCCCTGAAGGCTGAGCAGTCTCCTTTTAATCTCCAGCTACCTAGTGTAGCCACTTTCACCCATGCTGACTCTGCCTCGTCAAGTCTGCTCTCCCTTGCCCAGCAGGGCCTCTCTCTGCTCAATGGCCCTTCGCCAAATGACCTGCTATCCCATTCTCGCTGTGGCTGTGCACCCCCAGCCCTGCAGGCATCCTTTGTTCTCTGACTGGCCAGCCTCCTCATCCCCCCTGCTCTGCAGCAGGCTTCCCAAATGGTGGAGGATGTTTTGAAGCTTGGAAGAGAGGCAGCGTGCAGTCTTCCCTCTGCTTTCTGCAGAAAAGAGGCAAGTGGCAGGATGTGTGGGTGGCAAGCCGAGTGGGGACCCAGCTGGCAGCAGCAGATGTGACTGGGAGCACAGGAAAGACTGCAGTGGGGGTCTTGCCGGGGCGGGGTACAGAGAGTGGGGATCAAAGCTGATTTTGCTGCCCCCCAGGTTCCTGTTTCCAGCCTTCACTTGCACAGCCCTGGACACTGATGTTGACACCCTGCCTGGGGAATTATGCTGGTCTTCCGGTTTTCACTTCAGCCACAGAACAAAACTTCATACGGAGTAACAGGGCTGGGACTGGGTCAGGTGGGGGGCGGTGTGCGGGTAATATGACAGTTACCTGTACACAGAATTAAGGGGGTGCTTGTGAAACAGATGCTCATAGCAGCATTATTCATAACAGCCAAAAAGTGGGCACAACCCAACTGCTGAATGGATGAATAAAATGGGGTGGATGAATGCAATGAAATCTTATTCAGCAATGAAAAGGAATGAAGTACTGACACATGCTATGCTATGGATGAATACTGAAATTACCATGATAAATGAAAGAAGCTGGACACATTTTTATGCCCAGGATACATGAAATATCCATTTATATGAAATGTCCAAAATGAGCAAATCCATACAAAAAGCAAATAGATTCACAGTTACCAGGGCTTGGAGAGAGGAAAGACTGCTAATGGTTATAAGATTTCCTTTGAGGTGATTAAAATGCCCTAAATTTGATTTTGGTGACGGTTCCATAACTCTATGACCATTTTAAAAATACTTTGAATTACACACTTTATGCGGGTAAACTATACGGTTATGTAAATATTTCAGTAAAGTTGTTATCAATGAAAATGTTAGGGGATGTCAAAGATCTCAGCAATCAAGATATCTAATGCAATATTTTAAAAATCAAAATTAATGCAAAAAAATCCATGATGAATAAAGAATCTTTATTCTTTTAAATGACAGGATCAACCCTGTTTGACCATCCTGACTCACCTCCTGTTTGTCCCAGCAAATGCATAAGTGTGATAAACCCTATATTTAGAACAGTAGTTACTTCTGCAGAGGGATTAGGGGCGGGGGTACACAAGGGGCTTCTACTTCCACATTCATATTAATTTATTTCTCAAGTTGGACGGTGGATCCATAAGTGTTTATTGAATTACTCTTTGCACTTTCTTTGAATATTAGGGACAACTGTGAATTCATTAAAAATTTAAAAGATTTATACTCAACGATATTTATTTAAAGGAAACAAACTTTGCATGGCCATTTAAAAAAATAAGCATAAATAATCAACAAAACAAAGCAATCGCCAACCCTTTAAATTCTCCTCTGGGGCATCAGGAACACAAGGATAATTCAGTGTCTCCCACAGACATGCTTCTCAAGAGTGCTTATGCTGGAGAAAGGTACAGGGTGGTCAAGACCCACCTCCTTCATTCAAACTTCCACTCATCCATATTGATGGAGCAGCTTCGCTATTCCAGGCCTTGTGCTAGGAACTGCGGACTCAGGAAGGAGTTGGCAAGGCTCCAGGATTCAGGGATCTCATTGTCAGGCTATGCCAGGGGAGGGATGGACAGGGGACAGGTCGATATAGGCTGTTACGATAGGTCTAAGTCCTTAGTGGTATCAACAAAGGCTTCTGTGGGGAGGTCACCTCTGAGCTGAAAGGTCCAGGATGACTAGGTGGGGAAAGGGCCTTGCAGGCAGGGAGGATGATGCCTACAGAGTTAAAGAGGCAGAAACCACCAGGCTGTGGTCTACCAGCCATCCTGTATCACCATGTGCTGTTGAGGCTGGAGGCACATGCTAAGGAGGGCCGAGACAGAAGGTGTCTCGGGTTCCCTTTAATTCCTTGGAGCTGCCACACCAGCCTTGGAGAGGCTGTACCCAGGCTTCATTAAAACGGGGGAAAAAGAAACATCTCACCATTCCACTGCTTAGGTTTTACACATCAGAGCCTAATTCAAACTGAAACACCAACACCATTCATCCAGTTCTTACGACAGAAGACCTAAGTCTTTTGGGGGCACTGCCATATTTAATCTGGCCATCAAATCTTTGAATGGGTGCAATCATTGTCCCCAGGCTTCCCTGGTGGCTCAGTGGTAAGGAACCCACCTGCCAATGCAGGAGACTTGGGTTTGATCCCTGGGTTGGGAAGTTCCCCTGGAGGAGGAAATGGCAACCCACTCCAGTATTCTTGCCTGGAGAATCCCATGGACAGAGGAGCCTGGTGGGCTACGGCCCATGGGTTGTAAAGACTTGGACACGACTTAGACTAAACAACAATAATCATTGTCCGCATTTTAATCAAGGGTCCTGAGATGCTGAGGCACTTGCCAAAGATCCCATACTTACTACAAAAAGGAGCTGGCATTAATCTCTCTGGCCCCTAGCTGATGCTCCTAGCATTGCTCTGGTCTCCCACCAAGTCAGAACTGAGCTGGCATCAAGCCCTCATCCTGCTGGTCTGCTGTTAACCTCCCTGCTAGTTTAGATGGTAACAGAAAACCACTCACTCTGGCTGTTTCAGCTCTCGAACAGGGCTGGCTTCCTGGGGTTGGAACCCTACCTGTGGACCAAGGCCCTGGATTCCCATAGGGAGACTGACTTGACTGCTTTACCCTGACTCACCACACTGTCCAGTTCTGTGCTCAAGGGGATGGCCCAGCAGGTTGCTGCTAAGGAGGTCTCCTGGGGCTGAGGCTGGTTTGCTGACTGATTACTTCAAGTGGCCAGAGGCAGATGGAGCCCGAAGTCCCCCTACGCACACTGTAAATGTTAAAGTCATCATCAGGCCCAAAGAAAATCTTGATGAGACTGGAGGAGACGAGTGTCTACAGAGGCCAAGAATAGAGAGAGAAATGAAGTCAGGAAGAGGTCTTAGGACTTTTGTAAGCGGCAGGGTGGGGATCTTCTGTTTATTGGAGGCTGAGGTTGTGATGGCCTCTGTCTCCTTTAATGGCCCGGGTTAGAGCAGCTGTCCCAGTGCTCAGCTGGCCTCTAGACACATCCATGACTTCACCATGGGCTCCCACTGCCGACTGCTCCCAGTGCCCGTGCCAAGAGCCAACCTCATCCCTCGGACAGTGTGTGTTCCCTCCAGATGGGAGATCCTGAACATTTGGGGTCACCTTAGAGTATAGCCTGAACTTCAGTTGCTGTTCAGTCGCCTAGTTGTGTCTAATTCTTTGAGACCCTATGGACTGCAGCACACCAGGCTTTCTTATCCTTCACTATCTCCTGGAGTTTGCTCAAACTCATGTCCACTGCGTCGATGATGCCATCCAACCATCTCATCCTCTGTTGCCTCCTTCTCCTCCTGCCCTCAATCTTTCCCAGCACCAGGGTCTTTTCCAATGAGTCGGCTCTTCACACCAGGTGGCCAAAGTATTGGAGCTTCCACTTTAGCATCACTCCTTCCAATGAATATTCAGGGATGATTTCCTTTAGGATTGACTGATTTCATCTCTCTGCTGTCCAAGGGACTCTCAAGAGTCTTCTCCAGCACCACAGTTCGAAAGCATCAATTCTTCAGTAAGAATGCAGTAAGGATGAGTTGTTATAATCCTTTATTAGCTAGAAATTTAAAAAGTTCCTAAGGTTAGAGTTGAGAACCGTGGCAAAAGGGAAAAAAGGGTTCTTTCTTCTTCTTGTGGAAAGAACTCAGGCTTGGGTTTACACAGAGCTGTGAGTTGTGTGACCTTGGTTAAAACACTTAACCTCTCTGAGCCATAATGGTCTCATTTTTAAAGTGGGAATAGCCACCATGCAGGGCTGTAGAAAGGATTGGTAATAATAAAGGCACAGGGGCCTGTCATAGTGCCCAGCACAAAGTAGATGCTCGACAAGTCACACCTATTGATGTTGTTAAGCTATTCTGGAATTAGAGAGCTTAGCTAATTTCTACTGAATTTGGTGGTTTTAAGATATGAGTGGCCATATTGTCTTATTTTTTATCCTCTTTCTCTGGATGAAATAGATGCTCTGCATTTCCAGACAGGAAATTTGTATTTGTTCCTAATAGCAAGGCCACCCTCTGTCAACCAGCATGCTTAGGACCTCAGGAGAGGAGTGTTAATGGCACGACTTTAATTCCTTGGCGATGAGTCCATCCATTATTTCTGCCTCTCCTGGGAGACTGAATTTCAAAGCAAGAGCAAGAAAGCATAGCATTCCTAACAGATCCCACTGTTCCAACAGGGTTTGCGGTCTCCAATGTCTTCCTAATTCCTAGACAATGTCTGAGACACACAGTCAGTCACCATGGAGACAGGGGCATTTCCCACGGAAGCGTGTGTGTCACACCTGCGCATCAGTACGGCAGATTTCAGCTGTGACACACGCAAATGGTGTGAACTGACGTCAGAGCACACCATGGCCTCTGTGTCTACCGCTCATCTGCTTAGCTCATCTGGCTTTTTAATGGAGTTCTATGAGTCAGTCTGCCTTAAATCTCCATGTATTTTTTTTCCCCTCCCTAGAACAAGGTGAGGAATGAAACACTGGCACATTTAATGTCAGTGTCTTTTTCTGTCTCTGTCTGATGTCATCATCTAGACTGGGAGCTCTTTGGGGTTTGAAGTATCACCTTTTAATTTCCTGTCTCTCCTACAGCCCGAAGGCGGCAAGCAGGTCGAGCAGAAGAAGTCAGGCGGCCCATTTCAGCTGTCACATACCAGCTGGGCACCTTCACCAGCAATTTACGTCTCAGAGCCCTGGGTTTCACCTTTGTCAAAAAGGGAGTTAGATGTCATCCGTCTCAAAGCGGAGTTAGCAATGAATGACACCATTTATCTAAAGTGGCTTCCAGATAATAAGGACTCAGTGCTACCTTCACATCATTGCGTACAGGGTCAAAGCCTTTGTTGATCAAGCTGATTGGCAGATAGATCTCTCTGGAAGTGTTCTTTAAAGAACAAACACGTTCCCAAACAGCATAAATGATGGAAAATTAATGTCTCCTGATCCTCTTGGGGACTCAGGGTTGGGATGGGTAGGGGATGAAAATTTCTTGAGCCAGGAATCGAGATTACATTTATTAAAGAATTCTCACAGTCACTCAGTGACACAGCATTGCTGTGTCTGTTTTACTGATGGGAAGACAGGCGGCATGTTGCAAGCTCTTCATCACAACCTGTTTTTTATTCTTCTGGGATGTTCAGACTACAAACCCAGGTCCACTTTGCAGGAAGTGTTCTCCAGTAGGACTAGGAGAGAACATGACTTGTATCCATCAGAACCTGGTGCAAAAACCCACTCCCCACAGCTCCAGGATTCCCAGGTGGTTCAGTGGTAAAGAATGGGCCTGCCGAGGAGACCTGGGTTCGATCCTTGGGTTGGGAAGATCCCCTGGAGGAGGAAATGGCAACCCACTCCAGTATTCTTGCCTGGAGAATCCCATGGACAGAGGAGACTGACGGGTTACAGTCCATAAGGTTTCATAGAGTCGGACAGGACTGAGCGGCTAAACAACAACAATAATAACCCACATCTCCCAGCCTCCCACTTCAGATGAGAAACAGAGGGCTCCTGAGGCCTCGAGCAGGGGTGGTTCTCAAACTTGAGTTGCTTTGGAATCCCTCAGAGTGTGTGAAAGTCCAGATTTCTAGGCCCCACCTAAGACTGTGACTCAGCACGTCTGGCAAGAAGCCTGAGAATCTGCCTTTCTAATAAGCTCCCAGGTGATGCTACTGGTCCAGGAACACATTCTGGGAACCTGTGTTCTGGAGGATGACAGGCAGGGCTACAAGATGCAAACTGCCAGGGTCCCTGGATCATCATTTGGAGGAAAGCATCTTCTGGAGTTAATATTTGAATTGAAATCTTGTGTTCTGTGGCTGAAATGTGAGGGTTTACTTATTAACACTGTTAGAAGGACACTGGAAAGGAAGGCTAAGGAAAATGTTTTCTCCACGTGGAAATGGATGATTTGAAGAAAACAAAAGCTTGTTATTGTTGTTCAGTAATGAAGTTATGTCCAACTCTTTGGGACTCCATGGACTCCAGCATGCCAGGCTCCTCTGTCCTTCACTATCTCCCAGAGTTTGCTCAGATTCATGTCCACTGATGCTATCTAACCATCTCATCCTCTGTTGCCTCCTTCTCCTTTTGACTTCAATTTTTCCCAGCATCAGAGATGAAATAAAATTAAAAGACACTTGCTTCTTGGAAGGAAAGCTATGACAAACCTAGAGAGCATATTAAAAAAGCAGAGACATCACTTTGCCAACAAAGATCCATATACTCAAAGCAATGGTTTTTCTAGTAGTCATGTACAGATGTGAAGGTTGAACCATAAAGAAGGTTGAGCACTGAAAAACTGATGCTTTCGAATTGTGGTCCTGAAGAAGACTCTGGAGAGTTCCTTGGACTGCAAGGGGATCAAACAAAAGCTACTGGATGGGAAATAAGGAACCCAGGTTTCATACCAGGACTCAGATCCATCAGAAAACTCCAAGGCACTTTCTGCAGACTGGACTGTGGTTCTGATACTAAGGACCCCCTTCAAATTCCACTGAATGCGAAGAAGTGGTTGTAATCCACAATCAGGGATACATGTAAAGAAACAAAACCAGCCACTCACTCAGGGTCTCAGACTATGTTCAGTCTTTGTTACTGGAGTTCGGCCACACTCCTTCCCTTTGCTTCCTACTGGCATCATCTCAGCTCAGGAGTAAACAGCACAAGTTAAATGTGCTGTGCCCTTCCTCCGTGCCAGACACCATGTAAGTTCTTCACATGTGTTATCACACTGAATCCTAGCATGCCTTTCCCGGATGTGTGCAAGGCTTTCTCACTCACAGCTGGCAGGTTAACCTTCTCAAAGCAATGCACTGAACATGTCACTCCCCTGATCAAAACCTTCAGGGCCTCCCTACAGAGCAAAGTCTAAATTCCTCAGCATAACCTTAAATCCTCTCCAAAATCTCAAGCATAGCTGCTTGTCAATCCTAAACCCTTTTAACAGTCCACATCAGTAACTTCTAAATGTTAGTGTGTGTCAGAATTCTTGGGAAGATTATTGGCCCTCTTTAATGAAAAGAAAGCTGAGCACCAAAGAATTGATGCTTTTGAACTGTGGTGTTGGAGAAGACTCTTGAGAGTAACTTGGATTGCAAGGAGATCCAACCAGTCCCTTCTAAAGGAGATCAATCCTGAGTATTTATTGGAAGAACTGATGCTGAAGCTGAAACTCCAATCCTTTGGCCACCTGATGTGAAGAACTGACTCATTTGAAAAGACCCTGATGCTGGGAAAGAGTGAAGGCAGGAAAAGAAGGGGATGACAGAGGATGAGATGGTTGGATGGCATCATCGACTTGATGGACATGAGTTTGAGTAAACTCCAGGAGTTGTAACGGACAGGGAAGCCTGGCATGCTGCACTTCATATCAGAGAGAAATTACCTCTTAGGCTAAAGCCCTGTTACAGCAGCTAGAATTATCTCAAGTAATGCACAAATTTTGTCTTCCCCATTAGACTCTAAGACTCTTGAGTTTATTGTTGTTTAGTTGCTAAGTCATGTCCGACTCTCTGCAAACACATGGACTGCAGCCCACCAGTCTCCTCTGTCCATGAGTTTTCGCAGGCAAGAATACTGGAGTGGGGTGCCCTTTGCATATTTCTCTCCTCTTCATGACCCCTGCCCTCTCTCCATCATAGCCCCACCTAATGCAAATCCTGACACAGAGCTGGGACTCAGTAAGTATTTGTCAAAATGGGATCTCTGATTTTGCACATTTGGTCAAGGTAAGGTTGGGTGGGGGTAGGCAAAGCAAAAGAATGGGCTCCCTCTATAACTCACATCTATCCCAAGAATTTACAACTCATCACCTTCTCTGAAGTGGGTAATTTTGTCAAGCTGTCTCCAAGTGACCCATTATCTAAGGAACCACTTTCTCTAAACTTCCCAACTTCTGATTGAACACCTGCAGTTCAATTTTCAGTTCAAGATTTCTGAGCTCTGTGATTTTTCAGGGAAAAAAATTAAGCAGACTTTATTATGCAGCTTTGCCAAAGTTATCAGAGAGAACTTTAACTCGATGTTTCAATTAAAACTCTGGCAATGGATATTGACACTGCCAGATTGAAAACGTATGGTTGGGAAAAGGCCATTTTTCTAAAAATACCAAGTTAAGAATTTTCCAATTTCCAACTGCTTGAAAGAGAATCTCCATATGCAGGGAGTCCTGGTCGCAGGCATTTCATCACAGAAACGGGGACATTTTGTTTTCCAAACACACCCATCTAGGACCACCCTTCTAAGAGCTGTGGGGAACCAAAGACAAAGTTTGCACCACTTCCCTTTTAACTCTGACCATGGGCGAGACATTGAGCCTCTCTGGGCCTCAGTCTCCTCATCTGTAAAACAAGGAGGTCAGGACTCAGAGGCTGGCAACTGCAGCCTGTGGGTCAAATCCACGTATTGTCTGCTTTTATAAATAAAGTTTTATTGGAACACAGCCACACCCATTCCTTTAAGAATTGCATACAGCTGTTTTCATGATGCGACAGCAGAGTTGAGTAGTTGCCTTCTTGTCTGAAAAACTTATTTATATCTTTATAGAAATATTTCCCAGAGCGTTTTTTCACGGCATATTTTTACTGGATATTTCTCTACAGAAAAGATTTGGTTTGTTGAATGAACCAAAGGCAAAGCTGACTGTTATGGAAGTCCCAAAGAGGTGTAGCTTTAATTGGAGCAGAATGGGGGTCATCGCTGGAGGCATTTAAGTAGAGTCAGGACATGTGTCACTTCATTTTATTTTTTAAATTAATTACATTACAAGACTTATTTGCGGTGTGAGGGTTTCTCATTGCGGTGGCTTCTCTTGTTGCAGAGCGTGGGCTCTAGGGCGTGAGGGCTTCAGTAGTTGTGGCTCCTGGGCTCCAGCCCCAGAGCACAGGCTCAGAAGTTGTTGGCACATGGGCTTAGTAGCCCTGCAGCATGTGGAATCTTCCCAGACCAGGAATCAAACCTGTGTCTCCTGCATTGGCAGGCAGACTCTTAACCACTGCACCACCAGGGAAGTCCGAGTCATTTCATTTTAATGAGCCCACTTTGAAATGGCATTGGTTGAGGGCAGGGGCAGGATCCAATTTATCTTTGCCTCCCCAGGGCCTGCACAATTCCTAACACGTAGTAGTAACTGAATAAATATCTGCAGATTGAGTGACGCAGTGAAAAGACAAAAGGGCTTATGGGAAAATGCTTCCTCAACTACAAAGCCTGACAAATGTGAATGGGTGATTGCTACTATTGACGGGTTCTTTACATGCTCTTTCAATTCAAATAAAAGCAGACAATGAATTCACTGCATTATCCCTTGGGTGGGGCGGTGGGGTAAGATGGGGGGGGGGCGGAGGGGGAAGAGGGGGTGGGGCAGAGGGAGAGGGGCAGGAAGGAAAAGCCAGGAGAGGACACCGAGGAGCTTCAGGCACCTTGGTTTTTGCTGAGCAGCCTTGGGAACCTAGAAGAGACCAGGAAGGTCACTGACTCCACCCTACGGGCCCAGCACTTGCCCCACAGGGTCTGGGGTCGCTGGGAGGATGGATGGGACATTCCCTGTGTGCACCTGCTCTCACTGGTGACAACCGGAACCCCCTTTGGCTCCACCTACGGAACCCAGATAATAAAGCGAAAATCTTACCACCACCACCTGTGACTTAGGGTGCACTGACCAGGTGCAGCCATTCCACGGGCCCCATCTCATCTACACAACAGCCCGAGGGATGGCGCCCCACAGAAGGCCTGGCATTTCACGCTGCTCTTCAGATAAACTGTAAGAGAACCCATTTCTTTTTTTCCTAATTTATGCACAAGAGGGAAAATAACGTTCGAAGCTATACTGACTGGGTCTCCCCACAGGTCAGAAATTGTTCTGGGCACCTGCCCTGGTCTAGCTCACGGGACTCTTACGGCCACTGCACCAGGCAGGCGCCCTTTACCCATTTTACAGAAGAGGAAGCAGAGGCCCTGAGCTGGAAGGGGCTCAGCAAAGGTCACTTGGGGAGGGCCGAGCCACGGACAGAAGCTCTGGAGTGTCCAGTCATGGACGCTCCTTACCCGGAAGCCAAGTGGGCATCTGGGTGCCCCTGTCAACCACAAACTGGCGCTGGCCATGGGCACTTGCCATCTACCTCTACAAGGATTAAATTATGGGCTGCTGTAGCTGCTGACCTCCAGCATCCCCTGAGGGGAGTTTAGGGTGGAGAGCAGAAACCTGGGACTGTGCTCTGGAAAACCTGGAGAACAGGTAGCTCTTCATATAGTCAGGTATTCTCAGGAGCTGATTTTACGAGCGCTACATTCCTTCATGGTGGTGTGTGCTCCTCATGACTAGCAGAAACCTTCTGCAAAAATATGTGCTTGATTGCATGTACTTCCCCCTTCACCAAAATCACATTTATACAGACCTTCCCCCCACCTCTTTGGAGCACTTTCTCAGAGCTAACTGAAACGCTGTCTCCTGGGCTATAGCCCTCATTTGGCCCCAAATAAAACTTAACTTTCACGTTGCGCATTTTCAGTTTTTTTTTTTTTTTTTAAGCCAGCACCTTGCCCAGTCCCCTGCAGGCTGCCCCCTTTAGCACCCCCAGCAAGGCAGTTTGTTCTGGTTAAAGGCACAATGGACATTTAAAACTATTTCCTCATGTTGATTCAAAATGAGTGTCTTATCTCACTTCCACCAGGCATTTTTAGCCTACTCGGTGTTGAGGTCACACCTGCCTTCTTTTGAAACATCACACAGCCCTCCACAAAAAAAAAAAAAAACAGAAAAGAAAAATGTTAAAGAAAACCAGACAGAACCAGGATGGATCCCATTCTGCCATGCAGAGCCACACGACTGTGAAATCACTCAACTCTGTCAAGTCTGGACAAGGAAAATACAGCGGATGGTAATGCCTGGCTCAGCAGTGCTATGAGACCAAGATGCTGTAATGTACACAGTGCTTGGAACAGGGCAGGTACCTAATTAATGATCCTTCAGTTTCCTCATCTTCTTAGCACAGAATGAACATGCCATATCAATGAGAGACAACAATTATGACTGAAGGAAAATACAAGAGAACTGGCTTAAAGATGGCAAAAAAGGAATAAACAGTATTTTTTTTAAAGGAAGAGACTTTACTGAAATTTACTACATGCTAGGCAGTATGCTCATCACTTCTGTGTTTTCTAAGTTTATGACCTCTAAGGCAGATGTTACTGACTCTTTCCACAGGTGAAAAAGACTAGGACTCAGAGATGTTGAGCAACTTGCCCACAGTCCCACAGCTTTTGAGGAACAGATTCAAACTCGGGCCTCTTGATCTCAATCCAGCCCTCCTTCCACTTGAACACCTGTCCAAGCCATCGTTATTGTTCGTGTTTGCTCAACCCTGAATAGACACGGGTCATGCTAAGCACTGCAGATACATGGGGAGCCATACTCCCAAGTTTGCAAAGTAAATCCTAAAAAGAATTAAGAGAAGAAACTGCAAGGCTGCCAAATTAATGTGAAGGAGGACTCAATAGAGAAGGAGGGAAGGGGAAGACCGGCTGGGGAGACAGATTTTTGAGCGTCTTTTCACGAAATCTAAAAATTACTAACCTTCTACATGTCAAAAGATTTTTTTGTCAACACATGCGAGAACGCCCCGCTGAGAAGGAGCCCAAACGAGCAGATGGGTTGAGTTCGCAGACTCACAGACGCTGAAGTTGGAAAAGTCCCTGCTGACAGCCTCCAAAGGACAAGCCCAGAAACCCCCGCCAACCCACCCCCGCTGTGAGCCCGGCTGGGTTAAACACCATCCTGGGAGCCCCATGATCCTGTTCTCTGGGAACCAGGGCGGACAAAGATCTTCTGGTTTCTGAAAATGAGACTCCTCCCCCTGCCTTCAGCTCCTACCAGTGCTCCTCTCTCCATTTTCCACTGGATGCTTCATCTCTGACGGTGGGTGAGGGGTGACATCCCTCTGAAACAGGGCGGGGCTTACTCAAGACTGGGATGCAATGAGCGGGGATTCAAATGAATCAAAGGAATTGAATCACACCAAAACCCATCTGTCCTCCAAGACCATAAGATGTCCTTCAATTATAAAAGCAGGCAGACCACAGGAGTATTAATAGTGCCCATGACTTTGTCATTAATAGAAATCCCAGATGTTCTGATATCACACCGTAAGTGTAGCAGAGAGCTCAAAATAACATTCGCTGTTTTCACTACTTTGCAATTATGGTACTTATTAGGCTTCTTGCCGGATCTCGTTAATTAATGTATTACTAAAGATGCACATATCTTACCGTTTCAAAAATGGTTTGTTTTGAATTTTGATAACTGCATTTCAGTCTAATTGGCTTCTTTTGTAATCCTATTAATTTTATGTTATGCATTTAAAACACATTTTGCTGAGGATACCACAGGCTGACTGCCAAAAGGGTCTGTCGCACAGACAGCAAAGAATGCTGAGCCACAGACACTGGCTTCCTAAGATCGCACTTGGGAATCTGTGATTTCCTTGAGTACTTCTTCACTTTCCCAAGCCCTGGGGAGACAGATAAGAGAGGTGCAGAATCCAAAATAGGACCCAGCACTGCCAATTTCCATTTGGAAGGGAGGCAAGCATTGTTCTCATGCGATCAACATCACAACCATGCCCTCACAGTCCCTCTCAGCATCACATCGGCAGGGATGTGATGTTGCAGATGAGGACAGGGGTCGCCCGGGCTATTCCCGGCCCTTGGTCGTGTCTGGTCAACAGAGCCCCTGGTTGCAGCAGCATAGAGGCTGGTCTTCAGGTTTGGATTTTACTGTAAGAGCCAGTAGGCCTGTCTGCTGATCTTCTTTCTCTATTTCTTTTCGATAACTCAGAGGACAAGAAACACACCCAAGTCTGGGCATAAGAATGATTGTGATCTAATTCCCATTCAACTC
The DNA here is from genome assembly GCF_029378745.1 of Bos indicus. NCBI lineage: Eukaryota > Metazoa > Chordata > Mammalia > Artiodactyla > Bovidae > Bos > Bos indicus. The sequence continues at coordinate 9,026,738 of NC_091773.1, read as the reverse complement.
TAGACCAGGTAAGGGAGCCTCCTATCCAAGCCTAGTTATCACATCTGCAAAGTGTATATAATATTACCTGATGTGTTGATGATAGGACACATAAATAAACACACACAAACACACACATGTGAGTGTAGATGTATATATGCATGTACATGAGTCAGCATATACCTATATACACATGCATATGATTGCACGTGTACATGTATGTATACATGAGTGTGTGAATATATATAATATACACATCTGTACATGTGTACACATATATGATTGTCAATGGAGATCATGGATCAGACAAGCTTTAACAAATTCCATAAAGAAAGTGAAAGTCACTCAGTCATATCTGACTCTTTGTGACCCCATGGACTATATAGTCCACGGAATTCTTCAGGCCAGAATACTGGAGTGGGTAGCCTATCCCTTCCCCAGCGGATCTTCTCAACCCAGGAATCGAACCAGGGACTCCTGCATTGCAGGCAGATTCTTTACCAACTGAGCTATCAGGGAAGCCATAAGCAATTAACAATTAGGATAAAGGAAATGACAGACATGGGCTTCCCTGGTGGCTCAGTGCTAAAGAACTTGCCTGCCAATTCAGGAAAGGCAGGAGATGCAAGGTCAATCCCTGGGTCGAGAAGATCCCCTGGAGAAGGAAGTGGCAATGCACTCCAGTATTCTTGCTTGGAAAATTCCGTGGACAGAAGAGCCTGGTGGGATACAGTCACCAGGGGTGACGGGTCACAAAGAGTTGACATGACTGAGGAACTGAGCACATTTACAGAGCAAGTGAATTAATTTATCTGTGATTTTCCTAAATAGCAGGCACCCCCTGAAGGTTTGTCTTCTGGTCCTTTCCATTGGTCCCCAATCTTTTTGGCACCAGGTACCAGTTTCATGGAAGACACTTTTCCCACTGAGAGGTGGGTGGAGATGATTTCAGGATGATTCAAGTGCATTTCATTTATTGTGCACTTTATTATTATTATTATCACATCAGCTCTACCTCAGATCCTCAGGCATTAGGTCCCGGAGCTCGGGGACCCCTGCTTTATTCCATCCTCAGGCAAGTTAAGCAGGGCCATATCCTGCTTCTGAATTGTAACAGGATGAGAGCCTTCAGTCTGCGCTCAGGAGAGACCAGGCCACCACCCTCCTGTGCCCAGCCCCATCTGTCCCCTGCCTAGTTTTGAGGGTGCGTGCGCTCTAGGTCGCTTCAGTCGTGTCCAACTCTTTGGGACCCTGTGGACTATAGCCTGCTAGGCTCCTCTGTCCATGGGGTTCTCCAGGCAAAGGTACTGGAATGGGTTGCCATGCCCTCCTCCAGCAGAATCTTCCTGACCCAGGGGTCGAACCTGCGTCTCTTATGTCACTGGCATTGGCAGGCGGGTTTTTTTACCCACTAGTGCCACCTGAGACTGAGTGCAATTTGCCCCTGGCACACTCGCACCATCTCCCGACCCCTCCTCCTCAGTAGTACAGCTCTAGGGTATTTCTCTCCTTTCCTTTCCCACAGCGCTCAACTCCCTCGCCAACCAGCCTGTGGTGTTTGCATTCCCCCTGTTCCCATCCACGAGAAGAATTCCATTTCTAAGATTCATGCTCTGCCAGGGCTGCTTGGCACTGGGCTGCTTTCCCCCCGAGATGCCTGCCAGGCCACCACAGGCACCAAGGCAGGCGCTACCAGCCCTCCCTCCCCTCAACACAGGATGACGAGGGCTCTGCGGGCCTGACACTTCCAAAATAGAACTGTGCCCGTGACCTCCACTTAGCAGGTTGCCCTACTGATGGGCAGAGCCGGCCTGGTACATGCCATCAGCCTGGCCCGATGACCACAAGGCTATGCAAAGGCCTCGGGGTCCCAGCAGAGTGTGGGTGGAAGAGACGTTGGCAGGAGGGAGTCGGGCTGGGAGAGAGAGAAGGGGGATGTGCAAAGCAACCCAGGGAGAGAAAGGAGAGAGGAAGGCCACAATTGGGAAGGAGTCCCAGATGGGAAATAAAACAGAAGGAAGAAATCAGGAGAAAGGACACACGAGAGCTCTCTGAAATTGTGTTTTTCTTGGTGGAAGATACTATAGAAATTCCTATTGAACATCTGCTCCATTGCTTTTAATTATTTGCCTGGGGCCTTTCTTTAGCTCAGAGGAGGAAATGGAGGCTTGGAGAGGTAAAAAGACCAATATTTATCTTTGACTTGCCAGGATACAGTCCAGTGTCAGGGTACAAAGCAGGTTCTAGCTAGCAAAATGTTTACTGTATGGAAAAAATGGAGTCATGAATGGATTCAGTATTTCTGACTTCAAATCCTGTCCTTTTACTATGATATTTTCCTACATGTCTCCCAACAAGTAACACACACATGGAGGGAAGAACAGCGTAATCAAGCAAATAAAGTGATTTGCTGTTTTCCGTATGTTCTTCAGCATTTTGCTGGCACGGACCCCAGTGCTGGGTGGGAGACCATCCTGGTCTCACTTGAGTTGTCAAGCAGCGTGGTTGGTGGGCTGCTGACCCCCAAGACTCCTCCAGAGGTCCCTGTCACCTCCTTGCCATCTGTGCCCTGTGCCAGGTCAGGATGGGGTAAGTCATCAGGGAGACATCATCCTGGGTTTGAAAGTGCTCTGGAAACAGAGACATACGCACATGTGGGAGGTGACGCACTTCATTCTACAAGACGGGGGCTGGTGCATCCCTGACGTCGTCCTTCACAAAGCGGTTCCTTAAATCATTACGATAAGATGAGTACAGAATCACAAGACGAGCAAGCACAGGGCTGGAACCCCAATCTCTTGATTCTTACTCATTATTCAAATAAGTATCTGCCCGGCATCCTCTTTTGTGCCCAACACTAAGAATGCAGAAGTGGCCCCTACGTTCACAGAGCCCAGAGTCAGAGGAGACTCACATTAGATAAGAGGATGGGGAAGAGTTACAAATTGGACCGTGTGCCATGAAGAAAAGAGGCGAGGGCTTCCCTGGTGTGTCCAGTGGTTGAGAATTCACCTGCCAGAGCAGGGAGTACGGGTTTGATCCCTGGTGTGGGAAGATCCCACATGCCGCGGGGCAGCTAAGCCCGTGCACCACGACTGCGGAAGCCCACTCGCCCCAGAGCCTGTGCTCTGTAACAGGGGAAGCCACCACAGTGAGAAGCCCGCGCACCACAGCTCGAGGGTAGCCCCCCGCTCGCCAAAACTAGAGAAAGCCCGCATGCAGCAACAAACACCCACCACGGCCGAAAGTAAATCTGTTGATTTAACAGATCTTGTGTGCTTAGTGGCTCAGTCATGTCTGACTCTTTGCAGCTCCATGGACTGTGGCCCGCCAGGCTCCTCTGTCCATAGACATTCTCCAGGCAAGAATACTGGATTGGGTTGCCATGCCCTCCTCCAGAGGATCTTCCCAATGCAGGGATCAAACCCAGATCTCTCACACTGCAGGTGGATTCTTTACTGCCTGAGCCACCAATAGATCTTAGAAAATAAATAAAGCAAAGAGGTGAGACACGGTAAGGAATCTGTTCTGCTGATGCTGAGGGCAGGGAGTCTCTCTTGAGGGAAGTGACTCTGGGGGTTAGGAAGGCATTCCTGGTCCAGTGATGAGGAGGTAACCTTGGATGTGAGTTATACCTCAAAAATAATGTTGGGTTGGCCAAAAAGTCTGTTTGGGTTTTTCCATAATAGCATACAGAAAAACTCAAATGGAATATCTTGGCCAATCCAATAAAATCAAGAAAAGGCCACGTCTGCCATAACTCAATAATAATGACCATTTATTAACACCTACTTGGTGTACCCGTCCAAGGCGACACAGCTAGGGAGTCGCCAAACTGGTGTTTGAACTTGGGTCTTCTGCTGAGGCTCTATGGATTTCCTTGTGTTCTCTGTTGAGTACTCCATGGAGATGAGCAAGTGTCAGCCTGTGTATGGAGAATTTTCTACAGTGTTTTTAAGAATATCTTCCCATGGAAAAATAGTTCAAGCTGTATTGATTAGGCTTAGAATTAGACACTTTGTTTTGATGAAAAAGTGTTATAGATATGATAACCTGATCTTTCCCTTTCTAACTCTATGACAGAAATATTTCCCCATGGTATTAAAATTTCTGTAGAGTCCTCTCCCATGGCCACTGAAACAGTCCATAGACTGGGCAAGAGTGATCACACACCCATAAGGAATGCCTCTGAGGGACAGGAAGAGCTTAATGTGGACATTAAAGGGGTTGAGTGTAAAACCAAAGTTAATAGTTGGAATGAAGCCAAGTTGAGGCATACAGACCTGACCAAAGACACACAAGTTCAAAAAAATAAAAGGACACTAAGCAACTCTACTTCTAGGTATGTCCCCAAAGAGTCGAAAATAAGTATTCAAATAAAAATTTGCATACAAGTGTTCATAGCAGCAATATTCACAACAGCCAAAAGGTGGAAACAAGTCAAACGTCCATCAATGGATGAACTGACAAACAAAAATGGCATATCTGTGTTATTCAGCCATGAAAAGGAAAGAAGCACTGATACAAGCTACAACACAGTGAACCTTGAAGACCGTATGCTAAGTGAAAGACGCCAGGTATAAAAGGTCATAGGTTGTATATTTCCATTTATATGAAACAGCCAGAATAGGTAAATCCATAAAGACAGAAAGCTGAGCAGTAGCTTCCAGGGACTGGGGGGGGAGAAGGCAGTGGGAAGGGATTTCTGTTTAGGGTAATAAAAATGTTTTGGAACTAGACAAAGGTGATGGTCAAACAACATTCTACATGTACTAAATACCACTGAATGATACACTTCAGAATGGTTAATCTTTTAAGAATTTCCCTGGCTGCCACCTTGTAAGTTCTGGAAACAACAATTTATTTTGCTTTCCCTTCTTCTTGGACGATAAGTTATTTGGTGATTTTCACATTATAAATGCTGCTGTAATAAACATCTCTATGCATGGCATGTTTCCATATTTCATCTTAACCCTTTAGAATAGACTCTTGGAGGCAGCATCCTTGGGGTAAGATATGTGGATATTTTTATGGTTTTAACATATTTGTAAAGTTGTTCTCTAATAAAACCGGACTGACTCAGCATCCTGCAAACAGTATGTGAGACATCGCCTCATCCTCGTTGACATTCCCGTGTTACTTACCATTTTTAAAAAACTGCTGTGTGATACAGGATGGGCTTCCCAGGTGGCGCTAGCAGTAAAGAATCCACCTGCCAATGCAGGAGACATAAGATTCGATCCCTGGGTCAGGAAGATCCCCTTGAGGAGGGCATGGTAACCCACTCCAGTATTCTTGCCTGGAGAATCTAATGGACAGAGGAATCTGGCAGGCTATGGTCCATAGGGTCGCAAAACGTCAAACACAACTGAAGCAACTTAGCACACACATGATACAGGGGATGAGGCTTTCTGTTTTGTAAAAGTCACTTCTCCTCCATCAACTTCCTGTAGGTAGTTCTCCCATTAAATATGAACCGCTTTCCAGTTTCTGGACCGTCTGTTTTTCCCTCACTCTGTAAGAGACTCTCATCGCCTCTGTCTGTGCTGGTTCTATTGCCTGATACCGACAAATTCCCAGATTGCCCTTGCTCCTCTACAGCTCTCTGTATCAGTTGTTTGCGCATCTCTATTTGCAAAGGACTTTGTTTCTACCTATTTCTCAAGGCAGCATATTGTATGAGAGTTCTGGTCTGATGCATCAACTTTGCTCTCTGGATTTTGAGATCCTCTATTTGGGACTAATACTTACAGATCTCTGAGTTGAACTAGCTAGCCCAGTCCCTGACCCACTCTTCCACACAATTTATCAGTCTGTGGATGGACCCACCTCAACAGCATGGCGACACAGTTGGAATACTTAAGAGCTGTTCACAATGGAATGGTATCCTTCACAAAACTAGGTGGGAAGGCCTTGTGCGTGGTACATGATTACAGGACTCACAACACAATGCAAAAGGCAGAGGTTCAACGTGGCAGAACGATATTTGATTTTCAAGCAACAGAAGTGGATTCAATAGGATTCTGAAAAGTGAAGATGTTGACTGAGCTACAGAGACACTGGCTATAAAGAAGTGGGTTGGAAAACAAATCACTCAGCTATGTTCTCATTCAAGGTTATAGGAAGGATATCTGACTAAGTCCTCCTTTAGCAAGAATATGCATCAAGAAGGCTGGAGAAAGAGACAAGGGCTGGGAGCATCATGATGCAGGGGGCGGGGGAGGGGGTGTGGGGGCTAATTAAAAATGCAAAGATTCTAAGGGTGAGCCCTTCTCACACATGATTTATACTACTGGCATTTGGGCATGGAGTTTCCTGCAGCTGCTGTCACGAAGCATCACCAACTTGGCAGCTGAAAATAACAGAAATGAATTCTCTCCGAGTTTTGGAGGCCAGCTGTCCAAAATCAGCATCACTGACCTGAAATGGAGGTGTCAGCCTCCCGCTCCCTCTGGAGGCTCCAGGAGAGAATCCGTCACCTGCATCTTTCAGATTCTGGTGGCTGCCGGCGTGTCTCAGCTCCTGGCCACATCACTCGGCTCCCTGCCTTGTCCCATGGCTTTCTTTTCTTCTGGGTGTCACACCTCACTGCACCTCCTTCTTATTATAACGTCCCTGTGACTGCATTTAGGGCCCATCAGGATAGTCTGAGACAATCTCTGTATCTCAAGACCCTAATTTAGGGACTTCCCTGCTGGTCCAGCAGTTAAGAATCTGCCTCCCAATGCAGGGGACGTGGGTTTGATCCCTGGTTGGGGAACTAGGATCCCACATGCTGTGGGGCATTTAAACCCTGATGCAGCCAGAAAACCCCAAAAGACTCTAACTTAATCACATCTGCAAAGTGTTCTTTTTTTTTTTTTTTTAATTCTTTTATACTATTAATATCTCTCTCTTTTGCCTCCTTGTTAAATTGCAGACTTCTCCAAAACAGATATTCGACTTCTCAAGTTTCTTATTCAATCTGTGATTACATCCTTGGGAGCAAGCAGAAAAATCCCAACATCCTCCAGTAGAGCTAGGTCCCAGTGACAGGGCTCTGTTCTCGGTCTCTTGTACAGACTCTTCCTTGCTTGTTTAGAAGCAGCCTCAGTTTCCACATCTGTGCAAAATGATTTTGTATAAAGTAGACTTTAGTACATTAGAGTAGACTTTAATACACTCAGAAAATGTCGAAGCCTGTCTCAAAGTCATCTATAAAAGTCCAGGCCTTCCCTGGTGGTGCAGTGGATAAGAGTCTGCCTGCAAATGCAGGGGACAAGGGTTTGATCCCTGGTCCCGGAAGATTCCACACGCCTCAGAACAACTAAGTCAGAACGACCAACTGAGCCTGGGTGTTGCGACTACTGAAGGCCCGTGCCTGGAGCCTGTGCTCTGGAACAAGGGAAGCCTCTGCAATGAGAAGCCTGTGCATCATGACAAAGAGTAGCCCCCTACTCACCACAACCAAAGAAAGTCTCCCCAAAGCAATGAAGACCCAGAGCAGCCAGAAATAAATAAATAAATAAATACTGATTAAAAAAAAAAAGTTAGTCCATGCTGTTTCATACCAGAGCTACAGGACTATTTTTCAGTGTTTCTGGAAGTTTTATTTTGTATTGGAGTATAGCTGATTAACAATATTGTGATAGTTTCAGGTGAAGAGCAAAGAGACTCAGCCATACACATACATGTATCCATTATCCCCCAAACTTCCCTTCCATCCAGGCTGTCAAGTAACATTGAGCAGAGTTCTGTGTGATATAGTAGGAACTTGTTGGTTATCCATTCTAAATATAGCAATGTGTACATGTCCATCCCAAAGTCCCTAACTGTCTCTTCTTCCCGCACCATTCTTCCCAACTGGAACCATAAATTCCTTCTCTAAGTCTGTGAGTCTATTTCTATTTTGTAAATAAGTTCATTTGTATCATTTCTTTTTAGATTCTGCATATAAGGGATGTCAAATCCTAGTAAGAGGGAGAAAATCACAATCCATACCCCTGACACAGAAAACCTGCCCACGACTCTGGTTAGTCATTAAGCTAAAAAATTAAAGATGAGTAAAGCAAGTTACTCATCTTGGTATCCTCAGCCAAGGACTGATACCTGGTGGGGAGGGTGATGAGGGATGAGGCACCAGGGGAAGGAGGAGGCCATTCCAGGCAGAAACTCCTTGCAGGTCTTGGTAAGAATGCTGTGCTTTGTCCCAAGAATGATGAAAGGCACTGATGTGTTTCATTTGGAGGTGGGATGGAGGTGGGGTGAGACACAACCCAAGTTGCATTTTAACATGAATCCTTCTGGCTACTGGGTGGAGATTCAAATAGATGGAGCAAGAACGGTTGTCTGGGGGGGCCATTCTGAAATCATCCAGACTCGAGGTTATGGTTTGAACCCAGGGTGTCCTTAGAGATGGAGAAGATAAAGACTTCAAGAGATGTTTGGATTTAGAGGCAAGAGGGCTCAATGGGCAACTGGATACAGAGGATGAGAAAGAGGGACTAGTTAAGGATGTTTTGTAAGTTGCTGGTGGAGAACGGTTGGAATTGCCACCCACTGGGTTAGAAAATACTGAAAAAGAACCAAGTTTTAGAGAAAAGATGAATTTATCTAAATACCAATAGCAAGAAGACAAGTGGACCTTCAGAGTGAGAGCAGACACACAGATACACAATCGTGAGTGATATGTGCATGGAAAAGAGCTGAAGTCCCGATTTCTCAGGGACCAAGTTCTTCCTGGGAAAGACGGGTACCCTCCAAGATAAAACCAATAGTCAGAGAGAGAAGTGGGAGGAAAACCAGGACACCTAATGTCAGGGAGATGAAGGAAGAGAAAATTTCCGCAAGTGCTGAATGCTGCCGAGGTGTCAAGTAGGATGAAGACTGGAAAACGTTCACTGGATTTAGTGTCATGAGACCTTGGCAGGAACTGTTTCGGAGGATGGTGGTAAAAAGAAGCCAGACTGAAGTGGGTGGAAGGGGAGGAAACGCAGACAGCAAATTCAGATGAAAATGTTGAAGATTCATGGAAGCTGGTAATATACACAAGGCCCTCAGTACAGTGGAAGCACCTAGGAAGAGCACAATAAATGTTAATTTCTTGGCCTTCCTCATCTTGAACACAAATAGCCTTTTGGATACTGAGAGAGATGAGCACAGCTTGGGAAAGGACGAACAAAAACCATTCTCCATCACCGAAACTTAGCTTGTGGATGTGAAATATCCACAGAGGACCGTTTATTATTGTTGCTGTTGCTATTTTCCAGTATAATCCCTATGTCAGGTCACCTAAATCTACATCATAAGAAAGGTCATTTGTTAACTAAGCTGAACTCATTTTTACACTTCTGTTACAGTTTTCAGACTTGTTTCTCAATCACATCTAACCAACACTTAGTTCAGATAATATTGTCCCCAATGCATTTATCTATCATTGCATATAAGATTCATGCTATCTATTTTACTTATTAAGACTTCTCTTGTGGCTCAGCTGGTAAAGAATCTGCCTGCAATGCAGGAGACCTGGATTTGATCCCTGAGTTGGGAAGCTCCCCTGGAGAAGGGAAAAGCTACCCATTCCAGTATTCTGGCCTGGAGGATTCCATGGACTGTGTATCTATTTTATTTATTAAAAATCCACATGAGGGGGAAAAGTTAGTTAGGGAATTTGAGATGGACATGTACACACTGCTACATTTAAAATGGGTAACCAATAAAGACCTGGAACTCTACTCAATGTTATGTGACTGCCTATATGGAGGGGAGTTTGGCGGGAATGGATACATGTATATGAATGGCTGAGTCTCTTTGCTGTTTATCTAGAACTATCATGACATTGTTTGTCAATTGGCTATCCCCCAACACTAAATTTAAAAAAAGCCACGTGAGGGATTTCCCTGGTGGTCCAGTGGTTAAGACTCCACTGCCCCAGTGCAGGAGGCACAGGCTCAATCTCTGGTTGGGGAACTAAGATTCCACATGTTGCGTAGCCCTTCCCCCGCCAAACAAAAGAAATCATGTTAAAAAAAAAAAAGAAAATTCACATGAGACTTTGAGACTTCACTTGGGGAAAATAAAGGCATTCACTACTTAAACAAAAGATGTGAAAAATGCTATCTCTACATAACTGGATGCAGAGAAACTAATGAGACCCTAAAGAGAGAACCCTGGAACTAGGATCTCCCAATTGTTGGGATGATCCATTCACTTGTGCCACGTGTAACTGAGTAGCAGAGGTCAGACGAGGACCATAAGGACAAAATTAATTTTAAAAATCCAACAATATTAAGCCTGTCCTGGAAGATAAAATTTAAAAAGATGACTTGGTCTCCATGGGCTGCAGACAACAGAAGGGAGATAACGATGAAAATATCCTGTGCAGACTGTCTGGGCCCGACTGACACAGACAGAGGAGGGGCTGCTCCACAAGGAGACTTTAAGACCTCATGTCCCCAGACAGCCCCATCACACCCAAGTCCTGCCCAAACATCTGAAACTGTTCATTGCTTTCACAGTGAAGAGTTCTAGAGTTTTCACATATTTAAATTCCTAAATGATACACTTGATTGATCTGTTGCTACTTGAAATGATAAAATGTTGAAATCATCTGAGTCTCACTGGGGTGAAGATGAAGAGCTCCTGGTTGAAGGCTGGACCTTGTGTATTTTGGTTTCTTCTGGATCTGCAGTGGGCGAGTAATAACAATAGCTAACTAGATATCAGCTTCCCTGGTGGCTCAGTGGTAATGAATCCACCTGTCAACGCAGGAGATGAGGGTTTAATCCCTGTGTTGGGAAGATCCCCTGGAGAAGCAAATGGCAACCCACTCCAGTATTCTTGCCTGGAGAATCCCCATGGACAGAGGAGCCTGGCGGGCTACAGTCCACGGGGTCGTAAAAGAGTTGGACACAACTTGTTCGGTTGCAACTAAACAACAGTAACAAACTATGTCATAAATATATTCCAAATTATATATCAGTGGATCAGTCACATAGGATAATTTATGCCATTATAACACATAATCTCCACATTTCTGTAGCTCCATGTGATGAAAGTTTCTGTCTTATATTCCAAGTCCTGTGTGGGTCTGGGCAGAAGCTATGGTGAGAAAGGTTACAATGCCTTCTGACTTTTGGCAGCCACCCTGACACCCCAACTCTAAAGCCACCATCCAGGACTGATGATGTGGTACAGATCCCCTCGAAGGGTATGAGTGAGAGAAGCAGTGAAAGTACCCATGACTTCTACAAGCAACTTACTGTCCTGGTATTTGATCTTCTCCTAAAAGTGTATCTTCAGTTATGTAAGCTCTGATTCTGACATCACAAGTGTTTATGCTTTGCTCTCAAGAGATTATATTGGAGCCTGTATTTGGCTCTGTGTTAAGGGAGGATCATTTTAGGGGAGCCTCTGGCTAGTAGGGGATGCATAGGGAGACCAACCATCACAGTTGGTCCAGGATGAAGGAGTTTCCCAAGACATGAGACTCCGAGTGTTAAAAGCAGGACAGCCTTCTGCAAACTATGATGATCCGGCCAACCTAGGGGGAGAGCAATCTGAGGGCAAAGCTGAGTGGGACTGGAGGGTTGTAGCAGGAGTTAACGAGGCCTTGGACCAGCGAGTGGAACTTTTCCTGCAAAGGTCCAGGGATTAAATATCTCAGGCCATGTGGGCTGTAGTCTCTGGCATGCGTGCATGCCTGCTCAGTTGCTCAGTTGTGTCCAACTCTTTGTGACCCCACAGATTATAGCCTGCCAGGCTCCTCTGTCCATGGGATTTTCCAGGCAAGAATACTGGAGTGGGTTGCTACTTCCTACTCCAGAGGATCTTCCGAACCCAGAGATTGAGCCTGTGCCTCCTGCCTTGACAGGTGGGTTCTTCACCACAGAGCCATCTGAGAAGTTCACAGTCTCTGTTGCCGCTACTCAGATCCCTCATGTAACATTAAAGCTGACACAGACAACATGTAAACAAATGGATGTGGCTGTGTGGCAGTAAAACTTGGGCTTACAGTGACAGGGGATGGCCCTCGGCTATGGTTTGAGGACCTCTGCCTTAGAGTCTTAAAGATAAGGTGTGATTCAGTAATTGGTGATTGCGATTAGCAGATACTCACTTTCTAGTGCTCATCAGTCTGTCACTATCCAGTCTTCATCTACTAAGAACTGATCTCACTGAAGGTGCCAGGTCTTAGGGACACTACAGGTAACTGGTGCCAAATAGGGAAAGGAGTACAAGGCTGTATATTGTCACCCTGCTTATTTAACTTATATGCAGAGTACATCATGTGAAATGCCGGGCTGGAAGAAGCACAAGCTGGAATCAAGATTGCTGGGAGAAATACAATAACCTCAGATATGCAGATGACACACCCTTATGGCAGAAAGTGAAGAAGAACTAAAAAGCCTATTGATGAAAGAGGAGAGAGAAACAGTTGGCTTAAAACTCAACATTCAGAAAACTAAGATCATGACATCCAGTCCCATCACTTCATGGTAAATAGATGGGGAAATAATGGAAACAGTGAGAGACTTTTATTTTGGGGGTCTCCAAAAATCACTGCAGATGGTGACTGCAGCCATGAAATGAAAAGACACTTACTCCTTGGAAGAAAAGCTATGACCAACCTAGAGAGCATATTAAAAACCAGAGACATTACTTTGCCAACAAAGGTCTGTCTAGTCAAAGCTATGGTTTTTTCAGGAGTCATCTATGAATGTGAGAGCTGGACTATAAAGAAGGCTGAGTGCCAAAGAATTGATGCTTTTAAACTGTGGTGTTGGAGAAGACTCTTGGACTGCAAGAGATATCCCTTGGACTGCAAGGAGATCCAACCAGTCCATCCTAAAGGAAATCAGTTCTGAATATTCATTGGAAAGACTGATGCTGAAGCTGAAGCTCCAATACTTTGGCCACCTGATGGGAAGAACTGACTCATTGGAAAAGACCCTGAAGCTGGGAAAGATTGAAGGCAGGAGAAGGGGATGACAGAGGATGAGATGTTGGATGGCATCACTGACTTGGTGGACATGAGTTTGAATAAGCTCCGATAGTTGGTGATGGACAGGGAAGCCTGGCATACTGCAGTCCATGGGGTCACAAAGAGTCGGACACTATTGAGCGACTGAACTGAACTGAACAGGTAACACTTTAGGAGTGGTATCTTTTCACTGGTGTATGAGGTTTGATGGGCGCCCTCTACAGCTCAACAGACACTGTAGCCCTGTATGAGAGGATGATGATGGGGAGAGCATGGGAGGTTTTGGAAACAAAGAGGTGGGGCTGGACCTAACTGAAAAAGGTGGTGATGGTGGGTACCGAAATCTGGATGTGGGCATGGAAGGTTTCTGTACCAGGCGAAGGAATCTGCTCCAGAAAATGCAGAGGCCACAGAGAACCCATCTCATTTATAGAGAATTGCAAATAGTCGAGGGGGCTAGTGCACTGAAGCTGAGGTCAGGGGGTATCTTAACATACTGGAAGAAAGGTCTGCCAATTATTTCATTCACCTATTTATTTTTAATCTTTAATTTGATTAAAATTATTTTGAAATGGAAATAGGTTCATATGGCACAGAACTGAACAACATATAGAAGAAAGTCTGCCTCCTACCCTGCTGTTTAGACAACTGTTCCCATTTCCACAGGCAACCAAGGCTTCTAGCTTCTTATATATTCTTCCAGACACATTCTGTGCAGACACACAAAAAAATATGCATATTGTTTTCCTCCCCAAATTGTTTCCCACACAAACGTTACCAGACTACACACTTCTCTACATGTTGCTTGCATCACTTAAAAATCTAACCTGGAGGCGGTTCCAGAGTATTTGTATTTGTCAGGAAGCTAGATCATTGAGAGATTCTCATGAACATCCAGGGTTAAGACCCCTGGGGAAATTTGCTATTTTATCTGTGAACCCCCTCTTTCAGTAGCGTTCAAGGCAAATTCTGATTGGATGGATCAAGAGAACAAATGAATAAATAAATGAAGTGGGAGAAGGGAAAATGCATTTTTAAATGAGATAAGGATGGAAAAAAGGAAGGAAGGATCCTATTAATATTTAATCCCTTGGAGGCATCTTGCTCCGAGATCTGAGGAACGGCTTGTCCTCGTTTTGGAAAATGGAATATAATTAGGGAGGTGCCCCTGGCTTTCGGCCTGTAGGTCCCATTGCCTCTTCCAGAATCGGGTGCACAACTTTTTAAAAAGTGTCAATCAAGCAGTCCTTTCCTGCCTCTCTGAAAAATGAAGCAATTTAAATTCTGTTTATAAGGTCAAAGAATTGAGCCCAAAGCTAGGCAATGATGGAATCGCTTTGCCTGTTGGCAGAGGGGATACCGGCTTATAAAGATACCACGTACCCTTTCTCTCTGCCCTTTCAGGACTCTCTGGGCATTCTTCCGTCCCAGCACCTATGAGCCCTGCTTGTCAATAACTGTTTATACGTCTGTCTCTCCAATTAACAGGAAGTCATCTGCGGGCAGGAAAACCTGTTTCCTCTAACATGCCAGTGGCATACTAACACACACAAAATCCAGGGTCCTATCGCCACGGGGATGAATTGAAAAATGCATCTACTAACGGACAGAAAGGAAACAAAAGGGAGAGAAAATAAAAGACAAGAATAGACCACAGATCATCCATCACGGGAAGTGAGCTTTTTGTTTTGCACGTTTTCCTTCCGGACTGGGAAAGTCGTTTGTTGCCATTTCACGTGGCAGAACGTTGGAAGCAACTTCTGTCCATATGACAGGAGTGGCCCGCACCGAGATAAGAATACATGGGTTTGCTTCACCATTTCTGTTTTCGTTCCCGGTAGGAAGGGCTATTTCTGTCTTGTCTTTGCAGGGCTGCGGAAGGCAGGCACACTGCTGCGCTCACAGGCTGTGAGTAAGTGGCAGGTTTGAAAGCCGAATACCTGCTGAGAGGTGCCCCGGAGACCTTTCAGGGACCTGAGATGGCAGAGCCAAGTCCAGACCTGGACCCACCCGCACCTGGCACCGTGACCCCGGGACACCATGACGGTGACCTCAGAGCCAGGCTGGGTCTCAGGCTCACCACCCAGGCGGTGAAGAGTCGGTTTCCAAGAATACCAGGGGATGACGGCCTGACCCATCACACACTGAAACAGTAGCTTGGGGGAACTCCACCCGAGAAACTAGGTTTTAAACTGAATCTCAGGTAATGGTTCCCCCTGCCTAGCCTCGGGTGTATTAATTCTCCTCCAGGACCCTAGTGGCCTCATCTGGAGGGGCTCAGGAATGGTGCCACTGATGCCCAGGCAGGCATCTGATCTCTGGAGATCAGAGAAGACGGTGAACAAGGACTTTATCATCTGGAAGCATGAGCAAGGGCACACACCAGCCTCAGGATGCTGCTAATTATTTCTACCCATTTGCTGTTATAACAAAGGACTACGCCAGACAAAGAAGAATGAGAATGTTGCTAGCTGAGCCATTTTTTTTTTCCTTTCCACTTTGCTCACAAGAAAGCTTGTTGTCAGCTCGTGCTGAGCAAGTCAGACTAAACGGTGACGGGCTCCCTTGGTCTCTTTCCTTCTACACATGGCATGCCCCTCTGATACCCAAATTCTCCCTCCAAACACTGTCTCTGCCCAGATATACCCTGGAATTCACATGCCTTGTGGCTGCCCCAGCTTCCAATGGACTCCAAACCCACAGCTCATGTGGTGAGCCTTTCCCATCATCATACCTTGCTTGTCTCTCATTTTTTTTCTTTTTCCTTTGGCTTCTCTGGATCTTCATTGTGTCGCAGGGGCTTAGTAGCCCTGTGGCATGTGGGACATTGGTTCCTTGACCAGGGATCAAACCCAGCACCCTGCATTGGGAGTACAGAGTCTTAGCCACTGAACCACCAGGGAAGTCACAGGGATGGCGAATAAATGGAAATATTGAAAGGAGGTCTTAGTTGGTGACTGACAGGACTAGGAAAAGGAGGGAAATGAATCTATTCAGAATCTAAGATGACCCTCTAATTTCTAGCCTGGTAATTGAATCAGGGTGCTGCCCTTTACTGAGATGGAGACATATCAATGGGATGAAGCTCAAGGGAGGCTACAAATCGGTTCCAATCAGGACACCTGGTGTCTTGCCTGTTGTGAAGCACTTAGGGAAAGGGGTCCAGCAGATAGCAGGCTATGTGGAATGTCTAGCCCCAGAGCTCAAGAGGCAACCCACAAATTAGAATATAGAGAAACAAATGTAATAGATAAAGTGGGGATCTTCCCTGGTGGCTCAGTGGTAAAGAAATCGCCTGCCAGTGTAGGAGACATGGGCTCAATCCCTGGTCTGGGAAGATCCCACATGCTGCGGAGCAGCTAAGCCCTAGAGCCCGGGAACGCCAATTACTAAAGCACGCAAGCTCTAACGCCGTGCTCAGCATCAAGAGAAGCCTCAGCAATAAGAACCCCATGCACCCCAGCTAGAGAGTAGCCTCTGCTCGCCGCAGCTGGCGAAAAGCCTGTGTAGTGACGAAGACCCAGCATGGCCAAAAATAAATCAGTACAATTAGAAAAAAAAAAAAAGTAGATAAAGTGGAACCAGGGCTAAGGGAGCCAGAGAAAGAAACCGATGCCTGGGGTGTTGGGAGACTTCTAAACAAGGTGACACTTGAGCTGGTTCTGGAAGGACCAGTTCAGGCTTAATGTCTGAATGGAGGGAAAAGGAATCTGGGGAGGGAAGAACAGCATGTGCAAAGGCACCGAGGCGCGAATGAGGATGGAGTATTGCAGAAGTCACACCTTGGTCAAAGCGGCAAAAGAGTTGAGTATGTGAAGGAATCCAGGGCCATGGAGCAGGTGATGGGGTCACGAAATTACAGCCCTTGAACCAAATCTGACCTAGAGGTAACCTTTACTTGGTCCACAAACTAAGAAACTAGATTTTACACCAAAATCCATGATTCCCCTTTGCTATTAACAGAAAAGGGAAAGCCAGGACTCTTATTCTCTCATATGACAACAGTCAGGTGGAGCAGTGGCTGTTCCCTTTGAACAGCCATGGACTTTCAAATTGGCCAGATTCTCCAAACTGCGACTTTACTCCTGGTATCATCCACCTGGCTCTCACTGGCATCGGACGCTTGACCTTCTGCTGCCCCTGGAAAACAGTGCTAAGGAGTTTGGCCCTATTTCTGGGGGCAAGGCAGACCTGGCCACAGGGGACAAAGTCATGAAGACCCAGGTCATTAACTTTGAGTCCCCTCTCCTGAGAGAGCTGACCACAAACTAGTTATGAACAGACACCATCAAAATGTTCTCTGGTCTCTGGAGTCAGTTTCCTAGAACTCAGCTTTCCCTTCCCTCCTGCCCTCCCAGTTCTCAAACCCATCTGTAACAATGCTGTCCTGGGAAGCGAGTCTAAATGCCTCTATCCAATTTTACCAAGGGATTCTTCCACCCCAGAACTCCTCAGCTTGGCGGTCCTTTGGCTCTTGGTTTTCCTGGCCATCCAGGGATGTCTGTGTCTGTCCCGAAGGCAGCTGGCCATTTCCACATGCTGCTCGGGAGAACCTACTGAATCATATCACGTCTTCAGGCACCGCTGACCCACCACCCTGCTGGGCAGGCATGCCGGGCAGCATGTGATGTCTCGGGAAAGAAAGACTCAAGTCAAGAGGACAGCAGGCTTAAAATACTCCCAGACAGAGCTATCAATCGCCCCCGAGGGAGGCGGGCAGGCCTGAATTTTCTCTCAGCAGATATCCTGTTGATCCATAGCATTTAAACCTATGAAGGAAACCGATGAGATGAGTATCAATAAGCCCAGGCTACAGACTTGCCATATCAGTGCTTATGAAACTCACGGAGGCAGCACTGACCACAAAGCACTCATGGGCTAAATTTATTCTTTATATCTACTATGCATCACACCTACTATGAGCTCATCCTCAAAGACCTCACCCTCTACTAAGAAATGCAGTGACTTCCCCGGAGGTCCAGTGGTTAAGAATCTGCCTTGCAATGCGGTGGATGAGCGTTCAATCCCTTAGTCAGGGAACTAAGATCCCACACGTGGCGCCCGTGTGCCACGACTAGAGTCTGTGCACCACAGCGAAGATGTCCCATACCACAACTAATACCCAATGCAGCCAAATAAATAAATAATGCTAAATGTATAAAAAAGAAATGTAAGCAACTAAACAGATAACTGCTATACAATGCAAAAGGTACACTGGCTGAGATATTGACTAAGTATAATGGTGACAAGCCTTCAAGACTTTGCTTGGGGATTATTCAGACTTCGTGGAGGAGGCGAGTTGAACTGGATTTTGAAGGATGACTAGGAGCGGCGGGCTGAGAGGCTGAGAAGGGTATCTGGGCAGAGGAAGCAGTTGTGGTATAGAGCTGAGTGTCTTTGGGGCCAGTGAGAACGGGGTTCCTGACCTGACTCCATCACTTACCAGCCAAATCAAAGGGCTCAGTTTTCTCGTTTCTAAAATGCAGATAATAGAAAGAACTTCTTTTAGGGCTATTTATCTAATAGACTAACCTTAGCCTCTAATTCAAGTGCAAATTAATTAAAATTAACAAAGATTAAAAATCCAACCCATTATTCACAATAGTCACAGCTTGATAGTCAAGCTTGATGTGGTAACGGCTACCATCCTGGGCCATGCAGAAGAAAGTTCTGTGGGATGGTGGTGATTTAGAGGCTGAAACTTCTGGGTATAAAGACATAAGTTCCTACTGTATATCACAGGGAACTCTGCTCAGTATTATGCCTGGATGGGAGGGGAATTTGGAGGAGAATGGATACATGTATATGTATGGCTGAGTCCCTTTGCTGTCCACCCGAAACCATCACACCATTGTTAATCAGTTATACTCCACTACAAAATAAAAAGGTTTAAACCAAACAAACAAAAAAACAAAACAGGGGTGGGAAACAACAAAGACTGACTGTATAGCACAGGGAACTATTCCATATCTTGTAATAACCTATAATGGAAAAGGATCTGAAAAAGATATGTGTGTGTGTGTGTGTGTGTGTGTGTGTGTGTTTGACTCACTTTGCTGTATACCTGAAACTAACTCAACACTGTAAATCAACTATACTTCAATAAAAAAAATTTTCTAAGATATACAAATGCTCAATTACATAATACATAATAATGTATTATTTATATATTATAAACTTTTTGTTTATATAATATATATTATATTTATACAATACATATACAATTATGGGCTTCTCTGGTGGCTTAGATGGTAGAGTCTGCCTGCAGAGAAGGAGACCTAGGTTTGATCCCTGGGTCAGGAAGATCCCCTGGAGAAGGGAATGGTAACCCACTCCAGTATTATTGCCTGGAGAATCCCATGGACAGAGGAGCCTGGTGGGCTACAGTCCATGGGTCACAAAGAGTCAGACACGACTTAGTGACTAACACTTTCACACTTCATACAATTATAACTTCCAAAGGCCTAGAGCAGTTAATCCCAAAGTGTGAAATGATTTGAGGAAAGAGTGGTAGATTCTGGGGACACAGATGAAGAGGAATTTTAATGTCAATTGGGAAATGGAGAAACAAGGGAGGGGATGAAGAAAGGAAGGGGGTTAGGCATGCAAGTAAGGATGCTGGTTCCCCACATTTGCCCCCGTCCTGCCCAGTGCCTGGGAGGCTGATCTCTGCAGACTGCCGCGCCAGGGCTCCCTTGCTGCTGCTTTCTGGTACTGTTTGGCTAATGGGAGTGAGAAATAAAACAGAAACCAATTAGCAAAATGAACGATGACCCTAAGAAAGGATAAACTGAACCAGACCTGACATGCAACACAAATTAACCTCAAAGCATTTTAAAATCAACTCATTCAGTCCCATACATTCTAAGATATGACCACAAACTGATACAACACTGAACTCAGTTCTAGAGATAAGACCACACTGACTGTCCCAGGAACCCACCAAGTTCCTAAATTCTGGTCAGTCTCTGTCCAGAGTATGCTGACTGCCATCTGCTCTGACACTCTCCTATGGCTCACTCCACCTCCACAACCAGACAAGGACCTTCCCTAATGCCTCTCCTTTGATGGTCTGGACATTCTGTTTCAGGGCTATTTTTAATCAAGTCCAGCAACACGCTTTCCTCCTCATGTCCCCTCATCCTGGGGGTGGTTACAGTTTCTGCAGTTGCCAACCTCTGGGGCCCTCAGTATTCCTCCTTTGTTCCCTTAACTCTGCCCGTGGTCAACATAATAACCCTTCATTCAGTGGTCTTTATTTGTGGGCTAATGGAGTTTCTTGACATTGGACAGTGCAAATTACTATTTGCTGTTGGTGCTATTGTTGTTCAGTCATTGAATTATGTCCAACTCCAACTCTTTTGTGATCCCCTGGACTGTAGCCCACCAGGCTCCTTCATCCATGGGATTTTCCAGGCAAGAATACTGGAGTGGGTTGCCATTTCCTTCTTCAAGGGATCCTCCCCACCCACGGATTGAACCCCTGCCTCCTGCATTGGCAGGCAGATTCTTTACCACTGAGCCGCCAGGGAAACCCAAATCTCTAATTTATTGCCAAGCAATGTGCTAAGCTGACCTCCCTGGGTTGTCTCTTTACACCTGCAAAATAGGCTCTCATTTTATAGATGAGAAAACTGAGTCATGAGGCTGAATGACTCAACCAAGGCCACATCAATCAAAGCACAGCGCGGGAACACACACCATTCCCATTCTGACATCTGTGTTCTTTCTGCCATTCTGCACAGAACCCAAGTGTGGGTATTTGAAAAAAATGGTTCTTTCTTCCCCTCAAATGAATGTTCTGTTGGCTTCTGGAGGTTGTTCCCAGCCTGTCTGTGTTTTTGTTTTTTTGTGCTCTCTCCCAGTCCTGGCAATACTTTCCATTAAGCTTTCACAGCTTCCCTTCAGAAACTGACATATTTCTTTTACTTCTTCTAAGAAGAAGCTAGCCAAAGAAATCATTCACTTTCCTGGCAGTTCTGACTGTCCATCTCAAATTGGCTTCAGCGCTGGCAGAGGCCAGGAGCCCAGAGACACAGAGGCCATCTGATGACTTTCAAGGAGGGCAGGGTGCCACCCCCAGAGCCTCAGAGAGGTCTTTCTATCCAATACACAAATCTGTTTCCAATTGCATATGCAAAGGTGTGACAGAGGCAAATAATACCAATATATGCACATTCTGAATTCAAACCAGGGAGGAATTACTATAGGCATCAGACCAACTAGGAAGAGTTAGTGTGAAGCAGAAGTTGGGCTTCCCAGGTGGCACTAGTGGTAAAGACCTGTTTGCCAATGCAAGAGACATAAGAGACATGGGTTCACTCCCTGGATAAGGAAGATCCCCTGGAGGAGGGCAGGGGAACCCACTCCAGTATTCTTGCCTGGAGAATTCCAAGGACAGAGAAGCCTGGGAGGCTACAGTCCACAGGGTGACAAAGAATCAGACACGACTGAAGGGATCAAGTACACGCACAGATTAATGTAAAGGGTAACAGAATCTTCCTGGAGAGATGGAACTGGTAACCTCAGAAAGACTGATATTCAGGGGGAGAGTCTCGTAAATGAGATCCCTTAGGTCTTGCTGACATACACATTGCTCTCGGGGAAGAAGATAAGGGAATATTACCTGACTTAGCAAAGGTAGGCCCTTGACAGCAACCTTTATATCTTGAACTGGGAAGTGATGAAATAATCTGCACGAAGAGTCCCTGGGATTCTAGATAAGAATAATCCAAGACAAGACACAAAGTGGCTCAGAGGCTGGGGGGAGTCTTGGTCAGTGACACTCATTTAATATGTGAACCACAGAATTTGTGGGGGGAGGTTGGTACCATATTACATGCAGCTTGTTGGAGGCTCAGTGGTAAAGACTCTGCCTGCCAATGCAGGAGACGCAGGTTTGGTCCCTGGCTCAGGAAGATCCTCTGGAGAAGGAAATGGCAACTCATTCCAGTATCCTTGCCTGGGAAATCCCATGGAGAGAGGAGCTTGGTGGGTTACAGTCTATGGGGTTGCAGAGTCACACACGACTTAGTGATTAAACAACAAAATAACAAAAACTTAATCCAGTCATAGATTTATTCTTCATCAATCAATGAGTGAGAACATAAGCATGGAATTAAAGAGGTGCAACCTTGGAAGCCGAGTTTACAACATCTTGAAAGCAAGCCTAGGATTTGGGCCAGCAATAGCTCCTACCCAGTGTAAACAAGCAGCCACTGGACAGCACAGGACTTGTGTTCAACAGTGACACCACGTGGCAGTGAGGAGTTACAGCAAGTACGGACTGAGAAGCTGTTTCAATTTCTCCTCCCACAGGCAACATTAAGCGCTCCACTGGCTCGTTTTTGAGCTATATAAGCCCTTTGAGATTATGACTAATTCAAGGTAGACTTACTGGTCTTCTTGGTAATAAATAATAAACTGGGAAGGTAGAAGTGAAGTAGGTTGTAACAATCACTTTGGGAAACTCAGAGCTTAATTCTAGGGGTGTCACCTGCTGCCTGTAACTTGGACCAAATCACTTCGTTTCTCTGGGCTTAGTCATCTCATGTTCTAAACATCTTTTCCAGATCCAAGGCTCATCAGAAGACTGCAAGCTCTGTAATAACAGGGCCAATGTTTTGCTCATCACAGAATTCCCAGAGTCCAATGCACGACACAATGCACTCACTCATAAGTGCTCATTTAACAACAAAGTTAATGATCTGTCCCTCAGTGACGTTAGCCTTGAGGCAAATGTAAAAGAAAAATCCGCTTTGGACCAAGATATCGGTCACTTACAGATTTATAGTGGTGCTGAATACATGGAAGACACTGATAAATGTCCATCTCTTTATCTGCCCCTTCCGCTTCCTGTCTTCGCAACTGTTAATGTAATTTTTAGTGTCATACATTAACATTACTGAGCATGAAGGGAGAGATATAAATGATCTTATTCAGAGGCATTTAAATTTTTTTAAAGGCCAAATAGTCCTATCTTGTAAAAAGGAAAAGCCTAGAGGAAAGTACAATATGTAAAACACTTTTAGTCAAAGCTATTCTAATCGGCTGTGTAAGAAAGCAGAAGCGTCTGTGATTGGCAGGGTCAGAAGGGGTGGGACATCCATGACTGGCAGGCTAAGAAGGGCAAGCGCTTTGGCCATGGGTCCGCTCCCTTCTCTCCATCCCGGGGGCCGAACCTGCTTGGAGAGTGCTTTGAACTCTACTGAACACAGCTGGAAAACTGCTCTTCTAATTCAAGCCTTAAGTTTCACAGCTGAGGAAATAGAAGATCAGAGAAGTTACGTGACTCTTGCAGAATCACACATGTCCCCAAGCTTCCCGTAGGGTTGTCTTTATGCTTCCTGGTGACAAAAATGTCTCCATCAGCTTCTTTTCTCCCCAGGCCAGCTGGTTCCTCCCATGAGTGCCTGTTTCCTCCTCTGGCTCCCTGAGGATATCAACACTTGCCTCCTGTCCCAGAAACAAACTCTTAGGCTTCCTGAGATCTTTCAGTGCCAGGCCTGCAAGAAGCCCCAGGCAGGAAGACAAGTGAATAAAGAAAGGCAGGACATTTCCAGGGAACTCAGAGCAGTCCTGGGATTTTGGTTGAAAAAACAGAGAGCTGGACTCTGTGGCTCCACTTGGCTTTGAGTCTGGGTCCCTTGCTTTCTCCATGGTCTCTGGAGTCCCTGGGCTTTCTTTTTTTACCAGTAACTCCAATGATAGTCCTTCCTGGTCCAGTGAGGAGGACAGCAGATGAAAAGATGTCTCAGCATCCATGATGATACTGCGATTGGAGAGAGGCTGCCAGAGCACAGAGATGGGACAATGGACTCACCCTGCTGGGAAAGGATGGGATGGTGGACTCAGCCTGCTGGGAAAGGGCAGGGATGAGGGGCCTGGCAGTTGAGGAAAAACAGACAGGGACAAGCTGGGGAGGCATTTCCAGGAAGAATATATTGATAACTAACAAGGAGAAATGGGAAATCTACTGTTAAGGATTCATATGGGGGCAGGTGTGCAAAATGTAATTCATGTAATTCAAGAACTGCCTGTGTTTATTTTTATAATCATTATTATCATCAATGAAAGCAATAATAACTGCAACAGGTAACATCTACTGAAGCCTTGCAATGGGACAGGTACAGTAATCAACATGGTTTGCTTGTTCATATAAGTTGTATGTCTCACAATAACCCTATGACATAGCAACGGTATCACTCCCATTTTGCAGACAGAGAAATTGAGGCTAAGGGAGGTTAAGTGAATTGCTCAAGATTCCACAGCTAGTTAAGTGGCAGAAACAGGATTCTAGACCAGATCTGTCTGACTCCAGATTCTGAACCGCTAACTATTATCATCTCCCACTGTTCATTCATTCATTCCACAAATATTTATTAAGCCCTACTGTATGCCTGGCACTATTTTATACTTTCTTATGTTGATTCCTGGTATTTGATTTAGAGGCAACTTTCCAGGGGCACAGTGACCTTGTGGAGCCATGCACACACTGGAAGAGGCCCGTGAGCTAAGGAACAATTCATCTCCCCTCTGGCATCCCAAAAAGACTGGCCTGCATTGACAGGTGTGCCTCAGAGGATGAAGCCAGCTTCCAGCATCATTGCCAAGCAAACTGCAACCCCCAATAGCAAGGATCACAAGTCAGAGACCTGGCGACCTTACTGCATTCCAGTTAAAGGAATGAACTGGCAGTCGCATAAGGATTTTTGCAAACAAAAAAGTGAACTAAAGGAGTACAAGCAGGCAGGACAAATTCATATCCTTTTGATCACCAAGTCCTGGAGAACAGGTTCTTCCGTGGCATCTGAATCCCAGCTGTATCATAGAGAACTTGGGGCTGTGAAACTGTAAACTTGGAAGGACCTCAGAACCTTCTAGACCTTTCCAGATGCTGGTGGGTCAGACAGCTGATCACCGTCTCTGCCTCACCCAGCAGGTACTACTCACACCATAATTTCTTTATAATTTTAAAGTCAGCTTTCCTTTCCACTTAAATCCAATTACAACATTAGAAAAGGAAACTTTATATCATAACCTCTAATAGGAAAGTCAGATTCCCTCACGTAAATGAGTTACTATTAGAATAAATGTGCTGGCCCCAGGATGTCATTAAGTTCAAAGCAATCAGAAAACAAAGGTAATAAGTCTATGTGTCACCCACGTTCAGTGGGAAAGGCAATAAGCAGCAGGGTGGGGAGGTACCCTGCCCAGTCCCCCTGAGTGGCTGCTGCCCAGCTGGGACTGGCCACGCCACTTCTGTGTCCTCACCCGGGAATCCTTCCATGGCCATCCTGCTGTTTGATGATTGCCTTTTCTCATTTACTAGCTGCAAGCCTGTCTGAATAGCTGGGCACCCCAGGCTCGTCTCCTCCACCCTACAATCCCCCAGCAGCCATTTCCACTGCGGGCTTCTTTGCGTCTCAGCATGGATCTTTTGTCCATGTCTCTTTCACTCTGTTCTCCATGGAAGTGAGGGACATCATACTCCACCGGGGTCACCATGGTGAGGGTCCAGGCAAGAGTCATCTATCTATAGGAGGAGCAGGCATGATGGGGTGCCAGGAGGTGAACCCCACTGCCTGCGTTGGCTGTCTGCTCATGTAACTAACAGACATGAAGCTAGGCATGTTCCTCAGCTCCCATCCCCATTAAGTGAGGGGTCAGACTGCACAGGCGCCTCTCGAGGCAGGACTGCGTCATAGACACACAGCTACGCATGCTGATTAGGCTGGGGGCCATTCCCCCATTTTTGTATTATGGGCTTGGGGTGACTCAGGCAGGGGGCTATGGAAATTGAGTTCCGAAAGCCCATCTAAAGGTAAGATCCAGGGATGAGGTTTCTGATCCCAGGTCCTACCGACAGCCTGATGATGGAACACAAGGGCTGAGATCAGCAGGACTCCCGGGTGCCTGAAACACATCTAAACATGTGTAAGTGACTCATCGCTCCAACCACTGGATGGCTTGCAGTCACAAAAGCGGAATATGAGCTGAATAGTTTCTATTTTTTTTTAAGGGTTAAAAGTGAATTTGGAAAACTTCATCTGAATAAATCTTGGAATTGATTTTTTGAAAAATTCTTCAGGGTTTATTAAAGTAATGGGTTTTTATCAGAGGACAAATGGTGATCACTTTTGATCATGGGAAGTAGCAAAGATTCACTATGAACAAACTGCATCAGAGTCACTTATGTCTGTATTTAATAAGACATCTAACCTAGCAGTTTAAAGTTATCTATTTAGTCAACAAACCTTTATGGAACATCTATAGTCTTCTTCTACGACTGAAAGACTTTCACTTCACTTCACTCCTTATCAAAACACAAAAAAGGACCCAGAAAACAGGCAAAATTTCCTACTTCATAACCACACTAAAAACCAAAAAGGGTAAGTTGACTTTGCCAGAGTTAGTAGAGACTCTTCATTAACAATGTTCAGTGAATTCAAACGTGTAAAGTGCTTGGCACATAGAAACACTAATTGTTCACTGTTATTCATTTCAAGTCGAAGGAGCTGGACTGAGAAACCATACTGGTGACCTTGGCAGACAGTGTCTTAGGAAAGAGAGGCCTGACCAGCCTGAAATGTGCAAAAAGGAGCAACGGGTTGAACAGTGTCCCTCACAATTCATGTGCACCCAGGACTTCAGAATCCAAAGATGTGGCTGGTTAAGATGAGCAGGGCACTCCCCTGGTGGTCCAGTGGTTAAGAATCTGCCTTGCAATGCAGGGGATGTGGGTTTGATCCATGGTCAAGGAACTAAGAACCCACATGCCACAGAGCAACTAAACCCAAGAGTCACAACTACTGAGCCCATGCTCTCCAGAGCCTACACAGCACAGCTACAGCATCCACGCACTGCAAGGAAAGATCCTGCGTGCCGCCACTGAGACCCGACTCAGCCAAATAAATAAATAAAATCTATACAAAGAATGGCGTCTGAACTACAAAACACAGGATGGATTTTAAAAAAGATAAGTTCACACTGGATTAGGCTGGGCCCTAAATTCAATGACTGGCTTCCCAGGTGGCGCTAGTGGTAAAGAGTCTGGCTGCCAATGCAGGAGATGCAAGAGTTGCAGGTTCGATCCCTGGGTCGGGGAGATGCCCTGGAGTAGGAAATGGCACCCTACTCCAGTATTCTTGCCTGGAAAATTCCATGGCCAGAGAAGCCTGGAGGGCTACAGTCCATGGGGTTGCAAACAGTTGGAAACGACTGAGCCCATAGACAAAAAATTCAATGACTGGTGTCCTTATAAAGTGAGGAGAGACAAAACACACAGGCAAGAGGCCATGTGAAGATCGAGGCAGAGACTGGGGGTGATGTATCTACCAGCCAAGGAACACTGAGAAATGCTGGCAGCTACCAGAAGCAGCAAGAGGCAAGGCAGGATTCTTCCCTGCAGCCTTCAGAGGGAGCATGGCCCTGCCCACACCTTGATTTCAGACCTCCAGCCTCCAAAACAGTGAGATAATAAATGCTTGTTGTTTTAAGCCACCCAGGTTGCAGCACTTGCCTACTGTACCCTAGGAAACTGCACAGGAGACACTGAACCCTCCTCTCTGCTGGCAGAGAAGCAGGCTCTGCATCCCAGATAAGTGGGCAGCCCCCTGTCTGCTTGTATGTGCTGCTTTATGACTCGGTCGACGTTGCATTCTGTCACTTTCTTCTCCCAATATTTTCATCTCCAGGGAAAAGACAAAGCAGAGAGCATCCTGGGGGATGCGGTTACTGCAGGAGAAACACGCCACTGGGGATGGAGACAGGAACAGTTTGGGGGCTTCGTTCCTGGGTCTTGGGACTCTTCGTGGGCTGCACCACTGCAGATGGACAGAAAGCTTAGGCTGCCTGGGAACGGAAGCTCCCAGTTCATCAACACTGCACAGTGAATGCCTGTAAGACCAGCCCTAGGGCCAGAGAGGGCTGTGCACACCAGACTCCCAGGTGCCCCCCTGCCATCGCTCACGTGGCAGCGGGCAAGGCCACAGGCAGGCCATGGAAGTCTGCCTGTTGCCAAACACCAGCCTGGAGAGACACCCCTTATCTGGACATGAATAAAGAGGAGGAAATAGCAAAAACAAAGCCCACAAAAAGAACAGCATGACCAGAGTGGAAGAGAATGTTATCCGGAAGTCTCTACAAAGAGGACACCTCTGGCAAAAGGGAGACTGAATGGTATTTTAGAAAAGTAGAAAGGGCTTTTGCAAAAGGACGTCAGAGAACCTAGCTTCTATGAACACAGGAACAGGGAATTACAAGATCATTTGCAATGAGAGAAGAACTGAGTATGTCCAAAGGTAAATATCTCCATGAAGAAGACGGCTGAAAAAATCCTTCAGAAAAATAGTAGTATGTGGACTGCAGAAGAAGATGCCAAAGGAATAACCTACAAGGACTAAACTGGGTTTATATCAGGGTTCAAAATCAGCAAATCATTTCATTATTTGAATTGGTAAATCTTTTGATCAAATTTACTGTCCATTCTTGAAATAAAAAAATCTAGTAAACCAAAAATGGAAGAGTATTTTGTTGACCTGAGAAACAGTCTGAGTGGTGAGCTATGACATGGGGATTCAACTAACGGCATGCACAAGGACCCACAGTATCATCAAAGTAATTTAATATTATCCCTTTAAAAGGCGTAGTCAGGGGAATTTGAAACCAGAAATAGTTCGTGCTTTTGCGTGTCCCATTACTAACACGACCGTCTACCTCCAGTAATGGCAAGAGGAATATCCAATGGAGCCTCAAAAGGACTCAACGTTGGTGAACACTTTACATAAAGTTGCTAGTTGAATCTTCACAATAACCTTAATGAGGCAGGTGCAATCATTATACTCAATAAACAAATAAGGAAAATGAAAAACCAAGAGGTCGGTTTGCTCCAGATAATGGTAAGTTGAGAGCCAGACACACTGGCTCTGAAATCCATGTCTGGATGAGAACTCCCAAGCAAATCAGCTAAAAACAAACAGCAACCAAACCAATCAAACCAAGCATTACAACGAATAAACAAATAAGAGCCCAGGCTGTAAAATGGCTGAATATAAAAATAAATACATGTGCCCCAAACAGTACATATACAGGAAAGATAAAAATGGAAAAAATAATTTCAGGGAAATTAGCAAAACCAATAATAACTCTGGCAACCAAACAACAGGGGACAGAAAATTCGAACATGAATTATTCAGACCTGTAGGAAGGCAAACAAAGGAAAAACATGTTTCTGGAAGAAAAGACTAACTATGAAGATCTTGGTCTTTTCCTGATTAATTTTAAGTGCATTATAGTTCTTACGAAAACCCAAAGACTGTGGTGGAGAGATCTGATTAAACTGATAGACTCTAAAGTAAACCTGGGAGAATATCCCAGAATGTTTGGAAAAATAGAGTAATGAGACAGGCCTTTCCCTAAAAGAAAATGATAGTGAAAATTGTTAAGAGAGAAAAACTACGAGTTCTTATAAGAAAAACTTTTTTTTCTTTTTTCGTCCTCTCTTTCGTTGGTATCTAAGTAAGATGATGGATGGTCATAAACTTACGGTGGTCATCATTTTATAATATATGTAAATCAAACCATTGTGCTGTACACATAAAGCTTACACAGTGATAAATGTCAACTACATTTCAATAAAACTTGAAAAATAGTTAAGTATCTTAATAGTAAAAATAAGGTATAAGAATTATGACTTGCATTACAAGGGTTGTTGGGTAAAGATAACAGCAAAAGAAATGAATAGAGCCCCCAGTGACATCGCACTTCATTTATGGGAAGGTAGCTTCAGGAACAAGTGAGAGAAAGAATAACTCAATAAATGTTTTTCAAAACAATTAGCAAAATTACATATTTCCTCTACTCTAATTCAAACAACAAAATAATGCTGGGAGTCCTAAGCGGGTGTGATGTGAGAAAAAGTCTTTAAACAAGACCAGTCAGATGAACAAGTAAGGTAATGACCATCATAGCAGGCAAGAAGATAAGTGTTCAATGCAGGTGTGACAGAGCAAAATGTGTCCAGACATTCACAGGAAATTGTTTAGGTTGGAGACAGAGTTCCAGAATAGGGAAGAAGACCATGAAGGTAAATTGGATTTCTTAGGGAGTTTAGGCTATCCTAAAAGTGATGAAGAACCCACTACAGAATCTAATTTTAAGAAGATAAAAGACAGAGTCAGGTTAGGATTTTAGGAAATTCGCTTAGTTGGCTATATGAAGGCGAAACCAGAGACATAGGAAATTGAATATAATTAGGAGGCTGTCACAAGAGCTCAGGTGAAATACGACGAAGGTATGGAATAGGGCAGGGAGGATGCAGAGAGAACAGTGGTTTGGTACAGAATCGAGAGATGCTTACGTAGTAGAATCAACTAGACAAACGGTTACCTGGGAGAGGAAGGTGAGGTCGTGGTTTCTGGTTGGTGACTCCAGAACACTGATGGGATTCAGGAGGCAGAAGGGATAAAGGTTAGAGAAGCTTTACGTGACACGTGGCCAAAAGGACTTGGGCTGTGACTCTAGGGGGTTAAAAAGGTAAAAGTTCATACTCCTAGGGTTTGACTTATCCATTATTTACCTTGAAATAAAAGTTGCTTCTCCCTGGCTCCTTCTTCTTTGGGGTCTTTGGGGTTGTAACGCAGCTTCCTTTCTCTTCTGTAAGTACTTTCTTCGAGCTGGAAGATGACATTTCTCCTTAACAGCTCAGTTCCTGTTGTTTTTCCTTTTACAAGGACAAGCCATACCCTTTATTTTTCTTATATCTGAAATATTTCTATTCAATTAGCTAATTTCTCCCTGAAGTCATATCCTTCACTTTAATAAGAGGAAAATGAGGCCACTCTACGTATTATTAAACTTCATTTCAGGCTGAAACTGAATTATAAACTAGCAATAGTTCCTCTCATGTATCCCACGTTATTGGCCTATGATTCATGCTTCTGAATGGTTCCCCATCTTTGGGAGGCAGTAGAGGAACTGTCTTAAAGGAGCCTGAATTGTAGTTCAATGAATACTTTTAGGAAGTCTGTAATTTTGGAAATTGTTATTCAAATATTCTTATTAACAATGACCCTGGAACAGGGAACCTGTTTCAGGCTTTATACATGTGAGTTACTGTTTCTTTGTTTATTTTCTTTTCCTGAATACAGTGGTATTTTAGAAGGCCACATGGATCCCCAGATGAGGTGGGGTGATGAAATAGGCCCATTTTATCCAAACTCTCCAATTTAAGCAGCTCGTTCTGGCCCCATCCTGTTCTGAAAGCCTGTACTTAAATAGTCGGCTCACCTTGTCTGCCTTGAACCTTCTTTGCAATCACTCTGACTGGCACAGACTACTCACCACCTCATAGAGTTGCGTGTTAGCAACGAGATGAGAAATAATGGTTAAGAATAAAGTCTCTAAGGTCAGACAGACTTGGTTAGAATCTTGCTTCTGCCATTTCCTCAGCTCTGTGACTTGTGGCTAAGCTCCTGATGTCCCAAGACTCTGATTCCTCATTTGCAAAGTGTGGAAAGAGAGGTTCTTCCTAGACAGGCCATTCAGGCCACTGTGAGGTTCAGTGCATGACCCCAAAGGAGTACTAGTACAACAGAGGGAGTATTCATCCCACACACATACTCACCACATGTCACGCAGCCTGGGACCAAGTACTGCTGCCACCTAGCTGTGTGGCCTTGGCCAAGTCACCCACCCTCTCTGAATCTCAGCTGCCACCACAACAAAATGAGGGAAAGGGATGTGACTCACGCAGTCATGGAACCATTCTGCTGAGTGCCTGTTCTATGTGAGACACAGAAGCATCATTTGACCCTGAATCCATGGCCCCTAGAAACCCTGGATCCTGCTCTTTAAGGATCCCATGTCCTTGGGGAAGTGCTTCGGATTGGCAGGAAAAACATTAGGGCATGAGTGCAGGAATCAGCTAAGAGTTGGAGATGCAATAAGAGATGAATGCTAAAGATCAAAGAGGAAGGTTTCAGGGAGACTGAATTTTAACAAGATAGAACTATGTTCCCCAAATGCCCCTGAGAAGTCAAAGGATGGGGTGAACCAAGACAATCAGTACCAGGGAAATTAAGTGAACAGGCAGACTGGGAGGTGAAGACACGTTTAGGAGATGACGATATTTCAATATGAGTTTGCGCAAACTCCAGGAGAGGGTGAAGGATAGCAAAGCCTAGCGTGTTGCAGTCCATGGGGTTGCAAAGAGTCAGACACCATTTAGTGCGTTACTCAGTCGTGTCCGACTCTTTGCAACCCCATGGACTGTAGCCCGCCAGGCTCCTCTGTCCATGGGGATTCTCCAGGCAAGAATACTGGAGTGGGTTGCCATGGCCTCTTCCAAGGGGTCTTCCCAACTCAGGGATCGAACCTGAGTCGCACACATTGCAGGCAGATTCTTTACCATCTGAGCCACCAGGGAAGTCCACCATCTAGTGACTGAACAACAGTATTTCTCCATTTAACCCAGTGTCAGGAAATGCCACAGAAGCCAAAGTCACTTCTGCTCATAAAATGGAGAGATTACAGATTACTGGGGAAATTCAGGTTCCGAGAGTTTGGGTACCACATTCAAGCCTGAGATCACACAGCTGATGTGATGGTCTGCCATCACTTTCTATTAGAAACCTTCTTCTCAGTCCTGGGCACCTAAAATATGAAACCACAGTTTGGGTCCCCTCACTGGGGTGACTCTCCAACATCCCAGAGCTTGAGCTGAGTGGGGAGCCTCCCCTTTCGCATCGCCCTAACTGCAAAGCCACAGCAGGCACAGTGACGACCATCTATCTGTGGGTTTGTTTTCCATCCCGCATCCTGCACTCTGCCCTGAGATCAGGGTCTCACTCATCTCGTCTCCTAGTGCGCAGCAGGCTCAGGACTTATTTGGTGAGTGAGTTGAAAGAATAAATCAACACACAGTTGCCTGGAAAAACATGCCTGAGATGAGAAGAGAGAACAGAGGCAGATTCCGCGCTGATCCGAGACAGGCTGCCCAGGACTCTGCAGGTCTCGGTAGTCGGCGTGACCCTGGTCTGATGGTCCGTGAATTCAGGAGCTGCTGAGCATGAAGCAGCTGCACTGCCCGGGAGTGATGGATGACGGCTACAGTCCCTCTGGACCCCACATCCTCCTCTCATGCCCATGTATAATCCTTGGATCACTGACGCAGCATGATGTAATGGATTTTCCATTGCTCTAACGGTCTGGCCCGTCAGGGTGGATTTATCACAACATACACAGGGACACGGGGGTGTGAAGGCTGCCTAGGACTCTGCAATGGAAGACTTGAATCAAAATGAAGAGTTTACTTAGGCCAACGTCAGTCTTACCCTCTCAGCTCATTGGAAACGATCCCTCCCACCCCCTGCCATCCCCACAGCCCCTCCCTTTTCTTGGTTGCACAGCAATGTGGGATCTTAGTTCCCCGACTAGGGGTCAAACCTGCGCCCCCTGCAATGGAAGTGCAGATTCTCAACCACTGGACTGCTAGGGAAGTCCCCCCACAGCCCTGGTGGTGGCCAAACTTGGACAAATTTAGCTCCTTTCTTGAACTACATGTTGAATGAATAAACAGAATAAAGTGAATAGATGCCTGCTATGATTCCAATGGACACACAAGATCTTCTTTCCAACAAAAAATAAAGCTGTCAATTTTGAAAGTATAACATTCTTAGAATTTTAAATATATAGTTGAATTTGTACAGTTTCCAGGTTTCCAGCACACTCACACATCACTTTATCTGGTGATGAAGATGGTAGGCTCCGGAGTCTGAATACCAAGGTTATATTCCTGGTTCTATCACTTATCAGCTATGACCTCAGACAAGTCACCGAACTCTCAGACCTCAGTTTATTCATCTGCTTAAATGAAGATGATAACGCTTACTGGCATAGGCCTGACGCAAGAACAACTGGGTTAAACACAGGTCAAGAGCATCACTGTCTCATGTGAACACCGGCCTTGTCTTATGAAAATGGCATTACCTGCCTGTTTTACAGATAAAGCAACTGAGGCTCAGGAAGATGACCTGATTTGCCCAAGGTCACAGTGTCATCAAAACCCAGGACATCCAGCTCCCCACTGCCCACCAGCCAGAGTCACTTTCCAGTCTGAAATTTACCCAGATTGTTCACAATCCAGGTAGTTCTGCCTGACCCTTTCACCCCGCCTAATTCTGAGGGCGCGAAGCAGCTCACATTCAAAGCAGTAGCTGGGGCTTGATCTTTCAGAAGGAAAGCTAATACATCCTGACAGCCCCGCCTGCTCAGAGCCAGAGCCTCTGAAATTACATTCAGCACCAAGCAGAAGATGGAAATCTTAATGAATCTATGAGCTGCTGTTATTTACAGCAAATGAGAAAACCAGTTGATGCTGGTTCCTGAAGAAGCTTCAAACTGCTCACAGCCTCCAGGTACCTCCATCCACACCGGCTGAAGACCCTTTACCCATTCGCAACTGTACGAAGTTCCTCTTCACCCACATTCTCTTTAACAAGTGGTTCTCAACAGAGGCTGCACATAAGAAGCACCTGGGTACCATTTGAAAAATAAATAAATGAGCAGAAGTATGTGAGATCTACCCACAGAGAGGCCAGATTCAAAAGGTCTAAGGTGGGACCTTGTCTTTGCTTTCAAAAAGCTCTAGATGACTTAAATGTGCAGGCAGAGTTGAGAGCCGCTGGGGTAGGTAGTGGTTATTGAATGGCTGGTTGGATGGAGACATAAAGCCGTCCCATTGTGTAGAGCACAGACGTGCTCAGGACTCACAGAAACTCATGTTACCTGATAAACAGTGCATCATCTCCCCAGCTGGACCCCATGCCTCCCAGGTCCTTCCCGGTTCTTACTACCTCACCAAAATCTGGAAGAGGGCTCCTCTTTGCCCTGCTAGAACCTGGCTTTGGCATCACTATCTCACTCTGCTAAAACTGCCTAGGCATCACCTTCTCGCCCTGTTAAAACCCTGGCCATGGACCCCTGCCACCTTGTCCTGCAAAAACCTGGCCCTGGCACCACCATCTTGCCCAGTTAAAACTTGGCCCCTGGCACCACCATCTCACTCCGCTAAGATCTGGGCCGGTACAGCTGTCTTGTAGGAGCCTTGGGTTTGCCATGGATACTGTCTTCTCCCTCTGCTACCCCCTCCTCCCCTTGAGGCCCTGGCCACCCCTTCCCTGGGCTACTGTGGGTCTCCCTGTTTCCATCCGCTCTCCCTCCACAGACAGAGAAGGGGGCATCTAAGCAGACAGTCCGATGTCACTTTCAGGCTGGACGCTGACTCCCACAGGATAAAATGCAAGCTTCTCACACGCCCACAACCTCAGCAAGGCCCTCACAATTTCCCCTTCTTTTTTGTGACTTCGCATTATTTCCACCGAAGCCAAACTTACCTATATTCATTTCTAGAACACTCCGTCCACCAGCGTACCTCTGTGCTTACATCCAGGCTGTTCTTTTTGCCAAGAACACCAGCACACCAGTGTACCAGATGCAATCCTACTTGCTCTTTAAGGGCTATTATACATGGACAAAGAATCTAGCATCACAGGCAGCATCCTAGGCAGGTGGTTCCCAGTAGGACCTGCCTCCCCAACATCATTGCTTAAAATCCCCTCTACAGTCCTATGGGAAAAGTGTCACTATCACTTTTTAATATTCAGTTACTTTACTTATTTGCTGTTGTGGGTCTTTAGTTGCAGCATGCAGGATCTTCCAGTTGCAGCATGTAGGATCTAGTTTCCTGACCAGGGATCGAACCCGGGCCACATGCATTGGGAGTGTGGAGTCTTAGCCATTGGACCGCAGGGAAGTCCCAATGTATTATTATTATGTCTACCTTATAGGTGAAAAGACAGGCACAAAAAGGGCTCCTCTAGCACATTTTCTGGATAATGGCTTGGATATATAGTTTCAGGGCATGGTTTGGTAGCAGTGAGTGAGCAGAGAAGGGAGTCAGAGCAGAAGGAGGAGAGAGAGAAGCAGAAATGGGCCTGGGGAGGGAAGAACTCACATAGATGTCTGGCCAGTGAGCAGTTCTTAGGGATGCATTCATCAAACAACATGTATGCTAAGTCGCTCAGTCATGTCCTATTCTTTATGACTCTATGGACTGTAGCCCACCAGGCTTCTCCGTCCATGGAATTTCCCAGGCAAGAATACTGGAGTGGGTTACCATTTCTTTCTCCAGGGGATCTTCCCAACCCAGGGATAGAACTTGCATCTCTTGTGTCTCCTGCATTGGCAAGCGCATTCTTTACCACTGAGCCACCTGGGAAGCCCCATCAAACAGCAGGGATGTCTAACAACAGTTTAATGGTCCGCTGCTTAGTACATGGTTCACTTCTCGCATCTCTGATAATGTCCTTATTCTCCATACATTCAACTCTCCTCATCCATGCTCCCAGGGAGGGATTTGGAAAGAAATCAAGGCAAGAGGCTTAGTGGGACATCTCTGTTGGCTCAGAGCAGAGAGGGGAGCAGGCACTGAGAGAAGGCAGGACTGAGGTGGACAGTCCACTGGAGCAGGTAACTCAGAGCCAGGTGACGGACACAGACGTCTGCCTGTTGCCACCCCCTCCCCTGACAAACAGCAGAGGTGTTGGGAGAACAGAAAAGAACTCACTGGGTTTCCCAGTATAAGTGAAATAAAGATAAGTAGGCACTATCCTATATTTAAATCTCAAAGATACTGGGGTGCATGCTCAGTTGCTCAGTCATGTCTGACTCTTTGTGATCCCACGGACTGTAGCCTTCCAGGCTCCTCCATCCATGAGATTCTCCAAGCAAGAATACTGGAGTGGGTTGCCATTTCCTCCTCCAGGGGATCTTCCTGACCAGGGAGCACACCCACATCGTGATGTGCCAAAGCACACAGGCCACACAGGCCAGGCCTTCAGATGGCGGAGACTGGACAGACAGACCAAATGTGTTTCTCTGGTCACTTGCTCAGCTCAGATGCATCTGCATAGGACTCTTGGAGCAGAAGATGCCGTCTTTATCCGTAGATGCTGGTTCTGAACTGTGCAGGCCACCTCCATGTAACCAATTAAAAACAGGCCTGCTGTGAAGGCTTTTGGCCACAGTCGGTGATGACCCATCTCTGGGAATGGAAATTCCCCAAATAATTACATTTCTCCATGCAGCCCACAGATAAGTGCAGACGGGGCCACTTGCAAGGTGATTAGATTGGCTCCGAATGGAGCACCCCGGGCCCTTTGTTTCAGAGAGCAGTGAGCGTGTTTGCAGGACTCAGAGCTCCCAGTACTCCTCTCCTGCATGTACCTTCCCCGCCCATCACAGGCTGGTGAGGCTTCACCTGCCCCCAGGAGGGCAGTTTCCACTTGTATCAGCCCCTATGCTCCAGGGGGCATCCCTGGTGACTCAGTGGTAAAAGGATCCACCTGAAATGCAGGAGATGCAGGTTTGATCCCTGGATTGGGAAGATCCCCTGGAGAAGGACATGGCAACCCACTTCAGTATTCTTGCCTGGGAAATCCCGTGGACAAAGGAGCCTGGTGGACTGCAGTCCATGGTAGGCAAAAGTGTTGGACACAATGTAGCAGCTAAACAACAACAAAAAAAACTGTGCTCCATACAGAGGCACACACTCATGGTTGACTACTCAGACACCTGCCTTCTTCCTCCCAAACCAAACCCACCCAAACTTACAGATAGAAGGAAGATAGAGAAGAAATCTCATGGCCTTAGGAAAGAGGAGACATGAAGTTGACTGATCCAAGGCAGGCCTATGGGTCAAACCCAGCAAATCCAGCCTGTAACATGCTTTTGTAAATAAAAACTGCACTAGAGACAGCCATGCCCATTCATTTATGGATTATCTATAGCTACTTTCACACACAATGGCAGGGTTGAGTAGCTGTGACAGTGATCATGGTCCTCAAAGTCTAAAGCATTTACTTTATTATTTAGCCCTTTATAGAAAAAGACTGAGATGAGCTTTGGCCTGTCCCATTAGCAGTGAAGTTTCTGACTCTGTGGTGGGGCTACGACATCAAGGATTGACTTCACCCTCTTCACTATCAACCCCTCTGCTATGACCCCACGTGGCAGATCTGACACAATGCCTTGAACCAGGCTCTCCCCAGGGTGAGCGTATATCCCTCCAAAGCAGAACTCCCACAGGGTCTTGTACTTGAGGAACTGGCCGCCTGCAACTATGGTGCCCAGGATGTACCACCCTGACCCGGGCCCTGTAGCATCTCCCACCCTCCTGGGACATCAACACCCCCAATACCAGAACTGTCTTGCTTTCAATACTTTATAAGCAGTGGGTTTCTGGAATACTCAGTCTCCATAATCTCCATCTTTTCTCCCTCCCCTCCCATATCTTCAACTGCAATCCTGGTACTGATGATTTCCAATCTCTCTTGTTAGCTTTGATCACTGTGCTGAGCTCTAGATTCATTTAACCAACTGTCTACTGGACTCTCTCATTTAAATATCCCACTGTCACCACACCTGATCATGTATATGCCTGAACTCACCAAATCTGACCCACAGTCTTATCTTTCTCCTGGGTTCTCCATCTTGTTGTCATTCAGTCACTAAATCATGTCCGACTCTTTGCAACCCCATGGACCTGCTCTTCACCATCTCCCGGAGTGTGCTCAAATTCATGCCCATTGAGTCAGTGATGCCATCCAACCATCTCGTCCTCTGTCACCCCCTTTTCCTCCTTCCCTCAATCTTTCTCAGCATCAGGGTCTTTTCCAATGAGTCAGCTCTTCGCATCAGGTGGCCAAAGTTTTGGAGCTTCAGCTTCAGCATCAATCCTTCCATTGAATCTTCAGGATTGATTTCCTTTAGGTTTGACTGGTTGGATCATCTTGCAGTCCAAGGGACTCTCAAGAGTTTTCCAGCACTACAATTGGAAACCATCAATGATCCTGGGGAAGGTTCTAACTCCTGGTGGTATCTACCTTGAATGTCTCACAAACAGCCCCAAACTTGACATGTCCCAAACTTTACTGTCTTCCCCCCACACCTGCTCCTAGCTTATTTTGGGAAATGGAAACATCATTGAACTTGTCATTGACTCAAAACTTGGACTTATTCCTCAATTAATCCACTTCCACCAAGTCACTGATTTCACCTCCCTTTTTCTAGTATTTCCCCCTTTTGTCATGTCCCTGCACTAGCTGAGTTGAACGCTGTAACCAGATGAACCACCGAGACAACTAACACTCTGAGCCTTGCCCACCTCCACTACCACTCAGCTGCAGGAACAGCCTTTGGAAACATGGCTGTGTCACGTCCCACTCGACGCAATATGCCTGCATCCTTTACACAGGAAAGCACACGTTCCTGGTCTCAGCACCTATGGCTCCCACGATCTGATCCCCAACAACCTCTCCAGCCTGCTGGCCCGTGGCTACTTCCGCATCCAAGTTTATGCTCCAGCAACCACACTCTGCTTGCGGTCTCTGAAATCTCACACCGCTTCATGCCTCCACATCTTGGCTCTTCACCCTGTTCCCTCAGTCTGTAACACTTTTCTGGATTTTTCCATCGGAAATATCCCACACACCTTTCAATACGGTCAGATGTCGACCCACTCTCTGGAAGCTCTCTCTGATGCTTTATATTTCCAAATGTTCATGACCAATGGACGTACTCTCTATCTCTATAGTTTGCATACACTTCAGTTTTTATATCTTTATCTCATGATAATGTCTTTCCTTGTGTTCTTCTTGGCAAAACTGAGAAAAAAAATTTTTTTGAGAGAGGCGACCTTTTTTCATCTTTGAACCCCTAATCTCTAGACATAACATCTCAAAATCAGTAGATATTTGTTAACTGGGTGAAATGAATAAAAGGAGAAAGAAAGAATGGCTGAGCATAGACAGACTCTAGGCTTCCCAGGTGGCATTAGTGGTAAAGAACCCGCCTGCCAGTGCAGGAGACATAAGAGATGAAGTCTGGATCTCTAGGTTGGAAGATCTCCTGGAGAAGGGCATGGCCACCCACTCTAGTATTCTTGCCTGGACAATCCCATAGACAGAGGAGCCTGGCAGGATACAGTCCATGGGTCGCAGAGTCGCACGTGACTAAAGCAACTTAGCATGCAAGCAGGCAGACAGCCTCTGGCCCTCAGTTATCCCTGTAAGATCACTCTTCTCTCATCTTCTCGTGACCCCGTTAACTGTATCTCTAAGAAAGGACCACCCTTGAGGAAAAGGCAAGTGAACACAGTTTAATGTGAGAATCAAGGATAATTACCAAACACTATTTCCCTTTTTATTAAGGAACCATTTTTGAACATCTACTAGGTGCCAAATATGGTGCCAAGTTCTCAGCACGTATATTATCTTAAATAATTATGTGAAGGATGATGTATCAGCCCCTCTTTTACAGAATGAGGAAACTGAGGCTACATAGCCATCTTCCCAGGGTCTCCCAGCTGGAGAGTGAAGGCACAGGGGATGGGGCCCAGATCTCCAGCTGTTGTCATGGTAACCCCCCCAACCGCCCCCACTGAGTTATCCCATGATTGTGCTTCCCCCGTTATTTCACTGATTTGAGAAGCAAAGTTAGAGGCCTCCCAGACAGAATAAATGGAGAATAATAGTGTGTGTCCTAGTTAATTAAAAAAAAAAACTAATAAATCAGGGCAGCGTGTTCCCTGGCCTCCATCCACTGTTTCTAGGATCACCGCACGCCACAGCTCAAGAGGAGCACGGAGTGGGCAGAGGCAACACCCACACAGGGACAGGCCTGCTTGCTCCAGCCTTTTCCTGAGGCCCTGGAGGGATGGACGGGGGAAGATGAGGACTCGCCCAGTAAAGAGAGAAATCAGCCAAGGGTGAGCAGCAGATGGGTTTCAGAAAATGTTGTTATTTGCGATGGAGGCGGGGAACAGTGTGCTGAGGGTGAAAAAACGGTCCCTTCTAAGGTCCAATACAGAGCTGGAACTTTGGTCAAGACCCTTCCTTACTTTTGGCCTCAGTTTCCACATCCTGCAAAGCAGATGGTGGCTGGTGTTATGAGCTAAACGGTGTCCACCACAATTTCGTGTCAAGTCTTAACCCATAGTCCTCAGAATGTGACCTTATTAGGAGATAAGGTCTTCACAGAGGAAATTAAATTAAAATCAGGTCATATGGATGGATCCTAATCTTCTGTAATTGTCTTTTCAAATTTATTGAGGACTTTTGGGGTACACATTTAGGGTGTTGGTTAGAGTACAGGGAGTCTCAGCCTCAGTTTAGTCACTCTGTCATGTCCGACTCTTTGTGACCCCGTGGACTCAGCATGCCAGGCTTCCCCGTCCATCACCAACTCCTGGAGCTTACTCAAACTCATGTCCCTCGAGTCAGTGATGCCATCCAACCATCTCATCCTCTGTCATCCCCTTCTCCTCCTGCCTTCAATCTTTCCCAGCAATAGGGTCTTTTCCAATGAGTCAGATCTTTGCATCAGGTGGCCAAAATATTGGAGTTTGAGTTTCAGCGTCAGTCCTTCCAATGAATATTCTGGACTGATTTCCTTTAGGATGGACTGGTGGGGTCTCCTTGCAGTCCAAGGGACTCTAAGACTCTCAAGAGTCTTCAACACCACAGTTCAAAAGCATCAATTCATCGGCGCTCAGGCTTTTTTATAGTTCAACTCTCACATCCATACATGACTACTGGAAAAACCATAGCTTTGACTAGACAGACCTTTGTTGGCAAAGTAATGTCTCTGCTTTTTAACATGCTGTCTAGGTTGGTCATAGTTTTTCTTCCAAGGAGCAAGCGTCTTTTAATTTCATGGCTACAGTCACCATCCGCCCAGAACTTGAGAATAATATGGAGAAGGAAATGGCAATTCACTCCAGTATTCTTGCCTGGAGAATCCCATGGACAGAAGAGCCTGGAGGGCTATAGTCCATGTGGTCACAGAGAGTCGGACATGACTGAAGTGACTTTGCATGCATGCATGACAAGAATAAGAGCTCAGTAAATTATTATTCATTATCACTAAAGGCTATAACAACACTGAAAGTGATGGTGATGTGACA
Organism: Bos indicus; assembly: GCF_029378745.1. Lineage (NCBI taxonomy): Eukaryota > Metazoa > Chordata > Mammalia > Artiodactyla > Bovidae > Bos > Bos indicus. The sequence goes on along the minus strand of NC_091773.1, from coordinate 8,984,775 downwards.
GTGAAAATATGACAGTGACAAAGATGTTGATGATAACTGATGATGCTGACGATGTGAAAACAGAGGTGCTGGTGACAACAGTGAAGATGATGGCGTGGGTAACGGTGGCGACGGTGATGTTGGTGTGATAATCACAGTGATGTCACAATGCTGGTGACTAATAGTGAGCATGGTGGTGATGCTTATCGCATGGCATGACCTTAGCTGTTCCCACTCTACCCACCACTGAGGACCCCATAGGGCTACTCTACAAGTCAGTCTGGAACTTGAAGCCATGTGGGAACTCTGCTGTGGTTCCAAAAAGAGCAGACTGGCATTTCCACACTGGTTTTCTCCAGCTCCATTTCCGCTTCTGGCCTCTGCTCATGCAAGCATCACCTCACTCTGAGAAAATGCCAGCCTCTTCGAGGTGAGCTGGAGCCTAGGGAGGCAGGGGCGGGAGCATCTCCAAAGGTCAGGATGACTCAGCCGTCTTCTGAGAAGCCTCCAGCGACAGGGGAGGGCGGTGCTGTCAGGAAAGGCTAGGGCCCTCTCCACCAAGCTCTCCATCACGGTGAAGAAGCCTGACTCACCATTGCTTTCGCCTCTTCTGCAAGTCTAATGAGGGGAACCTAGGACATGTAGGGAGTTGAGATGCCCCTGATGGTACAACTCCAAAACCGAGGAGCAAATTCCTCCATGTTTGCTGGGGAAAATCTCCCAGGGGCCCAGGTTGGAACGCAAACCAGCACTCAAGAGGGCTGCAAGGCTCCCATAAACCACTCTTGCTCAACCTGCAGGCCAGAACCTAGGAGATAGGAAAAGGAAGCTACTCCTTCCAGCCTGTGCTTTGTAGGGGGATGAGCTGAGGGTCAAGTTGCCTCAAGGACAAAACAGCTGCTTCTTTTTTTTTTCTAAACTTTTTATTTTGTATTGGGGTATCAGTGGCTCAGTGGTAAAGAATCCACCTGCCAATGCAGAAGACATAGGTTTGATCCCTGGAGATGTGATAAGATACCCTGGGGGAGGAAATGGCACCCCACTCCAGGATTCTCACCTGGGAAATCCCATAGACAGAGGAGCCTGGTGGCTTGCAGCCCATGGGGTTGCAAAGAGTGGGACAAGACGTAGTGATTAAAGAACAACAAAGCTGATTGACAGACAATGTTGTGATGGTTTCAGGTGGACAGCAAAGGCACTCAGCCATATGTATACATGTATCCACGCTCCCCTAAACTCCTTCCCAACCAGGCTGCCACATGACATTGAACAGATTTCCCTGTGCTGTACAATAGGTCCTTGTTGGCTATCCATTTTAAATACAGCAGCGTGGACATGTCCATCCCGAACTCCCTAACTCCCCATTTCCTCCGTCCTTCCCCTCGGCAATCACAAGTTTGTCCTCTGAGTCAGTGAGTCTCTTTCTGCAAAACAGCTGCTCTTGGGGAAGGGAAGCTGGCAACGCTTATGGAGATGCTGAGGAGGGGGAATTCTGTACAGGATAGGATGGGCCAAAGAGGAGGGCAGCCGCCCAGGTCAAGGGCCCAGTCTGGTTTTCACAGAGATGGATTGAAGCCCCTCTGGGCAGGGATGCTGGAAGTTTTGCCATCACTCTCTATTGCCCTAAGCTGGCTGGTTCACACATGCCAACTGTTTGCCAGGCCTCTGGAGACATCTGCGTTGGTAGGTAGCCACTGGGCTGGGTGATCTTAAGGATCCCTTCTGTCTCTAGAGTCTATGGTTCTCAGAAACAAGCACCCACAAATTAATAGGTATGGATTCTAACCCTGACTTGGTGCCAAGAATGGGGCCTCCCTTCTGGACATCACAGGTCCAGAGCCTGCCTTATCCATCTCCCTGCCTCTCATGAAAGGCCTGGCCATCTGATTAGACCACAAGGCTGGCAGGTCAATATACCCTCATGGCCACCTTAAAGTGACCATGTCTTGACTTTCCAGGCTACCAAACAGCTTGCAAGGCTTTTAATTTATTTGCTTTTTATATGTGTGGCAGACAATGTCCCCATGCTGGTGGAATTTAGTCCTAGACTTGCTTTCACTGTAACAAACCGTGCGTCCATGAGGCTGAAGGGAGGGGACATGTAGCACCCTCCCCTCCTATCGCTACCCACAAGAAGCTATTTGCGTTCAGCCAAGGAACCCGACACTTGCAGAAGCGCCTGACCGGGCTGGCTGTCTCACCTGGACAAGCAGCAGGTTGAACTAGCTGGTTCCATGGAGTTCTCCCATCCTCCCACCTAGGAAGCTGGAAGAGACTCAGCTAGACTCCTTAATCTGTAAGCTGATGCCCTGAGAGGTGACCCTACTCAGGGTCAGCAAGTTGGTGACTTGGGTGGCACGTGAGGTGAGACTGCCTGGTTCTCATTTCACTTTAATGGGAGAGATTGTGAAGACAAGCTGGCATCTAATCAGAGGCATTCCAAACAGGATAACCCATTAAATCAGAGCATGTTCTTTTGGGGCCATGACAGAGGTGGGGCAGGACATGTCCACACGTGCATGGGGATTGCGAGCCCCGGCCATGTAATGGTCTAGGTTCACTGTATGAATTAAGTCACTGAATCCTAATAAAAATCCCATGCACTACAAGGGTGGCACTGCTGTTAACTCAGTTTTAAAGAAAGTGGCTTGCCTAAAGTCACAGAGCAAGGAAGCACCTCATCTGAGATTCACTCCTAAGCCGAGCTGAAAGGCAGCTGTTCTCACCAGGGGTGGCAGCAATGGGAGTGGGCCGGGGGACGAAGGGATAATTCTCTCCCTGAAAGGGACATTTAGCAATGTCTGGAAGCATTTTTGGTTGGCACAAGCGGGCAGGGGTGCTACCAGCAACAAGTGAGGAGAGTCCAGAGATGCTGCTAAAGATCCTATAATTGCACAGGACAGTCCCCTTCGAGGAATCATCAAGCTCAAAATATCAATAGTGCTGATGTTGAGAAACCCTAGTCATTTAAGAAACACAAAGCAAGACTCACATAGGAAAGTCACTGCCCAGAGCTACTATGATTAAGGCAGGTACTGCCCATGGGCACACGGGCAGCATAGTGTTTAGAGGGAAACATGGACAGAGAAGCCTGGTGGGCTACAGTCCATGGGGTCACAAACAGTGGGATACAATTTAGCAACTGAACAAGAGAAAGGCAGGGATTGGGTTGAAACTTCAGCTTTGGGAGTGATGATCTACCACAAGATGGTGCTAGTGAGTGGTGATGCTTACATCTTTATTTCCTTGATGTCATTTTTTCATTTCAATGCAGATTATGCTATTTTAACCTGTTAGGGCAAAAATACTCAGTGACTCATGTGTCAAGATTTGCATAGCGATTTTGTGAGCTTTTGACAGCTCTATCACAGTTCCTAGAGTTAAGGATGATTTTCTCCTTGGGGAGTTTGGGGATCTGTGCTCACTTCCCACCGTCATGACCTGTTTCACACTTAACATGATGTCCGATAAATGCTAGTCTGAATTCACGGGGGACAGCATGAGAGCTGAGTACAGAAAGCAGCATTCTGTCTGGCAGATCTGGGAGAATGCAGAGGGCGGAAAAAAGGGAATGGAAGGTTTTTCATGCAGAAGAACTGTAAGAAAAAAAAAAGTGATAGACAACAAGGAACAGCTACTGGCACTTGGAAAGGGTTAACACTGGGAAGGTGGACACAAAGCTGTTCAAATCTTGGCTTGTTCACTGATGAGGGACCTTGGGCAGACCTGGTCATCTCTTTTAGTCTCATTTCTTCATGTGTAGCTTGATTTCACAATACCTGTCTTAACAAACCTTGGATTTTTATAGCAAGAAGGTGAGATCATAGGCAAGAGATAACACAGTAAGCTCTAAAAGGGCAACAGGTGGAGGTTATCACTGCCTTGTGCCTGTGAGTGTACATGCCCCGTCTGTCTCCTAGCTCCCTGGGGCTGTGACCGTGTTCTCCTTGTCTTGTATTCCCTAAAGCACTGAGCTCAGGGCTTTGAACAGGAGAGGGCCTGAAATGTGTATGTTCTATGAGATACAAAAGCTTATCTGCTTTTCCTTTTAGTGCCCAACTTGTGCTGAGCACTATGAACTTCCACTGTCCATGTCTGAAGAAAAGCTAGGAAGGATTTCTATAGGAGAGGTAGCTGGCTGCCATGCTACCTCACAGGACAAAATTTAGCATTAGTTACTTGCCATGTTCTAAGCCTCCCCAACCCCTTACACAGACTCACATTAACCAGACTCAAAAAGACTGATGTACAAACCAGCATATCAAATGATTACTGTGCAGGGAAAACAATTGGCAAAGATACCAGACAAATATTCCTTAGGTCAGGACCAGCTGTAAACCAGACGTTGCCTTGGTGACACAGGAATCAAAACAGAAGGCGCTAGTTACACTGTTTGAGTGTTTCCTGGCACTGAGCTTCTACCAAGCCTGACATTTCCATCTCTATCACAAGGATACACATTGGCTAAAACCAGATCACATTCTCGGGTCAGCACACTCTCTTCCCTAGACAAGGCTCCCCAGACTCTCCATATTCACACTTCCGTGGTGAGCCAACCCCACTGTGATTAGAAAATTCTGTCTTCAAAGATGTTCCTAGCTTCTATGAGATGGCAGCCTGGTCTTGCTCTGGACCGAGAGCCATCCTGCCTTGCAGACCTTGGATGTTCCCAACTGTAGGCTGAATTTCTAGCTAATTCCTTAACTGTTTCCTTTATCACTGGGCTTGTGGAGTGGGTGGTGCACCCCCAGTAATTTCTGGTAGCCTCTACTCTTTACATTTCTCAGCTGACAGCCTGCTGACGTGGGGATGGGTTCGGTGCCAGGGTTCAGCACCCATACAGCCTGCATGGAGTGTCACCCTGACATCATCTCCACTACCATCCCCAGGATACAACCCGGCAGGGAAACCAGTGACAGTGCCAGTTCTAAAATGGTCCTCAGGGTGACAAAAAGCTCACGGTGAAGATACACTGCACCCTGTTCTTTACACTACTTAATTAAGAACTGATCTATTTGTGGAAATGTCACAAAGTGCCTCTAGAAACCAGACAGAGGTCAGGATTTAGAATGCTTCCTTTTACCTAAATGCAGAGCTGTGGGCATGGTGAGCATAAATGATGCTATTAAAAGACCTCAAGGCTATTTGCTACTTGTGGTGAGCACGGATCACACATCCAGTAAGAGCTCTCTCTCCTTATTTCTAGTAGGGGCTGGGATGCCAGCTGGACCCTCAATGCTCACCCCCCAGCACCCCACACCATCATAGGTTTGTTTGGAGAACTACCAGCCTGATGGAGCTGGCTATGCCCCTCCAGACATCAGGGAGATGCCCCTGATACTCAAGGAGGGCCAACCATAAAGCCCCACCTCTACCACAATGATATGTCCAAAGACTGGCATGTGACCACAAGCCTGCCAATGAGAACTCTTCCCCGGGAATTTTCAATGAGAGTTGAAGAGGAAGAGACCAAAGCAATTAGAAGGAGAATTTCTGAGCTGGTAGCAAGCATGTTTCCACTCTTGTGGGAAAGCTGTGCTGCAAGAGTGAAGCTGGCATGCAGAAAAAAGTGGGAAAGTGAGAGGGAATATTGATGAATTCTGAGTGCTTTCAACTGTGCCTGCCTGTCACATGGTCTGTTGACATGAGTTAACATAATTCTTTCAGTGCTTATAAGTTGGTGTCAGTGACGATACTGTCTCTTGCAGCCGAGGAGTCTGGGCTCATTGACTTCTGAGGCACATTCACTGCTAGAAATGTTTAAGCCAAGTTCCTTAACCACGCTGGTCCTCAATTTGCCTTCAGGAACCAAAGACTTCATGAATTCTCCGATGGTCCTCTAGGCTCCTGGTGCGGGGGCGGCGGGGGTGGGGAGTGGAGCGGAATGGAACAGCTAAAGGCAGTGATCATCTGGGCCCAGGAAGCCAGGTGAGCAGGGCTTTGAGGGCAGGCTGACTCAGAATGGGAGTGCATCCCTTTATAAGGGTGATAACTCAGGCAATCACACTCCCTCATCTGCAACATGGGGACACCATAGGGTCGCTGGTGTGTTTCATGACCCTCAGCACAGCACCAGGCACTGAGAGGAGGTTCCCCCGATGCTAGTTCCTGGCTGTTCAAAATGCAGCAGAAGAGACACCTGCTTTGAGGCTGCTCACCCTGTCATCAGATTGGCATCATGGAAAAAAAATTAAGTGTCCTTTGAAAGCCACATTTCTACAATAAAAACATACGAGGAGGAATGCTGGGTTGAGGCAGAAGGTCTGCTCCTGAGCTGAGAGTGAGTTCTGTGCTGTGAAATCCAACCTCAGTTCCTGTGTATTCATGGAAGTTGTGGAATATCTTTGAAGCCCCTTTGGTCCCCAAATGCTGTGGTTCTCAGGGCAAGAGATATAATAACTGCTAACACATACTGAAAGTCTGTAAAGAACTAAGCACTCTTTAATCCTCGCCACAGCCACAGGAGGAAGGGACTTGTTTCTCCCCACTTCACAGACAGGCAAACTGAGGCAAAGACAGGTTAAGTGGCTCCTTTAAGTTTGAGCAGGAAGAAAGCGGATGAGCCAAGATTCATTGCCAGTCTGACCCCAGAACCTGCAGTTTAACCACTGCAATGATAATGCACACACACACACACACACACACACACACACACACACACTTTCTCCTTCTGTAGGGCCAAGTGGTAAAAAAACTGCCTGCCAATGCAGGAGATGCGAGAGACGCGAGTTCGATCCCTGCACGAGGAAGATCCCTTGGAGGAGGAAATGACAACTCACTCCAGTATTCTTGCCTGGGAAATTCTGTGAACAGAGGAGCCTGGCGGGCTACAGTCCATGGGGTCGCAAAGAGTCGGACACGACTGAGCGACGACACGTGCAGGCACCATATGCTGATGCCCAAGCAGCCCCACTGCTGCTCACCCGAGGTTGTCCTGAGCAGCGGCACTAGGGTTGCTGGGCAACCTCCCCAGCCCCCTCCGGTGCCCTCCCGCCCCACCTGGGCTGCCAGGTCGAGGCTCCTACCTGAGCCCACCTTCCATCACAGCCCCTCCTGCCTGGTCCCGTCAGCCTGGGGACGGGGGAGCCCTGCCTGCGAGGCAGGCCTGTCCTCTGGCCACGCAGGGGTGGCACCAGATGGTCTAGTGTTGTTTCCTGGATTTTTTTCCTTTGTCTGCTCCCCAAGCAGACGTCTCTGGGGGACTGTCCTCGGAAGGGGGTATGGCGCTCAGGGGAGAGCATGGGATCTGGAGGCCGGGCACTTAGATTCTGGCTCCTCTGTAGCTTCAGACGTATAGATTCTGGCTCCTCTGTAGCTTCAGCCTATCACGTCACACTCCAGGGTCTGTTTCCACATGTGTGAAATGAGGGCAGGAGGCTGGGTTCAAGCAGGGTTTCATGAACCTCCCTCAGCATTCCTGACATTTGGGGCCTAGTAATTACTTACTGTAGGCTTCCCAGGCGGTAAAGCATCTGCCTGCCGATGCTGAAGACTCAGGAGACATGGGTTTGATCCCTGTACTGGGAAGACCCCCTGGACATGGAGATGGCAACCCACTCCAGTGAACAGAGGAGCCTGGCGGGGTACAGTCCGTGGGATCGCAAAGAGTTGGACAGGACTTAGCGACTGAAACAAGAACAGACTGCCTTGCTGCGGGCGCTGTCCTTGGCACTGGAGAATGCTGAGCAGCCTCTGCTCACGAGATGCCAGTAGCACCCTCTCCCAGTTAAATCACAACTGTCTACACACGCACACACACATGCACACACACACAAACACACACACACACACATATGGTCAAATGTGCGCTGGGGGCAAAACCGCCTCAGGCTGAGTACCACCAGATGAAATGATGTCCAAGGAACTAACGTTTCGGGCTCAGCAGCACCGTTACGGTCTCCTCTCTCCGACTTCTCACACCATCCTGTGCCTGCCTCCTATCCTTCCAGATGCTGGGCACCGTAAAGGTTCTCGACAAAGCAGGGATGATGCTTTAAACGCCACACACAAGAGCATCCCCCCACTTAGGGGATCTGGGTCCTTGTACATGAGAGCAGCCAGGCAGACCCCAATTCTTCACAGACTTGGCCAGATGCATGCTCAGTCTGTAGACATGTTTCTCCCCTTAGGAATGTCCCACAGTCTATATCTGGAAAGAGAAATATTAGGAAGCTCTTTGGCTCAGGACAAGGCTCCATTTCCAAATTAATTTTTATTATCAACCAAGCTGAGCCACAGGGCTTCCCTCATAGCTCAGTAGGTAAAGAATCTGCCTGCAAAGCAGGAGACCTGGATTTGATTCCTGGGTTGGGACGATCCCGTGGAGGACATGGCAACCCACTCCAGTATTCTTGCCTGGAGAATCCCATGGACAGAGGAGTCTGGTGGGCTACAGCCAATGAGGTCACAAGAGTTGGACACGACTTAGCAATGAAACCAAAGCTAAGCCACACTCCCATCTGATTTCTGTGTAATTTCTCAAATGCTTTACAATCTAGAGGAACCAGGGTGGTGACTAAGGCTCCTTTCAAAACCCCCAGAATCTAGCACTTGGCAGATGCTACAAAAACATTCGTTGACTTGACTTGTAGAGGGATAGCCCAGGAATGGGATGGCCTGTGAGGCAGTGGTTTCCCCATTACAAGAGGGAAAACAGAGGGCGATGGCCACACAAGAGAAATGATCTGGAGGCAAGCTTAAATATGAGTTTCAAATTGGATTAAGTATCTTTAAAAATAAGTGCCAGGTTTGTGGTTCTACAGTACTGTAGCTTGGGAGAAAATGAAGTAAATCCAAAATAACTAAATAATAATAGTAATAAGAGGCCCTGAAATTCTGGGAGTTGAGTCACTTATCCAAGGGAACACCAAGAACATCTTGAAAACCATCCCTTTTTAAATAAGCCAGAGAATACTGTGTTACTCACCCAGCCAGACCATCTGGCTTTAAGAGTCACTCAACTTAAAACAAAAACATCACCCACTTGCTTTTATGTCCTCTCTCAGTTTGGGTTTCCCCAAAAGAAGAGCCTGAGAAAAGGCTGTGAGATGGGTGGTTCATCTGGAGGCAACCCCAGGAAGTAAGAGTGAGGGAGCAAAGAGGGGAGGTAGGAAGCACAACCACCACGAGCATGTGCTGGGAGCATCAGAGGCTCGGGTCTCTGAGACCACCTGAGATGCCTACAGAATTTCCCAGAATTCTCTGCATGATGGGCAGGAAGCGGGAGCCCATACCCACATCTCCTGGGCTGGCACCAGGGTCATTCATTGCTTTGCACTGTGGACCATGCCAGGTCTGTCTGCAACTCTGAGCTCACATTGGGCTGCCCCGGCAGCTGCAACTGAAATGAAATGTGAGGCGAGGGGCAGGCCCTAGGGCACCGGAAGCAGCAGCAGGCCCCAACTCACTGCGCTGTGTCCAGCCTCTCACTAGTCTCCAGTGCTCCAAACCTCAGCCCTGCATACTGGTTGAGTCCAATCATAATTTGTATACATGTCACTGTGGAGCTGGAGAAGACTCTTGAGGTCTCTTGGACAGCAAGGAAATCAAACCAGTCAATCCTAAAGGAAATCAACCCTGAATATTCACTGGAAGGCTTGAGGCTGAAGCTGAAGCTCCAGTGCTTTGGCCACCTGATGCGAAAAGAGCCGACTCAGTGGAAAAGACCTTGATTCTGGGAAAGATTGAGGGCAGAAGGAGAAGCGGGCAACAGAGGAAGAGATGATTGGATGGCATCACTGACTCAATGGTCATGAATTTGAGCAAACTCTGGGAGATGGTGAAGGACAGGGAAGCCTGACGTGCTGCAGTCCAGGGGGTCGCAAAGAGTCTGACACAACTGAGTGACTGAACAACAACAATAACAGTGTCCCCATGAGAAAAGAGCCTCGTGAGGTTAGAGACAAGGTCTCATCCCCTGTTGGGGGTCTGGTAAGGAGACAGTGATTCTTGCAGGAAGAAAGGAGGATTCTGGTGAACACCTGTCCTCAGTGCCTCTAAGTTTCTTCCACTACAGAATGAGGAAGGGAGCTGAGCTGAATCAGAGTTCCCTGAGAAGCATCACACTGGCAGGATGCTTTTAGAGAGAACGCATTCTGAGGTCGCACCGACTGGAGAAATGCTCCATCCTAAGATCCATCTTTGGGCGTCACTGTGGTTCCACTGAGAATCCCGGTCAGCATGCTTTCAGTCAGTCCAGAGTCATTCGGCCACAGAAAGCTTCTGTTATAAAACCCAGCATTGTCGAGAGGAAGTGGGATACCCAAGAAGGCGTGTTGGGTAACGTGCCAAGAGAAGCCTCTGGTTCCTTTCAGCTCAAGAATTCTATAATCACTGTGAACTTCTGACTGAACTGAGCATGACAGACTTACTTGATTCGGGAAAAAATGCAATCCCAGTGCTTCCAAAGGTGAGGAGGCGAGGAGCCTGCAACCCTGACTGGAGGTGTTCCGAGAGAATGGATGAGCCTAGCCCATTTATGCTTTCTTTTTCGCTTGTGTATGTGCTCAGTTGCGTCTGACTGTTTGTGACCCCATGAACTGTAGCTTCTCTGTCCATGGGATTTTTCAGGCAAGAATACTGGAGTAGATTACCATTTCTCCTTCTCCAGGGGACCTTCCTGACCCAGGGATCGAACCCTGTGTCTCTTGCATTGCAGATGGATTCTTTACCCTCTGAGCCATGGGGGAAAAGCCAACTCATCAACAGTGCAGGTAATACTGACATGGAATTCAAATATGGGAATCGATCAACATCAGACCATCTTCACTCGGGATCCACGTTTGTGCTTGTGTGGTCAGTGTGAACCCTTGAATATACTAATTCGTGTGAATGCATATTTCTCCTGGATAAGGACTCAGCGCTTTCAAGAGACTCATAAAGGGGTCGGTGAGTTCCCAAAGTCTAAGGCCCCCTCCCCCGCCCCAACTCCATGATGGCACAGACAGGCAGTCGTCACCCTCCACGGGACACATGCAGCCAGACGCCACCAGCCCTAGGGTGAGGACAGGAGGTCTGGACCATCCCTGTTCCTTGCTGGAATTCGGCTTCCAGTATACTAGGTAACGGACTCTCTGCACTAATTCCCGTCATGTTTGTTGTCTCTCTGATTTTGGCTCCATACGTGACCTCTCTGTGCCCTGGTTTATCCATCAGTGGGGAACAGCACTGTATCATTGTAAGGGTCAAAGAAGATGATGAAGCGTCACAAACAGGCCAGTTTAATAGCAGTGGTGCATTCAATCAAGTTACCCACCCTTTCAAAAGCAGCCAAGACTTCCCTGGTTTTCCAGTGGTTAAGAATCCACCTGCCAATGGGGGGGACACGGATTTGATCAGTGATCCGGGAAGACCTTACCTGCCGAGGAGCTACTAAGCCCGTGAACCAAAACCACTGAGCCTGCACTCTGGAGCCCACAAGCCACCACAAGAAGAAGCCCGCAAACTGGAACTAGAGAGTATTCCTCGCTTGCTGCAACTAGAGAAAGCCCGTGCAGCAACGAAGACCCAGCAAATAAATCAATATTAAAAAAAAAAAAAACAGAAAAATCTTTGCTTCTTGGTTGAAAGTTAAGAGGGAGAAATGTTTCATCTCTGATTCAGATCTTGCTAGGCAATTCACACCTAATATTTGACAACTAAACACTTTGTCTCATGGAGGAGGAAGTGGCCACCCACTCCAGTATTCTTTTCTGGTAAATTCCACAGACAGAGGAGACTGGCGGGCAAAAGTCCATGGGGTCACAAAGAGTTGGATATGACCCAGCACACACACACAACACTTTCTAGTCTTTTTCTAAAAATTAATTAATTTTAATTGGAGAATAATTACTTTACCATATTGTGATGGGTTGGGGTTTTTTGCCATACATTAACCTGAGTAAGTCACTGGTATACATGTGTCCCTGCCATCCTGAATCCCTCTCCCAACTCTCTCTCCACCCTATCCCTCTGGGTTGTCCTGCTTCATGCATCAAACTTGCACTAGTCATCTACTTTACATATGCTACTTTCTAGTCTTCAGAATTGCTTTCAGCTTGATGTATTGCTCATTGCCCTTTCTTGGATGGACTTGTTACTCTTGCTTTTTCAGGGTGCGCCCTGCTGGGGGCTCTGGGGAAAGGGGTCTGCTGTCCCCTCAGCCCCCTTCGCTTGGGTCAAGCCATCAATGATACCTTCACTGTGGTGGGTTTACGATGGCCCTTGGACACTGGGGTCTTTGGACAGGTTAGTGGGTTGGAGGTCAAGGGGTGGTGGCAAGGCTACCAACTGAAACTGATCACACACCTCAGAGTCCTTGAGACAAATCCAGTCATGCCTTGTTTAACAAGGTGAAAGAGTCTACAGTGATTCCTAATCATATCAGGGGTCCTTAGAGAAACAAGTAATGATGTCACTGATGTAACAAATATTGATCATTTTTTTAATGTCTTAAGAGTGTCTTACAATATCAACACTGTTTCTCAGACTGTGAAATTTGCCTGTGGAAAATCTCACTAAAACGTATATATGTAAAAAGACCTGAACAGACTACAAAATGTCTAAAATAGTCAATATTAATAGTTATCAAAAAATAGAAATGTTAAACTTTATTTTTCACCTATAAAAGTAGAAAAGTCAAGAAGGCAGTAAAACAATACACTTAGTTATTGATTAAGGAGAAGTGTTATTGCTGTTCAGTCGCTAAGTCATGTCTGACTCCGCCACTCCATGGACTGCAGCACATCAGTTCTCCACTATCCCCTGCTGCTGCTGCTAAGTCGCTTCAGTCATGTCCAACTCTGTGTGACCCCATAGATGGCAGCCCAACACTATCCCCTGGAGTTTGCTCAAACTCATGTCCAGCGAGTCGGTGATGCCATCCAACCATCTCATCTTTTGTTGTCCCCTTCTCCTCCTGCCTTCAATCTTTCCCAGCATCAGGGTCTTTTCTAATGAATCAGCTCTTTGCATCTGGTGGCCATAATATTGGAGCTTCAGCATCAGTCCTTTCAATGAATACTCAGGGTTGATTTCCTTTAGGATTGACTGGTTTGATCTCCTTGCATTCCAAGGAAGAGTGTCAGGAGCCACATTAGGCATTACTGACAAAATGGAGGCATGGCCCCAACCCCCTCTCCTCATCCCACAGGCATGGTCCCGGGATGAAGGAGTTAAGTTTTGTGATTCTGACTTGTTCTTTCCTTTTTTCAGTTGAGTTGTCTGGAAAGAATGTTAAGGTGCTTATTGTTCTTGAGAGAAACATGAGAAAGCACAAAGCCTTCTGCAGTTGTGCCCAGAAAATAATCTATAAAGTAACCATTGACATTTGTTCAAGGATTTTTACAAAGAATGTCCCAGGATGAGCACGTAGGCCGCAGCTTGAGGCCATGGGAAGGATTGTTATCTGAGACCTGTTTGTGAGGGAAATGTTTATGGCAAAAGAAGTTTGCTGAGCTTAGGGTTTAGGAATAATTAAGAATAGCTAGAAGCCTTTTCAGGAGATAGTGAGCTTAAGGTACCAGGGGCAAGCAGGATTTAGAAAGATAAGAAATAAACTGAGGAATGTGGTATGCAGCCCAGACATAAGCATGAGATACACTATAATCACAAGTAAACACGATTCTGAGAGAATCGCTGGAGCAGGAACTCTGTTTGAAGGGCAACAAGGAGATCACAAATCTGGGTGAGGGGGAGCTAAAAATGTAAAATCTCTGACCTAATTCTTTTGAAAAACTATAAAAGAAGACCTAATGCCTGAAATAAACATGTAGTTCCGTACCTCGAGTCAGAGGCTACATCATTTCCCGCCGACACCACTCATCCCTTCAGGCTGATTCCCTGGCTGCTGGAGCTGGACTCTGGCAGAAGAGTACACTGGTGATAATATTTTATAAATTAATTTAGGCAAATTTATACCTCTAAGTTGTTTATTTATATGTCTAAAACGAATTCAGAGATATAAGCCCAGTAAAGTCCATCATCATTATTTATAATAATATAATAGTAGAACACACTAATCTCTATACTAAATACAGTAGAAAGAATATTATGCAGCTGTTAATTACATTAACAAAGTTACATTAGCAAATATTAAAATAATAACATTGTAAAATACTAATGTTATATGTAAATGAAAAGAGCAGGATTTTGAATTATGTGATGAAAGCTTGAACAAGGAAAACATCTTCAAGAGACTCTAAAATATTAAGAGCGCCTTTTCTTTCATGTGTGACTTGGGTGATTTTTCTTTATCAATCTGTTTTCTATTATGTATTTTCCAATATTTCAAAGGAGAGCACTATTAATTTCATATTGAAAACAACTATAATTTTAAGAACCTTCAAAATGTGTTTGCAAACCATACAATAAGATACTTCTACATCCTGGTTCAGGTATACCAAATGATTCTCAAAAACAGGATCTGCTGTTTTTTAAGAATGGCACATTTTTACCCAGGGAAACTCTTCTACTACCTTATATATATATATATATATATATATATATATATATATATATATATATATATATAGGGTCTCAGTTGTAGTATGCAGGCTTAGTTGCCTCTGGGCATGTGGGATCTTAGTTTCCAGATCAGGGATGGAAGCTGTGTCCCCTGCATTAGAAGGTGGATTCTTAACCATTGGACCACCAGGGAAGTCCCTAATTCCTGAATGGGAAAGACTAGAGATCTCTTCAAGAAAATCAGAGATACCAAAGGAACATTTCATGCAAAGATGGGCTCGATAAAGGACAGAAATGGTATGGACCTAACAGAAGCAGAAGATATTAAGAAGAGATGGCAAGAATACACAGAAGAACTGTACAAAAAAGATCTTCATGACCCAGATAATCACGATGATGTGATCACTGACCTAGAGCCAGACATCCTGGAATGTGAAGTCAAGTGGGCCTTAGAAAGCATCACTACAAACAAAGCTAGTGGAGGTGATAGAATTCCAGTTGAGCTATTCCAAATCCTGAAAGATGATGCTGTGAAAGTGTTGCAATCAATATGCCAGCAAATTTGGAAAACTCAGCAGTGGCCAAAGGACTGGAAAAGGTCAGTTTTCATTCCAATCTCAAAGAAAGGCAATGCCAAAGAATGCTCAAACTACTGAACAATTGCACTCATCTCACACACTAGTAAAGTAATGCTCAAAATTCTCCAAGCCAGGCTTCAGCAATATACGAACCGTGAAATTCCTGATGTTCAAGCTGGTTTTAGAAAAGGAAGAGGAACGAGAGATCAAATTGCCAACATCTGCTGCATCATGGAAAAAGCAAGAGAGTTCCAGAAAAACATCTACTTCTGCTTTATTGACTATGCCAAAGCCTTTGACTGTGTGGATCACAATAAACTGTGGAAACTTCTGAAAGAGATGGGAATACCAGACCACCCGATCTGCCTCTTGAGAAATTTGTATGCAGGTCAGGAAGCAACAGTTAGAACTGGACATGGAACAACAGACTAGTTCCAAAAGGAAAAGGAGTACGTCAAGGCTGTATATTGTCACCCTGTTTATTTAACTTCTATGCAGAGTACATCATGAGAAACGCTGGACTGGAAGAAACACAAGCTGGAATCAAGATTGCCGGAAGAAATATCAATAACCTCAGATATGCAGATGACACCACCCTTATGGCAGAAAGTGAAGAGGAACTAAAAAGCCTCTTGATGAAAGTGAAAGAGGAGAGTGAAAAAGTTGGCTTAAAGCTCAACATTCAGAAAACGAAGATCATGGCATCCGGTCCCATCACTTCATGGGAAACAGATGGGGAAACAGTGGAAACAGTGTCAGACTATTTTTCTGGGCTCCAAAATCACTGTAGATGGTGACTGCAGCCATGAAATTAAAAGACGCTTACTCCTTGGAAGGAAAGTTAGGACCAACCTAGATAGCATATTCAAAAGCAGAGACATTACTTTGCCAACAAAGGTTCGTCTAGTCAAGGCTATGGTTTTTCCTGTGGTCATGATTGGGTGTGAGAGTTGGACTGTGAAGAAGGCTGAGCGCCGAAGAATTGATGCTTTTGAACTGTGGTGTTGGAGAAGACTCTTGAGAGTCCCTTGGACTGCAAGGAGATCCAACCAGTCCATTCTGAAGGAGATCAGCCCTGCGATTTCTTTGGAAGGAATGACGCTAAAGCTGAAACTCCAGTACTTTGGCCACCTCATGCAGAGTTGACTCATTGGAAAAGACTCTGATGCTGGGAGGGATTGGGGGCAAGAGGAGAACGGGACGACAGAGGATGAGATGGCTGGATGGCATCACTGACTCGATGGACATGAGTCTCAGTGAACTCCGGGAATTGGTGATGGACAGGGAGGCCTGGAGTGCTGCGATTCATGGGGTCGCAAAGAGTCGGACATGACTGAGCGACTGATCTGATCTGATTCAAATTCAAATCATGCTTGAAGGACCCGCCAAAATTCCTCTTTACCAAGTCATTTGCAAACATTTACTGAGCACCTATTGGCTCCTGTGGAAACAGAAAGAAGTAAATAAAAACTGTGCCCTTGAGAAGTCCAGCTCCCCTGGGGGATGTCAGTGCTTAAACAAACAAGAGAAGAGAACTTGCAGGGGCAAATGCTCTACCTGGGGTCTGTGCTGCTAAGTCGCTTCAGTCGTGTCTGACTCTGTGGGACCCCAGAGACGGCAGCCCACGAGGCTCCCCTGTCCCTGGGATTCTCCAGGCAAGAACACCGGAGTGGGTTGCCATTTCCTTCTCCCGTGCATGAAAGGGAAAAGTGGAAGTGAAGTCACTCGGTCATGTCCGACTCTTAGCGACCCCATGGACTGCAGCCTACCAAGCTCCTCTGTCCATGGGATTTTCCAGGCAAGAGTACTGGAGCGGGGTGCCATTGCCTTCTCCACCTGGGGTCTGTACTTGGAGCTTATTTCTGAGAAAGCCCTGGGAACCACTGCCAAATGGGAACAGTCACCAAGGTCCCCTGATGCCAGAAAGCAGGATGCCAGGTGAGCCAGGCAAACAGGAGTGTGCCTGACAAAGAAGATACTAAGGAAGTGTAAAGACAAGCAGGTTTGAAGGGCATGTGGTCTTCAGCTCCACAGCTGGCAAGAGGGCAAATGTACTGAGCTGGGCAATGTAAAGTGAAGGCTGGGGGCTTATGATCGTGCTAATGAGACTTGAAATGAGTGTGCAAGTGTGGCAGACTCTGTGCAGCTTTGGGTTTTAGAGGCTAGAATGAAGAGGGGGCGAGAGGCAGGGAAGCCCCCTAGGCACAGACTGAAGCATGGAGGGGAAGCTGCAAACACAGGAAACATGAACTTCACAAGGGGATACACGACCTCTAGCCGACCCTCACGAAGTACTGGGACTATATCAGGCAAAAGCAGTGCACAGGGTGAGATGTCACATTCAGAAGCAAGCCTTTCATTCAGCAAAACCTGGCCACTTGCAGGAGAGCCAACAAGATATGCCAAGCATCTCTGATCCAAATCTTTCAAAGGATGCCAAGTAGACCACTAATTCTGGAGGATATTTGTAGGTAAAAGTCCCAAATGCAAAAGAGTTCCATGTGGCAATCAAGTTTGGGAAACATTAGATGAAATTGGACTTGCTGGACTTCTCAGAGCCATTAATAAGCTAATGAGCACTATGACTCTCCAAATGATGGCTGCTTCCCAAATTATTGTGCCAATGAACCCTTCTTTCCCTAAAGGATTAGTGTCCTTGGGAACACACTTTGGAAGAGGCTACCAGACCATGGTGTATGTGTATATATGTGTGAGTGTGCATGTATGGCACATACGATGCAGTTCTTTTTTTTTTTTTTTTAATTCTACCTATCCTTCTTTTCTTTTTTTAATATTTATTTCTTTGGTTGTGCCAGGTCTCAGTTGTGAAATATGGGATCTTTAGTTGTGGCATGTGGGATCTAGTTCCCTGACCAGCCCCTCTGCCTTGTGAGTGCAGAGTCTTAGCCAATGGGCCACCAGGGAAGTCCTTATAGGATACAGTTCTGATACAGATAAATATTCCCATAAAAGGCTCATGAGCATTTGTAATGATGTAACCCTTTTCACTTTCATGCATTGAAGAAGGAAATGGCAACCCATTCCAGTGTTCTTGCCTGGAGAATCCCAGGGACACTGGAGCCTGATGGGCTGCCGTCTATGGGGTCGCACAGAGTCAGACACGACTGAAGCAACTTAGCAGCAGCAGCAACCCTCAAAGAGGATTCATCAGTGCTGGAAGCCCCTGTGTTCCTTTGAGCCATCTCTCAAAATGTGCTGCCCCAGGGGGACCTTCTGTTTCAATGGCACTCCACCACCATCTACCTGGATGGCTTCTTTTATCCGGGAGTCTTAGTCCAGGGCTGAACAGTGACCCCACAGAGAACGGCTCCTGTGTGCTTAGATCATTCATTCTTGCTTCTTCCAAACCATGCTCCATGCCTGACCCATCTCAACTGCCACATCCCACTTGCTTGTGCTTCTTCTGTTTGCCTTCCTTTCTCCCCCCAACCCCATCTGCACTTTCTGAGTGCCAGGGACTGGTGGATTTCATGCTGGACTATTCTACTCTGTCCTCAGTTGACCCTATATTTAAAGCCAGAATCTCACAAAGAATCTAAACTCAGGTGCAATGCTCTCTCTCTTTTTTTTTTTTTTAAAAGTCACATGTATCATTGAAGTTTGTGTACTGCTCTTGGTTGCAACATAATTCACCTCTTCATTTGTGACTCTGATATTTGTGGAAAAATATTGTCCCCAAATGCCATTAGTTTCAACTCCTCAATCTGTCTTTCCTGACACTTGGTCGATGCTTCTCTGGCTCTAATTCATCACATCGGACATAATGCAAAAATTGAATTAAAACATTTCAGATCAGGAGGAATACAGATTATGACACAGGATGTGGTTAACATTGTGAAAGGTGATACTCGAGAAGATATAATTTGAAAACACTTAAAGAGGAAATTACTTTAGGAGGAAAAGAAAAAACAGCCCAATGTAGGTATCTCTAAGTGTTGGCAACACACCTACACAGCAGATAGCTTTTTGTTCTGGGCTGATGACTTCACACTATGTAGCCACAGTGAATTCCCTAAGGCTTCTCCATTGAAGCTGCCTTTTCACTAGGAGAAAGTTCCCTATCATCCCAGGGGGAGACAGTCTTGTTTACTATCCAAGGAGGGCTCAGGGAAGTAAAGTGATGAGAGCCTGGGCTGGAAGGAGCGTCACTGTTGCTTGCCTGTCAATTCCAGAAGGGAAGATACAGGTGTACGTGGCTGATCACTGTATGTCTAGGACCTAGCACAGGCCTGGTACATACTAGATACTTAATAAAGTAATTACATCTACTATATGCAAACAAGTTCCATTCTGACAGTGTATTCATAAATCCAACAAAGTTAGCTGAGGTATCCAACTAACGCAATTGGCTATACAGTACTGTATGGTAATAGGCTTATAATACTTTTCACACAAATAATCCATAAAAAACAAACACAAAAGATAAAGAAAACCTTTTTAAACCTTAAAGAAGAGTACCGTGAAAAGTACAGTAGTATAGTCCAACAGTTGGCACACAAGGGCTGGCATCGAGTGAACAGGCAAGAGGAGTTACTGACTGGAGGGAGGCAGAGGAGGTGGGAGATGGTAGAGCTGAAGGGTTGTCAGGAGCAGAAGGTGGATCCCACATTGCAGGTGGATTCTTTACCAGCTGAGCCTCCAGGGAAGCAGGCATTCCTTTTTATACCCAGCTATAGTTGCTCAGTCGTGTCCAACTCTGCAACTCCATGAACTGCAGCCCACCACAGTTGAGTATAAAGACTGCACACGCTAAGCGGATAATAATCCATGTTGAGTACATTAATAGGTGAAAGCTAAAACCATTTCCTGTCGGGTTCCCCCCTAAGTAAAAAGGGGCAAACATTTATTGGGCAATGACTCTGCACTAGGCAGTATACTCAAGGCATTATGTGTGTGAAATCATTTCATTCCTACAATAATCTGAGGCATCCATTTTTTTTCTAAAGTTTTACCCACAAAGAAATCTAAGAGTTGGATGCTATTCGTGTCTTTCCTATCACAATATCTACTTCATATTACCTCAAAATGAAGCACCATGGTTGAAGGGAGGAAGGGCTCTGGAGATTAATTCCCTGGATTTCCAGGCTGCCTCTGCCATTTTGCAACTGTGTGTGACTTGACTGTATTACCCAACTTCTGTGAGCCTTCCAATTTTACTAAGAAAGATTTCAAGACCTAAATGCTGAATTTTGTCAAATGCCTTTTCAGCATCTATCAGGATGGTCATGTGCTTGTTCTCCTTAGGTCAATTTACTAAGATGAAAAATATTACAGATCTCCTAATGCTGTAATTCCAGAACAAATTCCATTTGATCATGGAATATTTTTTTAATACACTGCTGAATTCTGCTAATGTTTTATTTAGGATGTTTGCTTTGATGTTCATAAGTGAAATTGGACTATAGTTTTCTATTTCTGTACAGTCTTCATTGAGTTTTGGCATCACTGTTATGATTGCTTTATAAAAAGAATTTGGAAGTTTTCCTTCTTTTTCTTTCTGAGTTGCATATCTTAAAAGATGTGTAGGAATTACCCATCAGGAGGACATTGTGGGGATAAAAGAAAGACGCATTATAGCAAAGGCACAAATATAAGAAGCAAACACTTGTATGTGAGACTTACTGAGTGCCTGCCACCTTCTCCTCCCAGTCAATCCCCAATGTCTTCTCAGAGATCACTGAATGCAATAGTTTTCTCCTTCACATTGATCATGATATTTCCTATACTAGTGTTTTTTTCCTTCTTCAGCCAGATTATGAGACCCTTTGTTCACTGCAGAGAAGCAGAAAAAAAGTTCTTAAATGAAATTCCTGCAACACACTGCTATCTAAAGAACTGGACTAAGGTATATCAGTAATAAAGTCACTCACATACTTATTCAGTCACTCATTTACCCAACATTTACTAAGCCTGTTGGCAAGATCTGGAAAAACAAGATATCACCCTGCTCAAGATCTCAGAGTCTAAAATAAAGGAATAACAGTGGTCTGGTTTCCCAGATGGCTTGGTGGTATAGAATCTGCCTGCCAATGCAGGAGATGCAGGAAATGTGGGTTCGATCCTTGGGTCAGGAAGACCACCTGAAGGAGGAAAAGGCAACACATTCCAGTACTCTTGCCTGGAAAATTCCATGGACAGAGGATCCTGGCAGGCTACAGTCCAGAATCACAAAGAGTCAGACACGACTGAATGACTGAGCACACATGCACACAGTCCTAGCATGCATGACAAACTAAGTTACTGGATAGATTTTCTCCAACTAATAATTTTCCCCACAGATTTTTCTTAAACTTTGAGTGCTGGCCAGCTCAAACTCAAAGATCATATCAAACAAAATGAAGCATTACTGAGATTAGTTGGAGGCAGTAGTGATCTCGGAGTTTCACAACTACTTCTGGCAGACCTATTGCTGTGGGGTCATCTTGTACCTTGTGCTAATGCCTTTCCGCGAGTCACTTGTCAGAATGAAATATACTCACATGTCACTGTGCTCCATTAGAACAGCATACCTGAGGATCAAAATGTGCAGTTCCCAGGGAAACAGAACATACTACCGGGACGGAGGTGCCTGGTGGGGCTGCGGTCTATGGGGTTGCAAAGAGTCGGACACGACTAAGCAACACACACACACGCGCACGCGAGTGTGCACACACACACACTGGGTACACAGTAGGTGCACAGTAAGAGATTATTCACAGGCTCAGAGTTTGACATTCAGCTACATGAACCTTGAGTTTGTACAAGGTATAAACTGCAGGGCCTCCTTCAAAGGGACACCCTGGAGCAACAGCCCCCCTTCATAGGGATGTGGGGAAACGAACAATAATGACAGTAAGAATCAACATGAATTGAGGACTTGCTCCACACACATGCGGTGTTTGGTACATAACATCTTATTTCTTTTTTACAAGAACCTCATTTGGTAGTAATAGTATTGCCTACCTTTTACAATAAACCTTTCAGTTTACAATAGTTACAGATTTACGGAGAACGTACAGATAGAGAGTGCTCTCATCAGTTCAGTTCAGTCGCTCAGTCGTGTCTGACTCTTTGAGACCCCATGAACCGCAGCACGCCAGGCCTCCCTGCCCATCACCACTCTCATATATCTACTTAAACTGAGTTTCCTTACTGTTGACACCTATGGCACATTTATCCCCAGGAATGAATTAATATTGATACATCACTATTAACTGAAATCATACTTTATTCAGAGTTCATCATTTGTCCCTTTACTTTGTCCTTTGTTCTCTTACAGGATGCCATTCAGAATACCGTAGCACATTTGTTAATGTTTCTTAGGCTTCTCTAGACTGTGAACGCTTCTCAGACTTCGCTCATGCTTGCCCATCTTTTAACAGTTTTGATGGGAACTAGTCAGGCATTTTGTTGAGTGACTCTCAACTGGGGCTTGAGTGGTGCCGTCATGTATAGACTGGGGTTTGGGGAGATAAAGTGCCATTCTCAACACAGCACAACAAGGGGGCAGCTATCGACATTACAGCAATGTTGGTACTGATCTTGATCAGCTGGCTGGGTTCATGTTCATCAGGTTTGTCCACTGAAAAAAGGCTCCTCTTTTGGGAAAGAAATCATTATGTGGAGCCCACAATTAGAGGATGGGGAATTATGCTCCAGCTCCTTGAGGGGATTCTCTACATAAATCATCTGGAATTTTCTGCACTGAAAATTCATCTGGAAGCAATGATACCCCAACAGCGGTGAGCTCATCCACCATCCAGATCTTGATTTCTAATACCACTGTTCAATAAAAGGAACTGGGAATTTCAGAGAAAGGGCTGATTCTAGGGCTGGGGCATGGACTATACAAGATGAGTCTGGAGTATTAAATAGTGCTCAAATACAAACACACATACACACACGTCCACACCACACCAACAGACATATGTCAGAAGGACATAGGAGCCAGTTGAGAGAGTTCTCAATGGCTGAAGCTGAAACAATTTGAGTAACAAAATAATGTAGAATTAAACTATAACCCAAAGTAACAAATAAACATCCACAAGTCCATACTGACACAAAAAGATGCTTATATTACCCGTTTTTAAAGATGAAGGCAAGTTCGTAACTTGTCCATGATCACACAGCAAATGGAGGTGGTGCCAGGACTTAAACCCAGACACTCTGGTTCCAGAAACACATTCTTAAAAGTGTGTGCCAGAAACAGCGTTCAGCACTCCTTGAGATACAGTGTGCACAGGGCTTAGGAAGGCAGGAGGTATGGCTAGGCTCTCAATAAATGTCTGCGTTTGTAATTACCACAGTTACTATTATTTCCCAACTATAGGCCTTCCCCATGCTGCCTGGTCCCTCTGCAAGCATGGCTATTCTCTCCAATTTCTCTTGCTTGAATCCCACTTGTGTTTTAAGGCCAGGCTGAAGCCTCTTCTGACACCCGGCCAGGCTGACTGTGTCATCATGACTCTGTTAGCACCCACCTGGGCGCCTCCTCCACCTACTCATGGTCTCCAGGGGCTCAGACCTCACAGTGCACCGAGCTGCAGGAGGGCAGGAACAATGAGCCACACACAATTAAGTACTTTAAAAATATCCGTTGCATGCATGCTTAGAACAGTGTTCCAGCAACAGCAAGCACTTAATGCATGTCTGCCAAATGAATGGATAGAAGGATATATGGATGGATGGATGGAAGGGGGATGGGTGGGTGGATGCATGCATGAATGAATGAATGAATCTTCTTGCAGAAACTTGACCCCATGGAAGAAACAGGCAACATTAACTGTGTCCTGTGATGCTCTCCTGATGCCTACTTGGAAAGTGAGTCCCCTGGTGGGTCAGTGGCTGGGAGGGGGCATTTATAAGCCACTAGTCTGCTCCATCTGGCAAGCTCTCTGTGCCATTATAGCGGCCTATTTTGTGGCCTCAAACAGCCCCGATCAATAAGAAAAGGGGAGCAGGCTGCTTGGCCAAATTCAGCTGTGGAGCATCAGGGGATTCGGTTACACAGTTGGTGGCAAGGTTGGGAAGACCCAATCCAAGACATGATGCCAAGGAGCTGAACCCACTGCCAGGAATGGCCTTCTTACTGGTACTGCTGAAAATAAACACTGTGTTATTAACAAGATGACTTCCCCTGATGGCTCAGCTGGTAAAGAACCTGCCCGCCTATGCAGGAGATACAGGAGATACAAGTTTGATCCCTGGGTTGGGAAGATCCCCTGGAGAAGATAATGGCAACTCACTCCAGTATTCTTGCCTGGGAAATTCCATGGACAGAGGAGCCTGGTGGGCTATACAGTCCATGGGGTCACAAAGAGTTGCAAAGGATCGGACTGAGTGGGCATGCACATACACACAGCCTCAGATGATCAAATCTCGGAATTCTCATGCCCTTGAGCTTGCGCTTTTTACTTGCTGATTTTGAGATATGCCTGTACCATTGCATGTGAGATGTGTAGATCTTAATGCGGTAACTAACTTTTATTAACAAGAGGCGGCTTTTCTGAACCATTCTACAACATGTCAGATGCCGTGCAAAGTGCTCTTCAAGCCTGGTCCCACTAACTCCTCGTCATTGCCCAACAAGGAGGTCAGGGTCACCAGACCAGGAAACTGAGACACAGAGAAGTCAAGGAAATTCTCCAAGATTACAAAGCCCATGGCTGGCTAAGCACGGAAATAAGCTCCCGAGTTCAAGCTCTTCAACCACTCCTGTAGGTTTCTCTGCTTTTCCCACTTCGTAGACCCTTGCTGACACCCCTCGTTTCCCAGAGGCTGTCCTGGGAAAGTAGCCAGCAGTGTCCAGCTGCGTGTCACTGACTTCGGCCACAGAAACATTTGTGCCGATGGTAATCTTCTCGTGTGTGTGTGCACACGTGTGTGTGCTGAGTCGTTTCAGTCGTGTCCCATTTTTTGCAACCACATGGACTGCAGTCCACCAGGCTCCTCTGTTCATGGGATTCTCCAGGCAAGAATAGTGGAGTGGGTTGCCATGCCCTCCTCCAAGGGATCTTCCCAACCCAGGGATCAAACCCATGTCTCTTAACGTCTCCTGCATTGGCAGGCAGGTTCTTTACCACTGAGCCACATGGGAAGCTCAATCTTCTCATATCCATGCCTTACTTATTAGCTCCTCCATCTTCAAGCCAACTCTCCTTGAAGGGAGGACCTGAGGTTTCTTTCTCCCTCTGTGTGAGGAGGGCACTCAGTAGGCATCTAATGCCCATTAACAGACTGGCTGCTTCACTGGGCTTTGTCATCCCCAGGCTGCCGTGTTCCTCTGGCATCTTTGGCTGCTGTGTGGAACTGTCATCTGACCTACTGGAAATGATACTCAATCCCAAAGCCCGCACATAATAATTTGGATAAGTGGCTTATTCTCTCGGAAACCTTATCAAGGCTCTCAATGGGACTAACAGCCTATCTGCTAGGGTTGTCCAATTGATACCACAAATATTTCCTGAGCGCTGAGGCCACGGTGTGAGGAGCCTGCAGCCTAGGGTAGGAGGCAGGCATGCAAGCCAGAGGCTTTAGTAAAGTACGGTGATGGCGAGAATCTGGGCACTTAGGGTGCAACAAAATGCAGGAAGGAGACACCAAACTAAAACTAGCCCAGGCAATCAGAGAAGATTTCCTGGAGGAGGAGAGGCCTGAGCCAAGTCATAAGGGATGAGGTGGAAATGGCTGATGTGGATGTAAGTGTCTTTATGGCCACCTTCAGCACACTGGTCCCCACAGAAGAACAGGAGTTGTTAAAGACTAGATGTGGCTCTAACAGCGCACACTGCTTAAAGCAGGAAGAAACATTTCCAGAGGCATGGAAGGTGGCATTCCTCTGGGAAAGTCTGCCAAATCAGAAAAACCAGGCAAAAAGCAACCATGCCCCATGAAAAAGATAAAGCCCTGTTCCTTTAAGGCTCAAGAAGCACAGGCTGGATCCTCCCAAGCAGTGGCTCCAAGGTGCAGAGTCAGGAAGTTCAGAGTAAATTTCAGCAGAAGAGGTCTCCTGGTTCTTCAGTCTCGCCCTGCACATGGCCATCACATCACGCCCTGCACTGTGGTCAGCACCCACCTTCAGCCCTAGCCTGATATCCAGACTTGACAGCTATTCCAGGGGCACCTGCAACCATTGAAGAGGTCATCGTTCTGCACAGGGTAGACACAAAGCCAAGGCCAAGGCTGGAAGAAAGAGATTCCCAGGCCTGCCCACTGCTAGGGCTCCTGCCCAGCCCGCTGGGTCCCAGCCCTGAGTCTCCTCACTTCACCATGCAGCCTGGGATCAAACAGCAGGTACATCTCTAGCCTTGGAGAGGCGTGGTCTGAGCTGCCGTCATCCCCATCCCATCCGTGTCTTAGAGGTTCCGTCCCAAATGCAGAGTGCCCTTTATTACTTCCCTGTGTGTGAGTGCTAAGTCACTCCAGTCATGTCTGACTCTTTGTGACCCTATGGACTGTAGCCCTCCAGGCTCCTCTGTCCACGGGGTTCTCCAGGCAAGAATACTGGAGTGGGTTGCCATGCCCTCCTCCAGGGGATCTTCCTGACAGAAGGATAGAACCTGTGTCCCTTATGTCCCCTGCATTGACAGTCGGGTTCTTTACTACTAGGGACATCTGGGAAGCCCCTTATTGCTTCCCTTGTAGTAAGGTCTTTTCCGTCCAAGACTGTAGCTTAGCACTGGGGTCCAGAATCAGACTGCTGCCTCTGACGCTGTCTCACAGCTGACACTGACTAGCAAGTGCTCCTGGGCACCCTCCTGAACTTCTCCAAGCCCCGAGTGGCTCATCTGTAAAATGGGCACCCTGACAGTGCCTGCTCCCACAAGGCTGTTCTGAGGTTGGAGTGGGTGAAGACATAAAAGCATTCGGGACAGAGCCTGGCAGGGAGCACTCAGGGAGCATGGATCCCTCTCCCTGGTACAAGTCCTAGGCTCCTTGTGAAGCAAGGAATGCGTGCGTGTGTGTGTGTGCGCAGAGTCGCTCAGTTGTGTCTGACTCTTTGTGGCCCCATGGACTGTAGCCCACAGGCTCCTCTGTCCATGGAATTTTTCAGGCAAGAACACTGGAGTGGGTTGCCATTTCCTCTGCCAGGGGATCGTCCTGACCCAGGGATTGAACCCTGCCTTCTCTCTCTCCTGTGTTGGCAAGTGGATTCTTTACCACTGAGCCACCTGGGAAGCCCCAGGAAGCAAGGGGAAAGGCATGCAAACTGAGAGGTCCTGCTTCTGGTGAAAGTGCTCCATGAAGGTCAATTTCTTTAATGGACCAGGAAGACAAGAAGAGAGAGAGAAAATGAAAGAAAGCACAGGAAAATGAGCAAAGATGTAGAATCTCCCAATGTTGCCATGGCCACAGCCTCGGGCTGGGGTCCTGAATCTTTATTCCAGGTGGAGGAAGGACCTGCATGCTTTCCTTTCTCATTCCCAAAGATGAGCTCAGCAAACGCCTACTTTCCCGTCTCCCAGCTCCGGTGTAGGCCTCTCCCATTAAGAAGAGAGGCTCCTCATAATGAAAATAGGAGGCTGAGTTCAAAGGCATGTGGACATCCAGGCCTCCAGCATCAGAAGTGACACTGAAAAGTCAGCCACTGGGAGAGCCTGGTGGGCTGCCGTCTATGGGGTCGCACAGAGTCGGACACGACTAAAGCGACTTAGCATCAGCAGCAGCACTGTATGAATAAATAGGAGAGAGGTGGTCCTGGAGACCTACACTTGGGGCAAGTCAGGCTCTCTGAACCTCTGTGTATTTATCAAGATCATCGGGACAATTACAAAATACCTAACATGCAGGGTCGCAGTGAGAATGACGTGATAAGACGTGCTATGTGGCTAACACAAGTTAATACGGTGAGTCATCTTAACGTGTTTAGAGCAATACAATAAAATGTCAGGAGTGACATGTGTCAAGTGCTTTCTAGCTGCCAGGCCAGACCTAAGTGCTTTTATATACTGACTCATCTGATTCTCACGCCAACCCTATGAGGCGAGTACTTCAGTACCATCTCCATTTTACTCCCAGAAAACTGGGAGGTACAGAGAAGTCCAGTCACAAGCTCAAGGTAACACAGCCAGCAAGTAGCAGGATGAGCCTTCCTGGCTGAGATCCCCCAGGGACTCCATACAGATCTAACCTTTGCTTGCTGGCTCCATGGTAAGAAATTAACAAATATTCCTTCTCCTCTCTCTCCTCTCTGGGTTCCTCCAATGGACCAAGCTTGGCTTCTGACACATAAGCGGTACCCAGTGAGCTCTGCTGAATGATGGAGAGAAGAGAGTCTGCTGTGAGGATGAATCCTCCCCTCCCCTGCTTCCTGGACTGGTTATGCCCAAGGATGACCCCAAGGATGAGCGCATCACTGGCTGTACTATTCCTCCCAGAAGCCCCTCCAGGCTGCAGTGACCTCCCCAGCTGAGCTCTCTTGGCCAGATCCAGTGTCCACAGCGTGCTACCAACCACGGTCAGCCTGTTCTCCAGACGTCATCGGGGACCACCCTGCAGGGCAGCCACGGGCAGTGGGGCCCATAGCTCTGAGAGGCCATCAGGGGCTGGGGCCTCAAACACTTCTCATCAATGAACATGTCCTGTTATGGATGAGGGCTGCACCTCCCTGGAGAGTCACAAAGTCCTGGGTTTGAATCCTGGCTCTGCCCAGCTTGCTGTGTGTTTTTGGGGAAGCTGCTTTCTGCCTGCCAGCATCTGTCTCACAGTGACAGTGCAAAGATGAGATCAAAGACACAAGTGTCAGATTCCAGGGCAGGGGCTTCAGCAAGTGGCACCAGCTGACATTTGGAACTGACCACGGAGAACCTTTGTTAAAGGAAGATTCCCCTTGGGCTGCAGTTATCTCCATCCTCCATTGCCTCCGGCCCCCATTATCTCCTACTCTGGGGCCAGAGGAGCCTTGACCCAGTACTGCCCCTGCTGGCATTTCCTGGCACAGACCTTCCCAGAAAGTGAACTAACTTATCAATTCAGTTTGCCACTCTTCAGTACTGGAAGGACTGACGCTGAAGCTGAAGCTCCAATACATTGGCCACCTGCTGCGAAGAGCCAACTCATTGGAAAAGACTCTGATGCTGGGAAAGATTAAAGGTGGGAAAAGGGGATGACAGAGGATGAGATGGTTGGATGGCATCACGGACTCAACGGACATGAGTTTGAGCAAGCTCTGGGAGATGGTAGAGGGCGGGGAAGCCTGGCGTGCTGCAGTCCAGTGGGTCATAAAGAGTTAGACGTGACTGAGCAACTGAATAACAATAGCAGTATTATAGAGGAGCCCAAAGAGCTTCTGTTCATGTGGATCAAATATTTCACTCTATTTGAAATTAAAACAGATAGTTTAACACACGTTTAATTCATTTAAAATAATAATAAACCTATTACATGTTAGCATAAATATCTTGTATGAAAAATAGTTGTATTTTACAAGATAGTCACTACACTACACAGAAGAACAGCACTGTTTTGGCCTTTTTGCTAAATTTCTTTTTGATGTTTGACTCAAGAGTAGACTGCTGGACTCTCATCTCTGCTTTTGCATCCACTCCGTCTCGATCAAACCAACCAGGTAGCCACTGAGAAACTCCACTGTACGCTTGCGGAAGAACAGGACTAAAGAAGGCGCATGCGTCCTGAGGATGATCATGAAAATAGTTTGGTCTCCTGGATTCTTTGGAATGGGACCCCCGGGGTTCCTAGGCCACACTTTGAGAACCGCTGCTTGAAACCCATTCTTTGCACAGAGGCTGCCAGGAAGATTCAGTTCCCTGCTGATCTGTTCTGTTCTGTCCTGGGTAAGACCTGAGCCTCCCCATAGGGCATCCTGTGCCCTCTCCTGGACTGCTCTCTCCCTCTCCTGGGCCCTCCTGGCCACACCTCTCCACTCTCCCCACAATACCTGTGCAGTCTCTCCTCCTGGCCCACTCCTTCTATCTGGAGACGGACCACAGGTACCACTTCCCTTAGGAATTCTCTGCTGACCCCTCCACCCCCGGGCCAGGTAATTGCTCACCCGGGCTCACCTAACACTCCCTGCTCACCTCATCCTGGTGCTCCCCACACTGGAGAAGGGTGTCCAGGTTAGACATCAGCCTCAGGGACTGACTGTGAGCTCATTGAGGGCAGGGGTGTGATGCAGCATGGAGCCCACGGCCCACCTCGCATGAGACCCACATGGAACACCCATGTCGATCAGTGCGTTTGAATCTAATTGACCTTGCTAAGTGTGCCAAATTAACTTTCTCTCCAATTCATCCGTCCAAATTCCTATTCCAACAGCCAGAGGTCTAATTCCTCCCTTCTGAGAGACACACTCCTTTATCCTCACATTACTGTATTTCCAAAATCAGAATGTCTTACGTTGATGTGTACATTTAATGTTTCTAATTTCTCTTCTTGAAGGTGTGGCTAAATTGGTGGTCTATCTTACAATCAGCAGCTGTTTACTTTACACTGAATATAGTTGTGCTGTGCTGTGCTTAGTCACTCAGTCGTGTCCAACTCTTTGTGACCCCATGGACTGTAGCCCACCAGGCTCCTCTGTCCATGGGATTCTCTAGGCAAGAAGGCCATTTCCTTCTCCAGGGGATCTTCCCAATCCAGGTCTCCCGCATTGCAGGTGGATTATTTACCGTCTGAGCCACCAGGGAAGCCCTATTCCAAATACAATGCTGGTAATTCAGAGTTGTTCTCCCAATAATCCACCCAGGCCTGGGCACACCGAGTGTGGTCTCATTAACTCGGGGATTTGAGGGACAAGAAGAAAGGAATGGAAGAATTTCAGACAATGAAGCTTAGATGCTGAGAACTGACAGAGAGAGAGAAAGGATCATCTCTCTTTAAGTTACTTGATCTAGAAAAACATATTGTTTTTGTAAATGTGATTTTTCAGACACCAAAGAGGTTGGTTCCAACCCCATCAAGTTTTGTGGCTGATATTATTTTGTTTGGGGGTTTTGTGGGGCGTGAGATAAGTTTAATTTTAATCATATTTTACTGTGGTAAGAACACTTACCCTGAGATCTATCTTCTTAACAAAATTTTAGGTTTAGAACACATATAGTGGGACTTCCCAGATGGTGCTTTGATAAAGAATCTGCCTGCCAATGCAGGAGATGCAAGAGATGCAGGTTCGATCCCTGGGTTGGGAAGATTGGCTGCAGTAGGAAATGGCAGCCCACTCCAGTATTCTTGCCTGGGAAATCCCATGGACAGAGGAGCCTGGCAGATACAGTCCATGGAATCGCAGAGTCGGACACACCTGAGAGATTGAGCGTAGCACAATGACATACATTATGGCTGACCCCTGGTGCCACGTTGTAAGCAGCTCTCCAGAGCTTAGTCCTTGCTTCACTGAAACTCTGTGCCCACCGATCAGTAACTCCTCCTTATCCCCTGACAATGGGAACCATAAAGCCATTGAACAGATGACTTAACTAAGCCAGGACTTCGTGTTCTGTGAGAGATTAAATACCCTAGTGTGTAAGTCCCCTTGGCTGAGCTATCTTTTACTTGTAGCCAGAAGCATCCTACCGACACAGGTACTACTTGAGGCCTGGTTTGAGTGTTTGCTTTTCACCTTCTCTGTCATGCGTGGGCAGCTCATCACATCTATGAACAGAACAATAAAAATATCTATTAAAGATTTGTTCCTTGTAAGCACTTTAGGAAACCTATTATAAGTATGAGAAGGAGAAAGGGGGCAGCAGATGATGAGATGGTTAGATAGCATCACCTACTCAATGGACATGAATTTGAGAAAACTCTAGAGTTACTGGAGGACAGAGGAGCCTGGTGTGCTGCAGTCCATGGGGTCGAAAAGAGTCAGACATGACTTAGTGGCTGAATAAGAACAATAATTATGAGTATCATCTCATTTGTGACCTCACAACAAGCCTATGTGTTCAAAGAGAGTGGCCTGTTTCTTGTTTTTTGGATGAGAAGGAAACCAAAGCTTGGAAGGGAAAAATAACATAGCAATTCAACAGAAGTACGAGAATGTGAGACCAGGTCATTCTGTGGAGAGTCTAAGTTTCTTCTCCACAACCACAGCCCCCGAGATGCAAGCCCTCATGGATGATGGCAGCAAGGCATCCTATTTCCTGTATGTAGCACAAACACCCCCCAGGGATGTCCCATGCCTGATGAGGTGGGGCGGGGGGCTTCCTGCCTTCTCCCTTCCCCGGGCCCTTTTCCAGCTGGTCCTCAATGTTTGGCATCTTCTAATTACCCTGATTCCTAAATATGTGGAACAATAATATTCCTCGATTGCTTCCTCCTATAATTTCATGTAACAGGTCCCTTCAAATAGAAAGTCCTTAATTTTAATTGCATATTATGTTCCCTTTCTGAGGGCAGACAGCTATTTTTTTCATCCAGCTAATTGTTCCAGAGACAAAGACAAGGAGCATATCACACCAAATTAAGTATTTGCTAGTTGCTATTACTACTGGGGCTCCATTACATTCCCCTGGCTTCCTTTTGAGGAGCTCCTAAAGAAATCTTGGCATTTTTTTTTTAAATGTTCTTTTTGGCTTATCCCACCTATGATTACATAAAGGCCAAACAAATCTTGGAGTTGTATTATTACCAGCACTGATAATAGTAATTAAGACAATGTAAAGATGTATGGCCATATGTTTTGTTTGATAAAAAAGAATACAGACGGTGATTACTGAATACCTCCTATATGCCACACACTGAGCTGGGCATAAGAAAAAAATTGCCTCCTTTATCTCCTTCATTCAAGAACTACTTATGAAATTCTAGGGTCTCCACTGTTACTGTTGAGAATTGAAGAGCAGAGAAATGAAAAGGATTGTCTGCATCCCACAAAGCCAGGTGTCAGGAGGGGTTTCAAGGCCAGGGCAGTGTGTCCAGCTACCACATAGAAGGGGTCCCTTCTAGACTCGCAACTCACTCCATGAGAATGAGACAAGCATCTCAACTCCACTTTACACATGTGGTCACCTTCTCAGGCAGGAAGTGATCTTCCTGACTTTGGTGGATCCAATTCAGCATCAGAGGCCTCATGAAGAAGGGGCCAGTGCCCACACGAGACATCCTCGGGGACTAAGAGCCTGCCCCTGCCTGGCCCACTTCCCCACGTCAAAGGGACCTCTGCACACACACACACACCCTGGATCTCCCCTCCAACACACACACACACACACACACACACACACACACTCATACACACCATGGCTGCAGGAATTACAGCCACATTCACCAGACTTAAGACTTCCAGCTTTTCTCCCCAGGGACTGCAGTCCTACAGCTGACTGAGACAAATGTTCAGAAAGGAACTATCCCCGAATGCCCATGCTGCCCCCGGGCAGGCCCTGTGCACACAGAGTTGGGGCACACACATCCACCAGCCCTGGATCTCCCAGCGCTCGGAGGGAGTGTCCCAGCTTATCACGACATAGAGCCAAAGCTTGGCTTTATAGGGAAAAACAGGCAGAAAAGTAACACCCCCTTGCTATGGAAAAAGAAGGCAAGCAGAAAGACTTGGCAAAGGGGGAAGGTGCCTGCACACCTGCAATGGGGATTGAGATGTAAAGCAGGGAGAATGGAGCAAAGGAAAGACGGATATTCAGAGCTGTCAAGAAGCATATTCACCAGAAAGCATTAATAATTGTCAAGTGTCTCTGTGTGCTGAGCAAGTTACCTACTTATTTTTTTTAATATTTTATTTATTTGTATTTATTTAGCTGCACCAGGTCTTAGCTGCAGCCCGAGGGATCTCTGTTGGAGGATCTTTGATGGAAGCATCTTTGTTGCGGCATCTGGGGCCTCTTAGTTGTGGCATGTGGGCTCTAGTTCCCAGACCGGGGATCAAACCCAGACTCCCTGCATTGGGAATGCAGAGTCATAGCTATTAGCCCAGCAGTGAAGTCCCACGAGTCACCTACTTATGTTTAATCCACCCACTACCCTCACAAGCTCGGTCTATGACTGCTAACTTTACAGACGTGGAAACTGGGTCTCAGGCTAGGTCATTTGCTGAAGGTCCCACAGCTGAGGGGCGGCACGCCAGGAGCCTAGACTGATCTGACACTAGAACTCCTCTCCTGTGCCAGACAGCCACCCACACGGGCCTGGACCAGTGGGCATAGAAACTCCCTGAGTCCTCACCAATGAACCGCACCAGACACATCCACACACTCATTGAGCCTCACGATTCTGGATTCATCGGGGGCACAGATTTCCACCAGGAAGTGACAGGCCTTCCCAAAGAGGTGTTGATCACATGTGCAGTCATGTCTTATAGAGGGTGCTAGGGCTCCCAGGCCGCAGGACCCCAAGATGTTCCGAGAGCCAGGGCTGTTCTGCTGGCAGAAGAGAGACCTTTTCTATAGATGGAGATGCTTTGTTGGGCTCCCTCCTGCTTATGTCACAGTCAGCCTACAGCTGAAATTCCCTCATCCACCGAGTGTTTATGGAGCATCTACTATGTGCAGGGCATCCAGGTTTGTGGGCTCTATCAGTGGGCAAAGAGGCAGACGCTGGCTTCACGGTGCTGACATCCTAGTGGTGGATGTAGGGGGCGCAGGTAAAACAAGCATCTGTGAGCCTCAACCCAGGCCTGAGGCCCAGGAGCCAGACACCATCCCTCACTCACAGTGGAGGACCAGAAAGGTCTAGGTGCGCCCTGACTGTGGTCAGGCTGAGCCAAACGCCAGACCCGGAGCGAGAACATCCAGGCATGTGAGTGGACACTACAGAGCTCGGCAGCCAAGTGCTAATGCATCAGCATATCATTCCCCCGCCCCCATAGGGCCTCTGCTGTGGCGGCCAGCAGGGAGGTCATCCCAGTCACATTCCAGAATGACCAACGCCATGTGGAGGGGTAGGGGGTACTGGAATGCATCGTTTCAAAACTTTGCAGGATTTAAAAATTACAGCTTTAGAGCTGAGATCTAATTCACATACCAGAACATCTTACAGGGTTTTGAACCACCTCATTGTGAGCATCAGGTTTTTTGAAACGAGACAGACAGTGGGCCAGGCTTCAGAGGAAAGACATGCTACTACATGAGGCGCTGGGGGCAAGGGTAGGAGGGGGGTGGCAGGGGACAGGCCATCATGCATCCTTGGTACCCTGATCCTGCGGAAGAGCTAGACCCAGGGGCTCTCGTGGGCTGCACCCAGATCCTGCCTCTGTCACTTCTCAGCTTGGCTCCCTGGGGTAAGTTGCTTACCCTCTCTGAGCCTTGGTGTTCCTGTCTATGAACTGGAGCTACACCAAGTACCTGCCTTGGAGGGCTGCTGGGAAGATTAAACGACTCAGGGTCTCTAAAGCACCAAGTCTGGTTCCATGCCCAGAGCATCCTCATGAGAAGCACTGAGTTCTTCCTATATCTCCCTCCTTCCAAACAGACAAAAATCTAACCCCTTGTCTTCTGAGAGTGTACAGCTAAAAACACCCCATCCCCAAACCATCCTTGACCTCTTTGCCCAGATATCCAGCAACTTTTCTTTGGCGACCAGGTGCTGACCTGGTCTATGAGGATACAAGGCAGGTGGGGGTGGAGGCAGAAGGGAAGTGACGTTATGGGGTAACGACTCCAGCTGCTGCAGAGGCAACATGGCACACGGGGGCTGGGGAGCCACATACATTTTCTAGCAAAAACAAAATGGCTCGCACAGCGTGTTGTATTTGCAGAGTGAGGGATTGTCAAGGTGACAGGGCCGGGTGGGGAGGGAGATGCAGACATTGACAGCCTGCAGGAAGCTGGAGGGGGACGGAGTGGACAGCAGAGGTCAGAGAGGGCCTGAGGCTCAGGAGGGGCAATGAGGCAAGGAGAAGGAGGGTGGAGGCCACACTCACGTCCACTCACTCAGGACTGAGACAGCACAGCATCCTTGCATTCATGCATTCAATGAACCTACTGAGCTGCTTGTCAAATGACACCCACTAGTGACAAAGACTCCCCTCGACCAGACTTGAGTCTGGCTAGCCCCTGGACCTTGACCTCTGTCCGGCCTTCGGCCTGCCCAGCCCGGTCTTAGTAAAGAAACCTGCTGAGTCTGTTTAACAAGGGCCCCCCGACTCGTGATACCTGATCAAGTTTCTCATCCCCCACTTTTGATGTCTAAGTTTTCTGTCTGCCTTTGGTAAGAATCTTCTTGGGTGGGTTTAGCAAGAATCTCCCTATCTCTGATGCCTTCTTCTTCTAGTAATTTTCCATCCCAGCCCCTCCTCTGGCTATAAAGCCCCACTTCTCTTTTTTTTTTTGGCTGCACCGCACAGCTTGTGGACTCTTAGTTCTCTGACCAGGAATCAAACTTGTGTACTTGGCAGTGAAAGTGTGGAGTCCTAACCACTGGTCTGCCAGGAATTCCCTCTACTCCTTATATTCACTCAGAGCTTAGCCCCATCTCTCTTTCCTACTGCAATCCCTTCAAATAAAGTTTTCCTTACTGTTTCAACAGGTGTTGGCAGGAACCACACCTTGTTCATCTCTCTTGCCCACGGCATCTACGCTGGTGCTGACAGACAGCACGTGCAGGGATACAAAGAGAGGCCCTGGTGGGTGGGATCGGGGGGTGGGCTGGGGAAGGAAGAGCCGCTCCTGGAGGAAGAAGAACCCAGAGACTGCTCTTGTCTGTTTTCCAATATGACCCAGATCGGTCTCTGAGCCTCCGCCTCTCAGTCTCACCAGACAGGGAACCAAACAGTGCTTCAGTCACTTCCGGGCTGTGTGACTTTGGGCCAACCCTGCAACCTCTCTGGGCCTCATTTCTCCTCTGAAAGATAAGGATTAAATGACTGAGCAGAGGAAAAATATTTACAGTGTTTCTGCATTAGGCATTAACTATGGTCCCTGTGATGGACTTTGTTGAGCTTCCCTGTTGAGAGAAAAAGCCCAACTGGGGAGACTTGAAATCAGTACAAGAGCTTGGATGTGTCACCTGACAAACTCCCATGCATCCTTCAAATCCCTAGTCAGAGCTCACCTTCTAAAGGCTTTTCTTCCCCAAGGCCTGCTCCCCAGACTCAGGGACCTATCTCCCCGGCACGTGCCCACCACAGGCTACTACTTCCACGTCTGTCTCCTCATCCACGTGGGCTGCCATGGGGGGCTTACCTCTGTGCGTGCATCACCCAGCACCGTGGCCAGTGGAGACTCAACATAGCATGTTTCAAAAGAAGAAGGAACAAAAGAATGAATGAGTGACTCCAATCAGAGAGCAGGCAGAAGGAAAATAAACAGTTGGCAGTCACGTGCTGGCATTTTTGAGATTCCAGGTTGGAGACAACTTAATAAGCACACAAGCACAAAGAGGCCGTGTTCGGTGAAAGATTAAAGAACCGAGGCCCCTACTTCTCCACCTGCTCAAGGACACTTCTTTGTTTTTCTTTCCACAGATGCTAATTTCAAGAGCATTCCCTTATAGACATTCTGCAGGCTAATATCCTTCTCAGAATATGCTTCCCAGGGATGCAACCTGCCAAGGGAGAAACCAACACAGAGACCCCCATACACCACCAGCATTTGAGAAGATCCACCAGCCACTGGGAGGCAAGGGGGATACATGGTAGCCATCTACTCAGAATGGACAGCCATTCCATTTAGCACGAATAGATACATACTCTAAGTATGGGTATATCTATCCTGCCCTCAGGGCCTCAGCCTCATTATTAAAGAACTTACAGCATGTCTGATTGACCAGCACCCGATCCCACATAACATCATGTCAGACCAAGGGACCCACCTTAGAGTAAAAGAAGTGCAGAGCTAGGCCAACAACAAAAATTGGAATACCAGGGAAACAGCAAGGAAATACAATGTACAGAAAGCAAGAATAAAACAAGATGGGAACGATGACAGACAACCCAATATACAATACTGGTAAATGCAAACAGATTTAAATATCTTTACAATACTCTGAGGGTAAAAGAAAAATACCAAATCTAACCATTTGCTATCTATCAGAAGTATACCTTTAAAAAGTGACAAAGTGAAAGGAAAAATACAGAACTCTGGGATGGGGCTGGGGGGTGGGAGGGGAAGCTATTGGCTTGCTTATATTATCTAAAAATATCCATTAGGTGATTTTAATAGATATCTTCTCAGGGAAGCATATTGTCTGATTGAAAATAAAATGATAATGAGCACACCTCATATCAGAATATAAGGGTAGTAGCCAAAGCTGCTCTCAGAGGAAAATGTATAGCCTTAAATGCTGTTAATACTGGAGGAGGCTAGACTAAAATAAATGGAATGAGCTTGCAACTAAAATTTTTTAACCTATATGGAAGAGCTTAGTGGAATTAAAAATATAAATGCATAAATTAAGAGTAAAAGTGAAAACCAAAAATTGAAAAGCTGGTTAAACATAGACAAAACTTTTAATAGAAAGCATTTATGAGCACAGAAAACATGTTTAAATCACAGAAATACATTTTATATATAGTTCTGTGCTATTAACATTTTAAAAGTTGATGAAATAGATGGTGATTTTAAGGGAAAAATATGAATTACCAAAATTAGTTCAAGATATTTAAAAACTCATCACAGCAGAGATTACAATAAAAAGTTACAAGTTCTTTTAAACCATTAAGGAATGCCTCGTGATTCATTCCTCAGCTCTCAGGAGTGAATGAAAGTTCTCCCAATCCATTTCAGAAAGCACAGCATCGTGTTGAAAATGAACAAAAATAAAATAAAGAGCATTCTTGCAAATACGTACAGAAGCAAAAATCCTAAATAAAATCTTAGTAGGAGACTCAAGCGGCACATTAAAAGAACAAAACTTATTATGTCCTAATTGGACATTATGTTCAGTACACCCCAAAATAGTACAGCCTTTGTGCCAAGAACATGAGAGAGAGTCTGCCATTAGAAAAGTTATTAATGGGAGTCATCATTAATAAGTCAAAGGGAAAAATCCATATAATCATCTTCACAGATGACCAATGGCAACTGACCAAGCTTTATATCTGTCCTGTTGTTTTCTTTAATTAGTAGCATTGAAAGAATTTGTCAAGGCAGTAAATGAATTTGAAATTAATAGGAAACATCTTACTTAATATTGCAAACCTAAAGACAGTCCCACTAAGACAGCATAGATAAGGCTTTAGGAGGCAGAAATTTAAAGATCAAGTCACACACACACATAACACAAAAGCTTGATAAGACAGATTCTGTACTTAACAATGTGAAACTTTACAAGAAGAAAAAACAATAAATGTTAAAGAAAAGTTACCATTTGATAAATATATTCACAATATATCTGATAACCAAAAGATATATGCCTTTAATAATAAAAAAACCTCTTATATTAGTAAGCTAAAAAAAGAAACCGTAAAGAATTATACAGATAGCCTTTTCAAATTCACTCAAAATAAATTGAAAATTTAAGTAAATATGGGATACAATGTTTTATCCATCAAATTAGCCCATATCGGAAAAAAACAAAAAAAATGATGGTACAAGTCTATTTTAAGATTCTGGGAAACAGTATTTTTGAAGATTCTGAGAAAGAGTCATTGCCATCATTTGCTTGGAGTAATTTAAATTGATTAAAAAAATGTTAAAGCAAAAAAAAATGTTAAAGCAATTTGATAATAAGTTTAAAAACACTTATAAATATTCACACTGTGATCTACTCCTAGGGTTGCATTCTGAAGATAATAAGTGGAAAGCACATGAGGACTTCAGGATGAAGGAAGTTATTTGTACTAATTAAAAACTGGAAGTAATGCACAAGTTCAACAACAGGACACTGATTTAAAACATTCCACACATAATGAAATACCAGATAGCCATTAAAAATCATTGATTAGAAAACAAATTAATATTAGAAAATAAGCAAGACCTACTGTTTGGTGGATAAATCATGTTGCCCATAGCATGTACAGCATGACCAAAATCTGTACAAATATGCAAAGACCAAAAAAGATGGAGGGAGATTAAAAGAAAGCTTTCACTCATTCATTTACTCTTTATTTCTTTCAAAAAATATTGATGAAGTATCTATTAAGTATC
This sequence comes from Bos indicus, assembly GCF_029378745.1. Lineage (NCBI taxonomy): Eukaryota > Metazoa > Chordata > Mammalia > Artiodactyla > Bovidae > Bos > Bos indicus. The sequence goes on along the minus strand of NC_091773.1, from coordinate 8,944,781 downwards.
TGGCTTGGTTCCAGGTATTGTCAAATAAAATAGACAGGAGAGCTGTCTTCATGAAATTAATGCATTTGACTTCTTCTGGGATTAGGTAGAGATTTTTATGTTCTTCTTTGAGATGTTATACTTTTTCCCAAATGTCCCACAAGAATCATGATTTTAAGCACAGAGCAGTAGTTCTCATTCTAGGCTATAATTTGGACTCTGCTGGGGAATTCAAATAAATACTAATACATAAGCTGATAAAAACAGATTTTTTGAGATATATTCCTTAAAAAATCTGGTGTCAATTAAAAAGAAAATGAAACTTGATCTCTACTTCACACTATACACAAAAATTAATTCCATGTTGATCATAGGCCTTGGAATGAAAGGTAAACCAATAAAACTTAGAGAAGAAAATAATGGAGCAATCTTCATGGTGTTTTCATGAAGGAAATAATTTATCAATTTCACTGCATTAAAATTAAGAACCTGTGTTCACAAAAGAAAACAATAGCAACAAAACCATTAAGAGAGAGATATTTGCTACACATATAATTAATACAAGGCTTTTATCCAGAATATTTTTTAAAGTAGGCATCTTAATGGGAAAGTGATGTAGAAACTGGAGTGCCCATGCCTCAAAGAAGACGTCCAAGCAGCAATTAGCCAAGTGAAAAGGGAGCAACCCCATATGCCATCAGAGAAATACAAGCTGGAGCCACAGCACCATCAGAACAGCTACAATTAAAAATGGGTGATAATAGAAACTGTTGCCAGGAGTACAAACTGGTACAACTGCCTTGGGAAGAAGACATTAGGGATTATACTTGAAGACAAAGACCCTGGAGCCCATAATTGTACTCCTTGCTACAGACCGTGCAAACACAGGTACATATATGCACCAAAAAGCACATACAAGAAAATTCCTAACTTTTCTTGTACATTCCTTGCTTGTAATAATCCAGTATAGAAACCAACCCAAATGTCTATCAACGATGACTGATGCTGCAGTCACACAAGGGAACACCACACAATGATGAAAATGAATGAGCTCAAGTGACACCTAATGACATGGATAAACCTCACAAACACCCAGCTGAAGGAAAGAGCCTAGACACAAAATAACACCTTCTCTACGGTTCAGTGACATAAAGTCAAAGCAGGTAAAGAGAAACCATAGTGTTTAGGGAAGAATGCTTAAGTATTAAAAGACTAAAGAAAAACAAACTGATTCCTGCCAGAGTCACGGTAATGGTTACTTTTGGGGGACAGTCTGGGTGCCAGTGGAAAGGGGCAGTGCAGGAGCTTTGAGGTTGGCAATGCCCTTGTCCGGGTGGTGGCACAGTTGCTGCCTTTATATTAATTTCGTAAGCTGTAAATTTGTCCTTTGCCTTTTTTTCATGCATGTTGTAATCACAATAGAAAAGCTATTAAAGCTAGAACAACAAAGTTATTGATGCCTGGGCCCTCCCCTCCCCAGACCAATGAAACAGAATCTCTGAGAGGAGAGAGTGGCATTTGAGGTTTTAAAACACTCCCCAGGTGTTTTAAAACACTCACGTGAGCTCTGAGAAATGCTGGTACAAGGGGAAAAGGCAGCCCAAGCTCTCAAGTCTACAAGCCAAAATTTAAAGGCCACTTCCATTTCACCTTATCTCTGTGACTCTGAGCACTTCTCTCTACCTCAGTTTCCTCGTCTGTAAAATGGGCACAATAATTGTACTTCTAAATAGACTCTGAGGATTATAAGGGCCAACACCCCCGAAGGGTTTAGAGTGTTGCCTGGCATACTTTAAGTGCTCAGTAAACATTATGGGGAAGGAAATGGCAACCCACTCCAGTGTTCTTGCCTGGAAAATCCTATGGACAGAGGAAACTGGTAGGTCCATAGAGTCACAGAGTTGGACACGACTGAGTGACTAACACTAAAAAACATTAGGCTGGTATCTTTACAACAATAAAATATGAATATATATTATTTTTAATGAGATAATATGAGTTAAGGGGTCAACATAATTCCAAACATTTAGTAGGCTCCTAAAATGTCATTACTGTTAAATATTTGGTTTCCACAATCTCAGGACACACTAGCATCATCCTCCAGGGTGGAATACCTTGATCCTTTGGGACTGGGTGGGTGGATACAATTTCAGAAAAGAGCGATGTCATTCAGAATGCAGGGTGATAAAGTCATTAAGCGTGTATTTCCACTTGGGGCACAACCTCTGGTTTTGTAAGTTTATCTTATCTTTTTTAGGTTTTGATAATATTTTTATAGAAATGTAGTTTATTTACAATATTGCTGTTAGCTTCAGGTGTACAGCAAACTGAATCAGCGATATGTGTGTGTGTGTGTGTGTGTGTGTGTGTGTGTGTGTATACACACATATTTGTCATGGAAAAACCTGAACGAATATTTTGACGGCCATAATATCTTCTTTTTCAGATTCTTTTCTATTACAGGCTGTAACTCCCCAGAGGCAAAGCCCAGCTCCTCCTTTTCTGGATTCGGCTGACAGTGGACACGGCACACCCTGGGAGTGGCAATGGCCCAGATGCTTGTCTGGACAGAGGTGCATTTGTTCCACGGCTCAGACACCAGCCCTGAAGATGACACTATCGAGAGGCAAGATCTGGAACATTCCCTCCACCTTTCACCAGCTAGGTGACGCTGGGGTAGGCGCATAACCTCCACAAGCCTAAAAGGCGGAGAGGAGGACAAAGGCAGCTCTCTCCTTGTTCTAGACGTTATGGTGAGGCTGTGCTGAGCTAAGGGATACCAAAGCCCCAGACTCGCCCTGTGTGCTCAGCTCAAAAGCACTTCACGCCCCCGCATCCAGCAGGTGCTGGGGAAAGATGCGGATAAAATCGATTCCGTAGGCTGATCCGGATTTCAGGAGCCCATGGTGCTAAAGCACCACCCCGCTGCTTTTTGAGGCTGATGTTGGGTGGGTACACAGTGCAACCACAGGCAAGCAGTCAGAAGCATCCTTCCCTGACCGTCTACAGCAACCAGAAGAGAGAAAACATCTTCCCCGTGCCCGCGGCAGGAGACTCAAAAACAGCTACCCATGTCTCTTCTTTCCAAGCCCCTGGGGACTTATTCTCAGCCCAGGGCCAACCAGCCTCCTACAGCAGATTCTACATGGGGAGCAGTGCTCTGGAGTCACCAGTCTTGCAAGGGACGTTCACTGCTTCCGAAACAGATGCTCACGGTGCCTGGAGAGCTGCTGTCTTGGCAACTGCCTCCCATGCTAGGAGAGGTGTGTTTTCTTGAGCCAGAAAAAGAAAAATCCACTTTAAAGCTCCCACCAAACACACAGTCCGACACTGACACGTGAGCAGCAAGATGTGTGTCCGCAGGCCACACGGGTGGGGGTGTGCTTTTGTGTGTGCAGTCTGCCGCCTGTCAGAGACCACTGTGGGCCTGGGTCACCCAGCAGTTCCAAGCCAGGTCATTTTCATGCCTTCAGCGTCCAGCTTCCCCCCAACCTTCCCCAGAGAAACAGATCTAGTTACAGTATAATTTCTCAGACCTCCATTGAGTCACTTCTCTGCAAGAACAGTGGGTCTTTAGCTCTTGGGTCAATTTTATTGACTTGTCTCCAATAGGAACTCTCTGGAACTCATCTTCGGTTCCTGTGTTGGGTTAAAATTTTCTAGAGAAGGATTCACCATTTTTTCTCTGACCTTTAAAACAGAGGCATGATGCTGCCCCTGCCAAACCCTGCTCAAGGCCCATTATCTGTCTGATCTCACCTGCTAGCCTTTCACATCTTCCCAGCTCTGACCCAGCCATATCTGCCTCCTCACTGTTCCACAGAGATGCCAGGCACATTTCTACCCCAGGGCTACACCAGCTGTTCCTTTGCCCTAAAGGTTCTTCTTACTGCACATACCTTGCATGCTCACTCCTTCATCTCCCTCAATGGTTTGTTCAGATGTCACCCTCCCAATGACATGTACACTGATTCCTCCCTTTAAAACTATGACAATGTCCCAGCCCCAGTTTTACCACCCAGATACTCAAGTCTGTGTTATCCCACAGCTCTTTTCATCTTCTAATTTAATCGTCTTTTACAAAATTCTTGGTAGTTCTCTATTGTCTTTGTGTCCCACATACTCTAGAATGCACATTTCATGACATTCTGAATTTTCCAGTCTTGTTCAATTCTAGGTCCACAACACGGAGCACATAGGAGGTACTTAATTAATACTTCTGGAGTTTTTATTGCTATCTCATTTCTCTGCTGAAGTTTTCTATCTGTGAAGAAGTGAAGGGCTTTGTAAGTGTCACCTCAAGAGAGAGGACACTCTACCTAAATAATCTTTCTCTTGGGACCTCCCTGGCAGTCCAGCAGTTAAGACTCCAGCTTCCCCTGCAGGGAGCACAGGTCCCATCCCTGGTGGGAGAACTAAGATCCCACAGACCTCATGGCATGGCCAGAAAGTAAAAAGAAATAAATATATAAACAAACAAATAAATAACTGTCCTCTCTGATTCCCCATCTTCCATCATCACTTTATTCTCTTCCTGAACTTTTCACCCCTGACATTAGCAAATGTAAGAAGCACAGAGTGTCGTCTTTGTCATCGTCTGTGACTGTATCCCAAACATCCAGAAGAGAGGTCAGCAAATTGGCGGCTCAGCAGTAAAGAATCCACCTGCAATGCAGGAGATGAGGGTGTGATCCCTGGGTCAGGAAGATCCCCCGGAGAAGGGAACAGCAACCCACTCCCAGTATTCTTGTCTGGGAAATCCCAAGGACAGAGGAGCCTGGTGGGCTACAATCCATGGGGTCGCAAAAGAGTTGGACACAACTTAGCGACTAAACCACCACCACCACCAGTGAGGAAATATCTTAGGTTTTACAAGCCGTGATGTCTCTGTTTCAATTACTCAACTCTGCCTTGAAAAGCTGCCACAGACAGTATGTAAGCAAATGAGCATGACTGTGTTCCAGTAAAACTTTATTTACAAAACCAGGGTTTGTGGTGATTGATTTGAGTGTCATTAAGGCTGTCATGGATGAAAGATGAGGTCACTAAATCTGACAGCGTGCTCATGATGTGGGAGCCAAATTGCCACAGAATGTAAAACTGAGAGGACGAGAGAGGCACGGTGTACCCGACCTGTGTGCAGGAACTGGTCACTTTCACACCATGGCATTTGCTGAGAACGAGTATGTTTAAAGAGCCTCGATACTGGATGCTTTAGGATCATGTTTAGTTTGGAAAGAATACGGATAAACTGGAAGAACTTAGCTTTACTGAGACCATCTGACATTAAAGAATCTAGCAATTAAAAACCAAAAACAGAACATGTTGTGGGCCAGATCTGGCCTACAGCCCACGGTTTGCTGACCTATGATCTAAAACAATGTCTGGCACATAGCAGATGTCCGGTAAACACGTGCTGAAAACAGGAATGACCTGAATAATTTACCAAATGCCTACCCTGTGTCAGGCACCACGCTTGGGCTTCCTTTCAAACATTTCATCTTAGCCACAGAAACACCTATTAAACTCAGGACAGTAATCCTTGATTTAGAGGTCAAAGGACAGAAGTTAAAGGAGACCCTGGGATACTTTCCCAGGCTATCATGCTTCAGTGCCAATGTAGGGACTGCAATCCAGGTCTTCCAGGCTCTTGATCATTCCACCACTGAGGCCTTCATTCTTGTTAGATGTTCTGTAAAAATGCTGTCATGATGAGGATGCTGGCTGCAACTCTTCCTCACTCATGGTGTATATATTCTTTGACTCATCTGTCCAGCCAGGGTGTGCCAAGTACCCACCGTGCCCCTTGATCTGCCCAGTGTGATACAAGCTCCAGCCAGACTTAAGTCCGTGTTCAGGCAAAGGAGCCTCAGCGTTCAGTTGTGTCTTGACTCTGCAACCTCATGGACTGCAGCCCACCAGGCTCCTCTTTCCATGGGATTTCCCAGGCCAGAATACTGGAGTGGTTTGCCATTACTCTCTCTAAGGGAATCTTCCCGACTCAGGGATCAAACCCACGTCTCGGTGGCTCCTGCATTTGCAGGCGGATTCTTTACCACTGAGCCACCTGGGAAACCCTAAAGGAGCCACAAGCATGCAGCAAATATGGGCCACGTGGCAGGCACCAGGCTGTGGGCGTTAAAAACCCTGACCCTGACTCAGGTACTGCCTGCCAAAGGGAAGAAAACAAGCGTGCGTGCTCTGAGGGCCTTCCCTGTGCCAGCCACTGCACAGCATCCTTCCCTGCCAGGCCTGGAAGAAGGTGGCAGATACCATGGGAAGATTCAGGCACTGATCAGGGGAGCCCCGAGAAGAGAGCGTGGACTTAGACCCTGGGGCTCAAGAAAGGCTTCAGTGGAAGGTCGCTATTGAGTCATGGGTTTAGGGGAGCCAGATCTGGAACCAATTTCCATTCCTGCCACTTACAGCCACTGGAGTCCTTGGGCATATGACTCAGTTTCTCCCTGTCCCAGAAAACAGTGATAAAAATAGTACAAGTCCCCATCACCAAAGAATCCTTGTTTTACAAAATTAGAAGAGCTAATATATGTAAATTGATGGCCTGATCCAGAGTATGCATTAAATACTTAAAACATGGCCACAGCTGTCCAGCCTCCTCGTCATGATTTGATGGGGTCCTTGAAAGTGTGATGACCGTGGGGTGGCGGGAGCAACTCAGGGACTGGTGCAGCCTGAGAGGCCCCTGTTAATTAAACAACCCGAAGTCAGAAAGGTCCCCAAATCGGATCATCTGCTTGTTTAACCAGCATCAAGCACCACGGAGGGATTCCATCTGTTGCTAAGATGTGGTGGAGTGCACCTTGGCCCAGGCTCCCTGGATGCTCCGGGAAGACAAACTGTGCTTCTGCCCAGAGACGCAGCGCAGAGCACAACCAAGAACCAGCTCCAGTGTCACAGGATGTGGGAACTGATCTCCTGCTGCTGGTACTGGGGCCTGCTTCCCGGCAACCAATCTGAACTCAGTCAGTCAGCCCAAGCATCACCCATTCGGAGCGCATGGATGGGCGTGAGGCACTGACTGGGGCCCCGTTAACATCCCCTCCTGGTCCCCACTGACTTTCCTGTAACTCCCCACCCACACCAGGCCTGAGAGATGCCCAGGCAGGGGGAGGAGGGTCTAACTCAGTAGCAAAGATGTAGCTTCAAATCTGATTTCAAATAATGCAGCTCAAATCAAGGTGGTCCCCTAGTCCATTCAATGTATCTTTTGTATCCGATGATAGATCTTTTTTAACTTGCCCAAGCACCTTAGCTCAGGGTCTTCCTGGTGGTAGCTCAGGTGGTAAAAAAATCTGCCTGCAATGCAGGAGACCTGGGTTCAATCCCTGGACCCAGAAGATCCCCTGGAGAAGGGAATGGCAATCCACTACAGTATTCTTGTCTGGAGAATTCCATGGAGTGAGGAGCCTGCCGGGCTACAGTCCGTGGGGTTGCAAAAAGTCGGACACAACTGAGCGACTAACACACACACATACACATACACACACAGACACACAAGCATCTTAGTTCAAGACAATTCAGAAACATAAAAACAAACCCAGGAAAGTGGAGAGGCCTTTCATCACATAGTAATAACCTAGGGTTATCCCTGGTTAGGGAAGATGCCCTGGAAAAGGAAATAGCAAGCCACTCCAGGATTCTTGCCTAGGAAATCCCCTGGACAGAGGAGCCTGGCAGTCTACAGTCCATGGGGTCGCAAAGAGCTGGACAAGACTTAGTGACTAAACAACAACAACGATGGGTTTATCCAGCATCTCATCCTGAGGAAACTGCCAACTCATCGAGGATTCTGGAACTTCTGTGATGTGTCAGGGGCTCTCACAAGTGTTCTCTCAAGTGCTTCCTCCCAATAACCTTCAGGTCAGCACTGGGTCCATCCCTACAGAGGTTGACACACAGGGTCTTCAAAGCCAACAAAGGCATCAGTGGCCTCTCCTAGGGAAGGACACATCTCACCAGAGCCCAGGAATACTCATGGGACATGTGAGACGAGGACTGACATTCAGCGATGCCCTAAGGTAGCAGGCTGGTTTCACAGATGCCAGCCCCAGGCCACGGTCAGAGACCTGCGGTCAGCCCCAGATTTGCCAATATGATCTGTTTGGACTTCAGCACATGACCTAATGTGGGTAATTTCACATTCTCTATCTGCTAAATGGAGCTAATTCTAGGATCTATTCCTGGATTGTAGGGAGGATTAAATGAAATAGCGTGAGAGACCCTTGACACAGGCTGTGGTCGTGACCTCCGTCTCTGACCCAGGTCCTCTGCTCCCTGTGCTACGCATGTTGTCTCATTTCATCTTCACGATTGGCCCCATTTTACAGATGACGATAACAAACCCTTCAGTCTCCAGGTTCTAGCCGCTACCTACACTGAGCAGTGAGACTCTGCAACCCAGAACCGACCTTTACAGAAGTTGAATTTACAGGGAAGAAAAGCACGCCACTTACACCCGAAAGAAAAAAAAAAAAAAACCTGATCTGCTCAGAGCCACAGAGATGGTCAAATGGAAACCTGGCAAGGCAGTAACTCCATGTATCATACTGTCAAGAGGGAGAAATTTCTCCCTGTGGCTTTTCAAGTTTGCTCTCAGATCTGTCCAGCCCTACTTCCTGCAAAAGCCTGGGTACCAAAAACCTTGGGAAAATTCCAGAGACGAGGCTCGCTGTAGGAGTCAGAATTCTGGCGGTGCACACGGTTCCTGGCTCCTGGGGGTCACACACGGCAGCACTGGGACCTGGAGGCTTCAGCCGGCTGAGGGAGTGCAAAGCCGTCAGAAGCGATCTTGCCAGAACAGCAACAACAACAAAGACCCAATGTCATTCTGAGAGCTTGGAAAACTTTTTTGCAAACCTCTTCCAGTCCTGGTGCGTCTCTCATGTTAGCATGTTCATCTTTCGCAAGGTGCTTAAAAAGGAGTCTTGGAGTCCAAGTCTACATTTTAGAGAAGAAAGTCTTAAATTTTCCCATAGGGTGGTTGTAGTGATTTTGTAAACTTTGAGACAATGTCTCTAGAATACAGGGCTTCTGTGGTGGCTCAGCAGTAAAGGATCTGCCGGCCAGTGCGGGAGACATGGGTTTGACCCCTGATCCAGGAAGATCCCACATGCCACGGAGCAAGTAAGCTCGTGTGCCACAACTGTTGAGCCTGTGCTCCAGAGCCCAGGAGCCACACTGCCGAGCCCACGAACCCCAGAGCCCGGCTCCACAAGAGAAGCCACTGGAATGAGGAGCCCCACGCACCACAACCAAGGAGTGGCTCCCACTCCTCTCAACTAAAGAAAGCGCACACGCAGCAATGAAGACCTAGGGCAGCCCTAAATAAACAAATCACATAACCAAAGCAATCCCTTCGCTTCCTCCACCTCCCTGGACTTGCAGCCTCACCTCAGCCCAAATTCTCAACCAACAGGTCTACACAGGATCCCTTCCATCTTCACTGCCCGTTCATTTTTTTTTTTTCCTCTAACTTTTTATCTTGAAAATTTTCAAACTTACAAAAAGGTTGAAAGAAAACATCAAACATGTACGTGCCCTTCCCTAGAACATTTATCCAATGTTAACATTTTGGTCACTTATGCTCTCTGTACAATTTTAAAATTATGATCCATTGGAAAATGTTGGAGACATCATGACTGTGGGGGGCAGAATAACAGCCTCCCCAGGAGGTCCTCATCTACTTCTAAGAGCCTGTGAACATTTTAGGTTACACGGCAAAGGGGAATTAAGATGGCAGATGGGATTAGATTGCTAATCACTTGACCGTAAGATGGAGAGATTAGCCTGGTATCCTTGATAGGATCTAGATTCTAGCTCCATGAGACCCACTGCAGATTTCTAATTTTCAGAATGATAAGCTAATAAGTTTGTATTACTTTAAGTCATGAAATGTGTGGTAATTTGTTAACAGGAGCAATAGGACACTAATATAATAACTGCTCTTCTAAATTCTTCAGCATTTCCTAATAAAAGGAGATTTTCATATATAACCACAATGTCATTATCACATCCAAGAAAATTAACAAAAATTCCATAATATCGTCTAACATGAAATCCACATTAATATTTCTCTAATTGTCTCAAAAGTGTTTCAAGTCATCTTTTTTTTAAACTCTAGGATCTAATCAAGGTGCATGATTGAATTTGGCTATGTTCCTTTATTCTCTTTTAATCAAGAACAGTTTCTTGGGTTTGGGGAGTGTTTTTCATGTTACTGACATTTTTAAAGAGTCAAGCCAGTTGTCACACAGAACCGTCTCGATTTGACTGGTGGCTTCCTTCCAATCAGAACCAGGTTAACACTCTTTGGTGAGACTGTCTCGTGGAGGATAGTAATTCCCATTCAGTCTTCAACCAACTACTCAAGTCGTAAGTGTCTTCCATGTCTCCTAATCCAAGAGACCCATCTCTTTCTTCACATTAGACTTTCTCAGTAGCATTCGATAGATTGACCACTCTGTCTCCAAAAACATTTTCTTCTTTCCAGTTTTTATGACACTTAGCTATCCTAATTTTCTCTCTACATCTTTCTAAGATCCTAAATCTGTGGGCTTATTTTCCTCTTTGCTGTTGCTGTTTAGCCACTATGTCATGTCTAACTCTTGTGAGCCCACAGACTGTAGCCTGCTAGGCTCTTCTGTCCAGAGGAGTTTCCAAGCAAGAATACTGGAGCAGGTTGCCATTTCCCTCTCCCGCAGATCTTTCCAACCCAGGGATCAAACCCATGTTTCTTGTGTCTCCTGCACTGCAAGCAGATTCTACACCACTGAGCCATCTGGGAAGCCCTTATTTTCCTCTACTCAACCTTTAAACGATTGCGTTACTCCCTCAGGTCTGAGGCCTTTCTCTTTCTCTGTGGTTTCACCTGGGTGAGCTCATCCACATCCAGAGCTCCCACTTGCGGATGGCTCCCAAGTTCATGTCTTCAGCTTGCTCCCTCCTCTGAGGGCAGGCTCACAGCACCTACCTGACATCACCTGGATATTTCAATGGCATCTCTGAGAAGTTCAAATCAAAACTCCCAATTTGCCTTCCGAAGTTTTGATCCCCAGTCTCCCATCCTGGGAAGCAGCAGCAGCTCTGTCATTGCTGCTACAATTGGAACCAAGGCCATCATACTTCATTCCTCCCTGTATTTGCTGTCACAACTAACTTGGGTTCAAAGTCCTCGGACACTATCACTTACGTACCTTCCCAGGCATTCGCTTCTATCTATCCTCTGTCTAAGCTACTGTGATCTCATGCCCAGCCCAAGCTTTGGGATAAGATACCCAACAAGACAGTAAAATTCCTGTCTCCTCTTTGTAAAATAGATCGGTATAGTAACTAAATTAGATAACACTTAACAAGCCCAGGACATAATGTCTGCCTTATGGTAAATATTCAATCAATGGGTGCTCAGGAGTAGCAGGGGGCAACAGACGGAGTCAGGGGCAAGCACTGAGGATCAAACTCCAGAGTGACACCGATTCCACATCAGTTTTGAAAAATCACTGTTTTGAGAGAAATCATTCTGTCTTCAAATCGAACACAAGTCCAGAATCCAGTCTTTATTCTCTGCAGACAGTTTCTGCTGAACCAAAACATGAGAGCAAATAGCTTCAGGTCTCTGCCTTTATTTGTCTCTTCAGTTCATTTTTTATTTTCATTTTTTGGGTCCAATATGGCCTCTCTCAATTTTGTAGCTTCTTGATGTTGCCTTTGAATTTTTATGCATTTTTGGAAAATGTATTAGAATTGAATAGAATGGAAGAAATCAAGTTATAGTGGTTTTTATTTTTTAAAATAGCATTCTTTAAAATAATGTGCCCATTATTTCCGTTTCCTCAATGTTCTATATATACTTTCCTCTGCTACAAAAAAAAATCTCAAATGTCAGCATCTTATTCAGGGTGCCCCCAAGAATTCAACATTTTACTAAAGGTTACTTGCATAAGCCTTTTCTCTATTAAAATGCTATTTTAATTTTTCTATTTATACAAACAGTATAAATAGTACAGGTTAAGCAGTTGAATATGGGAAGAGACTGAATGATGCTAAAAATGCAGAGGTGGGAGAGACAGGACAGAGAATGGAGAAAGGGACAAAGAGAGGCTGGGCGGATGAGCCAGGAGTGAAAGAAGGAAGCAAACAAACCACAGAGCGTGTCCGATGGGCTGAATGGGCTTTCTCAGAACCCCAGGTGATGCTGGCATCAGCCCCAAAAGGAAGGAGCTGAACCTCAGACCACATCCCCCAGATGGTGAGTGACGGGCTGCAACAGTGAACTATGGCTCACACCTCCTCTGACCACAGAGTGAAACCACCTGCACACACCTGCCTGCACACACCTGAAGATGCGTTCAGTGCAGATGTAAACCTTCAAGTTCCCTTTGAGCCAAGCCGTCTTAGAAATCAGCAACAGAACAAGAAGGCCTCCAAAGAAAAAGACAGAAGGCTTCTCCAGACCTCTGTCCAAATAACGGGAGGTTCACAAAGGTGCTGGAGCAAGTACCAATCGTGTACCATGCATAGAAGACTTATTCGTTTATTCATAGGCTTTGTCTCTGTATGCACAGTAGAATCAACCTGCTTCGCAAGTTTTATTAACAACGCTGCAGTAAAAACTCTTGTAATGAGTTACAGAAATAGCTCTCACCTCTGGGTGCCGCAGAGCATCCTAAGCCTCAGACTTTTTTTTGGTCATTTTTTCCCAGTGCATTTGAACATTTTGCAGCTCTCACAGGAAGCTATTCTATTAGCAGAAAAGCAATAAGCTGCCGGCCCTTTGAAGATGACTCTCCTAATATACCTGGTGTCTACTTTCTCTTACCCCATTCTTGCTGTCCTGGCTTTCAGGATCCATTTTACATCTGAGGCCCACAGAGCTAGCAAAAGGGAGAGAAAGGGGACCAAAACAATCCTAAGATTTCATAACCCCTTAGACAGCCCAAAATAGCAAGCATCCATAAAGATGGAACAACCTCAGGGGCACCTCCTGCAGGGCCATTATGACATCTCTATCTGTGCACAAGAGATGCTAAGACATGACAAGACAGGGTGACCCTATCCATCTCTAGGTCCCCAGGGCCTCTCCCTTCACCAACTACTGGACTTTAGATAAACTGTCTCTCTGAGTCTCAGTTTTCTCTTCCGTAAAATGGAAACATTCCTTTGGACAGTCTCCTTTCAGCCTAGGAGCCAGAGATGCTACTAAAACCTAAAGTCAGCTCGTATCACTCCTCAGAACCCTCCAGTAGCATCGTGAATTCCCAAGAGTGAAGGTCCAGGCCTCCAAGGTCCTGGCGACCTCAGCATCCTCTTATCTCTCTGACCGCATGTCCTGCTTCATGCTATCACCACCTGGACCATGCTGGTCTCCTGGCCACTCCGGGAACATGAGAGGCCCTTTCCTCCATCAGCACGACGGGCTCCGTGTCCTTCTCCTTGCTGCCCCTCCTTCTTTCCACAAGCTCTGCTTTCAAGGCCCTTCAGATAAGGCCTCATTGTCACCCAGAGCTCAAGAGCAACGTCCCATCCCTGCACTTGGCCCCGGCTTGTTTTCCTCCCTAGTGACAGGACCACCCAGCCCGTCTGTTTCCTTTACTTACTATTTGCTTTCCTCCCCCGACCCTAACTGAAACCTGAGCTCTGTGAGGCTGGGGGTTTTAATCAGCTTTGCTGATGGCCGTATCCCCGGTCCCTAGGACAGTACCTGGCACATACCAGGTACGTAATCACTGTGTGAAGGCAAGTTTATTTCCAATGACAGTCAGCAAGCCCTACATGGAGTGTGAGCGCAGTCCATCAACGTGTCAGCAGAGAGCAGGGGACAAGCCCTGACTTCTCAGGAGGCCCTTTCTGCTTCCTTCTTGATTTTGCAGGTGCTCAGCATGGCTGATGAAAGGGGTGTTCCAGACTCCCTATCTCCCACATGACCATCAGTCTGTCTCCTAGTGGAGATAATCACTGATGCTGAAACAGTCTCTACACTTGGTAACCTTATAATGAGGAGGATATGAACAACTAGTCCTGGTCATCTGAGAAAGCCTCCCAGAGCAGCGGGAATGCAGGACGGGCTTTAGAGGCTGTGCAGGTCGGCAATGAACAGAGAGGTCAAGGGAAGGGTATTCTGGCTCAGAGCGACAGGTACGAAGGTGATGACACAGGAGAGCGGAGTGTCTTGGTTGACCTGTTCAAGCCCCTGCATTGACCATCTGTCCTGTGCTCGAGCTGGATGGACTCTGGAAACAGACTCTGGTTAAAAGCATCACATGATGGGCATTCCCTGGTGGTCCGGCGGTTAAGACTCTGTGCTGCCAATTCAGGGGGAATTTCCTACTCAAGGAACTGGGATCCCACATGCCTTGTGGCAAGGCCAAAAAATAAAATCGATAAGCAACAAGGATTTGCTTATGTAACAAAAAAGAGCGTCACATGGTTTGTGGCTGCAAAGAGGAAGGAAGAGTAAGAAATACCATTTTAGGACCCCGCTGGCATGGTACTCACGTTGGGTGATGGAGTAGCTGATGGAAGCACTAAGGAAAGGCACGACACAGGCCTTAGGCAGAAGGGAGACAGGGCACCATCAGTGTCCGGACAGTGGGATGAGCAAGTGCGAGGGGCTGCAGAGGCAGCAGATGGGGCAGGAGACAAGTTCAAAGGCCCAGGGAGAGGGAACAAGGGTCTGAGCTGAGATGACAAAACAAAAAATCCAGAGAGGAATCCTGGTCTTCCTTTAGACTTCCCTGTCTCCCAGATGCTGAAGGAGATGCTCCCACCCCTCCCCGCATCCAGCCCAACAGTAAGCTTCATCAAACCCACTTCGAAACACATCCCATCCGGATCCCATATGGGCGGCGAGAAAGAGCACAGGCTTGGCAACTCAGCTTCCGAGAAGAGCGTCCTGGCTCCTGCATTTTCCAGCTCCGTGTCCTTGAGCAAGTGATTTCTCTAAGCCTACTGTTCCCAAGGTCTCAACATGACTTGGGAACAGTAATGGAACCAATGGAATAAAGTTCCTGGCAGCTTGACACGAGTCACTAAAGAATATCGGCTCAATAAATATCAGATATCATGACCACGAACGCGACGCCCCGTCCAAGCCCATCACGTCTCATCTGGAACTGTGAAATGGTACCCCAGGTTCAATCTTTGTCCCTCTGCAACCCATTCTTCACCTGTCTTCCCACAGTCCTTAGTGTTGAGAAATCCAAAGGAAATGAAAAACGGGCCAACTCCCCCCACGTCTTCCTGATCCACTCAGAATAAAATCCAAGGCTCTTCCTGCATGGTCTGCAGGTTGTCCAACCTCATCCCCTGGCACCCTTCCCCTTAGCCATCTGGTTGTAGAACCAGTGCCTTTAAAAAAAAGTATGTATTTATTTGACTGCATCAGGCCTTAGTTGTGGCATGCAGGACCTCTGCTGTCTCAAGCAGCATCTTTCCTATGCGCTGCTCAGGCTCTCTAGTTGTGGCATGACTTCAGTAGTTCTGCCACACCAGCTTAGTTACTCTGCAGCATGTGAGATCTTAGTTCACTGACCAAGGATCGAACTCGGGTCCCCTGCATTGCAGGGGGCCACCAGGGAAATCCCTAGACCCAGTGCCTTTTAACAAGTTTCTCTAATAGGCCAAGTCCTTCCTGCCTCAGGACCTTTGCATTTATTGTTCTTTCTACACACAAAGATAACTAACTCCCTGGTATAAGATCTCAAGATCAACTCCTCAGAAAACCCTTCCTGACTGTCGTATCTACAAAGCTGCCCAGCTCAGGGACTAGGGCTTAAATACTCTACTTGTTTCCTTTCAATACTTATTATATTAACTCAACCAGCAATTGCCCCACCCTGGATTCCAGCTCCATTAGGGCAGAACACTCTCTCTTGCCTGGTGTTGAATTTCCAGCCTAGTATCTGATATGAACTCCATAAATATTCACTAAAGAACAAATGAATAAATATCCCAATTTCAGCACCAACATCAAGGAAGAGAGCAGAAGGCAGCACGCCTTCTCTGGACTTGACGGTATAATTTAGCACTTGATCCCATTCTTTGTATTGTTCCTACTACTTCTCCTCAGTAAGTCATCCTGGATCCACAACCAAATCACGTCTTCCATCTCTCTTGGGTTCATTGAAAAAAATTATACTAGCCTCAAGAGGTTCTGTTGTTCAGGCCCAACATCAAGTTGAAATTTGGCTTCAACTACGCAATCATCATGTGATGGCTGGACGGCATCACCGATGCAATGAATGTGAACTTGGGCAAACTCCAGGAGACGGTGAGGGACAGGGAGGCCTGGTGTGCTGCAGTCCACGGGGTCACAAAGAATCGGACACACCCAGGCGACTGAACAACAGCAGCCAATCATTCATTTGTCCATTCATTTATTCATTCCCTTGGCAAGCAGTCTATTGTCTACACTACGAGTCAGGCACTGCTGGAGACAGAACAAGACATGGCCCTGCCCTGCAGGCACTCATATCTAGCAGAGGAGACAACCGTGCAAACAGGCTAAGAAAACATGGGAAGATACATGCTAAGGAAGAGCAGGAGAACCGGACCTGGTAGTCAGGGAGGGCTTCCCAGAAGCAGCTGCACTTAGAGCTAAACAGCGAGTTGGAATCGGTCAGGTGAAGGGGATTTGTGTGCAGGGCAAGAGGCAAACATATTAATGCTACTCAACCATGCATTTATTAATACGGCAGCCCTTTATTAGCACTTGGCAGCCAACTGTGCGCCTCTTCTGTGGAATCTGCCTCCTTCTCGGTGAAATGAGGGGGTTGAACTTAAGAATCAGCTCCACTCCCTTCCACCTCCAATGTTACCCGTTTGCTTCATGGCTCAGGGCCAGGTTCATGACTCGTGTGTAATCCAGGTCTGATTTCCAGGTACAGAGTCTGGCTTTTCACACGGCCTTGTGTTCAAGGACACAGCCTGTGTCATAACCCAGATAAAAGAGACACCTGATCAACTAGGAACAACAGGCTCTCCCAGGATGGCTGCACGTGGCAGAAGCTGCACGGGCGAGGAGCCACCCCCTCCCCACACCGTCCTGGTGACGCCACAGAGGGTCCCCATGCAGCGGCGCCACACCAGTCCTGACTCTGGCTGCCGAGGAAGCCCGAGGACTCAGGGAGGCAGCAGATGTGCTCTCCTGCCAGGATCTGCCCTCCTGCAGCATGATCATCAGGAAATCAATCACAGTCACGCACGTGGGGAGAGACAGTCCACAAGCAGCAGGGCTTGGAGAAACGGGCCAGCAAGGCCCTCCAGGGCTCTGGCTGCTGTGTTCACATCCAGGGCTGCACTGTGCCTGGACGTGATGGCAGTAAATTCTAGCCCCTTTCCCTCCCTCTTCCCTACACAGTCTCCTGTGCTCTTTCAGCACGACCTGGAGAGGCAGGTCATGATGTGTTAGTTTCACATCAGCAGGGCTGAGGCTCCGAGTGGGGCATGCCCAGACCTCTGACACCAATGCAGAGGACAGGGGAACTGGACACCCTAAACTCAGCTTCATAAAATTAGCACAGGAAGGTCGGGGCCGGGGTCGGGACAGAGGAGGGCAGCAGGACTGGGGACCATCCCTCTCAGCATCCGATCTGGGGGCAAACAACGGTTCTGCTTGGTGAGCACTTAGACAGCATCCTCTTATTAGTAATTCTTCCTTAAACAAGATTAACCACAGCTGAACACCAATGACCAGAACATTTTAATTCACAAAAACAACAAAGGCTGTTATTATGGGGTCTGGTCTTTTACAGGTCTCCAGGCAGAGCCCAGAATGACCTGAGAGGTTGTTAACGAATGGTGTCCTGGGCTCAGGGAAAAGCCTGGCATCCTCTTTCATGCAAGCGCCATCTGACTTCTGGCAGGTGGGGACAGGGGACTGGGGCAGATGGGGACAGTGAACCAAATGTGTATGACACTGTCACAATGGATACAGGACATCACAGTGCATTTGGCAAAATCCACAGGGCTATACAACACCACGAGTGAACCATGACATAAACCACAGGCTTTAGTGCTTCCCTCATATCTCAGTTGGTAAAGAATCTGCCTGCAACTCAAGAGACCCTGGTTCAATTCCTGGGTCACGAAGATCCGCTGGAGAAGGGATAGGCTACTCACTCCAGTATTCTTGGGCTTCCCTTGTGGCTCAGTTGGTAAAGAATCCACCTGCAATGTGGAAGACCCGGGTTCAATCCCTGAGTTGGGAAGATCCCCTGGAGAAAGGAAAGGCTACCCACTCCAGTATTCTGGCCTGGAGAGTTCCATGGACTGTATAGTCCATGGGGTCGCCAAGAGGCATATATGACTGAGCGACTTTCACTTTCACTCTTTCGTGAATGACAATGTATCACTACTAGTTCATCAATTGTAATAAATGTATCAACTAATGCAAGACGTTAAAAATAGGAGAAAATGTGTGTGGCCTGGGACCTATGGGAACTCTCTGCATTCTCTGCTCAATTTTTCAGTAAACCTAAACCTGCATTAAATGGTGCTAAAGCTGAAACTCCAGTATTTTGGCCACCTCATGCGAAGAGTTGACTCATTGGAAAAGACTCTGATGCTGGGAAGGATTGGGGGCAGGAGGAAAAGGGGACGACAGAGGATGAGATGGCTGGATGGCATCACTGACTCGATGGACGTGAGTCTGGGTGAACTCCGGGAGTCGGTGATGGACAGGGAGGCCTGGCGTGCTGCGATTCATGGGGTCGCAAAGAGTCAGACACGACTGAGCGACTGAACTGAACTGAACTGAAACCTGCATTAGAAACAAAGACTGTTAACGAAAAAAAAAATTTAAATAAAATAAGTAGTCCAATATACGATGGAATATTACTCGGCTATAAAAAGAGAATGAAATAACGCCATTTGCAGTAACATGGATGAACTAGAGAATATTATACTCAGTGAAGTGAATCTGACACAGAAAGACAAATACCATATGTCATCACTTACACGGGCAACCTAAAAAAGTGATACAAATGAACTTATTTACAAAACAGAAACTGACTCAAGCTCAGAAAAGAAACATGGTTACCAAAGGGGAAAGGTTGGGGGTGGGGCGGGGGGAATAAGACTGATAAATTAGGAGATTGAGATTGACATGTACACACTACTATACATAAAACAGATAAACAAGGGCCTACTGTGCAGCGCAGGAAGCTCTACTCTATTCTCTGAAATAAACCTACATGGGAAAAGAATCTGAAAAAGAGTAGGTACTAATACACGTATGTGTGCGTGCTAAGTCACTTCAGTCGTGTGCGACCCTATGGACTGTAGCCCACCGGGCTCTTCTGTCCATGGGATCCTCCAGCCAGGAATACTAGAGTGGGTTGCCATGCCCTCCTGCAAGGGATCTTCTTGACCCAGAGATCAAACCCACATCTCTTGAGTCTCCTGCATTGGCAGATGGGTTCCTTACCACTAGCGCCAGCTGGGAAGCCCAGATGCGTGTATCTGTATAACTAAATCACACCTGAACTAACATGACATTTAAAGTCCAATACAAACCAATGTAAAAAAAAAAGAAAAAAATAAAGCAATAAAATGTCCAGACGATTTATCTCAGAGAGAGCCATGACCTGGGGCTCTCATGTGGGTCCTGGGAGCTCCTGGGTCCTGACCAGGGTGCTGGCTGCTCTGAGCACTCCAGGCCCATAGTGGAACCAAGGCCCGCTCCAGCCGGAGCCTTCTCCATTCAGACCCGCAGTCCATCCCTGCTCTCTGGGGAGCAGCTTGCTCCAAATGCCATGTCTGACACATTCAAGCAGCCAGGGCTTTGGGTTCATTAATTAGCAGTTGGGTGTTTAAACAGCATGCAGGCAGGGGCTGCAAGCGTGAATCCTGCCTGCCTCCCAAGCTTCAGAAACACTACCTTATGCAGAACCCCAATAATGCACCCCAAACTGTGCATATGTCATCCTTTAAGAGCCTCAAGGGGAAAAAATGATCATAATTGCTTTTCTACTGGCCAATATCTATAAATCCTTCAGGACTCAGTTTGGGCTGTCTTTTCTCCTGGAAGCTTCTAGACCCAAACCTTGGGGGTCATAATCTTCTCCTGCTTTGCTCCCAAAGCACCCCATCTTTACCACTCTAGGGTAGCCATTCCCGTGTCTGTCTCCTCCCGCAGAGAACAGAGCCTCGTTTTTACTTTTGGACACCTCGGGGAACATCCTTCAGCTGGATGTCAGTAGCTTAGTTTTCAGCTACAGCCGTGAGGGGTTGGGGCAGGAGGGTGAGCAGGACACTGTCCTCTCCTCCTGGCCTGGTTCCTGAATCACTTCTCCCCAAAACCTGCGAAATCACCTCCCTTCCAGAACCTGCAGCCAAATACCACCAGGAACCCCTCAGTCCATCTGCAAGTTGGCCAGCAAGGCTCAGACTCACCCCACATCCCCTTCTCTTCCACAAAATTCACAGCAAATAGAAAGACTTGGACAGGAGAGTTTAGTTTAGGGAGGAGGAAAGCAGGACAAAGGGGTGCCCTGCAGACCAGTGGCCGTGGATGGGTGAAAGCTCTGTCATTTGAGAAAGTTCCCCCATGCCCTGACTCTCCTGCCCCCAGGCTAGGAACTGGGGTGGTTTTGTGAATGTCAGCTTGCCCAGGTATAGTCTCCAGTTATTCAATCAAACACAAAGTGCTTCCTTGATGGTATTTTATAGATGTGATTAACATCCCTAATCAGTTGATTATAAATAGAGGAGCTTATTCTAGATAATTCGGAATAGAAAATGGAAACCCACTCCAGTATTCTTGCCTGGAACATCCCAGGACAGAGCTTCGCAGGTTATAGTCCATGGGGCCATAAAGAGTCGGAAATAGCCGAGCACAAATGCACGCGTTCTATAGGTGACCTGGGGGTCTGATCCTGCCAGCTAGAATGCCTTACAGGCAGAGGCAAGACGTCCCTAATAAAGAGGAAATCCCACCAGTGCAGCGAGCTCCAGCCTGCCCATCCTGACAACTCCTCTGGGATTCCAGAGTTGCCCTGCCAGCCCCCACACTCACTTAAACTCCCTGCAATAAATCTCTCAATAGATATCTCCTACTGGTTCTGCTTCTCTGGTTCGACCCTCCTGAGATGAGAACTGAAACTCTTGTGTAGTCACTGTATGGTAGATGAGGCAAGGAAGAGACTTCATATTCACCAGTTTATATAAAGGCCAAGTACTTTGTACGTGACAATTATTTATCTTAGTTTTCACCATAAGCCCACTGTCCTGATTCTCCAGATGAGGAAAAGAGACGGCTCCTACGTGACTCAGTTACAGACAGACAAGGGTTTGGATGCACATCTCTTTGACGGCACAACCTGTATTCACCTGCTACATCAAGGGCAGGGTGGGGTCAGGGGAGACTGCGCAGTGAGCAGGGAGCATGGAAAGGGCTCTTCCACACTCTGTAAGATGACACGTGTCCTTGGTTAATTTCCTATTCTTCAAAAGTCTGCCATGGAGCTGTCACTGGGCAAAAAGTTCAGGAGGGGGCCAGAGACAAGATATTCGCTATTTCTGAACACACAGAGGACCCACCCACAGCCATCAGTTCACCAAGTGCAGGGTAAACTTGTCCAGGTGCCTGAAACCACCATTCCCACAAAACACAGCCCTGAGATTCCCCAAGTCCTGCAGCCCCGACTCAACCTTCCTTCTATCACCCAGCCTCTATGTGTGCATGCTCAGGCATGTCTGACTCTTTGGTGATTCCACGAATTATAGCACACCAGGCTCCTCTATACATGGGATTTCCCAGGCCAGAATACTGGAGTGGGTTGCCTTTCTCCTTCAGGGGATCTTCCTGACCTAGGGATCAAATCCACGTCTCCTGCATTGGAAGGCAGGTTCTGTACCTCCGAGCCACCAGGGAAGCCCTGTCTAGCCTCCCCACCCTGCCCAAAAAGTACAGGTTGCTTCTGAAAGAGCCCTACTTACATTTAGCTTCAGAAAACTATTAAGAGACCTACTAAGTCTCCTTTTCCTACTATCTGGAAGATGAACTTTAAGACGTGGTTGACTGGAGATTAACTTCCCATCAGAGAAGTCTGACTAAGCACCAACTCACTGCAGGGCCAGGGGACAACAGGTGGGGTGTGACGATGAGCAGACAGAGGTCTTGCCTTGCAGGGTCATTTAGGGTGGAGACTAAGTTCAAAAACAACCCTGGTTGTTTCAAGGCAAGATCAAGGCTGCAACCGGGTTCAATCATTTCTTCAACCAACACTTGTTTATGCAGCAAACATATGGATTGAGGTTTGGAAAGACTCCATCACGTGGCAGGAATAGGACGTGGCAACAAGGTCGGCGGAGGGGACTCCGGAAAGGCACCATCGGGGGAGGGGGTCCTCAGGGGACAGCCCCTTCCGGAAATAAGGCCACTTCCTCTGAAAACTTCACTCTCAAACAGGTTCCAGGTCAGCAGAAGCAACACCGGAGGTACCACTCACCCTCTGAGAACAAGACACCAGGCAGAGCTGTCCCGGATGGCTGGCCAGGCATGCGTGATTTCAATTCTCTGTGCAACAGTTCCATCTCTTGTGAATTGGGAGTAATAACGCCAAATTTTCCAATTTCACACAGTTATGGTAGGGATTAAAACCTTCTAATTGAAGAAAGGGTGCTGTTGCCGAATATTTAACCCCGGGTCTTGTCTGGATACTGACTAATTGGAACAGATGGCAGCCGTGGTGGGGAGCATCTCGGGGGCCAGTAGTTAACACTTTGCTTTCTGGACTGATGTGGAGTTTGGGACAGAGGAGTAGGGGTGAGAGAGGGGGTTAGGGACTCAAGAGCCTGGGGTGGCAGCTACTCCCCAAACCCGCACAGAAGAACTTCAGTATTTGGGGTCACCCACTCCTGGTGGTCTAGTGGCTAGGATTCAGTGCTTTCACTGCCACAGCCTGGGTTTGTTTCCCAGTCAGGGAAGGCTGGTTACTTTCTTTGTCTTTTCTGGTGGCTCAGAGGATAAAGCATCTGCCTGCCATGTGGGAGACTCGGGTTCGACCCCTGGGTTGAGAAGATCCCCTGGAGAAGGAAATGGCAACCCACTCCAGAATTCTTGCCTGGAGAATCCCACGGACAGAGGAGCCTGGCGGGCTACAGTCCATGGGGTCGCAAAGAGTGGGACACGACTGAGCGAGTTTATTCACTCATTACCAGCTCTGTTCCAAAGGCTTCCCCTTGCTGTAAGGAAAAAGAAAACAAACGTTAATTTTAAAATCTGGCCCTGCCTACTTTGCAGGCATCATCTCCCTCACAACTCTGTTCCTGAGCCCCATTTGCTCAGTGCACAACACAAACACGCACCGAGAGAGAGAGAGAGAGACACACACACACACACACACACACAGACACAGAAACTCATGCACGCACACACACACACACCCCAATACTAAACTAGTATATTTCTTCTGTTCAGGACTCCAGAAGAATAAGAAACACCATGCATTAAACAATGGGTCAGAACTCGGGAGGGTGGGGCAAGAGATAATAACCGTTAAATACACAAACTGATCTCACGAGTCAACTTGGATTCAGGAATCAGGGCAACACTTCTCCACTTCCGTGGGCTTCAAGTGAAAAAACTGTGTGTGTGTGATGAGAGAAAGGGGAAGAGACGATCTCATGCGTGGGAAGAGAATTTAATAACTTATGAAGGAGGAAGAAAATGAGGGGTTCTTTTTCCTCCCTTTTCTATAAACCAAGCCAGGCTGGGCCCCTCTGCTCCGCAGCCCAGGTGTAGGCCAGGCGTCAACGCCTCCACCCGGGCTGTATCCTCACCCTTTTTCTCAGAGGAGGTGCCGACTGTGGGAGGAAGGGGTGGGTGAGGTCAGGGCTGGTTCCAGGCGAGGCAGGGACTCCTCAGATCCAAGGCAACAAGCCCTGCTAGTGAGCAAACGGCCCGGCCCCCAGCTCTGCAGACTTGCCCTCTCAAAGTGGTCCCCATTCTCTTGGCCTCTCAGAGGCAGAGGGAGTCCCTTCCTGAACACGAGGGGCCCTGTACTCTCCCAGATGGAGAAAGAGAACGACTCTCCAAACGAAATCAGGGATTGATTTTCCTCTCCACCTTGGAAAGCAGAGGTTTACAGCTAGATTAATCCAGAGTCAGGCAGGTTAAAATGAATTCAGAACAAGTCAATGTGTGCAGCACTTCTACTAAAGAGCTGAGAGGTGTGGGACCCGCCCGGGGTCCAGTGGTTACGACTCCACGCTGCCCAATGGAGATGCAGATATAGAGAGCAGACTTGGGCACATGGGGTGGGGCGGGGTGGAGCAAAGGGTGAGACAAACGGAGAGAGCAGCATGGAAACATACATACACGACCATACGTAAAACAGACGGTAGCCAGTGGGAACCTGCTGTATGACTCAGGGTACTGAAACAGGGCTCCGTGACAACCTAGGTGGGTGCAATGGGGGGAGGTGGGAAGGAGGTTCAAGAGGGAGGGGACATATGTATACTCATGGCTGATGCATGTGACCTATGGCAGAAACTAACCTAATACTGTAAAACAATTATCTTTCAATTAAAAAAGGAAACAAAAGACTCCACATTGCCAACGCAGGGGGGGCTGGGTTCCATCCCTGGTCAGGGAATTAAGGTCCCATATGCCATGCAACGCAGTCAAAAACATATATATATATATATATGATGAATAAAAACTGGAAACAAGAAAAGGGAAAAAAAAAAAAAGAACTGGGTGGTGCCTTGGACCAGCTTCACTTCAATCTGAGAACCCAGGCAACACAGTACTTCGTTCCTGGCTATTTTCATTTTCTCTCTCTCTCTGCTGGCCCCTTCTGATGCTAATCCTTCTCCTTGGAATAATGTCCCGGATCCTGCCCCACCGCCTTCCTCCATCACAGCAACTGACACACAGCAGGGAAGTGTCTGCTTGCCACTCTGTCTCCCCAGCACCACTGGGCTGGTGAGTCTCAAACTTCCACTGCCCTTAACTATCCAAGAAGCTTGCAAAAATTGCATATTCCTAGGGTCACCTCCAGGAGGTCTAGTTCAGTGAGGCTGCAGCAGAGTGAAGAAACTGTACTTTTCACATGCTCCCTAGGCAACTCAAGTTCAAGCAGTCCTCCGCCAAGCACACCCAATGGAACTGTGAGCTCAAGTACAGCCAGGGACTGTCTGGCTTCTTAGCACCAATACCCATTGCAGCAGGGGGAGTGGGCTTTCAAAAGAGATGTTGGTTGCTGGCTGTGGGAAGTTGCTTTGTGCGCAGGGGAAGAAATGAGTGAGTAAATAAGCTAAATTGGAGATAATGAACTTATTCACGTACTTGCTCACCCACCCGTCCACTTACTGAAGCTCTAGACTAAATGGCTAGAAAAAAATATTATACAGATTAAACCAGTTCCGTATAGCCAAAGCTATGGTTTTCCCAGTAATCGTGTAAGGATGTGAGAGTTGGACTATAAAGAATGCTGAGTGCCATAGAACTGAGGTTTTTGAACTATGGTGCTGGAGAAGACCCTTAAGAGTCTTTGGACAGCAAGAGGGTCAACCCAGTCAATCCTAAAGGAATCAACCCTGAATATTCATTGGAAGGACTGATGCAGGAGCTGAAACTTCAATACTTTGGCCACCTGATAACAAGAGCTGACTCACTGGAAAAGACCCTGATGCTGGGAAAGACTGAGGGCAGGAGGAGAAGGAGGAGACAGAGGGTGAGATGGTTGGATGGCATCATTGACTCAATTGACATGAGTTTGAAGGACAGGGAAGGCTGGCGTGCTGCAGTCCACGGAGCTGCAAAGAGTCAGACACCACTAGTGACTGAAGAACACCAACAAATGGCAGGTTAGAATCTTTTTTTACTTTTTAAATCATTATGGACTAAATTCAGCAACCAGCTTCTCAAATGCTAAATGTGGACTGGTTTTCATAAAATTCTCCCTAGAAAAGTGTCAGCGTAATACTCTATGGAGATATCTGCAAGAATCCAACATGTCTCAAGGCTACTTGTCAGATCCTGGTGCAGGAAGTCTGAGTTTTCTGCTTCTGCAGGCTGTGGTATGTTTCTGTGTGCATGGAATGCTCTCTCTGTGCTGCTCTGGTCCTCCAGGCAGCTCCCTTACCTTCAATAAAGCAGGTATCTGGCCCTGGACCCGTGCCCAGCACTGGGGATTCAGGGATGAAATTAAGCATGGGCCCTGCAGTAGGAAGACTTCCAAGATGGCTCCAGGTATACCTCCTTTAGAATCCCCTTCTCTGGAGTGTCAGCAGCCTGTGAATAGGAGGGAATGGCACTCCTATGGTTAGTTCACCTTTCACAGCAGAAGGTCCCAGTTGACTTTAAGTTACTCAAAAGGGAGATTATCCTGGGTGGGCCTGACCTGACCTGTTGAGCCTGTAAAAGAGATGAGAGAGGAGCCAGGTGTGATGTGATGGAGCAGGCTCAGGGGAGGGAAGCAGATGGCATCTAGGAGATGACAAATGACCCTGGTTGACCACCAGGAAGAGAGCAGAATCTCAGTCCTATAACCTCAAGGAACTGAATTCTGCCAACAGTGAGTGAGCTTGGAAGAGAACAGAATCTCAGATGAGAATGAACCACTGGGTGACACCTCGACTTTGCCTTGAGATACTGAGCAGAGAACACAACCACAGATGCCAGGACTCGGACGTATAGTATCTGAAAGGTCATAAATGTTTTAAGCTACTAAATCTGTAATATTGTTGTTTAGTCACTAAGTCATGTTCAATTCTGAGACCCCATGGACTGTAGCCTGCCAGCCTCCTCTGTCCATGGGATTTCCCAGGCAAGAATACTGGAGTGGGTTGTCATTTCCTTCTCCAACATTTGTGATAATATTTCACAAAAAACTTCAGA
The DNA here is from genome assembly GCF_029378745.1 of Bos indicus. Classification (NCBI taxonomy): domain Eukaryota; kingdom Metazoa; phylum Chordata; class Mammalia; order Artiodactyla; family Bovidae; genus Bos; species Bos indicus. Next base: position 8,917,939 of record NC_091773.1, on the reverse strand, counting down.
GAAGCCCTTCCCCCAAGAAGCTCACAGATACCAAGGAATGAAGGACATGAGCAGTAATTCCTGTTGTTTCCAAGCAACTCTGCCACCGGTAGAGAGGAAAAAACAGAAACATCAGGGCCACAGAGAAGAGGCCTTCTGCTCCCCACCTCCCTTCCTCTCCATGTTCACACTCACAGTGGCAGCCCCGGGACCAGGCACACCGCTTCCTGAAGTGACATCATTCCTGAGATTTTAAGAGACTGCAGGGCTTTTGGGCCTCTAAATGTACAGACGGGCTCCCCTGGTGGCTCAGTGGTAAAGGACCCACCAGCTGATGCAGGAGACACAGGAGATATGGGTTTGATCCCTGGGTTGGGAAGATGCCCTGGAGAACAAAATGGCAACCCACTCCGGTACCATTGACTGGGAAATCCCGTGGGCAAAGGAGCCTGGTGGGCTATAGTCCACGGGGTCTCTAGAGCGCCAGACACAACTTAGTGACTAAACAACAACAACAAAGTGTACACATAAGCCACGGGCCTGCCGAGGTTCCGTGAGGGACGGAGGCCCAGCTCCCAGGAGTGGGCTGCAATGGACAAGTGGAAGGTGAATGGCGCTCTTGCTTATGCCCCAAGCTTCCGTCCTGTTCAGTCAACCACATCACCACCTGCTTTTCAGGAGTGATTCCGTGACTGCTTCAGATGAAGTCATCTACTGGCCTCAGGCCACTGGGATCTGAAGCCCAGCTTCACTGCATACTATAGAGGACCCCGTCCACTACCCTCAGGGGAAGGACTGAGAAGGAAATCAGCCCACTGCATGAGAGGGAGCACCATGCCTGGCGCACGGCAGGCACTCAGGAATAGTCCTTCCCTGATTCCAAAAAAACACTTTGTGCTTTAAAATGGTGCTTCTCAGACCAGAAAGAGCTTCAGAATCACCAGAGGTGGTGCTTAAAAATGCAAGCTCCCTTGCTCCCCAACCCCAGGAAATTCTAATTCAGTTTAGTCTGCCTGGGTCTCAGCAACCTGCCTTTTATCCCTCATCCCTGGCGATCCTGATTCAGATGATCCACAAAGCACACCTTTTTGTGGCAAAGATGCTGGGCAGGGGGGGAGTGGACTGGACATTTGTGCCTCACTGGACTACTGAGGCATCTCCAGCAGGGTTCCACTGGGTTCTGGAAATGTTTTAGGCATGGAATAGAAACTGTTCTTGCAAGTGTCACTGACCACTCAAGCTCTCCAAAGGTAAAAGAGGTGTGTGCATGCGTGCATTTATGCATCTTGACAGTGGCACCATGAAAGAAACCTGCCAAATGCACAGAACAAGCACTAGATGCCCCAAGGGGGTTCTGGGAGCAAACAGAGGACACGTGGCCACCTCCCCAGCCTCAGGACACCACCGAGAGGACCAGCTGTCGCTGTCCAGCAGCACCCCCGGGGTTGCACAGAGCATCTACGGAGGGACTCCAAGTGCGCAACAAAGCCCTGCTGCAGGTTCTGACTGGACCAAGAGCTCCGTCCTGTTGACTCCGTGTATTTAAAGCAAAGTGATACTGATCTGACCCGATGGGTGGTGCTGGCGTCCCCACCCCTCGCCTCTCAGCATGTCAGCTGGGCTCCTCTCCCACTGACACCTCTCAGTGTCACACACACTGTGCACTTGAGAAATATTCGCTGTACAAAAAAAAAGGATAAGTGGATGAACCATGAGTGAATGAATGAATGCACCAACTGATCTTTCCTCAGTCCATTCTGCCCCATGAAGTCAGAGTACTCTTGCCACAATACAAATAAAACCAAGTTCCCCTCCTACCCAACAACCCATTATTGGCTCCTACTGGATGGATGATGTGCAGACCTAGAGAGGCATGCCAGGACCTCTACTGAGTTCACGCCTATCCTTCAAACATTTGTGTGTTTAGTTTTCTGAAAAAAAACATGCTATCTCATGTGTGCCTCAAAATCCTCCTACATTTAGAAACTCCAGGTTATCCTCCAAGTTCAGTTGAATCATCACCTCCTCCAGGAAGCCTTCCCTGACTGCCACAGGCAGGGTTAAAGTACCTTACAGTCAGCTGTCATTTATTCAGTAGACTATGTCAGCAACCCCCTTCTTTGGGTTTCTGTAACATTCTGTGTGGATCTCCATTTACCTGTGCTCCCATGCCTAACACAGGGCCTGGAACCCAGGGTGAATAAGGTGAATAATTATATAAATTGATCTTATAATTCCCAGGAGACAAGTGTATCCCAATGGTTAACAAACACTGTCAGACTTCATCAAGGATGCAGCAGGATGGAAAATACCCACTTTCTTCCAGAACAGAACAAAGCTCTTCCCACATTCGGCACGGGCAGCGGATTCGCCGCATCCATTTTCAGAAGCTGGAGAAGTTCCTCCTCCAAGAAGCAGGGCTTCCTCAGCACGACGGGGTGTCACGCCGTCTGCAGGGCCACGTGACTGGGGAATCCCATCTGTTCTCCAGCGCACGCCCACCCGTGACAAATGAATCCGTCTGCAGCGTGTGCCAGGAGCTGCTGCTTTGGGAGCAAAGGAGACTGGTGATGAATTATTCATCCCGAGGAGATGCCTGTCCCAGCCTCTTGGGTACAGCTTGCAAAGGCACCCCCTGCAACTACCAGGCTCAGGTCCCAAGACACAAAATAATAATTATTAGTAACAACAGCAGCATCTACCTTGGATCAAGTTCCTACAACACGCCCTGTTGAGAGCTTAACCCCCATTATTTAATTTTCACCATGGCCTCGGGGGGCATGAGCTAGCATCACCCCCATTTACAAATGGGGAATCTGCACTGCAGGGGGGTAGGGTATCCAGCCCAGATCCACCAGTCTCCCAGGATGCTGCAGTCCACCAGTTCCCCAGAAGGCAAACCTTCCTCTGCAAGAGGGAGGAGCATCAGGGAGAAAGCAGGGAAGCCCCGGAAAGCCCAGGGAGGGGAGGGAACCCTCGGGCTGAGCTGGGAAATGCCAGGCCTCCCTTCCCCCACAGATTTAACATTCAGAGCAGCACAGGCAGGCGGGCGGGATGACAGCCCTCACCAGCCCCAGCGTGTCAAATGCAGCTATTTCCAGCAGCTTCTCTACCAGAGAAGCCCTGTCGCATTTGATATGGCTGAATCGATGATGCCGGAGGACGTAGTCAGGTGCAGCAGAGCTGAGGAAGGAGAGAAAGGGACTCCTTAGGAGCTCAGCCCCCGCACCGACGCAGTTTTTCATGTCCTACCCCATGGACCACTCCTGGGAAAGAAGGAGGGGCAACGGGCAGCATCCTTTCAGGAGGCAAATAAAAACCAAAGCAGGTGTGAAGCAAAAGAATACATGGAGGGAATAGACAGACATTTTGCTTGTCGGGAGTTTATGATCCTCCTTGTTTCACAAAGGATTTGGAATAACTTGCAAGATTCTGTTCATAATGGTTAAGCCAGAATAGGCAAATGAGAAATGAGAGGTATGAAGAATCCGGAAGGAAGAACAGGAAGTCTGGGGGAGGCAGGGATGCACCACCATGCTGTGGACAATGCTGCGGCTTCAGGCTCCAAACCACCACCTGAGAGAGGCTGCAGCCACTTCTGTAGGAGGAGTCACTAGGCAGAACCCCAGGGTCTGTGGGGTGCTCCGGATGGATCACATCACCTCATCAGGGCAGATGAACTTCACTCAAGGCCCCCAAAACTAGAGCAGCTGCAGGTCATGGGTGGGGGCCTCTTGGATGGACTCTCAGCCTCCTCCAGAGCCCCATGCTGCCTGGACCTCAACCCCGGGTGGCTGCCCCTGGACCTTCATTTCCATCTTCGAACCTGGGGCTCCCTCCAGCCCCACTCCCCAGCCTGATCTCTTTGCTGGCCTGAGTCTGGTGGGATTTCTCAGCCTCCACTGCAGCCTGGCCCAGCGCAGTGAGATGAGGTCTGCCGCTGGTCCCTCGGCCTCCCCCATGAATGTGAGATCTCCCTTCCTGCAGGGCCTGAGTCTTAGCCTCCCGCATTTGCGGGACCTGGTTCCTAGCTGCTAACAGCAGCAGCTTCAGAGCCTCCTGTCCCAGTAGAGACAGGGCACAGGGACCCTGGGTGCTCTCTGTGGACCAATAAGGGACTATTTACAACAGGGGCAGGGCTTAGGGAGATCTACATGGGAGGGTAAAGCTCCCTGGAATTGACCTGGAATTAACAGAGAGCTGTTATCACCCTGGGCCTCAAAGGCAAAGGAAAGCAACGAGGGAAGCTGTAACTGGGAGAGGGCTCCCACCAGGAGTTGTGGCCCACAACAACCCTGCGGGAGGGAACCAAGTCTTCTCGCCCCAGCTCTCACCCTCTGATCTCCCACTGTGGCCTCCACTGTCTGCACGCAAGCAGAAGTCCAGGTAAGGGAGCCTCTGATGAAATTCACAAGGTCAGTCTCCTGTGGGTTCCAAGCAGGTGCAGAATAGATTTGGAGAGACAAACAAAATACTCAGCACATAGACAGCATCTGCACTTTCTGGACCAGGCTACATATGCCCCCTGTTCTGATGACAAACACACAGCTCCATGTGGTTGGGCAGGGGGTGAATTCGTCCCTTAGCAGTGGTCACGTGACTCAAGCCTGGGCAAAGTCCATTCATTCAACCATTTATTCATCCATCCATTCCAGGCACCCACTCATTCATTCATTCATTCAGTGCTGAGTAAGAAGGATATGTCTGAACAAAACCACCTTGCTTCCTAGTGGGATCCAAGCAATAGGAATCCTCCTAGCATGTAGGCTGGGCTTTCCAGGTAGCACCAGTGGTAAAGAACCAACCTGCAAATGCAGGTAGATGTTAGAGACACAGGTTCAACCCCTGGGTAGGGAAGATCCCCTGGAGGAGGACATGGCAACCGACTCTAATATTCTTGCGTGGAGAATCCCATGGACAGAGGAGCCTGGTGGACTATGGCCCATAGCATCCCAAAGAGTCAGACACAACTGAAGCGACTTAGCACAAAGCACGCAGAGCATGCAGGCCAAGCCAGGCCATTCGGAAACTCAGTTCTGGAAACTCTGGACCACAGTGAGAAAGAGACATTCCCTTTCTGTACCCTTGGACTTGAGATGAAAGGAGGTCTGGAGAGCCATCAGCCACCTGGGAGGGAAGCAGAGTGAGGACTGGAGGCCCAGGGAAGGACCCTGACCCACCCAAGGTCCGTGATGTCAAAACACTGCTGGGTCATGGGCTAAGGGACTATTTCCCCACTAAGCCATCCTGCCTTGTCTCCCAGGGAAAACAACCCACAATCACCCGGGATGCGGGACAGGAATCCTGATCTTAAGGACTGCCCTGGACACAGAGACACTGAGCATCTCTGGCAGCTGGTGGTGTGGAATCACAAAGTTGATGTGGGGTTTTCTCTGAGTAACAGCATGATTCACACACACTGAATGTCCCACAGGAACAGGAGGAGGAAACAATTTCTTTGATGCCCGAGGACAAGACACATAAAAGCTCAGATCACAGGCTCGCTGAAGGGGACCAGTATTCCCTGGCAACCAGAGAGAAGGGATCTGTGATAGAGCTGAGGAGACGTCTCAGGCTCCTGTGTGGGTTTAATGAGGTGCACTCGGGGGAGGCACCATCGGGAGCAGGAAAAAAAAAGCAGGTGCAGGAGTCAGGAGTTCTGGTCCTAACCTGGTTCTGTGTCTTAACTGGCTGTGAACTTAAAAGAAGTAATTTACTCCCTACCCTGAGCTTTAGCCTCCTCATTTCTAAATATAAAAAGAAAAGAGCTGTAAGCAGGGAAGGCTAGGGAAGCAGCAGCACCACGGCTAAGGGCAGCATCTGGAGTCAGACTCAGCTCAAGTCCAAATTCGACCTTAAAAAGCCAGGGGGCATAAAGCAAGTCAGACCGGAAGGTATGGTTTTCTCATGTATAAAATTCACGTGGCAGCCCCTGGCCTTACAGCATCTATGTGAGGGTTAAGAAAGATGAATCAAGCCCAGCACCATAGCACAAACATGAGAAGGGGAGTCAGGATAACTGAGAAGGGACTAGTCTAGAAAGGTCTGGAAAAGATGCCGCCTGGACCCCAAGCCAAATGCTTTGGGAGCTATGGCATGGGGGCACTCTTTGCGTAAGGATGACGTTTCTTTCCCCCCTCCTACCAAACTCCCTGCCAAGTAACTCAGCTCTCTCATCCAAGCCTTCACAATGCATTTTTCAAACCTCCATTTTCAGGTCTTAAGACACCCTAAAACTTTTATTAGAATTTTTGTCTTGATTTCTGAATTGGCTGGTCACAGATGTAGACGAAGCTAGAGCTACCTTGCTGCTGCTGCTGCTAAGTCGCTTCAGTCGTGTCCGACTCTGTGCAACCCCACAGACGGCAGCCCACCAGGCTCCCCCGTCCCTGGGATTCTCCAGGCAAGAACACTGGAGTGGGTTGCCATCTCCTTCTCCAACGCATGAAAGTGAAAAGTGAAAGCGAAGTTGCTCAGTCGTGTCCGACTCTAGCGACCCCATGGACTGCAGCCTACCAGGCTCCTCCGTCCATGGGATTTTCCAAGCAAAAGTACTGGAGTGGGGTGCCATTGCCTTCTCCGAAAGCTACCTTAGTAAAATTTAAAAAGCATCTTGAGATTCTGACTTTTGAGACCAGACAGAAGATCCTTCTTAAAGTAGTTGCCAAGAAAACCACCAAGGAAGAAGGGCAGTCACAACCACAGCCACCTCCACTAGTGAAGCCAGCTGTGTGACCCCCGCTGGTAAGAAGGAGGGGACCTGTCTTTCAAGTGGCTAATACACACAGGGGATCCCTCCAGGTGTTGTAACAGCATTAGATGGGCTTCCTTGGTGGCTCAGACAGTAAAGAATCCACCTGCAATGCAGGAGACGTGGGTTTGATCTCTGAGTCTGGAAGATCCCTTGGAGAAAGAAATGGCAACCCATTATGGTATTCTTGCCTGGAGAATTTCATGGACAGAGAAGCCTGGTGGGTGACAGTCCATACGGCTGCAAAGACTCAAACACAACTGAGTAACACACACACACACCAGCTTTATTTCTAATCCTCCAAACAAGCCTATGATACGATGGTCAGTATTATTAGACCATTACACAGAGGACACAAACTGAGGCTCAAAAAGCCCCTTAACTGGTCTGCCCAAGGCAACGTAGCACTAGTAACAACAACTGACAAGGCTGCGTTTGATCCTTGGACTATCTGACTACAGAGTTTGTATTCTTCCAAACATTCAATTCTCTCTTCAAAGAAAAAACGCAAACAGAGCTGCCTGCTGAAGTACGTGGGCACCCACCCAAGGGGACGAATGCTTGGCTGGGTAAATTCTGAAGTGTCTCAGAAAGCATCCTTCTTGTCACCGCAGTGTCATGGGCACCGATGATGGTGGCCCGTCTGGGCCGTCACAGTAGGAGACCGACGTGGTCTCATCTGCAGCTTGTCCCTTTACTGCAAGCCGGAAGCAAGCATCCAGCACCAGGATGGATGTCTCCCAGGCTGACATCCGGAAGAGCGTGGGCTGTGTTTTTCACTCAAAAGAAGACAGAGATTAAGCAGAACCCAGACAGCACATCAAAGAGGTCATCATGGTCAGAACAGACTCAGGGAGGGAAAGACTCTCTGGGCAAGCACTCTTGTGTTTATTTAACTGCTTTCTGCCTTGATGAATAACTAATTTGTACCAAACCACAGTGTACTCGAGGCGTGTTGATAAATGAGGCTGCAGAAGCCTCATGTTTCTGGGCTGTCTGTGTATTTGCATTCCTCGAGGCTACAAAGAGAACTCCTGCTTCCCCGATGGAGGTTCAGACACTTGCAAACACAGCAAGAAGGCCCCTCATTTCTCAAGAAGAGGCCTCATTTCCCCCTGGAACTCTAGCCCCCAACTCAGCACATAGTAGGTCCTCAAAAAAAATGTTTCCTGGGTTAACATGGAATTGTTGTTGTTTAATTGCTAAGCCGTGTCCAACTCTCGCGACCCCATGGACTGTAGCCCGCCAGGCTCCTTTGTTCATGGGATTTTCCAGGCAAGAATACTGGAGTGGGTTGCCATTTCCTTCTTTGGGGGATCAAATCTGTGTCTCCTGCATTGGCAGGCCGATTTTTTACCACTGAGCCATCAGGGAAGCCCTAACATGAAATACATTTGCATTTTAATTCCAACGATAAATATGATGTTAAGTTAGAATGCAGGACTGCTCAAATGGGACACATGAGAGAAAGTGATAAAGGGGAGTGTTTCAAAGGTTTATGCAGTCAATGTGCATATTGAGAAGTGCTTTGCTATATTTTCAAAGTTTCCTGCTGAGATATGTGTATATGCATGGATAGAATATACAGTATCTGTGGATATGAACAGTCACATATTTTAAGATATTTGATGACTAAATCTATCCAGGCATGCAACTGGCACACAGACGGTCTCAGTAAAATGGGAACTCACCCTGGCCCAAGAAAAGCTCTAAGAAAATGAAATTCTAACAATTTCATCACAAATTGTTGGATCAGAAGTCCCAAGAGACCAGTGTTGGGAACTGGGAAAGGCTCTCCCATAAGCCCCAGTTACAAAAGGGCAGAGGAGTAGAAGGAGCAGGAGCTAAGAGACGCAGGAGACATTTTGAAGTGTTCCAAATCTGGGCTTCCCTGGTGACTCAACAGTAAACCATCCGCCTGCCAAAGCCTGAGACACGGGTTTGATTTCTGGTGCGGGAAGATCCCACATGCCTTGGGGCAACAAAGCCTGCACGCCACAGCTACTGAACCTGTGCCCTGGAGCCCACGAGCCACAGCTACTGAAGCCTTCCCAGCCTAAAGTCCACGCTCCACGAGAAGAGACACCACTGCAAGGAGAAGCCCTCACACGGCAACTAGAGAAAAGCTCACGCGGCCACAGAGACCCAGCACAGCCAAAAGTAAATAAAAGTATTATTTTTAAAGTGTTTCAAATCTGTAGAAGAGCATGAGGAAGATGCAAACCCAGAAGGAGCAGAAGAAAAACACCAGGAATGACCAAACTTGTGCTGCACAATCTCGTGGAGGAGGAAGGAAAACAAGATGGGGATGGTTTGGCACAGATGGTGGGTGAGCAACAGATGAAAGGCAGGGTGGTCTTTTCCATTTCGATGGGTGATTCTGTCTTCAGCAAAAAAAAAAAAAGAAATGTTTTCCAAACCGAAAAATGAGGAATAAGCCTAAATAAAGCAGGAACAAATGGAAACATGGGAAAGATAATACTGTGATATGAGTCACGGGCCCTAGATCTGACAGCAGAATCACAGGTGAAATGTGCTTTTTCAAACAGGGAATGAGGGAGACACCTGGATCCTGAAGACGGGAAAACGTGACCCTGGTTCCTTAAGGGGAGCCGGAGTACCCCAGGTTCAAACCACCAGACTAGTGCCCCTGGCCATCTCTGCCTCCCCCGTCTGTCTGCCAACAGCATCATGAGCCCCGGAGCCCTGGGGCTGCACCACCAACACTAGGAAGAGAGAAAGGTTGGGAACCTCCACTCAGGGCTTCTGCCCTCCACCCAACTGCCTCTTCAGGCCTCCGCCAGCTGTCACCCACCATGAACACCTTAAGAGTCCCAAACACACCGCCGGATTTCGCCTCCAAACTGGGCTCTTCTCAGGAAACGGCACCACCATCTGACCCAGCTGCTCCAACCAGAGACCCACCAGGTACCTCAGGCCCTTCCCTTTCCCTTCATCTTCACATCCTCTTCCAGAACAGACACACCAGCCAGAGGGCTCGCCCCGCAGCACACATTGTGTGTTTGCATTAAATCTAACTCCCAATCCTGCAGGTGGATCTCTGCAAACTCATTGCGTCCTGCTCTCCCCATCCTGCAGGGCACTTCCGCTCCACTGGCCTTTAGTTCTCAGAACACAGACGCTTTCCCACCTCGGAACACGGTTCTCTTCCACCAGCCACTCTGCCCACACAGCATCCCCGGGCATAACCGGCCCCTCACCCGACAGCTGCACCTTGGAGATGCCTCCTCCCACAGCCCTCCGTTTCACCAACGTCTTTGTTTCCAAGTCACAACGCACAATTTTGTGTCCATTTACTCATCTGTCTGTCTGTCTCTGCAACCAGAATCTCAGCTGCCTGGGAGAAGAAGGGGTAGATCTTTAAGCCAAGGTGTGAGGAATCAAAGGAACCTTTAGGGGTAGATGGTGGAGAACGAGAGGGAAAATCATTTCCGCTAGAAGCAACAGCATGAGCGAAAGCACAGAGTCATGAAACAACCCACAGTGAGAGGAACAGGCCCTGGAGGAGGGTGGGAGGGAGGTGAGACCGGATACGTAGGCAGGGGGCCAGGAGACCTCGCCTGGTCAAGCTGGGAGCCCCTTTCCAGGGCCCTAACATCCCAGTCACCCCACGGTGAAGACGCCAGGTCCTTCTCCAAGGGCAGGGAGAGGCCACACTCTTTGTTCAATGTCATCTGACAAAATGGAGGTATTACCACGTGCCCCTACCTCTTCTGCTGTGTGGAAGGGGCGGACATAGTGGACGCGACCTCCGGACAACTCGGGGCCTGCCAGGCTAGACCACCACTGCCGGCAGGGACCGAAAGGAAGCATTCCCAGGAATGGATGGCAAGCTGACCACATCAGCATTCCGGGACTTTGTCCACATTCCACTGAATCGGGGCCACTTTCCAGAAACCTGGGTCCCAGACCATGCAAGATTTAGCTTCTTCCACCAAAGGCAACAGTCACTACTGAACACCACTCAGGAAAGGCAGGAAGAAGCAGATAGAGAGTGTGGACTCTGGCCAGGGTCCTGGCTTGGAAATTCTCATGCCCATGAGATGTGACCATAAGGCAGTCATCCAACCTCTCTGCAGTCCCAGGGACCTGAGACCTCATCCATAACATGAGGTCACTAGCGGCTTTGGCCTCGCAGAGCTGTTGTGATGATGAAACAAGGGAATCCTTTCAGGAGGGTAAAGTCACCCCATTCTGCAGGTGAGTAAACTGGGATTCAGAGAGGTGGGTAACACCTAAAGTCACACAGCCACAAGTGGCAGAGCTGCAGATTCACTCCAGAGTTCATATCCCTGACCCCTGAGCCGCACTGATTTCTCAGGTTTCAGGGGGTCTGGTACCCCTGACACCCCCTGCCCACCCTGATCCCACCCTGCTCCTATCTGACTGACACAGAGCCCCAAACAGACACACAGCCCTGAAGGTGACTCAGGGACGTTGAAAGTGCGCATTATACTTCAGCTCTGTTAACTATAACCACATCCTGAGCACGACCAAAACTAGGTCAAAAGAATTATTTCTGGGATTTCAAAAAAAAAAAAACCCACAGCAGGAATATCCTAAATGTGTCTCCCATCATTTGCAGCCAAATGATCTCAAACAGAGGGCTTGTTATTCGTCTTTTTCTTTTCTGTCATATCACAATCCTGTTTCAGCCTGGAATCAACCAGTTTCCACCAGCAGCCCCCATCCTTACCTCAGCGTCAGGCCCAGCTAAGAGGGAGAGGGCAGGATTCATGGCTGACACAGGTGGGTGCAGACTCCCTGGCCCACGTGACATGTCCTGGACCCTGCCTCCTTCCTCACGTGTCCCCTTGCACCTCAGCCTCCATTCCCTTCCAAAGGTTGACCACTCAGTCCCAGCATCCCCCAGGATTGCAGCCTCACTCCTCATTTTGGAGACAAGAAGACTGAGGTCCAGAAAGAAAAACAGATTGCTCCAAGGCCACAGCCAATTGGTGGCAGGCCAGGGCAAAGCCCAGGGCGCCTGGCACTTGCCCTTGTCATCTTTATGCCCCACTGGTAGAAAGGCTATAGAGACACCACAAGTGTTTTAGCTTCCTCAGTTCAGTTCAGTTCAGTCACTCAGTTGTATCCGACTCTGTGACCCCATGAATTGCAGCACGCCGGGCCTCCCTGTCCATCACCAAGTCCCGGAGTTTACCCAAACTCATGTCCATTGAGTTGGCGATGCCATCCAACCATCTCATCCTCTGTCGTCCCCTTCTCCCCCGACCTTTAATCTTTCCCAGCATCAGGGTCTATTCAAATGAGTCAGCTCTTCGCATCAGTTGGCCAAAGTATTGGAATTTCAGCTTCAACATCAGTCCTTCCAACAGTTAGCTTCCTAGGGCTGCCATAACGATGGATCATGAACATGGAGGGTTAACACAACAGAAACATATTCTCTCTCAGTTCTGGAGGCCGTAAGTCCAAAATCAAGGTGTGGGTAGGACAGCCTCTCTTGAAGGCACCAGGGGAGAATCTGTGCTTCTTCTACCTTCTGGTGACTCCAGGTGTTCCTCCGCTTGTGGCCACACTGCTCCAGTCTCTGCTTTGACTCTCACAAGGCTCTCTCCCCTACGCTCCATGTGCCTCTCCTCGGAGTACGTCTTATAAGGACACCTGTCATTGGATTTAGAGCCGACCCTGTGCTTCCCAAGTGGCTCAGGGGTAAAGAATCCACCTGCCAATGCGGGAGACATAGGTTTGATTCCTGGGTTGGAAAGATCCCCTGGAGGAGGAAATGGCAACGCACTCCAGTGTTCTTGCCTGGAGAATCCCAGGACAGAATCCCATGGTCAGAGGAGCCTAGCAGGTTATAGTTCATGGGGCTGCAGAGTCGGATGCGACTGAGCATACATGCATGATGCAGGTAATACAGGATGATCTTGTCTCAAGATCCTACTACTTTAGGGATTCCAGACACCTTTGGAGATTAGAAATTGTGAGCACAGCTGTGGGTGAAGAAAGATCCTCCGATCCATGTTACATCTGCCCACAAAGCAGAGCAGCATGTGGGTCTGCAGCAGAGACCTGCCCTTCACTAGATATCAGCCACATGCCATGCACTCATAGACAGACATGTAATATACCATCCTAGGATAAATAGATCAGCTTATTGAACAGAAGGCTTACTGCACACCAGGCTCCATTCCAAATCATCATACACATTTTCTTTTCTCCTGTAACCACCCAATAGGAGAAGTAAGATGTAAACTCCATCACTTGCTAGCTGGGTGACTTGAAACAATCAAATGCACTGGGCCTTAACTTCCTCACCCTAAAAATGATAATGGGACTTCCCTGGTGCTCCAGTGGTTAAGAATCTGCCTGCCAATGCAGGGATCAAACATGGGTTTGATCCCTGATCCAGAAAGATCCCACAAGCTACAGAGCAGCTAAACCCATGCACCACAATGAGCGATGCCCATGCACTGCAACGAGGAGCAGCCCCTGCTCGCTGCAACTAGAGAAAGCCCAGGCACAGCAATGAAGAGCCAGTACGATCAAAACTGAATAAATAAATGAAAAAAAGATTTAATGATAATAATAGCTGCTTTGAGAGGTCTTTAGGAAGGTAAAGGAGAAACTGTAAGGGAAATGCACAGCACAGAGGCACACCTACTGGCAGATGTTACTATGGTATCTGTTCATTACCCATCTCTTTCTTCAATATCTGCATATACTTTTTTTATAATCAGTGTTACATGTCCCTTCCTACAGCCATGACCCCAAAACCTCCCATGTGTAGACAGTGGTTGTGTACCTTGGGAGTTATTTTAATGCACCAAGAAGTGTGTTCTCTAGAGGAAGCTCTGGGGGACTCCTCTGTCATGGCTGAACACCCGCCATGGCATGACTATGAACCTGCGAAGGTGTCTGTCCCGCACATTTGCACGTGTGGTCACGTTCCTGTGATTGAAGGGGGCCACAACTCCTGCCAGCTCGATGAAGCTGTGTTTTCCATCCTCGGCCGTATTCACCTCACTTCCTGCTTCCCTTGTTCTCTGATTCTCAGACAATCCCTGAATTCATTTAGACGGCTTTGGTTCTCTCAACCACCACAATGGGACACACACAAAGAGAAATTGAGAAGGAAATGAGTTCTCTCATTAAACAATGCCCAGGTGTGACGGAACACAAACACCGAAGCGGCACCAAGAGTGACTGACAAGATGAACACGTGAGAAGAAGAGCCGTTTATGCAAAATTAGATTCTGCAGCAAGCTTTAGGCAGGAGCTCACATCCCGGGCTGGGAAAGATCACAGGCTTTGGAGTCATTGGCTCTGGTTCGAATTCTAGCTCTGCCTGTCCTAAGGTCTCTTGCCCTCAAGGAAAGAAATAGAAAAGCAAAGACATCAATAACCACTGAGACAGGGCTCTAATCCGTTCCTGCTTCCTCACACTCACACACAAACAGCACTTGGACTCCAAGAATGGATGGATTAGATTCCCTGTAACAACATTAGATGTGTTATTATTAGTCAATGGATAGTGGACCACAGATTATTACTATAAAGCTATCCACATAAGAAAGACAAACACAGGTCAGCAGGGGAACACTCTATGGTGTAAGGAGGGGAAAGAGGACTCGTCCTGCATGCAGAATCTAAATGATGATTGGTGTCCCCCCAAACACTGCTTGAGAAGGCTCTGGCAGGAGCAGATCAGGATTGATTAGTGACACCTGAGACTGACTAGCAATGCCTGAGATTGACTAGTGATGCCTGCCACAGGAAAGGCGGTGGGTCATTCAGCAGGTTCATGGCTTAAGTGCCTTCCCTCCCTTGGACAGCAAGGAGATCAAACCAGTCAATCTGAAAGGAAATCGACCCTGAAAAATCATTGAAAGGACTGATGCTGAAGCTCCAATACTTTGGCCATCTGAGGCGAAGAGCCCACTCACTGGAAAAGATCCTGATGCTGCGAAAGACTGAAGGCAAAAAGAGAAGGGGGTGGCAGAGGATGAGATGGTTGGATGGCATTGCTGACTCAGTGGACATGAATCTGAACAAACTCCAGGAAACAGTGGAGGACAGAAGAGCCTGGGGTGCTACAGTCCATGGTGTTGCAAAGAGACACGACTTATCGACTGAACAACAAGCCCTTCTTCCCTCAACTGGAAAAAGAACACCAGCCTCACACACAGAACCTTGAGCTTCCAGTCTGTCCCCCTCCAGTGCCTTGGTTTCTTCATCTGCAAAATGAAAGGACTGAACTAGTGGCCTTGGAAGCCCCACCTCATCTTCCTTGCTCTGTCTCCTTTAATCTAACCAACGACATCATGGTGAGGAGCCAGGTGAGGGTCGCTGACTCCAGGACAAGACAGCAAGACACCATTCTGACCACCTTCTTGGACAACTGTACGATCTCCTGATTAACCCTTAAACTCCAACCAGATCTGATTCTCAAAGAAGTCCCAGGAGCAAACAAATGGCCTCAAGCTGCCTCTGTTCTCAGCAACAGCAATTTAAAGCATAAAAATAACTCCCTGGTGTGAGCAAGACTTGGGGTCTGAGCAGCAAAGCCAAAGAAACCAAAGGCTGTTGCTGGGCTCTGTGCACATTCTCTCCCAAATTACATGGGGAGGGGAACACTCCCCGGCCCAGTCACAGGCAGAAGCAAAGGAGGGAAGGAATCCACAACACTCTCCGACCCCACCCTCTCTCTCTCTCTCTCTCTCTCTCTCTCTCTCTCTCTCTCTTTCTCTCACACACACACACACACACACACACACACACACGATCAACCGAAATAGCAGTTCAGCACAAGGGAGAAAGTGGCCCAAGCTGGTCTCTCTATACCAAACAGGCCAAGATCTCTTTTCAATAAAATGGCTTTTAATCACTTTAAAGATTTTATTAAAAATCCCCCATGGACTAATTATAGGCAAGGCTTCCTGGCCACAATCTAGCTAGCAATCATGCCTCAGCCTGAGGATGCTCCCTGGGTTCTCTCTCTGTGTCTCTCTTTCCTTCTCCCTCTCCCCAGTTTCTCCCAGGGTGTCTGCCTCTGTGCCCCCGATCCCAACATGTGTGTGTCCCCCTCTGTCTGTCCCTCTGCTGCGTGGTCTCCCCCTCCATCTGTCTGTGCATCTTGGCTCTCAAGGCCCCCCTCCGCCCCAGCGCTTCCCACCTCCCTCGCTCCATCTGCCTCGCTCTGTGTCTCTCTCCTTGTAGCATTTCCCCTTCCACCTCCCACTCCTTTCTCTGATCCTTTCTGTAAAGCAGAGTCCTTCTGCTAGCTGTGCTCACTCTTCATTCTTTCCTGCCTCCAGAGAAGTCTCTTCCAACTGGGAATGGCTGCCACAGCTAGTCCAAAATTCCTTGGAAGCACACCTAAGCCACTTTTGCAGAAGGCAACTTATTTACAAAACATTATTACCATAATTAACGCAAACACTTTGAAATAGCAACCACAGCCTCTGGTCCCTGGAAACCAGCACACAGAAATTAGTCAGCATTCCCTTCTCATCCACCATCCTAGAGAAAACACACACACACACACAAGCTTTCTAAAGCTCACTAAAAAATGATTAACCCTTAAAAAGCTACGAAGTTCGTGATTTCCTTTATCATATCTTGAAAGTGGAAGACACAGCAAGGTACAACCTGCTTGAATTGTATGTGTAAATTACCTTTTATAAAACTACATGCCTCACCAGGAATACTACCTAAATGTATTTTAGAACACCACCGGCACAAAACTAGTATATTCAAATGATGGAAGGAACAGACATCCAAACAGAACATCAGTCTATGATATGATAAAAGCAGTGAGAGAAGGGACCTCCGAGGGAGGTCAGGAAGACCTCCATGGGATTTTCAAGCTTAGTTCTTGAAGGATGGGTTAGCCATTCCATGCCATTCAACAGGGGGTGACCCTGGCATTTGGATCAGTGCTTTGTATTTTTTAAAACACTATTTGAAAGCACTTGCCCCAGATCCATCAGTTTTGATCCCCGCAAGCACAGTGCCAAGTACACCATGGGCACTCAACGTGTGCTTGTCAGTGAGGAATGAAGGAGTGGATGGCGTGAAGGGCTCTGGGCAAGCAGGCATCTTGCCTCACTCTCTTTGCAGCCTCAGCACCTAGCCCACGGGTGGCTCCCAGCAGACGCCACATCCATGTGTACTGAATGAATAGCTGAATGAGGCAGGAAATAGAGGCACCATATCCTTATTTGATACATGATGAAACTAACACAGAAAACGTGATCCCATGGCCACAGTCATCCAGCTAACTAGAACTACTGAAAACAGAAGAGTAATCTTGACTTTAAGATTCCAACCACTCAATACATGCCCTATCCTCTTAAACACTGATTTTTTTCTTATTCCAAAGAATATGTCTAGACCCACTCTCAAACTTCATCCCAGTGTTGTGTCATCAAATCGAAGGAGAAAGTATCGAAAGAATGGGAGTTTTCCAATCACTCTACTCACTCACTGCCTTAGATCGCTTCCAGAATCAAGTGCTCCTGTTCATTCATTGTTTCCCTCATTCAATAAGCAGTTCTGAATACTCAAACACCTACTCCCTGCCATGCCCTGAGCCAAGGACTGGGCATAAAATGTAAGGGACTTACCTTGGCCTGAGTAGTTGACTGTCATTCAGAGGCTACTTCAACCAGAGAGACTTCCTGTTTCTTTCATGAACTATTTCTACTTAGAGGTCATCTTCGGTGTGTGCTTTGGTTAGATCCCCACCCAGACCTTCCCTTAAAAGCATCATTTGGAACTAGTCTGAGTCAAGGGTTCTCAGCCCTGGCTACACATTAGAATCACCCCCAAAAGATTCAAAAACAAACATAATCTCAGTATCTATTCCAGACTAAATAAATCAAAGGTCACTGAATTGAGCCAAAAGGCCTCAAGCGCGAGTCTTGGGTCTTCAACTGTGTGACTTCAGGCAAGTCACTTCCCTTCCCTGGGTTTGACTGGTTTTCTCCTGTCTGCAATCAAGAAGCTGAATGAACAAGGGGATCTGCCCAAGCCTTTCCAGTTGTCATGGTTGGTGTCTACAGAAGTCCTGAGCCACTGAGAACCACCCCATTCCAGCAGACAGACACCTACAGAAGCCAGGCAATTGGTAGAGAAATCAACCATTGCCACAAGCTCCTCCCCATGCGTTCAGAACAACTGGCTTTGACAAGAGGAAGTATTCGCTCATTGCAGTCGGCCTCTCCCCACATGGCATCAGTGGGAAGATGTTCCCCTTTACACTCTCAAAAGCTGATAAAAGAATACATCTGAAAATAGCTCAATTACCCTCCTCTCTGCAGCCCCTTTCCATCCCAAAGTGCCCAATGCCACTCTCCTCCAAGCATCAATATGGCGGCTCAGTGGGGGCAGCCTGGACCGTCTACTCCTCACAAGTCATATACTCTCCTGGCTGCATACTTTGGGGCTTCCTCGCCCTGCCCACTCTCCCCTCACTGCATGAACACAGTGCATACTCCTGGCCAAGGCCCTGCCTGTGTGCCTGATGATAACTCCTCATGCTCTACCTGATGGGATTAGGCCCTAGAATCTTCCTTCCTCACACTATCCCCAGGTAGCACCAGATCCAGTTCAGCCCAGCCTCCCTTCAGGGGCCACTCGTATTCCCTGAAACCCCTCACCCTGGGGTTCTTCCCTCCTATGTCCCCTAAGACAGCGTGTCCTCATCACGTTCATGGACCACTTACAGGCATCACTAGACCAGGAGAGGCTCCAGCACCTGCTGGTACTCACACCAGAATCATATTCTCCCAGAGCCCAGTGAGACTGGAGATGGGAGAAGTCCGGCATCTACTTGCAGGCTTGTGCTCTTGCCACCGCGTTCCGGCCGAGCTCCCCTCCAGGTCCCGCCTTCTCCATCAGGGGGCACAATGCCCTGGCTGTCCAGATGTGATCTCCAGGGCGTCCTCAGTCATTCCTGCATCTCCTGGCCCCACTGCCCCCAGAGCTCACTGTAGGCGTGTCCAACAAAGCCAGAAGTTCTCCCCAGGATCTGACCCCTTCCATCATACAGGCTCCTGGGTATCCTCATGTAATTGGACATATGGATTGAGGCATGCTGGTTGTCCTCCTTAGCAGGTGGACCCATGGTCCCCAGACTGGAAGGAAAGAAGAGTAAGTGTCGTTCTGAGAGCACATCTGGGGATGCCTCATTTCTATGGCTCTACTGAAGACATCCTTCTTGCCGGGGCCCAGACAGGCAACAGCTGGGGCAGCCCCCCACCTCACAGAGAGCTCCAACCAGGCACATGGTGAGCCCTTTCACTATGGTCTTTAAGCAGGTCCAGGGACCCTGGAGTCACATCGCATTTATTTTCCCCACAGTAGTGCTGGAGAAGAACTTATGAGAGTCCCTTGGACTGCAAGGAGATCAAACTAGTCAATCCTGAAGGAAATCAACTCTGAAAAGTCATCGGAAGGACTGATGCTGAAGCTCCAACACTTTGGCCACCCCATGAGGAGAGCTGACTCATTGGGAAAGACCCTGATGTTGGAAAAGACTGAAGGCAAAAGAAGAAGGAGGTGGCAGAGGATGAGATGGTTAGATAGAATCACCGACTCAATGGACACGAATGTGAGCTAACTCCGGGAGACAGTGGAAGATGGGAGAGCCTGGCATGCTGCAGTCCATGGGGTCACAGCGAGTTCAGACATGACTTAGCGACCGAACAACAACAAACTTTACAACCTTGAACCAGTAACTTTACTTCTCTAGGCATCAGTCTCACTTTCTCTAAAGTGATTTTAATAAAATCTACTTCATGGAGTTGCTCACTGAGAACCATAGGTAAAAGCTCTTACTGATTTCATTTAACTTAACTCGATTCACACCCCAAATTTACCCGCTGATTCTCTATTGACTCAACACGGAAATTCATGTTCCCAAGGGACCACATTCTGTTTATTGCAGCACCTGGCATGGGATGGGGCACATGGCAGGACCTCAGCGCATGTTCGGAGAGTGAATCAGAACTGAATTAATCAGGGTTAGGGTAAGAATCCATGGCAACCCAGCTTCCTGGTGGTAGAGATGTGACCAGCTGAGACATCAAGGGCCTAAGGCAGAAAATGAATGAACACAGCAAAAACCCAAGACCAAACCAAACTGCAATCTGTCAAAATATTGGAGGTTGTTTTCAAGTCCAGGGTTTAAATCAATCAAGAATTTATTTAAATACATTAAAGTTGAACACTTCAACTAGGTTTAATGGCATGTTGAATTCTTACACTGTAATGTTATTCCAACAACGTCCTCACCAACCTCCTGGTTGGTCTCCTTCCTGCAGAGACTTGCCCCTCTGTTCCACAAAGAACAGTGTAGCCAGGGTGACTCTCTCTCATTTAAACATCTGTTTTCTCTGCTAGACTGAAACCTCCATGTGGGTAAGAATTTTTGTCTCTTTTGCTTGCATCTCCAGTGGCTGTCATGGTGCCAGGTACAGATAAGGTGCTTACAGAGTATTTGTTGAACTAATGGTCCAGTTGATGCTGCAAATAAACTGTCAGCACTTGAACAGAAAGAACACACCAGCAGGTATAGCAATACCAGACCCCAGATTCTAGGTGAAACAGAACAGCAGCAGCATCTCTCCATGGTGGATCAAGAATCCCCATGTGGGTACTAGAATTACTGGCTGTTTCAATGCCCAGAGGCCAAGGGGTCAAAGAGTCTTATGCTGTAGGAGGAGAATTTAAGCAGGCATCCCGAACTCTCTAGGTGTTCATCTCATCCTTTCACTTAAGAGTCGGGACCAGGATGTTGTAAAAGTCAGGGCTGCCATTTCTCTGGATCCTTAGCCCCTACCCATCTCCAATTCCATGAAGAGCTCCCACAAGCCATCTGCTTGTGGAAAACCACCCCCATTGATGTGTGAGCTAGTTCTGACTCAAGAGAGAAGGGATGTGTACAGTCAATGGCTTTGACATTGCCTTTTGGGTCAGCTTTCTTTTCAAGTCAACAAGGATGGTTTCATTTCTGCTCCCCAACACAGCATTCTGCTGCTGCTGCTGCTGCTGCTGCTGCTGCTGCTGCTAAGTCGCTTCAGTCGTGTCTGACTCTGTGTGACCCCAGAGATGGCAGCCCACGAGGCTCCCCCGTCCCTGGGATTCTCCAGGCAAGAACACTGGAGTGGGTTGCCATTTCCTTCTCCCGTGCATGAAAGGGAAAAATGGAAGTGAAGTCGCTCAGTCGTGTCTGACTCTTAGTGACCCCATGGACTGCAGCCTACCAGGCTCCTCTGTCCATGGGATTCTCCAGGCAAGAGTACTGGAGTGGGGTACCATTGCCTTCTCCACACAGCATTCTAATTTTCCAAAAATCACCTGAGGAACTCAACCAATGCATGTGAAAAGGCTGGGCACTACGTTCTGAAAGTTGAAAGAAGGTGGTGATGAGACTATGTTGAAATGATTGTCTTATTTTTTAACATATATACTTGACAGTGAAAGTGAAAGTTGCTCGGTCATATCCAACACTTTGCCACCCCATGAACTATACGATCCATGGAATTCTCCAGGCAAGAATACTGGAATGGGTTGCCATTTCCTTTTCCAGGGCATCTTCCCAACCCAGGGATCGAACCCCAGTCTCCTGCATTACAGGCAGATTGTTTAACCAGCTGAGCCACAAGGGAAGAAAAATATACTATTTTCCATGGTATTTTAAAGCTGCCAAATCTTTCCATCACCCTTATCCTGTTCTATTTTCCTCTACAGTTATCACTGTGTAACAGACCACAAAATTTTCACATTTGGTATGTTAGCCTCCCCAAATCATTAGCCTCCCCAACTAGAATGCTCATTCCACAAAGGCAAAGGTTTGGACTGATAGTTCAGTGGTGAAGACTCTGCACTTCCACTGCAGGGCACACGAGTTCGATCCTTGGACAGGGAACTTAATTCCCACAGGCCGTTCAGTCAAGAAGACAATTCTGTAGGATAAAACAGTGAATGAACAAATGAGTGCATGGACAGGTGTGGGGGTATTCAGTCGAGGGAACAAAAGAAGCTCAGTGTTCCCACGTCAGTTGATTGTGATCCTCACAAAAAAGGCAGAGGCAGCGATGACTCTCCTTACAGGTGGGGAACTAGAGCTCATAGAACACAGGTAACCGTAAGCAAGTACAGAAACCAGGATGTCAGCCCACGTCAACCTGAACTAAGCCAGGGCAGGCTACCTCCATTTCATCTCCCAGCATCTTGGAAGCATATCTTTGTCATCCCTGCTTTACACATAAAGAAACAGAGCAATCTGCCCAAAATCAACCTGGATCCAAACCCAGATTGAGTAACAAACAGAAGCCCAAGGCAAATAAGCATAGATCATTTTTTCAAGAACCCAGATACAGAAAGATGGCTCCTTAAAACTGGTCTACCCTTCAAGCTTTTCCTCACTCTGCATGAGTCAAGTCTCTACCATCTCCACCAGCTTCCACACCCCTGCCCCAGCTCTGCAAGAGTTGGCCCCTGAAAGAAGAGCAGAGTCAATTTATTAAATGACTTTTTAAAAAACAATTCATAACAATTATGTATTTATGCCATAGAATTTCTTTGCCTTCATTCCAGCAAATGCATTATATTCTATAATTTAGATTTTCAAATAATATGCACTCTATTGACAAAATGCCAAGTAAGACAAACTTTCTTGAGTCCATGTAGTTCTTAGATAGCTTTTAATTAACTTTAATTTGGAGAAGCTTCGCCCTGCTGAGGCAATAACAAGTGGAATTATCAACAAAATTCTTAAGATAATACTTAGATGTGGAAATGAGTCCTGACTTTCACATCACCACATTCAAACACTATAAGGGCGTGTGTATGTGGGTGTGTGTGCTAAATTGCTTTGGTCATGCCTGACTTTGGGAGTCTATGGACTGTAGCCCACCAGGCTCCTCTGTCCATGGGATTCTCCAGGCGAGAAAACTGAGTGGGTTGCCGTGTCCTCCCCCAGGAGATCTTCCCGACCCAGGGATATAACTCATGTCTCTTACATCTCCTGCATTGGCAGGTGTGCTCTTTACCACGATCGTCACCTGGGAAGCCCATAAGGAGGTGAAAAAGTGAAAAGTGTTAGTTGCTCAGTCATGTCCGACTCTTTGCGACCCCATGGATGAGGCTCCTCTGTCCGTGGGATTCTCCCATGGGAATGGGTTGCCATTCCCTTCTCCAGGGGATCTTCCCGACCCAGAGATTAAACCTGGGTCTCCCACACTGCAGGTGGATTTCTTTATCATCTGAGCCACAGGGAACATATGATTGATTGTAACTGCAGGTGGTACTTCGTGTCTTCTCCCCGGGTGCCAGCACAGAGCCTGGCATGCAGTAGGAGCTAAAACTATTTGTAGAACGAATAAAAGGCTGGAGGACCAGGCTCTAATGTCCAACACTAAACTTCTCAAATGCTGGCTTCAACCACAATGGGTCAGGTCCTCTCTCCATTCCCACAAGCTACCTGGGAAACCTGCTCTATCTCTCAGTCTGGAGAGCCCCACGTGCTAGTCTTCAACTGACCCCGTGAAGGCAAAGCTTTCTCATTTTCCTTCCCCAAATAAATATCCAGGGCAGAAGATCCCTCTCCTGGTGCGGAGAGCATTTTGCTCCTTTCAACATCCTGCTTTGAATTTTATTCATAACCAGGCAACCTGAAGTTCTAGCAGCGTATGTTTCTCTCTTCTCCGGATTTAGAAGAAAAATATATTTGAGGTATTTTTAACCAAGAACACCCAGTCCCCACCCCCACCCCCAACACCCTCTGCCTCATCTGCTCAGACATCACATCTCTGCCCCGGAGACAGGTCTTTGGAGGCAGGAGAGGCTCAAGCCATAAATCCTCATCTGTGGCTGATAATCCACATGGAGAGGAATGACAAATGCTCTATTTAGCCCTATTTCCAAGGAAATTAGAATTACAAATCGCAAAGCTATCGCTGAGCCCTGCTTGGGCATAACCTTTGGAAATAAAGGTGGGAAGGAGGTGGGGGGAGACCTGGCATTTGACTAGTCTGTTTCACTGTCAGCTTTTGTAGAAATCCACCCCACGACAGAAATCACACACACACCCCTCCCCGCAGCACTACCAATTAGAGCAGGTGGCCCAGGAGTATTCATTCTGCTTTGTTCACTGCTAAAGGCACCATCAAACCAGGTAAGCCATCGCTTCCAGGGAAAGTACAGAAAATTGCTTCTTTAATTGGGTAGATTTCAGAGCTAAGAATAATTTAATTGAAAAACAGCATTAGTGAGAATCAAAGGGACCTGAAAAGGGGCCGGGACTCAGATGCCCACTGGTCGGAGATGACTGAGAGCCTGGGTTCTCGGAAGGCATGGAGGAAAGGGGCTTGGTCTAAAATCTACCACCATCTCTCCTCACTGCCTCCACTTCCCCACCGAGCACCCCAAACCCCTCACCCCAGACACAGACATACATCCCTCACTGGGATGCTCATCTCAAAGGAGAGAACCAAAAGGAAGGAAAACCAAGAGGAAGATGGTTATCTTATATTGTTTTGTTTCCTCAATTTTCCAGCAATCCCCTTGCAGTGCTCTGTAAGGGAAGCAGTATGGACTTCGCTGGGAAGGCCCAAGGAATCCTGGGGTCAGGTTCTCCTCCTGTACCTGTTAGGACCCTATTGAGGTCACCCTGCGCCTAAGACTCTTCTCCCCACCTATGTGTTCTTGTTTACTTAACCATGACATTCATAGCTTAGTGCCAGACAATATTCTCAGTTGGATATTTGTAAATACCAAGTCATTTAATGCTCATAGCAAGTCTGGGAGACAAGCTCCGTTTGTGACCCCTTTCTTCAGATCAGAAAACTGACAGGCACAGAGAAGCTTAGTAACTTGTCCAAAGTGACATAGCCGGTAACAGTTTCAGAGCTGGGCTTTGCACCCAGGCAGTTTGGCTCCAGAGCTCACGCTCTGATGATAACATGGAGATGATTCAGTGTTTCTTCTCTTTGTTTAACCCAAGCTCTTTCTAGAATTTTCTCATCTGTCCCCTGTGTTCTCCCTCCCACTCTTATCCAGCCACCACGACTCATTCCTACATTAAGCTCTGTTTTCAGACTCTGTACACAAACTCTGGGACTTCCAATACATGATTTCACGCTACAATCTAGGTCACATGCCCTATCCCTGGTGGAGAGCCTCCATGCCAGATATAACAGCATCATTAATGTTACTGAAAACAGTTAGGCATAGATTCATCATAAAAAGACAGCACTGCATGCAGGCCAACAGCTTGGGTTTGAACTTGGGCAAGTCATGTCCAAATAGTAAAAATAAAGAAATCAGAGAATAAAACCCACTTTGTGGGGTTGTGCAAACTGAGAGCTAAAAGAAACAAGGTTCCATAGAATGCCAAGGCCACCATGGTGAGCATCAGACAAATGCCAGGTATTGTGAGTGAAACTACTGTTGGGGAAACACAGGCTTTAGGACGGCAGATGGTGAAGAGCATGGCAACTGGTACACCCAACTCACATCCAATCAGACACAGCACCTCGTTCACATCACTCAGCATCTCCAAGCTCGTTTCTTTTATGTAAATGGAGAAAATAACAATTCCTGCCCCTTTCATCCGTCCATGAGGATTCAGTGGAACACTGCAAGTGACAGTAGTTTGGAGATGACCAAGTAACCTTTTCTTTAGGTTTAATGAGTTTAGGTTTAGTGAGTTTTACTCTCAGAACAACTTAATTGCTGAGAAGGGGCCTTGGGCTAAAACCTTGGGAAGGTCTCAGATAACAGGCTCAGTGTTCAGTTAACAGCCTCTTGGAACTCTCATGACTCCAGGCCCATTGTACAGACTAACAAACCAAGGCTCGGAAAGGTGAAAGGATGGACTGGTATCACGGGAAGTAGACCCCAGGCCCAAAGGTTGTGAACCAGGGCGTTACAGCATCACATTCATGTCACTGTCACTTTATGGAGAACTGAAGAACTGGCTTTTCAGAAAGGAAGAGTCAGGTCGTAGTCGAGAGCATGAGAGAAAGGATCGAGCGTGGAACCAAGACCCGGAGGAGGGGACACCATGAGAACTGGCAGGGGTGACCCCTGGCCTGGAGGTACCCTCCTCTCTGCGCCCCACTGCCTTCCCTACCTGGCTCCCCCATGGCGCTGAGTCCATTGTGGGCAGACATATTACCTTCCAGGCCCACCCCACACACTAAGCACAGTGCCCACGATAAATATTCTTGAGTGAAAATAACTGAATGAGTTAGCTGGAGCATGGTGACCATGATCAAAAGAAATAAGAAAAATTCCCCAGTAAGCAGTAAAACCGTGAATACATCTTCCCTAGTCCTCCGAACCAAATGAATTAATGACCACGTGTCTGGCATTTCACAGACAGAGTCCTATTTAAACCTTGCAATGACCCCATTTCACAGATGAGAAAACAGAGATTCAGAGGAATTATCTATCTGGTCAAGAGTCATTCAGAAAGCTTGGTTTAATCCCAGGGTTCTGTTTAACAGGCCAGAACTTGGCTGTTTTTCTCCATGCCCTCTCCATTTGCCTGGAAAACATTCCACAATTTTCCAGGGAAGAAGTCTGTCATCCAGGTACTCTGCATGATGTTGTGGGCACAATGATGCACTTCATAGGCATTTACAGAGTTGAACTGGACCTAATCAGCCATCTGTGCCAATGCTGAGCTCCTTACAGGCTGAGGGCATGGAAGGGACAAGCAGGTTACTGGTTTACACTCAAAGCAAGAAAAGAAAGCACCAGGTGACCTTCTGGTACATGTTTATCCCTAAAGGCCCTGGAGCAGTTTCCCCAGTCCCAGTCTCGGCATCGATCTACCAATCTTAAGTGCTGGTCAAGGCAATGCTTTAATGGTGGCCAATGAGACAAGGAGATAAGAAAGCCTTCCTCAGCGATCAGTGCAAAGAAATAGAGGAAAACAATAGAATGGGAAAGTCTAGAGATCTCTTCAAGAAAATTACAGATACCAAGGGAACATTTCATCCAAAGATGGGCACAATAAAGGATGGAAATGGTATGGACCTAACAGAAGCAGAAGATATTAAGACAAAGTGGCAAGAATACACAGAAGAACTATACAAAAAAGATCTTCACGACCCAGATAATCATGATGGTGTGATCACTCACCTAGAGCCAGACATCCTGGAACACAAAGTCAAGTGAGTCTTAGGAAGCATCACTATGAACAAAGCTAGTGGAGGTGATAGAATTCCAGTTGAGCTATTTCAAATCCTAAAAGATGATGCTGTGAAAGTGCGGCACTCAATATGCCAGCAAATTTGGAAAATCCAGCAGTGGCCACAGGACTAGAAAAGGTCAGTCTTCATTCCAATCCCAAAGAAAGGCAATGCCAAAGAATGCTCAAACTACCACACAGTTGCACTCATCTCACACGCTAGTAAAGTAATGCTCAAAATTCTCCAAGCCAGACTTCAGCAATACGTGAACCGTGAACTTCCAGATGTTCAAGCTGGATTTAGAAAAGGCAGAGGAACCAGAGATCAAATTGTCAACATCCTCTGGGTCATCAAAAAAGCAAGAGAGTTCCAGAAAAACATCTACTTCTGCTTTATTGACTATACCAAAGCCTTTGTGTGGATCACAACAAATTCTGGAAAATTCTTAAAGAGATGTGAATAACAGATCACCTGACCTGCCTCTTGACAAATCTGTATGCAGGTCAGGAAGCAACAGTTAGAACAGGACATGGAACAACAGACTGGTTCCAAATTGAGAAAGGAGAATGTCAAGGCTGTATATTGTCATCCTGCTTATTTAACTTACACACAGAGTATATCATGAGAAATGCTGGGCTGGATGAAGCACAATGGAATCAAGATTGCTGGGAGAAATATCAATAACGGCAGATATGCAGATGACACCACCCTTATGGCAGAAAGGGAAGAACTAAAGGGCCTTTTGATGAAAGTGAAACAGGAGAGTGAAAAAGTTGGCTTAAAACTCAACATTCAGAAAACTCAACATTCATTAAGATCATGGCATCTGGTTCCATCACTTCATGGCAAATAGATGGGGAAACAGTGACAGACTTTATTTTTTTAGACTCCAAAATCACTGCAGATGGTGACTGCAGCAATGAAATTAAAAGTCACTTGCTCCTTGGAAGGAAAGTTATGACCAACCTAGACAGCATATTAAAAAGCAGAGACATTACTTTGCCAACAAAGGTCTGTCTATTCAAAGCTATGGTTTTTCCAGTAGTCATGTATGAATGTGAGAGTTGGACTATAAAGAAGGCTGAGTGTCAAAGAATTGATGCTTTTGAACTATGAGAAGACTCTTGAAAGTCCCTTGGACTTCAAGGAGAACCAACCAGTCCATCCTAAAGGACATCAGTCCTGAATAGTCATTGGAAGGACTGATGCTGAAGCTGAAATCCAATACTTTGGCCACCTGATGCAAAGAACCGACTCATTTGAAAAGACCTTGATGCTGGGAAAAACTGAAGGCGGGAGAAAGGGACGACAGAGGATGAGATGGTTGGATGGCATCACCAACTCAATGGACATGAGTTTGAGTAAACTCTGGGAGTTGGTGATGGACAGGGAGGCCTGGCGTGCTGCAGTCCATGGGGTCGCAAAGAGTCAGACGTGACTGAGCGACTGAACTAAACTGAATGAGACTAGTGTCCAATCAATAACTAAATCAGGAATGGTGCTACAAAACAGCTTGGCAACTGTATCAGCACATATATTACCTTGACCTAAGGGACCTGCCTGGAAACAGGCAGAGCAAAGGGGCTGAAAAGACAGCTCAAGAGACCCAGGGGTCCTTTGCCACTAGTCAGCTGTGTGTCCTTAGGCACACCCTCTCCCCTCTCTGGGCTCAGATTCTTCATCCCAAAGGTCTCTTCCAGTGCCAAAATTCTATACATCTGTGTGTGTTAGTTTCATAGTTGTGTCCGACTCTGCATCTCCATGGACGGTAGCTGGCCAGGCTGCTCTGTCAGCAGCCTGGAATTCTCCAGGCAAGAATACTGGAATGGGCTGTCATTCCCTTCTCCAGGGGATTTTCCCGACCCAGAGATTGAACCTGGGTCTCCTGCATTACAGGCGGATTCTTTACCATCTGAGCCGCCAGAGCTATGGGACACCATTAAAACCATGTGTTCACGTGTCAGCAGAGACGCCCAGGGAACATGAAATCACTGACACTTAACCAGCCCATAGGTAACTCCAGGTAATTTCCAGAGGAGTCACTGCTACCCTGAAAGCTATTTTCCAAAGAAGCTATTTTGGGCTTCACAGGTGGCAACAGTGGTAAAGAACCCACCTGCCAATGCAGGAGACACAAGAGACGTGGGTTCGATCTCTGGGTCGGGAAGATTCCAGGGAGGAGGAAATGGCAACCCACTGCAGTATTCTTGCTGGGAAATCCCATGGAGAGGAGCCTGGGAGCTTGCAGTCTGTGGGGTCGGACACGGCTGAGCGTGCACGCACACACATATATCCAATATTGACAGTACAAGAGGCAGGTTCTCTATCTCCAAGCCCATGAATCACGCAGGGCGTCAGGAGGACAAAAACCTCCAAGGGCTCGTTACAAGTGGGCTGCCTCCCAAACAGAATTTGGGATTTATAGAAAGCTATAAAAAACACATAGGAGATGAATTTAAAGCCAGAGCATGAGACTGGTACACGTGGGATGATGTGTGTATGTATGTGGCCTCAAGGAATCAGAGCAGAAAAGTTGGAGAGGAATATCCATGTATCTGATCACCAGGGATGCGACTTTTTGTCCAATCCCATTTAGCACACATTTTCTGACCCCTTCCTAGGATCAGGCGCCCCGCTGGAGGGAAATGGGAGGCAGTCTGATGGGACCCGGTCCTGAACAAACTTCCGCATGTGGCTCTCACGTTCCTTTGCGACAGTGAGTCCATCCTGGACACCAGGGACCCTCAGTGCGCTCCTTCACAAAACGAAAAGCAAAAACTACGCTTTGGGGCGGCCTGAAGGCTCTGGAAGGTAATGTATGGAAGAAAAAGATTTATTTCTTTTTATAGGTAAGAAGCTACAGCAGGGCTTCTCTGGGGACACAGTGGGTAAGAATCCACCTGCCAATCAATGCAGGGGACACGGGTTCCATCCCTGGAAGTCTGGGAAGATTCCACGTGACACAGAGCAACTAAGCCCGTGCACCACAACTACTGAGTCCACAACCACTCAAGCCTGTGCGCCTAGAGACTGTGCCCTGCAACAAGAAAGCCACCACAAGGAGAAGCCTCTGCACTGCAGGGAAGAGTAGCCCCTACTCGCTGAAACTAGAGAAAGCTCTCGAGTAGCAGTGAAGACCCAGCACAGCCAAAAACAAATAAATAAAAGGAGCTAAAATTAAAAAAAAAAAAAAAAAAGAAGAGGCTATAGCACAGTGGAGGTTAAAGCCAAGGGCTTTTATTATTTATTTATTATTATATTTTTTTGGCTGTGCTGGGTCTTTGGTGCTGCGTGGGCTTTTCTCTAGTTGCAGCGAGCAGGGTCTATTCTCTGGGTGCAGTGCACAAGCTTCTCACTGCGGTGGCTTCTTGTTGTACAGCACAGGCTCTAGGGCGTATGGGTTTCAGCAGTTGCGTCTCGCAGGCTCTAGAGCACTGGTTCAATAACTGTAGCACACAGGCTTAGCTGCCCCGTGGCATGTGGAATCTTCCCAGACCAGGGATCAAACCTGTGTCCCCTGCAGTGGCAGGTGGATTCTTTACCACTGAGCCACCAGGGAAGCCCAAGAGAACACTTTTTAAAATCAGTGATAATGTGACTATAATTAATAACTCTAATACAGAGCAGGATGAGAAGGAAAGGATAATAATAAAGCTACTTTCTAAGAAAGATTTCTGGGAGAGAGAGACGGAGAAGACATTCTCGGAAAACAGGAAAAGAAGAGAGGAGGAAGAAGGTGGGGGAGGGGGGAGGACCACATGACTGGAGAGCAGGAGAGAATGCAACAGAGGAGGAGAGAGAGGTAGCGGACCAGAGGAACAGAGGACATGGATGGGGGAGAAAAGAGAAGAAAAGAAAGCGTAAACCAGGGGGATCTGAGATAGAACAGGAAATCAATAAAAATGCTAAAGCTGATTCATCAAAAGACAGCAGCACAAGCTCACGACTGAGAGATGTGGCGAGAACCCCCAGGAGGTCTGAGAAGAGGCAGAGGAGAGGGCTTTGCCTCCGGAAGTGGGGCAGGTATGGCACAGGGCAAGACTGGACTGTGGCTCTGCGTTTTAAACCTATGAGTGCCATTCGGGGCTGGGGTCACGTGCATGCACTCCTCTGATCAAAATAAAAATAACTGAAGACCTTTCTAAAGGAAGGGAAAGGAAGTGCGTGCTGGACACTGTCCTCGGCAACTGAAAAATGCTATCTCGTTTGGCATCCCAGGAACCCTGCAGGGCAATCAAACCCTCCTCTTATTTTCCATGTAACTGCAATGGTACCCCACTCCAGTACTCTTGCCTGGAAAATCTCATGGGCAGAGGAGCCTGGTAGGCTGCAGTCCATGGGGTCGCTGAGGGTTGGACACGACTGAGCGACTTCACTTTCACTTTTCACTTTCATGCATTGGAGAAGGAAGTGGCAACCCACTCCAGTGTTCTTGCCTGGAGAATCCCAGGAACAGGGGAGCCTGGTGGGCTGCCGTCTATGGGGTCCCACAGAGTCGGACACAACTGAAGTGACTTAGCAGCAGCACCCACATCATGGGGTGGTTGTGAGGATTAAAAGAGATTAACATAGGTAAAGCATCTGGAAAAGTGCCTGGTGAGCCGTAAATGACATCTGGTGAAATCTATCGTCAGACTTTTGACAAGCCCGCCTCCCTTTTCTTGGGAACGTCTCTGGTCCCTGTTTTGCAGGAGCTGTCATTGCTCTCCTGTGATCCAACCCCCAAGGACACAGGTTGAGAAGGGGGATCCAGCAGTGGGTGCCTGCGTCCCTAACTTGAGAACTAAAGAAGCAAGGGCAGTCCCTCTCTAGGGATTGAGACATAAAGCTCAGATGCTAGGGGTTACCACAGTCCCAGCACATGGGGAGTCTGCACAGAGACTGCACAGAGACAGCTGGTGCCAGGGCAGTCCCCCAGCCCCCGATCCAGGTGTTCTTGGGCCCCAGGTAAAGCCCATCTCCTGTTGGTCTTACTCCTGAACTCCTTTGGGATCCATGAGCCAACAAGCTCCCTGGGATGCCGCAGCTGGCTCAAAAGGGGCTGCTTTCACTAGCCTCCAAAAATGTGAAGACGATTCAAAAGCCAACAACATGTAGGTCTCTCCAGAGGCCTCCAAGAACAGGTGGCTGAGCCCCAGGACTCCTGATGTGAAAGGAGAAAGAGGCAATAAAAAGAGGAAGACAGTACATTTAGGGGAAAAGAATAAATAAATAGAAATACTGTGTATTCAGGGGATTCTGCATTTGGGATGCTGCTATTTTATAGCTAACAAGAAAGTCAGCAGCAAACTCTGGTCACAGCTAGAGGCAAACTATACTTCGCATTTCCATCCTTCCAACCCACGATCTGTGCCATTTGGATTTCATGGTCTAAAAATATCTCCCCAACTTCCAAGTACGGTTGGCATGAGCTGGTGGACTCCAATTTTTAATCCGTTTGCAAATGTTTTTACACAGCTCCTTTTTTTCCCCCTCAAATTCTATTTCTTGCTGAATCATTTCCATCATTCAGTCTGACATTTATTGTTAGCAGGAAGGAAATCATGTTGAACACAAATGTCAGCCTTGGTCTTGAAGGATGCTGAAGGTTTCAGAGACAGGGTGAGAGAAAGAAAGGCCCAGCAGTGAGAGACTGACAGTGGGGAGAGTGTTGGCTTTGCAGCTGGCGCCTGGCTGTGTGACACTGGGCAAGACACTGGAATTATCTGAAAGTGTCTTTTTAAACTACAGAAGGGGGACAATGCGATTCAGTCTAGCAGAGATGCTGCAGAGATCCAATGGGTCAGAATGCCATGTGCACCTACCTCCAAGGCCAAGGTCAGTGGCCCCATTCTGAATTGTAGCTGCCATATTGGGACAGCTAAGAGCCACATGCATCCCTAAACGCTGACCCTTCTGCAGCCAGCAACAAAGTCATCCTTACAAAACACACATCTGATCATCCCACACCCTGCTGGGAAACCCAGCGGCCTTGAGGACAATCTCAACTGTTTCCTGTGGGCTCTATAGCCACCTCCAATTCCCCACCCCCACCACACCAGCCTTTCCAACCAGCTGTCTTTCAGCCTGCAAGCAGGGATTCCCACTCCATCTCACATGGCTTAGCCTTCAATCTTGGGCTTTGCAAAGTGGTGACTTCCTTCCTCTCCCCAACTTCTCCAGACCCCTTACTCATGTTAGCAAAATGACTGCAGATGCTCCAAAGTTCACACCTTCATGCCACAGGAGAAGACACCTCTTCTGGGAATTTCCCCAAGTCCTCAGATCCACCTTCTCCTCCCACTGGCTCTGACGGGGTGGCAAGCATTTTCCTGTATCCACAGGGGTCAGAGAAAGCAGATTGACTGGATGATTCTGGAGTGGGGCATGAGGTTACTCTTGACCAAACAACATGGCTAAGAACAGGGTGGAATAAAGTTCCCAAAGTGAAATCAGGGACTGGTGGGAGAAACAGTGCTACACATGAGAGGCAAATGATAAGACCAATTCCCAATTAAAGTGAGAGACAGAGCTAGCATCATGGAAGGCCAGAGCCTGTAAAGGCCCTAAAGTTTTACAGATAGAAAAATGAAGGTCCCACATGGGCCCAAGACTCGTCCAAGTTCACACCAGGGCTATTGCCAAGTGTCCAGATCCCACCCCAATGCTCTGCCCACTGAATTATAACAGTGCTCCCCTGACCCCCTGGAAAATGGGGGGCACTATTCAATCCACTTGACGCTCAGCAGTGCCAGCCACAGACTTCATAACAAGATGCAAGGAATGGTTTGTGAATATAAAGTCTGAGGACCCTAGGCTCAGAGGTGTGCACTTCACTCCATATCCCCGGGCAAAGGCCCACAAGGCAGGTGCAGAACGGGTGACAGGCTGGAAGCTGAAGACGCAGAAGAACCTTGCATGGTCTTTCTTCTCCAAGATAAAGGACTTGTCTCACAACCTGACTTTCGCTCCATACCTAATCACCTTCCTCTTGTTTCTGCCCCTCCATGGGCAACGAGAACAGGGAAGGGGGTGGAAGCAGAAAAGCAGAGTTTCAGGAGGGTACAGAGGATGGAGATTCTCTCCAAAAGGGATGGAATTCAACCCCTCCTCAAGACTGGACCATAACAGGTCAATTCTTATTGATCTGTTTATTGCCATCTCTGAGCAGAGACAACCACTGACTTAAAACCTGGACTAGCATCCACACACAACAGATTCTGGCTAAATTCTGCTAATAGGCTGCGAGGGTTGTAAATAAATGGCAGTCGAGTTGACCTGGCCCAACTAGAGCAC
The DNA here is from genome assembly GCF_029378745.1 of Bos indicus. NCBI lineage: Eukaryota > Metazoa > Chordata > Mammalia > Artiodactyla > Bovidae > Bos > Bos indicus. The sequence continues at coordinate 8,883,739 of NC_091773.1, read as the reverse complement.
TCCAATACTTTGGCCACCTGATGCGAAGAGCTGACTCATTTGAAAAGACCCTGATGCTGGGAAAGATTGAAGGCAGGAGGAGAAGGGGATAACAGAGGATGAGATGGTTGGATGGCATCACTGACTCAATGGAGATGAGTCTGAGCAGAGTCTGGGAGTTGGTGATGGACAGGGAGGCCTGGCATGCTGTGGTGCATGGGGTCGCGAAGAGTTGGGACACGACAGAGCGACTGAACTGAACTGAACTAGAGCACAGAATCTCATGCATGCATTGCTTCAGTCGTGTCCAACTCTTTGCAACCCCATGGACTGTAGCCCTCCAGGCTCCTCTGTCTATGGGATTCTCCAGGTATGCATACTGGAGCTGGTTGCCATGCCCTCCTCCAGGGGATCTTTCCGACCCAGGGATTGAACCCAGGTCTCCTGCATCTCCTGAACTGCAGGTAGATTCTTTACCCACTGAGCCACTTGGGAAGCCCACAGAACCCTCACCACAGGCATGTGTGTGGATTCCCCACAGAAGTCAGCAGTGCTCAGCTTTCCAACAGCCACATTCCATGCCCGTGTTTAGATCTGGGTTTTGTTTGGAACTCAGCTTGGACGCTGCAAGGCCAAGGGGATTAGTCAGCAGTGTTTGTTAAACACGAACCTCGCGGCCAGCAGCAAACCTGGCACTGCCTATTCAAAGAGACCATATCACGCCTGGCTCCTGCCTGCAATGCAGCCCAGTTTGGTTGGGGTACTCATGGCAAACCCTTTCAAGGCAGAGCTTAAGGCAGGATGAGCGGGTGCCAGGTCCCCTACAGCTCAAGAAGAAAGGCTCAAGGAAAAACTGGTAAGGAAAATATGGTTTGTACTCAGGCCCATCCCAGTTCCCATGCAGCTTTAGGGTCTACTAGCTGTGTGCCACTGGGCAAGTGACCTAACCTCTCTGAGCCTCTGCTTCCTAACATCCAAACCAGGTCATGCATGCATGCTTAGTCACTCAGTCATGTCCATGTCACTCAGGCCCCATGGGACTGTAGGCCACCAGGCTCCTCAGTTCAGGGGATTCTCTATGCAAGAATACTGGAGTGGGTTGCCAAGTCCTCCTCCAGAGGATCTTCCTGACCCAGGAATTGAACCAGAGTCTCCTGCGTCTGGCAACCCACTCCAGTACTCTTGCCTGGAAAATCTCATGCGCAGAGGAGCCTGGTGGCTGCAGTCCATGGGGTCGCTAAGAGTCGGACACGACTGAGCGACTTCACTTTCACTTTTCACTTTCATGCATTGGAGAAGGAAATGGCAACCCACTCCAGTGTTTTTGCCTGGAGAATCCCAGGGACGGCGGAGCCTGGTGGGCTGCTGTCTATGGGGTCGCACAGAGTCAGACACGACTGAAGCGACTTAGCAGCAGCAGCAGCTCCTGCGTCTCCTTCATTGCAAATGGGTTCTTTACCCACTGAGCCCTAAGGGTTTCCCTGGTGGCTCAGATGGTAAGACTCTGTTCTGCAATGCAGGAGACCCAGGTTTGAGCCCTAGGTTGGAAAGATCCCCTGGAGAAGAGAATGGCTACCCACTCCAGTATTCTTGCCTGGAGAATCCCATGGACAGAGGAGCCTGGCGGGCTATAGTCCATGGGGCCACAAAGCGTCGGGCATGACTGAGTGACTAACACCACGTCACACTAAAATTAAAATCGTGAGATGTGGCTGGAATGTTATATAAATAACAGGAATTTCCATTTTATGAAGCTTACTAAGTGTCAGTGCTGTTCCAAGTGCTGTATAGATGTTAACTCATTTAGTCTCTCAACACTATAAGGAAGGAAATGTGAGTATCCCCATTTTGCAGATGAAGAAATGGAGGCCCAAAGGGATGAGGCAATTGCCCAATGCGATTCAGCTAGCCAGTGGTCATCTTAGTACCCAGTATTCACATGGTCCTTCCTCTCCACTCCAAGAAGCAATGGATGAAATTGGCCCGAGGTGCCAGAGACACTCAGACCTAGCTGGGTAATGGTTAAGAGCGTTAATGTGGCTTTGGACACGCATGTTCACAGCAGCATCATTCACAAGAGCTAGGAGACAGAAACAACCCAAGGGCCCACTGATAGCTGAACAAACAGGATGTGGAATATACATGCAATGGAATATCAGTCAGCCTTTAAAAAGGAAGTTCTTCCCTTTTGTGGTCCAGTGTCTAAGACTCTGCGCTCTCAAAGCAGGGGGCATGGGTTCGATCCCTGATCAGAGAATGCCCCAACTAAGAGTTTACATGCTGCAACTAAAGATTCTGTGTGCACACCAAAGACTCAGCAAAGCCAAATAAATAGAAATAAACAGGACTTCCCAGGTGGTCCCAGTGGTTAAGGGTCCACCTGCCAGTGCAGGGCACATGGGTGTGGTTCCTGGTCTGGGAAGATTCCACTCGCTGCAAGGCAACTAAGCCCGTTCACCACAACCACTGAGCCTGCAGTCCGCAGAGAAGAGCAGCCCCCGCTCGCCACAACTAAAGCCCGAGCATAGCAATCAAGACCCAGGGCAGCTCAAAACAAATACATAAATAAAATGTAAAAATAAATATAGACATTAAAAACATGCACAGTGTGTGTTTACATTTTAAAAATAAAAATAGAAAGGAAATTTTCACATATGCTACAACATGGATGAACCTTGAGGACATCATACTAAGTAAAATAAGCCAAAGAACAAATAGTACATGATTCCACTTATATGAGGTACTAGAGTAATTAAATTCATAGAGACAGAAAGTAAAATGGTAACTGCTGGGGACTGGGTCAGGGGGAGGGACGGATGGGGGGTTAGTGTTTAATGGGGCTACAGATTGAATGTGCTCCCTCCAAATTCCTATGCTGAAATTCTAACCCTAACATGAGGCAGGGCCTTTGGGAGTGGTTAGGTCATAAGGGTGCAGCCCTCATGAAAGGAATTAGTGCCCTTATAAAGGAAGCTGCAGAGAGCTCCTTTGCCTGTTGCTGAAGACACAGCAACAAGCCAGCTGTCATGAACCATGACCAGACACTTGGACTTCCCAGCCTCCACCACTGTGAGAAGTAGATTCTTTCTGTTTAAACCATCCAATTTATGGTGTTTCTGCTACAGCAGCCATAATGCATGCACGCATGCTAAGTTGCTTCAGTTGTGTGCGACTCTCTGTGACCCTATAGACAGCAGCCCACCAGGCTCCTCTGTCCACGGGATTCTCTAGGCGAGAATACTAGAGGGGGTTGCCATTTCCTTCTCCCGCAGCCATAATGGATTTGGACAAATGGGTGTCAAGTTTCAGTTGTTTAAGACAAAAAGTTCTGTGGATGGATGATGGTGATGGTTGCACATTAAACCATCAATCTATAGCCTTATGGCCAAAATGGTACATTTTAACTTTTATATTTTAACTACATTTTTAGAAAAATAATATGTAACTAAGAGGCTGCACTTTTCCCACTTAAGTGGCCCATTCTGACTCCCTGTACTCTTACCTCGATTGATTCATTTGTTCTGTTTGAGTCTTTGAGCACCTACTGAGTTTACAGTAAGAATTCTAGAGGCCTTGACAGATCATCATCATCACACCAGACACATGCCACTCATGTTTCATGCCCGGTACTTTTCATGTTTTACCTTTATTAACTCATGAAATCCTCCCAACCATGCTCTGAGGTAGGTACTATTAATATGCCCACTTTACAGATGAGAAAACTGAGATCCAAAGAAGTCAAGTGTAATCTGCCTGAGGTCACACAGCTGGGGTTCACACCCCCGTGGCCTGGCTGAGACACCCTGCTCCAAAACACCTTCCGCATCTGAAACACAAGGCACGCTGTCATCCACAGCCTACCTCCCCATTCAGCCAGAGCGCCCAGGCTCCTGGAAGGGCAAGCTCCCTGCCTGGAGAGGGTCTGTGTCTGGTGAGATCCCTGTAACAAGCACACTGCTCTGCCATTTCTGAAGTCAGCATTTCTTAGCACTATTTTTTCCCAGATGGAATCCACAAGGTCCCCAGCTTAATTTATTCCATGCAGTGACACTAATTAATGTTCCAAACTCTGGGACATGGGGACTGAGGGGTGTGAGCATGTGTGTGTGTACTTTATGTAACTTTCATTTTCCCCAACTTTTGAAATGATGTACGTGGGTATTTTACCTGAGCCAAACTGTTTCAGCCCCAAAAGCCATTTAGGCTTTCTTGAAGTCACAAAAAACCCTGTACTAACCGCACATGTGTAGGATGGTGGAGTAAAAGGACGTGTGCTCACCTTCTGCAAGAACACCAAAAGCGCAACTAGCTGCTGAACAACCATCGACAGGAGGAAGTTAGAATTCACCAAAAAAAGATACCCCACGTCCAAGGACGAAGGAGAAGCCGAAACAAGAGGTGCACTCACATTTAAAATCAAGCCTCATGCCCACCAGAGATTCTTGGAGGGCACAGACAAAACCTTGTGGGCACCAGGACCCCGGGAAAGGTGCAGTGACCCCCACAAGAGACTGAGCCAGACCTGCCTGTGAGTGTTTGAGGGTCTTCTGTGGAGGCACGGGTGAGCAGCGGCCTGCTGAGAGGACAGGGGCGCTGGCAGCAGCAGTCCCACCTCCTACGTCCGTGTTTCTGCTTTGACTCATCACTGGTGGTGTAAAAGGCAGGGGGTCTGAGACCAAAGCATTAGCCAGAGGCATGGCCTTTGGAGGCTACTGGTGCTTAACCGAGGGTGCAGCACCTCCACCGGCACGTCTGGAAAAGCCTGGGAGTGTCTGGGTTAGTCCACCTCTGGGAGCTCTACTAGTGTCTCTGGGCAGGCTCCAGAATGCTGAAAATTCTGCAAAATTATTACTTCGCTGCCCAAAGAGACACAGTGTCACCCATAAGGTTAACGGCTTCTCCATCAAAAAATCCTAAAATGTATCCAACTACCTAATTTTGCAGGGAAGAAGAAAAGCATTGACATGGGAGTTTTTTTATCCCAGGCTGCACAGCAATTTCACGGACTAGACAGAATCTGACCCCTCCTATTACATTTCCTACTTCATCCTCTCACCACTGAGCTATGCAACCCTTCCCCCACAAAAGCGCCCCCAGGTACAGCCACTAGGAAACACTCACACCTTACTCAGCAGCATTTTTCATTTCCAGGACTTTGCCTAAGTTGTTCCTTCTATCTTCAGCCCTAACCTTGACCCTGATACCACTGCATCCTCCTATGCCTGGATCAAAGGCTGCCTCCTCCAGGAAGCCTGCTAGAGTCCTATCTCAGAACCAACCCACAGCAATCTGTATTCTGACTTTTAGCCTGTGTGCCCACAAGTCTTCACACAAGAATTATTGCTGCCCTGATAGCTCAGCTGGTAAAGAATCTGCCTGCAATGCAGGAGACCCCACATCCATTTCTGGGTCAGGAAGACCCACTGCAGAAGGGATAGGTTACCCACTCTAGTATTCTTGGACTTCCCTGGTGGCTCAGCTGGTAAAGAATCCGCCTGCAATGCAGGAGACCTGGGTTTGAGCCCTGGGTTGGGAAGATCCCCTGGAGAAGGGAAAGGCTACTCACTGCAGTATTCAGGCCTGAAGAATTCCAAGGACTGTATAGTCCATGGGGTTGCAAAGAGTCAGACACGACTGAGTGACTTTCACTTTCACACTTTTATTACCATCAACAGGCTGGAACCAGCTGTTTCACAACCATTATGCCACCCTATGGGTGACAGCGGTCTGGCAGGGCTGGTCCAGTTATCCCATTTTTACCGATGAAGAATTTGAAGCTCAGGAAGATTAAGCAACTTGCTGGAAGTCACACAGTTGGCAAAGAGGATCTGCTGGCATACCACAGAGCCCATGTTGTGGCTACGAGGTCACCCAGCCTTCCTGTGTGGTCATGAGCAAGTCCGCATCCTGTCTGGACCATAACGTCTTTGAAGGTGGGAGCCGTATCAATCCATCCACTCTTACCTTATGGTCCAGCCTCCAAAATGATGTCAAAGAGCCCAGGACAAGAGCCCCACATCCCATCTCCTGGTCCCGGACCCTCTCATTCCCTCAGGCCTCCTCTGACCCGACAAAACCTCACTCCAGGTACATGGTGAGTCAGGAGCAAGACCGCAGAGTGAGAAGGCTCCTGGGATTTCCTGCCTTCCACCCCGCCCCCAACAACCAACTACAGTAACCACAGTAGCTTCGATCAGACACAACAAAAAACTTCCAGTCCTTTTTTCTGGCTCAGTAGGCTACCTGAGATACTGCAATGGGCAGGGTGTCCAGAGTCTCTAGAACCGCCTTTCATACCCTCAACAACTCAGGGTGGGAAAGGAAATGACTGGACAACCCAGAAGCCCCCTCTGTAGAAGGCCAGGCCGGCAGATAGTCCAGCAGGACTTGGGGGCTGACATGATGGGGAGAGAAGACCATGATGATGATGTCAGCCATCAGTCCAGCCTCTGCTACGGGCTCCTGGTGACCACAGTATGGCAGGCGGGTTGGGTGTCTACCCAGAAGCCAATCCTTCACCTTTCTCCTCCTAACAGAATCTCATTCCGTCTGGCAGCAAAGGTACCAGATTCCAGTAAGTGGATCAGGATGGGTCTAAGTCACTCACGGTAGTCCCCTGGACTTCACTTCATTGGTCCAAAGGAGAGGGAGCAGGTGACCCTACCTTGGTCCATGATACTTAGGTAAAAATGCACTGCCCCTTGAACTGTGACCCAGGAAGTGGTCAGAAGAGGCTTGGCTCAGTTGTCCCATGCAGATGATGGCACTGAACATCTGATGTAATCTGAACATCATTTGTTGAGGAAATCATAATTTCATGGGCATCACTTAATACAATAAAGGCAGATGAAAGAGTAACAGAGAAGCCAGGCTAAACTCGAAACTGAGTCTAAGTCTCAGCTCTTAACTGTGGACATGGTGGACATGACTTCATCTGCCTGAGGCTGAGTTTCCATGTTTATATAACAGGTTGGAGGACTTCTGTAAAGGCAGTGCCTCAGTTCACAGAGTCCCAGCAACCGATATTTTAAAAATAGACTTTACTTTTTAGAACAGTTTTAATTTACAGAAAAATTGAGAGAACAGTACAGGTAATTTCCATATAATCTGCACTCAGTGTCACCTAACACCTTCGAGTCGGTGATGCCATCCAACTATCTCATCCTCTGTCGTCCCCTTCTCCTCCTGCCTTCAATTTTTCCCAGCGTCAGAGTCTTTTCCAGTCAGTCAGTTCTCCGCATCAGGTGGCCAAAGTATAAGTTTCAGCTTCAGTATCAGTCCTTTCAGAGTATTCAGGACTAATTTCCTCTTGGAAATTATGATGCATTTATTATAATTAATGAATTGATACTGATACACTAATATTAACTAAAACCCATAATGTATTTACGGACTGGACCATAAATTGAGAGTTGGACCATAAACAAAGCTGAGCGCTGAAGAATTGATGCTTTTGAACTGTGGTGTTGGAGAAGGCTCTTGAGGGTCCCTTGGACTGCAAGGAGATCAAACCAGTCAATCCAAGAGGATTGATGCGAAGAACTGACTCGCTAGAAAAGACCCTGATGCTGGGAAAAATTGAAGGCAGGATGAGAAGGGGATGACAGAGGATGAGATAGTTGGATGGCATCACCGACTCAATGGACATGAATTTGAGTAAGCTCCGGGAGTTGGTGATGGACAGGGAAGCCTGGCGTTCTGCAGTTCATGGGGTTGCAAAGAGTCGGACACAACTGAGCAACTGACCTGAACTGATAATGTTCGGACGGTAAAGAATCTGCCTGCAATGCAGGAGACGCAGGTTTGATCTCTGGGTAGGGAAGATCCCCTGGAGAAGGGCATGGCAACTCACTCCAGTATTCTTGCCTGGAGAATCCCCATGGACAGAGGAGCCTGATGAGCTACAGTCCATGGAGTCACAAAGAGTCGGACATGACTGAGTGACTAACACTAACACATATAATGTATTTAGATTTCCTTAGTTTTTACCTGACTGCCCTTTTTCTGTTCCAGGATACCATCCAGGACATCTTATCTCATTCAGTTGTCACATTTCCAGAAGCTCCTCTTGGCTGTGATAGTTTCTCAAGCTTTCCTTGTTTTAGATGACCTTGACAGGTTTGGAGGCGTACTGGTCAGGCGTTTTGTAGCTAGGCAGGTGTTTTTTCAACATCTCTGCTTCCTTAGCAAACTTGAGTCAGGCAGAGTTACTCTTGTCTTCATACACTTCTTTTTCTCTTTTCATGTAAACTCCTTCTTTCACCATGATCGTAGGCAGAACTCACAAATGGTAACAGAACTTCATCGTGTCCAGAGCCTAACTTTAAGGTAGAAATTATGATATTAACTTCGACATCACTTTCATTGGCTGACATCATTTTAATCTTAACAGGAGTTTGAAAGAATGAAGAGGGAACAGCCATTTATCTGATGCCAACCATAAGCCCAAACCAAGGCTCTGGACTCTATTACAGATGTTTTATTGAATCTTTAAAACAACCTTGTGAATAAGCAAGTTCTATTATTACAGGTGAGGAAACAGGTTTAGATTGGTTAAGTGGTTCACTTAAGGTCACTCAGCTAAAACACATCATGGCTGGGATTCAAAGTCAGGTCTTCCTTGTATCCACTTCCGCTTCTTACTTCACCTGTATACCTCTCAGGATTAGCACTGTGTGCATTTACCCAAATCTGAGTATCTGGTGGGCCAGGCATTGTGTGAGGCCCTGGGCTGCAAAGAATGACTATCTGTACATAGGAAAAGTACAGCTAGAAAACAAGTCTTCAGCCTCTTTAAATGGCTCAACTCCAAGTTTGTTCAGTGCTAGGCCCTACCATCCCACTCTCTCTTGATCAATTTCAACACCTTTCCTTTAGCACATGCTGCAGCATGTGCTGTCGCTCAGTCGTGTCCGATTCTTGCAACCCCATGGACTGTAGCTCAGCAGGCTCCCCTGTCTGTGGGATTTCCCACATAACAATACTGGAGTGGGTTGCCATTTCCTCCTCCAGGGGATCTTTCCAACCTAGGAATCAAACCCACTGCACTGGCAGGCAGATTCTTTACCACTGAGCCACCCAGAAGGCTATCTTTCTTTTAGTGTGAGAATAAATCAGACCTCTGATTTCTAAACATGTAACACAGTTATGATCAGGGTTGCACATCAGAAAAGGAAAACACCATCTTCAACCCTATATGTATGATGAAATCTACCTCTTGTTAATGGAAATTTGCCCTGACTCATTTAAACAAGGCTGACAATTTTACTTGAGCTTCACATAGACTCAGCATATGCATATATTAAAGTGTTACACCACTCTGCAGTTATTTACTTACCTACTTGACCATGGACAGAAAGGACAGAAACTAATTTATTCAACCCTGTATCCCCTATTCTTAGTCCAAGGTCTGGCATCTTCCAGGTCTGAAGTCAATGTCAGCTGAATGACGAGTCAGAATACCTTGAGTTAGGGACTTCCCTGGTGGTCCAGTGGCTAAGACTCTGCACTCTCAATGCAGGGGCCTGGGTTTGATACCTGGTCAGGGAACTGGATCCTATATGCGGCAAGTAAGAGTTCACAGGCCACCACTGAAGATCCTGCCTGCTGCAACCAAGACCTGGTGAAGCCAAATACATATTAAATAAAAAAGAATACCTTGAATTTGCTGAGCAGATGGATATTTGGAGGCAAATATGTTCAACAAAGGGCTTCCCTGGTGGCTCATGCTAAAAAATCCACCTGCAATGCAGGAGACTCAGGGTCAATCCCTGGGTCAGGAAGATCTCCTGGAGAAGGAAATGGCAACCCACTCCAATATGCTTGCCTGGGAAATCCCATGGACAGAGGAGCCTGGTGGGCTGCAGTCCACGGGGTCACAAAAGAGTCAGACAAAACTGAGGAACAATATGTTAAACAAAAAGGATGAAGATTTTCCAATGAGATTTCTTCCCAACCAAATAAGGTATTGAAACCATGGCACATAACTCCTACAGGAATTCAAGACGAAATCTCAACATTCCTATTAACATTCTGGAATCCTGAAGGTGGATGCTAGTTACTTTCCCAGGAAACCAGAACTGAAGCAAACGGTGGAAGTCACAGCACCGCCCTTTACAACCAAGACCCTGCCATCTTCTCAACAAAAGATGTGTATGCAAGAGCAACCAGAATACCTATTTTAATCTTGTTTTGAAAGTGCTAATGTTTCTCACGTTATATATTAGTAAGACTCTTCATTCTTTGAAAGTATTAAAAAGTCACTCCAAATGATAGTGTCAACAGGACTAAAGTTCTCTGTGCTTATTTAAAATAACTCTCCATTTTATTTGGGGAGAATTACTAAAATGTGAACACACTAGAATTTCAACAAGGATGCAGTCCCATCCCCCAAAGGATAAGGGCCTAGTTTCATGGTGTGTGTTCAGTCACTTAGTCGTGTCTGACTCTTTGCAACCCCATTAGCCTGCCAGGCTCCTCTGTCCATGGAATTCTCCAGGCAAGAATACTGGAGTGGGTTGCCATTTCATTCTCCAGGGGATCTTCCCAACCCAAGGGTAGAACCTGTGTCTGCTGCATGGGCAGGCGGATTCTTCACCACTGCGCTACCTGGGAAATCGGGTTTCATGGTGAGAACTCTATAATCCTACACACAGCAGGAGGTCAAAAAGCTTAGGTATCATCGGATACCAAGCACTGAATCAATGTGGGTTTCCCAGGTGATTCGGCGATAAAGAATCTGCTTTATGCAGCAGACACAGGTTCTATCCCTGGATTGGGATGATCCCCTGGAGAAGGAAATGGTAAGCCACTCCAGTATTCTTGCCTAGAAACGTCCATGGACAGAGGAGCCTGGCAGGCTACAGTCCCTGGGGTTGCAAAGAGTCAGACATGACTGAGCACACACGAATCAACACGTTTACAAATACTTCTATTCCCATTCTTTTTTCCTGGCTTTCTTAAATGAAAAATTAATGAGGGGGAAAAACACTACAGAATTACCATGACCCTTAGGCCACAAGACTTCCTTTACTTAAGAACCAATGCAAAAGACACAGAAACATTTGTGAGCCTCAAGTTCCGATATTTTCTTCACTTAAGAACTAGACAGTGTACAGTAATTACTGTAGATGCCCCCCACCCCCTCCTCAGCACAGGTCCCCAGCATCTGCCAAAGGTGACCTTCTGCAAACAAATACCTTTGGTGAACACTCCCATTTTTGTCTCAGGGCTTTTTCTGAGAGGTAATACCCCTGGGATAAGCCCTGAGCCAATGATGGATGGAGTCTGCTGATAATTCTCCACTGTTCTATGCTGCATTCCAAGGTTCCCCGGGAGGACCAGCTTTAATTAACCCCCATGGTAACCTGCTTGATGATAAATGCATCTTTACAGTCTCCTTTCTCTTTCCTGTCTTATTTCCCCCACGTGCTCCAATTTTACTTACTGGGTTGCCCAAAAAGTTCATTCTAAGTTTATTCTGTAACATCTTACAGAAAAATCCAAACAAACTTCTTGGCCAGCCCAATATTTTTCTGATTTTTCTTGGAATATCTCCTAAATCATGCATTCTCAATAGAGGTGGTAGTGCCTCTAAGGCGGAAAAATTGATTCCTAGAAAGTGGGGTTGGGGAAAAAAATCATACTCTTTTTATATATGGGGCCCAGAAATTCATGAAGTACATAAAGAGATACACAGTGTATCTGTAATTAAAACATCATGGGTGGAACAATTGGGGGGAAAAAATGTCCAAGAAGACTCTTCAAAGGGGAGATAATAAAACAAGATGGCACAACCCTGCGTTAAATAAACCACTTGTACTGAGCACCTTGCCTCAGGGAGTTTCTGGAAGGACACAGAGTAAGATGCAGTGTTAGCCTTTGCTGAGTACATCCATGAACTCATTCATTTAACCCTTTCAATCACGTGTAGGGCTGGGAATTCGAGGGCCATTCATCAGATGAATCGCTGAGGCTATTAGAAATACAAGGACTTGTTGGAGACCACAGAGCAAATTAACCCAGGGCTCAGGGTGAGAGCTTTGATCTCCTGGGGACTGGGCTCTCAGGCACACCTCAGAAAAGCCATCAAGAGCGCTTAACCCAACACGGCACAGGGAAATAAGCCTATAAATGTCAGTGACTGTTATTAATGACAATAGATCAGGTTTCCATGAATGGACCATGGTGCTGCCCCACAGGTGACAGTATAACAACCCAGGTGGATAAAAACATTACTTACGATTGATATGATGGGTTTTGAATGCCCCAGTTCAATGCTGGGCTCAAGGGACATCAGAGAGTATTTTCTATGACTCTTGGGAAAGGGCTGGATTTGGGGGGGTGGGTGGGGGTGGAGTAAAGGGGAGGGAGGCATTGGGAATTTCAACTGGAAGAGAAGCCTTCCTTGGCAAGAGGCCTGTGAATGAATGCCTGATTAGTCTGCACTTGGCTTTATTCTTTCTCCTGCTTACAGTTAAGACCCCCTACATATAAACCTTCAAGCTGCGATCTTTCAAAGATGCAAACATGCCCCTGTATGCCAGCTGTTGTGTTGTCCTACTGTACTTTTCAAGATACTGCACTGTATGATTAAAAATGTTTATTTTTTAATGTATTACTTGTGTGAAAAGTATTATACACCTATTACAATATAGTACTATACACCCAATTGTGGTAGTTGGCCATATAGGCTAATTAGGTAATTAGGTAACTATATAGGTAGCTAGACTAACTTAGTTGGACTTATATAAACAAACTGGACTTACAAACACACTCTCAGAATGGAACTGGTATGTAGGGGACTTACTGTATTTGATCCAGATCACAAGACAGTGCAACCGAAAGAAATCACACTGTGGTAACACCTCTCCGTCACTACACAGCCACTGGAGGACCACGAAGGAAGCTGATGTGGCTGAGTGGAAGCCAGCCTTGAAAGAAGATCTGAGTTCAAGTTCTCCCTTTGCCATCAAAGTGGCCTTAGGCACGTTTCTCGCTGCCCTGCACCTCAGTTTCCTCTCTACAATTCTGATCGCCTCTGATTTATGTCATCTGCCCAGTGCCTGTCTCCAGGTCCAAACATCTCACAAACTTCCCTTAAGTAACTACCTACTGATTAATTTGATTAGACTTGCTGACTTCTAAGGTTTCATTTCCTGGACTAACCTCACTATAGGTGGGGAAGCATCTGAAATTGATACGCATGGGGTGAGATAAAGTGGAAGCTGGGGTTTTAGGAACGGGAAGGAGTGGGGAGATATATAGAGTGATAGTGCTGAGTGATTTTCCATTAGTACAGAAGGCCTGGAATGGCTCAATATTTTCAAGTCATTTTAGATAATATTTCACCCCATCCCCCACAAAAGACATCCATAAAGACAGAACTGGACTTGAACTGCTATGGCAGGTTTACAAAGAATCTAATGGCAAAGAAACTCCAGGGGGCCTTCCATGGTGTTCCAGGGATTAAGACTTCACCTTCCACTGCAGAGGATGTGGGTTCGAGTTCTAGTTGGGAAGCTAATCCCACATGACTCACCGCCGAAAAGCCAAAACAGAAACAATATTGTAACAAATTAAAAAAAAAAAACTTTAAAAATGGTCCACATAAAAAATTTAAAAAAAAAAAAAAGAAAGAAACTCCAGATACAACACTGGCTTAGGCAAAGACTAACAGAGTTTTGCCAAGAAAATGCACTGGTCATAACAAACACCCTCTTCCAACAACACAAGAGAAGACTCTATACATGGACCTCACAGATGGTCAACACCGAAATCAGACTGATTATATTCTTTGCAGTCAAAGATGGAGAAGCTCTATACAGTCAGCAAAAAACAAGACCAGGAGCTGACTGTGGCTCAGACCATGAATTCCTTATTGCCAAATTCAGACTTAAATTGAAGAAAGTAGGGAAAACCACTAGACCATTCAGGTATGACCTAAATCAAATCCCTTATGATTATACAGTGGAAGTGAGAAATAGATTTAAGGGCCTAGATCTGATAGATAGAGTGCCTGATGAACTATGGAATGAAGTTCATGACATTGTACAGGAGACAGGGATCAAGACCATCCCCATGGAAAAGAAATGCAAAAAAGCAAAATGGCTGTCTGGGGAGGCCTTACAAATAGCTGTGAAAAGAAGAGAAGTGAAAAGCAAAGGAGAAAAGGAAAGATATAAACATCTGAATGCAGAGTTCCAAAGAATAGCAAGAAGAGATAAGAAAGCCTTCTTCAGCAATCAATGCAAAGAAATAGAGGAAAACAATAGAATGGGAAAGATTAGAGATCTCTTCAAGAAAATCAGAGATACCAAAGGAACATTTCATGCAAAGATGGGCTCGATAAAGGACAGAAATGGTATGGACCTAACAGAAACAGAAGATACTAAGAAGAAATGGCAAGAATACACAGAAGAACTGTACAAAAAGATCTTCACGACCCAGATAATCATGATGGTGTGATCACTCATCTAGAGCCAGACATCCTGGAATGTGAAGTCAAGTGGGCCTTAGAAAGCATCACGATGAACAAAGCTAGTGGAGGTGATGGAATTCCAGTTGAGCTATCCCAAATCCTGAAAGATGATGCTGTGAAAGTGCTGCATTCAATATGCCAGCAAATTTGGAAAACTCAGCAGTGGCCACAGGACTGGAAAAGGTCAGATTTCATTCCAATCCCAAAGAAAGGTAATGCCAAAGAATGCTCAAACAACTGCACAATTGCACTCATCTCACACGCTAGTAAAGTAATGCTCAAAATTCTCCAAGCCAGGCTTCAGCAATATGTGAACCGTGAACTTTCTGATGTTCAAGCTGGTTTTAGAAAAGGCAGAGGAACCAGAGATCAAATTGCCAACATCCACTGGATCATGGAAAAAGCAAGAGAGTTCCAGAAAAACATCTATTTCTGCTTTATTGACTATACCAAAGCCTTTGACTGTGTGGATCACAATAAACTGTGGAAACTTCTGAAAGAGATGGGAATACCAGACCACCCGATCTGCCTCTTGAGAAATTTGTATGCAGGTCAGGAAGCAACAGTTAGAACTGGACATGGAACAATAGACTGGTTCCAAATAGGAAAAGGAGTACATCAAGGCTGTATTTTGTCACCCTGTTTATTTAACTTATATGCAGAGTACATCATGAGAAACGTTGGACTGGAAGAAACACAAGCTGGAATCAAGATTGCCAGGAAAAATATCAATAACGGCAGATATGCAGATGACACCACCCTTATGGTAGAAAGTGAAGAGGAACTAAAAAGCCTCTTGATGGAAGTCAAAGTGGAGAGTGAAAAAGTTGCCTTAAAGCTCAACGTTCAGAAAACGAAGATCATGGTATCCGGTCCCATCACTTCATGGGAAATAGATGGGGAAAGAGCAGAAACAGTGTCAGACTTTATTTTTCTGGGCTCTAAAAATCACTGCAGATGGTGACTGCAGCCATGAAATTAAAAGACGCTTACTCCTTGGAAGGAAAGTTATGACCAACCTAGACAGCATATTCAAAAGCAGAGACATTACTTTGCCAACAAAGGTCCGTCTAGTCAAGGCTATGGTTTTCCCTGTGGTCATGTATGGATGTGAGAGTTGGACTGTGAAGAAGGCTGAGCGCCAAAGAATTGATGCTTTTGAACTGTGGTGTTGGAAAAGACTCTTGAGAGTCCCTTGGACTGCAAGGAGATCCAACCAGTCCATTCTAAAGGAGATCAGTCCTGGGTGTTCTTTGGAAAGAATGATGCTAAAACTGAAACTCCAGTACTTTGGCCACGTCATGCGAACAGTTGACTCATTGGAAGAGACTCTGATGCTGGGAGGGATTGGGGGCAGGAGGAGAAGGGGACGACAGAGGATGAGATGGCTGGATGGCATCACTGACTCGATGGACGTGAGTTTGAGTGAACTCCGGGAGTTGGTGATGGACAGGGAGGCCTGGCGTGCTGCGATTTATGGGGTCACAAAGAGTCGGACATGACTGAGTGACTGATCTGATCTGATCAGATCTGATAGGAGAAGCAGATTTGGCAAATTTGTAAGAAGGGCCCTGCTAACAGCCACTTCTAAAGCAAGTGTCCTGGTAGGATTGTCCAAGAGGGAATACAATAAACTACATGATGTAGATGCTTATTATCAATATATTACTTTAATATGCCCCAAGGAAATCAACCCCAAGTGTTCATTGTAAGGAATATTGCTGAAGCTCCAGTATTTCAGCCAACTGTTGCAAAGAGCTCAGTGGAAAAGACTCTGATGCTGGGAAAGAATGAAGGCAAAAGAAGAGGGCAGCAGAGAATGAGATGGTTAGACAGCATCACCAATTCAATGGACATGAACCTGAGCAAACTCTGGGAGATAGTGAAGGACAGGGAAGCCTGGCGTGCTGCGGTCCATGGGATCGTGAGGAGTTAGACATGACTTAGTGTGGCGCAGCTGGTAAAGAATCTGCCTGCAATGTGGGAGAACTGGGTTCAATCCCTGGGTTGGGAAGATCCCCTGGAGAAGGGAAAGGCTACACACTCCAGTATTCTGGCCTGGAGAATTCCGAGAAGTGTATAGTCCATGGGGTTTCAAAGAGTTGGACACGAATGAGTGACTTTCACACACACACAGAGTTGCTGAACAACAATAACAAACTGGACTGTTATACTCTTACAGGGTCCAGATGCTGTTATGTCTTTTAAAGGAGAGGAGGATGGAGAGGAGGAAGAAGAGATTCCCATCTGAGGACATCAGCCTGGACAGAAGCCCATATCAGGAGGAGCCAAGCAGGGCTTATGTACAGGAAGTCCCATGAGCCAACTCCATCAGTACTGACTCTCATTTTTCATGAATTGTATGCAAGAAGCAAACTTGTTCCCAAGTTACAACCCATTTTATTCTCTCGAGAAAACATTTCAGACAAATGTCTCTATGGTTTGAATGAAAAGTCCCACCCAACAGGGTACAATTGGATTGGGTCTGTTTTATGTCCTAAGACACCTGCCAAATTGGTACTGACTGCTGTCTTGTCATTTCCGACTTCAGTCTTGTCATCTCCAAACTGCATCCTCTTCATTCTCCTAAAAGGTGGTCATCCTAGGGAAGCCAACATCCCTACAGTACACATGCTAAGTCAAACCATCGATGGGTTCCTGATTAACATACGCAGCAATGTTCAGGTGATGCAACACAGACAGAAATGTGGGAAATCTGTCCCAGGGCAAATGCTCCAAACCCAACTGCAGGACCTGTCTGCTCCTTATGCAGCTTTAGGAAGATGCTACCTCAGAATGCCACACCCCCTGTACTTTCCAAAGTGCTTCCTCATACACTGCCTCATGGGAGTCTGCATCAATCCTATACAGAAAGTATCTTCAGATTATGAGATAAGGGAGGCATCTGAATCACACAGTTAATGCAGCTTTTCAAACAACTTGTCCAACACAGTTCTAACAAACTCAGTCATCTCTGGCCACCCCACACCAAAACTGCATGTCACTGTGTCTAAAATAGGTTTTTATTCAATCCACCTTTGAAGATATTTTCCTTGCTTTTCTTCACACTGCTCTGTGGTTCAAGATGTGACAAATTTTGCTTTCATTCTGTCAAAACTTCAAAACCCAAGCTAAAAAGAGAAAGAGAGCAGGACTTTGGTTCTCGGCAAAATACCATAGAGTCACACTTGATTTATGAACATTTTAGACATCAATGGAATATTTTTAATGACTACAGATGAAAGAGGGAGCCTCCAAATAATGCAAGAATAGTAATTCAGTATTCAATTTAATTGAAGGTAGCCTTCTGTCCTCCAAGCAGAAGGGGGAGATTAGTCAACAGGACTATGAGTAGGTTCTTTCATCTTCTCCCTGCTGTTTATACCTCCTTTGGAGAAGTCTCCCTTAGCAGAAGAGACCACAGTCCCTTCCCCATTCTGCACGCCTGGATTCCTCATCTGCATTCCATTACTGCATTTGCTGGACTATTTACACGAGTTGTTTCCAGTCTCTATCTCTGGTGGGAAAGAATTATACATGACTCATCTCCCTCAGTGTTCTGGCTTTTACAAAGCTTGGCACTTCAGTAGGTATGTGTGGCCTTGAAATGAATGGCCATAGCATGCTAATCTGCTCCTTTCTACTGGATGCTTCCCATCACCTAGCCAAAGACATGGAACTATACTCAATATTTTGTAACAACCTATAAGGGAGAAGAATCTGAGTATGTATGTATAAGGGCTTCCCTGGTAGCTCAGTTGGTAAAGAATCCGCCTGCAATGCAGGAGATTCCAGTTCAATTCCTGGGTCAGGAAAATCCACTGGAGAAGGGATAGGCTACCCACTCCAATATTCCTGGGCTTCCCTGGTGGCTCAGAGGGTAAAGAATCTACCTGCAATGCAGAAGACCTAGGTTCTATCCCTGTGTAGGGAAGATCCCCTGGAGGAGGGTATGGCAACCCACTCCAGTATTCTTGCCTGGAGAATCCCCATGGACAGAGGCACTTGGCGGGGTTACAAAGAGTTGGACATGACTGAGTGACTAAGCACAGCACAGCACATATATAATCAAACCACTTTGCTGCACATCTGAACTAACACAATACTATAAATCAACTATATTCAATAAACATTTCTTAATTTAAAAAAATAGTATTTTTTTTAAAAAGCCCAAAGTGGAGAGGAAATTTGAGGAACTGTCTATACAGAATCTATGAATCTGGGAAAGCCTGTTCAGCTCAGTTAAAGGTTTTCAGGTCTGACTCCATAATAGAATCACTTTACAATGATGCCTGACGCCTTCAGAACAATGGTATCGCTTTCTGGGGTGGAACCTTCATCTGGATTCATGTACATGCTTTGTGCAGTCTGTGGGTATTTGGTCTTTTGTTTTAAAAATAAAAGTATTTTTCACTTTTTATCAAAAATTTTTAATTAGGAAGGAAATATAACCCACACATATACATATATTTCCTAGATTTTCCAATGTTAATTTCTTCATCCTGTTGGCCTCCTCTCTCTTCCCTTTTGTGCACATGGACTGTGCACTCACACACACATTTACCTAGTGTGCATGTGTGCTGAACCACCTGAAAGCAAGTTGCAGGTACCACGACCCTTCACCACTAAATATTACAGCAGGCACCTCTTTAAAAAAATTTCATCTGCATAACCATAAAGAAATTATCACACTCACGAAATTAAATTCAGATATATAATGTCCAAATTTGATGTCCTGGAATGTTATGTCCATGAAGCAAGGTGAACTGGAAGTGGCCAAACTGGAGATGGCAAGAGTGAACATCAACATTTTAGGAATCAGTGAACTAAAATAGACTAGAATCAGCAAATTTAATTCAGATGACCATTATATCTACTACTGTGGGCAAGAATCCCTTAGAAGAAATGGAGAAGCCTTCCTAGTCAACAAAAAAGTCTGAAAGGCAGTACTTGGGTGCAATCTCAAAAATGACAGAATGATCTCTGTTCATTTCCAAGGCAAACCATTCAATATCATCGTAATCCAAGTCTATGCCCTGTCCAGTAATGCTGAAGAAGCTGAACAGTTCTATGAAGACCTACAAGACCTTCTAGAACTAACACCCCCAAAAGATGTCCTTTTCATTATAGGGGACTGGAATGCAAAAGTACGATGTCAAGAGATACCTGGAGTAACAGGCAAATTTGACCTTGGCATACAAAATGAAGCAGGGCAAAGGCTAATAGAGTTTTGCCAAGAGAACACACTGGTCATAGCATACACCCTCTTCCAACAACACAAGAGAAGACTCCACACATGGACATCACCAGATGATCAATACCAAAATCAGATTGATTATATTCTCTGCAGCCAAAGATGGAGCAGCTGTACACATTCAGCAAAAACAAGACTGGGGCTGACTGTGACTCAGATTATGAACTCCTGATTGCCAAATCCAGACTAAAATTAAAGAAGGTAGGGAAAACCACTAGATCATTCAGGTATGACCTAAATCAAATCCCTTACAATTATACAGTGGAAGTGAGAAATAGATTCAAGGGATTAGATCTGATAGAGTACCTGAAGAACTATGGGCAGAGGTTAATGACATTGTACAGGAGGCAGGGATCAAGACCATCCCCAAGAAAAAGAACTGCAGAAAGGCAAAACAGTTTTCTGAGGATACCTTACAAATAGCTGAGAAAAGAAGAGATGCTAAAGGCACAAGAGAAAAGGAAAGATATACATATTTGAACGCAGAGTGCCAAAGAATAGCAAGGAGAGATAAGAAAGCCTTCCTCAGTGATCAGTGCAAAGAAATAGAGGGAAACAACAGGATGGGAAAGACTAGAGATCACGTCAAGAAAATTAGAGATACCAAGGGAACATTTCGTGCAAAGATGGGCACAATAAAGGACGGAAATGGTATGGACCTAATAGAAGCAGAAGATATTAAGAACAGGTGCCAAGAATACACAGAAGAACTAGATCAAAAAGATCTTCATAACCCAGATAACCATGATGGTGTGATCACTCACCTAGAGCCAGACATCCTGAAATTCAAAATCAAGTGGGCCTTAGGAAGCATCACTATGAACAAAGCCAGTGGAGGTGATGGAATTCCACTTGAGCTATTTCAAATCCTAAAATATGATGCTGTGAATGTTCTGCACTCAATATGCCAGAAAATTTGGAAAAATCAGCAGTGGTCACAAGACTGGAAAAGGTCAGTTTTCATTCCAATCCCAAAGAAAGGCAATGCCAAAGAATGTTCAAACCACCACACAATTGCAGTCATCTCACATGCTAGCAAAGTAATGCTCAAAATTCTCCAACAGTCTCCAACAGTCTTCTCAAATGTCTCAATTGAGACTTCAACAATACACGAACCCAAACTGGATTTAGAAAAGGCAAAGGAACCAGAGATCAAATTGCCAACATCTGTTGGATCATCAAAAAAGCAAGAGAGCTCCAGAAAAACATCTATTTCTGCTTTATTGACTACGTCAAAGCCTTTGACTATGTGGATCACAACAAACTGGAAAATTCTTAAAGAGATGGGAATACCAGACCATCTGACCTGCCTCCTGAGAAATCTGTATGTAGGTCAAGAAACAACAGTTAGAAACAGACATGGAACAATGGACTGGTTCCAAATTGGGAAAAGAGTACATCAAGGCTGTATTTTGTCACCCTGCTTATTTAACTTGTATGGAGAGTACATCATGTGAAATGCCAACCTGGATGAAGCACAAGCTGGAATCAAGATTGCGGAGAGAAATATCAATAACCTCAGATACGCAGATGACACCACCCTTATGGAAGAAAGTGAAGAAGAACTAAAGAGTCTCTTGATGAAAGTGAAAAAGGAGAGTGAAAAAGTTGGCTTAAAACTCAATATTCAGAAAACTAAGATCATGGCATCCGGTCCATCACTTCATGGCAAACAGATGGGGAAACAATAGAAACAGTGAGAGACTTTATTTTGGGGGGCTCCAAAATCACTACACATGATGACAGCAGCCATGAAATTAGAAGATGCTTGCTCCTTGGAAGGAAAGCTAAGACCAACCTAGACAGCATATTAAAAAGCAGAGATATCACTTTACCAACAAAGGTCTGTCTAGTCAAAGCTATGGTTTTTCCCGTAGTCATGTATGGATGTGAGAGTTGGGCTATAAAGAAAACTGAGCACCGAAGAATTGATGCTTTTGAACTGTGGTGTTGGAGAAGACTCTTGAGAGTCCCTTGGACTGCAAGGAGATCCAACCAGTCAATCCTAAAGGAAATCAACTCTGATTCTTCATTGGAAGGACTGATGCTGAAGCTGAAGCTCCAATACTTTGGCCACCTGATGGGAAGAACTGACTCACTGGAAAAGACCCTGATGCTGGGAAAGACTGAAGGCAGGGAGAGAAGGGGATGACAGAGGATGAGATGGTTGGATGGTATCACCAACTCAATAGACATGAGTTTGAGCAAGCTCCAGGAGTTGGTGATGGAGAAGGAAGCCTGGCGTGATGCAGTCCATGGGGTCGCAAAGAGTCAGACATGACTGAGCGACTGAACTGAACTGATAAAATATCATCGAATATGGACTCCATGTTCAAATTTGCTTAATTGTCCCTATAATATTTTATTGTTATTCATTTTTTTAATTCACAGTCCAATCAAGAGTCATGAATTGCATTGGCTTATGTTTTTTCCAGCTTTATTCACATACAATGGACATGTAACATTGTGTACATTTAAGGTACACAATATGATGATTAAATACACATGTATCTTATGAAATGATAACTACAACAAACACATAAACACAACCAACAACTTACACAGTTTATTTACCCATTATTTTGGTGAGAAGTGTTAGGATCTGTTCTCTTTAGCAACTTTCAACTATACAACAGAGTTATTTTTAAATACTGTCACCACACTGTTCATTAGAACCCAGAACCTATCATCTTATAAGTAAAAGTCTTTACCCCTTAACCATCTTAATCCATTTCCTGTACCACCACCAATTGGTTGCCCCCGACAACCACCAATCTGATCTCCAGTGCTCAGTTCAATTTTTTTAGATTGCATTTATAAGTGAGACAATACAGTACTTGTCTCTGACGTATGTCTCTTAGCATAATGCCCTAATGATTCATCCATGTTGCTGCAAATAGCAAGATTTCCTTCTTTTTACGGCTGGAAAATATTCCATCTCATGTATATATCACATTTTCTTTATCCATTCATCCATCAATGGGCACTCAAGCTGTTTCCATATCTTGCCTATTGTAAATAATACTGCAGTGAACACGGGACTGCAAATAGCTCTTCAAGATACTGATTTCATCTCCTTTGGATATATATATCCAGAAGTGGGATTGCTGGAGCATATGGTAGCTCTATTTTTAAGTTTTTGAGGAATCTCCATGCTGTTCTCCATAGTGGCTGCACCAGTTTACATTCTCACCAACAGTGCATAAGGGATCCCTTTTCTCCACATCCTCACCAACACTTTCTATTTCTTGTCTTTTTGATGATAACCATTCTGACAGGTGCGAGGTGGTATCTCACTGCATTTTAAATTTGCATTCCCCTGATGCTCAATGATGCTGAGCACCTTTTCACGTGCCATCTGTATATCTTCTTGGAAAAATATTTATTCAGATTCTCTGCCCATTTTTAAAATCAGAGTATTTGCTTTCTTGCTACAGAGTTGTACGAATTATTTGTATATTTTGGATTTTATCCTCTTATCAAATACATGGTTGCAAATATTTTCTCCCTTATCATAGTTGCCTTTTCATTTGGTTGATCCCTTCTTTTGCGGTGCTGAAATCTGATGTAGTCCACTTGTTGATTTTCAAGCATTGCACCTGGCTGTCATGTGCGTTCAGCCTCCTTAAACAGAAAGTTTTCCTCATTTTTGTTTGTTCTCATCACACAGACCCTTTGGAAGAGACCATGCCAGATATCTTGCAGGGTGTCCCACCATTTGACTTTGTCTGTTATTTCTTCATGATTAGTTTCAGGTCAGTTTAGGCATGATTGCACGTATGTTGTAAATTTCCACTGAATTATTCAGGAGAAGGGTAGGGTCAGTTGCCCTCATTACATGCAAGTTGAATGGTTTTGGTTCAGGTGCAATCTGCCAGATTTCTCTTAAGGTCCCCTGTAGAAGGAAATGGCAACCCACTCCAGTATTCTTGCCTGGGAAATTCCACGGACAGAGGAGCCTGGTGGGCTCCAGTCCGTGGGGTCGCAAGAATCAGACATGACTTCACGACTAAACCACCACCACCTACCTTCATGCCTAGTTGATACACACTTATATCAAAGTCTGAGAAGCCTTGTTACTCAAAGTGTGGGCTACAGACCAGCTGCACTGGTTTCCCGTGGGAACTTTCCAGAAATGCAGCTCTAAATTGCCTCACTCTGAAAGCGAGAGTGTCGATACCTTTCCATTACTCTTCTGGTGCACCGCCTTCCTTCCACAGAGGAGAATGGTAACGTGGCGAAGAGAGCGCCACCTAGTGGGTGGAGGACTCCTGTGTGATCCCAACTCCACCACCTTAGTTTCAAGATCCTGGGTCAGTCACATAACTTCTGAGCATCTGTCATGCATTTATGAAAGGGAGATACTGGGCACCTTCTCTTCAAGCATGAACGGCCACTTGATGTTAGCCTGTTTCCTAGAAAGTGAACCTGGTGTACCTGTGGTCCTTGTTGTTCCCAGCATACAGTCTCATGGCTTCCCAGAGACCTGATGCTGTGGGTTGCTGTGTCCACCCCTCGGCTTCTTCATTCTGCTTGAACAGTTTGACAGTGTCATAAAAAAGAGAAAGGAAGAGATCAAGGAGTTCATAAAATGAAAAATCAAATGAGATTATTAGAAAGGGAAGGGGGCTGTGGATTTTGGGGGGGGGGGGTGGTGGGCAAGAAGAAGGCAGATTAAATACAGTTGAGAGGAAAAGCAAGAAAGAAACAACATTTACTGAAGTCTACCATGGTGAGTTGACTCATAAAAGACTCTGATGCTGGGAGGGATTGGGGGCAGGAGGAGAAGGGGACAACAGAGGATGAGATGGCTGGATGGCATCACTGACTGGATGGATGTGAGTCTGGGTGAACTCCAGGAGTTGGTGATGGACACGGAGGCCTGGCGTGCTGTGATTCATGGGGTTGCAAAGAGTCGGAGACAACTGAGCGACTGAACTGAACTGAACTGAACCATGGTGCTGGTGGGGGTCATGGAGAGGATGTGACCCATGAGCTGGCTCCTTATCCCTCTAGTGCTGGGACTCTATCCTCTGCCCACTGTTGCCACAGTGGGAGCCATGTTGCAGGGTGCAGTCTTGAGTGAGCATGTGTTGTTGAAACCATCTGGATGGTATATGTTACTGTATCCCACAAAGGCTTCTATATAAACCTTTAAGATGCTGGAAGGCAGTGTAAATATCTACCTCTCTCGCTGCCCATGACAAGCCCCATATACAAGTTCTCTGATTCTTAAGCCCAACACCTACTCATCCAGAGTGGCTTGCTTCTTTCTTGGGTCTCTCCTTACCATCCATGTACTCGACCAATTTCAGATTTCACCTGAGGTTGCAAATCAACACAATGCAATGTTTAGGGGCTTAACATCATCACCTTGATTAAATTTCACAGCAACCCTGAGGGGCAGGCATTATTATCTACATATCAGAAATAAACTGAAATTCAAGAAAGTTGAGCAAATTGCTCTAGGTCACAAAGCAAGGAAATAGCAAACCCATGTCTGACTCCAAAGACCATGCTCTTACCAATGAGAAAGAATGATACAATATAGAACACCTCAAACCTGTCAGGATGACTATTATCACAAAAAACAAAACACAGCAAGTATTAGTGAAGATGTGGAGAAATAGCAAGCCTTACATATTGTTGGAAAGTGAAAGTGTTAGTCATTCAGTTGGGTCTGACTCTGTGACGGGCTCCTCTGTCCATGGAATTCTCCAGGAAAGAATACTGGAATGGGTAGCCATTCCCTTCTCTGAGGATTTCCTGACCCAGGGATCAAACCTGGGTCTCCTGCATTGCAGGCAGATTCTTTACCATCTGAGCCACCTGGGAAGCATGAGTTTGAGCAAACTCAGGGTCGTAAGTTTGAGCAAACCCCTGGAGACAGTGAAGCACAGGCAAGCCTTGATTACTGCAGTCCATGGGTCCATGGGCTCACAAAGAGTCAAATATGACTTAGTGACGGAACAACAACAAACAGTGCTGGTGGAAAAGCAAATGGTGCAGCTGGAAAGCAGCATGGAGGTGTCCCAAAAATTAAAAAATAGGACTACCATGTGATTCAGCAGCTCCACTTCTGAGAATTTACTCAAAATATTATTATCAGGATCTCAAAGAGATATTAGCACTTCTATGCTTATTGAAATACTATTCACATTAGCCAGGATGTGGAAACATCCTAAATGTCCATCCACAGATGAATGGATAAAGAAAATGGAATACCACTCAGTCTTAAGGGAATTCTGCAGTATGTGACAACACAGATGGACCCTGAGGGCATTATGCTAAGTGAAATAAGACATTCACAGAATGACAAACGCTGCATGAGGCTACTTATATGAGGATCTAAAACAAATTCCTGGAGTGAAAGGGTGATATGGTGGTTGCTAGGAGCTGGAGGGAGGGAGGTATAGAGGGTGACCAGCCAACAGGCAACCCACTCCAGTGTTCTTGCCTGGAGAATCCCAGGGACGGGGGAGCTTGGCGGGCTGCCGTCTATGGGGTCACACAGAGTCGGACACGACTGAAGTGACTTAGCAGCAGCAGCAGCAGCCAACAGGCATTAAGTGTCGGTTAAGCAAGGGGAGCGATCAGCCGTACAACCCTGTACCTACAGTCAACAACAGCATGCTGTACACTTAAATATTTGTTAAGAGGGTAGATTTCGTGTTAAGTGTTCTTATCACAGTAAAATAAAAATTTTAAGAAAGAATGAGAACTCAAAATCCTTGGTTCTCAATAATGAGAAGGAAACTGACAAAACTGAAGAAGAAAATGCAAAGAGGAAATTAGTAGGGTAAGGAAAAAAGTGAGGATGAACTGAGGGGGTTAAGAAGACCAATACCTTGTGGGAAATGAGAAAGAATGAGCTACATGGAGGCAGAAAAAGAGGAGAATGGGATGAACAGAGCCAGAGAAACACAATAGTTGAGAGAACTGAATCCAGCATTGTCTAGAAAAGAAAAACAATGTCCCATCAGTAATCAGTTAGTAAGTGGTAGCATTGGGAGAAGGCGATGGCACCCCACTCCAGTACTCTTGCCTGGAAAATCCCATGGATGGAGGAGCCTGGTGGGCTGCAGTCCATGGGGTCGCTAAGAGTCGGACATGACTGAGCGACTTCCCTTTCACTTTTCACTTTCATGCATTGGAGAAGGAAATGGCAACCCACTCCAGTGTTCTTGCCTGGAGAATCCCAGGAACAGGGGAGTCTGGTGGGCTGCCGTCTATGGGGTCGCACAGAGTCGGACACGACTGAAGCGACTTAGCAGCAGCAGCAGCAGCATTTTGGGGAATTGCTGTTGAAGGGACTCCTTCTGCCTGGGATGGAAGGTTGACCAGATGGCCAAGCTCTGAGATGGCTGCTAATACTAACATTATTGTTAAATTATATTAAAATATTACTAACATATTATTAGACTGTATGTTCTATAGGGGCAGAGATTAGACTGTTTTGTTTTGCTGGATTTTGTTTACTGCTATAATCCCAATGTCTAGAAGAATGCCAGGCACAGAGAAGGCATTTATATTGACTGAGTAACATTAATAACACAAATGACTATCTATTATTGAGCATTTCTTCTATGTAAGGTGCTCTTAGCTCAATAAAGTCTACATTAATCACATTTTTTAGATGAAGAAATTGAAACTTGGAGATCCAGCAACTTTCCCAAGACCATACCAGCTGTAAGAGGCAAAGCAAGTTTGGGAAATTAAGTTTCTCTTACTTCAAAGATTTGCGAAGACTCTGCCTTGCTAATGAGGGGTCTCGGTGAGAGGCCAGCATCTCTCCTCCACCTTGAGGACTGCAGACCCTTTAGTCAATACACTAAGTCCACCAGCCAGGCCCTTCTTTACCTTCCAGAGCAGCTGCTGGGTCTGAGAGCCCCACCTCTCAGCCTTGGGGCCAATCCACCTCAGAATGCGATCAGTGTGCCTCTCTTATGAGCACTTCCCCTTGGTCTATCAACAGGTGGGCGACTGATCACCCCTACTGGTCCGGGAGAGGCAGTCAGGACAGGATGACAGTATGGTGCCAATCCAGCAATATGCCAAGATGAAGCCAGCAACTTCCCACTAACAGGCCCGGAAGTGGGAGTCCCCAGACAGCCACAATGGCAGAAGGGTATGACTTATAAGGAGATTCTAGTTCAGAATCAACTAATAAATGCTTCATGCCTACTAGTAGGCTCATTTCATTCATACACCCTACTTTCTTTAGCCTAAAAACCAACCTGGTAATGGGGCAGTGTGATCACCCCCAATTTATGGGTCTTGCACAACCTGGCTCATGCAGGCACATGCTCATGCGGGTCTCTTCCCTCAGAGACCGAAGGCAGAGTCCAGAGGTGAACTTCAAGTCCAGCCCATTTTCAACAATATTGGAATCCTTTTCAACCATGCAGCTTAAGATACAGAAAAGAGATCAGCCTTGCTGAGCTCAGAGTGTGGTCTCCGACCTTTTCCTTTACCCCTTGTCCACCTTAGAACTTCTGAGCGCAGTTCTCATCATTGACCTTCCACGATGCTGACCACTTATTATTGTTGTGAAGACTGTAACACACACCATGCAGAACAAAGTCTCGGTGAACCTGAGAGGATTCTCTCACTCGTCCATTCAGCAAATGCTTACTGGGTATCCACCAGGAGCCCAGCAAGCCTGCAGGGGACTGAGGTTGCTAAGGAACAACACAGTTCCTCCTCAAAGGAGCTCTCAGTCCGTGTGGGGGAGATGAGCAAGCAGATCAGTCCGGTGCAGAATCTTACGGTTAGGATGCTGCCAAGGACAGCCCATTCTAACCAGCTGGCGGGTCAGGGAGAAACTTCCCCGGAGGAGGTGACCCAAGAACTCAGCCAGGGTGAAAGCGAGTAGCCAGGAAAAAGCAAGGGATGGGCGTTTAAGACAAGGGGAGCAGGGGCGGTGGGATGGGGGTGGAAGGTCTTCGATGTTCACATTTGCTGTATTCTCTGCCTTTAGGATAGAAGCAAGAAATAACATCTCATGGGTCTGGTTCATTTTTGAGTTTGTTTGCTTTTTTTAAGCATGCACTAGTCTATGAGACCACGATCAGCCCAATATCCTGGCTCTCTTGTGCCATTAACCACAGCCCAGCATAAGATAATGGTTGCTTTAAAGCACAAATTTCAGGGCCTTGCAAAATCCTGAATCATCAATGAAAGGTTTGGTTTTGTTCACTTGACTAGGCTTGCTCCTCAGCGGGAGGGAAGGTGTACAGTGCCTCCGCTAATGAGTTGAAATTCAAGTGTCAGGAGCCCAAACCCGACCCGACAGGGTTTTCCTGTGGAATGCCCGATTAATCAGAATTCCAACCCTGGCACCACACAGGCCACGTTCTGTCTCCCCAACACTGCAATTCCCTGGGCTTTGAGCAGCCCCTCCTTCGATTCCAGATCCCTTTCCAGCCATTTGCCAACCATGAGCTAGGAAGGGGAGGCAGAGACATGACAGAGTCGTCTGTTACCAAGGGGGCAAGGGGCACCCAGGGATGCCTCGTGAAATACCCAGAGTCCTGAAATTGTTGGCAGAGGGTCATAACTGGGATCCCAGCTTAGAAACAAGAGATGACCCCCAGCATTCAAATGTGAGCTCCAGAAACTCAACCATGTGACCCTGGACAAATGGTTCTATCTGTTTTGGTTTCCATATTCTCATCCATCAAATACAGGTAACAATTCCCACGTCATGAAACTGCGACAAGAACTAAATGAAATAAATAATTTGCATGTGCAAAAGTACCTCGCTAGGTATGCAATTCTTCTTTCTTCCACAATGTAAAATTTTCCTGGATCCTCTCTGGGAAACTGAGGTTACATACACCATTCCCACACCTGCTTCCAAGTGATGGAATAATTCTAGAGAAGGATAAAATCGGGCCTAAGCTATCCCCTCCCCAGAATGTCCAAGAAGGGGCAAGAGTGCTGGCTGGGAAGGGTGAAGGAAGAGAGAGCCCACAAACTCCAGTGGGACCCCAGGTTCAGAAGGCAGCCAGTATGTACAGAACGCCATTTATGTCAAAAGGACATGTAAGGCTGTGCATGCTTGTGTGCACTCAAGTAATTTGTATGCCTTATTATCGCATATTCCAGTATTATCATCAGTTCAATTTGACTAAATACAGCACTAGAGACAGAGATGAATATATTTTAATCCCTTTTTATCAACTCATGAAAGCAAACAGAAGAGCAATTGCTAACCCTTCTCTCCAGCCACTAACACCTGCAAATACACGCAGACCTGGATGCCAAAGGCT
Organism: Bos indicus; assembly: GCF_029378745.1. Classification (NCBI taxonomy): domain Eukaryota; kingdom Metazoa; phylum Chordata; class Mammalia; order Artiodactyla; family Bovidae; genus Bos; species Bos indicus. Next base: position 8,853,753 of record NC_091773.1, on the reverse strand, counting down.
ACATTCCCCCCTGCCCCGACCCTCAAAAAAAAACAACCCATATTCCTGGTTGGATGCCTTTCGTGCCTCAGTTTCAGGCAGGCTTCAGGAACCTCTCGGATGAAACCTGTTGCCAAGCCTGAGGTCCTGTGCGGAGGCCCCCACCTGGTGGTCAAATCTGGAACTGCCTTTCCAACCAAGGAAGATTGGCAGGTAGTGTTTAACTCCAAGGCTCCCTGAACTCCTTTCCACCCATTAGTCGTCGGTCAATTGGAGAAGGACAGGGAGGAATATTCACTGCTAAAAGTACAAGCTGAAGGGTCAAGGTCTTGGTCACTTCCCCGTCAAAAGCCTGGTAATGGTACAGCTTCCTAAGGAGCAGCCATCAGAATGACTAAGCCACAGAGAGGAAGCAAGGGGTACCTGGAAGTGCCCTGCCAGCCCGGCGCGGGTGGGGCGGGGGTGGGGGGTGGAGTCGGGCGAGGGGTGCATGTTAACAACCCCGACTTCTCCCCCTGGGAAAGTAGCCACCACTGTCATCCTACCCTCCCCAAACACAGCAGGATATTTTATCCAGAGCATTGGGCGCAAAAGAAGTTCCATCTTCCTGCCCATCACGCATTTACATTCTGGCTTGAAAGAGACTCTTTCCAGGGGAAGGATGCTTGGGGGCAAAGCTTCAGCCCAGGCCCCTTCACACGCCCTCTGCCCTGGCCCGGCCACAGCAAGAGACGGGAAGGAGTTGAGGTGGAGGGGATGATAAGACCAAATTATGGAGATGTTTCAGCCAAAATTATCCCTGGCCCTCATCGACTGGCAAGGTGAAGCCCCCACCCCTCATTCCAGGCTTAGAGCCGGAGAATCATAGTTCCCCCTTTATCCCTCTCTCTCATTAACTTCCCTAAAAAGAATCCCAAAAGATGCATGTTGGCCAGCCCCAGTCCCAAATGGAGCAAACCACGTTCCTTTCCACACCAGAATGGAGCCCGAAAAAGGGCAGCACAAGCAAGCAATCGATAGCCGCGCTCACACTCACACACACACCCCCCACTGTGGGCAGTGTACCACTCCCATCCCCAACTGCAGGATGTATCATCTAAACTCAGCAGCGATCCCAAGTAGAAGGGACCCACCCCAAGCAGAAACACAGAGCGCATGGGAGGATCCGCTTTATCCCGTTCAACCTCCTCGTTAATTAAGAAAAACCACAGAATTCTTTTTAAGCCTGGCTACCAACATCCGGAGATGGTGCCACAAACGCGCACCCGCGCGCGCGCACAGAGGTACCAATTCGATCCCCAAATCAGCTGAGGAGCCACGCGTGGATTTTTTTTTAAGCCTTGGGGTTCAACTCCCAGGTGTCCAACACCCTGAGAGTGGTCCACAGACACACAGGCATACACAGCAGAGGGCAGGCTGCTCTCCAATTCGGTGGACGGGCGCCCCTGGACTTGGAAGCCCCAGAGCCGTCCTCGGCTCCAACCCGCACCCCGAACCCCTCCACCTCACGCACCGCCTCCGAGGGGCGCCCGGAGAGGCCCGGTACTCACACGAGCGCGTGGTAGAGCAGCGCCCAGCCCCGCGGTCTCTCGAGGGCGTCGTAGATCAAAGTTTGGATGCGTCTGTACTTGGCGTTGTTCCTCTTGACTGGGCGGCTCAGGGGCGTCTTGGCCAGGAGCCCGATGCCCTGCGGGGTCCTCCGCTGCCCCTCGTCGCGGCCGCCGCCCTCCAGCAGCAGGGTCCCGTCTTTGTCAGCTCCGGCTCCCAGCGCCAAGGTGACTTGCTCCACGTCGCCCGGCGCTAGCCCCACTTTCCGCTCCTCGTCGCCGGCCGCCGCCGCGTCCCCTCCGGCCGGGTTAGCGGCCCCGCCGCCTCCGCCGCCCCCGTCGCCGCCGCCGCCAGCCGCCCCCGCCGGCCTGCGCGCCTTGAGCCCCATCTGCCTCGCCCCCGCCGGCCGCTTCGCCTTCTCCGCTGCTGCTCGGGGAAGAAGGGGCGCTCGGGCTGCGTGGAAGAGGCGGCGGCGGCGGCTGCAAGCCCGGGAACTCCAATGCCATGATCCGCGCGCCCCTCCCCACCAGCCCCCCCTCCCAAAAGCAGGCTAAGGCGGGGCCCCGGGGGGCAGGGGGAAAGGGTCACATCCCGCGCGGTTCCGCCGCGGGACCCCGAGGGGCGCGGGCCGGGGGCTGAGGGAAGCGGGCGAGGGCGCGCGAGGCTGGCGCGGAGGCGCTAGGGCGCGCGGCGGCTGGGGCCCGGCACCGGCGCTCCCGGGCGGCGGCGGCGGCGGCGGCACCCGGGCCGGCGAGCCCGAGACAGCATCGCAGTTTATTTACAAGCCCGGGGCCAGCCGCCCTCCCTCCCTCCCGCCCGCCACACGCGCCGCCGCCGCCGCCGCCTCCTCCCGCCTCCGCGCTCCCCCCGGCGCCCCTCCCCGCCCGCTCCAGCCTCAGCCTCGCTCCGGCGGCGGCAGCAGCGGCGAGCGAGCGCGCCGCGGGCCGAGCGCACGCCGCCTCCCTCCCGCCCTCGCCGGGGTGGGGCCCCATTGTCCCGCCCCGTCGCGGCCGGAGGCCCACGGCGGCGCCCCGCCCCTCCCCGCGCCCCTACCCCGCGCGCCCCGCGGCCCGGGATCGCCGGTGCGCGCGGCTGCGGCCGCGGTGCGGGACTCCCCGCGCTCCCGTGGGCGTTGGGGCTTTCCCGGAGCCGGGCGTAGAGGGAAAAGACAAAAAGAGCAGGAGGGACGGGGTGGGTGGGAGGGGGGGTCATGGTCTCTTTTTCCCGTTCTTGCATCTTCAGATTTTTCTAGTCACCTCCCAACCCTGCTTCTTGGCTTGGGAAGTAAAATCCAAGTTGCTGGGGTGGCCAAGGCGGAGCGCACCGGGGACCCACCCGCTCGGGGGCAGCGATGCTCGTGGCTCTGCATTCGTGGTTCGTTCCGCCCTCACGCCCCTGGCCCTTGAATGGCACCTCCGCCAGCTAGCGAGAGCAGAGGGCGAAGAAATAGGACACGGGGAATCGGTTTCGCTCCTAACTTGTGCTCTTGGCAGGTCCTTCCCTCTCTGAGTTTCTGCTCATTCATTCAGTGACTAAACCCACGTGAGGTCCTTGTGCTCAGAGAGCTTGCCTTCTCGAAAGGTAGAAAACAATAACGGCGAAACACACGGGAACGGCATAATTTCCTCCGTGGGTAATTCAAGGAGGAAAGAAAATAGGCGTGCAGGGCTAGAAGCGGGGAATTTCTTTCAATTGTCTGTCCCTGGGAGGCCTCACCGTGGAGGTGATATTTTGGAGGCGAGATGAAATGGCAAGCTGGAGCAACTACGTTAAATGTCCAGAAGCGCCTTCCAGGCAGCAGAACAGTAAGTGCAAAGGTGAAGGACGGCTTGAGCTTCCTGAGCTCCAGGGAGAGAAGAGGAAGGTGAGGCCTCAGTTGAGGAGGAGGAGGGGGAGGGAGGGTGGGGGTGGACTATATCTTGTTAATTCACTAGGGTCTTGCCCTTTGAACCTGACTCCCTCCCTCCCTCCCACCGTGCCCACCACCATTAGAGGAAACCCTTCATTCCAGCTGCCCTGGTACCTTGTGCTGCGTGCTAAGTGAGTTCAGTCGTGTCCGACTCTTTGTGACCCGATGGACTGTAGCCCATCAGGCTCCTCTGTCCATGGGATTCTCCAGGCAAGAATCCTTGAGTGGGTTTGCCATGCCCTCTTCCAGGGGACCTTCCTGACCCATGGATCCAACCTGTGTATGTTGAGTCTCCTGCATTGGCAGGCGAATTCCTTACCACTAGCGCCCCCTGGGAAGTACCTGGCGCCTCCTTTGATTTTCCCTCTTTCCCTCTTGTAAGCTGGCTTGGGTGGAGGGGAGGGGCTGTGAGCAAGGCCAAGCCTAGGATCTACCCCTAGGGTATAGAATGGAGTGATCGGAAGGCCTGCATGTGAATTGGGGCTCTGGATTCGCTTGGAGGAAAGGAGAGTGAAAGGGAGAGGAGGGCAAGGGCCTGGAGGAGAGACAGCATGGGGAAAAGGAGAAAGGATGAGGGAAGGGAGAAGGGATGGGGGAGGGGAGAGGGATGGGGGAGGGGCAGCAAGAAAACGGAGTGGATTACGGGGTGAGGAAGGAGGAGGGGTGGGACCTGTATGAATGACTGTCATAGGGAAGAGCCTCAGAATTCTCAGAACCAAGAAGGCTGAAGTTTCAAGAAGGGAGTTTAGAAAAAGGGGAGTTAAACTGTACTGCAAGGCTGAAGCCCTTAAAATGGTGTTATACAGGCACAAAAATATACTGCTTGGTGCAACAGAATAGTTTGTCCAGAAAGTGTCTCTGATATGAGAACTTTATATAAAAGAAGTCATGAAAACCCAGTGAACAAAAATTGTTCCTTGGTCAGTGGGCTGTGGGGTGAGTTTTGTGAAGACTACATAAACTGGTAGATGGAAACGGGACTCTATGAATGGCAAAACCCCCATAAAAGTTCACGAATAGATGAATGCTCAACAATGAGTTGGAACGTGTAAGTAACCAGTCAGTGCAAACCCTGGGAAGGAGGAACAGTATGGAGAAAGGGAATCGCCTCCAGTGAGAAAAGTCCCAAACAGAAGGCGGAACACCTGAAGTGGGCTCCCTGACATCTGTTACCCTCCACCCACCAAATACCAACACATGCCTGTACTTTCTGCCCCAGCCCAATCCCAACTACCTAGAAAAATTCTGCCCTCTGTATTTGAACACCTTGTATAAAGTTACCCTTCTCCCCCAATCCCTTTCTGTTTTATTTACTCATTACATTTATCACTGTCTGAAATGGTCATATTTGCATTTCGTTTACTATTCTGTCTCTAAACAAATGCAAGGGCTCAGCATCCTAGAAGAATGCCTGTTATTTATAATAGTAACCTCTCAATACTTATTGCCAGCATGAGATAACAATGAATAAATGAATGCAGAATGCAAAGACCCCAGAACAATGGTTGGCACCTAATGAAGCATTCACTGTATGTCTGGGTCTGAGATTTTTGTTTTTGTCTTTTACCATTATGGGAGTCTTTAATCTTAGGAAATGTTAGTTCTCTTGCGACTTTAGTAACATAGTGACAAAAAAATTTTGTCAACACTTAAAAAGCCTCCCTAGATAAGCATAAAAGGGTAGTCAAGAACCACATAGGAAAAAGATGTCAGAATTCATTACTGTGCAATTAATCAAAAGTTCAGATTTCCAAAATGACAGTTCAAACCTCAGGCACTTGAAAAGACTCCTATTTTGATAAGAGCTGCAGACTGTCAAATATTAATGTTTTAAGATCAAGTGCAAGGACTACCTTCATGCTGCCCCAAAAGGGTGAAGTAAAGTCAATATTAAATGCATAATTTTGATCCAATTAAGTCTAACTATAGGGAAACTGCAAGGGAGTTTGGAAACTGATTTTCTTCAATGGTTTTCTAATTCAGTGAAGATAGGGAGTTTGGAAATATCACAAAAAATCTGGGTGCGCTCTGAGTGCTATTTGGGAAACTGTGTAATCTCAACCCTCAATAGCACAGATTCCAGATGATGGAAAGCAAGCATCCTACATCCCACTGGATGGAATTGTTTTTGAACCCTGAAGTCCCAAGAGCCTCAGGTATCAGCTGGATACTGGTAGTTTGGTGATAGAGCCTCCATCCTCAAGGGTTGGATGGGCCGTGGTGCAGACGACATGGCGCCCCCTCCTGGTTTTGCATGATTTGTCACCTTGAAAACCCAGTCACTTCCTAGTTCTTACATTTTCCTCTCTGTATCCCCACTCCATTCCTTTGCTTTTGTTTTCACCTCTCCTGGTCTTCCTGTCACTGTTCTGTACAGCCAGTGAACTCTTTCCCCTTTGCAGACAGGCAGGCTTGCTGAGAATAAATAAGGAGAAAGAGGGAGAGAGATTAAGAGACCTTCCCTGAACCTCAGTTTATGCCTCTGTAAATCCTCCTTCCCAGGGTTAAGCATGTGGTAACAAAATGAACAGAAATGTGCTTGTAGGAGATGACAACACTTCCAGTGATGGTTACCATCGTGGTGGTGGTGGTTTATCACTATTTGTGTCTAACAACTGCATGGACTGTAACCTGCCAGGCTCCTCTGTACATGGGGTTTCCCAGGCAAGGGTTCTAGAGCGGGTTGCCAGTTCCTTCTCCAGGGAATCTTGCTGATCAGGGATCGAACCCTGATCTCCTGCATTATAGGCAATCTTCTGCATTGCAGGCAGATTTTTTTACCGACTGAGCCACCAAGGAAACCCATGACTGTGATCCAATGAGCAGGGCAGGATCTCAGGTTCACAGGAACGGGTAAATGGGAGCCTCTGCCTCCCTTCTCACGCAGCTCCCAGAACACCTTATGTTTTAGACCATGTTAAAATTTACTTTATTTTTTATTACTTTTATTTATATTTTTATTTATATTATTACTTTTCCTTATTGCACAAGAAGTACATATAGTTGTAGATAAATTATGAAATAAAGATCAACAAAAAGGCAATGATAATAATTTGTTGTCTTGGACCCAGAAGTACCCTTTGTTAATATTCTGGTGGTGACTAGCACTACTGCATCGAAGACCAAAGCTCAGCCCCCAACAGCCCCCAATAGGGCACCTTCCCCCTCCCCTTTCCCCTCTCCCCTTTCCCTCCTCCCCTTTCCCCCCTCCCCTATCCAGCCACCTGATGGCAGGTCGATTGCACTGGACCTTCTAATTGTGGGTGGGACAATATAACCTCAATGGATATGGAATTGCCTCCCATGCCCATTATGTTTCTGTTGACATCACCTTCCATGGACTGAGCACACATTCTTCATTCTCACAGAATCCCTCATAAGGCTGCTTCTGATCAGATCCTGCATGCCCCGCCCTGCCCCCCCCCCCCCTCCCCCCCCCCCCCCCCCCCCCCCCCCCCCCCCCCCCCCCCCCCCCCCCCGCCCCTTGCTTGTTACAACTCTACCTCTGGGAGGAGCCAGTGAGACAGGTCTTGGCAGCTAAGGAGACGCTGCTTTTTTTGGAAGAGACAGGACAAGCTCCAATTTTAGGTCTTTTAACAACCTCAGGCCAAGAGGAAATGTGTTTGAAAAGGAAAGATCCCACGCCTTCCCTATATGTATTTTTGTTCTTGAAAACCCAGCTACAGCAAATCCTCAAATGTGCTGCCCTCTTCCCTTCTTCCATGTGTTTGTTTTCCTTCCCCTAAACTTCAGACCACTCTACATGAGGGCTTCCTTGCAAGTGAGAAGACTTCCTGGGAATGAATAAGATGGGAGTGGCGAAAGGACACCCAGAGGCCGAGGGCAGCTTAAAGTACAGATCTTAGACCTGGACTCAAATTCCAGTCCCAACTCTGACTCTGAGCTTAGTGACCTTGGGCTGGTTGCTGAACTCATCAGGTCTCAGTTTCCTCATCCGCAAAATGGTCTGAACACCATTCAAGGACCCATGATAAGGCAGAACTTTGTAGCCTATGATGTACTGCTCACGTTGAAAGTGTAAGTCACTCAGTTGTGTCCAACTCTTTGCAATCCCATGGACTGTGGTCCATGGTATTCTCCAGGCCAGAATATTGGAATAGGTAGCCTTTCCTTTCTCCAGGGGATCTTCCCATCCCAGGGATTGAACCCAGGTCTTCCGCATTGCAGGTGGAATCTTTACCAGCTGAGCAATAAGGGAAGCCCAAGAATATGGAGTGGGTAGTCTATCTCTTCTCCAGTGGATCATCCTGAGTCAGGAATCAAACCAGGGTCTCCTGCATTGCATGTGGATTCTTTACCAACTGAGCTATCAGGGAAGCCAGTTTGAGTAACTGTTCACATTACTCAAAGGTATTTGGACACATGTCTGTAGAAGGCAACTCAAATCAGGAGGGATGAGGAATGAATGAGCTTTGAGCCAAAAGGTACTCCGCTTCAACCCAGATGGCAAGAACCAAAGGGTTTAGTTTTGGTTGTTCTCAGGGAGAATGCATATTTGTTTTTCCTGCCTGGCCTTTGCCATTCTTACATTAACCTTTAAACTTACTTTGCATGTTTCTTCATGTCATTTTGACTTTTTCTTTTAAATAATTGTATATAATTTTCCTTTAGTCATGTATGGATGTGAGAGTTGGACTATAAAGAAAGCTGAGTGCCAAAGAATTGATGCTTTTGAACTGTGGTGTTGGAGAAGACTCTTGAGAGCCCTTGGACTGTAAGGAAATCCAACCAGACCATCCTAGAGGAGATCAGTCCTGAATATTCACTGAAAGGACTGATGCTGAAGCTGAAACTCCCATATTTTGGCCACCTGATGCGAAGAACTGACTCATTGGAAAAGATCCTGATGCTGGGAAAGATTGAAGGCAGAAGGAGAAGGGGATGACAAAGGATGAGATGGTTGGATGGCATCACTGACTCAATGGACGCAAGTTTGAGTAAGCTCTGGAAGTTGGTGATGGACAGGGAAGCCTGGCGTGCTGCAGTCCATGGGGTCGCAAAAAGCTGGACACGACTGAGCGACTGAACTGAATTATATTGGGTAAAATAGTCAATTCATCCATCTAATGAATTCATTCATTCATCTTTCCAGTGAGCATTTATTGATTGCCTGTTTCATGTATTGCTCTCTACCTGTGGGAAACAGGAGGAAAAAAGAAACGAAAGTTGAGTAATGAATTCCATGTTTAGATGAAAAGATGAGACAAGCTATGCAAAACAATTCACTCATCTCTGTATTGTCATGGCATTTCAATAACCTGGTTCACGATAGACAATCGTTGCCATCATCATCATTATTTACATTTATTGACTGCTTGCTGTATGCCTGGAATTGGGTTTATCTTATTTAATCCCAGCAACAAATTTATGCGAGATAACCACGATGAAATGACAGAGAAGTTAAGTACTCTGTTCAAAGTTACACAGCAAAAAATGTCAGTCCCAAAATTCAAGTTCAGGTTATCTAGCGTTTATATTTTCAACCCCTAAGTTGTATTACTTGCTGAGAGTTCTGTGCCAAGTGAAAGGCCCAGCATATGTAAAGGCTCCATCAAGACATGGTGGGGAGTTTCTAGGGCAAGAGGTTCAGAGGGCTGGAAGCGAGCATAAATGGAGCAGGTTCTCTCGCCTGTGCACCAGGCTTATAAACCTGCGGACCAAGAGGTGCTTTAAGCATAGGCTCACGTGACCCCAGGTGATTGCACAAACGGCTTTGTGACGACTCTGTAGAAGAGAGGTTGGGACTGGGAGGAATTAATTCTCCAGGAGCAGTAAGAAGACTGTTGGTGGAGCCCATCGGATAGATGCTGAGGTCCAGAAGAAAAGAGGTGGCAGGCCCTGGAGAGGAGGGGGGGTGGCGGCAAGAGGTATTTAGCAAAAAGAGTTCTCAAGAATTGGTGTAAAGAGTTCTCAAGAATTGGCGTCTGGAAAAAGGCAGGGCTGCGTCACCGGGTCACTTGGCATTTTAGAGGCAGAAGCACATCCACCCAATGTCCCAGCCGCCCTCCCTCCTGACTGTGGGTCCCCTGCTAAGCTGAGCATCCATCCTCTGGCTCCAGTAATTGGCTCCCTGGGCAGTCTGTTCCTTCCTCTCCATCAAATTAAGCTCTTTCTCTTCAGGTCTTGATTGTTAAAGCACCCTGTTTGCCCATGCCATTTACATATTCCAATTACCCGCTGCCATTTCCCTGCTAATGAGCCCATGTACCTGCGTTCAAGAGTGTCTGGCCTGGAGCCTGTTTGCGCAGGAGGGCAGAGCGCTATTCACAGGGTCTTCAGACAAGGAGTTCTGGGGCCATTTTCTCACCTCCTTCTACTCCTGATGGAATAGACCGTTGTGCTTCATTATCCGCCCCCACAGACATCACGATACTCCGTTTACTAGTTGACAGTGAGAAAAGCTCCATGCCAACTGGAGGAGCGCTCCCGGTCCTTACTGCCGTCATAAAAGGTCCATTGTATCCTCAGTCAGTCACGTGCGCGGAGCCTGTTAAGTCCAAGGTCTTCTGAATTTCCATCCCTGAACGCTTTGCAGAGGGGAAGCTGATGCTCGGGTGCTAAGTAACTGGACAGAGGATTATGGGTAGCTGCCCAGTGATGCTGCCTACGGTGAATGCAGGCTTTTGAAACAGGCTTCTCTGGGCAGGAATCCTTTCTCTGAAAAATGCTAAGTGTTTGACCCTGGACCAGTTAAATAATCAATGTCTCAACTTCATCTGTAAAATAGGAATAATGATTACCTTAAAGGGATGTTTCAGGAGTAAGGGAGTTAACATTTGCAAACCTTTGGTACTTAGAGGCAATTAATCCATATTAACTGATACACTATGAATATTAACATATTAATTATGATAATAGCAATTGTTATGATATCTGAATTAGAAGAGAACTTCTGGGTGTTAAGTTCCGTGTTACTCAATCTCTGGTGATAGTGACCCACGTTTACATTACAACCCAGTCCACGTAATATACTACTTCCCTGGTGGCTCAGACGGTAAAGAATCTGCCTGCAATGCAGGAGATCCAAGTTTGATCCCTGGGTCAAGAAGATCCCCTGGAGAAAGGAAATGGCAACCCACACCAGCATTCTTGCTTGGAGAATCCCATGGTCAGAGGAGAGCCTGGCAGGCTACAGTCTACAGGGTTGCAAAGAGTCGGACACAACCTGCTACTGCTGCTGCTAAGTCACTTCAGTCGTGTCCGACTCTGTGCGACCCCATAGACGGCAGCTCACCAGGCCCCACCGTCCCTGGGATTCTCCAGCAAGAACACTGTAGTGGGTTGCCATTTCCTTCTCCAATGCATGAAAGTGAAAAGTGAAAGGGAAGTCGCTCAGTCGTGTCCGACTCTTAGCAACCCCTGGACTGCAGCCTACCAGGCTCCTCCGTCCATGGGATTTTCCAGGCAAGAGTACTGGAGTGGGGTGCCACTGCCTTCTCCCCGGACACGACCTAGTGACTAACATTACAACTAGGTAATGTAATATACATGTAATCCACTGAAATGGACAGTTCTTGAAACAGTGCTAGTCTGACTGAATATACCTTCTGATATCTGCTATTCTATAGCTTATAAACATGCTGATTGCAAGCTGTACTTGTCTGCCAGCAGTGCCAAGACAAAATGCCACAGATTGGCTGGCTTAAAGGACAGAAATTTGTTTTTTCATGGTCCTGGAGCAGAAGTCCAAGACCAACTTGTTGGCAGGGTTGATTTCTTCTGGTGCCACTCTCTGGCTTCACATGTTCTCTTGCCTGTGTGTGCCGACTCCTGGTGTCTCTTTATGTGTCCAGATTTCCTCTTTTTATGAGGACACTAGTCATATCGGATTAGGACCCGTCCTAAGAGCTTCATTTAACTTAATCACCTCTTTAAAGGCCCTGTCTCCCGATACTGTCACTTCCGAGGTCCTGCAGGTTAGGGTGCCAACATTCGAATTCTTGTTGGGGGGTGTACAATTCAGCTCATAACATGAGCCCACTACAGATATTCTACCTTCCACTGAAAGGTCATGAACCTGGCTAATAAGTTGTGAATCCAGTTCAATCTATAGCCAAGTCCTTTGGTCTCTGCTTGAATATCTCCAGCACGTAGCCTTCTAAGGAATCTCCATGCTGAATAATCACTTCGTGCATGTTCTTTGGGAAGCCCTCTGCTATTAGGCACCTTTCCTTCTTTACCTCATTTAATCGTCACCACTGCCCACTGAGGTCAGTTTTACACAGATACATATGGGTTGCCCAAAGACAGAGAACAATGGCTGAGCCAAGATTCAGATTTTTCTCCAAATCTCAGAAGATGGAGTTTCCATAACCAGAAATTTCTTCTTCATGATGAGAGAAGGTATTCCCCGGGTAATGTGACTATAACATTGGTGCTAAAATTCAGGTGTTTCCCAGGAGGGCAGTGATAGCACCAGTTTCAGTGTTTGAAGACGTAGGCTTCAGTCCCAGCCTTGGCGCTCTCTGGCTAAGTGGACTTGGGGAGGCTATGAACGCTCCCTCATGTTCACTTTCCTCTTCAGGAGAGTGGAGTTGTTAATAACGTCTATCTTGTGTGGTTGTGATGAAGTCCAAGGTTAACTACAGGGACCCAAAGAAATACTTGTTCCCTTGAAGATGATTGTTGGGCCACATTCTTATTGCTATTTGACTCATTATTAATTTCTTTGAGCCTAATTTTATTATTATTATCATTCCCATATTTTATATGAAATATTATATCTGTACTAAAAGCTCCCTAAGAAGACTACTGAAAGACTAGATAATCTAGCACAAGTAAGACATTGCATTATTTATTAAGAGAACTCAGTGGTGTCTTGATTTTTCTTTAGAAAAGTCAATTTGGGAAAAAATATGAAAAGAATATCTTTGTTCCTCAACGGAAGAACAGCCACTGTTTTAAAAATCTTGACTTCAGACTCCCTTTTAAATGGGTGCTAATTTGTACAATTTCTGAGACCACACCAAACAGGCTTTGTCAGTGGAAGTCCTGGCCTAGTTTCCATAAATTCCCTGTGTGGGGGACCAGGCGGGTCACAGAAAGCTGTGGAACTTACGCGAAGTGTAGTGCGCGGCACCTATCACAAGAGGGCGCAGTTCATAATGGTAGCGGCAAGTCGGACTGTGATAATGGTGATGGATAAAAGGAGAGGAAGGACAAAAAAGCACTAAGAGAATGGGGAAGAGACTCTCGGGCTCCCACTTCCGGGGGATCAGTGCTGTCCAATCTGTTTCCCATCTCCTAGACCTCAAACAGGCCACGCTTGGACACAGCCTACTCTAGTGGGAGGATCTCTGTTCTCCGGGTCTGTACTTCCCTCCCTGGTCTCAAGCTTTCTCTGTGAATGTCACCCGGAGTGGTTGTCAGACTGGAAACTCTCCTTCTTAAAAAATACATGGAAACAATCCATCAAATGTCATATACCTTTCTTTGTTGGCATGTTGTATACTTACGTGATAGCTGTTATCTTCTTTTAATTCAAAATAGTTCTCCAAACGTATGGTTGCGAGTGGAGGGGTGGGAAGTGGGAGAAAGGGACAGTCAGGGAGTTTGGGATGGACAGGTACCCGTTGCTATATTTAAAATGGATAACCAACAAAGACCTACTGTAAAGCACAGGGAACTCTGCTCAATGTTATGCGGCAGCCAGGATGGGAGGGGAGTTTAGGGGAGAATGGATACATGTATAGATATGACTGAGTCCCTTCTCTGTTCACCTGAAAGTATGCTGCTGCTGCTAAGTTACATCAGCTATACCCTAATACAAAATAAAACGTTAAAAAAATTCAGGCAGGGACCTCCCTGGGAGTCCAGGGATGAGGACTCCCCACTTTCGATGCAGGAGGCATGAGTTCGAGCTGTAGTCAAGGAACTAAGATCCTGCATGCTGCAAGCTCAAACAGAAGAAAAAATAAACTTAAAATATAGAAGAAAAATGTTAAAAAAAAAAGAAGGCATGCAGGCAGAGTGAAGGTCAAAGAGGGGACCAAAAAAGATCTTTGTATGGAATTTTAAACAAAGCCTGGGAGACGGGGTGGGGGTGAGGAGGGGAGAAAAAAAAAAAAATAAATAAACAAAGCCTGTCTTAAAAGCAGGATTGACATCAACAGGGGTTCCTGCCAAGCCCTATAGATTTGGGGAGCCCAATTATTGACTGAAAGGAGCAGAATTACATGAGAAAAGAGCTCCTGCTTAATCAAGAAATTACAGGGACCCTAATTTCAAAAAAATGTTAATAGGAAGTATTATGTATTTATATGCTGTCCTGAAAGATTTATGCCAGTCTTAATAGCTGGAGATGTCCTTCAAATTTTCCATCTGCCTTGAAATAGGTCTAATGTGATAATAAACAGGAAATCGACTGGGCTTTGGGACACACAGTTCTGTTTGGAACCATAAAATCTACAAGGCTGCTGACGTTGCATATTAAGTAGCTGATTCTTTCCTTTCCAAATTAAGAGCTCAGTTTTGTATTACACTCACGGATATAAAACTTGGCTCTGTGGTTTGGGATGCATGAGATCTCATTCACTAAATATTTCTGGAGCAACAAAGAGTTTCTAGGATCTTCCAGGCTTGGCAAGGAATGAGGTAAGACATAAACTAAATCATGGAAAAATCTCTCACTCTCTAGGAAGATGACGGAGAAGGGTAAGACAAGAGTAAAAATGATTGCAGTCAATTGTTTCAGAAAGATCCAGGCTTTCCTAAAGCATCCGTATGGTTTTATCGTGCCATCGTTGGGGATCTTACAAGCTTCATGCTTCCCTCCTAGCTTTGGCCAGAAGCTAAGAGCTGTATTTTTTTTTTTCCCTGCTCCTCTATTTCTATGTTTAAAACTTCATTCATTTCATAAACAGCCATTGAGCAGCTACTATATGCCATGTCCTCTCCTAGGTGCCAGAAATACAGCTTTGAATGAAGGAAGCAAAACTTCCTGCACTCAGAAAGCTTACATTCAGGTAAGGCAGATAAACTGTCAACACAGCACTTAAGTCAACATGAGCATAAGATTTTCCTTCATGTTCCAGGTGTTTCTGGCTATGGAACCAACATGGCATGGCTGGCCTGTTACTATGCCATGTTTGAGCCTCGGCTGGGAAGACTCAATGAGTGGGTTTGGGTCATCTGGGGTGAGAGGATCCACCTCCAGGACAGCCTCTTCACTGGGGACCCCAGTAGGACTGTTGGCCAGACTGCCTTCACGTGGTCCCCTTGGGACAACAGGCAGCAAGGGTTCCAGAGTGAGGTGGAAGCTTTATGAACCTTTTGTGACCCAGCCTCAGGGTCACACAGCGTCACGACATACTCCATTGGCTGGAGGAGTTAAAAGCCCCTCAGATTTGGACAATAACTCAATGGAAAGAGTGTCAAAGAATTTGTGACTGTTTTTCAAATCAACACACTCCAATGGGGCCAATACTATAATTTGTGGTTCAGGACTTCAGACTTAGGGCCGATCAGAACAGGGTCTGAACTTGGGGTCAGGCATGTATGCATTCATTTAGCACGTGTTATTGGATTCTGAGGAGTGTGAGCCACCGTGCTAGGTGCTTCCAGCTCTGGGCTAAATGAGAAAGATTGAGCTTTCCCCTCAGGGGGCTCACAGGCTTGCAGGAAAGTCAGGTGACTAAACGAGCCATCGTTAAGACCGTTTGACCAAGGGACCATAAGACCATTAGACCATTTGACCAAGTGCCGTGACGAGAGCTACAGAGCGCCAAGGAGATACACAGAAGGAAAGACTAGCTGGGTCCGTGTGGTCATGTTATTTAAAATCCTTCTGCTCTTAGTTTCTTCCTTTGTACAATGAGGCTGCCAGGACCTAACTCATCAGGGTGATAGAAGCATTAGATGCAGTAAGGAGCCCAAAGTAGTCCTCAGACAGTCTTTCCATATGATCCTATTTTAAGTCTATAAAACCATGGCTCATTCTCTGAACTTTCCCCAGTTTTCTTGTGTGTTTTCTTACTTACTGTCTGGAATGTAAGATGCACTTTTTTATTATGGCTACTGTATGGGAAATGGATACTCTCTGCTTAGAAAGTTCTCCCCCTCGTATCTGGGTGGCTCACTCCACCTGTTAGAAGAGCTGCTGAAATGTTGTATCCTACTTAAACTTGTGTTCTACAATCTTCCTGAAACCCCTGTCTTTCCCCTCTTATTCTGTCCTGCCTTTCTTTCCTCCATAGCACTTACCACCTCTCACACTGTCTGTAACATCTCCATGTATTGTTTTTTGCCTTTCTTGTAAGGATAACTTTCACGTAATGGAATAAATGAATGTTTTGGGAGAGGGCATAGCAGGAGATGGGATCAGCAGTGTGGGCAGGGGGCTTTGTGAGCTGTAGTTAAGAGTTTGTATTTTTTCCCTTAAATCTCTATGCAAACCATTGTAGAATTTTGTGTGGATGTATGACATGAACTGCTTTACATTTTTATATTAGTCTGGCTGCCATATGGAAGATGGAATATAAGAAGTCTGGGTTAGATGGAAGGAGATGGGTTAGGGGCTATGTCAGATGTCATGAGTGATGCTGGGGTCTTGGACCAAGGTGGTGATGGGGGGATGATGTGAGATAGATTTAGGATGTAGATGGCAGGCAGAACTGACAGGATGTGGCGATGGGCTGAACAAGAGGCTAAATGGAGGAAAGATACTGAAGATAACTAGCTGGTTTTTGGTTTAAGTAATTGGGTGCAATGTGGTGCCGTTTACTGATGAGTAAGATTATGGAAGAAGCAGGAGTGTGTGTGTGTACACGCGCGTGTGTGTATGTGGCATCAGAGCAAGGGCAGTAAGTCAAGATTACAGCTTGACCTTGTTAATTGTGAAACATAGATCAGACATCCAGGTAGAGAATTTCCATCTAGAATCTCTTCTAAGGAAATGACCAGAGATGCCTACCTAGATTCAATGAAGTTTTTCACTGCGTTATTTGTAAGTCAAAAACTGGAGAGCACCAGAGTATCTAGTGTTATCCTTGAAAGTGCTCCTTGTGAAGATTATAATGAGACCAGAAAATTCTCATTAAATAAACACATGAATAACTGGGTGAGCATTTACTGCATGGTGTGATAAGCACTCGTAGAAGAATATCTGCAAAATGCTCTTATGGTAAACTCCATAAATCACGGAAATTTAGGAGGGGAAGAAGCCTTGCAGGTGGTGGTGGCGTCATTTCAGCTGGCGCCAGGGAGGCCCTTGTCTAGGCTGTGAGTTTTGATCCTTACTCGTGGATAAGACTTGAGAAGGACCCACACCCTGGCCCCTGGTTCTGTCACTGCCAATTAACTGGGTGACTTTGGACATATCACCGAACCTCTCTGAGCCCAGTTTCTTCACAGTTAAATGAGATGGGGGATAATCCCTTGGATTCCTTACTTCTCAGGGTTTCCATGATTGGAATGCTACAGACTCTCCTAGAGCATAGAAGGAGCCTTGGGGATCATCCCTTCCAGCCCCCTCCTAGTTCAGCTAATGTGTGGAAGGCAGGAGACCTCCCCAAGGGTATACAACCCCTCTCTAAATATCTTCATCGTCTTTACAATCTTCAGCAAGGAGGTGAAGACACAAAGGAAGTGAAAATTTGAGCCCTGGAAATAAAACTGATGACAGAAAAAAAAAAAAAAATATATATATATATATATATATCAATTAGACTTGGTCTTAAAATAGCCAATTGCAGCCTTAATTGATTTCAAATAATATATTTCTAGCTTTCTGTACGAAGTATTATGAGGTATATTAGACTAAGTTGGATTTGCATCAGGCTTTAAGGCTTAGCAAGAAAAACAAAGCTTCTGCAATAATTTTCCTCCCTTCTACCAGTCTTATCCTCACTGTTTGTCCGTCCCCCACAAAGTGTACCCAAAGCAATTTTCCAAAAATGTAAATATAATTGTGCACACACACACACACACACAACCCTGATACCTTAAACATCTGTGCATAAAACTCCAATGGGTCACTTTTCCCTATGGAGTAAAGACTAGGGTTCCCAGAGCTGGCCTCTACCTGCCTCCTCCAGCCTCTTCTCTTGCCATTTCCCTCACATCCTTCTTGCTCATCTCTGAACACACCAGGATGTTTCTAAATCCTTTTGTCTTTGCTGAGGTTCTACTTTTGTGTCCTTGAACAGCTCTCCTCACCTGGCTCCCCAGACAAACATCGACTCATCTTTCCAGACTCAGCTGAGCATCACCTTCTCTGTGAAGTCTCTTCTGACCTCTCTTGTCCCAGATGAATGTGTCTTTCTCCTTTGCGACTCTTTAAACCAGGCCCCATGTAGGTAGCAATCCCCCTCAATACAACAATTCAATGTCTTTTATTTCTTTACTTGTCTGGCCCCCTCTATAGACTAAGAGCTCCTTCAAAACAGAAGTATATTATTTCATCTTGATAGTCCCAGAATCTTTTCATTAACTTACAATACCAGTGGATTAAGCCCCTTCTAAGTTCCCTGCGTTTAGGATGTAGGAGAGTAGCAGAGACTGTATCTGTTTGCCAGCTTCCCCTTTTTCCATGCTGGTAGGTTTTGTGTCTGTACATGGACACCCAACTCAAGAGTACATTTGTTAGCCTGCCTTGCAGTTATGCGGTCATGGGAACAAGTTCCAACTACGGGATGTGAATGTAAGCGATGCATTCACCTTCTGCCTCGTGATCTTTAAGGGAAAAGGAGCCCTCCCTTTTCTCGCTGGTTTGAGTGTAGACACAACAGTGGCTGCTGGAGCATCGATTCTGGATCCTGAGATAGAAGCTACCTATTGAGGATAGCAGAATGAGTTAGAGGCAGGCTCATCTCCCTTCACCATCAGGCCCTCACACTCTCCCTGAAATGACTCTAAACTTTTTTGAGGAAGATAAATTAACTGTGGCTTGTTCAAACCAATGTATTTGGGGGCCTGTGGGTTGGGAAGATCCCCTGGAGAAGGGAAAGGCTACCCACTCCAGTACTGGCCTGGAGAATTCCATGGACTGCATAGTCCACGGGGTCGCAGAGTCGGACATGACTGAGCGACTTTCACTTTCACTTAGTTCGCTGGGGCTGCAGTAAAAGCATACCATCGACTGGGTGACTTATAAACAGCAGACATATATTTCTAACAGTTCTGGAGACTGGGGAATTCAAGACAAGGCACCAGCAGATTTGATGTGTGGTGGGAGCCATCTCCCTGGTTCATAGACAGCCATCTCCTGGCTGTGTCTTCACATGGAGGAAGGGGCAGGGGAATTCCCTGAGGTGTCTTTTACTCTAATAATCTTGGCCTCCAGAATCACTGCAGATGGTGACTGCAGCCATGAAATTAAAAGACACTTGCTCCTTGGAAGAAAAGCTATGACAAACCTAGATGGTGTTTTAAAACGCAGAGATATCACTTTGCCAACAAAGGTCCATATAGTCAAAGCTATGGTTTCTATAGTCGTCATGTATGGATATGAGAGTTGCACCATAAAGAAGGCTGAGTGCTGAAGAATTGATGCTCTCCAACTGTGGTGCTGGAGGAGACTACTGAGAGTCCCTTGGACAGCAAGGAGATCAAACCAGTCAACCCTAAAGAAAATCAACCCTGAATATTCACTGGAAGGACTGATGCTGAAGCTGAAGCTCCAACACTTTGGCCACCTGATGCAAAGAGCTGACTCATTGGAAGAGACCCTGATGCTGGAAAAGATTGAAGACAGGAGGAGAAGAGAGTGACAGAGGCTGAGGTGGTTGGATGGCATCACTGACATGAGTTTGAGCAAACTTTGGGAGACAGTGAAGGACAGCAAAGCCTGGCATGCTGCCATGGGGTGCAAAGAGTTGGACATGACTGAACGACTGAACAGCAAATCTCATTCATGAGGGCTCCACCCTCATGACCTAAATCACATCATGGCCCCACCCCTAATGCCATCGCATTGGGGGAATAGACTTCAACATATGACTTTGGGGGGAATATCAATGTCCGGTTTCCAACAGGACTTCTTTGTTACAGGAGCCTACCCTGTACCTTGCTCATAGAAATGGTTGTCTAAAGCACATTTGATCTCTTTACTGTTTGGACTTGCTTAACAGAAACCCTGAGCACATGACTTAACCAACGAACAAGTGAACAAGTGAATGAATAGTTTCAGGTCTAACCAGAAGCAGCTAGAAAAAAAAAAAAAAAAAAAGAAGTCATTTTATCATTTGTCACAGTAGGCAGATCCCATCGTAGCTCTGAGGCTTAGGACCCTGTGCTTCAGATAGTGGGCTTAGGTGTTCCAGCTTCACTGCTCTGCTGGCCTCACCATCTACACGCAAAGCCACTGTGATCCTTTAATTCCCCCTCCACGCACTGTCCTCATGTTTCCCTCCTAGCCTTTCCCAAAGCCGTAGATCTAATTTGGATCCTCATTACCTCTTACCTAAACCATGGCACTAGTTACTGAGCTGGCCTCTCCACCCGCTCGTCTTTCCCCAGAGCTGTTGCCATGACAATCTTCTTCTGGCCCGGAGCTGATCAAAACCCTCTGGGGCTCCCCATTGCCTTCAGGTAAAAGGCCAACCTCCTTAAATTAGCTCCGTAATTCCCCAGCACCACTCCCCATCCTACCTAGTCTCCCACCCAGCTGTCTCACCTGTCCCGCTTCACTATCCCAGGACATCCTTGCCAATGCAGTTCTAAATGCCTTTGCCAAGCTCACCTCTTTCTATGGAATGCCTTGTTCATCTCTGCTTGTTAAAATCCTACCCTTCTTTCAAAGTCCCGCAAATTCTTTTTCCTTTATAAATCTTTTTCATGTTTTAGAGTCAAAAGAATTCTACCGTCATCATGGACATACTCAGCCTAGTATAGCATTTATCATACTTGGATTAGGACTGGATGCAGGCTGGGCAGAATGGAAAGTTAACACTAGTACTAATATTAATGATGGGCTTCCCAGGTGGCACTAGTGGTAAAGAGCCTGCCTGCCAATGCAGGAGACAAAAGAGACATCGGTTTGATCCCTGGGTCAGGAAGATCGCCCTGGAAGAGGACATGGCAACCCACTCCAGTATTCTTGCCTGGAGAATCCCATGGACAGAGGAGCCTGGCTGACTACTGTCCATACAGTCGCAAAGGGTCAGACACGACTGAAGCGACTCAGCAGGCACAATATTAACCATAATGTTAATAACAACAGTAACATCTAACTCTTTGCCTGCAGTTTGCTACCAGCCAAACCTTCTACCCAGCATCTTAAGTACATTAGAGCATCCAGCATCTGCAGCAATCCTGTGGGGTAGGTACCATCTTGTTCACTTTAGAGATGAGGAAGTTATAGGCACAGAGAAGTTAAGTAACCTGCCCAGAGTAACTATGGAATTTTGAACCTTGACTGCTTGCTAGACACACGAACTTCAGCAAGTCATTTTCTCTCTTTGAGCCTCAATACCCTCACTTGTCAACAGCTGCATTGAGACAACTGTAGGACATGACGTCCTGGGCCAGACCAGTTCCAGGTACTAAGGTACTCGATTAACACTGTCCTCTTTGTCTGCAGGGTTACAGCTGTTAAGTCTTGTATTCAGGGCTTGACGTGTTTTCTTGTACATAGTAGGTGCCTGAAAAATGTTTATGCTGCAGCTTATGTTTTGTCTCAGATGTGAAAGTCCTAGTCATATTCTGCCCAGGACCTCTGAATATGAGAAGAGCAGAGTGGCCATGGGCTAATGCTGCCTCCTTTACCGTTAGATGAATAATAGCAACAGTCAATTTCAACTTAAGACAGACATTCACATAGCCCTCTCGGTGCTCAATAAGACCTGCTAAGCCAGTACAGGCCAGTGATGTGAGAGCAGAGGAGATGGAGGCAAGGTGCCTCTCCCCACTGCTCCTTTCCTGTCATCTGGGAGGAAGAGTGATGGTGAGTTTTCAGGGACCACACTCATGGGGCCACATCTCTAGAGAGGGCTGAGATGAGGTCAAAGGGGCCTGGTCCCTGACAGCTTCCATTAAGACTGACACATAAGAAAAATTCACTTCTGGCTGGTGTAGGCCACTGCATGTGAACCTCTGTGACAGCCACCAAGCCTACACCCCACCTGGTATTGCCGTGTGAAGCCAGGTGAGCACGACCACGTTGTTTGTAACTGAGTGACCTTGGAGAAGGTCCATAGCCCCCAGTGCCTCAGGTCCCTCATGTGGAAGCCAGGCACACACCAGGGCACACACCTACACCGTGGGGTTGTCATGGGGATAAATGAGACCATGTGTGCACACTGATTATCCCAGTGCTTGACACACACTCACTAAGAGATCAATGCATCTGAGTGAGCAGTGTTATTACAAGTCGGCTGCAACTGCGGCCTTCCACGTACCTGCCCTGTGTCTGGCTGGAGTGCTGCTTCTGCTCCTGAAATAGATGCTACGATGATCTCATCCTCCTGTGTTTATAGAATTTGCTGCACGCACTCATGTGTTTCTCTCCAGGCCCTCCTACTGATGTCATCCTGGCCCCCCTCCCTTTGCCTGTGCAGAGCCTGGGATGGCTCATCCCACTCCCAGCGGGAGAGCAGAGAGGAAGGTCACACCACTGTCACCAGAACAGCTTTGAAAGGGCTGGTGGGTCTGCAGGGTGTTCACTTGACCCAGCGGGTAGGCAGGGGGGTCCAGGGGAGGAGACGTTTTGGACTGAGCATCCCCCATGGTCAAGAATACTTGTGGGCACCGTGCACCTCCCCTGATCCTCGTTCTTCCAGCTGGGATCGGCGCTCTTGATACAATGGCACAGATGTTAAAACCAAGGATGAGAGAGATGACATGATGGGCCTAAGGTCACACAGCTGGACAGTGAAAGGCCATGAGCCTGGTGAAGGATGCTAAAAATGTTCTCTAACTTTACTCAGCTTGCCATCTGAGGAGGAGAGAACACCAGCATGCAAATCGGTTTATTTGGGCTTTGGAGGCAACACCCTGCTAGATATTTTTGCACTTTGCCACTTGCTTTTTCTGCCCTCGGTTCACTATCACCGTGACTCCCAGTTCCTACCTCCTGGGTCATCTACTTGCCCGCCCTCACCCCACCCCAAGTTACATTTTACTCTCAGGTTATACTTACGTTTAAAGAAAAGAGAATCCTGATTTCAGGGGTGGATATTTTCTTAAATAAATAAAAATGGAATCTTGCATAAATGACGTGTCTGTGCTCAGGGCCTCTTAGGGACAGGGCTGGGGGCCTGTGGTTCACAAGCCATTCTCCTGGGACCTGGGGGAGGTTGAAGGCCAACAGCAGGTAGAAATAAAAAACCAGGGTTCAGAGACGTCACACAGGCAGGGTGCTGTGCTCCTAGCCCTCGCTTCTACCCTTGGAGCTTGACTATGCTCTGTTTCAAACCTTGGGATTTTGCTTAAGACTTTATCTTGACTCATACTGTATCACTTATATGTGGAATATAGAAAAATGATATGAATGAACACATTTGCAAAACAGAAATAGACTCACAGACATAGAAAACAAACTTATGGCTATCAAAGGGGGAAGAGCAGGGAGGGAGGGATAAATGAAGAATTTGAGATGAACAGACATGCACTACTATATGTAAGCTAGATAAATAACAAGGACCTGCTGTATAACACAGGGAACTATATTCAACATCTTATAATAGCTTATAATGGAAAAGACTCTGAAAAAGAATATGTGTATGTGTATAACTAAATCACTTTTCTGTACACCTGAAACACTATACTATAATCAACTACAATTTTTTAATGCAATAGGTAAATAAAAATTTTAACTAAATTTTTAAAACTTAAAAATTTTAAAAAGAGACTTTATCTTGTAGAAAAAGATCCTCTGTTAGCAAAAATAAACAAAAAGGTGCCAAAATCATTAGTATTAGAAAATTTACTGATCAGGGATAGGGCAATCCTTGGATTTAATCCTTGATTCTCTATGTTGAATTCTTGGGCAAATTTCCTTACCTCTCTCTTACCAATCCGCAAACCTCAGTGTTCCCATTTGCAAGATGGAAAAACTGAGCTTCATTTTGGAGGATTGTGTTGAAAAGTGAGGTAAATGGTAGTGGCTATCATTATTTCATGGTCAAAAATCTGTGAACTAACTGTGTTCTCAGCCTCTCTCCCAGCAGGATGAACTCTGAAAAATGCTAAACAATAGCAGCGACTCATAAATTACACAGGAAAGCTTCACTACAGTCAGTATTTCTCATAATACAGCCGTAGTAATAAAGTATTTGTTCATAATGCACATTTCTGAGCTCCACCCAGAACTACTAGATCGAAACTTGTGGACAGGGGCTGGAACCTCTGCATCTACATTTTAAATGAACAGCCCAGGTAATTCTTTAAAAAAAAAAAAAAAGTTTTACTTTGTACTGGGGTATAGCCAACTAACAATGATGTGATAATTTCAGGTGAACAGTGAAGGGACTTAGCCATGCATATACATGGATCCATTCTCCCCTCAACCACAAAATTCTCATACACATGGAAGTAAAAAAAGTCCTGACTTAAGTGATAAAAACTGATGGTGTCTGTACAACCCATGAATGGCTCAGATGAAGAATACTGACATCACCAAAAGCTGTCAAGGAAGCAGAGCAACAGGAACTGTCAGACACATCTGGGAGGCAGGCGAGAGTTTAAAACAGTACAATTATTTCAGAAAACTGGGAGTATCTGAAAAAGATAAATGTGCAATTTTTCTATGAACCAGCAATTCCTCCCCTAGGTGTACTCAAGAGAAGTGATGCATACGGCCACAAAAAAAGAACATTCAAAAAATGCTCATGGTGGCTTTATTCATAACAACGCCAAACTGTGAATAACTCAAATGCTCATCAATGAGCAAATGGATAAATAAATTAAAGTCTGTTCTTACTGTCAGGAAATATTTTCCTAGACTTGGAAAAGAGCCAAAGAGAACCCTGGATAACCTTCTAGCTCAGTGCTGCGTGTAGTCCAGAGGCTTTCTGAGTGTATAGGGAATATATTAATAACTTTTTTCTATTAACTCTGTGACTTTACAACTCTGAAAGGGTAGTGATTATGGAAAACAGATGACGATACAAATGCTTCCTGTTCATAGGAATTAAAATGATTCCTGTTCACAGCAATACCAACAAAGTCTATCTGGTATTGAATATAAATGTCAAAAAATCAAATGCTCATTGGAATGTGTTTTTAATGTTGTACTGATTCACTCATTAATTCATGAGTTGAATGAATAAATGGCAAATTTACATTTGTGTAAGAGTTAAGATTTTAATCTTGGAAATTGATCATCCAGATGTAGAGTTGGCCATTCCACAGTGATGTAAAAGAGCAAACATCAGATATGCATTAAACACAGGAGAATCCCACATGTTTGGGTGCATTAGAAGAATCAAATGCAAAAGACCATACACGGTACAAATCCACTGATACAGGGAACACTGATGGGCAAAATTAATGGATGGTTTCAGAGGTCAGAATAATGTTTACCTCTGGTGGGTGGGCTTCCCTGGGCCAAGAATCCACCTGCCAATGCAGGAGATGTGGGTTCAATCCCTGGGTCGGGAAGATCCCCTGGAGAAGCAAATGTCAACTGACTCCAGTATTCTTGCCTGGGAAAATCCCATGGACAGAGGAGCCTGGCGGGCTACAGTCCATGGGGTCACAAAGAGTAGAACACAACTTAGCAACTAAATAACAACAACTGGTGGGTGGATGTAAGGTCAGGGGAAGAGGATGAGGGGACCTCTGAGGTGATGAAAATGTCTACATCTTGACCTTAGCAGTGGTCACACAGGGGTATCCGTCTATAAAAATCAAGATGGACATTAATGGTGTGCTCACATTTCTGTATGAAAGTGACACCTAATTTTTTTAAATACCAAACTTTGAAAAGAAATTAAGGGTGCTTCTTTATCTTCTCAGCCATGGTGTTGGCCTGAAACACTATGATAACTGAACTGCCTCCAACCCCTACCCAGGAGATGCTTCCCGTGGGAGGTGAGGGAGCTGGACGCCCCCATTGCCTGCTGAGGAGCAGCTCCCTGACCCAAGCCTCCTCCTCCAGAGCCACGGCCAGTAAGTGACACACTTTGTCCCCGCAACAGTCATTTCATAAAAGTGTCTGAGGCAGAAACAACCCCAGGTCCAGACAGCTGGGAACAGATAGATGCTACTCACTTTCAATCTCAGCAAAATGTATTTTAAGGAAGCCCTCAAGAGCTTTTCAAGGAAAGTCTGTCAAAAATTATCACAAGCATCCATCTCTGAAGTGGCCATATCAGCAACATCTTTTACATGAAATCAAATCAAAACAAAATTTCTGCCTAGAAAGAAAATTTAAAGAAAGTCTTAAAAGACCCTCTCATTTGCAGGCATCTGTTGTCCTTGACTCGCCCTGGGTCACCCCACTGAGGGGTGGTCCAGACTTTGTTAATGATTAGAGACCTCCTAACCTCTCAGTATTTAAAACCAGAACTTGCTGGGACTCATTCGGCTTCAATCCACTGACTCCTTGCAACAGCCCAGTGAAGTGGACACTAGTGGAATCTGTGCTGTGCTCAGTGGGGTCTGACCCTTTGCCACATGGACTGTAGCCCACCGCTTCTCTGTCCATGCAATTTTCCAGGCAAGAACATGCCATTCCCTCCTCCAAGGGATCTGCCTGACCCAGGGATTGAACCCTCGTCTCTTGAGTCTCCTGCATTGGCAGGCAGATTCTTTACCACTGCACCACCTGGGGAGCCCCCTGGAAAGATACTATTGTTACCACCAACTTGCAGAAGCAGATTTAGAGATTAACCAACTTGCCCCAAACCACGCAGTGGTTGAGGGTCAGAGCCAAGGTTCACATCCAGCTTGATCCATGGAGGGCCAGACATGACCGCTCCACTGGACTCCCCTTCCAAGGCAAGCTCATTCCACTCTAGCACCATCTGAATATTTAGAAAAAGTGGTCTTTATAATGGGCTTCCCTGGTGACTCAGATGGTAAAGAATCTGCAATCTGCCGTTTACTGTTCTCACCTCTACCAAGTTATTCTGTCTCCACTCTTTGGAGCCACACAGAACTATTTATTCTTCTCTTCCATGTGAGAATCCTTCAGATATTTGAAAGTAGGTCCCTTTTCCACAGTGAGCATGGATAGCATACCACCTGATGGGAACGAACCACCTGGATTTGTCAGGGACAGAGGGGATCCTGGGAGGCAGGAATCTTGATGCTAAAACAAGGCAAAGCAGGTACACTGGTGTGAACACCCTACTTCCCAGCGTTGCTAATAGTGCTCTCTCTCTCTCTCTTTTTTTTTTTAATTTCTTTCTTTATTTGACTGCATCATGTCTTCGTTGCGGCATGCAGGGTCTTCATTGCATCACATACAGAATCTTTCCTTGCGACGTGCAGGCTCTCTAGATGGGGTGTGCACGATCCAAAGTGCACGAGCTCAGTCATTGTAGGATCTTTGTTCCCCAACCAGGGATTGAACCTGCATCCCCTGCATTGCAGGGTGGGTTCTCAACCACTGGACCACCAGCAAAGTCCCTAACACTGCTCTCTGATGCATAGATTGTTTTTGTTCTTTTATTTTTTTCTCTACAAGGCTTGTTCTACACAACAACTGTATCAATCAAAACTCTTGTGGCAAGTACAGAAACTGTACCTCAACTGTCTTAAGCAGAGAATGCTTTATGGATTAAGGCTGCCAAGTTCAGGAGTCCTGGGTTCATAATGCTGCCAAGTTCAGGGGTCCTGGGTTCATAAGGCTGCCAAGTTCAGGGGTCCCGGTCCAGCTGCGCCCAGGGCTCACAAGGAGTTAACAAGCACTGGCTCCTCCTTCCTCTCACCTCAGCTTTTTTCCGAGATGACTTTCACTTGAGCTTGGCCAGGCTTCTATTCCCCCCAGCCTGGCGACCCCCGCAGAGGTCATCCCGCACCCCCTCAACACACTGAGTCCCAATAAAGCTGGAAGAATGAATTCTGTTGGCCTGACTTAGCTCACATCCCTATGACCAGGGTAAAGACGACTATATTGGCTGAACAGGCCTGGACCTTGTGACTCCCAGTGAGCCACGGGATAGGTAGGGGGCGATGGCTCCTAACCCACTTGAATGGAACGAGAGGTGTTTCCTAAAAGGGAATCCTGGTGCTATTTCTGGAGAGAAGAGGGTGCCTGCTGGTCAGGAGGTGACAGTGGCTGACCGCAGTGCCTCGGCTCCTCTGGCCCCTTCCATCTATTAGAGACTTTAACGAAAGTGCAGCCTACAAGCCCTTCATGGGCATCTCAGGCCCATCTCTGCTATCCTATTCCTGCCAAACTCTAGACCTGCTGCTGCCCAGACATGGCCCACCTTCTCTCCCCTTCTTTATTATTCCCTCTACCACTCCAGGCTTCCTGGAGAAAATCTCCATGTTTACAAGGCCACTCCCCTCAAGACATGT
Source organism: Bos indicus (assembly GCF_029378745.1). Lineage (NCBI taxonomy): Eukaryota > Metazoa > Chordata > Mammalia > Artiodactyla > Bovidae > Bos > Bos indicus. Next base: position 8,825,888 of record NC_091773.1, on the reverse strand, counting down.
GTGTCCACCAAACCCCAGGCTCAGCAGACAAAGGCCCTCTTTGTCGAGCCCTGTCTTCTTAGACATGCTTTTAAAAAAAAAAAAAAATCTTAAATCAGTTTGGGTTTAATAGGATGTACTTACACGTGATTGAGTTCAGTTCAGTTCAGTCACTCAGCTGTGTCTGACTCTTTGCGACCCCACGGACTGCAGCATGCCAGGCTTCCTTGTCCATCACCAACTCCCGGAGCTTGCTCAAACTCATGTCCATTGAGTCGGCGGTGCCATCCAACCATCTCATCCTCTGTTGTCCCCTTCTCCTGCCTTCAATCTTTCCTAGCATCAGGGTCTTTTCCAGTGAGTCAGTTCTTCACATCATGTGGCCAAAGTATTGGAGTTTCAGAATCAGTTCTTCCAGTGAATATTCAGGATTGATTTCTTTCAGCATTGACTAGTTTGATCTCCTTGCAGTCCAAGGGACTCTCAAGAATCTTCTCCAACACCACAGTTCAAAAGCATCAAAATCCCTGGAAAAGGGAATGGCAAACCACTTCAGTATTCTTGCTTTGAGAACCCCATGAACAGTATGAAAAGGCAAAAAGATACAACATGATTGACTAGAACAGCTATAAAAACATTTGAAAAATACCCCCTAAATTGTATCCTATCCTGATTTAAAAAAGGATTCAACATTTGGTTTCAAGACAACTTGATATATATCCAGTTATCAATCATTCATTTTCTTTATGCTTCAGTTCAGTTCAGTTCAGTTCAGTCACTCAGTTGTGTCCGACTCTTTGCAACCCCATGAATTGCAGCACGCCAGGCCACCCTGTCCATCACCAACTCCTGGAGTTACTCAAACTCATGTCCATGGAGTCGGTGATGCCATCCAGCCATCTCATCCTCTGTCGTCCCCTTTTCCTCCTGCCCCCAATCCTTCCCAGCATCAGAGTCTTTTCCAATGAGTCAACTCTTCGCATGAGGTGGCCAAAGTACTAGAGTTTCAGCTTCAGCATCATTCCTTCCAAAGAACACTCAGGGCTGATCTGCTTCAGAATGGACTGGTTGGATCTCCTTGCAGTCCAAGGGACTCTCAAGAGTCTTCTCCAACACCACAGTTCAAAAGCATCAATTCTTCGGTGCTCAGCTTTCTTCACAGTCCAACTCTCACATCCATACATGACCACAGGAAAAACCATAGCCTTGACTAGATGGACCTTTGTTGGCAAAGTAATGTCTCTGCTTTTCAATATGCTGTCTAGGTTGGTCATAACTTTCCTTCCAAAGAGTAAGCGTCTTTTAATTTCATGGCTGCAATCACCATCTGCAGTGATTTTGGAGCTTACTAACCTCAAAATAATTTTCTTCCTAAACTTTTATTTTATATTGGAGCATAGTTGATTTACAATGTTGTGTTAGTTTCAGGTGTACAGTAAAGTGATTCAGTCTTTTATATATATATATAAATACACACACATATATACATCTACGTATATCTATATATAGATATACATACACCTATCTATATCTATATATACATATATCTATTCTTTTTCAAATTCTTTCCCCCTTTAGGTTATTACAGAATATTGAGCAGAGTTCCCTGTGCTCTACAGCAGGTCTTTGTTGGTTATCTGCTATAAATATGATAGTGTATGTACATCAATTCTTAGACACACTTTAATGAGGGCAGCAGAGACCCTAAGAAACCCATCGATTACATATTTGTCTCCATATCAGACTGTAAATCTTTGAATATTGGCATCTACGTCACTTTCGCCTTTCTTTTCTTCTCCTCCCTCTCATCCTTCACAATGTGCTCAGCACTTGCAGAGTGAAGAAAGGTTGTCTATTTGTGGCAGAGATTATTGTGTTTACCCAGTTCACATCCTCCTCTTCACGCTCAGCTGTAAAACCTCAATTTCATTCAATGCAGCCAGCACCTCTTCTTTCATGCTCCTGATGACACCGGCTCTTCCCCTGCCCTTGCGGGCCTGGGGCTGGGCACAGCTCCCTACTGTCACCAGCACTTGAGTGACATCCCTCTCCCTGTAATTGGACCCTAGATTAAATTATCTTCAAAATCCCATCAGTGTGCTTCTGTTTCCTACTGGGACCCTATGTCTAAATTTTCTTTGTTCATCTCCTGCTGTTGTTTTATTATTTTTTGTTTGAACTTTTACATTTTAAATTCATATTCTTATCAAGTCATTCTATAGCATGAAACCCTGATAACACATTCCCTTCCCTTTTCTGCGTTATGTTTTCTCATAGGCCGAGATCTTTGATTCTGCATGTTGTGTTCATTTCGTGAGTGTATTTTTTTCTTCTATATTGTTTTTCTTAGTCATTGTGACAGAGAAGGCAATGGCACCCCACTCCAGTACTCTTGCCTGGAAAATCCCGTGGATGGAGGAGCCTGGTAGGCTGCAGTCCATGGGGTCTCTAGGAGTCGGACACAACAGAGCGATTGGAGAAGGAAATGGCAACCCACTCCAATATTCTTGCCTGGAGAATCCCAGGGACGGCGGAGCCTGGTGGGCTTCCGTCTATGGGGTCGCACAGAGTCGGACACAACTGAAGCGACTTAGCAGCAGCAGCAGTCATTGTGAGGCAGGCGGTAGATGGGGCCCATCAGGGTAAAATGATTGGAGATTCATTCGCTGTGAACCAAAACTCCAAGATGAGACTAGCAGGACGATTAAGGAAGGGGGCTGGGCCCTGCCCAGACCACAGACTTCTCATTCCTGAAGTCAGGAGACTTCCCCGACCCCACATGCACAGAAAAGCTCCCTGGAGGTCAAAGGGGAGTGACGCTAACTGATGCCAGGCTACCCACAGGCCTTTGTGGTAGAATCCATCTTGGCTAAGAGATGCATGCGTGCGCACACATCAGAGGATCCTGAGATATATCAAACACGGACTGTGAACCAGGCAATTCGAAAGGATTGACCAAAGGGAACAGGGAAGAAATGTCCCATAAAAGTAATTCAAACTGCCATGAGGGTGAGACTCAGTGACTCTGTCTCTCCCCAAGTCCACCCGTGTGTATTTCCACTGTACTCTTTTTCCTCTTAATAAATACTCTACTTGCTTTATTACTCTCTGTCTTTCTGGAAATTCTTTTCTGCAAAGCCAAAGGGCCAGGGCCCTTGTCACTGACCGCTGGTCTAGTGGCTAAGACCTGGTGCTCTCACAGCCTCGACTCAGCCCCAGTCTGTGGCTGGGAACCGAAGCCCCGCTCCAAGCTGTTGCAGGCCAAGTCCACACGAGATCAGCTGTGTCATTTATTTGCATCGGGTCCCTGCCTAGGTAGCTCCAGGCAGTTCTATTGGCTCCAATCCTATGGGGCTGATTCATTGAGTCTCTTCTCACTGTATCTGAATCCAGTTAATTTGTCTTGTAAGGTGCAGTGTGAATAAGGAAGGGGTGTTTGTATTCTCTCTCTGTTTTCAAATGTGGAATGAAAATATCTCCTGCCACACCAATAAACAAGAAATCACAGCCATCTGCAATTTCTGGCCTCCAAATGTGAAGACTCCCCAAACTGAGATCCAGTGGATGTTACCACCCACCAACCCCATGGTGATTACTGAGGCGCAGGAAGAATGCAGGAAGCAGCCACCTGCCACTCCTTAAGGTGGACAAGGAAAGAGGATTGGCCCCAGAGAGCTGAGGTGCATGTGAAAGGGATGAATGCAGTGAGCCCCAGGCTTGCAGCTTCCCATACACAGAATGCTAAATTCCTTAACCTGTTACCTGCTCTTTGATGTTCAGACTGCCTGCTCCTTTTGTTGCAAACTTATATACAGCCTGACTTCCCTCCCTGTCTCCTTGGAGCAATTTTCTCGGAGCTACTGAGATGCTGTCTCCCCGGCTCGAAGTCCTAAATATTCCCACCAAATAAAATAACTCTCTACTTTAAGGTTGTGACTATATTTTTTAGTCAACACAAACATGCTTCCATGTTTTTTAGGCTGCCAGCGTTCCTTGGCCATATGGCTCCAATCTGTTCCAACCTCTGCCTTCCAATGTCACCTTGTCCTTCTCTGACTTCTTCCGATAAGCATTCTTGTCCTTACACTGAAGGCCCACCCCAGTTATTCAGGGTTATCTCCCTATATCGAGATGCTTAACTTAATCTCACCCACAGAGCCCCTCTTGCTATAGAAGGTGACATCCACATATTCCAAGGATCAGGTCATGGTCATCTTTGCAAGTGGATTTCCCCTGGTGGCTCAGCAGTTAAAAAAAAAAAAAAAAAATCTGCCTGCAATGCAGGAGACCAGGGTTCTATCCCTGGGTCAGGAAGATACCCTGGAGGAGGGCATGGCATCCCACTCCAGTATTCTTGCCTGGTGAATCCCATGGACAGAGGAGCCTGGTGGGTTACAGCCCATAGAGTTCCAAAGAGTCGGACATGACTGAGCAAGCATGTACACACATCTTTGCAAGCAGTAGTCCGTCTATCGCAGTCACTTTACTGGATGGTGGGGGGAAATCTAAACAGGAAAAGGACAGGGGAAGCCCATGGAATCTTCAGGGTTCTTGATGGATACTTGCCAGTGTGGCCTGACTTCCTAGGGGTCCCCAGCAAAGTGAGGAGCGTGTCCCATTCTGCTCTGGTGATACACTGAGCTACAGAGGACCAGCCTAGACTGTCAGTTTTGGGCTTTGACAAATGAATTAATAAATAAATCCAAGAATGAGTGAGTGAGTAAAAGAATACCTGAATAAGTGAACAATGGGGAAAGTACAGGACAATAAAAGATGACTTGCCACCAACTTTAGCATATTCCATGCTGGTCCTCTATCCCCTACAAGGACAAGTTTTCCCATCCTGGAGGCTTGAAGGATCAGTGAAACCACAACTGTCCTCGATCCCGCTATCTCACTGACCTCCACAACTCCCAAGGGAGGTTTGACCATCTTCATTTACAAGTGAATGGATGCCCAGTACCCAGAGCCACTGAGACAGACTTGGGATTCAAAGCCTGCTCTCGGTTGAGAGTCAGGGAGGCTTACCTTGCAGAGGGGAAGGCAGAGCTCTGAGAAGGGAAGCACTCCCAGCTGCACAGCGCCAGTTGTGTGTGGTCACTGTGGTCAACATTTCTCATTCGTGGTCTTGGCTTTCTAACAGCCCTGGTCAAGCAGTGTTGTTGGTTCCACTTCAGGAGCAGCAAACAGGAGCCCAGAGATATTAGATACACCAGACGATCAAGGGCAGACCGGATCTGAGCCCAACCTGGTTCCAACGTTGTGATTTTTGCCATTTGGTGAGGATGCTGATTTGAGAATGAGGGTCCTGCCCTGAGAAAGGAGAGGCGATCTCTCTAATAGCAGAGGGACCTTTCTTTAGGAAAGCTAGGGAGACTCCATTGGATCAAATCAAAACCCAGCTTCCTGGACCAATGCAACAGAGACCCTTTGCCCCGGGTGTCCACAGGTTGCTCTTGTCCCACAGCTCAGGGCCACAAAGGGACGGCTCACCATTCCGAGGTATATGCTGGGTCAGACACAATGGATTCTACCTGCACCAAAGCTTGTTTGGCATTTGGGAACAAAATTCTTATTGCAGAAGGATTTGAAGACCCCAAACACCCTGCAGGAGGATGGTGGGGAAGGCAGATCAGAGGCAGTGAGGGGGCAAGTCAGCCTACCCTGACCTGAGATACCCTCTTCCCGTCTCTGGATTTCAGCACCCTGCCCTGGACTGACCAATCTCTGAGTTATTTCCATGCCGACAGCCTGGGACTGCCAGAAATAAAACCAGTGTCTGGTGGTGGCAAATGAGTCAGTGTAAAGGGAGGTTTTGTGTATGGTTCTAAGAGCATTTGGTTATTCATCAATATTGATGAGGAATTCACCATGTTCTTGGAGGTGGGGAGAGCTCCCCTCTGGCTGATGCAATAGGGTCTTGACTTTGAGCAGCTGTTAGATTTTTGCAGAAATTCTAATCTGGGGATTTCAGAAACAAACTCCCCTTGCAGACCAATTCTGGTTGGCTGGCAGTATGTGTGTATATGTATATATATATATATATATATATATATATATATATACACACATATATATATATATTTTTTTCTTTTTTCCCCCCAATGTATTTGTCTGCACTGGATCTTAATCATGGCATGTGAAATCTAGTTTCCTCACCAGGGATCAAACCCAGGCCCCCTTCACTGGGAGCGCAGAGTCTTAACAACTGGACCACCAGGGAAGTCCCTAGTAGCGTATTTTTAAAAGGAACTCCATGGCTTTAGATAGGGCATGCCCTCTCTGCCACTCACAGATCCCCGTCCTCCTTTGTCCTGGCTGTGGATGGCATTTAAATTTGTGCTTACCAATTAGACACCAGATTTGCATTCCAGAATGCTGGTCAGAGCCTTCAACTCTTTCCATCCCTCCCTGCCCCCAGGCAGCCCGAGGGGCGACCTGTAATTTGCAGGCAGCCTGTTCTCTGAAGCAGGAGCAAAACAAATGTCTTGATCCCCCCTGCCCGGTGGTGCCCTGCCCAGCAACCAGTCCCCTGGAGACCCTGGAGGCCAGCGCAAGCGGGATTCTCTCTCATGCATTATTCACACCAGTGCTTCCCTTTCTATTTTTAATGTTCAGTGTGTAGAGCGGTTCCCTCTGCCAGCTATTTTTAGCAACATTGCTGCCAGCTGACGCCAGAGACAAAGGCACCGAGGCACCTTGAGAATGACAAATGGCGATTCCAAAGATGAAAATAGAAGGGCTATTTTTCTTCCTGGAAAGAAAGGGAAGAAAACGTCTGCAGTTGCAAAGTTGCTGGGGCCTGACTTGAATTTGTAATGTGGAGACATAGCCTACCTCGACACGGAGGGTTTCTTTCCTATCTCGTTTTCTCTTTCTGTCAGTCCTTTGTCCCGGATGACATGCACCCTCCTTTGTGCAGCTTTCTCTACTGCTCCCCTCTGCTTCCTATGAGTTCCCCATCTAGATGCAACACCTTCGTTATTGCAATAATAATAAATGCATTATCCTTGTAGGGTGGAGTCAGTCACCAGAAAGAGAGACAGAGGGATCTGAGGGCAAGAACCCTGACTGTAAGTTCCTCGGGAAAGTACAGGTGAGGCAGGGGGAGAGTGGTTAGGACTGGCTCATTTGAATAATTTCAGTGGGTTCTTGGGCATCGAGGCTGTCCCTGATTGTTGGACCAGACCCTGGGGCGATTAGGGTGGATATTGTGATGGAGAGTGTGGGATGCCTGTAAGAAAGATGGTTGGGGGTATGGACTTAAACCATTCATTGCTCAGGACGCAGAATTAACCAGCCTCTAGCTGAGGCTTCAAAACTAAGTCAAGATCGCATGTATAGGACTATATACTCAGGTCTTGAACAAATCATTTCCTCTTTCTGGGATTCAGTTTCCTCACCTTTCATACAGAGGATCGGTGAATAGCTCTCTAAATTCCCTTCAATTGCAAAGTTATTCACTTTGATGAAAGCGCTTTCTGAGACTATTCGCAACATCTCCAAGAAATGCAGGGCTTTCCAGCTCAAACATGCTGGAGTTCAAATTTAACATTAAGAATTTTCCAGATATTGCCAGCATTGTCGAGGAAGTAAAACACACCCGGGAACAAATATAAAATGCAGATGTCATATTTAGCACAGTATTTGAAGCCCTGGCAGACTAACGACCCACCTCAGCATCATTCCCACATGAAGTACAGATTGCTCTTCTAAAACCTGTGTCCTCGATCTGCCTGGGCTGTCTAACTTTCTCTCCAAGGATACGCTTTTTTCTATGCAACGTATTGTAATCTTCTGGAGGATAATGAATGCTATTGTTTATTCATTCATTCATTCAATCAATCATCCAACCATTCAACAGACATTTATTGACTCAAAATGTCTATTTACCAGGCACTTTCTAAGCACCAAGGATGCAAAGATGAATAGGGCGCCCCAACCCCACCACGTGATTTCCACATGTAGGCCAGGGAACTATTCCTTTCAACAAATATGGGAGGGAAAGGGAGAGGGAGAGAGTGGAACTAAAAAAAAATGTTGTAATTGTCAACTTGTCCTAAAAGAATGACCACACAAATGGTCTCATATGCACAGAAAGTGGAAAAAATGTCTTGACCTTCTATTTAAAAAATTATGAAAAAGTGATGTGTGGCTTCTTCCTGGCCCTCCTCCTTCTTTTCAGCATCTTTTACAAAACCTCACAGTCTAATTGTATTTCAGTGTCCCTTTCTGAGGGGTGATCTATCTTCTGAAATCCCTTTTACTTCCTCCAGCCACCTGATCCTTTGCCAATCCCATATTTCATCAGCAAAGTCATTTGGGGTGAAAACCAGCTTGATTAAATTAAATTTTCAGACTTGAATCCTGGTTATAACCCTCATTTTTGTTGTTTTTTTTCCCCTAAAAGTCCTGTATATATTTTTTCATTGCAAAGCATCGTATGTATGTGAGCATGACAGCAAGTGCACCAGTGGATGGGAAGATGAGCCAGCGACATTTTCTGGGCTTGTATCATGTGGATATGTTAGTCAACTCAAAAAACGGATTCCACGGATCCTCATAATGACCCTATAACATAGCCCCCTCATTTTGGAGATGTGAGAAATGAGGTTCATAGAGGTGAAATGGCAATAAGGAAAATGTATGTACCAAAATTGATGGTTTTGAACTGTGGTGTTGGAAAAGACTCTTGAGAGTCCCTTGGGCTGCAAGGAGATCAACCCTGAATATTCATTGGAAGAACTGATGCTGAAACCGAAGCTTAAATACTTTGGCCATCTGTTGCGAAGAGCTGACTCATTGGAAAAGACCCTGATGCTGGGAAAGTCTGAGGAGCAGGAGAAGAAGGGGACAAGAGGATGAGATGGTTAGATGGCATCACCGACTCAGTGGACATGAGTCTGAGCAAACTCTGGGAGATCGTGAAGGACAGGGAAGCCTGGCGTGCTGCAGCCCATGGGGTCACAAAGAGTCCACCACGATGTATAGACTGAACAACAGCAACACCAGGCAGATACCAACAATGAAAATAATGTTAAGGTTAAAGAGACCATCAGATGAACTAGGGAAAGATACTTTGAATTAATGAGTGGAGCAGAGGGGATCAGAAATTACTGGGAAGGACATTTAGTTCATGGGATTCAGAGTTCTATTTTGGTTAGGACTAGTTTTTGTCTTATGTTGCTGTTCTTGTGTTTCCTTTCCCTTGGATTTTTATATTTACTGCTTTAACAGTTCCATAGCCCAGATACATGTACTTAGCACCCTGAGCTTCACACACTGCCTCTGCCTGGAACTTCCCTGCTCTGTGTCCGTGACAAGGATTTCCACCTGGATGTCCCACAAGCATGACAGACTCACACCTGAGCTAACCTTCCTCTCCATCTCCTGCTACTTGCTTCCCAAAGCTCACCATCCATCCAGTCTCTCAAGCCCTGGCTGTGCAGCGATCCTTGGATCCTACCTGCCCTTTCCCCTCTGCCTTCACCTACAGTCCTCTGATTCTGCGGATTGTACAATGTGTTCCTTTCTGTGCCCATCCCCTCCCCTCTATTTCTCTGGCAGTCTTCTTGCTCAGGTCCACATGGCTACCACTCAGCCCTTGGCAGCAGCATCCCTGGCCTCGTCGCATCCAGGGAGAGGCTATATAATGACCAACCCTTTTGTTTTGTTAAATGCATCTTCCATCTGATGAAATCAACTTAGATTGGTTTCACCAGAAGCAGACACTGACAGGAGGATTCCCATGCAGATAACTTGCAAGAACATGTTCCCAGGAGAAACTGGTAAAGGAAGCAGGGAAACAAGAGCAAGAGGAAAGAAGCCAAGAGGGTGCAAGTCAGGCCAAGTCTTCAACTTGACCTTGCAGGAAACTGGAGTATAAGGGATGCTCCAGAGCTTGTCCCAACTCAACTAAAAGAGCTGGCTTCGATGTCTTACATCAGTCAGTCTTGGGCTAAAACCCACCGAAGGGAGATGCAATTCTCAGGTCTATAACCTGCAGGCAGTGAGCTCCAGCAGCCCCAGGGCTGCGAGCTGTGGGTGCAGGCCAGCAGAAGCAAAAGCACAGTGCATGCAGGAATCAAGGGGAGGCGCTCCTAGTAACTGGCTGGGGCTTCCCAGGGTATCTGAGGGCAGCACCAAAAATACCACTAGAGAAAGTTTTCCAGTTTTAAAGAAAAAGGATAACTAATATTTTTTGAGTACTTCCCATATTCACAACCACTCTGCAAGTGAGCACCATTTTTCTTCTATTATTGTCACAGGACAAAAGTTGTGTTAGTTGATTTACTGGCTCCAGAATTTCTCAAATGGAAGGAATATTCCTTACTTAACAAGGTGAAATAGTAAGGGCTTGGATGTCCAAGAACAAACAGAAAGAGTAGCTCATCAGGTCTTGGGAAGACCATGCCACATGGATACAAGATACGCCACCTAAGCCCATATCCACGTGGATTCTGTGTGAACTATTGGGTGAATGCTGTTTGAGAATCAGGGATAATTTTAAAATCTCACACATTAATAGGCCTGAGTACTTAGTCTCACCTCTGAAATTGGCTGTGAAGTGTGAAAGTAGCACGTTTGCTGGTTTGGCAGCATGAGGTCTGATATGTTACCTTATTATGTCAATCACTAGATAATTTTAGGAGACACATTAATAGCATTTAAACAGAAAGTTGGGGTAATTAATGAATAAATGAGAACTAGAGGTGGAAAAAAGGTTTTCCTTTTCTGGGCTTCCTTTTCCAACCTTTCTCAGGCTACCACCATAAAAAGTCCATTTCTTAAGAAATCCATTTGCAGAGCTTGTTCTTAATATTCAATATGCAGAATGTCCTTTTAACTCCCTACATACATTCATGTTGATTTAAAACTACATTCAATACAGTATATTAAGTAAAAACAAAGGCCTATCAGGGACTTTCCTGGTGGTCTGTGGTTAAGACTTCACCTTCTACGGCAGGGAGTATGGGTTCGATCCCAGGTCAGACAATTAATATCCCACATGCCGACAGCCAGAAAACCAAAAACATAAAACCAAAGAAACATTGTGACAAACTCAATAAAGATTTTAAAAATGGTCCACATAAAGAAAAATACTTAAAACAAAAGCCTATCAGATAAAGAAATATCATTGACCTTTCATTCATTCATTTACTCTATTTCATTCATTCATTAAACAGATGCTATTGAACACAGGGACAAGACTCTGCACTGGGCCCTTAGGGTAAATAAAAGATTGTATTTTCACGAAGCTTACAGTTTAGGAAAGGAGAGAAATTAAAACCTGCAGGCAAACATCCACCAAATCTAATATTGAAAGTGATCCAGAGAGATAGAAAAATGATGGTGTTCACATGGTGTTCAGAGAAAGGGAGAGATTGCTTCCATGTCGTCACCCAATCGTCCTAATCGTCTTTGACCGGCATTAACCCCACCTGTGCTCAGTTCCAATGGCGCAAGAAGGAGAAAAACACAGGTTTACCAATAGGAAGGCCTCAAGCTGCCCCGATTGTCCTGCTTGTTCCATCAGCTCTTGTTCAGGCTACCACCAACCTCCTCCTTGCCCCGCCCCAGAGCCTTTCCTGATTCTCATCTTTGTGGTCACCATCACATGATTGCCCCCCACGCCCCACCGCCCCCTCTGCCCCCCCCACCCCCGCCGCCCCACCCCGCACACAATGTGAGTGGAGTTGAAATACTACACTTGCCTTGACAGGTAGTAAAAGGAGGGATAGAAAGGTTCAGGGAAGTGGGCAGGCTGCAACTGATTTACCATTTCTACACAGGAGCAGAGCCGTCAAATGATTCTCAGGAAGGCTCAGAGGGCAAACCATTTACTGCAGACATAAGGGATGCTCTGTTGAGTCAGCACCAGCATCATGTAAAGTGTTGGATCTCCCCTGTGGGCCAGGGTTCATGCAGAAGATGCAACGAAAGAGCTTGGCTTGCAGGTATAGCAATGGGGGTGGTAGGACCCTACACCAACAGAAGCTGGGGGAAGAACTTAACTGCCAGAAACCAGGGGGTTGCAAGTACTGTGACTGTCAGGCTGACACACAAGAACTATGGAGATGCTTAATTCAACACAGCATCCTTACAGGCAAAGCAGATGAGTAGGGGATGAGGGTAATACTCAGCTGGTACCAGCAGAAGAAATCAAGGATGAGTGACCACCATCATGCTGCCCGAGGATGAGTAGTTTGTCCTACTGACTTCCTCCTTCTGGTTGCCCCTAAGGATGAGAAGCCCATCAGGATCCTGGAGGATGGATTTCCCCAAACACATATGGAGAAGTGGATCTGAACAGGGCAAGGAGGGGGCTGTAGTAGACATGCAGACGCAGTGTCCAGGTGCTTTTCCCAATAAGAACTTGCTGTCAGTTATAGGGAGTGTGGTTAGCATACAACCCCAGTATTTGGCTCCTGTAGTATTCCCAGGTGGCACTAGGGGTAAAGAACCCACCTGCCAATGCAGGAGACATAAGAGATCTGGGTCAGGAAGATTCCCCTGGAGGAGGGCATGGCAGCCCACTCCAGTATTCTTGCCTGGGAAATCCCATGGACAGAGGAGCCTGGTGGGCTACAGTCCATAGGGTAGCAAAGAGTTGGACACGACTGAAGTGATTTAGCACACAATATTTGACTGAGATGTCTCACCTGTGCCTTTCCTGGGGCAGGTAGTGGCCAAGTTTGAAGGAAACAATCCCATTATTACCAGTCCTTGTGATTCCTCTAAAGCTTCCCCACGCCTTCATAGTCCCCTTAAGAAAACCTCATTGTACTGTCTTGAGACTTGACTCTACTTGTCCAATGATCAGCAACACGGGAACACCCATGGCATGCGTGCATGCTCAGTTGTGTCTGACTCTTCGCAAACCCATGGACTGTAGCCCACTAGGCTCCTCTGTCCATGGGATCTCCCAGGCAAAAATACTGGAGCGGGTTGCCATTCTTACCCCAGAGGATCTTCCCAACATAGGGATAAAACCTGCATCTCTTGTATCTCTTGCATTGGCAGACAGATTCTTTACCAGTGTACCACCTGGGAAGCCCATACCCCTGGAGACACCCCTAAATAAATGATTTTGGGGCAGCAGGCACATTTGAAGATTCTGCCCTATTTAACAAGTCAGTGTAAAGCCAGTAATACTCAGATTACAAACACAGACACATAATATGGATCCTGCTTGGAGTTTTCTGGGAGGTTTTTGCATGTCTTCGTCAGCCCATAGATGGGGCGTTTCATTCTCACTCCAAGCTGCTGACTGCCTGTCTTAGATGTTATCCACTGAACGTGGCACTGACCGGCCCCCATCAGTCAGCCTGGAGTCACCCTCTTTTCAACACTGCAGATTCTGCCAGCCTCCAGAAAGCATTTGTTCTCCGGGGGCTTCCAAAAATATTGACAGTTCTTGGAAGAGATTCAACACTAATTTGGGGACTTTCTCTTTTTCTTTTCCATGGTGACAGCTTTCCTGACAGCATGAGGCCAAGCATGACTGCTGTTGAAATGGTGATTTAAAAAAAAAAAAAAAAAAAGATGATGATCTCATCGTGGTGGTTCTGTCTGGGTATAAGTGGCAGAGATGTTGCCCATGCCAGGATGTGTAATGAGCTCTCAAGAGGACGATGAGCTCATCAGATTGCTAGCATGACTGGGGTCTTGGGCTTGGGCTGCCTTCTGTGTCTCCATGGCATCTGGGTTCTTGCATATGGACACCTTTGCTTCTGAAAATGGCACAGCTGGCATTTTATTTTCCAGCTGGCCATTGGAAGCTCCTCCCCGTGGTAAGCTATTTGAGTACATGCCTTCGTCTTAAGCTCCACTAGATCTGTCATCCCTCAAATGTGCCCTTCACTCCACTGTCTCTTAGACTTTTAACTCTTCCCTTCACCTGGAATGCCCGTTTCTACATATGCAAATTCTGTGTGCGCTCAGTCGTGTCCAACTCTTTGCAGCCCCACGGACTGTAGCCCACCAGGTTCCTCTGTCCCTGGGATTTTCCAATCAAGAATACTCAAGTCGGTTGCTATTTCCTTCTCCAGGGGATCTTCCCAACATAGAGATCGAAACCGGGTCTCTCGAGTCTCCTGCATTGTCAGGTGCATTCTTTACCGCTGTGCCGCCTGGGAAGCCTGAGGTCTAGCTCTGATTATGATTGTTGTTATCCCCATGAAGTCTTCCACCCATCTCCCATGTCCTGGTTAAGCAGTTCCTTTAAATGACATCCATAACATTAGGCATCTATAGTAACTAAGAAATAATATTTGTGTAGCATTTCACAGCTTTCTAAGCACTTTATACACACATTATTTAATCCTTACAACTTATGACATTATTTTATTAGTTGTTGCAAGACTTACTCACAGTGGCAGTCATGAGCATTATCCATTCAAAACTCCCACTTCTTCTCTTGGCCATAATATCGCTGGACTTCCCTGCCCTTGTGGCGTTCAGTGCAACCATGTGACTTGCTTTGGCCAAGAAAGCAAAACTGGGATGTGATTTCTGAGCTAAAGCTTGAAAAACCAGGATTCAGCTTGCCACACTCTCTTTTCCTCTTTACCGTAACAAATGGTGATATTTGAGGTTGTAGCTATTCTAACAGCCTAGGACTTATTTATTTGGCCACACTGAGTGGCATGCAGGATGTAATGAACTCTTACCCCCTGCAGAGCACCGAGTCTTAACCACTGGGCCACCAGGGAAGTCCCATAAAGCCTGGATTTCCTGCTAGGTGTTGATGCTTCAAGACTGGTAAGAGTTGGTTCAGCCTTCCTGATACTAATGTGAGTTAAGTCGCTTCAGCATGGACTGTAGCCCACCAGGCTCCTCTGTCCATGGTATTCTCCAGACAAGAAAACTGGAGTGGGTTGCCATGCTCTCCTCCAGGGGAATCTTCCCAACCCAGGGATCAAATCCGCATCTCTTGTCTCCTGAATTGGCAGGTGGGCTCTTTATCGCTAATGCCAGCTGGGAAGCCCTCTGAAAATACTGCAATACTAATGGCCGAGTGCAAAGTGACTAGTGCTGGTGTTAGCACGTTAGTAGGGCTAGGATATAGATCACTATGACAAAAATGAAATCATCTCCATCACGAAAATATTTTAAAACTAATGTAAGTAGGTGGGACTAAGACCCTACATTTGTCTGAAAAGTTGATGGGGAAAGTTATATTTAAACTGACACTGGAAGGATAAATATAATCCAGGCTAAAAAGTAGGAGTAGACTGTTTGGAGGAGTGTGCAAAAGGTTAGGAAGCAGGATTAAAGCTTAAAATGAAAAAGAGATGGAGTAAACAAATGGCCTCCCCAAGAGATGAGAGTGAAAGATAGCACTGTGGTGTCTTATTATAAGTACTTATTTTTATTATTGATGGCACAAAGCAAGTGCACACAAATGATTGTTCCCATGTCTCTCTTCACATGTGCAACTCTATGTTATTTTTCGAGGTCAAAGATGAGGAATATTTTTATATTCTTTATATGCGTGTTGTGTAAGGCGACCTGGCTCTCTTTTCCCCAATGTCTACCTCTTACTTTGGAAAAGATGTGGCTTCTGTAGTCAGTATCCTGATTTTCAACTGTCAATGGCCCCCACTGTCTTCAGGAGGAAGTTCAAACTCTGAAGAGGAATTCAAGGTGATTTCTGATCTGTTCTTGAGCTACTTTCCCAGGACTGAATGCACTGCTGCTGTTGCTGCTAAGTCACTTCAGTCGTGTCCAACTCTGTGCGACCCCATAGACGGCAGCCCACAAAACAGTACGTCCTAAACTTTCAAGTGCCTGAGCCTTGTTGATCATTCCCACTACCTTGAAGACACTGTCCCTAAAATCATACCATTTTTCAGGGTTCCACTTAAGTATCATCACCTAGATGAAATCAAATTCTTCCCTGAGTTGTTGCCCTTCTTAGAGTAACTCCCCTTCCTATCTGTTGTTTCTTCTACTTTTTTTTTTTTAAGATTTTTTTTATACGGATCATTTTTAAATCTTTATCAAATTTTTAAAAATATTGCTTCTGTTTTTATGTTTTGATTTTTTGGCCACCAGGTACGTAGGATCTTACACGCCTATGCTGGAAGGCGAAGTCTTAACAGCTGGGCAGCCACAGAATCCCTCCTCTAGTTGCTTTTAAGAGGGTTGTTTTTTTCTCTTTGGTTTTTGGTAGTTTACTGTGATGTGCTTAGGTGTAACTTTCCTTTTGTTTATCCTGCTTGAGGTTTGTAAGGTTCTTAAATCTCCAGCTTAATGGCTTTCATCAGGCTTCCCAGGTGGCACTAGGGGTGAAGAATCCACCTGCCAATATAGGAGACACAAGAGATGCCGGTTCAAGCCCTGGGTTGGAAGGATCTTCTGGAGCAGGAAATCACAATCCTCTCCAGTACTCTTTCTTGGAAAATCCAATAGTCAGAGGAGCCTGCTGAACTACAGTTCACAGAGCCATCAAGAGCCTGACACGACTGAGCACTTGAGCACTTGAGCACTATGGGATTTACTTCCCCAACCAGGGATCGAACTTGGACCCCCCTACATTGGGAGCATGGAATCATAGCCACTGGACCACCAGGGAAGACCCCATCCATTGTTTTTTAAAAATCACTTCAATATAGATGAAGACTGGACAGTGTTGCATCCTGCCTTTAAACCCTAACATTTAAAAAGAACCATTTTCCATGACTCTTCAAATTCTTTCTAAAACTAAGTTTGACATCTATCATTTATTATCATTTCTCTGTTGGATATGAGATGCCTTTAAAAAAATGCCAGTGTTATAAATAGGGCTGTGATGGACATCTTTATGTGTTGTCTGAGACATCTTTATGTGCTTCTGATTATTTCCTAGGGTGATTAAATGGTCAGAATTAGAACCTTGAGGTCATAGGGCAGAAACACATTTATATTCTTGCCACATCTTGAAAATGTCCCCTCCAAACATGTTTACACAGCTGCTGGCGGCAGGGAAGCGGCATGGTGATGGGTTTTGAAGGGGAAATCAAAGGCGTGCCGGGCTTTCCCTGTCCTGGGAGAATGACATCATTCCTCCGGGCCTCTGCCAAAAACAAGCCACTGTTGGATGGACTGTGAATCGTGACTGCTTTCCAAGCCAACAAAAAGCTCTCCGAAAGTGGGATTTTACATTTTTTTCAAGTGAGTGGGAGGCCAGCTGGCTCTGGATCTGAGCTTAGATGGAGGAAAGCTTGCGCTGAGCTACAAAGGTTTTTTTTTTTTTCTTTTTGAAAAATTAAAAAAAAAAACACGAGAGAGACACATGAGGGTTTTCTCTTTACATCTAAAATCTTCAATCAAACCAGGAATGCATTTATTAATAGCACTAAGGGTGGTTTCTGAACTGGATTCATATCCTGACTCGTTAGCTGGATGATCCAGAATGTTATTTCAGTTCTGTGATTGTTTCCTTCCTTGTGTGTGTGTGTGTGTGTGTGTGTGTGTTAGTCACTCGGTCATGTCTGACTCTTTGCAATCCCATGGACTGTAGCCCACCAGGCTCCTCGGTCTATAGGGTTTTCCAGGCAAGAATACGGGAGGGGGTTGCCATGCTCTCCTCGGGGGATCTTCCCAACCCAGGGATCGAACCCGAATGTCTTGTGTCTCCTGTATTAGCAGGCAAATTTTTACCATTGGGCCACCTGGGAAGCCCCTTCCTTTCTTGTACAGTGAGGTAAATATGGCCCACCTCTAGGTGTTGCCAAAGCTTTAGTAACAATATCTTCCACCCAATTCTTCCCCCCTGCCGAGTTCCAGACCCCGTCTGCCTATGCAACACCCCCACCTTGGGTAACCAATAGGCTTTTGCAGCTTAGCATGTTCAAGGCTGACTCCCCAGTCCTCCACCGCCCCCAGATGAGGACGACTTCCTCCCAGTCTGCCAGACCTCTGTACAAGTCCACTCGTCCTTGTTTCTCAGACAAACACTTCAGAACCACCCTTGACTCCTCTCTCTTTCAAAAAGCACACACTCCTTCTGCAAGCCCTGATATGTCCCTCCTCAACATATATGCTGAACTCCGTTTACTTCTCCCCACTTTCAGCACCAGCCCCTAACCCCAGCCAGCACCGTCTCTCTCTGCCTTGTCACCACCACTTCTAGCAGGTCCCTGGCTTTACCTGTTGCCCCCACAAGCAGCCAGAGTGGGGCTCTGGAAAATCTGACACAGAGCACCCACCGTTCCGTGTTCTTGCCCATCCACCCCGGTCTCACTGGGGATGAAAACAGAGTGGACAGAGCCCTGGTGCTGCTGTGTCACCCGGTTTCACTGACCCCTGCCTGCACGTCCATCACTCTCTCCAGACACGTGACCTCCAGGTCACCCTTCCAAGGAGCTCAGCTCTTTCCCACCACGGAGCCTTCACGTTTTTTGCTAAACTGACTTGGTACCCTCTTCCACTAAGAAGTCCACTCTGAGTCTGACAACTCAGTGAGCTATTTGCTTAAATGACCTCACCATTTAACATCACAGTCTGTGGGGTACTCTGTCCTTGTCTCTTGTTGGTTTTTCTCCATGCCTCTTACACCATATTTTTAGTGTCCTCATTTATTTGTCTGTTAATTTTTTTCTATCTCCCTTCAGTAGAATGTAAACTCTATAAGGATGGAGATTTCTGTCCCTTTTGTTTATTACTGTATCCTGAACCCAGAACGTAGCACGTGCTCGACCGATATTTGCTACAATAAAATGAAAGCCATACAAGATGCTTCACTAACGTTATTTATTATTATTTTCATCTTTACAGTGTCAGGTTAGCCTCACTTAACCAAATATGTCTTGAAAAGGATATGATGGTGAACTTAATTTTCTGGTTTATTGTGAATTAAGTCATTTTTGATGAAACAGTACATTTTACATTGCATTTTTAAGAATAATCTTTTCCTAAAAGTAAGGATTGATGAAAATGGTTCTTACTTGCTTACTTAACACTCAAAGCTTTACTCAGCCATAGAAAAGAATGAAATAATGCCATCTGCAGCAACATGGATGGCCCTAGAGATTAGGTCTGTCCGAATTTGTCTGACTAAACGAAGTTAGAAAAAGACAAATATATGGTATCACTTATACGTGGAATCTAAAAAGAGTGATACAGATGAAATTATTTACAAAAGAGAAACAGACTCACAGACATAGACAACACATTTATCATTACCAAAGGGGAAAAATTGTGGGGGGGTGGTGGAGGGAAGGGATAAATTAGCAGGCTGGGGATTAACATATACATACTACTACATATAAAATAGGTAACCAACCAAAACCTATTGTACAGCACAGGGAACTCTACTCCATATTCTGTAATGACCTACATGCGAAAAGAATTTGAAAAAGAATAAATACATGGACACGTATAACCAAATCACTGCCATATGCCTGAAACTACCACAACATTGTTAATCAACCATATTATAATACAAAATAAAAATATTATGGATACATGTATATGTAAGGTTGAGTCCCTTTGCTGTTCACCTGAAACTATCACAATACTTGTTTGTTAATCAGCTATACCCCAATACAAAATATAAAAGTTTTTTAAAAATTAAAAAAAGAAAAACCACTCATAGCTGATGGATGGCCTTCATCAGTTCTGATGAGCAAACAGTGGCAACCCTTGTCTGCAAGCATAACTCTGTCTCTCTCCTCTCTGGAGTTCCAGCAAAATCTTATAGAGGGACAGAATAATGAGGAAGACAATGAGAGAGCACTGCTCACTGGCCTTCTGAAAAGTCTTATTTCTCCCTTTCGATACAGGCAGGAGTTGGCAGTGTTCCTGTTTGCGCTGTGATGGTCGGCCTCCTCTCCAGCTGTGTTCATGGCGGAGCCCGTGTACTGAGGAGGTATCCAGGCCCCAGTCTGAATCCTGGCTCTTCTGCCTATTAGCTGTGGGATCCCAGTTATGTAACGTGACTCTCTCCCCAGTCTGTGTATCTGTAGAATAAGGACCTCGTAGAATCGATCCACAGGTTAAAGGTGAGGTTTGAATACTCCTTGCCAATGCTTAGTGGGTAGCTGGCCCTCGGGAGACTGTTAGCCACAATCTTTTGGGGGGCTTCCCAAGTGGCTCAGTGGTAAAGAATTCACCTGTGAAGCAGGAGATGTGGGTTCCACCCCTGATCTGGGAAGATTCCCTGGAGAAGGAAATAGCAACCCACTCCTGTATTCTGGCCTGGGAAATTCCATGGACAGAGGAGCCTGGTGGGCTACAGTCCATGGGGGTCACAAAGAGTCGGACATGACTTAGGGAGTAAACAACAACTCAAACAGGCTTTTGGACCACCAGAGTCCCTCATTTATCCCCTGTGCTACGAGGGGTGGATGGCGCCATATAGGAGATAAGAATCGGCTCCATCTCTCTGTGCAAATTTCTCGTCTCTCAAAGCAGGACCATCTCGAAAAGGACTGTGCTGGGAATCTAGACTCTGAGACCGGGATGTTGGTGGTGTCTGGAGGGATGTGAATGGTCCTGAAGGACAGATTAAGAAACTCTTCACCCACCTGGAGGCAAGGACTCAGATCACAGGCCTGCTGCACAGACCTGGCCACAGATGGGACAAGCAGAAAGGTTTTCCTGTCCAGACTCACCCCAAACTTTGCTCAGGCCAGTTCCCTACTGTGACAACAGAAAAGCAGGTTTCTGCTGCATGATTGAGGGAAATGAAAGAGGAAGAACTAGCTCATTCACTATTAAAATGTGCTCAGTGAATGGCCTGCTCAGCCTGACTGATTAATCAGTCAGGAAGTTCCAAGCCAGGTGACATGGTTTTAGAAGACTTTTTATATTACTTCTCACATTTCAATATAAAAATAACCTTAGGTGTTGAGTTTTGTGTGAAGTGGGAATCAGTTTCACTTTTTTCCATACAGATGTGTGCTTGATCCAGCGCCGTTTATGAAGAAGCCATCCTTTTCCTATTGCTCTCTTGTCTCTTCTTTTGTTGGAGATCAAGTGTCCATATGCGGTGGCCCTGTCCCTGGACTCTATTCAGTTCCAATACTGCACTGTTTTAATTATTAAATATTTCACATACATTGCTCTTCTCTATCATCAAAATAATCACCACCTCCATTATCCCACCACCAACATCACCATCATCATTAACATCATCAACACAATTACCATCGCCATCATCATCATTTTCATCATCTTGATGACTGTTACTGGAGTGCTTACTACGTGCCATAGCTTCACATGCATTTAATCCTCACACCAGCTCTACGTGATCTGCATGATTATAAACCTTATTTTACAGATGAAGAATTGGAGGTTTGAAGTGGGTGGGTACCATTCCCAACATTTCATGTCTAGTAAGTGGCTGAGCAGGAATTGGTCCCATCTTCATGGGAACCCTGATCTACCAGGGCTCTCTATTTCCCCAGAGTGCTTCCCTCAGCTATCAATACAATTTTCCTATCAATTATAAGCCTCCTCTGTATCCTAGAGATGGCTGTTTCAGGTCATGGGACAGATGGAACTGACCTGAGTTTGCTCCAGTTGATTAACAGCTGAATAAGTCAATTTCATCTCAAATGGGATTTTAAACTCTTATAGAATTTTTGTTGTTCAGTCACTAAGTCATGTCCGACTCTTAGCAACCCCATGGACTGCAGAATGCCAGACTCCTCTGTCCTTCATTATCTCCTGGAGCTGATTCAAATTCATGTCCATTGAGTTGGTGACACTATCCAACCATCTCATCCTCTGTTGTCCCCTTCTCCTTTTGCCTTCCATTTTCCCCAGCATCAGGGTTTTTTCCAATGAGTCGGCTCTTTGCATTAGATGGCTGAAGTATTGGAGCTTCAGCATCAGGTCTTCCAATGAATATTGAGGATTTATTTCCTTTAGGATGGACTGGTTGGATCTCCTTGCAGTCCTAGGAACTCTCAAGAGTCTTCTCCAACACCACAATTCAAAAGCATCTGTTTTTCCGTGCTCAGCCTTCTTTATGGTCCAGCTCTCACGTCTGTACATGACTACTGGAAAAACTATACCTTTGACTTTTCGGACCTTTGTCGGCCAAGTGATGTCTTTGATTTTTAATACACTGTCTAGGTTTGTCATAGCTTTCCAAAGACAGATTGGCCTGGGGAGGAGTTCACAATCCAGGTGAGGATAACCAATGATTGAGCTGCTTGAAGACCTATATGCTATGCTATGCTAAGTCGCATCAGTCGTGTCCGACTCTGTGCGACCCCATAGACGGAAGCCCACCAGGCTCCCCCGTCCCTGGGATTCTCCAGGCAAGAACACTGGAGTGGGTTGCCGTTTCCTTCTCCAATGCATGAAAGTGAAGAATGAAAGTGAAGTCGCCCAGTCGTGTCCGACTCTTAGCGATGACCCCATGGACTACAGCCTACCAGGCTCCTCCATCCATGGGATTTTCCAGGCAAGAGTACTGGAGTGGGGTGCCATTGCCTTCTCCAGAAGACCTATATAGAAGCTCTATATAGAGGTTCTCACTGAGCTTCCCCGTTTTCTGCCCCACCCCCAGTTCCTCTCCCATCCAGCATGGTGGGTGGGGTGGGTTCCCGGGAGGTTAGACCCAGCATTTTACACAGGGCAGTGTTTCCATGGTGCCAGGGAGTTGCCTTGATCCTATCCCATTAGCAGAACTCACAGTTGATCTATTCAGTTCCTGGAGATGCCACATGCTCTGTGCAAGGGGTGACCTGGAGACAGAGCAATGCCAGTTAGGAACAACTGGCTCCAGAAGCCTGGAGCTGTGAGAGTTGAGAGGCAGTAGGGCCTGAAGGATAGTACAGCTGAGGGGAGCAGAGTGATGGAAGGGCACTGGGGACCAGGAGGACTTCACCTTCCCTGACCCCAGGATTCTGCTGATGCCTAATGCAGCCCTGCTGATATTTCTGCTGAGTTCCCATTCTTGTCTGAAGTCAGGAGCCGAGGGGGTGCTAACTGCATTCAGGTAACACTTCCGAAGGTAATTTCACGCCTGGCCTGGGCACTGATGAGGCACTATTAGTCTGGGGACACTTTCACACCACTTCATTGTGCCAGCTTAGCAAGCTGGCTAATTAACAGGGGGAAAAAGCATAAGGGGCTGATTTAAAGAGACATGGTAATGAAACAGTGCTCA
Organism: Bos indicus; assembly: GCF_029378745.1. Lineage (NCBI taxonomy): Eukaryota > Metazoa > Chordata > Mammalia > Artiodactyla > Bovidae > Bos > Bos indicus. The sequence continues at coordinate 8,802,799 of NC_091773.1, read as the reverse complement.
CTGCAAATGTTTGGATACAAGGAGAGGGTTTGGGATTGTTTTTATGTCATTGGAGGTAAAGCTATGAGCTTGTCACTACACACATACAGAGTTTGGTCTGTTTTCATCATAAATCAGTGCGGCATAGCACAAAAGGAATGTGTACAGTGGCAGGTGCATGGATTTGCACCGTTAGATCTGAGTTTCAAACCGGACTCAGAGGCAGTGGCCATTTTCAAAACAAAGGTGGAGACACGAGTTTGCACAAATGATCTGACTGGAAGAGAGAGTGTTTGAAACCTCATGGAATCTGAAAGAATGAAAACCTATGAGCACATTCAATCCTTTGAGGAATGAGGAGGGGGACAGAATGCAGTGATTCAAACATGAGCTATGCTGCTTACTGTCACGTTCTTGAGTGCATTCCTTAACCAACCCAGACTCAATTTCCTTCTCTGTAAAATGGGGCCATGAAGTACGTAGAAGTGTGTAGGAACTCCTACAAACCTACAAGGCTTCTTAAAGACAGCTAACCTGGCAGAGGAAAATTCCACACGTGACTTGCCCCCTGGACCTGGGCAGACCATGTCTGTACAGCAAGATCAGGCAGCCTGCCCAAGAATGTGGCTGAACAAAGATGACCCTTTGCCGCTATTAACTCATTTTACCCTCAGGACTTCTGAATGAAAAAGATGGAGTTATCTTCATTTTTTAAAGAAGGAAACCAGGGTTCAGAGTCCCTAATAACTGACTGAGTTCAAGCTGTTGGACTACAGCCGTGGAGAAAGTTAGCCAGCTGTGGTTCAGCTTGGTCCCCTAGGGATTGGTGCCATCTGCCAGATTTGGTGGAGACTTCTAGTCTTTATTTTATAGAAGAACTCTGATTTTAGCTGGAAGATTGTCACGCAGAACAAAGACTCCATTTCTGGTTTGCCTTGGATCTCAGAGTCACCATTAACTAAGTCTTGGCCAGTGAGAGGTAGATGCAGGTAGAAACTCCAGGGAAGTTTCTTAAAGACAGCTAATTGTGAAAACGTATTTTTTTCCTTTGTCTAGCTAGACCATGGATGTGATGGTTGGACCTCCAGAATCCTTATCAGGCACTATGCATGTGCGCTTATTTGCTCAGTCTTGTCTGACTCTGCGACACTATGGATTGTAGCCCACCAGGATCCACTGTCCATGGGAATTTTCAGGCAAGAATCCTGGAGTGGGTTGTTATTTCCTTCTCCAGGCAACCTTCCTGACCCAGAGATTGAGCCCATGTCTCCTGTGTCTCTGGCACTGTAGGAAGATTCTTTACTCACTGAGCCACTGGGGAAGCCCCGTCTGGGCTTGGAGTCAAGCCTAAATCCAGTGGCTGACCAAGCTCACATGAGCTGTGTGGCTTTGTGCAAGCATCCCACTCCCGCTGAGCCTCAGTTCATTCATCTGTGGAACGGAGATTGTATGTGATTTCTACCTCTTTAAATGCTGTTATGAGGAATAAGAAGATGCTCAGTATGAAAAGACCTAGTTTAGTTTCACAGGGGCTCAGTCAACATTAGTTGAATTCACCATTGCTGAATTTGAGAGAATTTTATTGTATATATGTAATTTTATTATATTTATATAAAATTAAACAGTATAAAGGCATATGAAGTATAATACAATATAAATATGTAAATGGAGACTTAGATCATGGGAAAGCACATTATAAAGCAGATCTTAGTGTGTATTTAGGTTTGTATTAGGAGAAGGCAATGGCACCCCACTCCAGTACTCTTGCCTGGAAAATCCCATGGAAGGAGGAACCTGGTAGGCTGCAGTCTATGGGGTCACTAGGAGTCGAACTCGACTGAGCGACTTCACTTTCACTTTTCAATTTCCTGCATTGGAGAAGGAAATGGCAACCCACTCCAGTGTTCTGGGTACCCCAACATATCTGGGCATGTTTAGGAAAGTGGTTAGTGGTTAAAAAAGGTCTTATCATGGGGTGGGGAAGAAAATAGGATGGAGCAGTGTGGTGGCCATCCCTGTAAGCCACCAAGTTTGGCAACTTGCTTGTGGCTCAGATGATAAAGAATCTGTCTGCAATGCAGGGGACCCGGGTTTGATCCCTGAGTTGGGGAAGATCTCCTGGAGAAGGGCCTGGCAACCATCATCAGTATTCTTGCCTGGAGAATCACATGGACAGAGGAGCCTGGGAGCTACAGTTTGTGGGGTTGCAAAGAGTTGGACATGACTGGGCGACTAACACACTTTGGAAGTCTCACAAGGCTTGGCATATGGTCACAGTCATGGCTGTGATTTATTATAGCCAAAGGATACAAAACAAAGTCAGGAAAGGGAAGAGGCACATGGGGCAGAGCCTGGAGCTCAGCTGCAGCTTCCAGAACCTCTCCCAGTGGAACCACACAGGATACACTTAATTCCTCCAGCAGCAAGTTGTGACAGGTTGTGCAATGTTGTCCACCAGGGATGCTCATTAGAAACTTAAGACTCAAGGTTTTCTCGTCTGCCTCTGCCTGGCATGTACCAAAATTCCAGACTCCCTGAAGGAAAGCAGTGTTCAGTACCCACCACTCTGTCTGCATGAACCATTTAACATCTGGGAGCTCTCTTATCAGTTAGGGGATGGTGGGACCCTCTCAAAATCCAAGGACCCAGACTCCAGGCAACAGCCAATCTTATAATCTAAGGATACCAGTCTCAGGTCTTCTGTGTTAACTCTTTTCTCACAAGGAGCCTCTTGGGAGGGAATTTGTCCTGATAGTAGGAGGGGTTTGCTTGATGGGCTGTCCCAGAAATAGACTAACCTTTCGAGGAGGGAAGGTGGGTTTAGAGTATAACATGGTGACTGTTGCCAATTCTGTCTTTAGCGGAGCCTGGGGAAACCAGATTAGTTCTAAGGAGAGAAAGGGCTTTGCACAATGCAGCCTACTTAAATAAAAAGCCTGGGAATTCAGGGGAGAAGGAAATGACAACCCACTCCAGTATTCTTGCTTGGAGAATCCCAGGGACAGAGGATCCTGGTGGGCTGCTGTCTATGGGGTCACACAGAGTTGGACACAACTGAAGCGACTTAGCAGCAGCAGCAGAATTCAGGAGAAGAGGTTTGGGCAGAGCGTTGCCTGATGAAGGAGGGCAGCTCTGTTGGTTACCAGGGGTGAGATTATGTGAACAGTCTTGTGAATGAAAAATGTTGCTGCCATACCCGTAAACAAGGATGCTACAGCTATCAAGTCACTACAGCCACCACTGAGACTGCTAAAACCCTCAGTCATTGCAGCCATGCCAACAGTGCACCCTGAGGGGACTCAGGATGGAAAAGAACAGGGCACTGGCCCCAGATAGCTAAGACACACATCAAAGGAATGATTTCAATGAGCCCAGGCTCTTACATATTCCCATTAACTTGAGATTGCTTCTTTAATGGTAATCTTTTGATGTTCTGACTACCTGGTTTTTGTTGCAAAACACCTTATCTATAAGCAGTCCCTCAGAGCTAAGTAAGAAGTTGTCTTCCAGGCTTGAAGTCCTCAGAAAGTCAGCTAAATAAGACAAAACATGATTCTCAACCTTTAGGTTGTGCATTTTCTTTTCAGTCAACAATCTTTAAACAAAAGAAGACCAGGGCTGTTTACAAGAAATGAGGCCAGAGTTATGTTACCAGAAAGAGTATGATCATCGCAAGGAGTCCAAATGAGGGTTTGGGGGAAGACTTCTCATGGTGGATTTCATTTTGCATGTCTGAGTGGAAGAGTGGAAGTGGAAGACCACCCCCTGCCTTGGCCTAAGAGGCGGAGCTTCCTCTTAAGGAGCCAATCAAGCCTCACAGAATCATTTTCAGTGATATGGAGCTTACCCTTTCCTCCAAGGCTCCCTGGTCAGTGGAGGTGACACAATTAAGATAGAAGAGGTTTGGAATTTGATCATTTCAATAGAGAGGTCTGGTACTTCCAAGGAAATGGGCAGTTGAGGCCACGCTGGATAAAATGGTTCTGGCCAACAATGACAACGTGTGGAGAGGTTTGTCCCCACATGACCAAACAGTTCTCCGGCACCAGCTGGCCTTCATATCAACCCGATTCTGATACTGTCTACCTGGAGAGAGCGTCATATTCCATAAGTTAAGCCAGTGAGGAAACAGTGGAGCCACCCCAGGAAACAGGACTGAGTTGATGTGTGGCCAGCTAACAGGGAGCTCGGTGGGGCAGGTGGGCCACAGCTGGGTTCAGAGAGGTCCAAGTGCTGTGCACCCTTGGGAGCCCAAGGTGGACATGCTAAGATGGGAGACGGGCTGGTCCACTTGGCTTTTCCCACCTAAGGCTTTGGGACCGCTGGCAGCCATCTGGGAAAGGCCAAGACATGATTACTTTAGGCTTGCAAAAAATGATGCTTCCCATCTGGACATCGATGTACAAACCATGTCTAGTCCTCAAAGGATGACTTCCCATTCACAGCCTGCCCCTCCACCAAGCCAGTCTTGCAACAATGCCTACCTTCTCAACTCTGCCAATCCACTTCCAACTGGCTATAAACTGGAATTTCCAGTGGTTTCCTCCTTCTGCTGCTGCTGCTGCTAAGTCGCTTCAGTCGTGTCCGACTCTGTGCGACCCCATAGACGGAAGCCCACCAGGCTCCACCGTCCCTGGGATTCTCCAGGCAAGAACACTGGAGTGGGTTGCCATTTCCTTCTCCAATGCATGAAAGTGAAAAGTGAAAGTGAAGTCACTCAGTCGTGTCCAACTCTTCACGACCCCATGGACTGCAGCCCACCAGGCTCCTCCATCCATGGGATTTTCCAGGCAAAAGTACTGGAGTGGGGTGCCACTGCCTTCTCCCTAGGTTTGATTAATTTGCTAGAGCAGCTCACAGAACTCAGAGAAACATTTGACTTACCGTGCTGGGCTAAGTCGCTTCAGTTGTGTCTGACTCTTTGTGACCCTACAGACTAGAGCCTGCCAGGCTCCTCTGTACATGGTGTAAGGCGAGTGCAGAGAAAAAGAGAGCAAGCCAGGCAGTCAGGCAAGAAAAAGGAAATTTATTAGATGGAAAAGAGAGGGTGACTGGCTCTTAAGGAGAACCAGCATCCTCCCTTTCTGACGGAGTCCTTCTTATACCCCACCGATGAAAAATTCTCTGAAGGGATGGTCATGTAGCTGGAGGTCTGGAATCTGGTGGTCTCGCAGCTTTGAGAAGATAGGCGCCAGTGAGATAACAGGATGCCATTTGGGCAATTTGGTCAGTCTCACAGATCACTGTGATTTATTCTTTGCTTGTGAGGTTGACATACCGAGCCATCCTATCAATGAGACCCCATGTGGGCCCTATTACATGGGATTTCCCAGGCAAGGATACTGGAGTGGGTTGTTGTGCCCTCCTCCAGGGGATCTTCCTGACCCTGGGATCGAAACTGAGTCTCTTGTGTCTCCTGCATTGGCAGGTGGGTTCTTTACCACTAGCGTCGCCTGGAAAGCACTTTGTCTGAGCAGTGAGTCTCAACATAAAACATTCATTGAACCATGGTGTAAACATGTGCTGCCATCCAGCTGTGTTGTTCCTTTTATAGAGCACAAGCAGAGTAGATTCAGCATAACTCTGAAGGACCCTAGGATTTCAGAGTGGTAAGTGAGCATTTGCTGCAACTTAAAGTCACCAGCTGCATTAGCCCATAACAAGAAAGCCTGCTTGTCCTTTGAAGCTTTGAAGTCAGGCATTGACTTCTCCTCTCTAGCTATGGAAGTCCTAGACGTCAGTTTCTTCCAATAGAAGTCCCTTTTGTCTACACTGAAAACTCTGTTGTTTGGCATAACCACCTCCATTCATTATTTACCTTATACCAGATTTCCTGGATAATTTTCTGCAGCTTCTGTGAAAGCACTGGCTGCTTCACCTTGCACTTTTATCTTACGGAAATGGCTTCTTTCTTCAACCTCAGGAACGAGTCTCTTCTGATTTCAAACATTTCTTCAGCCACTTCCTCACCTCTCTCAGAGAACTGAAGAGAGTGAAGGGCTTAAACTTTGGCTTAAGGGAATGTTGTGGCTGCTTTGGTATTTTATCTAGACACTCAAATCTTCTTATCAGCAATACAGGCTTCCAAGGTGGCACTAGTGGTCAAGAACCTGCCCACCAATTAAGGAGATTTAAGAGACTTCGGCCCGATCCCTGGGTGGGGAAGATCCCCTGGAAAAAGGCACGGCAACCCACTTCAGTATTCTTGCCTGGAGAATCCCCATGGACAGAGGAGCCTGGCGGGCTACAGTCCATAGGGTTGCCCAGAGTTGGACATGACTGAAGTGACTTAGCACACACAGCCCAGCAATAAGGTGGTTTTGCTTTCTGGTCATTCCTGTGTTCACTGGAGCAGCTCTTTGAATGACCTTCATGAACTGTACTTTTGCATTCACACTTGGTTGACTGGCTCAAGACACCTGGTCTTCAACCCACCCTGACTTTCAACATGCCTTCCTCACTAAACTTAATTACTTTTAGCTTTTGATTTAAAGAAAGAGATGTAAGATGCTCCCTTTCACTTAAATACTTAGAGGCTGTTGTAGGGTTATTAACTGGCCTAATTTCAATATTGTTGTGTCTTAGGGAATGGGGAGGCCTGAAGAGAAGGAAAGGGCGCAGTTAGAACATGCACTATTTACCGATTAAGTTTGTTTATATGGGCACAGTGGCGCCCCACAACAATTACAATAGCAACATCAAAGATCACTGATCACAGATCACCGTAACAAACAGTAATGAGAACACTTGAAATAGTGCAAGAATCATTAAAATGTGACTGAGGGACACTAAATGAACAAATATGGTTGGAAAAAATGCTGCTGATAAACATTGTTGATGCAGAGTTGTCATCAACCTGAATTTGTAAAAAAAAAAACATTAAAAAAAGAAAGAAAGGCAGTATCTGCAAAGTATAATAAAATAAAGTACAATAAGACAGAAAGTGCCTAGAGTTTATTATCTAAAGTCTTGGAGTTCAGCCAAAGGCAGTGCTCTGTGACAACCTAGAGGGGTGGGATGGAGGGGGAGATGGGAGGGAGTTTTAAGAAGGAGGGGACCTATGTATACTTACGGTTGATTCATATTGATGTATGGCAGAAACTAACACAACATTAAAGTAATTATCCTCCAATGAAAAATAAAAGACTGTACAGTCCTGGAGTGCAGTAGGAACAGCTCTGGGTCCCCTTCTAGTAAAGGATCATGGGCAGCTATTGGGGGTGCTGGGGTCAGGGCCCTGGGGCATGGGCGGTGACCCCAGGAAAGCAGCAGAGATGGGAGCTCGGCAGAGAGGAGGTCCCCAGAAGGTTCTGTCTCACTGGGAAAAGGAGCCCTGGCACCGTGAATGATCCCCAGAAATGCCTGGAACAAAAGCTGCAGCTCCGTCCTCAGTTGGTGGAGTGAGAGCCAGTGGTTTCAGCCTGTGAACCCACCTACTGAGACCCAAGGATAGAACGCAGAGATAATACCAGAAAAAACATTAACTCGTAGATAGGCAAATACAATGTCAGTGCTGGTCTCAAAGAAATATGGCCAAAGGAAATTTAAAAAAAAATTCTCTTCTATTTTTATCTGCATAACCTAAGGAACATTAAGTGGAATTCAATTCATAACTCTGAACAGGCCTCTTAGATCACCTCCAACGATCTTTATTTGGCCTTGTATCGATTTGTAAATATTTTTATTTATAGAAACCTCCAAGAAAAGGCGAGGAGGCAAGGCAGGCAGTGGTATACGTTATAAAAATGACCCTGCGGTAAAACTAAGGATGCCTCCCCACCCCCTGCCACCGTTGCCCACATCTTTTATTCATACAACAAATGGGGAAGAACCACCTCCTCTTTCTTTCAGGGGCAGGAAATGTTGCTTAAAAGAACTTGAGTTTCACCGAGGAGGAAGGGCAGGTGGTAGACCATATTTTCCCAAGGTCCTAACAATATCTGTCATCTCACACACTCTTGTAGAAGCCAGCCACTCCTCCAGTGAGATGGGGAGACCAAATCCTCTCTTCCTGGACCTGGACAGGCCTCTGGGGTGGCCCTGATCAGTAGCATGTGGCAGAAGAGAGCTGAGTCACTTCTGAAACTAGGCCATGGAAATACCAGGCACTTGGTCACCCTTCTCCCTGGAAGCTCAGTCTTGGACCCTCATGGCCACTGCTGAGGAAGCCCAGACCTCATAGACACATGCGGGTGTCCTGGCTTTCAGCCATCTCAGGTCCTGGCCAAGAGCCAGCCTCAGCTGCCAAAGGTGTGAGTGAAGTCATCCCCGGGGTCATCCAGCCTCCGGATCTCAAGCTATCCACGGCTTTGGGTCTTAAGTTGAGGCTCCAGACACAAAGGAGAAAAGACGTGTTGTCCCCAGTGTGTTGGTGTGTGTTTCTGGCCTGCAGAAACTGTGAGCGTGCTAAAGTGGCTGTCTCATGGCTCTAAGCATGGTTGGTTATGTTGTGTAATAACTAGGGCAGGCGTTCTTTTCTCCTTTGATGGCGGAAGTCAGAAGACTCAGTAACAGTGTTCCACCACCCAGAGTGCTGAGGCGGAGCCTCTGGCACCACAGTCAGTGGTCCCTGCAGGACCATGGACGGATCCACTTTCCCAGTGCAGACAATACAGAATGACGGCCCTCCATGTTGGATTTAATTTCCCTCTGAAGAGTCTCTGTGTGCTTATAATGATCCCAACAATTGATGGTCTTAGCCAGGAATAGGGGCCTTGTGCACTTGGTCCTGCTTTCCCCTTCACCAGAAGGGCCTCCGCTCTGTCTCTGGGCCTTGGTAACACCACCCTGCTTCCATCCAACACTGAGAGGGCTCACCTGGACCCTGGGACCCAGCACATCACCCACCTCAGGTCAGTGATGACACAGACAGAGGGTCAGTGTGCACATAAGCCTCATGTGACTCTCAGGAGGCTTCCCAGGTGGTGCTAGTGGTAGAGAACCTGCCTGCCAATGCAGGAGACCCTGGAGACATAGGTTCAATCCCTGGGTTGGAAAGATTCCCTGGATGAGGTCATGGCAACCCACTCCAGTATTCTTGCCTGGAAAATCCCATGGACAGAAGAGCCTGATGGGCTACAGTTCTGGGGTTGCAAAGAGTTAGACATGACTGAAGGGATTTAGCATGCATGTAACTCTCAGGAATGGTGACCACTTCAGTGTGGAGGGCAGATTGGATGCCTGGGGGGACGTGGTGTGAGATGTGGCCTCATAGCAGGTAGGGGCCTGCATCTGATGGGCTCAGACTTGTTCTCTAGGCAACAGTCATGGGCTGTGGGGGGATGGTCACACCAACACAGCAGATGAAGAGAGATGGCATACAGACGCTAACAGTGGTTTTGGAGAAGACTAGAGGAGCTCTTTTTGCAGGAGAATTGATGGGATTGAGTTACCAACTGAAGGCTGAACATCAGTTCACTTTAGTCACTCAGTTGCGTCAGACTCTCTGTGACCCCATGGACTGCAGCACGCCAGGCTTCCCTGTCCATCATCAACTCCCAGAGCTTGCTCAAACTCATGTCCATCGAGTCGGTGATGCCATCCAACCATCTCATCCTCTGCCGTCCCCTTCTCCTCCTGCCTTCAATCTTTGCCAGAATCAGGGTCTTTTCCAATGAATCAGTTCTTCACATCAGGTGGCCAAAGAATTGGAGTTTCAGCTTCAGCTTCAGCATCAGTCCTTCCAATGAAGAATCAGGACTGATTTCCTTGAGGATGGAGTGGTTTGATTTCTTTTCAGTCCAAGGGACTCTCAAGAAGGTTGAACATAGGAAGCAGTGATGGTGTTTTCTCAACTGGATGATTGGAAAGTAAATCCATGAAACAAAAGCCAGAACACAAGAAGCAGAATAAATAAAGTGGCAGGAAAGACGAGCGAAGACAATGCCAGAGAAGATTCCGGATAGCCCAGACGAGTCGGTTGAATTCAAGGAGTGTACCTGAGATGGGGATTCCAGGGGCAGAGCACTGGCAGCACAAGCCACAGGGGTGTGCCCACGTGTCCCAGAAAGGCAGGGTGTGCTCATGGAGAGGACATGCCAAAGGGGTCATGTGGGTACAGGCCCGACGTGATGAAGGAGGAGGAACCATAGGTTACTAGCAGGAGGGGAGCGAGAACTGGGAGAGAATATTCTCAGGGGAGAACCTTCTCTGGCACCTGATATGTTCCTTGCACTTAGTAGGTACTCAGGAAACGTGCGTACGTTGAAGAGACCCATGAGCATATCCAACTGAGGCTCAAAGAAGACACCAGACCCAAGGGAAGGAGCAACAACAGGAAATAGGCGTGTCGCTGAGCTGAGGTCTGCTGTGAGAGTGCAGATGCATCAGTCTGACATGTATCAGCTGGAGACGGGGTGACACTTTCCCTCTGATGTGTCAGGCAAGCTGCAACAGACCGTGAAAAGTGGCTGGTGTGCGCTGTGCGTGGAGCCCCAGCTGCCAGGCAGAGGGCAGCCTTCTGGGAAGGGGCGAGCACCAGGGCACCACACCCGGGTCTCTCATGGCTCACACACCTCCCATCAGAGTCACGGTTGCTGGCCTCCTCTTGACATTGGCAGGCTATTCACATGCAAGGGGCTTCTGCCGCAGCACTTGTCACTGTAGCTGGGCGCGGATGCAGAGACATGACCGCTGTGCTGGTGCCGGTGGGACGGCCAGTGATACAGAAGGACCAGTTTGTGCTGCTCAAGGAAAAAAAAAAAGTGGGAGGAAAAAAAAATGCAGGGACTGGCGTGTTTGGGTCCTGGAGACAGAGGATGACATCACACGCCATGCAGTGTCCTTTCTCCTGGGGACTGAGGAGGAAAAACGCCCTCCGCTGTCCCCAGGGGGGAGCTGATGTAAGGCTGAAGTAGTGAGCCTTCTCGAAGAGAGAGATGAGCACAGGCAGAGGGAGAGGAGGGCGATGAAAAGAGAATTTGGAAAAACAGCCAGGGCAGCGATTCTGGCATCATGGGTTACTGTTAGTATACACTTTTTTTTTTTTTAATGTCCTGAGTCTTGGTTATGGCACTCGGGTTTAGCTACCCTGGGACATGTGGGATCTTAGTTCCCCTGCATTGGAAGGCAGATTCTTGACCACTGGACCACCAGGGAAGTCCCCGATTAGTGTACACTTAACACTGAGTGCTCACCTTGCAGCTGTGATCAACACATGCTCTAGGTTGCCCTTTCTTCAATGTGGGTGGTCTTTTCCTGCCCCTGGATGAAAATTTAAGCAGATCCAGTGATACTTCCTTGTATTTCTAGGTGACCCTTCAGCCATTTGAATCCTATCCTCAGTCTCCACTCAGTAATGAGATTGTCCCCATCAAGGTCCAAACCCTCGTATGACATCAACTCCTCTCCCTCCCCTGCCGCCTTCTCAGGCTGATCAGGATGGAAACCAGCAACTGGCGGAAGGTTGTTCTCTCATCCTGCTCCCCTGCTCCTGCCACCCCCCTCCCAGACACCAGGATCTCTAGCTCCATCCTGGACGGGTTGGGGGGATAGGGTGAGAGAAGCCAGGCGGAGGGGAGTGCAGCCCCACCACCACGCTGAGTGTCCTGGAGCTTGACCCTGGGGTCCCCACCAGCAGGCTCCCCAGGCCCTGGCCTTCAGTTGAGCTTGGCCACTGGGGAGTTGTAGCCAGGGAGTAAGGAAGGTCCAGATGTTTATTCCCTGCTCCCTCCCTGGGAAGAAGGTGGGGCTCCTGTCACTTGTCTGCTACCCTCTCTGGTCCTGGTGACCATTCCCTCCTCTTCCCACTCGAGCCCCAAACTCTGAGTGGCCAGGACCTTGACGGCTGTAGATAAGTCCTTACAGCTCGGTCAGGCTTGCTGCTCTGTCGGCCGGGCGGAGGGTTGAAACTGACTTTTCTTCCCCTGGAGGCCTTTTCATCAACTCCAGAGAGGTTCCCAGTTCGTCCATCCCCTGCATGCCCCAGCCCTGGCTGCGGGGTCCTCCTCCTCAACCCTCTGCACACAACAGCACACCCTGAGCCTCTGCCGTGGGGCTTCTCAACCCCCTAGGGAGCCCCGATGGACAGCCGTGCGAGCTGCCATCATCTCCCACTTCCGGTCCTTAGGAAAGATGTGTACAGTGCCTCCCCCAGCCTCGGGTTTCTCAGGCACGAGTACGGTACCAGCTGTGTGCCCCCAGCTTCGGGAAACCCTTCTCGAAGCTCTCCAGTGAGGTTCCCTGGAGAACTTCTCACTAAGCCTGGACTACAAGGAAGGACCCTAAAGCGGACATAAAGGGCGACGGTGCTCTCCAAAGACATGTGTTCGTCTACCCTCACCTTCAAAGTCCCTTGAAAGCCCCTCATCCAGTAGGATGAAGTGAGAATACAACATCACCCCAAGAATCTTCCAGCTTTATCCCCAAAGATATAACCCTCCACGAAGCCCCTCTACTCTGAGATCCCCTTTTCACATTCCCAAAGGGAGGGAGCAGTTTTAAGACCGGAGAAAGTAGGTTTGTGACTATTTCCTTGGAAAATATTGTCATGTGAATTGTTTCATTCACTTTGGTAGGAAAAAAAAAAAAACTCATATTGGAAATTTTGTCAAATACGAGACAGCAAAAGAGACACTGATGTATAGAACAGTCTTATGGACTCTGTGGGAGAGGGAGAGGGTGGGAAGATGTGGGAGAATGGCAGTGAAACATGTAAAATATCATGTAGGAAACGAGTTGCCAGTCCAGGTTCGATGCATGATGCTGGATGCTTGGGGCTGGTGCACTGGGACGGCCCAGAGGGATGGTATGGGGAGGGAGGAGGGAGGAGGGTTCGGGATGGGGAACACATGTATACCTGTGGCGGATTCAGTTTGATATTTGGCAAAACTAATACAATTATGTAAAGTTTTAAAATAAAATAAAATTGGAAGAATAAAAAAAAAAAAATGATTTTAAAAGAATCCTATTTTAACAACTTGCTACACTATTTTAGGGCCAGTCCCTTGACCTTTGGGAGTCTCAGTTGTTAATACTGTAAAATGGGGACTTCCTGGTAGTGCAGTAGATGAGAGTCTGCCTGCCAATGCAGAGGACACAGGTTCGACCCCTGGTCTGGGAAGATTCCACATGCTGGGAAGCAGCTAAGCTCGTACACCGTAACTACCACGTCCGAGCTCTGTGAGCCATGGCTACTGCAGTCCACGCGCCTGAGAGCCTGGGCTCCGGAACGAGAGAAGCCACCCCTGGAAGCCCACGCACCACAGCTAGCAGTAGCTCCCACTCTGCAACTAGAGGAAGCCTTCTCACAGCAACAAAGATCCAGTGCAACCAAAATAAATAAATTAAAAAAAAAACCCTGTAAAACATGAGAGTGAGTGCCAAGGTGTTCATTCAGTCTCCTAGTACACAGATGTCCCTCACTTTTATGCCAGTTTGCTTTTATAAAAGACCTATCGTAGTATGTTTTCTCTAAATGAAAGAAATCAGGATGATTTTGGCTTTCACGAGAAAAGGCGAAGAGCAACTACTGTGTTCAGCGTCTCTTTTCCAGTGATCTGCCATGTAGAGTGGCAGTGAGAGAAGCCCTGCCGCCAAGCTTCTTCCCCAGGAACCACACTCAGCATCTCTGCATCCAGCCGCCAGGGCTGTGAACCGTGTCTGTGAGCATCTGTGCTTTATCTCGACGTCAGGCCATTGCTTCTTCACCTTACACCACTTTGGTTTATACGAGGTTTCGTTATGTTTGAACGAAGTCCGTTTAGTTCCTTCGTATTTCCTCTAAATTCTGCTTGAAAATGGACTTCGTGTGCCTTTAGATTTTGCAGCTAAAAGGCACGAGCTGATGGATACTTTTGGCATTCTACTTGGAAATCTCTTTCACTAACCCCAATAAGTCATCAGGGACATTTTTCCATGTTACCCCCAGGCAACAGTTTTGCTAAACTTTCTCTACAGAAGGAAGGTCTCCTTTGTTCAAGCACTAAAAAGCATTTTCCTCTTTCCACTGACAGCCACCTGGAGGTGAGTTTCTGTCTTCGGCCATGGAGGGGTGCTGCTCAGCTTCTCCTAGAGAGAATCAGCCACGTGGAGAGCAAAGAGCCCGCAGCCTCCAGCTGCAGCACCTCCAAGACCTGCTCCAGCTCTCCAGCTCTGGCCATCTCCCTCTCCCTGGCTTCCCTGCAACCACGAAACGTGGCAGGGGCTGCCGGGCACAGCCATTTCTGTCCAGCATGCCTGTCTTCCTTCTATGGGCCGTCTTGCCCTGGAGCTGCCAGCTGGGTTGGCTGAGACGTTCTCAGCGCTGCATTGCAGTATGAGGCTCCGTTTAGCCAATCCTCCTCCATCCTCACCCTTCCTCGTTTTACGGATGTCAAGCCTGTATCTAAAACCTGAAGTCTGAAGCCTTTCCTACTCCAGCTCCCTCTTTTCAGCATTCTAAGCCATTCCCCTCAATAAATCTCTCACACTTCTAACTCTCTCTTGGTGTCTGCTTCCTGGAGGGAGCCAACTGTCACAAACCTCCTCAAGGTCCTTCTAGCTTCTGACTGCCTCAAGCAATGACTGTAAGTCTTTGGTTTTAGTTATGGTAATTCGCTACTTCCAGGTGCCAAATCCGGTTCTGGTAGCTATTGCTGCAGGACAAACTCTCCCTATGTCTATAGGGTGACAACAACCATTTTATTTTGCTCACAGTGTTGCGGGTCAGAGTTTAGAAAGGCGCATCTGGGCCATTCTTACTTTGGCTTGTCTCACGCAGTTGCAGCCAGATGGTGGCCAGGACTGGACGTCAAAGATGGCCCACTCACAGGTCTGGTAGATGACGCCATCAGCTGAGAGTGCTTCTGGGGCTGTGGGCAGGAACACCTACTGTGGCATCTCCAGCATGGCAGCTCCAGGGAAGTTGGACTTTTTACATGGCATCTGGATTCCCCAGAGGGAATGTACCAAGAGAATCAAATGGCAGTGATATCGCCTTTTCTGATTTAGCCCTGATAACCATGTTGTTCTTGTTAGCCGCTAAGTCACGTCCAACTCTTTGTGACCCCATGGACTGTAGCCCGCCAGAATCCTCTGTCCACGGGATTTCCCAAGCAACCACATTGGAGTGGGTTGCCGTCTCCTTCTCCAGGGCATCTTCCCAACCCAGGGATCAAATCCATGTCTCCTGCATTGCAGGTGGATTCTTTACCGCTGAGCCATCTGGGAAACCCTTGACAACCATGTAACATCATTTTATCATTATGCTACAGGTCACAAGCAAGTCACCAAGGTTGGCCCATATTCAAGATGAGAGATCAGAGAATCCACCTCTTGATGGGAGGAGTGTCATACAATTTGCAGACATCCACAGTGACCGATTCGACAGTAGCAGAAACCAACAGTGAACTCCGTATATGGCACTGTACCCCAGGGGACAGTCCATCAGCTGCTTTTGCCTGGCAGGTTGATTACACTGGAACATTTCCATCCATCGTGGAAGAAGGGGTACCTTGCTCTCACTGGAATATACATTTACTCCGAATATGAATCTGCCTTCCTTCCCTATAGCACTTCTGCCAAAACCACCATCTGTGGGTTTACGTAATGGCAGCCATATTCACTGCCGCAGTACTTCACAGAGCACCGCCTCTGACCAGGGGACTCGTTACAACAAATGAAGCATGCCCACGGAGCTGTATCTATGGAATGACTGGACTCACCACGTTCATCATCACTCTGGAGCAGCTGGCCTGCTAGAACACTGACGTGGCCTTTTGCGGACTCACCTATGGTGCCAACTGGGTGATAATACTTTGTGTGGGTGAGATAATGTTCCCAAGGATGAAGTATAGATTCTGAATTCCTATTCAACATGTGGTGGTCTTTCTCCCAGGGCCAAGGAGCATGGATCTGGGATCAGGGATCGAAATGCGAGAGGTTCCTCTCACTAACACCCCTAATGATTAACAGGCCACTTTTACTCCTGTTTCTGCAATTCTGGGCTCTGCTGGTTTAGAAGCATTGGTTCTGGAGGCAAGAGCACTTCCACTTCCTTCTGACTGCGGGCTTTGTCACCGCCTGATGTGGTACATCTGTGCATATTTCACTGCCTTCTTACCACCGACTCTGTGAGAACAGAGCAGGTCCCAGGACTCAGTAGCTACTTATGTATTTGTTGATTTGTGTGTGTGTACTGTGGGGAAGTGGGAGAGGGGTTGGGGGAGGAGTCTGGTTTAAATGCTATTAAGTCATGATCAGAGTAATGACAGCTTTCCTGTATTGTATCTGGAATACTGAGTTAATAATATTCTAGATAAAGCTGCTGCTAAGTCACTTCAGTTGTGTCCGACTCTGTGCGACCCCATAGACAGCAGCCCACCAGGCTCCCCCGTCCCTGGGATTCTCCAGGCAAGAACACTGGAGTGGGTTGCCATTTCCTTCTCCAATGCATGAAAGTGAAAAGTGAAAGTGAAGTCGCTCAGTCGTATCCGACTCTTAGCGGCCCCATGGACTGCAGCCCACCAGGCTCTTCTGCCCATGGGATTTTCCAGGCAAAAGTACTGGAGTGGGGTGCCATTGCCTTCTCCTAGATAAAGCAGAGGTACCGGTTTAATGATCAGTGCTTTCTTTAACCCTTGATTTCATCTATCTGCCCAGGTCCATGGTTCTGGGATTTACAATCAGCATGTTTCTGTAATCGTTCTACGATTTACTAAACATTTTAACTAACCAATGCTTTATTACAAAAAAATTATACAGCATTTTGAAGGTACACGTTTTAATTGTAAACTGGTTTTAGAATATTAATGTACTAAGTAGAAGCTAACGCACTGGAGTACTAATACTGAAAATAACTGTGTCTACCCCGTAAATAATACATACACACTCTCTGTATGGAGCAAATCTGGGTCTGGCAGGTCACAGGCAGTGTGGCCTGAGATTTCAAATCAAAGGAGGCACTTCGGGATTATCTTCAAAGTCGGGATCTTCCTCACTTGGTATAATTTTGGGTTCAGTGCGAACTCTTCTGGGCATGTGTTTTTTCTCCTGAACTATGTTGGCCACATCAGGGATGGAACGCTTGCTGGGGTCTACTTCTAGTCTCTCCATTTGCTGGCTTCTAGAACAACAAAAAGGGCAAAGGAAACAGAGATAGCATTTTGAAATAAATTTCAAGTAGATTCCACTCATTCATTCATTCGTTTGGCAAACGTCGGCAAGTACTCTCCCTGGAGTACAGGCAACTGCTCCTGGATTCAAGTGGCTTAAGCCTTATAGAAGCAGGAGTCAACCCTTGAAGAAATAAAGGGTTAAAGGGTGCTGCAGGGCTAACACACAGGCAGGTTGAGGACAGGACAGCTGGCAGACTCTGCTTACCTAAGACTTTTTTGAGAACTGATATGATACGGTAGGCCAAGTCCCACAGCCAGGAGCAATAATACAATCACATCTGGCAGGTTTCACTCCTGAATGGAGCTAATCAGGCTCCTAAGACCCTGCTGCTTCAGCCAATCCAGCCTGCTGCAGTTGGCATGCTCAGTCACTCAGTTGTGTTTGACTCTTTGCAACCCTTTGGATGGTAGCCCACCAGGCTCCTCAGTCCATGGCATTTTCCAGGCAAGAATACTGGAGTAGATTGCCATTTCCTCCTCCAGGCGACCTTCCTGACCCAGGGATTGAACCCGTGTCTCCCTCATCTCCTGTATTTCAAGTGGTTCTTTTTTTTAATTTATTTTAATTGAAGGCTAATTACAATATTGTAGTGGTTTTTGTTATACATTGACACGAATCAGCCATGCGTGTACATGTGTCCCCCATCCTGAACCCCGCTCCCTCCTCCCTCCCTATCACATCCCTCAGGGTTGTCCCAGTGTACCGGCTTTGAGTGCCAGGCGGGTCTTTACTGCTGAGCCATCGGGGAAGCCCGTGGTTTGGCAGGGACATTCATACTACAAGTTCAGGTGCATGCCAAGCTTAGCCCACAGTTCTTTCCCTCCCGTGGGGACCTGCACCCAGTGCTCGTGGCGACAGCTGGAGTGAAAGGGAACCCAGAAGCCCCTCTGCTGGCCAAGGAATCCCGCGATCATTGTCATGTAGAAAACTCCAAATGACACAATCCCAGGGCTGTTTTTCTGGCCATTTCCATTCCATAGGCTTGGAGTTGGACCCAGTAAGCTGTAGCTATGTCAAGTTTCCCCCACAATGTGGATGATTCTGAAATAATTTTGGAATCACGGTACTAATCATTCAGTTATTTGACAGATATACATTAAAAGCCTACAGCACTCAAGTAGCTATGCTAGACATTAGCAATACCATGGTTTGTGCAGACAGACAAGTTTCCTGGGAATATCTAGGGGCGTAGAGTAGCGCTCAATAGGAAAGTTATCTCGTCATCATGTAACTGTCTCGCTGTCCACCTGTTCCCCCTGTCAGACTGGCATCTTTGAAGCAAAGATTTTGTCTCTTTCACCTTATATCTTTAGCATACAGCTTCACTGAATAAATAGCTGTTGCATAAGTAGAAAAAATTCACTACTGTGGAATACTGCAATTAAATAGGTAATTAGCTCTGACCTATGTGGTTCAGACCGTAAAGAATCTGCCTGCAGTGTAGGAGACCCAGGTTTGATCCCTGGGTCAGGAAGGTCCCTGACCAGAGGAGGTCGGGGAGGAGGGAATAGCTACCCACTCCAGTATTCTTGCCTGGAAAATTCCATGGACAGAGAAGCCTGGGCGCTACAAGTCCATGAGGTTGCGAAGAGTCAGATGTGACTGAGCAACTAACTCTTTCAGTTAAAGAAAATCACAGTCTACTCCAGGAGTTCCAAACCCACGTCCTCCAGCCAAATTCCTGCAGCAGACACAACCTGGTGGGGAAGGGAGGTTCGATTTTCTCTGGAAAGTGTAAATTCTTTTTCTCTGGCAACCCTTCCCCGTCACGTCTGTAGTCTGCTCAGCCCTTGAAAGGATCTGACTTTTTGATTCCTTTGTACTTTGGCTGGGCTTCCCCGGTAGCTCCGACGGTAAAGAATCTGCCTGCAATGCGGGAGACCCAGGTTCAGTCCCTAGGTTGGAAGTATTTTGATTAATATACCTGAATCTGCTGAAGAAAAACACAAATTGGATTTTAAAATGGCATTTTCTGAAGTCCCAGATTATACACTATAAACTATGCAGGGAGTTTCAGTTTTCAAAGACTTACATTACAGTCATTATTAACTATAGCTCTACTTCTTAATTATTCTGTTCTTACTTAACAGGCTGTGATATCTATAGCTTAATTAAGTAAATATCTAAATTCATCTATGATAATTATGTTGTCCTTGACTTTGAAGAAAAGCAACCCATCTCTATTCTGGGCATATCTCTTGGGCTATAGTTTCTGGACAACAGTAATAAACAGTGAACTTAGTATTCGGTTATCTGCAGTGCCCCAACTTCAGATGTTCTGAGGAATGGTTTGTGTGAAGGGTTTTAATTACTCATGAATCCCTGGGGGTAAAAAGCAGTGAACAGCAAGGCCTGGGGCACTCAAGGACCACACTCATCCCCAAAATAAAGAGGAGAGGGAATTTTTCCCCCTGCTGCTTCCTGCCTCACATCGAGGCCTGAAGAGACAGATGCCCGCTGCAGGTTTTACCCGTCACCTGGCTGTCAGACAAGAACCTCTGGCACCTAGTAAGAACAGGTGGAAGACGGCATGAATAAATGTATCATTATGGAAGAATGCAAGAAAAAAAGAAAATGTCTAAAACCAGTAGGCGTAAACCACATCAAAGATTGAGTCCTCTGTTAAAGAACACAAGGATTTTCAGGGCAGTGAAACCACTCTGCGTGACCCTACAGAAGTGGACCATGTCATTCTTTACTCGTTGCTTAGTTGCTCAGTCGTGTCTGACTCTTTGTGCCTCTAGACTGTAGCCCGCCAGGCTCCTCTGTCCATGGGATTTCCCAGGTAAGAATAGTGGGGTGGGTTGCTACTTCCTTCTCCAGGGGATCTCCTCAACCCACGGGTTGAACCCACGTCTCCTGCGTCTCTTGCATTGGCAGGTGGATTCTTTACTGCTGAGCCACCTGGGAAGCTGTTACATATTTGTCGAAATCCAAAGAACACACAGCACCAAGATTGAGCTCTTATGCAAATTTTGGATGTGGGTGATAATGATGCAGGAAGGCAGCTTCATCAGTTGTAACAAACCTTCTCCTCTGGTAGAGGGTGTGGATAATGAAGGAGGCTATGCACCTGTAGCAAAAGTGGATATTTGGGAAAACCCTGTGCCTTTTACTCAATTTTGCTGTGACCCTAAGACTGGGCTAAAAGTCCATAAAAAAAAAAAAAAAGACACTATGAGGAGAGTAAGAAGGCAAGCCCAAGAATGGGCCACATTTTATAATCCTGGATCCACCACTCACTTACCAATTTTGCGACCTTGGGCAAATAACCCCATCTCTGTGAACCTCGCTATGTTAGGAATAGGAGGAGGATTTATTTGTAGTTATTTTGAAGATTAAAGATAATGCACAGCATCACACAGCACAGTGCAGGCGCTTAGTACTCAATAAAACCATTTTTGAGGAAGTCATCACAGGACCACAAGAGTTCACTGGGTCCGTGACCTTCTCCCCAGACATGATCCCATCTGGTCCGATGAACAAAACCCTCCTCCCCTCGATCTACTCGCTCCACTAACTGTCTCCACCACATAAGGAAAGGACCACGCAGGCTGAGAGGGGGTTGAGGGGCCTGTTCTGACCCCCGGCCCTGTGTCCTGCCCCTTGGAGGCCTTTCCCCCAAACCAACAAGCTGTCTGACCTCATGCCCACGTGCAGCCTTTTTAGGTGGCTGTTTGGGTCATGCGTTGCCCAATCAGAGGCTGATATAATGGGAATAATAAATTCTGTCAATGATTCAAGAGCACCACAAACAACCTTCCCATAGATGTATCCTGAGCAGACATGAGGTGATCCTTTCTCAGTAACAAAAATGAAAAAGAAAGGCTTTGTGAAAATACTTCAGGAGTTCCTTCTATAAACAATTGTGCTAAGATGTTTCTAATCATCAAGTATAATCATGGAGATGACAGTTAGCCTGGAGTCTTGAAAACCAGCTCCAAACCGTTGACAATGACTTGGTTTCCAATCCCTGTGATTCCTCACAAATTAGATTCAGATTTTTTACAAGTATGGATGCTGCTGGGGCTTAATTATGACCATGAAGATTCACAGGAGTCCTAATACCCTTGAATCTCTTTAAATGATGAGATGATTAGAGAGCATCACTGATTCAAAATGAATTTGAGCAAACTCCGGGAGATGGTGGAGGACAGTGGAACCTGGAGTGCTGCAGTCCACGGGGTCACAAAGAGTCAGACATGACTTAGCAACTGAACAACAATGATCTGAAATGGAAATTAATAAGCTGGGAAGCATGAGAGTGGCTTCCCAAGGTTAAAAACAGCAACCTGCTTTTCAGAAGGAATTCAGCTCCATACCTGTTGTTTAAACAAATCGCATGTTTGAAAACCTCTACAAAACTTTGACAGTTGTCTTTGAATAAAAGAATGCCTGACTGCTTGTATTATGCAAGACATAAATACAGCTCCTGCTCAGGTATTTTTATAGTGATAATTCTGGCATATACATTTGTATCACAAAGATAGTTTGCCTAGGTCCAAAATAGACTTTGCCATCTGGATGGTACGAGTCTGGAAATCTTGAAAAGGAGAAGGAAAGTTGAAAGAGCTGAGATGTTCATTCCAAGGATGAATTGAGAAGGAATGAGAGCTTTGTTTGAAATGCTCTAAGGATTGTCACCACTTGTGGGGGGTGGGCATTGTTCCGAGGGTCTCTAGGGGCAGAGCTAGAACCTTTGGTTGGGAATCTTTAGGCTTTCTGACATTGGGGAATATTGTTGTTGTTCAGTCACTCAGTTGTGTCTGACTCTTTACGATTCCATGGACTGCAGCATGCCAGACTTCCCTGTTCTTCACCATCTCTTGGAGCTTCCTCAAACTCATGTCCATTGAGTTGATAATACCATCCAACCATCTCATCCTCCGTCGCCCCCTTCTCCTCCTGCCTTTAATCTTTTCCAGCATCAGAGTCTTTTCCAACGGGTTGCCTCTTCTCATCAGGTGGCCCAAGTCTTGGAGTTTCAGCTTCAGCATCAGTCCTTCCAATGAATATTCAGGGTTGATTTCTTTTAGGATTGCCTGGTTTGATCTCCTGGCTCTCCAAGGGACTCTCAAGAGTCTTCTCCAACATCACAGTTTGAAAGCATCAGTTCTTGGGCACTCAGCCTTCCTTATGGTCCAACTCTCACAAGACTACTAGAAATTCTCCTGAGAGGGTGAGGGTCATGTAGGGAAAGAAGCTTAAGCCAAGGCAGGAAGATGACCTATGATTGACAGGAGGGCACAAACGGGGTCTCTCAGTCTTTGCAGCCCTGAGAGTTCTGGATGCTATGACAGGCCAGGGGAGTCATAAAAGAGAGGCAATGTGAGCAGAGCGCTCAGCAGCACTCAGCAGAGTCCTCGCAACGAATCACAGCTGCATGGCCTCCGGACAATCCAAATGCCTCCCTCCCTCATATTCCTTGTCTGCAAACTGAGGATAAAACTTGTGAGGATCAAATGTGTTGCTATGGGTAAAGCACATAGACTGGCCTCATAGGAAGCAAGTGCCTGGTCAACGTAGCTGTCAGTGGTGCAGATGTTGCCACTTCTATTAGTATCATGGGAAATGGGGACCTAGACACGCACAGATCTGTGTCTGAGCCCTACAAATCAAGAGTTGAAGTTTGGGGAATAAACGTTCAGGGTATGAATCCTTTCTAAACATGCAGTCCCTGTACCTGGTGGGCAGGTGCATTCTAGCCACCAAAAGACAATGGAGAGAACTCTAAACAAAGCTAAAGATGGGTGGTGGGGGTGGGCGGGGATGGCACCTCTTGCTTGTCTGCTCTTTGCTGCTGTCCGGCGTGCTTTTCACAGGCTTTGATGTTCGTTGACAGCCTATGATTACTTCGCCCACCTGAAAATAAAAGCACAGCACAGTCCATGATACATTCTCTCTGATACATCTTCAGAAGTATACACTATATGTTTCCCAAATGCAAAAACACTTAAACTTTCACTGCATATTCCATGAAAGACTATGACTTTAAGCCCCTACATGCAGAGGAGAAAGGTACAATAGTCCCCCCTATCCCTGGGGATACATTACAAGACTCCCAGGGTGTGCCCGAGACCACAGATAGTAAGATCCCCTGCTGGAGGAAACGGCAACACACTCTAGCACACTCTAGTATTCTTGCCTGGAGAATTCCACGGACGGAGGAGCCTGGTGGGCTACAGTCCACAGAGTCAGACCCAACTGAGCATGCACACACACACACAGACACACCAAACCCTACATAGGGTATGTTTGTTTTTTCCTTTATGGATATACCTGTGATGCAGTTTAATTTATAAATTAGGCACAGTGAGATACTAAAAATAACTAGTAATAAAATTGAACAATTCTAACAATATATTGTATGTTACACAGTTGTAGAAATTTAATACCTTTTCCATCTAAGCACCTCTCACGCAAGGTGGCCAGAATTTTTGCAGTTTGAGGTACAACAGCAAAACCAGCACAGAGTTCTTCTTCCTTCTTCACAATTTCATGGATAGAAGGTTCCTTCTTACCCTAGATCTTAGCAATCTCAGCATATGGGTTTTTTTTCCTTTCCTTATTAAGTCGGGAACTTTTACCTTTTCACTTAAAGGAGGCACCTGAAAGCTTCTTTTTGGCATATCTGAGCTGCCAGCATCACTAGTCTTGCACTCTGAGACCGTTATTACATAAAATAGGGGTGGCCTGAACCCAAGCACAGCTGACCTGATAACCAAGGCAGATACTGACTCAGGAATGAGTGGGATTATTTTTGACATCCTGGGTGGGACGGAGCGAGATGGTGCGAGATTTCATCATGCTGCTCAGAATGGCCCACAATTTTAAACTTATGAATTATTTCTGGAATTTTCCATTTAATATTTTAGAAACAGTTGACCGTGCATAACTGAAACCAAGGACAGGGAAACCTTGGATAAGGGGGGGAACTACTTAGACCACAAATTATAACTATTCATGTTAGTCTTGCAAAGCTACAGGCTACACTTCATTTGCCCAAGGCCAAGCAGGGGGACAGAGTGAATTCATTCATTTGACAAATATTTTCTGAGAGCCAACCCCATGCATGCCAGACACTTCTGGGGGTGTTGAGGACATGGGGGTGACAGAGACACTGCCTTTGAGGAGCTCCCAGTGAATGTGCTGTGGACAAAAATGGTCTGAGCTGGAAGCTCACTGGACCCCGCCTCCTTCCACTGTAGAGTGAGGGAATTAGATAAAATCAGTCGCAAGGGACTCTTCTCCATCTGAAAAATTCTGTAGCTCCATTATCTTTTAAACTGAATAAGCTCAGGGCTAAGCATGTTAAGGTCTCAAAAAAGATGACTGAGTGACTTAATTCAACAAACTTCCAGCAGAGAGCGTTCAGACCCGGCACCTTCCCTTAGGAAGCTCAGAGACAGAAGACTGTTGTCCAGGGAGGGTGGGAAGAGGAGGAGGCCACCTGCTGGGCACATGCCCACCTGAGCTGGCTGTGTATGTGTTTTATTTAGCCCCCACCTGCCAATCTTCCTATGAGACAGGGATTACTGGTAGGCACAGAGGGAAAAAAGAAACAAGTCAGAACTCCTCTCCTTGGTCCCCTGACCACGGTAGGGGACTTCCACCCTTCCTTTTCAAGGAAGAGGGAGATCTGCAGTGGGTGTACATTCCTCTCTCCTCCACCCTCACCAGCTCCTTCTCTCAGATGACGGGATGCTTCATTTACTTGCCACATCTCACGGGAGGGCAGGGTCACTCCTCTGAAAGGTGAGTGCCACCGGCCACCCTTTCTCCATCCTGCCTGAGACTTACTGCCACACAGCAGTGATCAGATCTGTGCAACTGATGATGAAGGAAAAACACTAGGCTTGGACTCTGAGGATCCAGCTCCGCTCCCATCCATTGGCCAGGCAGGCATACTGGACTAATTATCTGTATTTGGGGAGGGAGTTAGGGACCCCAGGTTAGCCTCAACCCTCAACCAGATTCTCCAATCCAATCCTTACTAGACCTTTGCACTGGTGTGCTGAACACTGAATCAAACTGATAGATAGGGTCGTGTGTTTCCCATCTGACTAGTGATTCTTGACTGCATGAGCCACACTGGTTAGAACACCAGAAAGCCCAGTCCATTGTTCATCATATGTATGCTTCAATACAAGGATGATGAATGAACAAATGAAGCAATGCATCCTAGTCTGGGGGCTGTAGCATCAAACTCAGGGAGGTGAGTGTTCTTATTGTCCTTGATGGTAATCCATCTCCTTGTGGTTGTATAATGGTTCAGTTCAGTTCAATCTCTCAGTTGTGTCCAACTCTTGTGACCGCATGGACTGCAGCATGTCAGGCTTCCCTGTCCATCACTAACTCCCAGAGCTTGCTCAAACTCATGTCCATTGAGCCAGTGATGCCATCCAACCATCTCATCCTCTGCCGTCCCCTTCTCCTCCTGCCCGGCACCAGGGTCTTTTCCAATGAGTTGGCTCTTCGCATCAGGTGGCCACAGTACTGGAGCTTCAGCTTCAGTGTCAGTCCTTCCAATGAATATTCAGGACTTATTTCCTTTAGGATTGACTAGTTTGATCTCCTTGCAGTCCAAGGGACTCTCAAGAGTATTCTTCAACACCATAGTTCAAAAGCATCAATTCTTCGGTGCTTAGCTTTCTTTATAGTCCAACTCTCACATCCATACATGACTACTGGAAAAACCATAGCTTTGACTAGATGGACCTTTGTTAGCAAAGTAATGTTTCTGCTTTTTAATATGCTGTCTAGGTTGGTCATAGTTTTTCTTACAAAGAGCAAGTGTCTTTTAATTTCATGGTGGTATATAGACCAGTTGTTTTTTTTTTTTTTGGATAGTGTGGTTGTATACTTTTCTACCATATTTTATAAAAATTCAATTTGTGTATGTATGATTTACTTCAGTCCCATCCCCATAGACCTCATGGGAGGGCCTATGTGCAATGCAGAAATAAAAGATCTGCTTAAATTCCACCCTTTCATTATATGTATTGAACATCCCACTAGGGAAAATATACCTTCAAGCATCACTGATGGTTTGTGTGATGGGCAGACTTTTGCTGAGACTTCAAAAGAGAGGAAAATAACAGCAACAACGAGAGCTGCATGTTCCAAACACAGGAAATTACAAGGCTGGAAGAGTTGTTCTGAAACATTTTTTAAAAAGGTGTATTCTGCATAGCAAAAACTTGTAGAAGAAAACCATGGAAGAACCAACAACAAAAGCTGCCAATGCAGTGTTCACTAAATAATTAGATGAGGTGACTCACGCAAAGGTTTGCCCAATGCAGCAGGTTTTTATTATCATCAAATGAGATTTGTTTTGGAGAAAGCTAATCTTAAAATGGTGTATTTGTTATGTTTTAAAGTCTATTTCTTGCCAATTGCATTGTTTTCCATTCATTTCTTGCTGGCCCATGATATATTTTCAAATGTTCATGTGGCAGAGTAGACATGTTTACACTATTTTAATGTGAAAACTTTTTTTTTTTCTTTTCTCTAATTGAATTAGTGTAATGGATACAAACATTTCCCCTGTGTTCCTGGCTGATACTTAAAGAAATGGAAATACTTTTCAGTTTCTATTGATGCCAGTTCTGGGTTCATTAAGGGGCTTCCCAGGTGGCCCAGTGGTAAGGAATCCGCCTGCCAATGCAAGAGACTTGCAGTTCAACCCCTGGGTCAGGAAGATCCCCCGGAAAAGGAAATGGCAACCCACTCCAGTATTCTCGCCTGGGAAAATCCCATGGATAGAGGAGCCTGACAGGCTGCAGTCCATGGGGTCATAGAGAGTCAGACACGACTGAAGCAACTGAGCATACACACACTGGTTTACTAAACCACAATAATGTCAAATAAGAGGGCAAAGAAAGAGTTGAGGAGACTAAACAGAGATGCTTCCCAGTGAGGGGAACAGAAGAGGTTGTAGGTGTTGGGGTAATGAGAACTGGCACCTTCTTCCTGGGATGGGGGGCAGCAGACCCTCTCTCTGAGAGGCAGGGTGGCATCGTGTGGAGGGCAGTGCTTCCCCGGGGAATGCCCTCTAATGATGGGGATGTTCCAGGCTGACCCTGGAGCACTTGAGGACTTGAGATACAATTAGTGTAACTGAGACATCAAAGTGTTCACTTTATTTCATCTTTAGAGTAATGTTAATTTCTACTGACCAAGCCAGAGTGAGCCCCAAACCCAACTGTGAGCTGCTCAACTCTTCTGTAGGAGTGAAGGTCATCTACCCATACCAATTACCCCTAATTTATCTGTGGGCCTTGACCACATGGCCTTTTCAGTTCTGGAACTCTCTGCTCCTTCCTTGACATGCCTGGGGCCTGGCACTGAGTGTGAGAACCCAGAGCCTGTGTTTCAGTCTCTCTGGTCAACGTAGGGTATAAGATTGCTCCCTTAGCCTGATTCAGGACGACTCCAAAGAACCACGTGAGCCTCAGACCTCACTGTGGCATCAGCTGGGGCCTCTGGCAGGCCAGCATCACCCGTCAGCTTCTCCCTCTTCCCAATCCTGGATCCTCCCCTCCCACAGGAGTGGATCCCTAGGCTGCTCCCTAATAAACATTTTACATGAGAATCTCTGTCTTGGAGTCTGCTTCCTGCAGAGCAGTGGCATCTGAGCACTTAAAAAACTTTTTTCAATTACATCAAATGAAACCAGTGTTAGTTAAAATTCATGAAAATGTCAACCTTAAGAATAAAAGCTTTGGAGCCAAAAGCACAGGTTTTGTATTGCTTTGTGCTATAAATGCACTAATCAGAATGGGAGCATATGCATAATTAGAGTCTTAAAGTACCCCCATTTCTAACACTGTTATTTGTCCCATAATAATCAGCTCAGACAGAGATTCTCTGTGTTTATGGAAATGCAAATAGCATCACAAATTTGGAACTTTTCTTCATGGGAGTTTGCTGTGTACAGGAATCTCAATGTGTTGCTTATTTTAAAGATATTTTCAGCTCATTTAGTTTCACAGGTTCTTTTAAGTTTAAAAGTTAGAGGGAATTAAGAAATCAGCAGTGAGAAAAATATCAACACCAACACTCATATTAATACCAACATTCATCTTAACATCAATATTCATATGAATAGCAAGAAAAACTCTTCTGATAAGAGATCTAGTTTTTCCGGGCAGAGGACCGTGGGTTCAGAGGTCCAAGGTACTGAAATAGTGCAGTGTGGTTTCTCTCTTTGCAGCCCTAGTGCTACTTCCTCTCTAGAAAACGATGCTCATTAACTTCAAGCTTCTTACTCATTTGTACAAAGTGTGTTTAGGGATGACTAATGGAAAAGCTGTAAGAACCAAAATATGTCTAATAAATTACATAATGTGGCCCAACTGGCTTCCTGAATCCACAGAGGGAAATGTAATCAACAGCTTGAAAATTCAATTCTGGGACATGCACACAGGTACAGATTAACATTTTAATAGTGTTACATTTTTTTTTAAAAAACGATTTTTGATATGGATCATTTTTTAAAGTCTTTATGAATTTGTTACAGTACTTCTTCTGTTTTATGTCTTGGTTTTTTGGCTGCCAGGCATGTGGGATCGTAGCTTCCCGACCAAGGATCAAACTTTCACCCCGCATTGGAAGGCAAAGTCTTAACCACTGGACCAACAGGAAAGTCCCAACGTGTTCTACTATTTTAACTCATGTGTGCGTGCTAAGTCACTTCAGCCATGTCTGACTCTTTGTGACCCCATGGACTGTAGCCCGCCAGGGTCCTCTGTCCATGGGATTTCCCAGGCAAGAATACTGGAGTGGGTTGCCATGACCTTCTCCAGGGGAATCTTCCCCACCCAGGGGTCAAAACTGCATCTCCTGCAGGTGAATTCTTTACCACTGAGCCACCAGGGAGAACTTGTATTTTATATAATGTACAGTCTAATAAATATAGTTAAATCTTTATTTTATACTATTTTTGTTACTACAGAATAAGCTTTGTCCCATTAAATGCTTTTGTGCTTTAAATTTTATCATATCCAATATTAGTTTTGTCATAACCACTCTAATTTTGCTAGAATTCAGCTAATACAGCTTTATTCATTCTTTTCTTTATATATTTCCTGTCTTTTAGAGTTTTATAAACGAGATAGAGGAGCCAATTTTACAACCATTAACTTCCCTACAGATTTTCTGCATTTAAAGTTTCCTTCCTCATGCTTTCTGATTCCATGTAACTCTACTGACTTTTGTTTGCACTTAACTTCTGTAATGCTTTGTAATTTACATATTTTTATTTAATTCTACTCAACTTCCCTAAAAACATTTTATATTAAATATCAATGTGAATAAACTAATATATATATTTGGGGGTTGTGAAATAAAAAGTATATATTAGTAGGCTCTCCCCATTCATACTTTTCCTCTTTTCAAGTTTTAATCTAATCTTTATAAATCAAATAATTGTCCTTTTTGTACCACCTACATCACTTCTTTCAAGGCAATAATGACTTTTTGAATCCTTCTGAAACATTACTCAAAATAATTAAAGCTATTTCTATAAGATTATGGACTTTGAGAATAATACTTTAGAGAGATGACTGTGTCTCAGGACTGACCCGTGGGTGAGGGAAGGTAATGGGTACAGGGGAACGGGTCCCACTGTGCCCTCATTACGTCCTCAGCTCAACGTGACACAGCAGGAAGATACCATAGCCTCGGTCCTCACTCTGCCAGATATCCCTGAGGTATCTAACTTAGTACTCGTCTCCCTTCTTCTTTGCATTTCTAAGACTCTACCCTAGGTAGAGGGTAGAGCACTGCCTAGAGCACAGTGCGTGCATGCTCAGTCGCTCAGTTGCGTCTGACTCTTTGAGACTCCATGGGCTGTAGCCCGTCAGGCTCCTCAGTCCATGGGATTCTCCAGGCAAGAATACTGGAGTGGGTTGCCATTTCCTCCTCCAGGGGATCCTCCTGACCCAGGGATCAAACCTACGTCCCCTGCATTGGCAGGCGGATTCTTTACCACTGAGCCACCTGTAGGTACTCATTAACATGTACAGAATATTTGAATAAGTGACGAATGGTTAGAACTAAGAGCAAAGACCCCTGGAGCTGCTTCTTCCTGCCTATTCTGTCTACAAATGAGGGAGAGGCAGGGGTGTTGTGGGCGGCAGCTTCTTGCATGCTGGCTCTTGTTGCGCTGGGTCCAACAGTGAAGGAGAGACTTAGGGAACCATAGAAGACCCCCATAGTTATGACTATGACAGTTGTCTCTGAGTTAGGAACATCATTTCAAGTTAAGCAGAAGAATGAAAAGCTAAGTCACTTAACAAGTATCTGAGCTTGTTTGCAACTGGGACTTAGAAACTGAGGCAGAGGGCCGGTCTGGGTCAGTGACTTCAAGAAGGAGGAGACTGGAGGAAGGACCTCTCATTTATTTTTCACTCCACAGCAATTTGCACTGTACTTTATTCATTTTGCTGTTGTTTAGTCACTAAGTCGTGTCCAGCTCTGTGTGTGACCCCATGGACTTCGAACCCTGCATCGGGAATATCCCTTGGAGAAGGAAATGGCAACCCACTCCAGTATCCTTGCCTGGGAAATCCTATGGACAGAGGAGCCTGGTGGCCTGGCTTTATATTTATACTAAGTGCTTAATAAATTTTTGATAAATTGAATAAATATTTTAATTGAGTCATTAAACATTCATTGTCTAAAGTTTTTCAGAATTTTGCAGAACGTTTTCCATTTCTGAGTTCTAGCACCTTACTTCCACATTGTGGCAAGCCAAACCTGCTAAATAATTCCCTCATCTGATATTAATAACTTCCATATAATTTATTTATGGATGCAGTATGTTTTTCCTCCGCTATTATTTTGCTTCAGTACACACATTTAACATCTTCACCCATGCCTCCTAAGTAGTTTCTAAAAATGTCTCTACTTTTTTTTCTTTATAAAACTTCCAAACTGTCTAAGCCCATTAGACACCAACCTGCCTTGACATAAGCCAGTTGTTTGATTTGGGGGGTTGAGCCAGTTACTGGGTGAGGTCCCTCACAACTGAAACAGGTTATTATCTAGCAAAGCATATCTCAACTTTAGAAGAAATGGACACTTGTATATTGTTCACTTTCTTATATATTTCTGGCATTCATGTTAATCAATTATCTATAATATTGGCATTGACCATTTAAATATTCAAAGTTCAAATTCCTAGCAAGGAATATTCTTAATATAAAACTTCAGGATCAATAAGACTTTTTTATTTTCCTCTGGCATTAGAGGAAGTTAATATACGTACCCAGATTTATTGTTGACATTTTAACAACTTCATGATTTGTTAACTGTGTTCTGATTGACTTCACTAAGAAAGGCACATAATTCACTGAGCCCGTTAAAAAAAGATTCCTTTAAAGAATACAAGCTACTTCTTTTTCTCTTTAAAAAGGTCATTAGTCCTAATTAGAAAATATATAAATTACCATTGGTACATTATTTAAAATTCTTTGAACAGATAAAAATACCTGTATAAGTCAACTATTTTGACGTACCTTCTATCTCAAATAAAGACAACTGGCAGCAAAGAAAATTTAGATTTTTGAAAAACTTATCAGAAAAATAGGAAGGATAAGAGTATTGACTTTGATTCCAAAGATACCCAACCTATCTGAGGAAAAATTTTAAGGGTGTAATTACTGATATTTATATGTACAATCAATACTGACAGTTGCACACAGTTTCATGGCTTTGAAATAAAAGGAGAACAAATCTAAATATCAAACAGTTCCTTCAAAATTCTTTTATACTTGAAAAGCGCAATCTTATCTGACAGTTTCCCGTGGAGGATCATCCACACACACAACCTAAGCTTGAAAATGATATTTTATTAGGTTAGGACAAACATCAAGAATGATAAGGATGTTTTAAAAGAAAAGAAAATATCCTTTTGTGATGTTACTAGACGTCGTCTCAGTGGGAAATATCCTACATTTACTTGGACAAGTTCACGATTATTCTTGTTTTTTCTGGGCCAGTGATAGTTCAGAAGTGCTGGCTAGTTTATATCACCCCACTCTCCACCTCCCACGACAGGGGACAGCCATCAACCACATATTCTCAGGGGTTGGTTACTACTGTCCCAGTTCCATCACCCCTTAGGTAGAGTTATTCTGAAGTATATGTTTTTCGGTTTTCCTAGGGGGGCTCAGTGGTGAAAGAATCCACCTGCCAAGACAGGAGATTCGGGTTTGATCCCTGGGTGGGGAAGATCCCCTGGAGAAGGAAATGGCAACTCACTCCAGCTTTCTTGCCTGGGAAATCACATGGAGAGAGAAGCCTGGTGGGTTACAGTCCATGGAGTCACATAGAGTCAGACATGATTGAGCAACTAACTCTTACACTTTCACAGAGCAGATGGGCTTCCTTGGTGGCTCAGTGGTAAAGAATGCCCCTGCCAATGCAGGAGATGCAGAAGACAAGGGTTCGATCTCTGGGTTGGGAAGATCTGGAAAAGGAAATGGCAACCCAGTCCAGAATTCTTGCCTGGGAAATCCCATGGACAGAGGAGCCTGGTGGGCTACAGTCCACAGGGCTGCAAAGAGTTGGACATGGCTCAAGAGACTCAACAAGAACGACGTGTTCTGCACAGTCTCCCAGAGCTTCCCCCTGGGGTTGCTGGCACTTCTCTTGGTTGCCTGCCTCCCCTAATTCCTGTTCAGCACCCTCTTACTTCTCAAATAAACCACTGTACTAATATCTTTCAGGTAGCTTCCACTTTCACGGAGGCCACAAATTTTAAAGTGTTTTACAGGTCAAATGTGAGTCTGTGTCTCACAGTTTAATAGACAGCAAGGAGATCAAACCAGTCAATCCTAAAGGAAATCAACCATGAATATTCACTGGAAGAACTGATGCTGAAGCTGAAGCTCCAACACTTTGGCTACCTGATGCGAACAGCTGTCTCATTAGAAAAGACCCTGATGCTGGGGAAAATTGAAGGCAGGAAGAGAAGGGGATGACAGATGAGATGGTAGGAGAGTATCACCGACTCAATGGACAAGAGTTTGAACAAATTCCGGGAGATGGTGAAGGACAGGGAAGCCTGGGATGCTGCACTCCATAGGGTTGCAAAGAGTCCGACATAACTTAGCGACTGAACAGCAACAACAACAATAACTTTGGGATGCTCAGGTTTCCCTTAAGGAGGAAGAGTAGGAAACTGGTGCAGTCAGATTCCAAAACACCGAGTAACTTACTACTGGGATCCCACTCAAGTCTCTGTGAACACCTCATTTAATTTTCAGTGTGGGCTGAATATGTACTTAAAAAAAAACTATCTACCTACTACCTATCTACCTATAATTTGAGTCCACAGATGATGCTAATGCCTAGATGCCTGGGTTTTGCCAGGCATGTGTGGATGGTACTCACTGCTGTCGCTCAAATTCACGGCCCAGTTTGGGGCCATTTTGATAGCTGTTTAGACAGGCTGAGACTTTTCCAGGCCTGGCTGGCTTCTCACTCACCTTCCTCTGGGTACGGTCCTTTGGAGTCGCATCTCAAAGTGGGCATGGCTTCCTAGAGCCCACCTCGCACAGCTTCCCTGCTAGGCTCTGGACTTTGGCTTTTTTCTTCTCACCCTTGTGTGGTCACTGAAAGCATGGTTTATTCTCTTAATCTTTCCTTCGATCAGTGGGCAGGAACTGTTCATTATCTCATCACTGTCAAGGTGTTTTTAAAATACGTAGTCTATATTCCTAAATTTTCTTTAGTGTGACTGACACTCCTAATGACCTACTTGGCAACTAGCAGATGGTGGAGCTCTAGAGATGTTACTGACAGTCATGAGACTATGTAGAAAGTGAGTGTAGAGAAGAGAAATGAGGTTCCAGGATTGAATGATGGATATGCCAACTTTCAGAGGCCTGGGCAGGAGAAAGCACCAGCAAAGAAGCATACATTGGCAGAGACCATCCAGTGAGCAGGACCTAAGAAGAGAACCGAATCAAAGAGGTGTGTCTAAAGCCAACGGAACATCTGTTTAAAAATGGAGGGGCTGATTAATGGTGTAAAAACCTCTTGAAAGGTCAGAGAAGAAGAGGAAGGGGGCTGCCTGCTGGATCTACTCACGTAGAGAGGGCTGGAGACCTCAAAAAGAGATGTTTCATGGATGGGGGTGGGGACGCTGGAGAAGAGATGAATACCTCATTAGGGTTAGTTTTAGAAACTGTGAGAAAAGAATTGGAACAGAAAATATAGATGTCTTCTTTTAGAGTTTTGCTGTGAATCAGGTCAGAGCAGTTAAGTGGAGGGGAATGTTTTTATTTTGTATTGTTCTATTTTGGAGAAGGGAGACGTTTTAGCATGTTTTCTAATATAAGTTGTGTGTGGAGAAAATTCAGTGAAGATGCAGAAGAGAGCATTGTCAATTGCCTTTCATAGGCAAGTGGAAATAGGAGCTAACACATATCTGGAGAGTTCAGATAGAGCACAGACAGTTCATTCATAGGATAAGGATGGCCAAGGAGGCCAAGCGGGGAAAGGTATGATGTTTGGGGTATGTGGAAATTATCCTCTGATGCTTCTAGTTTTTCAGCACTGCAAGTTTTTAGGAATGAACTGAGGAAGAGAGAGAATGTTCTACAAGAATAGAAGTACGAATGGAACAGAAAAACCCAGCAAGATGACCAGGTGGCCCTCACTCTAGACCATCTTGGAATTAACATTCAGAGAGTAAGACTGAGTTTATGTTGGGCATATCATAAGCATATTTGAGTAGAGATAAAGTACTGAGAAATGTGTTCAAATAATAAGGGAAAGGGCATCTGAGACTGTTTTCTAGAATCATGGTCTGTAATATTGACCTTTAATATGTGACCTTCGTCTCCTGTGCTCAATAAAGCAGAATCAAGCAGGATGTTCACCAAGTGAAGCTGTAAATATATTTTGCTGTTCAGTTCAGATGGCACCTTCTTTAATCTCAGTTAATTATTCTGAAAGAACACCCTAAGGAAATCAAGAAGCATATTCTTGGAATGCTCCTGGAACTTGTCAGATGAGAATCTAGATGGGAGTTTAATTGAATGACTATGCAAGTTTCCCTGTGAATGCAAAGTCTCAGTTAAATCTTGTTAAGTTGGACTGTGATGAGATCATATGCCAGGTACTCCCAGGCTGATGATGATAAGACTATTCATGGACACACCAGTGAGTCTAACCACACATTTAAGAAAATATATCGAAGGACAAGCATAAACTTTCAGAAAATCTGACAGGGAATAATTCTACTCAGAATAGGAACTAAAATCATACATACAGTGAAAGTCAAAGTCGCTCAGTCATGTCCAACTCTTTGGAATACTGGAGTGGGTAGCCATTCTCTTCTCCAGGAGATCTTCCCAACCCAAGGATTGAACCCAGGTCTCCCGCACTGCAGGGAGATTCTTTACCAGGTGAGCCACCAGGGAAGCCCAAGAATACTGGAGTGGGTAATCTATCCCTTCTCCAGCAGATCTTCCCGACCCATGAATTGAATGGGATATCCTGCATTGCAGGCAGATTCTTTACCAGCTGAGCTATCAGGGTAATGGATAATATTAATTAACGGTAACATGAGCTCAGGGTGTATTATGCCCCAAGAGGTCACCTAGGTGCTTTACATATTCATTTATATAATCCTCAATACAACCTTTAGAGGTGTCACTGATCATTAATATCATTGTATGGACAAGGAGTCTAAGGCACAGAGGGATAAATAATTTGCTCAAGGTCATGCAGCTGTTGAGTAGAAGTATCAAGATTTAACCCAGGTTCTCTGGCTCCAGAGACCATCTCTTTTCACTGTCTCTAAGTGGTAACAGCAATAAAAATTCAAATGGCATTCCTGGAGGCAGAATTGAATGAAATTATTTGAAAGTTAACCTGGAATAACATGCATGGAAAAATAATGAGAAAATGATTGAGGAGGGAGAAGAGTAATTAGGGGAGATTCTTGTTATAAATATTAAAATGTATTTTAAAGTTGCTTTAACGTATTTACTTGCTCAACAAAAATTTATTGACCACCTACTCTTTGCCTGGCTCAGTTCTAGGTACCAGTGACGCAGTAGCAATAAGAGCAGACAAAAGTCCCTATCCTCATGAAGCTTAAATTTTTGTTGATGGAGACAGACAAAGAAACATTTAAATACATGACTGTCCACTGGTGACACATTCTTATGAAGAAAAATACAGCAGAAACAGGGGATAGAGAACAGCGAGGTAGGAAAGGGAAAGCTTGCTAAATACTGGGATCAGGAAAGAACTCAGGGTGAAATAACACTTGAAAAAAAAAAAAACCCAAGAGAAGGGAGGGAGCAGACCATGAGGATACCTGGGAGATTGGCATTCTAGCAGAGAGAACAGCAAGTACTGAGGACCAGGGTAGGAGGATGCTCGTCATATTTGTGAAATGGCAAGGAGGCCAAGGTGGCTGGAATGATGAGAGGGCGAAGCGGCAGAAGATAATGTCAGAGGGATCGTGGCAGGAGAAGATTCTTGGGGGGATCTTGCTTTTAACTCTGACTAGAAAACATGACTTGGTCTGATTTACACACACTGTAAAATGATCATTTGGCTGCTGTGTTGAGAAAAGGATTAATGACTCTTCCCCAAAGAAGAATAGTGAATTTCTGGTAGACGGATGACACCGTGAGTCCACGTTTCTTGAATGGATATACCTAATGGAATAAATGGCGAGGGGCACTGGAGACGGAGACTCTCTACACGGATCCCAAAAGCTAAGACTAAGGAATAAAACAGTTCTGGAAACGAGCGGGAAATGCCACCGACCCGTGGAGCGGGACTGAGAAAAACCTCATGAGACGCAGAATGCTTCCTCCTCCTCTGTTACCCGGGCAGTTGACCTCCTATTCCCTAATGTCACTTTCTTTCTTTCTTTTTAACTTTTATTTATCTTTGGCTGTGCTGGGTCTTCACTGCTGCTCGGGCTTTCTCTAGTTGCGGCGAGCAGGGGCTACTCTTCACTGCGGTGTGTGGGCTTCTCACCACGGTGGCCTCTCCTGTTTTGGAGCACGGGCTCTAGGTACTCAGGCTTCAGCAGTTGTAGCTCTCGGGCTCTAGAGTACGGGCTCAGCTGTGGCCCACGGGTTTAGCTGCTCCATAGCATGTGGAATCTTCCCAGACCAGGGATCGGACCCATGCCCCCTGTACTGGCAGGCAGATTCCTAACCACTGGACCACCAGGGAAGTCCCCTAATGCCACTCTCTGAGAAAGCCAGAGTACTTTTCCATCCACAACCCCAGCCAACTCTTCCAGCTAAGGTATCAACCCTTGAAATCACAGTGGAGGAGATGGCCTTCAGGGAGACGCGGGACCCACAAGTTAAGTTATAATGATGGCCAATGGAGATGGGAATTCTACAGGGAATGGTAGGGATTGTGATGTCTGGGTATTATACCAACCCACAGATACAGACTCCGTACCAGATGTTGGGAAGCATCTGGTATCATGGAGCTAGCACGAGATAAGAGCCTTTGGGTGTGGTGCTGAGTTGGGAGAACCCACCAGTAGGTCAGCAGGGGAATATTCAGCCACGACCCCTGTGACAAAGAACAGACGTGAAACTTGCCTGCTTATCAGCACGCAGTCTGTACAGACCCAGCCTCATTCAGGGGCAGGAAAGGGAAAAAGATCCATTTGACATCTCTGACAATATGCTGAGTGAAGTGGCTAATAAGAAATAGTTGAGCAGTTTGTGGGTTCCATTACAAATGTTGCATCCTTGAAAAAACGTATACAAAGTTCATTGCTGAATTTCCACAAACATAGTTGCAGTCGTCCCATCACAGAAATCATCAAATAGACTGGCTTTTCACAAATAATCTTTACAAATACTATCACAAAGAAGGAACAACTAAACAGCAAATTTGATCTCTTTTCATTAATTTACAGTATCCAAGTATTATAAACTACCAAGGTCAATTTTAGATATTTCCTGAAGTACTGAGTTATCACTTAATATATTGACAACACTGCTTCCTATGAATGAATCAAAAGTATACCTAAGTGTCTACTTGATTTTTATGCTTTAAAACTCTAAGAATATGCCTCAGTCATTATAATGCGGGTCAGACCGACAATTCCTAGACACACAAGATGGTTCAGTGGGTCAAACTTCAGTACTTCAACTGTTTAAATCAATAGGAACTATGAAGATGCTAATTTTTAGTAATACTTATTTTCAATAATAACCATAAGTGAAGCTAGAATTTTTATTTTTTTGATGATTTTTTAAGAA
The DNA here is from genome assembly GCF_029378745.1 of Bos indicus. Taxonomy (NCBI): domain Eukaryota; kingdom Metazoa; phylum Chordata; class Mammalia; order Artiodactyla; family Bovidae; genus Bos; species Bos indicus. The sequence continues at coordinate 8,764,457 of NC_091773.1, read as the reverse complement.
AAAAGCTTTTATTCTTTGAGTTTTATAGTCCTTGCAAATACCTAACTCATAAATGAAAAACAACTAATTCTGGGCAAGTAGGTATTCTCCAAAGGTTGATTTTATCGACTAGCTATGTTTTAGGAGGAATAATGACAGAGGTATATAAAAGAAATTATAAAAGGTAATAATTATTAGTTAATAATTTAATTACAATTTCAAAGGACTAATGAAAGGGATAGCTTGACATCAATGTTACTTTAACACAGTAGTCTAAAATCTTTAAGTCTTTATTGAATTTGTTACAACATTGCTTCTGTTTTTTGTTTATTTTTTCTTTTTTTGTTTTGGATTTTTGGCCAAGAGGCATGTGAGATCTCAGCTCCCCAACCAGGGATCATACCCACACTCCCTGCACTGGAAGGCCAAGTCTCAACAACTAGACCACTGGGGAAGTCCCTAAAATCTTAAAAAGTACATATCTCAAAGGAAAAAATGCTACTCAGTTTATTACTGAGAAAAAAAGAAATCTTCTGATTCTGTGTAAATTATCCATCTTCAACTAAGCATTTCTAGAATGCTTTTTCTCTAATAAGCCATTTTTTATGCTTTGCATATATACTTAACATGAAAAATTTAAACTGATATAAAAACAGAAAGGGTAATGGAAATAGAATGCTGCATTTATTTAAAAGATTCATGGGAAAAGAGAGCAGAGGTCTTCTGATCAATGGCCTGGCACCCTGTAAAAGGTACACAAATTGCACATCTTGATTTTCTTTTAGGAAACCAGCGATTACCTTTTAATCTGTGGCTTCTCACAATGGAAATTTCCAAAAAAAAAAAAACAAGAAAGAAAGAACAGTGCTGATCACAGTGTCATTCAAATGTCTCTGTCGAAACACCAAAGTAATTGAGTTATCTCTTAGATTTCCCTATAGGATATTCTAATCAGCACAGAAGCGTTTCCTTCATTTGTTGTTGTCAACAAGGACAATGAGATTCTTATAGTCGTGTTTGTTGTCTTATTGCTTGACAACAAATTGTATTTGCTGTCTTATGGCCTCAGAGTAAAAATACATAATTGATTACTCAGAATCAATCTGTTACAAAACTGGCTTTGGGATAATGAAGGATTAGTAAATCATTATAGAAACCTTATTGGTTAATCAAGTTTATAATCTCTGTGCCCCCCGGGTCCCTTTTCTTCCTCAAAAGAACCTCCTCTTCCCGCTTTGAAACCTGAGTGACTGGGGCAAAGCTGACCCCACCCTCAGCTCAAGGCATAAGACTGTCTTTGTTGTCTGGCAGCTAAGTAGTGTCCAACTCTTTTGTGACCCCATGGACTATAGCCTGCCAGGCTCCTCTGTCCATGGGGTTTCCCAAGCAAGAACACTGGAGTGGGTTGCCATTTTCTTCTCCAGGGGATCTTCCTGACCCAGGGATCGAATCCGTGTCTCCTACATTGCCAGGCGGATTCTTTACCACTGAGCCACCAGGGAAGCCCATGGCATGAGATAATAGTAACCAAACATATAATAATAGGAATGAAGAAAGGATGACCATCTCTTTGACCAGAGATGTTCCACTGTCCATAGTCAAGCTCATCAAGATTTGTTGGACTCTTCAGCTAAATTGACCAAATCAGTGAAGAGGAGTTTTTATTCCATGGTGATAGGAGAGGGCCTTTCTCTGTGTCTTTCTCTGATTCTCTATATTCATGCAAGGTAAGAACAAGAAATCAAGTCACCTTAGTTACTGCTAGTGCTCAGGTCAGGAAGGAAGCTGGCTTAAGGACAAAGCTACATCAGAAAGGGTCTTAACCTTCCCTTGCCTGAACCCTCTCTACCTTCCAGATGTAGGAATGCTTCTTTATGGTGAAAGTTTTGTTTGCGGTATCCTGCAGCTTGCAGCATGAAACATCCTAACTCATTCACAGAGTCTGTATTGAGGAATCCAAACTTTCTGTACAGACAAATGATTTTTTTAAGTTTAATTTCCTTAAGTTCTTTCAGGGTTGTCACCTGTCCCTGTTAAGTCTTTTCTGGCTTCTAAAGAGCTTCTGTCTCAGACATTCAGCTCTGAGATCAAGGTTAAGGAGTCTGAAAGCCAGGTGAGGGGAAGCTGTCAGTCTTCAGAAGTCAGCCATATCTAAAGGACACGTACTTCTGTTCTCTATGTCTGTGAGTCTGTTCCTGTTTTGTATATAGATTCCTTTACATTTTTTTCAAGACTCTGTATGTTGAATCTATATATGAGTCTAACATAACTCAATATATGTTATGTTAGAGAAAAACATAAGTGATATATATGTTTTTCTCTATAAGACATTTAGCAGAAGAGGGAGGAGGAAGAACAAATTAGGAGGATATCATTAACAGATACAAACTGCTATCCATAAAATAGACAAGCAACAGGGATTTACTATAAAGCACAGTTATATTCAGCATTTTGTAAAACCTATAATGGAAAGTAATTTGCAAAAAACAAACAAACCTGAATCAATGCTGTATACCTGAAACTAGTGCAATATTATAAATCAAGTATACTTCAAATTAAAAAACTGGAAAAAATACATATACAACACTTCTCTCAAATAAAAGACAAAAAAGAGTTTTAGTTAAAATACTATCTAGTCTGTTTCATAAATATAATACAAAAAATAATAATGACATCAGTACTCACTGAGTGCTCACAGTGTTATGAATTTTATGTGTATTATCTTTCTCTGTGTTGTTATTCAGTCACTAAGTCATGTCTGACTCTTTGTGATACTATGGACTGCAGCACGCCAGGCTCCTCTGTCTTCCATTGTCTCTGAGAGTTTGCTCAAATTCATGTCCACTGAGTTGGTGATGCTATCTAACCATCTCATCCTCTGCTGCCCCCTTCTCCTTTTGCCTTCAATCCTTCCTAGCGTCATTATCTTTCTTAAGAGCAATGTTAGGAAACAGAGGCCCAGCGTTAGATTAATAAGTGGCCCAAAGTCACAAAACCAGTCAGCTCAATATTTGGAATTCAATCACATTTTTTTTTTAATTTTTAGGGACCCAAGGCCTATGTTAGGTAGGCCAATACATATCCTCCCAAAGTTATCTGTAAGGAAAGCACTGATTGCCATGCGACAGACATGCTCAGTGGTCCCTGTGATCCACACCCCCCAACTCTATCCTCATTCTAGTCTGAGAGGCAGAAGAAGGCTGCGGAGACAAGAACTGCTGGCAGGAGGAGTCAGCTGACCTTTGTTCTCCTACCTGACCTGGAGTGAGAAGATTTTCTGGCTCTCTCAGCCAAAAGGACCTTGAACAGAAGTCATCAGGAGCCCTAGTAGGTCAGGTTCCTTCAGGAACAAACTTATCCAGACTTGAGATGGATGTAAATGGTGCTGCCTACCTTGGGCATGCAGACGACCAGGTGCCCTGTGGTCTGAGATCTTTTAGCAAAACTGCTGTCAGGTTTGACTTCTGCAGGGAGGATGAGCTGAAATGGCTGAGAGTAGACAGGAAGCATATTACACGAGGGAGTTCCTTTAAGAGGCATTTTTGTTACATATTTAAAATTTACCAATTGTTAACAAAAATCTAATCAGACTTATTCAGAAAAAAATAATATATGGGGCTATACTCCATAGGCACAAACTATTTTACCAATTTTAATGAGTGGCTAAAGAACAATTATCAGTCATAAATCATAATTGGTCCAATTATGATAACATGGCTGATAAAGCACTTATAGATAAAACGTCCTATCATAAAATATCAACATATTTCCATTTTTAAAGTCTTTAGGCTATCTCACATGAATACTTAGAATCGGCAAAACATGCTATTTCAAAAATGATAAAATTACAGTAGGAAAGGCTACCCACTTCAGTATTCTGGCCTGGAGAATTCCATGGACTGTATAGTCCGTGAGGTCACAAAGAGTTGGACACAACTGAGTGACTTTCACTCTCATGAATGAAATCATTAACCATTTTAAATGTGTATAATATTGAAATACAATTTCAAGCACAGGCTACCCATATAGACCATCTTATCACGTCTGGGAAAACTCTAACTAAATAGATACAGGTTAAAAATACTAATTTTATCAAGGTACGCCATGGTCAGCAACCGTTTCTGCTAAATACCCCTTCTGTTGTAAAATCGTGTGTCTAAAGCAAATAGCGCTGAGTTTCTCTTTTTCTATTTTAAAATGGCTTAAAATTTTTTTTGAGGCAAGTTAGTTTGGTTTTAGGCTGAGTTCTGCAGTAGTAACAGCCTACAGGGTCACACTTACCTTTCCCTTGACCATCACTCGCACGTAAGTTGGCTGTACATCAACATCGATTAAAGAGGTGTCCATATACCTTCAAAATTCAACAATCAAGTCTTGTAATTTTTCAAAGACATTAAGTTTAAAGAAGAGCAAATACGAAGTTGCACTTATGGGGCCATTTTAACTGAAGAAAGTTCACAGTTTCCATGATACACAGGTCTTAGAATATCCATCTTAAATTAATCCCCAGATCTCGCAGGAAATCCAACATATCAGCAATTTCATTTTTAGACCCACAAGTACACTTGGCATTGATTGCCCCTCGCCCCAAAATATCTGCAGCCTGAAATACCAGAGGTTCACAGAAAATGGCTTGCCATGCTCTTTCATGAATATTTTATTTTAAGCCCCTAAGACCGATGTGAATAGCCAGGGATGCTGAATCCACTAAGCTCCTGCTTCCTTGGGGCTGAGTTCTGTTCTATTTCCACACCAGTTGTGTAGCTGTCGTTACACGACCATCCTGGAAGGCTGGTTCAGCTTCTCCCCACTAGGTGTGTCCTGCCCAGAAAGCCCAGCACCCCACCTCCCCCTGAACCGTGACGGTGACCCCAGGATCGAGGGGCCATCGTTTTCAACTCCACAAGAGGGGAAAGGTTTAGATTCCACACCGCTCATTCAAATGAGAAGTTTGGCCAAATGATTATTTTTATACATGTCAAAATACTGATTGTGAATGTTTGAAAACATGGCAATGACTCAACACTCACAAACATTCAGTGAGGCAGGAAGGACAAATACAGAGTGATGGGCGCAGACTGACCACGCAGACTCAGGAGGACTGACTCCCCTTCCCTCCCGCTCCATTATCTTGGAGCACACGCCTTAACCTTTTTAAGCCTCTGTAGTCTCATTTGTGAAATGAGGATACAGATAGCACCTGTTTCCTAAGATTGCTACGTGTATTTTATCACAGTTAAAAAACACAGTGTTGGGCCTGGGCCTAAGGGGTCACATTCTGACTTCTGCAATTACTGTGTCTACTTTGACAAGACTCACTCCCCAACCCACCTTGGGTAATTCCAGGATAACAATCCCTCCCAGGTCACTGGATTACTGAGAGGTTAAATAAGACAGAGCATGTAGCAAAATCGCTCAAAAAGAGAAACGCCTTTATTACAGTGTAAACGTCCACCAGCTGCATCATCAGTAATCATTCATTCATTCAGTCCTGTTATTGAGCTCCTGACAGGTGTCAGGCGCTCCTTTAGGTGCTGGAGATATGAACAGGGAGGAACACACACAGGCTTCTGCCTCAACGTCACAGTTTTCAAACTACAAGGAAATTTAGAGTTCGTCAGGTGGAAATCAAGAAGCAGGGCGAGGTGGAATGAAGTGCTGGAGCAGGCAGGTACTGGTCTAGACTGGATGGTCGGGGTGCGCAGAGAGGCCTCTTTGATAAAGTGACATCTGAATGGAGGCCAGAAGGTCATGAGGACACCTAAGGTGACAGGGACACAAGCAGTGGGAGAGAGGCGCCTGCACAGAGGCCCTGGGGCGTCAGACCTGGGGTGAGAGCAACACAGGCAGAGGGAGGCGCCTGGATGGCGGCCCTGGGGTATCAATGGGTCTGAAAGGGCTGGAGAAGCAGAAACACCATGTATGTGGATCCCAAATTAAGCAGTTGGATAGAGGGAGTGAGGCAGAACCTGGCATCTTCGAGGATTGAGGCAGATGGCTGAGTGTCTTTAAGTGACTTTAGCAAGGAAGGGTGGAAGGTGACATGGGCTGGTGGAGCGAGTGTCACAGCCAAGGACAGCTGTGGTGGGGTTGGGGTGGGGAGAGCAGCAGTCAGGATGCAGGGACAAGGGGCAGGAAGGGAGTGTGGTGGGTGAAACCAGCCAGGACTCAGGATGCGAAAAAGAGGCTGGTGTTCGCATTTCAGAACTCAAGAGACTGTGACTGAGAAGGAAAACAGAAAGAAATGCCACCCTTTAAACACATGATAAAATGTTTTTACCTATACACGGCCAAGTCCAAGACAATCTGGTTACGCTTTTCATCATCTTTCAAAGTGAAGTCAAGTCTAAGGAACAATCCATTTAGGGGGGAAAAAAAAGGATGTCTTTAGCAATACTCGATAGATAACCCCATCCCAATATTAAAAGGAAATTTACTAGGAACTATATCCTCATCTTCAACAGCACACTTATTTTTGTGGCTGGTCAATAAAATGTCTGAGAGTTTAACAATTTCAACAGAAGCCTACAACATATTTATAAATTATTTCTGTTTACATGGTTTCCATATGAGAATCTTAAACTAGATACAAAAAAATCAGCATCGGTGCAGAGACAGAGACATCTGGTGGTTAAAGTTTTCTTTTCCCCTCTTCATTTGTGTTTGAGCACGAATGAAGCAAACTGAAGCAAACTGAAACGCGGAATTATTGCCTGAGGACCACATGTTGCATTTGCTTGCCATTATCCAGCACACGATTCCTTTTTTTAAAGTCTTGTCTTCTTTTTTCTTCTTTCATCGGTGACCTTTCCACTTCCCCAGAAATGCTGCCTGTGACCCATCACCTCCATTTCATAGAAGAAGAAACAGAGGCTCAAAGAGGGCTGACATAGCCGGGAAAGAGGTCACATGAATCTGGGAGGCAGGATCTCAAAGCCCCAAGTCTTTTAGCTGGACCGTGAGGTTGAGTCCTAGGTGTAACTTCCATACTGCTGATGCACTGTTCAGAATTACCTGGTCAATTTCATTCTAAGTATTTCAGTTATCGCCGTATTCTGTAAAGTACATAACCCAACGATGTTAAAGAATGCAGGCTAAATTGTTTGGGAAGATGTACCACTAGCCCTAGATTTGCTGCCAGCAGGGGTCTGCTCACTCTCACTACTTCCAGCAGCCCTGACGGGGGGGACTCCTTCGGGTGCACAGATCACCCATGCGTTTTTGATCTCATCTCTGGGACTTTTATTATAGGTGTTTTCCCATCTGCCTTGATTGCTTATTGCCCCATTTTCCAGCCACCAACTTAAACTCTCCCTTCACGTATCTCTTGGAAAGTAATTTCAGAGAGGTTTTCTGTATAGCCCATGGGGTCGCAAAGAGTAGGACACAACTGAGTGACTTTCACTTTTTCTGCAGCAGACACTGATACTCACTCCCCACTGTCTGCTCCTGCTTCACCCATGGTAACAGGACCCCTGATTTGAGTGATAAACACGGCTCTGCAGGGTGAAGACTACGTTTGCCAGCTTTCCTGGCTGCTGAATGAGATCATATGCTTCAGTTCTGAAGGAAAATGTTCATCTTTCTAGGAGCTTTCCTTAAGAGGGGGACTGAGTGCCCTATCCCTCTTTTCCCCTCTCTCTCTTCCGCTGAGTAGAAAAGGTGGTAGGTGGCCTAGAAATGACCATGGAGAGCACTCAATGACCTACTGCAACTGTCCAGGGAAGAGGAGGCTGATGTCCGCTATGCAGGTGGTGAGGAGGGTGAATGAGAAGGGGTGGGATTCTGGTAATTCTGGAGGAAGAGCTCGTGGGCTCACTGATAACATGAGGGAGAGAAGGATGGAGGATGAATCTGAGGTATTGCTCTTGACACCCAGTGGATGCTCACTCCCAAGCCAGAGGACACCGACGGGCACGCAGGCTCTGATGGGAAGTGGTCGTGGGCGTGGAAGTGAGGACGTCTGCTTTAGTCAGGATGAGCCTACCACACCTCACTTATGTCCACACAGGATCTCAAACAGCTAACTGAATACACAAGTCCCGAGCTCAGGGAAGAGATCAGGTCTGCTTGTGAGGAATGAAAATGTCTTTCAAGCCATGGGATTTGGTGAGATCTTAAGAGAGCGGATAAGGAAAGAGAAGACAGCTGAGGAGCTGGCCCCAGAGCGTTTAGGAGACGAGACAGACAGAGGCCAGCAAAGCAGAGGATGATGAGAAGGTCAGAGGGTCAAAGAATCGGGAGCAAGGGGAAGACAGTGCTTCGAGAAGGAAAGGAATGATCAGTTTGGTCAAATGTGTTACATCGAGCACATGGCTGAGACTTGAAAAGATGTGACTGAATATAGAAATGTCGTGAATGCAGAATATAAAAATGATGGGACCGAAGAAGCTTCTGGGGTCTTACTAGGAGCATACAGAGTCCAGAGGGTTTCCTTCAAGCCCTGCTGTAGGTTGAAGAGGGACTGTTTCCCCACTAGATTTTTAAGTTCCTTGAAGGCAGAAATCTGTCATATTCACTTCTGCATCCCCAGGGCTTAACATCATGTATTCATGCCTGCTATACAAAGAAGGTGTGTGTGTGTGTGTGTGTGTGTCTGTGGGTGTGTGGTGGGGTTGGGGTGAGATTACAAACTTGATCATGGACACCACTAGAATTAGGCAAGCACAGGCAAGTCAGACACACCACCAATTGGCTGTGTGACCTTGTGTGACTCATTCACCTCTCAGTTCAGGTTTTGGACCTGTGAAGAAGAAATATCGCCTATCACATATGACTGCTGTGAAGATGAGTTAACGACACCCAAGAGTGATCAGGACTGTACCACCTCTATCATGGTAATGGCACAACAAATGGTTGTGCCATTTTAAATGGTCAAACAGACATTTTGAGTAATGAAATGAAGCCAACAAGATTGAGTTCACAGGCTTGTTGACCTGCATTTTGACTACAAAAGACCTTCTCTGCCTGCTTTCTAGTTTTAATTTTTAAATAGCTAGATACTACTACGGGCTTCTCCAATATTTTGGCCACCTGACGTGAAGAGCCCACTCATTAGGAAAGACCCTAATGCTGAGAAAGATTGAAGGCAAAATTGAAGGGGGCGGCAGAGGATGAGATGGTTAGACAGCATCACCAACTCAATGGACATGAATTTCAGCAAACTCTGGGAGACAGTGGAGGACAGAGGAGCCTGGCAGGCTACAGCCTACAGGGTCACAAAGAATTGGACATGACTTAGCGACTGAACAACAACAAAAGATACTATTATACACGAGGATTTATAGTTGGAATATTTTTCCCTCTCATCAACTCCATTGAGGAATTTTTATCAATTTCTTGTCTTCGCTCTTGAAAGTTCTGCAGATGAGTTCCAGAGTATAAAGTAGGTGTACAGGTGATCAGGATTCTCAGCTAGCTTGTTCATGGCGGAGTTTTAAAAATTAAAAAACACAACAATGGGACAGTTGAAATTTTCGGGGAAAAAGTTGTACACGGTCCAAAGTTTCAGGGGATACAGAAATAACTAAGATTTCCTTCTGTCTAGATCACTTTTTGTATGCTGAGAGAATGAAACGTAATATTATGTACTTGAAAACATAATGACACTCTGCTTTTAAATATGTACAAAATGACATTCTCATTAGGCTCTTCTGGTTTATTAAGAGTGGTCAGATATCTGAGCAAACATGTCCACGAAGCCATGGTATGACCAATACCACATGTTTTGCATCTTCAAGTCTCCACTTAATCCCACTTACTTGGGTTCATTCACGTTCAGGGCTCTCCCGTCCTCGGTGACCAACATCCGGGGTGGCTTCACTTTCTTCTTCTTTTCACTTAGTATTGGGGGTGGTGGGAACAAGGGGCAGGGGAGAGAAAAAAAATACACAAAGATAATATAAAAGCAATTAATGTGTGAGACAGTTTCAGAAAAATTAATGGCGTATTTGTGAATACATCAATTCACTGTGATGAGGTCCATGGCTGGGAGCTGACAATCGAGCCAGATTTCTGTGTGATTATACCCATATCTGTAAAGCAAAAATGTGACCAAGACAATTTGCCAGATCATTTGAATGCGGGAGAAAACTCCTTTTTATGAAATAGCCATGAATGTTTAAATGAGTCTATTTTATGCATGATTTACTCAGCTAACTGTCAATTTTCCATTTGTGTATACAGCTTCTACTTTAGTTAAAATTATAGTTTTTAAAATGCCAAACAGAGCCTATTTTATAGAAATAAAAATACCAGTACATAAGGATCTATGTGAAAGGATGCCTATCACAGCATCATCTGCAAAGGCAAGACGCTGGAACCATTGTGAATGTCCGTCAATGGAGGAATAATTAGACTGACTGTGGTATGTTCACACTATGAGATATTGTGCATCTATTAAAAAACGTGTTCACTCTTTACTAAAGTGTCATCTAAAAAGTTGTAGAAAACTGTTGATGACGATTTAGTGAGAACAAACATATAAAATATAAGTCCATTTTTATTCTTAAAAAAGATCCCCAATCCCACATTTGCAGAAATCATTCATATGATTGTAGAGGTGGGCTGGACCCAAGCCTGCTAACTAATTCTCATTACCATGAAGGGTAGAGACAGGAGGGAGGTGAATGGAGTAAAGAGGAAAAATTCATGGAATAACATGAAAGAAAATGTAGGATGCAAATTATATTTATTTAAAACACTTGTTAAAAATACATAAAAACTTTAAAAAGGCATATACGGACAAGTTTTAGATCAGATGGACAGATGTGTTAAAATGACAGAACTACAGGCGATTCTTTGCCTTAGACTTCTATTGTTCTTTTAATAGAGATTTTGTGTCAGTTAACTTTATGTTGTAATAGACATTTATTCACATTTTTCTGCATTGTAACTGGGTTGCCAGGTCCAATTAAGTTCACGTTTATGAGCTACATTGTTCTCCACAGTGAAGCGAAAGTCGCTCAGTCATGTCTGACTCCTTGTGACCCCATGGACTGTATGCAGTCCGTTGAATTCTCCAGGCCAGAACACTGGAGTGGGTAGCCTTTCCCTTCTCCAGGAGATCTTCCCAACCCAGGGATCAAACCCAGGTCTCCTGCATTGCAGGTGGATTCTTTACCAACTGAGCTATCAGGGAAGCCCTTGTTCTCCATGATCCCGGACAATTAAGGGCAAACATCTCAGAAACTCATTAGATGGGGTAGACACAGCACCTGAATAGAATGACCTGGAGGACTGGTATCTCTAAACCAGGCCATAATATTTGACATGTTTAAAGTTGTTAAAAAGCTAGGGACATACAAACAAAACTCTACCTAAAATGCCATTATTCACAACAACCTAAAGAAGGTAATCTGATATTAATAAATGTTAGTAGATACATGTCAACAAAAAGCTAAAATTAGGAAAAGCAAAGTCTGTGTGTGATAGCTAGCACAGATTTAACACAGATGATGGATAAAACAATGTGCAATCATGAAAATATATTCTATCACTCTTGATGATAGGAACAAATGGAATACCTTAATCTTTCTTGGTCTCTCCGTTGTTTTTCCATATGTCTCAGAGTTTCCAATCTAGATTCAGGAGTGTACAAAGAGGGCTTATTCCAGAATTCCAGGTCATCTTCTCTGTCATCTAATTCCTTTCCCTTGCATTGCCCTTCTTCTATTTCTGGTGCCTGGATGTAGTCTTTACTCTCTTCAAAAGATGGGCTAGGGACAAACACAGGACCCATCAAGACCAGTAATGGATACCTGAGTTTCATATTGAACACTGCCCCTGAAACACCTTATATGTTTGTTTGTTTGTTTTAATACATTATCTTTTTAGCTTTGAATAACAAAATGTGTCTGAAAGAAAGCCTATCTGAGCCAAGTTGGAGAAATGAGTGCCACAGCACTGGGACAGGCACACCTTACCCACCACCAGGAATGCTGCAGTAATCAGATTCAATGGTTCATAGACTGGGCTGATATGAATCATCTGGGGAGCTTCATACACAGTATGGATCTCCAGGCTCCCACCAGAGTCTATCCAGTGAGTTTGGAGGGGTGCCTAGGACTCTTGCTTTACAGTATGTCATGGGAGGTTCTGATGATGAAACAAACTCAGGGACCACTGGGCCTTGGTAATCAATCTTTCAGTCTTGCACCCTTCAATTTCATCCTTCACACTGCTCCCAGAGGAATCTTTCTAAAAAATTTGATCACGTCTTCCAGGTTCTTTAGGGGCTTCCCTGGTGCCTCAGACAGTAAAGAATCTGCCTTCAGTGTGGGTCCCTGGGTTGGGAAGATCCCTTGAAGGAAGGCATGGCAACCCACTCCAGTATTCTTGCCTGGAGAATCCCATGGACAGAGGAACCTGGCTCAAAGAGTCAGACACGACTGAGCAACTAAGCACATTCCAGGTTCTTTAATGATTCTCTATGTCTAAAATTCTTCAGTCGGCTATGTGACATTGCCCATGGTACGGCCTCTATCCACCCCATTTTTCATGGATGACTTTGGGTTTTGTAGCTTTATACGGTAAAGGGCTTCCTGGGTGTCTCAGTGGTAGAGAATCCGCCTTCTAATGCAGGAGACACAGGTTTGATCCCTGGGTCAGGAAGACCCCCTGGAGAAAGAAATGGCAACCCACCCCAGGATTCTTGCCTGGGAAATCCCATGGACAGAGGAGCCTGGTGGGCTACAGCCCATGGGGTTGCATAGAGTCAGATGCAACTGAGTGACTAAACAACAACGGTATGGGAATGCTCTTTTCCATTCATGTTTTGTGGACTGTCAGAGAAGTAAACGATGTCTCCATAGGGCATCAAAGAATTATTCCATGACAGTCAACATTATTCAGCAAGGATTCAGCTAGTATTTATTGAATGTCTTTCTGTGTGTCAGGCTCCAGAGAGATAGAAGACTGTTCTAGCAGAGAGAAAAGGATATCATTCGAGCAGTACACAACAGGTATAGGCTCTCCCCCCTCACCTCTCCCTAGAATTTGCACTGTTACAAAATGATATGAAATGAAAACAAGTACAAGAAGCCTTTAGTACCAGGACGGCAAATGGTAAGGACTCATTAAATGTTAGATTTTGTTATTATTCTTGTTACTGAAATAACACAAAATGCTCATTTAGTTGACCTTCAAATAAAATGCTTTTTAAAAGGACAGACCAAAATATGAAATTTAAAGAGTACAAACAGAATATACAGTAAAATTCTGCTTAAACACCTTATGTATTATAAAATGCAACTAGACAGTTTAATAAACAAAATTGTGCAAATTACTGAAAATAAGTGCTTTGTCATATAGCCATGGTTCTTTATGGTATGGGAAAAAAAAAAAAGGAATCTATAATATTCTACAAGATTTTAGTTAACCATCACTGAAATCACTAGTTTCATTCTCATTACAAATTTTTGTTTGGCAAACAGACTCACAGACACAGAAAACAAACTTATGGTAACCAGAGGGGAAAGGTGGGGTGGGGGATGAATTAGGAGTTCATGATTAACAGATGCATACTATTATATATAAAATAGATAGACAAGGACCTACTGTGTAGCATAGGGAACTATATTCAATATCTTGTAATAACCTATAATGGAAAATAATCTGAAAAAGAATACACACACACACACACATATTATTGAATCACTCTGCTGTATATCTAAAACTACATAACATTGTCAATCAGCTATATTTCAATAACAAACTGAAAATAAAATATGGACAAGGTGAGTTTATTCTAGAACTTCAAGGACGGTTTAATTTTGAAAAATCTATCAATGTTAATTCAACACATCAACAGAAAAATATGCTTATCTCAACAGATACAGAAAAAGCATTTAGCAAAAACCTAGTATCCATGATGATAAAAGCTTTTCATCAACTTGGGATAAAAGGAAACTAACTCAACTCTTCAAAAGCCTCCCAGGAATCTCTATACTTAATGATGATGAATTGGGAACATTCTTTTGAAAGCCGGGAACAAGATACAGATACCCATTCTTACTGTTGCTATTCCACCCATTCCTGGAGGCTTAGCATTAAAAAAATAAAAAGCAGAGGTAGAAGGATTGGAAAATTTTTTCAAGTTACTATTTATTTTTTAAAAATGTGTTTTTCTACATAGAAAATACAGGATGATCTACAGACTAACTACTGCATCTTTTTAAAAAGTTCAGCAAGACTGCATGAGTGCTAAGTTGCTTCAGTTGTGTCCAACTCTGTGTGACCCTGAGGACTGTAGCCCCTCAGGCTCCTCTGTCCACGGGATTCTCCAGGCAGGAATACTCGAGTGGGTAGCCGTTCCCTTCTCCAGGGGATCCTCTGACCCAGGGATCGAACTTGTCCCTCTTAAGTCTCCTGCATTGGTAGGCAGATTCTTTACCACTAGCGCCAACAAGATTTCTTGATGCTATTTGCCTCTATACACATCAGACAGACCCAATAACAAATCAATCTTTAAAATCCCACTCTACAAGATACTTAGAAATAAATCTAATAAGAAATAATGTAAAGTTTTTATAGAGAAAATTATAAAAACTTACTGAAGGACTACGAAGGTCTAAATAAACAGAGCTATCCCAAAGTTCAGCAAGGAAAGAATCAATGTCCTGAAGGTGTCAACTTTCCGCTTATGAATGTATAAACTCAATGCAATTTCAATCAAAATTACACTAGGGATTTGGGCGGAGTTTGAAAGCCTGACTCTAAAATTCTCACAAAAGAGTAAAAAAGAGATGGGAAGTATCAAGATGATTTTGAAACAGAAGAATATCTCCTAGCAAAAATCAAGATTTATAGAAATTAAAACCATGTGGGAGTACTCCCATGGAAGAATCTAGAGAGTCCAGAAATTGGCCCATAACTCATAAGAGCAGGGAATATAATCCAGGAAAAGAATGGCACTGTAATACATGGGCTGAATTCTATGCCCATGACAATCCTGTGCGGGAAATGACTAGCACCCTACCCCACACTGTTGTCAAAAGTTAACCCCGGATAGATAGATATGACATTGGGGTATTGAAAAATTTCATAAATAAGATCAAAATGTATAAAATAGGTTTAGCTACATTAATATGTCTAAATTCTAGAAAACAAAAGCACTTATCAAAATTAAAGACAAGTCACAGACAGATTGCAAGAAGGTATTTGCAAACCTCATAACCACTAAAGAATTTGCATCTAGAATATAAAAGAGCTATAAATTAGTAAGAAAAAACCTTACAACTTATTTAAGATAGGTGGGAGTCCTGAACAGAAGACATCTAAATAGCTAATAACCATATAAGAAGACATTTAAGATACTGAAACTCACTCTTACTTCTAGAAATGCAAATTAAAATATGAGATGCTATTTAACAACCAATGTGATTGGCCAATGTTTTAAAAACCACATTATCTACTATTGACAAAAGATTAGGAACTCTCCAATACTGCTGATATATGAGTTTAAATTAGTACACTTTAAAAAACAATTGGGCAATGCATATAAAGTTGAAACTGCTGCTGCTGCTTCTAAGTCGCTTCAGTCGTGTCCAACTCTGTGCGACCCCATAGACAGCAGCCCACTAGGCTCTGCCATCCCTGGGATTCTCCAGGCAAGAACACTGGAGTGGGTTGCCATTTCCTTCTCCAATGCATGAAAGTGAAAAGTGAAAGTGAAGTCGCTCAGTTGTGTCCAACTCTTAGCAACCCCATGGACTGCAGCCCATCAGGCTCCTCCATCCATGGGATTTTCCAGGCAAGAGTACTGGAGTGAGGTGCCATTGCCTTCTCCGATAAAGCTGAAAAGATGTTTACAATTAATATGCAGCGATGTCACTGCTGAATATACACTACAGAAACTTCCGTACTTGCACAAGGAGACGTGTGCACCATTGTGTGAAAAAAATGAGAAATGGAAAACCACTTACACAGCCACCCAAGGAGGAATGGCTGCATCAGGGCTGATCTTCAGCTGACCCTCCTCCTGCCTCACTCCCTTCCTCCTTCTCTTCCTCCTTCCTTCCCATGTTCTCAAACTAGGGCCACACAGATTGCTGGAGCTGGTGCTTATTCTGATCTGTCACGGCCAAAGAATTATTCACTGTCAAATATTTTGAATGCCCGCTCTGGGATAAATTGTGATTTATTCAGTCAATGGAATTTTATTCCACAGCTAGAATGAATGTCTTATGTGTCTTCATATGTGTAAAGAGCAAAAACATAATACTGAATGAAAAGCAAAGCTGTAGAAAGATATCATTCATGCTAAAAAAAAAACAAAACAAAACATAAAACTACTCCTGGTTAAGCAGTATTAAGTTTTACATAATTATGTGGGTAAATATATGACAATACAGTGGGATCGACATTATACCAAACACTACTAAAGTACTGACTTTAGAATGGTGGATGCCACAGGATGAAAGGAGGAGAGGGATGGGGGAGAAACACTGAAGGAGCTTCTCTATCGATATTCTATTTATTAAAACAAAAAAAGGCAAACATGCCAACTATTAACATTTAATAAGTGTGGATGTGGTGCACACAATAGCTGTAGCTGCCTGTTTATCTGTTTAACATTTATGTATATCTGAAATACATTATAATTATTATTTTCCCAAGTTTAAGAGGTTCTGTTATCAAAATATTGAAAGATTTCATTGTATGGAATCAAATCAACTGAGTACAGTTGCAATTCCCTTAAAATAAGGAAGCATGAAAAATTAATGTTTGTAAAAACGACCAATTAGGGGCATATTAATCACATTAAAAATGCATTCATTATATAATTCACAAAACAGAACATCTTTTGCAATCAAAATTGCTCAATTTATAATAAAATGATTTGCATTTAACTTTTCTAAAATATTCCTACTTTATAAATCAAAGTACACCTGCTAATTCAGCTTTCCTGTGCATCTTTCAGAGAGATTTGTCTGAGGATAATTTTAGATGAGAATTAAAGCTGCTAGTTTATAAAGGCTCCCCCTCCACCCCGCCTCAAGGGGAGAAAACCTCACCGAATGGTCATAATCAATAAGATGATCATACATGGTCTTCCCCAGAATTCACATCATAATTTATTCTTCAAATCAATCACTGGACTCTAAGTGGTACTGTAAACACCTTGAGAAGAGAACTTTTTAACCTAAGTTTTGCTTTTAACGTGAGTTAACCGGAAGGTACACTCCATTTACCCACAGGGTAGCACTGAGGTCCGCGTGCCAGTGTCCGCCAGAGCCTGTGTGACTTCGCCCCATCTCGCCTTTGCTTTCCTCCTCCTCCAGTTTCCTCTGAGCCTCTTCCTTGTCCTTGGCTCGCTTAAGACAGTAAGCTTTCTCCTGCTCTCTGATTCGTTGTTCAACTACTGGGAGGTTCTGTAATGCCTGAATCCTTTCTGACCGCTCAATTTCTTTACCATCCAACCACTGGAACAACAACAACAACAAAAACCAGCCAACACAGTGCATTTATCCCAAGGTTGCAATCTGAATCAGCCCCAAGAGGACTTTACTTGCAAGACTAGAAATAATAAATAATACACCTTAGTGATACAGAATTGAAAGCAAAGTAATTAGTGGGAAATATAATCAGTGTTTTACTTCACACAATTAATACAGTTTACAATGCATCTTTACTGGTAATAACAATAAGTAGGTCTTCTGTGGAAACTGATTATTAATGACAAGCTCTCAAAATATATTAATTTTATAACTGCTCATTGTGTTAAGAATTTCAATATCTCAGGTGAAGTCCCAAATGCTCTCTATGAGAAGGGGCCTTGTATATTACACAAAACTGAGCTCTAATGCAAATGGGCAAGGAACCAACCCACATCTTGATCTACAACTGTAGCCTTCAGAACAATGAGATAAATTCCTGATGTTCAGGAATGTTACAAACAGCTACCCTGTTTGTAGAACTTTGTCATCATAGCCCTAGGAAATACGACATCTGTTAGGACAACTCTTGTCAAAGTAGGTAACAAGCTTTCAACGAAATGGTATGTACTGATGAATCTATTTGCAGTGAAGGAATGGAGACACAGATGTACAGAATGTACTTGTGGACACGCTGGGGGAAGGCAAGGGTGGGATGGACTGAGAGGGTAGCATTGAAATATATACACCACGGTGTATACAGACAGCCAGTGGGGAGCTGCAGACAGCACAGGGCACTCAGCTCAGTGCTCCGTGATGACCTAGAGGGGTGGGAAGGGATGGGGCGGGGAGGCCCACGGGGGTGGGGATATGCCTGATTATGACTGATTCACGGTGTTGTAGGGCAGAAAGGAACACAACATTGTTGTGTTTTTAATTGGGGGAAAAGCAATTTTCCCTCAATTAAAAAAGAAAAGATTCTGAAGTTTATCAGCCTATTTTTAAATACTAGTAAACACATTTATGAGTACCATTTTCCAAAGAGAGGCTGTTGCCTGTTGCAGCAGCTGAATCACACAGTCTTTCTGGGAGGAAAGACTTGACCTGAGACCTGTACATTAACCCAGAGAGAAGCAGGGAGTGTGGCTATTGTAGAATGGTGGGCGCTTAGGCTCAAATCCCACTGAGGCCACTTGTCAGGTGTGTCCCCTTAAACAAGGAGCCCCAGCTTTCCAAGGCCAGGCTTCCTCATCTCAGGATGCTTCTAATCACCTCCCTGCAAGGGTCCAGGAGCATCAGAAATGCTGTGTGCCAAGCCCCTGGAACAGCCCTGACCCATGATTCAGGCTCCTGTCTGGTGGCTCACACACTCCTAGCCTGACACTGCGGGGCTGACCAGGCCCAGCTGGAACGGCCCCACACCCTTCCTGGGAGAGGGCGCATAGCATCCCTGTCTCTAAAATTCTGCTTCTCATCAGTTCATTTTTTCAGGAAGTGCTTGTACAATGATAACTGGCCTGGACGATGTCTGAGCTACTATATCACTCATTCTAAATATATGTTCTAGATTCAATTATCTGAGTTGCTTATTCTTTTAATCAAAGACATTTTACATTAGGGAAAAAAAATGCGTTCTATTAATCCAGCAATTTTGCCTACACAGAAAGATAGCAGTCTAAACACAAATGTCCTCTGAGGATGGACGACAAGGCCTGGGAGAAAGCCAGGGTCTCCACAAGTTCTCTGCAGAGGCAAAATGCTGCTCCCACTGCTGGGGGCGTGGGTCACCGAGAGGATGCGACTGCTGGCCTGCGAGCTGGACCTGGACGATCACAGGCTCCTCACCCTCCCCTGTCCTGCAAGGTATGCTCTGCCCATCGTTCCCACACTAGGAGCTGTTCCAGGGGCACAGCCTTGAGAGCGGAGGGTTCTGTTGAGACCCTCTGGACTGAACCCAGTGAAGGCCTCTCTACAAACCTGTGAGAGTCTAGCTGGCAGGTGCAGAGCCCTACTCATCTTGTTGCCCAGAACAAGCTTGGTAAGGAAGCTTCCTTGCTTATTAGACCCACCACCTGCCAGTCTGTCTCCGGAGAGGCTGCCCCTTTCTCCAGCCTCTCCTTGCCCTCTGCATACAGAGGCCAGTTCCACACTTCACCGGAGAAGTCGAGAGGTTTCAGACCAACACATGCAGGTCAGGAGCTCTTGGAGTTATAACACATAAACATTAATACTATTACTTAAATGTTCTCGGGTGTAGGATTTCTGTAGAAACTGTGTTGTTTCCTGGTTTGCAAAATTATCAGATATGGGGAGATGCGGCAGAAGAAATTCACACACCGAGTAGCAGTTCTTGAATGAGGTCCCTGGACCGGTGGCATCAGAGTCACCTGAGAGCCTGTTCTGAATGCAAACTCTTGGGTGCCCATCAGACCCACCAAATGGGGTACTTCAGCAGGGGGACGGCGGGGACAGGGGAGCAGTGAACACAAAACCTGTCTAAGTATTCCAAAGTATATGAGAGCTTGAGAATTAACATAGGGAGTGAGTTAATAAAAAGCAATAGTGTAAAAAAAAAAAAAAAAGGCACAGGAGTTTAAGAGTATGAACTCACTCAGATGTGTCCAGTTCTATGCGACCACATGGACTGTAGCCCACCCAGGCCCCTCTGTCCATGGGATTCTCCAGGCAAGAATACTGGAGTGGGTTGCCATTTCCTCCTCCAGGGGATCTTCCTGACCCAGGGATGGAGCCCATGTAGCCACCTCAAAAGCCCTGAGCTTTTGGTGAGCTCTTAGTGATAATGGACGCCCTCTATAACAATGACTTGAACTCATCAAGAAAGTTCAATTCAACTCTGTGCATTCTGAATGAGAAAGGAGAAAAATATGCCCGTTTATTTTTCCAAACTTTATTAGAGTTATTAAAAAAACTTTTAAAGTTCAGTGAGCCAAAGAATTCATTTTGATTTTTCTGGAATATTCCATTCTCTAAAACAACACATTCTCTGAAAATGCTGGGAATAAATCAGGAATCACTGTGTAGCTTCTTGTTTTCATTTTTTATGAGAATTTCATATCATGGAGATAAAGCATACCTTTAGCTGCTGAAGAGTTGCCACCACGAACTGTCTGTAGCCGTCAAAGTCAGCACAGGGGTTTCCCATGAGGAAGAGCTCCTTCAGGTGGATGTTGCCTTGAAGGGTTTTAACACTGCTCAGCTCTCCGATGAAATTCACCGTCAGGTCAAGCTTTGTCAGCCCTTCACAGCCTGGTGGGAGAAAGGAAAAGAAAACAAAGCCCGAAAAATCACCCAGATACTAAAACGTGTACAGTAGCACATCACAGAAGTAACAGCTGCAGGTATTTGAAGTCTGTTCACTAACTGCACTGCTGACCAAGGATGGGGTGGGGAGGGAGGTGGGAGGGAGTTCAAGAGGGAGGGGACATATGCATGACTGTGGCTGATTCATGCTGATGTACGGCAAAAACTATCACAATGTTGTAAAGTAATTATCCTCCAATTAAAATAAATAAAATTGTTTAATGTTAAAGAAAAAAAAGGCTTAGTCTTGATTCACTTTTCTGTGTCTCCCTTTACTTTCAATCCCTGAGTCCCTCAGGTCGAAGGAAATCCTCTTCCCGCCCACATCTGCAAACTCTGGGCTGTTGACATTTGGATTCAGTTACTAACTGGGGTGAAGAAGGTCAGGTATAAGCTGCTGCTGGGGTGGGTGCTGCATCAGAACAAATGTCCCTTTAAAGAAGGCACTGGAATCTGCCCCCTGAGAATTTTACCAGGTACAGTGGTTATGACTCATCTCAACACAAAGGGTGATGGCAAGAATTCCCCCAAACAGAAGGCATTTCATAAAATCAAGCCTCAGAATTCATCTTTATAAAGTCACCAAAGAGACGCAATGGCTCCAAGATCACCGAGCACTGAACCGAAGGTGTGAACAAATGTAACAAGTGTGGTCCTCAGAGGGATGACAGGAAAAAGGATGAGTCACTGAGCAGACTCTGTAGTAAATGGGACCCACAGATAGCCAGATGATATAGAAATTTGAATCAATTTCAAGTTTGAATTGACTCCTCTCATCTGAATTCCATGAGCACTTGGTAGTTAGGAGTGGAGACCTTGGAATTCAACAGACCTGAGTTCAAGTGCTAACTCTGACACATCCTTGCTGTGTGATTTTGCAAAAGTCACAAGCCTCAGTCTTCTCATCTGCAATTACAATAGTATTGGTACCCAATTCAGAGATGCTTGTGAAGACAATAAAAGATGATTCATGTGAAGTACTTAGCACAGTGCCTGCCACTTAGGAAGCTTTGATAACCATGAGCTAGGATGAGAACTGGAGAAGGCGATGGCACCCCACTCCAGTACTCTTGCCTGGAAAATCCCATGGATGGAGGAGCCTGGTGGGCTGTAGTCCATGGGGTTGTGAAGAGTCGGGCATGACTGAGCGACTTCACTTTCATGCACTGGAGAAGGAAATGGCAACCCACTCTAGTGTTCTTGCCTGGAGAATCTCAGGGACAGGGGAGCCTGGTGGGCTGCCGTCTATGGGGTCGCAAAGAGTTGGACTGAAGCGACTTAGCAGCAGCAGCAGCAGGATGAGAACCAGCCCAGTTATCACCTGCCTGGTTCTCACGTGGCTTCTTAGCACACGTGCCTACAGTTTCCGTGGGCAGTGAGTTTACCATTCCTCACTACCAGCCAAAGAAGAGCTGACCTCGTTTCTACGGCGGCCCTGTGGGAGAGGTTCACATAAGGCTGTCTCCCCAAGCGACCAGCTCACAGGTGCTGGATTAATATGGCAGATTTGGTAGGCATCAATATCTAGAGAACCATCGCCAGCTGACAACCCAGTTCTATCTTGCTCTGTGCTCATTTCTTCAAACTTCTACATACTCCACTTTTCCTACAGGCTTCCTGATTATACACTGCTTTTCTGTCATCATTTTGTGGCTATAAAACTTAGGGTAAACTTCAGTTCTTGATATCTTATATTAACTTCACCAATATGAACCAGCTTGGTTCTGAATTCAATCAGAATTCAGATTGGTTCAGAGCTCTGCAATCGTGTCGCTGATGGCAAGGTGCTTCTCATTTCTAAAGGCTGTATGATGGAGCCAATCCCACTGAATGACAGTGTTCTCACCCTCTTATTGATCTTAGCACCTGTCTCCACCTTGTCTAGAATCCCACGTGTCCCTCCTCTCTGCTGCTGCTGCTGCTGCTGCTGCTAAGTCGCTTCAGTCGTGTCCAACTCTGTGCGACCCCGTAGATGGCAGCCAACCAGGCTCCCCCGTCCCTGGGATTCTCCAGGCAGGAACACTGGAGTGGGTTGCCATTTCCTTCTCCAATGCATGAAAGTGAAAAGTGAAAGGGAAGTCACTCAGTTGTGTCCGACCCTTCGCGACCCCATGGACTGCAGCCTACCAGGCTCCTCTGTCCATGGGATTTTCCAGGCAAGAGTACTGGAATGGGGTGCCATCACCTTCTCCGTCCCTCCTCTCTAGTCATACCCAAAACCAGTCTCTTCCAAATAAGTTAGTTCTAACTTAGCGCTTCCAGATATAGATTCTTACCCTCTATTCATCCATCCATCTATTCAGAAGTTACTGGGTACCTATGTATAAGTTGCTGACCCAGGTCTTCAGGATAAAGTGATAAAAATACCCATGGTATTTCACTTTAAACTTATGTACAGTGTGGAATAAAGAAGAAAATTGCAGAAAAAAAATTTTAATGTGCAAAGGCACCAAGAAGTGAATCTAGAGAGGAAGGCAGAACTCAGAGGTAGGCAATGCCTGCTGAGACATCGCAAGCCACCTTGACTCTACGTTCACTGGTTCTTCTATCTCAATCCCCGTGGGCTCTGCCCACAGTAGCTGGCTTCCACCTCCAACATTCTACTATTCTAGTAGACTTGCTCCTCTAAAGGTGACCAAAGACCGTCCCACTGACAGATCTAATAGACCCTCTTCAACACACTATGTCACTCGAAGAGTCTGCTGCATATCATGGGACTGATCATGGACTGTCCCTTATAAATCCTCCAACTGTCTTGAAACAGGGATACTACTTTCTCCTTGTTCTCCTTTATAATGTCGTTTATTCCTCTTGATCTTTTACAGGCTTTTCCACCCCATCAGTGGGGATTTCCATCAATGACCCAATACTCCCCTCTCCTTATGGTCCTGATGACAGTAGTCATGTTCACTGGTTTTACTAACCCCAGATTCTGATGACTCCCAAACAAGAAACCCACATCTGACCATCCAACTGAACATCACACTCCTGTTTCTACATGTCTGCAAGATACTCCACATTCAACATGTCCAGACTGAATTCTCCACACTTTCTCTCACTTTCTACTCCTCAAAACAGCTTTTCTGCCTTCTTTACATCTAGAGTTTATTGATGTCATCACCATTTTGTATTAGACATGATTTGTTTCATTTTGTATCAGACTGTATCACTTTGATACACTGTGATACACTTTGACGTCACTGTGTTGTATTACTGAGGTAAAATATGAATTATTAAAAAGATGAATATCTAAAATACACAAGAACAACTCAACACTCTTATATATTTGAGATTCAGCTACATAGGTGAAGGAAACTCAGTAACTTCTTATCTTCAAAACTGAATTTTAAATATATTGACAAGGTTATCATATACAAATATATATATTTTTTCAGCATTCAACCTATCAATACATAAAATAGGCTCTTAGGTGTTTTTGTTTTTTTTTTCTCTTGATCCAGAATTTCATTGGGGAGGAAAAGGTCCTGGTCAAATACATCAACTGGGAACAGCTAATTTGTACAAAACTGTTCAGAACAGTTCTATTCACAAGAGCAAACATAATTAAAAACACCTCAAGTGCCAAAAAATAAAGTTATTTAAAACACATCAATATACTTGATAATTCAGTCATTAAATCATAATAATGTGAACTCAGCCACTATATGAAGAATGAATATGCAACTAGACAAATAAATATAATTAAGTTTATATCTCTGTGCCTGTAGGTTTGTTTATATTAGCAAAAAGAAAATGTCAGATGGATTTTGTGAAGTGTAAAGGATATATCTGGGGTAGTCTGACTTAAGATACAGGTTGCCTGGTATTTCTTAAGTTTACTTTAGGACACTTGAGAGATATTTTCACTACAGTTTCTTCCATATAATAAAAGACTGACATTTGGAAGACTCCAACAAACTAAAAAATTCAGATAATTTTTGGATTTTGCTGTAATTTTGTAGATGCAGAACCCTCCAAATGTTCATTATGTTTTTCAAAGTGATGAATCTTAATTTTTCTTCTGCTAGGCTTACACATAAGCAATTAAGCCACATCTGCCATTTGAAAGAACAATTCCTGCTGAACTAGCCAGCCAGAGAAAACCTCCTCTTTGGAGTTAGGGTACCCCTGCCTGCAGCTGAGTCCCACCCTTTATCCTCTGTGCTGAGAAGATCCAGCTCAGTGGACCACAGGGGTCTGAACGTCGCTGAAACCAACACGGTGATTTCCCAAGGGGGAGAGCTGACCCTCACAGAAGCCCCTCCTGTCTTCCCAGGCTAGGGTGGGTGAGGAGGAGCGATGGGAAAAAATAGGCACTTGATTCTATCCTGGTGAATCCACAATAAGAAAAAAAAGAAAGAGGGATACAGTTACGGTTTGCCATCCAGCAAAACGAACAAACAAAAACCCAGCTTACGTTTAAGATCACACTGAGATTGACTCAAGTAGGTGAGCTGCGTATATACACCCTCCTCTCTACCTCAAACATTTAAATTAAACAAAAAGTACACATTTGCCAGAAGATAAGGCACCCATCCCTGCCTACTGCCCAGCTCCACAAGCAACCCTGAGCCCAGTGCATCTGTATTAGAGCTGGAAGGCAGAGCACCAAACGAGGAAGTGTCCACTGCGGACCAAGCTCCCAAAGCTCCAAGACGATAGTGACAATGCTGCCCTCTAGTGGTCTGTGGCCAACACACACCGCAAAACCCAGAACTCTCCACCTCCTTTCGGATTCTTTGCTAAGTAAAAGAACAAGCCCTGGACAAGTCAACTGAGAGCGAGAGCTTAAATTTTCTCTGACATCATAGACTGACACTTCACTACTACAGAACATAGATATAAGGCAGATTTTGTTATTTCATGTGTTCACATGTGACTATGGTAAGCAGGCTGGAGAGTGGTATCTGAGAGGGAGCAAAGGCCCCATTCCTAAGGCAGAAAGATGCCAGTGATGGAAACAACCATCTCAGCTCCAGCACTGATGATGGTCTGGGGACTTTCTTAGTGATGACGCTGTAGGTTTTGAGGATGAACATTAAAAATGTATAACGAATATTTATGTCTTTATTGATATACAACCTCGAAGGCCACTGAAATACCAATGTCGACACTGTGAGACAAATAGGCTAAAATCCAACATAACCTAAGCAATGTGCTCCTAATTTTAGCTCTTGGCAGATGGGAGGAGAGTGGGGAGAGCAGCTTGCCTGCTCCACGCCCCTGCCCACTCGTACCGAGTCCACGTGGTGCTGCCAGCTAGGCAAGAGGCTGGATGTGTAAACACAACCTCACAACTGCAGAGTAAGCCCACACAGGTACCTAATCAACCAAACCCTTTGCGGTTTCAGCAGACACAGAGTGTTACTAGACACTGAGGGGAAAAAAATAACAGCACAAAATAGAAGCCTCCAAAGTAACACAGGAAACCTCCCAGAACATAGAACAACAAGACAACGGGGTTTAAATAAGGAATACAGGTGAAGCGACATGGAAGATGAATCTAGTAAGAGGTTCTACTAGATTAAAGGAGGTTCTAGGGGAGATCAGAGAAAATAGGTGATGGACATGCCTGTTACCTTGATCGTGGTGATGGTTTCACGTGTGTGTGCACAGGTCCAAACTCAACAAACTGTATACATTAAACGTGTGCAGGTTTCTGTACATCAATTAAACCTCAATAAAGTTATTTACACATTGACATAATGACTTCCCTGGTGGCTCAGACGGTAAAGCGTCTGCCTACAATGCAGGAGACCCGGGTTCGATCCCTGGGTGGGGAAGATCCTCTGAAGAAGGAAATGGCAACCCACTCCAGTACTCTTGCCTGGAAAATCCCATGGATGGAGGAGCCTGGTAGGCTACAGTCCATGGGGTCGCAAAGAGTCGGACACGACTGAGCGACTTCACACACAGTTATTTAAAAAGAAAGAACCACTCGGTTCCAAAGAACACCAATGAGAAAGTTGACAAGAAAACCCACAAAATGGGAGAATATATCAACGAATCATTTATCTGATTGGACTCTAGCATTCAAAACATAAAAATAAGTCTTACAATTCAACAGTCAAACAACAAATAACTTGGTTAGAAAATGGGCAAAGATTTTGAATAAAGATTTCTCCAAGGAAGACACACAAATGGCCAATAAGCACATTTTTTAAAATGCCCAAACTCATTAGTCATTAGGTGAATGCAAATCAGAACCACAATGAGATACCACTCCACACCCACTAGAATGGCTACCACAAAAACAAATAAATAAAAACCGAAAATGACAAGTGTTCATCAGGATGCAGAGAAACTGGAGCCCTCATAAATTGCTAGTGGGAATGGCAAATGGTGTGATTGCTTTGGAAAACATTTGGCAGCTCCTGAAAACAGAATTAAGCACAGAGTTACCATATGACCCAGAAATTCCATTTCCTGGTATACTAAACTAACAGAAAACATATGTTTATGCAGAAACTCGTACATTAATGTTCACAGAGGCTATACTCATAATAACCAAACAGTGGACACAACTCAAATATGCATCAGTTAATGAACAGGGTAAACAAAATGAGGTGTATCCGTATTGGAATATTATTGAATATCATTATCATTATTTGGAATATTATTATCATTATTAGAATATTATTCAGCCCTTAAAAGGATTAAGTACTGATGCATCCTACAACATGGATGGACCCTGGATACATTAGGCTAAGAAGTCAGCAGACCAAATATTGTCCATATATTGTTTGGTTCCACTTACATGACATGATCAGGATGGGAAAATCTATGGAGACAGAAAGCAGATGAGGGGTTGTTAGGGGCTGGGATAGGAAGTGAATGGGTAGTGAATGCTAATGAATATGGGAATTTCTTTGGGGGTGATGAAAATGTTCCAGAATTAGATAGTGATGATGGGTCCACACGGAGAAGGCAATGGCACCCCACTCCAGTACTCTTGCCTGGAAAATCCCATGGATAGAGGAGCCTGGTAGGCTGAAGTTCATGGGGTCGATGAGAGTTGGACACGACTAAGTGACTTCACTTTCACTTTTCACTTTCATGCATTGGAGAAGGAAATGGCAACCCACTCCAGTGTTCCCGCCTGGAGAATCCCAGGGACGGGGGAGCCTGGTGGGCTGCCAGACGTCTATGGGGTCGCACAGAGTCGGACACGACTGAAGCGACTTAGCAGCAGCAGATTGGTCCACAACCTTGCAAATATACTAAAAATCACTGAATCGTGTATTTTCAGACAGTGAATTTTATGTTGTTATTCAGCCACTAAGTCATGTCTGACTCTGTGACCCCATAGACTGTTACATAAATTATGTCTCAATTTCAAAGTACTAAGTGGTCCAAATATCTCCATTTAGAAACATTTACATGATAAATCTGAAGTACATTAGAGAGATTAAATGTAAAGAATAAAATTATTATACTTAGAACTTTTATGGAATATATTTGTATTCAGAAATCATAAACAGGAAAGAAAAAGACTGATAAATTGGAGTATACCCATTTCAAAAATAATACTTCTGAACAATACCAGCATCTTGATTGAAATAAAAGTAGCAGACTCAAGAGAAAAGATTTATAACATATATAACAAGGTATTAACATCTGGAATGTATAAGAGCATGTGAAGAAAAATCAGTAGAAAAAATGGCCAAAAGCTATGAAACAGTTATTCATAGAAGAAAAAATATAAATATTCAATAAACATCTGAAAGGTTATATGGAAGATCAATAATAATAAGTGAGGTACAAATTTTAAAATTTGCTAGAGAACAATGTCTTCTGATCATTAAGAAAAGATTGCTTATAAAAAGCATTAGTGAAGCTGGGGGGAAATGGGTATTCACATTGACCACCAGCACAAGTGGAAATCAATGCAACCTTTTTGGAGAACAATATTTTCCAAAACTATGCATGTTAAAACCAAGGAATTCTATTTCTAAGAATCTACCCTAGAAAAAAATTTACACATGTACACAGAGTGCAATGTAGAAAGATGCTCACTGCAGCCAAGCTGTTAGAGCAAAATGCTGGAACCACCCAAGTGTCCATCTGCAGATCAATGGTTGGATAACTCCGTCTACAATCATTCCATTACCCAGACCTCCCCACCTTTCCCGGATATCAGAAAAACAAGGCAATTTCATGAAAGAAATTCATTTTGAAAACAATATTCAAAGTATGATCCCACTGATAGAAAGCAAAATGTAGTAAAATAACCTTCTATACACCAGAGGGTTAATACCACTGACTCGGGGAAGGAAGCTGGGTTAGGAAGGGGCCAAAGCGACTTCCACTTTTGAATTTATGTATCTTATTATCGTCTGACTTTTTCCAACAAGAATAACAAATATAAAACTGAGGTAAAAATGTTAATTTGAAAAGTCTATCTACTGTTTAAGCAATACTGTTTAAGTCTAATTTTAAGTATCAATTTTAATTACTAATACATTATTAGAAGAAAGTTCTTACCTTCCAGATTTTCAATTTTTTCAATGTTGTTTAAAGCTAAATTCAAATATTCAAGTTTCTTGAGTTTGCTAACATTTTCTGAAACATACAAATAATGGAATTAGTTAACCTTCGATATAAAAGACATTTTTACATAATCTGTTATGAAAATGACAACAAGAATCTAAGAACCATTGCTATGCTATGCTAAGTCACTTCAGTCGTGTCCAACTCTGTGCGACCCCATAGATGGCAGCCCACCAGGCTCCCCCGTCCCTGGGATTCTCCAGGCAAGAACACTGGATCTGGTTGCCATTTCCTTCTCCAATGCATGAAAGTGAAAAGTGAAAGTGAAGTCACTCAATCGTGTCCGACTCTTAGCGACCCCATGGATTGCAGCCTAACAGGCTCCTCTGTCCATGGGATTTTCCAGGCAAGAGTACTGGAGTGGGGTGCCATTGCCTTCTCCATTATGGTTATCCAAAATCATGTTGCTTTTCCAAACCTGTATCTGTACATCAGACATGGTTGGTTGCCTACTCAGCATCCATTTCTCCCTCTCTTCTTCCTGAGGGAACCCAGTTCTACTCATGTCTCTGCTGCTGCTGCTAAGTCGCTTCAGTCGTGTCCGACTCTGTGCGACCCCATAGACTGCAGCCCACCAGGCCCCCCCGTCCCTGGGATTCTCCAGGCAAGAACACTGGAGTGGGTTGCCATTTTCTTCTCCAATGCGTGAAAGTGAAGTCGCTCAGTTGTGTCCGACCCTCAGCGACCCCATGGACTGCAGCCTTCCAGGCTCCTCCATCCATGGGATTCTCCAGGCAAGAGTACTGGAGTGGGGTGCCACTCATGTCTCTACCCAGCCCTAACTCTGGGGTTAGGCTTAACCAAGCAGGCCCAGTGCACGGCAATCCCATGTTCCTTGGTAGTGACAGCTCGGGAGGCCAGGCTTAAGTCAACCTGCCCAGGGCAGTCTCCTGGCAACTGCGGTACAGAAGAGGGCGTGCGCACCCTGTATTCCTGATCAGATGAGAAGGAATGCCTGTATTTCATGCTTGTGAATTGCCTTTCTCTTTTTCCTGTTTGTGTGCTCAGTCGCTCAGTCTTGTCTGACTCTTTGCAACCTTTTGGACTGTAGCCTGCCAGGTTCCTCTGTCCATGGGATTTTTCAGGCGAGAATGGAAACACTGTCTTTACTAACTCACAGTCATCTTGCAAAGCTGAAGGAATCAGCTGTAGGATGAAGCCCACAGTGGCTGGCGCAGCAGAGAGAATGAACTGGCCAACCAACCCTGGAGACTGGACAGTCTCTAGAGTTAATAGTTGGGTTAGAGGATAAATTTCCTTACTGCTAAGTCACTTTGAGTTGTGTTTACCTTTGCTTGAAGTCAAAATCATTCTGATACAGGATTATGGTTTTAAATAAATATGTAAGCCCATATAGGCAAAGCAAAAGCATAAGGAATCTCTTGAGGGGGGCCCCTTAAAAACAGCTTAAATAATACCATAGCTTACACTGCTGAGTGCTTATTACAAGCCATACAATTTTCTAAGCATTCTGCATATTATCTCATTTAATCTTCCTAATAACCCTATGAAGTAAAAACTACTGTTGTCTCCCTTATACAAATGAGAACATCAAGGTGCAGAAAATTAATCCAGTTATTCAAGGTTAAGTGGCAGAGCCAGGAAATCTGACTGCAGAGCCTGGCACTAAATCATTACATTGCACTTTTAGAGGAGAGTCCTTTCTAAGATGACATGAATACAGAAAATCCTGCTAAGAAACATGCATCAGGGCAGGCTCACTCAACACTTCCTCTGCACCATTTTCCAGGGATATTATGACAGTCAAATATGATGATTTATAACCATCACCTTTATCATCATCAATATTCATCTAAAATTTATAAATATCACATATTTGTTCCCATAGACCTGAGAATAAAAATTCACCTCTCCGAGCCTCAGTTTACTCATTTTTTTCAATGAGGATTTTTGAACAAAAACCTTCTCTCAGCAGTTATACCATCCTAAGCGATACTGATGCTGACAAGAGTTTCAAACCAATATCCGAATATTTGATCATCAGAGATGTGTAGAGCTCTAGAGCAAGAGAGTTCCAGAAAAACATCTATTTCTGCTTTATTGACTATGCCAAAGCCTTTGACTGTGTGGATCACAATAAACTATGGAAAATTCTGAAAGAGATGGGAATACCAGACCACCTGACCTGTCTCTTGAGAAACCTATATGCAGGTCAGGAAGCAACAGTTAGAACTGAACATGGAACAACAGACTGGTTCCAAATAGGAAAAGGAGTACGTCAAGGCTGTATATTGTCACCCTGCTTATTTAACTTCTATGCAGAGTACATCACGAGAAACGCTGGGCTGGAAGAAGCACAAGCTGGAATCAAGATTGCCGGGAGAAATATCAAGAACCTCAGATATGCAGATGACACCACCCTTATGGCAGAAAGTGAAGAGGAACTAAAAAGCCTCTTGATGAAAGCGAAAGAGGAGAGTGAAAAAGTTGGCTTAAAGCTCAACATTCAGAAAACGAAGATCATGGCATCTGGTCCCATCACTTCATGGGAAATAGATGGGGAAACAGTGGAAACAGTGGCTGATTTTATTCTGGGGGGCTCCAAAATCACTGCAGATGGTGATTGCAGCCATGAAATTAAAAGATGCTTACTCCCTGGAAGGAAAGTTATGACCAACCTAGATAGCATATTGAAAGGCAGAGATATGACCTTACCGACAAAGGTCCATCTAGTCAAGGCTATGGTTTTTCCAGTGGTCATGTATAGATGTGAGAGTTGGACTGTGAAGAAAGCTGAGCGCCGAAGAATTGATGCTTTTGAACTGCGGTGTTGGAGAAGACTCTTGATAGTCCCTTGGACTGCAAGGAGATCCAACAAGTCCATTCCAAAGGAGATCAGTCCTGGGTGTTTATTGGAAGGACTGATGCTGAAACTGAAACTCCAATACTTGGGCCACCTCATGCAAAGCGTTGACTCATTAAAAAGACCCTGATGTTGGGAGGGATTGGGGGCAGGAGGAGAAGGGGACAACAGAGGATGAGATGGCTAGATGGCATCACTGACTCAATGGAAATGAGTTTGAGTGAACTCCGGGAGTTGGTGATGGACAGGGAAGCCTGGCGTGCTGCGATTCATGGGGTCGCAAAGAGTTGGACACGACTGAGTGACTGAACTGAACTGAACTGAACTGAGATGCCAAAGATTATAACAGAGGTGCCAAAGATTGTAATAGAGTCCATACCCCAAACAGAAATACATAAAGTTATCATTGTTAAAACTGCACAATAAAATACCTTTCCTTCTCCATTTTTGTTATATGTATAACCCACTAAATGCTAAACTGTATAACCTCTAAATGCTAACTGGTAGAAGAAAAGTTAAGATTTGTTTTGTAAGGGTTTCCTAGATTAAATTAAATCAAGGACAATGGGCCAAACTGATTAGAAAACAAAAAAACCCCAAAAATCTCTATAAGGAAAAATATACAGAGCTTCCTAGGTGCCTGGAACAGGGGGTTACTGTTCTAGGCCAAACCATCCTGGGATCAGTTCCCACCCAAAGGCTTTATATAACCAGACCTACAAATCCATCCCCAGGAGCTGATCGTGGCTCAGATGAAGAACTCCTTATTGCCAAATTCAGACTAAATGGAAGAAAGTAGGGACAACCACCACTAGACCATTCACGTATGATCTAAATCAAATCCCTATGACTATACAGTGGAAGTGACAAATAGATTCAAGTACCTGAGGAACTATGAACAGAAGTTCATAAGATTGTACAAGAGGTAGTGACTAAAACCATCCCCAAGAAGAAGAAATGCAAAAAGGCAAAATGGTTGCCTGAGGAGGTCTTACAAATAGCTGAGAAAGGAAGAGAAGAGAAAGGCAAAGGAGAAAAGGAAAGATATACCGATCTGAATGCAGAGTTCCAAAGAATAGCGAGGAGAGATAAGAAAGCCTTCCTCAGTGGTCAATGCAAAGAAATAGAGGAAAACAATAGACTGGGAAAGACTAGAGATCTCTTCAAGAAAATTAGAGATAGCAAGGGAACATTTCATGCAAAGATGGGCTCAATAAAGGACAGAAATGGAATGGACTTAAGAGAAGCAGAAGATATTAAGAAGAGGTGGCAAGGATACATAAAAGAACTATACAAAAAAGATCTCAATGACCCAGATAATCATGATGGTGTGATCACTCACCCACAGCCAGACATCCTGGAGTCCAAAGTCAAGTGGGTCTTAAGAAGCATCACTACAAACAAAGCTAGTGGAGTGATGGAATTCCAGCTGAGCCATTTCAAGTCCTAAAAAATGATGCTGTGAAAGTGCTACACTCAACATGTGAGCAGATTTGGAAAACACAGCAGTGGCCACAGGACTACAAAAGGTCACTTCTCAATCCAGTCCCAAAGAAAGGCAATGCCAAAGAATGTTCAAACCACCACACAATTGCACTCATCGCACATGCTAGCAAAGTAATGCTCAAAATTCTCTAAGTGAGGCTTCAACAGTATGTGAACCGAGAACTTCCAGATGTTCAAGCTGCATTTAGAAAAGTCAGAGGAACCAGAGATCAAATTGCCAACATCTGCTGGATCATAGAAAAAGCAAGAGAATTCCAGAAAATGATCTACTTCTGTTTCATTGACTATGCTAAAGCCTTTGAGTGTGTGGATGGCAACAAAGTGTGGAAAATTCTTCAGGAGATGGGAATACCAGACTACCTGACCTGCCTCCTGAGAAATCTGTATGCAGGTCAAGAAGCAACAGTTAGAACTGGACATGGAACAACAGACTGGTTCCAAATTGAGAAAGGAGTACGTCAAAGCTGTCACCTTGCTTATTTAACTTACATGTGGAGTTCAGCTCAGTTCAGTTCAGTTGCTCAGTCGTGTCTGACTCTTTGTGACCCCATGGACTGCAGCACGCTAGGCCTCCCTGTCCATCACCAACTCCTGGAGTTTATCCAAACTCATGTCCATTGAGTCGGTGATGCCATCCAACCATCTCATCTTTTGTTGTCCCCTTCTCCTCCTGCCTTCAGTCCTTCCCAGCATCAGCGTCTTTTCCAGTGAGTCAGCTCTTCGCATCAGGTGGCCAAAGAATTGGAGTTTCAGCTTCAGCATCAGTCCTTCAAATGAACACTCAGGATTGATCTCCTTTAGGATGGACTTGTTGGATCTCCTTGCAGTCCAAGGGACTCTCAAGAGTCTTCTCCAACACCACAGTTCAAAAGCATCAATTCTTTGGTGCTCAGCTTTCTTTATAGTCCAACTCTCACATCCATACACAACTACTAGAAAAACCATAGCCTTGACTAGACGGAACTTTGTTGGCAAAGTAATGCTTATTTAACTTATATGCAGAGTACATCATGAGAAATGCCAGGCTGGATGAAGCAAAAGCTGGAATCAAGAATGCAGGGAGAAATATCAATAAGCTTGGATAAGCAGATGAGGCCACCCTTATGGCAGAAAGCAAGGAGGAACTAAAGAGCCTCTTGATGGAAGTGAAAGAGGAGAGTGAAAAAGTTGACTTAAAGCTCAACATTCAAAAAACTAAGATCATGGCATCTGGTCCCATCACTTTATGGCAAATATATGGGGAAACAGTAGAAACAGCGGCAGACTTTATTTTCCTGGACTCCAAAATCACTGCAGATGGTGACTGCAGCCATGAAATTAAAAGAAGCTTGCTCCTTGGAAGTAAAGTTATGACCAACCTAGATAGCATATTGAAAAGCAGAGACATACTTTACCGACAAAGATCCATATAGTCAAAACTATGGTTTTTCCAGTAGTCATGTGTGGATGTGAGAGTTGGACCATAAGAAAGCTGAGCACTGAAGAACTGATGCTTTTGAACTGTGGTGTTGGAGAAAACTCTCGAGAGTCCCTTGGACTTCCAGATTAAACCAGTCAATTCTAAAAGAAATCAGTCCTGAATATTCATCGGAAGGACTGATTGTGAAGCTGAAACTTCAATACTTTGGCCACCGGATGTGAAGAACTGACTCACCGGAAAAGACCCTGACTTTTGGGAAAGTCTGAAGGCAGGAGGAAAAGGGAATGACAGAGGATGAAATGGCTGGATGGCATCACCCATTGGATGGACATAAATCTGAGCAAACTCTGGGAGTTGGTGATGGACAGGGAAGCCTGATGTGCTGCAGTCCATGGGGTCACAAAGAATCAGACATGACTGAGTGACTGAACTGAACAAACCCACCCCCCAGTTCAGGCCGCCCTGAGCTGTTCAACTTCTGGCCAGGCCTGAGGCTCATGGAGAGACTGTGACCAATGGAGATTCTGCGAGCGGATCCTCTAAGGCTCTGAGTCAGTAAGTCTGGGGTGAGGCCCTGGCCCCATTTTAACAGACCCCGGACAGGCCTCAGGTGACCCCTGGAGCCACACCAAGCAGAACCTACCCCCCACCCCACCGCCAGCCCGTCTGGAGCTCCCTGGGAAGAATAGAGCTTCAGCAAAGGCAAGTGTTTTGCAAACTGCTCCCTCTAGGGCCCAAGAGCACGTCTGAATCCTCCAGAAACAGTTGTACTTGCTAAATTAGCACCTAAACGCCTATGGGTGGAGTTGTGCTGAAAAATCCCATTATTAGGATTTAAAAGCATGTTTAATTTAAGAATACTTTGGAAGCAAAAATTCAAGCTTTCTCACAGCTCTGAAAAGGACTGAAACACTATGCTGCTAATTAGTGATTGTGACGGACCAGCTGTGGAGATGAAGATTTCGGGAACTCTTAGAGAGGCACAATTAGGACAACTCTCTAATGCCCTCGTGATAAAAGCGGGTGGTTTTCTGTAACAGCCTTTTTGATAGGACAATGTGCCAGAGTTTCTAATTTCTGGTAAAGTACAAGATGCCGAAAATAAGTATCTGAAGGAATATAATGAATTTTAATAAATCTTCTAAAAGTATGCAAATTCTAGACTTTTTGTTTCCCTAGAGCCCATTTTTGGTTATCCAGTAAGCTTCAGGTGACTAACTGCATCACCAGAGCTTCTAACCACAGCGATGCTACCACTGGGGGCCAGGTACTTCTTTCTGGTGGATGGTGAGGCGGGCACAGGCCTAGGCACATGGTTCCGTTCAGCTCTGATACGACACACGTCTGTGTGTCAGATGCTGTTGGCTCCTTTTCCAGATTCAAGACTAAGACACAGATCAACAGTTAACTGACTTGCCCAATGGCACAGTTTTTTTAGTGGCAGAGGCAGGGTTCGAACCTGGATCTACGTGCTCATACCACTAAGCTTCTCTGTGGCTTTTCTCAGGGTTGGGGGGGCGCTCCTCCTGTTTCCATGTGGCAGGACCCCCCCCATTAGTGGGACTCCACAGGCTTCTCTTCTCTCTGCTCCCTTAACTCATTCTTCCCAGGGGTGGGGGTGGCAATTGGATGGGGAGGGCCGACTCACCTCATGGGAGAAGGAACTGGGCGTACCCGTCCACTCTCTCCTGGTCTGGGGTCTCCACCCCCTCCTGCCACAAATCACATAGGGAAGCCTGTGGTGATCGAGTTCTGCATGCAGCTGGGTGGTGTGTATGTTTAATTCTGGGGACACTGCAAGAGTAAGCCATACTCTCAAGTTTTTACTAGCTATATTGCTGATTTTGGGTTCTCCATCTACCTGTTTATTTTTACCTCTCATTTCATTCCAAACTGGAGCAGCAAACAGGGCTGTCATTGTGAACCCCTCTCAATACCCAATCCTGAGCACGATTCCTGGCACACGGACTTTCTTGATACATGATAGCAGTAGACCTAGCTATCCCAGGCTGGGATCTGACAAGGATTTCCTCAGTTCTCACATAATCCTTTCAGGTTCATGACAAATGCCTGCATTCCTCTCTTTGACACTTTTTAAAAATCAGGTTTTAAAGGAATAGGTCAACTAATGTGTTCTCAGCCATCAACGGGTCCTCCTGACTCCTTGATGGAGATCCCCGGGGCAAAAGAGACAGACCGGGCACAGAAAGGCTCGGGGAACCAGTTTCATCAACAACCACTGAGAGATGGTTGCGTCTATTCCTCCATGCAATTCTCTTTCTTCCTCTAAGAAATAACACTGCATTTGCCAATATTCTGCCATTCAAAATGTTAAAGAAACTATGAGAACAAAGTCCTGAAGACTTACCAATTTTTCCGATGAGGTTATTTTGAAGATAGAGGATTTTTAAATCCCGGCACCACTTGTCAATATGCTCTAGTCTTTCTATTTCTTGCTGATGCAAGGAGAGTTCCTCCAGGGAAAAAATTACACAGTCATTGTGCTCGGCATTCCGTCTAATGAGATCTTCTGTGACTGAAAGAAAATGTGTTACATATTACATCTCCATCCCCATTAATATTAAGCTATTAATGCACTGGGTTTTCCTCGCAGTGAGATGTGAATTCTCCAGGCCCAAGTCATTTTTCTGAAGGAAAGAGATCAGAGAAGTGCTGCCTCCTGTTGGGAGTTTTTATGACACTAGTGTAACTTGGAAGAAAGAGGCGATGATCCATTTTGTCTTATGCTGGAATCTACGTACATTTCGCTGGATGGATGGAGACCAAGTTGATTGGTAATGACCATGAGGATTGGGATCCTGAGGTGGTATCACATCAAACTGGGTGAGACCCACTAAGTAATCCAAGACGGAGGCATGGCACGGCTGACAGGGCAGAAACAGGACAGCATCTCCATTCAATAGCCACAACCATCCCGTAAGGAAAGGTTCACTCACTCATTCATTCATTCACCTGGTATTTATTTAACTAGAGTGGAAGAGACAGAAGAGAAATAACCCTAGATTTTACAGGGCAATCTTATAAAGCAACCACCACTGGATCTGTTTCCAGGAGGAATGAAAGAAGCTGATCACAGAGGGAGGGGTTGCAAGAGCCCCACTCCCCCCTGACAAGAGTGATGCATAGCACTGGGCTGGCCTGATGCCACAGGCCAGGAACATATGATGATGGTGGTGCCAAGGGACTGGGGACAACACTTGTGTCCACGGTTGCAGCCAAGAACAGGATACGAATCCTCTTCACAGTTGGGTTGTAAAAACTTTGGGTTGGCCAAAAAGTTTGTTCAGCTTTTTCTGTAACATGGAAAACCCAAATGAACTTCCTGGCCAACCCAATATATAATAAAAACAAGGAGGCAATCACAATAGAGAATACTTGTACTTTCCAGTGCTATTAAAAAAACTATGAATCCATTTGAACCCTTACATTTTAGGTGGAATGTGGAAATAATCACATCCATCCCACAGGATAATAAAGCTTCTCCTCTTGCCATTTACAGGGTGCCAAGAGTTGTCCTAAATGCTTCATGTGTATGAACATGTGAGTAGGGACCATTGTTATTTACATTTGTTAGATGACGACTTGAGGCTCAGAGAGTTTAAGTAACTTGCCAGGGCCCAGCTATTATAGTAAGTGCTGGAGCCAAGTGATGGTGTGCTCTGAACCACCATGCTCCACTGCCCCAAGCGTGAGCAAAAAAGAGCCTCTCAAAAAGCCTCAAGCTTCCTGAACGTACAAGCTCCTCTAGTGGAGACAGAGCTCTCCAGGTGCCCCTCTTCTGCGTCACATCCTTACAGGTGAAGTCTGCCTTTTTTAAACAATGTGAAAACATGTACGAACTCCATCATTTGCGTGCAGTTAGCTGAACCCCCTGCTACATCCAGTGGTGAGAGGCGGGGTGCGTGTAATGACCGTTCTTTGGAAGAAAGACCAGGGCAATGCAGAGGCTGAGAGATTCGTTTCCCAGGTGGCACAGTGGTAAAGAACTCGTCTGCCAAACAGGAGACATAGGTCCGATCCTTGGGTTGGGAAGATCCCCTGGAGAAGGAAATGGCAACCCACTCCAGTATTCTTGCCTAGGAAATCCCATGGATAGAGGAGCCTGGTGGGGTATAGTCCACTGGGTTGCAAAGAGTTGGACATGACTGAGCGATTGAGCATGCAACAGCAGAGCTGGCTGCAAGCTAGGTCCTGGGAGGGGGCAGGCCAGAGAGGCAAGTAGGAGGCTAAAGGGGCAGCCTCCGCAGCCCTGCTCTCTGGGATCCCTACCGCGGGCTGCACTCTGCCATCTCTGGACACCACTGCTGTCATTAAACTGGCTTAAAAAGACTGCTCTAGTCAAGGAAAAGAAAGACAATACATGTTCTGAAAACCAAATTTTTAAGAGAAGGGAATTAAAACTACTCTTCCCACCTCCCACTACCAAAGTTGGTTCTAACAGCTGGAATCAGCTGGGGACAGCCAAGTTGAGGACACATCAAAGCTGCTGTGTAAAGTCAACCGTATTACCTGCCTCTGCAGTTGATGTCTAAGAATGTTCTTTACAAGGATGCAACGTGGGTTAAGGGGTTGGGATGACACTACCAATGTTACGTCAGCTAACTTGATGAAACATGGGAGTGACGCACTGTGATGATGCAGACAGACCCTTGATGACTAACGGTGTGTATGTGACTCAAATGACACAAATCCATGGGGCAGGAAGTGGACTTTGAGGCCTTGCGTCCACTAGACCTGGAGTCAATGGGCCAGGAGGATGAGCCCTTCCAGAGCCCGTGCCCTCCCCTGCAGACCACTGCTCCCGGGCGGAGCAAGGAAATCCTCTGCCTCCAAGTCCCACACTGGCTGCTTCTGCAGGCCACACCATCGGGCACGCACTCCTTCACCCAGAGGTGTCCGAGGAGTGGCTGCCTTCTGGGGACATGGATGGCTTGGAAGTGTTGGCTGGAGTGTCTGCCCTCATATGTCAGCAGGAAGGACCAGGCTAGAGCCAGGGATGGCAAGAGGAGGGAGGTGTGGGCAAGGGAGCTGGCACAGAATCCAATGAGCTTGGGAAACATATACTGAATGTGGCGTTCTGGGTTGTTATGAAGGTATACTCGTCAAGGAAAGAAGATGCGTTTTATTTAGCAGTTTGATGTATAACTTGATACATGTGCCTCCACTTATATTCCTGCCCCAGTTCCCCAGTTGCCCTGGCTGAAGGCTTGGTTGGGTACCCAGCTTGAAGACAGCCTAACTCGAACCCTGCAAGAGCTGTCATCCAAGGATATGGTTAAGGTGAATGTGTGCAGGGCATTCTGATTGCATCTGGAGAAGCCTCGCCTGGTCTCCGGCCTGAGGCAGCTACACCAGCATCTGCACAGGCCACGTGCTGCCTCTTGGGGATATGAAAGGTGTCACAGGTTTCTCCTGCTCTACAGTTGTGCAGGCTTTTCTGATCTGTCCAACCCTGGAGACTTGCTGGTCCCTCCAACTGCTGACTGAGTTCCCACTGATGTCGAATGTCCTTCCTGTGTTCTCTTGCTGCCCGTGTCTTAAAAATCTAAGAGATCCTTTTTATTATGCTATTATGTGTGTTAAAGGGATCATTTGTGTGCAATTATCAAATCCTCCCTTTCAGAGGCATGTAGATATTAGGAAGGAATTATGTTGACCTCCTAATCATGAGAATTAAGAAGATAAAAATCACTCCTAGTTGAAAGCGGTGTGGAGGGGTGGAGGAGTTGGCATAAATAACAAATTGATACACACACACACACACACACACACACACACACACACACACACACATGGGAGAGGGGGGGCTAAGGTTCATTCAGCATACTGAGTAGTTTTGCCCAACGGCAACAATTATACACAACTAGGATAGATTAAAAGAAAACGGAAAATCACAAAGGAAGGTAGAACTGTGAAGGTCTGGAGTTTCCCAGAGGCCCTTTTCTGAACTCCTCTACATTAAGCAAACCACTGTGCAGCCTACTGTTTCAGAGTGCTCAGGAAATTGTTCCACAATACTGCCTCACTTGTAATGGCAAACATCAGTACAAAAACCAGGGTCCCCGAGAAGCAATGTGTCAGAGTATCTACCTGGTGCATGGAGATTATAGTGCTTCAGACTTTTAAAGGAGAAAACATTTTGCAGTTTTATGTACAGTTTAGACCAAACATTCTTTAACTCCAAGCAGTATTGTGTACCTTTAGAAAGCCCTACTCCAAATAACACAGCCCTGCATTTATGAATAAATCACTTGAGGCACTTAAAAAGGCTTTGGAAGCATTAATGCATCCCCATAAGACTATCTCAAGACAGATGGTAATACAATGCCTATTTCTGGGAGACAGTGAAGGACAGAGAAGCCTGGTGTGCTGCAGTCCATGGGGTCACAAAGAGTCGGATATGACTTAGTGCCTGAACAACAATAATCATATGGTACAGGAGAACATGCCAAGGCACTTACTATATAAAACATATTGCTTTCATTTCCTTCTTGGGGAAAATTCAAACAGTAAAATACAAGACTCAGATAGACACCGGAGAAGGCAATGGCACCCCATTCCAGTACTTTTGCCTAGAAAATCCCATGGATGGAGGAGCCTGGTAGGCTGCAGTCCATGGGGTCGCTAGAGTCAGACACTACTGAGCGAGTTCACTTTCACTTTTCACTTTCATGCATTGGAGAAGGAAATGGCAACCCACTCCAGTGTTCTTGCCTGGAGAATCCCAGGGACGGTGGAGCCTGGTGGGCTGCAGTCTATGGGGTCGCACAGAGTCGGACACGACTAAAGCGACTTAGCAGCAGCAACAGATAGACACGGAGAAGTATCTCACCTATAGAAGGCTGTAACCAATATCTGAATGAGCGGTTGATGAAGGATACTGACAGTTATAACCACAGATTCATACTCATCTCACTAAAAGAAAAAGGTTTAATGGAAACTCGTGCAGAGGCTTCTTTTCAATTCCTTAATATGACTGGGTTCTCGATACCTCGAGAGAGCATCCAT
The DNA here is from genome assembly GCF_029378745.1 of Bos indicus. Lineage (NCBI taxonomy): Eukaryota > Metazoa > Chordata > Mammalia > Artiodactyla > Bovidae > Bos > Bos indicus. The sequence goes on along the minus strand of NC_091773.1, from coordinate 8,722,453 downwards.
GAAAAGACCCTACAGGGTGGGCAGGGCAGAGGGCAGGAGGAGAGGTTTTCAGGAATATCAGAGGTTGTCACGCTGTGTTTGCTATGACAGAGCTTTTCTAGAACAAGGTTCTAGAAGCTCACAAAGCCAACAATGCAGTGTTTGTCCTTCAGGCTTTGTATCATGTTTTGTAAACAACTCACCCTTTCTTGCCAGGGTACAGAAAAATCAGTAATGTATGCTTAAAGCAGATTCTGCAGAATTTTTAAACATCTTGAAAAACCAGCGGACACATACATGAAACAGAGATTTAACATAAATACATAGAAAGGGGTTGTTGCTGTTGTTTAATCCCTCAGTCGTGTCTCTTTGCAAATCCATGGACGTAGTGCAACAGGCTCCTCTGTCCATGGGATTTCCCAGGTCAGCATACTGGAGTGGGTTGCCATTTCCTTCTCCAGGGGATCTTCCTGACCCAGAGACTGAACCCACCTCCTGCATTAGCAGGTGGATTCTTAATCACTCAGCCACCAGGGAAACCCAAATGACGGGGTCACAAATAGGTAAAGATTTCATCTTGTAGCATCTAAACTTTTTTCCTTTTCTCGTTTTCCATGGAAATTTTTAGAAACAGGATTTCTCAGTCACTTGCCCTGCCTCTTCTCACTGACTCAGGGTTATCTGATTGTTGGTGGTCACAGGGATCCCACCACACAGTTAGGGCACTGACAGTTACAAATACGGACAGACTATACAAGGCAAGGACAGAAGGATCCAGAAAGTACTGTGAGTTCAGAGGAGGGAGTGACCCATGCTACAGAGCGACAGAAGAAGGTCAAACAGGGCATTATGGAGGAGAAGCCTGGGCTGAATCCTGAAACGCAAGTAGACATTTGGCAGATGTACCAGTAAGGAAAGCACACCACAAGCCGTGACAGATGCCATGAGGCCCAGCTCCCCGCTTCCGGCCTGAAGATGACTTCCTGCTGATGGGAGGGCAGCCCTCAGCTGCCCACCTTCTTTGAAGTCACCCCAGCTGCAGAGACATCTCAACCAAAATCATGCCCCTCCTCCCAGGAAAGCCTGAGTGATATGGGGCTATAAAGGCCCAGCCCTCTCAACCCAACTTGGGAAAAACCAGAGGTCCAAGTTCAGAGCTCCTTTCACAAGCTCCAGGCTGGTTAGCTAAGGCCTTTGTTAAGATGCATCCCAACCCGATTTCCCTCTCTGCTGGACCTGGCTTTCTTGTCCAATGACACCTCCTCATACACTTCCTGCACACTTGCCTCCACTGAGAAGTCTGACTCCTGGGGAACCCAGCCTGGAAGAGTGGACACCGCAGGTGGTACACAAGAGCAGCCGCTGCCTTGCACAGAGCACTCTGCGCCTGGTCCCCACTGACAGCAACCTCACATGGCGGAAGGTGCGAGCCAGTCCCTGGGTCCTCTTTCCTAAGGACCATCAGCCCAATACGAGGATTCTGTGTTCGTGACCTAATCACCTCCCAAAGGCCTCACCTCCTAATAACATCACTTTGAGGGTCAAGGTTTCAACTTATGAATTTTGGTGGGAAACAAACATGGATACTAGTGGAAGGGAACACACGGATAAGAGTGATGCAATCAGGCATTAGAGAAATACAGGGGAAATTGTAACTTAAAGGAAGATTGTGTTGGGGTGGCTACCACTGAAAACACAATTTACAAGGTAAGGCTGAGAGTCACAACCGAACATTAAAAGCTGATTGTAAACACCAGACTCCTATATTGGTAGCAAATAAAGAGGTTTTCTCCCTGAAAGTGAAGGACAGAGAGAGCTGAGAACCAGGCCAGGGACTAAATCACTAGAGAAGCAGAGCCTTAAGGTTCCAGACACGCTGGGGTCACAGGCACAGGATTTAGCCTCCAGCCTATGATAACGAAAAACCAAGACAAAATACAGGAAAATAATGTTGTTTTTTTAAACTTGTCATTGAGAAGTCGAAAGGAAAAAAAGTATTTTGAACAGAATATAATATGAAGAAAATAATCAGTATATCAAAATCTTTGGGGTACAGCTTAAACATAACTTCGAAGAGATTTATAGCACTAAATGCCTATAGCAAGAAAGAAAAGAGGTCCCAAATATCCGCTTCCTCTTTGAGAAACAGATCCCAAGATGACAAAGATGCTGGAATGAGCACACGAGAACCTTCAAGCAGCTGTGTTGGTTTCCTACAGTGGCAGTAACACATTACCACAAACTTAGCTGTTGACAGTTCCGCAGGCCAGAAGTCAGATATGGGTCTCGCCTACCTGATATTGGGGTGTCAGGGGGATTACATTCCTTTCTGGAGGTTCCAGGGGAGGACCCGTTTTCTTATTTGAATTGCTGGCAGAATTTGGTTCCTTACAGTAATAGGACTGAGTTCCTCATTTTATTGCTGATTCTCAGCTGAAAGCCCCCCAGATTATAGCAACTTCAGCAGCTCAGAAGTTTCTGCCTCCCCAGCTCAAGAAGTTTGCTTGAATTCTATCTCCCTTTACCTCAGCAGGAAAGTTCCTCTAGACAGAAAACTGGGGTAACAGTGGGGCACAACTTTTGCATTTCCCTTCTCGCAAGGGGCACAGTTATGTCCTGAAAACAGCTACCTTATTCATGTTGCCCAATTTCACAGTTCTTTACAGAGGAAGGTTAACTCCAATACCACTTACTCTATCAGCGCTGCAGAAAGAAGCCCTAAAATGCCTCCTATTTATGACTAAGCACTTTAACCAAGCTTTTCCAATGGCCTGTCTCAAGAGGGCTTCTGTGGTACTTATTTCAGACTCTTACAGGGAGGATTAAGCATCCTATGCAGGTAAAGCATTCAGCAGGCTTATGGAACACTCTCCAAGGAAGACTGGATAAAGACAAATTATGCACAAGTTTAAATCATCAATGTTCAAGTGCGCTGTCTGAGCAATTTCACTGTGACCACTCATATAAACTTAAATGAATATAATAGTCAAACTATTTTAATTTTCTTAAGGCAGAGAACATGTGCCAAACCATTCCTCTTTCAGTTACATTAATGAATAATTACAGAAAGGAAATAACTGTTCCAGCCGTAAAGCATTATATTGTCAAATAAATTAAGTTAAAAACAAAGTTAAGCAAATCAGCACAGTCTTTAGTACACAGTTCAGTCTGAAAATTAGGTCTTCCATAAAAAATAAGGGCTTCTCTGATAGCTCAATTGGTAAAGAACCCACCTGCAATACAGGAGACCCCAGTTTGATTCCTGGGTCGGGAAGATCTGCAGGAGAAAGGATAGGCTACCCACTCCAGTATTCTTGGGCTTCCCTTATGGCTTAGCTGGTAAAGAATCTGCCTGCAATGTGGGAGACCTGGGTTTGATCCCTGGGTTGGTAAGATCTCCTGGAGAAGGGAAAGGCTACCCATTCCAGAATTCTGGCCTGGAGAATTCCATGGACTGTATAGTCCATGGGGTCACAAAGAGTTGGACATGACTAAGGGATTTTCACTCACTCCATAAAAAATAAAACAAACTAAAAATCCTCTATTTATCCATAATTGTTTTTTCTTATTTCTGAAACTTTGTTTTATGTGCTTAGTATGTAAAGCCAAAGAATTGATGCTTTTGAACTGTGGTGTTGGAGAAGACTTGAGAGTCCCTTGGACTGCAAGGAGATCTGACCAGTCCATCCTACAGAAAATCAGTCCTGAATATTCATTGGAAGGACTGATGTTGAAGCTGAAACTCCAATACTTTGGCCACCTGATGCAAAGAACTGACTCATTTGAAAAGATCCTGATGCTGGGAAGGATTGAAGGTGAGAGGAGAAGGGGATGACAGAGGATGAGATGGTTGGATGACATCACCAACTCAGTGGACATGAGTTTAAGTAAATTCTGGGAGTTGGTGACGGATAAGGGAGGCCTGGCATGCTGCAGTCCATGGAGTCGAAAAGAGTCAGACACAACTGAGCAACTGAACTGAATTGACTGATGTAAATCTATGCAATTTCTTTAAAGGATGCTTTTCTTGGAAGCATCCTTTCATCAAAAAGCTTTTTCTGGTGTAGCTAAAATGTTTATAAAAAGCATTTCTCAATTATTCATAGGTGTGTGATGAACTAGCCATATGATATCAACAACATATCTCAGCTTGAAATTGGGACTTCCCTGGTAGTCCAGTGCTTAAGACTCTGAACTTCCAATGCAGGCGGCTTGGGTTCAATCCCTGATTGGGAAACTAAGATTCTACATGCTGCTGCTGCTGCTAAGTTGCTTCAGTCGTGTCCAACTCTGTGCGACCCCATAGACAGCAGCCCACAAGGCTCCCCCGTCCCTGGGATTCTACAGGCAAGAACACTAGAATGGGTTGCCATTTCCTTCTCCAATGCATGAAAGGGAAAAGTGAAAGTGAAGTCGCTCAGTCGTGTCCGACTCTTTGTGACCCCATGGACTGCAGCCCACCAGGCTCCTCCATCCATGGGATTTTCCAGGCAAGAGTACTGGAGTGGGGTGCCACTGCCTTCTCTGCCTACATGCTTCTGCTGCTGCTGCTGCTGCCAAGTCGATTCAGTCGTGTCCGACTCTGTGCGACCCCATATATGGCAGCCCACCAGGCTCCCCCGTCCCTGGGATTCTCCAGGCAAGAACACTGGAGTGGGTTGCCATTTCCTTCTCCAATGCATGAAAGTGAAAAGTGAAAGTGAAGTCGCTCAGTCGTGTCCGACTCTTAGCGACCCCATGGACTTCAGCCCACCAGGCTCCTCTGTCCACAGGATTTTCCAGGCAAGAGTACTGGACATGCTGCTAGGTGTGGTCAAAAAAAAAAAAATAGAGAGAGTTTGAAATTAATGGTAAACAACACTGTCCACCAAATGAATTAAGACTTAAAAGTAGGAAACGCGATTTAAAGGATTTGTTATAAGCAGCTGATGAAGTCTACAATATAACAGGCAATGCATTAGGAGGATGATTCTAACTGGAGTTTCCTATTTAAGGTGAACTGAGAGGAATTAATATAAAATTGATTTTTCCTCTACGTGCCTTTAAGAAAATGTGGACACTATGAAAAGCCACTGAGCTGGACCTCAAATTGAATGCTAACTTATCACATAACAAGTATAAAGTTTGAGACCAGATGCTTAAACCTTCTGCATAACGGAGTCCATCTATATAGTTTTAAAGATGGTGTGAACTAGAGACCACTGAGCATCCTTCCAGTAATAACATCCTACGGCTTTGAGGGTACTTAACTTCCCCTGGCAAATGCATACACAGATCACATCTCAAGAGACTAGCCACCCTAATTTGATAGTCACAGTAGTATCAATACAAAATGAATTCAATGTTAATTTTAAGAAAGGAGTTCTTTTTTCTCTAAATCATAATCTGCAGTGAGAGGTCAGTGCAGAGAGGCACTAATTATTTCATTTTCCCCCACTCACTGCTCCCAGGCTTGATCTTGCTCTCTCTGGGCAGACATCAACACTAAAAGTAGTTTCTTTGACTTTCAACATGAGAGCTCACACCACGGCCTCTCTTTTCCTCACCAGACCTTCCCTTATTCTCAGGAGACAGTGTAGACACAGATTAAAGAAAGCCAGCTCTGTTCAGGTTCACATCCCAGATACATTGCTGACTGTGTGACAATCGGCAGGTTGCTTAACCTCTCTGTTCTTCAGATTCCTCAACTGCAAAATGGAGGTAGCGTCTGTCTCACAAGATTTTTGTGAGAACTCAAGGAGTTGACACAGAGATGCCACTCAGAACATTGCCCTAGAAGGCAGCAAGAACATGACGATCATAAGCCCTTATTACCATCTTCTCTCGGAAGCTCAAGTTTTTTCTTCTGATGTAGAGAGTTCAGAACTGTGGAAAGAGCAGTAAAAGCCAAGGAGCTTGTATCTTAGTTTTTTATTCCATCGTGACTGATATTTTAAAATAAGCGTTGGCTTTCTTCCTCAAAGGGAGAAGCTCCAAAAGGGCTGGCCCTCCTCTTTTGCTCACCACTGCACCTGCAGCATCTGACATGAGGTGTATCAGTGTTAGTTGCTCAGTCACGTCTGACTCTTTGTGACCCCGTGAACTGCAGCCCGCCAGGCTCCTGTGTCCATGGAATTCTCCTGGCAAGGATACAGGAGTGGGTTGCCATTTCCTTACTCCAGGGAATCTTCCTGATCCAGGGATCAAACCCAGGTCTCCCACATTGCAGGCAGGTTTTTTTTTACCGTCTGAGCCACAGGGTAGGAACTCCAGTATGAGTCTGATATGTTAATGATTTAACAAATGAAAGTGGACAGGATTCAAAGGCAGAGGGCAAAGGATAATCCACGGAAAAGTAAAAAATATTGATAAGCAAAAAAGAAAACAATGGGATGAGGATAAGGAGAGGGAGAAGAAATAACACTCTCAAGATTTGGGACAGTGTAAACATTTAAAATCACCATCCCCTTTCCACCACCAGACTGTCAGCTCTTCCAGGGAAAATACCCCACCATCTACCACAGTCTCTTGATTTAGAAGTATTCACTATGACACTTCTACAACAAGTGATAAATTCAGGGTAACTGTATAAAAGTGCAATTTGGAAAGGTCAAAGATAGTGTCGGTATTGGAATAGTTCAGCCTGAAATAATTGGTACAATCTAAAATATATATAAGTAACTGCTAATTCTGCCACTTCACAGTGTCTTGGTATATTCATAATCATATTTACAACACTGACTGTAAACAGATGCTATTACTGCCTTCATTTTGGAGGTGAGGAAGTCTCACAGCTGGTGGCAGGAAGGTGCACGAGGTAAGGCCATGGGGTCGGGTCCCTCAACCACGAGGCTACACTGCTCCCAGTGGGGCTCAGAGACAGCGACTAGCCCACGCTGCAGGCAAGGGAACGCGCGGGCTCGAACCGGGCGTGTCTGACGCCAAGACGCTTAGACTTTCCACGAGCCCTTCCATCAAGTGCCATGCCTTTCTCCCCCAGCCCCACGCCTGCCCCACTTTACAGATCGGGAACCTGGGTCTCGCCGGGGCCAAGCAGCCCAGCCAGTCGGCGCAGGGCCTGCCCCAGCCGGGTCTGCAGAGGGCCAAGGGCCGGAGGGGTTAGGATCCGCGGGCAGAAGGGGCGTCGAGAGTCCCGAGAGGCCCGGGACGATGCCTAGAATGGGGACGATCGAGAGCGGAAGATTGGAGGGGGCGCTTACTCCGTCCCATGTCGCCCCTCGAGGGTCTCGGGCCCGGGAAGCTCCACCAGGACCCGCCAGGACTCCCGGGTCGCCTCGCAGTCTCTCCTCCGCGCGTCCGCACCTGGGAACCATGGCAACGGGGACTCTACGGAGGCCGCGCGGGGCCAGGCGGGGCCGCGTTTCCCGACTCTGGAGGGGCTGGGAGGAGAGTCTGCCCCAGAGAAGATCCGGGTGTCCCATAACCCAGACCTAGTCCTCCTCCACGGCCCCATCCTCCATCTCGGTAAACTGCTTCCCTGACCACAGATCAGCTGGCCAAACTAAACACAGAACCACAGGACACTCTGTTTCCTGAGGGGAGCTGCCTCCTGAGTCCCCTTAGCCTGTCCTTTGCTCTTTTCTCTTTGTATTTGATTTAAGGCCTTCCACACTGGAATCTGGAATCAAGATTGCCGGGAGAAATATCAGTAACCTCAGATATGCAGATGACACTACCTTATGGCAGAAAGTGAAGAGGAACTAAAAAGCCTCTTGAAGGTGAAAGAGAGTGAAAAAGTTGGCTTAAAACTCAACATTTAGAAAACTAAGATCATGGCATCTGGTCCCATCACTTCATGGGAAATAGATGGGGAAACAGTGGAAACAGTGTCAGACTTTATTTTTGGGGGGCTCCAAAATCACTGCAGATGGTGATTGCAGCCATGAAATTAAAAGACGCTTGCTCCTTGGAAGGAAAGTTATGACCAACCCAGATAGCATATTCAAAAGCAGAGACATTACTTTGCCAACAAAGGTCCGTCTAGTCAAGGCTATGGTTTTTCCAGTGGTCATGTATGGATGTGAGAGTTGGACTGTGAAGAAAGCTGAGTGCCGAAGAATTGATACTTTTGAACTGTGGTGTTGGAAAAGACTCTTTAGAGTCCCTTGGACTGCAAGGAGACCCAACCAGTCCATTCTGAAGGAGATCAGCCCTGGCATTTCTTTGGAAGGAATGATGCTAAAGCTGCTTTGGCCACCTCATGCGAAGAGTTGACTCATTGGAAAAGACCCTGATGCTGGGAGGGATTGGGGGCAGGAGGAGAAGGGGACGACAGAGGATGAGATGGCTAGATGGCATCACTGACTCGATGGACGTGAGTCTGAATGAAGTCCGGGAGTTGGTGATGGACAGGGAGGCCTGGCGTGCTGCGATTCATGGTGTTGCAAAGAGTCGGACACGACTGAGCGACTGAACTGAACTGAACTGACACTGGAATCGGCCCACACTCCCGTTTCCCAGAGGTGTGACCTTAAACTTTCTTAACCTTAATTTCCACCTGTTCGATGAGTACTGATAATAACCTCCAAGGATCATTGTGAAGCTTTAATGAAATAATTCAAGTGAATGAAAGACACTTAAAAAAAAAAAAAAAACAACTGACTCAGTATTTAGGGGATCAAGCAGGCTACCCAGGAAAGGTGCCCCATTCTCTGAAATAACTTCTTCATCTTGAGACATTTTTACAGAAATCTAGGGTAAGAAATCCTTCTTATAAGAGGAAGGTCTTAGACTGACATTCTGGTGGAATAGAGAAGAGATGTGGGTGATAAAATGGGGAAACCAGGAATATTTACTTCATAATTTGTTATGGGCCAGGCTGGGGTGGTTATTCTGTGTCCTTTCTCCACCCAGCATCACAAGACACTGTGTTTCTTAGAATCAGAGGACCCATGGGTCATGCAGGACAGGTGTACAGTGTGCTCTGATTGTTACAGTCCACTGATAGGAAGGGAAATTGGGAAATAAATCACAGTGTGACAGCTCCAAGTGAAGTCAAGTTCATTTCATTCCAAATGAACGTGGTAGTTTAAAAAGCCTTGGTGTGTGTCTGCTTATGCAAACCATTATTCAAAATAGACTTGTTTCTTTGGCTCTTGGAAATGTAGCAAGATGAGCGGGACTTCCTGAGAAAACTGCTGCAACATATTCTATATTTAAGTGGAAATAAATTTTAAAGAGAGTTTTAAAAAATTCTGGTAACAGCAAAACAGGCCTCCTACTTCTTTTGTGCTGGCTAAATTCCAAGGACACTGACCTAGAAAGTTATTGGGTTCTTATTATGTAATTCAGTATTTTTATGATGTGTAACAAATACTTTGGTTACAGCTCCATTGCATTAATTAACTTTGCATTAATTTTCCTTCTGAAGAATTTCCTCATTGCAGCTTTATAACAAGTAAACCAATCATCCATGCTTACCAGCACTTAAAGTTTCATGTTCTTCCTTTCTTTCTTCTTTAATCCAGAATTTCCCAGTGGTGGATGGAAAGGTTTAAACATGCATGGATAGAAATTGGGTTTTCCCAATGGCTCAGCAGGTAAAGAATCTGCCTGCAATGCAGGAGACAAAGGAGACGCAGGTTCTTTCTCTGAATCAGGAAGATCCCCTGGAGGAGGAAATGGCAACCCACTCCAGTATTCTCACCTAAAAATTCCCCTGGACAGAGGAGCCTGGAGATCTACAGTCCATGGGGTCACAAAGAGTTGGACATGACTCAGCAATAAAGCATACATGGATGGGTAGAAATTAGTCTACATTCCTCCCATTGAAAGGCAGTGTCACTGTCCCTCACCTTGAATCTGGACATGCTTCTGCCCACTTGAACCAGTCGGGTACAGAGAAAGAGGTGCTGTGTGATTTGCAGAATTAGTTCATAAAAGTCCATGAAGCTTCCACTTTGCCAAACACTGACTTATGGAGTCCTGAGCTTTCCCATAAGAAGTCTGACTACCCCAAGGCCGCCGTGCTTGAGAAGCCAAGAATAGGTACCTCTGCCCGCCAAGCCCCAGCGTTCCAGCTCTCCCTGTTCACATGGCAGATATTGAGTGATGCTGTCTCGGACCTTATCCATCTCTAACTGTAACTAAGTGGCTGATCTCTATCAATGCCACATGGTACAGGAGAATCATCCAGCTGATCCCTACATCAATTCTTCACCCACAAAATCATGAGATAACTTTGAGAGTAATTTTCATACAGCAGGAGACAACTGAAACGGTGGTCACGACTGCTGTGGGACATGGACAAGTCTCTTCCCTTGTACTCTATTGGTCAAAGTGGGGGGAAACACACCTAGATTCAAAGGGTGGACAGGTCCTTTCCACTGCATGTTTTTGGAATGGTTTAATGGTGTCCAAATAAATGAAGTTTGTTATTTGCAATTACTTGATTGGAATATGTTTGATTGATCTGTGCAGAATTCTGTAGAAGGAGATGCCTCATTTAGGCAGGAATCTGGACTCAGTGGTTTCTCAACATCCTTTTGAGCAGCTTCAGTCCTCTGAGGCTTTTTTCTCATTAAAGCAGGTGTCAGTGTCCTTGAGCACTAATCTCATACAAACTGAGACCATTCAATAGGTTGTCTGTGTTGCTCATATGCTTAGTCATATCTGACTCTTCGCAACGCTATGGACTGTAGCCGCCCAGGCTCCTCTGTCCATGGGATTTCCCAAGCAAGAATACTGAAGTGGGTTGCCATTTCCTTTTCCAGGAGATTTTCCTGACCCAGGGACTGAACCTGTGTCTCTTCATCTCCTGCATTGCAGGCGAATTCTTTACCACTGAGCCATCGGGGAAGCCTGGGCAAAAAAAACAGCATTTGATTCTGTTTGCTCTTAGAGGCCCAGCCCATGGGAAACTCCCAGAAGTAGGGTTCGAAACACCACAGAGCTCAAGTCTCCCCCTGACTCCAAGACTATGTGCCATCCATTCTTTTTGTGCCCAGATCAGCCCACCTTCCTTGGCCCCATTAGGTGGTCTCCAGAATCTAAAATTCCACACCTGTGAGTTCTCTTTCTGCTTAACTAGACCAATAATTAATTCTCACCTGAAAAGGAAAGCAGTATAAAACATTGATGTGCGCTTTAAAGCCCGTTAATTAAACTGAAATCCTTCACTGTCAGAGCAGATGAGTATACAGCTGTTTGGGTAATCCTTCTATTACATCCTACAGCACCCATGGGAAAGGGTTCAGACTCAGCTAGTCATTGCCATGAAGAGCACAGTCTTACTAGTGGCAGGTCACAAGTGAGCTCAGGGTCTGAAAGATAGAATAAAATATTTTCTTCATTTCCCATGAGGCCAGCCCCTCTTGGATGGTCATCGGCATGCCCTCTCCCTTTCTGATCTCCTGAAATGTTTCCTTACTTGCCCCCAGCCCAATCTTTCCCCACGGCCTCCCAGCTCCATCCTGCAGTGCCCCATGGACATTAGTTGTTTCTGGACCCTCTCCAGCCTCAGTGGGAGGAGATTAAGTCTTCCAGATTCTTCTGAGTAAAGCATCTCTAACACAGAGTAGAATCTTGCTCCCAACTGTCACTTATAACCTTATGTTTGAAGTGGACATTTGTTTTGTCTCCATATTTATTCCTCTGGATCTTGTTGGAGGGTAATTTAAGGTGCCAGCTTCCTGATATAGAAGCCAGAGTTACCCACACTACCCTTTTGTTCTATTGCCAGGGTCAGTTTTCATTACTGTCAACAAAGAACCCTAACTGATACAACTTTGATGATTATGATGCTAATAGATACCCTTCCACTAATTGGGATAATGAGCAGAAACCAAAAGGTAAAGAAGATAGAGGGTTCAATCCTGCCTCTGTTACCATCCAAAGAGTGCAAACCATCAATACATATGTCCGTAGAAGGAAGAAACATTGATCTCAGAAGGCTGGTGACCAAAGTTTTTCCCTGATTAGTTTATTTATTTGCTTCAAGCTCAGGAATTCTGTCATTTTCTAGTACCTTCTGGAAGACATGCACTAGCAAGGGGTGAAGGCCTAAAAGATTGTATACAAGAGGAAAATAAAAAATTGTATCCACTTATTTAATTTTCTCTGAGAACTGGCTAAGCAGCAGCTTTGTTCAGGTTTGTGTTAGCACACCTGGGTTCAGCTTATAGAAGTCCCAAGATGAATAAGACTTTTATTTGAGAACCACTGAGCTCTATTAGCTATGGACAGGGATATGAAAAAATCAAAATCCACAAAAATTAAAACTGTATCCCAAAAAACATTAATCCTCCCTTAATGTAATCTACAAAGATAAACTTGAAATGAGGCCCCTGGGGAAACTGCAAGTAACTGCCAATTTTGCTAATGATAATAAGTTTATTTTAATTGCTAATATATTCCTAATTACTCTAGTTCTAAAATGTTTACTTCACTGTCAGTCATCTCCTTTGATGTATGTTCTTTGAAAAGACTTTGTCATATCAGTCAACCCTTTGCAAGTTGGGTGGCAGCTGCTGGAAATGATCTCACCTTCCTTATCACACAAGCGCCATTTGTCCTAAGGCAGAAAGAGGCCTTGCCCACAAAATCTTCTAGAATTCATAACCTCCCATTTCAACTTAGAGAAAAGTATATGTTCAAAGGCCTTGATTACATGAACAGAGGACTGACCCTGTCTGTTCCAAATTCTGATCTTAATATAATCTTTTATTTGCTCTGTCTCCTTTTGCCTACCTGAATGTGTTTGTGTTGTGTGTGTGTGTGTGCGTGCCTGTGTGTACTCAAATAATTGTTTCAAGAATACTATGTAGTTGGTGAAAAAATTTTTCATCTGGGTGGGCATTAAAGGGTCCCATTAACTCATTTATTTATCTTTTAACAAGCATGTACTGAATCCCTAGGGCTGGGGATACAGTGATGACTGAGATTTAAAAGTTTTGGCCATTCGGAAAATTATATACACATAGGGGAAGACAGACTGTAAGCAAGTAAACAAAGACTACATAAGACATTTTGATATGATAATGTGGATTATGAAGGAAAAATGGAAGATGGAATGAGTTCGGAGGAGGGCTACTTGGGCAGTCACATAGGTCACATTTAGGAAGAGACCTGAATATGAGAAGGAGTCGGTTACATGAAGAACTAAGGGAAGATTTTTCCCAGGGAGAGAGAAGAGGTCAAGCTCTCAGATGGCGAGAACCCTGCCCTGCTAAAGGGGTGGAGAAAGGTGACTGGCGTGTTGGAACAGATGAGCAAAGAACAAGGGCTAAGGGGCAGGAAGGAGGCTGACAATCATGCAGGACCTTGCAAGGCTTTTATTACAAATATGATGGACATAGACACAAATAGAAACCACGTGAAGACCCAAGGATGAGATGGCTGTCTACAAGCTAGGGTCAGATCCTTCCCTCCCTGCCCTTAGAAGAAACCAAGCCTACTGACATTTGATTTTGGACTTCTAGCCTCCAGAACAATTGAGAAGATACTTTTCTGTCCTTTAAGCCTCCTAGTTTGTGACACGTCATTACATCAACCCCAGCAAAGTAATATAGGAGTCAAGGAGGACTGTTGGACTTTTTATTGGGAAAGCCAAAAAATGGAATTACCATGAACTGACATGGTGAAGTCAGTGGATAGGGAAGATCTGGAGGAGGTAGGATTCGGAAGCTCTGTTTTGCACATGTTAAAATTGAGGTGTATTTTAGACATCTGGGTGGAAATTGTGAGAGGTCAACTGAGTATGTGAATGTGGAGCAGAGCTCCAAGCTGGAGACAGAGTTGGAGAGGTCACGGTTTGTAGAGGTGCTTACACTCGCATGCATGGATGAGACACTCTGGAAAGGAGTTTAGACAGAGAAGAGGTCCAAGGACAAAGCCGAAGATATTCTAAAATTTGAAAGTTGGTGTATGTGGAAGAGTTAGCAAAGGAGCTGTGGAGTCCTGCCCCAAGGCCACAGGTTCGAGGCCTGGTACTAAGGCCACAGAAGCGGAGCCCAGAATCAAGGTCACTCCGAAGCTGACTGAGCCCCTTTGCAACCATTGCCAAAAGACCCCCTGATCATCACCAGCCAGCTTCTTGACCCCAAATTAGGCAAGAATGCCCACCTCAGTAGTCACCCTATAGCACCCTAACCGATTACCTAACGTCAACCTTCTGGCAGAAATTTTCTCTCTCTTGAGGTTATAAAAATTGGCTACTAACCCATGAAAAGCATCAGCTCTCCCTGGCCTGTCAGGAGGTGCCACCCTCCTGTGCTCACAGTGCCTACATTATCTCTGCTCTTTGCTCTTAATAAATTCACTGCCTTCTGAAATGATCTGTCTCTGGAAATTCTCTTCCAACCCGTGCTCAGACTGCCTCAATGGGAGAGACAAAACCAGTGAGGTAGGAGGTAAAGCCAAGTAAGAAACGTGCTTTGAGAAGGAGGGAGCGACTATGTGAAATGCTGCTATAGCTCAAGTCAAATGAGACCCACACTGGATTTAGCAACATTGAAAGTCCTTGCAGCTTTGACAGGGGCTGCTATGATGGATGGTTAGAGTGAAATCTTGATTGAGTTCAAGAAAGACTTGGAGGAGGTGAATTAGAGACAAATAAGTACAGAAGACAAGCCTACTAAAGAATTGTTCTACTACTAGGAGCAGAGAAATGGAAGAAGAGAGTTTTAAGGGGTGTGGAGTCAATCAAAGGCTTAATTAAGGCAGGAGTTATGACAGCATAATCAAGGCTGCTACTGCAGAAGGGAGAAAAATTCCTGGAGCCTTTTCTATGAATAGATAAGAGGGGGTGGGTTTCAGTGCATGAGCAGTGAGTTGGTCTTAGATAGCAGCAAGGACTTTCCATCCAGAGAACAGGAAGGAAGAGAGCAGGAACAGATGCTGGTAGGTGGATAGATATGGTTAGTTGTGTCTTCATAATTGTTTCTATTTTCTCAGCAAAATAGGAAGCAAGGACATCAGCTAAGAATGAGACTCAGAAAGATATCCTAAAGATTTAAGGGAAAGGACAAGGTATGAAATAGTCACCTATAGAGTAGGAGAGTCCGTACATAGGATGGGGTATGGTGCTTGCCAGGCAACACCAAGCACACTTTGAGGGTTGTGGTCATGAATTTAAAGAAAGGCCTGGTTGCATGGTCTTTCTCAAGTCATGTTCAGTGTGTGGGCAAAGATGCATAACAGATGTCGCCTTGGATATAACCAAAGATGCAGTTTTACCAGGAAAGCACAATGAACATAAATAACTGCAAATGAATGACTGTAATGACAACTCAAGGAATCTTGGCCTTACCAGGTGGTTCAGTGGTAAAGAATCTGCCTGCCAATGCAGAACACACAGGACACGTGGGTGTGATCCCTGGTTTGGAAAGATCGGCTGGAGGAGGAATCGAAAACCTACTCCAGTATTCTTGCCTGGGAAATCCCATGGACAGAGGAACCTGGTGGGCTACAGTCCGTGGGATCACAAAGAGCCAGACATGACTGAGTATGTACACATGGAACCCCAGGTGGAGAAGAACAAAAATGACATGATAGAAGATGGGAGACAGACAGACTGTCAGGACTGATATAATTTGACTCTGATAGCAATGAAGGAGGTAGAAAGATAGTGAGCCGGAAAGATGATTAATGTGATTTATTTTACATTTGTGAAATTCATCTCAATTGAAATTTTTAAAGAAAAAAAGACTATACTAGGTTTTTTTTTCTACCAAGCAAGATGAATGTACTTGGACTAACTTCAGCTAAAAGGAAGTCTCTACTGGAAAAACACTGAGGTTTCTCAGAGACTCTAGGAAAGAACTGGGCAACCGGAGTGGGGAGACCCAGCCACAGGATGAGTGCAGCCCTCCTTCCAGGCTCTCTCACAGCCTGCTTCTAATCACCTCTGTCCCTGGGAGAAAAAGAATCTGATTGGCCAAGCTGTGTCCTGTACCTCCACCTCCTCCAGGGCTTGGGATTACAGCCCCAGTGAAACCCATGGGTTGGGGTAGGGGTGACTAAGAAAGGTGCTATAGGAACCAGACAGGGGGAAGAAGGGATACTGGACAGAACAAGACAGCTGGTGCCCACTATAGACACCCCTAGGACACGTGTTCTTTCACCAGCATCTGTCTTTCCAGTATTCACTGAGCACCTCCCTAGTCGCCCTGGCTGGGCACTGGGGAAAGAAGTGGTCCCTGCACTACTGGAGCTTATACTCATGAGGAACGACAGATGCTGGACTTACGCCAGTGAGACTGAGTGCTATGCAGGGGGTGTAGAGGACACCTGGGAGACTCTATGATACAGGCGGAGGTGGGAGCATCCCACCCTCTTCAGGTCCCCATGGCTACCTGGAGTCCCCTCTGTCTTATTGCCCATCAGGTTGATGATGTCACTGGCTCTGTGTCTGCCTCACCCATTAAACTGTGAGCCCTGAGCTGTGTGGAGCTCAGAGCTGCCACTGGGGTTAAGATTTGAAAACAGGGAGGGAGAAAGGGAGTGAGGGCACAGTGGCGTCCCAAATGCACTAGATTTTCATTTATTCCTGCTTCCCTTTTGATAAAGGCTCTTCAAAACTCACTTCCATTATGTGGCCATCTTGGCCCCCCATGTTGGGGGAGGGGAGAGATAACTTTCCTGCGGGGTGACAGCTGATGGCATGGCCCTTACACTAAAGCACAGCAGGGGGCTGGGCCTGTCATCGCTGGAGCTCCCTGCTTCCATCAGGGCAATGGCCGCACGACTGACCCCAGATGGTAGCTGCTTCCATGTCCAAAGTCCTCCTCTCTGGGGGGCCTGATTCCATGTCTCATCAACCTTGCCATCAAGACAGTTTTCTTGGCTGAACACCAAGATGTTGGCGGTGGCTGTCTTTGGGTTGAGGAATCCCGGGTTGCCTTTTCTCTTTTGCATATTTGAATTTTCTCTTTTTTTATTTAAATGAAATGAGGGTGAAGCGCTTACAAAATGAAGAAAATTTAGCCGGTTATTTTTAAAGTGAATCCCTTCTCATGCCAAGATATAAGCTCATTTTCTCTTCTGTCTCCTCTTTGTCATTAAAGTGATACCACCACCACCACCCACCCCTATACTGTACAACCATGAGACGTGAACGTATCTGTTTTACGGCTGGAGTTCAGAGAAGCTGAAGTACAGGCCCAACGTCACAAGGTCATAAATGACAGTAGCCAAGTCCAACCTATCTCTGTCTAACTGCAAAACCCAATTGTTGGGGCTTCCCTGGTGGTCCAGAGGCTAAGAGTCTTGCTTCCAAAGCAGGTGGGGCCAGGTTCGATCCCTGGTCAGGGTACTAGATCCTGAATGCTGCAACTAAGACCCAGCACAGTCAAATAAAGAAAAATAAATATTAAAAAAAAATTTAAGGCTTATTGGCTTTATAATCACTCCACCTTGTGTTAAATATTGGAAGAAGCATTTATTCAGCCAGATTGACATGTCCTTGGCCAAGCTTCAGCCCACATCTCACCCGATTCTTATACCATCTCATCTACTAACTGAAAAACTCACATGGTCCCAGAAATCAGAAAAACTGTTACCCACCCCCCCAACTACTAATGTTACTACTTCTGTTGCTAACAATGGCAGATCCCACTTTGGAAGAGCTTGGCATGTACCTAAGCTCTGTGTCAAATTTTAAGTGCCTTGCTGGCATGCAATCATTTACTTCTCATACAAATACTAGGAATTAAATAATACTTTATCCTGTTTTATGGATGAGGAAATTCAGCCTTAGAAAGATTAAACACCTTGTCCAAAGTGACATAACAGGTAAGCAGCCCGGTCAGAACTCAGCCCCAGGTCCAGCCTGACTCCAGAGCAGGAATATCGTGCTATAAACTATTTTGCTGATTTTCAAAGGATGTGACTCAGCAGAGGAAGAAACAATGAAATGGGGAAGGTGGAAAGATCTAGAATGTGGTCCTTGATTTTTCCTTTCCCTGAAAAAAAGTGGGGGGGAGAAAAAGGGAGTCCCTGGCATAGAGCTTCCGCCACCTCCCTCACAGCAGATCATTTACAGCCTGAATGTCAGTTTCACCCACACAGAAATATGCTAGTGCAATTCAGGTTAGGGTGGTGGGCGGGTCACTCTCTCTTCACCACACTAATTGCATTGAAAATCAAAATCCTGGGGTACCAGCCTTTATCTCTCATCCTGCCTTGCATTTTCTTTGTTTTTCTTTCTTTTAAGGCTACAAAAGGATGGTAGAAAATTTTGGTAGAGTGTTTGCCAGCTCTTAGCATCCACCTGCTAAATTGTACCCCCAACCCCCGAGGTACCCCGTCTGGTTCTCTAGCAGGTGTCGCTTACAGCTGTAGCAGATTTTACCCAGCGTGGGACAGATGGAGGGGATACAACCATCACTGCGGGATAGATATTTTTTAATACATGATCAGACCTTCATCAAAGCTTGGTAGGGAAATGTGGCATTGAGGCAAAGAATGCCAACTTAGCAGGTGTCCGCTCTGCTGTATTGTATGAGCAATAGTGGGATTCCTTTTGGCGAGGAGGGGGAGATGGTTGGCATCCACTATAGCATATGCAGATCGTTTTGAGTTGCTCTGAAGTAACTACAGTAGATTTTTACTTGGCAGGAGAGTTTATACAGGAGCCTTAAAGACCTGGGGTGCACAAGTCATGCATTCTCTGTGAAATTTACCTGCCTCTTCTTTAAAATGAAGATCTCACAGGGTCTGCTTGAGCTCACCAAAGATCCAAATGCTTCCCTGCATTTCCCAGCCACCCCCACTAGTGGGATCATATGACTGTCCCTCACTTCTGGCACATGTCCCTCGTCAGCCCGAGGCAGGTAAGCAGAAAAGCTTGGAGGTCAGAGATAGCCAATGGCATGGTTACAAGCAGAAAGAGAGCTGCCTGGACCACATTAGGAATTACATGGATTTGCCTATTGTAACAACTGAAACCCAACTATGGACTATGGTAAGGATTACAGGTAACCTAGATAGCATGTTGAAAAGCAGAGACATTACTTTGCCAACAAGTCCGTCTAGTCAAGGCTATGGTTTTTCCAGTGGTCATGTATGGATGTGAGAGTTGGACTGTAAAGAAAGCTGAGCACCGAAGAATTGATGCTTTTGAACTGTGGTGTTGGAGAAGACTCCTGAGAGTCCCTTGGACTGCAAGGAGATCCAACCAGTCCATTCTGAAGGAGATCAGCCCTGGCATTTCTTTGGAAGGAATGATGCTAAAGCTGAAACTCCAGTACTTTGGCCACCTCATGCGAAGAGTTGACTCACTGGAAAAGACTCTGATGCTGGGAGGGATTGGGGGCAGGAGGAGAAGGGGACGACAGAGGATGAGACGGCTGGATGGCATCACTGACTCGATGGACATGAGTCTGAGTGAACTCCGGGAGGTGGTGATGGACAGGGAGGCCTGGCGTGCTGCGATTCATGGGGTCGCAAAGAGTTGGACATGACTGAGCAACTGAACTGAACTGAAGATAAGACATCTAGCACAAAGTAAAGGCTCCAATGTGAGCTGACTGCAGCTAAAGAAACCTCTACAAGCAGAGGTCCTAAAGCAAACCAGACAGCTTTAGATGATTTCTCTGTCATCTCATTCACACCAAATCTTTGCAGGACTAGATTTGAGATATAAGATCCAAACAGAAACAAACACACACACACACAAACACAAAGAGAGAGCAGATATACATATGGGTGATTAACTTTGTTATACTGCAGAAACTAACACAGCATTGTAAAGCAACTATACCCTTAATTTTTAAAAAAGTAAATCAAGAGGTTGAATAATTCTGAAAAATTGTAAATAAAATACTATACAAACCATATCATGTGGGGGAAAAAAGGTAAAGGTCACGGGTGTCCCTGAAAGATAACTCTTTCCACTTAATCTTTCGACTCATGGAAAATATTTCCTGGGTTGGAATTTCCAGAGAGAGTGATTCAGGCAATATTTGATCCTCAAGGTGCATGTCTCTCCCCTATAACCCTTCTCAGCAGCAATCAGCGGCGGGAAGAGTAAGGGTTGTGAAATCACGCAGACCCGAGTTTGCCCTACCCTTTGGGTGCTTGGGGAAAGTTACCAAACTTTACTAAGGTTATCGATCAAATGCTGGTTATAACACCTGCTGTATTAGTCAAGATTCTCCAGAGAAACAGAACCAGTATGGCATATTAATACATATGGTATGATATCTATAGATATATTTAGACATATCTATCTATCTAGAGAGCTTTTAAGGAATTATCTTATGCAGTTGTGGGGGCTGACAAGTCCAGAATTTATAAGCAAGCCAGCAAACTTGAAATTCAAGTAAAAGTTGATATTGTGGTCCTGAGTCTATAGGCTGGAAATGCAGGAAGCATTTGTTTGTTGCAATCTGTAGGCGGAATTCCTTTTTCCTCAGGAAACTCCAGTCTTTTCTCTTAAAACCTTCAATTGATTGCACAAGGCCCACCTACATGATGAAGGGTAATTTACTTTGCTGTTGCTGCTGCTAAGTCGCTTCAGCCGTGTCCGACTCTGTGCGACCCCATAGACGGCAGCCCACCAGGCTCCCCCATCCCTGGGATTCTCCAGGCAAGAACACTGGATCTGGTTGCCATTTCCTTCTCCAATGCATGAAAGTGAAAAGTGAAAGTGAAGTTGCTCAGTCGTGTCCGACTCTTAGCGACCCCACAGACTGCAGCCTACCAGGCTCCTCTGTCCATGGGATTTTCCAGGCAAGAGTACTGGAGTGGGGTGCCATTGCCTTCTCCGAATTTACTTTACCTAAAATTAATTGATTGTAAATGTTAATTACATCCAAAAAACACCTTCAGAGCAATATATCAACCAGTATTTGATCAAAACAAGTCAGTGATGATTGCTTTTATTTATTAGTATAATACTTTTCCACAAAAAAATACACTAAGTACAATCAATAGAAAAAGTGATACTTTGACCTTACCATTTTAAACACAGGCAATTTTCTCCATACAAATTTCTAGTTAAAGGATACCATACAAAGTAAGTCTGAATTGCAGGCCATGTTTGCTTTGGGAATATATATGAAGCAAGAGGAATGGAGAGGGAACATCTCCTATAATGCATGTGTAACCATACCATTTTTTACATATTTTAAAGCACTATGGTGTTTTGCCTTTATTTTGCCCCTAAAGGATTTTGTTGTTGTTGTATCTTTGCTTGAATTTCAATTTGAGTGAAAAGTAGTCATGAGTCCCAGGATGATTGAAAACTTGGTAAAGAAATTGGTTCAAAAGAAGAACTGTCTAAAAAATGGCTCTCTCCTGCCCATTTTCCATCAACCATTATCTACTGTCACCACCTTCAATTACAAGGTTTCCTTGGGGAGAACCAAGGATAAAAAAGAAAAAGCAAACTTTTTCTACTTTGTATTTTATGTACAGACCACATTTATTTACTTTCGAGTCAGTGTTGATTATGTAAATTCCCTTTCTTTGTTCAACTGCAGCAGTTCATCAAAGGATAGGTATAGACAGGCAGGCCCAGGAACCTGCATTGTTATAAGCTCCTCATAGACTTCTCTAACAAAAACTAATGTTTGAGAACCATTGCCTTAAGGTATAAGGTATAATAGGAGACCATTCATCCAGGTGGTTTGTTCTCTGTCACATTTCCCAGTCCTTTCCCTTCCAACTGCTAGTGTTTGCAAAGGAAAGACAAATTAATGCTATTTTCATGAGCATACTATCATTGTGAGGGCAAAACAGATTTTTTGAAAAAACCGACATAACCAAATAAAAATCCTTTTTTTCCCTCAATTATCCAATTGTTCACTCTCTCCAATAAACAGTTGATTCCAAGCAGACCACAAATCAGACAATTTCTGGATATTCAGATTGAAGACATTCATCAGAGGCCCTCATGAATGGTTGTCAGATTTTGGCAAACCTGATCAGAGAAAGGAGAAAACAAATTCATCATTTATCCACATACACAAGAAATGCAGTATCTACTTGAATTACTGCATGAGTGACTGTGTGTATGTGTAGGCACACACAGACACACACACACACACACACAAACACAGCTACCTTAAATAATCAGAACTAGGACAGGGGAGCCCCAGGTCTTTCCTTCCTACTCCCAGTTCTCAGTTCTCTCTCTTTCCTGGGACAGGCTACAGGGCTTTTTGTCCCTAAACCCAGCTTGGTACTTAGTTAACTACTATTTTATATTGTCCTTCTTTTCTCCCCATCCCTTCTAGGATAGAAATCCCTACAGAGTAACAAGTGAGTTTTCCCTGTATTTCTACTCCCTAAAGTTGATTGGAGGCTTCCCAGGTAGCTCAGTGGTAGAGTCCCCCTGCCAATTCAGGGGATGTAGGTTCTATCCCTGGGTAGGGAAGATCCCCTGGAGTAGGAAATGGCAACCCACTCCAGTAGTCTTGCCTGGAGAATCCCATGGACAGACAAGCCTGGAGAGCTGCAATCCATGGGGTCGCAAAGAACTTAGCAACTAAACAATAACAAAATTGATTCACTCATTCACCAACTATATAAACATCCATTCCTGCATGGGAAAGTAGGAAAAGAGATGTTACCCATTTTGCTACTATGACGTCATAAATGCAAAACGGACCCTTCTGATGCTAACTTGTTTTTGGTGACATGGGTACCTCTGATGACCTTCATTGGAAAGGAGGCCTTTGAGCCAATGGTGAGCAGTACAGACAGTCCCCAAACTCAAAGACTTTAAACAAGAAGGCAGTTGAGTAAGAACTGCATAATGTTATGAAGAGAGATGTAACTTGAGAAGTATAAAATGTTAAAAAAAAAAACGGCATGCTATCTATCTAACTATGTGCAGTGCAGGACAGGTATGGAAGGGCTGCTCCAGGATGTTGGACCAAGTACAGCACTTGTCCTCACCTCCCTCAGATTCTTATCCTTGGTTCTTAGAGGAAACTTATGAGTCACTCTTGACTCTTGATGCTAATAATCATGTCTTTGGCTGATTGGTTTCTGGATATGTTTATATGTAAGGAAGAGAGTTGCAAAATCTTTAATGTACAGGCTCAGAGCTCTTGGCTCTAAAGGAAGTACTTTAAGAAATGATGCAGCAAATACATTCAATGAATATTTATGGAGTACAGTACCTACTCTTTTCAAGGCATCAGATACGGAAATGAAGTCAATAGTCCTTGTTTTCAGATCTTGACTGCAAGAGTGTGTGGATATGAGGTCGGAAGGGTGGGAAACAGGGTAAAAAAAAAAAAAAAAAAACAGAGAGGGAAGGAGAGAAAAACAAGTTGAAGTGTGTATACAAGTAATCAAAGAAGTGATCTTGTTCCATAAATGAAACTATGGATGAGAATGTTTAAAATGGAAGTATCATCCTGGTCTTGATATAATTTCTTTTAGGAGGAGCACAGAACAGTGGGCGATGTCCTTAAAGCAACAGATGACAACCCCTGCAGCTCAGACACTGGCTGATCCATCCATCCTTCCCTGCCCACCCTCCTCATCTCTCCTGGTCTGGCCAAACATCGCCCCAGGTAGTCCCACAGCCTCTGTGCTAACTCTACACTTGCACTTATTGACTTAAAAACACAACTTCACCTTGCCCTTCACAAGTCCTTCTAACTAGACTCAAATCTTGAGGCCTTGGCATCGTAACCCTGGCACTCAGCAACGGTGTCTGACCCTTGGCAGAGGCTCCGTAAACGTCTGCTGAGCACCTAGCTCAGCGCAGAACACATTGTGAGTTCTAAATGAAGATAATGTTAGGTTAAGCAATGCCACTTTAGAAATCAAGGGATAAAGGTTTTTACAGACCATCTTTCCAAAACTTTCTTAGTTAATGTGCAAAGAAGTATCTGAAGAGGTGATTAAAAATAAAGAGCCCCTCCCCCACAAATTTGGATTCAGAAGTCTGGAATTGGAATCCATACAACTGGTTTCAAATAAACTACCCAGCTGATTCTAGAGCAGATGTCCCCAGTGCTGTGCTTTGAGAAACTCTGCCCTCATTACAGAGCTTTCTAATAAGATGACACTTGTTCTGATTAATTGTACATATTCATCTTGAAACCCAAAGAAAATGGATTTATACAATGTACACCATCTGACATTTCTGTGAGCTGGGTTACAAAACAACTCTGCCGTTGAGTCTTTTGTTCAGACATTATATGTTAGTCCAGTCCAGCCTGCACCAAAAGCTGAGCACCCATGCACATTGACAGTTAACCTCGTGTGAGGTGGGCCTGTGTGCAGCCCCATAGCTAGAAGGAGAAAATTGGGTATCTCAGGAAGGTTTTATTTTATTTTACTTCTTTTAAATTTTTGCCCATGCCATGTGGCATGTGGGATCTTAATTCCCCAACTGGACCACCAGGTAAGTCCCTCTTAGGAAGATTTCAAACAAATGTCACTAATTTAATGAATTTGAGCCAATTCTGGGAGATAGTGGAGGACAGAGGAGCCCTGTGTGCTTCAGTCCATGGGATTGCAGAGAGTCAGACACAACTTAGTGACTGAACAGCAACAACATTAATTTTCAAGGGCTAAAGAATAAGGATTTCTCTGGTGACCTCAGGACCCAATTTTCTACCTATCAGGTTAGACAAAACTTAGCTCTACCAACGCCTGTCCCTAGAAACCTGGAATGCCAGGAAATGAAGGAAAACATTGCTCAGGGTGTCAGTAAATCAATATTGGCTGGAGTCCAAAACAAAATAAATCTTTGCTAAGCCCCACTGTGATTTCAGAGTTAAATACAAGGATTTCATAAATAGGGCAACAGAGTATCAAGAGCGAAGGCCAGTAAACTAATTTGAATTACAGACCTCAGCCTCCAAGCTCTGGGACTTTGCCTCTGAGAGCCATATTGAAGTGAAGGTAATTAAGACAATCCGTCTTGCAAGGGGAGGGCGCTTTGGAGACTGTTTGAGATTCTGTGAGCGTCTCACCCAGACCCCAGTAACCTTTTGAAATATGCTGAACCATGCAGTCAGTATACAGGGGGATCGTTAAGTGGGTGAGAGATGGTGGAGAAATCAGTTTGTAACTGAGATCATTTCATGGGCAGTTTGCCAGCTCTTTAGGAAACTTTAAGATAAAGCCCTTTTAATATGAGGTATTTGTGAAGTACAGAGCTATATAATCTATAAAATCCCTTCAAAGACTATTTAAAAAAATTCAAAACTCATATTATTTCCTAAGTTTTGTTGCCTTAAAAATTAATTCTATCTATTTTGGTATAAGTATTTAGGAGACAAGTTGGTAATAGAAATTATTCTTCAGGACAGAGTCAGGACTTTTCCTGCATGTAGTCATTGCCATCCATTGCTCAGCAGAAAGCTTTCTCAGATGTCAGATTATGGTTATCTTTGTACAAACGAGGATAACACAAGAAATACTTACCAAGTGCCCGTGGTGGCTTTGAAATAGTTGGCAAGGCTGAAAAAGGATGACTTGACAACATCTTGGAGGAGAAAGAGAAAATATTTTTATTATTATTTTTTCAATTTTGAGAAAATATTTTTAAATGCCTCAAACTGGAATAAAATACGGGAATCAGAGCAGTGATGTGGGAAATGGTTACTTACAAGCAATGATTATCACCAAGGAACACGAGAAGACACTGGCTATGATTCCTCCCAGAAACCACCTGAAACAGCAGGATTGCTCAGGCTTAACAAACTGATTATATATTTCCAACACATGAGATGTTCTTTTAGACTCGCTATAGACGAATGAATTTAGGATATACTATAGAACGACAGTAATTCAAACAGTGCAGCATTGGCAAAAGGATAGAAATATAGCTGAATGGACAAGAATAGAAAGCCCAGAAATAGATACAAGTTAAGTGATTTTTTTTTTAATGTTTAAAAATTGTATTTATCTATTTTTGGCTGTGTTGGGTCTTCATGGCCCTGTGGTTTTTTCTGTAGCTGTGACGAGTGGGGTCTGCTCTTCATCGTGGTTTGTGGGTTTCTCGGTGCTATAGGTTTCTTGCTGTGGAGCGTGGGCTCTAGTGTGCAGGGGGGCTTCGGGAGTTGTGGCACATGGGCTCAAGAGTTGCGGTTCCTCGGCTCTAGAACACAGACTCGGTAGCTGTGGCTCAGGGGCTTAGTTGCTCCGAGGCACGTGGGACCTTCTTGGACCAGGGATGAAACTTGTGTTTCCTGCATTGGCAGGTGGCTCCTTTACCACCAAACCACCGGAAAAGCCCAAGTTAAGTGATTTTTAACACAAGTGCAAAAGCAATGCAATGGAGAAAGGAGACTCTTTTCAACAAATGCTGCCGAGTTGTTTGGACATGCAGAAGCATGAAACTCCACATAGACATCACACCTTAACATAAAACTCCACTCAAAATGAGTCATAGACCGAAATGTAAGCCACAAAAGTGTGAAACTTCTAGAAAAAAAACAAAGGAGAAAATTTGTATGCTTAAGCTTTCATAACCTTGACAAATGAGGGTGTTACACTTTCAGGTTTTTGTCAATCTAATGGATGATGGTATCACGGAGTGGATTTTTTTTCTTTTTAAAGAATAATATCTTCATAGTTTTGTGCTCAAAATATGAATATTGAAAGATATTACAAATAAGTACAAAGGCAAAAGGAAAATATCATGAAAAAAATCCCACCACCCTGAAGCATTATTAAAATCTGACAAATATCCTTTCAGACATCTCTTTATAGGCACTTTAAAAACTTCAAAAATTGAGCTTTCTACATATAAACTGCCAAAATCTCCAAACTCCAACACTGCTGACCTGCTACCAAAACATATATGGGGAAACTTCAGGCACTCAAATTAAGGCTAAAATAATTCATCAAAGATTTTTAATTGCTGCCTGCCTATGCAAGAGAAATAGTTTAGAGTTTGAATTCAGGCAAATTAACTGCCTGCTTAAAAAAAAAAATCAGTACAGGTGTACCTTGAAGATATTGCAGTTTCAAAGACCACTGAAATAAAGTGAATATCATAATAAAGCAAATCATGTGTATATTTTGGTTTCCCAGTGCATATAAAAATTATGTTTACACTATACTGTAAACTGTTAAGTATTCAATAACATTGTATCTTAAAAAAATGTATATACCTTAATCTTTTTTTATGGAGAGACACTGCCTTTTATTTATTTATTTTTTTTCTAGATGAGTTTGTGTTTATTTATTTATTTATTGATTTTACTTTATAATATTGTATTGGTTTTGCCATACATCAACATGAATCTGCCACGGGTGTACACGTGTTCCCAATCCTGAACCCCCCCTCCCACTTCCCTCCCCATACCATCCCTCTGGGTCATCCCAGTGCACCAGTCCCAAGCTTCCTTATACCTTAATTTAAAAAGACTTTATTGCTGAAAAAAAAATGAGCTTTAACAAATGTACATTAAAGCATATAAAGGTTTTTTAGTGTTATTTTAAAAACAAAAACCCTGTAATCACCCAAATCAAGAAATAAAATATTTCTAACACCTCATAATTTTTCCTGTATTGATCCTTCCTACTTTACCCTCCCAAATTAACTACTATGCCTACATCTATAGGAACTGATTGGTTTTGCCTTTTCTTGAATTTTTTGTGTATACACTTGTGTCTGTCGTCTTTCACTTACATCATATTTCTGAGGTTCATCCACGCTATTGCCCATAGGAAGAGTGCTTTTTTGAAAAAAAAACAAAATCACTTAACTAAACTTTTTACTTTAGAATAACTAGATACGCAGAGAAGTTGCAAAAAAATAATATAGGGGGTCCTCAAATATCCCTTATCCATCTTCCCCTGTCATTAGCATCTTGCAATACATGGTACCTTTGTCATAATTAAAAGGAACCAACACTGGTACCTCCCTAATAACTCAACTCCACACTTCATTTGAACTTTACGGCTTTTCCCTAATTGATCCATTTTCCAGCATCTTACATAGGATATCACATGAGATTTAGTCATATGTCTCCTTAGTTTGGGCTGTGACAATTTCTCAGACTCTCCACAGTTTTGATGACTTTGACAGTTTTGAGGCGTACTGGTCAGATAATGTGGAGTGTCCCTCAAGGTGGGTTTTTCCTGTGATTGGGATTCCCTGGTGGCTCAATGGGAAAGCATCCACCTGCAATGCAGGAGACACAGGTTAGATATCTGGGTTGGGAAGATCCCCCGGAGAAGCGAATGGCAACTCACTCCAGAATTCTTGCCTGGAACATTACATGCATAGTGGAGCCTGGCAGGCTACAGTCCCTGGGGTCGAAAGAGTCAGACGTGACTTAGCTTCTAGACTACCATAACCACCATGTTCAGACTGGGGTTTAGAAGACCCTAGAGGTGAAATGCCATTCTTACCATATCAAGGTAGTGTTTGTCAGGCTTCTCAACTGTCAAGTTTCCTTTTCCTCCTCTATCCAAACACTATTCTTTGGAATCGAGTTTCCAAAGGCAGTCAAGTTCTCCTCTTAAGGGGGAAGTTTCTACATAAATTAACCTAAGAGGAACATTCCATTAATAGTCCTGTGAAATAAAGAAAAGTCTCCATGATCAGCTAAGTTTGGGAAAAGCTAAGTTAAGCA
Organism: Bos indicus; assembly: GCF_029378745.1. NCBI lineage: Eukaryota > Metazoa > Chordata > Mammalia > Artiodactyla > Bovidae > Bos > Bos indicus. The sequence goes on along the minus strand of NC_091773.1, from coordinate 8,693,975 downwards.
AAGCTGAACAGGTTTCTTCACCATGTTATTTCACTGAGCCTTTATCATGCTAATGTACACCGTGATTTCCCCCAACTTGGGATATATAATACAGAATTCTGCAACATTATTTTTAACTACAGGACTGCCCCCCACCCCTTTTTGTTCATTTGGTCCCATTATGATCTAAAAATACTTTCCAAACCTCATAATTATCTGGGAAGCTGTTTTAAAGTGCGGATTCTCACTAGATCTAAATTGGTATCTCCAGGGATGGGATCCAGGACTTTGTATTTAAAAATATAACTCTCCCAAGTGATGTGAGGCACTTGACCATCAAAAGGAAGGACTTGAGGAGAAGCAGCACGCACTAACCGGAGCGCAAGGACCACAAGACCCCAGGGTGTATCATTCATTCCCGTTTCATTGGTTCAACAAGTATCGATGAGGCCCTAGCACAGTATCTCTGTTCTCAAGGGAACTTACAATCTTGTAGGGAGAGATAGAGCATTAACTTTTAAACCCGCGAACATAGACTAGGTCAGGTCATGATAAATGCTCTGGAGAAAAGCCAAGCGAGATGTGCGTGATAGAGAATGGTATTCTGTCTATCTACGGTTGTCAGGGAAGGGCTCTCTGCCGATGTGACATTTAAACAGATAACCAGAAAGAAGTAAGGGCACAAGTTATTGTTTCTCCAGGGAAAAAAGACTGTAGTAGGCAGAATATATAGCAAGTGCAAAGGCCTTGAGGCCCAAGTGGGCTTAGCACAGAAGGGACTTGATGACTGCCCTGGAGACTTGGGTAAGAAAAGAATAGGAAGGACACGCTGGACAGAGGGTAGAACAGAAACATGCCTATAATCAGCCAAGAGCATTATGTCCTCTGAGATGCTGAGAAGACATTTTATGTGAGGTTATGAAAATATAATGGGAAAGATGGAGTCCCAGTGGGAACTCCAAGTGCCCTAGTGGGGATGTCATATGCCCTTGAACTCCATGTAGGGTGACTTAGATTATATCTGTAACAAGGGGTCACTGAGGATTTAAGCAAAGGATAATGCATGGTACAAATCCAATTTCTAGCAAGATCCACTGCCTTTGGTGTGTTTTGTGAGATAATGGGAAGAGGGAGGTAGTAGATAAAAAGCCAATGGACAGAAAAATGGACAAATCTTAACCGCAGAGCTACCTAAAATGCTTTGTGGAATAAGGCAAGGAAATCATCAATCAATTACAGCTTCATTAATTATGAAACACCACTGCATGAACATAAAAAGCTAAATTACCTTGCACAGGCAGAAATGATTAAGCATGCAGCAAGCAGAATTGCTTGAAAGGAGACCTCTCGTAACAAACTGGTTTCTAACAGGAAAAATAAAAAATAAATGAATTAGAAATCATTGTTGATTAAGTAGTCTTGGAACAACAAAATCATACTAAAACTTTTTTTTGATACACCAAAAAAAAAAAATGTTTTTAAATGTGTGTCAGTTCAAGTAATTTGTCCTAAGTAATATGATTAAGAGCTTCGCTGGTGCTCAGCAGAAAAGAATCTGCGTACAATGTGGGAGCTGTAGGAGATGTAGGTTTGAACCCTGGTTCAGGAAGATCCCCTGGAGAAGGTCATGGCAACCCACTCCAATATTCTTGCCTGGAAAATCCCATGGACAGAGGAGCCTGGCGGGCTGCAGTCCACAGGGTCACAAAGAGTTGGACACCATTGAAGTGACATGGCACGGCATGGCAATAAGATCAAATTATCAAATGCTGTCTAGGGCCTTTCATTAGAAATTTTCTGAAAATTATCAGTTTTTTCCTAACACTTAAAACATAAGCGATTGTACCACATAGACAGTTTGGAGCTTGCCTTTTACCTCAGTGTTGGCAAAAGGCTTTGTAGACTTGATGCTAATGTCAGAAATCTAACTGGGATGATGATTATATATTAAAGTCTAAATTTTGTAGAGTGCCTTATAACTCACAAAGAGGTTTCATACATCAGTTCATTTCATCACCATGACCAGACTGGGAGGCAGGAACCATGATCACAGTTCTGCAAATGAGAAGACCAAATTTCAAGTGATGAAATTCAACCAAGGTCACGGAGCTATGTGCTGCCAGAGCCAAGATTGAAAAACCACGTCCAGCCAGAACATCATGTTTTGTCCGAAATAGGGTGGGTAAAAGAATGGCAACTTGGCATACTGGGAGTCTCTAAAGGGCTAAACAAGAGAATAAATAGTCTGAACTATTTGTCCTTGCAAAACTCTTTGCTGTCTTAAAATACTTCAGCGCTACTGAGCCATGGTGGAAATGACTGCAAATCATCCAGCAGTTATAAAAAGGAAGAGTTAAACCAATTGTGACTCTGAGTCTTATTTTAACCGCCTAAAAGGAATCGGAGCTGCTTTAAGGATGACCACGTAAAGATCTAAAGGAAAATAGAACAGATCTCAGCTTCATTTTTGCCAAATGCTTCCAAAGCTCAATTTTGCAAGTTGTTTAAAACTTGTAAGGACTTTGAGCTCTGCATGTATTTATTTTTGCTATTTACGTTCTGAATTGAGATTGAGTCAGCTAACAAGAACCTGCTTAGTCCATAATATGGGTGAAACATTGAAGATGGGCAAATGCAAAATATAGCAGTTGTGAATGACATCACTGCACATATACAGTATTTCATATTAATATATACAGAGATTTAAATAAGTTATTGTGGGTTCAATCAAACACTTAACCATCTTTTAAAATGTTTCTATTCTTAGCCTCCTCTGATTTCATGTGGAATTTGAAACATATTTTCTCCCAGAAATAAGTGTAGGTTGACAAACTGCAAAGATCCCTAGACTTGAATACTGAAGGAAGACTGGGTTTAAACTCAAGTTCTGTAAAGACATGCGTTGTGATTGTGGACAAGGTGGTCATTGCTTCATTCCATCAGTAGCCATTCACTTAGCATGAATTTTGGCTTGGCTCAAGTGTAAACTCCTTCAGGAAGTCTTGGATGTCTTCACCTCCCCCTTGGCCCTTAGCTGCTCTGTCTTTGAAATCCCATTATACCTCATGCATGTCTCCATCAACAAAGTTTCCACACTGAATTAAAATTATTGTTTTATTTCTCTATGTTTCCCCGTCAGACTATTGACAATAGCTGGCATCTATTTGCTGTTCTTCAGCAGCAGTGCCCATATTTTCCTTGAGAAGTCCCCTCTCCCTTCCTCCTAGTGTGTGGTTCCAGTGAACAGACTGATTTCCCTCCCAGCCTTTGATGCGCTCCAATCCACTTGGAGCTTCACAGGCATGCATGTGTGCTATGTCACTCCAGTCATGTCTGACGCTTTGCAGCCCTATGGACCATAGATAGGCCTGCCAGGCTCCTCTGTCCACGGGATTCTCCAGGCAAGAATACTGGAGTGGGTTGCCATGCCCTCCTCCAGGGGATCTTCCCAACCCACGGATCTAATCCACATCTCTTACATCTCCTGCACTGGCAGGCAGGTTTTTTACCACTAGCATCACCTGGCAATCCCCTGGATCTTCATATACTTAGTGACAAAGGGATAGGTTTTGTTGTGTAATTGGGACCCTTCCAGAACCAAGGTAGCCAGCCCTCTTGTCCTAAGTCTAGAGTTTGTTTCTGCTGACTTTGACTGGGGGAAGTTGCAGGCACAGAGCCAGCAGAACTACCATGGAGTAATAAAGAGCATTTCAAAAAATAAAGTGGACAGAGGAAAAGAGACTTGAAGAGACTGACAGAGACCTGGAATCTTTGCCTGGAATGTTTATTAATATGAACCAATACATTTAATGACTGATCAATCCATTTTGAGTTGGGTTCTCCTCCGCTGGAACTCAAAAAACCCTGACTGATAAAATGATGCCAGGCACACTTATACCTTTAGCATATGGATCAGTACCTCAAACAATCTGCACACTCAAAACCTACATGAAGGAGATAAAACAGCATCATCTCCATCAGATGGAGACCTCATCCACTCAGGGCTTTATAGCCAAGTGAAGCAAAGGAAGATGGCCCCAAGAGAGAGATACATGGTGCCGGGTGCTACAGCATCTTGGGGAAGCCAAGTGCTACCTCCACCCACCAGCATGGGGCAGAGAAGGCCCCACAGAGGCAGTCTCCTCTAACAGGACCTTAAAGGAAGAGTAGGGGTCTTCCAGGCATATAGCCCGTGGGAGACATTCCAGACACAACAAAGAACTCGTGCAAAGGCTGACTTGGCCTACCGGAACTTGAGTATTCTATTCTGTAAAATGGAGACAGCTCATTTAACTGGCCCACCACTGTCTTGGAGCCCCTGTTCTGTGCCAGGCACTACATGGGCAGTTGGGATTCTACAGATGCCTGAGGTATGGTCACCATCATCCTGAAAGAGCTGACGGCCTGATGGAGGAGATACAAAAGTAAACATTCAAGAACAGTACAAGAAATGGGCAAGAGAGAGGGGAGTCCTGAGAGCTGGAGGAATACAAAAAGGGGTCACTGAAGACCTCTTCCCCAGAAAACAGGGTGGACTCCTTGGAGGAGGTGGGACATGAAACTGTCAGCTGGAAACTGTTTAAACAATAAACACTGCTGTCCCGGTCATCCTGACCCCTGGAAAGGGAATTAAAAAAATCCTCAAGACCTATCTAATAGCTGCAATGGGAACAAAATGAAGCAGGGCACGTTGGTCTTTGGGAGTAGAAGTGGTCAGTGAGATAAATATTCAAGATTTGAGGAAGGCGAAGAAAGAGAAGACATTATTTTTTCGTTTCACCTTCCATCTTAGGTAATCGTAACATCACATTTTTGGAGCGCTTAGTACACATGGCACATGATGCTAAGTGCTTGATGAGGATTATTTCAATCATTTATCGATACAGGGTGGGAATTATGAGTATCTCCCTTTACAGATGAAAATGTGACGTTTTGGAGTGTTGGGTAAACTGAAGTGGGAACTGGGCTTTGAAACTTGGCAAGCTGGGGACAAGACAGCGCCTTGAGGCAACACTGTGCAAACCTGGTCCACCCGTATTAGCATAGAGATTAAGGGAGATGCTTGCTGAATTTATTTCAGATTTACTACTGACAGCAAGCATCAAGACTTTGGTATCTTTTGACTTTCCTTGCCAGGGGCATATCATGAAAGAATGTTCTTTCTCCTGTTTATTTTCTTCTTCTAGCATATATCAAACACACAGCTAGATATGAAGACGATGATCACGGACAGCTATGTATGAGCACGACTCAGCTTTAGTCACACTTAGCATTTTCCCAAATGTCTTCAGGGTTTTTAAAAAACAAAGAAAACACCGCAAATCCAGTCCTTCTAGTACCTCTGAGATGACTCCTCCAGGTCAGTCACCTCCTCTGTGGATGCATCACCTGGCTGCAGGCTGATGCCAGCTCCTAAGGGGACATTAGTCACTTCCGGGCCCTGAAAGGAGGAATTATGTGGGTGCAGCAAAGGTTTAAAAAAACTCACTTGGATGATCCAACGCCTCTTCCTGGAAACGTTCAGAAGCCGTCCACTGGGACTGAGGAGACAAGTCGTAGGAGTTTTCTCTGGGTCTCTGAGAGGCAACAGGGCCAGAAAAGGAGGCTTTCACAGACTCTGCATTCAGCTTCTGTGACTCCCAGTCATCAGTCAGAGAACAGTCAAAATCACCTCCTGGAAGAGCAGAGGGGTTCAGTGTGTGTGTGTGTGATTTCCATGACTCTAATGATCACAGCAATAGTCTCAAGAAGCACAGAGAATTGGAACTGAATGAGCAGAAACATTTTTTTCTAACCTCTATTTCCATGGAGCATAAAGTGACGAAGGGGAAATGACAGCAGAGAGGAGAGCCGGAGGCAGCCCACGGGTGACTGAGCCCCCCAAGAAGGCGCCAAGCCTGAGACATTTGGGAAGGGGAGCCAGCATTGAGGGGAAGGCCAAAGCTTCACAGGCCTGGGGCAGGCGGATCTGTGGAGTCATTCAGTGCAGAATTATTGTATAACTGCATACGAGACACAGTTCGGGAGGCTGGGCGTCAGAAGTCAGAGTAGACAAGTGCTGTGTGCCATCCATGGCTGGGGAGGGACAGGCACACCGGATCACAGTTAGGAGGCAAAGAGGTCATCACTGCACGGAAACCTGGCAGAAGGTGTCCAGATGGAGCCTGGGATGGAGTGTCTGAGTGCTTGAGCGGAAATCTGAAGGCCTAGGAGGAGGACTTGCAGAGAGACAGAAGGAAGAGCAAAGGCCAGGAAGAGACAGACAGAGGGCGAGGGGAGGGGGGAGGAGGAGAGGGAGGAGGGGGAGGAGGGGGAGGGGAAGAAAGAAGGGAAAGAAGAAAGAAAGACATCAGTCCCCGCACAGAATATGGTGGGCTCCCAGAAGAACAAGCCGTCCTTTGTGGCCAGACAGGAGCCCCTGAGCGTGGGCAGTCCTGGAAGATGGTTCTGGCTGGATTGTTAGTGCTGTGCTTAGTCACTCAGTCATGTTCAATTCTTTGCAACCCCATGAACTGTAGCCTGCCAGGCTCTTCGGTCCATGGGATTCTCCAGGCAAGAATACTGGAGTGGGAAGCCTATCCCATCTCCAGAGGATCTTCCCAACTCAGGAATCAAACTGGAGTCTCCCGCATTGCAGGCAGATTCTTTATCAGCTGAGTTACTTGGGATTGCTCAATGGGGATCAAAATCATGAAGGGCCTCATGGGTCATGCTCACTCAGGAGCTCAGATTTATCCTGTGGGCAACTTGGAGGATGGGAGTACTGAGAGGTGCTTTGTGTGTTGAGGTGCTCACTCAGTGGTGTGAGTGGTGGAGAGAGTCCCAGCCCTGTTCTAGAAGCTGGGAGTGACTGAGGAGCTCAAGAACTCTTGGGGTCTTCATATAGCAGTGCTTCTTAACCAGAAGTCATTTCTCTCCCCAGAGGACATCTGACAATGTCTGGAATCATTTTGGATGGTCACAGATTCAGCAGGGAAAAAGGGATAGGGTATCACTGGTATCTGAAGGAATAAAGCCCAGGGATGTTGTGATACCATATACACAGGACAGGCCTGGATACTGAACCAATGAACTGATGCTTTTGGACATGGGAATTCCGCCAACCCTGCAGGCTCCTTCCTACCCTCCCGCCCACAACTTGCTGCCTCTTGATAAAGCAGTCTGCAGAAGCATCTTTGCTGGTTGTCACAGAAAAAGGAAATGGTAGGAAGTGAACCATGCCGAGCATCCAATAACGCCCAGACTGCAGAGGAGGTCCTGGACCTTGTTTACTGCAGCACTAATCACAATGGCTAAGATACGGAAAGAACCCATGTTCATCAATAGGCAAATGAATAAAGAAAATCCTGCCATTTGCATCATCACGGATGAACTAGGAGGTTCATCTAAGTGAAATAAGCCAGTCGTAGAAAGACAAATACCACATGATTACACTTATACACGAGGTATCTAAAATAGTCAAAATCAGAGAAGCAGAGAATAAAAGGGTGGCTGCTGGGGGTGAGGGGGCAGGGGGCTAAGGGGAATTGTTCAACAGATATAAGGTTTCAGTGATGCTAGATGAATAAGTTCTAGAGCTCTGCCACACATGTGGCTATAGATATCAATGTGGTATTTTATGTACTTCAAAATGTGTTGAGAAGGTAGATTTTTTTTTCTTAGCACGCGCGCACACACACACACACACACACACACACAAAAGACCAAAAAAAAACCCACCCAAAACTCTACAAAACTTAGTCACTCAGTCATGTCCGACTCTTTGCAACCCCATGGACTGTACTACTCTTACTCTGAATCTTGCAGTATTGGAGGGACGCTGGGCTCTGATATCTTGAGTAAAGATCAGAGACAGCCAATATTGACCTTAAAAACCTCCTGTAAATGTCCAATTGGCACAATCGTATAGAATGTGTGTGGTGTGGCATGTTAGTCACTCAGTCATGTCTGACTCTTTGTGACCCCGTGGACTGTAGTCTTCTAGGCTCCTCAGTCCTTGGGATTCTCCAGGCAACAATACTGGAGTGGGTTGTCAATTCCTTCTCCAGGGGATCTTCCCCACCCAGAGATCAAATTCAGGTCTCCTGCTTTGCAAGCAGATTCTTTACCATCTGAGCCACCAGGGAAGTCTTTATATATATATATATATATAAAGACTTTATATATATATATATATATAAACTATATCTCCATAAAGCTGTTTTTAAAAAAGAGAGGAAGCTATGTGGTCATATTCACATGGAAGTAAGAAGGAACTGGTACCTTTGTGGCTGATTATGTATTCAAGCGTGGCATTGAACTAAGATCTGGGGAGACATGATGAGGATGTGACAACAGTAAAAATATTCCTGAGCTGTTGCCCAAAGCTACTCTGTTGAACTTACGCTTTGCTGCTGAGAGTTAGATGAGATAAAAATGTATCTCATGTAGAATTCTGGAAATATTGCACAGAAATTTCTAAAAGAAAATTCTAAAAGAAGAGATGGCATTAAAAAGAGAAAAAAAGATAAAAAAATTTTTACAGACAAAAGAGTCTTAACAAAAAATGATCAAGGAATTTTCATCTCTGAAAAGACATGGTTTTCCCCCAATTCACACTTCACTGACATTTTTTCCCCCTCTAACCTTAATAATAAATGAAAGGGGCTTTCCTGGGGGGGGCTCAGTAGTGAAGAATCCACCTGTCAATGCAGGAGACACAGGTTTGATCCCTGACCCGGGACGATCCCACGCTCTGCAGAGCAACTAAGCCAGTGTGCCTCAACTATTGAGACTGTGCTCTGGAGTCCAGAAGCTGCAACTATGGAGTACACATGCCATAGCTGCTGAAGCCCTCATACTCTAGAGCCCGTGCTCCGAAACAAGACAAGTCACCACAGTGAGAAGCCCACGCACTGCCGCTAGGGTAGCCCCCAGCTTGCTGCAACTAGAGGAGAGCCCATGGGCAGCAACAAAGACACAGCACAGCCAAAATTAAATAGAAAACATGTTAAAAATAATAAATGAAAGAATCATCATGCAGTAAGTAAGTGAAAGTCGCTCAGCCACGTCTGATTCTGTGGGACCCTATGAATTGTAGCCCAGTAGGCTTCTCTGTCCATGGGATTCTCCAGGCAAGAATACTGGAGTGGGTTGCCATTTTTTCCCCAGAGGATCTTCCCAACCCAGGGATCAAACCTGAGTCTCCTGCACTGTAGGCAGATTCTTCACCATCTGAGTTATGAAGGAAGCCCTGCATAATCCAGAGAACGTATCAATAAATAATTCTTTGGGATTATATTTGAAGATATTAATTTTATTCTGTTTCTCTTGGTTTATTTAAATTGTGTGGTTGGCTTCTGATTTTTTTTTTTTTTTTTTTGGCTTCTGTTTTACAAGGATGAATCTAATTCTTCCAAGCAAGTTCCCTATCCTTACATACAAAATAGGCATTATCATTTGCTATAGAGGGAAACGCAAAGCCATGTACAGATGTTGCCATCAAAGACATTTATGGAGGAGGCACTAGATCAAGAGAAAACTGTAGACCTCAGACGGGGGTGCCTTGTCTGAGGTCATCGTGTCTTTCTTTCTTGGGACTGGCAGAAACAGAGCTGGAAGCCCTGATGAGTCCTCCCTGTCTAGATCCTGGATCCTCTATCAGTATGACTCATGGACTCTGAGGATGCAGTCCAAATTGCAGCATTGGATCTGGGCAGCCACGAAACATCAGAGCTAGAAGATGAATTGCAGCTAATGAGGAAAGGTGTCTGGATGCAGCTGTGGAAGGGGTGAGCTGAGGATAAACAAAATAGGCAACAACACCAACACCACAAAAAAAGCCCATTTTAGCCTGAAAAATTAAGGAAAAGAAAATCAGAGGAAGTAAGTTTTGATTGCATCCATTTCCCAGAGAGAAAACGGCAGAACAATTTAATTTTGAATTCTTCTCTCGAGTCTTCTAACTCGGCGATGTTTCCAGAGAAAAAGGATTTGCTGATAAAAGTCAGGGGGCTTTGGGTAAATCTGGAAAACAAGAAGTCTGGGGAAGATTTGATTACAGTTGACAGCAGAGATGAGCGCTTTCAAAGCCCCATGTGTACCCGGGTTGACTAATTACTGATTGGGGGTGGGGGTACTTGATTTTGTTATATTTAGAAGACATTCTGAAACCATGAGAGTTTTAACAAGATACCTCATGCACGTGCAGCACTGCTGCGGTCCAATTGCTTTCGGATTGTTTGGACATATTTTGAAGAGGCAGCAATGGGAAAAACAACATGTGAATTTCCAAATATGTGAAACTCTGCCTTTAGAGTGGCGATTCCCAAACTTTAAACATCCACGGATAGTTCACCTGATTTTTGCCACCTCCCAGGGCCTTCTTACAGAGAAGGCGATGGCACCCCACTCCAGTACTCTTGCCTGGAAAATCCCATGGACGGAGGAGCCTGATAGGCTGCAGTCCATGGGGTCGCTAAGAGTCAGACACGACTGAGCAACTTCACTTTCACTTTTCACTTTCCTGCATTGGAGAAGGAATGGCAACCCACTCCAGTGTTCTTGCCTGGAGAATCCCAGGGATGGGGGAGCCTGGTGGGCTGCCATCTGTGGGGTCGCACAGAGTTGGACAGGACTGAAGCGACTTAGCAGCAGCAGCAGAGCCTTCTTAACTCCTAGCCACTTCAAATTTTCTTAGACTGTTTCACCTTAGTCTTTTACTTTAAAGGAAACTTTATATCACTCATTTAAATGCCCTAAAGAAAAAGTAAATGTAAGAACAAGTACAATGAACATGAGACCTTATTTAATTTGCACTAAATACTTTTGTAGGGGAAAGCTCTGAGCCTGTTCTTTGTTAAAAGAGAGTAATGTAACTCCCAGTGGTTCGGGCTCTGTGCTCCCACTGCTGTGCAGCAGAGTTAATCAGCTATGTGTATACATATATTCCTTTTCTCTGAGCGATAAGAAAGCCTTCTTCAGTGATCAATGCAAAGAAATAGAGGAAAACAACAGAATGGGAAAGACTTGAGATCTCTTCAAGAAAATTAGAGATACCAAGGGAACATTTCATGCAAAGATGGGTTCAATAAAGGACAGAAATTGTATGGACCTAACAGAAGCAGAAGATATTAAGAAGAGGTGGCAAGAATACACAGAAGAACTATACAAAAAAGATCTTCACGACCCAGATAATCACGATGGTGTAATCACTCACCTAGAGCCAGACATCCTGGAATGTGAAGTCAAGTGGGCCTTAGAAAGCATCACTACGAACAAAGCTAGTGGAGGTGATGGAATTCCGGTTGAGCTATTTCAAATCCTGAAAGATGATGCTGTGAGAGTGCTGCACTCAATATGCCAGCAAATTTGGAAAACTCAGCAGTGGTTACAGGACTGCAAAGGTCAGTTTTCATTCCAATCCCAAAGAAAGGCAATGTCAAAGAATGCTCAAACTACCGCACAATTGCACTCATCTCACACGCTAGTAAAGTAATGCTCACAATACTCCAAGCCAGGCTTCGGCAATACGTGAACCGTGAACGTCCAAATGTTCAAGCTAGTTTTAGAAAAGGCAGAGGAACCAGAGATCAAATTGCCAATGTCCGCTGGATCATAGAAAAAGCAAAAGAGTTCCAGAAAAACATCTATTTCTGCTTTGTTGACTATGCCAAAGCCTTTGACTGTGTGGATCACAATAAACTGTGGAAAATTCTGAAAGAGATGGGAATACCAGACCACCTGACCTGCCTCTTGAGAAACCTATATGCAGGTCAGGAAGCAACAGTTAGAACTGGACGTGGAACAACAGACTGGTTCCAAATAGGAAAAGGAGTACGTCAAGGCTGTATACTGTCATCCTGCTTATTTAACTTGTATGCAGAGTACATCATGAGAAACACTGGGCTGGAAGAAGCACAAGCTAGAATCAAGATTGCCAGGAGAAATATCAATAACCTCAGATATGCAGATGACACCACCATTATGGCAGAAAGTGAAGAGGAACTAAAAAGCCTCTTGATGAAAGTGAAAGAGAGTGAAAAAGTTGGCGTAAAGCTCAACGTTCAGAAAACTAAGATCATGGCATCTGGTCCCATCACTTCATGGGAAATAGTTGGGGAAACAGTGGAAACAGTGTCAGACTTTATTTTTTGGGGGCTCCAAAATCACTGCAGATGGTGACTGAAGCCATGAAATTAAAAGACGCTTACTCCTTGGAAGGAAAGTTATGTCCAGCCTAGATAGCATCTTCAAAAGCAGAGACATTACTTTGCCAACAAAGGTCGGTCTAGTCAAGGCTATGGTTTTTCCTGTGGTCATGTATGAATGTGAGAGTTGGACTATGAAGAAAGATTAGCGCCGAAGAATTGATGCTTTTGAACTGTGGTGTTGGAGAAGACTCCTGAGAGTCCCTTGGACTGTAAGGAGGTCCAACCAGTCCATCGTAAAGGAGATCAGCCCTGGGTGTTCTTTGGAAGGAATGATGCTAAAGCTGAAACTCCATACTTTGGCCACCTCATGCAAAGAGTTGACTCATTGGAAAAGACCCTGATGCTGTGAGGGATTGGGGGCAGGAGGAGAAGGGGACGACAGAGGATGAGATGGCTGGATGGCATTACCGACTTCATGGACCTGAGTTTGAGTGAACTCTGGGAGTTGATGATGGACAGGGAGGCCTGGTGTGCTGCGATTCATGGGGTCGAAAAGAGTCGGACATGACCAAGTGACTGAACTGAGCTGAACTGAGCCTTCCTCTCACCTTCCCACTGCCCCCATCTAGATCATCACAGGGCAGCGAGCTGAGCCCCTTGTGTAACACAGCAGCTTCCTCCTAGCCATTCCCATTTTCTTCAGTCCATTGCCACTCTTTAATATGCTGTGTAAAATGGTTTTTGTCTGTATTCATTTTCTGAACTGGGTCTTCAGAAAATCATTTAAGTTTATCTTACTTTTCTTTTTCCCTTTTCTGATTAGTGCTTTCTGGGTCCTATCCAAAAAAAAAATCTGCTTGGTAAAGGTTGTGATGATAGTCTCCTAAGTTTTCTTCAAGAAGATTTATAGACCCTGTTTTTGCAGTTAGGTCTAATATCCACCCCAAATTGGGTTTTGTATATGGTGTGAATTAGTATTAAAAATACTTGTATGTGTATATAAGTACACATACAAGTACATTTATTATATTTCTTGATTAAATAAAAATATATAACCATAAAAAAGATGTGCTTTGAGTTCCTATCACTATATTTATATATGTATCTACACATACATATTTAGATATATTAATATCATATAATGTGTACTATATAATATGTATACCCACTCCAGTGTTCTTGCCTGGAGAATCCCAGGGACGGGGGAGCCTGATGGGCTGCCGTCTATCGGGTCACGCAGAGTCGGACACGACTGAAATGACTTAGCAGCAGCAGCAGCATATAATATGTATATATTATATATCTAATTATGCATATAGCATAAATTTCGATAGGAGTATGTATATGTGTTACACTATGTATACATATCAGAGAAGGCGATGGCACCCCACTCCAGTACTCTTGCCTGGAAAATCCCATGGGCGGAGGAGCCTGGTAGGCTGCAGTCCATGGGGTCACTAAGAGTCGGACACGACTGAGCGACTTCACTTTCACTTTTCACTTTCCTGCATGGGAGAAGGAAATGGCAACCCACTCCAGTGTTCTTGCCTGGAGAATCCCAGGGACGGGGGAGCCTGGTGGGCTGCCATCTGTGGGGTCTTACAGAGTTGGACACGACTGAAGCGACTTAGCAGCAGCAGCAGCAGCATGTATACATATCTTATTTTTAAAATGAGGAAATTGAGACTTAGCAAAGTTAAGTAACTATCACAGTGTGCCCAAACTAGGACTTGAATTCTGATTCCAGTAACCTTTGTCTATCCATGTCCTGTACAGAAAAGATCCATTGGAGACATGCAGATATGTTCCAGGTATTATTGGCTTAATAATTTGCATATTTAAATTAGGTTATTTTGCATGAGATGCAGATGAATACATTTGGATCACATGAGTAGTGTGGAGAGGACTTTAGGTGATTATTTAAAAGTTGCTACTGCCCATTTGGAAATGCTATCTCACCATGGAAAAAAGAGGTTCAACTCACCATTTTCTTTGCAGTGGTTTGTTTCCAGCCTCCTGACCCCCTCCAACCAGACATCCTCACTGGGGGAGGAGTCAACATCATCAAAGATACTTCCATGCAGCCAGGATTCAGAGGCACTGAGGTTGAAGAGAGAAGAAAAAGAACGGCGGATTCTCCTTTTCTTTCTAAATATTCTGGAGAGAAATGAAAGTAGTAAGGTGAATAACAAGTAGCAGTCAACTCACGGGCAAAGCAGAGAATTCAGTGAAAGCAGACACATGGGACCCGTGTCTGTCGCCCAGGTCCATGAAGCGCATTTCTTTTTTTTCCTCCATTAATTCCAGAGAAGCTTCTTAGATTCCTGTATGTGCCAGGCGTTTGCATCAATGTCAAGGATATTGAGATAAAAGACAAAACCTTGGGTCGAAAGACAAAAGTAATGCAGATATAGCGAACACTTTCATTGACCTCATCCTGTGTTTGGTGTCTTTCTTAGTGATTTATGCCCAGTAACTCACATTATCCTTGGAACAGCCTCACAGGTAGGTACTACTGCTACCCCATATCTCAGATCAGGAAACTGAGGCACAAAGAAGTTAAATAACTTGTCTGACGTCTTACAGCTAGTAGCTGACACAGCTGGGATGCACACGCAGGCAGTCTGGCTCCATCGTTTCTGCCCTTGGTGAGTGCTGTGTGCACGTGTGTTCTGGCAGTGTCAACTAGGGCTGCTTTGAGAGCACCAGGAGAGGTATTGCTAATCTGGAGACAAGGAAGGCTTTCTGGGGTAAACAAACAAACAGTCTCATATTGAGTCATGCTAGGAATTGAGGCAGGAAAGGTAAAAAGAGGGCCAATGATAACCTTGACTATTACGTGAAGGAGTTAGAATTTAACATAAAGGGCTCTGAAGTATGGCAAGGACAAGCAGATGGTGGTGACCTGATTGGGTTTGCATTTCCAAAGATTTTGGTTCTCCATGTGTCCCCACTCCCCACAATCCAACAATCCATCCTCTACCTTATAAGCAGTGTTATCTTGCTAAGGATGAATCTGACAGTTTGTCAAGGGCTCCTGTCAATCTACAGAATAAAGCCCAGATTCCTCAGGCTGGAACGTAACCCCCTCCATCCAGCCCTGCTTCTGGGTTTAGTCTCCTCTCGTGGAGAGCAGTCTTTCCACCGTAAACTGTGTTTCTTCCAAACGACTTGCCATTCCTCACACTGTATCAGGGTCTCTTAGGCCTCCATACCTGTACCCTCTCTCAGGTAGTCCTCTTTTCTACATCCCTCTTAATTAACATCCAATCAACCATCTTCATCTCAAGGAAGCTCGTTTTAATCTATCCCGCCAAAGAAAATGGGCCTCTCTTCCTTCTCTACTCCGCTACCCTCCATCCAGGCTTCTATCCCAGCACTTCTATTGCTTCATTACTTTTAAAAAAAAACTAGTTCATTCTTTTAATTGATTTTTTTAATTTTTGGTTGTGCGGGGTCTTCATTGCTGTGCGGGCTTTTCTCTAGTTGCTGTGCAAGGGCTTCTCATGGCGGTGGGTTCTCTTGTTTCAGAGCATGGCCTTTAGGGCCCGTAGGCTCAGGAGTTGCAGCTCCCAGGCTCTAAAGCACAGGCTTAATAGTTGTGGCACCTGAACTTAGTTGCATGTGGAATCTCCCGGGATCAGATATCAAACCCATGTCTCCTGCATTGGCAGGCTGATGCTTTACCACTGAGCCACCAGGGAAGCCCATCTTCATTACTTTAAACACCAGCCCCCCCAAAAAAAGGTGTTTTTTTTTTTTATCACACGTTACAGCATGCAAGATCTTAGTTCCCTGGCCAGAGATCAAACCTGCACCCTCTGCCATGGAAGCGGGGAGTCTTAACCACTGGACCATCAGGGACATCCCAGTTCATAACTTTTGTTCGTTTTCATGAGTCAGCCACCCCTGCTTCTTATGAGCCCGTGTACTTCCATGATGTTGAGCAGAAATAGGCTGCTTATACACAATGTTCAATGAACCAGTGAATGAATAATTGACAGATGGGTTGGAATGCAGATCCTTTGACCTAACCTCCTCTACTTACCTGACTAAGTTCTCCTTGTAGAGAACCCTGGTCTGGGAGGGGCTCAGGGTTATGTTTCCATCTTCGTCGCAGAGAAAACTGTCTTCTGTCCAGACGTAGTAGCCGTTGGTGAGAAGTCTGGGACTTCGTCGACAGGTGAACGGGGAGTCCGTCAGGGGATCTCCGGAGTGGCCCTCAAAGGGACTGTCACCATTGAGGAAATCACAGACAGAGCTACAGGGGGACGATTAAGCCCTTTCAGCCTGTATCCGGTTCATCCAGCCACACACAAACCACACATGTAGTCACCATGAAGGAAAACCACCTCTTTGCCTTCCTGATGACCAACTACTTCTGCACTTCTGATGGTGTCTCTTTTAATCTTCTGAGCTTCATCTCTTCACCTGTGAGACCACTGAACTACAGCACGTTTAGTGCTTCTTCCTGTTTTAAACACTTTGATGAAAACTTAGGGTGAATTGGTTTCTTTGAGATATGATGCCCCCTCCACCCCGTCCTTGACATGGTCCATTTTCTTGGATGTAAGAAATTGCAAAACAGCCTACCTGGGATGCTGGAAGCTCCAAGCATCTTTCACTCCCCACCCTTTCTTTGAAGAGCCCTCCAACTGCTACATCCTTACTCTTGTCACTGTAGTAGGGAAATTGCAACTACACAGACCAGACACTAATGAGTTATAGGAGAACATGCAGTCAAAGAGATCTTTTGGGGGATTTCTCTGTGGTCCAGTGGTTAAGAATCTGCTTTGCAAAAGAGAAAAAAAAAAATCTGCCTTGTGAGGCAAGGGGTATGGGTTCCATCCCTGGTTGGGGAACTAAGATCCCACATGCTACACAGAGCAACTAAGCGTGCATGCTGCAATAGAGAGTCTGACCACCACAAGGAAAGATCTGGCAGCTGCGACTAAGACCTGATGCAGCCAAATAAATACACAAATATTTTTTAAAGAGTTTTTTGTGGTTTTTTTTTTTTTTTTTTTGGCTTTTGCCAATTTCCCTCAGATCAGCTGCATACGTGATCACACAGTTACCTTCCCTGATCTGCTATCCAGGGAAGTCCTCTACTTGGTCAGGCTCATCTGTAATTGCCTTAGGTTTGAAAAACAATCACATGCCTATATGGTTGAAATGCAACCTTGTGCCTCACCCTTTACTGAAATTCTGAAAAAAATTTTAAGTTTAAAGCTTATTTATGTTATATGTAAGATAGATAACCAAAAATCTGTGTACTATAGTACACAGATAGTGTACTGTGTAATATACTGAGCAATATATATATTGTAATAACCTCTAAGGGAAAAAATCTGAAAAAGAATATATATATATATTCTGAATATTCACTCTGAATATACACATATCTATATATTCAAAATATATATAACTCAATCACTTTCTTGTACATCTGAAATTATCACAACATTGTAAATCAACTATACGTCAATAAAAAAATTTAAAAACTTAGAAAAATAACTGGTGCCATCAAAGAAAAAAGACTACTCACACTTACATGTACTAAAGTTAGCAAAACACTATTTTAAATGGATGTTATTTATGGAAAACTTACTATGAGCTTGGCCCCTACTTCACACTTTATCTGCTTTTCACAAACCTCCCTAAAAGTTAAAGATTGGTATCTTCATAGTACAGCAGGAAAAAAAAAAAGAGAGAGAGAGAGAGAGATGGAGAATGGTAAATATATCAGGTATTTGACACATCTAGTAAGTGTCAGAGTTAAGATTTTGAATCTGGGTTTATCTGATTCTAAGGCACGTGCTCTTTCCATAAGAGCTGCTTGTTCCTCTGGCTGATTCATTTGATTGTAGCAGGAGGCCCGAAATTTATAAGAGGGGGCGGGTTCTAATATCACTGCATGATTCCTTCATACTACTGGCATGATTCACAAAATGTTAAAGGAAACATCAACTGATGCCTGTGTAAGGAATAAAAGACAGAGAGACCAGGGAAAAAAGAAAAGCAAAGGAAGGAAAAGATAGAGACTTCTTTGCAGAACTTGAACAAAATGGCAGATTCAGCATGTCTTCATGGAACATGAGATTTGGCTGGCTTGTGCTTTGGTATAGACTCTCATGGCTCTTATAAAATAAGGCAGTAAAAGTATATTTAAGAGAATATCAATTTAAGAGAAAAAGTAACAATACATCAGTATTTGGTATGCACCAAACAAGAGCAATTCACATTTGCCCACACACTCCTCTCCCTTCCAATCTCCATTGTTAGGTTAGGCAAGTTTTCAGTTCATATGTGCATGAGACTGGAAATATATTTCCATATCAAAATTGGATGAAAGCTAAAACCAGTATATATATATATTGGTTGCACCACACGGTTTGTGGAATCTTAGTTCCCTGACCAGGGATTGAACCCAAGGCCATGGCAGTGAGAGCACAGTGTCCTAACCACTAAACTGAGAGGGAATTTCCAGTATTTTAAAGTATTTATTTGTTTACTTATTTATTTGGCTGTGCCAAGTCTTAGTTGCCATATGCAGGATCTTTCAGCTGTGGCATATGGTATCTACTTCCCCTACCACGGATGTAACCCGGGCCCCCTGCATTGGGAGCACAGAGTCTTAGCTACTGGATCACCAAGTCAAGAATACAACAAAATAATGCATACAGAAAAAAAAATCTGACTGATGTTTCACAAGAGAGGTCCCCTAGAATACCTTGGGAGAATGCATGGGGGAGACGGCTCTACAGCATACTCTTTCTCCGACTGGGAAGAATCTGCATAAGCAAATGAGAGAGAAATACAAATTTATCACACTGCATCAACATGCATGATTGCACACAGTGGAGGGTGTGACTAGCTGATGTCCCAGCCTCGGCAGATTTCAACAGGTGCAACCCTCCAGTGACTCATGACTAACATAACTCATTCTCAGGACTCTACGGGAGCAAGACCTAATCCAGGGGTTTCTATATTCTGTCTCATCTCTCCTTCAACACTCCTTGAGAGACTCCTTAGTTTGGACGAGGCAGTAATAAACCAGGCTTCCCTTGTGACTCAGCGGTAAAGAATCCACCTGCCAATGCAGGAAACTCAGGGTTCAGTCCCTGGGTTGAGAAGATCCCCTGGAGAAGGAAATGATAACCCACTCCAGTATTCTTGCCTGGAAAATCTCAGGGACAGAGAAGCCTGGGGGGCTACAGGCCATGAGGTTGCAGAGTCAGACATGACTTACCAACTGAACAACAACAAAAATAATAAACCATTAGCATCAAACTGACCCATGAAAAGGAGGAAGAAAACATCTTGTGGGAAGCTGTCGAAAACCCAAATCAATTACCCAATGTGCTGTTTCGTTTAGCTTACTCATTTGAGGAATTCAATCATCTGCCTAGATTCTCTCTCATTAGTGCATCTGAAGGCACTTCTATTACAAAATAACGAGCAGAAGACATTGTTGGAGGAAAAAAATGTCTGTTTTCTAGAAATGATTTTCCAGTGTATGACACCTGTGAATATTCTTAATTTTTTAAAAAGATTGTGCATTCATTCATTCCGGTTTAACCAAAGGGCTGGCAACACATTTCAGTTGGGAAAAGTTGCAGTTGATTAATATTCTAAATGCTATTGCAGCATTTTATATTGTATAGAAATGGTGTGAATACTTGTGATAGACAGCCTCAGTGAAACTTGGTTCCATTACTGATAATTAATATCTAAGACAAAGAAAGGAGCTTAGACTTTCAGACTGAGTTGGCTGATTTGAAGGAGAAAATTGTAGGTGTGTGAAGGAAGGTTAGAAGCAGGGTTTGGGGAAAAAACAAATGACAAGAGGAAGGAAGAAATTTGAAACCACTACCGTTTTAACAACGCCCATATTTTCTGTAAGTAGCTATCAAAATCATTCAGTATTTTTTTTATAGACAAACCGTTTTGCATCTTAATAGTAGCTGATAAACAATCTTTCACGTTTATGCACAGGCATCTAAAAAAGTGATTTTTTTTTTTCCTACTAAAAGGAAAAATACCACATTTCTCTCAAGGAAAGAAATGAAGTCAAAATCATTGCCAAAGTGAAAGCTGGCATTTAAGAAGCACAAGCTACTGACAGATGGTTAATGGTATGAGTATCAGCAAAATCAAAGCAGGGAAATTGCTAAAAGGAATCTAATCGTTCAAAAGATAATTGCGTAGAGCAGTTCTCTTACATTTACTTGCTACTGGTGTTGACATCAGTTGAGATATTTGGTACATCTTGGGACGGCTGCTTGTTCAAACTTCACAGATTTTCTGCACAAGACATTAAAAAAAAAGGTGGATTATGTATTAAAAATAGAAAGATGATGCCAAAACAGATGGCATCTACTCATTGCACTAGTCAGATTTGTTTACTGAAAGAATACAGAGATAAATGGAAATGAAGGCAGAGTTGAAGGACCACTGAGTTTGTGTCTGCCTCGATGATTTTATATTTCATTTTCCATTGTCTCACTCAGTGCATCTAAATCATCTTTTTCTGTAAATAAAGATAACATTTTATTTGGGAAAGCAAAACTTACAAAGGTTGACTTGTATTCAAAATAAAATAACGAAAATTAATTATTTGGTCAAGAAATCCGAAAAAAAAAAAGATTGGTTTTAGAATTCTCTAAATAGATGTATTTGTATTTTTATCGTCCACCACACTTCAACCTCATTATCAAGTTCAAACAATGCTAGAAGATTGGGGACCGTCTTTTGCCTAACACCTCAAACCACTGACAGGTAGCTACAGAGAGGGCTGGTGGTCTTTATCATTACTATCAGCCTGGACATTTCCAAGTAGCATAAGAAGCATTGCACTAAAAATAGTATATTGCTGGGCAGATTTCAAAACTCACCTTTTATGAACATATAATTTACTTTCTCAGTTACAAATTAAACACATATACAAGTGTGTATATTATGTAAACTTTCATCACTTACCACTCATCGCATGGATCTGCTTTCCACTGATCATTCAATTTTGTATACATTATTATCCTAGCAGCAGAGTAAGGTAAGACAAAATTCTTCTCTGATTCATCATCTCTATTCACATTTTTTTCAAATGTGGTAACTACTAATGGATTGTTTCTGTAGCTGTCACACAATTAAAACAAACCCGAATAATTCTATATATTCAAATTGATTCTTTCAATAAACTAGACACAAAACCTGCCAGATAATATAGATCCTGCCTTATAGGGACCTTAAGAGAAATCAGGAGAACTTTCTGCCATCCCCTGAAAGATCTCTAAATCAAAGCATACGCATAGATTTCAATGGTTTGGAATATAAAATAATACTGTTTGCTCTACAATACTGTACAATGTCACTAGTCCTTTCCATTTTTGTTCAGCCCAAGTTACCCTATGTTAATTTCCCCCAATCATCAAGTTCAATTTTAAGCCAACAAGTTGCACAGCAGAAAGTAAGGTCTTACTGCTACATCTTATTAATGGAAATACAACAGGCTACGGTTAGCTAACAGTTAATCAAATCTTAGTAACATTGAAAAAGACTTCCGGTGCAGCTCTAAGACTTTTCAAGAAAACAGACCCTATCTATCAGTTCTACGAAAGCAACTCCTCTGTCCTGTAAAGCAATTTGCCCATGCGTCCGTCCGTCTTCCTTCCAAAGAAAGTTCCCAACCTCTTCTTCTAATTGATAAATGAAAAATAGTTACTGAAATATGATGCTTCCTGTGGTTGAGAGTCAGCAGAGAGATCCAGGACTTAGCAGGTCTTCAGCTGAAAATAATGCCAGCATATCAACAGGTGCAGAAGTCTCTTAAGAAAGAGAAACCCCGTCTTTCCCTCCTCCTAATAGATAGCTGCACACATCTCCCTGTGCAGGCTTTTGCAGGGAACTTTTGTCTTCAGTAGCCACTTGTTCTTTTGGCTGTTTCTGAGAATAGAAGGGCATGTAGTTCTCTGGAAAGCAGCCTACAACTGCTCTTGTTTTCTTTTAAAAACAGCCTGCGTAACCAGAGGCTGAGAGGCACAATGAGGTCACACTTCCTGTGCGACTCACATCAGTGGCGCTCACGCTGAGGAACATGGTGAAGATTAAAGCGGTCTCCTAGACCGGCAGTGGGGGATGAATCAGACCAGCTGGACGCATCACAGGCACACCAGGGATGCTCTTCTGCACCAACTCATCACCCCAGCTGCAAGAAAAAAAGAAAAACTTTCAGAGAAGCAGCACCTCTCACTTATCATCTTCTGGCCATTTTCAGTATGAGTCGTGTGTGGTTGGGAAAACTCCCTGGAGCAGGGCACGGCAACCCACTCCAAGATTCTTGCCTGGAGAATCTCAAGGACAGAGGAGCCTGGTGGGCTACAGCCCATAGGGTTGCAAAGGGTTGGACACAACTGAAGCAACTTAGTATGCATGCATTTAGTGCATTGTAATGCTTTGCCCAAATCGTTATTGGTGACCAGACATTGATGCTATTCAATTCAGAAGACTATCAAATTCCAGAGCTTGATCTTCTGAAAGTGTCTGCAGTGCCAATATGTTTATCCAACAAAGGTTGGACTTTTCAAGAAACTGTGAGTGGCATTTTAAATTTTATATTTAAATGTTTCTGGAGCTGAAAACTCTTCAGCTATTATAAAACTTCTTATGCTATTGTACATGAAAGTGTTAGTCACTCAGTCGTGTCTAACTCTCTGCAACTCCATGGACTGTACCACACCCCCCCACCCCCGCCTCCCAGGCTCCTCTGTCCATGGAATTCTCCAGGCAAGAATACTGGAGTGGGTTGCCATTCCCTTCTCCAGGGGATCTTCCTGGCCCAGGGATGGAACCCAGGTCTCCTGTCCTGCAGGCACATTCTCTACCATTGGAACTACCAGGGAAACACCAGATGCTATTGTAGGGTCTCTACAAAGCCTGCAGTTGTCGGTGATAAAAGAAATAGAACTTCCATCAATACTGAGTTGCATAGGGTAATGGAGAGTCACCCAGACAGACACATAAACTCTGTCTGCCATACTAGCTGTGCCCCCAGTTTATGACTTAACCTCTGAGTTGTAACTTTCTCATTACGTTTATAAATGTAATAATACGTATGTTACTGGATGGCCTGGAACATTAAATGAGGTTTAAAAAAATGAGACTTAAGTGAGTCCTCAGCTCATATGTCCAAGATGGATTCCTTGTTTGTTTTCTGTAAATCAGCTTCCCTTCTGAGGCACCAGTCACCAGGCTGCACAAAAGTCAATCTCATTCTTTCTTGGGGGTTTCCTTTCCCCTGAGGTTATGCCAAAGGCAGAGTCTTCTGTAGAACACCCCCAGGCAGGAAAAGCTATTAGGAGGCAAGTCCATCTAGTCCGTGGTCAGCAGCTTTCAAAGCTGTCCCCTAAGAATCCTTTGCAAAATCCCCTCCCCTTCAGTGGGGGCCGAGATGAATAATTTGCCTCTTCTAAATAGAACAAGACAAAACTGATGGGTTGCCACTACTGTGCTTGGGTTACAAAAGTTGGAGGCATCTGTCTTACCACTTTGTCTTACACACTTGGATGGAGCAAGCTGTCATGTTGGAGAAGGATCTGAAAGTTGTCTCAAAAGTTGTCCTGAATCCATGAGCCAAGAATGCAGCCAACAACCAGGTCAGTGAGCTTTATAAAAGTGGAATGGTGGTTGCCGGAGACTGGGAGGAGGAGAAAACAGGGGAGTGTTGGTCAAAAGATGCAAAGTTTATGCAAAGATAAATAAGTCCTAGAGATCTACTGAACAGCATAATATCTACAATTAACAATACTACATCGCATACTTAAAAACTTGCTAAGAAGGCAGATCTTATGTTAAGTGACCTATCACAAAACAGATGATAGATTCATAGATAGTAGATAAATAGAGCAGGAGGAAATTTTTGAAGGTGATGGATATATATTTATTGGTATTGATTTTAGTGGTGGTTTCGTGGGTGTATATTTATCTCTAAACTTAGATTGTGTACATTAAATATGTTCAGCTTTTTCTATGTCAATCATGCCTCAGTATGGTTGTAAAGTAATTTTTTTAAAGTAGTTTTAAAAAAAGCTTCTGGAAAATATAAGTTTTCAAAATAGAAATCATTATAAATTCTTTAAGCAATAATGGGCTTTGAAACTACTCAAAAAACACCTGTTCTCATCATTTATGAAAATAATATTCCTTGGAAACCTTTTGGTCACATAACATTTCATAAAACTTGGTCCTAAGTCTGTGTCTCAGAAACTTTAATGTACTGTGAATCACTTGGGGATTTTGTAGAAGTGAGTAGGTCTAAAGTAGCAATAGAGATTCTGTATTTGTAAGCAGTTCCTGGGCTTCCCTGGTGGTTCAGACAGTGAAGAACCTGCCTGCAATGTGGGAGACCTGGGTTTGATCCCTGGGTTGGGAAGATGCCCTGGAGAAGGGCATGGCAACCCACTCCAGTATTCTTGCCTAGAGAATCACCACTGACAAAAGAGCTTCCCAGGCTACTGTTCATGGGGTTGCAAAGAGTCAGACATGACTGAGTGACCAAGCACACACACACACACAACCAGCTCCTGGTGAAAACACTGTAGTTCATACACTGTTTTTTGGTGAGCAGGATGCTAGTGAGTACACTTTGGGAAATGCTAATAGTACTTGGTGCATGTCATGAATTAAATTTAAAATACTATAAGCAATAAATAAACATGCCTGCATGCTTGCTTAACTCCTTCAAGTACTCATGATTTCCCTTCCTACCTAAGCCTCACCCACCTCTGGATTTCTGTGTCTCATTGAATGGCATCACCTTCCATTCAACTGCTCAGGTCAGGGGACCAGGAGCAGTCAACAGTATTCCCTCTGTAGCCCTTGAATGAGACTCTCCATCTCCACTGTCAGTTCTGGCGCTCCAGAGGCCACCTTCTTTCATCTGGACTTCAGTACCAACTTTCTGTCATCTGCCTCTTCCGAACACATCCCCCAAATCCGGGTCCCCAACCTTTGGGATGTAATGCCTGATGATCTGAGGCTGGAGCTGATGTTATAACAATAGAAATGAAGTGCACAATAAATAGAATGTGCTGGAATCATCTGGAAAACACCCCCCACCCCACCGTTACATGTGGAAAAATTTTCTTCCACAAAACCAGTCCCTGGTGCCAAAAAGGCTGGGGACTGCTGCTCTAAGCCACAGCCAGAATGATCTCTGCAATGTAAATATCTGATTACGTTGTTCCTCTGATTAAATACTTCAGTGGTTTGTCATTACTCCTCTCTCAGATCAAGTTCAAAGTCCCTTCCAGTATCTACAAGGCCCTGGGAGGTCCAGTACTGCCTATTTTCCAGCCTCTCTTTCCCTCACCACACCCCATCTTTCTAGAATTCAATCATGGTGGCTTTTTGTTTTTTCAGGTTCTCCAGCTTAGTTCCCGAGAAGGCAATGGCACCCCACTCCTGTACTCTTGCCTGGAAAATCCCATGGATGGAGGAGCCTGGTAGGCTGCAGTCCATGGGGTCGCTAAGAGTCGGACACGACTGCACGACTTCACTTTCACTTTTCACTTTCGTGCATTGGAGAAGGAAATGGCAACCCACTCCAGTGTTCTTGCCTGGAGAATCCCAGGGACGGGGGAGCCTGGTGGGCTGCCATCTCTCGGGTCGAACAGAGTTGGACGCGACTGAAACGACTTAGCAGCAGCAGCAGCTTAGTTCCACCTCAAACTCTTTGAACATGCTATTTCTTTTGCCCCTGGCCATCTCCTTCCCCAGCCACTGTCTCTCCTACTCATCTTTTAGATGCAAATAGTTCTTTCTTCAGAGCAGAGCTATAGCTTTCCAGGTGGCACAGTGGTAAAGAATCCACCTACCAATGCAGGAGACACAAGAGATGCGGTTTGATCCCTGGGCTGGGAATATCACCTGGAGTAGGAAATGGCAACCCACTCCAGTACTCTTGCCTGGAGAATCCCTGTTCAGAAGAGCATGGTGGGTTATAGTCCATGGGGTCTCAAAGAGTTGGACACAGTGGAGCAACTGAGCATACATAGTAAAAGTCAAAGCCCAAATCTTAGTGGCTTGTAGTAATTATCACATATTGTCCCACATAGTGGCTTTATGTGTCAATATGGTTAAACTGACCGTATGTCTCAGAGTTCTTTCTCTGTATGTCCCTAGCTAGGATGGGCCAGAATTGCAATCAGTACAAGAGTTGGAAGGTAGGTATTCAGCAGGATCCATGGTATTCCTTGGAAGGTCCATGTGGCTCAGGCCTCATTGTTGCTCATGCAAAATTTCACAGACCTACCTACTGGCTCACTGCATGCACTGGACCCATAGCTCTGATCCCTGACGGATGGTTTCCTTCAGCTTCCCAAATCCTGGTCCAGGAGTGAGAGTGGCTCTATAGCAGGGCAATCATGGCAATAAAGTTAGAGGCTTAGAGATGGGAAGAGGCCAACGTGGGTTTCAGTGATAGATGGAGTCATGTTCCAGCTGGTTCTCCAGGGATTCCAGTGGTCCCCACTCACCCTACTTCCTGGCAACTATTTGATCCTGACCAATCTTCTTATAACTTCTGGTTCAGCATCCCTACAACAAAAAAAAATAAACTGAAACTTTTTTACTAGTGTCTGAAATTGTTCCCTTCTCCCTCAAAAACCTAACGCAAAGAAACTGTATAAACAGAGCATGTATACCTAACATAATCTCAGATTGTCTGGACCACACTCTTGGTTCACAACCTGGCCCCCATACACAGAAAGCAAGGACACACCAAAGAAGGAGACAGAGAACTCCAGACTGGTAGTTGGCAGGCTGAATAAACCATGGAACCTACTTCCAAGACTTGTCCTGAGCACCACAAGATGAGTAGATCTCTGTACCCACCCGACTGAATCTCCAAAGTTTACATAGATGTTTTAACCTGATTTAGTCATGTATTCAGTCCAGGTTGTCCCAATGACAACTTACTCTCTCAAAGCTGCATCACTGAAAGTGACTCGCTTGGCAGAAACAGTGGGCAGAACAAATATTCCAAAGACAGAGGGTGGGGGTTTGGGGGTAGGAAGGGTGAGTAACCTTCCACTGGCTGGATCCAGCCCACAGGTCACCCTTTGGTCACATTCTGTCCATGACCTCCTCCAATAACCACACGTTTCCTTGTAGCATCTTTATAAGCAAACGGTAAGGAGCCCAATTTTTCTTCCTGTTGTGTGGATGATCGATCACACATGTTTACACTGTTCATTTCAGTAACTCACATCTTTCTACCAGCCAACTGTTGTGATTAGTGGTAAACAAGGGCAACAGATTTTTTTTTTTCAATGTATTTAAGTACCTTGCATTTTCACAGACTTTGTATTGTCACCAAAAGAAAATTCTCTTCTAAAAGCAAGTCTCTTAAATAGTAATAATACTCATATCTGCAAAAATAACATAAAATTGTCTAAGAGTCAATGCTTATTCAAAAAAATCATACTTTTCATCATTCCTGATGATTCTGCCTCTTAGCTTGAATCTGACCAACATGTCTTGCCCTATATTAGCTGCAAGTTGGCTGTAGTTCTGCCCCTCAGGCCTTTATTCCAGGAACCAGGCTGGTGGATCAGCCCCTGGGGCTGGGGTGGGGAGGACATGTCTTGAGTTGGCACTTGAAATTTCCACTTGTATTTTATTGGTCAAAGCAGATCATGCAGTCAGCCTCAGTGTCAGTGGGGCAAGTACACGTCTCCAGGGAAAGCACTGCAAGTCACAAGGCCATGAATGGGGATTGGAGTAGATGTATGTAGGGAAGAAAGGGAATAGCTTGAAATGATTATGTAATTTATAGCCCTCCATCTCGGTCACAAATATTTACCTCCTCTCTAACTTTCAAAAATGCTAAGAGGATGCATCTCCACAGAGAACACCCCCAAATCCCATTCAATCATGACCACAGATTTCAAGTCTAGAATCTTCTAATATTTCTGTATTGGTTCCTTTTTATATGGAGATTTCTGAACCATCTTGCCCCCTATGCCCAACATTCAATACTTGAAGAAGGACAGGATATTTCCCCCCTAAACCTTCCCCTTTAGAAAGGGGATTAATGGCAGACACACAACAATGGCTGTTCCATAGAAATTCTATAACTGAATAGTCAAGACACTGCAAGAGCCCTACACCCAGCAAATGGAAGACGCTCCTGATAAGACCCTAATTCTACTCCCGAGGTGTGGCAACCCAGGCAATTATTTGTGGCTCTTGGTTTTACCCTCTGGAAAGTAAGTCATTCCTTTTCCTTACTCTCCTTGACCACCTCTGAAGATGAGGGGACATACCTTCTTTGGGAACAGAGCAACTTTCTCAGTCCACTTTCTGTTCCTAGGAGTAGGAAAGTGGGAGAAGTCCTCTGAAATCTTGAATTGTTATAATGTCTTTGATACCAAGCCAGTACTTCTTTGTCTGTGCATTCTGTCAAAAACATAGTCAACCATTTTAAAAAATGTATTTATTTTTGGCTGTGCTGGGTCTTCATTGCAGCTTGGGCTTTTCTCTAGTTGCAACAAGTGGGGGCTGCTTTCTAGTTGCTGTGAGTGGGCTTCTCGTTGGGTGCCTGCTCTTGTCGCAGAGCACAGGGCTCGAGGGCACTCAGGCTTCAGTAGTTGTGCTCCTGGGCTCTCAAGTGCAGGCTCAGTAGTCGTGGTGCGTGGCTGAGTTTCCCCACAACATGTGGACTCTTCCCGGACCAGGGATCGAATTCACATACCCTGCATTGGCAGGCAAATTCTTAACCACTGAACCATCAGGGAAGTCCTACATTAGATTTTCTTAAAACTGATGTTCTCAAACTGCCTTTGTTACTAATGCGTCTTTTTAAAATTTACATAATACTTCTTGCAGTTCTAATTGTCACGGGAGTACTTTTTAAAGGGAGAATTGGAGAGAGACAAGAAGCAGACTGAGAAACTGGGGGGTGGGGAGTTTGTAGAGGAGGAAGATAGAGAGAGACTGATTCGTTAGTGAAAGGCCTGTAATAAAGTCTTAATAAAAGCTTGCATTCTTGGCAGCGAGAACAGTGCCTTACTCATCTCCATGATCTCCAGCAGCAAATAGAGGACTTGAAGCAAAGTGAGTCTTCAGAAAATGTGTGTTTTCATAGAATCACAGAGAGGGAACTAGAGAACCCCCAGAGATGACAGTGATCAGATATAAGGGTCCGCATGAAAGGTGAGAAAGGAACATTTGGAA
Organism: Bos indicus; assembly: GCF_029378745.1. Taxonomy (NCBI): domain Eukaryota; kingdom Metazoa; phylum Chordata; class Mammalia; order Artiodactyla; family Bovidae; genus Bos; species Bos indicus. Next base: position 8,664,630 of record NC_091773.1, on the reverse strand, counting down.
ACATCTGGCATTTGTGTATCAATTTTCATTTGGAAAACATATAAGGCTGCTTCCTTCTAATTTAATCCTCATTACAACTCCGTGAAGTAGACTTAAGATTCTCACGCACCTGTGAGGAAAGGAAAATCAGAGAAGTGTCTAGACCCCAGCCACTCTGGTAACAGCGTCAGGTCTAACATACAATTTCTGGTATTCTTAATCTCTGCTTTTCATATGCTTTCTTATTTTAAGTTGCCGTTAAAAGACAACAGCAAGAAATACATTAATGGATTGATTTCCTTCAAATATATAGTCTCCTATGATCTTCATGGTACTCATAGTTCTCAAAAATAGATACATAAAAAGGAAAGCGCATAAAGGAAATCAAAGGATGTTTACCTTTTTCTTGGGGACACTGACTCTGTTGAATGTTTTGCAAACTGCAAAAGAGGAAGTAATCTAATACCTGACCACAAGGTTGGATTGCCTCAGTGCTTTTTCTCTAAGACAAAACTGTGGACTGTGGCAACACATGTCCTAACAAGTTCTCTGCCCTGGTCCAGCCCTCTCCCATCCCCCACAGGTAGAACTCTCTTTCATCTGAGTGTCTGGACAATTACCTTGGAGATATTGATATTGTTTTCTGGTCCTGACCAACAGGACAGATACTTAGTCAAATTGCAAGTGACCAGTTAGAGCACATATTTTGACCCTGAATGTGCCTTCACGCTGTATCAAGATGACCTGTTAGTGTGTTGGTCTACTGGACTACACTGTTAACGCCTTTGATCAAGAATTAAGCTTATTCATCCTCATGCTTCTTGGGCCTAGCGCTGAACTTGGCACATTGCCAATGGTCAACAACAGCTGTGGAAGAACTGGAAGTAGCATGCTGTTTTTGATTTGTCAGAGTTTGAATCAAAACTAGAAAGAGTATGCATCAACAAACGAGTGGATAAAGATGATGTGGTATATGGGGAATGGAATATAATGGAATACCCACTCAGCCATAAAGAAAGGATGAAAATTTTGCCATCTGCAGCAACACGGATGGACTTGGCATGATGCTAAGTGAAACAAGTTAGACAGAAAGACAAATACTGTATGAGATCACTTATATGTGGAATCCAAAAAATACAAGAGACTAGTGAACAATAACAACAAAGCAGACTACTCACAGATGTAGAGAACAAGTTAGTGGCTGTAAACTGTCGTTTGGAGTTAGAATCAGTATAAGTCAGTGGCGATGAATATCAGTTGTTTTTGTTGTCCGTTTCCCTTCTTCTTTCCAGTAACAGCACCTCTATTTTCTTTTAAGGACCTGCTTATCCCCATCTCTCAGTCCTTGGGGTTGGGGCTGGGCTCCATTCCCACTGGCTCGGTTGGGGACTGGACCCAGGTTCATGACAAAGCAGTGTAAGTCATTTCCAAGGCCACTACATTTGGCTCAGAATTGGGCACTTGATTCAATTTAGACCAATGAGAGAATGATGTCCAGGACACATTTGTATGTTCTTTAAGATGTTTCAGTGACAAGTCGGAAGCTGTTGGGGACCTGGAGGATGCGGATCCCAAGAATCAAGCTAATCCATAGGAAGCAGAGTGCAAGGTATTATCATTTGATCCCTAATTCAAACCACCCCAGAAGGCAAAATATCCCATCTCCCTTTTTAATTCCACAAACAGAAATTCCATTTATGCTTAGGTCTGTTTGTATTGAATTTCTGTCTCATGCAACCACAAGACCCTTAACATACTGCAGGTATGAAACTTCCATGTACATAAGAATCATTTAGGAAGGCTTTTAAAATGCAGATTTTCAGTCTCTATTGCCAAGATACAGGTTCGGGCCCATGAACTTGCATTTTAACAAACAGCCTGAGTGGGTCTAATGCCAGTGACTGATGGACCAACGCTAGAGAAACACAGAGTGCATGAAAGTGAAACAGTAAACAGCAATAATCAGAATCAGAGGAACTTCAAAGTGTTAGCACGTGCATGCACGGCAAGTCACTTCAGTCACGGCAGACTCTGCGACTCCATCGACTGTAGCCCGCCAGGCTCCTCTGTCCATGGGATTCTCCAGGCGGGAATAGTGGGGTGAGTTGCCATGCTCTCCTCCAGGGGATCTTCCCGACCCAGGGACTGAACCCACAGCTCTTATGTCTCCGGCATTGGCTGACAGGTTCTTTACCACTAGCGCCACCTGGGAAGCCCATTGACATCGTACCTGGAAGTAAGGAGCTCATCCTCATTTAGTTATCAAAAATGGGAAAATTCATCGGGGAATCAGGAGTTGATTTCATATTCAATTCTTTTCCATTTAGGAAATCTCTGATTTCTCTCCTTCTTTTCCCCCTGCTTTACGTAGCACGATCATATGTCTCAGTTTGTCCAGGACTGCCCAGATATCCACCTGTTGTTCTGGTATAATTATTAATCACACTTCTTACCATTCTTAAAATTGCCCCTGGTTTGGATGATAAATTTTATGGTCACTCCATTGCTTCAGGGCAATCTACACAAGTTCTTTGTCATTCAGGCCGCTTACTGTGTTTTTCCAAGTTTTTTTCTGAGCCAAACTTTTATTTTTTTCTATTTTATGACCTTTACTAGCAGAGACTGAAATCATTAATTACTGCCAAGTCTAAAATCCTCAAAAATCTCAGGAACCCAGGTAGCTTTGGAATAGCATATAAACTTCGAGTAATATAAATAAAGTTGTCTAGAATGTCTCATCGTTCTCAGGGCTGACTCACTCTAGGAAAGCAGCTTATGAACCCAAAACCCCAATGGGAAATGCATTAGGAATGTGAGTAGAACTCCGTGTGTGAATATACAGGAGAGATATCGGTCTGGCAGGTTCATACTGGGTCTAGGGGCCAAACTGCCAGAGATTAATTCAGAAACAACTATCACTTCTGGTCAATTGATTAAAGGATACAGTGCTAGAGAGACAAGAGAACCAAATTCTTTGGCAGGTGAAGAATATGACATTAGTGCCATTTTCAAAGATTTGTAAGTGGAATAGATAATGTGCAAAGGATGTTTCTTTCAGTAGGTTAAGTTTCTACCAGTCTATTTTTTAAAAATTTAAATTGCTTCAATTTTCTTCACTGATGCTAATTATACGTATTAAAGCAATACACACAAAATAGCTTTCTTGTGTTTTATATGTAATTAAGGAATACCTGGTGTTTAGTAATGACTTCTTCTCTTAAGTTAGGTATAGACAGTTCTTGACTATTCCAGGAGATGTTATGGTTCCATATGCATATTTTTAATGTTGGAGGAATTTAGTTCAGTGATTTCTATCTAAAGACCCTTGTTTCAAGATAATTTGCCCACTGCTTGTTTGGTTCCACTCAAACACAGCTGTAAATTCTTTCTATCTAAATTTGGAGATGAAGTGACTGATGGCTAACATTTACCATCTGGATGAGGGGTGTGTTGGGTGGGAGAGAACAGAGAGGACAGGGCGATGCATAGCTTCACTGTATAGCTGGGGAGTCAGCTCTAGACTTTTCTATATCTCGCATCCCTTTCGGTTCTGACCTTTGACTTTCTAGAGTCAAAAGCAGCAATGATAGCCTATATGAGCTTTCTATCAATCTTATAGGACTTAATGTCCCCTTTTTAGAGCTAATACTATGTTAAGACCCACTGTACTTCTCTGAAATTAAATCCATAAATAAAAATAATCAAACTCCACATAGAAAAACTCCACATTGATTTTTTGTAAAAAAATCAGTACAATGTCATATGATAAATTAAAAATACATTATTTATGAAAATAACTCAATAAAAATAATATACATCTCAGTACACAGGTGTTCAGCCTCGACTCACAGAGCCACAATAAAGTGGTCAAGTGCCAGCGTAGAAATTTAGGTTTATCCTGAATGTAACAGCTGTAAAATGCAGAGTGACAGGTGTGTTCTATCAGTGCTTCAGCTACTATGAGTGGCCCTGCCATTGGTGACACGATTTTAAAGGTGCAGTAAACTCTTGGTAATATACAAAGAGGAGAGCCTTCTGTCATGTTACACACTGGTTTCAGTCCTTGAAAATGGAGTGTATATTAAAACCTTGCAAAAATATTGCGTGCTTACAAGACTGAGTTCTATGCTGTGAAAATGGTGAACAGTTTCTTTTTTTTAATGAAAAAAAATTTTTTTACCTATATGAATGTTTGGAGGAGCATTCAAAAGTCATGTATGACCAATGGAAATTCTTCAAGGTATGGGAGTAACTTATGCATTCCTGGAGGTTGGTTGCTGTCCCCACTAAGGTGGGGTCCCTCTCCACTCAGTTTCCACAGTGCCTTACCCCAGTCATGTGACAACTAAAATTACACACACTCACATTCCGCACCCTCGCAAGCCCCCTGCCAATCCAGCCCTGTCCATTTCTACGGAGCCCTTTAAAGGAAGGTATTGACTCCATTGAGAAGACTCACCCATGCAATCCACTCAAGCCAGGAATCATTTATGTTAGACCTAGTTTCCATTTATTTTCTTTCAAATTACATTATTGGAGGGGTCTCTTGCTAAATTCCAATTAAAAAGGAAGAATCATCTGTTCAGGGTAGATTGGTAGATTGTCAGCCAACTGTGGAGATTGGATAGAATCTCTGCTATCCTTCATGTATGTATTCTATTTAAATTACAACCTCAAATTTTCAGTGATGTAAAACAACAACTATACATATTTTTTCTCACCTGCTGGTTTGTGGGTCAATAGGGATTTTGCCAGGGTTCAGTTAGTTAGCTCTGGACTGAAATCAGAAATGTGATTACTGGTATTTCCAGTGCTGCTGGAAATTTTTTTTTTCTCATTTTGAGCATCACTAGCAGTTTCTGATACAGAGTTCTCAGTGAGAGAGGCTAATTGGTATAGCTGAGAACAGAACTTTAGCTGCAAGGGAAACTGAGAACATGAGTTTCTTATATTTTCATCTTATTTAGTGCAAGGTTGAAAGTTTTTGCCCTGCGACTCATAAGGTGGATGTATATGTCAGTTTTATTAGGTAACAAACAACTTTCAAAATTTCAATAGCTTAAACCAACAATTATTTTTTCCTTATACTGTATGTCAGTTGTGGATTAGCGCCATCATAATCTTATTAGAATATGAGTTGTTAGAACAGTAACCATCTCAGAAATTGCATTTCACTGTGCCAGACACAGATAGCTTGGTGAACTGGCTTTTTAAATTACCAACTGGCTGTGACAAAACTTCCAATTTCGTTTTATGAGCCAGAGCAAATCGAATGGTCACACATAATTCTAAGGAAGATGCAAAATATAAACCTGCTATGTGTACAGAAGATTCTGGAAATATATGGTGTACTGTTCTAATGACAACCACAATGGGAAATTTCCCAAATATGGAAAGGGATTTCATATACTGGTCAACAGAAAAACCAAGAAGACAAATGTCCACAGAGATTGTCTTATATCTTTTCTGTATATTACTATCTTTCAGTGTAATTCAGTAGCTATAAGTAACATAGTAAGAGCTGATTGAATGTCTGTTGAATAAAGGATATGGATGTAATTATTTCAGTTACTGAATCTCACTATACTGGAAGCTTAAAGAGTGATACTTTGCTATTTTAACTCCACTATGTAAAGTGTGATCAGAGTATTGTGTTGTTTGTATGCAATGTTGCATTTAGAAAGCTTGAGAATCAAAGTGGCAACCTGGAAAGAGAAAAAAGACGTTTATCTCAAAATTCTTTCAATGTGTTCACTTGTTGGTTTCCCTTACAATAGGGACGCTTTGTTCTATGACTAGTACAGAGTTTGGGTTATGGTAGGTGTTCAAGTGGAGAAGGCAATGGCAATCCACTCTAGTACTCTTGCCTGGAAAATCCCATGGACAGAGGAGCCTGGTAGGCTGCAGTCCATGAGGGTCACAAAGAGTCGGACATGATTGAGCAACTTCACTTTCACTTTTCACTTTCATGCATTGGAGAAGGAAATGGCAACCCACTCCAGTGTTTTTGCCTGGAGAGTCCCAGGGACGGGGGAGCCTGATGGGTGCTGTCTATGGGGTCGCAGAGTCGGACACGACTGAGGTGACTTAGTAGCAGCAGCAGCAGGTGTTCAAGAAAAGTAGTTCTGCTATCATTCTTCGTTTATTCTTAGGCTGTCATGCCCTCTCCAAGGGATCTTCCAGACCAGGGATTGAACCTGGGTTTCCCGCATTGCAGGCAGATTCTTTAGCGTCAGAGCCATCAAGGATGGCTTATTCTTAGAAAAGTCACTTCAGTTTAGTCATAGGTTCTTCAGCTGCACCCGTCCCTTACAGGCAGTTCAGTTCAGTCGCTCAGTCATGTCCAACTCTTTGCAACCCCATGAATCGCAGCACACCTGGCTTCCCTGTCCATCACCAACTCCCAGAGTTCACTATCCAGCCATCTCATCCTCTGTCGTCCCCTTCTCCTCCTGCCCCCAATCCCTCCCAGCATCAGGATCTTTTCCAATGAGTCAACTCTTCGCATGAGGTGGCCAAAGTATTGGAGTTTCAGCCTCAGCATCAGTCCTTCCAATGAACACCCAGGGCTGATCTCCTTCAGAATGGACTGGTTGGATCTCCTTGCAGTCCAAGGGACTCTCAAGAGTCTTCTCCAACACCACAGTTCAAAAGCATCAATTCTTCGGCACTCAGCCTTCTTCACAGTCCAACTCTCACATCCATACATGACCACAGGAAAAACCATAGCCTTGACTAGACGAACCTTTGTTGGCAAAGTAATGTCTTTGCTTTTCAATATGCTATCTAGGTTGGTCATAACTTTCCTTCCAAGGAGTAAGCGTCTTTTAATTTCATGGCTGCAATCACCATCTGCAGTGATTTTGGAGCCCCCCAAAATAAAGTCTGACACTGTTTCCACTGTTTTCCCATCTATTTCCCATGAAGTGATGGGACTGGATGCCATGATCTTCATTTTTTGAATGTTGAGCTTTAAGCCAACTTTTTCACTCTCCTCTTTCACTTTCATCAAGAGGCTTTTGAGTTCCTCTTCACTTCCTGCCATAAGGGTGGTGTCATCTGCATATCTGAGGTTACTGATATTTCTCCAGGCAATCTTGATTCCAGCTTGTGCTTCTTCCAGCCCAGCGTTTCTCATGATGTACTCTGCATAGAAGTTAAATAAGCAGGGTGACAATATACAGCCTTGACGGACTCCTTTTCCTATTTGGAACCAGTCTCTTGTTCCACGTCCAGTTCTACTATTGCAACGCCACACAAAATGTCTTAGTAATATTTGCCTTTTGTGTTGTAAGGATCTCCTATGCTGCTGCTACTGCTACTGCTGCTGCTAAGTCGCTTCAGTCGTGTCCGACTCTGTGCGACCCCATAGACGGCAGCCCACCAGGCTTCCCGGTCCCCGGGATTCTCCAGGCAAGAACACTGGAGTGGGTTGCCATTTCCTTCTCCAATGAATGAAAGTGAAAAGTGAAAGTGAAGTTGCTCAGTCGTGTCTGACCCTTAGCGACCCCATGGACTGCAGCCTACCAGGCTCCTCCGTCCATGGTTTTCTAGGCAAGAGTACTAGAGTGGGGTGCCATTGCCTTCTCCAAGGATCTCCTATAAAGGAATACAATTGTGCGATTGTAGTTGTCATGTGATGCACTCACAGTACACTGCCTGCTATAAAGGAGGTATTCAATAGACGTTTATTCACTTTTACAACAGTAACCACTTGCTCTCCTTTATGTGGAATGGGGGTGCAGTGTGCATACATCAATACAAAAGTTTGCCCAGGATGCAGCGATTGAGGAAATTTTGAGAGTCCGGTTAACAACAAATGAACAGCATTAAATTCAGTGGGCTTAGGCCTCATCTCCCAAAGGTTAAACACTTCACAACTGCCAATGAGGTGCCTGGGCCCGCGTTCCTCAGTTGCTAACCAGGGTCCCTGCAGCCAGCGGTCAGCCAACTGCCGCAAAGCCCCGCCTCCCAGGGCGGCCCTCCAATCGGCCGCGCGGCCCGCGCCCAACCCTCTTGCGTCACGTGATGCGCCCAGGCCCGCTTCCGGCGCGTCGCGGGTGGCTGACGTCGCTGGGCCCGGCGTCGCGTCAGGGCTGGCCGGCGGCGGCGACGGCTGAGGAGGCGATGGCAGCGGACACCGAGCGGGCTTGAGCGCTCGGACCTGCTCCCTACCCGGCGCGACCTCGGGACCGACCCAGCGCTGCGGCCTCGGCTCGCTCTGATCCTGCTCCCTCCGCGACCGCTGCCTGGGCGGAGGCCGGTGGCGGAGGCCCGGGCTGGCCGTCCTGTTCGCGCCCCGGCTCGGCCCCGGACAGCCCGACAACTGTGCAAAAAAGAGGAGGCCGAGTCGGTAAGAGACAGCGGCGGCAGCAGAGCCTGGAGCCCGCCGAGCCCCCCGCCTGGCCGACCGGGACACCCCCGCGCTGGTGTCTTGTCTCTGGCCCGCGTCCCTCACCGTAACTCGCCGCCCCTATTGTCTGGGCGCCGCCGCTCCGTCTCCCCCTCCCTTCCTTCCCCCGCCGCCTCTCGCCGGGGGCCGGACGGCTGTCAAACCCGGAGGCGTCTCCTACACCCTGCGAGCCGGGTCTGAGCCTTTCCTGTCGGTCTCTGGTCACCTCCCTCCCGCCCCGCATCACCAACCACCCCCGCTCCTTCCAACCACCACCGTTTCTTTGGCCCCGCGGCCATTCCCTGACCCCGGCTTCACTCTCCAGTGTTGTGTGTCTTCTCGCTAAATTTTCTCTTACTGCCGTTTGTCAGGTCCACACGTTTCACAGTCCTTATATATTTTTGCTATCTTGTTCGTTTCCTTTCCAATTTTTTTTTTTTTTACCCTCTTGGTTCTTTCTGTCCCCCTTTCTCTTTTGCTTCAAGTTTTACCCCTCATTAGAACTGTTTACTTGGTCTTTACTTTTCCTTAATTCACATCCCTCCCCATCTGCCCCTCTGCACTCAAGAAAAGGAAATCTTGCTTTTTCTGAAACCTCATCCAGAAGCACCTCTGAGAGGATTGTATGTCCTAACTTTGTCACTTCTTGAGGGTTCTAAGTTTGATCCTAGAAAATGTTAGTGTAACTGGTCGGTTACCCTTCCTAAGTTTTCCTTGTGAAGAACAGCAGGAAAAGTGGATTCGATTTCTTCGCAAAACGTTTAAGTAAACCGCCTTGGATGTTGCGGCACTGACCAGACCGTTATTAAAAATATTCATACTATTGTTTCTCTTATACCGAATGCCCTCTGGCTGAGCTTGCTGTTAACTTTAATGCACTAATCTTCGCTGCTGCCATGGCCGGCGGGAGGATATCACCCCCGCCTCCTTCTCCCCACTGCTCGCCACTCCATGAGTATTTATGTTTGATTTTTACATATTTTTTTATGGCATGTACTTTCCCTTACCTAGCAGATTCTTTCTAAGAGAAAAGGGCAGTTGGTTTTTATGCTTGCTGTTATGTCTTGTCCCTTTTCAGTTGTGACAAAACCATTGAAAAAGCATGGTACCGTTGTGTGTTTTCTTCTTTAAACTGGGAGGGAGCATAGTCATATTTGTAATTCTTAATTTCAAAAAGGTTTTAAGGATTTCTCCTTTCCCACATTAGCAGTAGGTTTCTATTCCTGATTAAATATATTTTGATTAAGCTGTCTCAAAATGCATCCATCTTCCTCAGGTGCTAGTTTGTGAAAAAGAGACTACCAAGTGTGCTGAACATCCACTGGCTAAAATGATAGTGAATATTCTATATGTCCATGGTCTAGAGAGGAATAGGTATTCCTTTGTAGTTTTTTGTTTGAACTACAGCCACTTTTATTGCCAATGTAGGTACTGTCTATATAGAAATACAGTAGAAGTTCTCAGAGTTAAAACTCTGTGTCATTGTTGCTTATTGAATATGAAGAATATGAGGTTTCCTCTGCAACTTTATGTTAGTTAAAATTATTGAATCATGTGCTACCAGGTGGGAGATCATAAGTGGTGAAAAATCCTAATCACTAGAGGAATTACTAAAATTTTTACTATAAGTGTGTGTACTGTTTCTTTCATCTTTATGTTCTTTAGTGTCTTATCAAGTGCTTTATATTATAAGGCACTCAATAAATATTAGTTGAAAAACTTGGTTAATTTATTCTCTTAAGAATTTCAATAGTCATGTGCCAGATCACTCAGTTGTCTTGATTTTTCAAAGATGCAAAACATTTTCAACTGTTATCTTGAAGAATTTTCTTGGATATTTTCAAGTTAAAATTTAAAGCACTTCAACCATTAGTGTTAATCCTCATTTGTTCATTCTTTTAAAGTAGTTACCTTTTTAATGTCCTTTTTCTTAATTTATTAGTAAGATTGCCTGCAAGTTGCACAGTACTTTTATTGGCAGTCATCATTCAAATTTCTTAAAAATTTGGTGGTTATTTTAACTTCTCACTTAATGTTTAAAAAAATTGTTTAATCACTTGTGCCTTTTATGTATCAGAACCTAACATTTTTTTTTTTCTCTCTTGAGGTAGTGAAAAGAGAATCCTGAAGAATAGGATCTCAAGATGAGTAAAAAGCCCCCAAATCGTCCTGGAATCACTTTTGAGATCGGTGCTCGTTTGGAGGCACTGGACTACTTACAAAAATGGTATGGAAAATACAGGAGAGCCCCTGAAGTAAAGCCCAGTGTCTGTAGTCTACATGGGTTGGTTAATTGCTCTTTTCCTGACAGTGGCAGAAACATTACCTTGTTCACATTTTGAATAAGCATATTCATTGTTTTTTAGTTTTCCTACTCTTCAACAGATTTTGCAGTTATCAGCACTCTTGTGTACTTAATATGAGCTCTATGGGTGGTGGGAGAGAGAGTGGGTTAATCTAAATAACTAGGTTCCCAAGTTTTGTATAAAACTTGATATAAATCTGTTTTGGGGGGCCCTGTTTCATAGCTGTTTTTTCAAACTATAGAATTTGTTGATGGTTAGCATAGTTGTCATTGACTATTCCACCTGAAACCAAAACCCAGTATCTCTCTTTCCTCCTCAGAATGTGGTGACCTAAAGGCGAGTTTTCACTGTTTCCAGTTTTAAATGAGTAATCCTTTCAGGCCTTCTCTTATTTCTTCTCCTCTATCTGCCATTTCTACCTCTGCCTGTGATAAGTGGTGAATTCAGATAGTCCCAGCAAACCCCTGCATACGGTGTAGGAGAAATTGGTTACCTGGCATAAAGTCACTGCCCAGAAAGGAGAGAAAGAAAAATAGCATACACCCGGATGGCTGCACCACAGTAGGAATAAGAATTCTCTCTTTCTGCTCGGGAATGCCTTCCTCATTCTCATTAGCTGGTCTCTAGCTCTGCTGTCTGGGTGGATGTCTCTTGGTGCCATTCTCAGCCCCCTACACAGAGATGGGCATTGGAGAGCTTCCTCTCCTGGTAGTGGTTCAGGCTCAGCTCCACTTGAAGCCCATTTATTCTAATGAAGGGTCTAGCAGTTCAGCAACTCGCCAGACTTTTGGACATTTTTTACAATTCTCTTAAAAATGTAGTGGGCATGTTGTAGATTTGTCTTTGATTGATTTGTATTAAGTCAACTTCCTGAGTTGGCAGTGGCAGGCAGAGAAATCTTGTTTAGTCATGATGTTTGACTTTAGACCAGCCTGGGGTTTTTGTCTGTTAGCATCTGGCATTGGAACTCTGCACACGTCTGTGAACCCCCAGCTTAATGGGTCTTTTTGGGTTGGTTTGAGGTGGGAAGGCAGTTATTTGGCCTCATGCCACCAAGCTGCATCTCAGTGAGTGTTTCTTTTTAGGGGGCTTACTTACTCTCATAAGGTGGAAAATATACACAGTGTTTTTAGGAGGGGCTTGGAAAATACCTGGGAACCAGGCAGTTTAGCATCCCCTCCTAGTCGTGATGGTAAACATTGTCGGTAGGTGTTGCCGGTTGTTCTGGGGTTGAGGGGCTCTCTGTGCCCCAAATGGAGAGCCTCTGCATTAGACTGTACAAGGAAAGATGCTATTTTAGTCCATAATTAACTCTCTTTGGTTTTGATTTTGACCAAAGGAAACTTTTTACTTTGAAGGCACTCACAGTTGAATCTCTCTGTGATAGAAGAGGATGAGAGATGCTACTTCTTTGATGTTAATCTTTACTTTTTTTTCTTTTGTTAAAGTTACTAACTTTTTGAATTTCTAGTTTAATTCATGAGATTCTTTTCTTAGGCTTCCAAACTGACAAAGTTGCAATTGAATTAGCTTCCAGTTTTGAAAAAGTAGATAGTTTATTAGTCCTTCAGTGGCCTTCAGAGATATTGACATACTTAATTTTGGTATTTGTAAGAAATTCACTTATGGTGAAATGCTTCCTAATTCATTAGCTGTTAAATCAATGATTCAATAGTTAAAAAGATTATAAAAAAGGACTACTTTAAAAATTAAGTCTGAGTTTGCTTTTAGAGTATGTGGAATTTCAGAGAACAAAGTTATAGCTTAGGGTTTTCACTGTCTTATGCTTCTCATCAAAAAATTTCAAGTGCTTAGATAGAGTGATATCATGCAGATGTACTCATTCATAACATTTAGATTTAATTTAAATGACCCCAGTAATAATGGTCTCTCTAAAGTGAGTAAAACATTAACCAAAATAATCACATATGATAATCACTGACACTTGTCAGTTTGATTTTTATGCATTCATTTATATGAAGATTTTAGCATTCTGCTATAGTGGTGCTATAATTAAAAACAAATTAATAGTATTATATATACATATTCTAGGTAATTGAAAGAAATAATTTTCTTGTTGTGACTTTATTAATGTCAGTAGTCTCAAGAACTGTTTAGGCTTCAGTGACCCTTTAATTTGTAGGACAACTAATTAACTGCTAAGATTTATTGAATTTTATGTGGGGCAGAAAGAAGTCATGTGAGACATGGTGCTCTTAACAGATTTTATTTCTAAATGGGATAAACTTTATTCTTTATGTTTTGTTAAGGACCATTCTGTATTCCATATAAATTCTATACATTTTTGCTTTAATATCAAGTAAAACTATTGAAGGGTTATTTAAGTGTTGAAAAACTTTGATATTGTTATGAGGGCAAAGCAGTTAATCACTGAAAATACACTGAACTTTCGTCCTTCCCACTCTCCTTTCTTTCATATTCTCTTTGGGTTGCATCCATATTGAATGCATCCATAGTTAGTCTTCTACATTTACTCGTTAAACTGGAATAGTAGTGAAGACCTACTTGACATAGAAGTCTTTTGAATTGTAGGCATTAGACAGGGAGGGACATGCAGGAATGCAAATATTACTTACTCTCTTTGTACTCAAGACATTTATAATAAGCATTGTAGCTATTATTAAGAAATGACTTCTCACAGGTTGATACATTAGCTCTTAAAGAGAAACACAGAGGAAAAAATCGTGATAGTGAGGCACCTGAATACCAATTTGTCTTATATGTAGCAGGTTTTTCCTATATAAGAAAAGGTAAAGGAAAATATGTTTTTAGTATATGCCCTATAAATAAAAGGATAAACTCTAAATTTAGTGGGCAGAAATAAAGTTAAGTGCCTACATTTAGGCTTGGGGTAGAGTTGATTTAATAGGAAGACTATTTTTCTTTGGTAAAATACATTATTGTTCCTTGAGCAAATCATATCACATGCTCTTAGGAGTTCAGAAAGATATTTCATCCTTGGAAATACGTTTCACATTTTCAAGTAGCAAATTATTACTTTTTTTGCTTTCAGAGTAGTTTTCCAGCTACATCAGAAAATCCTGGTGGTTTGATTTTACCAGCACTAATGAATGCAGGGTCTGAGAAACCAGAGAGAGGCCACTCGCCTTCTATCCCTGGTGTGCTTTTAGATACCTGGATCTGTTCTCTGAGGACTAAACCTAATTCTTACTGAAAAGTGTGGGTTGCTTTAATTTTTAAAAAATTTATAGTCTGACTCAAAACATTTTGTTTTTTTCCTCAACAATCTTTTAATTTAAAAGTCTTTAAAAATGCTAATGTTTACAGTTAAGACAATCAACCATTTTCTCTTATCTTTATATCCTAACCTAAACATATTGGCTGTATAATCTCTTGGATGCAGTAACATCATAAGGATGAAAATAGATACAGGTTGTTGATACAGGTTGTGTTTGGGAAAAGAAAAAGTTCAGAGTTGAAGTTATGACACACCATCAGTGAATTCTAAAGAGGAAAGAGTCAGGTTGTCACTTTCTGATCTTGTAAATACGGGTAAGTCCTTGAATTTGGTTGGTTTAGCAGTAAAATGAAAGCAGTGTTACTTACTTTTACTTACTTTAAGGATCAAATAAAATAATGTATTTAAACTTGCTTCAAATTATATGAAATAATAGATAATTATAAAGCACTGAGGTAAATGCAAGGAAAGAGGAAGAGTTGAAAAATCTTCGGGGATCTGAAGACTCAGGTGTGTAAGTTTTTAAATGTAGCCTTAGTGTTGACATGAGAATGATCTAAGATGTAGAAGGAATATCATGTCATTGCAACATGCATAAACCATCTTTTTTGAGGTGATAATAAAAATCTTTGTTTTTGCAGAGTTTCATAATTTACAAAGCACCCTTAAGATATTCAAGTATCTAATCGTTCTGAGTATTATTCAATAAGAAAAGTGATAAAATCATACCAGTTTTGACTACTGATTTAACTTTAAGATTGAAATTAAAATATTCTATAGCAAATGATTTAGTTATGAAAACACAACAAGTAAAGTAAGTGTGCTCTGGTGTTACTCTTAAAATTGAAATTATAAAGTTAGTTTAAAACATTCAGATGAGTTATGCTCTTCTGACCTTTTTTGGAATATTTCTATTTAATTCTCTTCTAGATCTAAAGGAAAGGAAAATGAAAGATTAAAAAAAAGTGGAGATGTCTCCAAGTGTCAGAGTTTGATAGAACAGTATAAATTTGAATTGGCAAATGCTGTTTCCACACATTTGGAGTTTTTTGAACTGTATGGAACATTTGCAAATGTGAGTTTTTAAAATGTTCATGAACAGAATTTTGTAGAGTGGGAAAATTGAATAAATTCAGATTGTAGCAAGTACACATACTTTATAATTTAAATTAAAATTTTGTATTATCTGAATTAAAAGAGTTGTCTTTTTCTAATCGGATTTGCTATTCAAAGGAAAACACTAGTAGAGGGAAGCTGTGTGGTCTGTATTTGAAACAGAAGAGGAATGTTCCTGAAAAGGAGTGTGTAGATCAAATTTTGCTGGGAGAAATTGAGGGCAAGACGAGAAGGGGGCGACAGAGGATGAGATGGTTGGATGGCATCACTGACTCAATGGACATGAGTTTGAGCAAACTCAGGGAGATAGTGATGGACAGAGAAGCCTAGCGTGCTGCAGTTCTTGGGGTCACCAAGAGTTGGACACAACTTAGCGACTGAACAATGACAAGATCAAATTTAAAAACTGAAAACATACTTAAATTACATTAGGTGAGTTTGGAATTTGTAGAAACCATGGATGAATACTTTTAAAATATTCTTTTGCTAATGTAAATAAAGTATGTCCTTTTGTACATGGAACTTCCCTAAATCTATTTGTGCTTAGAAGATATTGATTCTAGTTTTGGGTCACTAACTACCTTTGAAAACTAATTTCAGCTGTAGACTCAGAAGAATGTACAATCATATTTACACAACAAAATAATTGAATAATCTATTATGGGTGGTGGTAGTAAGCTTAACGGGGAACTCCAGACTAAGGACCCTGTTTGTAGAGAATTTCAAATTGAATTTTGTAAGACTTACAAATTCTGAGATTCCTTACAGTAAGAAAGTTAAAAGTTTTGAATCCTAAGATCTAAGTGAACCCTAGTTTAATAATCATCAAACAGGTCTACACCAGTGTACAATCATTTTAGTTCTTTAATTTTTAACATTTCCACTTAGAAAGCTCTGAACTTTTTTTTTAATAGTTTTTTGATGTGGAGTATTTTTTTTAAAGTCTTATATTGAGTTTGTTGCGATATTTCTTTTGTTTTATGTTTTGGATTTTTGGCTGTGAGGCGTGTGGGAGCTTAGCTCCTGGACCAGGACTGGAACCCAGGTCTCCTGCACTGGAAGGTGCAGTCCTAACCACTAGACTGTAAGGGCAGTCCCTCTGTGAGCTTTCAAAGATAAAGTTCTCCCTTTCTCTCCCCTGTTCCTCCCCACAAAAAAATGTTGAAAGCAATATTAGAAATAGGTGTAGAGTAGACATATTTATTTTAAAATACGCCTACTTTATTCTTGTGGTCTTTTCTCTTATATTCTTTCATTATGTTAGTTCATTTTTTTTTTTTAGCTTTTTCTTGCTCAATTTTTTAAAAATTTATTTATTTTAATTGGAGGCTAATTACTTTACAATATTGTATTGGTTTTACCATACATCAACATGAATCCGCCATGGGTGTACACGTGTTCCCAATCCTGAACCCCCCCTCCCACCTCCCTCCCCGTACCATCCCTCTGGGTCATCCCAGTGCACCAGCCCCAAGCATCCTGTATCCTGCATCGAACCTGGACTGGTGATTCGTTTCTTATATGATATTTTACATTTTTTTTGTTTATCCTAGTTTTCTTGAAAGGCAGGAGAAAAGGAGTATTGAAAAAGGTAGATATAACTAAAGTCAGAAAACGTGGCTTTAGGTGCTGTTCTGCCATGAACTATGGGACTTTGGAGAGTTCTTTGCTTTAATGTCCCTAAAATGAAGGTGTGACATATTCAGTGATCTTTCAGGTCCGCTGAACTGGAAACAGATTCTTTTATCTACTTTTTACCTGTTGATCAGGGACAGGTATTTTAGTCTCACTTTTAGATGGGTAATAAATGACTTGAGGCAGGAGTAAAGTAGGTAAAGGCTGGAAGTCACATGCAGTGTGCTCAAAACTGCCAGACTCTAGAAGAAGAGAAAATTAATTGAAAAAGATGGAGAACAGTGAATGTAATTGGAAAAGATATCTAGAATTTTATAGTACTTGTGTTATAGTGGTGTTGGGAAGGTAGTTACTCTTTCTCCATCCTGCTGTTCTGCTCATTTAAATGCTTTCTTATTAACTTTAATTTTGAAATTACTTAGAATTAAAACTAAAGGCTTTAAGAAGCCAGTAGTTATTCAGTACAAGACTTTAACTTCCTGTATGGTACCTATTTACTAACGAATTGATTCTCTTACTAAGTTCACTGATGCTAGTAACTATATTTTAAAAGTGATTCAGGTGAAGTCCAAAAGAGTGGTTCTCAAACTTGAGCCTGCGTCAGAGTCACCGGACGGGCCCCGGTGCTTTGGTATTTTTATATGACTGTGTATTGAAGAGCTACTAACCATTCCTCCTACTGCCTCATGCAGATCATTAATCAGCATATAAAAATTGTCTTTGTATTAAAGTAGAAGCTGGTACATAAGGTACATTATTTCTGTCATTAAAATTAACTCAACTTGGAGAGAATTATTGCAATAAAATTGAGGAGAGAATGTGGATGTTTAGTATTCAGTGTATATTAAAAGTCTCTTCTCATTGCCAAAAACCCAACCCTCTTCAGTGAAAAATGAGTATGTTTCTAGTATATCATGGGTAGGTAGGGTACTAAAGAATAAGCTACTAATGTGAAGTAATTATATGCAAGCCCTACCCCTTTTACTTATAAAAAGGTGCCCAGGAAATTTCATTGAATTTTAGTGGGTTAGTCAAGAATGAACCTGAAAGTTTTGGAAAGTGAAAGTGAAGTTGCTCAGTCGTGTCCCACTCTTTGTGACCCTATGGACTGTAGCCTACCAGGCTCCTCCCTCCATGGGATTCTCCAGGCAAGAGTACTGGAGTGGGTTGCCATTGCCTTCTCCAGGGGATCTTCCTGACCCAGGGATCGAACCTGGGTCTCCCGCATTCCAGGCAGACGCTTTAATCTCTGAGGCACCGGGGAAAGTTTTGGGGATATCTTGAAATTTGGTTACCACTGTAAAACACTACTGCAAATGAATTGTGACTTACTTGTTGAAAACTAAGCATAGAATAATAAGAACGATATTTATCAAACTATTAAGAAATTTCATATGTTTTCATTTTTAAAGTCACCTAGTGTTTTTCTTAGTTCCCTAACAACTCATATCCCAACTTTCCTATCTTAACTTTTAAATGTAAGTTATGACATAATCAAGCATGTAAGTTAAGCTACTTTTCCCCCTTACATTCTTTTATCATCATAATGTAATGTTTCATACTTAAACATAGTTGAGAGATGCAGTTTGCCTTTTTTTTTTTGAGAATTTTTAATAATAAAACAGAAGAGTCTGTTTGCTTAGTCTTTTTATATGGGGTGAGAGGAATGTTTATTTTGTACAATATAATAAAAGCTATTTTCCATGCTTTCTGGCTAACAGAAACTTTTTGCATTTTATTTGTATCAGAAACAGAAGATTAAAATTAAATTTGCAAGAAAAAATAAACATATAACTTGATTTCATATTGTTTTTGTATCTCTTGAGAAAGAGCCCCCTGTATTTTAAGTACTGCAGTAAGGTTGACAGGAGCTGAAAATGATCAGTTGTAAGATGCAGAATATATGATAATCAAAAGCATATTCTTTAAGGATAGACAGACCTCCATTCAGGGATCTACCACTTACTGTTTCGACTTGAGGAAGTTACTTGACTTCCAGAGGTTCTATGACCTCCTTAAATAACTGGAAATAATAGTAGTACCTAACTCAAAGGGCTGTTTGAATATTTAGCAAGAGAGTGCACTTTAAGAACTTTTCATGGTCTCTGCCACATGGTAAATAAGTGCTAGCTTTAATGATAATAGCAGAATGAACATTAGTTATTCTAAGAAAATAGAATCTAATAGAGAAGTCACTGTAAATTCCTAAAATTTTAATCTTAGATGTATAAGCATATATGACTACGTGTAGTATATTAAATTAATTTTTAAGTGCTAAATATTAAGAAATAGAAACGGTCAACTGCAACCTGGTAAGGTTAGTGTTTGGAGTTTTGTAACAACAAAGTTTGATCATGTTGGTTTGAACAAATTATATGAAGCACATAAACTTGGAGTAGAATATTGGTGGCATTTTTAGTGGAGTGGGAAAGGAATTTTTGATAGTCTAATTGATTCTTACGGTAGGAGATGGTAATGAGCATAGAGATTGTGTTGTAAGCATTTTGATTTGGTCAGAACCGATGGCATGAGTGAATGCAGGCACAGAGGAGATTCAGATACTGAGGAGGTAGAGCAGCAGGAGTTTAAATCGAGTCATCTGAAATGAAACCTTGATTTGAAAAGTGGCTGCTACAAGTCACTAGGGGAAAATACACAGCTAACTCTGGTCTTACCGGTCTTTGCTGCAAAGATTATGAACAGGTAGGAAGCAGGGTGATCTGTTTTATGTCATGTGTGTGTCTTCGTGATGAATGGCTCTGAATAGACCTAAGGGATAATGTGAGATCCTTGGAATTCAGTGTTGGAACGGATGCAGTTTTGATGTATATAACCATCCTCTGAGTGTTCTTAAAATTTAGATTCTTTGGATTTATGCTTCATTTTGGAACATCAAGTTTGAATTAATCAAAAGGGTTTTGTTTTCAGCATGTTGTTAAGTGTGAAACAAACTAAGCGTGCAGTGCCTAGAAGCATGTCATCTAAAAATGCTGCTCTAGCAGGTGACGTATTGTAGTTGTGATCAGTTAATGCATGAGGAAACACCTGAAAATTACAAAGCATGATTGAATTTAAAGTGTTTCCAAGAAACTAAAAATTTTAAAAGGTTAGCAGGTTATAAGAATCTTAGGTTTGCGTTCGACTTCATTCTACATTAATTTTTATTATCTGGCAGATAAACCTCTTCTGACAATTATATGTAAGGAAGGTCTCTATTTCTATATCTTATAATATGTTTTAGTCATTTTTTATGATACATTGAGAGTTTCTTGCTAATGCAGTTCCTATCCACAAGACTGTTCTGAATTGTTAATTCTAACTCCTGGAGATCCTGCTAACATTTAAATTACATTGAAGTCATTTTTCAAGTGTATTTCATCCTTTAAAAATTGAAGAACTGCTTTATCCAAGAGAACATCTAATTTAGGTATTCTCTCTGTGTGCTACTGCAGTGTACCTTTACTAGCTATTACATCATGTTGTAATTGTATTACCTTATTTGATTCCCTTTTCTTCTCCTCTCCCTCCTAAATTTGTTGATTGTTTGTAGCTTTATTCCTACTTTAGTGTCTGACATTCAGTGAATTAGAGACTCAGTGCCGAGTTAAATGAAATGGATGAGGAACTGTCAATTTTTTAATTTGTGTAAATTAGAAATTTTACTGTTTTACCAATATAAACAAGGATTATTATTTAAAATACATAATTTGAATAATTTATTGGGTCAGTTGCCTTTTTGATTAACACAGTTCTTGTTCATATGATGGGTGAAATCTCGGAGTGAATTCTGATGGTCTTTGGGATATTTGGTAGTGCTCAGTGGGTGGTAACCTACTGATGAGTAGTTAACAGCCATGTCCTTTGGCTTACATGCTTTAATCTGTCAGGTTATAGTCCTGGCATAGCTGCATGCCCATCATCGTTTCCTTGCTCCCAGGAATATGGAGCACCTATGGTCTGAGGGCTAACAGATGGTCTTGCTTTCCAGAGGACTTTTTTTTTTGAATCGTGAACCCCTTGGAAATCTGATCAAAGTGGGGAACCCTTCTCTCAAGAGAATACTTGTATACTTCTGGGCCAGATGGTTTTTTTACATACATTCTCAGGGAATCTTGGTCTCCTGATCTAGCTGTCAGTCAGTACTTGTCATGTAAAACAGTTAATAACATGAGCCAGTGTAGTAATTCATCTGTAATGGTAATTCCCATTGTAGGTTTCTTATTTCCTTTATGTTTTGACAATAGACTTGAGTTGATGTTATAGGGAACCAATACAGTTTATTCAGTGTGTACCTAGTCTCTTTGCTCAGTGTCTGGTTTTTAATGAATTACAGAGTTAGTTCAGAATCCATAAAGCTTGCTACTCTCTGACCCGTCTTGTGTAAGTGGGAGGCACCAGTGACAGTGTTAAAATGCTGGTATTATCGGATGAGGCAATAAAGTGGAAGGTGAAAGTAATTTTTGTTTTTAATAATGGTCTTGCTTTAGTCGGGCTTCCCTTGTGACTCAGCCAGTAAAGAATCCGCCCTGCAATCCGCCCTCTGCAATGCGGAGACCTGTGTTCGATCCCTGGGTTGGGAAGATCCGCTGGAGAAGAAAAAGGCTACCCACTCCAGTATTCTGGCCTGGAGAATTCCATGGACTGTATAGTCCATGGGGTCACAAAGAGTCGGACATGACTGAGCGACTTTTCACTTCACTTTACCCTGCTGTTACAGCCACGGTTGAACTGGACCATTAGAGAGTTTGACCACACTGATTCAGAAAGAGTCCTAAGAAATCAGTTGCGAGATTGTGTGCTTAGTCAAGTCACTTCAGTTGTGTCTGAATCTCTGCGACCCCATGGACCATGGCCTGCCAGGCTTCTCTGCCCATGGGATTCTCCAGGCAGGAACACTGGAGTGGGTTGCCATTTCCTTCTCAGAAGTAGAATTGCACATAAGAAAATTTTGTTAAATTCAGCAAGGATCATTCGCAGCGTTTCTGAATGCTGTTTGTTTCCATTAAACCTAATAAACAATTTAGGATGGATTATTTTTTCTTGCTAAGTTTGCCTAGAATAAACTCTGTTCTCTTAAGATTCAAGGGGAAAAGACATACAAGGGCGAGATAGGCCCAGAGCAATGGAGGCAGTCCCTTTATTTCTACACTGGTTAATACCATTTAAACAGTGCAAGTAGTTTAAAGTGGGATATGATAGGGAAGACAGATGTGGAAATTTTATGATATTTTGTTGTATCGTCATAAGGAATAGTAGAGCTCTGTAGAATTTTGGCATCGAAGAATCATAGCCCAAGTTGCCTTCTCTCCATCTGTTTCTTTTGAACCCTGAAGAGGTGCCAACTATGTTATTTGTTTTTGTTTTCTTCTTATCCCTAATTGTTTTAACTCTGAAATTCCAGTCTCCCACTTTTCAGATTTTTTTTCCCAATCATTTGCAAACATTTGGGACTCAGCCTAGTCACTGTTCTTTACTCTTAACATCTTTCCATGATTCATCCTTTGAAAAGCAAAAACAAAAACATTATCACTGCATCTTCCAAATTTAGTAAGAAAAATTTTACATTCCATTCATACTCAGTTATAATAAAACATACATTGTGCATCAAAATAATTGCTGTGGTTCAAGATGTAGAGGCATTTGTGAATACATTTGTTCAGAAATATTTTTTATTCACTGAGTATCAAGGCATTACTATGGGCCATCTTGAATAGGGAAACATTTCACTGTATAGAATAAAATAATAATAGGGCTATATGTTAAATTACCCTTTTGTGTATTTTAAATGGATAGCAAAGATCTTGATGTTAGGGTTTTTTTCTAAGGTTAACTGATAACCAAATTAAGTACAGACTTTACAGGATTCCCTGTTTAAATATAATGAATGAAGAGGCGTTTCACTGGTTCACTATTTCAGGGCCCTTTAGTTTGAACCTAGCTGATCAGTCCAGTCTGAGCTCCCACTCTTTTTTACTCACCTTACTACTTACCATA
This sequence comes from Bos indicus, assembly GCF_029378745.1. Classification (NCBI taxonomy): domain Eukaryota; kingdom Metazoa; phylum Chordata; class Mammalia; order Artiodactyla; family Bovidae; genus Bos; species Bos indicus. The sequence goes on along the minus strand of NC_091773.1, from coordinate 8,641,988 downwards.
TAGTCTAGCCAAAGGGAACTGTTTCCTGGAAGTGCCCCTCCAGTCTCTGGTCCTGAGGTCCTTGAAGACAGAAACCACATTCTGTTTGTCTGAATCCTCCTTGTCCAGCTGATGCTCAACCCTGAATCACATGATGGTTTTAAGTAAATGAACATTGACTGAATAAATGAGTAATGCTTTGTATACACTTTACCTTTGTACCATGTTGATTAAGTCTGAATCCCTAAAGTCCCCCACCAAGACCAACGTAGGTAACTTCTCCCAAGAATGGTCACCAGGACGCCAGTTTTCTCTGAAATATTAACTGTTGCATCTTATGTAGGATTTTTGTAAAGTCAACTATACTTCAATGAAAAAAGCAAATTATATTCAAATTAAAAAAAAATAAAGACAAAGAGAAATCAAAGTTGAAATTAGTATTGTACTACTGCTCATTATCTTCAGGGAAAACTAACTTGTGAGGAAATGTGTTAGTGAGCGATTTAACTCTGAAAAATTCATGGTTGTTCAGAACTAAAAGCTTGATGCAAAGGAGAAAAAAAATGTTTTATTAACTTAACAGTTTACCATGTGTGGTATAATTACTTTGATATAGGCCTTACCGCATTTCTCCTGTAGGCTCTTTGTACCAGTTAGCTCTTACTTTGACTACTCTTACATGTGTGTCCTTGGACAGTCTTCATCTGTTAAATGGTGACTGTGTTATCTGTACCTTGGATGGTTACCAGGCTCTGATGAGATAAGGTATATAAAAATCAGCTGATGCTCAATAGAGGAAGAACATAGGGCCTGACGGATTTATGACTCTCAGAAATAACATGCAGCTTCTCTGTCTCCTCATCTGACTCTAAGTGAAGCTCCTTGAAGATAAGGGTTAGTTATGTTTCCTTTTAACCTGCCATTTATTTGTATACATTTGATTGTATACATTTAGAATTTGAAGGAACCTATAGAATAAACCTCTTATTTTCTTGTTCAAAATCAAAAATATATAAACACATAAATTAGAAACTTAGTTTTTATAATTGATAGAACACCTTTTATAGTAGTTAAATGGCTAGTGAATGTTGAAAAATAAAGAAGAACCTTATCTCTAGGCTTCCCTTAATGCTATTGGCATTGTTTGTTTTGATTTGAAAACCAGAGCAGCAGAAACAAATCAGCAAAACTACAGAAGACAAGCATTTTTGATTCTAAATGGGGAATCGGCATGCCCACCTCAGGGAGTGTGTGTTGATCCCCTAGGTTTTCCTGTGTTTGTGCTTCTCTTTAACAGAATGTTTCCTTACTCACACCTATGCCCTCTAAAGAGTGAAACTGCTATCTCAGCTCTGAAGAAATGCACAGATTTTCTTTCTTTAACATCACTTGTTCACCCTGAGCATTCCCACAGTAGCCAGTGTGTGTCTCTCACTGTGAAAGTGCTGGGGGTACAAAGGTGACTGTGACTCAGTCCCCGAAACTCACAGGCCCTTGTAATTGCTAACATCCTGTTTCTGAGATGTCTCCTGTCTTGCCAAGTGTTAGTAAATACTTTGTGATGAAAGGGGTTACATGCTTTGGTCGTAGTGACTGCCTTATTCCTGTCTTGTTGACAGAACCAAGAAGTCTTCAATAAAGAAAGTGGTTTATTTAATTTAGTATTTTCCTACCTTATTTGACCATAGGACCCCTTTTTTTGTGTCATATGTTTAATGTCTCAAGGGCTGTAAATGCTCCACAGCCCACAGTTTAGGATCCTGCGCAGATGATTGTGACGAGATGGGTGCACTGAGAGTACCAGGGAGTGGACAGTTGGGGGTCTTCACACAGATCATTCCATGTTAAATCAGGTCTTGAATGATGAGTGTACAGAGGAATAGAAGGGCAGCTTAGGTCTAGGCAGAAGGAACAGAACAGACAAAAGCATAGGTGTTTGACAAGGCATGGTATGTTTAAGGAAATTCCAAATAGTTCAGTGTCATTAGACTGAAGGGAGGAAAGAGGCTATAGCAGAGAACGATTCGGGGCCCTTGAAATGTATAAAAAGCCTTGAATAGCGTGAATGTGTGAAGCAGGTAGTACTCAGTTTTTAATTTAAAAGTTAATGTGAGGGCTGTTTTGCTTTATATTTAAATTTATGTTAATATAAATTTATATTCTACAGGGGAAATAAAAAACTGATATAACTAGTAAAAGTATAAGATAAACCACAGGGCTAAATAATCTACTGTGTGCTGCTGTTGAAGATTACATATTGTATACATTAAGAATTATGAAGCTTTTTTTTGTTTAAAGTTTCAGGTTAACTAATTTTTATTTTGGAATTAATCCTGGGAGAATCAGCACATGTGAAGACAGAACAATGTGATACTGTTTCTATATTCTTAAATTGAAGTTTTAACTAAGATTTCCATACCATCATTAATACTTATTATAAAATATTGGATAGTGTGAAAAATAGAAAAGAGAAAGTAGACAAATGTATGTCATTTTTGCTCGACCAATGTATTACTATTTAACATCTTATATATTTATAATAGAAATATATATTTATAATTCTAGTGATCACAGTACTGCTTTTTTACATTTTCTTACATTATAAATTCTTTGTAAGCATTACATTTAAAATCTGTATGATACTCCATTCAGTAGATATACCATAGTTTATATAGTTATGGACAGTTTTCAGGTTTTTTTTAACCATATGGTTTTTATTTTTTTGTTTATACAAGTTTTGTGTGTATAGTTCCAAAATTGGAATTTTTGAGTCAAAAGTAAGAATATGTTTAAAGCTTTTGACGCATGTTATCAAATTATTTCCCAAGATAGCATAATTTATATTATAAATAATATAATTTATATGTCCACTGGGATTGAACTGTTAATATTTCAGTAGGTCTTGAGAGCAATCATTAAAAAGAAAAGACAAAGACTAAAGCAAACTTTGTTGGTCAGTAGTTTAAAAATATGGGTCCATATTGTTTATGGGTATAATAGTAAGCAGTATTCAGTTCATACTTTATGTAAACAAATGTAAGAATTTTCTCCTGATATGGCTTTTTTTATTTTTGAGGTATCCATCACGAATTGAAAAAATTGACTATGAGGAGGGCAAGATGTTGGTCCATTTTGAGCGCTGGAGTCATCGTTATGATGAGTGGATTTACTGGGATAGCAATAGGTTGCGCCCCCTTGAGAGACCTGCATTAAGAAAAGAAGGGCTAAAAGATGAGGAAGATTTCTTTGTAAGTAGCAAGGCTTTCTGTTTGTTAGATATGTAATGATGTATTTTTTAAAGGAATTCTGTTAAATTTTACAAAAGCTTGTTTTTTTTTTTAATTAAGGAAATGCTTGTTTATTATACATGGTATTGATCTTAAAAGTTGTTTAAAATAGGATTTTAAAGCTGGAGAAGAGGTTCTGGCTCGTTGGACAGACTGTCGCTATTACCCTGCCAAGATTGAGGCGATTAACAAAGAAGGTACGTATTTGAAATGATCTGAGAATTAAAATGGGATTTATAGTAAAATTTAACTATATTTCTAATTTTAATTAATGCATGTAGTTGTTACATGTAGCTGTTACTTCTCTTTGATTTATACTTAGTCTTCTAATACTTTTTAGGATAAAAATTTAATTTGTTATGTATTTAATTCGTTATGTATTATATAGAATAAGATGGTATGTAATATGCTGCCTAAGTAGAGTATTTGGGTTAGTAGTTGGTTAAAATTTTTCAGCTTTTTCAGCTTTCAGTTGACAGGCTTATATTATACACATTTTATTTCTGCTTCTCTGTTTCCAGTTTGCTGGCTAAATAATTTTTTGAACATCTTTACCTGAGTGCTAAAGATACAGGAAAATTCAAATCAGTTCAGGTTGGAAGTAAAACACAGTACAATATTTTCTGAGGAAAGAGTATGGAACTTTATCAATATGAGGATTTCCTTTCTTGCATCTTTTTCCCTGCCCCCTTTTAATTAATTTTTGTAGATAATTAATTTTCCTATCAGCCTTTTGTGATATCTAACATTAATACAGAGGAAAAGTTACTGAATTTACCAGATACACAGAAAATAACACAGAAATTAGGTGTGCTAGTGTGGCATAAAACAAGAGAATCTGTTGCACAGATAATTAATTTTGAAACTTGTAGACCGACTAATTTGGAAATGGATTATAATTAATATTTAAATTATTATTGGAAGTATACTTAAATATTTCACATTTCTGACTTCAAATCTCATTTAAATAATAATTGTGAAATACTTATAAGTATATTTTCCAAATCAGTAGTACGTTGTTCTCCTATTACAGTGATTTCTCAAACTCTACCACTCATTTATTCTTTTTACTAAAGAAACACATTGAGAGAATTCCCTGGCAGTCCAGTGGCGAGGACCTGGCACTTTCACTGCTGAGAGCCTGAGTCCAGTCCCTGGTGGGGAATTTTAAGATCCCATAAGCCATGCAGCAGGACCAAAAACAAAAAACCCACATTGATACGTTTTTTGTAAGATGAGCATCTAACTTAAGTAAGGGAATACTTACTTTACGTTATATCTTGAAAGCCAAACAAATTAGCTAGAAAAGGAGGGTTGAAGAGGTTTTCTGGCAGAAGAAATGGCATATGCAAAAGAATAGAAGAGAGACATGCCGTTTTTAAGGAACTGCAAGTCTTTGATGTAACTGGAGTGAAGGATTCCTTTCAGGTTTGTAGAATAACAGAAGAGGTGGAGGAAAGAAACAAAATTGGTACATGAAGTGTCTTGTAGTCTTGCTAAAGAATTTAGCTAAGGATTTAAGCTGAAAATTTAACAAAAAACTTGAGAAAAATTACGAGGTAAGAGAAGATAGAAGAAGAAAAAAAGAAAACATTTAAAAAGAAATACAGTAAAAAATGTTAAGTGTGAAAAAGTAAGTTACAGTTGTCTGGCTAGAATTGATGATGTAACTTTACAAAAGCCTTAGTCTAATTTATTGTTTTAGTTAATTGAAATAACAGATATGGCTGTGAGCTTATTACTAGTCACCTGAGGGACATCTCAGTTGTTAAGTTTTCAGGTTACTTCTTTCCTAGTGGGGCCTTTAAATCACTGTTTACTTAAACTTCTGGAAAGCTGTATTTCAGAGCTCACATTCCCATGTCCTATATTGGCTCCTCAGGCGTCTAGTTCAGAGCCTAGCACAGAGTTAGGGAGTCAGTAACAATTTTTGGAAGGAGAAGAAGTAATGAATCCATTTCGTTAGATAATAGGATCTTCCCCAAACAGAAAAAAAAACCATGACTAATTCCTTGCTTCTTGGAAGAAAAGCTATGACAGACCTAGACAGTGTATTAAAAAGTGGAGACATCATTTTGATGACAAAAGGTCCATCTAGTCAAAGCTATAGTTTTCCAGTAGTCATGTATGGATGTAAGAGTTCAACTCTAAAGAAAGCTGAGCACTGAATAATAGATGCTTTCAAATTGTGGTGTTGGAGAAGACTCTTAAGAGTCCCTTGGACTGCAAGGAGATCAAACCAGTCAGTCCTAAAGGAAATCAGCCCTAAATGTTCATTAGAAGGATGGATGCTGAAGCTAAAGCTGCGGTTCTTTGGCCACCTGATGCGAAGAACTGACTCACTGGATAAGATCCTGTTGCTGGGAAGGATTGAGGGCAAAAAGAGAAGGGGGAGACAGAGGCTGAGATGGTTGGATTGCATCACCTCCTCAGTGGACATGAACTTGAGTAAGCACTGGGAGATCATGAAGGACTGCGAAGCCTGGCGTGCTGCAGTCCATGGGGTTGCAAAGAGTCAGACTTGACCTTGGCAACTGAATGACAACAACCCAAACAGAACAGAATTAAACAGTGCTCTCTGTTTTCATTATGAGAAATTTCTTTAAATGTGCAGAGCTTTGAGACCTTTCTTATAAGTGTGAAGCTTCTTTTACAAAGCACATGCATATGCACACGTACGACATACTCAGAAACAAGCCACCCTCCTTTTTTATCCTATCCCATTTGTCCATACGCATGTAATACAGAAATTTAAGCTTACATCAGTGGAAGAATGATGTTACTCATTGCAACCTCTGCCATTTCAAGAGCAGTTTGAGGAAGCCCTTAGTGAAATATTGGCAGATATAACTTGTTTTTAAACATTTTCTATGGGAGGTATTAATTTAGTGATTTTCCTGTGTGGCCCACAGGCTGAATGAGTCTCCCTTGGTCTCCTGCCACCATCCTTCCCCTCCCCCCTTAAAAAAGGAAGCCCTCAGAGCACTTTGTTCACTGCAAAAGCTAAACAAAACTAACAAATGTGGACATTTAGGTATACATAATATGTCTTGGAGGAGTTGAAGAGAAGGGGCAAATCACTTTAGACTGGAGTGATCAGGGAGGTTTTCATATGATGGGTGGGATTTGAAGAGCTGATCCTTGAAGAGTGGGTTGGAGTTGAGAAAGGAAAAGGCGTCACAGCGGGGAGACTGTCCTCAGAGGCGGTGGGTGAGTGCATGGTCAGTGTGGCGCAGAGTTTGCCCTCATCTGCAGTGCCACGTGAGGAAGGAGAAGGGAGGGGCACAAACGGTGGTAGTGTAAGGGGCACAAGTGGTTTTTCAGTCTCACAGTCTTCCTGAATTCTTCACATTTTTGCTCTTCAGCTGCTCCGTTTCTTTCGTAATTTGGGTTTAGTTCTTTATGTCCATGATTTGTATGTAATGGTAATAATAGAAAGATATGAAATCAATGGTATTATTCATATTACAAAGAAAAGAAAATCTTTGTACATTGATTTATTGGCTTTGATGCCAATTGTTTATACCTCTTTTGTAAAGATCAAATATCTGTTTACATCAAGTGTCACTCAGCCCACATTGGTTTGGTACAGGAAATGATAGAAGAACACTGGGATTTCCATAAATATAAAATCTGTGTAATTTATATGTTTTCTGATGGTACTGACAAGCATGAAAGCATGGAGTCTGTAACGAAAAGTGAGTGTCCTTTGAAATAGTCATGTAAATAGAATCATGAATCCCAACAGCAGGATGGTTTAGTGGGAAAGACACGGGAATCAGGGTTTCGGGGAATGGCTGTGCTGCTGGTAAACCGCCATTGGATGCAGCGTTCCGTTTCACTGGAGGTCAGCGTTCCGTTTCACTGGAGGTCTGTTTCACTGGAGGTCATTGGCACAGGAAGATTGTCATGCCAATGATACGTAAAATGGTGTGTAGCTTAAAAGCCCAGGAATCTGTAATTCTTGTTTGCCAGTTAACTAATATTGCAAAGAAATAATCCTTCCCTGAGAAAAGGAATAATCCTTTCCTGAAATTTTTCTCCCAGATTTTTCTGTTATTTAGAAAGAAACTTTCAAAGACAGCAAATGCTGATTCTTAGAAATATTATTCACTTTTGTAAATAATAATTTATTTTCTTCAGGTATATTATAACATAACTGATATGTTATTTAAACATATATTTGTTATACATTTTAAAATCCTCCAGTAAAAATCAGAGTTATATGCAGCTAACTTATCAAGATGGAATTTGTGCACTCCTTAAGGGAAATCAGAGTTATTTTTACAGTGAAACAGACTGTAAACTCTGTACACTTGATGTGTGTTTGCAGTTACTGCAGTCACAGGGTGTTTATTTGTGTCAGGGCATTACTTGTTTGATATCAGGTGTTGCTGTAAGACTGAATTATATTGTCTAATGATCCTGACTTGCTCCTATTTCAGGAACGTTCACAGTTCAATTTTATGATGGAGTAATTCGTTGTTTAAAACGAATGCACATTAAAGCTATGCCCGAGGATGCTAAGGGGCAGGTAAGAGTGTTCAGCATTCCTAGATTCCCAAAGGGATGTCTTCTTGAATGGTGACTGATAAAATATATATATACTTTCACATATATATATATTTTAAAGTGAACTAATTGTAGGATTATGTGCTGATAGCCCCAAATAGCAGCAAGAAAGAGAAGCTTAGAATGTAAAATCAGTTATACACTTGATTTTTGCTTCTTTGGTTTTAGACCTGCCCAAGTTACAGGTCACTAGTTTCTGTTCCAGGTGAAAGCCCAGCATCCACTAAGCTGGTGTTGTCCTAGCGACCCAGCTGGATCGTGTAACCAGTCTATGGGAAGTGAGGTGAGTGCCTTTTTTGTTAATTCTGTTTCATTTTTCCTGGTATATAGTTATCATTTAGAAAGTTAATTTTTAATATAAAATTTTATATTGAGTTTCTTATCTTCTTCTTTTCTTCTGTAAATCATAGTCATTAATTTTCTTTCAAAAGGCGCTTACCTGACACTCTGTAGGCTGTTTCAGGTAGGGCTTTCTGAGTTATATGATGTAAGCAGTGTATTACATGCTGTCACTGCTCAAAGCAAGAATGAACGGTAAGCATTTGAAAGAGAATCTGGGATGAAGTTAAAACCATAATTCTATTGATTGAATATGTTTCCTGAAATACTGGAAAGAAAAGGTGCCAGTAGAAATTTAAAATGTTTTCTTTTATGTTCTGCTGTTATTTGGGATTTTCAGCACCTGGACCTACAATTAATTTTAAGAAATTGAAAGTGATCTGTAAAAATGTCTAATATGGAAATATGCTACATATTTGTTGCATACCATGTGGTGAAAAATGTCATCTTAAACTGTGTTGAAATCACGTGGTCATTTCCAGTCAAGTGTATGCATTTAACAGACTACCTACTGCTGTATTTGGGATGTAGACTACCACAGTTGAAACATTATTTTTGTTTTTTGAGAAGTTGGAATGTTTTAAATTACCTGGTTTTCAAAAATGTGGTTTTGACATCAAGTATCAGAGTTTTTTTCTTCAATTAATATGGAAATGCAATTTAAAATGGAAACACTTTTGATCAGGAAATTGCTTTGTGTTTTTCTACTTGTATATATAAATAAAATGTTCTCAAGCATTCAGTGATGTGATTCCTTGGTTACTACACAGAAAGATTGATTGAGACATTGGCAACTTAGTTTAATATATACTGTTTAAAATTCTCAATTTTTCTTTATTTTTTTTGCTTTAAAACTGTTATTTTGTTCATTCAAATATTTATGTGATGGCACTAACTTTAAAACTCTATTCTTTCCGAAGTGACACTGAACCAGTTTGGTTTGTGGTAAAATAAGTTATAAAAACTAATTTTTTGGACATAGTGGATGTTTATTTTTAATGAGTATTCTAGTCACACCATGATGTGTGGTAACATTAAAATCAGTATCAAAATACAGACTCCTAAAAGAAAATATTAGTATATTTCTTTTAATTTTGTTTTTTCATAGTTTTTAATTACAAGCACATTAAAGACATGTATGGGATTGTTTTTTATAAAATATCCTTATATTTTGAGTATCTTTTTCCTCACAAGTTTTTGATTTGTTTTCACCTAGGTCATATAATAAATCAGGTGTTGTTTGAACAGTAATAAGAGAATCCAACTTTGCATACTATCTTCTAAGTTTTGAGTCCTTTGAGAATTTCTTTGTAAAGATATACAGTAAAATTTTTTTTGCTTAACCAGCAAAGGATAAGGAATCAAATAAATGCACTATGGGGATGTTTTTCTCTAAACTTTGTGTAGTTTTTTCTCACCTATTCTTTTTCTTTTTGAGGGTGTGCTGATATAAAATTTACACCGTAACTCACTAGTGTTAAGAGACTGGCCAGGTGGCGCTAGTAGTAAAGAACCCCCCTGCAATGCAGGAGACTTAAGAGATGGGGGTTTGATACCTGGGTCAGGAAGATCCCCTGGAGAAGGAAAGGCAACCACTGTAGTATTCTTGCCTGGAGAATCCCATGGACTCAGGAGCCTGGTGGGCTACAGTCCATGGGGTCGCAAAGAGTTGAACACGACTGAGCGACTTGGCATGTTCATAAGGTCCTTTACTATTGTTAGAACTTTTTTTTAATACATTGCTGTATTGGATTCTCATAGCAAATCATTTGACATAGGTATAGCTGGTATTTCTATTTCGCCGTTGAGGAATTCAGAACTGAGAGAATTCAGCAACTCACCTGAAATTTCACTCAACCATAGTGTGCAGAGCAGCTCTGAACTCATACCTGATTTCAGGCAGTGTTCATTCTAGTACAGTGCTCTGTGTTCTCATCTTTAGTTCTCATTCATGGAAGGAGCACACCAGTTATTTTTGATATTGAATCTTTCCAGTTAAAAAATGGAAGCATGAAATAATTGAAGAATTCTTTACTCACACAACTACAGTGATCCCCATGATTAACATGTCCTATGATCAAGAACTGTTTTATCTGATTTCACTTTTGAAGAGTACAACATTAATCTCTTCTATTTTTCTTTTTATTGGAGAGAGAAAACATTTGGGCATGGAATTTTTGCCCTTAGCATCTTTTGGCATTTCTCTTAACAACTTAAAGATTTCCCCACAGTGCAAAACCTAGAATTAAATGCCCTGTTCTTAGTAAGACTGAATTTAGCACTTTGCTTTGCTTGTCTGTTGTATATAATCTTGTTTTTTCTTTCTGCTTTGTTGATGGAGCTCTATAAGTCATTTGCGTTGGTGGTGTTTTTTTCCTTCTACTTAAATGTTAGTCTCAAGGCTCAACTTAGCCATAATACTTAAGTCACCCAGATTGCTCCTTGACCTTAAACCTCTCTTTTCTATTTGTATACACTTTGCCTTTGTTTAATGGTTTTCCTTTTGCTTGGAGAGTCCATTTCTCTTTCTTTGACTTTTTCCCCAGCAGATTCCTCTTTCAGGGTTCAAATCATCTATCATTTCCCCAGAAGCCTGTGTTTTGTTTATTCTCTACTATCTGTCCTGTTACATTGTCTTATAGTTAATTTTATCTGCCTGTCAATTCCTTATGGGAAGGACTAAAGAGGTGGTTCTGAGTAAAACTTGGGCTGGATAATACTGGTGTATCTGGTTTTCTTTGTTAGTTTGTTTTTACAAACTAGAGATATAAAATTTTGTTTCACAACCTTGTCATAATTTGCTTTCTAATACATTTGGGGACATTGTTTAAAATATGGGGAAGTTACATATTGGGTGTCTTCCAGGCAGGAGCAAAAATGTGGTCACTCCAGGCCAGTGGGTTCCTGAGGTTTTCAGCTAGCATCTTCTATCAACTTAGCATGTTTCCTGGCACATCAATAGGGTATTCAATAGGAAATTGGTCAGTGGGAATGTGTTAGGTGCAATCGCATGGTGTTTTCAGTTCATTTCAGTCATGGGGGAGAGAGAGGCTTTTATTTTGTTTGTTTCCCTTTAATGGCTTGTTGTCTTTATCATATATTCTCAGTACTGAACAGCCATCAACTTGATTTGCTTAATGGCCTGTGTTTGTTAATACAACCCATGAATTAACATATAGTTGATGTTGTGAAATTGTTTTTAGTTGCTTGGACTAAGAATACGTGTTTTTAGTTCAAAGTAAAAGAGTAGAAATTATTTAGTCACAAGCTAAAAAAAACCTCAACACAGGAACATAAATATTTGCATCTCAGAAGAATGACAGCTAATACAGATTCAGAAAGTTGTAAAGGGAGGGAAATTAAACTAGAGTCTGACAGTGTATACTTTACCTTGGTCAAGTAGCTTTTTTTTTCCTTTACTGGTAATATGGCAAGCTCTTGTGATTAAATGTTATGCAAACTTTAAAAACTTTGAAAAATAATAAAATCATACTTTGACCTTTGTGAAATTGACCTTACTTTGAGTGATACATTCTTCCTAATGAAGAGTAGTCATTTGCTCTGTGGGAACACAGTCGTTTCTCATTATCTGCAGGGAATTGTTGCCAGGACCCTCATGGATACCAAAATCTGTAGATGCTCAAGTCTCTTGTATAAAATGGCATCATATTGCATATAACCTGCTCACATCCTCCCAAATCATCTCTGGGTTACTTATAGCGCCTACCACAATGTAAAAGCTATGTACATAGTGGCCAGAGCATGGCAAATTCAAGTTCTACACTTTGAAACTTTGGAAATTTTTTTCCCCTAAGTATTTTTGTTTTGCAGTTGGTTGAATCCCTGGATGCAGAACCCAAAGATAATGCTGACTGACCGTACATTTCTTTTAATATTTGCAGAATTGAAACATAAGCATTTTTTTCATATTATTTTTGTAATATGTTGCATCACAGAAAAGAAACAGACATTTAAACCCTAAAGTACTAAGGTAGAATGTCATGAGATATTTCCACATTTATCATAGGTTTTCTTATATTTTAAATTTTATTCCATCAAAAGATATTTGTTATTGAATATCAATATAAAATTAAGTATTTTCCCATTTTATGTGAGGTCATATAACTGATTAGATTATTAAATTTGATAATCTAACACATTGATGATCTACCTTGTAAATGTAGTTAATCTGATTTTCATATTTGTGTGCCTGTGAAAGTAGCTTTGAAAATATGATACATGTTTTTTATTCATTAGTGTAATTTTAATTAAGTTTTTAATGCTTCACATGTTTTGTGTTTTTCCTTTGGAGGATTGGATAGCTTTAGTCAAAGCAGCTGCTGCAGCTGCAGCCAAGAATAAAACAGGGAACAAACCTCGAACCAGCGCTAACAGCAATAAAGATAAAGAGAAAGATGAAAGAAAATGGTTTAAAGTACCTTCAAAAAAGGAAGAAACTTCAACTTCTATAACCACACCAGAAGTTGAGAAGAAGGAAGATCTGCCTACATCTAGTGAAACTTTTGGTACAAAATATGTTTTTATGTTCACTCCCCATGGCAGTGGTAAACTCACATAGTGAATTTTCAGATCTTTTGGCTACCTGTAGTTTGAACATACAGTTGAATTATTGGGCTTTTTTCCCTAGCATCATAATGACGGTTAACTTTTCTATCAGCTCTGAAGGTTAATGGTCTAATACGGGTACTTGACAATGGATACCCTCAGTATTCTGAAATAGAAATGAGTTGTGATTTTGAAATTTAACTTCTTGGTAGTGGGTATTGAGATTCTTTTTGTGTGGGATTTTTTGTTTTGTTTTCTTTAACTTTTAAAATGCTTTTGCATGTATTTCAATATATAATACAGAAAAAGCAGTAAGTCATTCCCGAAGCACAACTGCCTTTAGTAGTTAGTTGTTTTTTGTTTTTTTTTTTTCCCCTAATACATTTGTCTGGAGAAATTTGTGTCTTTTAAAGTTCTGTGTCTAAGCACTAGATTAAAAACACTTAAGTGCAAAGCTTATCTTAGTGTTTTGCTACTTAAAATAATTCATGTGTTTTAACTTTGGATTCTAGATAAACTCTCATATATGTATTCTATTAAAAGTAGGACTTCATGTAGAGAACGTTCCAAAGATGGTCTTTCCACAGCCAGAGAGCACATTAACAAACAAGAGGAAAAATAATCAAGGCAACTCATTTCAGGCAAAGAGAGCTCGGCTTAACAAGATTACTGGTAAACTACAATGATTCTTTTTGTGGGGGGGAATGGAGGGTTTGATTTTATAGTAGTTTGTTTTTAATAAAGGAAAATATATCTTTTGGTTTAATGTAGCTAACTGATTAATAAGAAAAACAGTTGCTTTGTTTCTTTAAGGTCATCACCTTTGGACACCATGGGTTTTTTCTCTCGTGAAATGGAAACAGTATCACCTGTCTTCTGCCTACCTCACAGGGATGTTGTGAGGATGCACGGGGTCATATATTGTAAAATTCCATAGTTTTAAAATCACTTTGGTGGCAGGATTAGTTCTATAAAAATTGAATCATCTGCTTTTGTCAACTTGTGGAGACATACTGTCCAAGGTTCTAAATATTATACAAACATTCTTATTCTTGACTGGTCTCATTAGGGATCATCGGAAAGAAAAGTACTGACTTGAATTCAGCTCCTGAATCTGTTAATTCCCAATATAAAAATACTTCTGTAACTTTTTAAAATTTCTATCCTGACCTTCAGGTTGGTCTCTAGAATTTGGGCTTATTTCTCTCTGCCGTGTTGTAGTTTAGGAAGTAGAATACTAGAATGATGAAAAACACAGGAAATTCCAGCCTGGTTAGTGTTCACAGAAGAAGGGACCAGTCATATTTAAGTCCCACACTTCCAAGGCCTAATGATTCTAATCTTTAAAAGAGATTGTTAATATATTTAATTTTTTGCGTGTTCTATTATAAAGTGTTAGTGGCTCAGTCATATCTGATTCTTTGTGACCCCATGGACTGTAGCTCGCCAGGCTCGTCTGTCCATGAAATCCTCCAGGCAAGAATACTGGAGTGGGTAGCCGTTCCCTTCTCTAGGAGATCTTCCCAATCCAGGGGGTCAAACTGGGGTCCCCCACATTGTAGGCAGATTCTTTACTGCCAGAGGCACCAGGGAAGCACATATATTATGAAGGGGCTGCTAAAATATTTTAATTAATAATCAGTCACATGCTCTTAATTTTAAGGATAATGATTTTAGTCCCTTTGGCCTAATGAAGCTATGTAAATCTTCGTTGACATTCTTTTAAATAATTTGAAAAAGTTGGTTTCATCATCAGATCCAAGAATAAATGTAAATTAAACATTTTGACCATTATCTAAAGAGTGTAAGCCCACTCATCTAAGTAATTATAATTGGTTTCAACAGGTGAGAGTATTTAATCTTTCCATTTGTTAATATCACTTTTGTGCCTTTCTCTGATAAGGGATATATTTGGCCCCAGGACAGGAAATATTTCAAATCAATCTACCCATTCCCATTCCACCTTTTCCTTAGAAACTATTAATGTTGGAGAAAGCTAATGAATGTTATTCTAGTGATTATTATGCTGGCAGCTTGAGATCCCAGTTTTGTCTTAGAATAATGGGACCCAGAGCTGTGTCCTGTGGGATAGTACTTCTCACTGCTGTTGATACCCAGATTGAAACGCCTTATTGGGAGAGCCAAGATCAAGGAAGATGGAAGTGACATTGATGGCTCAGCTGTCAGCTTACCAGCATCGTGTTTTTCCCTAAAATCTGGATACTTTTAGTTTCAGTCAGTATACACTTAACATGTGTATTTACTAAGAAATTCAAGTTCACTGTTTAAAGAAGTAAAGTAAGAAAGCAGCTTAATTCACAGTGATGCAGTATCTCCGATGGCCTTGAAAAGATAGTAGTGGGGGAACTTTTCACTTCCTCTTGGGAATCTTAAATCAACAGGTAATAGTTCTGGCAGCAGTAGAAAGGCATAAGTTTTACAAGTGTGAAGCTGTTCTGATCTTTTCCCTTTATTTAGTCAAGTTATGTGTTAATTTAATAGTTTTTCATCTCAGTCTACTTCTGATTTCATGTTACAACTGTATCATGCAAAAAGATAATAGATGTTTTAAGATTGTTTCTGATGATTGAGACGCAGGCTTGCCTCTGTACAGTAAATTTTGTTTGTAGACCATAAAAGAGAGATGAGAACTAATAGGAAGTAGCAGTTTTGTTATGGAATTATGGTGTATTTTAAATTTATCAAGCTCACTTATATGTGTCTTTTTGTCCATCTACTGATGAGAGAAATAGCCGGGTAACATGGCAGCATCTCAGACTGCTCTATTTCCCTACCACACTTTTTAATTTATTTTTTAAGTAGTTCTTACAGCAAATAAGTGAACCAGCTGCTGGATAAATTTAGTTCATGTATTTATTCACTCTCTGTTTCTTAACCATATATACACCCTACAGAGATTCCAAATCTGATTTCTATATAGGGAATGGTATAGGATGGCTTCAAAATTTTTAAATAAGTAGACATGGAAATTATTGTTGCAGAGAGTATGTGTGTTTGTGTGTGTATGTGTATATATATTCTTCCAGAATCTTAGTTTTCATTATGTCATAAACTTATTGATAATTACATACTTTGTGCATGCTGATTTAGAAAAAACAATGTTACAAAGATGCTCAGGAGTTTATACTTTGGGACAGAATTGCAAGCGAACTGCAAGCAAATTTGAGTAGATTTTAAAATACATATTGGTAGAGAGTAAAAGAAGAAACATTAGCAGTTGGTGCGTGGCATGTGTGTAATAGTTCTAGGAGTTTCTAGACCTTAAGCCAGTTTAGATACATTTGTACAGCTTAAGAAATGTAAAATATAATTTTAAAATTCAGAGGTTTGAATTGGCCGGTAATGTTATTGATAATAATATTCAGGATGTTTGATTCTTAATCTCAACAATAATATTGTATTTTGGAATCCCTGACCGAAAAGCAGAGCGTGAATTTAACTGCTCTGTTCTTTCTTTCCTCCCCGTTACCATTCTAAGATGCTTTGTCTCTGTTCTGTTGGTTCCTATTGGCAGTGAGAGACCAACTGTGTACTTTAGAGCTGAAGTAGGATATTGAGAAAGTATCACTTTGTAGATGGGACTCATAAAAATCTGTATTCTACTTCTACCTGATAAATAATTTCTTGAAACTGCATAATGCATTCTGTTAAGATATTTACTCTATGCTAAGCTAAGTCGCTTCAGTCATGTCCGACTCTGTGGGACCCATAGACGGCAGCCCACCAGGCTTCCCGTCCCTGGGATTCTCCAGGCATAGATATCTTATTTGGATGATGACTTGTTAGTAATATATTGATAATTAATACATATTTGCAAATAACTAAAAATCAATTCTGTTTTTTATTTCCCTCCAATTCGTGTCATTTTGGAAGGTTATTGCATTTCTCCCCAGAATGTTAGTTGGTCATGATGACAGACTTTAGACTGCTTCTTAAGGCAGCAGTAGTCAGCGTCTTCCTCAAGGGCATTTAAAAGTTTCTTGTCCCTTGTGTATATTTGATAACTCTTGTATAAGATGGTTTGCATGTAAAGTATGAAAGCCTTTTTACTGATCATATTTGAAGCTTTTGAATTAATTGGCTACCAAGTATTACATCTTCTAACCTAATTTTAAGTAGTTTTTATTAAATGCCCCATTGCTTTTATAAGAACATTACAAAGCTTTATTTTCCTTTCACAAACCATTAAGTGAGAATTGCTTTTAATTATTTGGGTCTGTAATATCCAAATGTAAATTCAGTTAGTAAGACTAAATTATTTTGTTTCTTTTAAACTTCTAGTACTTAAGTTTTAATTTTAGTTTGTGATCTATTTTATCTATTATGTGATTTGAAAGTATTTCCACCACCTTTATGAAGGGAAAAAAAAAAATATAGTCAGTAGATTGAATAGCAAATATTTGTTCTCCTTGAATACCCATAGAAGTAGGGCCTCTACTCAATTCCCTACAAAAGAAGAAGCTAATTTTCCTAATTATTTTTTGTTTTACTTTCAGTAGTAGTTAATGTAAAAAATATTAGCTAGAGAAGAAATACCCAGTGAATGCAGTTTTGTTAAATAAATTCTGTGCTTACATCTTTTTTAGTCATCTAAAAATGTGTTCAGAAGTTACTTTAATACAGATAGAATTGAATTTATGATATATAAGCTATTTTTATGAAACTACTTATACATTGAGTCTTTTTCCCTTCATTTGAATATACACTTAAAACTGTATGGGACTTGAACAATATGGATTATGTCAAACTGCACCAATAGCAGTTTTAATACCAGTCATTGCTGTATCAAAATCATTATTTTATATTCAGTGTTTCCTATTTTGAATTACAATTCTGAGTGATAGATATTCGGCTTCATTATCTAACAATAGAAAGGTGCTTTTTGCCTGATTGAACACTTGATTCTACTATTACCTTGAGAATGCAATTTTAATATTTGAATTTCTACCTACATTACTTAACATCTTAGAGATTGTTACCTGAAAGAGTCAAGGGGCGTTGGCACAGGGATAACTCAAAGTTATGTGGCATTTTGGGGCCCTTATTTCCTCCTGTTAAAAATGGTATGCTGCTGCTGCTGCTAAGTCACTTCAGTCGTGTCCGACTCTGTGTGACCCCATAGACGGCAGCCCACTAGGCTCCCCTGTCCCTGGGATAGATAGCTTTAATACTACAAGTAGTATAATTGCTGAAGTAAATTTATTGTTAAGTTGTTGATTGTTAAACGTACTTCCTTTGAAGCCAGAGTTTTGTGTGCCTGACTTTTGAAGTGATGCAGAAATGGTTTTGGGTGACCTTTTATGTGTGTGGTGGCCATAACAAATAAACGTGTACAAGGGTTATGTTAATAAATTTGCCTCCATTGAGGGCACCTATCTGGTGTTTACCAAAGACTCTTGACTGAGTAAATGCCTTTAATTTCTAAATTAAAGCCAGGTTTTAGTGTCTCTTAATGTTAACTATACTCTGGATAAATATTCTGTCTTCTAAAATTGAAAATTAAAGGTATACATGGGAAAAAACTGGAACTCCCAGTTTATTTCATCAATTGTATAATGAGGCTATCATATGAAGTCCAAATGTAGGCAAGATCTATACTCTTTTTCCATTAACATAAAAGGAATCCATCCATGTTCTCACCACTTTTGTAAGTGATCGGGTACAACTGGGTATAGAAACATACTTGTGAAGCTTAGGTTAAAGAATCCAAAGTGAAATAAAAAATTGGGAGTATATAAAAAGCTAATAATATAACAACAACAATCATTTTATATTCTAGATGTTTGAAAGGATTTCTTAATCTTAATATTACTTCCATATCTTATTTCAGTTGTATGGACAAAGCCTAAGGTATTAATGATTTAAGCAGTCTTAGATTTTTGGATATTAATCCATAGAAATTTAAATTTGTACAGAATAAATGTGTATGTGTGTGATTTTTTTTTTTAAAGGATATTTTAAGGTAACTTTTATTTTGAAGACTGTTATGTTAGCTACTCTCAAGTTCTGATTTAGCCCTTTGAGTCATTATTAAAGATGTTTGTCTATTTGACAACCGTCTGAGAGTATACTTCCTATAAAAAAAGTATAGGGGATTCAGCGGCTAAAATTTTGGAGAATTCATGTGAAAGCCAATATCTTTTCTAATAAGCAATTTCTGTACGATTTTCCTCAAGGTTTGTTGGCATCCAAAGCTGTTGGGGTGGATGGTGCTGAAAAAAAGGAAGACTACAATGAAACGGCTCCAATGCTGGAGCAGGTATGAAACGGTAGCATTTGATTGTTTTCAAGGTTCCCCGCTGGAGTTATCACGGAGCTATAGTATCCACATAATTGAAATCACCCTTTTGATCAGATATGGGGATAAGAAAATAATGGGTGATACATTTTTAACTCTGCCTTCTCCAGGGTATGCAGATAAACTACATACTTAGTGTTTATTTTCAGTAGGCTAGCATTAAAGCCTTTGTCTCCCAATGGTGAAAAGCCAGGAGACGGGCCTCCCAGGGTGCATACAGGCTTCCAGCTGGATCACCTTTGACTAGCTTACGAAAAGACCCTTACACAAATACTTTTCATTTGTGAGTTAAAACAGGGTTTTTTGACATCTTATAAAGCTTCTTTTGTAAGAAGTTTCTTTTATATTGTAACAATTGGTGTTGTTAGACTGACTATGTGTTTTATGAATTGATCAATGAGCCATACATTTTTGCTAGGATGTATATTTTAATAACTACAAAAATAATTTAAAAAGCTATTAAGGGTCTGTCTTTAAACCACCTAATAGAGGAATTTGAAAATGAAGGTTGCAGTTGCTAGATTTTGCCTTGGCTACCTTCAGATTCCCACAATACCTGTATATAATGGACTGTGCATGCTTTTCCATTCTCTAAGGGCTTACCTTTTGGGGCACTGTAAGACTATAAGAACACAGTAATAGCCATAACTGGATTTCCTTGGTTCTCCTGTTTTAAAATCTGAGCCTTAATGTAGTTTTACTATATCCTTTTTGTATTATTTTAATTTTCTTTATTAGTAGCCTAATAAAGAAGACTTTAAAATGAGTACCTTTTGGTCTTCTCCATATGCGTTTTAAAAAACAGTCCAAATTTAATTGATATTGTATTGAGTTTTTCAGGGTTATTTTAGGCCTGATTTGATAATAGTGCATTGTTTGGTGCCTCCATTAATGTTGTATTAAATCAGTGATCTTTTAAATTGATTAATATGTCAGTGAATCATGCCTTCTGATTTTCTGTGGTCATCAAACGGTTAAGTCTTTGCCGTTATTGTCAGTATATCAACCAAATTTTAAATGACTTTTTTTTACTGTGTATTATTATATTCAACGTCCCAGATATAACAATATTTTGTATTTTCACCACTGTTTATGGTATTCTCAGAATGCAATAAGTCAGGGACTTGGGTAATAAAATGTTTCTGGAAAATTCATTACAATGTCAATCTTTCATTATGCACAATCCTACTGAGATGAATGTGATTGTGAAAATTATTATGTGTGGAAGTTAGTGTAGAGGGCAGTGCCCTTTTCAGAGACAAGTATAGAAAACAACATTTTGAAACTGAGCTTAAAAAGGAGAAAAATTGAGTAACTCGGCTGTTTTTATTCACATAATTAAGAAGATTTTGAGAGTCCTTGCCAGTTTTGTAACAAAGAGACCAGCGATTAATAATGAAAATTTTGTAAATTATTTTAGATTTTTAAGAACATAATACTGTTGCCCCCTTTTTTGTCATTCAGGATGATTTCAATGTGAACTGTTTTGTAACCAAACTCTTAATTCTTATACTGTTTGCCCTGCTTCAGAGTTAAAAAGCCGAGTTATAAAATTCTTAATTACATCTCAGTTGGTATGACTTGAAGAAGAGGTATTGTCACTAACCTATGTTGCCCTAATGAGTAAAATAATTTCACTCACGACATAGATTTATAACAGGCCTAAGGCCCAAACTTACTGTGCTAAGGAATTTATTTATTTACTTTAAGAAAGTTCAAACTCTGTGGTCTTGAACCCCAGTTCTCAGATTATTAATTATAGATTACTTAATTGTATTAGGGAATTGTTATGTTATATTTTACTTTTGGATAAAACCTGCATTAGATGCATAATTCAGTAAGTTTTAAAGAATGTTAATTTGTCCTTGTTTAGAAGTTAAGCACCTTATCAAGATATTAATTTAAGTATTAAAATCTTGTTTTATAACTTTGTAACTTGAGAGTAATGGATGCTGTAGTGATGTCTCACATATGTGAAGATGAACAATAAAATTGTTTATTTACAAGTAATGGCTCTAATTACTTTTCTGGCAACACTTTTTATAATAAGCTTAGGAATCCTTTCTATATATGGAGTTTTTTTTTTCAAGTGATGAATCTACACTTATACACATGTGTAATGAGTAAATTCAAGAATATAAATGATGACAGTTGAGTAAATGAGATGCTTGACACCCACCTTTTAATGTGGTATGTCTAACATGCCATCTGTAGCACAGTCAAAGGTGCCCTGCTTAATACCAGATATTCGCTGTTTTTCTACCAAAAATGAACGCCTTGGATTTTCAGGGAACAGAAAGCTATTTGGTTCCCAGACAGTGACCTTTCATATTCCAGAAAACTGCAGCCTGCAGACCTGTTAGTCATCCCTCACAAAAGATAGGGAAGTAAAAAAGGTTTCTTGGGGACCAGCATGTTGTTCATAGAGCTAGCAGTTTGATTCTTTATAGAGGCCTATCTTAGTATAGGGTTTTTTTGTTGTTTTTTTTTTAAGTGTATCTCATACTTTGCTCTCAGATACATATGTCAAAAAGAGAGACAGTATAGGCATTCCAACACCGTAGAGGGCAAGTCCATCTGACGTGGCTGTTCTCTGTAGTCTTTGGACACATTCACGTATAATTTTACAAATGTAGGACATTTTACTGCCAAATGAATTAAGGTATTCTTTATGAAAGAACTGACAAAGTTCTAATTTTTTTTTAAAAGTATCAGTTGGCAGGAAGAAGGTAAAAACTCTCATCTAAGAATGCGACGTATTTTGTTTTTAAATCCAATGTTTTTAACTTACACTTGGTTTTACTCCTTGTTTTTTTTTTTTTTCTGTTGTTGCTTGTTTTGTATTGTTTTTTAGTCTTTTAACTCTCTATTGCTGGTGGCTTCGATTTCATGATGCATTATGCTTATGAAACTCTAGCTTTCAGCACTAAAATGAGTTAAAGATAATGTTTCGTTAATTTGGTCATTGTTTTCCTGTTGAGATCTTTCTTTAAAGGGAAATTGTCTACTTAAACCTCTGCATTGAACTCAAAGACAGTATTATTTTTTTTTAATCTGAAGATCAGAAGCTTACATGTATTCCTTTAATGCTCTAAAACAAATTTGTTTATTTACCTAATTATTATTGTCATTGGTAATTATGATTTCCAAAGAGGTATCTTTTAACTTAACACCAAACATATTTGTCCAGTAAGGTAACATTTTATATTCTGAGAATATTATAAATAATACATTAAAAACAAACCCCAGTTTAGACAGGTCGACAGCATCCCTTTAAAGACAGCCTATTCAACTTTTAGTTAATAATTTGTGGGGTTCTTTTTGGTTTTTCATTTGTAATAGAAATGTTATATGTTGCTTAACAATGTTTTTGGATACTAAAGTTGCTTAACAATCAAAAATAGAAAACAAGAACAAAAATGAAGAAACCAAAATAAAAATATCAATTTTTTATTATTTATTCAGGCGATTTCACCTAAACCTCAAAGTCAGAAAAAAAATGAAGCTGACATTAGCAGTTCTGCCAACACTCAGAAACCTGCACTGTTATCCTCAACTTTGTCTTCAGGGAAGGCTCGCAGCAAGAAATGCAAACATGAATCTGGAGATTCTTCTGGGTGTATAAAACCCCCTAAATCACCACTTTCCCCAGAATTAATACAAGTCGAGGATTTGACGCTTGTATCTCAGCTTTCTTCTTCAATGATAAATAAAACTAGTGAGCACAGATTTTTAAAAAATAGTTACTTATCCTATAAGATACATTAAAAACAGTTTGGTTGTAGTTATATTGTATTTTTATGAAGTTGCATTTTAAAAATTCAAACTTAAGTGGATATGACAGGGAAGGCTTGAAACTCTCTCAGGGGCAAAATCCATATACATTTCTGACTGATGTATTGTACAGAGGGACAGTGACTATACTACTGGTTAAGAAACGTCAGCATTTAGTAACCATAATTCCACTGTAGTTTGACTCTCCTCAACTAATGATCCAACACAGTTAGAGGCCTGATTCATTACAAAAAAAAAAAAATTATGGGATACAGAAAGACCCATGGTGGATATGTGGATATTTTCCTGAACTCCTAAGACTACTCTTACGGATCAATTTAGTCATTGTTCCCACTTGTCTATACCCCACCCCCAATACATTTTATTCAGTTCTTCTAAGATTTAGAGCACAGACTTCAGATTAATTTTACTAATGAAAGAAGAAAACTGCTTCCTTGATCTTATTTTTAAAGATTTTACTGTTTCAATACCGCTAATCTTTGAAGCATTTATTTAGTCTTTTAAACATAACCTTTCAACATGGGTTTGGATATATTTAAGACAAGACTTGTGTTGACCCTATGTTTCTCATATTTTAGTATTCTAAGTTAGAGATAATGAAAAATAAATTACCTAAATTCACTGGGTAAAAGATAATTTTGTTGTTTGTAACAGCAAATGAATTAGTAACCTGATTATTAAATGAATATGACAGTTTTCCCTATGAACTCCTCCATATCATATCTTCTACAGCAACTAAAAATGGTGGCATTGAGAAGACTTCTATCAGTCAAATATATTAAATTTCTCTTCCATTCAGTTGCTGTATTTTTTTGCTCAACTGTATTTTTCATTTTTCGATTAGGTTTTGGTACTTTTTTGTTTTGATTTGGTTCTGTTTAATAAATGAAAGGATGGGAACAGAAAAACTCAGTTGTTTCATTCTAAGCTTTACTTCTTTATGGCATTTATCATTAAATAATGTCATTAGTAGTCACTAAAATGTCAGATGACATTGATATGTATTTTATTTTGAATTGTTTTATATTTTAGTATTATAAACACAATGAATTTTATCCTTTTCTTTCAGTTATCACCATGTCTTTTTCATTTTGATTTTTGTAAAAGTACTTTTAAATACCCAAAGCATCAACTTTTTTAGACCTCGCTTATTTTCTCCTTCTAAATTAACATAAATATATTGGCTTATGTAGTCCTGCCTGTTCTAAATAATCAAAATGTTTATGTGCTGTGTAGAAAGAAAATGAAAGATCATAAAGAATTTCTAAGCTTTTGTGTAATATATAGCTAGAAGATGCTCAAGTGACTCAGTGAGTTAGTTTTTCCAAACAAAACAAAAAACACATGAGGGTAAGAACTGTCATATTTTTAAAAAATTCTCATTTTTTGCCCATAGTGAGTACTTAAAGTTATTTGTGTTCAGTTTATTTTTTTTTTTTAATGAATCAGGCCCAAACATATGTTTACAAAAATCCATTTGGGGGAATGAGGGTGGGATAAAATTATTTACATTAGTTTTACTTTAGCAAGTAAAGCACTAACTCTACAATGCATGTCAGAATTTTGTTACCTATGCCCCTGTCTTTTTTTTCCCTTAGAGATTCTAGATTTGTAATATAGCAAAAGGAATATATATATATATATATATTTTTTTTTTTTTTTTTAAGAAATCTTTGGCTATACAGAGATAATTTTCCCAAAGGAAGAATGGCAACTAACAACGATCTGCAATTAGAGAATAAACTGTAGTCTTTTCCATGGGAAACTACCTGAAGTGAATGTTCCATGTTATTTTCTTTTGGTTCTAGTAGGCTTTAGATTTGAAAAGTTTTGATTAACCCTTGTGAATGAGGGCAGCTTTTGCCTTTGATTCCTTTTGGAACATGTGCTGTTCCTTGTGGATACCTTAACAACATCAGAGGGCAGAATTTGAATCATTTTTCCCGTTTTTTCTCCTTAAATATGATAAGATGATCCCGGCATGTATCTGCTTCGTGAACATTGAAGATCTTTTTCTAGGTCCTCCACAGCCTGTGAACCCCCCTAGACCTTTCAAGCATAGTGAGCGGAGAAGAAGATCGCAGCGTTTAGCCACCTTGCCCATGCCTGATGATTCTGTAGAAAAGGTTTCTCCTCCCTCTCCAGCCACTGATGGGAAAGTATTCTCCATCAGTTCTCAAAATCAGCAAGAGTCTTCAGGACCAGAGGGTAATGTATATTGATTTCCTATAGATCCAAACATAAAAGAAGACAAAGAAAACGCTTAAGAGATAAAGATTATTAAAATATTAAGAGATTTCTGCTTTTTTCCTTCTTAAGATCTCTGGACTTTGTAGATAAGCACTTCATTTGATTCTACAAATGTTCGTTCAGTGCCTTCTTTGTTGATTACCAGGCACTGTTTAACTTATGTAGCATTTTAATCCACACTGATATTAACTGAGACAGTGTACCTCTGTTAACATATTGCGTTCTTTATTCTGTGTAGTACCTGACGTTGCACATTTGTCATTGGGACCCTGTCTCCCTCTTGACTTAAGTCGTGGTTCGGAAGTCACAACACCGCTAGCCCCAGATCCCTCTTATCATAATGAATGCCTCAGAGCAGAAAAGGAAGATACACAGATGCTTACAAATCTTTCTTCCAAAGCAGTGACTGACGCAAGAGGAGCTCCAGCAGCCTCAGGTAAAAGAGATTCATTTTTACAAAGTTAGCTAGGCTTGCATTTATATGGTAAAACCAGTTTCATGTATAAATTACATTTTTTAATACGTTGTTCCTCTTCATAAATGTTTTATGTAACAGCTGTGGAAGATGGGGCTTAAAGTCATTTTGTGTGACCATTTTCTACCATTTTTCCTGGACATAATTGTTATTTTGTCACTTTACTTGCTTCTCCCTACTTTTTTCTTATATCCCGTTTCTACTAAGTAGGAATTACTAGAGTTAAATATAATCACAGAAGTTCTTGGTTTTGAAGCCAGAAAATACTTAACAGGATCAGTACTTTATAGGTTTAAGAAGTGTAATAGAATTAGAGAAACACTTGGCATAAGTTACTGAATGTTGTTAAGTCGCTACGTCGTGTCCAACTCTTTATGACCCTATGGACTGCAGCAGTCCAGTCTTCCCTGTCCTTCACCATCTCCTGGAGTTTGCTGAAATTCCTGTCCATTGAGTCGGTGATACCATCCACCCGTCTCATCCTCTGTCGCCTCCTTCTCCTCCTGCCTTCAATCTCTCCCAGCATTGGGGTCTTTTCCAGTGTTTGTAATAGAACTTAATGTTTAAGAAACACTTAGCTTAAGTTAATGATATACCTTTAACTTAAATATAGATCCATATTTTGGAGCAGAATCTCCCAAATTTAACCATAATTGATTATAATGTTATTTTGGGAGTTTCATGTGTAAAACCAACCATACTCTATAAGACATTTTTTGATTATTTTATGATACTTGTTGTAATAATTTGAAACCTTTCTGAGGTGTCTTATCAAATTGGTGTTTTAATGTGACAGAATATTAATTTGTATTTCCATTATATGTTTACATCCTTTTATTTGGAATTTTATAGGATTTTAACCTCAAGCATAGAGTATGTGCAATTCAAAAATAAAGGCAAATACTAATACCTTTCCACTAAGTTACTAATTTAGAATTAGATGGATGAAGGAGATCTGAACTGAGTCAGTTCTGAAATGGGAAAAAAACATAAAACTGTTTTTGATTTGCAGCCAAAGAGCATTGGGGATAATTGATTTTAATAGCGTCTTCTCTGAAGTCATTTTATCAAATCTTTGGGTGAAGCATAGAGCTTGCTCTTTTCTGGTGGCCGTTGGTGGATATTAAAATAAAATGAAGTAACTTAAAGAAACATGCTTTTTACATTACTGCTGTTACCTTCTTATTCCTTCTTTGAAAGTAAAAATGTAACTAACAGTAAGTATACAGTGTTCTACAAGTCCATTAATAAAAAAAGATTAAAGTTATTTTATATGCAATAGTGTTTCCATATCTTGATTTTTTAAAAAACTGATGCCCAAATTTGGAGATATGTAGGCTTTGAAACATTTTTTGTCATTTCCCAAATCTTATCCATTGTCTTTGGACACTTTCTAAAAGCCCCTTCCATCTGTGGATAATTGATTTTTCTTTCCCCTGTTTTCACAAGAGTTCTGAATTACCCTTAACCTTTAAGATACTTTTCCTCAAGAAGTAAAGTTCTTAAGAGTGCCTTGACGATATGGAATTTGTTGCTGTACTGAATATATAAAAATATGTTCAAGTTAAAATATATATTCATTGGGGAGATTATTTATAGTTGTGCATTTGAAAATATTTGTATTTTGGTTTATATATGTATTTTTTTCTAATAGTAACAAGACTGAAAGATAGACCAGTGTAAATAGTATGTTATAACTAAGTTATGCTAGCTGGATGATGTATCCTAAAATGTCAAAGTAGTGATTGTGCATGGAAATCCATGATTCCAGTGATTTTGTGTTTAATCAGAGTGCTAGCCTAGTGTTGTTATTGTTGTTTCCAGAATTTCTAGCATATTTGTGGAGATACAGTTAATTATCATTGAAGTGTGGTTCTTGTTTCTCGTAATGGTTAAGATGCACTGGGGTACAGGGAAGGCATGATTTTTTTTTCCCATTTAAGTGTTAGAAATAACTATTTGAGAAAGTCCAAGTAGCAAGGTAGTGTTTTGGGAAAGTGAAAGGTAGAGAGGAGTTGGTTTTATAATGTGATGAATTTGTAAATTCGTTGAAGAGTGACGACCATTTTAAGTATGGTGATGACTGGCAACTTTAATTGCTTAAATCAAGGAAATGTATGGTTTTAAATGTTAATTAACTGAAAATCTTGTTTATTAGGGTTGAACACAGTCACAACATATTTGAATGCATTTGAATGTGGGCTTGGGAGGGATTGTTTCTCTTAACCTCTTTTAATTTTTTATTTTTTGAGGGAAATAATAGAATTCAAGTTGTGTTCTGATCGGACACCTTTTGATTAAAACTTGGTGAACCTGTCTGACTTGCATGGAAATTCTCAGTGGTCTGCGTGCTTTTTTTCTCTTGACATTTTTGTTAGCTACTCTAGAAAATGGTTTGCAGTGTTTGTAGGCCTTCTCTGTACTCCAAGTTTTCTTCCATCTGAAGTCAAAGTACCAAGAGTTTTTGTTTTGTTTCATCTTTTTTTTTTTTAATGTTCACTTGGTTTATTTCCGTCTTAATTATAAAAGTAAGTTTTGTTACTGTTGAATTTTAAAACTTCTGTAGAAAACATTATTTCCCAGAGCTTGTATCAAAGACATTTTTGGGGGTGTTTTTTTCAAATTGAAATTCTTGGAGTATTTAGAATGACTGAGGATATTAGTCCTTAACTGTGGAATAGTTTAACAGAGTTTTAGTTTTTCTTGTGGGAGATTATGTTCTCACTGCTGAGTTTAGCAGTCAAGATAAAGAACTGATAATACTATGCAGATTATACAGTTATTATATACACCTATTCTCAATAGGTTAACACTTGCTTTTAGTTATTTTTCTAGTAGAGATAATGAACTTGCACCAATCCTCTACGTTCTACTGGGAAGCATGCGTGCAATATGACTAAACAAGATTAAGAATACATTGCTGCCCACATTACAACAAAAACAGTCATTGGTGCCCTTGTAAAACTTGGTGCCGTTGTTTTTATTTTATTTTCAGAATGCTTTATCTAACAGAGTCCATCAGTTTTAGGTAAGGATAGAGTCTTAGTTCTATTATTATTAGTTCTGTTGCTAACTGGGAATGTTGGCTGGTTTTCTTATTTATCTCCTGGATGTCTGTATGACAATTACTGAATTACTCTAACCTCTTGTATTCTTGCCTGGAGAATCCCATGGATGGAAGAGCCTGGTGGGCTACAGTCCACGGGGTCGCAAAGAGTCGGACACGACTGAGCGACTTCACTTCACTTCTTTAAGGAGTTTAAATCTGGAAGCTCAATGTATGAAAGGATGGGCCAACAATCAGACTGACTTGTGGCTGAGTCGCCTGTGCCCGGTGCTGTGCAGGCATCTTAAATGTTTGGTGGTTAGTCCATCATCTTACACCAACTTCACATTTATTTTTTGAAAGCCTTTTTGTTTTAGAGTGGCTTTCAATTTTTTTTTTTTCCAGAATTGTACAAAACCAAACCAAACCACAACCAGAGACTCCTTAATCTACTTCCACCCCCACACCAAATGTTCATGGTTTATTCAAAGCCTGGGGTTTCCATGGAGAGTCTCAGGGATAGCCTCTTTTTTTATTGCCAGAAAAATCAGATATTTAACACACTGAAGAAACCATCTGCATTATGGGGCTTTCCGTGACATGAAAGCAGATATGGCTCAGAGATCTGTCTCTCTTGCTTTAATCTGAATAGCTCCATTTGTTTTTTTTATTTTTTAATTATTATTATTTTTTAAAATTTAAATTTATTTTAATTAAAGGCTAATTACTTTACAATATTGTATTGGTTTTGCCATACATCAACATGAATCTGCCACGGGTGTACACGTGTTCCCAATCCTGAACCCCCCTCCCACCTCCCTCCCCATACCATCCCTCTGGGTCATCCCAGTGCACCAGCTCCATTTGTTTTTTATCGTGTTTTTTGTTTGGCCAGGGCTAGGGGGTGGGGTTGTAATATATATTGTCCATTATATAGTATTTTGTTTGAAAAAGGTCTGTTGATTAAATTTAGTTACAAATCACTATTCTTTTAACTAATAACCTAGTACTTTGGTTCCCAAATTCTGGTGCATGGTGAAATAAAGACAATGTAGAGAATGTCTCGTAAAATGACATTTGTTCTTTTGTGGAATTCTTAAATAGATCTATTTTTAAATCTATTTGTGCATGAATGTTTTTAAAAGTCCTGTCATTATTGCCTATAGGAATATTTACTTTAATATCCTTGTTTAAATGTTGACAAGCTTTTCTCAGTTCCCTAGTTTTACTTTTGAAATTTAATAGTTAAGAAATATAGAAACCAACATATTGTTGAAATGCAGTTTTCCTCCAATTAAAAAAAAAAGAAATATAAAGGTTTGGGACCTGCCAGAACATGTGAAAACAGTCTAGAGCGGATCCTCCTGAAAGCACTCTGATATTATAATTTCTGTATATGTTCTGCTATGCTGACCTGTGTTCCAGAGCTGAGGGTCAAGACCATGTTGTTTGTTTTCCAAGTGCCTGAGGGATCCCACACATTCCAGCCAGAAAAGGCGTCCCTGAAAGGCAGTTCTTTCATTTGAATCACCCCAGGTGCTTCCCAGGTGACTCAGTGGGTAAAGAACCTGCCTGCTACACAGGAGACGCAGGAGTCACAGGTTTGATTCCCGGGTCTGGAAGAACCCTTGGAGAAGGGCATGGCAATCCACTCCAGTATTCTTGCTTGGAGAAACCCATGGACAAAAAGGCACCTGGAGGTCTGTGTCCATAGGGCTGCAGAGAGTTGACATGATGAGTGACTGAGCACCCAGGCACAACATGCGGGTGGCGCTAGTGGCAGAGAACCCGCCTGCCAGTGCAGGAGACATAAGAGACGCAGGTTTGATCCCTGGGTCAGGAAGATCCCCTGGAGTAGGAAACGCCAGCCCACTCCAGTATTCCTCTCTGGAGAATTCCATGGACAGAGGAGCCTGCGTGCTACTGTCTATGGGGTCGCAAAGAGTCAGACGTGACTGAAGTGGCTTAGCTTGCACGCAGGGGATTCTGGACGTTTTCCACCTTTCACACTGGAGACTCAGTGCTCCCAGAGATTAGGGCCCTATGGGGGCAAAAATCATGGTCAAGGGCTGCTTCTGGTGTATCTCTACCATCACTTAAGATTTAGAATGCAAATCTCTTATTGTTTCTGTCGTAAATGCCTTGTTATTGTCAAGAATGCCGCATTAAATTTTTGAAAATGTCATGGTATGCAGTCATTGTTAGTAAGCAGTGATTAGTGAAAGGAAATGAGGCATTTGTTCAACAGTCTTGATAATAAGGAAGTTTAATCTCATTTCTCTTTGATGTTCTTTTCATTTTTTGGTCATAAGAAATCTTTTTATCAGGGAGATTACCAATATTTTTATTGAATTTGAATAAATTATTAACCTCATTAACATTTAGTTCAAGCTGAGTGGTATTTTTATATTTTTGTTGTGTTTTATTTAATTTATGTAAATTATTTGCAGTAAGGTGAATCAAATGCTAGCTTTTTTGATACTTTATTGGAGTGATTTAAAAGTCAAAGAACTCATAAATGGTGATATTAGAGCATAATTTAATAGACTGAAATTGTATTTAAGTGTGCTAGAGTCTTTTTCTTAGATTAACCCTAGACACAGATAAGATATTAGCATTGGGAATAGCTGAATATGAGTTGAGAAGCTTGGTTTAGTGTGTCTAAACAGCAACACAGTTCTTGAGGTGTACTATTGGTTTAAGAATGTATTTTGGACTATTGGATAATAATACCTAAGTGCCATTAAGTTGAATATTTTTTATGTGTTAATAAGCCTTTATATCTTACATTTGGATAAAGACCAAAAATGATTTATAGAATAATTCTGTTTTGGCTTTTCTCATTACCTCATAACACATTCGATGGAGTTCAGAGGTATTCCATTTGTTCTAGGCAACAGAGGTTAAATATTAGTTTAAAAAATTTATGCAGATTGTTGAAAACCAGTATAATTTAATATGAAATTTGATATTTCATTTGGATGACAGGAATAGCATTTTGTCATAATTGTCACAGGAGCAGAAATGTTACATGGACCTACTGCTGGAGTGCATTCCAACATCTCCTGGGTTGCCAAAGGCTGTGGTGCCAGAGTTGAACTGATATGGCCTAGTGCATTCACCCTAACATTTTTTTATGTTTAGACCCACATTTATGCTATTTTTAGAAATGGTGCACTCTCAAATTACTCCACCATAAAGGAGAAAAGTTAAAAAAACCACTCATTATTTATCAGACACTAATCATTTTATATATTTTGACTCACATAGTGCTGATAACAGCAGTAGGTAGATACTCTTGTTCCTATTTGGCAGATAAGGAAACTGAAGCACAGAGAGATTAAATGATTTCCTCGAGACTGTGCAGCTAATAGATGGTGGAACTAGGAATCTAATCTGAATAGTGTGAAGGACCAAACATCATCCTTATTTCTTTGAAGTAAGAAATGCCACTTCTTTGTTACTAGTTGAGGCAATAATGTAGACCTTTATGGGAAAAGAGTCTTGGGTAGAGTTTTGTGAGCAATTGTAATTTAAAACATTGTCTCATACTCTTAACCTTTTCTGACTAAACTTAAATATTTTTCCCCTAAACCTGCAGGAATATCGAAAATGGAAAAAAAAGTGAAATTGGAAGAAAAAAGCTCAACTGCATTTGGTATGAACAGAAAGTAATCTTTAAGCAAAAGACTGTAGATGGCTTGGCAGTGGGAGGACGTAGTCTATCCCTTACTTTTTACCTGTTAGTGCTCCTGTAGGTGTAAGTGATCCTCTGTTTTAGTGTTTATTAGTTTATTCACCTCCAAATATGTTGTTTCCTAATACATGTCTTGTAGTAGTATGTGTATTTTTTGTCAAGGAACCTTAAGGCTTTCTCTGAGAACTTGATGTTTTTGAACATCTTTGAAATTATGACTGTTTAAAAATATGGTGCCATTTAATATTGTTGATCCTTAGAGAATGGATGGTAAAATAAAATAGCCTTTTTTCCCCAGCCTTTTTTCTTTTTTTTTTTACTTTCTTTATAAAAAGATACTAAATTTTCTGCTGTCTTTTCTGTCTTCTGTGCTGTCATGACTATAAGTTTTGGAATAATGGATAATAGTCTTAAATATTCTACAAATTAGCTCCCTGGAGCTTGAGTTACTCAAAGTTGGTTCAGTGTGGTTGATAAGCTGTGGGCTAAACCTTTCTGAGTTGGACAATAGTTGAATATGTGTGATGAGTTAGTTTTAAATAAAGTATTCTAGGATACTGTTTTAACATCTGTACGTTTTCTTTAAAGTGCATATGATTGGGAAAAAAGAAATATTTTAAAATTTTTAAGAAAAAAATTAGTTTAATGAGTTAAATTTTTACTTCTTTGTGCTTTTTATCTTCATTCTTATATACGTGGAAACTATTGAAAGACTGAAGGAATTATTTGTGGATTTGACTTTTTTTTAATATTTTTCCCAAAGAAAAAAGTTCAAGTCTTTTTAATCTTCTAATACATTTTCTTGTTAAATTTTGTATGGAAATGCTGAGTCTCCTCGGTCAAGTTTTTCTTAAATTGTGGAGTATATTTCTTGCCACATCAGGAAACTGAGTTACATTACTCATTTAAGAATTTTAACTACTGTCTGTGTTAACTTTAAGGTGTCAGGAGTTGGGATTTCTCAACACTGCTAATGAAGATTCCCTCTTATAGCCCAGTAAGCTAATCAGGAGTTCCAGACTCATGACAGGAACAGTTTAATTGAATCCATCCACTCTGGGCAGGTGACTGGAATAGCTGATTAAACCATAAATGCTGCTTTTAGGTTAACCCAAGGGAACAACTCGGGATCAGTCATGATTACTAACTGACTCACTTATTGTCATTTAGGTAAGAGAAAAGAAAAGGATAAAGAAAGAAAAGAGAAGAGGGACAAAGATCACTACAAACCAAAGCAGAAGAAGAAGAAGAAAAAGAAAAAGAAATCTAAGCAGCATGGTAAGTACAGTCCTTCCTCAGTATCTGGGGTATTAGTTCCCGGCAGTTACCAAAATCCACAGATGCTCCAGTTTCTTGTATCAAATGGCATGGTATAGTCAGCCTTTGATACTTGTGGGCTCTGCATAGATCTGTGGAAATAAAAACTGATCTGCAGTTGGCTAAATCCACAGTTGCAAAACCTGTGGATACAGAAGGCTGCCTGTATGCTAAAATGGTGATTCCCATTTTTTAATATCTAAGGTTCTTTTAGCTATCCTCTTTTACAAAGTGGAGGTAGGATAGTATTCCCATGTTCTTGAGAGCTGAGCAGTTCGTCTAGTAACCTTCCTTTATCTTGCCTGTTTAGCTACAGTCAGTGAGTTAAGTGGTCTGTAAATTAGTCCTTGCAATGACTAGAGTCTTTCATTGCCAGTGGTATGGTGGACTAGGTACCCTGAACAAGGACCCCTCTGTGTACTGTGAAGGAATTTCTGTCAATCTCGAATTTAAAGTCCTTTGAATTAGCTTTCCAGAAGTGAGAGAAAATAATTTTAGAAAAGCTTGGAGAAAAAACAAATGATTTTTCTAACAATAGCTTGTCACTAAATAGTCATTAAAGCAAAAATCATTCTTAGAGATAGGAAGTTACCATAATAAATAGTCATTAAAGCAAAAATCATTCTTAGAGATAGGAGGTTACCATATAGTGATAAAGGTTGAGTTCACTTTACATCTTTCTAAGTTTTATCACTGAATAACATCATCATATCTTTCTTAGTGATTAATAAATTCACAAAACCCAGAAGTGTCTGTAAGGATAAGAAAGATGGTAGCTGCATAGTTGATCCAACAGACCTGTCCAGGACACTGAACTCAGCAGCTGCAGAGTAGACAGCTTTTTCAAATAGACTCAGACATTTATTAAAATGGACCATGGGATGCAACTTTAAGCAAACCTCAACATATTTTAAGGGTTTTCCTGGTGGCTCAGACAGTGAAGAGTCTCCCTGTAATGCAGCAGACCCAGGTTTGATCCCTGGGTTGGGAAGATCCCCTGGAGAAGGGAATGGCTGCCAACTCCAATATTATTGCCTGTAGAGTTATCTTAAAATCACTATTGAGAAGACAAAAAGCCCCATATGTTTAGAAATCAAGCAGAATATTTTTAAATAATTCATGGATGAAAGACAATGCCAAAGGGAAAATAAGATGTTAAGAACCTGGCAGGTGATGAAAATATTATACATGTAACTTGAAAATGTAGTTAAGATTGCATTTGTGAGAAGAATATTGCCATACATGCTTACAAAAGAAAAGAAGGCTCAAAGTCAGCTAAGCCTCCAGCTTAAGAGGTTAGAAAAGATTAAGCCCAGAAAAAGTAGAAGTGAACATGAATGATAAACATATGAACAGAAATTAAGGAACTAAAAAAAAAAAGTAGCAAAAAATGAAAAATGCCAAAATTAAATGATGACACCTAATTTTAGACTTCTGGCCCCTAGAACTGAGAGAATAAACTTCTGTTGTTTCTGTCCACCAGTTTTGTGGTAATTTGTTGGGGGCAGCTCTGGGAAACTCATACAACTCCAAATTCAGTTTGTTATTATTGTTGTTTAGGCGCTCAGTTGTATCCAACTCTCTTGGGACCCCATGCATGGACTG
This sequence comes from Bos indicus, assembly GCF_029378745.1. NCBI lineage: Eukaryota > Metazoa > Chordata > Mammalia > Artiodactyla > Bovidae > Bos > Bos indicus. The sequence continues at coordinate 8,606,741 of NC_091773.1, read as the reverse complement.
TAGCCCACCAAGCTCCTCTGTCCATAGGATTTCCCAGGCAAGAATATTGGAGTGGGTTGCCATTTCTTCCTTTAGGAGGTCTTCCCGATCCAGGGATTGAACCCAGGTCTTCTGCATTGGCAAGTGGGTTCTTTACCGCTGAACCACCTGGGAAGCCCCAAAATTTATTTTAATTGGTTTAAATAGCTTTGCTCTCAAAATCAGAAGAGAACAGTATGGGAAAGGGCAGTCACAGGCTGTTCTTATTTGTGGACAAAGAGGCAAAACACAGGGAATTAAATCTAGCAGGATGTTTAAAAATAGGACCATATAGGATTGGAATGCAAAGTTGGTTTGACATTAGAAAATGAATTAATGAAATTCACCACAGTAACATAGTTTCAATAAATGTAGAAAAACCATTTGATGAATTCCTGTGTACTTATATTAAAAAAAAAAAAAACTTTGAATAGCAGAGTGTAAAACTTAACTTAAAAACATAAAGAAAGCCTAAATAATGGGGAAATGATTCATATTCATGGGGTAGTAGATTACTGTTGAAAAGGTGCCGCTTGAAATAAATCTATAGATTGATTGCTGATTCTGAACTTAACATGGAAGAGTAAAGAGCCAAGAATGAGATAGTCACTCTTGAAGAAGAATAAGGAGAGTTACTATTCAGTTATCAAAGCCGGGAGGTATTTTGAAGGAATAGAATACGTTAAGAACAGAATAATCCAAAGCAGATCATACATATTTCAAAACTTAGTTTATTCAAAGCTGATATCTTAGTTTGTTAGGTAAGTAATTGGTATTAGAATAATTTATAATGCATATAGTGACAATAAAACTGGGCTCCAACCTTATACCATGTACAACAATCAGACTGATACTGATGAGACTTCCTACGTGAAAGACAAAACTATAGAACTTCGAAAGTATAGAAAGTCATCTTTGTGCTCTTTGGGCAGAGATTTGAAAATGAAAAATGCTAACCCAAAAGAAAAGGTTGAAAATGTGACTAGACTTAAATGAACTTTGGTTCATCAAAAGCATTATGGAGAGAGTGAAAAAACAACACAAACCATAAGAAAATAATGATAACATAAATACCTGACAGAGTATTAGTATTCAGAATGTATTTCAAGCCCTTACAGATCAAAAAGAGAAAGAAAACCCAGTAGGAAAATGGACGAAGGAGTTTAATAGGTATTTCACAGAAGTGGAAACCTGAAAGTGATTATACAAGACAATGCACACTCTTAGGTGAAGCTGCCTAATGTAACTTTTAGAACCTAGTGAAATCTATTTCCCCTCTGCCGTATTGGCAGAGAGTATGAGGTGAATGGTACCAGAAGTGCTGAGGAGGTGCAGATAGCGGCACAGCCACCATGGGGAAGCCGTGATGTTTTTCTGATGAGCGTAGAGTTGACCCCAGATTCCGAACTAAACTCACATGGTCTGTCAGGAGACATGTGCAGGAATGTTCATGGCAGCACTGGCGTTGGCCTGTGTCCACCTGTCCTTCAGTGGAATCTGTGTCACTGTGTAAAATAAATGGATTATACCCATTGGAATCTCATGAACAAAGCTAAAAATCAAGTCACAGAGGAAAACATGTACAGTTTTACAATTTCATTTATGTAAACATCGAAAAGTTGTAAAACTAAGCAGTATATTTTTTAGAGATTCCAATGTATGTAGCAAAAGCATAAAGGAAAGCAAGAGAATGATGAATAGAAATTCAGAATTAGTGTTGCCTCTGAGGTAGAGAAAGGACTTTTTAGTTCACATTGAAAGGTGGCACAAAGGAACCTTCCAAAAGTGACAGTGATACTCTCTCAGAGTACATGGTGGGTATCTAAGTATTTTGTAGTATTTACCTGCTTTATGTCATACCCATTTCTCCCCCATATGCATCAAATACTTAAAAAACAGTTTCAGAAACTATGACGCCAATGAGGTACTTTCAGAATTTGTAATCATTGTTGGTAAATTCTTCAGATTTTAACTCTCTCTATAGGTCAAAAATAGCATCTGATCTTCCCACAGAATATAAAGTTTCTGTATTCTTTAACTCTAAAGAAGGCAATGACACCGCACTCCAGTACTCTTGCCTGGAAAATCCCATGGATGGAGGAGCCTGGAAGGCTGCAGTCCATGGGGTCGCTAAGGGTCAGACACGACTGAGCAACTTCACTTTCACTTTTTCACTTTCATGCACTGGAGAAGAAAATGGCAACCCACTCCAGTGTTCCTGCCTGGAGAATCCCAGGGACGGGGGAGCCTGGTGGGCTGCTGTCTATGGGGTCGCACAGAGTCAGACACGACTGAAGTGACTTAGCAAAGTAAATTTGAAGACATGGGATCAAAATGGCATTGAAAAACTTGGACCCACTTCCCAGACAATCTGCCTTGCTCCTCAGCTTTTCTGTCTGACCCCACCCCTTCATAGACAGCTCTGTGGAAGCCATACCGGAGAGAACCATAAGTTAGGTAAACAGAAACCAGGAACCACAGATTCCTGTTTAGTGACTTCTCTCCCATGATGATACATCAGAATGCAGAAATGACAAGTGTCACACTGCAGGACAGATGCCAGATGAACTAGCTGAGGGTATTTGGCTGCCTTGGGTATTCCAGTGGAGACACCGAAGCATCTGGGCAGGAAGGGCATGCTTTTTTTAAGTCACCTTAACGTTGCATCCTATAAGTTAAATAAATAAGCAGGGTGACAATATACAGCCTTGACGGACTCCTTTTCCTATTTGGAAGCAGTCTGTTGTTCCATGTCCAGTTCTAACTGTTGCTTCCTGACCTGCATATAGGTTTCTCAAGAGGCAGGTCAGGTGGTCTGGTATTCCCATCTCTTTCAGAATTTTCCAGTTTATTGTGATCCACACAGTCAAAGGCTTTGGCATAGTCAATAAAGCAGAAATAGATGTTTTTCTGGAACTCTCTTGCTTTTTCAATGATCCAGCAGATGTTGGCAATTTGATCTCTGGTTCCTCTTCTAAAACCAGTTTGAACATCTGGAAATTCACGGTTCATGTATTGCTGAAGCCTGGCTTGGAGAGTTTTGAGCATTACTTTACTAGCATGTGAGATGAGTGCAATTGTGCAGTAGTTGAGCATTCTTTGGCATTGCCTTTCTTTGGGATTGGAATGAAAACTAACCTTTTCCAGTCCTGTGGCCACTGCTGAGTTCTCCAAATTTGCTGACATATTGAGTGCAGCACTTTCACAGCATCATCTTTCAGGATTTGAAATAGCTCAACTGGAATTCCATCACCTCCACCAGCTTTGTTTGTAGTGATGCTTTCTAAGGCCCACTTGACTTCACATTCCAGGATGTCTGGCTCTAGGTGAGTGATCACACCATCATGATTATCTGGGTCATGAAGATCTTTTTTGTATAGTTCTTCTATGTATTCTTGCCATCTCTTCTTAATATCTTCTGCTTCTGTTAGGTCCATACCATTTCTGTCCTTTATCGAGCCCATCTTTGCATGAAATGTTCCCTTGGTATCTCTAATTTTCTTGAAGAGATCTCTAGTCTTTCCCATTCTGTTGTTTTCCTCTATTTCTTTGCATTGATCACTGAGGAAGGCTTTCTTATCTCTTCTTGCTATTCTTTGGAACTCTGCATTCAGATGCTTATATCTTTCCTTTTCTCCTTTGCTTTTCGCTTCTCTTCTTTTCACAGCTATTTGTAAGGCCTCCTCATACAGCCATTTTGCTTTTTTGCATTTCTTTTCCATGGGGATGGTCTTGATCCCTGTCTCCTGTACAATGTCACAACCTCCATCCATAGTTCTTTAGGCACTCTATCTATCAGATCTAGTCCCTTAAATCTATTTCTAACTTCCACTGTATCCCTGGGCTGGGAGAAGCACAAGCTGGAATCAAGACTGCCGAGAGAAATACCAATAACCTCAGATATGCAGATGACACCACCCTTATGGCACAGAGTGAAGAGAAACTAAAAAGCCTCTTGATGAAAGTGAAAAAGGAGAGTGAAAAAGTTGGCTTAAAGCTCAACATTCAGAAAACAAAGATCATGGCATCTGGTCCCATCACTTCATGGGAAATAGATGGGCAAACAGTGGAAACAGTGTCAGACTTTATTTTTGGGGGCTCCAAAATCACTGCAGATGGTAACTGCAGCCATGAAATTAAAAGACGCTTATTCCTTGGAAGAAAAGTTATGACCAACCTAGATAGCATATTGAAAAGCAGAGACAGTACTTTGCCAACATAGGTCCGTCTAGTCAAGGCTATGGTTTTTCCAGTGGTCATGTATAGATGTGAGAGTTGGACTGTGAAGAAAGCTGAGTGCCGAAGACTTGATGCTTTTGAACTGTGGTGTTGGAGAAGACTCTTGAGAGTCCCTTGGACTGCAAGGAGATCCAACCAGTCCATTCTGAAGGAGATCAGTCCTGGGATTTCTTTGGAAGGAATGATGCTAAAGCTGAAACTCCAGTACTTTGGCCACCTCATGCAAAGAGTTGACTCATTGGAAAAAACTCTGATGCTGGGAGGGATTGGGGGCAGGAGGAGAAGGGGATGACAGAGGATGAGATGGCTGGATGGCATCACTGACTCGATGGACATGACTCTCAGTGAACTCCAGGAGTTGGTGTTGGACAGGGAGGCCTGGCGTGCTGCGATTCATGGGGTTGCAAAGAGTTGGACACGACTGAGCGACTGAACTGAACATCGCATCAGCAAACAGGACTGTTCCAATATGCTGTAGCAGATGCAGAATCTCCTGTTCTGAAGCACCTGTGACAGTGGGGAACAGACAAGGAGTGGCTGATGAAGAACAAAGTAAGAAGCAGGCCATACTTGGTAGCAGAGTGAGGGACAGTGACCGCAAGTGAGATTGCAGGAGGAAAAAAGAGAATTGACTTAAAGAAAGGAGAATGATTAGGATGAGTAAGTGAAAGTCACTTAGTCATGTTTGACTTTTCCACTCCATGGACTGCAGCCTTCCAGGCTTCCCTGTCCATATAATTCTCCAGGCAAGAATATTGGAGTGGTTTGCCATTTCCTTCTCCAGATATGACTAAGTCTTGGACAAGTTCAGAGTAAATTTGCACCTCAGACTTGTAGCCTACCATGACCTATGGCGCCACTATTTATAAAGAGCTGTGGAGTTTCCCTGATGGTTCAGTGGTATAGAATTCACCTACTATGCAGGAGACACAGGAGACATGGGTTTGATCCCTGGCTTGGGAAGATCCCCTAGAGGAAGAAATGGCAACCCACTACAGTATTCTTGCCTGGCGAATCCCCATGGACAGAGGAGCCTAGTGACCTACAGCCCATAAAGAGGCAGACATGACTGATCAACTAAGCACATATTAAAGAAATAAACCTTTTAAAAAAAAGTTGCATGTTTTTAAATTAAAAAGAACCTTATATCTTTGCATTGTAAAATCAGATCTATAAATGAAAATCTTAACTTTGAAAACAGAGTCCTGGTATAGACTAGTGATGCATAGGAGCATTGCTCTTTGTACACAGCAGGTGTTAGATCGGGTAATCACTAGCATCTTTGCAATTAATTATTACATTTGAGGAAAATTTATTCTGGGCTGTTTAATTCATCTTGGAAATGACACTTTCCCCCAGGTGATTAAATTAGAAGAGTGTTCTTTAAACTTAAATAGGGGGTTTTAAATAACTTTGAAATTTTAAGGACATCTTAAATTTTAAAGAATTCACATTATTACTGCATGCGTTCCTAATAGAAGATGTATTTTAGTCTGCAATTACTACCAACAAGGAGTTTAAAAAATTCTTTTCCTTTTACCACTCAGTGCAATTTTGCATATCCTGTGATGCTTATTATGTACCAAATACTAGGTGTTTTACATATACTAGTTCATTTAATCCCCACATTAACCTTTCATGGTGGGGCCTGTTATCCCCATTTTATAAACAGTTAACTAAAACAGAAGGATAAAGAGAGCTGTCCAAGCTCACATGGCTAGTAAGTGGAGAAAAGCAGATTTAAACCGAGGCAGTCTAGCTTCTGAGTCTTAATTTTCATGCTGTGTTGTTAATTTTGACCTCCTTGCCTTAAATATTGTTTTCTAGGCTGTGCATCCTTCCTTTGTTGTGTCTGTTAACATACTAAGTCCTTAGTAGTTATCTGTTAGTTTAAATGAAGCTATGGAAAATAGTAGTTAAACGATCCTTTATAATTATTCCATACAACTGTGGGTTGACAGATGTTTTGATTACCAGATTTAGTTTACATAATATAAAGTTAACTTTGTGTTCAGTCCATGTGTGTGAGAAAATGCTGTGCTGGGATTTTAAGAGTGACATCTTTGCCAGTGTTTAACTTTGTTATTTTAAGCAAATTGCTTCATCTCCTTGTCTTTTATGTATCTGTAAATATGGGGAAATGAAGACATACAGAGGTTTAAGAGAACTAGAATGAGAAATGCAAAGAGAATCCAAAGTATTGTATAGTAAAACAAAGATTCCTTTCTAAGTGTTTGTAAGCAAGCATGTATGTTAGGAGTGGTAAGGAGTATGAATAAATGTCTACTGTGATGTGTTGTGTGTGTGGTAAAACTGATACAAAATAAATTCTACTTGGTGAAGCTTTATGAAGAAGATGACATTTGCTCTAACCCTGAAACACAGCAGTAGACTTCTATTCGTAATAGCCATAGGGCATGAGTTTGGGGAATACAGGTTCGGTGTAGAAGGCTAGGGCTTCCCAAGTGGCACCTAGTGGTAAAGAACCCACCTGCTGGAGACTTAAGGAGACATAAGAAACATGGGTCCAATCTCTGGGTTGGAAAGATCACCTTGGAGGAGGGCATGGCAGCCTGCTCTGGAATTCTTGCTTGGAGAATCCTGTGGACAGAGGAGCTCAGTAAGTTACAGTGCACAGAGTCACAAAGAGTCAGACATAACTGAAGTGACTTAACATGAATGCGTGTAGAGTGCTAGGAAATTGTGTTCAATGCTAATATACTGTACAGAGATTAAATGTCCTCCATGTTTTGTTTTTAATAACAAATTGAGATTTCTAACATTTTTGTACTGAACCAATACTTCCACTTTCTCTGAGAGGGCATTGTAACATGTAGTCAGTAAAAGGGCAGCTTTTAAGAGCCGAGTGTGCAAGTTCACATCCCGATTGCGACACTTAGAGCTTAAGTTATTTAAATTCTATACACTTCAGTTTCCTTGTGTATAAAATGGTGATGATAGTTTTTGCTACGTAGATTCATTGTTAGGATGTCATAAGGATATTGTTATGAAGTACTCAGTACCTGGCTAGCATTTAGTAGATCCCCTTCGCATTTCCACACCTGTGCTCAAGTAATGCAATGCTGACAATTTTGCAGTTCCAGGGAGGCTCTGAGGGATGACTCAGGTCTGGCAGTGTGAGCATCGTCTGGGAGCGTCCCACTGCTGAATGACGTGGGCGTGAGGCCCGGGAAAAGTGGTTTTAACAAGCTTCCCAGTGTGTATCAGATGCAAAATCCACTAATAATGCTTTTTTGGTTAAGAGTAAGGCTTCTGTAGTCAGACTGTCTGGGTTCGAATGTTGGCTTTGCCATTGATAGCTGTGTCTTCTTGGGCAGCTTAACCTTTTCTGCCTGTTTTTTCATTTGTATAACGGCACTGACAGTAGTAGTTTTTTGTTGGAGAGCTGTGAGGATTAAGAGTAGTTGGTACCTGTAATACACTTAGGGTCCTGTTTGGCACCTAGAGAGCCCTTGATGAACATGGCCCATGCCATGGTGTTTAGGATGACCACTGCTGCTGCCACACACCACTACCTAACAGTGAGTCAGAAACAACACACATTGATGATCTTAAGGTTCTGCAGGTCATAAGTCCAAAATGGGTCTTACTGGGCTAAAATCAAGGTGTCAGGACTGCACTCCTCTCTGAAGGCTCTAGGGAGAATCCGTTTTCTTGCCTTTCCCAGATTCCAGAGGCCACCGCATGTCCTGGCTCATGTCCCACCCCATCTTCAAAGCCAGCGGTGGTGGCTCAGGTCTTGTTTTAGTTTACATCCCTCTGGCACTGACTCTTTTGCCTCCCTCTTTCTTTTAGGGACCCTTGTGATTATGCTGGGCCAACCCAGATAGTTCAGGATAGTCTCTTATTTAAAAGTCATCTGAAGACCAGCTTGATTCCATCAGCAGCCTTATTCCCCTTAATTCCCCGTATGATTCAGCATATCCACTGGTTCTAGGGATTGGGCCTTGGACATTTTAGGGGACCATTGTTCTTTCTCCCATAACTACCAGCTGCAAATGGCTGAGACTCAGTGTGCACCTGCATTGGACTGTTCTTGTAAACATTGCTTTCCATTCTCTATGATTCTTCAGCCTTTTCTACCTCTCATTTATTCCCTCATCTGCATTAGTTTACATCCTTTGCCTCACACTCAGTTGAGGAAATGGAAGCCATCAGATGAACACTGGCTCATCTCTTCTCCACCACATCTTTGTACTTACCTGAATATGTCCTCTCTTTTACCTCTGCCAAATGGAAGAACTGCCTGTCCTTTTATTCTTGAGTCCTGGCGTGTCTCCCGTGTCCACCCCCCCGCCCACCCCCATCACCACCCCTACCACATGTTTAGATTTGTATGGACAATGTGTAGGATCTTCCTTCTTTCAAAAGCCCTCTGCTGAACTCACATTTCGTTTCTGATTTCTCCATCTCCTATTTATGCTTCCGCCTCATCTCAGAACCCCAGTTTCAGCACCAAGTTGTTCAAGCAGAAACCTGGATATTGCCCATGATGGCGGCTCACAGCCCTCCGTCTCCAGTCTGCAGATCACTGCGTCTGCTTTCAAATGTCACCTCAGCCGCCATCCTCCCAGCCCAGCCTGCCAGCATTTCTTGTCTGGTCTGTACCACTGCCTCTGAACTGTGTCCCCACTTCTGTTTGTGCTCCCCAGACTCCCCCCTCCATTCCACAGCTATAAAACACAGGTGTCACATCCTGCTCCTCCTTACAAACTTTGACTTTTGTTCCTTTAAAACCAAAAAAAAAAAATCTTACCTTCAGTGTGATCTGGCTCCTGTCACTCTGGCCTCATTTCTTACCTCCCTCCCTCCCTCACCGTGCTCTGGCCACAGGCTTGTCCCGTCGTTCAGGTGTGCCCAGGGTTCTGCTTGGTGGCCGCCCCATGTGCCTAGACTCACACCCTCTCCTGTCTTTGCCCCCTGACCGCACCCAACTCAGCCAGTCCTGCACGACTCAGTCTAAGCTGAGGAAGACAGAACTTTGACTAATTTCTTTCTGGACCATTTAATGTAGTTCAGAGGTTTTCTGCTGAAGAATTGATTGATTGAATTATCACTATGATAATTGACATGCTAGACATCATGAGAATCTCTTTACTAAAAAGAAAAGCAAACAGTTAATTTCCATCTTCCACATCTTAGCTTCAGACATAGCTGTGATTATGATGAAGAGAAAATGTAGCTATAATCCTTGTTCACTTCTGGACTACTTAATAAGAGTTTGTGGATACCAGTTAAAACCTGGTGCTCCCTGCTGGGTAGACACTGCCTGGGGTATATCTTCCAATGTTCTTGCCAAAGCCAGTTCATCAGATGCATGATGATCTAGCTGCTCGTGGATGAGAAGAGAAAGTGGTGGCATGCTTGTTTATTTGTCATAAAACATGACCTTCTCTTTATTTTTGTAGTGACTCTTCTTGATTACTTGATACTTTATTAATATTTCTCTATGTATCTTATGTTGCAGACTATTCAGACTATGAAGACAGTTCCCTAGAATTTTTGGAAAGGTGCTCTTCTCCACTAACTCGATCTTCTGGGAGTTCTCTGGCTCTGCGAAGCATGTTTACGGAGAAAAATACAACATATCAGTACCCAAGGGCAATCTTGTCAGTTGATCTTAGTGGTGAAAGTATGTGTAACCATGTAATGCTTAAAACAAAGTCTTAACGATTCTTAAATGTGGAACTGAGACCAGCGCATACTTGATCAGGTCCTGTCTGAGCAGGGCCCACAATTTAAAAAGTTACTCCATAAACCAATATGAAAACTTGAACGTTAGAAATTTAGCTACTTTTAAAATTTATATGAAGTAAAATGAGCATTTCTACTTAATTGTAGGACAGGCGGTAAGGAAACAATTAGTGTCCACCATGTACTGGTCTTCTGTGGCTGTTTTTACATGTATTTTCATATTCTTCACTACCAGCTTATAAAATAGATATTGTTACCCACACTGTGTAAACAAGCAGAGGCTTATAGGTTAAGTAACTTATAGGGCTAATTAGCATTAGAATTAAAATTCAAACCAAGGTCTATCTTAACTCCTAAGAAAATGCTTTTTCTGCCAGATTTTTATCCTAGTTTAAAAAGACACTTTGAATTCCGGATCACAGATATTTCTGTAACCAAAAGTCTGGAAATGTGGTCCAGGCAGTGATCTGAACACATTCAGGTGTTAGGCATGTTGACAGAAAGCCAGTTAGGCGATGACACGAGCCCTGGAGTTGGAATGGTTCAGGTTTTCCTGCAAGTCGAGTCCCGATGGTGGAGGGGTTGAGGACTCTCTCCTGCCAGTGTTCTAAGCAATGGGAAGAGAGACTCTTAACTATAGACATTGATAGCAGTGGCTTGAGACCAGAGCTCCAGCACAGTCAGGGAATGGAAGGTAAAGGACGGGGCTCCATCCTGTGTGAAATCCCAGGACTGTTTAGGGGGTGCCCTGTCTTATTGAGTGCCCTGCATGGCGGATGCCAGGTCATGTTTTCTCTTTGGCACTGTTACCGCCTGCTCTCTTCCAGGCCCAACTCCCCTCTAGCTCACGATAGAGAAAAGTATATTCTTCCCTTGACGCTAAAATAAGCACATAGCACTTGTGAGATATTTTAAATCTCAAATCTAAGAAAAACAGGGGAGGGAGGACTAGGGAAAAGGTCCGTGCCCTTTTCCCTTTTGGGCCAGTGGTTCTTAACCTCAGGTGTACATTATATTCATTGATGTGAGGCTAAAATACCAGGTATTTTAGGTGCTGCAGCAGGGTACAGGTCTGGGGGTTTGGGGAGGGCAGATCCTGGCAAGATAGCCCTGGTAGCTGGTGTTGAAAATCAGGTAACCCCCATCCTGTGAGTCATCAAGGTCTGACGGTTGCCTGTTTATGCAGAGTGATGGAGAGTGGGGGATGGGCAAGTGGTGTGGCCGGAACTAGAACAGGTGAGCGTGGCTGAAAAGAGTGTCCTGAGCGTGTGCCCTCCAGTCAGTTGGCTTCCCTTGCCCTTCACATGTTCAAGTGCTGAGCCCTGAGAAGGAAAGTGGGGAGGTTCTCAAATGTGAAGGTACATCAGAACCAGCTAGAGAACTTCTTATACCCGATCTCTGGGCCTTACCCAGAGAATTTTCTGGGTTCTGACAAGTTCCCAGGCAGTGCTGACCTGGACAGCGCACTTGGGGAATATTGTCTGGAAACAGGAGTGATAGTTCTGGGGGCAGCAGTGTGCTGGGGCCGCTTGGTTGGAGCTGTCAACAGGTGGTGGTCCAGTGCGAGAGGGAACCTGTACCTGCTTTTCTTATTTAACTTTCAACCCTGTGACCCATTTACTTAGCCTCCAGAATTCAGCCAAATATTGCTTTGATGTGAGTTAGTCAGACTGGATTTTCTGGCCAATATATCAAATTTGCCTTCTAACACCATAAAGCCTGACTGTTTTGGTTATACAAGCCCATGTAAGATACACCCTAATTCCTTTTAAGGGTAATAGTTTTTAAATTAAATTCATTACTGTTATGATTGCCATCCGTTTAATACCATGTATGTGTGCAGCAGTGTTTGAAACTGTTTATCTGTGTTCTAGTCTGTCATTTTGAAACATGAACTTGTGTTCAGGAAAGCCCAAGAGAAAAATACAGATTTTGGATTTAAGTTAGGAAGAGTATGAATAAATGAAATTTCTTACTCAGATTGTTAATATTGAAATATTTTATAATAGCTAATTGATTTACTTCTTGCTGCTTGAGTATTTTCTTGTATTTCTTTACCATTATCCTCATTTCTACTGACTTCACTCTCCAAGATGTCCCAAGATTCTAAGGAGAAAAAAACATGTGTTTTTCTATAAAACATTAACTTTTTATAAATCAGAAACAAAACATTCAAAAACATTGAGTCAGGGAGAAAATAGCCAAGATTGGAAGCTGATAAGGAAACTCTAAAGCGTGTGAAATATTTAGAATACAAATAGCATGAATTACGTGGTTTGAGTTCAGGCAGCTTACATCTGATCTGATTAAGTCTGAAAAGGAAATTTTCTGTATATCACGACTCCGTCCTCCCCACTTCCAGAAACATTCTGGAGTGGCTGTCGTATATATCAGGCTTCACTCTGAGCACTGGCTGCAGAGCAGTCAGCAGTGCAAAAGCCCTTGTTCTCCTGCACGCTTGACATTCTAGAAAGGGGAGGTGAATAAACAGCAGTGGAGGAATGTCTGAGCACATGACTGCAAGTTAGGGAGGTGAGGTAGAGAGGAAGGAACCCTCTCTGCTCTGAGGGTGGCCCCCATTTAGCAGCTTCCGGGCAGTGGGACGACTCAGGTTCCCCAGCATTTCTCCACTCACACTCCAGCACACCTCTAGTGTCCTGCCGTCATTTCTTTCCCTTTGTCATCACTCAAGTATTTCCTTATATTTGCCTCAGTTGTTTTTCCTGAGTAGCCTGAGCTAAATGGTAGTCTTTGATTTGACCCTGTTACAAGAACAAACCTAAAACCTAGCACTTAAATAGAGTCTTTGTAGTGGTCATCCATATAATCTAACTTCTGGGATGTACTTTTTTTTTTTTTTTTTTTGAGGATTTTTATCAAAAAGAAATTTAGAATGTTATTAAATTCCTCAGGGAACTCATAATCCCGGTTTAAGAAATCCCGGTGAGGTCCATGAGTGCACAGGCTCTAGAATCAGGCAGTCCTGGCACGCAGTTGGCTTTACCACACGCTGGCTACACTGCCAGGCAGGTTGTGTCTTACATATAAAGTGCTTCATGTGGTCTGTCTCTGAAGTGCAGTGGTTACTGTTCCTGAGATTGTTAAAGAGTCGTATTGCTGTTAGCTCCTAGGCACGCTCCTTCACTTCCCTGAAGTACTGTGTATCTGTATGGTGCAAATAATAAAACCTCTTTCTGTGACCCATTGTTGTGAGGATCAGAAGGGATAATGTTTGTGAAAGCATTTGAAGACTGCCTATTTTAGTTATTAATATCCACTTTGGCCATCACTTCTATAAGCACCTGGACTAGAGGATACTTTCTGAGTCACTTATAATGGTATTAACATAAGATGTAAAACAATCACAGTCACCCAAGCTTCAAAAATCATATGTTTCTTTGGCAACAAATACTCTGTTCCCATTCATCCATCCTCCCTGTCTAAAGACTTAATAGCTTATACACACTTCCCATAGCGCCCTTCTTTCTAGAAAATGACATAAAAATGGAAAAAGCAGTGCTGAGCGCACTTTTATGTATGTTCTAGACTTATCGGACATGGAATTCCTGGACGATTCTTCCACGGAGAGTTTGCTCCTCAGTGGGGATGAGTACAATCAGGACTTTGATTCAACGAATTTCGAAGAGTCTCAGGATGAAGACGATGCCCTTAATGAAATTGTGCGATGCATCTGTGAGCTGGACGAGGAGAATGGCTTTATGATTCAGGTGACCTGTGTTCCCTTCACACGGAATCAGTCGGTCCAGGTGCTCGGCATGTGCGTGGGGGCATCTGTGTTCTTTTTCCTCCCCGTCCTTTGGAAGATGGAGGTTTCTAGCTTGTCATCACGTTTAAAGTACCAGTTTTAACGACTGGCAGGTCTCATCTTCAGTTGAAGTGTAGTTTTCTTACCTGAAGACCTGTCTCCAGGGTGTTTATTTTGAGGTTTACGAGCTAAAATTCTTTCCAAGAGCCATTAAAATGGCTAAGCTTCCACACAAAGGGGAAACCATAGAACTGTTCTGCTGGTCTGGATCCTGTTGTCTAGTGATTTATGTTGTCTAGTCACCCTTCAAGGGAGATACTGAAACAGAGTTTCCGGAATATCGAAGATTAAAGGAAAGCTTTGTTTCAAGGATTACCCTTACATATCACCTCTCCCTGTAGAAAAGGGATCTTTGAGACAAAAGGAAAGCATAACCCATGTTTTGTGATGACGTTTGGAAGATCTGAAGGTGTTAGTTCTAGAAGTGAAGGAAGAGTAACTTCCCTCTTACTATTCTTTTCCCCGATTTCCAATGGTTTTCTCAAATAAGGGAACTACAAGTTTGTAGGTTCACCACACAAGTAGTACTTCATGAGGTTGTTGCCTCACACACTGCTTCAAAGTTGCTTTTTTCTTTTTTTAATTTCTCTAATATGCAATTTTTAAGTTTTAAGAATGTGGGAAATAGGAGACATAGTTTTTGACTGACTTGTGATTAAACCCATTTACTAAAGCACATGTTAATGGGTGCAACAAGAGGAAGTTCCTGAAATAGTCTACTTTAAGTAAAGTAAAGCTCATGGTAAGTCATGACTCACTTTTGTGACGTGGATTAAGAAGTGAGCGGGCCGAAGCTGCAGGAGGACTCAGCCAGCTAGCTGAAGAGAAGGGGCTTGTCTCTGTTCCCGGCAAGTAAAGCGCGGTTGTCTTCCGGCAGTGTGAAGAGTGCCTGTGCTGGCAGCACAGCGTGTGCATGGGGCTGCTGGAGGAGAGCATCCCGGAGCAGTACCTCTGCTACATCTGCCGGGACCCCCCGGGTAAGCCTCCATCCCTCCTGCGCTTACAGGTCCCACTGTACGTCCACCGCCTGACATCCCACCTTCCGTGTCAGCTAGACACTGCTTCCTTGTTAAAACTTAAAAGTGTTTTTTGCTGTTAAGTTTTATTTTCCACATCAATTACTTAAAACATTAGCATAAATTCATCAGCATAATTTAACACCTTACAGGAAGGACCGGGTTGTGGCTTTTTCCTGGAGAAGAACTATCTCTTTAATGTACTCCTGTGTGTTGATTTCTAAATAGGCTAATACATGGTTATTTGAATGCATTCATAGCCTGAACTCAGGCTCCTCCTGACGGGATTTTGAATGCTCTTCTGGGAGTGCTGCATGACGTTGCAGTATTAGAGCAGGTGGGATGCCCAGGGACCATGGCCGGCCCCTTTGTTTCACTGATGAGGCAAGTAGGACCCTGGGTATCACGTGCCTTGTGCTCAAGACAGTTAGACTGGCGGCGCCGGGAGGAACTCCTGCACCTGCCTCCCCTGCACCTGGGCCTTCCTCGCCACAGGGGCTCTGAGCAGCAGTGTCCTGCATGTGGTGTGTGCTTCCAGCTCCCCGGCGGAACCCATGGAGGCATCTCAGATAAAGGCTGCTGCCTTTTCTTGTGTCTATCAGATGAATAACACGAAGAAGCAGGAGAGTTATTTAAACCTTCATGAATGTAGGCATTTGTTCATTCATTCATCTAGCAGCACTTATGGGATTCCTCCTGTTTGCCAGTCTCTGTGGTTAGAGGTAAGATGAGGTAAGAGGTAACTGTGCCATCCACTCGCTCACTGTATAGTAGGGGACACAGACATAGAAGCAGCTAGTTGTAACTGGATATAGTCACTGTTGATAGTGAAGATATAGGATTATATCAGATTCTATAGATACAGAGCTCTTAGACATGAAGGAGGGGTCCCTATTTACTTAACTAGAATTCTGTTTCATCCAGTTCAACTAGTTTCTGTCTACCCCTTTCAACCTTTTTTAGAGAACAGAAGACAGATACATAAAAAATAGAAAGTAACACTCAAGGTTCCTCTGCAGGTGTGACCTGCCACTGACCACATCCTTAATGGAGTTTGTCTTCCTTAGTGGACAGGAAATCTGACTGTGGGAAGAACTCTAAACAGCGCCAACTGCTCGAAACACTAGCCTTGCTCGTCTTTGGAATTTGTTCTTAGTCCTAGAGCTTGCCTCGTTTACTGAGTGATATTGGTCTGGTAGTAGTTGAAGGGAAGTCTCGAGTGAATGGACTCCTTCGTCACTGTAATCTCAATTTCATCTACAGGTCAGAGATGGAGTGCAAAGTATCGCTACGATAAGGATTGGTTGAATAATGGGAGAATGTGTGGGTTATCATTTTTAAAAGAAAATTACTCTCACCTCAATGCCAAAAAGATAGTTTCCACACACCACCTGCTTGCTGACGTCTGTGGTGTTACAGAAGTCCTGCACGGGTTACAGCTGAAGATCGGAATACTCAAGTAAGTGAAGGGTGGCCAAGGGAGGGGTTCAGTTAGGTGTAAGTTTTAATTCAAGCTAAGTCAGTTGTTTTTTGTTTCTAACTAATTTTTACTGGAGTGTAGTTGCTTTACTGGCCAACTGGAACTGATCATGTCCTTGGTAGACTCCATGCATCCTGGTATCAGGCACTTTGGTGTACCTTGTTTATGTCTGTCTTCCCTTACTAAGCCTTGAGTTCCTGGAAGGTTGGGATTGTGTCTTACTCATCATTTT
Source organism: Bos indicus (assembly GCF_029378745.1). Classification (NCBI taxonomy): domain Eukaryota; kingdom Metazoa; phylum Chordata; class Mammalia; order Artiodactyla; family Bovidae; genus Bos; species Bos indicus. The sequence continues at coordinate 8,590,215 of NC_091773.1, read as the reverse complement.
ATTCCTAGAGCTTAGTGGAGGGATGAGTTCTCAGTAACAAATGAAATTCGCTTCTGTTGGATGTCATAAACCTGAAGATGAATTTCTTCATAAAAAGGTCACACAAATGCTAAAACTCAAGAGAGAAACTAATTTATAAAGTTAGGCTTTAAAAAAAAAATGTGGTTGTCCTTGATATCAATATGAATTTCTGAACATTTGTAATTTCAGTAAAGATTTCAACTGGACAAATTTTGCCTCATGCCTATAGGTTCTGTTTATGTTAATGTTTCTACTAATAGTAGTTATTATCACTAGCTAGAAGGCAATGGCACTCCACTCCAGTACTCTTGCCTGGAAAATCCCATGGATGGAGGAGCCTGGTAGGCAGCAGTCCATGGGGTCGCTAGGAGTTGGACATGACTGAGCGACTTCACTTTCACTTTTCACTTTCATGCACTGGAGAAGGAAATGGCAACCCACTCCAGTGTTCTTGCCTGGAGAATCCCAGGGACGGGGGAGCCTGGTGGGCTGCCGTCTACGGGGTTGCACAGAGTCGGACATGACTGGAGCGACTTGGCAGCAGCAGCAGCAGTATTTATTGAAAGTCTACTAGGTCCCTGAAATTGTTGGTTTCTTATGATATTTCATTTAATCCTTACAATAATGACCTTACTTTGATAGCTGGGTGATCAAAGACAGAGGTTCTGGAAGTCGTCCAAGCTCCTGTGAGGCAGAGCAAGACTCTACCCATTGGACTATTGAGTTACAAGTCTAGCTGTCCTTCTACTGCACCTTCTACTGTTGAAGAATTATAGTATTTTCTGGATATTAAATAATGAGGGGTCTAAAAGATAAAATTTATAGCTTCAGAAACAAGATTTGGGTTTATGTCTCCAGATTGTCCTTCTTTTCCTCGCTATAGAATTTGAGGAAAGGATTCCTCTTTTACTTACTGCAGAATTTTAATTATTACAGAATCAATTGTGCAGTATCATGCTTGAGGGTTCAGTGAGGATGGTGGTAAAGACACATTATCTTGGACTGTTAGCACGTAATTAGTACAAGCTCTTTGGAGGCCACTTTGGCAGTACTTGTCAGAATTAAAATGTGCAGGCATTTTCTAGCAATTCCATATCTAGAAATTGATCTAACTGATATCCCCACTTGTGTGCCAACGTTGTTGTTGTTTAGTTGCTAAGTTGCGTTCAACTCTTGTGACTCCATGGACTGCAGCATGCCAGGCTTCTCTGTCCTTCACTCTCCCGAAGTTTGCTCAGACTCATGTCCATTGACTCAGTGATACCATCCATCCATCTCATCCTCTGTTGCCCCCTTCTCCTCTTGCCCTCAGTCTTTCCCAACATCAGGGTCTTTTCCAGTGAGTTGGCTCTTCGAGTCAGGTGCAAAGGTCCACATAAAAAAAAAAAAACCTAAAACAACAGCAACAACAAAAAACTTACTACACTTTTTTTTCCCTCTGAGCTGTTTCTCCCACTTTGTTTTAAGGAATAAACATCATCCCGACCTTCGTCTCTGGGCTTGTTCCGGGAAGAAGAAAGATCAAGATCAAGTGGTTGCTGGGGTGGAGAAAAAAATAACAGTGCAAAACATAGTTAATGTGGAAGAAAAGAAGTATCATGTACAGAACCACAAAGAACCACCTCGTTTACCCCTAAAAATGGAAGGAACTTATATAACAAGTGAGCACAGCTACCAAAAGCCACAAAGTTTTGGTCCAGATTGCAAATCTCTCGCAGAGCCTGGGAGCTCAGATGATGATGATGTTAGTAGTTTTGAAGAAGAACAAGAATTTCACACGAGAGATAAAAACCGTTTACGATATCCAGTAAAAGAAGATGGAAGGCCCGGAAAGGTATAAGTAGTTCATTTGTCTTTGCTTAGAAATACGATAGAACAAAAGAAAATTTCGTGAAATAAGGCGTACTGAATTCCCAGGTTTTACTTATATTTCCAAATTCATAAGTACCTTGTTAGGGTAAAGACATTCTTTGCTGTCTCTCCAAGAACACACTGACCTTTTGAACACTTAATTATCCCCTAATTCAGAAATACAGTAATTCATTAAACTTTTGCCTTAACGAAAGTTCTAATTTTATAAGTACACTTAGATGTCTCTAAAAACCGTGAACCGCATTTTTTCCCAGAGAACATCTATGTGTTAAAAACATGAGAGTGCATATGGGTGTGTGTATATTAATACAACTTGTGTTCTTTTGTACATGTTTCAGATAAGTGTCAGTCCGGTTGTCTTTTTAAACTTTAGCATATTTGTATATCAATCCTATTATGCCATAAGCTGAATTCCTGTAGCTCTGTATACATTGAATATTTATAAATTTATTTCCTATTCACGACTTAGAGATGTCATGCCTTCATTTTTTATTGATTTTCAATTAGCAATACTGCTTTAAAATCAGTTCTTTATTTTTCTGGCCTCTTTTATCAAGTAAGTTCTATAAGTAAATACTTAACTGAATTTGAATAGCTTGTATTACATGAAATTTTGTGGTAAATTAATTGTCAAATTAATATTCATCTTATGAAGTGAGTTATCGCTGGTGAATCTGAGCTCAGATTTTGTGTGTGTGTTAAGCAGTCTGCACTTGTTAAATTTTTAAAGGATTTTTATCTTCCCCTCATCTCATTGACTTAGCTGCAGTAATAAATTCTAGTGTGCAGCTAAGGACACTATACTGGCTTCTGCCACCTTCCGTAATTTTTTTTCATATTGCTTTTTGCCTTCACTCCACTTAAACACAGTTTAGATTAATTGAGGAAGGAGTCAGTCTAAATTATCTGGGCTTCCTAGTTACATATATAACTAGCTCCTTCATTTCTTTAGCAGGTTTGATTGAAGGCCTTCTACCCTGTGTAGCACTGGGCTAGGCATTGGGAAGAGACACAGCAGGCATGTCTGCTTTTTTAGGGCCATCAGGTGTAATTTAATTACGTGCTTGTACTTCCTTTAAGAATATTCTGGGGGTCAGATTGGATTTTAACCTATCCTCTTGGGTAATGAGGTTTTTAATGTATCTTTCCCTGTGTGACATGACATTACATTTCATCCAATTCTTTGTTTCCGTTGGTTCTTTGGAGAAGAATCCAGCTGAAAGGAATACAGTATTTGTTTATAATGATAAAAAGAGCACTGAAGACCCGGGAGACTCGCATCTTCAGTGGCAGCTCAATCTCCTTACGCACATAGAGAACGTGCAGAAAGAAGTCACCAGCAGGATGGACCTCATAGAAAAGGAAGTTGACGGTAATTTATGAAGGATCTGTAACACAGTTGCTATAGTCTGTAAAGTGTTTTTATTGTGCTTATGAATAACATGACGTTCCTTAAAGTCTTTTAAATTATGGAACAAAAACTGCAGACAGTGACCACACTGATGGAGCTTTATTGCTTCCTTTACATTGTATTTAGCATATCTGGCATTTAGGGTATTTTAGTCTCGAGTCCGGAGAAGGCAATGGCACCCCACTCCAGTACTCTTGCCTGGAAAATCCCATGGGCGGAGGAGCCTGGTAGGCTGCAGTCCATGGGGTCGCTAAGAGTCGGACACAACTGAGCGACTTCACTTTAACTTTTCACTTTCATACATTGGAGAAGGAAATGGCAACCCACTCCAGTGTTCTTGCCTGGAGAATCCCAGGGACGGGGGAGCCTGGTAGGCTGCCGTCTATGGGGTCACACAGAGTCGGACGCGACTGAAGCGACTTAGCAGCAGCAGCAGCAGTCTCGAGACAGTATGACTGGATGGCTATTTTAGGGATTTTTCTTTTTTAAGATAGGTACTTAGGAAATACTCTCCATCTGCCAGGCTCAGTGTATACCACATGTAGGATATTTATTAGTTTCATTGAACTGTGTTTTCTTTGAAAGTCAGCATAAGGACTTGAAGCATATTTGAAATATTGGGGAAAACATTTTGTTTTCACTGTGGTCAGTGTTTGTTAAGTGAAATTAACAACAAAAAAGAACTCCTGCTAGGTTAAGTGGGTAAACTTTTAGTTCACATATACAATTTCAGATGTTTTTCTTCTGTATTTTTAATTTTATTACACAGGAACCCTAAGGAGTAGACAGGGAAAATATTATCCCCATTTTATAGTTGAGAAAATAAGAGTCATTGAGATTCACTTCAGTTCAGTTCAGTCGCTCAGTTGTGTCCAACTCTTTTCGACCCCATGAATCGCAGCACGCCAGGCCTCCCTGTCCATCACCAACTCCCAGAGTTCACTCAGACTCACATCCATCGAGTCAGTGATGCCATCCAGCCATCTCATCCTCTGTCGTCCCCTTCTCCTCTTGCCCCCAATCCCTCCCAGCATCAGCTTTTCCAGTGAGTCAACTCTTCACATGAGGTGGCCAAAGTACTGCAGTTTCAGCTTTAGCATCATTCCTTCCAAAGAAATCCCAGGGCTGATCTTCAGAATGGACTGGTTGGATCTCCTTGCAGTCCAAGGGACTCAAGAGTCTTTCTTCTCCAGCACCACAGTTCAAAAGCATCAATTCTTCGGCACTCACCTTTCTTCACAGTCCAACTCTTGAGATTACCCGATTTCAAACCTAGTGCTTTTCCTGTGGTTTTTGACTCCATCTTTAAACTCATAGATTGTTTTTCCCACCCCCACTTTTTATTTGCAAAAGCATGCACTACTTTTACCCCCCACTAAGTTAGGGTTCCTACTCCTTTGTTTTTCCCTGTGAAAAGAGGAAATGGAAACCCACTTCAGAAGCATCCTCCATTTGGTTATCAGCTAGCTGTAGAGTTAGTTTTCAGAGAAGGCAATGGCACCCCACTCCAGCACTCTTGCCTGGAAAATCCTATGGACGGAGGGCCTGGTAGGCTGCAGTCCATGGGGTCGCTAAGAGTCGGATACGACTGAGCGACTTCACTTTCACTTTTTACTTTCATGCATTGGAGAAGGAAATGGCAACCCACTCCAGTGTTCTTGCCTGGAGAATCCCAGGGATGGGGGAGCCTGGTGGGCTGCCGTCTCTGGGGTCACACAGAGTCGGACACAACTGAAGCGACTTAGCAGCAGTAGCAGCAGCAGAGTTAGTTTAGTTTTAAGTAGATTTTTAAAGAAGAAAAAAAATGCAGCTTGATGCCATTTTCTATTATTAATAAAAAGGATAAAATGTAACTAATTGCATTCTGCCTAGATTTCTAGTATGTTTGCATTTTTTTAAAGTAGTGGTTCAAGAGGACACTAAGAAGTTGCCACCTTCTTTGTTAAAAAGAACTTATGGACTAAAAAAGGTTAGGGTAGCTGAGTTTCATTTAAAATGGAAATGATTTAAGCCTAAATTAATAATAATCTTGAGCAGGAACAGGGGATGTTGTTTTCTGTTCTAGAAGCGAGTAAAAGGAGACACTCAAAATGAAGTTACTTTATATCTATAAAGGGGAAAATTACCTAAAATAATGACAGATAAAACAACAGATAAAGGTTACCAAGATGGGCTGAGGGATAGAGGATGCTTAACAGCTCAGAGGTGGCTTGCAGCTTTCTAGAGAAAGGGAAGTGAACTCTTTCTGCATCACTTTTCAACCTTCTCATTATACCATTTTCTGACTGTGTTTTCAGTTGCCGTGTAAATGTGTGTGTTCTCTTCTCTCTTGTAGTTCTGGAAAGCTGGCTTGATTTCACAGGGGAGTTGGAGCCACCCGATCCTCTTGCAAGGCTGCCCCAGCTTAAACGCCACATCAAACAGCTCCTAATTGACATGGGAAAAGTACAGCAGATAGCCACTCTCTGCTCTGTATGACGGCAGTGAACACATGATGCAAAGAATGGGGCTCTGTTCAGTCGACTCGCTTTTATTATCCACATGGCTGCTAAGTGGATAGTTGAAAAGCTTAGTGATGTTTGGTCATTTACTGATTTGTGCCATCAATAGGATGGCACCTTGGAAAGGAAAGTGAAGAACAACTTTATCAGGGAAGCTAATGTTAAAAAGCATTCATGAGCTAGATACAAATGATAATGTGCCATATGCCCAGGGTCAGTGGAGGTAGATTAGAATCTATGCTGAGGGAATCAGATTGGCAGGATTTTTGAGTAGTTGCTAACATGAAACACGAGATACCTGTAGGAAGAAATATGGTGCATTCATATAGTTCTTAGTGAAAGATCTAAGTTTATAAACCAGCATTTGGCCAAAACGAAAATTGTAGAGGAGATTTAAATTGTGGAGAGTTCTGTAAGGTTGTTGTAAGAACTGTCTTCTCTGCAGTTGATCCAGCTGCACTGAAGTCCAGAGTATTTAAACTTTTATGGGATCATGAACTGTTTCTTAGGTGATGAATGTCCTTAACCAGAAAACTGACAGTAGAAGTCTCACTTCTGAGGAAAACAGTTGTGGCATCCTTACTTCATTATGAATATATTTTAAAAACAGTGAAATAATTGGAATCCATTGCTGGCATTAGAAGCTCATTGTAAAAACAGAATGGCTCGCAGAATTGTCAGTGTGCCAAATAACGATACTGCTGGAAAGAGAGATTTAAATACTGTGGGAGTTCTCTCACCCAAGTCTTACATAATGCCATCAGTCCATCAGAGACGCGTCTATCCCATATACTATATATAGAATATATATAGTCAGAGTTCAGCATTCAGGTTTCAACGTACAGTTTGATCCTGAATGTGCTTGATATTTGCCTTCAGAAAAAAAAAATGTAAATAACCTCAGCTGGGATGAGGAGTGACAAAAATAACGAAATAGTTTGTGGCTGTGGATTTTTTTTTTTAAACTGCTGGTAGTGGAATACTGGAAAAGCTTCATTTCTGAAGATGAATTTTATTTTTAAAAAATACATGAGGCACTCAAAACTTGTAGCTTTGATCACAAATGGACAGATTTCTGAAACCAAAGGCAACTGAGTTGCTGCGTTAGCTCTTGCTGGGCCTCGGCCTGGCCTCCGTCTGCCAGTGCTCTTGCGCGCCGTGTGCCGCCCCCGCGCTCGCGCAGGTGTGCGTTCCGTGTGTGTGCTTGTTTGAAACAAACACTCAGCGTACACGTGTACATAATCGACATATTTATATCTACACATATCTAGTTTTATTACTATAGTCTATAAGAGTTGGTGGTTAACATGAAATGTTACCTTTTAACAGACTGTTTTTAAAATATTAAAAATGTTATGTATAGGTTTTGAAACTTTTTTAAAAAGGGGGGAGAAAAGACTGTTAAGAGGAGGCTATTTGATGACATGTTAACACTTGAATATTTTATGCCTCATCCTGTTTATCAGTTCTAGCAATCTGTATAAATGCATTTTAGAACTGATAGACAGTCAACTTGAATTTATCTTTGATAAGAATACATGCCACTGTACATTCAGATATTATTTAAAACTGCAAACACACTGTTCTATATGTAAGGTACTGTATGTAAAACTCTTTATTAAAACAATTCCACATATCATAAAATTTCAGCTTGCCTTTTTGCAGCCTTATATTTTGATGTAAAGATGATTAAAAGAATGTGCAAAGCAGTAATTAGAAATTTTTATTGCCTTTTGAGATTCTCCAACTTGACACATGTGCCAAAGATCACAGACATAAAATACAGCCCTATGGATTTACTTATGATGCATTAACGTTGTCAGAAATCTTACTGAGAAATGAAAAGCTTTAGTAGAGGAGATACAAGGTAGTTATTAAATTTGAATATTAAAGTAAAAAAAGATAGTGCCTGTATTTCATGTGTGGAGTAAACTTTCTAATGTCTCTTTTTCAAGATTGATACTTTATCTTTTCATTTGTGTTTTAAAATAATGACCCTAATCTTTTCCCTATTATGGTTAAATTCTAGACATTTATCTGTTTTTCAAAATGGAACAAATAACATTCTTAACAGGCTGTAAACACCAGTGTTGCCCAGATTCTTGTCACATGCTCGAGGGACCTTTTGTGCCCAGTAACACTCATATTCTCAGCCCCTGATGACCACAGTTAAATTAATGTGCATTTTTTCTTGGGACATCTTAAAATTAGATCACTTTGATAGCCAGCTAGCTAAAAGTTTCATTAATAATTAGAATATTGAATTCTTGTTCTGCTTCAATGCATATGAATTGGGAGTCTGAAGTTTTTGATTTATGTTTTAAAGTAAATCTGTATTGAATTACTTGTACGCACATCTCCATTTATTAGTAATACAGAGTGTATCAACAGTTGGTTGAAGCATTTTAGCAACTATAGGCTGCTGACTCCTTCCGTATTTAGGTGAGTAAATTTGTTTTTGAGAAGTCAGTCCAGTATGAGAGGTTTCAGAGTTGGTTTTCTTTCCACTTAGTCTTACTTTAAAAAAATATGAGAGTATATATCTAAATATAAGCAGTAAACTAGGGAGGGTGTTTCTTGAAAAGGTGACTTTTCATTGCCACCCAGACAGAGTAGACAGACGTTGTAGGGAGAGATCCTTCTTAGTATGCTACTGATAAGTACAGTTTGTACTTCTTTATACTCATTGTGTGGTTCTGCTGACTTTCAAACTTAGAGTAGTGTACACTTTCCTTAAAGGAAATTGATTATTCTCATTATTTAAGGTGAAATCCTTTGTCCCACATTCACCTTGTTTCCACTGACTTACATCCTCTCAGATGTTCATATTCTATATTTTCAAGATGAAGGACCCCATTTCCCCTCCAGCCAACAGGATCTCCTGCCAGCTTCATTCTCTCTGCTGTCGCATCTTCTAAGAGCCCTGGGTGGAAACTCACAGCCCCCTCCCCAACTCCACCCCAGTTCATTCCTTCACTGGTTGTGCTGGTTCCTCAAAGTGGATGGTGTCATCTTCCTTCTGAGTCCCACGTAGTAGGACACCATTTTTTATAAAATCACATCATGACGGTAATACTGTGGGCTTCTGAAGTTTTAATTTTCATTCTGATTCATCAAAATGATCACTGTCAGGCTAGGGGATTAACACTGAGTGACAGCTCTGTGCCAGGTATTATACGTGTTACCTGCAGCATCTGATTTGGTTCTTTTGTGGAGAGGTGGAACAGGCTCATTTTCAAGCTGAGGAGGAGGACAGGAAGCTGAGGGTTAAAAACATTGAGAGACTTGGCAGGTTCAAGATGCAAGCCCAGTTTTGTTCCAGCTTGTGTTCTCCTCGCAGGTGTGTTTCACATATTCTTGTCATTTCTTTTCTGAAATCCTTAGTGACTCCCTATTTCAAACCAAGTTAGATCTGTGTAATCTGGATCTTTTGTACTTTGCCTAATCAGTTCTCAAATTCATTTAAGTATATAGCCTCATGATTTCCATAGATGGGTTCCATCTCTTGCCTTCATATTATTTTCTTCTTCTGGAAAATTCTCCTTTGTGTCTCTTCAAATGCATACAGTACTTCAGGCTTTGATTTCTCTTCCTAAGAGAAGCAGTCCATCACTGGAGATGTCTTAATAGCGTCATTGTACCAAGCTATGGAGGGACCATGTCAGTGGACAATATATTTCCTATGGTGGAACAGAAAGGAGCTCTGTAATTCTCAGATTTTCTGCTCTGGTAATTTACTAGCAATAACCTCTCTGAGCTTTGGTTTTCTTATGTGTTAAAAGGAATAATACCTAGCTTATAACCTGGTTTTTGAGGGTTTGATGAAGCAAATACAGTAAATTGTAAAGTTGAAAGTTAAATATAGTAGACACATTGAATGTCATCTGTTTGCCAGCCATTAAGTTACATGGTTGGACATGAAATTAATGTTAATAGAATCACAGTCTATATAGCCTAATGGAAACATTAAAAAAATATTTTTTCAACAAGATACGTGATGTCAGAGAGTACAAGGAACCATGGAGGTGAAAGAAAAGATAAATAGACTTGTAGGTGGAGAAGTTTGGGGGAAATAGAATCTATATGTTAATTAAAGTGCGCTCAGTCACTTAGTCATGTCTTGACTCTTTACAGCCCCATGAACTGTAAGGCTCCTTTGTCCATGGAGTTCTCCAGGCAAAGATACTGAAGGGGTTTGCCATTTTCTACTCCAAGGGATCTTCCCGACTTAGGGATCAAACCCACATCTCTTGCTGCTTCTGCATTGGCAGGTGGATTCTTTACCACTAGCGCCACCTGGAAAACCTTCAATTAAAACAGTCGTTTTGAATGTTTTTTGACTGTGAACTCTCCATAGGAATTTCAAAACGTTCTCATCCGTTTCTGGTACCTGTTGTCTTTGGGTAACCCTGAAAGTACATCCAGAGACAAAACTGGAGTGTACTTAGTCAGCTAAGGAATTGTACTTAGATCATCTAAGGAAGTTTGAAGTGAGGAAGAGAGAAAATGAGGAAAGAGGGAGGAAAAAGCCCAAGTAAATAAGCACAACTGGGCACTGCTGTGGGCAGCGGGGCTTTGAGTCTGCCATTTGAAATTGCTCATCATAAATTTAAACAGTTGCAGAGTGTGATTTCTAATTTTTAAATATTGGGCAATTAAAATCAACCTCTTATCAGTGTTGGAATAGAATCAATACTGTTTTTGTTAGTTACCAACATCTGTTTTAAAAGTACACAGGCAAGCTCTTTTGTAACATTTGGAAAATTTTCAGTTTTTATATTTTTTGCCTTTTTATTTTACTTCCAAATAGAATGTTGTCTTCTTTTATACTTACAAGTCTTTATCATACTTTTGTCCATAAACACAAAAGAATTGCAATTTAAAATTGTATTTATAGGCTTCTTAATAGAGTATCAAAATACTTGGCGAACTAATCACTAATCACTGAATATAAAATAGAGAAGTCTGTAATTATAGTTGAAGATTTCAGCCCTCCTTTAACACTAATTGATGGAACAAGTAGCCAGAATATCAGGACAGAAGACTGGAACAAAAATGAATACTCAACCTAATTGATGTTGAGAGGACATTCCACCCAACAACATGAGAATATGAATTTCCTTTTTAATACACATGGAACACTCAAAGAGATGGACTACATACTAGGCTATAAAATAGGTCTCAACTCATTTAAAATTGAAATGTATAACATGTTCTCCAACAATAATGAAATTATACTGGAAACTGGTATTAAATATCTTAAAAAACTCCAAAGTATTTGGAAATTATCAACATACTTGTAAACAATCCATGACTCAAAAAAGTTATGTTAAATTAGAAAATGGGTGAATGAAAAGGAAACCACATAATGTTAAATTTTGGGGGATGCGGCTTGATATTAGAAGGAAATTTACCATTTTAAATGATTATAATAAAAAGCAAGGTACAGATTTTAACGACTTACTGTGGTGATCATTTTGCAATATACGCAAATTTTGAATCATTGTACTCTTGAAACTAATGTCAATTATACCTCAGTTTTTTAAAAAACTAGAAATTTTAAATAAGATAAAAAATCATTGGTTAAGATTTTAAAAATAAAGCAGTTTAAAACCAAAATAAATGGGAAGAAATGTGTGAAATCTATGAAGTATCAAATGGACACACAAAAGGGAAGTATCAATATAAACAAACTGATTCTTTGCATGGAAAATAAAACTGGTTAACTCCTACATAGACTGATCGAAAATTAGAATGGAAGAGGGACATTACAATGTATCAAACATACAATTTTTAAAAGGGATATAGTGAAAAAAAAATAAATTTAACAGCTTACGTGAAACAAAAAATTCCTCAAAGATAGAAGTTAGCAAAGCAACTTAAATAAATTGAATTTGTAATTGAAAATGTTCCTTCAAAATTCCAGGCCTAAATGTAAATTATATCAAACATTTAAGGAAGAAGCCTTGATTTTACATAAGCACTGACAAGAAAGAAACACATATTTTTCAAGACCAACTTTTTAACCTCATGCCAGAACCAGAAAAAGACACTACAAAGAAAGGAAATTACAGAGTAACACATATGTAGAATATAGACACAGTCCTCAACAAAATAATTACATAAATACAGTGATATACAGGAAGTGTAATATATCAAGATCAAATTGGGTATTCCACAGGAATACAAAGGTGGTTTACAGTCAATGAATTATGTTAATTAACTAAGGGTTTTCATAATTTCAGTGTCCATTCATGATTAAAAACTGCTAGAATAAGAATTTGCGTAACAATATAGAGCATCTATCAGGAGACAAACCTCATAATGGTAAAAGAATACTTTCTCTAAAATAAGGAACAAACCCAGAATATCCAGCATCACCATTATTATCCAACCTTAATGTGTGGGCCCTACTAGTGCAATAGGGCACTGGGCAATAAAGGAGGAAAAATAGAAGGCATAGCACTTAGGAAGAAAAAACATCTGCAGGTGACATGTATTTGCAGAAGCCTAAGGAACCTACCAAAAATGCCACTAGAATTAAGATTTCTTTACATTAGCAAGATGCTGTTGGAGATTAGAATTTTTTTTAATGCCATTTTTGATAATATTAAACGTCGCAGTGAATCTGAAAACATATGCAGAACCTGTGCACAGAAAACTACAAAACAATGCCTAGAATAATGATGGGATAAATAGAAATACTAAGAACATGGGTAGAAGACACAATGCTATTAAAATGTCAGTTCTCCCAAAACACTAATAGAATGTAATCTCAACTGAAATCCCAGCAGACTTTTTGAAGCAGAAATTAGCAAACTGATCAGATTTTATATGGAAATGTGAAGGAACGAGAATATCCTGAGTACTTTTGAAAAAGAAGAACTCAAGTTGAAGGGCATACGGTTTCTGATTTGGAGGTTGTTAAGCTGTGGTAGCCAGGACAGTGTAGACGTAGCATAAAGACAGAGATGTAGGTTGGTAGTATGGAATAGGGAATCTAGAAATAGACCTAAAAAATGTGGCCAGCCGAATGAAGGCGGGTACCTGTTGTTCCACATCCTTCCTTGTCAGTGTTTGGTGTTTGCCAGTGTTTTGCACGTTAGCTATTTTAATAGGTGTGCAGTGATAACTTCATTTTAATTTGCATGTGGGTATCCAGTTGTTCCAGTGCCCTTTGTTGAAAATATTATTTTTCCCTTTGAATTACCTCAGTCTCTTTGTCAAAAATCAATTGACCATAATTATGTAGGTTTATTTCCACACTGTATTCTCTTCTTATTGATCTAGATGTCTGTGCTTAGTCAAATGTCATACTATCTTGATTACTGTAGCTTTAAGGTTTGGAATCAATTAGGTATAATTCCTTTAATTATGTTCTTTTTTCTTGCCTGTATTTTGCCAGTTCTAGTGTTTTTTTTGGTTTTTTTTTTTTTTTTTTGCATTCCTATGGAAGTTCTAGGATCAGGTTTGTTCAGTTCAGTCACTCAGTCGTGTCTGCCTCTTTGCGACCCCTTGGACTGCAGCACGCCAGGCCTCCCTGTCCATCACCAACTCCCAAAGCTTGCTCAAACTCATGTCCTCAAGTCAGTGATGCCATCCAACCATCTCATCCTCTGTCATCCCCTTCTCAGATTTGTTACTTTCTTTTAAATGCCTGCTGGACTTTTGACAGGAATTGCACTGAGTCTACAGATAAGTTACCATCTTAACACTATTGAGTCTTTTGATCCAAGAGCATGGTGTGTTTTTCCATTTGTTTAGCATTTTTGTTTTTTTCTTTTTTTCCCTAGCAATATTTTGTAGTTTGCAGTGTTCAGATTTTGCACTTATTTTGTTAAATTTGTTTCTGAGTATCTTATTCTTTCTGATGATATTGTAAATGAAATTGTTTTCTCAATTTTGTTTTCAGATGTTTAATTACTAGAATATAAATAAAATTGATTTTTTAAAAATATCTTGTATCTTATGACATTGTTAAATTCACTTATTAATCCTAGAATTTTTTAATATTTCCAAATATTTTCTAAGGAGGAAACTAAGGAGACATTATAGGTAAATAAAATGTAAGATCCTGGATTGGATCCTGGAACAGGAAAAAAAAAAAAAAAAAGAAAAGTTACTGGTGGAAAAGCTGGTGGAAACCTGTAAAAGTCTGTAGTTTTGTTAATAGTATTGTATTGATAGTTTCTTAGTTTTGGTAATTACGATATGGTTATGTAAGATGTTAATATTAGGTGAAATTGGTTAAAGAGTATTGGGAACTCTACTACTATTTTAACTTTGGAACAAGTTGACAAATTATTTCAAAATGAAAAGTAAAAAAAAAATGAAACAATGTAAACTGTGGACTTCAGTTAAAAATGATGTATAAGTATTGTGTCATTAATTGTGACAACCGTACCACACTAATGCAAGATGTCAGTACTAGCAGAAACTGGAGAAAGGATATAATGGAATTTTCTGTACTGTATGCTCAATTTTTCTGTAAATCTAAAACTAAGTATATATTTTAAAAAGTTATAAGAGAAAGGAATGCGAGGGGATAATTATACTATGCTGTCTTTTTAGTTTGAGAAAGAGAAGAATTCAGTAAAATTATGACAACCCTACAGACAATTTAAAGTTTAGTTCTTGAAACACTGTCTCTAGGAGTCAGTCTTGTCCAGGAAATCAAGAAGAAAATGCCTTCATTAGAAAAGCGTTCTTCTTTCTTACAGTCAGCGCGGGAGCATTGGAAGATTGAAAACAAACTTCAAAGACAGAAGAATAAGAGAGTGTTGCTTGGGAGAAAGGCTGAGATCTTACAAGGGAGACTGGCCAGATTTCAATTAGAAAACAGGGCTTGGAAGGCCAGTGAAGGTTGATAGAAGTGAGTGATAGTGTCGCATGGGCGATAAAATTGTCTTGAAAAGAGACGCTAGAACTAGAGGACTAGACCAGACTGCATGGTCAGATCTTGACTCTATTTTGTTGGAAATTCTCCAAAGACAGACAGGTCTAGGATCAGCGGACTATAAAGTCACAAATGGAAGGCTCATAGAGAGGGGGGACCATCTCTTTGTAGGGAAACAGAATTTTTTTGCCATCCCCCAAATGTCTCTCTGGCAATATGGATTATCTTGAGCTGAAAACAAGGCCCAAAAGACTCAGGAGAAGACTGATCTTGCTCATAGCTATCTGAAAGGATTTAGGTAGAGGGCTTGCTCCAGAATAGAGCTGTCACTGCAGATAACTGCAGAGAACATGGGCAACGTCTGGTGGGGAAAACTGAGCAGCCTAGAGATCAGAGTCCACTATCAGTTCAGTTCAGTTGCTCAGTCGTGTTCAACTCTTTGTGACCCCATAAACCGCAGCACACCAGGCCTCCCTGTCCATCACCAACTCCCAGAGTCCACCCAAACCCATGTCTATTGAGTCAGTGATGCCATCCAGCCATCTCATCCTCTGTCGTCGCCTTCTCCTCCTGCCCCCAATCCCTCCCAGCATCAGGGTCTTTTCCAATGAGTCAGTTATTTGCATCAGATGGCCAAAATATTGGAGTTTCAACTTCAACATCAGTCCTTCCAACGAACAGCTAGGACTGATTTCCTTTAGGATGGACTGGTTGGATCTCCTGGTAGTCCAAGGGACTCTCAAGAGTCTTCTCCAACACCACAGTTCAAAAGCATCAAGTCTTCCACGTTCAGCTTTCTTTATAGTCCAACTCTCACATCCATACATGACTACTGGAAAAACCATAGCCTTGACTAGATGGACCTTTGTTGGCAAAGTAATGTCTCTGCTTTTTAATATGCTGTCTTGCACCCCATTCCAGTACTCTAACCTGGAAAATCCCATGGACAGGGGAGCCTGGTAGGCTGCAGTCCATGGGGTCGCTAAGAGTCGGACATGACTGAGCGACTTCACTTTCACTTTTCACTTTCATGCATTGGAGAAGGAAATGGCAACGCACTCCAGTGTTCTTGCCTGGAGAATCCCAGGGATGGGGGAGCCTGGTGGGCTGCCGTCTATGGGGTCGCAGAGTCGGACACAATGGAAGCGATTTAGCGGCAGCAGCAGGTTGGTCATAACTTTCTTTCCGAGGAGTAAGCATCTTTTAATTTCATGGCTGCAATCACCATTGGCAGTGATTTTGGAGCCCCCAAAAAATAAAGTCAGCCACTGTTTCCATTCTTTCGCCATCTATTTGCCATGAAATGATGGGACCGGATGCCATGATCTTAGTTTTCTGAATGTTGAGCTTTAAGCCAACTTTTTCACTCTCTTTCACTTTCATCAAGAGGCTCTTTACTTCTTCTTCACTTTCTGCCATAAGGGTGGTGTCATCTGCATATCTGAGGTTATTGATATTTCTCCTGGCAATCTTGATTCCAGTTTGTGCTCCCTGCAGCCCAGCGTTTCTCATGATGTACTCTGCATATAAGTTAAATAAGCAGGGTGACAATGTACAGCCTTGACGGACTCCTTTCCTGATTTGGAACCAGTCTGTTCCATGTCCAGTTCTAACTGTTGCTTCCTGACCTGCATACAGGTTTCTCAAGAGGCAGGTCAGGTGATCTGGTATTCCCATCTCTTTCAGAATTTTCCACACTTTATTGTGATCCACACAGTCAAAGGCTTTGGCATAGTCAATAAAGCAGAAATAGATGTTTTTCTGGAACTCTCTTGCTTTTTCGATGATTCAGCGGATGTTGGCAATTTGATCTCTGGTTCCTCTGCCTTTTCTAAAACCAGCTTGAACATCTGGAAGTTCACGGTTCATGTATTGCTGAAGCCTGGCTTGGAGAATTTTGAGCATTACTTTACTAGCGTGTGAGATGAGTGCAATTGTGCGGTAGTTGGAGCATTCTTTGGCATTGCCTTTCTTTGGGATTGGAATGAAAACTAACTTTTTCCAGTCCTGTGGCCACTGCTGAGTTTTCCAAATTTGCTGGCATATTGAGTGCAGCACTCTCACAGCATCATCTTTCAGGATTTGAAATAGCTCAACCGGAATTCCATCACCTCCACTCCCTCCATCACCCACTTGACTTCACATTCCAGGATGTCTGGCTCTAGATGAGTGATCACACCATCATGATTATCTGGGTCATGAAGATCTTTTTTGTACAGTTCTCCTGTGTATTCTTGCCACCTCTTCTTAATATCTTCTGCTTCTGTTAGGTCCATACCATTTCTGTCCTTTATTGAGCCCATCTTTGCAAAAAATGTTCCCTTGGTATCTCTGATTTTCTTGAAGAGATCTTGTGTCTTTCCCCTTCTATTTTTTTCCTCTATTTCTTTGCATTGATCACTGAGGAAGACTTTCTTATCTCTTCTTGCTATTCTTTGGAACTCTGCTTTCAAATGGGTATATCTTTCCTTTTCGCTTCCCTTCTTTTCACAGCTATTTGTAAGGTCTCCTCAGACAGCCATGTTGCTTTTCTGCATTTCTTTTTCTTGGGGATGGTCTTAATTCCTGTCTCCTGTATAGTGTCACAAACCTCCATCCATAGTTCATCAGTCCACTCTGGGACTCATTAAATCTTCCTGGCTCAGCAAGCATTTGTTCACCAAACATTCACTTTTGCATCTCCATGCCAATTGCTTTCCTCCCCTTCGAAGTCCCAAAGCACTACCCCCAATATCCTTGTTTTTCTGTAGCTGAAGATAGTATTTAAGTTGAGGATTTGGGCTGTTTGGGCCCATTATTCACTTCTCATGGGTCTCTCCCATGTACAAGTGTTACTAAACTTTTGATTTTCCCCTGTTCACTTGTCTCATGTTGACCTAATTCTTAGACTAGCCAGGAGAACCCAGGAGAGTATAGGAAAGTGTCTTCTCTCTAACACCTTGAATGAGCCACTGTGTGCAATGCTCATAGAAAATCTAGACAGATGTGGGAAGATTAGACCATGAAGATCAGCACAGAAGACTCCAGGTAATTTCTGGGAGTTTCAAAGTGAGGCAGCTACCTTTATGCAGAGGTGGAGGCACAAATACTACTTCTGCCCTGAGGAATGTGCCTGAGAAATTGATCAAATGATGCCTCTTAAAGTAAGGCACAGGCTTCCCACGTGGCTCAGTGGTAAAGAACCCGCCTGGCAATGCAGGAGACGAGGGTTCGATCCCTGGGTTGGGAAGATCCCCTGGAGGAGGAAATGGCAACCCTCTCCAGTGTTCTTGCCTGGAAAATCCCATGGACAGAGGAGCCTGGCGGGCTACAGTCCATGGGGTCGCAAAGAGTCAGGCACAACTGACGGCACTTGCGTGCTCTCTCTCTCTCTCTCACACACACACACACACACACTAAGTAAGACACACAGATAAGAAACCTATTGAAGAGAACCCAGGCAAAACCAGATAGCATCCATGACTGGTTTCTTGATTGGTTGGGAAAATGCCTTGACTGTGACAGGAGAAGTGGCAGCAGACAAGATTGGTCTGAATAACTGATGCTTTGGCAGTCCTAGAGGTTCCTGATTTTATTTCTTCCAATCTAAGAGACCCAAAACGACAAAACCTAGAGACACATTTGTTAAATATATGCCTTTTCAGTTAGCAAAGCAGGGCAAGAGAGAAAGACTCAAATCTAGCAAACAATACTACTACAAAATGAACCAGAGAAGAAAAGCGAATGATTTAAGAAGCTATTCAAAGTGTTAGAAAATTGTCTGAGCCTTCCTAAAAGTAAAAGCGGAACCACCATGGAAATTGAAATGTCAGGATTATATTCCTCTACTATGGAAAATAATAAAACAAGTATTGCTCAAAACACAAAGAGTCAAAAGTGAGGAAGAGCAGTGCTTCAGGAGCGTCAGGCTCTGGTTGTGAACAAAGCAGAAGAGCATTGCTCACCACCAGTTCCACAAGGATTAAGTTGTCAGCCACTGTGGTCAGTGACCCGCAAAGCACCCTGCAGAAAGTTCAGGGTGAAGAACAGATGAGCCACTCTGTGCTTTGGGAAAACAGCCCCTTAGACAGATATATATCACAGGCAGATTTTTTACTGAACTCAGATTCTTGCATCTTCCCATACATTGAAGAGCACTGAGTGATTAACTCAAGATATCTGTTCTTTGTGACTAGCAGTGATCTTTAACCAAGGTGCATGCCCAAATGCATGGATCCCCTAGCCAGAAAGCACTTAGAAGCTGGTGCTTCTACATCCTCAAAGGCTATCTCCCAGGCTACAGTCCTCAGTAAGTGAAAGCTGCTCAGTCGTGTGCTACTCTTTGCAACACTATGGACTGAACCAGGCTCCTCTGTCCATGGGATTCTCCAGGCAAGAATACTGGAGTGGGTTGCTATTCCCTTTTCCAGGGGATTTTCCTGACCCAAAAATTGAACCTGGGTTTCCTCCATTGCAGGCAGATTCTTTACTATCTGAGCCACCAGGGAAGCCCCTATAGTCCTCAGTAAGGTTCTTGAATAAAACAAACTCACAACTCTTACATTGTGCATTTTTCTTAAAGTTGACATGGTCCCACCAGTTCCCTGGTGCCATCAACTGTGGATAAAATGAGCTGGGATTATTCTTCAGCTTAAAAAAAAAAAAAAAAAAAGAAGATGAGGAAGAAATATTTACAAGGCTAAGGTTTAAGGGCACTCTCAAAATTCTGGGCTTCCCTGGTGGTTCAGATGGTAAAGAATCCACCTGTAATGTGGGAGACCTCGGTTTGATCCCTGGGTTGGGAAGATCCCTGGAGAAGGGAAAGGCTACCCATGCCAGTATTCTGGCCTGGAGAAGTCCATGGACAGAGGAGCCTGGCGGGCTACAGCCTATGGGGTCACAAAGAGTCAGACATGACTGAGCAACTTTCACTTTCTTAAAACTCCAGGACAGTGGTCACTGCGGGACAGGGCTGGGGATGACCGCCCACCCACGCTGGCAGACGAGGCTTTGCCAGGCACACCTACCTTCAGTGTACCACCATAAACTCAAAGAGGAAGTAGAAGTGAAGGGATTTAAAATATGTTGAAGGGAAAGACATGCCCCTTAGATGAGACCAATGTCTGGGTCGCCACCACTGGAAATCTCTCATTTTTACAAGAAAAATAACATTGGGTGCTTACGGTGGGCCAAGCCCTCTGCTATGCATCTTATATTTATGTATTTAGCAATCACATCATCCTATAAGCTTGGGCACTAATAACATTACAGCTTCATAGATGAGAAATCGGAGCATGGAGAGATTAGGTAGCTTGTCCAAGGCCAAGCCCTTGGTACTCTTGGGTGGATCTCATTGAGGTGCGAGCACGACTCCTTTGATGGAGATCTTTGGGTGTGGGTGTTTAGTTTCCCCTACGGGTCACTGTTGATGCCACCCTAGCTGGGAGGGTCGGCATCCTTATTATTTCTGGTTGGGGGCAGGTGGAAGTTCAGGCTGCCTGTGTGGTCTCCGCTGACCCCACAGGGAGAGGGGGCTCATGACTGCCCAGCTGGGGTAAAAATTCTGGCTTCTCATATGGCCTTTGAGTCACCGTCTTAGCTTGGAGAGACTCCTTAGCTTGGCAAGAATGGAATTCTAGGCTCCCTAGCTGGCTTTTGTTGGCATGGGTTGGGGTGGAACCACAGTTTGTTTACTTGTTTTCTTCTGTGAGGTTTGCAAGAATAGAACAATTATTGTCTAAACATC
Source organism: Bos indicus (assembly GCF_029378745.1). NCBI lineage: Eukaryota > Metazoa > Chordata > Mammalia > Artiodactyla > Bovidae > Bos > Bos indicus. The sequence goes on along the minus strand of NC_091773.1, from coordinate 8,569,789 downwards.
TTCTGTCTTGCAGGCTACTTTTTCCTGGACCTTTGGCTCAAAAAGGCTTTTCTTGGGGCTTTTCTGGGATCTTTGCTTCTTGGCATTTCTAGTTGCTAGTTTCTCTAACACGAGTATGAGATGTGTGAGGCAACCTCATTCTGAGGTTGCTCGATGACTGTCTTCTTATCCATCTTTTAGTGTCTTCTTCTGTTTGTGTTACAAATAATATCGAGGGTCTCTAAATGTACTTAGCCAGAGGAATAGGGGGAAAATGTGTCTATTTCATCTTCTGGAAGCAGAAGTCAAGTTCCAGGACTTTTGATTATTGCTTTGGCAACCTGGGAGAAAGGACTGTGGCTTTGAGTCACTGGTTCTGTGGGAGATGAGAGTAGTTGTCCAAAGCCGTGGCAGGGGACCCAGCAATGTGGCAGCAAGCGGGATTCCAGGAGAGATGGCTGGTTAGCGCTTCTCTGTAGAGCCAGAAACCATGGCATCTGATGCTTGCTTTGAAGCAATTTCCTCCCCTGGATTCCAGTGATTCTCCCTTTGTCCCCTGTGTTTGTTGCATGCATGCTCAATTGCCCAGTTGTGTCCGACTCTGCAACCCTGTGGACTGCAGCCTGCTGGTCTCCTCTGTCCATGGGATTCTCCAGGCAAGAGTACTGGATTGGGTTGCCATTTCCTCCTCCATGGGATCTTCCCCACCCAGGGATCAAACCCACGTCTCCTGTGTCTCCTGCGTTGCTGGTAGATTACCAGCTGAGCCATCGGGATTATTATACACAGGACCCTAGTCTTCAAGAATGAAGGAGATGAACGAGAAGGCACTGTGATTGTATGAGGATCCAGGAGGGAGAGGTGAGAGGGCCAGAGGTGAGGAGCCTGCAGAGAGGATGGAGACCTGAGCCAGGAGCGGGCTCACGGAGGCCAGACCAAGGAGTTGGTGCTGAGTTTCCGTAGAGCATCCTCCTGGCTCACGAGGCATCAGATGATGGTAGGAGCTGAGTCATCGTGAGAAAGAGGTTTTCACGGTGTGGAGGCAGCGCCTGGCATGGCTCTCTCCAAGCTCATCGCTTCATTGCTGGAGTGGAGAGAAGCACCTCTCCTTCCAGGTACACTGTTTTGACTCAGAAGGAAGCCCGGGCGGCTCTCACCCTCACTGACTCTGCTGTGCCTCTTCCCAGGGGCCAGGCCAGCGAGAATGACTCAGCACACAAGCTGGCCTGTGCAAGACCCTGCCTGCATGCATGGGTGGGGGAAGCATGAGGAGTGGGCTTTCTGCTAGACCTCAGTCATGGTCTCAGCATTATTTTTTAAAAGGATTTTATTTATTTGTTTTGACGTGGACCAGTTTTAAAATCTTTATTGAATTTGTTACCATGTTGCTTCTGTTTTATGTTTTGGTTTTTTGGCCACGAGGCATGGGGGATGTTAGCTCCCTGACCAGGGACTGAACCCTTGCCCCCTGCACTGAAAGGTCAAGTCTTAACTTCTTGACTGCCTAGGAAGTCCTGGTTTCAACATTTTAGAAAATTCATCTGCTTTAGAACACCTGGACCTGGAGAGCTGGCAAGGGCTGCACATGGCCAGGTTCACGGTAATATTACAGCGTCTCCATAGCCTGGGCAGAACTTGGCTTGTGTGATTGGGGCTGTGGGCTCCCCAGGTGGTGCTAGTGGTAAAGAACCCTCCTGCCAGTGCAGGAGACATAAGAGACGCGGGTTCTATCCCTGGATCAGGAAGATCCCCTGGAGAAGGAAATGGCAACCTGCTCCAGGATTCTTGCCTGGAGAATCCCAAGGACAGAAGAGCCTGGCGGGCCGTAGTCCATGGCGTTGCAAAGAGTCAGACACAACCGAAGCGACTTAGCACCCAATGGGGGCTGGAGAGGGCCAAGCTGGGGGATTCTAATTCTCCAGTAAATGCCAGCATGTCTTCTCAAATCATCTTTACCTAAAACCTAAGGCTCATTGTGATCTCCCTCACTCCCAAGTGCTCTCCCACACCTGCCCACCAACCTTCTGAACACCCATGGAGCCTGTCTCCATCCCCCACCCCTTTAATGGGAGAAGCCACTGGAGAAAGCTCACTGATGTACAGGCTTTATGTGGAAGACAAGCTTCCTGCTGCCTTTTGGTTGTCTGATGTCCTGGGACAGAGGGGAAAGGGGGATGACTACGAATATGACTGTGCGTGCGTTTGGCTTATCTCATCAAAATCTCTACATTCTGTGTTAATGGATCTGCCTGTTTTGTTCCCTGCCATATCCTCATGGCCTAGAATAGTGTCTGCTTCTCTATCAGACTCTAAAGAAACATTGCTAGGAGGGAAGGAAGGAGCATGGATGAGGAGGGAGGGAGCATTGTGTTTCTTTCACGGTGGGCCTGAACGTGTGGCCCACCAAGTTGTTAACTTTGGCCTTTACCCCTGAAGATGAATTATGAAGCCACGCCCCCAGTTCTTCCTTGGTGGCTCAGATGGTCAAGAATCCACCTGCAATGCGGGAGACCTGGGTTTGATCCCTGGGTTGGGAAGATCCCCTGGAGAAGGGAATGGCTACCCACTCCAGTATTCTGGCCTGGAGAATCCCATGGACAGAGGAGCCTGGCGGGATGCAGTCCATGGGGTCTCAGAGAGTCAGATGTGACTGAGCGACTTTCACACACACTCGTCCCTGGTTCTGCTCCCCTACAGCCTCCACAAGATTTTCACCCCACACTGGCCACATGAGTGTCCTCCAGGGGAACAGACGCAGGTGGAGGACCTCCTTGTGACCAGCAGAGAAAACAGGGTGGGCCCTGCTTCCCTGAGTGCCTGTGGGTGGGGGCTAAGTACCCACAGCAGTGCTATAAAGGCTCCTTGGCCAGAGCCCTAAGGTGGGCAGCAGCTTCTAACCCTTCTCCCTGGAAGGGCTCCCAAGATGGCCCTGGCCCTATGGGTCTTCGGTCTGCTGGACTTAATCTGCTTGGCATCCGCCAACATCTTTGGTAAGTTCTGACCCTGCGGTCTCAGAGCATCGGGTCGGGAGGGACCTCTCAGGCCAACTCCTTGTTAGCCAGGACCTGCCCCAGGGCCGTGGAACATTTGTGACCTCATTTAATCCTCAGTGTCCCGAGGTCAGTTATGCACTCTTTCCTTTTCAGATGAAGAGACAGAGGGTCTGAGAAGTCACAGAGTCAGTGATCGGTGGACAGGAGATGGGAAACTAGATCTTCCCAGTTGGATTCTAGTTCCCCTCACCCCACCCTGTTAGCAAATGCTGGGATTGACTGGTTTTTTTGTTTGTTTGTTTTTGAAATTATCTTTACAATCTCAAGTCCTAGGTTGTCCATGTGGGGTATTAGCAGGTAATGAAAACCACAAATCTACCCGTGGTGTGAAATAGACCTGAGTTCTATTATAGCTGAGGCTCAGCCACTTAGCGTTGACTTTGAATAAAGTCTCAGCTTGTTTCCTCTCTGGAAATGAAGCAGTTGTGACTGTGATTTCTTAATAAGGCCTTGCACATTACATGCATTCTCCATCGAGGCCAGGAAGGTGCTCTGTCTGCAAGGAGTGCCTGGATAAACTCAAGAGCACCTCTTTTACAGTGTTCTCTGACCCAACCGTGGTCTTGGGGAACGCACAGTCTGAGGGTCCACTGTGAATCCTTCTCTTGCCAGTGGTGTGATCCTGAACAGGCTACTTTCCCGGCCAAGTCTCAGGGCCACCTGGGTAAGACGGTGATATCACCTCCCAGGGGATCAGGAGAGTTGATGTCAAACTTGTGAGTAGCTGCAAAACTGCGAGTTGAAATATACTTGCCGATGGTGGTAGAAATAAAACCCGGAAGAGCGTCTGTGTCTTCAGCGAGCCCGTCTCCGTTACTGGAATCCAGGCAGCAGATTCTCTCTCATGAGCGGCATCACTTCCTTTGTGCAGAGTACCAGGTGGATGCCCAGCCTCTCCGCCCATGCGAGCTGCAGAGGGAGAGGGCTTTTCTGAAGCGAGAAGACTATGTCCCCCAGTGCGCCGAGGACGGCAGCTTCCAGTAAGGCCTCCTCCAGCCATGCAGACCCAGGGGCCTTAAAACCCATCTTCTTCCTGTCCCCGCCCCACTCCTTGAAACTGACCTGTGACCACTGTCACTGGAGCGCTCCCCAGACCCATCAACACCGAGTCATCCGACCTCTGTTGCCCCAATCCATGCTTCCTTCCAGCCAGAACCAAAGATGTCCCTTCCTTTCCTGCCAAAACTTTTTACTGTAATTGTTTTAACAAGGGTGAATGGGGTGGTGGCAGCGGCAGTGATTTACTTTCCAATGATCCAACGATTTACGCTCAGATGCCCCCTCTCCTCCCTGACTTCAACTGGAGTCACCAGTCCCGCTCCACACCAGTCTTTTTCCTAACTGAAATGAATTAAAGAGTGGAGGGAAGGAGAAGGAAGAAGGGTACCTGACTGTGGCTCCTGTCCCCAGGACTGTCCAGTGTGGGAAGGATGGGGCCTCCTGCTGGTGTGTGGACGCTGATGGCAGGGAAGTGCCTGGTAGCCGGCAGCCCGGGCGGCCTGCGGCCTGTAAGTAGGAAGGGGAGGCACTGCGAGGGGCAGCTCACACCCTGGGTACAGCTCTGGGCTCGGGTGCATCCAGGGCTAGTCTCCCTCTGGGCTGCGGGATCATCCTCTTTGAATTAGGCCCTACCTCCTACGGGACTGCTGTGAAAATCAATAGGACAATCAAGTGTTCAGCAAGTAGCCTCTGACGTCCCCCTGTGCCAGGCCCCATATCTGACGCTAAGGATGCATCAGGGAAAAGACTTCAAAGTCCTCTGAAACCAGAAAGCACCCTCTTGCGCAGGAAGTGTTTTCTCCACTGGGGTGTTTCTAAGATTTGAGACTTAAGGCAAAAACTTGCCTGTTAAAATCATTGCTATGATGAGTGGTCAAAGAAGCGTGTCACAGTAAAGCTAAAACAAGGGTCGGTTTAAGCCGCTCATCTTAAAATGGTGAGATCGAGCTTCAAACCAGTTATCCTGTAAAAGAGCCAAGCTCCATTGCAGCGCTGGTTTCGGGGGCCAGCTCGCTGGCTTGGGGAGCAAGCTGACTCCCGAGGTCCTGCCGAGTGACCTCTGTTGGGTGCCCCGCTCCCACTGAACTCCAGTTCCTTGTCTGTAACATGAATACAGGAGCTGCTGTAGGGTCAGCTCTGATGGTCGTGAGGATTTAAATTGCGCAAAAGACACCTGGCCCCCAGTAGGTACTGAGTGGGAGCAGCAATCACCAGTGTAAATAGTCCTCACGCACCTGAAGTAGGCTTGTTGTTCAGTCGCTAAGTCATGTCCGAATCTTTGCAACCCTAGAGACTGCAGCACGCCAGGCTCCTCTGTCTTCCACTATCTCCCGGAGTTTGCTCAAATTCATGTCCATCGAGTCGGTGATGCTATCTAACCATGCTCTGCCATCCCTTTATCCTTTTGCCTTCAGTCTTTCCCAGCATCAGGGTCTTTCCCACGAGTTGTACTTTAATTCTATAGAGAAGGCAAGTCGGGCACAGAGGGGTGAAGACTCCCCCCAGGGAGTCTTCTTTCCCTCACAAGACTGTGCGGGAAATTCGTATTCAGACAAGATATCAATAGCCAGCCTGTGCTCCCTTCACACCCCACCTCTTCAGCTCTAGGGCTGTTGGGGTCTCCCATGGACTGAAGGGACACAATGAAATCTGCTCTTTCCAGCTCGGCCCGCCGGATGTCAGAAGAAATCCTGGGATGTAGAGTTGGGCAGGCGGAACGCTGGCCCTGAGGCTGCTGCCAGCTCATGGAGCCTCCTTGGTTGGTGGGAAGGACCACCCTGCCTTCCCGCCCCTAGGGATAGCGCGTGGTCCTCCGGGCTCGGACCCCTGCATGGTGCCCTCACCCTCTGACACCGCTCTTTGCCGCTGCAGGTCTGTCGTTCTGCCAGCTGCAGAAGCAGCAGATTTTGCTCAGCAGCTACATCAACAGCACAGCCACGTCCTACCTACCCCAGTGTCAGGATTCAGGGGATTACTCGCCTGTGCAGTGCGATCTGCGGCGGCGGCAGTGCTGGTGTGTGGACGCGGAAGGAATGGAGGTGTACGGCACCCGCCAGCGGGGGAGGCCGGCGCGGTGTAAGCACCACCAGCATCGGGGCCCTGGGGGAGGCGGAGGCCCGGGGCAGCCTCCCACAGCTGACCGAAACGGGGTGAGGGCTCCCCAAGGAAAGGCAGGGGACCTGGCCTTCAGCACGCAAAGGAAGGCATTTTAGGAAGGTTTTCTCCCTTCCAGTTCTGCGCCGTGGACCACAGTATTCACAGGCTTAACAAGTAGGATTTCCGGGAGCATCAGGCCTTCGTCCCTGTTCGGGAAGCTCTCGTGTGTGTAGTAGGAGCACAAGCACATGTGCAGAAGCACATACGCCTCCTCGTATGGAAGGATTAGCAATTGTTTCCTAAACCTATGGACACCAAGGGGGAAAAGACGGGGGTGGCGGGAGGAATTGGGAGATTGGAACTGACACCCATACACTCTTGATATTACGTATAAAATAGATGACGAATGAGCATCTACGTGTAGGACAGTCAGCTCTGCTCAGTGCTCTGCGGTGACCCACATGGGAAGGAAATCCAACAAGCAGAGGACATATGTAAATACAGAGCCGATTCACTCTGCTGTGCAGCAGGAAACAGCACAACATTGTAAAGCAACTAGACGCCAATAAAGATTAACCAAAAGTAAATAGATTTAAATTGTTTCCTTGGAAACGTTTAGGTCCAAGGAGCTGTGAGATAAGAAACCGCCGTCTCCTCCATGGCGTGGGCGACAGGTCGCCACCCCAGTGTTCCCCAGATGGGGCCTTCAGGCCGGTGCAGTGCAAGTTCGTCAACACCACAGACATGATGATTTTCGACCTGGTCCACAGCTACAGCAGGTAAGGGCCCCCGGGTGTGCCCAGCACGGCCCACGCCTTCTGGTCTCCCGCCCAGGCTCCTGCTGTCTGCAGGGCTGGGCGCTGGCAAGGGTGTGTGTGACACACTCAGCCCATGCGACCTGAGAGAGGCCTCCTGTTCACTTTCCCGTGACGGACACTGAAGGCCCACGGCGTCTCCCACAAAACAAGCTGGCAATACTATTCAACTAAAATACACGAGCCCTCTGGCCCAGCCAGCCTACAGAGATGAAAACACCAGAATATGAAGATTCTTTATTAGGATGTACTAGAATGTCCATGCATTGGAGAAGGAAATGGCAACCCACTCCAGTGTTTCTGCCTGGAGAATCCCAGGGACGGTGGAGCCTGGTGGGCTGCCGTCTATGGGGTCGCACAGAGTCAGACACAACTGAAGTGACTTAGTAGTAGCAGCAGCAGCAGAATGTCCACTGCATCGTTTTGTTTTTTTTTTTTTTAATTGAGGCCAAAAACTGGGAACAGAGTGATTGACAACCCCAGGTGGGTGTCTGGATAAAAGCATGCTGTGCTGTGTTTAGTCACTCAGTCGTGTCCGACTCTTTGCGACGCCATAGACTGCAGCCCGCCAGGCTCTTCTGTCCATGGGGACTCTCCAGGCAAGAATACTGGAGTGGGTTGCCATGCCCTTCTGCAGGGAATCTTCCCAATGCAGAGATTGAACCCAAGTCTCTGGCATTGCAGGCAGATTCCTTACCATCGGAGCCACCAGGGAAGCCCAAGAATACTGGAGTGGGTTAACCTATCCCTTCGGCAAGGGGTCTTCCTAACCCAGGAATCGAATTGGAGTCTCCTGCATTGCAGGTGGATTCTTTACCAACTGAACTATCAGGGAAGCCACTGTAAATATTTCCGCAGCCCTTAAACAGAATGCACTCAGACTGCATCTGTTGATTTGGAGTGGGTCGTGCAGCACATTATGATAATATCGTGTAAGATACAAGGTGCACATAATATAAGAGGATTTAGTTTTTAGAACACAGACAAGCAAACAGGTCCTAATCTAAGTGCATGTATATGATTATATGATGGTGCTTGTGTCTGTATCGGATTCGGTGAGGACAGAGAATTACATGAATGAACACATACTGGGTGGTTCCCTCAGCCACCTTGAGGGTCAGGTTGCTGTGGAGGAGGAGGAGTCAGGAGAGGAGAATCCCCAGAAAAGGAAAAATGTGGACCGCATTGATGCATTCTTATAAATGGCATGTATGTGTGCACCTATTAAGCTTATTTAAGCTTAAAGATTTATATAACAAATATAAAAATGGTATTTTTTTTATAGCTCTTGGCCCAAATAACTGGATGGCTTCCGGTTATTTACGATGGTGACTTTATCAATACACAGGGCTTGCACAGACTTCAGATATAATCAAAACACTGTGAAGGAAAATAAATAATAATATTAATTTGTAAATACTGGTAGGAATTCTCTTAGAGAACCTGAGGCTTTATGTGTCTGGCTTTCAAAACCACTAGTTTCCTTCCTATGAGAGGGAATTCCCATGGGCTGTGCCCAGAGGGGTCATGGATCGGAAGCCTGTGACCAGGTACTGTCCCAGAGACAAGCCTCATTCGAGCTGCATGCTGTTTTCAAAACTGAGAAATTTTAAATTGAATCCTGTGAAATTTCAGTTTGTGCAGGCAGGTAAAAATAGTCCAACATAGCAATATTGTATGTTCAGCCCAAGACACAAAATTCTGAGTTCTTGATTCTAAAGAACAAGGTTGGGGACTGCATGCATTGTCCCAGGGCACCAAGAAGCTGATTCTTTTTGGACCAAGTGCAACCCACCCCACCCCGCGCTGTGGGCCTCTTCCTGTATGCGCCACACTCCTCCTGCTCCAACTGTTGGCATTACCTGTCTGACCCCATGGCGTTTGCCCTGTGATCCTTGTTCTGACTCTGCCACTGCTGGCAAAGTGACCAGGTCACTTATTTCTGAGTCTCAGTGTTCCCATCTGTAAGGACAATACCAGCTCATCAGTCATGTGAAGATCTGCTGAGCCCTTGCCTATGAAACCACTGTGAAAATTGTAAATTATTATCATTTGTAGGGAATCCATCACCAACTTTTGCAAATGTAGGTTACAGTCCCCTACCCACCTCAGGCCTAGAAAATGGCCTGCCCGTGTGCATATTGGAATCTCCAAACGTCCTGATTTACTGATGCTGAGCAATGCAAACTGATGTGTGCTCAGTCCAAGTTCAGTTGGATACTCACAGTATACAGTGGAATTTGAGATCCTTTCATCTACTTCAATATTTATAAAAATAACTGGAAAATGATGGTCTCTAGCACACAGTGGGGAATCTGAAGAACAGAAATTAAGGAACCCACCCTAGGAAGCACAATCTGTGGCTTATAGACCTGTCTGGCTCCTTTTCAGTTCAGTTCAGTCGCTCTGTCGTGTCTGACTCTTGTGTGTGACCCCATGGACTGCAGCACGCCAGGCTTCCCTATCCATCACCAACTCCTGGAGCTTGCTCAAACTCAAATGTCCATCAAGGAGGTGATGCCATCCAGCCATCTCATCCTCTGTCGTCCCCTTCTCCTCCCTCCCGCTTCCCTCCCAGCATCAGGTTGTCTTTTCTAGTGAGTCAGTTCTTCGCATCAGGTGGCCAAAGTATTGGAGTTTCAGCTTCAGCATCAGTCCTTCCAATGAATATTCAGGACTGATTTCCTTGAGGATTGACTGGTTGGCTCTCCTTGCAGTCCAAGGGACTCTCAAGAGTCTTCTCCAACACCACAGTTAAAAAGCATCAATTCTTTGGTGCTCTGCTTTCTTTATAGTCCAACTCTCACATCCATACATGACCACTGGAATAACCATAGCCTTGATTATGGGGAACTTTGTCGGCAAAATAATGTTTCTGCTTTTTAATATGCTATCTAGGTTGGTCATAACTTTCCTTCCAAGGAGCAAACATCTTTTAATTTGATGGCTGCAATTACCATCGGCAGTGATTTTGGAGCCCAAGAAAATAAAGTCTGACATTGTTTCCATTGTTTCCCCATCTATTTGCCATGAAGTGATGGGACCAGATGCCATGATCTTAGTTTTTGGAATGTTGAGTTTTAAGCCAGCCTTTCACTCTCCTCTTTCACTTTCATCAAGAGGCTCTTTAGTTCTTTGCTTTCTGCCGTAAGGGTGGTGTCATCTGCATATCTGAGGTTATTGATATTTCTCCTGGCAATCTTGATTCCAGCTTGTCCTTCATCCAGCCCGGCATTTTGCATGATGAACTCTGCATATAAGTTAAATAAGCAGGGTGACAATATACAGCCTTGATGTACTCCTTTCCCAATTTGGAACCAGTTCGTTGTTTCATATCCAGTTCTGTTGCTTCCTGACCTGCATACAGATTTCTCAGGAGGCAGATAAGGTGGTCTGGTATTCCCATCTCTTTAAGAATTTCCCACAGTTTGTTGTGATTGATCCACACAGTCAAAGGCTTTGGTGTAGTCAATGAAGTGGAAGTAGACATTTTTTCTGGAACTCTCTTGCTTTTTCAATGATCCAACAGATGTTGGCAATTTGCTCTCTTGTTCCTGTCACTTTTCTAAATCCAGCTTGAATATCGAATTTCTCGGTTCACGAAATGTTGAAGCCTGGCTTGGAGAGATGAATGCAATTGTGCGGTAGTTTGGACATTCTTTGGCATTGCCTTTCTTTGGTATTGGAATGAAAACTGACCTTTTCCAGTCCTGTGGCCATTGCTGAGTTTTCCAAACTTGCTGGCATATTGCGTATGCTGCTGCTGCTGATGGGGCTAAGTCGCTTCAGTCGTGTCCGGCTCTGTGCGACCCCATAGATGGCAGCCCACCAGGCTCCCCCGTCCCTGGGATTCTCCAGGCAAGAACACTGAAATGGGTTGCCATTTCCTTCTCCAATGCATGAAAATGAAAAGTGAAAGTGAAGTCGCTCAGTCGTGTTCGACAATTCTCAAAGAACTTGCAGGTGCCTGCTTGAGGCGCAATTCACAGCTTTGTCCACCAGAGGGCAGTCAAATTAAAGGCAAAAGTTCAGGACTAAGCATCTATTGTTAAAGAACCAAAAAACTTACCCCTGAAATGGGAGCTTTTCTTTTATGTAAGCAAGCATGTCTCTGAGTGAATTCTGATTTAAGAAGGTCATGGGAAGGGTCAGGTAGTTGGTTACTGGAAGCCCAGCCATGCTCAGGAATTTTCTGATAAGCAGACCTGGGCAGTGCCAGCCCCAGCCTCTCCAGTGGGCAAAGTGTCAGGAGCCCCAGAGGCTATGTGGAAAGTATAGACATAGTATCCTGGATGGTTGTCAGGTGAAAAAAACGCCAGATGGCCAGTGATACTTGAATTTCAGATAAGCAAGGAGTAATTTTTCAGTTTAAGTGTGTCCTGAATATTTCATCAAGAATTTTAAAACTGGGTGAGGGTTGGAGATATCTCATGAACCATCAGAGCTGGATTTTAAAAAGAATGGATTGCAATTAAGGAAGAGCAGTGGGTACCTAGGGATGACCCTGTAAGTTTGGAGGCCACTGTACTATTCCAGGTGAGAGGGGCTGTCAATTTGAACCACAGCAGGTGATGGAGAGGGTAATGGTGGGATGGAGTGGGATTGATGGAGAAATATTGACTTGGTGGGATTCATGGAACTTGGGGAAGGAACAGATAGGAAGGGTGAGGGAGAGAAAAAGTCAAAGATGACTCCAAGGTCTGGTTTCTGGTTGGCAGAAGAGGAAGAGTCTGGAAAGGAAAAGTCACAAATTTGCTTTTGGAATATTGAATCTGTGTCAGGAAGCATTTAACAGGAGGTTTCCTGTGTGCTGTTTTGGATCTGTCGGGAATTCTCTGTTCCTTATTAATTCCTGAATACTCAGGAATTAAGAAGAGAGGCAAGCCTCTCCTGGGGGCTGAGGAATCCAGGCATTTCCTTTGTTAGTTTTTCTATAAGGTGATAAGTACCCTCTTCCTTTTTATCAACTACATGGTAAAAGTGATTATTTACAACTCTCTTTCATATGGATGACCTCAGGTTTCCTTGATAACTTGTAAGTTTTGATTTTATCTCTGCTGAAAATAGCTGCCTTTTAAGACAGTATAAATACTCACACAATGTTGAATAAAACACCTTTGCTCCATCAGAACTCTGGTCCCTGTCTCTCTCTCTCTCTCTCTCTCTCTCCCTCTCTCTTTTTCAGGCTGATTTCCTGGAGCACAGAGGCTCTCTGAGTTCACTTTCTTGCCCTGGCTTCTAAGACCCTCTCGAGAAGGCGCTCTGCACCTTCACCCCATCGAGAGGGCGCCTGAGGCCTCCATGAACAGAGCAAGCCCCGTGCAGGGGCTTTATTGGTTTTCTGCATAAACCAAGGAATATCAACCTCTTTCTTTCTCCTTTACTTTTTTATTGGTCGACTCCAGACCACCAGGTTCTGGTCCATTAAAGGACCTCAACAAATCTGAAGAGATTTCTTTGGGAAATTCACATGCAGAAGTGGTGTAAGGCAGCTGACCCACTTCCATGGGGCCACAGGGAGCCCGGAAGTCTCACTTGCCAACATGTTTGTTGTGGGTTCTTGATATGGTGGGTGATGATTTACGCTTGAACTTGACCACAGCATTTGCCCATTTGAAGCAGATCCTTTTGCCTCTTGAAAAGAGCAGCTGCTAACTACACCCATTTGGCTGGTGAATTTAGGGAAAAAACCATGTCATGGTGGGGAGTAAGCTTTGCTGGTCCTTACCCCCCTTTCCCCATCTTTCACAAGGCCCTTGCCTAACCACTGGCTAAGGAAGTACGTTCTGGTTAAGTAACCCTGGTTAAGAGCTGGTGCCGTGATCAAGCCTCAGTGATCCGAGGTAAGACTCAGTCAACTGGTCTCTTTATCGGCACTTGTCCTTAGTGACAGAGCTCATCCAAACTTCTTCAGATGCTCTGGCAACTCCTGATACACAGATGACCCAGTGAGAAGGAGCCGATGCACCTTAATACGCAGTAAAGGGGACTGGTTACCTGAACAGGAGAGCGACCGTGTACAGGAACCCTCATGGACTCATCATCGCCTGTTACGCTCACTGGACCCTCTGCAGGGTCTGCAGAGGGGTCTGCAGTGTACCGGGCATTGTGGGAGTCATCACAGCTCTTGATTTTGAGGGGGGATCTGCTGGTCTTCATCAAAGGCTGGATATCTGGAGGGACCAGCCACCATGAGAGAGGTGGAAGTGTCTGACTGAATAAGTGTCTGACTGAGTCCAAGGGCGTGAATCCTGCAGCGCAGGTGGGCAAGACCAGACGCCTGGTTGGGACTGACATTATATTTCACGTAGGCTTATTTGTGATTTCTTTAACTCTGTGTTGGCTACAACCTGAGCATAAATGCAGAAACACCATCATTTCACCCTCCACTATAGTTTTCCTTCTTGAGGACTCTTTGATCATCATCCTGAGATGTTGCTTTTCATTCAACAAAAGGGAAGCACCCTTTTCCTTTAGTTGAAGGTCAAGGTAGGTCTTTGGGTTGAATTGGTGGAATGTGGTTTAAACTTCCTGTGCCTCATGCTGGGATGGCCTGCAGAACTTCGGGCCAGCCGGGAGCCCCGTCCCTATCTGTTAGATGCCAGGAAAACCCAGGATCCAGCAGAGGGAAGAGTGTCAGAGCAGAGGACTGCTTCTCGGGAGATGGGGCAGGAGCAGGGAGCCGCCAAGCACACTGAGTAACCCCACTAACAGAGTCACTTGGTGGTGACAGCCTGGATTTGAACTCCAACTCCCACCACTACTTTAGATGGTGGCCAACATACCTCACTTCTTTAACCTCTAAAATAGGCACACACAAAAATACCACCTTGCTTTTAGGACAGTTAAGTGGATTAAATGAGTCAATGTCTATTAAACATTTTGCGGATTGTTTTTTACAAAGTAATGCTTAATAAAGGGAAGTGATTATCGTACTGTTTTAACACATTTAGAATTGAATTTATCCCAGGTTCCAATGAATGAACTTCTGTCCTATTCCTCCAGTCAGTGTGAGCAATTGGGCCACGTGTGTCTTTAGCTTCTATTATGCAACTTACTAGAGCAGGAAATGGCAACCCACTCCAGTATTTTTGCCTCGGAAATCGCATGGACAGAGGAGCGTGGCGGGCTCCAGTCCATGGGGTCTTGAATAGTTGGACACAACTGTGCGACGAACACTCATACTCATGCAACTCACTGACTGTAACGTTCTTTTCAATTTAACCCATGTACGCACAATCACAGACCGACAATCTGGAAAAAATCCATAATTCTATAATCCGTGTGTACATAGGTTTTGTTTTGTGTATTCATTTCCTTTCAGATTAACTACGACATGTGCACTCTGTGTTGAGGTTCTGAGAAGTTCCTAGAAATATATTCCCTTCCGATTCTGGTTCATTTGCATAGGAACAATTGTGGTGTATGCACATGCCATTTTGTAATCTACGCTTTTTACATAATGTTATGCATGCATTCATTTAGGGGATTTACCATAATTCACTTTCAATTTGCATAGCTTTGGACGTGAAGGTTGTCTTCAACGCTTTGCTCGAATGTATCACACAGCAATAGACCTTTCTGTGCAGAGGGCTGCTGTTATACTTCTTCTAATTTATTGGTTGGGAATATATTTCCAGATACAGGTGGAAACATACTCTGCTTGGTTTCATAGAGTTGTTATGTGTGTGTCAGTCACTCAGTCGTGTCCGACTCTTTGCGACACCATGGACTGTAGCCCGCCAGGCTCCTTTGTCCATGGGATTCTCCAGGCAAGACTACTGGAGTGGGCTGCCATTTCCTTCTCCATACAGACTTGCTATATGGAGCATTAAAAACTAATTTCTCCGTGTTACATAGAGATGAGCAGCTCCTCTCTGGCTGCTATGTCATTGCACGTGGGTATAACTTTTTATCACCTGAGCTTCCTATTACTTCTAGGGTGGGTAGCCCAGCCAATTAGCTCCGTGTAGCAATTGTCAGGCCAGGCGTGATTTAGGCATCTTTTCCCTCAACTTATGGAAATGAAGTATAGCCCTTGTTAGTGATGTCACAGTGATTTGGTGTTTTCTTCGACTATGGGACTGGGAAATGTCCTACATAAGAATTTCCTGTGGTGGAGCCTGGCTTCTTTGCCAGCTCTTGAGAAGTCGTAAAGGGCTCTGAAGTCATGTGATCTCCCCGAATGAGATCATCTGCAATGTGTACCATATGTTTGTAAAGCACACTTGGCCCTTGGTCTCGAGAGTTCTATTCTAGTAAAGGAACTCGTTAATGCAATGCTGATTGACTGTTTTCTGCCTGATCCTATGAGACACACACTTGGGCATAAATTGGTCAAAGCCCACGAGTGAGAAAAACACTAATTGGTAGGTGACAGTCAAGGACAGCTTCATTTTCACAGGTCCAGCCTAGCTCTGGCCAGGGAAAACCAATTTAGAAAAAAATACGTTGACTACAGGAATAATGGAGCAAATGGCATGAAACAAAGAAGCAGACAGTTCTTGTTCCCAGATAAGATGGTTGCTGTTGTTATTCAGTTACTAAGTCATGCCTGACTCTCTGTGATGCCATGGACTGCAGCACGCCAGGCTCCTCTGTCCTCTATTTTCTCCTGGAGCTTGCTCAGATTCAAGTCCACTGAGTCAGTGATGCTGTCTAACAGTCTCCTCCTCAGATGAGATGAGGCCACGTTAATTTATTTCTGCTGGGAGAGCTTATGATGACTTGCCTTGTGTGAGGTGATGACCACGAATGCCATTGTCTTGCAGGTTCCCAGATGCATTTGTGACCTTTAGTTCCTTCCGGAGCAGGTTTCCAGAGGTGTCTGGGTATTGTTACTGTGCGGATAGCCAAGGGCGGGAACTGGCTGAGACAGGTAAGCACACCCCCCTGAGAGCCTAACTGTCACTCCCTGTAAAGCAGAAACAGCGGATGGGCTGTGCTGGGTATGCAGGAGGGCATGGCCTTCACAGACCTTCAAGGGAGGTACTTTGAGTGCAGCTGCTGTTCATCCACGTGGTGTCTTTGCTGGGAAGAGATACCCCCCATCAACCCCCTCTCTGAGCAGATGTAGCTCCAAGCTTGGCGAGTGGCACCCGGGCTGGATTTCCTTCTCTCACTCTCTCAGCTGTGCTCCCTTGTGCTGTAAACAACCTGTGCAACCACACAGAGCCACCCTGACTTTGGAAACCATTAAAGCCTTGTTCAGGCCCAAAGCACAGTGATGCCCATTGGGGGCTCTAGCCTCTTTATATCTGTTTACATGGTGGTGAGGTCAGGGCCTCCTTTCTGAATGAACCCATCCCTTCCAAATGCTTACTTTCTTGGCTCAGGTTTGGAGCTGTTACTCGATGAAATTTACGACACTATTTTTGCCGGCCTGGACCTTGCTTCCACCTTCGCTGAGACCACTCTGTACCGGATATTACAGAGACGGTTCCTAGCAGTGCAGCTAGTCATCTCCGGCAGATTCCGATGTGAGTACAAGCTGGAGGCAGATGTGCTTCCGCTAGGAGGAAACCACTTGGCTTTCATGTCCTGCAGCCTCCGTGTCTGTCCTACCAGAGCGGGCGTGGGGATTGAATCGACTTTACCAGCATGCAGAACGCGTGCTGTAAACACACTAACCGCCCTGCCTTTCCTGCCTGGATCTCTCGTAGGCCCCACAAAATGTGAAGTGGAGCGGTTTGCAGCCACCAGCTTCCGTCACCCCTACGTACCGAGTTGCCACCCGGACGGGGAGTACCAGGCGGCACAGTGCCAGCAGGGAGGGCCATGCTGGTGCGTGGACAGCCGGGGACAGGAGATCCCGGGGACGCGGCAGCGAGGGGAGCCTCCATCCTGTGGTGGGTGTCCTCTCCAAGCCTCCCCGCCTTGTTCTCGTCAGGTCGTGTTACTGTATCTGTCTCTCCAGACTGACCTTTCCAGATCACATTCATTCCATTGCCTCCCAGGGGTGCCGCACAGACCCTTCAAGTTCAACAGGATGGAAACCTGTCTATCATTGTTAATTTCCATTATGTTTCTCGTCCCGTATCAGACATGCTTGCTCCCTCAGGGAGCTCAGAGAATAGTAGGAGAGGAGAGAATTAAGTGTACAGTGCCATGAGAAAAGCGTGTGCTGACAGCTCCAGGAGCACAGGGCAGCAGAGGTCAATTCTATCTGTGCCTGTTTGGCGAGGAGACATCCGGAGGGCTTCATGGCAGAGGTGACGCTTGAGGAGCTTCTTCTAAACTAAAGACGCTTCCTGAAGGACGAAAATAAAGAGAGGTGTTCACTAGAGTCAGGGCTGGGGAAGCGAAATTATAGGGACATAAATATGGATGGGTCCTGACGTAACAGTGGCTGGACTTAACAACTTTTAGACTTCATGACAGTGCAAAAATGATACATGTTCAGTGGAAATAGTGCTTTGAATCTTGAACATTTCCTGGCCTAGGGATATGTGGCATGGAACTGTCTCATGATGGTAACCAGTGGCAGTGAGCCGCAGGTCCCAGTCAGCCACATGATTGTGCCCCGTACACTTACAACAATTCTGTACCCAGATAGCTACTCCATTTTTCCCTTCCAGTACAGTTATTCAATAATTCCCTGACAGTCCAGTGGTTAGGATTTGGCACACTGCTGGGGCCCAGGTTCAATCCCTGCTTGGGGAGCTAAGATCTTGCAAGTTGCATGGTGTGGTCCCCCCCCCACACACAAATTATGAGATATTTGAAACTTTATTACAAAATGGGCTTGGTGTTCAGATGATCTTACCCAGCTGTATGCTAATGGAAGTGTTCTGAGCATGTTTAATGTAGGCGGGGCTAAACTATGGTGATAGGAATTCAATGCATTTTTGACTTAATGATATTTTCAACTTATGATGAATTTATCAGAAGGTCATTCCATACTAGTTGAGGAGGATCTGTGATAGGCGTTGGTGTGCTAAGGGACACGACTGAGTGACTTTCACACGTGCTAAGGAACATGGAGTCTTCGAGAAGGAGAGAGACAAAAAACTTGCTGGAGCATGTTTGGGGGTGTGTGTGTGTGTGTGTGTGTGTGTGTGTGTGTGTGTGTGTGTGCATGTGAGCTCAGTTGTGTCTGACTCTTGCGATCCCATGGACTATAGCCCACCAGGTTCCTCTGTCCATGGGATTTCCCAAACAAGAATACTGGAGTGAGTTGCCATTACCTCTCCCAGGGGATCTTTCCAGCCCAGGATCAAACCTAATTCTCCTGCATTGGAAGGCAGATTCTTTACCACCAAGCCACCTGGGAAGCTCCTGTTTTGGGTGGGGGACTCTGAAAGGCACGGGTCATGAGGCCTTTCATATCAAGCAGAGCCTTAGGGGCTTCCTCCTCCAGCTTTCAGAGAAGCTGTTGAGGGCTTTGAAGCTGGAGAGTGCCCTGTGTGGGTGGTGTGGAAAGGCAGCCCAGGCATTTTGGAGGAGAGATTGAACAGGAGCATCAGGCTGCAGGCAGTAGGCATCTAAAGGTCATTGAGGTGTCCTAAAGAGAGACGAGTGGCCTGTATTACTTTCCTGGGGCGACTGTAGCAAATGACCACCCATGGAATGGCTTAGAACAGCAGAAATGTATTCTTGCGCAGTTCTAAAGGCTGGATATCTAAAATCAATGTGTCAGCAAGGCAGTGCTCGCTCCGAAGGCTTCAGGAGAAAATCCTTGTTTTTTCCTGGTTGTGATAGTCACCAACAATCTTTTTTGTTTTTGTTTTTTAGCCAGAAACGTACTTGTTTTACTTTCTTTTTTAAAAAGCTTTTATTGGAGTGTAGTTGATTTACAATGCTGTGGTAGTTTCAAGTGTACAGAAGAGTGAATCATTTATGCATATATCTTCTCTTTTTTAGATTATTTTCCCATATAGGCCACTATAGAGAATTGAATACAGTTCCCTGTGCTATACAGTAGGCCTTTATTAGTTATCCATTTTATATAGTGTGTATATGCACCCCCCTCCAGTACTCTTGCCTGGAAAATCCCATGCATGGAGGAGCCTAGAAGGTTGCAGTCCATGGGGTTGCTGAGGGTCAGACACTACTGAGCAATTTCACTTTCACTTTTCACTTTCATGCATTGGAGAAGGAAATGGCAACCCACTCCAGTGTTCTTGCCTGGAGAATCCCAGGGACGGGGAGCCTGGTGGGCTGCCGTCTATAGGGTCGTGCAGAGTCGGACACGACTGAAGCGACTTAGCAGTGGCAGCAGCAGCAGTGTGTATATGTCGGGCTTCCCTAGTGGCTTAGTCAGTTAAGAATCCACCTGCAAAGCAGGAGAGCCAAGTACGATCCCTGGGTTGGGAAGATCCCCTGGAGGAGGAGGAAATCACAACCTATTCCATTATTCCTGCCTGGGGAGTCCTATGGACAGAGGAGCCTGGGGTGGCTATAGTCCACCAGCAGCGTGTGTATATCCATCTCAGTCTCACAATTTATCCTTCTGTAGCACCTCCTGCCCTCTAGTAACCTCAAATTTGTTTTCTACATCTGTAACTCTTTTTATTTCTGCTTTGTAGGTAAGTTCATTTGTACCCATTTTTAGATTTCACCTATAAACAATATATGATATTTGTCCTCCTCTGTCTGACTTACTTCACTCAATAAGGCCATCTCTAGTTGCCCATACTCTAGTTCATCCATGTTGCTGCAAATAGCATTATTTCATTCTTTTTTACACCAACAATCTTTGGCTTGTGACTGCAGAACTCCACACTCTGCCTCCGTCATCACATGGCTGTCTGCCTTGTTTGTCTGCTTCTGTGTCTCGTTCCTCCTCTTGTAATGACACCAGTCGTATAGGATTAAAAACCCACTTTAGTATGGACTTCCCAGGTGGCGCCAGTGGTAAAGAATCCACCCACCAATGCAGGAAATGCAAGAGATTCAAGAAACGTGGGTTTGATCCCTGGATCAGAAAGATCCCCTGGAGAAGGAATGGCAACCCACTCCAGCACTCTTGCCTGGAAAATCCCATGGACAGATGAGCCTGGGAGGCTAAAGTCCATGAGGTTTAAAAGAGTCAGATACTACTGAGTGACTGCTGCCTTACCCTAGTGTGATGCCATGTTAACTCATTTTACCTACAATGGCCCTACATCCACAGAAGATCACATTCTGAAGTTCCAGGAGGGATGTGAATTCTAGGGAGACACTATTCAGCCCAGGACAGGAAGCAATACTGAAGCAGAAGCAGTGGTCTGGGGACAAGGGTGTGAACTTGAGACAGGTGGCCAGGCATTGCATCAGACTCCGTTCCTCCTTACACTGAGACCTGAAGGGTGTTAGCGGTGGAGCAGGGGGAGTCTAGGAGCACTCACAGGCTCCCAGTTGGGGTGAGCTGGATGGACTCAGCAAGATGTGAGACAGTGAAGGAGGAGGACGGTCTTTTCAGACATGTGTTAACATTATTTCAGTGACTTCCTAGGAAACCATTTGATTTCTCCAACTTAACATTTTGAGTTCTCAGCACTGTGTTGGGTACCATGCTTTTGGCTAAGTGTGAAGATGTAGAAAAAGAACATTGTGAACCTCTGCCTTGAAGGTAGCCTTTACAATTACACTCTGGTTCTGTTAGAACCCAGAGAACACTGTTCCCTAATTCCGGGTGAAAATGAAGAACTATGGTCTTCCACGTTAAAACCAAAAGTACTTCCAAATGCATAGATCATATATGTATATATATATATATATTCTACTTTTTCCATCTGATGTATCAGTCTCATTACCATGGAAACATGTGCCACAAGAAACCAATATCTGATCTTTTTCTTTGCCTTGGTAACACTACATAACAAATGAATGGGCAGGGTATGCTCTTAATTTGGAGAGAGAGAAAGCAGAGACGTGAGCTTGGTTTCTTCCCTGCCTTCCTGTAATACCCATTAGAGGAAGCCCTGGCCTTGTGGACGGATGTGTTATATGTTCAGATGTTGCCAGTCTCTCTCACTCTCTCTGACCGCATGTTCCAGATCTTACTCTGTTGCCTGGTTACAGAGTGAAATTGGCTGACTTTCTTTTTGGCACCCGTCTGAACTGAGGGGAATGAATTATTTTGAAAAGTTGAGGGTGGGGTGAGTTGAAAAGAACAGCTAAGATTTATGGTTTTATGGAGAAAAATGGAGTTTTCTCCCTTCTACCTATGTGACTGAGATGATCAGAGTTTGAATTTAAAAACTTTTTTCTGAATATGATGACCGTTGACTTGGGATATTCAGACAGAATGACCTGACCATGCATGGAGTTGATTGCTGCTGCTGCTGTTGCTAAGTCGCTCAGTTGTGTCCGACTGTCCGACTCTGTGCAACCCCATAGATGGCAGCCCATCAGGCTCCCCGGTCCCTGGGGTTCTCCAGGCAAGAACACTGGAGTGGGTTGCCATTTCCTTCTCCAATGCATGAAAGTGAAAAGAGGAAGTGAGGTCGCTCAGTCGTGTCCGACTCTTCGCAACCCCATGGACTGCAGCCAACCAGGCTCCTCCGTCCATGGGATTTTCCAGGCAAGAATACTGGAGTGGGGTGCCATTGCCTTCTCCGATGGAGTTGATTACTAATTAATAATTTCAAGGAAAGCTCAAGAAGTCTGGAAGACTGCTGAGTGTGTTTGCGGAGCGGGCGTTATCATATTCTACTTCGGGAAACACCATAATTCCTGTACCATTGTTGTTCAGTTGTGTCCGATTCTGACCTCATGGACTGTAGCCCGCCAGGCTCCTCTCTCCATGGGATTTCCCAGACAAGAATGCTGGAGTGGGTTGCTATTTCTTTTTCCAGGTGATCTTCCTGACCCAGGGATCGAACCCGAGTCTCCTGCGTTGATAGGCAGTTTCTTTATCATTGAGCCACGAGGGAAGCCCAATTCCTCTAATACTGCATATTAAAACATAGGAAAATGTTTCTTATTATGGAAAATATCAATAGAATTTAAAGTATGGTTTTTAACTTCAAACAGACGATGAACTAGTTAGCCTAGATAAGATGATCCCCATGGAGGAATAGATAGCCTCTTAAAGAGCATTATAATGAAGCGTTAAAGGCCATTGAGGGTTCCAATAGGAGAACCCTGGAAAACAACATTCCATTAAAAACAAACAGGAATTTGTTGGTGCAGGAGTTTCCTAGGGTGGCCATAACAAATGACCACAAACTGAATGGCTTAAAACAACAGACATTTATTTTCTCACCGTCCTGGAGGCCAGAAGTCTGAAATAAAGGTATGGGCAGGGCTGTGTTCCCTCAGAAAGCTCCAGGGTAGAGTCCTTGCCAGCTTCTGGTGTATGCTGGCAGTCTCTGGCATTCATTAGCTAACAGCTGCATCACCCTAGTCTCTGCCTTCCCTCTTCCTGTGTTTTTCTCCCTGTGTGTCTCCTCTGTGTATTCACATGGCATTCTTTAAGGACACCAGTCATTGGATTTAGGACCCACCCTAAACCAGTATGACCTCATTTTAACTAATGACATCCGCAGAGATGCTCTTTCCAAATGAGATCACAGTTGGAGGTTCCAGGCAGACATGAGTATTGGGCAAGGCAGGGCACCCACCGGGTGGGCAGATATCATGCCAGTGGGCACATTTGATGAGTGTGTGGGCCGGTTTCCAGAAAGTGGGCCAGTGTCTCTGAGCCCTGTCTTAGGAAGGGGTCACCCTCGAGTGGAATCAAGGAGAGGAAGTCAAGTCACCTGGAGTCCTCACTCCCCAAGATGGGGGTCACAGGGGGTCCTGCTCAGGGGGAAGGAACAAACAGAAGGATATGGAGAAAGGAGGCAGAGATTCAATCCTTGTCTGACTTCTTTCATCTCTCTACCAGAAAGATCTGAGGGCTGTGTCAGAAATGCTGTTGCTGTTGTTTTTGTCTACCTGCCAAGCAGGAGACACAGGTTCAATCCCTGGGTTGGGAACATACCCTGGAGAAGGAAATGGCAACCCACTCCAGTCTTCTTTTCTGGGAAATCCTATGGACAGAAGAGACTGGCAGGCTACAGCCCATAGGGTCACAAGGAGTCAGACAGTGATTATTAAACAACAGTAAACCAGAAAGCTCTGCGGGTTTGTGTCAGGGTCACTGGCGATGGTGACACTCTCTCTCCATTTGTGTCTCTGCTTGCATTCCCCCTGCAGCTGAAGACCAGTCCTGTCCCTCTGAGAGGCGGCGGGCCTTTTCCAGACTCCGCTTTGGGCCGTCCGGCTACTTCAGCCGGCGCAGCTTGCTCTTGGCTCCCGAGGAAAGACCGGTGTCTCAGAGATTCGCCAGATTTACCGCATCCTGCCCACCCTCCATCAAGGAGCTCTTTCTGGATTCCGGAATTTTCCAGCCGATGCTGCAAGGACGGGACACACGGTTTGTTGCCCCAGAAAGTCTCCTCAAGGAAGCGATTAGAGGGCTCTTTCCCTCCCGAGAGCTGGCCCGCCTCGCCCTGCAGTTCACCACCAACGCAAAGCGGCTGCAGCAAAACCTCTTCGGGGGAAGATTTTTGGTGAACGTCGGCCAGTTTAACTTGTCTGGAGCCCTGGGCACAAGAGGCACATTTAACTTCAGTCACTTTTTCCAGCAGCTGGGTCTCCCAGGCTTCCAGGATGGACGGGCACTAGCCGATCTGGCCAAGCCCCTCTCCGTGGGACTGAATTCAAATCCTGCCTCCGAAGCTCCCAAAGCCTCCAAGATAGACGTTGCCCTGAGGAAGCCAGTTGTGGGCAGCTTTGGCTTTGAAGTCAACTTACAAGAGAACCAAAATGCCCTGCAATTCCTTTCTTCCTTCCTGGAGCTTCCAGAATTCCTTCTCTTCTTGCAGCATGCTATTTCTGTGCCAGAGGACATAGCGAGGGATTTAGGTGACGTGATGGAAATGGTGTTCAGCTCTCAGGGCTGCGGGCAGGCACCTGGCAGCCTTTTCGTCCCGGCATGCACTGCGGAAGGGAGCTACGAGGAGGTCCAGTGCTTTGCCGGAGACTGCTGGTGCGTGGACGCCCAGGGCCGAGAACTTGCTGGCTCCCGGGTTAGAGGTGGACGACCCCGGTGCCCCACGGAGTGCGAAAAGCAGAGGGCGCGCATGCAGAGCCTCTTGGGTAGCCAGCCGGCTGGGTCCAGCCTGTTTGTCCCTGCTTGTACCAGCGAGGGGAACTTTCTCCCTGTCCAGTGCTTCAACTCAGAGTGCTACTGTGTGGACACCGAGGGTCAGCCTATTCCTGGAACTCGAAGTGGGCTTGGAGAGCCCAAGAAATGTGAGTCTGTTGAGTGTTCAACCTGCAGACTCTGATTCTCCCCTAGGGCCCTGACATGACGCATCAGTTGTAGCTAAAGCCCAAACTTCTGCTAATGGTGAAGTTTGCTGGCTGATTTAAACATTGTCCAGAAAGGTCTTGATAATGTTAACCATTCCAAGGAGTGGAGTTGGGAGATTAATTTGGCCTTAAGAAGCTGGCACATAAAATTTCTGCAGTGCTGACAACAGCTGGTCTCAACTGCATTGATTTAGTGATGGGCAGGCTCTCTCTCTCTGAATATTTACAAATTTAAGGTTGATGGGGTTTCTATGGCTGTGTAAGGTTTTAGATGGAGTTTGGACAGATAAGGGCTTCGATTCTGGGTCGGGAAGATCCCTCTGGAGAAGGAAATGCAACTCAGTCCAGTATTCTTGCCTGGAGAATCCCATGGACAGAGGAGCCTGGCGTGCAAAGGGGTGGTCCCCTTTGCCAGTCCATGGAGTGGCAAAGAGTCAGACACAACTGAAACGACTTAGCACATATGCATCTTGGTCTTTGGGGCTTATTAACCTGAAATACCTGTGTTTCGTTCCTCCCCAGGCCCCAGCCCCTGTCAGTTACAGGCCGAGCGAGCCTTCCTCGGGACGGTGCGGACCCTGGTCTCCAATCCCAGCACACCGCCCGCCCTCTCCAGCATCTACATCCCGCAGTGCAGTGCCAGTGGGCAGTGGAGCCCCGTGCAATGCGACGGGCCCCCT
The DNA here is from genome assembly GCF_029378745.1 of Bos indicus. Taxonomy (NCBI): domain Eukaryota; kingdom Metazoa; phylum Chordata; class Mammalia; order Artiodactyla; family Bovidae; genus Bos; species Bos indicus. The sequence goes on along the minus strand of NC_091773.1, from coordinate 8,544,880 downwards.
GAGCAGGCCTTCGAGTGGTATGAACGCTGGGAGGCTCAGAACAGTGCTGGCCAGGCACTGACCCCGGCGGAACTGCTGATGAAGATCATGAGCTACAGAGAAGCAGCTTCCAGAAACTTCCGTCTCTTCATTCAAAATCTGTACGAGGCTGGCCAACAAGGCGTCTTCCCAGGGCTGGCGAGATACTCTTCTTTCCAAGATGTCCCAGTGTCGGTGCTGGAAGGGAACCAGACCCAACCTGGAGGGAACGTGTTTCTGGAACCCTACCTCTTCTGGCAGATCCTAAACGGCCAGCTTGACCGATACCCAGGGCCCTACTCAGACTTTAGTGCCCCTCTGGCGCACTTTGACCTCCGGAGCTGCTGGTGTGTGGATGAGGCTGGTCAGAAGCTGGAAGGAACCCGGAACGAGCCCAACAAGGTCCCAGCATGTGAGTTCCTGGTGTGGAATAAACATTAGCTATTACTAATCATCTCACAAAGTGGGTATGCCGTCAGTGCAGTGAATCCGATTGCAGAGACGAAACAGAAAGAACATTCCAGGTTGTGGGAAGAGTTGGGGCGAAGGGAACAGCTGAGGCAGAAATGCGTGTGTATGTTGATGTGTGTACATACTTCAGAGGGGTCAGAGTGAGCTCCACGTGGTGGGTGGATCCATCTGCCTTTCCTCCCCAGGTCCTGGCTCTTGTGAGGAAGTGAAGCTTCGCGTCCTGCAGTTCATCAGGGAAGCAGAAGAGATTGTCACGTATTCCAACAGTTCTCGTTTCCCTCTGGGAGAGAGTTTCCTTGCGGCCAAAGGAATCCGGCTGACGGATGAGGAGCTGGCCTTTCCTCCGCTCTCCCCGTCTCGGGAGACTTTCTTGGAGAAGTTTCTGAGTGGGAGCGATCATGCCATTCGACTGGCAGCTCAGTCCAGTGAGTGCCCCATGCTTCTGGTTTCTTGTTCCCTCTTTGGCGGAAGAGAGAGTTTGAACGAGTTCCTCTTTGGTCATCTTTAGAGCTGTGGTTTCCCCCGGCCCATGAGTTCCGGAGAACACAAACGTCTTTTGTGATAAAGCTGGAAGTTTTCCCACCCCTCCAAGATGGCGCCCAGTCCTCCAACAGAGCCACTTGGGGGCAGGGCTCTGTATTTTGTATTGCATATGGCGCCTGTAGCCCACTGGGAAGCCAAGTACTTGGGTTAAACTATTCAAATGTGTGAGCCCCGAACACTCCTACTCCCCTGTGACTGGTTCTGAAGTTTCCCTCCATTTCCGAGGACTCAGTAACACCTCCTAGGAGGAAAGTAGAAGAGCCCTCCTAAACTGAGGAAACACGCTCTGGGTTTAGGCACCTTCCTCATGTGATCAAATCTAATCCAGGTAGTTAACTCCAAAAAGCACCACTTGGTCCCTGCTCATGGCAGAGACCTATGCTCAGAAGGCTGACACCGCTCTGGCCTGGGACCAGCTCAGCATTGCTTGACACATACCCCTGGCCAAGCACTTTCTGTGCTAAGTAGATCTTTACCAGATCTTTGCATCTGATCCTCTGACAGTCCCATGAGAGCGATGCTGTAATCACCATCCGTGATTCTTTTCAGAAGTGGAAACGGAGGTAAAGTCACGTGTCCAGGTTCATCCAACCAGCAACTAGCGGAGCCTGGATGCGATGCTGGTGGTTTGGCCCCCACGCCTCTGTCCCCTGCTCCCACTGCTCCCCCTGTAACATCTGGACCAAGACAAAGAGCCTCTGCCCACAGGCTGGAGCCCCCCTGCCCTCACCTTCCTGGCAGTTCTGCTGCCCCCTTGGCGTTGGGCTTCCCTTGCCTTTATTCCCCTAACCCCACATGAGAGTCTCCCCAGAGCCATCTTTGTTTCCTCCCCCTCCCCAGCCACCTCTGCTGGAGGACAAGACGCCCACCTAACTCTTTACATCCTGGGTCTCGCACAGCGCTGACAGAATGTGGGGACCTGGAAAAGGATGCCTAACCATCCTCCTTGCTTCTTTCTTCTTCTTCTCTCTCCTTCCCTCCCCAGGTACTTTTTTTTTTCCCCCTCTGTTCTTCAGAGACTTGGAGATTCTGCTTTTGGCAGGAACCCAGTTTTTAAAAAAATGTGCCTGGGCAAGTTGTCACGTAATCAAAGAGGGGAGGAGGTGTTGATTCCCTTGAGTGGTGACCACTTCGGTCAGGGAGGGAAATTTAGAGGAAGAGAGAGAAGTGTTGGCCCCATGGGAATTTATTGGCTGAATGTCATGGTGGCACATTGCTCAGAAGTCAGGCTAAAGAAGTTCCCCTTCACCGAGCCACCAGCTCTGCTTTTGCAAGTGTGACGCCATTGGGAAAAAAGGAAGTGTCTGTAGAGAACAACCAGGGTTGGTCCCTTTCCTGGTCACCCCTTCAGATGAGAAGGGGCATCTCTAACTGTGCCAGAGGAGAGGAAGCTCTTGGTGTGCAGACCTCTGGAGCCTGGGGAGTCTGGGGATTGAAGGCCCAGCCCAGAAAGAGACTGAAGGCCGCAAAGCATCTTTGACCCACAGAACCCAGTATTGGTGTCCCAGGGTCTCTAGGGAGGAGGGGTGGGCACAGGAGGAAAGTCAGTTCCGTAACGTGCCATCAGTGTTATCAGCAATCACTGTTCTCACATGTGCCTGGAGACTCTGCCTTGACCTGATGGGCTCTAGGTGAGAATTCCTGAAGGAGGAACAGTGATTCCTTCAAACTTGGCTGACATTTTTTACTTCTTTGGTTGCATAATGTTGCTTGTGGGATCTTAGTTCCCTGACCAGGGATCAAACCTGTGCCCCCTGCAGTGGAAGCGTGGCAGTCCCAACCCCTGGACTGCCAGGGACTTCCCATCAGCCGGCATTTTAATTTTTTTCATTTTAATTTTAAAGGGCAATCTGGTGAGGGCCTACCTGCTCCTCGATGAGCCTCTGTCTTGTTTTGGGGTGGAAATGTTTGTTACAGAAATCAAAAGGCCGCCTATGTTGGGAAAGGACGAGGTGGCTGTTCTCAGGACAGAGTCCGCTCGGCCTGGGCTTTGCGCGTCCAGGGCTCACCTCTCTCTTCCTCTCTCCCGACTCCAGCCTTTGACTTCTACCAGAGACGCCTGGTGACCCTGGCCGAGTCGCCACGAGCACCCAGCCCTGTGCGGTCCAGCCCGTACCTGCCACAGTGTGATGCCTTCGGAGGCTGGGAGCCTGTGCAGTGCCATGCCGCGACGGGTGAGGCGGGCAGGCACCCTGGGGAGGCTGAGGGACACCCCTCCTTTTCATGTGCAGAAGAGAGCCCTAAAAAGAGAGAAAGGAAAGAGCCCTGCACTATTAGGGCAAAGCAACGTGGACTCTAGGCCTCTCTTCCACAGCTGGTGGCAAGTCCCTTAATTCTTGTGCCATCTGATTGTTCCGTCTGTACGATGGGAGTGGCAGCCTTCTACCTGCCTGAAGATCAAGTGGGTAGCTGCTGGGGTTTCTGGGTGTTAGGGCCTCTGATTGTGGACCATGTTAGGGAGAGCAGACAGGTAGGGGTTTGGGTGAGAGAACTTATTGGCACTGCTAGGAATTTTTAAAATTTTGATTAGAGTATGGTTGATTTGTAATGCTATGTTACAATAGTTTCTGCTGTACAACAAAGTGAGTAGATTATACCTAAACCCACTCTTTTTCAGATTCTTTTCCCATATAGGCCACTACGGAGTATTGAGTAGAGTTTCCTGTGCTATACAGCAAGTCCTTATTTGTTATCTCTTTTATATATGGTAGTGTGTATTGCAGGACCCTCAGGGCAGGGCCCTTGGGCACTTCCTGAACTTCTGGCCCGGGCTTTTTTCCAGGGCACTGCTGGTGTGTGGACGGGAAGGGAGAGTACGTCCCCGCCTCGCTGACCGCCCGCTCCCGGCAGATCCCGAAGTGTAAGTGGGGCCGCTGGACCAGCCGGCGGGCCTTCTAGCGGGCGCCCTGCCTGGGGAGGCTCCGTGGGCCAGCGCTTCAGACCAACTCCCAAGAGCAGGCAGACCACACACCCCCAAGTGCCCAGGCCTGAAAGAGTTCCCTGACCTTGGTTGTAGTTCCTAATGGTGCTCCTCATTTCCCAGGTGGAGGGAGGGAGCTGGGTGTGGGCAAGGAGCCCCAGGTCCACCCCCTGACACCTGCTTCCTGGGAAGTTTCATCTATTTCTGTGTTTTCTACAACGACCTCATGTCTGGTCCATAGTCCAACCTCTCTTCTGAGTCTGGACCCATGTAATCAAGCGCTCACTTTATGTCTCAGAGGTGAAATGTCCCACGTGGGTCTTTGTCCCTGACCCTCAGCCTGCTTCTCTGGGGTCCCAGCTCTCTGCATAAGGCACCTCCACCCACCCAGATGCATGGCTCCAACACTCGGGGCCAGCCTGGGCTCCCCACCTGCCCTCAGCGCCCACGGCCAGCCTGTTGAGAGCTCCCCTCTCTCCCCACCCAGGCCCCACCAGCTGCGAGAGATTGCGAGCCAGTGGGCTGCTTTCCAGCTGGAAACAGGCTGGTGTCCAAGCAGAACCATCTCCTAAAGACCTGTTCATCCCAACCTGCTTAGAGGTAAGTCTCTGAAGGCCCAAGAAGGTTCCAGAAGCCAGAACTTTCTGGATGGCGAATTTTCTAGTTTTCAATAAACTTGTTTTAATTGAAAACTCACAAGGAATTCTAGGCCTCGGGTTTTGTCCCAGCCCTGGCTGATCCAAGCTATGTGGTGGTGGTTATGTTTAGCTGATCAGTCGTATTCAACTCTTTTATGACCCCACGGACTGTAGCTCGCCAGGATTCTCTGTCCGTGGAATTTTCCAAGCAAGAATACTGGAGTAGGTTGCCACTTCCTCCTCCAGGGGATCTTCCTGAGCCAGGTATCAAACCCACGTCTCTTGCATGTCCTGCATTGGCAGGCAGATCCTTTAACACTGAGCCACCTGGAGGCCCAAGCTATATGACCTTGGGCAATTTATTTACCGTCTCTGTGCTTCTCTGGGCTTTGTGTTATCCTAAGATCAGGCCCCATTTTAATCTTCCCTAGCGCTAGGACTGTTTTGAGGCTTTTAGGAAATAACCTTTAGTGAAAACTCTTTGAAGAATAATATACACATACATAATTCCTTAAACCATGTGGCCACATCAACATGCCCATCATAGTTCAGCTTCTCAACATAAATGGAAGACTGTAATATTTCCCTCTCCAGCTCCCTGGTTGTCATGATTTAGGGCAGTGACTGATGTGAAAGCTCTTAGAGAGAGACTTCTTGCTGGAACCAACCACTCAGGTACCAGCTGATGGAACTCCCTGTGGCTCAGGCCCCGTACCCTGAAGTAGGAGTGATAGGAACACTGCCCCCGACTCCGCTGGGCTCACAGAGGCTCCAAGGAAGTTAGATGAAATCAGTAGTGCAGAGGTTCACAAAATGCAAATTACTGAGCAAAATTTCCTTGTTACTGTTCCTCACTGTTATTCATACTGTTTGGTGCTATAAACATGGACCCTGATTACGGAAGAGTTTTGTAGAGAAATTAGCAGATCTAGTCTTTTGTCTTGGCTGACAGCTCCCTACCCCTGAAATGAGAGTCTGCTCCATCATCAGAGCCTGCGAGCCCCCCTGTGGAGAAGGAGAGGCAGGAAGCAGAGTTCTGATTGAGGGAAAAGTGATTCAGACCAGCTCCCAGAGAACCTCCGATCGTGTGGTTCCCCAGGCTGGCTCCTGGAAGAACCCAAGTGCCAGGAAGCAGGACCCAAGATGCCGAGTGTCCACATTGGACGGCTGTGTGTTGGACCGGCTCCTCAGCAGAAGTCATGTTAGCGGATAGTGTGTTCTCAGTTGTAGATCTTCACAATCCCGTATTTTCTCAAACCTTTGCTTGGGTTTGAAGCCTACCTGTGCGGCTTGAAAGCCGTGCACCCGGGGGCACCTCCTCTGATTTCCCTGGGTCTCGCTGAGTAGAATGGGGACGCAGGCTCTCCACCTACATCAGGGACGGAAGGGCACCCTGGGGGCCTCCTGATTATGTTCTCTGTAAACGTCGGGTGTCGTTACGATGGTCGTTTACCGTCTGTGAAAATGGCACGGCGGAGTATAGAATGGACAAGTGGTCTCGGAAAGCTCAAGGAAACCCTCAGTGGTCCCAGGGAGCTTGGAAAAACTGGCCTCCCTTCTGCCTGCAGCTGCACACACAGGAGAGAGGACATTGTCTTCACCAGGAGTGCATGGGTCCATCTGGTCCCATCTCCTCTCTTTTTAGATGAGGAAACTTGCCCCAGTGAACTGGCGGAGCTTGCCCAGCATCTCCAGCTGGCCGAGGAGAGATGGGCCCTGGGCAAAGGCAGGCGACTGCCTCCTTCCTTGTCTTTCTTTTCTGTTACAGACCCCTTTTCTCCAAGGGATGCAGGTTGAAAATCGTTTCCGGAACTAGGGGGATGCTTTCAAGACAGTAGCTGGGCTCTGGGGCTGGGCAGGCTTGGGCCCAGCCTGGGTCTGCCACTCCCAGCTGGATGGTGCTGTATCACTTTCTCTCTCTGAGTGAGCCTGTTTTCCCCACTCTAAAAATGGGTTCACTGCAGTTCTTGTCTCGTGCGGATGTTACAGCCATGAATTCAGACAATGTACGTAAAGGGTCTCAAACAGGACAGCCCCGTCCAGCCCCTCCCCAACGTCTGGAAAAGCCATCGCCAGTAGTTTCGGGAGAAATATCCTTGATGTCTGGCTCCCGACTTATCAGTTTACAGAAGCATCTTCGCTGGGTGACACCACCTCGGTTTTGTCTCAGACAGGAGAGTTTGCCAGGCTGCAGGCGTCGGAGGCTGGCACCTGGTGTGTGGATCCGGCCTCAGGAGAGGGCGTGCCCCCTGGCACAAACAGCAGTGCCCAGTGTGAGTACTGGCCCTTCCCCATCACTCTCCAGCCCCCACCCCGTGAGCATGAGGTACGGAGCCCCAGGAGCTGGCTTCATGTCCCAGCTTGGCCATTCCAGAGCCGTGAAAGCCTCTAACCTCACTGCGCCTCAGTTTTCTCATCTGTGAAATAGGGGCACGATTCCCCCACCTCAGTGGGTTCTTGGGAGTAATACATATAGCAGGGTTTGGGGTAACTAGAGGCACAAACCAGCACTGGTCTCTGTTAGAGTGGGCACCGCTGCCTTCATGCAGTCTGCTGTGCAGCCCCGATACCAGGGCTCCTGCCTGGCCCCTCGTCCTCCAGCCTGGTCCAGCAATCTGCTTTCCACAGTGAGGTTAAGACGGTGTCTCTAAAGGGCACATGTGCGGCTGTCCTCTGCCTGGAGCCCATCGATGCTCCCTGTGGTCCTCAGGCCCAGGCTCCTTGCTGAGGTTTCTGGACCTCTCTGTGTAGGCTCCTGTATCTTCCTGGGCTTCTCTTATTTCTCCATCTCAGCATCAGGTCCAGGAATAGTAAACTATAATCAGGCTTTTCAAGCAGGTAGTCACTCTTTTCCTTGGGCTTTTATGGTCTGGTGCAGCCTTTGCAAACCCACAACCCCAGCTGGCTAACTCTTACTCCGTCCACCCATCAGTCCCTCAAGGAAGGCTTGCAGGCCTCTCTGTCTTTCCCAGCAGAGCTCAGTGCCGCCCTATGGGCTCGTAAACTGCCCTGCACACCCCATTATCATCCTTAGCATCTCAACTGCAGTTGCTCACTTACTTGTTAAGTATCCTCTAAGATTCTAAGCTCCTTGAAGACAGGCAATGTGTGTGTGTGTGTGTGTGTGTGTGTGCACGTGCATGGAGTGGAGAGGGGAATACAAAGCCGAGTGTCTGAGTGCAACACCCTAGTAGGGAGGCCACCCCAGACCCCAGGGGCCCTGTAGGCAGGTGGCAGTGGGTGGTGGGTGGTGACAAGGGCTGTGACAGCCACGCAGGCAGAGAACACATGTGGCTTGTCTTTGCGTCAAGGCCCGAGCCTCTGTGAAGTGCTCCAGAGTGGAGTCCCCTCCAGGAGAACCAGCCCTGGCTACAGCCCGGCCTGCAGGGCAGAGGATGGAGGCTTCTCCCCAGTGCAGTGCGACCCGGCCCAGGGCAGCTGCTGGTGCGTCCTGGGCAGTGGAGAGGAGGTACCCGGGACCCGCGTGGCCGGGAGCCAGCCGGCCTGTGAGAGTAAGTGGTGATGCCCCAGAGTGGCCCCCGGGCTGGTGGGGGTCCTGTCATCCCTTCCTTGGCCCTGGCTGGGGTGAAGGGGTCACCAAAGGTGTCAGGACAGTGAGGGAAGGAGGGGAGACAAGGGATCTGCATGAGGGATTGCAGTTGACCCCGTGACGTTGAAACTCTGTCTTAGCTCAGTTCAGTTCAGTTCAGTCACTCAGTGGTGTCCGACTCTTTGCAACCCCATGGACTGCAGCACAGCAGGCTTCCCTGTCCATCGCCAACTCCTGGAGTTTACTCAAACTCATGTCCATTGAGTCAGTGATGCCATCCAACCGTCTCATCCTCTGTCGTCCCCTTCTCCTCCTGCCTTCAGTCTTTCCCAGAATCAGGGTCTTTTCCAATGAGTCAGTTCTTCGCATCAGGTGGCCAAAGTACTGGAGCTTCAGCTTCAGCATCAGCCCTTCCAGTGAATATTCAGGAGCTCAAACCAAGGCGAGCCCTTGTGGCAATCTCCCGAGCCAGTGAAGCTTGGGTGCTGGCCTCCTGGGGGTGCCAGGTCTTGGTCTCCCCATCCTCAAGTGGGGAGGAGGGTCCAGACGGCAGGATCTCAGTGGGGGGACCTCAGAGGCGTCCATCCCAGCCGGGGAGCTTCAGGAATCAGTGGAGGTGTTGATTTATCTATTTTTGTTTCTACTTTAAAAGATCATTTGGGTATAAAATATTGAACTGTACATGAATATATAATATTGAAATACATTATTAGTTATTAAACATATTATTGAATTATCAATTACTTACCTTTACTTTTTCCTTTGTTCTCAAGTCACAGGACACTGGAGTCATTTTAAAATGTGTGTGCACAAGTAGGTTACATTATCTGTGACTTCTGTTTCAGAGCAGTAAATGAAGACATTGCAAAATATTTGTTACAAGTTGGGATGTTGGGTCTGGCACGGTTGAGAAATGCTGCACAAAATGACTAATTTTATGGCAGTTGCCTTTCTTCTGTTGTTCTTACTGTTTTGTTGCCTTATTATTATTATTATTATTTTTAACATTTGCAGTCTTTAGGCAACATTTTGGAACTGCAGACACATTTAATTAAGTCTAGTGATTTCTATGTGTAAAGAGAATTTTTACATTTGTAGAGTGATATTTATATTTGTAAAGAGACAGGGGAGTCTTCAAAAGAAGGGTGGGAAGGAAGAGTCAATGCTCTCTTCGCGGGGCTCTGTCTCCTTCCTCAAACCTGCGGTGCGTGCCCAGGGCTCTCACTACACGCCTTTTCTCCCAAGACCTTGAGTCTCCCAGTCTCTATGGGTTCTGTTCAAGACCCTCAGCCACTGCCACCATGCAGGGAACATAGCAGGTGCTCGATGGGTGTTTATGAGAAGAGCCCCCTGCCGGGTGTTGCCGAGAGCAACGAGTGTCAGCCTTAGCATCAGACACATTGAACTTACAGGACATCGAAGAGTGGTCCGCACTGTCGGGACCCAAGGAACAGACTGCTGAGTGTCCTGCAGGAACAGGTCTGGGAGCACAGCTCTTCTGGGGTCTGAAAGACCCCCTGTGTCTTGGCCCTGCCAGGATTCCATGATCGTAGCTCACCTGTGCAGAGATTCACCTACTAAAACGTGCTTGTCACATCATACGCCCCATTTTCGCTCCCCCAGGGATGCAGGTAAATAGATAGAAGAGTCCTACTCTCCATTTTATAGATGGCAAAACTGGGACTCACAGAGGGTCATTAACGTGTTGAAAGCCACCCAGCTAGCAAGTGGAACAGCAAGCACTTTGAGTTCCCCAAAGCTTCTTCCTGCTGACTTGCTACAGAGTCTGGGGAGAAAGCTCAGATGACGGGGTCAAACAGATAGACCCAAGTGTCAGCTCTGCCAGCACCCTTGCTGGGTAACCCTGGGCGAGTCCCTTAATCTCAAGTTCCCAATCTGTAACTTGTGGGCATGGGGAGGGGGAATCATAGCTATTTCTTATCACCATTGTTAGGGTTAATTCAAATAGTCTCTGTAAACTGCTTAGCCTGGTGGCTAAGAGCCAACTCCATGAGCCCACTGCAAATGCCAGCACACAATCTTGTCCAGAGGCCATTGTCCTTATTAGACAGGGGCCCAGGCTGCACCCTGAAGATCCAAGTGAGTCATTCTCCATCCGAGGACCCCAAGTAACCTTGAGTCATGTGAGGCTTGCAAGCTTTAAAGCCAGATATATACAGGCAGCAAGTCTGTGCTCTAGAGTCAGATAATTAACTATCTTTAGCCAGGTATGAAATTGTCACTGACCATGTCTGTTTTTTAATTTACTCATTCATCTATTGATTTAACACACACTCCTGGAGCTTGTGGTCCAGGTCAGCCTTGGGCCCTGGGTAAACAGAGGAGAGACGTCCTCTCCCCTTCTGTGGCTCAGTCCAGCGGGGAGCCTGGAATGCAGATAGTCTTGTATAATTGATCACAAGGCAGTCTACTCCAGGGGGCCTGAGGGCTTGGATAAAGGTGGCTAAAGCAAGCCTGGAAGAACTGTGAAAAGTGTTAGAAAGTTAAAGGGGTTGAGCTGATAACTGACCACCCAAAAAGAAATCTTCTAGGCAGATAAGCAGATAGAAAAAGGAAGGACATGGGCTGTACAATGCATATGGTTGGGAAATAGCAACTCTGCCCTGGGGCAAAGCGAGGCTGGAGAGGAGACCAGAGCAGAGAGGAAGTCAGGCCAGCAGGCACTCGGGAGACTTGAGAACTGAGTCCAGCTCCATACATTTCTCTGCTGGCGGGGGGAGTGGATTGAACATGGAAGCAGAGGGCAGGGGGTGAGGCCCGAACACACGGAGCTGTGAGGAAGCTTCAGTGGCCGTTCAGGGAGAAGATGACGCATGTCTAAATAAAGGATGTACGGTGGAGATGAAGAGAAGTCAAGAAGCTGTGAGCCACAGCTGAGCTGGTGGGCAGAGGCAGTGGGACCCTCTGGGTTGGCTGCCATGTTTCTGGCTAAAGGCACCAGGCTTCAAGCTGGGGTTGCTGAAGCTGGAGCAGGCGTGGGAAGGCATGGGCAGCAGACGCTGAGCCTGGCCCTGTTGGCTCTGAGGTGGAGGAGACTGGGTGAGAACTGGACTTAGAGATGAGAAGGTGCTCCAGAGGGCCTGAGTGGAGTTGAAGATGTGAGAGTCATCTCTGCTCAAAGTGAAGTCGAAGTTGAAGTGAAGTCGCTCAGTCGTGTCTGACTCTTTGTGACCCCATGAACTGTAGCCTGTCAGGCTCCTCTGTCCATGGGATTTTCCAGGCAAAAATACTGGAGTGGGTTGCCATTTCCTTTTCTGCTCAAAAGTGCTATCAAAGTGTTAGTCATTCCATCGTGTCTGACTCTTTGTGACCCCATGGACAGTAGCCCGCCCGTCTCCTCTGTCTGTAGAGTTCTCCAGGCAAGAATACTGGGGTGGGTAGTGTTCCCTTCTCCAGGGGATTTTCCCTGATCCAGGGGTGTCTGTTAAAATGAGAGGATGGGATTAGCCAACAGGAGGGTGGAGAGGGAGCGGGCAGGCCCAGGCTGGCCTGAGGGAAGGGAGGGTGAGGGGGGCCGTGCTCATGAGCAGAAATGGGAGGTGGAGGCGCTCAGCATTGGTGCCGGGTAGGTGCCCACAGCCGCCCCTTTCCTCCCCCCAGGTCCGCAGTGCCCGCTGCCCTTCAGCGTGGCAGACGTGGCTGGTGGGGCCATCCTGTGTGAACGTGCCTCAGGCCTGGGCGCGGCCGCCGGGCAGCGGTGCCAGCTACGGTGCAGCCAGGGCTACCGGAGTGCCTTCCCACCGGAGCCGCTGCTCTGCAGCGTGCAGAGGAGACGCTGGGAGTCCCAGCCGCCCCAGCCCCGCGCCTGCCAACGTGAGTGGCCCCAGAAAGGTCTGCCCGGAGTCCCGCTCCCCACCCCCAGGGCTTGGGGCGGAGGCCTTCATTTTCCCCACCTGAGGGTAGCGTGTGGCATCAGAGCAGGACAGAGCGCTCAATGCAGCATTGTCTTCTAGAATGATCAAGTGTGCTTCCCAGGCCCCTGGGGCAAAGCTTCATTTGTGGCTTCTCTGGAGCAATCTGCTCCCTGAGACACATTCCACTGTTTCTGGCTCCCATGGGAAGTCCTGGATACAGGACTATTCTCAAGGTGTAGATGCTTCAGTGGCCATGTTGGTTACTATGATGCCGACAAGCTCAGAGTTGCTGATCTGGCTTCTGGGGTCACAGTGACACTGCCACACCAGCCTCCCCCCTCCCCGCCTCCCCTCAGTCCGTCTGTAGCTCCAGGCTATGGCGTCTGTTCTGATCACTATGGACCTGGGCCGTATTTAAATATGGGCAGCTCCTTTCTCCTGCTCTCACAGCGAACCCACTTTGACATGTTCGTGGCTGTGACGTGACACAAAACTCTGACTGTGTCCGCCTAGGCAAAGGCTGGCTGTACTTACTCACAGCCAGGCAGGGCAGGGGTCAGCACAGGGCAACAGGAGGGGCATTCAGGAGAGAGACCCAGATTCTGGGACTGACTGTCACAAGGCTCTGGGTGGCTGGCAGGGGGGCAAAGGACACAAATTTGTCACAAAGCATTCTGAAATAGAGAATGCTATCCAGAAAAAAGTTCAGAATGTGATTTGGACAAATAAGTGACTTGTCCCCCTGATGGTGACTGAGTAGCTGGAAATCAGAGCTAGACTTGTTGTGAGTGAGGGACTTGGGGGAAGAGAGGCGTGGGTCCTGAACTCCTAAAATGGAGTGCAGGCTTCCTGTGTACGTTTGTGCAGGTTGCACACTGCACAACTTCAGTCTTGCACATAGGCTGCGGTATCTACTCTCAACTGGCCAAAGCAGGTGTCATGGCCCTGTTTGAGTGCAAGGTATTATGTATGGAAGATTTTCCAAGAAGAATGTCCAGGACCTCAGCCTGGGTTTAGAGGCTGAGGCAGGACTGAGCTTGCTGTGAGGGTGCTAAGTGATTTCAGAGACAAGCTGGCGTGCTGGAAAGTAGCTAGACCCAGAGGCTGACAATGCAAGATGGCAGCACTTGTGAACTCCAAGTAAAATGAAGAAGGGTTCGTTTTGCAGAGAAAAAAAAAAACAAAAGAACCCCATAGCTCTTTGTCCTTGTCTGCTGACCTCTGGTGCTCGCTCTCAGGGCCCCAGTTCTGGCAGACTCTCCAGACCCAAGCGCAGTTCCAGCTCCTGCTCCCTCTGGGCAAGGTGTGCAGCGCCGACTACTCAGGCTTGCTGCTGGCGTTCCAGGTCTTCCTGTTAGACGAGCTCACGGCCCGTGGCTTCTGTCAGATCCAGGTATGTGCCCACAAGCAGGGCTCGGACTGAGCTCAGGGTCTTTGGGCAGAGAACCTCAGGGCTCAAATGAACCTGCAGTTCAACCCTCATTCATTTCACCCACTGAGACCCAGGATGAGAAAGCAGCTCAGACAAGACTAATGACACAGAGGTAGAGGTGGGATTGGTACCCATCTCACTGGCCATTCTGTCTGCACACAGATGCCACTCCAAATGTGTGCCAAGCACTTAGACTGTGCCAGGCACTCTGCACCCCTTGGCATGGCATAGCTAATGCAGACCTCATGGGGACCCTATTATTATTACCATTTTGTGATGAGTTAAAATAGTTGGGCAGTCACACAACTGAGAAATGGTAGAGCCACAGAATCCTCTGCTTTTACACAGCACCTTCTCATTCACCTTCTCATTCACCTCTGACGCCCCAGCTTCTGATAAACTGACACCCCCAGGACTCCACACAGAAGCTCCTGGCGGTTGCTTTTGAAAGAGCATGATGCAAACAGTGCACAGAGAGGCTTGTGTGGATCCCCGGCCCTGCCTGGTGCTGCCCTCGAGTTAACCGGGCCCTACCACCATCCATCCTCCCACCCTCCCCTGCAGATGGTCAGCGGGTACTGTGGAGCGTGCTTAGGTAGAGCAAGAAGCCAGGCTGCGTGGTCACACTGGAGGAGCCAGTGGGTGCTTCCCGGGAGGGAGGGTCGTGTCCTGCTGGGTGTGGGTCTTGCGAGGACTTGGGCAGTCGGCAGAAATTGTTTCTCCAGTGAATTATGGCCCCATGAATTTGGAGTGTCTGAGCTTTCTTTATCTCTGTGTGTGTGTACACACGCGTGCCCTTTTTATTATTTTCTGAGAATCTTTACATTTTTTTCTAAGTGTATTTTTTGTGGTCTATCTTATTTTCACATGTATCTATTGTTTTTCAATCCTTTCCCCATGTACGTTGGCTCTTAACGCCACTTAACACCTCTGTCTACAAGCTGTGTCACCAAGGCAGGTGATTCAACCTCTCTGGACCCAGAACCTCAGTTTCCGGCTCTCTCAAGGCTGCGCCCTCCCAAATGGCTCCCACGAGGCGGTGGGGGTGCAGAGCAGCCTTTCGAAGAACAGGGGAGGGCCCGGGAGTTCCGATCGCCCCGGGGCCAGCTCCCAGGTCAAGGGTCAGTCTTGTTCTCTCCGGGAGCTCCTCCAACAGTAAGATAAGCCAGTTTCGGTGCCCGGCATAGGCTCGGCAAAGCTGGCTCCCGGCTTCATGTTCCTGAACTCCCGTCTGCATCTCCGTGCAGGTGAAGACGGCGGGAACCCCTGTCTCCATCCCCGTGTGTGACGACTCCTCGGTGAAGGTGGAGTGTCTGAGCAGGGAGCGGTTAGGAGTCAACATGACGTGGAAACTGCAGCTTGTGGATGCGCCCCCCGCCTCTCTCCCAGACCTGCAGGACGTTGGTATGTTTTCTTACACTGCTGCCCTGAGACCAAGCAGACTCCTTGGGTCTCAGTGTCCCCATCCGTCGAATGGAGCCAGTGCGGCCCCAGCGCCTCCCTGTGGGGCCAGAGAGCCCATCACGTGCCTGGCCCGTGGGTGGAGCTGGTTACTGAGAAGTTTATAAAAAGCAGTAGAGTTCTGGCCCATAGCTGACTAGTGCTAAATATAATAATACCCTCTGACTGCTTTTGAGAATGTTTTCTGATTCTTCTCTTGGTTTTCTGGGCACAGAGAAGGAAGACACATGTGAGGAAGGGGACAATGAGGTAGGGTGAGGGAGTCCTTGTTGGTTTATAATTTTTGCTCATTCTACTTCCAATCAGAGAACTTCTCAGACCACTGACACTGTTTACATCCATCAGTACACTATTTGGAACTGTGCAGTGATGGTATGGATGAATTGAGAATAGAAAGACTTAAGAGGGAGTAGCGTGGACTTTATGATTGTTATTCTGAGCCAGGGTGGGACACAACCCATGGTCTTCTGACTAGATGGTGAGAATTTCTCCTATTTCTCCTGCACTATCTTGGGGCCAAACACCCAGGGTCAGGCCTGGGTGGAGCTTGACCACTGCTCTATGAGGGAGAAGTCGAAGAAGAGACCAGAATGTAACCCAGGAGGCAGGCTGTATGTCAGCCATTCTGCAGTGCTTGTGACAGTAATTATTAATACCACTCCTCCCCATAACATTATGAATTGTGTTGTTGTTATTTAGTCTATAAGTCATGTCAGACTCATTTGTGACCCTGTGGACTGTAGCCTTCCAGACTCCTTTGTCCACGGGATTCTCCAGGAAGAATACTGGAGTGGGTTGCCATGTCCTTCTCCAGGGGATCTTCCCGACCCAGGGATTGAACCTACATCTCTTACGTCTCTGCATTGGTAGGCGGATTATTTACCGCTGAGCTGCCAGAGAAACCCCAGCATTATGAATTAGGAGCCCCTTTTTGTTGTTCTCTGGCAACAGGCTGCACAATTTGGGTGTGTTTGAAGCTGCAGATGGATGTGATGTTTATTCCTGGCATCCACAGCCTGGGGCTTCCTTCACAATAGTCGTCGTGGCGGGGACGTTTGTTGCATGCTGGGGTGTTCCAGCTCCAGGTGTGGGGCTTGCCCACCTGCTTCCTTCCTAGGAAACCCTCGTAGTTCCACAGCTGGAACATTGCCAGCTTCAAGCTGAACGTTGAGGTGGAGGCTCCACTTTCCCTTCGAGCGGCCCCATCACGTCCTGTCTTGTAATCCCCACCAACCTTAAAAGGGGGCTTCCCAGCCCATTTTTCAGATGGGGAAACTGAGGCTCAGAGATGGTGGCTTGGCAAAGGCTGAGACAGCTGTATACCTGGATAATGCACATTAGATGAGTGACTGGGATCCTGATATTCTCTACCAGCGAGGGTCACATTGCATGCGTGCTTGCAAAGTCACTTCAGTCATGTCTGATTATTTGCGACCCTGTGGACTGTAGCCCACCAGGCTCCTCTGTCCATGGGATTCTCTGGGCAGGGATACTAGAGTGGGTTGCCATTCCGTCCTCCAGGAGATCTTTCCAACCCAGGGATGGAACCCTTAAGTCTCACGTCTCCTGCATTGGCAGGCAGGTTTTGTCCCATTAGCACCACCTGGGAAGCACTGAGGGTCACACTGCTGTCGCAGAAATAGCATGAGCTGGAGACCTGGATTGGAGTCCTATACGAGCTTCTGATTCTGTGTGACTTTAGCATGAGCTTGAGACCTGGATTGGAGTCCTATACGCGCTTCTGACTCTGTGACTTTAGCACGAGCTGGAGACCTGGGTTGGAGTCCTATACGCGCTTCTGATTCTGTGTGACTTTAGCATGAGCTGGAGACCTGGATTGGAGCCCTATATGGGCTTCTGATTCTGTGTGACTTTGGGTCAATCAAGCCCCTTGTCTGAACCTCAGTTTCTCCGTCTGTAAATTGAGACACGGGGTAAGGCCTGTGTCTCCTTTCAACGTGGACATTCCGGAAGCTCTGCACCTGAACCGACCCCAGCAGGAACAGTGAGGTGACACCCCTGTCTCCTCTTGTCTTGCAGAGGAGGCCTTGGCAGGCAAGTATCTCGCTGGGCGCTTTGCAGATCTGATCCAGAGCGGAACATTCCAGCTTCATCTGGATTCCAAGACGTTCTCAGCAGACACCTCCATCCGCTTCCTCCAAGGGGACCGCTTTGGCACCTCTCCCAGGACACAGTTTGGGTGCCTGGAAGGATTCGGCCGAGTCGTGGCCGCCAGCGATGCCAGTCAGGATGCACTGGGGTGTGGTAGGTGCCTCCTGTCTCCCTGGACCACTGTTACTGGGCCGTGCCAGTTGGGGGGATGGCCACAGAGCTCTGACGGAGGTTATTCTGACATGCAGAGTGGGAACCCTTCATTTATTTGTTCAGTGGAAGCGTTTCAGATGTCTAGCTGTGAGTGTGGGCATGTAGTTATCGCCCACCAGGTAGTAGCTAAAACTGGGAGCAGCATGGCAGAAGGAAGCAGCCCCGTGTTTGGGGTTATCCATCCTCTTCACCCTTGCCAAGCACAGACCCGTAGCCTGGGCTGCACTGCGTTTGTGGAGAAGGCCGGCGTCCACCCTGTGCATGCTCTGTCACTTATCCCAGTCTGGTTACAGCAGTACCTTTCTCACCACCATCCCCGGATGGCCAGCAATCAGCCCAGGGCATGGAGGCTCGGGGGCAGTGAGTCCTGGTGGAGGTCACGGGGCCATTCTTGGCCTGACACACGAGCAGCCTTGGAAGCACCCTCACTAACCCGTGCCTGCCGGCTCCCTGAATGGAAGCTCTGTGTGTTTCCTGTCGCTGCTATAACACGTGGCTGCAAGCATTGCGGTTTAAAACAACACCTGCTTATATGCTGCTGTTCTGTGGGTTTGAATTCTCACATGGGCCAAATCCAGGTGTCATCTGGCTGCATTCCTGCCGGAGGCCCTGGAAGGGAATCAGTTTCCTGCGTTTTTTTCCAGCTTCTAGAAAGTGCCCATGTTTCTCGGCCCTTGGCTTCCTTCTTTCATCTTCAAAGCTGGAAGTGCTGTAGTTCTCAGGCCGTTCATCTGCCATCACAGCTCCCTTGGACGCTTCTCTCGCTTCTTCTTCTTTTTTTTTTTTCAAAGTAATGGTTGTTTAAATTTTTTATCTATCTATTTATTTATCTTTGGTTGTGCTGGGTCTTTGTTGCTGCAGGTGGGCTTTCTCTGGTTGCTCGGGTGAGGGCGGCTCTTCCTTGCGGCGTGCAGGCTTCTCGCTATGGCGGCTTCTCTTGTGCAGCGTGGGCTCTGGGACAGACAGCCTTCAGCAGTCGTGGCTCACGGGCTTAGTTGCTCCTTGGCATGTGGAATCTTCCCGGACCAAGGATCGAACCCATGTCCCCGTGTTGGCAGGTGAATTCCTATCCACTGTAAGACCGGGGAAGTCCATTCTTTCATTTCTTTTCTTTAAATTTATTTTTTAGTTTATTTTATTGGCGTGTAATTGCTTTGTAGAGTTGTGCTAGTTTCTGCTGTACAACAAAGTGAATCAGCTGTATGTGTGACTACACACAGCTGGATAATTCAGCACACTCTCCCTCTTTAAGGCCAGTTGACTAGCGACCTTATTTCCATCTGCAACCTTGGACTCCCTTTGCCACGTGACCTCACGTGTTTACAGTTTCCAGGGACTAGGACGTGGACCTCTTTGGGGGCCATTGTTCCATCTGCTACCGAAGCTTCCAGGGTCTCACAGTGAGAAGCTGCCTCCCACATGACGTGAGACACAGAAGCTTTTTTATGGAGCTGAAGAGAGAGGAGATGTTTCTCAGTTATTTATTTTTCCACTATTGATATTGGTTGCCACACAAAAGCTACAAGGCCTCTCCTCTCGTGAAATCCATGCCAAGTTCTAAGCTCCACACTAGATATCACATGCTGCTAACTCAGCACAGAAACCAGAGACAATGCTTCTTGCTAGTGTTTACAGAGGATCTTGCAGTTGACAAGGCATCGTCGCCAATACTCGGCCATCACAGTTGCCCCCAGTGGCAGGTCATCCCCCCACTGGACAGGTGAAGGGGTGGAGGCCAGATGAGGGGAGGCCATGGGTCTGCAGTGCCTAGAGCAGGGCTGACTCAAAGAAGGGGTTTGGTTCTCTGTGGATGAGTCACCCTAGGTCCTCCGGGACCAGCCCTCATGATCCTTCCACCTGGAAGAGCTGCCCAAACAAAGAGAACAAGAAGCAGAAGCAGGTGTGGATGGTGCCACCCCCTAGGGTAGGTGAAGCAGGGTCACTGCAGTGGGGGTCTCTGCAGCACCTGGCGCTGGGTCCTCAGACTCACTGTGAAGGGCCCTGGGCTCCGCTGCCAAGAAAAGACTCGAGTGTGTGTGAGGGTGTGTATGTGTGTGTGTGTGTACATCTGATTATACATATTGTGAGTGTGTGTATGTGTGAGATAATGTGTGTGAGTGTGTATATGTGTGTGTGAGAGAGTGTGTGAGTCTGTGTATATGTGTTTACGTGTATGAGTGTGTGTGTGTGTGTGTGTGTGAGAGTGTGTACATATGGGGGTGTGTGTGTGAGTGTATGTCTGAATGTGTGTCTGTATGAGTGTGTCGTGTATGTGTATGTGTGAGAGTGTGTGTATGTGTGAGAGAGAGAGCGTGTGTGTGTGTGTGTGTGTGTGTTGGGAGGAGGGTGTTTTCAGGATCACCCCAGGTGGTGTTGATAAGGGGTCTGAGAGCCCCCTCTGAGGCTCAGTGACCTCGGGTGCCCCCTCTGGAACATGCAGCCAAGAGGTGGGGCAACAGGAGATGGCGAGAGGGGCCTGTCAAGTGCCAGTTCCCCATTTCCTTGTAAAATAAAGGGGGTGGCCTGGAATCTGGGCCTGGGTTTTCTCTAGGGACCTTGAGTGACGGTTAGATGATCATTTCCTGTCTCCCAGGACAGACAGTCCTGCTCAAGTAGTAGATGGGAGGAAAAGCTGAACCAGGAGTGCAGGCAGACTTTCCTGGTGGGGTTGAGCAGTGAGGGACCGGGAACCAGAACCTGGCCTGGGGTGACCAGGCTCCAGAGAGTGGGAGCCCCAGGGTGGGCCTGGGGAAGGGGCCGAGAGAAAGGTCTGGCCGGGGCTGCAATTGCTCCGGGAGGTGGCCACCTTTCTCTGTAAAGAGCCAAAGCAAGTCTTTTAGGCTTTGCAAACCATTCTCTTTCTGTCTCGAGGACTCAAGTCATCCATAGTGGGGAGAAAAACGCTGTATTCTAAGTAAAAGTTCATTTGCCAAACAGCAGGTGAGCAGTATTTGGCCCAAAGGCTGCAGTCCGCCCATCCTAGCTCTACATAAACCTACATTCTGTTTGTCAACTGCGGCAGCTTTTTACT
This sequence comes from Bos indicus, assembly GCF_029378745.1. Taxonomy (NCBI): domain Eukaryota; kingdom Metazoa; phylum Chordata; class Mammalia; order Artiodactyla; family Bovidae; genus Bos; species Bos indicus. The sequence goes on along the minus strand of NC_091773.1, from coordinate 8,524,616 downwards.
GATTCACAAGGAATTGTTGAGCACACCATTCATCCCCACCCCTTACTCCAAATGCTCAGAAAGGTCCAGAGTGGAATTCACAAAAGCAGTACCAAAAGCCCCGGGTTTTCTCCAGTATCCGTGATAACATCCATCCTCTACTGAGTTTCTGGTCCAGAGAGTCTAATCCCATGGGATGGACAAAGCAGTGGGGAGAGTACAATTGACAGTGTCAGGAAGCTGGAAGTCTTGGAAGTCAGATCTGGGTTCAAGCCATGGTTCCACCACTTTCGCAGTGTGAGTTCTTGGGACACTGCCCATCTTCACTAGGAATCATCTGGAAACCAGGGACAGTAATATCTATTTCATGGTGGGGGGCTGCAATTTGCATAGCAGAATATAATCGACACAAAGCACGTCTATTCACACATAGTGAAACTTCAGCAGATGGTTTTGTTGTCAGTTGGCTACGTGAGATTTCAACTCAGCTGTGCTGGTTCCAAAATCTTTGTTCTGTCCTCAGATTCACAAGTCTCCCTTCTCAACAAGGGCTCTTGGTGAAATCATGCCCTCTGATCCTTGTTTCTGTTCTAATTGACTCTTTTCCCTTCTGAAGTGCATCTGGAACACAGCTGTGAGGCTACAAGCAGAGCATTGTCCTGTGGAGATGAGGCAGGGTTTCTGTGTGCCGTCTTGGGGGGTTAATCTGGATGGTCCCCTGGGAGGGCAGTGACTCAGGGGGACCAGTGGGAGTATCTGCCTCCCGTGACTCCGCCAGGCAGGGCCGTCTTGACCTACGCAGTACCTGCTGCAGGAGCGGGAGGCTTTGTTTGCAACACCCATGGGGTCAGTTACGTTCACCCTCTTGCCTCAAGGCCAGCCAAATGGCTTTCCCTCGGAATTACCTGCGGGCAGCCTTCATGCCAAATTGGCCCGTTAAGGAGAATCCCAGGGAAACGGTCTGGATTTTCCATCTTTGTTCTGGACAACATTTGCTCACTCATTCACTGCAAGTTCTTATTATAGAGCTAGTTCTCTATGGATTTTTTCCTAAAGTAACAAATTGCGTCTTGTTTCCTTCCCCCCTTCCTCCTTTCCTTTCTTCCTTCCTCTTTCTTCCTCCCTCCTTCTTCCTTCCTTCCATCTCTCTATCCATCCGTCCATCCTTCCATTAATCCTTCCATCCATCCATCTTTCCATCTATCCCATCCAAACTTTCAAAATGCAATTATGTGTCAAACACATAATGTGAAATACTCAGGGAACCAAAAGTCATAGCCTTATTTTCAAAGAGCTCACAGTCTAGCTGAGGCAAGGTTAAGTGAAAAGACAGCTAAAATATCATGTGAAAAGCCTTTTGCATCATGGTCAGGGCAGTCAGAGAAGGCTTACTGAGCTAGCAAAGGCTGGTGAGTAGAAATTGCTGCTTGGATAAGAGCAGACAAGCAGTGGTGTGTATGTATGTGTGTGTATGTGTGTGTGCGCCCCTGTGTTGAGGCTGCTAAAGTGATGGACACTCCAGAAATGGAGATTAGTGCAAAAACAGGCAGTTAGGAAGTGCTGTGGATTTTATGGGGCCAGTGCACACACAGAGTCGAACACGACTGAAGCGACTTAGCGGCAGTAGCAGCACATGGTTCGTGCGGTTGGAGAATGTGGGTGTGGGGAATGTGGCAAAAGATGGAGCTGGAATGGTCGGCGGGGACCAGCGTGGAGGTGCCTGGGGGCACAGCAAGGGGCTTGGTCTGGTGGGGTCACATTAGGGGAATTTTAAATTGGAGAGTGACAGGGCCAGGCCAGGGGTGGGCTTGAGCAAAGCGGGCTAAGGAGGGAAGGAGTGTTCCCTGTCCTCAAGTAATTTTCTTCAGCACGAATGTAGCTGTCTGATTTGGGGACCCTGGGATCCGGTTGGCAAGAAGGATGGCATAACCCCAAAGCTTTGCAAAACTCACAAACTCGGGCCAAATGGCCTCATTTTACAGAGGAGGGAACTGAGGCTTCAGGGGTTTTCCAGTAAGTTCCATGAGGGGATTTAGCTGAAGGATAAACACCCAATTGTTTCTGTGAAGAGGACCTACCTGCTAGAGCAGGAGGCTCACCGTGATGTTTACAAGGGTTTGTTTGGGTGGAAAGGACACTTGACGTCAGAGATGGAGAGAAACACAACACGGCTTCCTTGTGCGTGGTCGAGAGCCCTTAAGTTTACGGCAGCAAAGATCTCAGCTTTCATTTCTCTGCCTCTTCAGCTGCACCCGGGGTTCGGAGGCAGCAATTCAGGCTTGCTGCACAGGTTTTGTTTTCCTTCAGCAATGAACTTGGAGACTGCTTTAAAAAAAAAAAAAATGCCCCAGCACGGAGGTAAAAATACTAGAGATGATCAACAATGTGACTCATAGAAGTAACGAAACTCCACTCTGAGCGAGGGTGTGCATGGTGCCGGGCAGGCCGGAAAACACACGGTTCTGTTTCCAAGATGGGCCTGGGTTTCTGATTTACTCAGAAACACTACACGCATATGCATACGCAGGAGAGTAGCTGTCAGATCCACGCGGGCTCTGTTCTAGCTGGTCCCACATGTATGGGCTTCATTTCTTCGTCAAAAGAAGGTGGTTGAATTGGTGGGTGGAGAAAAGGCTTTGGTTTGGTGAGAATGGGACTGCGATCCCACTCGTATCTCCTCGCTGCCTGGTTGAACTTGACCTTGAACATCAGTTTTCTCCAGACTAAAATGGCACTGATACCTTTTCCATAATGTGGTGACCGTGAAAGGTGGTGCTGGTGACACACCTGGCGCCGTGCTTGGCATATTCTATGACTTTACTTCCCCACTGCCCTTTGCAGCGGGCAAAGGGGCATCATGCATGAATGTCCGGAGGCTCAGCTTTCTCATCTGTGAAATGGGGGTAACATGCAAACTCCCGTATGTGCTGAGGTGATGTACATGCAGTAGGTACACAGAGAAGCGCCAGACACCAAGACAGTGCTCCCAAGAGCAGGCATGCTTTTGACTCCCACCCTCCCTGAGTAACAGCTCACTTCTTCTGGAAGTTACTTGACCAACTCTCAGGAGCCCAACCCTGAACCAAGAAAAAAGGCAAGAGGGAGCCTCTTTCTGCCATCCCTTGTCTGAGCTGTCCGAATCAGTGTGGCCAAGTTCATACCTTCGCTGGAGAGCAGAGCTCTTGGACGCCAACTTAGAACCTTTAGGAGACGGGCGTCTGTCCAGTTTGGGTTTCTGTTTCCTAGCTCGTATCCTGTTGGAGGAAGCACAGTAAGAAGGGCTGCGAGTGTTAGAGTCAGAGGGACAGAGGCCCCGAGAGTCCGCAGACTGACAGGGGCACACAGGCAGAAGTGAAGGAGGGGAGGGAGGCGTCCAGGGTGCCCACAGGAGCAGGTCCCCACTCCCAGGGTCACACCTGGGGTTTCTGAGGAAATCAGAGCCTCAATACCCTGACCATGAGGGCCTCTGTCGATCCCATGCCCTGGGCATCTCACCTCCTGGTGGCCCCAGGTCTGAGCCCCGCCATCAGAGTGACCCAGAGGAAGAGGCCATGTGAGTGGAGTCAGATGGTGCTGAATGGTTGAGATCACCCCACAGGGAGGGCACCCTGTGTAGAGACAGCAGGAGTTGAGGCTACAAGGAACAACTCCCTCACCTGTAGACTGAGCACCTGTGGAGTCTGGATTATGGCACATGCTATCTGCACATCACTACCACACTCCAGTGGGATAATATAATGAATCCCTATTTTACAGAGAGGGCTTTCCAGGTGGCTCATTGCTAAAGGATCTGCCTGCCAGCACAGGAGATATGGATTTGATTCCTGGGTCGAGAAGATTCCCCTGGAAAAGGAAATGGCAACCCACTCCAGTATTCTTGCCTGGGAAATCCCATGGACAGAGGAGCCTTGCGGGCTACATCCGTGGGATTGCCAACAGTTGGACATGACTTAGTGAATAAACAACAAAATGTTATAGAGGAGAAAATGGAGCCTCAGAGAAGTCCACAGTCATTTAGGCACAGGGAGGAGGGGGACTTTATTGGGTCTGTCTGACCCCAAAGTTTGCACCCCCCACTGTTTGCCACCACATTCCCATGGCAACCTCTTTAAAGGTTTAAACCTTTTTGGTGCTCATCTTTAAAGATGTTCTCCAACTTCATCTCATGACATCCTTCTCTTTGTCCACTAAGCTTTAACTCAGTAGCTGGCTCTGTTTGGCTTTTCTCTTTCCATTCCTTGGAGAATCCAAACTTATTCCTGGCTCAGGATTTTCTCACTTGCTGTTCCTTCTGTCTGAAATTCTCTTCTGCATCCTTGCCTGGCATACACCTCACTCATCAGGTCTTACAAGTTGTCTCTCAGAGGGGCCTTCCTCACTATCATGCCCTCTGCTCCTGCTTCATCTCACTCGTATCTGACATTCTTGTCAGATACCCTCTCATCCTACCAGCCCTTTCAGCTCCTGGAGAGCAGGAACCTTGTGGACCTTTTTCACGGCTTATCCTCGACTCTTGGAGCCTGATGCACGGTGCATTCTCAGTGGGCATTTGCTAAATGAATGAGTTCTTGTCTGATTTTGGAATTTCGCAGATCCAATGCATTCTGAGGTTGTAATTGTACAGCAGGTATCTTGTTTTTTAACCTCATTGCTCTGTTGATCTCTTCCAGTCAAGTGTCCGGAAGGAAGCTATTTTCAGGATGAGCAGTGCATTCCCTGTCCTGCTGGATTCTACCAAGAACAGGCAGGGAGCCTGGCCTGTGTCCCGTGTCCTGAGGGCAGAACTACCGTTTATGCTGGAGCTTTCAGCCAGACTCACTGTAAGTCCTCACGGGTCCTGCCCGAAAGAGAAACCCTACAGTGCCATGCGATCCAGCAGGACACCTCAGCCTCGGCACTCCTGGAATCTGGAGACAGACAGTTCTTCATTTGGGGGGGCTGTCCCTTGTGTGAGAGGGTGTTTATTCAGCAACAGCACTGGTCCTTACCTGTCAGATCCTGGAAGCACCTCCTTCATGCACACCAAATTGTGACAACCGAACTGTCTCCAAACAATGCCAAGTATCTCTTAAATGGGGGGGCAAAATTGCCCACCCTTGAGCACCACTGGGTCCATAGCATAATCAAAGGGGCACCACCTTTGAATGTCTCTGCTCTGTTAAAACCCAGGCCAGACATTTTACTAGTGTTGTCGCAGTCAATCCTCCCAATTCTCCTTTTAGATAAACATTATGAGCTCAACTTGTACATGTAAGAAAGCCAAGACTCATCTGAGGAGACTTAGCTAAAGTCGCTCACCTAGTGTGAAAGTTGCCCCAAAAGTGACATAACTGGCCTTTGATCTTGGTATTGTCTGATTCTGAAACTTCCAATTTTTGTAAGTCAGTGTTATCAGATTTAGACGTGGAAGATGTTTTCCACCTACGGTCACCACCACCGCGTAGCTCATATTCCCTTTCTGGGCCCATGGATCTGTCGGGTCTGTGCATACGGTGGCCTTCCCGTATGTCATGTGATTTCACTCGGCCTGTTTACTTAACAGTCACCTGGGGAGGGTTGGGTTTTCCCTCGCAGGGACCCATATCTTGCCTCGTTGTGCATCTTTTCATGATACTCTGAAATGGTGTCAACATGAGGCAGCCGTGGCTACTACTATTTGAAATCTGAGTCGTGTTTGGAGTTGTAAAATAATTAATCAAAAGAGATCAAGTCCCCTTCTGTGATAGAGGAGGTCTTCTTTGGTCAGGAGAGCAGTAGAAATAGGGCGGTATTTCCAAGGAAGTAAGAAGTCAGAGGATTTCCCGAGGCCGGAAGTCCAGCATCCCTTCTAGAGAAGAGATTCTTCCCTGGGAACACAGCGTCCTTGATGTTCACACATGGGTTCCAGTCACTGCAGTCTGGGATGATGTGAGGTGCCGTCACACGGCCCGAGGGATCCTTTCTGGGAAGGGGTTCCCTGCCACGCGCTGGTCCTTGTTTGTGGAGGGCATGCTGCATACACATACGGTGGGCAGCTGAGCAGGAGGCGGGGGCTCAGGACCCCCGCCCCAAACGCATTTGCTCCCCTTTGCTCCCCACTCTCCCTCCTACTGTTGTGACCTTGGCCGAGTCACCTCCTTTCTCTGAACGTACTTCCAGACATGGCGGATCAAGACCAGATACGTATTTCTATTATAAATCACAGTATCAAAGCCCAGGGTGGGCAGGGCAGGCTTGTATTACGTATGTGTCAGACACTGAGCAAGACACTGGGCTATAACGGGAAGCAGACCCAGGTGAGGTCCCTGCCCGCTGGGGAGGGAGGCAGACAGCTGCGAACCAGTCGTTCTGCAGACTGATGGAAATAATCATCGTGCTCTCAGCTCTGAGCAGAGGTGCAGGTCCAGAGGAGAGGGTGTGGCACTCAGGCATCAAGGGACGTCAAGGGACTTCCCTGAGGAAATGAGGACTGGGTGGCAAAGAGTTAACTCCCTGAGAACCAGGGAGAGCTGGGCACCAGGAGAAGAACCAGGGGGCAGAGTCAGGGTCGGGGTCCAGAAAATGGTATCAGAGCTGGTGGTACCCACTGATGTGGACACACAGGTGCAGGTGGAGGGTCAGATGGGCGGGTCCAGGTCACAGAGGCCCTTGTGGCCCAAAGGCGAGCCCAGACATTGTCCTGTGGTCAGGGTGGGGACACTGACAAGTTTGAGGCTGGGGGAGTGTGTCTGGCTCAGACATGGGACTTGGATGTCTGATCAAGGACTGGGAGCCGAGGAGATAGGGGACCCCAGAAGCACAACACTGATAGTTTTTTTTGGCCATGCAGAGCCAGAAATTGAACCTCTACCTGCCCTGCCATGGAAGCATGGAGTCTTAACCACTGGACCACCAGGGAAGACCCAACGACACTGATGGCACTGATGGCTGTATTCATCTTTGGTTCCAGGTGTCACCGACTGTCAGAAGAATGAGGTGGGCCTGCAGTGTGACCAGGACGGCCAGTACCGAGCCAGCCAGAGGGACAGGACCAGCGGGAAGGCCTTCTGTGTGGACGGCGAGGGGCGGAGGCTGCCCTGGACAGAGGCAGAGGCCCCACTGGTGGACGCCCAGTGTCTGGGTACGCACAGGCCACTCATTTAGCCACTCCTGGGGACAGGGCGTGCAATCCCACTGGGCTTTCTAAAGTGGGAGAGATACACGAGATGTGTTTGTCCCAGCCTTTTATTTTGAAAACTTCTAAACTACGTAGGTATTGAAAGATTAGTAGGATGAAAAAATATTCATCACTCAGATCCAAAAATTGTTATTGTTTTGCTCTTTCTCTCTTTTAATCACTGGAAAAAAAATTTTCTGACATCATGAAACCTCACCCCTAAGTATTCAGCCTCATGAGAAATGAATTTAAAAGCCATTCATCTGCTGAGGTTTCCTTTCTTGTGGGCAGCTTGCCCCCAAAAGTGGTCAGTGTTTCTCCCTCAGTGGGATGTTAGGGGAAGACCCAAGGGTCAGTCTTTCTTCCAGAACTTACTTGCTGGGTGACCCAGGGAAAATTGCTTAGCTTCTCTGAGCCTCATGACTCCAGCAGCCTCCTGCTCACTTCCTGAGACACAGTGAGGGTCAATATCATCCTATGAAAATGACAAACGTTCACTGAGCCCAGCTCTTCGATGAGATAATGGATACAAAAGCCCTGAGTAAACTGACAGGTGTCCTACAGTCCCAAGTATAACAGGACAGGGCTCAGAACTCGTTTAATCCCATGGTGCCCTTTACGGGTCTTGTAATGCTGGGCAGGTCCGCTTCAACAGTTTCCCCATCTGCAAGATGGAGATGAAATGACTTAGCAAAGAACTAATAAATGCCAAGGATTTGTGCACGTGTGTCCATGAACAAACTTTCACGTCCATGGATAAAATCTCATGGCAAATCCAGTGAAAATCTTTATTGGTTTTTTCCACAATCCCTCCTCTTGGGCAGAAATAGCAGTCAGGGGAGTTAGAGCTTTAAGGACAGTTAGAGCTTTAAGGACTCGGTTAGGCCGATCTTTGCTGTCTTTTACAAATGAGGGAGAGAACATTCTCAGAGGGAAGGCCACTTGCCCAAGGACCGTGGTGATGACTGCTGTTCTGGGTGCTTACATCTTAACTCCAGCCCTCTTTGCATCCCTACCACCAGCTCAGCTGTGTGGATTGTAACGCACACTTTGTAAAGCATTTCCTGGCTTGCTCTGGCCTGCATTCATCTGGAGCAGAAAAGCCCGTTCAATCAGTGGCATCAGAAACGTTTACAAGGAACAAAGCTAGCTTTGCCAACTTTGATGATGCCTCTCTGAGGTGCTGTAGGAATAGCCTCCAGATAGGTCCTCCGAATCTCTGGCTTCTTAAGCAAACCTCCAAACTTACTCAGCAATAATACTGGAGACACAATGAATGAATGGCTCTAATTATCTGGGTTTCTTCAGAACTTATGCTTCTTAGATGGCTCAGTGGTAAAGAATCCATTTGCCAATGCAGGAGATGCCGAAGTCACAGGTTAGATTTCTGGGTTGGGAAGATCCGCTGGAGGAGGAAATGGCAACCCACTCCAGTATTCTTGCCAGGACAATCCCATGGACAGAGGAGCCTGGCAGGCTACAGTCCAGGGGGTCACAAAGAGCTGAACACGACTGAGCGACTGAGCATGCGTGATCAGAACAGTCTCCTAAAGGGCACCTAGAGGAAGGGGATTTTCCCACCACCTGAACTCCTGTGGCCAGTTTCACAAGCTGTGGAGGAATCATGACCAAATAGGGTGATGTGCCTTGATGCTGACCTTTAATGCTTTCCCCAAGACATCTGTAAATATGTTACGTATGTAAATTTGTAAATGACTATAAGGCATGTGGGATATTACAACTAGAGGATGTATACGTTTGCACCCTAACTCAATATTCCAAGGACTCCTTGGTAACTCAGTTCATAGATTGTTTCTATCCTCTTTGTCAATGAGTTTTTTCTCAGAGCTCTGCAATGTTGAGATCTCCATCACTGTGTTGTCTCTTAGGTGAAAACCAGCCAATTCTCTAATTGAAGCGCTAAACTTACCGCATTTATGGCTCCTGAGACTAATTTAATTGGAAACTGAAAAACTTTTCAAATTTTATTTAATCTCCTAGAAGGCTGTGAGCTTCTTGTCCATACCAACCAAGCCTTAGGGACACTGGGCTGAGTGTAAGATGGTATTTGCTGGACTGGAGCTTCTGGTCCCTATAAACAAAATATCAAGGAGTACAAAAAATAAAGAAGAAAGGAGGAGATGGGAAGGGCTGATTATGGACTGAGCACATGAACTTGGCCATTTCTAGATCAATGAGGGCCACTTTGTAAAATGAGAGTTTTTCGTATCAAAGTTTCCGAAGGCTTAATGCCTGTCATTTCTATTATATTAATACTCCCCTCTCCCATCCCCACTCCAAACACACTTTTTTTCCCCCCTACACTTATTATGAAAACTGAGAACAGATTGCTTAGGATGGCCTTGAATGTACTGACATGATGAAAATCAACTCAGACACGATCTCGTTTTTAAAGCCATGGGTGTGTGTGAGGATGAGGGCTTACATGTGTTATGCTTAGTTGCTTGTGTCTGACTCGTACATATTTATCACCACATCTTCAAAAAAAAAATCAGTACTCATTTACTTCAGGGCTTATTTTTTGATAGTTACCTGCAAAATATTGGTGCTTTTGAGCATTTTGGCTTGTAAGATGAGTTTCATTCCTTGAGAGCTAGTTACCTGCCATGGATTTTTTGCTTGGTAAAGGGTGAGTTCCAAGTTTCATAGCCTTGAGAAATTTTCTTTCTTTCTCCTCTCTTGTCTAGTTCCATGAGCTCATGACTGTGTCATTGTGACAGACAGGAGTTCAGGTGTGTTGATGGGACCTAGAAAAACAGATGCTAACATATCATTTAGACAAATGCTATCATAAAAATGTCTGAGCCACATGGTGCATATTCAGACTTACACGAACCCATGTGCACATGCTTTGTCTTTTAAAAATAATTTACTTCTTTCCAGAAAGAGGTCAAGTTGTTTAAAAATAAACATGAGATATCATTATAAATAAGATATTTTATTTGTATCATTATAAATAAAATAATTATGAGATATCATTAGCATTCAAAGATAAGGACAAGGAAATATAAATTTATGTAGAAAATCAGTATCAATGTGAAAAAGGGAGTTGTGAGGATTAACATGTAATAGATATTCTTACTTCCAGACAATGAGATGAAAAAAAGGAGACGTGGTGAGCGATAGCTCTCAGTGTTAGCTATGAGGCAGCTTCTGGAACTACCCTTCAAAGGGAATTTGTCTTTTTGCAGTGCCCATGTGAGCAAATGCAATGGGTGGGAAGTGATTTCTTGACCTAAATCTCCTTTTGGCTTCTCTGCAGAGACCCCAGACTCTTCAGAGTCAAGTTTCATGGATATGCTTACATTTCAGTGATGCGGAAATTTGAGAAGCTTCCAGAATCTAAGGTGATCTTCAATGCTGATGTGGCTGTGATGGTCAGGTCTGAAGTTCCCGGTTCTGAGTCCTCACTGATGCAGTGCTTGGCAGGTGAGGGGCAATCGGGGGCCGGGCACGTGGGTGGTGCCATAGGAATACACGGTGCTGATCTTGCAAAACATGTTAAATACAACCTTCGAGATCATAATCAAATATACTTCTTCAGAAATACTCTGTAAATCAACTGATTTCCAAAATGTACATCTAACTCATAATTTTAGTTCTGAGTTTATAGTGCATCCGCTGCCTGCCAAGAATGAGGCTCTGCCAGATGTTAAGGGAGAAGCACTGAGGGACATTTGTTCTTTGTAGAGCATTTAGTCCAGCTCAGGAGATGCAGCTGTCTATTTCAAGGGTGAGGCCAGAGATGAATAATAACAAATACCACATATTGAGCATTCATCTTTACAAGAATTTTCTCATAATCCTCCAGTCCTCCACGAGTAGTCATTGTTACTGTGTGTGTGTGTGTGTGTGTGTGTGTGTTTGAGGGGCATGGAGTAGGCGTTTGTGTCTGTCTGTCCTCTGTATCACCTGAGAGACAGGTGGGTGACTGTCCCCTGGTTCTTGCAGACTGTGCACTGGACGAGGCCTGCGGCTTCCTCACAGTGTCCACAGCAGGATCAGAAGTGTCCTGCGATTTCTATGCTTGGGCAAGTGACAGCATCGCCTGCACGACTTCCGGTCGGGTGAGTTGTGGCAGCCACATGGAGGCTCTGTCTTGTGTCTGTCCTACGTCAGAAATGCCTTCACTGAATCGACACCACTCTGAGCAGACGATGGAATGAGATTAGCAATAAGTGGTTCCATGTTACCTCCATTTCTTCAAAATGATGGGATTTGGGGAAACTGAAACTGCAGGGGACTGGTGATGGCTCAGGATGAAGCTGACATAGGGACTATTTATCTGAGCAGCATCACTTCCTGATAGATTCATCAGAAGAGGGTCATAGTAATGAGCCCCTTCCCTCTGTCCCCCACCAGCTTATCTTACTGGGCAACTTGGGTCACTGGACATACCAGGACATTGTCCAAAGCCCCAGATACCATCTGAGTCCCAGATTCCAGCATTCTTTCTCACTGTAGAAGTAAAACATGATTATAACTTTAAAAAGGAAAAGAAAAGTTCAATATTAGAACCACATGAAATTGTTCTTTCTATAAGTCAAAGCTGGTAGGGTATCGACAATTTCAGCAGATGGGATCAGGGCTCCTGTAATCTGGGACCTAAAACTCAGATCCTTTCCACCTGCAGGAATGTTTCCTGCTTAAAGGCCTTTCTTCCCTCTCCATATCACCATCCGTTCAATGAGTTTAATTTTTATCTAAAAAGCAAGGAGAGTGATTGCTTTCCAATAGCCTTTGTTTGAGCTTCTGCCCTCCCCAAATTCCCAAAATCGAACTGGGAAACTCAAAGTTGGATAACTTTGGAGGAGGCAAAGTACTAGAAACAAGATACAATGAATACAGATTTATCCTACCAAACCCACACAGCAAGAGCGCTGGGACCAGAGATCAGAGACAAACGAGAACGCCACGGTTTACAGAAGTCAAACCTCCTTATTTTCAAGCCAAAGAGTCTTCGCCTGATCCTCACCACATATGCCAAACAAGGTCTTCCACAGGCTGGCCCCTGCCTCTCTCTCTCTCCCACCCACCACCTGCCTCCCATCCCTGTAATAGACAGTCCCTGAGAACCACTGGACCTAGTTAATCAAAACACCTGTGGTATCCCAGGTCTCCATCTCTGCCATATCCTCTGCTTAAAATCCCCCTTCTCTTGTTTCCACCTGACAAACTCTTATTTATACATCAGAACCCGCCTGGATTCACTTTTTCTGGGAAAATTTTCTAGCTTCTGTTTTGCAATAGAATTAACCATTCCTGATTGCCCTCCCACCAGAACACCTAAACTGGCAGTGTCACCCAAGGGCTGTGTTTAGGAAATGAAATCCAACCGGGATTCTTATCCTTCCACTCCATAATTAGCTGTGTGGATTTTGCAATCTACTCATCCTCTTTAAGCCTGTGTTTCCTTATTTTAAAATGCACATATCAATAACACCTACCCGATAGAGCTGTTTTAGAAGTTACAAGAGATAATCCTCCGCCCCCCCACCCCCCAGCCGCTCCACACACACACAAAGAATTAAGCACTCCTTTTTCAGGGGTAATTATCTCCTCTTTTATGACATGTATCTTTGCAGCTAACACTCTGGCTGGAATTTGCTGCTTACCTGTCTGTGCGATCCAGTAGAAAGGGAGAAATTAAGGAGGAAGGTTCCTCTCTTATTTATCTCTGTAGCCCCCGAGCCTAACTTTGGGTAGAGTTTGGTCAACGTTTGCTGAACTTATTATTATGTTAAACATCACAGGACTTTAATGGAGCTTCTTTCCATCTTCAGAGTGAAGACGCGCTGGGGACCTCGCAGGCCACCAGCTTTGGAAGTCTTCAGTGTCAGGTGAAAGTGAGGAGCAGGGAAGGAGACCCTCTAGCTGTGTATTTGAAAAAGGGTAGGTTGATAAGCTGGATGGCTGGCAAGGGGGGCGGGGGGTGGGGGGGCGGGGTGGCCCACTGGCTTCACGTGTTCAGCGTTTGGAGCTTCTTTCCCACAGGGCGAGTTTAGAGGGGAGCCACACTGCCCCCAGCCCCAGGGGACTGGGGAGGCCCTCCTGCAGGGGAGGGGCTGAGTTGCGGAGCAGACACAAAAGCTGCAGGCAAAGTCAGCTGAGTCTACCCCTGTGCCCCGTGCAGACCCATGATTCTGCCTGTGATACGGGGGCATTCCCAGTAGGGCCATGGGCCCTGAGCTCCCTGCAGCTGCCTGTACCAACCCTCCCTCTCAGGGAACTCCACCCCACCCTCTTTCCTCTCTATTCTCCCTGGAAGCTCACAAGCAGTCCAGACCTCCACGCACTTGTCTTTCTACGCCCAGCACTCAGGACGGCCTCCCTATGTAGTGCGCATGCGCAGTACCCTGAGCCGTCCCAGGTAGCGCTAGTTGTAAAGAACCTGTCTGCCAAGGCGAGAGACGTAAGAGACCCAGGTTCGATCCCTGGGTTGGGAAGATCCCCTGGCGTAGGAAATGTCAACCCACTCCAGTATTCTTGTTCAGTAACTCAAGGTAAGGCCAAGATTCTGCCTTTCAAATAGCTTCTCAGGGGCGCCAAAGCTGCTGGTTCATGGACCACGTTTTGAGTAGCAAGGGCATCTCATAATTTATAGTTTATGTCTCACTTCCCCAAACATCCTTTCATTCCTCCCCCCACAGAGATTCTTGAAGAAAGGTGAAAACGGTATCATAATCCCTGTTTTACAGATGAGGAAATTGGGGCTCAAAGTGATTAAGAAAGTGGCCCAAGGTCATACATATTGCTAGAAATCGGGGATCTGGGTTTAAACCTAAGTGTGTCTGAATCCCCCATGCGGCCTCACAGAGGGGGGCGGCCTCACACAGGGCGACACTTCTTGGTCACTGTAGCACGTGTGGGAGGAGCGGTGGGCTTCTCCTAAGAATCCTATGGCATGCATATTTCTACCCTGTCCACCGGGCCATGACTAGGCTCTGCCCGCGAGCTGTGATACCTTTGCTAGTCAGGGCTCCCTGGCCTCGCTTCCCGCGGTTAAGGGTGAGGGGCTGGAGCCCACCTGATGGGTTGACCCTGGCCCTGCTACCGCCAGCTCTGTGATCTTGGGCAGGTTCCTTGGCATCACCGGCTGCTGTGCCTGCATTAGTCAAAAGGAGTTGCAGGTGGACCGAGGTTGTTGGGAGGTGGGAAAGAGGGTGTTTCAGAATGATGCGATGCTTTTTAAACAGTGTGAGGCATGTGGTGAAGAGCAAGTGCAAGTGGAGGTTTCTACGATCCTTTTCACTCTTGCCAGTGATTTCCCAAAGATCCGAGGCTATGGCTGTGGACAGGAAGACAGGGCAGGGAGCCTGAGCGAGGGCTAGGGGGTTGGAATGAAGGTGGCAAGCATGTCACTCCCCTAGGTCCTTGGCTCTGGGCAGGCAGCCTGGCCACCAGCAGCCACAGACTTGCTCTGTGAGCAGCTGGCATTTGCAGAGGATCGGTCAGCCCAGGCCCAGTGCCTCAGCTGACCTCGAGAGCAGACTCAGTCCACGGCAGGGACAAGCGACTGTGTCCTTTCGCCTCTGGTCCTTCTTTAGCCTAATACCTCCATCCTGTCTTAAATGGGAGCTCCCCTGGGAGAATGGAGTCCAGCAGGGCTCTGTCTTCTCTGATCTCTGGCCAGCGTTTTAGAATTTCTGCCCCAGTGTTTATTCCAATTATTTTTACTACCTGTTTTGAAAAATGACAGAGCACAGAGATCATTTTCTGAAAAAGAAAACCCAAATAAAACAAGTAACCCCTCTCAAAAATGTTCTTGAAAACTCTACTTTGGCCTTTTATCATTTTTTTTTAAATGCATTTGTATTTCTTTTTAAGTGTTTGTTATATTTTTTCTCCTCATGTCCTGAAAGTTTATATTTGGAAGAAAATTGCAGGGGAAATTGTGAAGCTTCTTTGCTGCCAAACTAAATCAAGGACAGAACTGTTTTCTGCCCTTTTTTTTTTGTTTTGCTTTTTATTTTTTCAAGCAGAAAACGCACAGACCCAGCCATTCTGGATCGTGGTGTAATGGAAAGAGAAGGGAGGTAGGGGTAAATTTGATCTGAGTTTAGATTCACCCCCAACTTACTAGTTCTTTAATCAGGAATGCCTTCTTTATTTTACTTTCTGTAAAAGTGGGAATACAGTGCCACCGCTGAGGTAGAAAGGACATGGTTTCTGAAGGTCTCTCGAAAATTCTGTGGTGCCCAGTAGGTAGTCAGCATGTCCATCCACATGCTGGAGCTTAGGGCACCTGGAAGATGGTACAATTTGGCTTGTCCTTTGGGGCCATCCTCTGCCCAAGTCCATGCTCTTGACCATGGAGGAAGAGCCACATGCTTTTGCAGAGTCAAAGGGAGTCAGGGCCTGAGGGTTCCTTGGAGATTGTTTAGCCCTTATTTCACAGAGGAAGCCTAGAAACAGGAAGCATCTGGTCACACTCCATCCAGGGGACCCAAGACTTCAGGCCCCGCCTCCCCCAGCTCAGGAGGGTCTCCCAGACCTGCTCCATTGCTCAGGACTCGGCCACCGTGTGGGTGAACCCAGCACGGCAGACTCCATATGTGTCTACCAGTGCCCATGGTAGGATATGCACTTCAGCAGGTGCTGTGGATACAGCAGTGATCAAAATCAGAATCACAGCTGATAGAGGAATTGGTCTAACAACAAGAGCACTTCAGAGGGTGATAAGTGCTTTGATGAAAATGAAATAGGACATTGGGGTAAAGATGGATGTAAGGTACCTAGAAGAGACACATTCATGGAGAAGAGAGAGGGACAGTGATTACTAGGGGCTGGGGGAAGTGGGATGCAGAGATAGCATTTGATGGGGACAGAGTTTCAGTTGGGAGGATGAGAAACGTTCTGGCAGTAGATGGTGGTGATGCTGCAGATCCTGTGCATGTACCTTTTTGCCTTTGAACTGTGCACTTAAAAATGGTTAAAATGGTAAATCGTTCATTATGTGTAGTTTATGACAATTTAAAAAGGAAAAGAAAAATGGACACAAACTGCTTTGGGTGCTCGGTGAAGGAACTTCAGAGAAGGGGGATGTCCGAACGAAGGATGAGGAGGCGCCCACGTGTCCACATTTCAGGGCAGGAGGTCCTCTGTGCAGAGCTGTGTGGAGGATGCCCTGTGAGCTGAGACGTGGCCCTACCGTCCGGGCAGCATTCTCTGCAGGTGTGGAAATGTTCCATAAGTTTCTGCTGTCCAACATGACAGCCGGTAGCCGCGTGGCCACTGGGCACTTGGAATGTGGCTATTGCAACAGGACTCTGATGAACTGGAATTGATATTCAAGGAGTCACACACGGCTGGCAACTCCCGCTTCTGACAGCAGGACTGGGTCCAGGAATCACAGCTGGTGTGGGAGCAGCTGCTGTCCCAAGTGGCTTAACCTCTGGGTGAAGGATGGCAGAGCCTTAGTAGAGGCACAGACAGAGTGTAACAGATCGAGGGTGAGAGGTGAATTCTAACCCAATAAAGCTGGGACATGGGCTCTTTAAGTTAAGCTGGGCTTTGGTGCAGGATGGGCCTGGCACAGTTAGAGGGCAGTCAGGCAGCAGGGGCTGAGTGATCCAGGGCTTGGAGGAAAAGATGCTGGCTTTTTTGGACACCTGTAATATATCTGCTGAGTGTCAGCTAAGGGCCAGGTTCATGGCTCAGCCCTTTAACGTCCAGTCTATCTTTTCATCCACTCAGCATCATCTGCGAGGGTTACATGCCTGGTTACAGGAGGAAAAGCTGAGGTTTTGAGGACCTAAGAACTCACATGTCTGGGGTGCTACGAAGATTTGCACTTGGGTCTGTCTGATTCTGAAGCTTGCACTCTAAGCTGTAAGGTCTCCCCCAGCTTTAGGTGCGTGAGTTGGTTAAGACCTGTTGACCTGCTAGGCCACTGGGAGGTCAGGGTGACCTAAAGCACAGGCTCTGGTGTTTTTTCTGCCACCCATGAGCTGTGTAAACCTAGGCCAGACTGCTCACTTGCTAAGGCTCTCTTTCCTCAAATCTAAAATGGATATAATAATAGAACAGACATTTTGGCTCTAGTGAAATATATATGTGTGTGTGTGTGTGTGTGTATATATATATATATCTGATTAAAACCCCTCATATTTGCAAAAGGATGCTCTAAAAATAACTGAGCTTATGGAAAAACTAGACTGAGGGACAGAAGAAACCCAAACCATGCCACTTCTAGCCAGAGGACTGACAAAAACAATAGCAGTCTTATTTAAAATGTTAGCAAAACTTAAAAAAAAAAAAAAGACATCCTGAATCCATCACAAAGAAATGCTCCCGTAAATGTGAAGGGCAGGGTAGCTTGATGGTGGAGGGAGAGGGGAAGGGTTGAGGATGCTGAGCTGTGGCAACGAGGGCCAGATGCACAAAGAAGGGAGAATTGCAGTCGTCACTTCGAAGACAGAGCCACTGGCCTGTCCGAGGCAAGAGAAGCCCATGGGCTGATGGGTATCGCGTGGCGCTGTGTGTCTGCAGCTTGCTTTCTTTAGCTGCGTGTGTAAGTGCCGCATTGGCCTGTGGTTTGATGGCACAGGGCAGGGACATGCTGGGGACACTGCAGATCAACCAGTGTGACTCAGTGTCGCAGCAGCCAACCTGCCTGTGCACCACGTGTTCAAATCATTGTGTTACAGAAACGCTCATGATGGCAGAGCAGGCCGAACCAAACTCAAGAGCACTGAGTGTGAAATGAGGTTGTCTGGGTAAAGCATGTGGTCTGGTGTTTGTGTATACAGTTAGAGCTCAAAAGATATTTACTGATGATAAAACCATAATAAATGCCCGTTCTCCACATCTACCCTGCAGACCCTCCAAGGTGTGGCGGGCATTTGTCTGGGTCTTGGGGCCACGTCTCCATGCTCTGCACACAACGGGAGGTCCAGGGGTTTTATGACACAGAGGGCATCTCTCTGGACCGAACTCTGTACCTGTTGTGGTCAGAGGGTCCACTGTCGTTTGACCAGCACAGTCTGCATTCCTTTTAGAGCTCAAAAAAGTTTATCTTTCTGCTTTTCTCCCAGGCCAAGAGTTCACCATCACAGGTCAAAAAAGATTTGAACAAACTGGTTTCCAAAGTGCACTCTCTGGAATGTACAGCCCCGTCACCTTCTCAGCCTCAGGAGCCAGTCTGGCCGAGGTCCATCTCTTCTGTCTTCTTGCCTGTGATCATGATTCCTGTTGCGATGGCTTCATCCTTGTGCAGGTCCAAGGAGGTAAGGTGACAGTGAGGCCCAGAGCCTCCTCCCTCTTCCATGACCTGTGGTTTGTAAAATTTGAGGAAGGCATGGGGTTGCCAAAGCCAGTATGCACAGCACGGGGAATGCTGTAGGGAGCAGCAGGCATGAGGGGACCACCGTCATTTAGAAGGTGATATTTACAAAATGAGGGACAATTGTGACCCTTCCAACAGGTCACGTACTGTGTTGGCCACTTCACATGGCAACACCACGTTTCTCCTTGCTACTGTTTTCAGGGGAAGTATTTCCAGTGCCATTTTTACAAACTGAGAAACTGAGGCTCAGAGAATTTAAACCAGCTGCTCCTGGTCACCCAGGTTATGACACATCCAAGTGTGTGTGGAGCTCTGCTGTGTAGCAGGCTTGATACAGAAGGCGACATGAGTGTCTGAGGCCTTGGGAGACTTAACTGCAAAGGAGGAAGATGCCAAGGGGACTTGATGGTCAGGGAGGGCTGTCTAGAAGAGGAGAGACTTAGTCCAGGCTTTGCGGGCTGGGTAGTGTTTAGAGGGCTTCCCAGGTGGCTCGGCAGGTAAAGAATCTGCCTGCCAGTGTGGGAGACCCAAGAGACATGAGTTTGATCCCTGAGTCAGGAAGATCCTCTGGAGGAAGAAATGGCAACCTACTCCGGTATTCTTTCCTGGAGAATCCCATGGACAGAGAAGCCTCGTGGGCTACAGTCCACGAGGTCACAAAAGAGCTGGACATGACTTAGCGGCTGAGCACACATGCACGCACGCGGTGTTTAGAGATGCGTGTGCACAGGCACACCTCGTTTTATTGTACTTCTCTTAGTTGTGCTTTTGCAGATGCTGTGTTTTTTACAAATGGAAGGTTTATGGCAAACCTGCATCAAGCTAATCTATCGGTGCCATTTTTCCAGCAGCTTTTGCTCACTTTGGGTCTCTATGTCACATTTTGGTAATTCTTGAAATATGTCTGGTTCTTTCATTATTATTACGGTTGTTATGGTGATCTGTGATCAGCGATCTTTGATGTTACTATTGTGAAAAGATTACAGCTCACTGAAGACTCAGATGATGGTTAGCATATTAAAGTACTTTTAAAGTAAGGTACGCACTTTGTTTTTTTAGATGTAATGCTATTGCACACTTAGTAAACTACAGAACAAAGTGAACATAACTTTTATACGCACTGGGAAACCAAAAATTCATTCACTTTATTGCAATATTCACTTTATTGTGGTGGTCTGGAGCCAGACCCGCAATAGCTATGAGGTGTGTCTGTATATGTCTCTATATCAGCCTATATTTAGAAACCCTGCAATTCAAATCCAGGATGACTTTTGCCTTCTTTAAACTAAATGTTTTTTCTGAGGATACCACAATTTCCCCAGATGTCCAATTACTCACCAGACCATAGGGTTTTTCAAGTTGGAAATGTTGATTTCATTTTCCTTAGGATCATATACAGAATAATTATTTTGTTCCATGGAGCCATAAGCCCACACGATCCTTTATTTTCCATGACATTTCTGGCTAGCAGCTTACGTGCCTTCCCCTCCAGTGTAACCCTGATCTGTGAATTATGTGGGTTTGAACAGTGACCTCGAAATGCTGCAAGTTAAGCTTTTCTTCAAGACACACATCAACCAGCAGGCAGATATGTTTCCCAGTCTTGTCTGATGGGCAGACCTGGAATTTTAACTTGTGAAGCTTTGGCTGGATCTGCTCGTGACCAGGAGCAGAATCCTCTTCCTGCCGTCTGGGAAGGCACTTAATTTCTGGAAGAGTCTCCCTTCTCCCTTGTCCCCTCCTCCCCAGCAAGACTCCCACCCCCGCCAACCTCCCACCCTGAAATGGCTTTGTTTCCGCTGAGAATTAGTAGTGACAACTCATGAGACTTCCAGACCTACATTCATGAGCCTCCTTGTACCTCGACAAGTAGCTGAAGCCACTGGGAAGTGGGGTTCAGTGACACTTGCGGGGCCTGAGGCTCCTGGCATCGTAACGGAAGCAGGATCAGCAAAGTGATTTCAAATCTCCAGCCGGCGCCCACCTCTCAGACACCCACAGTGCTCACTGAATGCTAGTTAAAGAAGAAAGCAGCCTGCGTTTCTCTTCCCAGCTCTGAGAGGCGGAGGGAAGACACGGCCTGCCTCCTGTTTAAGTCCATGATTCTCGTTCTAGGTTTATGAGACGGGCAGCCACAGAGCTCAGGCTCCTCTGGGCTCTCCTCAGGCTCTTATGCTTCCCTGCTGCCCCGTGCTCCAGCTGGGACGAACCAGCCTCCCTTTCCGGGCCTCTGTTGCCCCATCTGTGAGATGAAGCAGCCTCACCAGCCCAGGGATTCTGGGATTCAGCTGTGCGTTCACTAACATCACGGATGGTGCTGTTCACAAGGGCTTGTTCCCAAGTGCAGCCCACCTCCACTGACCTCCACAGACTGTCGAGTCAGCACCTCTGTGGTTGGTGCTGAGGAACAAGCATTTTCAAAGCCGTTTCTGTGACTTTGATATGATGGTCTAAGCGGTTTAAGAACCACCGAGTGAGTTAGTGGGTCTCTGAGGTAAACGTTCACCACCGAGATGCTGTTGATAGTAACGGTGATGGTGATTTTTAGCTACTCAGTTAAAAGTGGGACAGGAGAGAACAAAATGTCAAATTCATAAGCCGGACATTGGTGAGTCATCTATTTTGGTGAGAGAAGTTTGAAGTGTATCTGCATTTGGACATAAATTAGGATAATGGAGGGGATAGGAGATGTGAAGTGGTGAATTTCCATTTTTTTTCCCCCAGGAGAATCTGAACAACTGTACTACCTAACAGGGTTATGTATCCAAATGGGTATATGGTATATAAATTATATACCAAATAATGGTATGTATGGTATAAATTGTATACCATGTAATGGTGTATATGGTTTAAATTATATACCGTGCAATGGTGTATATGGTATATAAATTATATAAATTGGTATATAGTATATAAATTCATTTGGTATATAAATTACTTAATTTCTAAATCTCAATAAACTTAAACAATGTACTTACATGAGGCTTAATTTCCTCATCTGGAGAAGAAGATAAAAAATAATAAAAATTAAGGGAATTAATATTCTTAAAACATTGACCATAGTGGCTGACATGTCACAGGCATCCCAACATTTGATTTACCTTTACTGATCTAACTAAAATCACTATCAAATTCAGTTAGGGGACAGGTAGGTCTTTCTGCTACTAAATAAAGTCATAACATTGGGGCAGCTTTTTTAAGGT
Organism: Bos indicus; assembly: GCF_029378745.1. Classification (NCBI taxonomy): domain Eukaryota; kingdom Metazoa; phylum Chordata; class Mammalia; order Artiodactyla; family Bovidae; genus Bos; species Bos indicus. Next base: position 8,502,991 of record NC_091773.1, on the reverse strand, counting down.
TCAGAGTTAGAAGATATATTCAAGACAAAGTGGTCCAATGCTTTCCAACTGCCAAATCTAGTAATGGATCCTCTCTATGCATCCCAGGGACATGGGTGCTCAGCCTTGGCTTGCGTCCACCCAGAGACGAGGAGTTCATTTCCTACCAGGAAGGCTTGTGCCATGAGTGTACAGCTCCTGGATTTTAATAGTTCTGTGCTTTGACAGAACTATTTCCAATACTCTTGCCTGGAAAATCCCATGGATGGAAGAGCCTGGTGGGCTGCAGTCCATGGGGTCGCTAATAGTCAGACACGACTGAGCAACTTCACTTTCACTTTTCACTTTCATGCACTGGAGAAGGAAATGGCAACCCACTCTGGTGTTCATGCCTGGAGAATCCCAGGGACGAGGGAGCCTGGTGGGCTGCCGTCTTTGGGGTCGCACAGAGTTGGACACGACTGAAGTGACTTAGCAGCAGCAGCAGCAGTACTTTGACTCTAAATACTCCTTCCTTGGACTTCCTTGCCAGTCCAGTGGTTAAGACTCTGCTTTCCAATGCTGGCTGTGTAGAGTCAATGCCTGGTCAGGAAACTGAGACCCCACACGCTGCATGGTGCGGCCAGAATAATAACAATAATAAATAAATTTAAAAAAATAATCCTGAGCTCTCAAGATTGATTGTGTGTGTGGGAGAGAGAGACACAGAGAGAATGAGAAATGGTGGTGGGGGGGGCCATTGTTTATTTCCCTGAAGCCTCAAAAATCTGGGAAGTGGAGACAGAGGACGCTGGCATTAGGAGCCCTGGTCATATCAGAGGTGTCACTGCTGCTGATCCCGTGAGGAGGGAGTGGTGGCCCTCCTCTCTGGACTTGTCTGGTAAGACAACCACAGGACCATCGAGGAAGGATGGGCCAAGTCAAAAGCAGGCTCCTGAATTCCTGTGTCCATTCCTGAGGACTGGTTCCCTGCCTGCATCCTACGAGCTTCTCAGGGCACAGACGTGCATCTCCAAGGGGCCCCTGCTTGGTCCCCATCACACCCACCTCTCCTCCGTCTCAAAACTCTGCAGGTCCCCTCCTCTGTGGGTTGCTGAGCTCCCCCGATGTCCTGCTGTGCCTTGTCAGAGACTGGAGGGACCCTGCAGAAGCCCAGGCTAATGCTTCCTGTCCCGGAGTGACCTACGACCAGGATAGCCGCCAGGCGACGCTGCGTCTGGGAGGACAGGAGATCAGGGGTAAGTATCTGCCTTCACCCCGGGTGCATTCCTTCACAGTGATCTGTGCTCACCAGCAAGGTCTGCTTCTCTGCTGGGAGCCCTCTCTGTACCCTGAGGCATTTATCCTTCTGAAAAGAATTTGTACCAAAATGCTGCATAAAAAACAACCAGAGAGCATCTCAGCAGTGCTCTGTGAGAAGCGTGGTGCAGCTCTGGGGCCTCAGGTTGGCTCAGGCAGGCTCAGTGGGATGGCTGCGCTGACCTTGGCCAGGCTTGCTTACATCCTGGGGTCGCTTGGCAGTTGGATGATGTCATTTGGACTTGATGGTGGTGGCCTGGCCCTGCTTCAGTGCCTCGCCTTCTAGATGAGCTTATTCTCCTGTGGGCAGAAATGGGAGCGTGCGTGCGTGCTAAGTGACTTCAGTCGTGTCTGACTCTTTGTGAATGGACTGTAGCCCACCAGGCTACTCTGTCCATGGGATGCTCCAGGCAAGAATCCTGGAGCGGGCTGCCCTCCTCCTAGGGGTCTTCCCAACCCAGGGATCCAACCCACATCTCCTGTGTCTCCTGCACTGGCAGGCGGGTTCTTTACCACTAGTGCCGCCTGGGAAGTCCCAGGAGAGGGAGAGAACAGGGAAAAGAAGCCAGGCCACTGAAGGTTGAGACTTGGGTCTGACACTGTCACCAAGACCTCATTACGCTGGCCTGACCTGAAGTCAGGGCTGGGGAAACACTCCATTCTTTAGCGGGAGCGACTGTAGAGTCCTGCGTAAAATGTGTGGATTCAAGGGGGCCAACTGCAACTGGAAGAACTGGAGCCCAAAATGCAATCTGTCTCCCAAAGGAGCGCCCCCCTGGGCATATTTCCCCCTCTGACAGTTAAGGAATTCCAGCCAGTAACCGTCACACCTCCCAGCCTAGTTAGAGTGGCACAAGAAACTGCGGGGCCCCTGACCTGGGCTCAACTGATGGAAATAATCCTTGAGCTGGCTCCTTGGTCTGTCTTTGAGAAGCTCTTCCAACCTTTTCCTCAAGCGTGTAATTGTTGGATCTAAAGGTCACCCAGATATCATATGCCCCACCTCTCATTTTACAGGGAGAAGCATTAGCACCTGCAGCCCCAGCAGGCAGTCAGCTGTCTCTGCTTCCCCTGGCCCTGGGCAGCCTCCACCTGCAGATGTCTACCTGGGAGGGGCTGAGACCACTCTGTCCTGAGTCAGGATGGACCACACCAGTGTGCCTCAGTGTGGTCAGGACCAGCAGGCAGGCTCAGCATCACTGGGGGATCAGGAGAGATACGTGTTCTCAGGCCTCTCCCCAAACCCCCAGGGATCCACTCTAACAGGCTGTCTGATGATGCCACATACACTAAGTCTGAGGAGCTCTGAGTAGGTGACCTGGAAGTTCTCTTCTGACCTTGAGAGATTGAGTTTAAAGGGCCCAGTTGTTCACTTACCTCTTCAGATCCAGTGTGAGGTCGAAGGTAACCTGGCTCCATCTTATCTCCTCTCTCCTGTATTTATCTGCCAGCCCTTGAATGTCAGAACTGGACCCCATGGTTCCAGTCCACCCTCTGAGTAGAGGGGGCGAAAGCACACGCTGGTGTCAGCCAGAAAGAGGAGGGAGGGGGCTGGCCTGTCAAAAGAGCCGTGAGATCCCCTGGAAGTGGTCCTCTAAGGGCTGGCAGAGACCAGGTCCTGCCTTCTGCAGAGCATGGAGACGTTTCCATGCTCTGCTTCCCAATGTGCTGCAGCTCTTGGACTCTAATGGCAGTGAGCTCAAGGTTACCTCCTCCAAGAGCCCTCCCTGACTACCCACAGAGCTTATCCCTTCCTCCTCTGTGGAGCTTCGAGCATGATTCGTGTGTTGGTTTTTTAGGAAGTGCAGGGCAGGGCAATGCACTGAAACTGAGCCTTTGTCTGGAAGCTGCCCTCCCTGGCCCAGCTGAGAGTTTGCCCTGTGGTGTTGAATTACGGTTTTGGACACCAGCTGTGTGGCCTTGAGCTAGCCAGTACATGTCTGCAGGTCTGGTTGCTAATGGGGTAATGACAGCTCCTCGCTCACTGGGTTGCTGTGAAGATGAAAGGAGAGGGTAGACAATAACAGTAGTCATAGAAACGTCTTCCATCATGCTTACTAAGAGCCAGGCCCTGCTCCAAGGTCTCGACCTGTTCTAACTCACGGATCCTTAACACGGTGCTTTGGGGGAGGCAAAGTGTTCCCATTGTTCCCATTTTACAGCTGTAGACACTGAGGCAAACCAGTGAGGGCTTCCCAGGGTCTCCAAGCTTGTAAGTAGAAGGGTTGGGACCTGAAACCAGGCATTCTGCCTCCAAAGGCCTCCAAAGTGACTTTCTTAACTGCTTCCTTATATCCTACTTTCAGATGATACCCGTGTAGAACTTAGTAGCGTATTTGACGCACTATTAATGTTACATGATATCATTAAAAAATCTGTCATTTTTGGTTACATTTTAAGAACTAGACTTATTATATAGTATATAACAAGCTCTGTGTCTTATGAACTTCTGGATTCACACTATGGAACATAAGACCCGGCACAGAGAGTGCACACAGGACCTGTGGAATGCCTACTTACCAAAGCCTGGAAAAACAATATTACAGAATTTGGTGGAATTCCATGAGGATTCATTTCTTTTGTGGTAAATAAAATAAAATGGTTTATTTCTATGATGGAAAGTAAACATATGGGATCCGTTATTCTGAGAGGTAACCCAGGGTGAAAACGAGCATTTGAAGAAAGACATATGATCCATTCGTGGGCAATAAATCCAGAGTGAATTGCTTAACACAGAGCGTGTGCTTGGTCCATGCCCAAGAAGTGAAGACTGTGCCCTCGTCTGGCCTCCCTGAGACGGAGTGATTACTTCTGAAGTTTTTTTCCGGGGCCCTGGGTGTATATGTATATCTTGGGGTCCAGGCGGAGCTTTATGAAGGGAACCCTTTGCTGCAAGTTTCAGACAGCCTCAGTCATATTCGTGATGTTCCAGATTGAAGGTTGCTTTGTACACAGAGTGATTTGGAGGTCACCTCCAGTTGGGAACTGTAGGGCACAGATCCTTCCTTTCCACAATAGGAAGTCAGCCTCAAGTACAATTAACCCCTGAGAAGATAAACATAGGGATTAAAATTCTTACTAAAGTGCGAATAGCTGAAAAAAACCCGTTCCTAATGGCAGATATTGATGAAAGGAAAGAGGAGTGAGAATTCCAGATATCTGAACAGCTGATGGAGACAGTATAGACTGGATTGGGAGAACATGAGAGGGGGTAGGGGCAATAAAGAGGAACTCTATCCATCTCAGGGGTGGTTGAGGGTCAACCTCTTCCTTCCATTTAACAAATGGCTAGATGCTCATTAAAATACAGACTCTGGAATCAGACCTCGGGAGGAAAATCCCAAAGTGAATGCTTACTCATTGTATGATCTCTCTGTGTCTTGGTTTTTCTAATTATAAAATGAGTTTTATGGTGATTTCTGATGCTTGGGGAGGTTGGGAGGATCCTAGGAAGAATGCACGTGAAGCCGTTGGAGTACTGCCCAGATGGGCACTGGGTAGATACTGGAGATGCTGGAGCAGTGGTTTGCATTGAAAACGTTGCAGTTGAATCCTGCTTCCTCCTCCCTGACCAGTTCCATAACCTTGTTCAAATCATCTAACCCCCCAACCCAGAACCTCAGGGTTTTCATCTGCAAAATAGGGGTGTGCTTTTTAATATCTTATACAATGAAGCAGGGCTTCCCAGGTGGCTCAGTGGTAAAGAATCCTCCTGCCAATGCAGCAGACGCAGGAAAATGGGGTTTGATTCCTGTTTCAGGAAGATCCCCTGGAGGAGGAAATAGCTACCCACACCAGTATTCTTCCCAGAAAATTCCCATCGAACGAGGATTGCTAACATGCACTACAGGCTGAAGTTTAAGGTGTAGTTTTCTGAACCCCAAGTCCCTGGTCCCCGACCCGCACATCCAACAGAGGCGCTCTGCAGGATGTCCGATGTCCAGTTCGGACGTCCAGTCTCGTCGGTCAGCTCACAGGTACGCTGAGGACCTGCTTTGGCAGGTGATTTGGTTCATGCAAAATGAGCATTTACTTAGAAAGCATTAGTGAATGGAACACCCTAAATTCAAATAGCAAGCACGTCAGTATCCGTGTTGCATTTTACAAAGCATTTTCCATCAGCTCAGTTGATCCGTGTTTGACAGTCTGGTGGGACCGAGGCCACCTGGGGCAGAAGTGTGAGGTTGTATCACACTTTTGCTCATGGGAGTGAGCTTCAAAGCTGTGACATGTCACATTTCAAGAAGCTATCTTTGCATTAATTGCCGTGGCTAGGGCTTCAACTCCAGCTTCGGGGATCAGTCGTCAGGGGCGGCACTCACTGTCTGCTGAGATGGTCCTGCATCTCCTTGGCTGGAAGCAGAAAGTGCCTCAGAGGGATCTTCCTATGACAGCGGCAAACTAAGGAGTCTGGTAACAGAAAATTTTGCTGCCTGGCCGTCTCTCTGGGGCTGCTGCACTGCAGTCATTGGGTGATGAATCTCAGCTACCAGCATGTTCTCCTTCAAGATTTTGAAGAACTGTGGGGGAAAGGGAACAAAAGGTGCAGGAGAGGTGGAGGGTCGAGTGTGCGCTGCTGTGCTGAGTGGGGGGTGCAGGACAGTGTGGGAGGGGAGTTGCTGAGCTCACCCATCTGCCTCTCGTCCTGAGAAGCAGCTGGCTGTGAGGAGCCCAGCCAGGCAGTTGGATCACTGAGATGGGGAGAGTGGTTTCTGCTCTCAAGGGACTCACAGGCTAGTTGGGGTGACCGATAGGGGCATTATTAAACTGTAGTGGGCTTCCTATTTGCCCATCGTATGGACTGATGACAGACCACTGGACACAGAATCCCCCTTAGCATCATGTCTTTACTATTTTTTTTAAATGTTCTATAGCACAATTTTGGGCTTCCCTGGTGGCTCAGTCAGTAAAGGGTTTGCCTGCAATGCAGGAGACTGCTTGCCAATGCAGGGGACTCGGGTTTGATCCCTGGGTTGGGAAGATCCCCTGGAGAAGGAAATGGCAACCCACTCGGTATTCTTGCCTGGGAAATCCCATGGACAGAGGAGGCTGGAGGGCTACAGTCCATGGGGTTGCAAGAGTCGGACACAACTTAGTGACTATAAGCACAACTATAAGCACACCACCATAGCACAATTTTATGTATGTATGAAACAGGGTATTAAAATTGAATTTTCATCCAGACATCAATGCACAATAGGTATGGCATTTCCAAGTGAGGAATCACTGTAGACTTTCAAAGTAAATTCTCAAGGACCATTTCCCAGACCCCCCACCTACTTGGATGATGTAAAAGGTAGCAAAACAGAGGAAGGAGAATTTTGTGAGTAGGCTCATTTGGGAGAGCGCTGAGGGACGTGTCTCCTCTTCTGTTAAGCCAACCAACCCTTTCTCACCCCAGAGGAGTTTAGGGTAGACTTCTGATCAGAACAAACAAATATATCTCCAAGCAAACAACCCCATGAATCACCTGGAAGCCGTCTTATCGGCACTTTTCACTGGCTGTGAGGTTTCTCTTTCCTGTCACCAGCTTTCTCTATAACCTTTGTGCCTGGGTTGACATGTGTCTCAATAGAGGAATCCACTCAGAGTCTCAGTTCAGTCGCTCAGTTGTGTCTGACTCTTTGCGACCCCATGAATTGCAGCATGCCAGGCCTCCCTGTCCATCACCAACTCCAGGAGTTCACTCACACTCACATCCATCGAGTCAGCGATGCCATCCAGCCATCTCATCCTCTGTCGTCCCCTTCTCCTCCTGCTCCCAATCCCTCCCAGCATCAGGGTCTTTTCCAATGAGTCAGCTCTTTGCATGAGGTGGCCAAAGTACTGGAGTTTCAGCTTTAGCATCATTCCTTCCAAAGAACACCCAGGACTGATCTCCTTTAGAATGGACTGGTTGGATCTCCTTGCAGTCCAAGGGACTCTCAAGAGTCGTCTCCAACACCACAGTTCAAAAGCATCAATTCTTCAGCACTCAGGTTTCTTCACAGTCCAACTTTCACATCCATACATGACTACTGGAAAAACCATAGCCTTGACTAGATGGACCTTTGTTGGCAAAGTAATGTCTCTGCTTTTGAATATGCTATCTAGGTTGGTCATAACTTTTCTTCCAAGGAGTAAACGTCTTTTAATTTCATGGCTGCAGTCACCATCTGCAGTGATTTTGGAGCCCCCAAAAACAAAGTCTGACACTGTTTCCACTGTTTCCCCATCTATTTCCCATGAAGTGATGGGACCAGATGCCATGATCTTCGTTTTCTGAATGCTGAGCTTTAAGCCAACTTTTTCACTCTCCACTTTCACTTTCATCAAGAGGCTTTTGAGTCTGCCTCTCCTAAATTTCCAATGGACATCTCTGGATGTTTTCAACTATTTGGTGTTGGCTAGACTGATCTTGTTTCTAAGAAAAAAGGCTTAGTAATCTCTAAGCTCTGTCTCATTTCTGACAATATCTTGTAGTGCAAATGAATATAAAAAAATAGATTAAACATTCTTTAATACCCATAGGGATTAAGAATTTGATGGGAAAAATAGATCTTGGCAGAAGTACTCCTGGGTTTGTTCTATAATCCCAAAGCTTCATGTTGTTGGTTCATGGTGAGGCTCAGCTCACTGGCTGGCATTCTCTTCATGGGATTCTGTTTTGTATAAGTGATTATCATTTTCCTGGGATGCTGGGGGCTGAGAGGGAGAAACTCACATGGCCCTGTTATCACTGGGTGGCTCTGGAGTGGATGTGTGGTGGATACCTACACATGGGATGGCCCTGTTAGTTCTTTACAGTAGCCGTCATTAGCACCAAGCAGAGCCTGGGACCAGCGTTCAGGAGTGTAGTTTATGTAGGAAGGACAAGGAATAGCAGTAGAGACGTTGAGGGAGAATAACACAGAGAAGAGAAAATGGCCAGTAAAAGGTAGACTCTGAAACCTGGGCTTTCCAGTTTAGGAACCTGCCCACCCTCAGTTCAGTCAATCCTAAAGAAAGTCAACCCTGAATATTCATTGGAAGGACTGAAGCTGAAGCTCCAATGCTTTGGCCACCTGATATGAAGAGCTAACTCATTGGAAAAGGCCTTGATGCTGGGAAAGATTGACAGCAGGAGGGGAAGGAAGTGACAGAGGATGAAATGGTTGGATGGCATCACTGACTCAGTGGACATGAATCTGAGCAAACTCCAGGAGATAGTGAAAAACAGGGAAGCCTGACATGCTGCAGTCCATGGGGTTGCAAAGAGTTGGACTTGACTTAGCAACTGAACAACAACACTTCCAGGTTTTTAGAGTCAAGCTAACCACCCCAGATGCAGCACAGGATCTCTGCAGAAGTCGCTTGAAGTCAATTAAGATCACATGACACCCACCAACCCTCAAGAATCAGGCTCCATGCCAAACTGCCACCATTCTAAATGTGTGTGTATTCCTGCAGCCTTGATTACAGAGAGAGCAGATTACATGCATCAGAGTCTGCAGGCCTGTTTATGTAATGGGGAAGTTTTAACTCAGTTCTTGTGGAAGGCATGGAATGATGTCTGGGCAATCTAAACCATTAGCCAGGAAAAGGAGGAATCGTGTTTGCTTCTGTTCTCTGTACCTTCTCACCATCAACAATACAGAACTGGAGAGGCTTTGAGGAATGGATCGCAGGATCAGAAGTTCACAGTAGGAAGACTAGTTTCACAGCCAGCCTTCTTGTGCTTGTGCAGTGAGGCTCTGTGTTCACTTGGTGGACTCTGAAAACCACTGACTGCTTTGTTTTCCTTACTCGTTCCTCTTCGTGTTCATGAATGTGCTGAACACTGGTTCTATACCAGGGGTTATGCTAGATGTTGGTGAGAAAAAGAGAAATAAGGCTCAATTATCAGCCTCCGGAAGTATATTTAAGGAGCTGGAAAATTATGGTCAAGCATGAGACTGAAGATAGAAATTCTTGGCCTCACAAATACCATCCCCGGTTGCCAATGAGGTGAGAGTCTCAGAGGACTTAAGTGAAATGGAAAATTAATACAACTGTTGACTCTAAGTTCTGGTCTCTTTAAGCCAATCCACAGTTCCTTAAGTGATGCTAAGTGTCACAGCACCATGACCCTTCCCCTTGTAGTCCCCTTGGTGCCCTAAGAAAGACACGTGGGGTCTGGTGAGGACAGAGGGAAGGAAAAGTGCCCACTGAACTGAGAAGGTACCTTGACAGTGGGAAATGAGGCAGGCAGCTCCAAATGATCAATGGGTCAATTTATTACAGGGTAACTTACTCAGAGGGTTGGATGGGGATCCAACATCAGTGATCTAGAACCATTAGTAGCTACACTCTGCACTGTTGAGGAGCCCCTGGGATGATTTATAATTAATCTAGGGTCCCAAAGAGTTGGACACGACTGAGTACACATACACATGTAGGAGTATGTCCTTGGTGGCTCAGTGGTAAAGAATCTGCTTGCCTATACAGGAGACTCGGGTTCAATTCCTGGCCCAGGAAGATCCCCTGGACAAGGAATTGGCAGCCCACTCCAATATTCTTGCTGTGGGAATCCCATGGACAGAGGAGCCTGGGTGGGCTATAGTCCATAGGGTCACAAAGAGTCAGACACGACTGAGAGACTGACTGAACAACAAAAGCAAATAGAGGTATGTGCTTGGGAACAAGGCACGCATTCCTAAGTCAAGGTTTATGAATGGTAGCTAGTCTCATGGGTGCTGGGAATACATCAGCCAAGGTCTTTGTCATTGTTTGGGGGCTACCAGAGCACGGAGGCCACCTGGACCTAACAATCGTGTGTGTGTTCAGCTGCTCAGTCATGTCCAACTCTTTGCAACCCCATGAACTGTATAGTCCTCCAGGCTCCTCTTGTCCACAGAATTTTTCAGGCAAGAATACTAGAGTGGATTGCCATTTTCCTCCTCTAGGGCATCTTTCCGACCTAGGAATCAAACCTGGGTCTCCTACATTGGCAGGCAGATTCTGCCACCAGAGCCACCTAGGAAGCCCAACAATTGTTAAACACTATGTGTTAACTACAAAGCCCTTGATGACAGAGAAGTGATTTACCACCCTGGACAGTTCTAGGCTTCAGTGGAAGAATAGGAGGAACTGCATGGGCCCAAGATGGCGTCAGTTATGCTAGCAGCTATACTCTGGTCAGCTTTGATTTTGTACTAGCGGCTAGAAGAGAGCTCCAAGAAGACTTCGGGATGCACCTTGTATGGGAAACAGTGTCAGGCTCAGGAGGGGCCTCAGTGTTAGGGTGGTGAGGCAGTTGTGGTCATGGTGAGTCCCTAGTAGGAGCAAGCACAATGAACACTCGAGCTCATACAAATAAACATCTTCTTTGCAGGTCTGACCCCCCTGGAAGGAACCCAGGACACCTTGACCAGCTTCCAGCAGGTCTATCTCTGGAAAGGTGAGCTCTGTGGTGGGGAGGGTGGTGAGCAGGACACCCATCACAGGAGGCCATGTGGCCCTACTTCTCATTCATGGGGCACTCTGCTCCCCAGAAAGAAAATGTAGAGATTTACTGTCCAAGTGAGTACCCTGTATGGAGAGAAGGGCCTCAATTCTCATCAGACACCAAAGTGTAAAACAAAAATGGAAAGTGTGGAAAGCCAAGGAGGGATGGAGTAAGCACTGGGTCCTGTGAGATCAAGTGCACTGACCACAAGGTGTCCCTGTCAGTAGGATGGGGGCTCTGAGGACCACACCCTACAGGAGGCCTTTCTCCTGGGGGCTCAGACCCAGCCGCCTCCCTCCTGGGGGCTCGGTCATCTCTCTCATCACGTTAGACTTGCCCCACATGCCTTTCACAGTCCCTGGCTCTGAGTAGGCACTTGGTCAATGTTCATAAACTCAAAGGAGGACAAACAAAGCAGTAAAGAATCCGCCTGCCAATGCAGGAGACTTGGCTTTGATCCCTGGGTTGGGAAGATCCCCTGGAGAAGGAAATGACAACCCACTCCAGTATTCTTGCCTGGAGAATTCAATGGACAGAGGAGCCTTGTGGGCTATAGTCCATGGGATCTCAAAGAGTTGGACATGACTGAATGAGCATGAACAACTTTTATAATATTGTATATAAATATACTTCAATTAAAAAAAAATAAAATTCTTTTAAATAGCTTGCTCGCTGGTGGAAAATTAAAGACTTGCTTCTCCCCAGGACATTTGCCCCACTAAACAGAAGCATCCCAAGGCCCACCCAAAACCCAATTCCCCCATCATGGAAGACCTGCTACTGACTTGGGAGTTTATTTAACTCTTTTGAATTCCATTTCATCGACTCTCCACCTGCCTGTTCTGGAATAAGTTATTTCAAGTCTCTGAGTCTCAGTTTCCTCAAGAGTAAAATGGAAATCTTACTCCTTATCTTCATGGAGTCTTGGGAAGACCAATGTTTATGAATGTACTCTGTTAACTCTGGAGGATTTTGCAAACGTTGATAATTCCAGCATCAAGGACAGTAATAGTTCTCTTATGGAGAAGTTGGTTGATGCTCCATAAAAAGACAAAGAATACAGAACTATGCCACTGGATTTTTTCACATCTTATTGGGACCCCTGGCTGTGGACCATGACGATTTCTCACATTGTCATTATCATTTGTTGACCAGAAGAATACCTCCCCTTTCCTCCCAAATATTAGAACAATAATCCCTTTTTCTCTCCTAGATTCTGACATGGGGTCTCGATCTGAGTCTATGGGATGCAGAAGAGACACGGAACCAAGGCCAGCATCTCCATCAGAAACAGGTACTCACCTCAAACTTCTTGATATACTTGGGGGTCTGGCTGTGGAGACAAGATGGTGATGCCAAGCGTCTGATCAGTGAATGGACCCATGATGGGTAAGCTGGAACTTTCAAGTCTGGGGCTGAGCAGAGCTGAGAGCTGTCTTCACAGATGAAGGCTGCCATTTGGGAGGGAGACAGAAATTCCACGTGGCTTGGGAAGACAGAGGGCATATCAGTGGTTCACATTTATAAAGAGGCAGATTTGACTCCTCAACTTCCTAACTGTGGGGTGGGCTGCTGCGGTCAGGACAGACAAGTCACGTGAGTCTGCAGGGAAATGGGCCAGAAGTGTCGTGAGCATGAGTCCTGCCTTAGTGAAAAGTTGACCCAGATGGCTCCCAGGTTTATTCCCCAGCAAAGATTCTAAGATTTTGCAACTCCATAATTTTTAGGACTTTCTGGGACCTTCTGAACTTTTCTTGCCTTACCAGACTCCCAGCCATATTGACTCCAAACCGGCTCTGGGTCATTCAGCCTGCAAGTGTGTGTGTGTGTGTGTATGTGTGTGTGTGTTTGTGTGCATGTGTACATGTGCACACATGCGTATGTGAGAGAGAAAGAGTCAGAAAGATAGAGACAGACAGACAGAGAGATTTGCCATGAGATAAAGCCAAAGGAAGTTGACTCACCCTTTCTTTTTCAGATTTGACAACAGGCCTTTTCTCCCCTGTGGACCTTATCCAGGTCATTGTCGATGGAAACGTATCCCTGCCCAGCCAGCAACACTGGCTTTTCAAACACTTATTTTCACTTCAGCAGGCAAACCTGTGGTGCCTTTCTCGTGAGTATCTTAGCTCTCATCCACCTTCTTCTCCACCCTGTGGTCAGGCAACACAGGCCTAGTTTAACAACTCTTGAGACATAGACAAGATCAAACTCAGAGATCACTTCAGTATTAGTGTCATGAGTGATACGGAAGACAGAACATAACCACATCTTCAGAAGCTAATTGTGCAGTCAGTATCTACTCTGCTCCCAGAACCTATCATCCAATCATCCAATCATCGGTCCATCCATCCATCCATCTGTCCAACAGTCCATCCATCCATTTATCCAACAATCCATCCATCCATCTATCAGTTCATCTATTAATCCATCCACCCATCCACCTATTAATCCATACATCCATCTATCTATACATCCATCCATCCAACAATCCATCCATCCATTCATCCATCTATCCAACAATTCATCCATCTATTCATCTATCCATCCATCCATACCTATCCATCCATCCATTTATCCATCTATCCAATAATCCATCCATCCATTCATCTATCCATCCACCCATTTATCCATCTATCCAACAATCTATCCATCCATCCATCTATCTATCCAACAATCCATCCATCCATTCATCCATCTATTCTCTACCCAATAGGTGTGTCCTGTGTTGAGTATGTGTTATGTTCTAGGCTCTGTGTTTGACCTTGGGGATGAGAAAATAAAAAGTGAATCAGTCATACCCCTCCCTCTCAAGGAGCTCACATGTACCAGAGCAAAGTTGGACATGAGAGTGAGAGCAGGGGAGACTATTCACAGCGTCACCAAGTTTTACATCCTGTGGTCTGTAGTCTGAGACCCTGACTGCCTCTGAGATGGTCCCGGCAGACTCAATGGAATTTCACCCTCTCTCCTCCCATATTGCTGAGTTTACAGCTGACCCCTCACCTTCCTGGCTCTGCCTTGGTTCAGAGCCACCTGGATTCCCTGTTTTCCAGCTGGCAGAACCCTGGTATTTTTCTTGAGCCTTCCAGACTGGACAGCCTCTACTGACTTGGGCCTCAGCCCTTCCTGGGAGGAAATCCCCACAGGGCATTTCCTCCCAGAAGACCCTGCAGGGATAACCCTCCCCCGACAGCCTCCCAGGGACTAACAGCCAACCTCTGTCTTGCCTGTAGGCTGTGCTGGAGAGCCCTCTTTCTGTCAGCTGGCAGAGGTAACGGACAGTGAGCCCTTGTACTTTACCTGCACCCTCTACCCGGAGGCCCAGGTGTGTGACGATATCCTGGAGTCCAGTCCCAAGGGCTGCAGGCTGATCCTGCCCCGAAGGCCAAGTGCCCTCTACAGGAAGAAAGGTGAGCTCTTGGTTGGATCATCCCAAACTGCATTTTCAGTGGGCTGCTGACTCTGTGGTTTTAGAAATATCCTGATCAGCTCTTCTTCTTTCCTAAGGGAAGTTACACAGGCTTTTTGTAGAGATACAGAGGCATTTAGAAATGTATCAGATTGACCAGAGAGAAGATGCTTGCTCTGGACTCCGCTGCTCTTAGAAATTATGTTTATTGCATATAGCAGTTGGAATTCCCATTGGGTGTTTATCAGAGAAAATCCCAACAGCTGTGGCTTCAACAAGACAGAAGTTGATTTTACCCTCTGGGAACATCAGTGATACTCTGGGGAGAGGGAGTCACCTTGCACAGTTTTCACTTCTTCTGTGGTGCTGTGATCTTCCACTTACTGTTCTGTCTTCTTTGCTGGAAGCCTTTCTCAGGTATCTGGTGACCCTTGGTTTTCCCCTTCAATGTAAGACAGGGGCCCAGAAGCTAACTGGGAAGCTCTGAGTGTGTGGTGGGAGCGTGTTGACCTTGGCTTTCTTTGTAAGAGGACGTAGTTGGGTTGCCCTTTGGGGAATCCCTCATATCTATGTGGACTTCCTTGGTGGCTTGGATGGTAAAGAATCTGTCTGCAATGCAGAAGACCTAGCTTCGATCCCTTCATTGGGAAGATCCTGTGGAGAAGGGAATGGCAACCCACTCCAGTATTCTTGCCTGGAGAATCCCATGGACAGAGGAGCCTGGCGGGCTACAGTCCACAGGGTCATAAAGAGTTGAACACAACTGAGTGACGAACACTTTCACATCTTTGTGTCTAGGCCTTTCCTCCAGAGGGATCTTGTATAATATCTGGCTGGGGGCATGAGCCTGGCTGCTTGTGGTTTACATGCCAAACAAGGTTGGCAAAATGGAGTCTCAATATTCACCACCTAGACTAACTGGAAAAAAAATTCCCTGGCTTCAGCAAGGTCCTCTCTGCACTGTAACTCACTCTGAGGCCCTTGAGAGACCTCACTTTTGTACAGTGGGAAGGGGTAGTTGTTGGAAAGAGACCACCTCTGGAGACATACCTGCTTCTTTAAAAGACTTCCAGGCCATTTTGCATCAGCTAACTTTCATCCCAGTACTGTGGATACATAAACCTTTCAGGACTCCAGAAGATTGTGTGTGTGTGTGTGTGTGTGTGTGTGCCCAGTCATGTCTGACTCTTTGTGACCCTATGGACTGTAGCCTAGGGCTTTCCCAGGTGGCACTAGTGGTAAAGAATGCACCTGCCAATGCAGGAGACATAAGAGACATGGTTCGATCCCTGGATCAGGAAGATCCCCTGGAGGAGGGCATGGCAGCCCACTCCAGTGTTCTTGCCTGGAGAATCCCATGGACAGTGGAGCCTGGTGGGCTGCAGTTCACAGGGTCACATAGCATCGGACACGACTGAAGCAACTTAACACACACGGACTGCAGCCTGCCAGGCTCCTCTGTTCATGGGATTTTCCAGACTATATACTGGAGTGTTGCCATTTCCTGTTCCAAAGATCTTCCTGACCCTGGGATTGAACCCTTGTCTCCTGCAACTCCTACATTGGCAGGCAGATTCTTTATCACTGAGCCACCTGGGAAGCCCTGCAGGTGTATAGAGTTGCTTCTTCCCACAGAAGGGTCAAGAATTCAGCCTTCTTAGGTTTATGAGGTCAATTTTTCCTCTGTATTTTTTCTAGCTTCCAAAATTTGTCTCTCTGTCTGATCTCCTATTCTCTTTTGCCTTGTGGGTGTATGCCTTTATAAAAATCCCTTTACTGTGATTTTAGTGAGATTTGGGGAGAGAACAGAGAGTAAGTCTATGGGTTTAATATGCTATCTTTAATCAGAAGCTCTCAGTATGGGTTTGTATACTTTGTCCCCTACAGAAGTATTTTTCTGGTTACAGTGCATCTTCCACTTAAATAATAAGATGTCTTTCTTCCTCTGTGTAGTTGTGCTGCAAGATAGAGTGAAGAATTTTTACAATCGCCTGCCATTCCAAAAGCTGACGGGGATTTCCATTAGAAACAAAGTGCCTATGTCTGACAAATCCATTTCCAGTGGGTAAGCTACTTCCGTTCATCCCTGCCCTCTACAATACTTATTATGAAGACCCTTCTATTTTCATAA
Organism: Bos indicus; assembly: GCF_029378745.1. Lineage (NCBI taxonomy): Eukaryota > Metazoa > Chordata > Mammalia > Artiodactyla > Bovidae > Bos > Bos indicus. Next base: position 8,486,725 of record NC_091773.1, on the reverse strand, counting down.
AGAAGGTGATATAATATCAGTTAAAGACACAAGCATGAAAAACTGCAAAACGCAAAGCAAAGGGTGAAAAAGGAATAAATAGGCAACATGCAGGAGACCTGGGCTCTATCCCTGGGTTGGGAAGATCCCCTGGAGAAGGGAAAGGCTATCCACTCCAGTATTCTGGCCTAGAGAATTCCACGGACTATACAGTCCATGGGGTCGCAAAGAGTCCGACACAACTGAGGGACTTTCACTCTTTACTTTATTGACTAAGGTGGCTAAGGTCAGCGAACAATAATCAACACAACATTTAGCCCTGAACCTAAGGTCAGCTGATGCAAAAGGGGAACTTGACCCGTGGTTTTTTTTTTTTTTTTTTTTAGTCAATTAATGCAAATTTTCAAGCATTGAAATAAACTTGATCAGCAAAGTCTCCCTGCTGCATTCAGAACCCGGAGAGCAAGCAGAACTTTTTACAGGGCCAGAGGCATATAAGGACTTTTATTTAATTTTTTATTTAAAAAGGTCCTGTGGGACCTCCCTGGTGATGCAGTGGTTGAGACTCCGCACTCCCAACGCAGGGGGCATGGATTCAATTGCTGGTCGGGGAACTAAGATCCCACATGCTACACAGTGCAGCTGAAAAAAAAATTAAGAAAATTAAAAAATATATATTTTGTTATTGATTTAATTAGCTATAACTTAGTTGTTTTCATTGAACGTGACTAGTGTTTCTCTCCACTAGTCTGTGAATCTCACCTATCAGAATCACCAGAGGGCTTCTTATAACCCGCGGTCCTGGGTCCTACCCTGGACCACCCGAATCAGCATTTACAGGGGGCTCACGAATGTGAATTTCAACTAAGTTCTCCCTGTAGAAGTTAGAATTTAAGAGTCATCGATTTATGAACTATGGATCTGCAAAGTGTTGTTAACACATGAAACTATGCCCTGCTGCTGGCATTTAGAATTGGCTTTCGAAAATGGAGATTAAAAGATGATTAAAGATATCTGGCTGGGCACTGCCCATGCTGATGGGAGTGGGGAAGAAAGGGAGGGTGGAAAACAGGGATCTGCCTGGCCCTGGTGCTGGGTCGGGGGTTGCAGGAGCAGAGCTTGTATGTCTGGACTCAGGGAAGAGTTGTCACAGAGAGCAGGCCCCCAGAAGTCAGAATGACAGCGAGTCAGCCCACCTCGAGGATCCCGTCCAGCACAAACCTTCAGGCCTCCTCTTTCTCCTCTTTCGCCAGCTTCTTCGAATGTGAGCGATTGTGTGACATGGACCCGTGCTGCACCGGCTTTGGCTTTCTGAACGTTTCTCAGTTAAAAGGTAAGGGTGACAACAACTCCTTCTGTAAAGTACCCAGCACTTTACAGTCTAGAAACGTGTTCACATCTGTGTTGTTGTTTGGTCGCTCAGTCGTGTGCGACTCTTTTGTGACCCCATGGTCTGTAGCCCACCAGGCTCCTCTGCCCATGGGATTTCCCAGGCAAGGATACTGGAGTGGGTTGCTGTCTCCTTCTCCAGGGGAACTTCCTAACCCAGGGATCGAATTCGCATCTCCTGCGTTGGCAGGCAGGTGGATCCTTTACCATCTGAGCCACCAGCGAAGCCCTGTTCACGTCTATGGTCTGACCTAATCCATAGCATCACCTCGTGGGGGCTTGAGAAAGGGCAGGTGGCTGGTAAATGTGGGAGCTGGGACAGGGTTGCTGGTCCAGTACCCAGTCAGCTGGACACCACACTTCCGCCTGACCCAAGTAGCCTTCTTGCCTTGGCTCACTGAACTGTCTTCTGCTTGCTTTTCAAGACCTGGGTCAGGTAGCTTGGTGGGCTGAACTTGGAATCCCTCCATATGATCTGCATTTGAAACTTGATTCTGTCACGTACTAGACGAATGATCCTGGATGAGCCACTGAGTCTCTCTGAGTCTCAGTTTCCTCATCTGTAAATAGAGATACAAGTGCCAGCCTCCTCATAGGCTTCTGTGGGGATGAGCGGTATGATGCATACAGAGCCTTAGCACAGCTCCAGGCGCATGAAGGACGCTTGACAAGCATGTGTTGCCCCCACCACCGTGTTCTTAGACCAGAAACTCACTAAGGTAGCAGGGTTTTCATCAGTGGCTAAGATCATCCCTGGAATAGGGCGCTTCACCCCACATGTCTGCTGAAGGATGAGTTTGCAGAATTTCTCTCATTCAGTTAGAATCTCCCGTCGTGATCATTTCCCTGGTCCTGGTTACTTTTTGCTCCAGGAGGAGAGGTGACATGCCTAACTCTGAACAGCTTGGGCCTTCAGACATGCAGCGAGGAATATGGAGGGGTCTGGCGCATTCTGGACTGTGGCTCCCCAGACACTGAGGTCCGTACCTACCCCTTCGGATGGTACCAGAAGCCTGGTAAGTGACCTGCCCTGAACAGCTACACAATTATTGCTCAGTGCCCCTGGGGAGTGGACATTATTTCCTCCATTTTAAGATGAAGAGAGTACGGTACAGAAAGTGGAAGTTATTTGACCCAAGCCACATAGCCAGCAGCAAGCAGAGTCAGGTCACAAAACCCAGCTCTGACGACTCCAAACTTCTCTCTTCCCCTTTTTATGCTGTGCCTGGTGGGTCTTCCACATCCCACGAGCTATTGGATGTGAAACTGTCTAGACGCACTGTCTGGCTGGTTTTCCCCCAGCTCAAGTTAACTGGCCATAGAGGCAATTGACTAATAAATTGAAAAAATAAAACTGACTAATAAACTAATAAATGAAATCAATGGTAGGTTGGCCACGTGTTCCAGAACCATGTCCAACCCTAGAGACCTGGGATCGGGCTCCTTGGTGGAATCTGGTCCTTGACACTTCAACATGAGTCTACTAATCCCAAGACATTTTGTCACTGCGGAGCAGATTTTTTTGGAGTTGGTTGTTATCAGGCTGAGTGGAATCCTCTTTGCTCCCTCCTTGAGCATCCTGTGTTCTGAGTTCATTCTATCTATAACTTTTATTTTATCTTAACATCTTGAAGTGTTTTAAGAAAAACATCAGGACTATATGATGAAATAGCCTCAGTGGGTTTCTATGCATGTGTGCTAAGTTGCTCAGTTGGGTCCGACTTTTTGCGACCCCATGGACTGCAGCCCAGAAGGCACCTCTATCCATGGGATTCTGTAGGCAAGAATCCTGGGGTAGGTTCCCATGCCCTCCTCCAGGGGATCTTCCCCACCCAGGGATCAAACCCATGTCTCCTGCAGCTCCTGCATTGCAGGTGGATTCTTTACCGCTGAGCCACTGGGGAAGCCCTGGGTTTCCATGAGGGGGAGGAGGGGTAATGTGCCATATAGAGGAGGCTTTAACTAACTCACAGAGGCTAGGGCATGAGCACCTGCCTAGGTTGGTGGCTCCACAGGAGATCCAAAGCCAGCTGTGGGTATTTAGGGCCTTCAGAACTGAACTCTCACCGCTCAATGCCTCCTTGCCCATCCGTCCTCTCACACCTCTTCCCATCTCCTCACCCTACCTACCAAAGGCTGGAAAATGTAATTTTTCATCTTTCCATTGCACAGGGAAGGGCTGGGTAAAAAGAAGCTAAGACATAATTCATTTGTTCAGAAATATGGGAATCAGACCAGAGTGTTACAACTTCTTGGCAGGACTCAGCCAGGAAAAGTATTCAAGGTGGTTATTGTCCCAACTCTTTTCCATCTGTTCTGTTTCTTTCTATCTGACTGCAGAGACTATTAACTTTTTCCGACATATATTTCAGAGGGTCAGGTTGAGGACTCAGGAGTTCTGACCAGGGCATTGACCGAGCATCAGCCGTGCCTCAGGGATCTCTGGTTTTCTAAATCCAGCCTTGTTCTTTGGAGTCTTCTTGTGAGTATGCCTGGCTGAATGCAAGCACTTTACAAGTGTTATCCCATCTAATCCTTACAAGCACTATTAGATGAGGAAACAGAGGTCCATGGATGCTAAGTCACTTTCCCAAAGTCATACAGAGCAGGTAAATGATGGAATTTGGACTCAGGATTGTTGGACTTTGTCAAAAAGAACCAGGTCCAAATAACCAACTGTATAACCAAATGATATAGCTATATTCAGCTATGTGACATATTCACTAAGATGTAATGGCTGAGTATGAATACGATATGATTCCTATCCTCCAGCTGCTCAACTTAAGGAATAATTGATGTTGTTGCTGTTTAATTGCTCAGTTGTGTCCAACTTTGTGGCCCTGGGGACTGTAGCCTGCTAGGCTCCTCTGTCCTTGAGTTTTCCCAGATGAGAATACTGGTGTGGGTTGGCCATTTCCTTCTCCAGGGGATCTTCCTGACCCAGGGATCCAACCCACATCTCCTGTGGATTCTTTACCACTGGGCCACCTGGGAACCCTAAGGAGCAATTGCAGACTGTAACTAAATAAGCCATTCTAGTTCTGGATTGCTCATAAGTTTAGAAGTTTTGAAACTCTTTTGAGTGTCCATACTGAGTCATACATTGTGCTGGGCAATAGGAAATGTGAAATTAATAAGATGTAGTCATTTTTCTTATTATAGATGCTCACATCCTAGTAAGGAGGTCGTGGGCGTATATGATTAACTGTTGCGTCCTAGACTCAGGACCAGAACAGACATGCATAAGGTGTTGTGGGAATACAGGAACAAGAAACTAGCCCTGCTTCCAAGAGGTGGAGATCCATTACTGACAGCCTCCTGCAAGCCCTCTTTCATGCTTCAGGGACCACTCCCTGTAGGTTTTGGTCTGCTGGCCTGGAGCCGCCCTCGCAGGCAGGTTTCCACACTGCACACTGCCTGTTTTCAGTGCTTGGGTGAGTGGGGTGAAAGATTTTAAAATGCCATAATGGCATCAGTTTCTCAGGACCTCTGGCTGGAAAACACCCTGAGATGTGTATGGCTCAAGGCCATTCTGGTGTGGGTGGCTCTGAATCTCCAGTTTCAAAAGAGTGGAAGAAAGAGGGCTGGCTGACACAGAGTTTTGGTGACCTGGTGTGACCCATGGCTCCCATCAGTGGAAAACCAGGTTCTCGCCAGTCCATCTTTCTCCCTTAAGTCATCTTCATCAGAAGCAGGTGGTGGGGTAGGTCTTAAGACGATGAATGATCTCCTCCTAAGACCCAGGCAGAGAAAAGGAATATTATTCAAGGAAACTAGTTCCATTAATTAGACTGTTCTTGTAGTTCAGTCACACTGATCCAGTACAAAGTCACCTTTTGATTTCTGATATATTTTGACCCAAAACACAGTCATCTTCTGGATTCTGCACCTTAGTATGGCCTTGTATTCTGTTTTCTGTTGTAGATAGAACTGCACCAGTGTAACTCTGGAAAACCCAACAAACAAGCTGACATTGTCATTACTTTCTCCCCATCCTCGTCTTTGTATTAGACAGTCACGCACAGTCACAGGAAGAAGGGGCCCCGCAGGAGCAGCGAGGCTGCACAGAGGGTCCTGCACCTGAAGGGCGACCTCTCAGTCAGCATTGGCACAGGAAACATGGGTTTTACAAAGGAATTCTTGCAAAGAACTTCTGTAGTAGATTTTGCCCTGGCTTCAAATCCATGGCTTGGTCGTGTAGCATTCTGCCATCTATGGTTTTTTGCGGGGAGGGGACATGACCTTGAGCACTGACCTCTGAGAGCAGGTACTTCAGGGGAGAGTGAGATTCCTCTTGAGATACTGCTGGGGGGACCCTGTTGCTAAACTCAGAGAGGCAGAGACAAGAGGGGTGCACAGTGCACGATGAGGCAGGGAGCGTGGTCAAGGACCTCAGGGCAGAAACCCAAACCCAGAGAGAGAGAGATGACAGATGGATGGATAGATTGATACAAAGATAGATAGATGATAGATCTATGAGCAGATAGATAAATAAACAGATGATGGACAGGTAAATAGATACATACATACATGTATACACACACACACATACATATTCCCTGGTGGCTCAGACGGTAAAGAATCCACCTGCAATGCAGGAGACCTGGCTTTGATCCCTGAGTTGGGAAAATCCTCTGGAGAAGGGAATGGCTACCTACTCCAATGTTCTGACTGGGAGAATTCCATGGACAGAGGAGCCTGGCAGGCTACAGTTTATGGGGTCGCAATGAGTCAGACACGACTGAGCCACTTTCACTTTCATATATACACCGGCACATAGTTACTTAGATGGACAGAAAGCATGCCTTCTCTCTGACATCTATGTTGAGTGATGAGCATGGACTCCTGACTTGACTCCAGGCTGAGAACCAGACATGAAAAGCGTAACCCAGGGCCTGTACCTAAAGAACTGGACAGAAGAAGGGGAAACGAAAGGCTGTTTGTTGAGCTCCTAATATAATAATAATATGTTCTGATGCTCAGTTGTGTCCGACTCTTTGCAACCCCATGGACTGTAGCCTGCCAGGCCCCTCTGTCCATGGGATTCTCCAGGAATAATACTGGAGTGTGTTGCCATACTCTCTTTCAGGGGGTCTTCCCGACCCAGAGATCAAACCTGGGTCTTCTGCATTGCAGGTGGAGTCTTTACCATGAGCCTCCAGGGAAGCCCCTATTACACGTCAAACACCCTGGAAGCACCAGCGATAGAAGGTCCTTCCCCAAAGGGTCAAGCCTGGCATGGGAGGCAGACGTGAGAGAAGGAACATTTCTCAGGCATTTAGTGATGCCAGAAACACTTCTGCAGTGCTCTCCCCGTGTTCGCTAGGACCGCTGTGGGGCTGGTGCTCTCCTAGCCCCTCATCAGGAGTAATTACTCCTTCTATCCCAGAGAACGGCTCAGCCCTCTGGCTTGTCTTACTGTGGGGAGATGCAAGGGGGCTTCTGGAGCACAAGAGGGGGCCAAGAAATGTTGTTCTACAAGGGATTGCACCAGAGCCACTCCAGGGGGCATCTGGGCCGAGATGGAGGCGTGTCGGGTGGAGGGTGCAGGGACAGTGGGTAGGATGGCCATGGTTCTGCCCTGCAAGCCCCGGATGGGCCCCCAGAGACCTGCACGCAGGTGACACGACCCTGGTACTGAGCTGTGTTCTCAGAACGAAAATGGAAGTCAAGTTCCTAGGAGCCCGGAGAGAGGCACCAACCTAGAGCAGCGAGCGCCCAGAGGGGCCGCTCAGAGAGCCATGTGATTTCTCACTGCTGTCCAGCACGAACAGAAAGTTCCAGGGATCTGAGCACAGAACCCAGAGGCCCAGGCTGAGTGACTGTGGATGCAAATGAGGCTGTTTGCAGCCCCTTCCGGGGAGGGCGGCAGTACTCAAAGAGGAAGCATCTTAACAACCAGGGTGGGAATGGAAAGGGAAGAGGCTGCTCTGTGGTCCAGCTGTCTTGGGGCTCTGGGCTGCCTGCAAGGGGGCGCCTCTGGGGCTCCGGTACCCGCTGGCTGCTCTCAGAGGGGAACTGAGCTGCTGTTCAAACCCCTCCCCACCCCCTCCTCCCACCCCCTGCAGCCATGTGTGGCCTGCAAGTGGGGCAGGGTCTTTGGTTTGTTTACAAAGTCAAATGCGGCTTCTAAAAAAACCCAATAGAATCCTCCCACTTCCTCTCCTCTTCTGCTAAACAAGTGCACTTGGACCCTGTAGATAGATATTCTAGATACGGGAATGACTTGGAAAGGAAGTGACCAGCTCTTCTAATTATGCCTCTGCAGCCCACATAGAAACTACTGCATGTAGGAGAGTTTACTGTCTAATTCATTCCTCAGCATCACTCACATCCCAGCACGTGCATCTGCCATTTGCTTAGCACCCCGTTGGCTCCTTGGCTAGGCTAGTGTTTGGCGGGCAGCGTCTTATTTAGCCCCCAAACCACGTGATGAGGTGGGGTCTCTCCTTATCCTCCTTTTCTGGTCTGCTGGCAAATGTGTTACAATTAGGGAGGGCTGGGCAGCTGCAGGGCGAGGTGTCATTGTTGCCACTTTCTGTGGTGTAAATACCCCAGCTGCAGCCCATTTCAGGCCACCAGCTTGATGTCACTGAAAGCAGAGTTGGGAAGAAGCAAGAAGGGTGGCCATCCTCTTGCTTAACAAGCATAAATTAACTGAGCAACTGGCTCAAAGTTGCACAGTGCGATTCTCTGTAAGAGGGCCCCCAGGGAATGAGGCTGTTGAGATTTTCAGTGCCCCAGGGGGCCCAGGGAAGCTGAGAACTTTCAGGGTTCAGCTATTCCTGTACACTGAAGAAGGTCCCACCCAGAGGGTTGACAGCACCCTGTCAGGAAGCACTGTGGGGGCTGAGAAAGAGTAAGTAAGGCAATAGCAGCAGATCTAGGTGATAAATACCTGGACGTGAATATGGTAATTCTCCCCGTGGACAGCTTGCCTAACTGTTCTCACAGCCTTGGGTATATAGAGTTTCTGGCCATTCATTATGTTGTATAAATCTTTCCTTCGCAAACTGAGCTTGCTTTGAATTTCCAGACAGACTTCCAGAAGGAGAATCACTGGGCCCAAGGGGGTGGACGTCGAATGCCCTTGTTACAGATCCGTCAAATAATTGTTCTCTGGAGTGTGCTGATTCTCAGGGTCTTTTCTCTGAGAAAGCAAAGATGGACATTTAAATGAACACACTGGCCCCCTGGGTACCGTGGAGGGTGGCGGATGGTTCTGAGTTTTGTGTGAGGAGCTCACAGGACGCTGGGTGACGGAAGCCTTGGCCCAGTGACCCTCAGAGTGAGTCTGTGGACCAACAGGGTCAGCGTCACCTGGGAACTTATTAGAAATGCTGGATCTTGGGCCCCAGCCCACACCTGCTGGACCAGACACTCGGGGTGAAGCTCACACAGTGTGGGTCACCAAGCCCTCCAGGGGATTCCAATGTCCGCTGAAGCCTGGGAACCAGGCTCTAGAATGATGACCGGGAGCAGGTGCTTTCAGGCAGATGGAGCCAAGCAGAACGGACAATACCTGAGGCTCTAGAACTAATGGAGGCTGGGTCACGGCATGCCTGACGAAAGTGAGGAAGGCAGAGGAGGAGAGGGGACGGGAGGGGACCCAAACCGGGGCACTGGGGACCAGATGGAACGTGACTCTGACTCAAGGCTTTCGTGGAGGCAGACAAGCCTGAGCATCAGTGACAAGGATGTGTTACTACAAAGACTGATATATTTTTTTTTAATTTTGCTTCACCTACAATTTCAGTAGTGCTGAAATTTTAAATTTTATTTTTTTCTTTTGGCCATGCCCCAAGGCATGTGGGATCCTTGTTCCCCAGCTAGGCATGGAACCCACACCCCCTGTGTTGGAAGCTCAGAGTCTTAACCACTGACTGCCAAGAAGTCCCTAAAAGGGCGATATTAAGAGTAAATAGTGGCCAGCATTTATTGAGTGCTTACTGTATGCCCAAAGCTTCACATACACTAACTCATCTAAGCCTCAGAGCCCTAAAGGAGATACTATCATTACTCCCATTTTACAGACAGGGAAGCTGAGGACAAGGAAGGTCACCCTGGGTTCCTGACCCTTGACCCTGAGCCTCACCCATGACCCTTGACTGCTGACCATGCTGCCCTGTGGCTCAGAGAGGGAGAAGGTCTGGCCACACTCTTGGTCTGGGCCGTTGGGAGAAAAGGATGCAGTGGCTTTGAAGACTGTGATCTGTTCAGTAAGGGGAGAGGCAGGGGAGGGGGCAGTTAGCACTGATGGGCACCTCCTGGGTGTGTGCACTTTCTCATTTAATTCCGACATCATCGCCTCATACCAGTGCCCGAAGCTGGGGATGGAAGAAGCCAGATCACTAGTCCATTGGCCCTGCTTCTAGGCGGCACATGGAGGTTGGAGCCCAGGTCTGTCTGCCCACCTGCTCCAGTTCTGTCCACCTGCCGCAGTGCCTGCCATGAAGAGCTGCCGTCTTGTGGCCTTCACCCTGTGCCTGGCCCGATACTACCTCCTGTCGTGCTCACCGCAATTCTCAGCATAGGCTGTGTCATCCCCGTCGTACAGATGTGGAAACTGAGGCCCAGAGGGGCTAAGTGCTGCCCCTAAGTGAGTCAGCTCAGCAGTGATGTGGCATTTCCCTTGTTCACCGCATATCTCTAGGTGACCACTCTCTGGAACATGGATGGTCTGTACTTTTGCACCTCTGGCTTTGGCAAATGGTGTGAAAATAAGTGCTACATGTCACTCGTAGGCAAAGCTGTGAGAGCAGGGGTAGCCTTGTCCTTGCCCTGCTGCAGCGTCTGGGAGGCAGGGGTGTGATGGAACCTCCCCTTGCCAGGGGCTTGAAGGGGGTTGACACAGAGGAGAGCCCCCAGCACCTGCAGGAGGTATGTGGCTCAAGGGAGAGGAGGCCCTTGGTTGCTTTAAGCCCCTGAGTTGTTAGGATGTCCCTTCATCTCAACCCACCCCATCCTGGCCACATGGGAGTGGGACCAGGTGCTGGGCACACTGTCTTGCCTTCCACGCACGACTTTGTGCCACCAAGTAAGACCACTCTTCCTGCCTTCAGGGCTCAATGATCCAAAGAGTCACAAAGAGCTAAAAGGCTGTCTTTGTCTTCTTTTCAGTTTCTCCAAGTGATGCTCCCAGTTTTTGCCCTTCGGTGGCTCTGCCTGCCCTCACGGAGAATGGTGAGTCCATGGTCTTTGTCTCTCCTGTGTGAAGCTGACTTTCTCCTCACTTCCGTCCAAGAGTTTATAGCTCACGGGAGCCCATCACATTTCTGACCTTAAGCTCCTCTCAGTTAGACACATGCATGGAAAGGGCAAATACCAGCACCACACCCATTTCATAGACGAGGAAACTTGCAATGGTTAAGTGACGGCCAAACAACGCAGCCAAGCCGAGGCCGAGTGGGATGGGAGCACGGCACAGTAAGTCTGCCACACATGTATGGGTTCCATCCCAAGAGCGTGTTCATAAGTCTGACAAAGTTAGCCTAGGTACCCAGCTAACACAATGGGCTATACAGTAGTGTACTGTAATAGGTTTATAATGCTTTTTGCACAAATAATGCATACAAAACAAACACAAAAAACGAAACATGTTTAATCTTACAGTCCACTACCTTGAAAAGTATCGTAGTACAACACTATGGCTGGCGTGTCTTAGCAGTGCCAGCTATTTCAGTGCTGCCTTTACGCTTGTTTCTGGACATCTTGGGGTTGAAGTAAAGATACTGCACTACTGTACTCTATGCAGTTCTGTACAGTAAAGTACACAAAACACTACTGCTTATAGAGGACGCATGCACCTGACCGTGTGCACCAGACGCGTGAACTTACGTGATTGGGCATGCGCACGGGACGCTTGCATCTTTTAAAGTCTGCAACTTGAAGGTCCGCGTGTGAGGGGTTTCCTGGTACTCCTGCTTTCGTTCTGAGGTTTGTTTTCACCGTATGGCGTGGTGACGAGGCCTGCACGACCCTGGGGCCATGTCAGGAGCCATGGTGTTTGGGCCCCAAAGTGAAAGGAGTCCGGTCTTCTAGGTGCAGAGGAGTTGGGGCTCAGAGCCCCGGGTGCCCCCGTGTGGCACAGTGACCTCAGAGGCCGGGCACTGGCCCCGAGCTCAGGAGCACGGGCAGGCGTGCTGTCCCCTGAGGCTGCTGTCCCCTTCCACACCTGGCCCCGTGCCCACCACCGCTGGCCCCATGTGCTGCCTGGGCGGTGGGAAGCGTGGGGTGCTGGGCGCTGGGTGGGGCAGGGCGGGAGTGGGCAGGCCAGCGTGGGCCTCGCTGCGCATCCCGCTTCTGCTTCCGCTTAGTCAGGAAACCCGAGACTCTCATCATTCCTGTCCGGCGACACGATGTCTGAGGGGCGCTAGACGTGTGTCATTATGGCCCTGGCTGAAGGGACAGAATGTGGCTCATGTGGGAGGGAATCGTTTCTAGTCAGGGCTGGGCTGAGAGTATAAATGTCCTCAACCGTGTCGTCACTTCCTTCACTCAGTGAAAAGAGCTAACTTTATGTGTTCTTTTATCCCCCTGAGCATTCTATTCAGAATATCAATGTCTAAGCACTTACAGATTTCATGTCTAAGACTTTCGATCATCACACCAACCTCTAAAGGCAGGTTCTATCTTCCTATTTGTTAATTACAGAAAAATGCAAACAATACCAGAATACAGAAGGAAAAAAAAAAAAACCCACAGGATTATTTAGAAGTTACTCCATGTCAGCTAATTTTTTGGTTTATTTCCTAATCTCTTTAGATTTGTGTGTGTGTGTGAAAAGTAGTTGTAATCTCTTATCAGCGTTTTGTTTTTACCTAATATTGCATCACGTGTAGATTTCCAAACTGCTGTAGATGTGCTGACCATTCCTGCATACACGTGTATATTCATTCATTCATTTGATCAAGCTCTTACCCCTAAAATGCTCCCACTCTGGTGATGAAGAATCAAAGACAGAATAGTATCAGCCACAACTGTCATATAATTCACTAACTTATTCCTCTATTTCTGGGCATTTGATTGTTTTTGACTCCTCACCACCATGAAAACATCATAAGAATCCCTTTGTGCATAAAGCTCTTGGCAATGTCCAGATTATTTCCCGGTGGTGGTGGGAGTACCTTCTCTGAAGCAGAATTACTGGGCTTGAAAACTCTAGATTTTAAAACTCTAGGTCTATATTGCCAAATTAGTCCCAAACACTTGACTGTAGTTTCATACTTGCCTGCAGTGAATCAAAGTGCTTTTTTTTCACGTGCTTAGAATTCTTAAATACTATGACTAAGAAATCATTTATTAAATTTATGGATAAAGAAAGTGTTGATATCTTATGTCAAATATATACTGTTAGATAGGAATCAATCGATGTATAAGCATCTTCAGGTGATTTTACAATGCTTCCAGTCTGTTTTTGGTAAGATTTGTATTACTGAGACTTGGATCACCAACAAAAGGAAAAGGGTGTAGAATTCCACATCGCTCTTCATGAACACACAAAGTCTATGGATCTGGGTAGATGTTTTGAAAGTGGAATGAGATGTCACAGTATTTTCAAATATGCCTTGGACGAGTGTGGTTTGAAAGCAGAAGAGGTGTGGGGCCAACATTCCACCTGCACACAGAGCTCCCAGGTTGGAATTAAGAGTGCGAGCTTGTTTGTTTGATGTGTCAGAGGCGGGAGTGTCGTTCTGCCTTCAAGGTATTGGTGCCTGTATGTGATGCTGACACGGATGGTTTGCACACACATGCAAACATACACCAGGCATATGTAAATCCCTCATCTTTATGCACTTTTTATTCAGGGAGAAAAGGAAGTATTTATTAAATGCCAAACATTGCATAAATCATTTAATGCTCAAAAGAAAGTGAGATGGTCACAGGGTCTATTTTTCAAATAAGGGGTCCGAGGCTCCATTAGGGTAAATGAGCACACTGGGACTGGAACCCATGTGTATCTGGCCCCACTAAGAGTTAGATGAAAATGTTTGGTTTGAGTTTCTGGAAAGGGTGACAGAGATGAACTTCCCCATCTCAGACTTGTCTGGAGACCTTTTAAAGTCTTGGCCTTGTTTCTGTTATGAAGTGGTGTGTATAAGCTGCCCCTTCAACATCTACTTGAAAAGGGGGATTCTGATGCGATGATGGATGGATGAATGTGGATGGAGGAGTCAAAGGTGACCTGTGAAACCTCAGGGGCCTGTCTTGGGTACATACTCTGTGCTAGGGACCTCTCTAAGATCTTGGTTTGTGTTGCTCCAAAGAAGGTTTCTAACACATTAGCGGGTTTGAAGACAGCAAAGTGGAAGTGTTAGTCTCTCAGTTGGATCCAACTCTTTGTGACTCGTGGACTGTAGCCCGCCAGGCTCCTCTGTCCATAGGATTCTCCAGGAAAGAATACTGGAATGGGTGGCCACTTCTTCCTCCAGGGCATCTACCTGACCCAGGGATTGAACTCGAGTCTCCTGCATTGCAGGTGGATTCTTTACCCCTGAGCCACCTCCATAATGAGCTTCAAAAAGACTCAAACACTCTCCATTTGGACTGAGGTGGAGATGCATGGTGCGTGGACAAGCTAGGCTTTGAGAAAATAAGGATAATTGTGTCATCTATGTGTCGAGAGCCATTTTACTCTCATAGGGAAAATTGTATGTTTTTTTAAAATAGGCAAAACGGCAAAGATGCTATTCCTTCGTAAGAGAAAAGGTCCATTGCTTCTTAAAAGATCCATGACAACCAGTCCGGAGCGATGTTCAGGATGTTGGAGGCTTCCTGTACGATGGCCACTATCTCCCTGTCCCCTGCAGGCCAAGCCTGGAGTCTTTCAAGGGGTGATTCCCAGGATAATTGCTTGTCGTTCACTATTTCAGAAGCTCTTCTTTTAGTGGTATCGTTGAAACAAACTGAGTATTTAGAGTGCAAGCCAGAGGAAAACACAGAATGTGAGTTTTAGAAAATTGTGTCTATGCTCTGAGTTTCTTTCACCTGAGGAATTCAAAACACCCTTTAAAGTACACCCCAGCTCTTGACTGTGAGCACAGGTTGCTACCGGCAGATCAAGGGTGTGGGTGAGGCTGCAGCTTGAGAGGGTGAGAGGTGTGGCTGAAGAAGATGCCTGGTCAAAGTCTGCCCTGCTCAGCTTCCCCAGCCTGCAGCTCAGCAACAGCGACAAAGTCTGAACTCCAGGTTGATGGAGATAGAAGTGGCTGTGCCAACAGTCTTTCTTGGGGACACACGATTGTAGTCAATCAACTTTGTCTGCTTGGCCTCCGTCCTTTCCTGGCTGTGCCAAGGGGCTGATGGAATTCAGTTGATCTGTTCTGCAAATGTTTTCCGTTAAGCTGGAGACAGAATTGTGTGATCCTAAAATATGCCAGCACTGGCAGGGAGCGTGTGTCTGATTGAAGGAAACATCGGGGCATTCTGGTGTGGCCATGGGCTTTGAAGTCCATCCACCCGGCTTCCAATCCTGCCCCATCACTTAACCACTGGGCATTCCGGAGCCAGATTCCTCAGCCTCCTCAAGCCTCTGTTGGCCTCTGTAAAGTGAGGATGGTGAAATATCAGTCCAGTAGGCTTGTGTCGTAGAATAAAGAGTACAAGGCTCGGCACAGAACCTGGTAAGACTGGGTGTTCAAGAAATGTCTGTAATAATTCCCAAGCCCAAACCCATCCTTTTACAGAGGAGGAAACAAGCAGAGAGAAAGAATGACTCTCCCACGTCACAGCCAGTTAATGTTTCCATTATTGTGTATCTAGCAACTTAATCTGTCAATCATTGTGTGAAGTTCTTCCATATTTTCATACCCTAGGAGGTGTGCACCCTTATGTCCATTTTACAGACTTGGAAACTGTGGGTCATAGAGGCCCAGGGTCATAGAATTCATGAATGCATGAATGGTAGACCCAGGATTCAAACCCAATCTGATCCAAACCCAGAGTCTCTCCATTGAAGATGCTGACTGTTGCTGGTTGGGTCCCCCAGGAATCAGACTCGGCAATCAGAACGCAGGTCATTTTTTTAGGAAATGGAATCAAGGGGTGAAGAGGAAAAGAGAAGGATGGAGAGAGAACTTGAGCTTCAGTGTGACTTTAGCTTAGTTGATCTCTGGGGATGCTGGGATGACCTTTAAACTTGTTACACCCTCACATTGGTCACACATAGATATGGCTGCCCTTCTGGGGTGCCACCCTTCCTGCAGGGGTCTCTGCCAGCAGCTGGGGAAGAGCCCTTCATTCCTGAAGAGGGGTCTGGAGGACATCACAGCCTGCATCCCAGGGGCGCTATACTTTAATGATCTCATCTGGGGCTCATTTGAGGCTGGGATGGGAGCTGTTAACAACTTTGTCCTGCAGCGACCCTGGGGCCCTGTCACCTGCCTGCCATAGCCACTAGCGTGGTGACGCGTTAACCACACACACGCCAGTTCTTCATCCTTCTGGTCCTTGGGCTGAAAGGGCCATGTGAGCAGGCACTGACTCCAACATTGCCTCATGTTTGCATAAAACTTAAATTCCAAAATGCAGAGCTGATGTGTGCACATGTATGCAGAGATACACAGCCTTTCTCTGGACCTCACAGTATAGACTCTGTCCCTATTCATGGAAAGTGGTGTCCAGAGGTGGAGTCCATATCCCAGGGCCCAGCGAGGCGAGGTTGGCAGGCACTCACTCTTTCCTGTCTGCAGCCTGTTGAGGGCACTGAGTCTAGCTGGCAGTGGCAGTGCCCACCTAGACCAGTGCTTGCAGCCGGGATGCCCATCTGCCCCGGCCCCGCGCTGCCTGGGTGGCTGTGACCAGCAGGACTGTGTGTACTCTGGGCCGAGCCTCGCATAGGGCAGCTCCCCTGGACCCATGCCCTGCTGCTCGGAGACCCAGGGACTGAGATGGAGAAACGGCTGGCAGACTGGAATCCCAGCCACAGCAGAGGGAAGTAAAGTGGGACACAGGCGGAAACTTCCCTCAGCTTGGAAGGCTTCATTTCTCTCCACGGAGGCAGGAGGAAGCCTCGGGCCAGCTGGTGAAGTACAGGATTTGGGGCACAGTTATGGTTCTTCTGCCTCAGCTGCCACCCCCCTGTTCATTCGCTTATTCGTTCAACAAGTGTTTAGTGTTTGGTGAGCACTTACTCTGCTGGGCACTGGGTACTAGGGCCAGAGCCATGAATGGAGCCTCAGAAAGCCCTGCTCCATGGAGCCTTCATCCTAGTATCTCTTTGGGGCTGGTGCCTCCTTGGCTCTTAGCTAATGTCACCCTCGACCGTCCCCATCAAAGCAGCCTCTTTAGCACTCCCTACCCCTTGACCCTGCCTTAGTGTCTGCATATCTTTGTGCTGTGAAACCTTCTCCCTTGTGTACTTCCTGAGTAACTGTTTACCCTCCTCTAAAAGGGAAGCCACACGGGGAAGGGGCTTTTATCTGTCTTGTTCACTGCTATATTTTAGCTCCTAGAAACATGACTGTACCTAGTCAGTTCTCAGGAAATAGTCCCCAAATGAATAAACATATTTCTCTTGTTTGCTTGCTTGTGAGATTTCATGCTGCAAAGGGTAGATATTTTGTAATTCATGGTTTGATCCTAAACACTTAGCAAAGTGTCTAGTAGACGCTCGATCTTATTTTATTTACAATTATTTGCTTTTTTAAAGAAAAATATAAATATTCATTTTGCTCTAGGTTAGTAGTTTAAAGCTAATAGTGATTCAGTTAATGCTTGTTGAAAGTATGAATAGATTAATGAATGGTAACCAGGTGAATGGATTTAGAAATCACATGGGATGTAGGAATCCTGTCTTTGTCCTCCTTAGGTTGTGAACTTGACCAATTTAAGGGATACTTACGAGTTTCCCTGGTAAGGGCTTCCCTGGTGGCTCAGAGGCTAAAGCACACGCCTGCAATGCAGGAGACCTGGGTTCGATCCCTGGGTTGGGAAGATTCCTGGGAGAAGGAAATGGCAACCCACTCCAGTATTCTTGCCTGGAGAAGCCCATGGACGGAGAAGCCTGGTGGGCTACAGTCCATGGGGTCACAAAGAGTCGGACACAACCGAGCGACTTCACTTATGAGTTTCAGTTGTTACACTTATAAAATGGAGATGATGGTGTCTTCAAAGAGGTTGTTATTGGACTTTAAAGATGCCTTATGTGTAAAATTGCTGCCACAGTGCCTGATGAAGTTTGGCCTTGTTGGAATAGCTAGATTCGGTCAAGCACTGCCAGTTCTAAGGGATCCTTTTCACAGGCCATCTTTGTGAACGCTGCCCCTGCGCTTGTACAGTGTACAACCTGTGCAACTGTACATGGGGTGTCTGGGAAACATTTGATTAATGTTTGCTGAATAATTGTGTCTTAAACCTTTGTTAGATCTTAGAGACTGGAGAAAACAAAGGGTTTACCTTGATAATTTCCTTCTCAGACAGCACAAGTTTTGTGCCTAGTCCATCAAGGATTGGCTCAATCGAATTGAAGGGAAATAGGGTAAAAAACAAAATATGCCAACCTAGGACCTACCTTCTTTTGTATAATAACATTTTCCCCAAGAGTGGTCACATTTTAAGAAGTGAATAAACCAGGAAGATTTAATTTTTAAAAGTGGAAATTCAGACCCTTTGTTAAGCATTTGAGGGGAAATATTTCAGAATGGTTACCCCTCCTAGGACCACTCTAATCACTGTGAGCTGATTATGAATTAAACCATCTCTGAAAGCAATCCATCAACAGTGGTAGATTTATTTTTATGGGTTATAATAATTCTGTTGATTAAAAATGGTAATACTATGTTACCAGTGGCTAGTGCTACACAAAGTTTTTATTTTGTTATTTTTTTAATTGTTGTTGTTGTTTAGTCGATAAGTCCTGTCTGACTCTTGCGGCCCCATGGACTGTAGTCTGCCAGGCTCTCCTGTCCGTGGGATTTCTCCAGGCAAAAATGTTGGGATGGGTTGCCAATTCCTTCTCCAGGGAAGACTTCCCAACCCAGGGATTGAACCTGTGTCCCCTGCATTGCAGGAGGATTCTTTAGCGCTGAGCAGTCAGGAGCCTGTGCGGAATTCTCTGGCCTCCTCGGTGGAACAGAATCTCATTTGTCAAGGAAGGAGTCACCTTCCCTCCCTGATGGGTGGAGTCCAGAAGTGGAGAGGAGCCTAGCACAGGGGGACTGTGGGAGGGCTTCCATGTAGGTGTTGCCTCATGGAGTGGGCAGCAGGGGGTGAGATGAGAGGGGTGGGGTCAGAGGATGGAGGAAGAGGCATTACGGGTCCTGCTGTGATGGTGTGAGGTGGAGAGGATGAGGTCCCTGTCAGTGGGGTATTCAAGCGTGTTGGAGATTCCCTCGCTGTGGGAGGGGGTAGCTTCAATGGCCTCTATACTTCTCTTTTAACTTTTCTATTTTGGTAATTCTAATGACTGGTTCGGTTACACTTTGAGGCGTGGTTTTTTATTTTCTTCTGTTTTTGTGATAACTTACCCAGAGGGAAGCAGAAAGCTCTTGGTAGATGTTTTTAGAAGCAGAAGCAGTGAAGCGGAGAGACCTTGGCATTGGGCAAATCTGGGTTTCAATTCCAGTTCTGTTCCTCCTCTGTGTAACCTGGTTCAGTCCCTTCACTTCTCTGAGCCTCGGGTTCTTTGAGGCGCTCTTCATCATATCCCCTGCATCCAGGAGTTGCTATCAGATTTGGGTGAATCAGGCAGGATGAGTGTTTAGCATGATACCTAACATGTCCAGTGAGTAAGGGGTCAGTGGGGACAGCTCAGCAGCTCCTGCCCCCACAGTGGCTGGAGAGGCGGAGGGTGGGAGTGCTGTCTTGAGAGCCTGCCTGCCTGGGCTTAAACCAACTCTGTGACCTTGTGCCTGGGTTCAAACCAAGTCTGTGGCCTTGCACAAGTTACCCACAGTCCACTGAGAGGTCACGGTGGCCGCTGTCCCATGCAAGAGCTCAGTGTCCCTAGAGAAGCCTCTGCGTTATTGGAATTACTCTGCTCAGCTCACATTGGTCCTTGATGCATGTATTCCTCTGAGTTTCTGCACGTTTCCCCCACCTTCCTAGGATCACTCGGTGACTCCAAGGAAGAGGAGTTCAGATGCTCTGAGTAATCCAGCTGTCCTGCCACCTCCCAGGAAGCCTTTGTATGGGGGTGGAATATGGGGCCTCCACTTGATAGGAGTCAAACTTCTTTGAGAGAAATCAGATTCAACTTGAGCCTTTGACTTTCCACTAGGAAATTCTGCTTGTGACACATTTAGTGATTTGCCGTGAGGACGTGGACAGAGTCTGGTTTCTTGGGTATGCTTTTTTCTTAGACATTTCTTGAGAAGTGTCTTTGCAGTTAGCAAGGTAAAAGGTGATTACTCACCAACCACAAGCTCATACCTCAACAAACGCAGGACTGTTTCAGATGTCTTTGCAAACCCCTGCCTGGGATGTACATGCTGCTTGTGTGCCTGCTAAGTCGCTTCAGTCATGTCCGACTCTTTGGGACCCCATGGACTATAGCCCACCAGGCTCCTCTGTTCATGGTATTCTTCAGGCAGGAATACTGGAATGGGTTGCCATGTCCTACTCCAGGTTATCTTCCCGAACCAGGGATAGAATCTCTGCCTTTTAAGTCTCCAGCATTGGCAGGCAAATTCTTTACTACTAATGCTGCCTGGGAAGCCCACATGCCACTGAAGGAAATCAATTTATGAGTCTGGAATTGAGCCCAGGGAGGGAGGGGGCAGCTACAGTGGGATGGGGTTATTGGAAGGGGACAGTCTGGGTCAAGTGCTTGACTTGACATTCATGCGCTGTGATTTTGGCCATGTGATTCACCAGCTCCAAGATTCAGTTTGAAAGTAGAGTCACTCAGTTCAGTTCAGTCGCTCAGTCGTGTCCGACTCTACGACACCATGGACTGTAGCCAGCCAGACTCCTCTGTCCATGTAATCTTCCAGACAAGATTATTGGAGTGGATTGCCATTCCCTTCTCCAGGGGATCTTCCTGACCCAGGGATTGAACCCATGTCTCTCGCATCTCCTGCATTGGCAGGCGGGTTCTTAACTATATGAGCCACCAGAGAAGCCCCCATTATTAAATATCACAGTTTAAATGAAAGTGTTCCACAAACAGGAATAGGCCACATAAAAGTGAGATATTATAAAATCAAATGCACATTATTTGCTTTCTATGTGATTCACTGATCAATTAATTGATTTTATTCAATTATTATTTACTGAGGTCTTGTGGTATGAGAATAATCATATTATTCTCATACCACATTAATATTTATAGCATTAATATTTATAGAGATGAAAAAAGAGTGAGTATCCCATTTCTCCTGTATTAATTAAGGAGCTCTGTTTATTCACTCATTTGTTACATGTTTATGGATTGGGCAGTTCATGCAAAATTGTGATATTGATATTCCTGTTTAGGACATAGAACCCTAGATCCTTTAATAAATGCTGCTGCTGCTGCTGCTGCTAAGTCGCTTCAGTCATGTCCGACTCTGTGCAACCCCATAGATGGCAGCCCACCAGGCTCCCCCATCCCTGGGATTCTCTATGCTAGCTACAACTTTATTTGACTTCCCAGCTGGCTCAGTGGTAAAAATAAAAATCTGCCTGCCAATGCAGGAGACTTGAGTTAAACCCCTAGGTCAGGAAGATCCTCTAGAGAAGGAAATGGAAACCCACTCAGTATTCTTGTCTGGGAAATCCCATACACAGAGAAGCCTGGCAGGCTACAATCCATGGGCTCACAAAAGAGTTGTCAGGATTCTTTTAGTTTAGCAACTAAACAGCAACTATATATCTATATCTATCCTTATTTTTTGGCCACACCCTGTGCAACATGCAGGATTGTAGTCCCCTGGCCTGGAATCAAACTGTGCCCCCTGTAATGGAAGTGGCGAGTCTTAACCACTAAACTGCCAGGGAAGTTCTGCTACTGTTAGTATTTTTATATGCTGTTATGACAAGTCTTGGAGAATTAATAAAATCAAAGCAGACTCTTTGATCTCTAGAAACTCATAATTTAACAGAGAGAAAAAACATAAGTAACTTCCAATGCTGCATATCAGTGGAACACTTGACATATTTACAAGATACTTAGAGTAGAAGAAAAAGTCCCGGGAATGGCAGAGGAAGGACTCTTGGGAGGGTTTCTGAGGGAAGTGACATCTGTGTTGAGTTTTGAAAGATGATATGAGCTCATCAGGTGCATAAACTGATTTCACTTTGCAAGTGCAAACAAAGGGAATAGTGAACAAAGTCAGACAGCACCGAATGTTTTGCTAGACTGCCAAACAGGAGTTTCGGGTGGTAGGAAGTAGGTGGATGAGGGAGGAGCCTGGAGAGGCAGGTGAGGGAGGCAGCAGACAGAACGTGTGAACACTTGGAGGCCGTGTTTTTTTGTTTTTGTTTTTTTCGCTAGAAAATCAGATAAATGCATTTACCCCGCAGATAGTATCCACTTATAATGGATATTTAGACTTGAAAAAACAAACATTTATTTTGACTTTCCTTCTGTATTGTGTCCTTTCTAGATGGACAGTCTACTGATATACTGGTTAAGGATACTGTTGAACATTTCAGGTCGGCAGTCCCCCGGGTAGTGGTTCAGTTCAGTTCAGTTCAGTTGCTCAGTCGTGTCCGACTCTTTGCGACCCCATGAATCGCAGCACGCCAGGCCTCCCTGTCCATCACCAACTCCAGGAGTTCACCCAGACTCACGTCCATCGAGTCAGTGATGCCATCTAGCCGTCTCATCCTCTGTCGTCCCCTTCTCCTCCTGCCCCCAATCCCTCCCAGCATCAGGGTCTTTTCCAGTGAGTCAGCTCTTTGCATGAGGTGGCCAAAGTACTGGAGTTTCAGCTTTAGCATCATTCCTTCCAAAGAAATCCCAGGGCTGATCTCCTTCAGAATGGACTGATTGGATCTCCTTGCAATCCAAGGGACTCAAGAGTCTTCTCCAACACCACAGTTCAAAAGCATCAATTCTTCGGCACTCAGCCTTCTTCACAGTCCAACTCTCACATCCATACATGACCACTGGAAAAACCATAGCCTTGACTAGATGGACCTTTGTTGGCAAAGTAATGTCTCTGCTTTTGAATATGCTATCTAGGTTGGTCATAACTTTCCTTCCAAGGAGTAAGCGTCTTTAAATTTCATGGCTGCAGTCACCATCTGTAGTGATTTTGGAGCCCCCCAAAAATAAAGTCTGACACTGTTTCCACTGTCTCCCTGTCTATTTCCCATGAAGTGATGGGACCGGATGCCATGATCTTCGTTTTCTGAATGCTGAGCTTTAAGCCAACTTTTTCACTCTCCACTTTCACTTTCATCAAGAGGCTTTTTAGTTCCTCTTCACTTTCTGCCATAAGGGTGGTGTCATCTGCTTATCTGAGGTTATTGGTATTTCTCCCGGCAATCTTGATTCCAGCTTGTGTTTCTTCCAGCCCAGCATTTCTCATGATGTACTCTGCATATAAGTTAAATAAGCAGGGTGACAATATACAGCCTTGATGTACTCCTTTTCCTATTTGGAACCAGTCTGTTGTTCCATGTCCAGTTCTAACTGTTGCTTTCTGACCTGCATACTACCAGTTCTCAAAAAGATAATGCAAGGAGGGGAAGAGTTAAAGAGTGTGGGGATAGAAATAAGACTTCAGTGTCCAGCTTTCAACATGCCGAGTTTGGGATGCTTCAGGGAGGTATCTAGTGAGTCCTGAATATCTCAGCATGAGGCTTGGGTGAAGGTCTGTCCTGGAGATACTTCTGATAATCACTAGCATGTCAGTGGTATTTTAAGCCTTGGGGGGTCATGAGATCACCCTTGGAGAGTATATAGAATGTAAATAGCAAAGGTCAGGGACAGACCCCCAAGGAACTGCGGTCTTTAAGGGAAGAGTAGAAGAGAAACCAGAAGAGGAGCCAAAAGGAGCTGCAGGGTGTGTGGAGTCATGGAAACCAGGGGAGGGCCCTGTGGTCAGTACCTTCAAGGAAGATGGAGACTGTGCATATTCACTGGATTAGTCATGAAGGGCCCTTTGCAAATTTCGCTGGTGAAGAGGGAAGAAACTGCATAGTAGTGATTTGACAAAAATGGAAACTACAGACTTTCCAAAAAATCTTGGCTCTGAAGTCAAAGAGAGAATGAGATTGACAGCTAAAAAAAGAATTGTGGAACATTCGTTGGTAACCAAACATTTTTATGTCATGAATCACCCATAATAAAGTATTGGAATGTATCCTCCATAGGTACCAAATTTTGCATGTGTTTTCATGCAAGCGACTCCCTGAAACCCAGACCCCAAGTTAAGAAACCTAAGGTGATGGGTTGGTTTCATAGTAGAGAAATGTGGGTGTGTTTTCACGCAAAGCATGAAGTGTCAGTGTTGAGAGTAGGTGAGGCGTGTAGGAGAGGTGGGAGTGGGTGTGTAGGAGATGGGGGCACAGAGGGGAGAAATTGGAGGTGGATGTCCAACTGGCTTCAAACAGCCACCCTTTCTCTTAGGAGAAACAACGAGGGAAAGATGGGAGGCTTCACAGAGAGCAGAAGGGGGGCAGGGAGTTAGAGCCGATGCCGATAATGGTCACTTTTTCTCTGGGAGGCAAGAGATCAGGCGTCTCGTGAGAGTGCAAGGGTCATGGCGATGCCTGGGCCTGAGGAGAACGGAGGAGACAGGACAGCAGCATGAGGCTGCATGGAGAGTGCAGTGGAGGCTGAAGACTCAACACCTGTAAAGGCGCCAGTCTGTCTGTGGGTATTTCTGTAGCTGTGCTCAGGTCGAGACAAGGTGCAGAGGAAGCAGGCCCATGGGATTAATCCAATGGAAGGGAAGAGGGTGGAGAGCACTGGTAGAAGGGAAGCTGAAATGCTGGACCAAGCAATGAGAGGTCTTGGTTTGTGAGAAGCCAGTGAAGATGGATAACCTGGAGGGAGTTAGAGAGTAGAAATCATAGTGAAATGAAAGAGCTGATTTTAATGGAATAAAGTATGAAAATTCCGGAAGAAGGGAGGGCTGTGGGATGTAGCAGCAGGTGGCACTTTGAATGAATGGCATTGGCATTGCAATGGAGCTCAGTGCCCTGGCAGAGTTTGGCTGTGGAGATGCTTGGCTGGGGTGAGTGCAGATACCATTTTCTGTGTTTGAAGAGGTCAAGAGACTGAGACCAGAATGTGAAATGGCCCATCTGCTTTACCCATAAATGATAAAGTCACTTTAGCAGTAGCTAGGGTGAAGATGGAAATTATCTTGGCAAAAATAATAGCTGGCAAAGAATTGGAAGAATGTGGGGGAATGACCAGACATCCCTAGTTGGGGATGAGAGAAATACTAGAAGGTTCCATAGCAGAAGACTATAACCCAAAATGAAGACAGGGAACTGTATAGTAGGAACCCTTGTTTCCAGGACACAGTGGATAGGGAAGGATGAGACAAGATCAGGGGTTTGCTGTGACAGCAGGGAGATGGTTTCAGAGAGCTGGGAGCCACAGGAGCCTGGTTCAGAAGTAGGGTAAGACCATGTTGATTTAGGCTTGGATTCTATCCTCGAATTGGAGGGCAGCTCATGTTTGCTAACTTTTCCTTCTACCAAATAGGAACCACCAAAAAACCCAAACGAAACGAATCTGTCATTTTGTAAAAGGACTTTAACACGCCAAGTTAGGAAGGAAGGGCAGTTATCAACATGTCATGCTGCTGCTGCTGCTAAGTTGCTTCAGTCGTGTCCGACTCTATGCGACCCCATAGACAGCAGCCCACCAGGCTCTGCCGTCCCTGGGATTCTCCAGGCAAGAACACTGGAGTAGGTTGCCATTAAAATTACAATATTTTACCTTCCAGATGGCATTCCCCAGATGACTCCTTATTCCTGGAAAAAGTACAGAAACTCCCTGTCAACTTTCCTGTTGAGTTTTTGGTTCCCAGAATGTAGACCCTCCACCCATCATGGTGCACAGTGACTGAACCCATGGCCCTTCTGTCTCTGCCTTCTAGACCAGTGGTGGCGAACCACAGCGTGCAGTCTGTACAGAACCTCTAATCTGAGAATGGATGTGTAACATACAGATAGTATGCAGCAGAGGACGAACATGGGCCAGCAGAGCTTAAAACATTCACTGTCTGGCTTCTGACAGAAAAGTCTTGCTGGCCCTGCTCTAGCCTGAATGTGTGCTTTCTTCTCCATCCTTCCTCCCAGTCCCCGAATCATCTGAGCGGGTCTTCTCTGGTCCTCCCAGGCCACATAACCTACACCTTACTGTGTGATAGGCTTGACCAGGAATGTAAAGAGGTGGCAGCAGTCCTGCTAGTACTGTTAATGCTCGTATTTTGGCTGAAAATGCCTTGTTGTATTAATACAAGTGACAACATGTACACCCTCGTGCATTCAGCAACACAGCACAGCGGTAGAAGCTCAGGCTTTGGAGGCCAGCACACAGGGGTGAATCTTTAGTAGATGTTACGGAGCACTCTCCTGTGCCAAGGAGTTTGCAGGCATCAATCCATTCAGCCCCCACCCTCCCCACGTGTCCAAGGCTCACTGACTTCTCGTGCCATGACACACATTGGGTGCAATGACATGCCACTGGGAAGACCAGGTGGTGCACTGGCCCAGCAGCCTCCACACCACCCACCTCGCCCAACCCCGAGAGACTGGAAGGATCAAGAGCAAACTCTGACCCTCAGCATATGGGAAGCCCTGACTCAGGTGACATCGAGTGGCCAGACTATTCCAGTTTACAGAGTGCAGTTTACCCTAAATCAGAGCTAGCAGTGGGCAGAGCTTGGGACTGGGGCAGGCAGAGTGTCCCCAGAGTGGTCCTGCCTTAAAACATGCATGCAGTGGTGACCAGAACAGTCACGCACACAGCTGTGTGTAAATTAAGTGAAACGACACGTAGCACATCACAATGTGTCTGGCAAATAGGAACTGCTTAAGAAACATTAGCCATTGTAATATGACATGATAAGAATTATCACTAGGCTCAGCATTTCTGTGCAACAGGGAGCACAGCAAGCTCACTGTGAATCAAGGAATGGACATTTTTGCTGAATATTCACTCACTGTATTAGTTCAGGCTATGTAACAAAATCAGAGAAGGCAATGGCACCCCACTCCAGTACTCTTGCCTGGAAAATCCCATGAATAGAGGAGCCTGGTGGGCTGCAATCCATGGGGTCGCTAAGAGTTGGACATGACTGAGTGACTTCACTTTCACTTTTCACTTCCATGCATTGGAGAAGGAAATGGCAACCCACTCCGGTGTTCTTGCCTGGAGAATCCCAGAGACAGAGGAGCCTGGTAGGAGGCCGTCTATGGGGTCGCTCAGAGTCGGACACGACTGAAGCGACTTAGCAGCAGCAGCAGCAGCATGTAACAAAATACCACTAACTGGGGGCTTAAACAATAGAAAATTAGTCTCTCCCAGTTCTGGAGGCTGGACGTCCAAGGTCAAGGTGCCTGCAGGGTGGGTCCCTTCTGATGGCCATGAGGGAAGAATCTATTCCAGAACCCTCTCCTTGGCTTGTTGATGGCAGTCTTCTCCCTATGTCTGCTTATCATTTTCCTTTACTGCCCACTTCTAGGACTTAATTTCCCCTTTTCATGAAGACCCCAGTCTCTTTGGATTAGGGACCAGGGCTTCCCTGGAGGCACTAGTGGTAAAGAACCCACCTGCCAGGGCAGGTAGATGTGAGAGACCTGGGTTTGATCCCTGGGTTTGGAAGAACCCCTGGAGGAAGGCATGGCAACCCACTGCAGTATTCTTGCCTTGAGAATCCCGTGGACAGAGGAGCCTGGTGGGCTACCATCCATAGGGTCGCAAACAGTTGGACACGACTGAAGCGACTTAGCACAGCAAACACTGATGACCTTATTTTAACTAAATTACCTCTGTAAAAGCCCTGTCTTCAAATGGCGTCCCATTCAGAGGTGCGTGGGGTTAGGATGAATTTGAAGTGTGAATCTTGGAGTGGGGGTGGGACACAGTTCTACCACAGTACTCAGCGCCATCCCTCTGCTAAGCTCTGGAAGTGCAAAGTCAAAGATGAAAACATGCCTCCTGGGGAGCTGAAAAGTAGGTATTTAGGGGCTGAACAGAGGTAAATATGTCTCTGGATACTTTTATAGTGTTATAAATGTTAGAATGGGTCCAGTAGGGTCTGCTTTAAATGTCAGGCATTTCTCTTTGAAGATATGCGAGATGGATAGTTAGCTCCTGTCCCATTTTCATCTTGCAGATGATTGCAAAATAACAAGGGGTGTCTTTTTTCTTTCTGTTATCAAAGGAACATCTAGGTTGTTTTTGTTTTTTTTTTTTTATGCGCTAATGAGGGTAAAAATAGCCCAACGTGATGTGGTTTTCACTTGAAAGACGGTGTCTGGTAAGAAATGAGGATGTCTGAGCAGTGGTCCCATCTTAAAATGATAGCACACGAGTATCTTCAGCTAGAGCTCGTGGCCATAAAACTGTGACAGCAGTGTCAACAAGCCTGTTACCTTCTGTTTATGCCAAGGTCACAGAGGATTGCTGATGCCTGAAATGGTTTTCCTGTCTGAAAGCCTTTTCCTGTCTGAAAGACTTCAAAACGTTGATGTTTTCCCCCAGCCAGCCAGCCTGGGCATGAAAACCAGCTCTAATATTTCCTCAAGCTTTTCCCATATCCAGCATTGATAAGTGTTGAGGAGCAGAAAGGAATTCTTGGTTCTTGATTGCAAGAAAAACAGTATGAATCCTGGCTTCTTTTCAGTGCTTTAGAGTTTCTAATTTTTTTCTCCATTCTTGGTGATTCTTAAGAAAATCCCATCAGTCTTTTCATTTAACAAATGGGTCTGTGATTATTTGAACGTTGGTGAGGTCAGGCATTCGCAACTGGCTTGACATTTCTGCACTTGGATCTGATTAAAAATCATTGAAAGGCTCCTCGCCCTCGTTTTGAGAGGTGAAGGCCAGAGCGACGCTTGCCCTTGCTAACGCAGTCAGCAAGGGACAGACCTGCTCCCTCTGTCTCAACACAGGTCTCCAGTTATGTTGGCGTTTGTTTTGTTGTGGCTATTTTTAACACCTGAAATTACTCTGTTTGAACCTTAACATCAAAATCAAACATTTCCTTCTTTAACTGACGTCTGTCTGGAAAGGGATAAAGGAAGGCAGGAAGACAGGAAAGCAAGAAAAGAGGAAGGAAGGGAGGGAGGAAGCGAAGGGAATGAAATACAGTTTTCCATATACTGGCGGAAATTTTCAAATGTATTTTAGTCTAGTGATTTAAGCGTAGTTGACATGAAAATGGAATAATGCTGCCTGGAAGGGAATGGAAAGGCCCTGGTATCACACCGAGGCCTGCCCTACCTAAAGTTGCAGGTCATGCTGCCCCCTACCCTCAGCCCCGCCACACCTCAGCAACAGTGTGGTGTGCAGGAAGACATAATCAAATTACCCAGAAGTTTCAAAAAATTCCTTCTGCCTTCTCCTGATCCCTCCACGCCAGCCTTGTCCCAGGATCCCTGGCTTTCTGCCAGGGGGACTCTATCAACGCCTCCCCTCCCGCCTCTGGCCCTGGGACTCCTCAGTGAGGCCATTAGCACAGTGGACCCAGCCCACGTGCCCGGCACTGAAGCCTGCTGCCGAACACAGTGACATTCGGAAACAGCAGCATTTCGGGGTTTTATGAGCCCAGCACGTCCCCGAGTGAACCCATCGCTGGCCTCACCCTCCGTCCTGCTCTGTGCCCCCACGCTGCGTTCCTTCTTTCCTCATGGACGTTTTCCACTGCACGCTCTGTTGCCCAACCCAAAAATCCCATGGTCTTCATCACCTTCTCCCTTACCCCATCCTGTCAATTCTGCCTCCTCAGCCCCTCTGGGAACTGTCCTTTCCTTTCCACTCCAAATCTTTCTTTCTTGGCCACACTGGGCAGCTTGCAGGATCTTAGTTCCCCAACCAGGAGTTGAACCGGGGCCATGGCAGCGAAAGCACTGAGTCCTAAGCACTGGACCGCCAGCAAATTCCAATGACTATATTTTTTAAATAAGTGATGCTGGCAATGCGATGTGTAAAATACATTTTACACAAAGGAAAAAAACTAATCAACAAACCACAGAGGCTGCATTTCAGGGGAGACTATCTCTTTGGGTGAGTCTGAAAGCCACCGCCGCCTCATTCACCTGGTGAATAAACCAGAACCCTTGGAGTAAACAGTGTATGCTGAAGCTGAAGGAGCTGGACTCAAGCTCAAGCATCACTGCTTGTCGGCTAAGCTCTTTGAGTGTGTTTCTGGATCTGTTTGCTCGCCTGTAAAATGTGCACATAATGGTGCCCACAGCATGGTTTATCGTGAATATTAAGTGACAGTGGTATTGCTGAGTCCTTGACAAATTAGTGAACTCTTATGAAATGCTACCAAGACTACCCAGCTTTCATGCTTCACTATGATTTTGCATTCACAAGGCACTTGCTGTCAGAGGTTTTCACGAGGTGCATATAGAACCCCAGATGTTGGAATCAACATGGCAGCAATGACTCATCCAGGGGTCCTGTGGGCCAGGGGATGGGGGCAGGTGCCGGGTGGGGCAGAGAGCTGGATCCAGGCCCTGGGATGGCCACTGATGAGCTGGCTCTCACTCTGGCAGTGACAGTCACCCTTTAATTAGAGCTCTTTCCCCTAGACATCAACCTAAACGTGGAGGGCAGCCAAAGCTTCCATTTTAAGACCATAATTGGTAGGTTCAGCCCTGAAATCCCATCATAAGTTTCTCTGAAATTTCCCTGTACTCACCATCTAATAATATGTGCCTCAGATCAGCCGTGTTGCAAAAATGCCACTTGCACTGACCATGGAAATAGCAACACGTGGAGGATGCTTAAGAAAATGACATCCCTAGTTTCCTGCAGGGAAACCAGGTCCCAAGTTCAGAAATATGTGGTTCGAGATTCTGAGACTGGTCCCACGGCCCCTGGACGAGTGTGGGGGTCTCACCTTCCTCTTCCTGAATCCACGTGAGATCTGCTTGCATTATTTGGCCACTTCTCTGAGTACACCTTTTTTTCTCTTTCTTCCTTTTCTTCCTTCCTTCCTTTCCTTTTTTTTCTCCTTTCTTTTTTTTCTTTTTAATTAAAAAAAAAAGGGTAGTGGTACTTGATTGTTTTGCTACTCTATTTACCATTCTAATTTTAGTGACCCTCAGTACTGTGGTGGCAAAGACAGGTTTGACATAAAAGCAATAGGCTTCCTCATATAGCTGAGAGCACGGCGTTAACAAAGACAGTAACCTTTTCCTATCTGAGGATGGTCTTCCGGAGAGGATGCTCACCCTGTGGGAGGCTCAGAGGGACACGAAGGAGCACTGACTTGGAGCCAAGAGGCTCTGTCTTGGGCATTGTCACCATCCAGCTGGCACTGAGCCGGTGATGCCATCCAACCATCTCATCCTCATCAACTACATGTACATATATAAGCCCTCCCTCTTGAGCCTCCCTCCCTCCCCTCTAGGTCATCACAGAGCACCGAGATGAGCTCCCTGTGCTGTACAGCAGCTTCCCACTAGCTGTCTATTTCACACATGGTCGGGTGTATATGTCAGGGCTACTTTGTCATACAGAGTGAAGTAAGTCAGAAAGAGAAAAACAAATGTTGCATGTTCATGTGTCTATGTGGAATCTAGGAGAATGGTACTGTTGAACCTATTTGCAGGGCAGGAATAGAGACGCAGATGTAGAGAATGGACTTCTGGGTACAGCAGGGGGAGGGGAGGACGGGGCGAATTGTCTTCATCTTTTAAAGAGGTCTTGGCTGGGGTTTTCCAGGAAAGACTCCAAGATAGAGTTGCACACAGAAAGTTTAGTGCACAGTGCTCTTGGGAGCAACACATGTAAGGCAGAATTGGGCTGGAGGTGAGGCAGAACGTGGATGCAAACCAAATCCTGGCCCCATGGACGCCTCAGTGAGCTGTGAAGCTGAGTTGGCCCCTGGGGGTTGTCCCATCTTGGGGCCAGAGAACGGGAACTTTGGAGATCCACCTGGACTAGTTTGGGGATGAAGGGAGGGAGGCGGCTGGCCTAGTCCTAGGTAATTCCTAGGAAGGGACTCAGCCAGCAGCCCCAACCACTTGGGGAAATGAGAGCTTTCCCCAGCTTCCCAGCACTTGGGGAAATGAGCGCCTTGGCCCTGAAGGCAGCCTACACAATGCGTCACAAAGAGCCGTATGAGCAGCTCTGTGTGTGCTCAGCCATGTCCCACTCTTGTGATCCCTTGGGCCCTGTCAGGCTCCTTTGTCCACACGTTTCTGCAGGCAAGAATACTTCAGTGGGCAGCCATTCCCATTGCCAGGGCATCTTCCCGGCCCAGGCATCAAACCCTACTCTCTTGCATCTCCTGCACTGGCAGGCAGATTCTTCCCCACTGTGCCATGAGCCTAGTATTATCATGGTTGCTGGCATTATTCTGATTTTTGCATTATAACAACCGTGTGTGTGTGTTGGTCACTCATTCGTGTCTCACTCTTTGTGACCCCATGGACTGTAGCTCTCCAGGCTCCTCTGTCCATGGGATTCTCCAGGAAAGTATACTGGAGTGTGTTGCCATTGCCTTCTCCAGGGACTCTTCCCTACCCAGGGATCAAACCCGGGTTTCCTGCATTGGCAGGTGGATTCCTTACCATCTGAGCCACCAGCGAAGCCCATAACAACTGTACTGTGATGTTTTTCTTACCCTTTCACATTCTCCCCCATTCTCCTGTAAGCTGCTCAGTAGAAATGCCCATGCTTTTGTTGGTTCGTTTGTTTTGATTTTTAACCTCTGTATTCCCAGGCTTGAGCACATAGAAATTTGGAGTTTGGCTCATAGAAATCATTGACAAAATTGTTATAGAATGGAGAGATGGATAAAGGAGTGGGTCACACGAGAATGGAGACCCCCAGAGGAAGCCCTAGGGCGCCCTTTGGGTACATCATGTGACGCCCCACTGACAGTCCCCTTCTTTCCCTTCCAGTCGCTCTGGACTCATGGCAGTCCCTGGCCCTCTCTTCAGTGATTGTTGATCCATCCATCAGGAACTTTGACGTTGCCCACATCAGCACCGCTGCCGTGGGGAACTTCTCTGCAGCCCGAGACCGCTGCTTGTGGGGTAAGGGGAATGTTCACCCTCTAGATAGGGGGTGAATTGGGATGAGGGTCCTCTCACACAAGTGCTGCTGAAGATTCTGACCTCAGAAACACATAGGAGACCCCAAGATCACCTGGGGTGCCTGGCCAGAAGGATGTCACCTGGGGGAGGAACCCTGGCTGGGCTCTCCTCTGTAGTCTCCTCATCCTCCTGCAGAGTTGACCCATGGCCAAGGTCTCCAAGAGGCTAAGCCAGACAGAAAATGAGCAACTCTGAGCCAGGTCAGAGGAAGGATCTAGGAGGTTAGTCTGAGATGGAGGAGATGGGTGGAGGCTGTGATGGCTGTCCTTAGATGGCAGGTGGGTGGTCATGACAGTGAAGAAAGATATTGTTCTGGCCAAGTTCATGGGGCAAAGTGAAGACCAGTGTTGTGGTTGTTCAGTTGCTCAGTCGTGTCTGACTCTGCGACCTCATGAGCTGCAGCACGCCAGGCTTCCCTGACCTTCACTATCTCTCGGAGTTTGCTCAAACTCATGTCCACTGAGTGGATGATGCCATCCAACCATCTCACCCTCTGTCTCCCTCTTCTCCTCCTGCCCTCAGCATTTTTCAGTGCTATACAGAGAACTTTCTAATAGGCAAAGCTGTCCACAGATGCCTAGTTCCTTTAGAGGGTTTGGGTCACTGGTATGTAAACAAAAGCTAGGTGACAACCTGATAGGAAGGTTCTACAAAGACTTGACTTTATGAAAGAGATCAAGATTAGATAACATTTGTGAGAGTTGAAAGTCGCTCAGTTGTGTCTGATTCTTTGTGACCCCATGGACCTTACAGTTCATGGAATTCTCCAGGCCAGAATACTGGAGTGGATAGCCTTTCCCTTCTCCAAGGGATCTTCTCAACCCAGGGATCAAACCCAGTTCTTCATTGTAGGCAGATTCTTTACCAGCTGAGCTAGAAGGGAAGACCATTCATGCTTCTGCAATTTTGAGATTCCATGGATCTCCTCCTCTACAAGGCTGGAAAACAACATGCACAAATTACAGACAAGGCTGCCTTGTGCAGTTGTATAGGTTGTACACTGTACAACTCTGGGTGGTACCACAACGCAGAGATTAGGCTATGAATAAGGGCTTTAGGCAATGCACAGCTTGCTCAATTGAATGAAACGTCATTATTTTCATGGCTGTTCTTAGGACTAAATATCCTAATGCCATGAATCATTTAAACTGTCTAGGACAGAACCTGGTTTACATGGGAAAGGACATAACCCTTGATGGAACATGGTGAGTGTGATGAGGCAGGAGGCAGAGGGAGATGAGGCTGAAGAGGAAGGCGTGGGCTAGAGCATGAACAGCCTTGTCTTGTATGACTTAATTCTGAGGCCAGTGGGGAGCCATGTTAAAGCCATGCTTTAAACAGAAAAATGACAAGAGCACATTTGTGGATAAATAACCAAAGAAAACCCCGATTGTTGTGTGGAAAATAGTTTGATGGGAGAGTTGAGTCCCCCCCCACCACCAGTGTTTTATTCCAAGATTCTAGCCCTGTGCCAGGTGCTAAAATGAAGGAGTGAGTTTTTGTGTGTATGTATGCCTGCGTAAGTGGGTAGATGAATGGATGATGCATAAGTGGGTGTATAGATTCATGAAGGGTGATTGGATGAAGGATGTCTAGCTGGCTTATGCTTTGAGAAACTGTGACTTTGGGCTGACCCTGAAGGAAAGTGAGGAGACTGCAGAGAAGTCCTCACCCATGTCTTCTCTCTCAGATGAATTCCTTCCTGCCAGGCACCTCAGGTTGTCTTGGGACAAATGGAAGAGTGGGTGGATGGATGATACACAGATTCATGGATGTATAATTACGTGAATGGATGAATGGATGATGCTTGGATAGATGGAAGGGTGCATGCATGGATTCATGGATGTATGGTTAGATGGCAGGATGAATGGATGTATGGATGGATTCATGGATCACAACTGGATGGATGGATCAGTGGATGCATGGATTTATGAATGTATGGTTGGATGGTAAGATAGATGGTTGGACAGATGAATGGATGAACTGATGGGTTCACGGATGGCATGACTGGATGGATGGATCAATGGACGCATGGATTCATGAATGTATTTTTGAATACTTGACTGAGATGATCTCTCAGGCTCAATCCCCACCATTCTTCTCCTCTGCAGAGTGTTCCCGTCACCAGGACTGCCTTGTCACCACTCTGCAGACCCAACCTGGGGCTGTGAGGTGTATGTTCTATGCTGATACCCAGAGCTGCACACACAGCCTGCAGGCCCAGAACTGCCGACTTCTGCTCCACGAAGAGGCCACCTACATCTACCGGAAGCCAAGTGAGTGCCAGCCTGTGTCTTTGCAGACATTCCCAAGGGCCTGGGTATGGCTGGGAGGGACTGTCGGAGAAAGTGGTGACTCATGGGCGGCGGCTTTTGAGGTTCTTAAGGAAAAGTCAGTCAAAGTCATCTTAGGCTATGTGGCACTTACACGGGATGAACTGAAGGAAGACAAAAAAGCCTACTTCTGACCTAGAACTTCTCTGCACTGTCTGTATTCATGACTTCTTTTGAGTTATAGAAGCCATTTTGGCCTTTGAGTTTCTGCATAAAATAATTCATTAGGCCACTTTTTAGTACTGTTTCAGAGTTTATAAAGTTGTTTCACATACCTTATCTTGTTGGATCCTCATGTTATCCTGTGAGATATCAAGATAAAGGATTGATCCCTTTCTTAGAGGCCAGGAGACTCTGGTCCAGAGAAGTTAGGTTACTTCTCTGATTTCATACAACTAGTGATGACGGAACAGGGACTTGGAGCCAGGTCTCGTATCTCTAGGGGCAGTCCTCTCCCACAAAACTGCAGTGCCTAGTGACCATATCACCATCACCAAAGAGTGTGGTTGCTCTGGCTGGGTTCAGTTTACAAACATCCAGTAATGTGTTATCATGTGTCAGCCCTTGTGTTGGGTGCTGGGGATGCAGGGGTGAAGCATGCAAGGAACAAGCAGCATATAATTACAGCCTAAAGTGAAATGATATGAGCTATAGAACAGGAAACATGGGAGCCAAGGCCCTGGGGGACACCCCCTCCCGACTAGACATGCTTACGGGATGGAATGAATAACTTTTTAGAAATGTTGGCTGAGTCTGCCATCTTATCTTCAAGAGCAGATGTTAATGATCTCTCTCTGTAAAGAGTCAGATAATAAATATTTTAGGCTTCACAGCTACAATTCTCTGTTACAGCTATTGAACTCTGCTGTTGAAGCAGAAAAGTGGCCACAGACAATAATAGATCGATGGGCACAGCTGTGTACCAATAAAACTTTATTTATAAGACCCAGTAACAGTGAAATTTGGCCTCACCTTGTCCTTGAGTATTAATGGTCCTTTAGGGCTGTCTGGATCCAGGGGTGTCCTCTCTCCCCCTTTCCTCCACCTCAGTATTTAGATCAGGAGAAGGTCCCCAGGCTTAGGAGTGCTTTGATTCCTATAAACTAAGGTCTTGGGCCCTTAATCTTAAGGCTTGCCTTCTATTCAGTTCAGTTCAGTCACTCAGTCGTGTCTGATTTTTGTGACCCCATGGAGTGCAGCATGCCAGGCTTCCCTGTCCTTCACCAACTCCTGGAGCTTGCTTAAACTCATGTCCATCAAGTCGGTGATGCCATCCAACCATCTCATCCTCTGTCATCCCTTTATCCTCCTGCCTTCAATCTTTCCCAGCATCAGGGTCTTTTCCAATGAGTCAGTTCTTTGCATCAGGTGGCCAAAGTACTGGAGCTTCAGCTTCAGCATCAGCCCTTCCAATGAATATTCAGGATTGATTTCCTTTAAGAGGGACTGGTTTGATCTCTTTGCAGTCCAAGGGACTCTCAGGATGCTTATATCATTTGGTCGAGTTAAATAGATTTCATCCATAGTGTAGCCAATCTGCACAGTAGTCCTGCTGAGAAATGCCTTCACTTTGAGGTATGAGTTCTGTAAAACAAATTAGACTGCTTCTCTCTGAATTCTGTGTGTCTCAAATTCAGCATGAAATGCTCACTCTCCAGCAGAAGACACATGCCCACGTGTATCTACATAGACATTTGTTTATTTGCACCTAAAGTACATATAGAGCTACAAATAATTTTCTTAATCCAAATAGTCACAGAACCTAAATATATGGGTATTCTAGAAAGAGTCTCCACTTCTGCAAAAGATTTCAAAAGGGAGAAATGCACAGCAGATATTTTTCCCACGTTGGATCTCATTCCGTCTGGGATACATTGGGCAGCCTCTGGAGGGAGGCTTAAATACCAGTGTCCATGGGAAAGCAGGCTTGCATTCCCTCAAAATTCTTTAGCTTTTATATTTTCTGTCTCTGCTCCCTGCTTGAGATGATGCCACGTTCATGAAATGTGGCTGTTTCCTGCAGAGCAAAAGAGCTGACCTTGGGAGTTTTCACTGCCTTAGCATCCACGGTCGGTCCTGAATGCTAGCCAGAGAGCCTGTGATTTGCAATTGAAACAGGAAATTTTGTGAGAAGGAAGGAACTGTGGGGGTGAGAGCAGGCATGATTTGCGATCGAGGCCAGATTATAAAGCGGCACGTATTTCTTTCCATCCCAAGTTTCCATTTTGGGTTATAACTCACACGCCAGTGTGTGAACAACCAAGTTTTCACTCACTCTTTCCTTCTGCTCTCTCTACCTTTTGACCTTCCTTTTTCTTTCTTTCTTTCACCCCTCCACTCCTTCCCTCCTTCCTTCTATCTTTCCCTCCTTCCTTTCTTCCTTCCCTCTCCCCATTCATTCATTCACGTGTTGGTCTCCGGTCACACACCAGGCACTGAGCTTGGGACATTACAGGCATCGTGGTATTTCTTCCTGACATCTTTGTGTTGTAGGGACGGCTACTGTTCCTTTCTCGGCGATGGGAAAATCGAGGGTCAAAAGAACTATGAGGTTTTTCTAAAGCAGCTGGTCCCTCACACAAACACAGGTCCGTTCATTGCTTCCTCCTCACCACGTGGACCCTCAGTGGCCTGGAGGTCATGAATGCATATCACACCAGGGGGTCTCAGCCCCGACGCCTGACACTGACACCTGGGACTGGATGACCTGTTGTCTCTATCATAGGTTGTTTAATAGCATCTCTGGCCTCCATCCTATGAGATATTAGGAGCTCAGACCTCTCCTCAATCCTGTGACAACCCCAGAATATCTCCAGACATTGTCAGATGTTTCCTGGGGTCAAAACCACCTCCAGTTGAGCCACTGCATAGTACCAAACTCTTGAGGAATGGATAAACTTCTGCCTGTCTGTCTGCCTCCTCTCCCACATTTACGTTCATCATAAATGTGTATTTTAAACAGACAGAGCTGCAGACCAAGCTGCAAAGCTTTCCCTCTCCATCGGCCCACAGTGAATTGGAGCAAAGAAAACACATCTGTTGGAAATAAATAAGAGAGACTGCGCACACACGTGTGCGCACACACACACACACACACACACACACACACACAGAATCTCTTCACCAGTGTTGGTTTCCTCTGGGTGAGGCCCTAAGACCTGTGGGAACCAGACACAGGCCTGTCTTAAGCCTCTGAAAATGGCATTTGGCACTGAGCCTGAGCTGGTACTCATCTCACATGCTAGTAAAGTAATGCTCAAAATTCCAAGCCAGGCTTCAACAGTGTGTGAACTGTGAACTTCCAGATGTTCAAGTTGGATTTAGAAAAGGTAGAGGAACCAGAAATCAAATTACCAACATCTGTTAGATCATTGAAAAAGCAAGAGAGTTCCAGAAAAACATCTACTTCCACTTAATCCAAAGCCTTTCACTGTGTGGATCACAACAAACTCTGGAAAATTCTTGAAGAGATGGGAATACCAGACCACCTGACTTGCCTCTTGAGAACTCTGTATGCAGGTCAGGAAGCAACAGTTAGAACTGGACATGGAACAACAGACTGGTTCCAAATTGGGAAAGGAGTACATCAAGACTGTATATTGTCACCCTGCTTATTTAACTTATATGCAGAAAACAGCACAAGAAACTCTGGACTGGATGAAGCAAAAGCTGGAATCAAGATTGCCAGGAGAAATATCAATAACCTTAGATATGCAGATGACACCACCCTTATGGCAGAAAGCACAGAAGAACTAAAGAGCTTCTTGATGAAAGTGAAAGAGGAGAGTGGAAACATTGGCTTAAAACTCAACATTCAGAAAACTAAGATCATGGCATCTGGTCCCATCACTTCATGGCAAATAGATGGGGAAATAGTGGAAACAGTTACAGACTTTATTTTTTTGGGCTCCAAAATCACTGCAGATGGTGACTGCAGCCATGAAATTAAAAGACGCTTGCTCCTTGGAAGAAAGTTATGACCAACCTATACAGCATATTCAAAAGCAGAGACATTACTTTGCCAACAAAGCCCGTCTAGTCAAAGCTATGGTTTTTCCAGTGGTCATGTATGGATGTGAGAGTTGGACTATAAAGAAAGCTGAGGGTTGAAGAATTAATGCTTTTGAACTATGGTGTTACAGAAGACTCTTGAGAGTCCCTTGGACTGCAAGGAGATCCAACCAGTCCATCCTAAAGGAAATCAGTCCCGAGTATTCATTGGAAGGACTGATGTTGAAGCTGAAACTCCAATACTTTGGCCACCTGATTTGAAGAACTGACTCATCTGAAAAGACCCCGATGCTGGGAAAGATTGATGGCAGGAGGAGAAGGGGACGACAGAGGATTAGATGGTTGGATGGCATCACCAACTCGATGGACATGAGTTTGAGTAAACTCCAGGTGTTGGTGAAGGACAGGAAAGCCTGGCTTGCTGCAGTCCATGGGATTGCAAAGAGTCAGACAAGACTGAGTGACTGAACTGAACTAAACTGAGCTGATAAAAGTATATTGACTCAATGAATGAATGTGAGGGAATACAGCAGAGGAGATAAGATAAGGCTACAGGGAGGCTGATAAGTGTCTGGAGATTAGCACTGCTGGGAGGGGCGGGAGGCCTGTGGAGCACAGGGCAGGATGGCCGGCCACACCAGCCTGACCTAAAGGACCAGGTGGGATCCAGACAGGCACAGAGGGAGGATGGGTGCTGCAGGCCAGGCCCGACCCTTGACCCCGTGTGAACCTCTGGCCCCGTGGTCAGAGCTGGGGCTCAGAAAAGCACAGCTTTGACTCTTACCTCATCACCTTGACATCCTGACAGCTACCCACCCTCAGCCCCTAAACCCACTTCCTCACCAGTGAAATGTACTTACCGGGTCTGCAGTGCCTCAGCGATAGTTCTAAAATCCAAGCAGTCTTAAAGTCAGAAAAAAATATTTTTGTAAGTTTTTGGCAAACTCGTTTGGGGTCAAAATCTGACCCAAAGTTGACTGAAGAAATGATATCAGGTATTCATCCGTCTTAGCAGGACCAGCCCGTACATTTCCTCCTGGAAGTAACTGGTGTGTCCAGTGATGGGCTCCAGTCCAGACTCCCCTGGACGATTGGACCTTGCATGGTCTGGGCCCCTCTGTTCTTTTTAAAATCCAAGTAATCCAGAATCGTGATGACATCTGGTCCCAGGGAGGCAAGTCAGGATTTGTGGGCCTGGGTGATCTCCCTGGAAAGAACTTGAGATGACAGAACTGAGGGAAGGATTGCTCAGTGCCTGGGGAAGATCAGGTGTCTTTGTT
Source organism: Bos indicus (assembly GCF_029378745.1). NCBI lineage: Eukaryota > Metazoa > Chordata > Mammalia > Artiodactyla > Bovidae > Bos > Bos indicus. Next base: position 8,446,563 of record NC_091773.1, on the reverse strand, counting down.
GGGTTTCTTTTTTCTTTTTCCGCATTAGACACTAACTTGACTTAAGTTATTGGGGCCTGAATGAATAACTAACATTTTTTTTTTTTAAGTGCAGAAAGCAGTGTTTGGTCTTTTTGATTTGTTTCTTAAAACATGTCTGGAATACCCCTCAATAGAGCATGTACTATGCTCTCTTCCTTCCCCCACTCCAGACATCCCTCTGCCCGGCTTTGGGACATCTTCACCTTCAGTGCCCATTGCCACCCATGGCCAGCTGCTGGGCAGGTCACAGGCCATTCAAGTGGGCACTTCGTGGAAGCCAGTGGACCAGTTCCTGGGAGTTCCGTATGCCGCCCCACCCCTGGGGGAGAAACGCTTCCGGGCCCCCGAGCACTTGAACTGGACTGGGTCCTGGGAAGCCACCAAGCCACGGTAAGGATGGAGTGGAATACATCTGGTGGTGGGGGGGAGGGGGGGTGGGGGGAGTGGTGTCCAGAGAAGCCTTCTCCCATTCTAAGCCTTCAAAGTGAGAGTTGATAACAGAGCAGTGCGTTAGGATTTGAGCCGTGCACTGGGGGTACATTAGCTAAGATGACGTTGAGTGCTCTTACACATAAACCCCCACTTGTCTGTGACTTAACATTGTCTTGGTCCTGCCTCCTTTGGTGATGGAGGGGCTGGTGTGCTCTGCTCCATGCAGTGATGCGGGGACCCAAGCTGGCGTGTCTTTTTCAGCACAGACCTTCCAAGTTTCCTTCTAGGAACCTCCCTTGACTTTGCATCCAGGAAAGAGAGGCTGTTAGTGCAGGGGAGGTTTCCTTGGGCCACACCCATGGGCGGGGCACATTCATCACGTGCCCCACCATGGCAGTGGCCGGAACTCAACCTCCCAGCTACATCTGACGTCAGTGGGGCTGAGAAATAAGCAGAGAAGGAAAAGCATAGCTTATAATAATAATTAAAAAATAATAATAATGTAAAAGGTCTTTTCATTCCCCCAATAGACATGATATTAAAAGGAGTTTTCAAAAATAGGGGAAAAAAATGGAATATCCTATTTTCCTTCCTCTGCTTTTCAATTTTGCCCATTCCCTCCCATGCATGTACCACTGTAGATAGTTGACAGACGGGACACGATTCTGTCATTTTTCTGATGAAAGCATGTTCAGAGTATCTGTGGAAGGAGCACCTGTGCCTGCCTCTCTCGCCCCACGGCCTTTCCCTCTGCACAGGTGTCCGCAGCTCTGTCCCGAGGATGCAGCCACATTCTCCGTGTCCATCACTGCCCAAGGCCAGTTGGTGGGCAGCTCTAGGAGCTCAGGACCAGACAGAGGGATGAGCAGGAGGCTCTGGGATATTCCAGGCGAGCGACAGGAAGACTTAAGCTAGGACAGTGGCAGAAGGATGCAGAAAGCCATGAAAGTCACCCCTGGGAGACAAAAGGAACAAATAAGCACTAATTAGAGAACTTCACTGGGTTAGGATCCACCCACTTGACAGGCTTTCAAGTGAAGAGCAGTGAGAGCTTGGTCCATCAGAGCCCAGTACTAACCAGGCTTGGACAGGTAACCATCATGCTTGCTTCATGTGTGTCCCAGATATGCATCTCAGCTCTTATGCCAGGAGATGTTTCGACCAGCACACTTGACTCTGTAGTGATGGAGAAAGCAGGTTGAGACCCCTCATCCCAGCAGGTCTGTACCCTGGAGCCTGCAGGGCCCCAGGGCCCAGGTGACACCCGTGTTCCTCTGCTCTATCTGGGTGGGCACCTTGCCCAGGGGACACTCCTCAGGCCCATGATTGAGAGACTGGTGGTCATCCTGCTCCTTCCAGCATTTACTCACCAATCCCATTAACCATTTCCTGAAGCTGCCTAATTGTCAGTGGGCTGCTGGGACTTCAGAATTGGGCAGTGGGTTCTGCTGCTGCTGCTGGGCATGCAGGAGGGCTGAGTGTGTCTCTTTAATTGTTTTTCCTGCAAGTCACACGCCATCCATCTGTATCTGCAGGGCCAGGTGCTGGCAGCCAGGCATCAGGACGCCCACGCCTCCCGGGGTCAGTGAAGATTGCCTGTATCTCAATGTGTTTGTCCCGCAGAACATGGTGAGTTCGACAGCCCTTGCTATGTTTTCTGTGAAAGCTGCCCTGTTGGAAATCCCCAACCCCTGCACTGCCAGCATGGTCTGCCCCGTGCTCTCCTGGCTGGTTCTTGGCTCCCTGAGGCCTGAGGGCCTGAGCGCCAGCCTGGTTCCTCCAGGGCCTCCTCTCATCTCCTGCATGGGAGCATGGGGCATGGTTATCTGGGTTCAGTTCTCTAAGAGATATTCATAAAGCGCCAGTGATGGGAGGGTCTGTTCTCCATGGGTTGCAGCTATGAACAAAATAAAGTTGCTGTCCTCAAGGGGGCTTTCATTACAGCGGGAGGAGCAGAAATAGGCAGTTTAGTTCAGTCACTCAGTCGTGTCCGACTCTTTGCAACCCCATGGACTGCAGCATGCCAGGCTTCCCTGTCCATCACCAACTCCCAGAGCGTGCTCAAACTCATGTCCATCGAGTTGGTGATGCCATACAACCATCTCATCCTCTGTCACCCCCTTCTCCTCCTGCCTTCAATCTTTCCCAGCATCAGGGTCTTTTCCAGTGAGTTGGCTCTTCACATCAGGTGGCCAAAGTACTGGAGCTTCAGCTTCAGTCCTCCCAGTGAATATTCAGGGTTGACTCTGGTTAGGCCCTGTTTTGAAGCCTGTACCTGCCTAAGTAGCATCTAGGATCCTGATGTTGAGTTGAGTTTCCTGTTTTGGGGGAAGGGTCAGAACTCATGAGAGAAAACAGAACTGATGAGCCTTAGGAAACGTGAGTCGTGTTGGCAGATCCCACAGTGGATGTGATGCGCCTCCACTTCCGGTCCCTGAGCCACCAGCAGCCAGAGGCAATGCACTTTGGAGATTTGAGCACAGCAAGCTGCTGAGTGAGATTTGGAACAAGGGCATCTGAACATGGAGCCTCCTCTGGGCTGCATCAATAGAAGCGTAGAGCTTAGAGTGAGGGAGGTGATGGTGATGCCCAGCCCCAGATCATTGTGGGGGTGTTGAATTAAGTCCTGGCTCCAAACCAGCCTGCCACTTACCACTGCCTCCCTGGCCTGGAGAAGGCAACTCACACTTTTTGTGCCCCAGTTTCCTGTTTGAAAAGTAGGGAGAGAAATAGCATCAGCTCATGAAGTTCTTATGAGAATGGAATAAAACAAGGCATAGATACTAATTAACCAACGAACAGGTGATAAGAGAGACATTGTAAATGGCAAAGAGTGGGACACAGACCACACCTAAAGCCTGGAGGAGACCATCACTCAGGCAGTGTAGGAACTGGACAGTGTTGAACCCACTGGAAAGAACAGGAGCCGGGGGCGGGACCACCTCTGGAGGTCTGTGCCCGTCATCGGCTGAACACCTCATAGCATCCTTCCTTCTGATCCTCCTGACGCTTCTAAGAGGTATCATTCCCACTGGATAGATGAAAAGCCCAAGGCTCAGAGAGGTCAGATGACTTGCCTAAGGTCACTCAGCTAGTGAATTATTACTGTAGATTTGGTCAATCGAGTCCCAGAGTTCACGGCTAAGGCCAGTGAGTGGTGACCAGTGAGCATACACTTTTGCCATAATGTGAGCAAGAAGTTGACGACAGTACTTTACAGTTGATCTACAATGTCATTGGTCTTCACACGGACTCTAGGAGGAAATGATAGGTATGTTTATTTCTATCTTCTCCCCCCTTTCCCACTTTAGAGGTGTAGAATCTGAGGCTAGGAGAGGCTTCGTGGCTTACTAAGAAAGCACAGCTGGCCTGAGCAGAGGCTTGATCCCCATATCCTGACTTCAAATCCAGGACCCCTTCCCCATCAGGGAGTTTCCAGTCAAAAGTAGCTTTGCCACTTCTCTCTTGGGCTGCTCTGTTGCCCCTGCCTGGCCTTGGGGTAGGTGTGTTGACACACCCAGAGTTGTGTGTTGGCTCGGTCTGGCACCTACATGGCAAAGGTGCCCTGCCCAAGCTCTGGAGGGGGAGGTGGCCGCCTGTAGCCCCCACATGTCTGCACCCCCTGCAGGCCCCCAACGCGTCCGTGCTGGTGTTCTTCCACAATGCCGCGGAGGGCAAGGGCAGTGGGGACCGGCCGGCAGTGGATGGCTCCTTCCTGGCTGCTGTCGGCAACCTCATTGTGGTCACGGCCAGCTATCGCACGGGCATCTTCGGCTTCCTGAGTTCCGGTGAGTTGCTGGGGTTGGTGGGGACCGCTGACTCCCTGAGCCGAGTGTGTTCTTTGTGTGCGTTTAGTCCTTTCTTCCTAAAACCTCATCCCTTCCCGGCCCCTGGCCCTCCTCCAGCCCACTGAGTACAGCCAGTACCTTCATGAGACGCGCCAGCCACGCTGATGCCCGTAGGTCACAGGTGCCACTGGTGAAACTCACCACGTGTCTGAAGCCGTTCCAAGTACCTTAAGTGTTTTGTCTTGTGACATTAATAACTCTGTGTGTATGCTTGTGCATATTGAGACCCCAGAGGGCTAGACCCTCGCTCAGGCTCACATGGTCAGGAAAAGGCAGAGCCAGGATTCACCACCAGGGTCCATGTGCCCTGGAGATGCTAAGGGGTGGATAAGAGCTCTGGGGCCTTCAGAGAGCCGTTTCCTGGAGCAAGGGCTGCATAGACAATGATTTCCATCATCACCGTCAACTTCTGGCCTGTCTTCTTTGCAGTCACAGACATTATCCCTCAGGCTACACCTTCCACCTTCCCACCAGCCCCCAGGGCAGAACTGAGGCTTGGACCAATCCCAGCATCATCCACCCGCATCTTTTCTTTCATCTCTACCCCAGCCCCACTCCACCCAACCCCACCCCACCTCCAGTGGTAGAGCAGTTGTTTGTTAGGCGGCTGTGGTGGAGGGCAGGCGTCCTGGTCTGGGAATCCAAAGAGCCAAGTGTTTTCTGTGTGACCTTGGACAAAACCCTCCCTTTCTCCAAGTCTCAGTTTTCTCCTCTAAAATAGGAGTAATTTTAACCCAACTAACAAAGTCACTGTGAGACTCATGCGAGGTGCTATGTGTGAAGGGGCTCCAGAGGCTGTGATGGGCTTTGCATGTCCTCAAGGACAGCGCTGAGCATCATCTCTGTTCTTCGGGGGTCTCGTTTAAGACCTGGGATGTCTTGCATGATGGGTATGGTTGGGGGCAGGGGGTGGGATGTAATGTGGCCGGAACCACGGCTCCTCCAGAGCGTGGGTGAGTGAGGCAGGCATCCAGCGTGAGCAGAACCCCGGAGCCCTGGGGGATAGGGCTGGGTGGATCATGTGGCTAGAGGTCTTGAGTGTCATAACAAAGACTTTAGGTTTGCACAGCAGACATGAGACGGGCAACAAGTTAAGGCAACATGTGACCAGTGGCAATGAGGGGAGTGTGGCTGATGAACCCATTCCAGGCTTTCCTTCAGAGAGGCAGCGGCGGCTGCTAGAGCACTGGACTCTCCTGCTGGATTTTCTTTCCTCTTTTCAAAAACACCACTGATGACTCTTAAGTCAGGAGCTCCTTTCGCTAAAGAGATGGTGAAACTCAGAAGCCAGCCTGTGGGACCCGCTCGGGTGGGGCTTTCCACAGACCTGGCTGACTCCGGCTCAGAGCTTTTCCAGACAGAAGAGAATTTCCATATGCTACCCGTCGGTGAGGGGGCGGGCTTATGATTTCATGGGCTGTAATCTATGGAGAATTCTGCAGGCTTCTGGGAAGGCGACCCCATTTCTGGGAGCAGTGTTGGGGGAGGCAGAGAACACCCACCCCTTCTCACTCCTGGCTTGCAACACTGCCTGTTCCTCTGCTTAAAGCAATGCTGTAAGCAAGAGAGAAAGAGAGTGACGCTCACGCAGCGTCCGTGTCTCTACCAGACGTCTTTCCCAGATGACGTCATCCCAGTCTCCAGGTACCTCCACGAGGTCAGCACAGTATGGCCATTTCACAGAGAAAAGCACGGGGCTCAGAGAGGTCAAGGGGCTTTCTGCCTCACTTCTGAGTGTGTGTGCTCCGTCGCTCAGTTGTGTCCCCATCTCTGTAGCCCCATGGACTGTAGCCAGCCAGGCTCCTCTGTCCATGGAATTCTCCAGGCAATAATACTGAAAGTCTGTTGCCATTTTCTACTCCAGGGGATTTCCCCGACCTCAGGGATCAAATCCACATCTCTAGCATCTACTGCATTGGCAGGTGGATCATTTACCAGCCCCCTTAGGCTCTTGGTGGCTCAGAGGGTAAAGAATATGCCTAGAATGCAGGAGACCTGGGTTCAGTCCCTCCGCATCTCATCCATCCCAGGTCGCTCACCTCTCATGAGATCAGGCATGTGAAGGCAAACATCTGGAAGCTTGCTGGCACCTCGCAGGGGCTCCCAAGGTTAACACCCCTTCCCTTTCCCTAGCAGGGCCTCTGTAAGTGAGGGTTCTGCTGCAGCCATGTCTGGGCCCTGCATCTGGCCAGCAGCAGCCCTGGCAGTTACTGACTCATGCCAAGTTGCCACTTCATGTACTTTATCTCATGTGATGAATGCACGCGGCATCTGCTGTTGTAGCTCAGAGTGAAGATAATCCCCCGAGAGCGCCAGACTCCAGAGGCACATTAAAAAAGAGATGGGAGAGAGATGGAAACAGAAACTGATGTCAGCTCTGCTGCCGACTAGACAAACTTGTGTTCTCAGAGAGAAAAGCCCAAACTCAATAGTACTTAGAAGGAGCATGGGTCCTGGTAAAGAGCAGGTGGAAAGGAAGTGAAGGGGTCCCCCTGCCTGGATCTCACAGGCAGGACAGACCCCGCCAGTATAGGGCACAGTGATTACCTTCCTCTCTCTGGCAAAGCAATGCGGTGAGGGGACCCGGGGCCAGTGGCCTGTAGGGTCAGAGGAGTGGGTGGGCCATGGCCCGCAGGCCTCCTGCATGGTGTGGGAGCAGAGGAAGTGTGCTTTGGCCTGGGAGCCAGACCGAAGGCCAGGCCCCGTAATGTGCCCATCACCCCATCATCCTGGGGGCACTCAGAGCTTCCCCTTAGAGGCTCCCCTCTGAGGGGTCTGCTCCCCTTTTTGACCAGAAGAACAGGCCCAGAGTCCTGTTCCATCACCAGTGCAACTTCTGTTGCTGAAGACAACATAGACCCCACAAAGGGCATCTGTGAGATAATAGCTGGATCTAAACCTGTTTTATTTTATTTAAGAAAAGACAAATAACTTCTAGAGTACTTTATACTAGGCTCTGCATCATTCTGTTCCTTTTACAAATCTTAACAAATTCAATCATCATAACAACCTGTTGAAGTTGGTACTATTGTTATCCCATTTTACAGACGGAGAAAGTCAAGTCACATTAAATAACTCATCCAGGGCCCTGCTGAGCTTGTAGGGGTGGAGTAAGACCAGTGCCTGACTGGTCTGGCTCCATAACCCACCTGCACAGCCCATGCACCATGATCCCTTTTATTGATGGCCATCAACAAGAACTGGGGGAGGAACTGCTGTGAACCTGGCTGAGGAGCTTTAGAAGGATAACTGAATAAATCAAATGAGCAAGCAAGAGCCATTTAGACCATGAGGGAACAACTGAATGCTTGCTGATGTGTTTTGAACAGAGAGTGGGGAGAAGAGAGCTGGAGGATTAGATCAGGGTGGGGTGAGGCAGTTGGAGAAGTGCATGATCACGTTATCCAGAGATCTTCCACTCACATCCTGGACTCCCTCCTGGACTGTACATGCCTGGCCAGCAGAGAGCAGCCCTGTCCAGTTTCATGACCCCAGCAGCACTGCTTGCTGCATGTTTGTGGTGGGGCTGAGCCAGGTGAGACCAGAGCTCAGCCCTGAAGATGAAGAGAATGGAGCTCAGCCAAGACCAGACTGTAGGGTGATGAGCACAGGCGATGAGCAGACCCCAAGGTCTGGAGTAGGATGGGTGCTGGAAAATGAAGGGAACGCAGACTGCTCAGATGGGCTGAAGTTAATCTTGCTGCTACTGCTTAGTCGCTTCAGTTTTGTCCGACTTTTTGAGACCCACCCCCCATGGACTTGTAGCCCACCAGCCTCCTCTGTCCATAGAATTCTCCAGGCAAGAATACTGGAGTGTGTTGCCAGACACTCCTCCAGGGAATCTTCTCAACCCAGGGATCGAACCCGGGTCTCCTGTATTGCAGGCAGATTCTTTACCAGCTGAGCCACCAAGGAAGCCTGAAGTTAATCTTAGAGGGGAGGAAAAGCCAGGAAGAAGTTAGACTTTGTGTGCAGCAGGAATGAAGGAGTTATGAAGGCTTCTGCGCAGAGGTTCCATAAGAAGAGTACCTAAAATTTTTAATGAAAATAACAGAGTGCCTTGCACACCATAGATTTTTTTTTTTTTTTTGACAAATGTTTGCTGAATTGGATTGAATGTTAGGACAAAAAGTACTGAGTGTGTGTTAGATTTAAGAGCCAATTCTATCTCAGATTTGCTTCTAGGGAACTTCCCTGGCATCCCAGTGGTTAAGACTTCGCCTTCCAGTTCAGGGAGTGTGGGTTCCTTCCCTGATCAGGAAGCTAGGATCCTGCATGCCCTGTGGCCAGAAAACCAAAACATAAAAGAGAAACAGTATTGTAACAAATTCAGTAAAGACTTTGGTCCCACATTAAAAATAAAATCTGAAAGAAAATTTACTTCTTGCACCTAAACAAACTCTTTCCTTTTCAAGTCTTAGGTTCTACTAGGAAATAAAAGGGTTGAGTTAGACCATCTCGGATCAGCTAGTTGGCTGCCCCCTGTGCGTGTCCTGGAGGCTGTCTGCCCTGAGGGCTGAGACCTTGTCTGTCTTGCTGGCTGCACTACTTGGCACGGTGCTGGCATAAAGTGAAGCCCGGTTCAGATTTGCTTCCTGAAAGCACCCTCATCTGTGACTTCCTAGGGGTCTGTAGACCCCAGAAGGTCAGCGTTGTCAGTGGGAAGCTGGTACATGGGGCCCTGGGAGTCAGGGACAGTGCCCTGCTTCTACATTGTCCCTGGAAATGCAGGCTGTGGGTGTCACCTCTCAGACCGGGTCTTGTTCAGCCGCTGCCCAGCCTTCCTGCCCTCCCTGAGACCTTGGAAACAAACAGAATGTGTCTGCAATCCAGAAAAGCCCACAGAGAAGGGTGCCAATGGCTTCATTAAACCCAGAACATGAAATGCGTTTGAAGAAATTCTGAGCATCTCCCCAGCTGGAGGAGTAATTCGAACCATTATGTGCACCGAGCTGGTGTGTCGTCAGCTCTTTGTGAACAGCAGGCTGGGGAATCAGGATGCAAGGTCTTGCTGCTTTCTATCTGGGGAAATGGGTTTTTGTTGATAGTTTCTCACTTGATACTGAATCGTGTTCATCATAAGTGTAGTCATTTCATTCACTTAACATTTCATAAGGACCGACTGCGTGCCACTGGCTTTAGTGGAGGGCGGAGTCTCGCAGGGGAGCCCATGCTGACAAGTACTCTGAAAGGGGACCCTCACTTCCCCCGAGGCTGCCTGTGAGTTGACGCTGTAACTCAGACTCAGAGGATGACTGGGTCGGAGGTCAGAGCTAGGGCAGGTCAAGGGCAGAGGGAGGGGTCTGGGTGAAGGAAGTCACATGTGCCGAGCCCAGGGTGGGGGAGGGGAGGGCTGCTGTGTTTGAGCATCTGCTGGTGAGCCTGGGTGGCTGCGGCACAGGACAGGGGAGAGACAGAGGGAGATGTGCCCCGAGAGGAGGATGACCAGGTCCTGGGGGGCTTGGAATGCACGAGAAGAAATGGTGCCCGAAGGACCATGAGATGAGATGGGAGACTTTACATAGGATGGGGCAGGGTGTGTGTGTGTGTGTGTACATTGATTGTGTGTGTGTGTGTGTGTACACTGGTGTGTGTGTTTGTGTGTGTGTACTTTCTTGTGTGTGTGTATACCTTGGTGTGTGTACACTAGTGTATGTGTGTACACTGGTGTGTGTGTACATTGGGGGGTGTGTGTGTACATTGTTGTGTGTGTGTGTGTGTGTCTCAGAGAGAGAGATAATCAAAATTACAGTTGAGAAGATCACTCTGGATGCACATGGAGAATTCAGGGGCGGGAGGAGCGTGCTGATACAGGAGGCCAGTGAACAGCTCTAGGAGAGACGGGGCAGAGATCAGTGGGGGAGCACGCACCACACCAGGGGAGCGGGGAAGAGGGGATGCAGCTGAAAGAGGAGTCCGGGAAGACCCACAAGCTTGTGCAGGAGAGGAGTGGGTGGGTATGGCTGGGTTTGAGGGAGAAGGTAAGAAACTCAGGAGAAGCTGCTGGCGGGGCGCTCAAGAGACTTAGAATCGATTCCCTTTGGGATTGAATGGACCTGAGGTGCCCGTGAGACAGCCTCCTGGAGGCACGTGAGGGACCTGGGCCTGGAGAGTGCTCTGGGCAGCGACGTCATCCTGAGAGTCAGCCACACGTAGGCGGTGGTTGAAGCCAAGGGTCTGCCAGAGAAGAAGGGCGTGAGCCTCGGCTCGGACCAGGACTGGCCTGGTGCTCCAGAGTCCTTAGTGGTGTAGACTAAGGAGGGTCCGCTCAATTCAGAAGATGGCCATGGGGCCTGGGCATAGAGTGTCTCAAATGCCAAGGAGAAGAATGTTCTGGCTGTATGTTTTCTGTGTCCAAATCATTCAATTTTTAAAAAGTGCTGAGCTTTCAGAAAATATTTACTGGGGACTTCCCTGGTGGTCCAGTGGTGAAAACTTCGCCTTCCGATGCAGGAAGTGCATGTTTGATCCCTCGTCAGGGAGCTAACATGCCTTGCAGCCAAGAAGTCAAAATATACAACAGAAGCAATATTGCAAAAAATTCAATAAAGACTTTAAACATGGTCATCATCAAAAAAAATCTAAAAATAAAATACAAAATATTTCCTGAATTATAAGAAAAAAAAAAGATCAGCTCTACTGAGTGCTGCTGAAGGTCATGGAAGGTGGTGGGAAGGGGTGAGACTGATGGCTCAGGCTGGCCTGGCCTTTGTCATGGGGAAGAGACATGGAGAGTCAGGGGCAGTCAGGGAGGATCCAGGGCAGGAAGCTCATCTCGTTTTCCCTGGATGTGCCAAGTGGGGGCTCTGAACACGCGCTGCCTCTCATCTGAGGAGCCACCCCTTCTAGGATGGGAAAGCCTTAGTTCACAGACGTGGAGGGACGTGTCCATGGTCTCCTAGTTGGCAAAGGCTGATGGGAGAATCCCAGCTGGATGGGCCTGATTCCGGAGCCCAGGCTCTCCCACAATATTGAGAAACCACAGTCCTGACCTGGGTGGACAGGAGTCTAAGTCCCCCACAGGCACCACATGCCTGATTGGCTGCATCCAGGGCGCAGGGTCACAGAGGGTTAAAGGCTTTTCTCTTTCTTAAGGGTCCAGCGAGCTGAGCGGCAACTGGGGGCTGCTGGACCAGGTGGTGGCTCTGACCTGGGTGCAGACCCACATCCAAGCGTTTGGCGGGGACCCTCGGCGCGTGACCCTGGCAGCAGACCGTGGCGGAGCCGATATAGCCAGCATCCACCTTGTAACCACCAGGGCCGCCAACTCCAGACTCTTCCGGAGAGCTGTGCTGATGGTGAGCTGCCCACTCTGTCTTCAGTCTTGCTGAAGGTGGTCCTTCCTTCCCCCACCTGACTTTGATTGCTTGGATTTCCTTTTTCCTTTGTTCTGAATTGGTGTCCTGCCCATGGCCATCTTTCTATGCGTATGTGAGCCAGGATGTTACTGGCTACTCATAGCTACTCGTAGCTTAAGTACTAATCATGTAGACAGGGTAGTGTTAATGATGATGATGATGGTGATGGTGATGAAGGTGGTGAAAATGATGATGATGGTGATATGATAATGATAGGGATGGAATAACTATGATGGAGGAAACCACCTGTTAACCACAGCATAAGCTCTGTTGGCTGTTCTGATTAGCTTCTAATTTTATTGAATGTCCACCTGGTGCCAGGTACTACGCTCATTGCTGGAAATGCCTTACTACATGATCTGTGCCCTAGTTTTCAGGAAGCTTGTAGTTTACTTGAGAGAGAGGGGACAGACACTTAAAGCAGCTGTTTAAAAGAGAGTCTTATGGCAGCTCAGAGAGAAGCCCCTCACCAAGCTCAGGGAGGAGGGCGTGCCCTGTGAGAGGGACTGTGCATGCTGATGCTGCAGGCTGTACTGGCACGCAACCAGAGTCCTGGCATCAAGGTCTCCTCACTGGGATCTGCCCATCATGCAGTGCAGCGGGAGGGCAGAGTCTGCCTGGACCATGGAGTGGAGGCTGGGAGGCAGAGAGCAGCCAGACTGCACCGAACACCTTGGGTTTTATCCTGAGTGCATGTGAGCCGTTGACGGCTTTTGTTTGTTTGCTGGTTTGGTTTCCCACCTTAACCATTAGTAAGCATACCATTCACTGGCATTAAGTACATTCACAACGTGGTGCGACCATCAGTGTTAATCGTCAGCAGCACCTTTTCATCGTTCCAAACAGAGACTCTGCACCTATTAAGCACTATCTCCCCACTCTCCTTTCCTCCCAGCCCCTGGTAACGTCTCTTCTACTTTCTGTCTTCTGTGAATTTCCCTACTCTAATGCGAATTTATCTCAGGTGAGTGGAATCCTATGAGCTCTGTCCTGTTGTAACCGGCTTATTTCACTTAGCATAACGTCCTCAAGGTTCATCCATGTTGTAGCAGGCATCAGAATTTCATTTATTTTTAAGGCTGAGTGATATTGCATTGTGTGTGTACACCATGCTTTGTTGATCCATTCGTCTGCTGATTGACATCTGAGTTGCTTCCCCCTTTTGGCTACTGGCAATAGTGTTACTGTGAACACTCTTACCATCAAAGGGTCAGACTTCTAGAGCTTGGCGGAGGATGAATGTACGGGGCCAGTGCTGGAGGAAAAGAAAGCAATGAGGAGACTGTTAAGTGACACAAAGGAAAGAGCAACGGAGAACCGTCAGGGCCAGTGACATGACCAGCTGGCGATTCTAAGGCCATCAAACCACACCCAGCTCTGTCCAGCCTTCCTGAGGTCCAAACCCATGACCACGAGGAGGGTAGAGAAGTGCCAGTTCAGAGCGCACAGTTGAGGCTGGATGGGCATTGTCTCTGCCCTGAGAGGGAGCAGCGCCTCCTGCTACTTTCTATATCTCCGGCAGCCACGGAGCCTTCTAGTATTTACTGAGAAGTCTGTGCTATATTCAGCCTCCTCCAGGTGCTCTCCTCTGCCCGAAGTGCTTTCCTCCCGTCGTTCTCCTTCCTGACCTACTCGTCTTTCAGGGACTCCTTCCAGACTTTCCAGCCTCGGGTTGGACCCCCTTCCTGTGGCCGCTGCCACCTGTAAATCTCATCCAGCCTTTCTCCTGCTTCCCCACCAGTAAAGAATTACTCTTCCTGCCACATGTGTCTCTCCCACAGACTGTCAACTCCAGGACAGCAGGGGCCAGCAGTGCCCGGCTCTCCACAGAGCCCGGGGCACCCAGCACTGCTGGCTTATGGTCAATGCTCCGTGATTGACAGCCAGTGAAGGAGCTGGCTTGCAAACCTGGGTAGGGGAGCGATGGTGTGTGTCCTGGGACCCACAGGCCGGCCCGCTTCCCTTCCTCCCACCTCCTTCTTGTGTTTCTTGTCCTTCGCTTCGGGTGGTCTTCAGTCTGTCCCTCCATATGGGGTCCATCTGAGTGGCAGGAGACCTGAGCACAAACATCTTGCAGTTTCTGGAGTTGAAAGCAGACCTTCCTGACTTTGAGTTGATCCCAAAGGGATTCCCCCCAGGGCCCTCTCAGAAACCAGACACTCAAGGGGACCCAGAGGACACCAAAAATACCTTCCAGTAGGCCCAGAAGGCAGAATTTTCCTTTTAAAAGTTCTGGAGAGTTTAGATGTTTGGGGAATTTCAAAAACGAATCTGTTTTAACAAATGGTAGTGTATTTAAAAATAAATCCTCCTTCTGTTTTAGTCATTTACAGACAGCTTTTACAACTGTTCCCCGCAGTCTTTGGGATGCGTGTGAAATTATTTGGAACTGAGAGAACTAAAATACTTCAATATATTAGCAGTTCCTTCAACGTGCTCTCTACCAACAGATGTTTGGAGGAATGAAAGTGAGGTGGTGATATATTCTTGGATAAAATCTTCAGTCTTTCTGCAAAGCTTGGGGCCAGAACTATTGAAATTTGAACGAGACAGACTCCTTTGATAATTAATAGCTTATATGTATTTGTTTAGCGTGTATGGGACCATAAATCCATTTCAATACATGATCTCATAGGTTCCTGACATTGATTTGCAAGGGACATTTATTCTGTTTCTAATCTAGACATGAGAAAGCCAAGAGATGTTTAGTGACCTGCTAGAGAACACACAGTCAAGAAAGCACTGCGTTAGGGGCTGGAACCTGTGAAGCCGAATCCTGTGAGAATGTTTCTCCAAGAGCCTGGGATGTGTTCAGGGTCTCAGTGTGTCAAAGAGCCTAGAATCAGACAAGCTTGCGTTAAGATGCTGGCCTTGGGTGAAACCCTTTACTTCACCTGCTTCATGGATAAAATGGGTGTGATTAATTCTGTTTTCCGAGGATTAGAGGAGTCATGATGTAAACTCATTGTAAAGTGTGCTGCACCCTGTGGGAACTTAAGAAACCCAGTTCCCCATGTCCGATGCCAAGCAAAGGCAATTCCAAACAAAAGCAGGTCGGGAGGTGGGAGGTTTCACCTACCCTCGTGGAAGGTTGAAGAAGGAAGGGGAGGCCATGTTGCAAGCCTGAATTCTGTGGCATTGACCCCTTGGCCAGTTTTAACAGAAGGTAAAAGAGGTCGTGTCCTCCACGCTGTGATTTACAGGACTTAGAAAAAGTTTCCATGGCTTTCCTACAACGTTGCCCCAATTCTACATTCCTCAGAGTGAGCTCCAGGCCCCGGGAGTTGGCCTCACACTAAATTTTCCTCTCTCCTTTCCCACACAAACCCTGCAGTCCAGGCTCACCAGCTCTGCCACCATTCCTAGAAAATGCCACGCCTTCCTCTAGATCTTTTCCACGCTGGTCTGTGGTCAGCACGTCCTGTTTTCCACCTGGAAACTCACTCCATCTTTAGGGCTCAGCTGGATGGGACCTCGAAGCCTTTCTCCATCTCTAAAACAGAAAGAATCTCACTGTGGTGAAGAGACTTCTGCTTGGTAACTTTTAGGAATTCTGATTTATTTTACTTGCTTGTCATGTTTTCTAGCACAGCTTATTCCATTTCTACTGTGACTGCAGGCTTGGTTGGGTATAGGATTCATCTCCTTAGTACGGCCTTAACACTTAGCTCAGCTCCTGGTTCAAAGAGGGCATCTAAGACCACGCTGAGTCCATTAAACCATCTGGGGCCAGTGCGAGGGAGATGGTGGTTTGGGTCCAGAACACCGTTTTCTCCTGTTTCCACATGAACCTCTCAGGAGCACTCACCCACCCTGCTACTTCTCTAAGGCAAAATTGGCCTGTCTATTCATGGGTTTTGATGCTTCTGTATGTACGTTGGGATACGTTTTAATGTTGTTTTTGTTCAGTCACTAAGTCACATCCGACTCTTTGAGACCCCACGGACTGTAGCCTGCCAGGCTCCTCTGTCCATGGGATTTCCCAGGCAAGAATACTGGAGTGGGTTGCCGTTTCCTTATCCAGGGGATCTTCCGGACCCAGGGATTGAAACTGTGTCTCCTGTACTGGCAGGCGGGTTCTTTACTACTGAGCTACCCTGGAAGCCAGAATAAGTTCACTGATTTTAAAAAATATTCCTGATGGGAATTGGACAGTAGTTTCATGTACTTTTTCAAATCATTTTGGCAAAATATGTTTTTAGGATGTTAGTTCTTATATCAGCTTAACCCTATAACCAGGCCCATAGTATTTTTGTCGCCTTATCTTTTCATAGAGTTTTGAACTTTTCTCCATAAAAGCTTTGCAAACTTGCTGTGAGGCAAGACCCTTCCTAAGTGGTTTCATGTTTTCTGTGTTACTCTCCAGTCGGTAAACATGGGTGTTAGGAACTAAGTTGGTTCTGCATCTGCTCAGCTTTCTTATCGTCTCTAATACTTTGTCTGCTGGGTCCATTGGATTTTTATAAAGTTATCTCACTATCTGCAAATCAGGTTTATTTCTGTGTGAGAGTGTGTGTGCTCAGTCATTCAGTCATGTCTGACTCTGTGCAACCCCATGGACTGTAACCTACCAAGTACTTCTGCCTATGGGATTTTCCAGGCAAGAATACTAGAGTGGGTTGCCATTTCCTATTCTAGGGGATCTTCCTGACCCAGGGATAGAATTCAAGTCTCCTGCATTGGCAAGCGGATTCTTTACCACTGAGCTAACTGGGAAGCCCTTTTATTTCTCTGCACTTTGAAGCAAATGCTCAACTGCTTTAATAAGGAGACCCATCATGAAAGCAGCTTAAATACCAAGTGAGTTTCTTTTTTCTCTTTCCCATAACATTTTCCCAGGTGGGGAGTCCAGATAGCTCATGATTTCTCCGGGGCCACATTCCTTCTATGTGTTTCTCTGTCATCCTGGGGTCTTGCTGTCATCTGAGGGGCTGGGTCTAGAAGTTTAGGCAGAAGGGAGGGGACGCAAGGAGAGGAGAGCCTCCCCTGGGGACTTAGGTTGGGAAGGACACCGCCTGCCCCCTGCTTGCTTGCAGGGTCCTCTTCTGGTTTCCCTGCAATGGTCGCAGCCCCTAGAACAGTGTCTGGTATCTAGTTGGTGTACAAAAACATATCTGTGGAAGGAATTCTTGGAAGAACAAATTGCAGAGTTATCACAAGTAACATGCAGGAGTGTCTAGGTGAGACCAAACTTTCGTAACAATCACTAAGAAGTTGTTATCTCCCTGGATCTTGGATGTCCAGCCCCAAGTCGGATGAGACAGCCTCAAAAGTCACGAAACCCTGTTTTCTTATGACTGCACCTCAAGGAGACGCCAATACACTAACCAGTGTGGCTTCCTCTTGTGTTCCCTGGTCTCCTCTCTCTCCAGCTGCAAGTTTCTTTAAAAATTCTCAACCCACAGAGCCTCTGAACTAACCACCCAGCTGCCTCACCCAGGAACCTCTCCCCAGCATGCCAAGAATTAAATATTTCTTCATGTGGGCCACTTTTAAAGTCTTTGTTGAGTTTGTTAAAACACATTTCTGTTTTATGTTTTGGCCGTGAGGCTTGTGGGGCCTTAGCCCATTGACCTGGGATCGCATCCCCCCCACTACATTGGAAGGCGAAGTCTCAACCACTGGACTGCCAGGGGAGTCCCCGAGAATTAAATATTTATTAGGCTTATTTTAATCAGGAATAAATACATGATTTAGCAAAATGTAATGCTTCCCATTTGAAACCTGCCCCCACCCCACCCCGCCGAGTCCTCCCCAAACGTCCCAACCATTCGTTGGTTACAACGGAAAACAGTACAGAAGACGCAGTACACACATCTGCCATTGGCGAGGAGGTGGGAGTTGGCGTCCCCAGAGTTACATTCATTTCCCATACATCGGCCGGCCCTTTAGAAATAGCCTGTGGGGAGTGTTGAGGAAACCACAAACGTCCTCTTGGATAAACACTCTGGAATCCGATGATACAGAAAATCGTGTAAACGCATGTGCACACACCACCAGGGCAGTGATCTCAGACGGCTGGAAGGCATATGCTGAACAGACAGGCTTTTCCTATCAGCAGCACCCCTCCTCTCCTGGAAGCCCTTTGCAACGGCGGGGAAACAGGTCCTAGAGGCAACTGCAACCCCTTCCTAACAGGATCTGGAGAGAATCGCTTCTCCTTGTCCAGAAATTTGTGGTGTTTTCTCTCTCATCTCTTAAAATTCTGTTTGACAGAATTAAGCCACTCCGGTTCCCCTCTTTTCTGGAGCTTAGCATTTTTATTCATGTGGCTGACAGACTCTTTTTAGAAGAAGATACTGGATGGATGATTTCTTTAGAACTTATCAAGTTCCTTTTTTCAAAATATCCAACCATTTTTACTTATCCAGTCCAGCCAGCCCTTCTACTACTTAAGGATCCAGCTGAGACATGAACTCTTGGGTCACCCAGTCCCAGGAGGACATGGCAATCCACTCCAGTATTCTTGCCTGGAGCATCCCATGGACAGAGGAGCCTGGCAGGCAACAGTCCATGGGGCCACAAAGAGTCAGACATGACAGAAGCGACTTAGCACAGCACACTACTTCCACAATATTTGTCTATACAAATATTTTCCTCCTGTCTATACTGCTGGGCCTGATACCTACACAGGACTTAACACAGTGCCTCTTCTGGTAATCACGAATGAATAACAGGTGCATTAAGATAGGCAAGACCCTCAGCATCCCAGAAAAACCCTTTCTGTGCTGCGAGCCATGGTTGGTGATGTTGCGAAATTGCGCTCCGTCCCAGGCCTGCCCTTGTGCTTTCCCATTGGCAGCCACCTCCTCTCCCATTTCCCCTGGTCTCTGCATAAGTAGGGAAGTCATCTGACTTTTACACACGTAGTTTTGGAGCTAGAACCCAAAGGGATCTTCCAACTGGGGACTCATAAGGAAGGTCATAAGGTCAGCGTTTAGTGTCACTGAGCTCCCTTAGAAAGAGAGGAGCTGCAGCCCAGAGGTCTCTCTTTACAGATGGGTTTCAAAAGTTCAGTGCAAGGGATCAATTTGCAAACCCAGATTGTCTGCCAGGCTGTAACTTCTGGCTCATTTTCTTCTCAGGCTTTTCTCATTCAGAAGTTTTCTCTAGTGGCCTCAGAGGGAGCCTAGCTGGGCGGTGTGCTGGAGATCAGCACCAGTGCACTTTCTTGTGAGAGAGCATCTTTGTCTTTTGCACAGATATAGCGTGCACACACACACACACACCCACACACCCCCACACACACCCACACACACAGGGCTCTTCCGACCCCCTTGCACGAAGATGCCAGGAGTCAACGTTTTGCAGTGTGCTGGATCAGACACCAGGGAGGGGTTCCCTTTGTCGTGATGTGGATACAGAAGACAAGAGTTCAGTTCTCCACATGGCTTCTCTTGGCTTCTGGAAGACGCGAGTTTCCCCAGGGACCATGTGCCTCTGTGCAGGATGCCAGGTGACAGTCATAACCTCTGTTCTTTTGGGCAAACACCATGGTGTCTGTTCTCCGGCTAGTCTTCAAAGTACGGTGGTGATGAGAAGAAAGAGCTCTTCCTTTTGCTCCCACTGTACATCAGGGACACGCTTTTCTTCTTCCGGTCGAAGGAGGTGCTGTCATCTCCTGTCAGGGACAAGTATGAGGCGATGCTTTCCCGAAGGCCGTAGCTGAAAAGGGACTCATCCACAGCGATCGGGCTCTCTGCCCCCTCCGAGTCCTCTTGCTGTCTGTTAGTGGGTAGACAGCGGACAGAGAAAGGGGCCAAGCAGAGGATGTAGCGGGATGAGCACAAGAGAATAAGAAAAGGAAGAAAAACAAATGAAGAGCCTGGTTAATGCGTATCGAACTTGTTCTAATTCTGCTTCTTCCATCTGTGGCTGTGTAATTTTGGAGAAATCACTTGATCTCTCTGAGCCACTGTTTCCTTGGATGGCTAAAACTTCCAGCTGTACATTTTAATGAATCTTCCTTCATGATAATTTACAAGGAACAGCTGTTTTATTTCCTAGGCAATTCTGATCACTGATTTTCTTTGAATTTACCAGTGGGATGTCTGGATCATTATTTAATTAGTAAGGTAACCCACCAGGCCCCACTTACATATACCCCTTAAATGCAATAGCTGACAATCAGAGCAAATAAAGGAAGATTTTTTTTCCCCCTTAAAGCATGAAGTCACTTTAGGATTTTGCTGGTGGGTTTAAGCTTCACTATTGAGTTTACAACAGTATTAAATTTACACGAGATTGATCTGTGTGTTGCTGTCTAGGATACTAACAATTAGAAAAGCGCAAGGTGGTATCATTCAGCTAGAAAATATTCAACTGACACTGAAGGAGTGCTGAATGAATGTGTGTAGAACTGGGGTTACTGAGGCCGTGGCGGGGAGCTGCTGGGACCACGCCACCCAGGGTGTGGGAGCTGAGACAGGTCGGTCTCCCAGGGACATTGGGATTCCTGGGGTCTGCACCTGCTCAGAGAAAGGGGGTGGCAAGGCTGGCAGGAACAGGCCAGTTTTTATGTGCTGGGCTCACGTATTGGTTTGGGGCTTATACATTCATGGAGGACACACACACACACACACACACACACACACACACACCTTATCGCCCTCCTCCAGTCAAAGGTCTTCTGGCGCAGGGTGACAGGTGAGTCGGAGTCTCTCACTGCTGGGGCTGCTGCCGTCTGAGTGAGGCAGGGCGTGGTCAGCACACAGCAGAGGCCGTCGGCCACCTCTGAGGAGAAAGCAGAGAACCGGTCAGCGGCTCTGAGATGCCCCGGCCAGTGCGTGCTGCGGGGCCCTGGATATTCATGAGGGGAAACTGAGGCTGAGATTTGTGAGGGGCTGAGAACCATGTGCGCAGCTGTTGAAGACATCTCAATATGCCCCGAATGCACACTGTGCTTAGCTTGACACAAGGCAAGAGTAGACTTTAGGACCCAGAATCCGCCAGACTTGGGGTAGGGTTTCAGCTCCGCCCAGATAGCGCATCACCTGGACCCTCTCTGAACCTGAATCCTCTCCTGTTGGATGAGAGGATGGAGCTGACACGTGAGAACAGCTGGCAGAGTGCCCATGTGAGGGAGACCCCACACTCAGGGGTTTCCCACCAAGATGCCGGGCCATCAGCTTCGGGGGCAGCCTCCTGTGTGCTGGGGGGCTACGTGCACTGCTGCGTCCCCCACAGCACACAGAACGGGAGTCCATATACACCGGTGGGGCTCATGCCTCTGTAGGAAGGAAGAGAGATAAAGGAAATAAGGGAAGAAGACAGAAAGGAAAGGAGAGAGAAGGGAGGAAGGCTGGAAAAAAGACTAAGAGAGGAGGGAATTAGGTAGACAGGAAAGGAGGGGAAGAAGCGAAGACTGACCAAAAAGGATGAAAGACACAGAAATAGGCGAAAAACAAAAAGGTAAAAGGCAAAATCGAGAAGAAAATGGACAAAGACAAAAAAGAAACTTCTCTCTTCTCTACCCTAGATACTCAAGCACAAAGAGGATGAAAATTAAATAAATCCTTTCCTTTTATCCTCCTGTTAATAGCTCCTACTTGAGCTTCCAGGGTCCCCCATCTCTCTAGGAGCTTTAAGATAGAGGCTCTACCTCTTCAAAGCCTTCCCCTAGCCCATGTCATCGTGAGATACCCTCGAGCCTGCAGTGCTCAGATGTTCTCACAGATGCAGGAGATTCTCTGTGGCCCTACTGAGGATGCAGAGCCCAGTGGGTCTCATGTTGTACGGGAGATGAAGTGTCTGCCCGGATGCAGCCACGCAGGCTTCAAGACCGCCCGTCACCAGGGTTTAGGAAGCACAGAACCCCTCTGCTGGGCTCTGTCTCCATCACATTGATAGAGCTCTTGGGGTGTCCTTGCTAAAGAACAAAGGGGAATTGTAGCTGAAGAATCAAGTCAGAGAGCGACTGTCAGTAATGCTTTGCGTCCGCGTGACTTTCACCGTAGACTCAGATGTCCACCCACGCTGGCGCGCACTGAGGAATGTGAGATCGGACCCTGAGGTTACAGGGAGCTTAACTGGATGTGAACCTGAAATAATTACCTGTCACGGGCTGGAAACTGAAACGACCTCACAGGTTAGGAGGCGAGGGACACCAAGTCAGACACAAAGGCGAAAGAAACCAGCAGCGGTAGAGGGCGCCTTCCTTACAAAGGTTAATGCTTAGGATGAGACATACATTTTGGCAAAGAAGAGAACTGGCACTTCTGAGCACGTAGCCTCAGCCCCATGCTGAGTGAACCTGGCAGCTGTCAGTTCAGGGAGTCCTGAACTGCTCTGGCTGTTAGTACTGTGTACCCGTTTGGGAAATGAAGAAGCCAAGGACCTTGGGGTCAAGTCATGAGCTCAAGGTCACAGCCAGTCACAGGCATGATTTTTTTTTTTTTTTGGTCCTAATGATAATCCTGTAAGAGGCATTTTAATCCCCATTTTATAGATGCAAAAACTGAGGCTCCAAAATTATTGGCTCAGATGGTAAAGAATCTGCCTATAATTCAGGAGACCCAGATTCTATCCTTGGGTCACAGAGATCCCCTGGAGAAGGGAATGGCCACCCACTCCAGTATCCTTGCCTGGAGAATCCCATGGACAGAGGAGCCTGGCGGGCTACAGTCTATGGGGTTGCAACGAGTTGGATATGACTAAACGATTGACACTTTCACTTCGTAGATACAGAAACTGAGGCTCCAAAATTATTAAATTCAATAATGGCAAATTTGAATAATAATAGAATTGAATCATTATGAAGTTATTAAATAATTTGCCCAAAAGCACTGGGATAATAAATACAAGTAACTCATAAAACAAGTCTGTTCACACCCCTGAGTGCATGCTTTCTCAGATTCTGCGCGTTTAGGAAGAACGTGGTGGGATGTAAATTGGCCACGTTACTCCCACCATGGGGTCCTGAAGGTACCAGGAGCCTTGCAGGGCCCCAGACCCTTTTCAGTCACTCGCAGAGGGGACTGCTGGCTTCGACCCCTGTGCTGGTGCAGTGACCCGGGGCACGTTTTCGGAGGGCGCGCTTCTGTGCTGCCGTGCGATCCTCGGGGGTTCACGGCAGGAAAGCCTCGTGGACCTCCCGCTCTGTAAACATCTCTGCCGGGCCAGCATCCTTTCATGTTTGCTTTTGTCTATGCAAAACTTATGGTCGCCACACCTCTCAGATGATTCTTATTAAAAGCCAAATACCACGACCAACTTCTACTCGTGATCAGTAAAAGCTGACTGCTTCCAGGACTCCCTTCCTCTTTCATTTTTAGCTGAGCTGCTAGGTGTTCAGGTGTCGTGGGAGTAGTATTTGCTTTATCGTTTATTTTGCACCCGCCATGTGCCAAGCTCAGATAGACACGTTGCATGAGCTGTCACATTCAAGAATCATGGCAACCACCTGTAGGTGGGGCGCTCATCCACCGTCCGTGAACAGCAGAGTAGGCTCCACGAGGTGGAGGTCTTCACCCAAGAACTCATAGAGCCCAGAGGCAAGTTTGCCTGAGGGCCTCCCGAGTGACCATTCCTTCTTCCTGACCTGCCCTTCTCACAGGCCAGGTGTGGTAACCCAGCGCCGTGGATGCCTCCTTTCACCTTGAAAGGCCCTTTAGGATCACACATCCTAAAGAATCCAGGGCGGGTTCAGACATCCAGAACGTGGTAGGGGGAAGATGCTTGTGCAGTGAAAGCGGCTTCTGTCTTCCTTTCTCTCGCATGGCAGAAGCGGGGAGGAGGGCGCCCTCCTGGTCAGAGAACAGCGGCTCACACAGTGGCTCGCTAGCAGGAGCTCACATTTATGTCCGGGGTGCTCTCATCTGCACTTTCCCTGCGCTAACTTGGTGAACTCTCACCGTGTCTTCAAGATAGGAACACTTGGCGTCTGCCTGACACAGAGAAGAATGGGCTCAAAGGTGAACCGCCAGCCCAAGGTTGCCCAGATCTGGGATCTGAACACAAGATGGTTTCAGAGCCAGCTTTTACAAATGTAGCCACTTTTTTTTTTTTTTTAAATACCATTTCTCCCTTTTCCATAGGGTGAAACTCTTAACTCCTGACCTGGCGTTCAGGTCAGTCTAACTCACAGTTCCTCTTCCGACTCTGTGCACTACACCTGTCACCTCCATCAAACCCCGCTCCGCATCCACCGTCTTGGAGGATGCTCCGGTCAGCATGGCATGCTTGGACCTGTCTCCTGGGCCCAGGAAGGACATTCAGATGAATGAAGTATAATCCCTGGTTTCTAAGAGCTTGTTGAGAAACACAAACTAGTAGACACTTAACTAGGTCACCAGGCGGAACGCCCAGAATTCTAGGGAGAAAAACACCTGGCGTGCCAGGGGAGCAGAGAAAAAACAGGCCATTCGTCTTCTACCTCCGAGGGCTTCATCACAGAGCTGGCTTCCTGTGGGCCTTGGAGGTTGATGAGGACTTTGACATGCAGAAAGGGGGAAATGAAGGGCATTTCAGAGCCAAGCCCCAGAGGCCCAAGTGTGCGACCCACTTAAGGAAGTGCAGACCATCTGTGGTTTTGACTGTAGGGGCGTCCTGATTCATTTCTCTTACAGGCAGAGAGAGGGTGAAGTTGAGGTTGGCTGGGTTTTACTTACTTAGCATTCACATTCAGTGTGTTTTAGCCTGAAATTTGCAGTCTGAATTACCAAGAAAAGAGCATTTGAAGAAGCCAGGATGAACAAGAGAGCAAAGTAAATCAGCAGGCGGGTCTAGGGGAGCAGCCTGGACTGAGTGCCTGGAGTTGGGATTGGGCGGGGGGAGGCAGTGAGCCAAGAGAGATATCACGCGTCGGTCTTGATGGAGTGTTTCTTACCGGAATAGTGATTCACCAGGTCCTCCAGGCACTGGAAGGTGAGCCTCGGAGAAATGTAATACCAGTTGTTTGGCAGACGGAAGATTCGGTAATGCTTCACCTGCCGATGTCTCACTGAGAGGGAATAAAAACCTGCAGGGAGTGGAGGACAGCTCATCACCCCAGGGCCACCAGCTAAGGAGCCCACCACCGTGGAGGCAGACCTTCTCAGCCTTGTGATACGACCATGGAACCCAGACACTCTTGTGTTTTGAGCAACAACTGCTCGAGCCTCATCTGTTTGGATGTAGCTCACTCTTTAGAATCTCCGGGAATGTATTTGAGCAGTCCAGTTATATTAACTGTACTGCAATGCTCTTTTCTTTTTAAAATTTCTTTTCAAAAATATTCATGTATTTATTTTATCTGGCTGCACTGAGTCTCAGTTGTGGCTCATGGGATCTTTGATGCAGCATGCAGGATCTTTTTTTTTTTTTTTTTTTTTTAAGTTGTAGCATGCAAACTCTTAAGTTGTGTTATGTGGGATCTAGTTCCCTGAGTAGGGATGGAACCCCGCCCATTGGGAGCATGGAGCAGAATGTTGGGTGAGTGTCTGCACCTCTCTTAGCCTCCATTTCCTCAAATGGAAAGTGAGAGAACTGGGCTTAGGTCATGTGTAAGGGTTCTTGGGCTTCCCTGGTGGCTCAGATGGTAAAGAATCTGCCTGCAGTGCATTAGATGTGGGTTCATTCCCTGGATTGGGAAGATCCCCTGGAGTAGGAAATAGCAACCCACTCCAGTATTCTTGCCTGGAAATTTCCATGGACAGAGAAGCCTGGTGGGATACAGTCCACGGGGTCGCAAAGAGTCGGACACGACTGAGTCTCACACATACACACACACACACACACACACACACACACAGGGGTCCTTCTTGCTCTGTCTTCCAGGAGGGAAAAGACTCACAAGGCAGTGAGTGGGGAGGGACACTGCATGTACTGAGTTTTGGCTTGCATATGCGGGGTCAGGGGCTGAGCTATTTCATAGCAACCTCTCTGTTGATTCTCAGAAAGACCCTGGGAGGTATTGTCCTCAGATACCGTTACAGCTGGAGAAACTGAGACTCAGGGCAAGCAGTGCGATGGCTGGAGGCACGCAGCTCAGGAGTGGCCGCCCCGAGGCAAGTGGGACCTTCGTCCTCCTGGAGCAGGCCTCTCTAGTGGCCAGCATCCCTTGCTCTCCCAGGCCCGCCCTCTGCATCGGTTCAGTGTGCGTCTTCCGGTAGTGGCAACAGGACAGCAGCCGTTCAAGAGCTGCAGGTGGAAACTTACGAGAACTTTGCATGCCCGAGGGAGCAGAGCCTGCCGCCCCCACCCAGGCTGCCGCTCGGTCTGCTTTTAGATCAGCTCTGGCAGCTACACTTGGGGTCCTTCCACCCCCACCCCCTGACCCTGCCTGGGCCTGGGTCTCCTGCCTCAGGAGACCCCCTGGGACCCGCACAGGAAGTTTTGCCTCTGCTTTGCTTTTGCTCTCACCCTGCATATTTAGGTTTTTTAAGAAAAAAGGTTGGTCCTGGATTCTTCATTATATCACACAGAAGGTCCCTGCTTCCCCAGAGGAAAGCTGACGCTCATTTTACTGGAAGGTTCCATCCAGTACCAGGTACCTCTGGTGCTTAATAAGCGCATGGGAGATAGTCTCAGAAACCACATTGTCTGTTCTTTGATGGTGGGTGTACAAGAAACAGGCTGAGATCTTGGAGCTATTTTCTATATTCAAGAAATTAATATTAATTCTCAGTTAGTCTGAGTAACCCCCAGCTATTAATGTTTGGCTTCTGTGTTTATGCATACTCTATTCCAGACTTCCCTTGTAGGGCTTCCCTTGTAGCTCAGCTGGTAAAGAATCTGCCTGTAATGTAGGAGACCCGGGTTTGATCCCTGGGTCGGGAAGATCCCCTGGAGGAGGAAATGGCAACCTACTCCAGTATTCTTGCCTGAAGAATCCCATGGACAGAGGAGCCTGGCAGGCTACAGTCCATGGGGTCGTAAGAGTTGAACACGACTTAGTGAACTAAACCACCACCACCTATTCCAGACACCTGCCAAACACATTCCCATTGTTAATCCCATGCTATAGAGAAAGGAAAAGAGGCTTAGAGAGAGGAGGTGACTTCTTAGTGATTCATACAGGCCAAACTAGAGTTGGAGACTCTTATTTTGAACCACGGCAAAGCCCGGCTATTTCTTTTTCACTGAATTACTTAGTGCGTAGGATGTATGAAAATTACAGTGGTGAAGGCCATAGTGAATCTGCTCGTCCCAATCCTCTTAGCTGCCTGATTTCATTGTAGAGCACAGCAGGGACTAAGATTGAAGGTCCACTGTGTCGTGAGAGCACAACATATTATTACATTTGAATCACACCACAATCTCACAAGGAAGGGGTTTTCTCTCTGTTTCACAGATGAGAAAACTGAGGTCAGAGAAGTACACGACTTGCCCCAGTCACAGAGCTTTGCGGCCCATGTCCTGTCTGGCCTGGGCACTGCCCACGGGCATTTTCATCTTTTCTCAGCTGTTGGGAAATTCTGCAGTGGTAGTCTGCCAGGCCTGGCGTGGGTCAAAGCCTGAGCCAGTGCCCCACCAGCTCCCTGTGGCCTGGCTCTAGTGCCCCAGTTTCGGTGCTGGCCACACTGCCAGTATATGGGCTTCTGGGAGCTCACCGCATGGGTCGATTCGCGTGCATCGTGGGAGGGAGGGAACCTGAGCCGGGTGATGCATGAGTCAGCCCAGAGCAAAGCTTGTTTTCTGACCCCCGCATGGAAGGATGGGTTCAAGGCTGCTCACCTTTCTTGGTCTCACTCTCTCTGATCATGAACGAGCCGATCTTTGTGTCCGGCAGCTGCAGCAGCTCCTCAGCCTTGTCTCTGCCCAGCCCTTCAAACAGCCAACTGGGGACAAGAAAGACAGCCGTGAGTACCCTGAATGTACCCTCCCCATCAAAAGATAGGAGGGATGCAGAAATGATCCAGGTCCAGCTAACATAAAACCCGCTGTTGGGATTTAAAAAACAAACAAAAAAAAGATCAAGGCAATCAATGGCTCATTCATTCATTCTTTTAATCTTTCAAATAGTTCCTGAGTACCCACTGAAAGGCAGGTGTTACATTGAATAATGACACGGAGAGGCACACAGCATCTTTCTCATCCTGTTTCTCAAATGCCAGCTGCATGGTACCCAATTCCGTATTATATAAAAGCATCTTAAAACATGAAAAGGGACCTTTCTGGCAGTTTATTTAATGTCTATGTTCCTTGTACTCTGACTACTCAGTTCCTCCATCCACGGGGGCAGGGACCGTGCTTGTCGTTTGGAGTTTTGTCTTGCTCACCTGGGTGTCCAGGTTATTAAGCTTGGTATATAGCCATGAAAGAATGAGTCAACATGAGAAAGAAAGAAAATGAAAGAAATGGCGGTGCCTAATTTTACCACCTGACACCCCACCCTGCATACATTCTATTTCCTCCTGTTTTCTCCTTTTCAACACGTTTTTAAACTCAGTTGTCATTGTATGATGCATTTCCGTGCCTTTTTTTTTCACTTCACTGTTAAAAATAAAACGGTTATAATACTGTAGCCCAGCTTTCCAATGGAATGTTCACCTTCAGAGGAGAGCAGGCACTTTGAACATGCTTTAGAAAGCAGCTGGGGGCACAAAGGAATCTGTGTTCTGGGGTGAAGGGCCCTGACTGGTTTTGCAGAACCACAGTTAGCAGTTGGCTGCTGTGTATTTGGAAGCAATCATCCATTCCTTCTCAATTGATGCTGGGTTTCAGCGAACGGGCCCTGGCTTTTGATCACGTCTGGATGAGCGAGTGTTGTGGGAGTCTTAACACTCCACTGTTTCTCACCCTTTGATATTCCCCGTGGCATGAACGCAGGCCATTGGCAGGGCTGGCTGAGGCTTCCCGCCACATGTGAGAAACCCGAAGGCATAATG
Source organism: Bos indicus (assembly GCF_029378745.1). Lineage (NCBI taxonomy): Eukaryota > Metazoa > Chordata > Mammalia > Artiodactyla > Bovidae > Bos > Bos indicus. The sequence continues at coordinate 8,418,096 of NC_091773.1, read as the reverse complement.
TCAGATACCACTTTACTTATGTGCTGGTCTCCAAGAGTGCTCTTGTTGGTAAGATCATGGTGATGCCATATGGGGCCAAATATTTCAACTGTTCCCTTAGTTCTCCGTGATGCGTGGCCTATTAGTTTGTTTTAGCATAAGTGATAAACATTCATCATTTCAAGTCCTTTCATGAAATTCCACTTATAAAAATGAAGATAATAAAACAATGGCAATAACGACATCCATGCATGAATACTAATTATGGGCCCACACCGTGTCATGCACTTGACATCCAACCTTTGTATCAACCACCTAAGGTCAAGAGCATACTCTCTGTCTCACTGATGAGGATGCTGAGGGTCAGCGTGATTAAGTAATTTGTTGAAGTGACCCATCCGTGGAGTAGGAAATGGCAACCCACTCCAGTATGCTTGCCTGGGAAATCGCATGGACAGAGGAGCCTGGCAGTTGCAGCCCCTGGGGTCACAAAGAATTGAATTCGACTGAGCAACTGGGCACCCACATCACAGTGGGCACTGCTAAACTAGGCTGCATTTTTCCAATTCCGTGACCACCATGGTGCACCCCCTCTCTTCCTGCTCTGTGTTTGTACCTGTAATAATGGAAACTCTGTAGGGTCAGAATTACATCTTACTCGTCTGGGTTCTTCAGCCCCCGTCCCTACTCATGCCGGCATTGAGCACTGCCTCTTCACCATGAAGGTGCTGATGGCTGATGGCTGAGTGCATGGATGGATCAATGACACACAGCTGATCAGAGTTACATGACTCAGGTCTCTTTCAGGACATAACTCTCATAGCCACCACCACCCCTCCTCTGCTCAGCTTTGTCATCCTCAGCACAGGGACAACTCTTGATATTCATCATCAGAATCAGTAACGCTGAATGAAATGCACTGGGTTCCACGCTTCAAAAAACTTAAGCAGTTTGCTCTGCTTCCCCAAGTAAGCGGGTGGCTTATAGAGTCTTTCTCTGACTGTAAGGAAGTTATTTCTGGACCCCTCAAGTGAAAAGTGGAGTTCCTTTCTCCTGTCCTATATGCCAAGTTCTGGCCTTGGTAGCTGGACAGATGAGGAGACTGTGGTTCGTGGAGGCTGAGGAATTTTTTTCCAAGGCCCCACAGTGGAAGGCAGACTGAGCCACACCTGTCCTGGCTGGGGTGTGCTGGCCACCAGGGCCACCTGTTATGTCCCGTGGCCTCTTCTGTATGACTGCAGGCGAGAGAAACATCTTGCTTTCTCATCTGCATGCTTTATTATTTAAAGGGGCTCTTTTCTGCTTGACTTCTCCACTTGTCAAGGTGGGTGTGTAAGCATTTTTGGCAGCATGTTCTTCGTATGTTGGATATGATTTGATAAGAATGTGGCTGGTCTGTATTGAGTGGGTTTTTCCCAGGTGGTTCAGTGGTAGAGAATCCAGCCGATAATGCAGGAGACTCAGGAGACATGAGTTTGATCCCTGGGTTGGGAAGATCCCCTGGAGGAGAAAATGGCAACCCACTCTAGTATTCTTGCCTGGAGAATCCCATGGAGGGAGAAACCTGGTGGGCTACCATTCATAGGCTCATTAAGAGTTGGACATGACTGAGCACCCATGCACCCACAGTATGTGCTGAGTAATTGGTGGTAACACCACGCCCAGTTCCAAGAATCTGTGTGTTATCCTCTCTCATTCTCCTAACAGCCCCAGACTCTGGTCTCATTACTATAGATCATTATTCCTATCATTCTATACTACAATCTCAATTTAATGAGTGGGGATAGGAAGCTGATACTTGCCCACTCTCATACAGCCACTAAGTGACAGTCTCTGGATTTGTGCCTCAGATTGGCTGACTTTCATCTGCTGCCTCTTGTGATCACAGTTCCTGAATCCTTATTGCTATAGCAACATTACATTATACCTGCGAGGTCCGTTATTCATCTTCCTAATGGAGAAATTGAGTCTCAGAGAGAGAAAGGGTTAACCCAAGGACACTTCTGTCCTTAGAGACTGAGCTAAGATTAGAAGTGACCCTACTGAACTAACACCTTCCTTTCCTGTGTGCCCTGCTGGGATCTCTCTATGCACTCTCATAGAAATGAAATTTAGTCACTCAGTCATATCCAACTTTTTGTAACCCCACCAGGCTCCTCTGTTCATGAAATTCACCAGGCAAGAATACTGGAGTGGGTAGCCTTTCCCTTCTCTAGGGGATCTTCCCAACCCAGGGACTGAACCCAGGTCTCCTGCATGGCAGGCAGATTCTACACTGTTTGAGCCACAGGGAAGCCCACACTCTCATAGAGATCGTGCTTTATTGATGCTATTTTAGAAATGTACTCACCCATGGTAAACTCTGGCCACGCATATTCCAGGAATGTAACTTTCTCGACCGGTGCTAAGAGAGATGGCTTTCCACCAGCCCCCTTCACTAGAAGGATAAGAACAAATAGAAAAGAGTGACTGGGGAAGTGGTGAGTGATTTAATGACTGAACAGAATAACCAGATTTAATCCCAGGTGTGTTGGGATGTTCCTTTTTTAAGGTCTGTCCTTGGCCACATTAACTAGACTTTTCTTCCTACGAAAATTTAGTTTTTGAGTATATCCCCCCATTTTGATCTAAACAGAAAGTCTTCCCATGTGCTGGCAATAGCCACCTTTCAGGGATCAGCAGCTGATGTTTCTAGCTTATCTTCCATGGTTGGAGGCTTTTTAAAAAATAAATGTTTACTCTGCTGAATTAGACCCTGAGATGTAACCAAGTTTCACATGTCTACATCAGTGAGGATCTAAATAAAAGGGGCTCAGAGCCCCTATGTCTTCTACAGCCTTTTTCAAATCTAAAGGAGACAACAGGTCAGAAGGCAATACTTTTCTGTTTATCATCAGAAGTTGTTTTTTTTTTTCCCCCAGATTCCTGAGTCCTCTTCCTGAGTCTGCATTAATGTATAACCTCAACCTTGCCCTTGTTGGGGGGAGATGAGGCCAACATAAGAAAGAGAAGCTGGATCGTAAAGGGTCTCAAAAGCCAAGTTAAGAAATTTCAGTTTTATCCATTGGGCAACTGGGAGCCAGGGAAAGTTTTAGAGCACCAGCAGCAGTCAGGAGGATTAAGCCTGGAGGCCCGCTGTTTGGGCCAACGTTCTCAGCTCACAACAGGACCAGGGCCCATGGGGAACTGGACAACCATAGAGAAAATCTAACAACTCCCACCAGCGTCGAGTTCTTCGGGGGCATCATAGAAGTTTTGGAAAGCTCACTCACTCAGAAATCACGCGCAGTTTCTCCCCACGGCGAAATATTGGGGGGCTGATGTCAGGAGACGGGTAGTCGCTCAGCACAGCCAGAAAGTCACTGTCTAGTTCTGGGGAAACAAAACCAAGGTGGGGGCAGAGGTGAGACCTTCCTGGGGACTTCGCAGCAAAAGGCAGCTGATTGTTTTGAAATAGCAATTTTCAGTTGGTCCTCCTCTCTTCAGGAATGGTGAGTCAGGTGACCTACTCTCCTGCTCATTCTTGCCCTGACCTGGACATTTTCCTCTGGGAAATGGGGATGCGGAGGTCTTTGAGCTGAGGTCACAAGGTCTGACTCCAGGGTGTTCCCTGGTGTCTACTGATCCATATACTCCTGGGCAAGTCCTGGAATGCCTACTAGCCTCCATTTTCCCATCTTTAAAATGGGGCTAATAACTCCTCTTTCCAGGATTTTTGTGAGATAAGATGAAAGTATATAGCAAGACCTATGAATGATGAGATGCTGTGAAAACATCCTGTCTTATTACCATGGCTTCAGGTACCCTCCTTGGGGCTTGCGAGTTCCACATCTGCAACTTATTGAGGTGGGGTGTCAGGATTAGGCCCCATGAGTTCTGGGGACCCACCAGGACCAAGAGGTTATTAACTCTGAAACTCAACAAATCCCTTCTTCCCCATAGAATGTCAGGTGCCAAGTCAGAAATCGACTTAACAGGGACCTTTGCTGGTGGGGAGGTAGGAAAAAAATGAAGTACTCATCATACATATGTTGAAAGTAATTCTGGTGCAGTTTTGAAAAGGAAAGCATGCTCTTTGGTTCATTCTGGCTGAGGTTAGTACGGCTTACTGTAGACTAAAGAGAGACTGACCGCATGTGTGTTTGCTTTTTGTCACTAAGCAAAACCTTGTTTCACAGCCTTAGTGATTTGCCATAATTCAGGTGTCTTAGCTATAGGGTAATATCAGGGTACATTTTTGGGGAAAAAGCATATCCTACAGACTGGAAGACTCTGATGCTGGGAAAGATTGAGGGCAGGAGGAGAAGCAGGCAGCAGAGGATGGGATGGTTGCATGGCATCCCCGACCCAGTGGACATGAGTTTGAGCAAACTCTGGGAGACAGTAAAGGACAGGGAAGCCTGGCGTGCTGCAGTCCATGGGGTCACAAAGAGTCAGACATGATTCAGTGACTGAACAATAACAACAGCAAATTGGCAAAGACAGTTATTGTTTGCTGTGATGTCGCATTTATTAGTCTGCTTGCTGGCTGGGCATCTGAACTCAAAAGTCTAGGTAACATGCTATTTATTCATTCATTCATTCACCAATTATTTATTGAGCCACTACTGTGGGCCAAGCATAGTGAACAAAGCAAGCCAAGTCTCCCTGCTGACATGGAGCTCATATTCTAGAGAATACAACAGTCATGGAAGGAGGGGTCATTCCCTGCCTCGTTCACCCCAGGCAGGCTTGGGGGCCACCTTCTAGGATCTAGAGGTCCTCATGCTGGAACCTCTAGCCCCTGTCCCTTACAGCCCATCTGTCCTGTAGTCTCCAACTCACATAGTCCCCATCAGACTAAGTTGAAAGAGAGCTTAAGTACAAGGATGAGTAAGAATAAATGAGAAATGAGTGATGGCCGTGGAATAGTGTCCTCAGATGGACTGTTCACTTGGGGAAGCTGAGTCATACACAACACACCCTGTAAGAGCAAGCATCCCTGTGTGTGAGATGGAAACCAAAAGTGACTCATGGTGGCCGTGGTCACTGGAGTGGGGGAGGGCTCATGAGAAGGCTGACCTGTGAGGTCTCTGACCCTCCCTGCACCTGTGGGGAGTCCTCTGTCACACTCTGCTTTGCTGAATCAAGAAAGAGCTCTTCCCTTGTGCAGCCCAGACCCGGTTCAGTAATTCGGGGCAGTGCTACAGTTGGACTTCATGCCCAAAGTCCCGAGTTCTAACAAGGGGTAGAGCCAGACTCGGTGGGCCATGAAACCCCTGCAGATCTGGAGATCCTCTTTAAGAAAAAGGGCACGAAATTGCAGGTAGAATGTTAGGTAGGGGGCTGAGGAAGGCATCGTGCCAGGAAGCCAGGCCCGGTGCATAAGGTTTGTCCAGATGCTGGTAAATCGTCCTGGTTTTGAGGCTGATTCGCAGCTCTGAGTGTGGTCACATTTTCCCCTCCAGGATGTGGGTTACTCTGGAAAATGAGGGGTTGGAAAATGCCTTCATGACGGAAATCTGTTCCTCTTAGATTGACAGCCGCCAACTATGGAAGGACCACTTAGTAATAGGGTCTCCACTGCCTGCGATGCTCTGAGATGGGCTGTTGTGTTTTTCCCAGCTGGCCAGATTACCCATCCGCAGAGCCAGTCAACAGGCTGTTCCCTCCACCTGGACCACACTCTGCTCTCCCCTCTCTCACCCCCCCCACCTCTGTCGACGCAGAGGTCACCTGCTGCTCAGGAGCCCAGGCTTCCCGGGGTCCTGCTTCTCCGGCTCTGGGCTTTGCCTTTGAGGCAGTGAGCTGGGGCTCTATGTGTTGTATGTGTGACCATCAGGGAACGGCCATGAACTCCAGGAGGAGCAGTCTTGTGGACCCAGCCTGGGATCCTCAAGGCAGGCTTATCAAACGAACACGTGAGGAGGTCCTGATGCTACGAGGCCTTGAAAACTGCCATCGTGCTGAGCTTTTTAAAGCGTCCTAGAGAAGGGAGCCTGATTTGTGGCAAGCAGGATGGTCGGGGGTGGGGGTGGGGTGCCGCAACCAGACCGTTTTGAAAAACAAGCGTGAAAATGAGATGCGCAGCTTTGCTATCTGTGACAGCAATGGAACCTGGAAACAAGCTGTATGTCTACAAGAGGAGCCGGGGCTTTGATCTCTGATTCAAGATTAAGGCTGTGGAACAGAGCAACCGTCTTTTCTTAATGCTAAAAACAGAAACAAAAACAAAATCCCTTTACAAAAAAAATTGTTTCAAGGAGGGGAAAACAGGCTTCAGGGGCTGGAGGGTTTCAATTTCACAATAACAGAGTTGAGTGTCCTGTGGAATTTCCGTAGTAATGATGTTTTTCGATAGCTATGACACTTAAACATCACTGAGAAACTTTGAGTTCGAGCTCTGGCTTCAAGGTTATGGCCCTTGCTTGGTCTTTTGCGAGGGGTTTTAGGTCCACCCCATCACCTTATTTTTCCCCAGCGCTGGAAAAACAGAAGGCAAAGTCAGAGGGAGATAGAGTTTGGTTTGTACTTTTGTGGGAAGGGCAGCCGTTTTAAGTAAGGTCTGGGGCTAGAATCACACCTAAGTCTCCATGAACTTTGGTCCCTATGGTGAAATTAATGCAAAATAGGAAACTTAAGTTTGCTCATAAAGCTCAAACACAGGATTATGGACTTCTGTAGTCCCTAGCTTTGTGGAGAGCAGAGAGTTTGAATTAAGTCAGATAAATGAAGGATACAGGGAAGAGTTGCTCAGAGGAAGCAGACAGGATTATTGCAGACTCAAGATAAGGAACCGAATTAAGTGATGAGATGCATGCTGGGCAGACAAAGGAGAAATCCAGGGAGAGCTTTCAGAAGAGAGGACTGGCTTTGAAATCAATCAGACCGGGCTTAAATTCCACCTCCTCTGCATAATTGCTCTGTGAGTTGGGGAGAGATTTATTTTTAACTCATCTGAGCTTGATTTCTTCATGTATTAAAATGGGAACTACTACACTGGAACTCTCGGATCGGGTTAGGATTCATGAGGAAGTATATGAAAAGAGCCTGCCTCAGTCAGTGGTAGCTGGTATCGTGTTTATGGCAGGGGCTGAGGTTATCATTCTGTTGTGATCCCAGGCCACTCTCAGCTAGTAGTGTTCTGAATTTTGCAAAACCTCAAGTCCCGTAAATTTAAAAATATTCTTATCTTCTAAAAATAAACGCCATTTGGTGAGAACAGAAGATGCAGTTCAAGAGACCAAATATTTGCTGATAGCTGAACGCAAAAATGAGTCAGATTAAACACACTGTACAAAACTGTAAAATAGGAAATGAATCCAAAAGTGGAAGGAGACCGAGGCAGAACTTACTAGACACAAATATTACTTGGTCACAAGAGGACAGGCCCTTTTTTTGCATTATTATTCCTTAGAGTAGCATTATCATTCATTTTTTTGTTTGGTTTTCAATTGTATAAACAAGTACAATTTATGGATGTGTAGGTTTAGTAAACCCTAACCACAAGGCTAAATTTACAATATTAATAGTCTTGGAGACATAACTAGTTACTATAAAGAGTATCTGTGCTTTTTTGCATTTCAATACAAACTAATTTTTTACTATATGAATTTCAGTGGCCTTAGCCATTGAGAGCAATCCATGTTAATTAGCTGCATAGGAAAATTACAGTCCAAGTGCAAAAAAAGTTTTAGTTTATTTGGCTGCATTTGGTCTTGGTTGCAGTATGAAGAATCTTTTAATTGTGGCATGTGGGGTCGGCTGCATTTGGTCTTGGTTGCAGTATGAAGAATCTTTTAATTGTGGCATGTGGGGTCAGTCTAGTTCACTGACCAGGGATCAAACCCAGGGCCCTGCATTGAGATCCCTGAGTCTTTGCCACCGGACCACCAGGTAAGGCCTGTCACTTCTTTTAAAGTGCAGAAAGCCTTTAGTAGATCCCATGTATAACTATCTTGCAAAAGCAGGCATTCTTTACTTTCTTGGCTCCAATACAACACGATAAATATATGGAACATATATTCTTATTTGGGCTTCCCTGATAGCTCAGTTGGTAAAGAATCCGCCTGCAATGCGGGACACCCACCCCAGTTCGATTCCTGGGTCGGGAAGATCCCCTGGAGAAGGGATAGGCTACCCACTCCACTATTCTTGGGCTTCCCTGGTGGCTCAGCTGATAAAGAATCTGCCTGCAATGCAGAAGACCTGGGTTCAATCCCTGGGTTGGGAAGATTCCCCTGGAGAAAGGAAAGGCTACCCACTGCAATATTCTGGCCTGGAGAATCACATGGACTGTATAGTCCATGGGGTCGCAAGGCATCGGACACGTCTGAGCGACTTTCACTTTCATCTTCTGATTTAAAAGGTGAAGAAAACAAGGCTGGAGGAGTTTCAGAAACATGTTCAAGGGAGAGCATGGGGGTTGCCAGGCTCATGGTGAGGTCACGAAGCTGCTTTGCTCCTTTTGGGACTTAGTTACCAAGTTCTGCCCAGTTGACCTTTGACTCATGACGAACTGGGACAAAAGCTGATTTAACTGTGGCTTCAGAATTGACACAAAGCTACTCAGTGCAGATGGCGGGACAGGAGTTAACCAACTTAGTGAGCTCAGCTTCTTGTTTTGCATTCCCTTGAGTCATGTTCAAACTCATGGCCTTCGGAGGAGTCAATGAAGGTCTTACTTTTAGTTGTCTTTCACAGGAAATACCCCTGGCCCCAACACACACCTAAATAACGAGACAGGCTGGGCAGAGTGGCCTGATAGCAGGTATGCCGAGTTCTCTTGGTCATCACGGGATACTTGTGCCTGTGGATCCTTTGTAACGGGCTGGAAAGTGGGACCCGATGGCTCAGAGAGGTTTTGACTTCTCTGTGAATTAGATGGGCAAGTGTGGGACTGAGCAGACTCTGAGGCTCTCGGATGGGACATCAAGGTGGAGAGTCTTGCCAAAAAAACACAACCAGCAAGTTGAGGGCCTAGTTTCAGAACCAGGTAACCTAACAGCAGCGGTCACAGACTCTTGACTGCCCGCTCTCCTGGTCACAGCTGAGCACCACCTACGCTGCGTGCTTGCTGAGTCACTGCACTCGTGTCCAAGTCTGGGGACCCCATGGACTGCAGCCCGCCAGGCTCCTCTGTCCATGGGGATTCTCCAGGCAACAGTACTGGAGTGGGTTGCCATGCCCTCCTCCAGGGGATCTTCCCAACCCAGAGACTGAACCTGGGTCTCCTGCATTGCAGGCAGACCCTTTACCATCTGAGCCACCAGGGAACTCCTTGTATGCTGGAACACTAACCCTCTGAGCCTAGTGTTTTTTTTTTTTTTTTTTAATGTTAATTTACTTAAAAAAATCTTTAATCCCATTCTAAGCAATGTGAAGTCAGGATTGATGGGTTGGTCATAATTTACATGGTATCCATGAAATGTACAAATAATACACGTTCAGTGTAAAAGTTGAATGATGTTCGTCCTAAAGCCATCGTATCTACCGGCAGTGGAGTCAGTGAGACCGGGTGGGAAATGTGCCTCTAGTCAGAGATCTGGCATGCGTTTCTGTCTGTCTTTCACAAGGCCACTTGAGTGTCTGTGTCATTTGATCTGGTGACCACACTGTCCCTCATCCTAGGGAACACCTGTCCTTTTAGTAAGTCCATCCCCTCCAGGCATATAATGTCAGGGTGGTGGGGGAACTCTAGACTCAGGCCACTGGCTTCCCAAATCCCAGCCGTATGGCCTAGGGCAAGCAACTGAACCATCTCATCCCTCAGTTTCCTCAGCTGCCAAGTGGAGATGCTAATAGGGATGAACCTTAGCTCTAGGTGAGAATCCAGAGTTGATGTGTCTAAAGCATGTGGCCTCATGACTGATGCATATAAGCACCAAGTAACTTGAATTTCCCCTTTTTACAAACAAGGACAGAGAGACACGAGGGAGACAGGCTGGCTTCTCCTCTCTTGCTCCTTGCATGCTGGTGCAGCATCAGGTCTGTGGTCTGCAAGCTTTAGGCAGCTTAAGAGGCACCAGGAGGTTTGCAGGAAATCAGGCATGCTGTCCCCTCTCACCATCCCTGGATTCTGATGAGCAGGTCTAGAGTGGGGCCCCAAAATGTGAATTTTTAAAGTTATTTATTTGGCTGTGTCTGGTTTTCGCTGTGACATGTGAACGGTTAGTTGGGACACGTGGGAACTAGTGCCCTGACCAGGGATTGAACCTGGGTCCCCTACACTGGGAGGATGGAGTCTTAGCTACTGGACCACCAGGAAAGCCCGGAATCTGCATTTGTGATGGTTACCCAGAGGATCGAGGCAGGTGGTCTGAGCACCACTCACTGAGAAGTAGTCCCCTGCCTCTGAGACCGCCTGCCCCTTCTTCCTCCCCAGAGCCCCACCCGCCCCTCTTTCCACCCACCTGGGCAGCACTCCTGATGCTATGTAAATGCACAGTTTAGCATTCTTTCCACCTTGCAGAGACTGTCTGGGTTTGTGTTACCACCTCTGCCAGTGAGATCTCACTTTAGGTCAGGGCAGTAAGAAAGTTAGAAACAGGGAGGGGAAAAAGATCACAGCAAGGTAACTGAATTCTCTTGTTAGGGTGGAAATATGCCATTTCCTAGCTCTCTGGGAATTCCCTGGGTCTTACTTAACTTTGTTCCACCTGCCTCTGGCCCCAAACTGAAGTCTGAACCATGCATAGAATTTGCAGAGAAAATGAGCTGGTTGGGATGCTTTGGGAACAAGTCACGGAATCCCCACTTTAAAACTTTTTCCTGGGCGGGGGGTAGGGCAGGGGGGAATGCCGTTTAGACACAGCCTAGTCCCTTGGACTGCAAGGAGATCCAACCAGTCCATCCTAAAGGAGATCAGTCCTGGGTGTTCACTGGAAGGACTGATGCTAAAGCTGAAACTCCAATACTTTGGCTACCTCATGCAAAGAGCTGACTCATTGGAAAAGACCCTGATGCTGGGAGGGATTGGGGGCAGGAGGAGAAGGGGACAACAGAGGATGAGATGGCTGGATGGCATCACTGACTCGATGAACATGAGTTTGGGTAAACTCTGGGAGTTGGTGATGGACAGGGAGGCCTGGAGTGCTGCGATTCATGGGGTCACAAAGAGTTGGACATAACTAAGCGACTGAACTGAACTGAGTGCCATCAGATAACCTTAAATAGAGTTTTATAAAGGAGTGCTTCCACCCACACGTATCAGGTAGCTGCTTTGTGCTCTCATCGCTGTTGGGGAAGAATTACTCTGATCTCCATTGACAGCCTGCCCGTGGGAGGCTGAGTGACTTCCCTGTGGTCAGGCAGCCCCCGCAGGACAATACCAGAAGCCCAACAAGGTCATCTGCCTCTGAGACCTGTCCTATTTCTAGCAAGCCCTGCTGTCTCTCTGGGTTTTATGATATTTGTCTCTGGGAACTAATCAGGAATAGTCTGGCAAGCTTAGTTGAGGAGAAAACAGATGGGCAAATCCATATTCCCAGGCATTCACATTCCTGCTCAGAACACCTGTTTGTCTAGAAGTCCACATTGTTGACCTCTTGCTCATCCATATATGGAGCCTGGGGCTGTGGGGCTTTTGAAGTCAGTGGAAGCACTGTCAGTTGGCCTAAAGAATCTTCTCCCGGGAGACCTCCTGGGTCCTTGAGACCAATAAAATGAGTAAGCAGGAGTGTTGGCTGAAAAGTGCTTGTTCCATGCAAACCCACCTTCTTTACATCATTTGAATCGAGACTTATTCACTTAGCATCGACCGTACCACCTCATCCCTTATTCAAGTAGGTGTTAGAGGAAAGAGGAAATCAAGTTAGGACTGATCACAAAGGAAACTTTTCAGGGGTGGGGGATGGAAAAGCCACTGGCTGCCAGCACTTGATGTGGTTGCCTGGATAGCAAACCGGGTACCACCTGGGGAATTCTCGGAACCAGGGGGCAGAGGGTCGGGGAGACCCCTGGCCCGCTTCTCTAGAGGCACCCTCCCACCCACACAGTGGAAAAAGAGAAACTTATTTCATGACGATTTGCATTGAGAAAATAAAGGCAAATGGGCGAGTCCTTGGAGGCCTGTGTTTTCATGGAGTTCGCTCAAGCATGCCGCCCCCGCCGCCCCCGCCACCCCCGTGGGAGAAGCGACCTCACAAGATGGGCTCCTGGGTGGTGCCTCCCACAGGCAGCCGGGGCCCCAGGCCTGGCAGCCTCGCTTTTCTAGAAGTGGCCACGGTCAGAGCAGGAGACTGATGTGAGCTGGTTGGGAGAAGGTGGGAGAGGAGCTCAGGCGCAGCCATTCTGCACAACTGCACACAGCTCAGAACTTTGCCCGGGGTGCACATGCTCCCGCCCCTAATCACGTGGCTCCGCCTCCTCTGTCTGGGGGACCGTCTCAGTGTCTTCCCACCTAGGTCTGGGGAGGGGTGTTGCGGAGCTGGACAGGAGCGTCACTAGAATTGCCCTGCATCTGATTTGAACAAGGATGGAACAGGAGGGTCTCTGTGCAGTCACCTGGGGGCATCTGAGGAGTCATGGGACCGTGGATACAGAGTATCTCCATTTGGGAAGAAATGAGAAGGTGGCTCTTTTTTCAAGGGGTTGCAGACGTCATGGAGTAAGCGGCAGGTGGGGACACAGGGCTTGGTCTGGCTTTGTCCCTGCTCGTCTGGAGCTGTGCTTAGCAGACATTGTACTGGGCATCTGTGCATGTGAACTTGGCCCAGTTCAGTGCTGCAAGGGACATGGGGACACCTGGTGGGGTCACCCCTGTCAGGAGAGGGGGATCGGACTCTGGTTTGCTGTGATAAAAGGTGGGAGGTCCAAGTGTCCCAAAGCTCACGAGACTCACCCTGGAGACGCTGATGGGTCACCCAACCTGACCATCCCCTTTCTGACTCCCTAAAGGACCCATAGGCACATCTTCACTGTTCTTACAGGAAATAAAGGTGGAGTGTTAGCGGCCACCACACCTCTAAACCATGGGTTTGCTCTCAGCCTCCGTCTCTGCTTGCCAGTGTCCCCTCCCAGCTCTTGGGCCATCCTTGAATGACCGTGGCTTTGAGAATCTGGCTCAGCCTTGCATATCTGGAGAAAGCTGGTTCCTGTCATCCTCGATTAACCCGCCACACTATGCCCTCCTTCTAGAATACCTGGTCCCTGCCGTCCTACAGATGCTCACAAAGATTCCTTTATTTTCAGGAAGATTTCCTAGGACTGGTGGCTAGCATCATCAAGTTACACTGAAAACGTTCTGGTAGAGCTTTTGTAGCATTATATATCCATGCGAACATTATATACCCATGATAATATCATATACTCAGGATAATATTAATATAACCATCATAATATTATATCAGGGTTGGCAAGGAATGGTAAGAAAAAACCTAGACTTCAGAACTGGACCAGCTCAGGTTGGAAATCTGACTCTACTAATAGCTAATATACACATTGCATTTGCTCTGTGGGCCTCAGTTTCCCTACCTATAAATGAAATAAAAGGATCAAACCAGCTGCTTTGAAATTCCATCGTAAAATGCCAGCAGCTTAGCATCCTGGCAGGGCACCATTGTTGATCATTTTTAGCATTTAATCATGAGCATGTTAACACAGGCAAAGCAAGAGAGATGGTATAAGGAAGCCCTATGTACCCATTGCCCTGTTTGAATAGCTGTCAGCACCCCCATCACCGCATCTTCACCGAAGAAGCCAGACTTACCCTCTGAGCTGGGCAGAGGCCTCTCGGGGGGCGCCGGGGTAGATCTCATGCTGTTTCCCATTTTTCTTTCTCCCCGGGCTGTCGAAGCCGCTCGAAGCCAACGGCACAGGGGATCCACACGGGGAGTCAGCCACGCGCTGAGCCCTCTGGGTGGAGAATGACCCAGTTTAGAGTACATCCTGCATCATATTTTCAGGCCGCTCGCTTCTTGAAAGGCGGGTGTTTTTATGTGAAGATCAGATTCGTGAATGTTGGTTACATTTGCGCAGCTCTACTTCTTTTATCAAGGGAATGACAGAGAAAAACCACAGAGAGGGAAGTTGCTAGCAAGTGTTGTTGGTGGAGAAAGTTTCCATTCCTCGCAGGGCTGACAGCCAGCAGCCGGCAGTGTTCGTGTGAGGGGTTGAGTGCCTCTCAGACTCCCCACCCCAGGGTCTCCTGAGCCCCGACCCTCAATACCCAGGGTCCCGGCCTCTGGAGCTCTTACCCTGCAGGAGTTATGTGGCTCTGCAACCTGAAGGGAATGAGAAATGGGTACTTTCTCTTTCCACTTTGTCTGTTCTGTTGGAGTTTCTCAACATGCTCTAAACAACGGGGACAAGTGAAAACCCCTAACAGGGCTGTTTGTTGTCTGCCTGCTTCCTGTGTTGCTACAGCACTTCGGCACCTGCTGTCGCCTTTGATTATCGCAGCATCCTTGCATCCCTTACCCCATTTTGCAGAAAGGAAACTGAGTCTCAGAGAGGGGAAGGATTTTGTCCAAGGTCACACAGCATGGAATGGGGAAGTTGGAATTTGAACAGAGAATGCTAAGTCTCTGGTTTAATTGTTCCATACTGTTCAAATGCTAAGTCTCTGGAACATCATTCCATAATGTTCAAATTCTGGCTCTGCGCATGCAAGCTGGATGCCCTTGGGGAAGTTCTTGACATTTCCCTGCCTGTTTTAGCGAATAATAATAAAACAACATTGGGTTGTGGCTGCAACATTAATAGATAAAGCCTGTGAAACACTTAGAACACAACCTGGCAGAAAATTAATAGGCGTAAAATTGCCAGTTATTGCCATTTACAGTATATTTTCTGAAAGCCCATGGTGAGGGAAGCTCTAATTCTGGGTCTTCATACAAGTACTTTAGAAAGGGGCTTAAATGATTCCATCATAGAAGTGTCCTCTCAGGCTGCTTGAAGCAGAGGAAGTCCACACCTATAGACAGAGGTATTCCTGTCCCTGGGGACAAAGAAAACTGATGAGACAGAATCCCCCAGCCAGTGTCCAGCCCACCTGGAAACTTGCGTTCTACCCCATTCTTCGTCTCCAGTTTAAGATCAAGGCGTTAGGAGTTTGAAAGGGCCCCAGAGTCGGCCAATCCAAGCCTTGCATCCTTCCTCTATGCATTTCAGGTTCAGATACTGGGCAGATCAATGCTCCCAGAGCAAGGCCTTTCAGAGACTGAGGGGTGTGTGCACCACTTCCTAACGGGTCAGGGGAAGGCAAGGAAGGGGGGTCTACGTGGTATATTGCAAAACAAGGAAAACCAGAAAGTGTGTCCTTTGAAAGTTAATCTATTTTAACTAGTTACATGAAGTTTATCACTTATAACTCAGACTGAGAGATTGTAGTATCATCGAGTTCTTCCCAAGATAATCACAAGACTTGCCCAGACTCTAAACTTATAATGCACCGCAGACTGTGTGGCTGGATGGGCCACGTGCTCCAATGAGAAGGCCCGAATTCTGATCCTGTTGGCCTTTGTGACTGGAAGCAATGAGGGTAGTTTAAGGGCGAGGCCACTCTGATGCAAGATCAAGGCCCTTTTTCCTCCTCCATCTCGCCTCCCCCCTCCCCAAATACAGCCAAGGGGGCGCTCTGTCCCTGGCAGGCCCTTCCTGCAGGCCAGCGGGTTTCAACAGCATCACCCTGGCTCTGGGGGGAACAGGGATGAATTTTCTTTGTCTCGGGTGTGGTGTAGGCACTCCTGGAAATGTGCTCAAAGAAAGTGCTGGGGAAACCATGCTAGCGGAAGGACCCGCAGCCTCACTCTGAAGTTAAGTGTCTCCTGTGTGGGGCCTTGAGCCAGCGCCCAGAGGACGGGGGGCCTTGGGGTCCCACCCAGTGGACAGGAAGGCTTCCGCCTCTGGGGCCCCACCTGAGGTTTGTTCAGGGAAGGGGGAAGTAAGCAGACTGGCTCTGGGGAGCCGGCACCCTGCATGGGATGCACAGACGTCCTGAGAGGCCCTACTGCCTTTGTCCTGCTCCCAGTGACTTCCTGGAGCCCACAGTCACCCCAGCCCCTCAGCCGCTCCGTCTGTGGTCACCAGGGCTTCTAGTGGAGCTCTCAGGATACATGGGGAGTGGCCCTGCAGGCCTCCCCATGGAGATATCACTCAAGTGTGTGCCCACCTTGCCCCCTCGCACTCCCAAGGGTGCCCACAGCGCTGCCACTGACTGGGGACAATGCCCCTCTCTGCCTGCAGCCTGATGCTTGGTCTGCAGGATCAGCTAGATCCCAGGGCTTGGGCCTTTCACCCCTCCCCCGAGCACCCAGTAGGCAGGTGAGCTCTCACCCCTGCAGACCCGGGCCCCTTCCCTGCAGCATGTCTTAGCCTCACTCCTGGTCCATCTTCTCCCCCAGCCACTTCCAAGCGATGACCTCCAGCCATCACGTCATACTCTCATCTCTACATCAGCAACTCCAGGAAAGTCATGCCGATAGACTTTGTTATCGATCAGAGGGGATTCTAACTTTGTTTCCTTCCAACAACTTTATCCTTCTTCTCAAGGATGTGTGTGCTCTTTGAAGGGATTCAGGAACTACAATGAAAGTGAAAGTGTTAGCCGCTCAGTCATGTCCAACTCTTTGTGACCCCAAGAACTGTAGCCCGCCAGGCTGCCCAGTTCATGGAATTCTCCAAGTAAGAATACTGGAGTGGGTAGCCATCCCCTTCTCCAGGGGATCTTCTCGACCCAGGGATTGAACCCAGCTCTCCTGCATTGCAGGCAGATTCTTTACCGTCTGAGACACCAGGGAAGCCCAGGAACTACAATGCAGGAAAACAAAAGATTTGAAACTTGGATTTACAGATGAAAAAACTGAGGTCCATCCAAGGAAAGAAACATACCCAAAGTCTTGAGATGAGATGGGGTGGATGCTAGAAGCCCGGGTTCTTGGTCTTCTCTCTGTTTCTGTCTGGCGGGTGGGCACACTCCGGGAGCAGGGGCTGGGCTGGACTGTAAGCTCCTTATCCCGCCTGTGCTAGTCAGAAAAGCCCATCAGTCCACCTGCTCCTTGGAGGTCTGCTGGCTGATTTCCTGTCATCTCCAGGGAGGAGTGAACTCATCTGAAGGAGGCTTTGATTTGAGAAGAGCGAAAGTGCCCCCAGAGACTGAGAGCTGGGGTTTCCCTAATGAAATGGCTGAGTGATCTGATTTAATCTGTGACAGTTTTATGCAGTGGCTGGAGGTGGGAGCGAGGCTTTGAAAGGCATAATTGCTTCTGGAAACAACAAGGAGAGGGCCAGAGAGAAATGAGTTAATTAACACTGGCTCCGAACAGGCTTGGTTTCTTCATCCCTTTTCTTTGTGGTGTCAGAGGATGGAAACCGACCTTCGCCTCTTCTTCTTCCCCCGTCTTTGGGCCAATGTTGCTTTTTGTTCTGCGAAGACTTGGGCCTCAGTTTACTCTTCTTAAAAATGAAATGAATGGAAAAGATGATCTCCAAAGAGAGAGCCACTGAACCTCTTTCAATTCCAGCAATTTCAGTGACCTTTTGAAAATGATTACTAATAGACCCATCATCGCTTTCTTAAGAAGTCCCGTTACACGGAATAAAATACAAGCCCGGTCTTTACACTTCTGAGGACATGGGCAGGGTGATTCGTGTGGGCGATAAGCAGATGCCACCACCTTTCATCTTCCCGGCATCCCGGAAGGCAGAATTTCTGCATTTACCTTCTCAGTGTGGAGGTCAGCTGGTTGGCTCCCCTGCCCACACGCCCGGGGCCAGAGCCCCGTGGAGCAGGGATGCCAGGGCCCGCCTACTGGCCCTGGCTGCAGAGCCCTTGCCCTTTCCCCAGGGCCATGCTGCAGACTCCACCAGGAGGAAGCTGGGTCCCCAAAGGACTCTGGTCAGCAAATGGCTGGCTGCCCTTTGAGCGGACCCCTGGTATGGAGGAGTCAAGGCGTGTGGGCCCTGCCTTCTCAGGCTGGTTTCTGTCTGACCAGATCAGGGAAGTTTCCATCTTGGGCTCTGTGTTACCGGGTGGACATAGCGCCTGCCACTCAGGGAGCAGCATCCCAGGACTGCTCTGTGCATCTCATCCACTCTGTGCTCCTAAAGGCCAAGCCTCACTCTGGGAAAGGAAGTAACCTGAACCCCTTCATAGTGTGACAAGGGGGCGGCAGCTCGAGGAGCCCCAACCCAGGGAAGGCAGGTCCAGAACAGTCGGGTAAGCGTGGCGACAGTTGGGAGGTGAGAACTCACTTGGGGGTGCAGCCCTCCCTTTGG
Source organism: Bos indicus (assembly GCF_029378745.1). Lineage (NCBI taxonomy): Eukaryota > Metazoa > Chordata > Mammalia > Artiodactyla > Bovidae > Bos > Bos indicus. The sequence goes on along the minus strand of NC_091773.1, from coordinate 8,399,922 downwards.
AATCAGATACTTCTCCCACAGAGTGTGGCAGTGGCAAGTCCGTCCACGTGACCTGCTTCTAAGGTGTGAAGGCATGGTGGCACCAGTGGGGGCCCTCGTCACCCATCACCTCCGAATCCCAACAGCAGCGGTCACCACAGAATCACCAGCACCGCCCCAGGTGGTCAGCCCTTCCTCTGCCGGGCACCAGCATTTTACAGACGTCACACTCCCCCACCAGCTTCTCACAAGAGCCCAGCTTTTAGGTGACAGGAACTAAGCAATGTGTCCAAGGTTATATGAGTAGTAAGAAGGCAAGCCAGGCTTTACACCAGCTCTGCCTGACTCCCAAACCCATTCTCAAAACCACCGCGGAAGGCTGTCCTGCTTGCCTGCCCTCGGGTCTAGTCCAAGAACACAACCGAAAGTGATTTTGAAAGCGTGCCAAAGGAAGCTTTGAGGGCCATAAACGTTGGGGTGGACCTTTAGTCCAGGGGCACAGAGGTCCCCAGGGGTCTCTTGGATGTCAAGTTGCAGTGATTGGAAGCCCAGGGCTGGGGTTTTAACTGGGGGAGGAGGAAGGACAGGAGAGAAGTGCCAAGTGCCAGTTAAGGGCTGCTCAGGTTCAGCGGTCACGGCCACTATCAGGCAGCCTGGTGTGGTCAGGAGGGCAGGAGTGAATTGTATGGAAAGTTTTCCAGCCTTTCCAAGCATTGTTCTGAAGAAATATTAATGCTATGGGGAGAAAAAAGCCCAAAACAAAGCAAACAAACAGAAAACTAGCCATACTCATACTATGTCAATATTATGAAACTTCAACACGCGTGCTTAGCCGCCCAGCTGTATCCAGCTCTTTGTGACCCCCTGGACTATAGCCTGCCGGGTTCCCCTGTCTGTGGAATTCTCCAGGCAAAAATACTGAAGTGGGTAGCCATTCCCTTCTCCAGGGATCTTCCAGACCCAGGGGTCAAACTTGGATCTCCTGCATTGCAGGTGGATTCTTCACTGTCTGAGCCTACGGGGAAGCCCAAAATTTTAACATGCATTCGCATATATGTGAAAAACTGTTAAAGGAAATTATTGCCAAGGTGTTTTCAAGGGCTCTCTGAGGATTGATTTTATAGGTGAATTTCTTGACTACTTCTTTACACCTCTCTAAAATCTCCCAGTTTTTCTCCCACGTGCCTGAACTGCTTCTATAATCAGAAGTAGAACTAGGGAAGAAGGAGGGTGCCTTGAATAAAGGGTTTCCAACGCAGGCAAGCAGAAGTTCAGATTCCAGCTCCCTGACCTCCTGGCTGTGTGTCCTTTAGCAAGTTTGCTGCGCTCCTCTGAGCCTCCCTTTCCAAATGCAGAAATTTGAGATTCTAATCCGTGCCCTGAGGGGTTGTTTTGAGGATTAAATTAAGGTCATATCTGAAGCAGAGATAAGCGTGGTAAGATGGGATCACTACAGATTTACCCGCTGGATCCCTAGGGGTACTGGGTGGCCAGCTAGGTCACTGGGCAAACTTTGGCAGTCCTTCCCCTCCTTTAGGCCTCAGGTTCTCAAGTATGGTGGGGAAAGGGTTGGGCCAGACAATGGCTTATGGTCCTTTTGTCTCAATTACCCCCTACCCCACACCCTGAGTGGTACCCGGTACCCACCCAACAGCCCTGGGACTTGCTCGGGGCTGCCTGCGGTCTGCCACCCGCAGCAGGGGCCCTAAGAACTGGGCCAGGACCTTAGCATCGGTTGGCTCCCCTGCCAAAAATCTCTCAGGATTTCCGGGGGCACCCCACCACATCCTGACCTTGCTCGGCAGGTGTGCCGCCCTGTGACCCACATGGTTCCCAGCTCTCCTCGCCGGGCAGGTGCAGCCACAGGCCCGTCCTCCCTGACCCCAGGCCCGTCTTGTTCTCCTGCCCCTGTGCAGAGAAGAAGCCTGCGGTCCAGCCGGCTGGTTGAAACCTGTTCTGACAAAGTTTCCCCAGAAAGCTCAACATGTGAAATAGATAAAAGCAGGCTTATTGGGGGTTGGGGGCTCAGCACTCCCTGCCCCTTTACCTCTCCAGAGAGGACTTTCTGACCCTAGAATATCATAAAGCACCAACTGGAGGTGAGCAGTTCAGTGTCCTCAATTACAAAGAAAAGGCTCAGAGAGGGCAAGCCCTGTTCTCAAGGCCTCTCAGTAATTTTGGATAAGTGCTATGACCCGCCCACCCTCCCCAACCATCCAGCGCTCTTCACCACAGAGAGTCACTGACCATTTATCATCATTGACCCACATGTCCATGAGCCTATGTTCCTTTCACCCTTGGGTGTCCAGAAGAGGATCTCGTATACCCTCAGGATAACAGGGAGTCTCAGCTTTACCCTGAGACCAGGATACACACATCCTAGAAAACATTTTACAGTCATTTTAGGATGTCAGAGGGAGAATCCAGATTTGGGACCTCTTGGTGCTGGGGCGTATTTCAGTTTCATCTCTTAGAATGTCGCTAAACTTCTTTCCACTGCTTTTTGTTGATTTCTGTTTTAAAACTGAGCTTAGCCATAGCTTCCTTGCTGAATTTTCACAAGTAAGGATTAGAGAGTATGTGTTACAAGATTAGCACATTGCTGGGTGTGTGCGTGTGTTGAGGCGGGGAGTGAGTGCTCTGTTGCTCATTTCTCTGCCAACAGTAAATGTGCTACAAGTGAGCACCTTGACCCCAGGCCTAGCGGGATCCTTAAAAAGTGGTGTCCAGCATGGAGAGGTGAACAATACAGTTATTCCTGGCATGGCTTTAACATCTCACTAAAAAAAATTTTTAATTTCCCCATTTCTTTTTTTTTTCCCCTAAATCAACTTTTCATACTCAGAGTGACCACTCCCCTCCTCCCCCCTGCCCCGCAATACACAGGGCTGGTGGGATATGGTACCTTCCAGTCTGTGAGTCTGTTGAACACCAAACAACACTTCCTGACAAAAACCACGTTACAAATGAAGTCAGACCAGGTCCTCGATACCCACATAACCTACAAGCTGACAATCACAGACCTTGGCAATGAGCAAACAGTCAGAAAGCCAATTATTTTGATGTTAGATCACAGAGATACGCAATTGCACAGAATGGGAAAGCAGTGAAGACGAAATGGGCTTTTCATTTCAAACGCCTGGGAAATGCAGGTCTCGTCAGAAGGTGGAGGTCGATGGTGACGCAGATGGATAGGCGAGAGGGCGTTTGGACGTCTGGGCCCGGGCGTGGTGAAGTTAGGGGTTCCTGTATTGCATAACTTTTCCCAGCAAGACTTGGGTTTGCTCTTTGTACAGATACGTGAACCACCAGCGAGGCTCATGAGCTTATCAAGGGAGACGGAAATTGTTCTTTTGTCTCTTAACGGCCTTTGCATGTGCTGAGCCGCACGTGAATCACTTGCAGATGCCTGGGGTGGGGACCCCCGAAGCTACACTTTCTCAGCTCAGGGTTTCATCCTTACATGCTCAGGGTCACCCGCCTTGCCCGCAAAGGGGATTCTGACACTCTCTTGTGTGGTGGTTTGATAGTGACTGTAAGTGCCTTGAAGTCAGAGGTCTGTGTTGACTCAGACCTGAAACACACTAGGTGTTCCAAAGGGAAAGAAAAGGAAGAGATGAAAACTGAGGAGACCCTGTGCCCGGGAGAGACACACCACGGCCATTATGCCTCTTGTAGGACTGAGGAAACCAAAGCCAGAGTGTTTGCATAACTTATCTGGGTTTATCAGCGAGCTGGTAAGAGAGGAGGCAGGGCTTGAACCCAGGTGTCTGGCTCCGGAGCCCGGCTCTTAAGTCCTCTGCTCTGAGTCATAAGGAAGTGGACAGAGGGTTACATGAAGCTAAATCAACCCCTTTTCATGACAAGATCGTGGCGCTGCTCTTGTACGCTAGGAGGTCAGTTGCATCATAGCTGTTAAGTAGATAGACCAGTTGGTATATTGCTAAAGTAGCATATCAGGAAGTGGTTCCTGACCTACCAGGCTCTTCCAAGTTCTATTCAGAGGATGTAATCTTTAAGCTGATTGTCCACGTGACTTGGAGGCTGTGGGAGTCCAGAAGAGTAGGGGGAGATGGCACATTTGTACTTTGAGAAGGAACGTGCCTGCCTCCAAGGGCTAAAGTGAGAATTAAAGGTAAAGACTTCACTGACAACAGGTTTCCCTCTGCCCTCTGTCCAGGGTTCTGGCCCCTTCATGCCTCACACCACAATTCCTCGTTATGGATTTGTGTCTTCAACAGCCCCAGTTTATAAACTCCCTGAGCACGCGATCCTTTCTTTAGTGTATTGCTCAATGAGAAATCACTACCTTGCAGGTGCCTGGCACGTAGTAAGGGCTCACTGCATTCAGTCGAGTGGCTAAAAGTGTCCCTACAGAGTACCCAGCACAGGGCAGGCAGGCAGGGCTGTGCCCTCAGGGGCAGCCCTGTCCTCTCAGGGTGGGCCTTCCCCCCAAGGACCATTGCAGGGACAATTCCCACTTTGGTCTGAAGCTCCTGAAGTCTCCCCACCTGCCCCCACCCCCACCCCGAGTCCCCCAGCCATGGTCCCAGTTGCCTGAAGGTGCCAAGGAGGGAAGCGTGACTTTGCGAGGCTGTATGGCAACAAAAGTGAGCAGCATGGAGGCCCCACGGTTTCTGTCTATAGCTCCAGTTACCGTAACGAAATGAACTGCCTCCCCCCCGTAGTGGTTCTCAGATGGGAGGAAGTGGTCGGGACCAGTGTACCTGTTTCCTTTGGAACTCTTGGGGAGGTGGGAGGGGAGGAAATCAGTCAGAGGATACGGCCTCAATGCGTTGCTCATTAGGGAAGGATGGATGGATGGATGAGTGGGTGGACAAACGGATGGATAAATGTACTAACAGGGCCCTCAGGTTGCTGACAAGAGCCAAAGGCTCTAGCTTGACATGCTGGAAAATTTTAATGAGAATTTTAAGCTCCAGCTTCTCAGAGCTGGGGGAATAAATTCTTGCTGAATGTCAGATGAAAAATTAAAACCCAGCAGCATCTATTAATGCAGGAAGCTGACTGGGGTTTACTGAGATGAATAATTTCTAAGTCTTTAAGGAAGACCCACTCCCCTTGGAAATACATTGCCAGCTCTTGAAACTAAGAGTGGAGGAATGTTTTTTTCTTTCTGTATTGGGAAGATGATTTCAGTGCAGTACGAACCTACCTATAGCTGTTTCACTTAAGTGAGATGGAGGACCACCAGGTAGAAATAAGTATTCAGAAAAATCGAGCAAGGAATCACAGGTCATCGGCTGTGCCATGTGACCCGTCATATTGAACACTGCCCGCTACTGTTTACTGCCGATGGAGACACAAGCAGCTTGGGTGCTTTAATTGTCTGGGTTAGGAGTGATAGTAGCTGCTGTTTAGTACTTAGCACGCACTACATATTGTATATAATTTAAACTTTCTACAAACACATAAGGAAGCTGGTCTTCTTTTTATTATACTAAGAGGAAAAAGCAAACACTCAGATAGGCAAAGCGACTTGCCCAGAGTCACACAGTGAGTTCACTGGCGACCAACCCAGAATGTAGGCCCAGGTGGAGCTGATTAAAAAAAAGGTTTTCCTGGTCTTACTTCCCAGATTCTAGATCTTTTTTAAGACACAAGAGTCTAAATAGCTTTCAGCCTATTCCATAGATTTTTTTCCCCCTGTTATTACCATTGTATATTTCAGAGCCTATTAAGCACTCTTTTTTTGAATATTTATTTACTTATTTGGCTGCACAGGGTCTTAGTTGCAGCATGTGGGATCTAGTTCCCTGACCGGGGATCGAACCCAGGCCCCCTGCATTGGGAACTCACAGTCTTAGCTACTGGAACACTAGGCAAGTTCCTTAAGTACTCTTGAATAACATTTTCCCAACTGAAGACTATAGTTTGCACCAAACTTTGCCAGAAATTTTACTTGAGTTTACCTCCCTATTTTTGAAAGAACCACAGCCCAGTACAGGATCTCACAGCAACCTACAAAAAGACACCCTGCAGTCGATGGAGCATACTTCTCTTAGTACTACGAGCACTGCTTTAAATACACACTTTTGTCCTCCCCCCACTTCAGCTCACTTAGGTGGGGCTCTTCCTCCCCCGTCTCAGCCCTTGGAGCCCTCGGAGCCTCTCACCAGCTGTGTGACTTGGATGAATCACTTAACCTCTCTGAGCCTCATTTTCTTGTTTGTTGGAAGCGAATAATCATGGTAATCTTAACAGGATTGTTAGAAAGATTGCAGGAAAATAACTTTTCATGCAACATGCCTCCCCTGCCACTCAGCTGGGCGGACTCCATCCCTTCACACTATGTGCACAACCCCGATTCAGGACATTCTGAGGCCAAAACCCAGGCCATTTCCCTGACACACCAGGCTCTCTGGACATGGAAGAACCTAGCAGGATAAGGAGTGTGCCGTGTTCCTTAGAAAATTCTAGTTCTCCAAAATATCTCCTAATGCTTGCATTTTATTTTCAGATTTTTGTATGCCTCCCATGTTTGCCTTTGATTTAATCATATGCGCCATAAAAATCTCACCTACTTGGATTCTTATTGTTTGTTACCATCAGTCATTGTTGGCATCTTCCCAAGAAGATCCACACCCCAGATGCCTAGAAGCACCACTGTGATGTCCACCTGCCTGGGCTCCAGTTACACACGTTATGACTCCATGCTGGTAGCGTTTTACTGAGCCCCTACTACGTGTCTGACACTGGCCTGGACACTTTGCATAGCTTAGCTCGTTGAATCTGCCCAATACCTGTGTGAGCTGTGTACCATTATTCCCACTTCCCAGAGGAGAGAATGAAGGCCTGGAGAGATTTAAATGTCTCACCTAAGGATATACCTCTAGAAAGTCTAATAGCAAGCTGGAGTGTCCACAGTGAGAACCCTGCTCTGTGCTAGAATGTTCTGTGGCTGGAAGATCTCCTTCTGGCATGAGCGTGCCCGGTCTGAGCTCTCCCAGCCCTTCCTGGCATAGAGTTCCCCATCAGTGAGCAGCCACGACTCACCAGCCACAGAGCCTCACTTAGACCTGCTTCTGCCTATCTTCCCAGAGCATGTCTGTCTCCAGAAAGTCCCCCCACTGCCAGCTGTGTGTCTCAGGGGTCCCGACACCTCCCCTCCAAAGCCCCTGCCACGTCCCCCAAGATACCTTCAACAGCTGGGCACGGTCTCCCCTGGGAGTCGCAGAGGAGGGACCATCAGGAGCACCATCACCACCACTCCGTCAGCTGCTACTTCCTGGCAGAGTGAGCCTCCCGCCGGTGCAGAGCCCATGCTATCGAGAAGCACAGTTGCTAAACCGGCTGCCACTTCCTCTGCTAGAAACGAGGAAGGCGCGGGCTGCAGGAGACAGGTTCCTGTTTTCAGCAACCGCGCCGAGCAGACTTCTCTTTGTAAGGACAATGCAGATAGCAACACTGTTCTTTTTTTTTTTTGCAAAGCACTTGGGAATATGGACAGCTTGATTCTAAGTGTCCAGGCCATGCTCCGCTTTCAGACACGGGGACATTTTGTCTCTAATTAAAAGGCAGAGGAGGCTGAGAGGATGCTCTTATGGTCTAAAGCTCACTGGGTCCAAGGGGGCTGAGGCTCAGAAGCCTCAGCTGCTTCTCTCTTCTCAGGTTCTTGATGTCACGGCCCAGTGGGCCCTGAGCAAAGCTTCTGGTCTTGGCTCCACTGTAGACAAGTTTTTAATTGGCAGAGGATTGAAATAATGGGCCTCAAAGACCCTTTACAGAAAGGAGCAGCCCACCAGCCTTCCCGGGGGAGGCAAACCACTCCTTGGCTGGCTGGTGCTACAACTGGAAGAAACTAGAAAGGTTATGAAAGGTTATAAAACTAGAAAGGTTATGAAAAATAGTCAGCTGTCCTAGGTTCCTGATGAAAGTTGCCTAAGGAAACATGGTAACTGAATGTATGATGCCTGACTGGCTCCTGGATCAAGGGAGAAGGACTAGAAAGAACATTCCTGGGATGGAGGTAGGGGTATTCAAACACAGACTGCATATGAGACCATTTGTGTCAGCGCTCATTTTCTGGGCATAGAGCTATGTGAAGAATGTGCTAATTTTTAGGAACTTCGTGCTAATGTATTTAAGGTCAAGAGGCACTCTGTCTTTAACATTCAAATGGTTCAGTAAAAAAGAAAGAAAACATACACACACAAAGAGAAAGAGAATGAGAAAGACAGAAAGCAAATGTGGCAAAATGTTCATGCTTGGTCAGTTTAGGTGAAGGGAATATGTGCATTGTACTATTTCAGCTTCATGATGGGTCTCAATTTTTTTAACTAATAGTATATATCTCCCTGTTCATAGCATGCTTCCCAGGAGGTGCAGTGGTAAAGAATCCGCCTGCCAATGCAGGAGATGCAAGAGATGCTGGTTCGACCCCTGGGTCAGGAAGATCCCCTGGAGAAGGAAATGGCAACCCACTCCAGTATTCTTTCTTGCCTGGAGAATCCCATAAACAGAGGAGCTTGTAGGGCTACAGTCCAAGGTGTCACAAAGAGTCGGACACGACTCATAGCATGCTGGTCTTGATTGAAAGCCCAACACATGGAGCCCAAGGGCTTGTTGGTGGTAGAGATGGAAGCTGCCGGAACGCCGGCTCCAGACAGCATGTCATGGAGGTGCCTGGGTTAGCTCGGAATGCCAAGTGACCTGCTGCATAGCCCTCTGAGAGCCCTGGTCCACCTCCCACTTCACAGAGAAGACAGAGCATCCAGTGATCTGCCCAGCATGACTCAACTGGTCCACAAGCAGAGTCAGGTCACTGTCTGGGACTGGTGGCGCGGCCCCAACCTGGTGGGAACACCTCGGCCAGCAGGGACAGTCATTTAGAAACCTCTCTCACTGTTGTGATCGAAGATGAATTCAAAACACCAGGGCTGCTTCTAAATTTAGCAGGGGCTCTGTACTAGAGAGGTGCTTCCTTAGACGACTTGTAAGAGTCCCTGTACTGCGCGGGGCACCCTGGGAAGGGGCAGAGGAAATGTTGCAAAGACTGACTGGATGCTTGGCCTCGAGGGGGAGGAGTGGGCAGGCAGGGAGAAGCAGAAGTGGATTTTTCCCCCTGAACTCACCCAGAGGAGTAACAGAGGTTTAGATTGATAGTTCAGAGGCATGAAGCTTTAGGCAACTTGTCAAAAAATATTTACTGAACATCAATTATGAGTTAGACTCTGAAGTCATTCCCTCACTCAATTATTTATTCAGTGACATTTTCTAGGCATTGGAATTCAGCCGTGCATGAAAGCCCTGCCCTACTACACAGCTATCAGTTCTGGTGACTCTGTAAGGAAAGGAAAATGGCCATTGTGGAGCTGGGAGAGGGAGGGGCTCTCTGTGCCATGAGCTGAGGCTCCAGGAGGAAAAAGATCAGCCTGGGAACACGTTAGAGGGCTAGAGGCTCATGCAGACTTTGGGGGACAGGGAGGAAAAGCACGGTGGGCTTAAGGTAGCTCCCGGTGGTCTAATGGTGGAGGCTGACAGCAGGCAGGCAGGGACCATAGACGGGTCTCTATCAAAGGGAGTGGTCGGTGCCCAGGAGAGGCTGCTGCAGAAGGAGAAGCCCAGAACTGGGAGCCATGGGAGCCCACGTGGCAGGATCCTCTCTGCTTGTTTCCACTGGGTGACCCGGAGCTGCTGCCCACTTGCCCTGGCCTTGCTGTTTCACGACCTTCCTTTCACCCCTGGGGTGACGGCATGGAAATGGGGTCTGTTTGAGAAAACATACCTGAAGCTGTCAACTGCACTTAAAAGAATCCCAGGCTGTGGCCCAGGCTGAGGGATGGTATGGAGGTTGGAGCCCACACTTGGCAGGGGACACCCCCACCAAGGTCCTTAAGTTAAGAATGGGATCAGCCCTGGCTGAGTGGCCACGTGTCCGGCAACCACACTACAAGAGCGCATGGAGACATCCAGGTCCATTAGTGTAAAAGCAGCTGATTTCCAGGGAGCTTTTTGAGTTAATGAACTGTTATATTGTTATTCGGTTGCTCAGTCGCTTTTGACTCTTTGGACTGCAGCATGCCAAGCCTCCCTGTCCATCACCAACTCCCTGAGCTTGCTCAAACTCATGTCCATTGAGTCGGTGATGCCATCCAACCATCTCATCTTCTGTCTCCCCCTTCTCCTCCTACCTTCAGTCTTTCCCAGCATCAGGGTCTTTTCCAATGAGTTGGCTCTTCTCATCAGGTGGCCAAATATTGGAGCTTTAGATTCAGCATCAGTTGTTCCAGTGAATATTTAGAGTTGATTTCCTTTAGGATTAACTGGTTTGATCTCCTTGCTGTCCAAGGGACTCTCAAACATCTTCTCCAACACCACAGTTGGAAAGCATCAGTTCTTCAACACTCAACCTTCTTTATGGTCCAACCCTCACATCCATAGATGACTCCTGGAAAAACCATAGCTTTGACTAGACAGACCTTTGTCTGCAAAGTGATGTCTCTGCTCTAATATGCTGTCTATGAGCTATTAGGACCCAGGCTAATGTCCACAGGCAAATTAGCAAGATGACCCTGTATGTTGAGATTTGCTTGACTAATTTCCTCCTACTTCTGTGGATAAGATGATGATCTTATTGAAACCTTCTCCTTTGTAAATGCTAGCTTTACACACGTAGTGTCATCGAGAGCCAGGTGTTACCTACCCCCCCGGGGGGTCTGCAGTTCTCCTAAACCAAGCAGGAACGAAGCCCACTTCTCCAGCGTGAGGTCCATAGGAAGATGTGCATAGATTAGCTAGCATAGTGCAAGGTGTATGGCAGGGGCGGGGGGTGGCGGGTGGGGTGGGGATATGGGAACCACGGAATATGCCTCCGCCTCTTTCCTTTCAAAGTGGAGCATAAGCTGGGACAAGCAGGGGCAGGTCTAACACAGACCATGAGCCCAGCACCGAGCCTGCCCCCCAAACAGATGAGCCACACCCATGCATCAGATGAACAAGTAAATGGAAGTGATGGATCTGCTTTCTGAACAAAAAGCACCTGGGCTGTGAATATTGACTCTTCACCTCCCGGGAGGATGATGAGCTAACCTTGAAAATCATCTGGGAGATATCAGACCCCATTGTTTCCTGAGAGTTGGGAGCTGTTCATGTTTCTGGAACTATCTCCGGAGCTGGGTAAATGGTCCATGTGGATGACCTGAATTATCCAGCTAGAATGGCACCTGAATGTGTATCCTCAGAATCTTTGTGTTTCTCTCGGGGGTGCCTCTTGGAGCTGGCAGTGTTTTCAGGAGAAAAAAAAAAAAAGCAGAAGCTCTGTTTGCACTGAAGCTTCTCCACTCTGAGGAGTTGCACAAATGTGTTGATTCACCCGAGCTGTTCTCTTCTGCGGTTGCTCAACTTGTCCCCTTTGCATCCCCCTTAGCGACAGTGGGTTCCCAAAGCTTGGGAAGCTCTCTGAGAGGGGCCCCAATTTCAGTCTTAGCAACATTGCAATTTTGCTTTCCCTACTGACTTCCTGTAGATGCATGAAGATGCAAACTCTTTTCTTTTCTAGATCTAACAGGTATTTCTTTATTTAAATGAATATTGTATTGAGTAACTATTGGCTTCATGCCAACCATGAGGCTAAGCTCAGGGGGCATCAGGGTGACTGGGACTCATGTCCTGCCATCCGAGAGGTCAGCAGACAGGGACCAGGAATAAACCACAATGAGAGGGGAGCACAGTGGGGGTTCTGTGGGAGGAGAAACTAAAGGAAATGGTTCAAAATGTTGCAGTGGCCCCGAGTCTTGAGGACGCAGGTGATGTTCAGCTCAACCTTGAACATGAGTCCACTAAGGCTACACATTTGGCAGTGCTGGCCGGGACATTCCATTGGTCCCTTCATGTTTTTTCTCTCTTTGTGGGATGATAAGTTGCATCTTGTCTGGAGTCGGAAGTGACGTCATTATCGGCCACGTCGGTCCTCCCGCTGCCTGTGATCCCCTCTTCCCTCTCGGTGTTCCTGGAACAGGCTGACGAGCTGACCCGCTCAGGTCAGTTCAGTCTCAGCCCAGCTCTGCCCCAGCCTTCCACCCCCGCTGCCCTCACTGTGCGTGGCCTTCGTGTGGCTTCCTCCCTGGTCCTCACTGCTCTGACCTGCCATCTCAGTGACTTCCGCTTTCTCCTACTGCCTGGCAGGCTCTGCTGGCTCTGTCCCTGAATTTACTCCTGCTGTTCCCCTCATTCTAGGATCTGCCAGAATCAGGAGTGAGTCTCCAGTCCGGGCCAGCCAAGGCTTGATCCTTTCCTCTTAGAGACTTAGAGCCTGGTGGAAGGACTCATGTTCCCTTTACCCTATGCAGTGGGGTAGGCCCTCTCCCCTGCCTGCTCTTGTCCTCTGTCCTAAAGTGAGGTTCCTCAGCTGTCTGAACAGCCTGTTCCCCAGACTGGCTCCTGCCGCGTGGCCCTGGTGGGGAGGAGGGATGACAGAAGCGGTGCCATCTGTCTGTAGTGGAGCCTTTTGCCAGAACGCCCTGTGACTGTCCTAGAGGCAAGAAGTTTGCTGGTCGCTTTTATTCCCACCAGCGGAGCAAACGCTATGGCGCGTGGGGGCATCCTCATTCGACTGTTTCCTTCAGTCCACTGAGAAAAGGCCTCTTCCTGTTCTCGAGTGCAAGTGTTCTCGTCTCTGAACTTGTTGATCATGACAGTAAGACAAAGTTTTGAGTGAGTTTGAGTAAGCATTCCCTATATGTGCACATTTTCAATATACACATCTTTTATATACACAGTCATTAGTTATATTCATAGATGACTGTACTAAAATATACATTATATATATAAACATGTTTTAAAAGAATAAGACTACCTAAATGATATTTATAGGTAAATATTCTGGAAATTTCTTCCTGTGTACCAATGGATTGTCTGTGTTTGGGAGACCAAGACTCTAATAGAAACATAAAGAGGAAAACAAGTATTATTTTAGTATTTGTTTAGTATTATTATCCTAAACAAAAAGGATTATTAACAAGGAGTTTTGAGACATCACAGGTTATCTTTCCTTGGTTCAAATGTACAGTTGAACCAGGAAGGACTCAGAGATCCTTGTGGATTTCACTTAGGACAAAGGCAAGAGGCAGTCTTACCAAGAGAAATAGGATTTGGTACATGGTGGCATCAGGTGGTATCAGGCCCTTTGAAGGGAAGTTCTTCAAGCTTTTCTTTAATACCTCCCCTTTCCCACCTCTATGTTGGTCTGTCTTCCGAAAACTGTTAAGTTCCATGAAGGCCAGGCGGCTTCCTGTTTTGTCAATGATTGACACCTAGCATTAGCACCTTGCATGGCCAGAGTAACCATCAAATATTTGCTAGGAGGAAGAAAGGGCAGAACGGATGGAGAATTGGAGGGTGGGACAGGGAGAGTGAGAATTTAAAACAAAAAAACTCAGAAAGACAAAGAAACCCCACTTCCCGTAGATTACAAACTTTCTTCAGGCCTTCATGGGTGTGTGTTCAGTCATGTCTGATTCATGGAGTCTTTGTGACTCCATGGACTTCAGCCTGAAAGGCTCCTCTGTCCATGACATTCTCCAGGCAAGAATACTGCAGTGGGTTTGCCATTTCCTACTCTAGGCCTTAATCATCTTCAAATTCCATGCAGCATCTTGCATACAGGAAATGCTCAAAGAAGCCCATGGAGTTATCCTGGTAAAGAACTAGCTTCTGATGGCAGAGCTGGCTGTATCCCAGAGTTGATAGGAAGAGCTGGATGAACATTAAAGATAAGACCTCTGAAATTAGCTCTCGAGCGTGAGCCGAGTCAGCCCTCTTCATTGCTTCATCCCTGTATTTTCATCTCATAAACAATAATCTCAATTAAACTTGTCCAAACACCTCAAAATATGCTTTAACAGCACAAAATGAGGTTACCATCTCTCATAGCATGATGATGGCTTTTATTAAAGTCCCCTTGCTAATAACTTCTCTCTCATTTTATGATGCCTTAATACTTCTATGAGATAGGCTTTCCACTCAAACCACGATTCCGTGGTTGTCATCTGAAGAACAAGCTCAAAACTGGCCTTAATGCAATTTAGAATGGTGTCATCCATTTCCAAGCCACTGGGTGGGTGTGAAATTGTCAGCCAGCCTTTACTTCATCACCCACAGAGCCACGACTAATTACACCCAGCAGCACGGGGCCGCCAAGCAGGGACAGAAGATAGACAAGCCCAGCTGCTTAAAATATCCTTGGCCAATACAGAACTGCAATCCCCAAAGCTTTCTTTAGATTGGAAAAGATTTGGCTATTTTTTAAATTTGAGTTTGAGACTGAGCGACTTCACTTTCACTTTTCACTTTCATGCATTGGAGAAGGAAATGGCAACCCACTCCAGTGTTCTTGCCTGGAGAATCCCAGGGACGGGGGAGCCTGGTGGGCTGCCGTCTATGGGGTTGCACAGAGTCGGACACGACTGAAGTGACTTAGCAGTAGCAGCAGCAATAATATTATAAATCATAATAACTGATCTCTGACAGTGCTATACAGGTTCTGAAATATTTTTCAAACCTATTATTTCATTTAATTCTTGCTAGAGCTCTTTGAAATATCAATTCTGATTTTAATATTGGCTACCATTTATTGGAAACCTAACCCATGTAAGCACATTACCTTTTACCTCATCAATTCATCTCAACAATCTAGTGAAATATTCTTCTTACCCTCATTTTACACTTGAGGAAACTAAGGCACAGGGGATTTAAATAGCTTTCCTAAGTACTTCCCTGGTGGCTCAGAGGTTAAAGCATCTGCCTGCGTCTGTCTGCAATGCGGGAGAGCTGGGCTCAATCCCTGGGTTGGGAAGATCCCCTGGAGAAGGAAATGGCAACCCACTCCAGTATTCTTGGCTGGAGAATCCCATGGATGGAGGAGCCTGGTGGGCTATAGTCCATGGGGTCGCAAACAGTCGGACACGACTGAGCGACTTCACTTTCACTTTTCTTTCAAGTACACACAGCTTGTAGGAGGAGGAGATACTGGCCTTGTATGTGCACTAATAATGAACTCATGGTCCATGCTCTCGATACTGTACCTTGAGACACTATTATGTACCCATTTTACAGGTGGAGAAACTGAAATCCAGGTAGTAGAACCACTTACCAAGTCGTAAGTTTAAGATTCAATAAGATTTCTCCAATCCCAAAGCTCAAGCTCTGTCCGTTCTTTTTCTACACCGTATAAAAATGTATATTTGTTTTTCCCTGACAAATTTGAAGGGGATTGTGTTGTTGCAAATGACGTGACATGGGTTCCAGGAGCTCAGCTGGGGCGGGGCTCGGAAGCAGGCCTTTTTAGTTCATACCGATGCATCAGCACCTTAGCAAGAGTCCCCTGGGCTTGTCACACGGGGGAGTTTGGGGAGGGGTCTGGCAGAGTGATGGGCCCAGGGCCTGCGAGGGCTACCCTTGTAACAGGGAGGGGGCTAAGCTCAGACCGCACACCCATTAGCTGGAGCTAATACAGGATAAGGAAGTGAGCCATGGAGAATGCAGGGCCCTGCTGAACACACAAGGCCAAGTGCGGGAGGATGCGGGTGTGAGGCTCAAGTCTGAAGGACAGCTGCCAGGACAGCCCAGGGCCGCGGGGTTCAATCCAGCTGGATGTGCAGACAGCTTGCCTTCAGGCGCTCCATGCCGCCTCTGTGGTCTGGATGTGAAGTGGGAGCCCTCCACCGTCCACTTCCGGTGGGGGCCCCTCCCGCCTCCCCACCGCTGTGGCCAGCACAGGGCCTCCAGCCCAGAACCTGACTCCGGCACCCATGACTGATCTCCCCAGGGTGGCCCCCTCACCTGTATTTTTGTGCCAGACACCCAGGAAGGCCTTCTGGGTCAGTGCCCTGTCTCCCGGTCCAGCCTCTTTCCAAGGTGCCCCCTCTAGGGATGTCTAATGAGAGCTGGGCCACGTCCCTCCTCTCTGTTCTACTCCCTCTGACAGAGGCATCCCCGGTCATGTCCGTGCGGCCCCAGTCATCCTTGCTGGTGACACTGTCCCCTGAGAGGCTACCCTGTCCCCCAGCCAATTCCCCTTCTGCACACACAAGACCATCCACACCCACCAGAGTCTCAGAACTCACACACACACTGCTCTTCTCCAGCGTGGCCTGGGGAGCCCTTTCTCCCCAGGAGCTGGTCAGTGCCACCTAGTCCAGGAAGGAAAGGAGGAGGAAAGCAAAGGAGGAGGAGATGGACAGAGGGATGTGATCGCAGGTGACGGGGAGGAAACCAGTTACCAGACAAGGCTTTCTCACTCCCAGATGACTGGGCCGGGCCTTACCGTCTTCTTCTTGTAGTTTAGTTGATAAGTTGTGTCCAGCTCTTTTGCAACCCCATGGACTGTGGCCCACCAGGCTCCTCTGTGCGTGGGGTTTCCCAAGCAAGAATACCAAAGTGGGTTACCATTTCCTTCTCCAGGGGAACTTCCTGACCTAGGGACCCAGCCCACATCTCCTGCTTTGACAGGTGGGTTCTTTACTGCTGAGCCACTTGGGAAGCCCCCTACTATCTTCTAGATGCTCATATTTGGAGGCATAGTTCAAACAGTCAGCCATGGCTGACTGCAGAGCCACACTTACAGAAAAAACAGGCTGCTCAGTCTCTCCTGTGGGGCAGAGCAGCCAGACTTCAGTTCCAGGCCAGCTTCCTCTGGGCCAGAAATTCCCTCCATGCCCCTCACTCTTCCGTCTTTCCACCTTGATATTAGACGTGGGAATATAGCCCTGGGCAAGAGCTGGCTAACCCCCGACCCCCAGATCTGCCACCAGTTCCAGTTATCTCTGTATACTGATCCATACAACCAAACAGAGGGATGAATAAAATCCCCCAACTATGTAAATTGGAACAGCTGCTGTGGAGAACAGTAAGGAAGTTCCTCAAACATAGAGCTAAAAATAGACCTACCATATGACCCTGCAGTCCCACTCCTGGGCATATATTCAGAGAAAAACATGATGTGAAAGGGTACCTTCACCCCCGTGTTCACTACAGCATGAACCGAGTAACCGAGTAACCATGTCTACAGTAACCAAGACATGGGGACAGCCTAAATGCCCATCGACAGAGCTTCCTCTGTCGATAAAGAAGACACAACGGACTATTACTCAGCCATTAAAGAGAATGAAATAATGCCATTTGTAGCAACATGGATGGGCCCAGAGATTGTCCTACTGAGTGAAGTGAGTCACAGAAGGAGAAATATCGTATGACATCCTTTATAGGTGGAATCTAAAAAGAATTGATACAAATGAACTTACAAAACGGAAAGAGACTCACAGGCTTAGCGAACTTATGGTCGCCAGGGGAAAGGCTGGGAGGAAGGAATAGTTAGGCAGTTTAGGATGGACATGTTTGACTTCCCTGGTGGCTCAGACGGTAAAGCGTCAGCCTGCAATGTGGGAGACCCGGCTTCGATCCCTGGGTAGGGAAGATCCCCTGGAGAAGGAAATAGCAACCCACTCCAGTACTCTTGCCTGGAAAATCCCATGGACGGAGGAACCTGGTAGGCTACAGTCCATGGGGTCGCAAAAAGTTGGACACGACTTAGCGACTTCACTTTTCTTTCTTTCTTTAGGATGGACATGTATACACTGCTATATTTAGAATGGATAACCAACAAGAACCCACTGTGCAGCAAATGGAGAGAAGATTAAAAAGTAAAATAAAATTCTAACTTCACAAAATGGATAGGGTAAATAAAGTTAACTGATTTGCCCAATAAGACAAGGCCACTAAGAGCAGAGGCTCGAATGCAAGTCTTTCTTTTTGCTTAGTCTGTGTTGTTACCACTTCTCTACACTGGTTTTGCTTTACAAATTTTTTAAAAGCATGACAATGTATAATTATTCAGCGAAGGGCTGGCGTGTCCCACTGGGAGGACCTAGAGAACTAAAAGGAATTGAAGGAGTGGGAGCCAGTGGGGCGTTTGCTCTGCACGCGGCCCTGTGCTGAGCTCTCACACTCCTTACTTCCTATATCTCTGGCAGCAAGGCTGTAAGGCTGAGGGAACTGAGTCTTGAAGAAGTGACTAATCTGTTCAAAGCCAAAGCGTAGGAATGTGGGAAAGCCCAGGCCAACCTCCTCTAAGATTTGCCCTCTCCTCCATACAGTCCCAGCTGTCCTAGGCATTCATTCTAAATCAGCCGGTCCCTGAAACAGAGCCACGGGAGCAATGGCTGGACAGAAACATCCAGGTACCTAGGCACTTTCACAAGTTGTAATTTGGAAATTACTTTTCAAAGGCGACACTTCCCCTACTGCGTGTGTGTATGAACTGCTCGTTGAGAACAGAGGGGGAGCTTCAGGAGCCTGCCTTTCCATTCCCTTTGAAATCAGAAGGCGGCCGTTGCCTCGGCCAGGAGTCAGGGTGTCCCTTTTAAAGGGTGAAAGCTTAGCCTGGAACAGCAGTACGTTTCGAGTGCCACGCGTTTAAATGGTTTCTGACAGGCAGAAGGTGACAGAGGCCGTTGGGTGTAATGCTCGTGACAGATGAGGGGAAAAAAAGGCATTTTGTCAAGTTTCCAAGAGCATGGAAGACAAGCATGACAGGAGAGCGAGCATGGTTCTAAAGGGGCAAAGCCAAGGCTGACCAAGTGCCTGGGAGGCGCCCCGCCCCGGGAAGGCCGCCTCCAGCGGATGCCTGGGCAGGGCCTCCACATAGCACATCCACAGGTAGCAGAGGCGATTTGTAACCGAGCCAGGTGGGAAGGAGCGTTTGCCAGAGATGTCAGGAGAAGGGAGGTTGAGAGCAGACAGTAGCAGGGCCAGGTGACGCGATGGCTTTGAAGAAAGCATCCTGAATCCAACTTGGTAACAGTAGATGATTTGGGGCAAGTCAGTTATCCTGTCTGAGGTCTTCTAGAGAAGCTATCAGCATCATTATACTCCTTCTTGCAGATGAAGGAAGAGTCCAGATCAAAAAGTACCAATCAGAGCTGTGCTTTGCATTCAAGTGTGACCTGCAGGCGCTCCTAACCTGTCCATGACTCTCTCCCTAACAGCCTAAATACCCGATGCACTGTTGACATTAGAAAGTCTCATAAATGGCTAGGTACCAGCACAGAAGGATATGCACAATGGACCGAGAGGTGAAAAAGACAAGTTCAAAATCAGTATGATCTAATTTATTCCCTACATATAAATATACAAATAGACCCAGACACACACACACACATGGGACATGCTGAGAGGCTAACAATATCTCACAGTCATTGCTCCTTGACTCAGAAAATTGTATTTAAGTTTCCATTGTTTTGCTGACTTTATTTTCTACCATAGATTTCTGCGCTATACAGAGGTGACAAATTGGGTTTCCCTGCTAGTTCAGTGGTCAGAAAATCCACCTGCAGTGCAGGAGACATGGGTTCAATCCCTGGGTTGGAAAGATACTCTGGAGGAGGAAATGGTAAACCCATTTCAGTATTCTTGCCTAGGAAACCCCATGGACAGAGGAGCACCGCAAGGGGTCTCAAGGAGTCAGACACGACTGAGCGACTAAACAACAAAACCAAGGTGACACTGATAGAACAATACATGCTGGCCTTTTTCTAGGTGTGAAGAGGATTGCCATTTTGGCAAACCTGGGATGTGATGACGCTGAGGCTCGCTCTGGGGACCACACCCATTGGTCAGGACCACCTCCCTCTGCCCACCGTGGTCTTCCTTCTGCCCCAGCTTTATTCCCCCCGCCAAGTGTTCGTACGTGGTTTTGACCTCGCCACTTGTCCACAGATCAGTGGCTATGCCTGCTTTCCTCTCAGCAAGAGTCAGGTTATATTTTAGTAAGGAATTACTCTTTTAAATGCAATTAAAATTTGTTCTAATTAAATGTTATAAAATTCTTTGGAGAGAAGTTAGAATATTTTGAAAACTATAAAGAGTCCAAAAAATCACTCACCAGTCCCTCATCTTGAATTAATCGGGGACCCTGGGAACTGATAGAGTTGGACTATCCAAAGAGCCTGGTGGAGTGATAGGCGATGGGGAGATGAGGGAGTCAGGATGCCCGTGGACTTCCCAGGACACCTGCCCTCCATCACGGCAGCATGGAAGCCTGGGAAAACCACAGCATCTTGGGGCCAGAAAATCTGGCTTCTTAACCTCCTTCATCTGTACCAACAGTTTACTAGACTTTGTTGACATTCTTTCCGGAGTATATCCCAATTTCCTTTTGGAATGAGGTAGGGAATGTACAAAAAGAGTGATTAAATAAGTAATGTATTTCCTTTTAAAATAATATTGGTTCTTCCTACTTCGTCACATGGGTTGGAGTGTTGAGATGGTCTGAGCGAACACTCTATACAAAACAGAATGTGGGACACTTGTTAATGCACATCACAGTGACCCAGGGTGGGTTCTGGTTCTGGTCAGTCTCAGGGTGGCTTTTCCATGCCACAGACTTAATGAGGTCACGACAAGGGAGGGGCCTTTACAAGCCGGCCTGTGAGACTGTTTCCCATTTGGCACTCCTGCGGCCGGTGAAGCCAGGCTCTCCCCGCCTTTCCTCTCTCTGTCCTGACCACCTTGCAAACGTCTTGTTTACAAATCACCGCCCATCAGCCACTACCGAGTGTAGTGGAAAGCAGCAATGTGATAGGCTGAGCTCTTGTTGTCTCTGCCTGTAGGTAGGACGGTGTAGGGAGACAGTGCAAGCTTTATAACCCTGGCTCTGATGCTTTCAGTCCCAAGACCTTGAACAAAGTACTTGCCCACCTGAGCCTCAGTCTCTCCATCTGTAAAGTGGGGATGGTAATCCATACAGGGCTGTTGCTAGGATCACATGAGAAAATGTGCAGGAATGACCTGGCTCTTAGAAGTTACTTTATAAAATGTCCCTTCTCTTCCACCTCCCTTTAAAAGTTGTATACTTTAAAGGTGGAGAGATGGAAGGGGAAGAGAGGGTGAGGAGGACCCAGCAGGGGTCCTATGGCAGAGAGGAAGCAGACTGGCCGGGAAGCCAGGTCTCCTTTCGGTTCCTTGCTCCTCAGAGGAACTGGGCTGCTTGCTTTTCCTGCAGGTTGATTCTTGCCATCAGCCCTGATTCACAAATTGCTCGCCCAGTTTTTCCACACTGGAGGTTGTTTTCAAAGTTTTAAAGGGCATGGCAATTCAGAATTAGTCAGTGAAAGGCTGGTGTGTCCTACTGGGAAGACCCATAGTCCTAAGAGGAACAGCAGGAGAGCCAGTGGGCCGTTCCCTTGCCCTGCACCGGTCCCACGCTGAGTTCCCCACGCAGCATACTTGATACCTCTGGCAGCAAGACTGTGAGGCCAGCACTTTATAGTGGAGGTCACTGAGGCTCGGAGAGGTGACGTATTCTGTGCGCACGCGTTTCTCCACCAAAGAAGCAGCGTTCACAGAGCTTTGTCTTTCACGAGCTCGCCTAGGCTGTAATTCATCCCTGCAGTTGGTGTTAAGGTGCTTCAAGGGCATCATTTTGTCTGATATTCAAAGGACACTAACAAGGGCTATGTATGTGAGTTGCTGACTCGTGTCTGACTCTGCGACCCCCTCGGTTGTAGTCTACCAGGCTCCTCTGTCCATGAAATTCTCTAGCAAAGAGTTCTGGAGTGGGTTGCCATTTAGTTCTCCAACAAGGGTTAAGATACCCCCTTTTTCCTTCATCCAAATTCCCTGGGCTCCCACCAACTAAAACCAAGAACTGCTGATTCCGAAGAAGCAGAGGAAGGGGGCAGTGTGCTCCAATGCCCCGAAGACTAGGGTCTCTGGATGAAAGTTGTATTAATTATCATCCCTTTGACTGAAATTTTGCCAGAATCAAAGTGTTACAAATCAGAGTGAAACTCATGCTTTTAGGGATCAAGAAAAGAAGATGATTTCAGTGTAGAAAAGATTAAAAGCAATATTAATATTAACTTGCACGTATAGAAGATTTTTTTTTTTTTGAAGTGTATCTCTTGCTTTAGTTTGCAGAGTTATCTCTGAGTTGTCTGCCTCAGTGATGTCCCCCAGTCCAGCTAGGGGGCTTCACAGGTGGCTCAGTGGTAAAAAGAATCTGCCTGCAATGCAGGAGATTCGAGTTTGATCCCTGGGTTGGGAAGAAAATGGCAATCCATTCCAGTATTCTTGCCTGGGAAATCCCAAGAACAGAGGAGCCTAGTGGGCTATAGTCTATGGCATCACAAAAGAGTTGGACATGACCAAACAGTAACAATAAACCCAGCCAGTCTATGATGTTCTGGTGGCAAGTTTCCAGGTTTGGGTCCGTTCCCAGGAGAGGGTCCAATGCAGAGCAATGGCAGTGATATTCTGGTTCATGCCTCACCCCTCTCTCCTCCACCCACACAAGCCTCTGTGGTAATCCCTGCTTCAGACAGGACCTCTCCTGTTCATCCCACGCAGCCGTCAGTCAGCCATCCAGCCATTCACTTGAGTTCCATTCTGCCCACCGATCTTTAGTGAAGGCCTGCTGTGCACCAAGCTTTGTGCTAGGTTCTGGTGGTAAGGGAATACCCATCCCAACCTCTGCCATCAGAATTTTTCACCTTACAGAGGCTTTGATGCTCATTTGCTGAGGGGCTACTGAGTGCTATGCACCATTTTCAGCACTGAGATGCAAAAATAAATGACCCAAGAATATTCCTAAAATACCTTCTGTCACACCCCGTTCAGAAGCCTTTACTAACTCCTTGTTGCCTGTGGGGGTACCTGCCTGTGTCCCGGGGTTTACTGCTTTCTAATCGCTTATCTTGCTTAGGCTGAATTTAAAGCTCTCTCACATTTGTTCCTCCCTACCTCTCTGTGCACATGCCTCTCTTACTCAGGAGAATTAACTAATCCACCCATTGATTCATCCATCCATTCACTTACACAGTTGCTGGATAACTCATTTAGTACCTGTGTTTCTGAGTTCTAAGTCCTAATCTTAAAGCTATGACCAACCTAGACAGTATATTAAAAAGCAGAGATGTTACTTTGCCCACAAAAGTCTGTCTAGCCAAAGCTATGGTTTTTCAAGTAGTCATGTATGGATGTGAGAGTTGGACCATAAAGAAGGCTGAGTTGAAGAATCGATGCTTTTGAACTGCAGTGTTGGAGAAGACTCTTGAGAGTCCCTTGGACTGCAAGGAGATCCAACCAGTCAACCCTAAAGGAAATCAGTCCTGAATATTCATTACAAGGACTGATGCTGAAGCTGAAACTCCAATACTTTGGTCACCTGATGGAAAGAACTGACTCATTGGAAAAGACCCTGATGCTGGGAAAGAGTGAAGGCAGGAGGAGAAGGGATTGACAGAGGATGAGATGGTTGGATGGCATCACTGACTCTATGGGCATGAGTTTGAGCAAGCTCTGGGAGTTGGTGATGGACAGGGAAGCCTGGCATGCTGCAGTCCTTGGGGGCGCAGAGTCAGACATGACTGAGTAACTGAACTGACTGAAGTCCTAATCTGGGGATTCTGGGATTCCTGAAACCAGCTCCCATTCCCCTTAGCTGCTTGGGGTGATCAGACCCCTGGATTCACCTGCCATCCCTGCCTACTCCCTCAAGAGTGGCCACCTGCCTTCTTTCCTTTTCTCTAATCACTTCCTTCCATCAAAGCCCACTCAAGTCCTACATCTGAGCAGCTTCCTCTGGACTACTCTCATGCCCAGAGTGGGAAGAGATTTCTGGGCATGAGAGATCTCTTCCCACTCTGATCTTTGAAAGCACATGAATTTCTGCTTGTTCTCTTAACCCTGATGATAGAGAGCCTCATGTGGAGGCCACTAATATGTGTATCCTGCTGGATACAGTCCATATTTTCAACAAGCAGGAAGTGAGCTTGAGCAGAATTGCAGGACAGAGATCACAAGGGACTTGCTACCTGTCACTTGATGTGTAACTGCAGGCTTGAGTGACTTGAGAATAAGTCAAATTGTAGGAGTTAAACACATGGATAACAATATCCACCATGATCATTACAACTAACTTTACTGAATGATAATTCCATGTTAAGTAGTTGGCTTCCATTATTTTATGTAATCCACATACCAGCTCTGTGAATGTTCATGAAAATAGCTCCATTTTTCAGATCAGGAGCTGGAAGCCCAACATGACAAAGGGAATTGGCAAGATGGCCACAGGCAGAGCTGGGGTCAAAACCCTGGTGGGCCCAAACCCCGGAGCCATGCCTTTCCGCTTTGCTTTGACCTCACATTCACACAGGGATGGAAAGGGCGGCGACCAGAGGCGTAAGACAGAGGACACACAAGGTTAGAGCAGGTTGCGAAGGTTGGAATCCCGGTGCTGTCCCTCTCCAGCTGTGACACACAGGACAAGTGGCTTGATCTCCGCCCTGAATTTCATCACCTGTAAGGCTCAGACAACCCAGTCCCCGCCGCCCCACCCCCCCGACCTTGCAGGGTTGCTCTTTGAGAGTAAGTCAACCTTTATGAGCACAGCGTCCTGGAGCGTGTGACACATAGTGAGTGCTGTTTAAATGAGAATTGCCACCATCCTTGTTACGTCTCCCTGCAGGGCGCCTTCACAAGGTCTCAGCATGAATTAACTCCTTGATTCCACACTGTGCCCCCAGCGGGCACCCAGCTTCCCATCCACCCCCTCGCTCTTCACGAGTGATCATCACTACCAGCCCCCCGCCACCCGCAACCTCACGGGTGAGAAATGCACAGTGGGGGGTAGGCAGAGAAGGGTGAGGGAGGCAGTGAGAGGAGCCTGCACCTCCTGGAGGGCTCATCTGCCACCCAGAGCCCCCCTCCTCACCCCCCAAAGAAAGGAAGGGCCCCCAGGCCCTCCTGGGATGGCACGTTTGTCACAGAAACTACCCCTCCTTGTTGCTTTCCGGGGAAGGACTGTGAGGGGTTCACTGAGGTGTCCCAGTCAAGAGTCTGTCTGTGCGTGTAGCTGAGTGCCTGTGTGTTTCTGAGTGTGTCTGCGTGTGTCTTTCTATCTGTGTCTCTGTGTGAGAATGTATGTCGGTAAGTGTGTGTGTGTGTGTCCTTGTGTGCGTGTGTGTGTATGACTATATCGTGAGGTGCCTCTCCATTTGACCATGTGGTCTGTGCCTGCGCTCGCCCAAGGGCAGGTCCTGACTCTGAAGCGACCGTTGTGGCTGACTGAGGTCAAGATACCTTCCCATGTTTGGAGGCTCCAGAACGAAGAAGCAGTGGTCAGCACTTGTGGTTTTTGCCCTGTGCTATTTTTAAAGTTAAAAAGAAAAAAAAAAAAGCGGAAACTCATTGCCACTCGATAGCTAGGTCAGATTTAGATAAAGTCCGGGCCCAGAGCTGCGGATGGCTGGCTGGGGTGACAGGGTGGGCTGGAGAGAACCCACTCCAGTCCCGGGTCCGCGGAGCCCCGTGGTGCCCACAGCAGCGGAGACCTCTCTGCCTTCCGTGGGGAGGACGCTGCCCCCTTCTCTGGGCATCCTCATAGTGACCTGTGAAGTTGGTTCATCATCCGCATTTACAGATGAGGAAACCGAGGCCCCGGGGGCCACTCACTGGCCCAAGGTCACTTCATCGGTGAGCGGCAGGGTTGGGGTTTGAACCCGGTTCTTCTGCCCCCTAAGCCCCCTCTCTCTGCACAACTCTGCGTACCACCCCCTCCTCCCACCCGCAGTTCTTTGTCTTCAACCAAGTGCTTCAAAGTGAGGGCTGAGCTGGCAGTTGGCTTGTTTAACCACCGATTTTCCATGAAGAACATGGTTTCCTTCAGAAAGATCAATTAAGACAAAGTCCTTGCAGAGAAAAACGTTCTCTGAGGCATCTTGGCAATATTAGTGTGACCCACGCTGTTAACCACTTCCTCACCGTATCAGGGACTCTGGCTTTTTATATCTGTAGAAAGTGTAGAACACATTAGAGGGCCCCCTCCTGAAACCCACGTCTCCTCACGACCTACCCGTGGGTCAAACCAGCCCACCTCAGCCTCCTGCACTCTGGCAGCTCAGTGCGTAATTTAGAACATGGGGCTTTGACCTTGAATATCTTTAGTGTGTATTAGTGTGTGTGTGTTTTCCCTTAAGACTGAGCATCTGCGGTGGTCTTCATCATTGGAAACAAACCCAAGGGCCCAGGGACTCAACCCATCATGATGGTGAGGGTTCAACCATCGTGAACCTATTCACTGCCACCATTGCTGACCTCCAGGCCCTGGGTTGGTTGGTGTTTTTCTTGTATTACTGCTTAAACCTGGAGTTAGGACTTGCCCTGATTAACAGATGCTGAAGCTCAGAGCAAGTCTTTGACTGGAGACCCACAGAGCCCCTCTGTGCCTTAACCCCCATCATCTACAAAATCAGATGATAATTCCCCTTGCCTCGTGGGATGATTGTGAAGCTTAAGTAAATTATGTGGGTGTGTGCTCAGTCATGTCCAGCTCTCTGTGACCCCATGGACTGTAGCCTGCCAGGCTCCTCTGTCCATAGAATTCTCCAGGCAAGAATACTGGAGTAGGTAGCCATTCCCTTCTCCAGAGGATCTTCCCAACCCAGGAATTGATCTAGACCCTTCTACTTTCTTCCTGGGGTCCTGAGCACAGTACGCTCTGAAGCCTGACTGTCTAGAAGCCACAGGCTGTTTCCGCCTCTGGTAAGATTTTTGTGCTTGGCTAAGTTGCTCATTTCCCTGTTTCTTTATTACCATGTTTATCAAATGGAGACAGTAACAGCTGCTAAGGTACACAGCTATTGTGAGGACCCAATGAGATAAAACAAGATTAACTCAAGTTAATTGAAGTCTCCAGTCAATGGCCGTTCTGCTACTGTTGTTAGAGGTGGCATTGTGAGAAATGGTGGTGATGCCAGCAGTCCCGCCCTGGCTGTCTCGGATTCCGTGGGGGGCCCCAGCCTATGTCTGAGCTGGAGGGAGGGGTTGACCCACAGAGGACAGGCCCCAGGATCCTACCCTGCTCAGCTAAACTCTTCTACCCCGGGCGGAAGATCCAATCCCACCAACCGTCCAGGCTGAGACCCACTGCCCAGGACCTAGCAACCACCACCTGCCTTCTTAGAAAATGCTCCCAGAGACCTAAAGATTTTACGGAGACTTACAATGACTGCCAATACAATTTATTTCACGATGACTGTGTTTCCATCACCTTCTAGGTAGGCATCTATTTTCAAGTCTGACTCTATCTTAACCGAGCCAGGAAAGCTTGCTATTTAAGAAATCCTCAGGAGGCGTTGGTGGGATGTACCCACCTTTTGTGGAGTCCTCTTCTCAGAGGACAGTTCTGATTTTTGTCCCTGCTCAACCACCGTCAACTCTTTGTCTCAATATGCAACCTTAGTTTGGGCTTCCCTGGTGACTCAGATGGTAAAGAATCTGCCTGCAATGCAGGAGACCCGGCTTCCATCCCTGGGTTGGGAAGATCCCCTGGAGAAGGGCACAGCAACCCACTCCAGTGTTCTTGCCTGGAGAATTTCATGAACAGAGGAACCTGGTGGGCTACAGTCCATTGGATCGCAAAGAACTGGACTGCATGACTCACACACACACACACACACACACACGCACAACCTTAGTTCATAGTCAGGACTGAAGACCACTCTGTCTACTGCCCTCACTTCACAGGTGAGAAACCTGAGGCCCAGAGAGACTCATTCAAGACCACACAGCATGTTGATGTGATATTGACCAGCCCTGACCTCCCAGACGCCTGTGGGCACTCGAGGGAAGGGTCCTGGGACTCCCACACCTGGAAGAAGGACGCAGAGCCCTGATGCAGCCCTGGGGTCTCTGGGCTGAGCAGGGCGTGGGAGATGATCTAGACTTTGGGCTCTGAGTCTGCTCTCTCTTCTAGGGTGGCTCTGCGCTCTCCCCTGCCGCGGTCATCAGGCCAGAGAGGGCTCGGCAACAGGCAGCTGCTTTGGCAAAGGAGGTTGGCTGCCCCAGCTCGTCTGTCCAAGAAATGGTGTCCTGCCTCCGCCAGGAGCCGGCCAGAATCCTCAATGATGCCCAGACCAAGGTGGGCACTCGTATGTGAGTTGGGGACGGAGGGATCTTTTACAAGTGGAAACCAGGCCAGAAAGGAGACAGGACCCACCCAAGGCCACTCAGTAGGCTGGTGACCAGCTGGGGCCAAATGCATATTCCCTGACCACCCCCCCGCCTCCCTGAGCTGTGCCTGGGCTGCAGTACGTCATGGACCAAACTCGCGTCCTGAGGATCGACTGGTCTCTGTGCACCAGATTTTGTCTGTACTATGGGGATAATAGGGTTTCCCAGGTGACTCAGTGGTAAAGAATCCACCTGCCAATGCAGGAGACCCAGGAGACCTGGGTTTGATCCCTGGGTTGGGAAGATTCCCTTAGAGGAGGAAATGGCAACCCACTCCAGTATTCTTGCCTGGGGAATTCCATAGACAGAAGAGCCTGGTGGGCTACAGTCCATGGGGTCCCAAAGACTCAGGCACGAGCATGCACGCAGAATGGGGTTAATAACGGGACTCTTACAGAGTAGAGGAGATGAAGTGACATCTGTAAAGGGTCTTGCTGGGATCATGGTGTCACCTGGTCAGGTCACAGTAACATGTACTGAGTACTGTGGACAGGGCTGCAGTGCAGCGAGGCCACCACGCCCCTTAGACATGGCAGCTGTGTGCTTCTTCTCCAACGTATAAAGATGGTGCTACAGCCCCCAGGCTCCCTGCCTGGCCCTGATATTGGCAAAGGGGACTCTAGAAAGAATAACTTGTCATCTGAGCTGAGGCTTTCATCCCTTCTGCAGCGGGCCTGGACTCATGGACCTGGAGCAAGTCTTATCCTCAGCTCTTCCAAATATGAGCTAATCAGACTGTGACTAAAGCTGATAAATTTCCCGTCATGTCCTGCCTTTGGCCACCATCACGATCAATATCCCCTACAGGCTCAGGCTTACCCTTCCTCCCAGTGGATTTGTTGTCATCTCGGTGGGAGGTTCTGGGATACTCTCCTAGGGACTAGTCACTGCTCCGAGTAAGACTCGCCATCCTGACCCCAGCACTGTGGCCTGGTGTCCTGCCTGCTTGCTGTTCTGGCCACGTTACTCTCTTTCCCAGTAGAGCTTTGGGTGAATAGCCAGCATTGGTGCTCATTATGGTTAAGACTTGATTAAGCGAAGCAACTGTGTTGTGCTCAGTGGCTCAGTCGTGTCTGACTCTTTGTGACCCTCTGGACTATAGCCTGCCAGGCTCCTCTGTCCATGGGATTTTTTAGGCAAAAATACTGGAGTGGGTTGCTCTTTCCTTCTCAAGGGGATCTTCTCTACCCAGGTGTTGAACCCTCATCTCCTGCATCTCCTGCATTGGCAGGTGGGGTTCTTTACCACTGAGCCACTGGGGAAGCCCCTGGTGAAGCAGTACAACTGGCTATTTCATATCAGTTTTTGAGGATGAAGTCTATATAAACCATGACACCCCTTTGCACCTGATGCAGCTTCTGGCTGTGAGTGGTCCTTTCCACTACTGGGGTCCGGTGGTCGACGGCCAGTACCTCCGAGAGACCCCAGCCCGAGTGCTGCAGAGGGCCCCACGGGTCAAGGTGGATCTGCTCATTGGAAGTTCTCAGGACGACGGGCTCATCAACAGAGCCAAGGCTGTGAAGGTAGGTGGGAGGGGCCTTGGGGTGTGGCCCAGTGACTCTGGACCTAAGCGAGACCTTGGTCAAGAGTCATGGACTTGCTTGCTTGTTATTTCAAGACAGTCACTGGAAAACTACATGTACACAAGCTCTGTAAGGAATTTAGGAGATGGTAGTGGGGGTGGGGTTCAGAAATAAGACACCTGCTGTGCTGTGAGCAACACAGACACAGACACATCCAGAAACTACATCTGTGAATGTATGAATCACAGTGGGAAACCGTCAGCAAGGCTGACTCAAGAGCTCTGTAGCTTCAGGGTTCCAGCTGTGCATACCCCTTGTACCCACGAAGGATGCCTATCCCACGGAGCCTAGAAGGAGAGGTGGGTGGATGAAGGCAGTCTGGCAGGGAAGCCCAAATGTGAGCCTTGTGGCTTGTTGGAGACACAGCAGAGTGTGAGGGACTCGTGGGGTCATTTATCTGCCTGAGCATATGCTTCCTGCTCAGACCAGAGAGGCCATCACTCCTCACTAGGATGTGGCCACCCCTGGGAAGGGGTCGGGCACACTGGCCCCTGGCCTACCCGCCTCTCCCTGTCTAGCTGTTCTTGATGGCCCTCTAGGTTGTCAACCTGGGATGGTGGTCCCAGCTCATGACACACACACAGGACAGACAGTCAATGTTGGCTCAGTTTGACTCTATATAAGGCAGTATCATTGGAATTAATAACAGCAAATAAGGATCATTAACACAACTGAATGGGATCTCTCATCCTTTGGATTATTCTATTCCCTTGGGTAATCTACCTCCTGTGGGGGAATCTATCTTAGAGCAAAAGAAAAAAAAATGCAAACTACCATTTTGAGATGAGATATGTTAATATATAAAGGTATTAGTCACAGCATTAATTGTTATAGCAAAACATTGGAAGCAACTCAAATATCCATGAACAGGGAAATGGTTAACTGAATGAAGATACACATGAACTATTGGATATATATAATGTAGATGCTAAAAAGAATGAACCAGGCCCATCTCTCCTGTCTTGAGGATGCCTGTGATATGTTATTGAATGGAAAACAAAAGTCAGAACCCAGAGGAGTGTGAAATTAAGGTAGTATTCGTATATTTAAAAAAACAGTGTATATCTGTAAATATGTAAGTGTGTATAATTGTATATATTTCTATGTGAAAGAATAAACAGCAATTAACGTGGACTATCTCAGGAGGTGCATCGGTGTGAAAAAGAATTTTCATAATACTATGAATTTAGTATTATGAACATTACTAACATACATATGTACACATTATCTATAACATATATGCGTATATATGTGCCTATACAGGTATGTATGGGCTTCTCTGGTGGCTCAGTGGTAAAGAATCCACCTGCCAATGCAGGCAATACGGGTTCAATCCCTGGTCCAAGAAGATTCCCTGGAGAAGGAAATGGCTACCTACTCTAGGATTCTTGTCTGGAGAACCCCATGGAGCCTTGCGTGCTACAGTCCATGGGGCTGCAGTCGGACACGACTTAGCGACTGAACAACAATACCATGTATATGTGTATAAATAGAGAGCTGTGTGTGTGTGTGTGTGTGTGTGTGTGTGTGTGTATTAGGAGGTGGCATACGGCACAGCTTATTCACTATCAGCTTCCATTGGTTGGCTCACAGCCATGGAGAAGGAATTTTGCCTCTGATCCATCTCTACGTTTTTCTGCCACGCATCCATCTATGACTCAGCCCTTTATTTCGAGGGTCTGCAACTTGGTTATGAACCAGACTGACAGTTTCACTGAGGAAAGGCTGAAACAAGGCCGCTCTCCACCACTAGCCCTGGGCTTTTCTTTAAAGCAGTGGCTCTTCAAATTACTTTTGATCAAGTCTGTCATCAATTAAAAAGTAGGAAGCTTAGTCATTCGAGTATTAATAGTATACATGCATAGTCCTATACCAATTGTTATAAAAGATTCACAAAAACAGAACGTTTTAAAGCATGAGAAAGAAATGAATGTCCTTTCTTGCTGCACGCTCTACATCCTCCATGTGGGAGACAGTGCCCTACAGCACGGGCAGGTTGGAAAGACGTGTGCATCAGCCCTGGAGTCCCTTCCATGCAGTTCCTCATTTCACATGACCCGGCAGGGGAGGACATGGGAAGCTTTGTGCAGAAGATATTCTATCCTCTAAGCTCTAAGCCTTTGGACCATGCACTGAAAATGCATCCTAGCCCATCTCCAACCTTAGGGAGAGGGGAAGAACTGCATTCCTGGGAGCCTAGGGAGCATCCTAGACAGGGGGAAGCAGGCCCCGGCAGCAAATTCCTAGACACCCCTAACTCATGGTGGAAAAGCCATCCATCCACTGGAACCAGGGGAGGGGAGCTTTTATTTATTAATTTGTAAGCTTTTTATTTTATATTGGAGAATAACAGATTAACAATATTGTGAGAGTTTCAGGTGGACAGCGAAGGGACTCAGTCATACATATACGTATATATCCATTCTCCCTGAAACGCCCCTCCCATCCTGGCTGCCACGTGGCATTGAGCAGAGTTCCCTGTGCTCTACAGTGGGTCCTTGTTGGTTGTCCGTTTTAAATATAGCAATGTGGACACGTTGGTCCCCAGTTGATGGACCTGGTGCTAGGGTTGACCATAGGACAACTCAGGTTTATATCTTGGGGATGATGACAGCCCAGTGTAAGAGGATGGTCTGTGGCTGCCTTGGTCTTTCCTCTCCTGGCAGCATCTTGGGATTTTGCCAGCTCTGCCCTGACTCTCAGAGCCCCCATGGCAGGGAGCCCAGATCCAGAGGACTGGCAACCCTCCGCAGCAATGTGTTTCCATTCCTCTCATTGAGTTTCCCTTTAGAGGCTTTCAAGGAGCTGTTTCCTTGGTCCACTTGCAAAGAAAGATGGTGTCTGCTGACGAGAGCTCTCTGCCCACATCAGGAGGCGGGTAGGGGGCCAGGCTCCAGATCAGGGACCTGGCCGGCAGGTCCGGGTGGAGTAGCACCCGGCTGTGTTCCGGTCTCTGCTTGTATCCAAACCCGTCCCAGCCAGTGCTCCTTTAGCGCCTTCGTTCTGGTTAGACTGTCCCTGTCTTACTTCCCTCCCGTGTTTGTCCTCCTGTGAACAGGCACTAGTGCAGCCATTGGCAGGGTCTTGGGAGACTATGTCCCCCTGGGAACTCACCCAGGGGCTGACTGGAAATTTGGGAGGAAGAAGGATGTGGTAACAGTCAGGCTTGGGGCCAAATGCACACTTGCAGAGCCATCACGTGTACATGCTTGCATCTCCTGGACTGACCTGTACCTCCAGCCCGACTCTCTATCTCCCACCCGGGCTTTTCCCTTGAACCCTAGACTGGCTTAGCCCAGGGTCTACTTGGCATCCTCACTGAGAGGTCTCATCGCTTCTCACTCTTAACATAGCCAGAGGAACTGCTGATTCCACTGATGCCCTCCTCCAGCCCCAGCCAGCTTGTCCTCCACTGTCCACCATTGTAATAAACAGTAGCTCCTGCTTCTGCAGGCACAGGCTCCAAACCTCTCTTTCTTGCTCCCAGCTTTCCATCAGCACGTCTGTGTGGCTGTATCTTCAGAACGTTTCCAGCCCTCTCTCCCCACCACTTCTGCCTTCACCCTGACCCATGCCATCATCTTTCTCCAGGATTTTTATAATGGCCCCTAACCATCGTCCAGCTTCTGGTTTTGCCTCTTATGAGGTGTAAGAACCACCGTGGCTGGAGTAATCCCTTCACAGGATAAGTCAGATCCCTTCATTCCTCAACGTCCTCCAGTGGCTTCAGCTCACACAGGGGAAAGCCCCAGTCCATCACGACCGCTATCTGATACGGTCTCTGACCTCATCTGCTGCCGCTCCCTTCTCGCTCACTGTGCTTCAGCCCAACTGGTCCCTGTGGCAGTCCTCAGATCTGCCGAGCACACTCCCACCTCAGGATCTCGGCACTTTCCGTTCCCTCTTCTAGAATGTTCTTTGGCTGTGCTGGTTCTTTGTTGCAGGTGCAGGCTTCTCTAGTTGTGGCTCGTTGGCTTAGTAGCTCTGTGGCACGTGGAACCTTAAGTTCCTGACCCAGGATCAAACCCTCGAAGGTGGGTTCTTAACCACTAGACCATCTAGGATGTTCTTCTCCAGGTAACTCACTGCCTCACCTCCTTCAGAAAGAACTTGCTGGACCACTCTGGTACAGAGGGCACCACACCCCCAGCAGTCTTTCTCTCCCTTGTCCTGCTCTCCATCCTCAGCACTTGTACCCCTGAATGTCATCTATTTGTCTATCATATTTCCTCCTCCACTAGAATGTGAGCACATATAAGTTGCCCTGAGCTCAGAGACTTTATCTGTTTTGCTTTCTGCTCTATTTCTGGTGCCTATAAAAGTGACTGGTACACAGTAAGTGCTCGATGAATCTTTATTAGTTTGAAAGAATAAAATTACGGATCTGACGTAGGAGTCTTTAAGGAAAGATTGGGTTGACCAAAACCAATAATTCATCCCCAACCAACCTTATGGATCAGGGATTATTATCACTAATTTTCCAATGAGAAACCAGTTCAGAGAGAAGTCAGAATTCAAATCCAAGTCTGTCCAACTCCAAAGGCACTCTATTTCTATCCCAGCCTTCTGGGAAAAGCCAACCTTCCCTTCGTGAGCCTGCTGTCCACCAATGACAGCATGCTAGATGCTCACACGGACAGGAACTCAGGTAGAATCAGGGCCACTCAATGCAAAGGACTTCGCAATTCCTCCCCCACTCTTCTTTTATCTCAGCCATAACGCTATGAGGTCCATACTCATGAAGCAACACTTAACACCATTGTACTGAGGAAGAAACATGTTTTGAGAGCATTGATATTGTCCTCAGGTCACCTAGGGGCTTCCCTGGTGGCTCAGATGGTAAAGAGTCCACCTGCAGTGCAGAAGACCTGGGTTCAATCCCTGGGTCGGGAAGATCCCTTGGCGGGGAAAATGGCAACCCAGTCCAGTATTCTTGCCTGGAGAATCCCATGGACAGAGGAGCCTGGTGAGCTAAAGTCCATGGGGCCACAGAGTCAGACGCGACTGAGCGACTAAACACGCACGCATGACGGGTCACCTGACTAGCCATTTGCAAAGCCGAGTCCCCACTGCAGGTCCTCTGGCTCCAGTCGGGGGTGCTTTCTGTATTCAACTCTAGGAAATTGGGTGGTGGAAATGCACTAGCACCATCTACACCCTACAGACAGATCATAGCCCAGAGGAGTCCTCAGAGTCCTGCCTGGCACAGAGCTGCCATGGACCAGCATGGACACCCAAGTGGGAACCACGCTACCAGCTGCCCTCTGAATGTGGTGTTGAAGTTCCCTTTTTATTTCCAACAACCCTACGCCCGCTTGCCCTCCGGGTTACCCTGCTTTGTCTCAGCCTGCTCGTGACCTGCATTCAGGGTTGGGCTGTGGGTTTCTCCATTTCCCCCTGGACAGCTCTGTAGCACTTGAGTCCAGCTGCCGTTAGTCAAGGAGGAGCCCCAGGTGGCACATCCCCAAGGACCTTCATCCCAGCCATTCCTTCTCCCCAGTCCTCCATCCATCCATATCGGCCCCGCCTCTCCCACCCTGTCTGTGCTGAGAAGCAGGACAGATCCACTAGAACAGAGTCTCGAGCATGTTTTCCCAGCACAGAGACCTGTTCAATTAGTCATGCGACACTTAACAAGGTCACTTACTGTGCCCCCAACACTGTGCTAGGTGTTTGGGACATAAATACAAATTAAATTCCTGCCCTCGAGGAGCTCACAGTCAAGGAACAAAATAGAAAATGAGCAAAAATAAATCATTAAAAGGCAGTTTGATACACACTGTTTGGAGAGACAGACACCTACTGCAGGACCTCTGCACAGTTGGGGAAGAAGGGGTCATTGGACCCACAGTGGCACCGACAGCAGAAGTGACCCAGTGATGACGGAACTGGCCGGTACCCCGTCCCCTGAGCTGTCTGTCAGCAGAGTGCCAGTGTCCTGGGTGTCCACGGATTGTAATCAGGAGAATTTGAGCTCCCTAGAGCCTGAGCCTCAGTTTCCCTATCTGTAAAATCGGGAGATTATCAGTACATATCCCCATAAAGATGTTGAAAGAAAAAAATACAGGCAGTAAGTAGCATGTGCTCAATAAATATTAGCTTTTCCCTTAATTCTTTAACTGTGCTATGACAATCAATATCAAAGCTATTGTCCCCAGTCCAGAGAATTATCCCAAGGAGGCAGGAATACAAAGAGCGTATGATCACCGAACCACCTCGCCTGACCTGCGCCAGTTTTCCAAATCGTGGCAGATACATACACATGCTTTCCTCTCATTCCACTCTTGCATCAGTACCATCCAGAGCCCAACCCCAAACACACACCATCCAGCTTCCCAGGGAAAGTCATGAGAGAGGTAGATAGACATCCTCCCACCCCAAGTGAGGCCCCAGACTCACCCGTCTGTCACAGCAGCGGAGACCCAATAAATTCCCTCAGCCCAGAGAGGGTGGGTAGGGCTTCCAGCGAATCCACGTGAAGACCCTCAGCCCCCAGTACCCCAGGCCGCCTGTGGCCCACCCGAGGAGCCTTAACGACACCGGCAGAGTTAACCACGTACCGGTGGTGCATCGCCGCGCCCTGAGATGCCTGCGATGGCTCTGTTCACAGAGAACGATCTTATTTTCTGAAGTAGCAGCTTTCCGTTGAAATTCTTCGTCAGTCACCGTGGTGGGGATTTTTCCCTCTTTTCTCTCTCTCTCTCTCTCTTCCTAACTGGTGAAATTGACAGTCTGCCTACATTAACCGGGCATTAATTTGCATGATCAAAAGCAGATTTGTTCCAAGAGGCAATGCTCTGCCTTCCCCTCCAAGCACAAGCATCTCCAAGGAAGGCGAGAAAAAAACCGCAATCGGCCCCCGCCGTGTTGCCCCTGAGCTTGGCTGGGAGTTGGCCTCATCCAGGAGCAGGTGGGGTGGGGGCCCTGCAGGGAGCTGGGAGGGGGAGGGCAGCCCATCTGAAAGTTGGAAAGTGGCACCTGGCAGCCCCAGGAGCTGGCATGAGCCCCAGCCCAGGAAAACCAAGCCTTTGGTGACAGATTACAGCAGAGGGGCGTGCCAGAGTCTCAGGGGGCACATGGATTTCCTGTGGAGAGAGACAGGGACTGCCACGCCGAATCCCCAGCCCTTTGGGGTGAAGAGATGCGAGGGTGCGGACCCTAGACATCCTGGGGCCCTCTGGAAAGCCAGGACCCAGAATCAGAAAAACAGGTTGGGATTCCTTGCTTTAGCCATGCCATGCAGGCAGGTGAACCAGTCTGAGAGCTAGCATCTCTTTAGTCTTTGAATGGGCACAGGGCAACCAACCCTGTAGTTAAGTGAGAACTTGTGTTTTTTTTTTCTTCTTCTTCTTTTAGAATTTATTTTTAATTGGAGGATAATTGCTTTGCAATGTTGTGTTGCTTTCTGCCATACAACAACATGAATCAGCTCTGTGTGTGTGTGTGTGTGTGTCCCCTCTGTCCTGAGCCTCCCTCCCACCCCTCTAGGTCATCACAGAGCACCGAGCTGAGCTCCCTGCGCTATACGGCAACTGCCCACTAGCTAGATATTTTACATATGGCAGTGCATATATTTCTATGCTACTCTGAGAGGGAAATGGCAACCCCATCCAGTAGTCTTGCCTGGAGAATCCCATGGACGGGGGAGACTGGCAGGCTACAGTCCATGGGGTCGCAAGAGTCGGACACGACCTAGTGACTAAGCCCACTGTGCTGCTCTCTCCGTTTGCCCCACCCTCTTTTCCTCGCTGTGCCCACGTGTCTACACCTGCACCTCCACATCTGCGTCTCTGCTCTTGCCCTGCAGATACGTTCATCAGTGCCATTTTCTTAGATTCCCTGTGAATGCGTTACTCTATGGTATTTGTCTTTCTCTTCCTGACTTACTTCACTCAGTATAGCAGGCTCTAAGTTCATCCACCTCAGTTCAGTCAACTCAACGTTGTTCCTTTTTACGGCCAAGTGATATTCCATTGCTGTGTATATATACCACAATCTTTTTATCCATTCACCTGTCGATGGACGTCTAGCTTCCTTCCATGTCCTGGCTGTTGTCAATAGTGCTGCAATTAATATTGTGTTACATGTGTCTTTCTGAATTATGGTTTTCTCAAGGTCTATGCCCAGTAGTAGGATTACTGGGTCATAGGGTAGTTTTAGTCCTATTTTTTAAGTACTTCCAGGCAAGGTGACAGCACCCAACCGTGGGAGCTGTATGTACCGAGACCCCTCCACGCTGGTGCTGTAACCAGCCGACCCTCAGCATTGTCACTCACCCGTGTCCCTAGTCTCAGTATCCCCTGTGCTGTGTGAAGAGAAAACCAAGGATCAATGGGTTTGACTCATTTCCCCCAAACAGTAAAAATATTTTCTGACTGTGCCAGTAAAAGATGAATGTAAGCCAGGCTGGATTCATTATTTATTTTTTTTAAGATTTTCTGATGCAGACCAGTTTTTAAGTCTTTATTGAATTTGTTGCAATATTGCTTCTGTCTAATATTTTGGATTTTTGGCCCTGGGTTGTGTGGGATCCGAGCTCCTCAGCCAGGGATGAACATGTACCCGCTGCCTTGGAAGGTGAAGTGTTAACCCACAGACTGCCAGGGGAGTCCCTGGATTCATTAGTATATGTTCATTATTATTATTAATTTTTTCTTCTGATTTAAAAAAAATTAAAAGGAACATTTTATCATGGCCCCTACAATTACAACGGGGCCTGGAGAGAGGCCTGCTGGAAGGTGAAGTCAGCCTTTGGTCTGGTCACTTCCACACCCAGTGGTCAGGGCAGGAGGGGTCAACACAAACTCTCTGAGGGCTCACCTCATGGCTCTGGGGAACGTTGTAACCCCCCGCCCCCAGCCCCCACCAAAGAGATCAGGCTCCTGGCTCACAGAGTTTATGTTCCAGGGAAAGGACAGTGGCAGTGGTGTGTAAACAAAGGAAATAGGAGTTTCAGATCATGGAGTGTGCTCTGAAGAAAGCTGTAACAGTAACAAGAGAGGAAAGGAAGTGATGGGGGAAAGCACTTTGCAGGGAGGTCGAGGAGGGGACTTCTGGTCCTGAGTGGTGAGAAGAGCCTGTCATGAGTGGAGCCAGTTGAGGAGCTGGTGCAAAGACCCCGGGGCAGGGCTGGTTTGAGGGGCGAGAAGGCCAGATGCTGTTAAACCCAGTGGGTGATGGAGGGGGCAATAAGAGCGGAAAGCTGACCTGTTAGGCCATCTGAGCAGTGACTTGATTCTACTTGCAGGGGGCCATTATCAGAAAGTGCAAGCTAGAAAATGATACTCCTGATCAGTGAATTTGAAGAGCATTCTGGCGGCTCTATGGAAAACCGACTGTGGAAAGATAACAAAGGATTAAGAGACCAGACTGAGGTCCACTGTGAGGCCCAGGGGGCCAGCTGGTGTGTTAAGTTAGGGCTAAAGACACGGTAGAGGGGAGGCAGGCCCAGACTGGGGATACATGTAGCATCGGCAGTTGGGTGGGTGAGCTGGGAGTTCAGGAGCGAGTTCAGAGCTATAGATACAGACCTGGAAGAAAACCAAGAAATCTTGATTTCACAGAAAGCCAAGAAAGGAACGTGTTTGTGAAAGGAAGTTGAGGTCGAGGGTAGAACGTCATTGGAAGTGGTGTGAGATGAGGGCAGAGATCTGACCCCTGGACCTGACAAGATGTAGGTCCCGGGGGCCCTTGATAGGAGTGGTCTCAGGGGGGTGAGGGGAAGGCCTGAGTGATGAGGGTAGGCTGAGGAGGGAGTGAGGAAGCAATCGTGTGCTTCCCAAACCCGCCCTCTTTCTGCTTCACCCCCGTCTCTGCTGGACACCAGCCATCGACGGTTTGCACAACCACTTCATTCATTGACAAGTTACCTCTTCGATTTTACCAGGCTGTTCTGTGGGAAGGTCTGTGTCCTGTTCACTTCAAACCGCTTAGCTGCTGGCCACAGTACGTCTCTAACGTATGCCCATTAAATGAAGGAGGATTTGTGTCTCCAGGTACCCTGGAGCTCTAGAGAATTCTGGGGACGTTTGTCCGTTCACTGCTTCTTTCAGCGTGCACCTGCTTGCCTTTGGAGATGCCTCTCTCGGTCTCTCTCTCCTCCAGCTTACAATGTCACAACCATTTTGCATAACTTCAAGGAGAGGAGAACCAGGGGCTCCTGGGCTTCCTGCTGGGGCTTTGTGGAGCTGGGGACACCAACGGGCAATGAATCTTCTGAGGCCGCACACAGAGCCAGGTCTGAACCCCACATTCAGTTCCCTAGGCCACCAGCATGCAAGGTGACTCTGGACCCCTCTGCAGTCTCTAAATGTTCCCCAGGGCTCCTCTAACTGTTCTGTGGGGCATATTCAGGGCAGCCCTATAAAACCACGCAGCTCAGATGTGCCAATCCCTGATGGCCCTTAATGAGCCCACGCCCAGCAAACCCACCTCTGAGGAAGGTCCTGCCCATAATTACAGCTTGTGCCACTGGCCCCCGGCTTGGCAGTCACGTGGTGGCCCCACTCCCTCCCGCTGCCTCTTTAATTAAACCAGCAATGGCATCTGTGCTTCTGTCCGTGCCAAGCAGGAAGAGACCTGGGTCTTGCTGAAATCAGGCCCCTTTGCATCCACACACGCCCCGCTGTGTCCCAGGTCCACGCTCCAGCCGTCTCTCCAGACTAGTGACCATGGACACTGTCATGTCCCAGCTCGTCTGAGCTACTCAGGTCCTGTTAGAATGTGAAATGAATTGCAGTCTCGTGACAGCAGAAACTGGGACCTTCCTTTCAGCATTCTAGCTGTGGAACTGTTCAGGCTGTTTGAGGTGCTTCTAGTAAGGCCCGGGGCTTAATGGCGTGCTGCTCCTAAAAGCGGCCTCTTTGTGGAAAGAATTTTCACAGCACCAGGACAAGGTCAGTCATTCTCCAACAGTGATTCCAAAGAGGAGTTCCAAGGGTCTGGCCCCACAGCCAGGGGCCCCAGCACGGATCAGGTCTTACTGTAAAACATGAGCTCCTCTGAGCCAGCTGAGCTGGGCCCAGGGTTGAGTCTGCATGCATCCAGCAGTAGGCATCATGCTAACAGTGTGCACGTGTAACCTCAGGACAGTTTAATTAAGAGGGTAATGTTATCGTGCCCATGGCACGGAGAAGAAAACAAAGGCAGAGAGGTCCAGGAAGTCGCCGTGATGCACATCCAATACCTAGCAAAGCTGGCATCCAAGTCCAGGTCTTTCCAGCTTTGGGGATTTGAATCCAGGAGGTTTGACTTTGGACTTGCAGCTTCTCCTGTGTTATCTCTACGAAGGGCAAGGTCTTCACTATTCATTTTGTCCAGCACTTACAGAGCACCACACCGAGTCCTGTGGTTCAGGGGTTCCTCGGTGGTCCTGGAACAAGAATAGAACAAGAATAGCCCCTGGGGATTCAGTAAAGCATCCTGAAGGCACCCAGGGGCCCCTGCCTGCATCTGGGACAAGGGAAAAAAAATCACTCACATCTACTGACCTTGTGTGCCCAGAGCTGTGCTGTGCCCTGTATATTAAAGTTTTGTTGGAATTTGACGTGATTCTATGCAACTGCCCAACTCATGGTGATTTTGATATTTCAGTGAAATACACATGCTAAATGTTTAGCAATAATCGGAGTTATGTGAATGGTGACTAATATAATTTGGGGGATAAAATATGTCAAACACTCAGAAAAGGGCAGATAATAACATGATGGTTTCCACCTAAACTATTAGAAGATTGTGAAGTCAATTAGATTGCAGGCAAGCATTTTGAATAGACTAGACCAAGACTAGAATACAATACAATACAATGAAAACTATCAGATACATCATAGATGTTAACAATGAGAATGAGTGTTACTTGTGAACATTACTACAGACCTTTCAGTGTGAGTGTGTGTGAATTCCGCATGTATCCAATGTCTTTTTTATTATAGATCATGATCAGAAATATTTGATAATATATGAATTATATAATAAACCCATGTTGATATAATAAACACTGATACAGTAGGCACATTCAGATTTAACAGGTATTAGCATTTTTTGCCATATTTTCTTCAGATCTTTTTCCAAGAAATAACCCATTATAGGTAGAATTCAGACTAAGCCATCTTTGCACACCTCTCCCTATCTCCTTTCTTCATCTCTCCTGAAGCTGGCGTGTAGCCACCAGCAGACGTGCTTCTGATCAGTGATTCACACCTTGGTCCAGGCTCTTGGTGAGCCAGGCTGAAGGCAGCACAGCCTGTGACCCCAGTGGGTTGTGTCTCAGACAGCAGGGATTCCTTACTGATCATATCCACTCCTTGAATTCTAATCACAGGCCCGGTGTGCTTGGGACGTTTAGGAAAACAATCTAAACAGGTCAGGAAGTCCTGATAAGCACATGTTGGTGTTGACATAAGAGTCTAGAAATACGTAAACACACACCCCAGGACTGTACAGGGGCCGAGGGGCCTGGACCTCACACGCTGGAGCTGCATCTCCCTCCTCCCCTTGTCTTAAGAAATAAGGAAACTGAGTCCTGGCGGGGGAGACATGGCCCTCCCCAGACTCTCCCAGGCAGACAGGACAAGTAAGGAAGGGAAGAAGGAAAGACAAATACCATACGACTTCACTTGCAGGTGAAACAAACAACTGAACAAACCAAACCAAGCAACAGTAAACGCGTAGACACAGCAGGGGCCGAGTAGCGGTGATCAGAGGCGGGGGTGGGGGCAGGGAAGACGGGTAAAAGGGACTAACTTCAGTTTCATTTACTGTCTCAGGCGTATGTGATGGGATGGAAACTAAACCTTTGGTGGGGAGTTCACGGTCGGGTACCCAGAAGTAGGAATAGAATGTGGTACACATCCAAGTCATCTAACGTTATAGACCAGTGATACTGCAGTTTAAAAACAGATTTTGAAAAGAAGAGAGAAGAAAGAAAACAAGAAAGAAAGAAAAGACAGGAGGGAGGGAAAGATGGGGGAAGGAAGCTAGACAGGAAGGAACGGAGGAAAGAAAGGAAGAAGGAAAGGGGAAAGACTTACTTCCAACTGGACGCCCATCCCCAGAGAGGTGCCTGGGGACCCCTCCCCATCCCCGCCCATCCTCTGTGAAATCGCCCTGCCCTCGGCCTCACCCTGCTCTGCTTCTCTTCATAGCACCTGTCCCGGATGAACGGTGTAACTATTTGCTTATTTTCCACCTCCACTCTCTAGAACATGAGGCCCGCGAGAGCAGGGACGCTTGATCAGGGCTCTCTGAACAGCATGCTCAGGGCTGTTTCCCAGGCCTGGCAAGCAGCTGGCCCTGGACCTGGAGTGGGTTTGTCAGTAGAAGAGGGTACAGAGAACATCCTTACGTTGACTGCTTGAGTCAGTGAAGGAGACGGGAGTCTGCTTTCCTAACGAAACCACGTGACAGGCTGGCTGAGCACCCACTGTGAGACCCAAGAGCAGCCTGCCGCAACGGCTGGCGTTCAGTGAGCGCTTGCTTGCTGCCGGCGCGCTTTTCGGTGCTTCACGTGTATTCAGCTTTTACTCTTCCTCGCAGCCCTGCCTGGGTTGGTGGGGGCGGGCTCCACTCTGTCCGTTTTCAGGCTGGGAGAGGGGGCGCAGAGAGGTACAGCGCTTGTTTAAGGTCACGCAGCTGGAAGGAGGCAGCGCTGGGATTCGCACCCAGGCGTCTGGCTCTAGTACCCATGGGCTTCACACCATCTGCCACTGCTTTCCAGAGAGAACATTCTAAACCAAGTGTTGGAGCGACGCTGACTCGAGGCCTTTCAGAATCTGATCGGGCGATTTCCGTATCTTTTTCTTTTTCAAGCAATTTGAGGAAAGTCAAGGCCGGACCAGTAGCAAAACAGCCTTTTATCAGGCGCTGCAGAACTCCCTGGGTGGCGAGGCAGCAGACGCCGGTGTGCAGGCTGCGGCCACGTGGTACTACTCCCTGGAGCATGACTCGGACGACTACGCCTCCTTCTCCCGTGCCCTGGAGCAGGCCACGCGGTGAGCCCCCTGGGCGCGCAGGTCTGCCTCCACGCGGGCGTGGGGATGCTCAGGCCATTTGGGGAGAACCGGGGCACAGTGCTGGTGCTTTTCACTGCCTCCTTCATTTAGTCCAAAGTGTGGGCTGCCTGCCTGCATGGGGGAGACACGAGCAGTGACCCCTTCCTTCCCTCCATGGTACTTGCGCCTGCTGTATACGCCCTGCACTTAGAAGCTGAGCTCAGCTGGTGCTGATGGAGAACCAGGGAGTGGGGCGCTTGGCGCAGAAGGGAACAGCCCAACCCAGCAGAGAGGACCGCCGTCCTCCAGTCCAGCAGTCTGGACCTAGGCTACCCTTGAGAACCGTGTAGGGAGCACTCGAAGGGTGGGGCAAGAGCCCAGGCCTCATAAGTGCTGGTATATATCTCTCAGATGGTTAAAAGTTTGCCTGCAGTACAGGAGACCTGGGTTCGATCCCTGGGTCAGGAAGATCCCCTGGAGGATGAAATGGCAACCCACATCATCATTCTTGCCTGGAGAATCCCATGG
The DNA here is from genome assembly GCF_029378745.1 of Bos indicus. Taxonomy (NCBI): domain Eukaryota; kingdom Metazoa; phylum Chordata; class Mammalia; order Artiodactyla; family Bovidae; genus Bos; species Bos indicus. Next base: position 8,355,815 of record NC_091773.1, on the reverse strand, counting down.
ACAGAGGAGCCTGGTGGGCTATAGTCCATGGGGTCACAAAGAATCCAACAGGATGGAGTGACTAAGCATGAAATGTATTTTTAGGGTCCCTCAAGTGACTCTGCTTTTGGCCAGAATTCACCTTGCACAGGAAACACAGGCCTAGACAGGGGAAGGTTTGTGCCTGACGTCACACCTAGAATTGAGGACGCAGGGCTCCTGAGGCCGTGTGCCCCTTCCCCAGGATGCTGTTTCTACACTCACACTCACTGTTTATGGGCCTTGTTGCTCAAGGTCACTGCCTCCAGCTTCCTTCCCTGGGGAAGTCGGCCCAGGTCCCCCACCCAGGAGTGGTGAGTGGATGCCCCCAACCCATGCGTCTGCAGTCCATGCCTCTCTCTCTCATCACAGTCAAGAAACAGCCAGGTTCTGGGTCTCTCTGCCTGTGGAGCCCCTGGGATGAGACCACAGCGGGGACTCTAGCTCTTGAGTCACCTGTGAGTCCCCCGTGGCATGTTCTGGTTCCCTGGCGGGCGCCCCTCCATGGGGGGAGAACCTGGTCGGGGGGGGGGGGGGTGGTTCAGCATCCTGTGGCTCCTTTCCTGTCCTTGGGGAGGTCCACACTGGCCCTCGCTCTCCGTCCCTGGGGACAGAGCTGCTGTCGAGGCTCGGAGGCCCCTGCTGAACTTGCCTGTGATGGAAAGAGCTGGACTGAAGGGTGTTGAGACATGCTTCCCTGCTTGGTCTCTCTGCCCAAGAGTCTGCGGTTTCCAATCAGAGCATCATTGGCTCCGAATAAAACTTTGTACCACCCCCTGGGACCTCAGGGCCCAAGAAGGCTCTAATTTTCCCTCCAGTGGAGAGTTCAGCTTTGAACCCTTTGAACCAAATGGCCAGCAGCTGTTCCTGGAGGCCCAGCCCCAGAATGGACCCTAAGGGCTCACAGATGTCCGACTCCTGGGCCCTGAGACTCTCACAGCCACGTCAGGACTGGCTCAGATCCATGTTGTGGAAAGAGCTCAGGCTAGAGTACAGAAACCCATGTTCCTTCCCGTTCCAGCTTTAGCCTGTAACTGTCTTTGAGAGTAATCCATGAGCCGGGGGCAGGAGCGGAGGTCTGAGGGAGGGCAGGTAACCCCGGAAGGCTTCACTGATGAGGGAGACTCCCGGCCGGGCTGACGCAACAGCCTTCACGGGCCTCCCTGCCTCCAGTGTCCTCGTCACAGTGTTACCAGGGTGGGCCTTTCTGAAGGTCTGCTCCTACCCCTGTCCTGCTCACCATTCCTCTAGGGCCCATGAGCTGAAGACGGCTGCCTCCATCTGCACTTCGAGACTCACCCCACCAGCCACGTGCTCTCTGAGAACCTTCCCTGTGAGCCCTGGAAGTGCTGGTCTCCACCTCCGGAGGAGGCAGCCCTCTCAGTGATGGACTTCCATGAGTCCATCACTTACCAGAATCTCTGCAGTGCTGGGCTCATGGGCCCCAGTTCTCAGCTGAGGACGTGGAGTGTCAAGGAGACGTAGAGATGCTGTGTGGGATTCAGAGCCTGGTAGCCCCAGACTCTTGAGGTCTCCATCTTCTTTTTAAATTCATGATTATGTTCAGCTACACAGTGTATTGTATTTATTTGACTATAAGACGTTTTGTTCCCAAGTTTTTGGGTAAAATTGATGATCTGGGAAGATGTTTCCCACGGGTCTCTTGACCCTGAGATGTGTCGTATGGACCACAGTGTGTGACCATGGCCATCCATGAAGCAGGCTGGACTGTGCAGGGGGCCCAGCTGGGGAAAGAGGAAAGCTGGGAGTGCAAGGAGCAGGTGTGTTCTCTACGGGTGTGTGAAGAAGGGCTGGTAGCCCAGGGACCCTTACCTGGGAGAAACCTTTACCCAGCATGGTTGTCTATAGAGCTGGACATAGCTAGACACCCCCCTCTGTCTTCCTCTCACCAGAGACTACTTTATCATCTGCCCCGTGATCGACATGGCCAGCCACTGGGCAAGGACGGTCCGAGGAAACGTCTTCATGTACCATGCTCCAGAAAGCTACAGCCACAGCAGGTAAGGTGGCCGCGTGGCCATGGTGGGTATTTTCATGTGAAGGGAATTTAGCTGAGGGTCCCTGTCACTTCTGCGGTCCACAGGGTAACAGAGAAAAGATGGTAGGACCTCTGTACAACTTCTGGTTCAATGACATGGAACACATCGCTTAACTTTTCTGAGTCTCATCTGAAAAATGGGTAGAACAGTAATCGCCGCTGTATCTCACAGCATTGTAGGAAGGGCATTTAGGATAAAAGATGTAGAAAGCAGTTTGGGATTGCAACATTAGCTATTCATTGATTGACCTGGCTTGGGAGGAGGAGCCATCTTTATTAATCCTATATGTTTGTGCCTCTAAAAACTGAACAGTTAGCTTAATTTAAGAAAATGGCTTTCCAAAGTATAAAAAGATTTTTTTGCAACAAAAGGAAATAATGATCACCTAGAGACACCAGGTCCTAAACTCTAGAACCTCTAAATGTGACCTCTTAAGGAAAAAGGGGCTTGTAGGTGTGAATAAACTAGGGATCCTGATGCAGAAAAAAAAAAAACTATTCCTGAATTATCCCAAAGGATCCTAAATGCATTCACAAGTGTCCTTATAAGAGGGAGGTGAGGAGATTTGATACACATAGAAGAGGAGGAAGCAGAGCTTGAGTGATGCACATTACAAGCCAAGACATGCCAGCACCACCAGAGTTGGAAGCATAAGCCCTGGCTTCTTCTCTGCAGCCTCCAGAGGCAGCATGGCCCTGTCCACATCTGGATTTGGGCTCAATAAATCCGGTTTTCTCTCCAGAACCATGAGACAGTAAATTTCTGTTGCTATAAGTCACCAGTTTACGGTAATTTGTTACAGCAGCTACGACAAACTAATACAGTCTCCCAAATATTCCAGTTTTCCTAAGCAAGCACTCACTGTTTACCTGGCTTCCCTTGACAGGTTTTTAAATTTGTAACACTGCATAGAATGTCTGGTAAAGAATCTTCCTGCAATGCAGGAGACCCAGGTTGGATCCCTGGGTTGGGAAGATCCCCTGGAGAAGGGCATGGCAACCCGCTCCAGTATTCTTGCCTGGAGAATCCCATGGACAGAGGAGCCTGGCAGGCTACAGTCCATGGGGTGGCAAAGACTCAGACACGACTGAGCGACTAACACACACACACACACACACACACACACACACACACACACACAGAACATCCATCTTTGTGAGGTCAGCAGTGTTGGAATGACCTTCGGCATTTTACACATAAAGAGTCCGAAGGTCAAGGAGCTTCACATGATTTCCCTGAAGACAAGCGGTGGTTGGTTATAGAACAGTGAGCTACTCAGCTTCTCTGAGCCCCAGAGTTCTCTTTCCATGAAAACGTGTGGTTTCTCTGCTTAGAAGTCTGTCAGCCTGCTCCATTTCCTAGAGTCAAGGAACTGGCTCCAGGTTGTGGGAAGGGGAGTCATGTCAGGCGAGGATTCTGCTGAGAAGGCAGTCAGTAGAGAAGGAAGAGGGTGGTGAGGACAGTTGAAGGTTTGGACAGAGATGAAAGAAAGCCTTGTAACCCTGTGGCCACCGCGTCCTGGGGGGCCAGGCGTGGGAAGCCGTTGGTGGAGGCTGCCTTGGCAGCACCTCCCAAATGCCAGGGCTCTCAGGAATTCATGCCCGGGGCATTTCTTCAGTCTGGTCTGCCCTCTCTTCTAAGGTAGAGGTTATGGCAGAAGCTGTGAGCCTCCAGAAGTAAGCTCATCAAAAGCCTTCAACACGTGCATGTACTTTCGGACTCCAGAATTTTTCTGATAATTTTTTCATTTATTTATCTATTTTTGGCTGTGCTGGGTCTCCTTTGCTGCATGGGCTTTTTCTCTGGTTGCAACGAGTAGGGGCTACTCTAGTTGCGGTGCGCGGGCTTCTCATTACACTGGCTTTAGGGCACATGGACTTGAGCAGTTGCCGCACTCAGGCTTATAGGCCCTGAGGCATGTGGGATCTTCCCAGGCCAGGGATCGAACCTGTGTCCCCTACACTGGCAGGTGGATTCTTTCTTTACCACTGAGCCACCTCAGTGGCTGGGACTCCAGAATTTATAAGTGGCAAAAAAAAAAAAAAAAAAAGAACTGCACCTATTATATGAGGACAGAAACAATCAAAACAAAACATAATGAAAAGATCCATAGGATTCTAGCCAGAATCAGTAATGCTTTGACCCCATCTGAATTCGTTTCCACTCTGGGGTGGTTAGAACAACAGTTCTGGAGGCCCAGAGTCTGGAATCAAGGCGGGAGCAGGGCCACGCTCCCCCTGGAGGCTGGAGGGGATGATCTGCTCCAGCCCACCCTCAGCCCCTGCTTCCGGGGCCTCAGGCATTTCTTGGCTAGTAGATGAACTTCTTTCCACTGTGCGTCCATATGCAACTTTCTCCTTTTTGTAAGGACATCAGTCCTACTGAACTAAGACCCACCCTAATGAGTTCCATTTAACTTGGTTATCTCTGCAAAGACCTTGTTCCCAATGAAGGTCATATTCTGAGGTCCTAGAGGTAGGGGCTCCAACATGTCTTTTAAGGGGGACAGAATTCAACCCGAAGCACCACCTTTCTTAGTAATATGACAGCCCTGCTGGGGAGGCTCCTGAGAGACAAGGATTCAAAGCTGGCTGTTTGGGACTTAGGATTGGGATGGTCCTGGGAGGAGCGATCCTTGAACAGAGTCCAAGACATATCCTCAGTCTCCCATGGCCAGTTTTGTGTTCTGTGTTGCTGAAGAGCATCTTCACACCCTCCTGGGGACCGACAGGGCTGGTCCGCAGAACCTCCCTTGAAAGGAAGACATGTTTGTGCATCAAAGACACACAAAGTGCTTGCGGGGTCTTTATAGTCACAGCACCTCAGGGCCAAGAGACCCTCCTGACACAGAAAGGGCATAGTAGGTGCTCAGGAAACCATGCTGAAGGACAGAAGCTGATCCAACTACCACATTTAACAGGTGGGAAAGTGTCCTTTCCACTCTAGTTTATAGGCGCCTTGGGGCTTAGTTTTGCCATCTGCAGAATGGGAGTAAGGTGGTAAGAGAGATCAGGAGTACTCAGTCTTAGCTGGGCTCTGCAGAGCCCTGGACCCAGGGTCCCTGAGAGGAGGACAGCAAGAAGAGGGTGCAGGAATCTGAGCCTCCCAGCCCCTTATCTCAATAACTGAGCTTCAAATAAAATTTCAAGTTCATGCAGTTTAGAGAGATATGAAAAGCGTCTGGGCTCAGTCACCTTTAAGGCACCTTCTGACTCTCACATTCTATGAATTTTGGAGCAAAGAGACTCTGAGTCACTGATACATTTTAGAGACGGAGATGTTGCTAACTGTACAAAGGCAGAGAGTGTCCTGGTTAGAGCAGGGACTCTGGGCCAGCTGCCTTGTTAGAAACTTGTCTAATTAGCTCAGGAATCTAAAGCAAGTCACTTAATCTCCTTGGTGACAGTTTCTTCATCTGGAAATGGGAATAATAATAATAGTGTCTACTTCAGAGGGTTGCTATGATCATTTGTATATAGAATGGGACCTGGTAAACAGGAAATGGTGAGAGTGTCTCATTGTTCTTGTCCATCAAAATGCGTTCTTGACATTTTTCTAGGCGTATATCATCTCTCCCACCACGACCGTAAAACGGTTCCATCCATATAGTAGATGAATGAATGAATCATGGGAACTAACCCATTTAATTGTTGGCAAGTTTATCTTTTACTGCCTGAAAAGACATCTCCCTCATTCTGCCCTGGAGCTGTCACAGTCTCATTTATTTCTGGCTCAGATCTACAGACTTAAAATATATGTGCGTGCCTTATGGTTTCAGCCATCTGTCTGGTACCTCCATTTCTGGGAGCATATATTAGGTTTCCTGGCATAGCCAGAGAGCAAAACACAATAAATTACCACTTTCTCACGGCCTCTTGTCAATTGATCGCAGCACTGCTTTGTCCTCTACCTGCCTACCTGGATTGTAGATGAGATTTACATCTCTGAAATTCTGTGAGGAAAGAATAGGCATAATGGATGAGGGAGGAGACAAAGAAATGAAAATCTACAGTATGGGAAGAAGGTGCCATTTTAAGATCCAGATTCAAAGAATCTCAAACTATGTAAGATGATTTTATCTAACTCATCTTGCAGATAAAGAAACAAATGCTCAGGGGAGACTGGAATTATGTGCCAGCTACAGAGTCAGAAAGTGGCAGCCTGAACTCAAACCCTGTCTCCTACCCTTTCTCCAGTTTTCTTTAAATTGCACCTACTTCAGCCTGAAACTTCCGAGTCCCTACCATGGCTAAGTCCACTTGCTGGCTGTGTGACTTTGGACAAGATGCTTACCCTCTCTGAGCCTCAGTGCATCTTCATCTGTACAAGGGAGAGTGATAGTGCATGTCCCATAGGGATACCGGAAGGGTTCCTGGAGAGAATACCTGCATCTGAGGGGGGTGTGTGTGTGTGTATCTACAATGATATCCAGCAGCTTTGCTTCCAAGACTGTTGACATGAGAACACAACTTACACTGTTTAAAACTATCGACATGAATCCTTCCTCAGCTATCAATGCAAAGAAATAGAGGAAAGCCATAGAATGGGAAAGACTAGAGGTCTCGTCAAGAAAATTAGAGATACCAAGGGAACATTTCATGCCAAGATGGGCACAATAAAGGACAGAAATGGTATGGACCTAATAGAAGTAGAAGATATTTTTAAAAGGTGGCGAGAATACACAGAAGAACTATACAAAAAAGATCTTCATGACCCAGATAACCATGATGGTGTGATCACTTATGTAGAGCCAGACATCCTGGAGTATGAAGTCAAGTGGGCCTCAGGAAGCATCACTACAAAGTTAGTGATGTGACGGAATGTTAGTAGAGGTGATGTGATGGACAAAGTTAGTAGAGGTGATGGAATTCCAGTTAAGCTATTTCAAATCCTAAAAGATGATGCTGTGAAAGTGCTGCACTCAGTATGCCAGCAAATTTGGAAAACTCAGCAGTGGCCACAGGACTGGAAAAGGTCAGTTTTCATTCCAATCCCAAAGAAAGGCAATATCAAAGAATGTTCTAACTACTACACAATTGCACTCATCTCACATGCTAGCAAAGTAATGCTCAAAATTCTCCAAGCCAGGCTTCAATTATATGTGAATTGTGAACTTCCAGATGTTCGAGCTGGATTTAGAAAAGGCAGAGGAACCAGAGATCAAATTGCCAACATCCGTTAGATCGTCAAAAAAGCAAGAGAGTTCCAGAAAAACATCTACTTCTGCTTTATTGACTATGCCAAAGCCTTTGACTGTGTGGACCACAACAAACTGTGGAAAATTCTTAAAGAGATAGAAACACCAGACCACCTTACCTGCCTCCTGAGAAATCTGTATGAAGGTCAAGAAGCAACAGTTAGAACTGGACATGGAACAAGAGACTGGTTCCAAATCGGAAAAGGAATATGTCAAGGCTGTATATTGTCACCCTGCTTATTTAACTTTCATGCAGAGTACATCATGTGAAATGCTGGGCTGGATGAAGCACAAGCTGGAATCAAGATTGCTGGGAGAAATATCAATAACCTCAGATATGCAGATAACACCACCCTATGGCAGAAAGCAAAGAGCCTCTTGATGAAAGTGAGAGAGGAGAGTGAAAAAGCTGGCTTAAAACTCAACATTCAGAAAACTAAGATCAAGGCATCTGGTCCCATCTACTCATGGCAAATAGATGGGGAAACAATGGAAACAGTGAGAGACTTTATTTTGGGGGGCTCCAAAATCACTGCAGATGGTGACTGCAGCCATTAAATTAAAAGACGCTTACTCCTTGGAAGAAAAGTTATGACTAACCTAGATAGCATATTAAAAAGCAGAGACATTATTTTGCCAACAAATGTCTGTCTAGTCAAAGCTATGGTTTTTCCAGTGGTCATGTATGGATATAAGAGTTGGACTATAAAGAAAGCTGAGCGCTGAAGAATTGATGCTTTTGAACTGTGGTGTTGGAGAAGACTCTTGAGAGTTCCTTGGACAGCAAGGAGATCCAACCAGTCCATCCTAAAGGAGATCAGTCCTGAATATTCATTGGAAGGACTGATGTTGAAGCTGAAACTCCAATACTTTGGCCACCTGATGTAAAGAACTGACTCATTTGAAAAGACCCTGATGCTGGGAAAGATTGAAGGCAGGAGGAGAAGGATTGACAGAGGATGAGATGGTTGGATGGTATCACTGACTCAATGAACATGAGTTTGAGCAAGCTCCAGGAGTTGGTGAAGGACAGGGAAGCCTGGCGTGCTGCAGTCCAGTTCAGTTCAGTTCAGTTCAGTCGCTCAATCGTGTCCAACTCTTTGCGACCCCATGAACTGCAGCACGCCAGGCCTCCCTGTCCATCACCAACTCCCAGAGTTCACTCAAACTCACGTCCATTGAGTTGGTGATGCCATCCAGCCATCTCATCCTCTGTCGTCCCCTTCTCCTCCTGCCCCCAATCCCTCCCAGCATCAGAGTCTTTTCCAATGAGTCAACTCTTTGCAGGAGGTGGCCAAAGTACTGGAGTTTCAGCTTTAGCATCATTCCTTCCAAAGAAATCCCAGGACTGATCTCCTTCAGAATGGACTGGTTGGATCTCATTGCACTCCAAAGGACTTTCAAGAGTCTTCTCCAACACCACAGTTCAAAAGCATCAATTCTTCAGTGCTCAGCTTTCTTCACAGTCCAACTCTCACATCCATACATGACCACTGGAAAAACCATAGCCTTGACTAGATGGACCTTTGTTGGCAAAATAATGTCTCTGCTTTTTAATATGCTGTCTAGGTTAGTCATAACTTTTCTTGCAAGGAGTAAGCGTCTTTTAATTTCATGGCTGCAGTCACCATCTGCAGTGATTTTGGAGCCCCCCAAAATAAAGTCTAACACTGTTTCCACTGCTTCCCCATCTATTTCCCATGAAGTGATGGGACCGGATGCCATGATCTTCGTTTTCTGAATGTTGAGCTTTAAGCCAACTTTTTCACTCTCCTCTTTCACCTTCATCAAGAGGCTTTTTAGTTCCTCTTCACTTTCTGCCATAAGGGTGGTGTCATCTGCATATCTGAGGTTATTGATATTTCTCCCGGCAATCTTGATTCCAGCTTGTGCTTCCTCCAGCCCAGTGTTTCTCATGATGTACTCTGCATATAAGTTAAGTAAGCAGGGTGACAATATACAGCCTTGAAGTACTCCTTTTCCTATTTGGAACCAGTCTGTTGTTCCATGTCCAGTTCTAACCGTTGCTTCCTGACCTGCATACAGGTTTCTCAAGAGGCAGGTCAGGTAGTCCTGTATTCCCATCTCTTGAAGAATTTTCCACAGTTTATTGTGATCCACACAGTCAAAGGCTTTGGCATAGTTAATAAAGCAGAAATATATGTTTTTCTGGAACTCTCTTGCTCTTTCAATGATCCAGCGGATGTTGGAGTCCATGGGGTCACAAAGAGTCGGACACAACTGAGTGAACCTAAGTGAACACAACTTAGAATGTTTCTTTGCTCAGTTCTGCTCACTGCGGAGATTTTGAGCCAGTTTCCTCCATGGCTCCATCTATATAGCCTATTATTTCAGGAAGAGGAATTTTCAGTGGTGACTGTAATCCAGGGTTTCTAAACTTGAACACTGTTGACATTTCCGGCTGGATAACTCTTTGGCGTGGAGCCTATCCTGTGCATTGCATGCTGTTTAGCAGAGTTTAGCGGCAACTGTGGCCTCCACTCATTCAATGCCAGAAGCATATTCCCAGTTGTGATAACTAAAAATGTCTCCAGACATGGCCACTGTTCCTTGGGGGCCAAATGGTCCTCAGTTGATAAACACTGCTGGCATCCCTCAAAACGGCAGTTAGCACTAACAGCACTGGAGGGAAGTGGCGACCCCTTTCTCAGACCCCATCCCTGAATGAGCACAGGACCAACCCACCCCCAGATACTGTCCCTGGCCCCACAGAGTCTCAGGCAGCCCACAGCATACCACCCAACCAAAACCTTTAGCGCTTCTATTACAAAGCCCTGGAAAGCTGACAGGCTGTCTTTGGTGGTCACATCAGGCAGGGCCCTGGCCCACTGTCTGCTCCTGCACCTCAGGCCATGAGCGTTGTCTCTCTTGCCCAGCTATCTCTAAGCATCACCTCCCACGCTCTGCTGGGACTCTTCCTTCCCTGCCAGTCCCGGCTTCACCATCTTATTGACTATGGTTGATGTCTTTCTCTCTAACCAGCTCCTCTCAAAGGTCACACTTGCCAAGTATCTTCCCAGAATGCCCCCCACCCCCGCTTTGTTCTCTGCCACTCACGAGCAAAAGGACTCCCCTGTGACCGACTCAGGTTTGGGGCGGGGGGTCCTCTCCAAACCTTCCTCTAGGAGCCAGGCCCCAGCAAGCATAGCAGGGAGCATTGGTGTTTCCTCTGATATTGCCTGTCCTTAGGGGGCTCAGCCTGGTTCTGCCTTGTGCTGTGTGCCTCTGGCCGGTGACAGCCTGTCTGAGCTTTGGTTTCCTCATCCATAGATGGAGCTAGTAATAGTACTGACACGTACAGGAGTGTGTGGGGATCAAGTAAGACAAAGCATGCAAACAGCCTAACTTGCTGCCTAGCTAAAGTTGGCACTCAGTAGGTGCTACTCATACTGCTTAACGTATGATCCTGGGAGAACTCACGTTAGAATGAGCAAGTGCGAGGAAGAAAGCAACCACAGATAAAGTGGTTTTGGGGAACTGGCCACTGAAAGGGTTGCTGTGGCCACTTCACAGAGGAGATAGAGGCCCATGATCTTAAGATTCCTGGCAGGTAGAGTCAGGTCATCATTCACATGGGAATTCACCTCAGGACTGTGTGAGCCATCAGACTTGAATTGTGTGCTCTGTTTAGGTCCTTATTCCAAAGCTTTTGATCTCCAGGATCCTGAGATGTGATTCCCATGTCTCTGCAGTGCAGAAGACGTTTTAGAGAGCTGAGACTTGACTTTGAATGGGCGGTGGAGTCGGACTCTTGGGATTAAACACCTTTCCAAGCTCCACATAGGATGTTGGACTGTTCTATACCTTTGGGAGAAGCAATTCAGTGTAGAAGAACACAACCTTAGAGGTTAAACCAACTAGGATGTTAATCCTGTCTCTTCCGTTTGTTAGCTGCTGCATTTGAGCATGTTCCTTCGCCTCAGTTTCCTCACCTAGAAAATGGGTTTAGTTGCATCTGCCTCATAGTGTGAAGATTCCTATCAATGTACATTAGATACTTGGCATATTGTAGCTGGTCAGTATTTGGGTTATTTTCCTTTTAGGAAAAATAAGGTCTGAGAAAAAAAAAAATCAAAATGACTAACGAAGCAGTTATGTTCCTCCTTCACAAGTTGTCCCAACCCTGGAAAAACAAAGCCGTCGATTCCAAACTCAAGACATTTTGTACACCACTGCATGTGCATTCTAGATGTTTCTGTGCATTCCAGGGGCCTTTAACTTTCCAGATTCATAGTCTTATCTTTCTAGTGGATGTGTCTTGGTGGATTAGTTGAAATTAGCAAACCAAAGAAAATATTAAGAGGCTGAATTCTTGAACTGAGTCCCTTGGCCTGGCTACATCCTGTGTGATTAACAAGATAATTTCCCAGTAAAGATGGAAGTAAATCATTTTCTGAGACTGAAGCCAATCTCATGATATGTAAGGGCTTGTGCTATACATCCTTTTAAGCACTGATTCAACAAATAACTACTATCTTCTATGCCCCTGATTCTCTGAGATGGAAATCCTAGAGATAGAGCAGTTGGTAAGAAGAGAAGGGCTACACTCTTGGGACTAACACTATAGTCATGGGGTAAGGCTGATAAGGGTCTAAGAATAGGTTGCAAAGAACAGATGATAAATAAGTAGAATAAATTCGGATAATGGCAGTAGGAAGAAAAAAGGAAAAAAGCTTGGCATGTCTGAGGATAAAGAGGGATAGAGAACTAAAGTCTTTTGAAGAGCAGGAGAGTAGTTGGAGATGTGGGAGAAAAAGATGGGGTCTTGCAGTTCACATAGGAGTTTGCAAGCTGTGGCAGGCAGAGATATTATTGTATTTGAGTATGATAGGAAGACATTGGAGATTTTTAAGATTATGTAGAATGCACATTGGTCTTTTCTTTCACACTCATAACACAACTCACTAAAAACCATTGGAAACCCTGTTATCCAATATTATGATCATTTAGTTAATCAGGAAAGTTAACTAAAATGGGAACTTGTGAAAATGAATAAGGTATGTATATGCCTTAAACATTTAATTTGAACTGTAAGCATATAAACGTACATTTACTTGCTCTGCTTCCTGCAGGGTCAAAAGTTTGAGTAGAACACAGTTTGGAATTCTCTCTTTGAAATTTGTGCAAAACCAAAACCATAATGCAAGCTCTGTGATGTCCACTTTTGGTTTCTTGAAAGTGGGGCATCCACAAGATATGCAATGCATTTAATTCAGCTCTGTAATTACAGTGAGAGCTATAACAGGCACAGATGAGCGAGGAACACAGTTGGTTCTTGGTAGACACATAACTTCCTGGTGAGAATAGATGTGTTGGGCCACGAAAGTTCAGCCTTTTCTGAGCAACAGTTGTTATGCCTTATGTAGGGAATAAAATGTCCAGGTTAATCCAGCAAGTCCTTTGAAAGTGTTGCCTGTATTGCCAAAGCATATATCATCCAGCTCTGCTGGGCTTTAGGGAGCTATGGAAATATTGCAACTATTTCATCTGGAGCCATGGATGAGGCTGTGTTATTTAAAGTATTGTAAAGGGAATCCTTTTGTAAAACACAAGCCAAAGCATATAATTACTTCTTAATTAATTCATGGGCAGAATCTGAACTTTTGCATATTAGATTGGCACAAAGAGAAGCATACTGGTAAGCTTCTATTTGTAAGTTATTTAACAACCCTTCAAAAAAAAAAAAAGGCCTGGGAAGTAGAAGGACTTATTCCTTCATGTTTCCTAATTTCCTTTGGAGGAACTTGTCAAGAGATGCTGGCTGAAGATAAGAAAAGGAGTATATTTTATGGGGATGAGATCAACAAACTTCCTCCTACAGACGGAACAAGGATAGAATCTCAGATCAATCCAGTCACACAGGCTGGAGCCGTGGCCTTTCAGCAGCCAAGCCTCTTCAGCCTCCAGAAGGCAAACACGTGGCCTGTTTATGTCAAGAAAGATACTACCCATCCCTCCCTCACCCTGCTCCCCAGCACAGGTCACTGTGTCCACAGGGCCCAGAACCAAGTATATTTCTCTGGGGACAGCACCTCAGTCCTGCTCCCTAAGAAGCCCTGGTGTCCATGTGTGATGCCTCCCTTATGCTGGAAGCAGAGCTCAGGTCAGGAGCTTGTGTGTGAATAGTCTCTGAAATGTGACTTTGCTTTTAACTCGCTGGAATGCAGGCTTAGCCTCCCTGCAAATCCAGCAGATTTTAGGTGAGCAGGTTGGCTAAGAAGGTAAGGTCAGGGCTAGGGCGGGGATGGGGGGGCAGGGCGCAATCTGTTAAAGGAAGCAGATTTCTGTCCTTACCGGATAATTGCAGCCACCCTGCGATTCTATTCTAATCTATCTTCCCAGCCTACTCCAGCAATGGTTCCCAAAGAGATCAGCTGGTGACTGGTTTGTGTAGAGATCACCGATGTCCCCCATCCCTTCAGATGTGGCCCTCAGTTCCTCTGGTCTCAGTTCTCATGCCTTTCACAGGACCAGAGCCGAAAGACCTTAATGAGCATGCACTAGAGTGGTTCCCAAACTTTCGGTTTTCCTGAATCAGGAAAAACTCCACTTTCATTGGTCAGCATGATGCGCTTCTCACAGTATACGAGGCCCAGAGCACTGGGGGCTCTGTCACCTGCTGCGGCGCCCACCTCTCTGTGCCAGGCCACGCCTCCCGTCCCGGCCTCCGCACAAAGCTCCAAACCCACTGTGATTCACATGCCCCGAGTCTCTGCTCAAACGCCTGTCTGTACTTAACCCCCTCTCTAGAGACCCCTACTCACCTTTCGAGGCCAGGTCAACCATAATTTCTCCTGGCTGACTTTCTACAAACTCCTCTCCGTTCCCTGACCTAAAATAAGTAGCAACACTTTTCTCTTTACAAAGCTTTGCCAATGATTCTATCATTTGGCATCTCTCTCTCAGAATCTTATTCTTTGTGATGTCGGCTTCTCTGCACTTCAGACTCTGAGCTCCATGACGGAAAGGCGGACTTAATCCTCACTTAACCCCCGCACCTGTTCTGAGCGTGGCGCACAGTAGGCCTTTGGCAAATGTGGCTCAAGTGCAATCCTGCCCCGACATGCCGTGTTTGCAACCATCCTCTGAACTGTATTCACATCCTGAGCTCAAAGCCCATGTTATCCCCTGGGCGGGGAGCTGCTGGATCCTTCCCCCTCCCTGGCTGTATGTACCGTGACCAGCACCAGCAACAGTAGCTCTTGCTTGGATGGGCTGTGTGCTCAGTCGCTTCAGTTGTGCCTGACTCTTTGTAGCCCTGTGGACTGCAGCCCGCCAGGCTCCTCTGTCCATGGGCTTTCCCAGGCACAAATGCTGGAGTGGGTTGCCATTTCCTTCTCCAGAAGATCTTCCTGACCCAGGGATCGAACCCAAGTCTCTTACATCTTCTGCATTGGCAGGTGGGCTGTTTACCACTTGCGCCACCTGGGAAGCCCTTGCTTGGATGGCAATTTGTAATTTTAGAGGGACTTCCATCCACCGTCAGTCTGTGAGCATCTGGTGATACCACGGGGGAGGCTGAACAGAGATGATAAGATACATCTCACAGAGAGAACAACCAAGAGTCAGAAGTGGAAGCAGAGTTTGAGCTGAGCTCACCCAGCCCGGGGAAGGAAGTGTTCCCAGACCTCACATCCACATGGGATGACGAGAAGATGTAGACCTGGCCTGAGATAGGACGAGTGACTGTTGTGTTAGGGAATCTTGGTGGGCGGATTGTTAGCAAATGACATCGAAAGGCTAAATCAAAGCGGCGTGCCTTGTACAGCTGCCACAGGTCTGGGTCTATGACCTGTCAGCGATCAAACCCAGCACAAAGCAAAGAAGCCAGATCAATATGCCTGAACTGTCTGCCCGCAGCCTCAGCACTGCAGCCTGTCAGCTAGCGAGTTTCTTCTTTTACCTCGACAGTCCCTGGAGTGTCCTTCTGTGTCTCCCTCTGCTGATAACTGAGTCCAAATCCCTCTTCTTCCTCCAGAAGCTCAGGAGTTCTCAGGCCCAGACTCACAGAGGCCTTGGTCCTCCAATCCCAAATGCTTTCTTCCAAGGCTCCCCACTGCCTGCCCCTCCTCCAGATGTTTGCCGTCAACAGCTCGAAATAACTCCGGCATCCTGATAAAGATCAGCCCTGCTAAGGAAACAACAAAGCAAACGACAACGACAAGCTCTCAAATTAGACAGATCAGATGGGCTGGAAGGCCAGGCCTTTCCCGGAAGCAGTGCTCTGTGACCTTTGGGTGGTGGGCTGGAGCCGGCCTGTGTGTGCTCCCCAGAGCCAGTGTGCACCTCTCTTCCCAACTCTGTGCTTTATGATGTCTCTTTAGTAGTTTGGTACTGTCTACAGGCATGAGGGGGCTTCTCAGGTGACGTTAGTGGTAAAGAACCTGCCTGCTAATGCAGGAGATGTAAGAGACATGGGTTGGATCCCTGGGTTGGAAAGATCCCCTGGAGGAGGGCGTGTCAACCCACTCCAGTATTCTTGTCTGGAGAATCCCATGGATAGAGGAGCCTGGTGGGCTACAGTCCATGGGGTTGCAAAAAGTCAGACACAACTGTAGCGATTGAGCACACGCACACGTGTGCACAGGCAGGAGACCATGTACATCGGCAAAGGCCAAGGTTTAAATGTTCATCAGCACACCATGGGCCCATGATCTTCCCGGGAACAGGATGGAAGCTGTGAAGCTTCTCCCAAGAAAGATGCGCGTGCACACTGTCACAGCAGCTCACACCCAGTTTCAGGGAATTTGTGGTCCTCTGAAACCCTATAATGGAAGCCCCAAGTTAAAGACCTTTACTCCTAAGCTTTCTGATGGTTCTTATAAGGTAAAGGAAACAGGAATGGGCACTGGAACCAGAAACTGTGCAAGAGGTATGAAACCGTTGTTGCTAAACCTCACTTAATGTTTGGAAGCTTGATTGTATCACCCTTTTGCCGATGAGGACCCTGAGGCCCAGAGCGGTTATGGGTCTTCTATAAGACTTCACAGGTACTAAGTGATGGAGTCAGGATCCGAACTCTGTTCACGACACCATTTGGAACTCAGCTTTCTTTGGAAGTGGCGGTAGAAAGGCCACCGTGGGAGGCAGAATAGGGCCCCTCCAAATGTCCACATCCAAATCCCCCAGGCTGTGGATATATCATCTTATGTGGCAAGGGGTCCTGGCAGATGTGATTAAGATTAAGGACCTTGAGATGGGAGGTGAGTCAGGAATCCCCAGGTGGGCCCAATCTAACGACGTGTGTTCCTCAAGGCTGGAGAGGGGCCAGAGGAACGGGTCAGAGAGATGGGAGGAGAGGAGGACTCCACTGAATGCTGTGGCTTTGAGGATGGAGGAAGAGGACCGTGGACCATGGCCTGTCGGAGCTGGGAATGGCCTACAGTTTCCAGCGAGAGAGTGGGAGCCGCCTGGGTTCTGCCCCTTCTGGATTTCAGTTCCGACACAGCCCCCAGCTCCCCACTCAGTGAGCAGGAAACAGGTCCTTCTGCAGGGACTCCCAAAGGAGCAGAGCCCACTGACCACTTGATTTTGGCCTGGTGAGACCCATGCTGGGCCTTTGAACTCCAGAACCTGCAAGATAGTACATTCCTGTTGTTTTAAGCCGTTTGTTTAGTTGCTCAGCCATGTCCGACTCTTTGTGACCCCATAGACGGTAGCCCTCCAAACTCCTCTGTCCATGAGATTTTCTAGGTGAGAATACCAGAGTGGGTTGCCATTTCTTCTTCCAAAGCCTCTTCCTGTCCCAGGGATCAAACCCTCATCTCCCACATTGGCAGACAGGTTCTTTACCACTGAGCCACCTGGGAAACCCTTCTTAGGGCAGCAGTAGGAAAGGAATAGAGCTACTTTCTCTGCAGGTGGCTCCCTCCCACACACCAGAGGAGGAGCAGGCTGGGCTGGGGGTAACAGAGGGGAGAGGCCGACCCCTGAGACTCCAGGCCCCCCTCTTTCCCCCACAGCCTTTGAGAGGCACAGACCTCAAGCAGCCCAGTGGTGGGGTGCTGACAGAGGAGCCCTTGCCACGAGGCCAGGAGGATAGCTGGCCTTCGATCGCAGGCCTCGTCCCAGCATCATTGCTGAGTTTCAGGACCTTGGCGGGAAAATGACGTCTTGGAGCCTCAGTTTTGTCCAGTGTAAAACTCTACAAATCACTCCAGTACCATCTACTCACAGGAATTGGGGATCATAAGGATAAAGTGACTGGTGAGCTACCAAGTGTGGGCATAGGTGAGACATCTTTATCGCCCTCGTTACAACATGAGCACCTCCCTGGTGTTTTTTGTCTTGCGTTCCTTTCCCTCTCGTGGGGCGTTAGTATCCTGCAGTGGTCCCCAGCCCCCCCCCTACAGGTAGAGTAGATGGAGACAGGATTTGGGGGTCTGAGAGACAGCTTCGGACCCTGGCTCTCCTGTGATGTATCACCTTTCTGGGCCTTGGGTCGTCATCTGCAAATGATGCAGGTGCTACTCTTACTTCCTGGCTGGTCCTTAATGTTGCTGATCAAAGATCGACCACAGTCTCTGGCGCATCACAGGTGCTCAGGAAATGGTAGCTGTGAACAGGCGCTGAGGAGAGCTGGCCGCTGAACGGTCCAGGTGGGGACTGCAGACTCTGGGCTTTGTCTGAGCTTGACCGTGGATGCTTTGTCACCGAACAAGGGGCTTGGCCCTTCGGGTCCCAGAACCTATAAATTCTGGCGCCACTTCCTCCTCCCTGCTCAGGACTGAAGGAAAGCTTACCTTGGTTCTGAGAGGATCAGGGTACCTGACAACAGCTGCAAAGAGACATCACCCTTTAGGACTATGATTCTGAGCGCCCTTGGTCCTGCGGACTCACACTGTCTCATGTTCCTTCTGTGATGCGTTTCATGGAGGCACCAGAAACAGTGACAGATTTTCTTTTCTCGGGCTCCAGAATCACTGTGGATGGTGACTGTGGTCATGAAATTAAAAGATGCTTATTGCTTGGTAGAAAAGCCTAGACAAACCTAGACAGCATATTAAAAAGCAGAGACATCACTTGGCCAACAAAAGTTCATATACTCAAAGCGATGGTTTTTCCTGTAGTCATGTACGGATGTGAATGTTGGACTGTAAAGAAGGCTGAGTGCCAAAGAATTGATGCTTTTGAATTTTGATACTGAAGAAGACTCTTAAGAGTCCCTTGGATAGCAAGGGATCAAACCAATCATTCCTAAAGGAAATCAACCCTGACTATTCACTGGAAGGAGTGATACTGAAGATGAAGCTCCAATACTTTGGCCACGTGATGCAAAGAGCCAGCTCATTGGAAAAGAAGCTGATGCTGGGAAAGATTGAAGGCAGGAGGAGAAGGGGGCACCAGAGGATGAGGTGGTTAGATAGCATCACGGACTCAATAGATATGAATCTGAGCAATCTTCTGGAGATAGTGGAGGACGGGGGAGCCTGGCATGCTGCAGTCCTTGGGGTCACAAAGTGTTGGACACGACTTAGCTACTGAACAATAAAAACCATAATCACGGTAGTTCCCAGCATTTGTGAAACATGTGTTTTAATAGCCTCCACGTGCCATGGATGCGCTGGTCTGTATTTCATGATGAAGAAACTCAGCCTCAGAGACATCAGATGACTCATCTAAAGTTACACAGGTGACAAGTGACAGATAGAGCAGGGTCTCAGCTGAGTGACTCAGTAGCGCGTCATTTCTCCTGTGCCCTGCTGTGGTCACATGTACACCTGCTGATAAGTCTGATGGTCACAGGAGGCACTCTGGCTCTCAAGCCCCTAGGAAGTCCCCAGGCTAGACCAGGTGCCAGGCCCCCAGGCCCACCTCAGGCCCGAGGGTCACTGCAGTTCCCAGCCTAAGCAAGTGAGGAACAGCAGAGAAGGCCCCTTCTGCGCTTGAAATGTCCCCCTTCACATCCCTCATGTTGAGGGTCTCCCTTCTCATCTCTGGGGTCATCACAGTGGGTCACTCAGAGTCACACTGTCTAGTCACACAACTTTGCTTCTTGTTTTAGAGCAGTTTAGTCTCTGTACAAATTGCCTTTACATGGGAGTCATGTAATCTAAGCCCTTTCCCAGGACCAGCACTGGGCATATCTGCCCATTGTACCAGCGCTGGTGAGAATCACTGGTGACTCTGTACCCCTGCCTCAGAGACGCCACTGACTCCGCAAAGATGGTTGATTAAATCTGGAAGTAGAGTGATGGATGAGAAAGAAGTGAGCCAAGCTTTCAAGTCCCCACTGCATCCCCCTTATTTCAAACTTCACTGCAGCCATGTGCAGCAGGTATTTCACACTCGTTCCGTAGATGACAAAACAGGAAATCAGGGTGGTCAAGTAATTTTTGAGAAATCGCTCGGCTTGAAAGTCGAGGAGCCAAGACCAGGGACAGTGTCCTCGGACCACTCTCCTCAGGTCTTTTGCTAGCATCATGCCTTCCTAGCAAGGTTCTTGACCCAACTCTGCTGTTCAAGTTCCTACTGTCTCTGAGTAAGTCAGGAAACCTCTCTGAACTTCATCTTCCTCATCTATAAAGTTAAGAAATTGGCTCTCGTGATAAATTTGGCCAAGTGCAAGGTCAGAGAACATGGACTCCCCATAAGACCTCGCTCATTTCTGAGGACAAGTGCAAATTTGGAGGGTTCCCCAAACTACCCTCTGGTTTGAAAATTCACTAGAAGGACTTACAGACCTCACGGAAAGCTGCTGTAGTCATGGTTGAGGTTGTCACAAGGAAGGGATGTAGATTACGATCAGACAAAGGAAGAGCGGCAGAGCACAGAGTCCAGGGGGCTTCCGAACATGAAGCTCTGCTATTGTCCTCTCCCCGCGGAATCAGGAGGGTCATACTCTGGATGCTGATGTGTGACAACGAAGCTCTAATACTTTGGCCTCCTGATGCGAAGAACCAACTCATTAGAAAAGACCCTGATGCTGGGGAAGATTGAGGACAGGAGGAGAAGGGGGCGACAGAGGATGTGATGGTTGGATGGCGTCACTGACTTGATGGACATGGGTTTGAGCAAACTCGGAGAGATAGTGAAAGATCAGGAAGCCTGGCGTGCTGCAGTCCATGGAGTGGCAAAGAGTCGGGCACAACTTCACAACTGAACAGCAACAAAGATGCACCCAGAGTGGTGTCAACCAGGGAGCCGCCTTCAAACTCGCTCAGAGCTTTGATAGGAGCCCCTTTATATAAGCATGAGTGATTGCTTCATTGATTTCCCACGTGGTTAACCTCAGTCTCCAGGTTGACTGTTATCATATGACACAGAGCCCCCACACTAAGTCACGTGGTTGATCTGGCATGGCCAGCCCCTGTGCTGATACTGCTACATTTAAGGAAGGTCCAGCGTGGCCAACAAAGTGCTGCCCTAAAGAAAGACACTCACATCGGTATGGCATGGATTACTTCCCAGCCACCAGAGGGCATGGGCCAGACTTCTTGGGAAAAGTCAGATTCTCTGCTACACTGCTATAAAGTCCCTCCAGCCTTTCTCCCAGCACTCACTCCCATGGACCTGTGCGCCACTGGACTTGTCTCCCCATCGCCAGCTCAGTCCATTTCAACCACTCATTGGGCTTCCAAATCTTTATTCCCTCCTGCCTGCTGCTTATTCAGTTCAGTTCAGTTCAGTTCAGTCTCTCAGTCGTGTCCGACTCTTTGCGACCCCATGAATTGCAGCACGCCAGGCCTTTGTCCATCACCAACTCCTGGAGTTCACTCAAACTCACATCCATTGAGTTGGTGATGCCATCCAGCCATCTCATCCTCTGTCGTCCCCTTCTCCTTCTGCCCCCAATCCCTCCCAGCATCAGAGTCTTTTTCCAATAAATCAACTCTTTGCATGAGGTGGCCAAAGTACTAGAGTTTCAGCTTTAGCATCATTCCTTCCAAAGAACACCCAGGCCTGATCTCCTTTAGGATGGACTGGTTGGATCTCCTTGCAGTCCAAGGTACTCTCAAGTCTTCTCCAACACCACAGTTCAAAAGCATCAATTCTTCAGCGCTCAGCTTTCTTCACAGTCCAACTCTCACATCCATCCAGATCTCCAGTTAAACATAGCATATGTATTATTGACCAGTTATGTGCCAGGCATTGTACTGAGTGGGATACATGGATGAGTGTCAACCTGGAAAAGAGTTGGAGAGTATAAGCCATATATAATTATAAGAATTAGCACAGAGAAGGGGTTGAAAACACAAGTTACTTTGAACAAACAGATGTTCAATTGATAGTGTTCTAAGTATCATGGAATGCAGTCAAGAGAACATTGTCTTAGAAAATTTCTTGGTCTTACAGATGTTTCCAGGGAGTTGCATTCTCAGGGTTGGGTACTCTTCAACCTATCTATGTGCCAAGGATCTGCCCAAGGGGCCACTGGACTAAGGGCCAAGCAGAATCTCAACTCAATTAAGCGCCACACAGGAATCTAAGACATAAAGAGAGAAAATCTTCACTGGGGCATGAATACTGGATTTTGGCTCATGTGGGTTCTTCCAGCAGTTTAATATTCCTTTAACTTTTGTTTTTTCTTGTAACTTTTGTTTCCGTGTGTTTTCCCAGCTTGGAATTGCTGACAGATGTTCTGTATGCCTTTGGGCTTCCCTTCTACCCTGCCTACGAGGGGCAGTTTACTCTGGAGGAGAAAAGCCTTTCCCTGAAAATCATGCAGTATTTTTCCAACTTCATCCGATCCGGGTGAGTGGACCATGTGCGCCTGGAGGCTGTCGTGTGCATCCCTTCCCCTCCCTCTGAACGCAAAGGTCACACTTTGCACTGATGGACTCACCCTTGCCTCCCTGCCAGTGGTCTCCCTGACTCATTCTCCCCTTCCACCCAAAGTGACCTTGGTACAGAAACATCCCAATCGTATATTCCCTTGGATGGCTCTAGACTTTCTCCCCCTCAGCCCTGTTGACACTGGTCTGGGTGAGTCTTCGTGGCGGGGCTTCCTAGGCATTGTAGGCTGTCTAGCAGCATCCCTGGCCTCCATCCACTAGATGCTAGGAGCACCTCACCTGTGTTCCAGTTATGTTGTTGCTGTTCAGTCACTCAGTTGTGTCCGACTTTTTGCTACCCCATGGCCTGCAGCATGCCAGGCTTCCCTGTCCTTCACTATCTCCCAGAGTTTGCTCAAACTCATGTCCATTGAGTTGATGATGCCATCCAATCATCTCATTCTCTGCCACCCCCTTTTCCTCTTGCCCTCAACTTTTCCCAGCATCAGGGTCTTTTCCAAGCAGTTGGCTCTTCACGTTAGGTGGTCAAAATTTTGGAGCTTTAGCTTCATCATCAGTCCTTCCATTTATGAAAACAAAAATATCTCAGACATTACCAAATGCCCCCTGGAAGGCAGGATCACCCCAAGTGCAGGACTGCCATCTTAGATGATCAAATGAAGTTCCAGTGCTCAAGACCCTTCCTTGTCTCCCTCCAGCCTTCCCACACACCTCTATTCTAGCCCAGCTAGTGTGCTCACCGTTCCTTCCTCTGGAACCAGTTCCTGCTTCACTGCCCGCCCTGCTGTGGTTTACCTTTGTCCCTTTACACCAGACCAGCAGCGCTTACCTAGCTCAGCGCTCAGCCCCCTGAAAACCTCAAAGGACGAGTTGACCTGTAGGTGGCCAACAAATTTGTTCAGCTCCAGGCCCACCTTCCTGCCCAGGCCTTGGGCAAACAAAGGCATTCCAGACACTGGCAGAGCAAAGATCACCGGAATTGAAAGGGACATGTGACCTCCTGAGCGATGAGAAAGTCAGAAGGGCAGGGCTAGGTCCTGGGAAACACTGCTGGGTCCTGAACTCACATCTTTTCCTCTTCCTGAAATGGCCTAAGAGGGGTGAGTCAGGGCCTCTGTTTCTTTACTCATGTGTAACACAGCTGTTAGGAGCACAGCCCTGGAATCAGATGGGGCGGGTTTTCAACTCCTGCTCCGACACCTAAGGATGTGTGACTAGGTCCTCAGAGACTGTGTGTGAGCGGGCAGTGATCTCAGATGATGAAAGGAAAGAGCATCGTTCCTCATGGGTGTTGCTTTCTTCTCATTTCCCCAGAAATCCCAACTACCCTCATGAGTTCTCCAGGAGAGCGCCTGAATTTGCAGCCCCCTGGCCTGACTTTGTCCCCCGCGATGGCGCAGAGAGCTACAAGGAGCTCAGTGTCCTGCTCCCCAACCGACAGGGCCTGAAAAAAGCTGACTGCTCCTTCTGGTCCAAGTACATCCAGTCTCTGAAGGCCTCGGCAGGTGGGGAGCAGGGGGTCACCGGGTCCCTGGGATGCCATTGACATCGCCCCTTCCCGTGAGGGGCTCACAGTCTGGGGGCAGGGGCAATGAGTCCTCTTTGCCAAGGGCTCCTGTTCTGATGGGGGCACAGCGAGAAGACCCTGGGGGCCTGGGGTGGGGAGAGCTGAAAGGGTTGAGAAGGGAGCCACGGGCAGGCAGC
Source organism: Bos indicus (assembly GCF_029378745.1). Classification (NCBI taxonomy): domain Eukaryota; kingdom Metazoa; phylum Chordata; class Mammalia; order Artiodactyla; family Bovidae; genus Bos; species Bos indicus. Next base: position 8,332,080 of record NC_091773.1, on the reverse strand, counting down.
ACTTGTGGGGAGAGACCCTTGAACTTCCTGTTTGCTGCCCTCGGAGGCTTGGCTGAAACAGCTTAGAAAGGGCTTTCTGCCAGGGGGAAGTGGGCATTTCATCTCTTCCTGTTGCAAAGGTGCTGAGGGGAAGTGAATCATGAGGACACTGGGAATAGAGAGAGCGGTGCAGAAGCTTCCGGAAGAGTGGGGGAGTGAGTGACATAACCAGTGAATGCCCTTCCGCTTTGTGGTGCCATGATGGAAGCCTGACCCCTCACTATGGAGGTCCCAAGGGAGGGAAGGCTGGCATCTCCCCGGAGCCTCTGGGAAGGCTTCCTGGGGGAGGTGATGCTGGGGCTGAGATTTTCAGCTTGACAGGAGCTCCTCATGTGGGGAGCGAAAGGGTGGAGTGCTCAGCAGGGAAGCAACTTGGCCAACACACGTTTTAGGCTCGCAACTCTGCTTTTTATAATTATTATTAATTTATTTATTTTTGGCTGTGCTGGGTCTTCGTAGCTGCATGGGCTTTCTCTAGTTGGGGTGTGCTGGTTTCTCCTTGAGGTCTCTTCTGTTGCGGAGCACAGGCTCTAGGAGGCACGGGCTCAGTAGTTGTGAGTCGCGGGCTCAGTGATTGCGGCACATGGGCTTCCTTGCTCTGCGGTATGTGAAATCTCCCCAGACCGGGGATTGAACCGTGTCCCCTGCATCGACAGGCAGATTCTTAACCACTGGACTGCCAGGGAAGTCCTCAACTCTGATTTTATCTTCTCAGTTGATGAACCCAAGGCCATCATGCTCTTAGTATGTCCCTAGAGCTAGGCTATAAGTCTTGTGCCCCGCCCCAGAAATGTCCCTCTGGAGGGGCATTACTAGAGAGCTCCCATCAAAGGCTGGGGTCTCTTTTGGGTCATAGGGGAAGAAATGAGGGAGAAATTGGATCCAGGTTGGACTCGGCTTCTCTCTCCTATTTCAGATGAAACTAAGGATGGGCCGTCAGCAGACAGTGAAGAGGAGGACCAGCCGGCTGGCTCTGGGCTGACAGAAGACCTCCTGGGTCTCCCGGAGTTAGCCTCCAAGACCTATAGCAAGTGACCAGCCCCATCCCAAATGCCACCCTGGACACCTTATTCTCCAACATAGCTGCTAACTATCAATAAAGTGTCTACATGCAGAAAAGCATTGGTGACTCAGATTCTTTAATTTCAGACAGTCCTTGAGAGACACCAGGGATTCTTGTGGCTCAGAGGGTAAAGCATCTGCCTGCAATGCAGGAACCTGGGTTCAGTCCCTGGGTCAGGAAGATCCCCTGGAGAAGGAAATGGCAACCCACTCCAGTACTCTTGCCTGGAAAATCCCATGGATGGGTGAGCCTGGTAGGCTACAGTCCATGGTGTTGCAAAGAGCTGGACACGACTGAGCGACTTCACTCACTCACTCACCTGGGAGACACCAAACTATGTCTTAATCCTCCCAAGGTTTGAATCCCGGGGGCTGTTTCCTTTTGACAAATATTGATGGAGCATCCCCTTTGCACCAAGCCCTGTGCAGGGTACTGGGGGTGGCGGGGGTGGCGAGGACCCTCCTCTCAAGAAGGAGAGGCAGGCAGGTCAACAGTGACCCAGGGAATGGGGATCTATCAAGGGCGAACCCCAGAAGGAGACAGTCTCACCTGTGTGTTAGAAAGAATTCTCATGTGAAGATTCCAAAATGGAGGTGGGAGGCCAACTCAGGCTGGGACAGTATTCTGAATGAGAGGTGGTGAGGTCTGGATGGAGGCAGAGAGGATGGGGTGAGAGCCGGGAAAGGTACAGATCCACGAACCCTTCAGAAATTAGAGGTGACAGGACCTGACTGAGTGTGAGAGGTAAGAGCTGCAAGGATGCAGAATTCTCCCTAGCTTTTGGTTGACTTGCCTTCCCAGGTAAGCACCTGATTGACCTCCTGTGGGACACACTTATGAAGGTAAATCTTCTGTTATCTTCTGTTTAAATCCCTCACCCCCACCCCAATCTTTCTTTCTCTCTCCTGTCTCTCCCCCCTCGCTCCCCCACTTTATACACACACACAATTAACGCAAAGTTGAAGCAGGTGGAGCTGGTTCACAGTCTGTCATTTACATGACATGTCACAAGTTGTATTCACACGTCATCTCATTTGAACTCAGACCAAAGTCAGTGAATATTCATATGTTGGGACTATCACTCCCATTCTGCAGATGTGGAAGGCGGAGCTCAGAAAGGCTTATATGGTGCCTAAATTCATGCAGGGGAGAGGTGGAGGATCAGAGTTCAACTCAAGTCTTCTGATTTCTGTTTCCTTGTACTTCCTGGACTTCAGATAAGTCTATATGTCTTGTAAAAGCCTATTGATAGCACTGAAACCCCAGGTGACCTCTAACCTGCATTATAGGTGTTTGTTTGTTTGTTTTTTTTTTTGGCAAAGATGGTTCTATGTAAGTAAACAAGTACCCAACTACAATGCTTTAACTAAAGGATACTTCCAGAAGCAAGTAGTCCCAAGATTGACCAATGGCTCAGTGGTACCATCAAGGACCCAGACTCTGTATAGCCTTCCTCTTTGCCATCTTTAGTCCATGGATGATGGTTCACTTCACTAACACAATATAGCTGCCACAGCTCCAGACATCACATCCCCTCCTGACAGCATCTCATGCTGGAAGTAAGCAGGACAGAGTGCCAAGGGCCTCGCCTTCAAGTGCTTCTTTCTTTTTTTGGAGGAAAATCTTTCCTGGAAATTCCTAGCAGATTTCCCTTTACATCTCATTGTCCATAATGGAATTGTGCTCTCACTTTTAGACCAGTTACTTTAGACTTTTAGACAGTAGGGAATGGGCTTACCATGATCTGATTAGACTCAGAATGACTTGTTTTCTATAATAGGAGACGTTGCTGTTCCAGCAAAGCTGGGGTGCAGTTAGCTGAGACAAGTGGAGAGATAGTTGTTGAGTAGACAGCTGTCACTCTGCCACAAAATTAGCTTTGCTCCCAAGAACATGAGAGTTGATCCTGCCCTCTCACCCTTGGGGCCATTCTTTCTTGGCCCAGGGTTGGAGTTGGCCTGAAGCACCTCTTTACTTCCTCAGTCCAGTGTGGACTGTGAAATCTGATGAGCCCAACTGCCCCAGTGTCAGGGGTCATGGCCCTGGTGGATCCAGGTACCCTTAATTCAGGAGCAGGTTACCGGGCCTGGGGGCTCAGACAGGGAGCAGGGGCAGGCGACACAGCCCCAGGAGGCGTGCTCTGCCTTTCCAGGCCTTGTTTGGGTCTCCTGGTGGATCCAGAGGTGGGAGTGGATGAGATCTCTGTTTGCTCCCTGTGGCTGCTGTAACACACTATGTAAAGGGTCGGGAGTAGTATTAAAGCAGCAGCAGTGAATGATTTCAGCTCTAGGAGCCAGAATCCAACACAAAGGGGCCAGCAGAGCCACTGTCTCTAAGGCCCTGAGGGATAATCCATTTCATGGTCCTCCCCCAACTTCTGGTGACTAATGACTGGGGGCTCCCTGCCATCTCTGCGTCTGTCCTCACACAGACTTCTCTGCGCATCAAACCTGCCTCTCCTTTCTCTTACAAGGACACTCTAAATCCAAAATGATCTTATCTTGAGATCCATGATTACATATGCAAATCCCATATTTCCAAATAAGTTCATATCCACATTTTGCATTGCTCAGTCGCTCAGCTATGTCTGACCCTTTGCTGACTCTACCAGACCCCCTGGACTGTAGCCCTCCAGGCTCCTCTGTCCATGGGATTTTCCAGGCAAAAATACTGGCATGGGCTGCCATTTCCTACTCCAGGGGAACTTCCTAACCCAGGAATCTAGCCTCATCTCTTGCATCTCGTGCACTGGCAGGTAGATTCTTTACTACTAGTGCCGCCTGGGACGCCCAAGGTGGTTTTGTTTTTTGTTGTTTTTAGCTGCTAAGTCACGTCCGACTCTTGCGACCTGTAGCCTGCCAGGTCCCTCTGCCCATGGAGTTTTTCAGACAAGAATACTGAAGCGGATTGCCATTTCCTGGGCGATTATCCTGTCTCAGGGGTCGAACCCATATCTCCTGCATCTCCTGCATTGGCAGGTGAATTCCTTTACCACTGAGCCACCTGGGAAGCCCCTTTGAAGATGGAGGAAGGGGTTATGAGCCCAGGAATGTGAGTGGCTTCTGGAAACTGGAAAAAGCAGGTAATGGATTCTTCCCCACAACCTCTAGAAAGGAATGAGCCTGCTGACGCTCAGTTAGCCTGCTGAGCTGTATGCCAGTTTCTTATCTGTAGATCTGTAAGATAATAAATTCATGTAGTTTTAAGTCCATAAACATGTGCTGATTTGTTATAGCAACCACAGAAAAGTAACATATTACTGCACTTGTTCAGAGCTAGGTTTTATCCTTCTTGGAACGAAGCTCAGACACAGCTCGTTGTTTTCCCCAAGTTCTCAGCCGTCCAATATCAAAACCCCAAATTCACCATCGATAGCTCAGAGAATGGAGCATTCACTTTCTCCAACAAGGTTGGGGTGGGTAATGGACTAATGCTCACAGAGCCCACCCGGACCACCCCGTTTGTCAGCCCTGCACGTAGGGCCTGGCACTGGATGCCACGTGCTGCTCATTCTCAGCCTCTGAAAACTGAGATAGAAAACATCCCATTTGAACATCCTGTCATTATCATAATGCCTAGTCTGCAGGTTCACCCTGCTGATGGAGGTGCTGTGTACACCAGCAGAAAACACTAATACGATGTCCGCAGAGCCTGGACAGTTACCATCGACTCAGGGCACCTGCTATGTATGAGTCAGCCTGTTAGGAAGCCAGAAATGAGGAATCAGATGGTCCAAGGACCAGGCTGTCTTGGTCCTGCCCTGAGATAGCTCTCAAAAAATGCCTGGCCAAAGAGACACATATGGTAGTTACATCGTTTGAGCTGGAGGAGGCCTGAGCCCGCATTACAAGGAAGGGGCTGAGCTACACTCACCCCATCGGGCCCAGTTCCCGTTCCAGCACGTTTTTCCTGCACTACACAGATGCCTCTGCCAGTCCTGGTGTGTTCCCAGATGGGCAGGGCCCGCTTGACGTGGGTCAGGGCAACCATGAAGACGTCACAAACTTTCTCCTTCTCTGCCAAGGACAGGAAGCCCCCAGAATGCTCGACATCAAGGCGAGGGTCACCCAGGAGTCAGGAGGTGAAGAGGGCAGCACCTCCCCCTGAGGCTCAGGGTGACCTTGGGGGTCAGTACAGCAGGAATCAGGAAGGGAAGTGACGACATTTCCCGGGAGCCCTGTGCTGGTCTGAGTCAGCTTCCGTCAGAGCTGAAAGCAACCCGTTTGGACAAGGGGATGAGGTGAGGAACCTTCTCAAAGGGAAGTTGAAACACAGCTGCGAGCTGCGGGGGCCCGGATTGTCAGTACTCAGGGACTCCTGGCTTCCCTGCTCCTCCCAGATCACTCAAGGCCATCAGGCAATTTGTCCAAGATGGCTCTGGACAGTGCCCGATAATGACCTGAGGTTCCTGTTTCCAGATATTCGAGGTTGCAGAGGTCTCGCGGGCTCCTAAATCTAAGAAATACTGGGTACTTAAGGAACGCCCTCCCTGGGTCCCCAGTCTGCCATAAGTCCATTTTCCCAACTTCGTTTCAGTTTCACTTTAGCTTGGTCTCCCCCATGATTCTAGACAATGTCTTTTTCATTTTTTAGCCATATGTTTACAGCCTGCTTATTTTATTTCTTTTCCAAGAATATTTTATTCTATTGTTGGAGCGTAATTGCTTTACAATGCTGTTAGTTCCTGCCGTGCAACAACAGTGAACCAGCTGCACCTATTCATATATCCCCTCCCTGCCGAGCCTCTCCCACCCGCATCCCTCCCCTCGAGGTCATCACCGAGCACCGAGCTGAGCGCTCTGTGCTGTACAGGAACTTCCACTAGCTGTCTGTTTTACATACTGTGGTGTGTATTTGTGATTTATCAGCTTCATACTAGGACCGTTGATTTCCTGTTGAGAAAAATGAAGGTTTAGCATACTTCGCCTCACCCAGCCTCCCCTCACAGACCTCCACAAGCTCAGTAACAGTGCAATTCTTATTTCTTCTTTTAGATACTTTTGTGATTCTGAACAAGATCTTTTTTCCTCTTCTGCCGTCCATTTTCTAACAACTGCTAGCTTGCTATGTAAACGATGAGCGTGCTTTTTCCTGACACTCCCTCCTCCTTTTCTTCGGTCTCACCGTCCATGCCCTGAGATTCATTTTGTCCTTCGGCCTCACAGAGCCGACTGTGCTTTGTTCCCTAGGGGTGGTTCCCACAGTTCACATCATTGACCCGGTTAAGACTTGACAGACACTGTTTGCAGGCCAAGTCATGAGTTAGAAATACATGTTTGGTCTGTGATGCAGCCCCTGGGCATTTCAAGAGTATTATGCCCAGCCTCATGATCAAATAGCTTCTCTTTTATGAGACTCTATCAGTTCCTTAAAATCATGCTATGTTTTAGAGCGATTTCTGTTTATACCATAACATTAGCCTCTTGCTTTATTCAGCATTTACAATCTCTTTCCCCTGTTTCTCCCTTCTCTTCCTCCCTCCCTTCTTTCCATCTTCCCTCCCTCCATCTTCCTTTTTGTTTTTCTTTTTTTAGTACCTTCCTGGAATGTTTGTATTCTTACATTCTCCTTAATGGGTCTCAGCCAGGTTTGGGTATCACTGCCTTAAGGATGATACATGGCTTTCAGATTCAGATGGGAGTCTGAGTGCTGACTCAGCAGCTCTCCCACAGAATGAGCCAAACCCCTCCACCAATCGGGGCCTGAGCTGTGTCTGGGAAATGTGGACAAGTCATCACTCTGCTGGCAGGGCTGTGAGGCTCCTGTGAGGCCAGAGAAACCGCCGTTCTGCATAATTAGAAATGGATAGACAATCACTGGAAGATGTATTCATGCCTGATAAATGCTTCTGTTCAGCTCATTCCCTACAATGGGTCAGATAAAACAAAAAGATAAACAGTCTCAATGCTTGAGGAGCTCCAAGCCTAGAGGAGCTCAGACAAGTAAGCAAAATCTCAATTGAGGGCAACGAGTATGATGATAGAGACAAAACAGTGGTCCTAGGAGCCAGAGAGGGCGTCTAAGTCAGACAGCAGAATGTTCTCCAGGAAGGTGGCCCCAGGCTGAGTACGAAGGATGAATAAAGTAAGCCTGGCACAGACAGCTTGGCTGGGCGGGGATGGTGTTCTAGGCAGGCCCCCCTCCATCCCCTGCAGGAGTGAAGCACAGCTGGTTTCCAGCTGTCATACGGGAGCCCTCAAAGCACGACAACATCTGGTGAGCTGGTGAACTCACACCTTCAGGAGCTGCCTCCATCCAGCCCGGGCAGCTCCTCACTTGCCAGGGGAGCCCCAGGTCCCTTCTGAGTCCTTTGCCCATCAGCTTCCCATCTGCCCAGGACTCCAGGGCTACCTACCTGCCCCCACCCTCAATGGTTCTGCCTCTACCCTCCAACCAAGTGCTTAGCCTCCAACCCTGGAGCAAGGCTTGAATGCCGAGCTAGGAACCCCTGTCCCGATTGTGCCCGTGTGAACCAAACTTCTGGGCCTTTCCGAGGATGGAAAGTGAGTCAAGGCTGGGAAACAGACAAGTGAGGGGGCTTTACCAATGAGCATGGGCGCAGTGACCAGTGCCAGCACCAACGTGCTGCCTGGACAGGGCTGTGGGCCACCTTGAAAGGGGAGGTAGGACCCAGAGTCTGTCCCAGGCCTTTGCCTGCTGGTCCTTCTCTGAGATAACCCCTGGCATCTTCTCTTCCTCTTTGTTTCTTTATATTCAAACTAGAATTTATTGGGTCTCCCCTCCCTCTGAATGGACCTTCACCTTCCTCCCTCGCCCCTGTTCCACTGTCCCCAAGCGGCCTCTAGTCCAGCGGTGTGCCTGGCCAGAGGCCCTCCGTGAGGACATGGCATTTCTGTGTGTCTCTAATGCACGAGCCAGTCCTGGAGGAGCTGGGGGAAGAGTGAGGAAGAAAAAAGTGCAAACCAGGACAAAAAAGACAGGCCCCTCTCTACCCCTAGCAGCGGAGTTCCCAGCCTGTTCCATGGTGGAAAAGTCAGCGTGACCTCAGACACCAGCCCAGTGTCTGGAGCGATGTGGTCTCAGAGCAGGACAGCGCAGCATAGAAATGCCAAAGCTGAAGCCACTCTTCTTTCCTCTTTCCATTGGCCCTTCTAGCGCAGGGCCCCTGACGTCTCTGAAGCTTGGTTTATTTCACTGTAAAATAGAGGAAGAAAATTACACAGGAGTTGTGAGACTACAATAAAACCAGGGACCTAAAGGCCTTGTTGGTCTCGCTGCCCGGCTGGCTAAAGGACCTAAAGGCCTGGTTGGCTCTGAGTTGGCAGAGGGCACACCTGCCTCTTTGAATCCAGACTCTGTGCCTTGCCAGATCTGTGTCCTAGAGCAGGTTACTTAACATCACTGAACACATCCAGAGTTAGTGATGAAATCCCATATCTACACCTCTCAGGAGCCCCATGAAGAGTAAATAAGTTCATGGCTATCAATGGCACCTAAAAGCTTCTGTATGCAGCAGCTGATCAAGAGGCGATTGTCATAATTAGGAATAATTAGTAACTAGAGGTGAATGACTCTTATAATGCGGGGCTTTTTATTTCAATTTTTCTGCCTTTTTGCCATGGCCCTTCTCACTTAGTTCAATAGCATGTATTAACACCTAATTTGTTCCTGGTTCTCTACAAGACTGTAGTCTGAAGCCAACCGCTCATTACCCTTTGAAGGATGAGTTATAAATATACTGGCTCATCAAAAAGAGGAAGATGCACACCTGGGTAGTCAAGAACATGTAAATTTGGCCAGAGGACACTTCAGGGCCCAGAGCCCACCCAGCACCATAGTCTCCCCTCTTGGTTCTGTGTAAGAACTCTGGGCGCTGGCTCCCCGTTCCAACTGCCCTGGGAAAACCCCAGGGTCACTCAGGGAGGTCACAAAGGCAGACAGCCTCACACTCTAGGGAAGAAGGAAGTGGCCCCTGGTGGGGAAGCTCCAGGGCTTGGTCCCAGCAGGTGTGACGCTTTCCCTCTATAGACTGGAGGGTCTAGAACCTGGAGGGCCCAGAAGGAATGGGCAGGTGAGTCCTAACTGTGCAGCATATAAGCTGGATGACCTTGGATGCGTTGTTGAACCCCTCAACCCCAGCTTTCTCTGTACAATGGGATGGTCTTGATCATTAGAAAAAGTGCAGGAAGTCACGTGACACATCATAGATGCTCAACAGAAGTCAGGTTCTTTTTCTCGTTCCTCTTGGTAGTATTATCACTTCCGTTTCACATCCCAAGCACTTAGAAAGCTCCCAGCACAAGAGTGCTCAGAGGAATAAAGGAAAACTCAGAGTTCACCATATCAGACAGAATTCTTATGTTGGCACAGAACTCACCGAGGGCTATGGTAGATTGAATAATGGCCCTGCAAACATAGCCATGCCCTGGTACCAGGACTCCATGAATAGGTTGTTATATGCCAAAAGGGGCTTTGCAGATGTGATTAAGGATAGTGGCCTTAATACAGGAAGATTTCTAGAGTATCTAGTTGGGGTGAAGGCCAATCTAGTCACCTGATCCCTTAAAAACTGAGAACTTTCTCTATCCAGGGGCTGTAGAGATGCTGCAGAAAGAGAGGGCTTGGAGATTCCAGGCATGAGAAGGATTCAATGTGTCCGAGATGCAGTGCATACAAGGACCACCAGACAGAGGCCTCTGGAACTAAGGGTGCCCCCCTACCAACTGACAGCCAGCAAGGACTTCAATTTTACAACCACAAGGATCTAGGATCCTGCAAACAACCAGGAGGAGCTTGGAAGTGAAGTCCTCCCCAGCACCTCCAGCAAGAAACGCAGCCCCAATGACACTTTGATCTTAGCTTAGGGTGACTGTGGCAGACCTCTGACCTACAGAGACTGTGATAAAATAAAGCTGTATTGTTTTAAGCCGATTTGCCATGCCAGCAACAGAAGACCAATACACAGTGAATAAGTCAGAAACTAAACCCCTTGGCTACCATAAACATTTACCAAGCATATTGGAAGTACAACCATTGCTACCATTTGTGTGTTTGCTGAGATCCAGGCCTCATGCTTGTAGCTCCCACACCCCTCTCTTCCTAAAAACGTCACATCACCCTTCAAGATAGCTTATTGTATGGCCACCAAGGCCCATGGACCGTTAGACCTTGGGCCCCTAGGGTACCAGGCAGGATAAATTAAGGCCAAGATCTTTTGGCTGGGAGAATCTTGGGGGGAGTTTTATTGGAACTAAACATATTCTATACAATAGGAATCATGTTCCAAACAAAGTCGTTTTTCCCTAAAGATTTCACAAGCCCCATGATGCACTAACGTCCTGAAATCCTTCTCATTGATGGCACCCCTTCCAACTCTGTAACACTTTGCATCTGTTTGATGGGTCATGCAGACAGGTGGGGATTAATGAGTTGTGGGAAGGGTAGAGACAGGGAGCAGGTGGAGGAAACTTTGTTGGGAAGACAGCTTATCGGTACTTCCATCTTGAACTTCGATATCTTAAGTAGATCATGCCCAACACGTTGGGGCAAAAATCCTTTAGTTGTGGTCTCTCACGCCACTAAGGTAAAAGTCACCAACCATTTTCCTCTCTTCTCACCCTTTTTCTTGCTCGCAGGGGCTGAAACTGGTTCAAAGATTTGGGTGCCTAATGGTTTAGAATAAGACACGGCAAACTCAGTCAGCTGGACCAGAAAGACCCAGAAACACTGCCTGGTCTTTCAGTGACCTCCCTTTTTATTAATGAAGATCTCCAAGTGCCTGGGAGAGAAGGTATACCAGCTGTTGCTCTCTGAGATTGTTTCCAGTTTCAACATTAGATGTGTGCATGTGTGTGCGTGCATGCGTGTGTGCACGTGTGTGTGTGTGTTAGTCACTCAGTCATGTCTGACTCTTTGCAACCCCATGAACTTTAGTCCTCTGTCAATGGGATTCTCCAGGCAAGAATGCTGGAGTTAGTTTCCGTTCCCTTCTCCAGAGGATCTTCCTCATCCAGGGATCGAATCTGGGTCTCCTGAATGGCAAGCATATGCTTTACCATCTGAGCCATGAAGGAAACCCCTAACATTAGATACTTATCCTGACTTAATCATTACTTCCATCCCCCTTTTACTGATGAGAAAGGAAATTGGCAGGGTTTATATAAGGTGCCAGAGGTTCCAGAAATGTCCAGGAGGAGCTGCTGTGAGACATAGAAGAAGATTATTTGTCACATGCCACAGCAAACAGTAACCTTGACCAAGGCCGAGCTCTGCCAGGATCATACATGAAATTCCTCATTTCCTTCTCATGCAAATTGAGCAGTGAAAAACCCATTTCACCAAAATCCAGAGGAATGAGAAATCCTGCCCGAGTCCATACTTGGTAAGAGGGACTGGGACCTAGAAGCCTGGCACGAGGGCTCAAGCCATGAATGTCTGCACCTGGCAGCCTCCCTGTGGCAGGAGGAGAGGGGACTTTGCAGTTGGCTCTTTAAAGGATGGGCTGATACTAACCATGTTGGGGTACCAGAGGCTGCTGCTGGCCAGAGGGCCTATCATGGGGCAAAGTTCACAGTGAGCATGGAATGCTGAGAATGCTAGAGAATCATCAAAGATGACCTTGAAAACCTCCTGCAAAGTCCAATAGATACAGTTATGAGATGGGCCCTCTCAGAGATGGAGCAGCAGGAGGTAGGCAGGCTGGGATGACCAGGGAGGGCCCAGGCATTTCAGCCTCCATGCAAGTAGAGGCTTAAGGCCAAAAACCCCACACCCCCGGACTTAGCCATCTTCCCTTTTGCAGCCCCAGAGCTTCTTGGGCTATGGTGGCACATTCCTGTAGACTGAGTTGTGGGGGTAGCTTGCGTGCAGGAGACAAAGGGACCGCCTCCAGGGACAGCCCCTCTCCAGCCACTTTATGGCCACAGACCCACACAGCCAGACAGCAGATGACATCATAACCACAGTGGTGGGCCGGCCCGCCGGGTGACATCACAAGCCCCAGCGAGCTCCAACATATGTTAGCAGTTGAGAGAGGGGAAGCGGGGTCATGGGGCCTCCAGGGCCAGCCACTGCTGTTCTTCTGGAACCCTCTGAAGATTCTTCCCAGCAACTTCTTAGATGAATCGTTGACTTACAACTTGGATTGCAGAGGCATAAGAATTATTAGTAAAAGCAGACCAGCCAAAGGAGAGAAATGGAATCACAGCAAACCTCAGTACACAGAGAGAGACACTCACATTGTTCAGAGTGTTTCCACCTTTCTACTCTGAGTTTTTACAAACACAGTCCTACAACATATAATTATTTACACATTTAAAAAACAAAAATGGCACTTATGAGAGGTACTATTTTGTAGCTTACTTTAAACAAAACTTTTAAATCAGATGTGGGCACTTACTGCATCGTTAATTATTCTGCTAAGTAATTTTTAATCACGGGGCTTCCCTGGTGGCTCAGCCAGTAAAGAATCCGTGTATTACTCTAGTACTGAACCTAGTACTAGTATTACTCCAGTACTGAATCTAGTACTACTATTACTCTGAATCTTGCAGTATTGGAGGGAGGTTCGGCTCTGATATCTTGAGTAAAAATCATATACAGCCTATACTGATCTTGAAAATCTGTTAAGTGTCCAGTTGGTACAGTTGTATAGAATGTGTGTGGTGTGGCATGTGTTAGTCGCTCAGTCATGTCTGACTCTTTGTGACCCATGGAATGTAGCCTTCCAGGCTCCTCAGTCCCAGGAATTCTCCAGGCAAGAATATGGAGTGGGTTGCCATTCCCTTTTCCAGCAGATCTTCGCAACCCAGGGATCGAACCTGGGTTTCCTGCATTGCAGACAGATTCTTCAGCGTCTGAGCCACCAGGGAAGCCCACAGTTGTGTAGAATATGACCTTTCAAAGCTAAACTTTTACTCTGATGTTGGAGCAGATCCCTATTCTTTTGTTTTTTGTTTTCTGGTTGAATATGAAAGAGAAATAGATGGCTTGTAGTTATAGGCATTTGATTTAAAACATTTCTCTATTTTCATCATACCAATATTATTACTAATTACTTAGTGCATAGAGCTGACTACCCGCAAGTTAAATGCAAACATGGTGCAGTTTCACCATTTTGGACCTTCCTCAGCCTCAGTTCGAAGTAGGAAATGGCAACCCACTCAGTCTCCTTGCCTGGGGTATCCCATGGACAGTGGAGACTGGCAGGCTACAGTTCATGAGGTCGCAAAGAGTCAGACACGACTGAGTGACTGAGCAACCTCGTTTTACCTCCTCTTTTACCAAGGAGATCTGAGTGTTGGAACAGTCGCACCACAGAGATCGTGATGTACAGCACCGTAGCTGCACAGAAGGTCAGCGCTTGATGGGGCATCCGGAATCATCTCATCCCCCTCTGCCATTTTCTAGTTGGAACTGAAGCTGGGGGAGAGGAAGGGGCCCCCCAGCAGGTCAGCAGCGGCTGGGCCACATGGTCTCAGGGTCCTCAAGTGAAGCTGGGGGGAACATTGGAGAGGATGTCACCTGGCCTCAGCAGTAGCTTCTCGCATGGTCCTTGAGTGGATGGGTGGGGTCACCAGACTCCCACTCCTGGATTCTTTTATATAAACACGACTGTCTTGGGAGTGTCCACAGGCTATGGGTATCGATTAACTTGTCTGATCGCCACAGCAGCTCAGGCAAGTATGGAGAGCAGTGCTCATCTGCCTTTTACAGGTAGGGCACTCGGGCTCGGAAGGGTTGGGTGACTTGTCCACCATCACAGAGCTGGTCCCTGGGGTTTCCTTGGGACTCGTCTGATACCAACTCCAGGGCATTTTGGCACACTTCCTCTCACCCACTGGGTCATGCTGTGTTTCATAAGATGATGGGGAAGTAGAGCCGCTTCTCTGGAAGTAGTTAGGGCAGTACCTTCTGGGTCCCACAGTGGGATTAGAACACAGGGCTCCTAGTTCCAGGGCCATGTTCTGGGTACCAACTCGTCCATATAGAGCACTTATGTTACTTAGGACAAGGTGCTCCACTCGGGGGAGGCCCCTGTCGGTTCACGGCCTGGTGACAGACAAGAGATGGATTTCAGCCACTGCTCTCTGCCTGGGGGGGGGGGGGCTAAGCCGATGCTGCTGTGCAGAATGAGACTCCCCTCGCCAGATACAAAGGCTTGTTTGCATCGCTCAACCGAGTTCTCTGCTGATGACTACAGATCTCTATTGCTCTGGCTGGACACGTACTTGTTAAGAGTCATCTTCTCCCTCCCCAGTTTGTTGTTCAAGCTTTTTAAAGATGCAGAATTTCTTCTAGCCAGGCCACCCCCTCCTCGATCCTGCTGGGAAAACGGGAGAAAATGGTGGGTCCATCAGGTTGCTGAACATCCAAAGCTAGAAGTTTCTGCCTGAGATGTCAGTCTTTTCTGTTGCAGGCAATGAGCTCGGGTGAAGTCGAGAAAGAACAGAGCTGCAGAACCACTCCCTCCTGTGGTCAGCCCAAGCCCCCGGGTCAGGCGGTGTCACCTCCACCCTGGCCCTTTCCAGAATGCTCTCTGCTCTTCTTCCTGGGGAGCTCTTCTCCCTCCTTCCTGTCTCCCTTCCTGCGAAGCCAGCCTCAGCCCCTCTGGGCCCTCAGGAACTCTCTCCTTTACCTTCCACTGAATTTTACTCACTGTCCCGTCAGCACGGAAAATGCTGACTTGCAGTCAGTAACTTGCCTGCCTTCATCTCTAGGTGGTGAGCGGCTCAAAGGCTGGAAATGTGTCTTAATGATTTCTGTAGCTTGAAAGCCTTTGTCAGTGACCTCATGTCCTCAAAGTTCCCATTTTTTGTGTGTTTTTTCTTTAACGGGAATAAATGGCTCAAGCTTCCAACCCTCAGATTTCAGGAAGCCTACTGCCCTCCCACGAACAACGTGTCTGAAAGTGGCCTAGGGACTCACTCCCAATTATCTGGACAATGAGCCACCTAGACCTGGGGTCCTCATCCTCCTAGTCGGAGGGACCACACCCAATCTGGGTTACATTCTAAACTTGGTCTTCTGGTCACGGCAGCTATTGTCTGGGCAACCAGATTCCCATGGTCCTCGAACTCTCCAAACCCTGGGCAGCTGGTTGCCTAGACAACAGCTGTAAACTGTTCACACCTATAAACTGTGCAATCCCCCGCCGACGAGGGTGCTTTCTCACCAAGAGACACGGCCACCTCCTTGGGATCCAGAGCCCCCCTGCCGCCTTGGCCCTGGCCTCTGTGGGGTGATAGGAGGCTTGGGCTCCTGTGGCTTCTCCTCTTGCCAACCCAGACTCAGAGGTTTCTCCGTGGCAAGAAAACCAATCCCATGTCCATGACCTTGCGGCCTTCATCCCCAACTCCAATGATTCCCTAACAGTGGCCCAACATGTAGAGCCTGGAGGCTCCCCCTGCTGCAACAGAAACACTCATATGCATACACATATGGGCACGCACATGTGCATACACATATGGGCACGCACATGTACACACACATGCTCACGCTCGCTCTCCCTCCCAAGTGTGGTCCTCTGAACCCCCTGCCCCTCACTCAGCCTGCTTTTCTGCACCTCCTTCCCATAATGCCCTCCTCTCCTTGGCATCTCCCCACCCTATTCATGTGAGAACCCCACCTGCTTGCATGACAGACTCGTACTAAAGGTTGGGGTCACGAACACCACCCACACAGATCAGGAACAACTGGATACAGGACCCTAGACCTTTGGGCTTCTTGGCCATCACACCCTGGGCCCTCTTTTCCTAGCCTCTCCCCAGGCTTACCGCCCACTTGCTCACCCGTGGAACTCTTGCGATATCTTCCCCTTCTCCTCTTTCCTGACTCTGGCCTCTCTCTCCCTGCCCATCAGAAAAGATCTGGAATTCCTGTTATGGTATCAGGTGACTCATCTATATCCACTCTGCGTCCACGTCCTGGGGCAGGGGGTGGGGTGGGGAGAGGTCTGTGCTTGTCCTGATCCAAAAGGCCCTCGATGGCCTTTTTTCTAAACCAAAGTGTCACCCAGCATCGTCAGCTACATCATCCCTTCTGTCTTTTCTTCCTTTTTTCTTTCGTTTGGCTATACCACAGTATACAGGATCTTAGTTCCCCAACCAGGGATGGAACCCGCACCTCCTGCAGTGGAAGCGCAGAGTCTTAACCACTGGACCGCCAGGGAAGTCCCCCTTCCATCTTTTCCACCTGTAGCACTTGTTCATCAGAACAGTTCAGAGGCTTTGCAGGAGTCCCTCGGCACCCCCTTCGAGGGGTTGCCACCCTGCCCCTTCCCGGCCACCTGCCCCCAGCCGCTCAGGCAGGGCCCCGGGTCCAGTGGAGGTGCCTATTGGTCATGGGTTCTGCAAGCTTTTTCCTTTCACACTGGCACAGTGGGGATGAGTGAGCTAATGCTGTTTCTTTATGTGTTTAGTGGGGAGAGTGGATACATAGGGTGGGGTGGAAGTCATGTGAGTGCGTGTTGTGTGTGTGGGGGGGTGCACGTGTGGGCACGTGTGATAGGGCTGGAGGCTGTGTGCGTGCATGTGCTCCCTCGTGCTAGTCCTGGAAGTGGTGAGTGTGTGCTCACATGACCGTCTGTGTTCTGGGCTGGAGGGGGTGCGTGTGTGCTCACGTTCGCCTGAGATGGAGGTCAGGGGGCGGGCCGGGAGACATTTGTATATGATTTGAGATTTCCCAGGCTGCCTCTTGCCAAGTGGTTTCCTCTGAAACTCAGAATCAGCCCATATGGCCTGAGATGGAAAATACCAGTGTCAGCGGCCAGGCCCTGACTCATTCTGAAAGCCCGCAGGCCCGCCGCTGGCGGCTGGGAGCCCTGCCCTCCGGCCAGCTCACCCCTGCCTCCAGGTGGTGCCCCTGAGGACCCAGGTTCCCTCCCCAAGGTTCGGAGGGCCGTGAAAACCCTTTACTACCTCCATCACCAGACTCCCTCCCTCGGCCCAGCTCCCTTCCCCAGAACACAGCTCCCTCTGCCACCTCTGCCTTCTGTGTTCAAAATGCCCCAACCAGAGCCCTCCCAGGAGGGCCTGGAGTGTCACCAAAGCCCCAAAGGTCCTGGTGGCCACGTTGGCAGGGCACAGCATCACCTCTGCTGAGACGGGGCGCTGAGACTGCGTCCAGCAGAGAAACCACAGAAACACCCACATTTTCATACCAGACCATCACCCTATCCAAGACCCCTCCCCTGCTCCTGATCCTTGCCCCCACCCTGCGGTGAGAGTCCCCGGTGGCTGGGGACCTGGGGCGAGGCTGGGGGATGTTTGAGAGCACAGCAGGGCAGGTGGCCAGTCAGACCCGGACATCCTGATGCAGCGAAAGGCAGCTCACAGTGGCCACATCAAAGGGCCCCAGGGTGGGGCCACCCTGTGTGCTGGGAGCTGCACCCCAATGCAGGGTGTCATCCTGAGCAGAGACCACCCTGTAATTTCACAGGTGTACCTTCTGCTGCTCCGGGGAGAACCTGTTCTGATATTTGGCTGGAGTGGGTCAGAACCACCATGCTGGTGATCTAGCATGCCGAATGGCTGATTCACTGGCCCTGCCGTCAGTGAATATTTTCCCTCGGGGAAGTGGCGGGGCGAGGTGGGGAGTCCCTTCTCCCCACCACCTGTCCACCACTCCCTACGATTGCTCATGCATTTGGAGCCTGTCGGTCATTAAGACACCCCAAAACCCTCCCAGGCTAGCAGTTTCCTCTGACTGAACTACGGTGTCTACTTCTGCCTCTAGTCCCCTCTTTCTTCCTGGTATTAATAGACGGTGAACAGAGCCAAATGGAAATGTCACACAGCCTTGTCTTCCCAAATCCTCTCCTAGCTCCCCTGTTTCTCCACAATTTAATCCCTCCCTCCCGTGTCTGTTCCTGATTTCTACAGAAAGCCTCAGCTGCTGCTCCGGATTTCCGGATGCTCTCTGAAATGACCAGGCAAACCAGCATGGGCCTCCACACAGCTCAGGAGGACGCTGCCTCAGGGACACAAAGCTGGACCCTGGGAGCATAATTGCTCTGCTTACAGGCTGTATTATCATTGCTTGAAAAACCCTCAGACAGGAACCTTGTTACTGCCTGAGGAACGTTCTGATTATCATGACAGTGGGTCTTGAATTTTACTCTCTCCAAAAGACATCAAAAAGTTCAATTTAAAGCTTATTTTGAAGCCCCATTTTTTGTCAGATAACAGAAAATGACACAATGCAGTCATTTCTTGACAAATTGAATCCCTGCCACTACCTGTGGCGGCTCTTTGGGGTGAACAGGCAGGACCAGACATTCCCCAGCCTCCTCTCCCACCAGGTGCTGCCTGAATCCTGGCTCTCTGGACATTGATGGGGACTGGATGTCTAGTCCATGTCCTCAGCTGTCCCCTAATGATGCCTGTGTGTGCATGCTCAGTCACTAAGTTGTATCTGACTCTTTGCGACCCTTGGACTGAAGCCCACCAGGCTCCTCTGTCCATGGGATTTTTCAGGCAAGAATCCTGGAGTGGGTTGCCATTTCCTCCTCCAGAGGGTCTTCCCAGGGATGGAACCTCCATCTCCTGCATTGGCCAGCAGATTCTTTACCACTCAGCCACCTGGGAAGCACCTAATAATGCCCACAGGGTGTAAAGGTTCTCTTCCAGAGTTTGGTCTTTGGGAGCTGAAATCTCAGGAAAGCAGAGGTGGGGCAGTCTTCGCTCCAGGTGAGAGAGGCAAACCTGGGCAACTCAGCCCTCTGGCCCCCACCTGCCGTTCTTGTTACAAGAAATGAAACATGCAATCAATCAATCGATTAGAAGTTGCATATTTGTTTTTTAGTTATTCTACATTTGAGACTATCTGGCCTCAGTATATAGAAGCTACTACTTGATATGTAGTAGAAATACGGGCTTTGGAGAAGACAGACGTGGATTTGTAAATCAAAATGTGAATGAGTGACGCATAAGAATTCAAATGTGACCTGAACTCACTCTGGACTGGTATGACAACTTGGCGTTAAAAAGTCAATTTCAGTACAGTTGCATTTAGGATATACTTACATACGAATGCTGTACAATTTCATTTTCAGGGTTGTGTAATAGTCTATCTTAAGATTCTATTTCTAGTTCTATGTCATATTCTATGTTGGACATTCACAGAATTTCTAATGTTTTGATGAATAAAAAATTCTTCCTAAGGAAAGAGAGACACATTTCGTAGAAAATCTCTATTTTGTTTTTTCTTTTAAGATGTTCATTGGTTTTTTAAATTGTAAAAGTCACACAAATTTGCCATGGGAAGTTTTACAAATGTAAAAATTATGTGAATAGAAACTTTAAAGTCACCCACAATCCCCTCAGAAATGCCAGAAACAATCATGGTAAATATTTTGACATATTTTCTTCAGACCTTTTGTCTCTGTGTGTGGGTATGTGTAGATTTACATAATTATGCTAGCTTTTTGCATACACTTTGCATCCCTTTTTGCTTTCTGTTTCTTTGTTTTCTTATTATCTACTGTTATACCATGAGTGCTTTGAATTTCCCACTAAGATATCTGTGAAGACATCAAAGAACAAAATGAAAGAAAAACTTAAATTAAAAAAAAAATCTTTTTAGCATATTATGTCTTGGTGCTGTGTTTGATATATCTTATATTATCTCTCTTCACAGCAGCCATAGATAGGAGGCACTAATTTTTGTCCTATTTTACAGATCAGGAAACTAAGATTTAGACAGGTGAGTAATGTGTACAAGGTAATAGATTGTAAGTTGTGAACATAAGACTGAATTGATGTCTATGATCCCACACCACACCATTCATTCATTCACTCTACAAATGATGAGTACTTCTTTTGCCAGGCATTGCTCTAGAATACCTCAATGATCAGAACAGGTGAAAAGAAATGCCCTCTTTGGGTTACTTTCTATTGGAGGTCAGTGGGTTAAAAATAGATGATGAGTTAAAGAAATACAAACATCATACAGTAAAATAAATGGTTATGAGTGCTGTGAAGAATAACAGGGAAGGAAGAGGAGGTGAGGAGGAAGAACATCACCGCCTGAAACGGCGCTTCGGGCAGACCTCACCGAGACAGTGTATTTGAGCAAAGTCTTGAAGGAGGTGAAGGAGGACATCTGGGGAAAAATGTCCCCCAGAGAGAGAAGCACATGCAAAGTGCCCCAGGCCAAAGGTACTTGAATGGTCAGCAGGAGTGAGCGTGGGAGGAGATAAGACTTGAGATTTGAGTCAGGGGTCAGATGGCTCTTAACCAGTGTTAAGATGCTGGCTTTTCCTTTAGAAGAGATGGGAAGGCATGAGAAGTCTCTGAATAGAGGGACACAATCCAGCTTGTATTATAAAAGAATTCCTTTGGCTTTTGTGTGGAGAAAAGACTGACAAGGGGACAGGAATTAAAAAGAGAAGAGTTAAAACTATACTCAACATTTTGCAATAAACTGTAAGGGAAAAGAATCTGCAAAAGAAAAAGTGGGCTTATGTGGCTCAGGCAGTGAAGAATCTGCCTGCAATGCGGGAGACGTGGGTTCGATCTCTGGGTCAGGAAGATACCTGGAGAAGGGAATGGCTAACCACTCCAGTATTCTTGCCTGGAGAATCCCACGGACAGACCTGTGGGTTACTGTCCATGAGGTAGAAAGAGAGATGCAGAGGGAATTGGACACAAAGAGTTGGACACACTGAGTAACTAACACATACATTATAAGGGAAAAGAATCTGAAAAAGAAATATAAATATATATATATATATGCAGTTATGTATAAGTGAATCATTATGCTGTATACCTGAAACTAACATGATATTGTAAATCAACTATATTCCAGTTATAAACAATTTTTTTTAAGCATTAAGAAGCTATTGCCATGATCCAATGGAGGGGTGTAGACCTAGGTGATAGAAGGCAAGGTGAGAGCGGTCAGAGTCCAGATCCACTTTGGAGGAGGCAGAGAGCACAGAAGAGTGGATGCCTGGGAGTTAGTCCAGAGGATGTTCAAAGCTTTCAGGTTACATTAGATCACTTGGGAGGTGTGTCATAGAGAAGAAAGACTCCAGAGAACTGAGCCTAGGGCCATTAACAAGAAGTTGAAAAGGAGCTAAGAAAGCTGTGGTGGTGAGATGGGAACAAGTCTCTTGAAGAGTCTGACTTGACTCTCAAGTAAACTGAGTCATGCAAATTGCCGACACCCGATGTGCATTAGTTTATCACAGCCTCACCCCTCATCTTCTCCCCAGTTTACATCTGTGGGAAGTGGAAGCTCAGACAGAAGAAAAGAATGATCCCGGGTATCGGATGAGGATGGAAAGGAGCTGGGATTGAAGCCTTTTTCTGGGGGATGCGGTGGGCAGCCCTCTTGGGCCGGCTGTGTCCTGCACCTGGGCATCAGACTGCCTCTGACCTCTCTTTCTACCCCAGCCCTCAACCGCGACAGAAAGAGACTTGACCGATAGACGTTCCAGCCTCCTCCCTCCGAGGATGAGATAGTTCTGAGCCAGATTCCGCACCGCCTCCCAGAGCTCCCCAGTGGGGCTGGGACCCTGTTACCTGGTCACCGCTGTGGGTTGATGATGTTTCTTAGGGTCCCTGCAGCGTCGCTTGATCATCCTCTTGGTGGGATTCCCCAAATCACCTCCCAATACTTCACTTGCCCTTGAATTCTCATCTCAGGAGCTTCTTCTGAAGAAACGCAAATGTAGACCCGTTCGTATTGTGGACAAAGAAAGTAACCTTTCCTTTCAGTCAACAAAGAATGTTGAAGCCATAAGGTCATCAGCCACTGCAGCCACCCCACCCCATCCTTCAGGGGTGTACCCTGAGGGGATTCAGGGTGGAGAAAACCAGGATGCTGGCGCCGGATAGTCAAGGTACATGTTAAAAAATCATTTCATTCAGTCCAGACTCTTGCATATTCTCATACATAGAAGAGTGTCAGTTCATTAACTCAAGATGCCTGTTTTTTAATTAGATTACTATCTTTGAAGTTTGACCACCTGTGTTTTTTTTTGTGTTTTTTTTTTCTCTTTTGGAAGAAACTCCTATATATCCTGGCTTCTCCCTTACCTCTTCAGAGCAGCCCCTCTAACAGGCTGTATCCTGGGCTACAGTGCTCAGTAAGTCTGCCAAGTAAAATATTAATTTTCAACTTCTAGGCTGTGCATTTTTATTCAGTCGACAGCATGATGAACAAAGACTCACAGCTTGGGGAGGAACACAGATCATCTCAGAGGCCCTACTATGTCTGTAGTCAGGGGGTTGGAGTGGGGTCCCTATGCACATGGAGCCTGTGTGTGAGACACGTGAATCAGGACACACATCCTTGTGTACACGTGGGTGGGTGTCCATGACTCTGGGCAAACTCATAAGCTAAAAATAGGAAAGGAAAATGTAAGCAGCTTCTTATGTAAATATTGGGCAACTGAATAATTATCTTTTGTTTCTAGTCATTTCAGTTTCTGAAACTTTGCTGCTCTCTTTCCCTTGGATGGAGGGTGGGAGTGGAGGTGGGGGAAAATGAGGTTATTTTGGTCCTGGGGAATTCAGGGTCTCTCACTCAATGCATGTCTCCCCCTTCTCTCCCACCCACTTGAGCCCCCAAAGGAAAGATCTACTGAAGAGTGGAGGTTCCTGTAATCTTGGCAAAGCAGGGGATGCCTCTGCTCATCTGGATAGCAGACAACCCACAGAGAGACACAGGCTCACCCAGCAGCTGCCCCCAGCCGTTCCATCCTGTTATCCCAGCTCCAGAGAAAAGGAGAGGCAGGTACCAGAGTTGAAACACTTCTAGATTTGACGGTAAAAGCAGAGATTTGCAGTTCACTTCCACTTGTGACAAAGTTAAATCATTCAACCCTTCTGAGTCCAGGAAAGGGAATGATGGAGCCTGCCTCCCAATCTTCAGGGTGGCTGTGAGTCTCAGATGTGCGTAGGAGCCAGTGGAGAACATTGGAAAAACCGGGTTTTAGAACCAGACAGGTTCAAATTTCTGCCCTTCCTGTGACCTTGGGGAGTAAATCAATCTCTCTGACTCTGTTTTCACATGTGTGAACATACTTTTAGGTGAATGTTTAAATAAATACAGTTGAACCTTGAACAACATGGGTTTGGATGGCATAGATCCATTTACACACAGATTTTTTTTCAATAAAGATATTGGAGATTGTTTTGGAGATTTGGGATAATTTGAAAAAAATACAAAATATACATGCAGCCTAAAAATATCTAAAAATTAAGAAAAAATTAGAAATGTCATGAATGCCTAAAATATATGTAGGTACTACATAATAGGCAGAAAGTGAATTAAAGTTTTAATATAACATTAATAATATGTACATTTTCTTACTGTTTTATAATTTTACTTTTAAAGAATATCATTACTGTACAGTCTGCCTTTCTGATAATTGGAAAAACTGCCTATTGGCCTATGATCGAGTGTTCTCTTTATAAAGTAATAATGTTTCCAATACTGTATTATGAATATGACTGTAATAGGGCATGGCATAAAAACTTGATGACAATGCATTCAGTAGTGTACAGGCCAGGCTACCATGAAGCAATCAGGTCACCTACCCTCTCCTACCAAAGATCACATCACTGTTCTTTGTTATCAACATGTGAATCCTTAAATATGAATGCTTAAATATGAATGCATAAATATGAATTTTTTTCAGATTATCTTTCTACTTTTGAGGTCTATTGTTAGTAAATACCTACAGTGTTTTACATTATATAAAAAAATATTGATGTAGATACTGATAGAAAGTTCATCTTGCTCAACAGACAGCATCCAGTATTGATAAACATAATACAGTCCTGTAAATGTATTTTCTCTTCCTTATGATTTTCTTATTAACATTGTCATTTCTTTAGCTTGCTTTATTATAAAAATATAGTATATAATACATAGAGCATACCAAATATGTGTTTTATGATCATTTATGCTATTAGAGAGACTTCCGGTGAAACAACAGGCTATGAGTAGTTAAACTTGGAGGGAGCAAAAAGTTATTCATGGATTTTTTACTCTGCGGGGATGCCATGCCCCAACTCCTGCATTGTTCAAGGGTCAACTGTAAAGTTACATTGGATCAGGGAACATTATGAGATCATTTAAAAACCATATTTAAATGATATCAGTTTGATTAATAGGAATAGGCTAACTGACAAAAGTGAGATGCAAAGAGACATCTTTGTATTACATCATGCCATTCTGATAAAGCGAACAGTGATGAGAAAACCCTGCACGCACACACGGACGCCTCTGTGAGCAGAGTGGACAGGGCGTGCGCACATCAAGTTGGTGACACTGATTGCTCAGGGCAGTGTTGGGAGTGGGGAGGGCTCACCCTGCAAAGGGAAGGGAGCGAAAGAAGCAAAAAGGGAAAAGAAGGAAAACACAGATCACGAGACCAAAAACATGTACAGCTTATGGGTATGTGCCTACATGCATTAAAGTTCAGGACAAATACAAGATTCCATTAGGTGAACAACCTACGGACTTAATGGAAGGACACTGCGTGTTGCTGAGTGAAATGAAAGTAATAACTATAGTGAAAAGACTAATGAGTGGGACTTGAACTTTCAGTGACGCAGGGAAAGGGTGGTCCTGGCAAAGGGCAGAGTGGATGCAAAGATCCAGATCTGGAAGGTGTGCGGTGTGCTCCTGGCTTGGAAAGACGCATCCCAGAGTGTTGGGAGAATGGATGCTGGAGACATGAAGGCGGGAGTGTGATTACAATCCCGGAAGTTTTCCTCCTGCTGTTGGCGATGAAGAGGCCTATAGAAGTTTCGAGAAGATGGAGGAAAGATAGGCAGGAAGAGTGAGGAATATGAAGGGGGTTTAAGGGCCCTGATCTCCTCATCCTCAACAATGACAGTGACAGTGTTAGTCTCTCAATAGTGCCTGACTGTTTTTGACCCCTGGACTACAGCCTGCAAGGCTCCTCTGTCCATAGGTTTCTCCAAGCAAGAATACTGGAGTGGGTTGCCATTCTCTTCTCCAGGGAATCTCCCTGACCTAGGGGTTGAACCAGGTCTCCTGCATTGCAGGTAGATTCTTTACCATCTGAGCCAGTAGGGAAGCCCTCCTAGAAAATGAATTGGCCTTGTGCAAATTTGATGAATCGGAAGTAATAAAAAACTAAGATGAGTGAGAGAAATCTTCTAAGAGGTGATACATGTCATACCTCTTAATTAACCCGCATCTTCAGATGACTAGAATATTCTATTTCCCAAATATTCTGAAACTGCAAAGTTCATCATTCAAGCTATCTATATTCACAGACTATTTTGGAATCAAAGAATGTAGAAATCCTATCTGTGCAAGCATATCCCAAGTCAGAAGAAACTTCAAAAAAGATTTATATCCCTTATCCCTTATTTTAGCAAATTCTCCAGTATCCATCTGATGCCATTCCCTCTCTCTGACGGATCAATTATCAAGCTGCTGCTGCCATCCAGGGAGGAAACCGAGATCAGAATGATAAGAAGAAGGGAAGAAATCACCAGGTTCAAGCCCTGTTTAAGAGGTAAAGTCAAGAGGATTTGTTAAGATGTTAGATAAGGAAATGAATAAACACCCCCATTTTCCTGGCATTAACAAGTGAGCGGATGGCTGTGGCTTTATTAACATGGCGAGACTGTGGGAGGGCCAGTTTGGAAGTTCTGCCAAGAGCTCAGTTTTGAACATGTTGTCCTTGGAATGTCTATGACAGATCCATTGGACATACGATCTCAGGTTCCCAGGAGAAGACTTGTCTGGAATCGTCCATCCGGGAGCCACTGGCACACAGCTGGTATTTCAAAGCACTGGAATGTGCGAGGTCACAGGTGAAGCAGAGAGGAGACCCTTAAAGAGTCCCAAAACCAACTCAGCTCTTTCCAAAGAAAATACCCAGCTTCTTGAGTATCTTTGAAATAAAGGATTTGGAAGGATTTTCTCCGAGGAGCTTGGTCCCGTTAATTGTCTTTGGCTGCCAGACTGATGTTCTGCCCTGGTCCTTGGCTGGTCCCCACGGTGCAAAGCCGGCTTGGAGACCATGTTTCCCTGCCCCACATCCTCCTGCTCCCCCTCCTTCCTTCCACCCCACCTCTGCCCTGAGAGACAATGAGACTTTGGCCTTAGAGTTCTGGAAGGGTTCTAGGGACTTGAAAGATTTTGCCTTCTTTTTCATATACTACGACTTTAGTTAGTATTAGTCACAAATCTCTATAAAGGAAGAGAGGCCAGGTCTGTGGGATTTGGTTTTGAAGAAGCCTCAGTTCCAGGATGAACAGGTGCTAGAGGAGATCAGGAAGGGTAGACACAGAATAAGTGCGGCTCTGGTGTCGGGCAGGTAGAGGTCACCGCAGATGGAAGAAGGGGTATGAGCATCTTTCTCAGGTAGAGCATGGCTGGGGCTTTCACTGTCCTTCTCCTTGCACAGGGGCTTCCCAGGTGGCCCTAGTGGTAAAGAACTCTCCTGCCAGTGCAGGAGACATAAGAGATGCAGGTTCGATCCCTGGGTCTGGGAAGATCCCCTGGAGGAAGTCACGGCAACCACTCCAGTATTCTTGCCTGGGAAATCCCATGGACAGAGGAGCCTGGTGGGCTACAGTCCATGGGTCACAGAGTCAGACATGACTGAAGCGACTTAGCACCTCTTTGCACAGTCCATCCTCCACACAACAGCTAATCTTCTGGCTAAGGAGTAAGATGACCATGCCATCCCCATGCAGGGGGCCTTTATTGTGCCTAGAACTGAACCCGAACTCTCTGGCCAGCACTGTGGTTCAGCTCCTGCCTAATTCTCAGCTCTCATCTCCTTCCATGCTTCTTCCTTTAACTGTGCTTCTCCATGACCACCTCTCTTTTGTCCTCAACCATCTTACCCTCATCTTGCTTCTGGGCTTGGCATTCTCTATTCCCTCTGCCTGGACCACCCGACCCTCAGATCATCCCATTTCTGCCTCTTTCTAATCATTCAGGTCACAACTCAAGTGTCACGTGCTGTGAACTTGCAAAAGAATTTGCTGCCTCTGGGTCACTCTCTACCACAGTTTCTTATTTTCTTTTCTCCATCACAGCACTTACTGGTACCTGACATTCTCTTGTTTATTTAGGTAGATATTTATTATCTGACTGTCTTCTCAGAAGCTAGGGACCCTGTCTTTGACACTTCTGTATCCTCCGAGCAAGGAGGAGTGTCTGGCACACATTTGGTGCTTAATAAGTCTCCATTAGTGTTGTGTTCGGAGAAGGCAATGGCACCCCACTCCAGTACTCTTGCCTGGAAAATCCCATGGATGGAGGAGCCTGGCAGGCTGCAGTCCATGGGGTCACTAAGAGTTGGACATGACTGAGCGACTTCACTTTCACTTTTCATGCATTGGAGAAGGAAATGGCAACCCACTTCTTGCCTGGAGAATCCCAGGGAAGGGGGAGCCTGGTGGGCTTCCATCTATGGGGTCGCACAGAGTCAGACACGACTGAAGCGACTTAGCAGCAGTAGCAGTGTTGTGTTAGCTGCTCAGTCATGTCCAACTCTTTGTGATCCCATGGGCTATAGCCCATCAGACTCCTCTGAATGTGGAATTCCCCAGGCAAGAATACTGGAGTGGGTTGCCATTTCCTTTTCCAGGGGATCCTCCCAATCCAGGGATTAAACCCAGGTCTCCTGCATTGCAGGAAGATTATTTACTGTTTGAGACACCAGGGAAGCTTCAAAGTCTCTGCTGATCGGTCAGTAATAGTAAGATGAGAGCTAATATGTAATAACCACTCTCCTTGTTCTAGGAAGGATAGTATGTTATTCCATGAATAAATTTCAGATTTTAGTTCAATGAGCTCTGCAGTTTGTCCAGCCTCTTTAAAGGGTTAGAAAGTATAAAAGTGTTTGTCACTCAGTTGTGTCTGACTCTGCCACTCCATGGATTGTAGCCTGCCAGGGTCCTCTGTCCATAGAATTTTCCAGGCAAGAATACTCGAGTGTGTTGCCATTCCCTTTTCCAGGACATCTTCCTGACCCAGGGATCAAACTCAGATCTCTTGCCCTGCAGGCAGATTCCTTACCATCTGATCCACCAAGGAAGCCTAGCCTACTTCAGTTCAGTTCAGTCATTCAGTCATGTCTGACTCTTTGTGACCCCATGAATCACAGCATGACAGGCTTCCCTGTCCATCACCAACTCCCGGAGTTCACCCAAACCCACGTCCATAGAGTGGGTAATGCCATCCAGCCATCTCATCCTCTGTCATCCCCTTCTCCTCCTGCCCCCAATCCCTCCCAGCATCAGAGTCTTTTCCAATGAGTCAACTCTTCGCATGAGGTGGCCAAAGTACTGGAGTTTCAGCTTTAGCATCAGTCCTTCCAATGAACACCCAGGGCTGATCTCCTTTAGAATGGACTGGTTGGATCTCCTTGCAGTCCAAGGGACTCTCAAGAGTCTTCTCCAACACCACAGTTCAAAAGCATCATTTCTTTAGTGTCTTTTAATTTCACGGCTGCAATCACCATCTGCAGTGATTTTGGAGCCCCCAAAAATAAAGTCTGACACTGTTTCCACTGTTTCCCCATCTATTTCCCATGAAGTGATGGGACCAGATGCCACGATCTTCGTTTTCTGAATGTTGAGCTTTCAGCCAACTTTTTCACTCTCCTCTTTCACCTTCATCAAGAGGCTTTTTAGTTCCTCTTCACTTTCTGCCATAAGGGTGGTGTCATCTGCATATCTGAGGTTATTGATATTTCTCCCAGCAATCTTGATTCCAGCTTGTGCTTCCTCCAGCCCAGCATTTCTCATGATGTACTCTGCATGTAAGTTAAATAAGCAGGGTGACAATATACAGCCTTGACGGACTCCTTTTCCTATTTGGAACCAGTCTGTTGTTCCATGTCCAGTTCTAACTGTTGCTTCCTGACCTGCATATAGGTTTCTCAAGAGGCAGGTCAGGTGGTCTGGTATTCCCATCTGTTTCAGAATTTTCCACAGTTTATTGCGATCCACACAGTCAAAGGCTTTGGTATAGTCAATAAAGCAGAAATAGATGTTTTTCTGGAACTCTTTTGCTTTTTCCATGATGTTGGCAATTAGATCTCTGGGTCCTCTGCCTTTTCTAAAACAAGTTTGAACATCTGGAAGTTCACAGTTCATGTATTGCTGAAGCCTGGCTTGGAGAATTTTGAGCATTACTTTACTAGTGTGTGAGATGAGTGCAATTGTGCGGTAGTTTGAGCATTCTTTGGCATTGCCTTTCTTTGGGATTGGAATGAAAACTGACCTTTTCTAGTCCTGTGGCCACTGCTGAGTTTTCCAAATTAGCTGGCATATTGAGTACAGCACTTTCACAGCATCATCTTTCAGGATTTGAAATAGTTCAACTGGAATTCCATCACCTCCACTAGCTTTGTTCGTAGTTGATGCTTTCTAAGGCCCACTTGACTTCACATTCCAGGATAGCTTAACCTCCCTGAATAAGCCAGGAGATAATAAATGTTTGTTTGTTTGTTTTTAAAAAAAGCCCTTCCTTCAAGGAAGTGAGGATGCAAAGGTCACTGGAGCTGAAAAGCTCACCTGTTTTTTGACCATTGCCTGTTCTCTCATTTAGTTTTTCCAGTGGCTGCTCTGGAGTGAGTGCTTCTTTTCCATTTTACAGATGAGAAGACTGATACTCAGAGCAGCTCACAGAGTGGCCGGAAGTCACACGGCAATAGGTTCTTGTGGAGCCGGAACCACACCATCCACACGGCCGGCAGTGCTCAGGCCCCTTCCCGTCCCCTGAGTTTACCTTTGGCCTGTGAGCATTCAGGCCAGCTGTCCTCCTCAGTTCGCTGTCAGCTTCTCTCGGTCTCCATCTTCCTGTCCGTGAAACAAGCCAACGGTCTAGACATTCCCCTGCCTCTCAGCTCCCGCTGCGGCCCACGGCTGGGCGGGAGGCCGGTTCTCACTCCATTCCTGGAGTGTCTAGTTGTTCTTCCAGAGCCATGTGCGGCAGGCAGACAAAACCCACAGCTCATGTCTGTGAGGTTCAGGGGATTTAAGTCTGAGGTTAAATGCTGGCTTTGGGCACCTCTGGTGAAGCACAGATCTGCCCCAAGCCCATGAAAGGCATATCTTGCCCAACACTCATGGCCACTTGCATGGCTTTTGAGTGAGCTCATGGTGGGCGAGCAGTGTGGGGACCACAGTGTCAGCTCGGATTGGCCCAGCACACAGTCCTGCCATGAGACAACCCCCTTCCAGATCTGTGGAATGGCCTGAGACCAGGGGTTTGTAAATGCCTGGAAAAAGTTAGCTCTGAAGTTTTATCAGCCAAACCTCAACTCTGGCCATGGTCAGGCCGAGAACAAGGAAGAAAGCAGGAGAGAAGGAGAAAAGGGGATCTTATCATGGGATGGAGCAGTAGTGGGGAGGGAATTAGGCAGGGGTGGGGTCTTACCCACACCAGATCTGGCTCATTCTGAACCCAGTCTGTGGACACCTGGGGCTTCCAGGGTGGCTCAGTAGTAAAGAAACTGGCTTCAAATGCAGGAGACACTGGTTCGATCCCTGGGTTAGGAAGATCCCCTGGAGAAAGAAATGGCAACCCACTCCAGTATTCTTGCCTGGAGAATCCCATGGGCAGAGGAGACTGGCGGGCTACAGTCCACGGGGTCACAAAGAGTCTGACTGAGCTTTGAAACAATAACAACGACTCTGATTTCTTTTCTTTTTTAATTTAACTTAACTTTTTATTGAATTAATCCTTTACATTCTGTAATGCTTTACAAATTTTCATTTCACATGCGTGATTTCATATAATCCCATAACAACCCTTTACCCCCAACGATCCCTATTGTCCCTCCCCACTTCCATCCTGCAACTGGTAACTACTAGTTTACTCTATCTGTGAGTCTGCTTCTTCTTTTTGTTTGTTTTACTCACCAGATTTTTCTATTTTTTAGATTCCACATATAAGTAATATCATACAGTACTTGTCTTTCTCTGTCTGACTTATTTCACTCAGCCTAATACCCTCCAAGTCCATCCATGTTCCTGCAAATGACAAATTTTCATTCTTTTTTATGGCTGCCTGACCCAGCACTCACCTTGTTTAGCCACAGTCTTAGGAGGTGGCTGGGTGAAGGGGTTTCTGAAAAAGGTAAGGTCAGGGATGCGTTTTCCTGGCCAAGACAACAAATGTGTGGGGCGCAGAAGAAGAGAAATGAAGAATCTGAAAGATGCTGGGGGTCTAGAGAGGCTGCACCCCAGAGAGGTCCCAGGCTTTAGGAGCTGATCTCACCCTGAGAGCAAAAGGAAACTTCTGTAGATTTTAAGAAAGGGACTGTAACGGCCAGGTTTCTCTTGTAGGCCAGTCGCTGCAGCAGCCAGGAGAGGAGGGCGGCAGAGAGACCAGAGAAGAGCTTGCTGCGAAGCGACAGCTGGGATGCCCCGAGATTCGCTGTAGGAAGACGTCCATGTGACGCAGGAAGCGGGGGCTTCATCTCCATCTAGGCAGTGCCCGCCACTAGCTAGCCCCTTGCATCCTTCCCACCCCCTAAGCAAGGTTTTCTTTCATGTAAAGTAAACAGAACCAGAAACACATGTCCTGAGCTTCTCACACTTAGGAAAACAAAAACAACCAAAAACCAAAACTTCTGAACTTGTGCTTCAAAGCTCTGGGCCAAGCCCTGAAGGATAGGGGGGAAAAAAGATTGTCAGCAAATACCACGCTTGTTAACCATGTTTATATGAGGGCATCTCCCCTCGCTCTACTTATCCCTTAATCTTCTACCCTTCCCCCCGCCGGGCAGGCCATGTTGGTGGTGGGGGAGGTTCTAAGGAGGGGGCATCTGTAGCTCCTTAGTGAGACGTGGGTGGCGACCAGGCTCCTGGGGTCCTAGACAGAGAGGCTCAGGGAGGAGCAGTGGGGAATACAAGTCAGGCAGAGATGGAGTTCGAGGAGCTCAGAGAGGCTGGCAAATACTGAAGCCTCAGCCCTATAGGAGGGTCTTGTGGGTAATGTCATTGCCCAGGGTGCTGGTCCTAGACAGACCTGGGCTCACATCCTGACTGCGCTGCTATGGTGATAGGAAGCTGGAACCAAGCTAAGTGTCCACCGACAGGGAATTGTTCCCCTAAGCCACAGTGGGTCCATACATGGGGTTTGTTGTGTAGGTGCTAAGTTGTGACTGACTCTTGTGTGACTCTGTAGACTGTAGCCCCACCAGGCTTCTCTGTCCGTGGGATTTCCCAGACAAGAATACTGGAGTGGGTTGCCATTTCCTTCTCCAGGGGATCTTCCCGACCTAGGGATTGAACCTGTATCCCCTGCTTGGCAGGCAGAGTCTTTACCAGAGAGCCACCTGTAGCTAATTCACTATAGGCTCTCCTGGGAAATTGAAGGCACAGAATGTTTAACTTAAAATATCAAGTAAAGAGTAAATAAATAAAAGTAGCAAGACTTCAGTTACTAAGTAAACATGTAATATACACACAGAGAAAAATGACTGAATGTCACTCA
This sequence comes from Bos indicus, assembly GCF_029378745.1. NCBI lineage: Eukaryota > Metazoa > Chordata > Mammalia > Artiodactyla > Bovidae > Bos > Bos indicus. Next base: position 8,299,559 of record NC_091773.1, on the reverse strand, counting down.
AAATGGGAACACTGCTTATCTCTGGAAGTGTATCTTTGAGTATCTTTAGATTTTCATCTTCAAAAAGAAATTTGATAAGCAAATATTATTTTCAAAAATATAAATTATATGAATGATTAGTATTAAAAATAGCCAGCATTTCTCCATGTATCAGATATTTGGCCAGACTCTTTATAAATGTTCTATTTTAATTCTCACAAAAGCCCTTTCTGGTCAATTATTGGCTTCCCCTGTGGCTCATCTGGTAAAGAATCTGCCGATAATGCAGGAGACCTGGGTTTGATCCCTGGGTTGGAAAGATCCCCTGGAGAAGGGAAAGGCTACCCACTCCAGTATTCTGGCCTGGGGAATTCCATAAACTGTATAGTCCATGGGGTCAAATTAGTAATTCTCATTTACAGATGGATAAATTGTTAAAGATACTCAGTAAGTGACAAGAAATGAGATTTCACACCTGTGGCCTCTCCCTCTGGGCCTGGAGCGCCCAGCCGTGAGCCTCAGCACCCTCCCAGGGTCCTCCTGCCCCACCCAGGGATCTGCTGCATCTCCCGAGGGCAGACACTGGGGTGAGTTGTTTTGGAAACCAGTCTGGGCTGTTTGCCACAGAGGATGACACTGAGTGCAGTTTGTTGACAAATGCTAGGTTCCCACTGACCGGGCAGCTTTCTCCAGGGCAGAATTTGCTGAATCTCATAGAACCTGGGGGTGGGGGTGGTTTGGGGGCTGAGGGGGGCAGGAAGTATACAAATTAACCCAGATCTGGAAGAGAGAAAAAGACAGGCAGCATTGTGTCCAGGCAAGGCGTGCAGACCGGGGACAGCGGGGACAGGGCTCCCACGCAGAGCCAAAGTTGCCCTGGAGTCCACAAGGCAAACAGATCAGACCCCATCCCAGCTGGGGCGCTGGCCGGCCAGGCAAGGGGCTGTCCTGATTCCCTCCACACCCAAGGAAAGAGCTGAAGTTCATCAGGCAAGTCAGGGAGAGTCCAAGGGGAAGTTCAGATGATCAGCCCAACCCTTCACCTTACAGAACAGGAAACTGAGGCACAGAGAGGGGAAGGAGCAGCCCACTGACTCATAGTGCCATGGTGCCCGAGTGCACTGCAGAAGCTAACGCCCCATGCTCCAGACTCAAAGGAGAACAGCTGTGGGCAAAGCACACAAGTTCATTGCTGCCTGGAAGCCACACGTCCGTGTGATAAGCACTGTATTCCCATTTGACCAGAAAGTGAAAGTCACTCTATCGTGTTCGACTCTTTGCGACCCCGTTGACTATACAGTCCTTGGAATTCTCCAGGCCAGAATACTGGAGTGGGTAGCCTTTCCCTTCTCTAGGGGAATCTTCCCAACCCAGGGATCGAACCCAGATCTCCCGCATTGCAGGCAGATTCTTTACCAGCTGAGCTGCAAGGGAAGCCCATTTAACAGGAAGGGAGACTGAAATCTGAGGGATTAAACAACTTACTTCAAGTCTGTCTAAGGAGGGATCACTGAAGTCCTCCCTACTGTCTTTGTACACACAGATTGATGAATACAAACAACTGTGAATTCAGAGCCAGGAGCCAGGTCTTTAGGCTCAAGTCGTCCAACAGCCGGACAAATGACCCTGTCATTCTCTGAGACCACCAGACTATAGACTGTGGGGCTTGCCCTGCCATCCCAATGGTTTGCAAGAACTCTAAAATTGATCTTCAGTTCTCCCACATTCCTGTTTCTTCATTCATTTGCTCACCCATTTAGTCACCATCTACTCATTCATATGTCTATGCATCCACCCACCCATCCATCCATCCATCCATCCATCCATCCATCTCTCATCATGTCACTTCCTGCTCAGAAGCCCCAGGAGCTGCCATCACGTGCAGGCTGAAGTCACCTCTCTCCTGACACGCTCTCCTTTCCCCATCGAGCCTCTGCTTCTACTACATCCCTCATGTCCCCTGAGCCCAGCCACTCCCGCCACTGTTCCCTAACTGGCTTCCAACTGAAGCCCCCACCTCCAACACTCCCCACCATACCTATTCCTGATGGCAGCCACAAGGAACATTCTAGAAGATCTGACCACAGCACTGCTCTGTCGACACCTTTTCTGCAGCTCCCATAACCCCCAGAGTGACCCCACACTCCTTAGCAGAACCACAGGGGTTTTCAAGATTCAGATCCTTTGCAGCTTTCCCAAGCACTCGCCTCTCAGAGTACCCTCCGCTGCCAGGCTAGACTCTTCCCGGCCCAGGGACCTGCAGAGCTTTCCCCTCTGTGCCCCTGGGCCCCTGATCTTCCTTCTGCCTGGAAACCATGTTCCCTAGCTCTACCTTCCTGAGTGCTGCCTTCTGTGTCTCTACTTCCTCTACCTGCAGAATCTCATCCGCCTCTGGTCCCACATCCCACACCACCCCCAGGCTGAGTGTATCCCCATAACTCCCTGAGTTTGCCTCAATTGCAAGTTTGCTGCATAGTTTTGGACTTGACTACTTCCTTATATGGGCTTCCCAGGTGGTTCAGTAGTAAAGACTGTGCCTGCCAATGTAGGAGACTCAAGTTCGATCCCTGGGTTGGAAAGATGCCCTTGGAGGAGGAAATGGCAACCCACTCGAGTATTCTTGCCTGGAAAAATCTCACGGACAGAGGAACCTGGTGGGTACAGTCCATGGGGTCACAAAAAAGTCGGACTCAACCTAGTGACTAAACAAAATTTCCTTCTCTAGCAGTGTCTTTGGGGTCAGGCTGTAAATGGCCACCCTAACCCCAGCTCCTTCCAGCATCTGGCAAACAGCAGGTGCTCAGAGAACACTGCTCTCATCAGGCCTGTAGAGAACTAGACTGGGATCGTGTTATGGAGATAAGACCTGGGGCTATGCTCTCTGGGTTCTAATCCCATCTCTACCACAAAATTTGAGGTATGTAGTTTAATTTATCTGCAAATATAAAATGGAAATCAAAGGATGGCTGTGTTTTGTTTTGTTTGGAGGTGAAGATTATTGAATGAATATATGCTAAGTACCTTAAAAGGCACCTGGTACCAATAAGGAGCTCAGCAAACACAGGACTGCATGGCGAATCTGCACACTCTTTCGTTCACCTGGACTCGGACTCCATCTCCATACCCTATCTGGCGACCGAACTCTTATTCATCCTTCCATGCCTTTTATGTCCTGCCCACGGCCTTCCCAGGTTTGCTCTCCTTGATCCATGGCACGGATGACCCCCATCTGCAGTGTGGGGAAGCTGCATGTGGACCTGCCGTGGTCTCCCAGGCCTGCAGGACCTTGGCTTGTCCCCTTGATCACCTTGGGGGTTACATTTGTAAGGGCAGTTTGGCTCACAGTTGAGTCTGCAGACACTGTTGAGTTAAACTGACCCACTCTACCCAGACTCTTGTGAGAGATTCAAGAGGTAGGACCTCTCAGTTGGACCCCACTGACATCTCTGTCTCCATCTGTGTCATGGATGCTGGATGCAGAACTGGGGGTGGGCATGAGACACCTGGCACTCAAGAACAGTGATGCCCAGAGAAACAGCATCACTGCCCAGAAGCACCGGGAAAAAAAATCACAGCTGTCTACAAAAGTCCCAGAAAAGACGCCAAACCAGGGAGGCTGTCTGACTCCTGGGACCTCCCACGCATTCAGAGCTCCAGGGAATCCTGTGAGACTCCAGCAGACTGGCCTCTGTGTTGAAGCAAATTGAATGCTGAGCCCAGGGGAGAGAGATCCTTCCAGCCCTGCTGCAGACTGCCCTTCCCCACCCAGAACAAGCTCAGCAGCTCTGCAGAGACAGCACAAACCCAGTAGCCGCCTGGCTTCCAAAAACCCCAGCCCACACTCTGCTAGGCTGCGCCACTCACCACGTCCACGTGCCTGTCCCCGGAGAATTTGCTCTGATGACTGATTCAAGGGAATTTGGCAAGGGCTCGTGCAGAGAGCTGGGGCCCAGCCAGTCGCTCAGACAGGGTCAAAACAACCAGGCTCATGAGGACATAAAGGCGAGCAGAACACCGGGCTGTGTGTGCATCGGACCTGGGTCATCTGTGGGTGGGCCAAAGACCGAACCACCCCCCAGGTCCGGGTTCAAGTGCACCTCTGTCAGTTACCCACCATTTGTTATATCGTTCAGTCACTAAGTCGTGTCTGATTCTTTGTGACCCCATGGACTGCGGCATTCCAGGGTTCCCTGTCCTTCACTGTCTCTTGGAGTTTGCTCAAACTCAGGTCCGTTGAGTCAGTGATGCCATCCAACCATATCATCTGTCACCCCCTTCTCCTGCCCTCAATATTTCCCAGCATCAGGGTCTTTTCTAATATGTCGGCTCTTCGCATCAGGTGGCCAAAGTATTGGAGCTTCACCATCAGTTATGGGCTGAGTTTTACACCTCCCTATCACTGCCGATGGTGAGTGCAGCCATGAAATTAAAAGACGCTTACTCCTTGGAAGAAAAGTTATGACCAACCTAGATAGCATATTGAAAAGCAGAGACATTACTTTGCCAACTAAGGTCCATCTAGTCAAGGCTATGGTTTTTCCTGTGGTCATGTATGGATGTGAGAGCTGGACTGTGAAGAAGGCTGAACGCCGAAGAATTGATGCTTTTGAACTGTGGTGTTGGAGAAGACTCTTGAGAGTCCCTTGGACTGCAAGGAGATCCAACTAGTCCATTCTGAAGGAGATCAGCCCTGGGATTTCTTTGGAAGGAATGATGCTAAGGCTGAAACTCCAGTACTTTGGCCACCTCATGCGAAGAGTTGACTCATTGGAAAAGACCCTGATGCTGGGAGGGATTGGGGGCAGGAGGAGAAGGGGACGACAGAGGATGAGATGGCTGGATGGCATCACTGACTCGATGGACGTGAGTCTGAGTGAACTCCGGGAGTTGGTGATGGACAGGGAGGCCTGGCGTGCTGCGATTCATGGGGTCGCAAAGAGTTGGACACAACTGAGCAACTGAACTGACTGAAGATTGATATGGTGAAATTCTAACCCCCAGACCTCAGAGTGTGATTGTATTGGAGATAGTCTTCAAAGGTGTGATTAAGTTAAAATGAGATAACTAAAATGAGATTAAGGTGGCTCTAATCCAGTGTGATGGCGTTATTCTAAAAGGAGATTACCACAGAGACACCCACAGAGGGAAAACCATGCACAGATGCAGGGAGAGGACAGCCATCTATGTCCAAGGACAGAGGTCTCAAAGACACCAAACCTGCTGGCATCCTGGTCTTGGGCTTTCAGCCTCTAGAAATGGAAGGAAATAAACCTGTTTTCTGTTATTTAAGCCACGCAGCCTGTGGTCCAGTTTTCAGCAGCCCTCGGCAGACCGTACACTGTGTGGTCTCTAGGAGCCTCAGTTTCCCCGGCTGTGAAGTGGGCCCCACTATACCTGCTGTCCTAAGTTTGGGTGAAAAAGAGAGTTGTGAACTTAAAAGTATCTGGAACATGGAACATGCGCCCCCCAATTCTACTCTGTTTCCTCTCTGTGACCAGCTTCTAGTGTGTTCTTTTTATTGTTGAATAGAATTCCACAATGTGGCTGAGCACAGTCGGTTTAAATAACCTTTTGAAAGGCATTTTGGTTGTTTCCAGTTTGGGGCTCTTCACAAATACAGCAGCTGGGAGCTGTCCCGCACAGCTTTTTGTGCAAACATACGTTTTCCTTCCTGCTCTCTCCTCTCTTTTTTTCTCATTCTGCCTCCTCCTTCCTTTGTTCTTGTCATCCTTTTCCTCTTCTCTTTCCCTTCCTCCTTATTTTTTTTTCAGTCTCTCTGCCGTGTGGCACTGGGGTGCAGATAGGTGAGGTTAACCATATTTTCCGGCCTTTGGCTCCTTCCATCAATGTTTTCAGAACTCGTCTAAGTTCCTTTGGTCCCTCTTCCTCCTGGTTCCACTCTGTTCTCCTCTCTTCCACAGCCACAGGAGGCATTTCTAGGTGTGCCCTTGAATATGTACAATTATTTGTAAAAACTTGCAACTGTTTGCATCTGACTTCAACTCACAACAGCAGTACGGGCTGGAGGCCTCCTTCCTGTTTAAGTCTTCCCTTCATCTCTGGGTTGGAAGTTCTCTCCTTTGCTCTGGGCACCTGTGAGGTTGTTTCTCCATGATTTGCATCACTAACAGTTTACCTCCTCATGTTCCCCAGATGACGCCAGGCTCCCTCCAGATTCTCACCACTACAAGCAAAACCCAGATTAGCATCTTCCCAGGTATTCCTTTATAGTCTTTGGAAAAAGTCTCTGGGGCACATACACAGGAGTGGGGCTGCCAGGCCGTAGGACACATGCCTGTTTTATTTTACTGATCTTAGTAAGCAGTGCCAGATTGCTGTCTAGCATGGCTGCCCCAGACCACACGGGGAGGGGAGCTTGATCATGCAAGCTTCATCTTCAGCGGATCATCTCCAGGGAGCAGGGGGAGGGGGCAGATGTGGCTTTAAGGAGACAGTGGCTCCAGCCCTTGGTCCCAAGCTTCCAACAGTGACAGACAGGACCCTTTATGGCAGACCCCTAATTTCCCAACCAGAGAAAAGAGTTGCATGTCAGGGGTCTAGAATGGTTCTCCTCCCAGAACAAGGATGTGACCTAGCTGGAGGATGTGTGTGTGTGCGCATTTCTACTGTGGTCTTCAAAGAAATCCTTGTCTTCTGTAGAAAGAAAGTTGAAATTTCTGAAAGCCAAATCCTAAGGCTGCTGAATTATAATAAATGGAATTCACAGCCCTGCAAGGCATGGGGAATTGGGTGAATGGCGCCGTCAGTATCAGAATGAGGACATAGGGGAAGATCCCAGTGAATCCCAGGATTAGGGGGGATTATAGATGCCCTGATTCTATAAGCCTCCTGTTCAAGTAGAAACAACCCTTCTTCCCCATCTGGGAGGATACTCTTCCCTTGTCTGTAGAAGCTATGAAGCAATGTCTCGAGGGGTCTGCATGTGGGGGTGTCACTTGTCCCCCCAGGTCTACCTCCCCCGGCTCACATTGCTCCTAGATTTACACCCAGACACATCACTAGGGGATACACTCTAGCATCTGTAAAATTTTGCTACTTTATATCAACAGACACTTGGGTCATATGTGTAGGAGTGACTCATAGAATGTTGGATCAAGGTGAAAGGAACATGGTATTAAATTAGATTTTATTTGTTGATATGATCTAACTAGCTAGAGATTATGGGTTCAACATGCCAGTTTAAGCAGCTGTGTGTAGTTCTAACAGTTTATTTGGCCAATTCCCTGAGATTGGACCTAAAGGTGGTCATGCCAGTTGAAATGCCAGAATTTCCCTAGTCTTCCATGATGGATTTAAGAATGTTGGGTTGCTGGAATGGTTGTTTTCTTTTTTTTAATATTTTGCTCATCTTGAGTTATTTTCCTTGGGAGGGGCCAGAGGCTACTCCTTCTCCAGGCCTTTGGGACATGAATAGATGAGGGAACTTTAGCATCCTTGAGAGCCTCTGGTGGGGCAGGAGCTTGGATCAGGTCCAGACCAGCTTGCATCATAGTTCAGGCTTATTTACTTTGCTCTGTTTTTCAAATCAGGCTCCAAGGAAGCCCTCCTTCAGACTCTCCAGGAAGTGTTTGTTTAAAAGCAAATTTGCAGCCCTTCTCAGACACACTGACTCACAGCCTCTGGGTTGCAGTCTTGGGAATCTGTACATTTTAAACACTTCCAGGTGAATCCCATGCACAAGTACTTTTGAGAATTCCTGGTCAACACTAGACTGCATCTGAGGCTTGTCAGACCCCCAGGACCTCAAGAATGAAGACATACCGGCTCCCCCAGCGTGGCCCAGAGGCTGGGGTGTCTCCTGGCACAGGCTGGCTTGAAACCTGCTTCTCCAACGTTCTTTCCACGAGTGCTCTGGAAAGCCTCAGAGCCAAGGACAAGTGTAACATGAAGCTCCTTTCCACAGCAAAGCCACTCACTGCTTCCCAGCCTGGAATCCGGCTTCCTTCCCACCCGCTGCCAACACAAACTCAGGGCAGCCTCCACAACCCAGTGGAACACAGCTTTTCCAGCAAACCCACCCAGGCCTCCAGGCCACGCTCTTCCTCCTCTGAGCGCTCAAGAGCCCTGAGAGCCCCTCCCCGCTTAGAGAGTCATAAACCTGGACAGGGGCACTGACATCCCAGGGTCTAAGCCACGGCTCCACCCCGTATGCTTGTGCTCGTGCTTAGTCGCTCAGTGTCTGACTCCTTGTGACCTCATGGACTGTAGCCCACTAGGCTCCTCTGTTCATTGGGATTCTCCAGGAGAGAATACTGGAGGGGGTTGCCATGCCCGCCTCCAGGCGATATTCTGGACCCAGGGATTGAACCCAAGTCTCCTGCGTTGCAGGCAGATTCTTTACCGTCTGAGCCACCAGGGAAGCCCATGTGTCTTTGGGTCATTACTTCTGTGAACACAGGTTTCTGCCTCAGTCAAATGGGAAGGATGTTAGCGCCTGCCTGTCCAGTGGTTCTGAGTGATGAATCAAAACAACGAGATGCTAGTCCACACCTCCTGAAACTGCCCCAGTCCAGGACACTGGCAGCACTAAATGCTGATGAGAGTGTGGAGCAACAGGAACTCCCAGGCGCTGCCGGTAAGGATGCAAATGGTGCGGACACTTCAGAAGACGGTTTGGCAGTTTCTCACAACACTGCACATGGTCTTATGTGCAACCAGCAATTGTGCTGCTTGGTATTCACCCAAATTTATAGCCGCCCAGAAATCTGCCCACAGATGTGTTGTTGTTCAGTCGCTCAGTCGTGTCTGACGCTTCGTGACCCCACGGACTGCAGCACTCCAGGCTTCCCTGTCCTCTACTATCTTCTCCTGGAGTTTGCTCAAACTCATGTCCATTGAGTTGGATGTGTATTGCAGCTTTATTCATAATTGTCTACACTTGGAAGCAACCACGATGCCCTTTGGTAGGTGAGTGGATAAATAAGCTGGTGCATCCAGACAGTGGAATGCTGTGTGCTCAGTCGCTCAGTCGGGTCAGACCATTTGCAGTCCCATGGACCGTAGCCTGGAAGACTCCTGTGTTCATGGAATTTCCCAGGCAAGAATACTAGAGTTGGTTGCCATTTCTTACTCCAGGGGATCTTCCCGACCCAGGGATTGAACCTGTGTCTCTTGCATCTCCTGCACTGGCAGGCAGATTCTTTACCACTGTGCCAGCTGGGAAGCCAGCCTATGGAATGTTACTCAGCACTAAAAGGAAATGAACCTCCCAATGGAATACTATTCAGCACTAAAAAAGAAAGGACTTTAATAAAAAGACATTAAAAGCAAGGAAGACACTTAAGTGTATATGGCTAAGTGAAAAAAGTCAATCTGAAAAGTCTATACGCTGTAAGAGTGTAACTGTATGACGTTGCACTCTCAGAGAAAAAAACTATGAAGACAGTAAAAAGGTCAGGGGTTTCCAGAGGCTAGGGAGGATGGGGGGGTGAATAACAGAGCTCAGAGGATTTGGGGGAAGTAAAACTACTCTGCACGACACTGTGATGGTCAGTGCATACCATTATATGTTTATTCAAAACCATTGAGAGCACCACTCCAAGAGTGACCCTAACTATGGGCTCTGGGTGATAATGATGCATGAATGTTGGTTCATTCTTGGTTTAAAAAGAAAACAAATACCATTCTGGTAAGTGATCTTTAAAATGGAGGCTATGCATGTGTAAGTACAGTAGGTATATAGGAAATTTCTGTACCTTCCTCTCAGTTTTATTTTAACCCTAAAACTTTCTAAAAACTAAAGTCTTTTAAAGCAAACAAACAAACATGGGGAGGGCTTGGGCAAGAACCCAGCACGTATGAGCCACCCATGTCAGCTCCTATCCTGGGAACTGGAGGCACAAAGAGGCACTCTCTTTGATTTAGTGCTCACAAAGATCCCACGCCATGGATGGCATTGTCCTGTTGTAAGGAAGCTTTACTTTTGTAGCTAACATCTCTTGAGTGATTGCTGCATGCTTGACACAGGGCCGTCTCCCAGCAGGGGTGGAGTTGACAAGGGTGTCCTGTGGCCCCGTGGCCCCTCTATTGCCCACAGCCTTGCTTCTGCCCAGGAATTCTTGTAGTTGGAGCCCAGCTCCAGCAGTGAAAACAGAACATAGAGGCAGAGTCCCTGCTGGGTCCCCCATGGCAGAGGACAGGGTCTGTGGCCTCGCCCCCGCACCCCACCGCTGGACAGCAGCACCACGATAGAACCCACGACCCTGCAGATCCAAGCAGCCCCTGCTGCAGGGATCCCATGATGACTCCCCCAGATGAGGTGCTGTGCCAAAGAGTCCAGAGGCAAAAGAGCAGGACATGGATGCTTCCACGTGGGGCTCCCAGAACAGACGTGAGTCTAGGGTGCTAGAAGCCATAACCGTGACTTCACAAACGTGGCATCAGTGGGGAGGGGGCCGTGAGGCAGCCTTCCTTCCCCGATCGGGGTACATGGGTGTGGGCCTAACTTGTGTGTCAAACTGATCAGTCTGCACACTCAAGACTTGGGAGCAGGGGGACTCCCCTGCTGGCTCAGAGGGTAAGAATATGCCTGTCAGTGCAGGAGACACAGATTCGACCCCTGGCCCGAGAAGATCCCACGTGCCAGGGAGCAACTAGGCCCATGTGCCACAACTACTGAGCCTGTGCTTTAGAGGCTGGGAGCTGCAACCGCCCAGTCCATGCGGCCTAGAGCCTGTGTTCCGCAGCCAGAGAAAACACTGCAGTGAAGACCCTTGCCTTGTACTGAAGAGTAGTCCCTGCTTGCCGCAACTAGAGGAAAAGCCCTCACTGCAACAAAGGCCCAGCACAGCCAAAAATAAGTGAATAAATTTAAAAAAATGTTTAAAAAGACTTGTGGGGTTTCCTGTATGTTATACTTTAATAAGTTGCTTTCAAGGAAAAATGGGCATAACCACCTGTCTATCTGAGGCACAGCCGTGGGGCAGGCCGGAAGCCTGGAGACGTCCAGAGGTTTTGCAGGACTGGGGCTGGAGGGGGTCTCCAGGAGGAAGAGTTCAGGACACGTTTGCATCTAGCCCGAAGGGGTCTCCAGGGCCTAACCTTGCCTCCCCTTTAGGGAAGAAGCCCCGGGGTGCTTCAGGGGCTTCAGGCCAGGGAGGGAGGGAGCCAGGGAGGCCGAGGTGGTGCTGGTTTTATTTCTCTTTCCTCCTCTGCACACACCCCCAATCAGTTTCATCAAAGAGACCAGCAGAAACACTCACCCTAAAAACTGGGACGACTGGGAGAGTTTACTGGAGGAGGCAGGACAGAGAAGAAGAGAGGATGCTGTGTCTCAGCCTCAGACCTCCTCGGGACAGGAGACTCACAGCTGGAGGGGAGGGACGCAGGTGACCCGGGCAGGGGACGTGGGAAGAGCGTCTGTGATGAATATTAAGAATTTATTCCTCATCTACCACACTCTGAGAACCAATTTCATCTCTATCAAAGCCGTAGGGGATAGCTATTATCATCACCCCATTTTCCAGATAGGAAAACTGAGGCTTGTAGAGGTGAAGTGGCTTCCCCAAGATCTCCCAACTGATGTGTAACAGAGTGAGTGTTTGACATGGGCCTGCCTGATCCCAAAGCCCTTGTCCACCTTCCCAAGGGGCCCCCACCTGCAACCACGGCTGGCACTAGAGGTGAGTTTCTGCCCAAGTCAGCCACGGTTCCAGAAATGAGAAACCTCAGGGGAGCTGGCTGGGGACTGCCCAGAGCCAACCTAGCTATTTAGGCTGGGGCAGGAGGGACAGTTACCTTGCTGTGTTGGCCTCTAAGCAGACCTGGAGCCCAGGGTCACCCTTCATCGGGGCCCCAGGAGAAAGGCAGAACCCCACATGCGCCAGCCAGCCAGCATCACAGGGACCAGGGGGCAGAGCTGACCAGCCACCCTCCCCACCTTTGCTTTCTGAAGCAGCTGGTTTGGTTCAGCACAAGACCTCTGCCACCCCGCCAGGGAGTGGGAGGTGTGGTGTGCGTCTGAATAGCCCCGGGAACTGGCACGGTGCCCCCGTTCTGGGTGGGCGCCGTGCACATTCGAGGGACAAACAAATGACAGACAAATAAGCTGTGAGCAGGTCCGGGGCCTCTGGGTGCCTGGCCCTGGGAGTCGCTGGAATGCTCTGGGCATCTGGCTCTGGTCAAGGAGGCCTTACTGTCTGGCGTCAGAATGCTCTCAGCAGGCCTCTGTTTTTAAGCCCCCTCCACCAGCCCGTCTTTGGAATTTATTTACAGCGGCTCTGGGAGGTCTGTTGGAGGAACCACTGAGAAGCTGCGCTCAGACTGAAGGAGAACTCACACACAGCTGGGTGCAGGGACCTTGGGCCGGGAGGGGCGGGCGTGGAGGCAGGGCCTCCTCAGGGATGCAGTCTCCCCCTCTCCCCCTCTGTGGTCCCCCGTCCTCCCCTCCTGAAGTCCGTCCTCCTCCACACATGGCCTGAGTGCCTGCCATGTATCGGGTCAGGATAAGGGCCCAGAAATGCCCCTGTCCAGACCCTGCCCCGAGCACTCCCAGTCCAAAGACCAAGGAAGAATTTACTCCTTGTCATCATGGACGAGGGGTTTTACTGAGCATCTACTGTGCGCTAAGCGTGTCTAATACATCCTTCCACAGCACTTACTCTGTGCCGGGAGCAATTCACAGGGATGAGTACCTCCTTCATCCCTGTTTTAGGGAGGAGGAAGTCAGCACACAGAAAGGTGAAGGGGCTTCTCCAAGGTCGCACAGCAGATGTGTGACAGGGACAGGAGACCGACCCAGGCCTGTGCCGGCGGTACTGAACCACATGGTGATGGTACCGGCTTGTGTGAGGCCTGAGTCCCAGAGAAGGCCCCACCAGGCCTGGAAGGTGGAGAGTCAGGGTCTCAAGACGGCCCCTCGCTAGGAGGGTGGGATGAGGCAGGACCCGAAGGCTGAGTGCTGGGGAAATCAGGGCAGCAGGTGGAAAGCACACTCTGGAAAGGGAGCTGGAGAGGTTGGAGAACTGGAACGGACCCGGGGAATGGAGGGAGGATGGGCCTGGGGCATCCTGCCCTTTACCTGTGGGGCAAACTCACCCGGGTCCACTGTCCACCGTGAATCTGGTCTCTGCTGCTTACCGGCTGGGTCATCTCCGGCTGGCCCTTTAGCTCTTTGATTTCCTCCATGTAGAGGGAAAGAGATGAGCACAGACCTGTGAGGTTCTCAGAAAAGAGCTTAGCCCATCCTTAGTGCTCAACGTGCGATAATTAAGTTGACCGCCACTCCATACTTTATAGGGATCCTTACATACACACTGGGGCCTCCCTCGTAGCTCAGTAGGTAGAGTCTGCCTGCAATGCAGGAGACCCGGGTTTGATTCCTAGGTAGGGAAAGATCCCCCGGAGAAGGTAGTGGCAGCCTACTCCAGTTTTCTTGCCTGGAGAATCCCATGGACAGAGGAACCTGGCAGGCTACAGTCTATGGGGTCGCAAGAGTTGGACACGACTGAGGGACTAAGCACAGCACATACACGTTGCTCAGGGATCCTGCTGTTAGGAGGTGGGGAGAGGGGTGAGATGTAGGGATGAGGGGAGCGAGCAGGGAAATGCTGGTTCAGAGGGGCCCTGTGCGGCCTTGGCAGTGGGCCATGAACCCTGTGCCATGCAGGAGGAAATGAATTACAGACAGTGGAGGTAAATAACCCCATGTGGTGGCCCTGGGCCCTCCGCCTGGGAGGTGCAGGTCCTCATCCAGCCCCACCAACACATTCCTGCTGTCAACTAGACCCGCCAGACACAGCTCAGCCCTGTCTCCCCTTCACTCCTGAGCTTCCTCTTTCCACAAATGGATTCTGAAGACCTACCATGGGCTACACTTTCCTCCAGGGACTTAAGGAACAGAGTTTAGCCTGAGTCAGTCAGTCAGCCAACCAGTCAGTTCAGTTGCTCAGTTGTGTCTGACTCTTTGCAACCCCATGGAATGCAGCAAGCCAGGCTTCCTTGTCCAACACCAACTCCTGGAGCTTGCTCAAACTCATGTCCATCGAGTTAGTGATGCCATCCAACTATCTGATCCTCTGTCATCCCCTTCTCCTCCCCCTTCAATCTTGCCCAGCATCAGGGTCTTTTCAAATGAGTCACTTCTTCGCATCAGGTGGCCAAAAGTCAAGTGAATATATTGGTCTTTCCCTCCAGGCTTGTCTTCCTTCCTTCCTTCCTCCCTTCTTTCCTCAATCTAGCCATCCTGTCACCACTTCATCCATCTGTGTCCTTCACTGCTCTGACCCTTCACTTGAAGTCTGCCTCTAACACGGGCTGAGTTCTGTGGGTTGCCGGGCCGCAGCCCAGAGAAGCATACAGACAAGGACCTGGCCTCACCTGTGGACCTCACTGTCCAGGAGGGAGACAGTCAGTAGCTAAACAAACAAGCCTGGGCCAGGGCAGTGGAGGAAGCCGGTGGGGGATGAAGCTGGAGTCAGGTGGAGTGGGCAGAGAAGGGAGCTGTGGAAGACTACAGATGTGGAGCCCATTCTGGGGAGACCTGGTAAATACACTATTCCAAATAGTAGAATCATCTTCCCACACATTCAGTCATTCACCCACCTGCCCACTCATCTATCCATCTACTGCATGCTTCCTGCATTTATTCACTTATTTGTTCCCTCCATGAAGCAACTTGGTCTACTGAAAGTAAAATTGTTTGGGGCCACACAGGTCTGGGCTTCCTTGGTAGCTCAGACAGTAAAGAATCTGCCTGTAATGTGGGAGACCTAGGTTCGATCCCTGGGTTGGGAAGATCCCCTGAAGGAGGGCGTGGCAACCCACTCCAGTATTCTTGCCTGGAGAATCCCCATGGACAGAGGAGCCTGGCAGACAGCCCATGGGGTCACAAAGAGTCAGACACGGCTGAGAAACTAAGCACAGCACAGAGGTCTAAGTTCTGATGACAATTTTGCCATGCAGAAGCCTGATGACTGGAGGAAGTAATCTTGTCTTTCTATGCCTCCATTTTCTCATCTGTAATATGGGCATAAGAATCCTGAGACAAGGATTCGATGAGATGGCAAAGGTCTGCAGGAACACGATAGATGCTCCATAAATGCAGCTACTATTTCTGGCACCACCGGCTAGTCACTTAGAGATTTCCAAACTCACAAGCAGGAAATGCCTAACCCTGGACCCCCACTCACCAAGGCTGACAGACCCCACACACCCTGACCCTGGGCTGCATCATGAGGTCTGCCAAGACGCCTAACCCCTGACACAGAATGGACATAAGGCCACCGCTCAATCAGCCTGGGCTGTGGCCCATCCCGGCTCCTCCATCCACAAATGCTGGGATGCACTGAGTTGTCTGCTTCTGGCGTCCTAGTGATCACTTGGGTAGGCACTAATATGATCCTCTTCCTTCAAGCAGGCAAACTGAAGCACAGAGAGATGCTGGCTGTCCAAGGCTCACCAGCGAGCCGCAGAGCTGTGGTGGTGCCCCAGGTGTTTCTCCTCCTAACCTGCTGCCCTGCCCGGGACACCATGTCACCTCACTCCAGGTTTCCTTGGCATTGAAGAATGGCAGCCGCCAGTGGGGCCAGCTGAACTGTCCTGGCCTCACCAGCAGGCACAAGGGGCCAGTATTTCCATCACGATTTGGGGTGAAAGTATTAGTCGCTCAGTTGTGTTCGACTTTTTGAAACCCCATGGACTGTCTGTGGGATTCTCCAGGCAAGAATACTGGAGTGGGTTGTCATTTCCTTCTCCAGGGGATGTTCCCAACCCAGGGATCGAACCCAAGTCTCCTGCATTGCAGGTGGACACTTTACCATCTGAGCAGCCAGGGAAGCCTTATGAGTCGGTCTATCTGTTACAAATGCTTGTTGCAATCGGATTTCCTGAAGGCCACTCTGGCGTTCTCTGGGTTCAGCTTCATCTTAGTACAGAACACTGAGGGATTTTGGCAGGTCAAGCCCGCTTGGAAGTGTTCGGTTGTTGTCAGGGTTCAAAGACTTTGGCTCCAACCTCCCGCCTGCCACTAATTTAGGGCCTGGCGTCTCTGAGTTCCCATTTCCCCTTCCTCATAGCATAGAACGGTAATACCATCCACCTTGTGGTGACTCCTTTAATCACACTTTTGTGCAGTGCTTGCCTCAGAGAATTCATTTCTAAGAGCATCAGGTATGTTCATGAGAACAAAATGAGAACTGACACTTATTGGATAGTTTCTATGTGACAGATATCTTTACTGCCACGTTATATACATGATTTCCATGAATCCCATATGTTAGTTAGGATGCATCTGGCTCAAGGAACAAATTACTCTTAATCTCTAATCCATACATGGGAAGTCTGAAGGTCCAGCTTTGGTTCCAAGGACCCAGGCTCTCTCCCTCTTTCTCTCCTACTGTCCTCAGCACGTTATCTTTTCATCCTCCAGCTTGTGCCTTGTATGCACAAAATGGTTGCTGCAACTCCAGCCATCACCTTTGAACTTGGGAAAAAACAATGGGTAGAGAAGTTTGTTCCACCTCCTGAGAAATGAAATCCTTTCTAGGAGTACCCCACAAATTTCTCTTTCTGTTTCATTGGCCAGAATCGGATAAAGAGGCCCACCCTTAGGTCAGTGAATGGAGAAATCATCAGAGCCACTTCTTACCTTATGACCATAGACATGGTCATAAACTCCCTCCACAGACACAAACCTGCTACCGCTTCCAAGCAGCCACACGTGGTTCAGCATCCCCTTGTTTAAGTTACAGGGAAAGGGAAGACATGGCGTGAGTGTTATGAAAACCGCAGGGGAGAGGGCTTCCACTGAGGTGCAGGGATGGGAGTTTGCTGGGGAGTGAGACGAGCAGCACGGGGTCCACCGAGGCTGAGTGCAGTGCAGAGGTGGGAGAGGCAAGAGAAAAAAAGAGGTCAGGGAGGCAGCTGGCCCAGAGGCCATGCCAGGACTGGGAATTCCATGCTAAGTCAATGGGCAGGCTTAGGGAGGCTGGGACCGGGAGAATGCCATCGCCTTAGTTCTGTTCGCCAAGGTTCGCTCTGGTGGCTCTGAGAAGGGTGGTCAGTAACCAACCAACATGAATCTGTGGCTAAGGTCCCTGTGTGGGTGAGGGGGCTGGACGAGGGCAGACCAGGCTCCAAAGGAGACCCCCTTACCGGTGTGGCAAGTGTGCTGCAGAGCATAAAGGCCAGGCACCCCGAACCCACCAGGGACAACAAGCACCCAGGTGCAGGACACAGCCCCAGTACCCAAGGGTGTGTGTGTGTTAGTCGCTCAGTCATGTCTGACCCTTTGCGACCCCATGAACTGTAGCCCGCCAGTACCCAAGACTTCAGGCTAAGAGCAGGGGAGGGAATGCCCACAAATTGAAACCAGGGCTTTAATTTGTAGAGGGGGTAATGATGGTATCATGGGCTCCAGTTCTGAGCTCATTTGTGAATTCCTACCATTTCGAGATCAGTGGACTAAAGCCATCCTCTTTTCTTGCAGCCAGAGAGAGAGAGGAGTGAAAGATGACAAATGCAAACCAGAAGTAGGAGCAGCCGGAGGGAATGGGAGGGAGTTGATTTTCTCCACTGGGAGTGCTTTCAAAGCCCCTGCCAGAGCCAGGCCCTGAAACTGGATCTCCGCCTCCACCTGGTACCCTCCACTGGCTCCCCCTCCCCACCTTTGAGAAATGCCCAGGGAGGATGACCCCGGTTCCTTCTGTGAGGTTTTACCACCCCCGGTGTGAAATCACAGCCCTGTAACTTTCCCTTTAAGAGCTGTCAGAGCCGGGGAGGCTGGCCAAGCTTGGGTTGGAGGTGGGGACAGAGGGAAGAAAGAAAAAAAAAAGAAAGAGACAGGAAAAGTTTTTCAGAGGAAAATGCAGGGTTTGTCCTTAACCCTGACGTCAGATCTTGCTTTAACAAAACCCCCCGAGGGCTGCGGGAAGAGGCGTATCTGGCACTTCTGATGGGCCAGGTCAGTCTCGGTCCAACTCCCCCGAGAAGTGGCGGGATCCTCTGGGCTACTCCGTAGATGCCTTGGCCACCGACCTCCAGGCATGAGGTGGTTACTGCCCTGGACGCTGGTGGCAGTGGCAGCAGCAGCAGCAGCGGGCAGCACCTTGGCCACGGTGAGTCCTGCCCCGAGGGGCACTGTCCCCACCGGCCCTGCTGTGCGGGTGGGCGGGATGAGAAGGGCTGCAATGTTGGGGGGCGGGCAGGGAAGTGTCCGCTGAGGAGCCAGGGTGAGCCCCAGGGTGAGGAGTCGGGCTGCTGGGGACAGCTGGTCCTGGCAGGACGGGGATCACGGCCAGTACCTCGGGAATCAAACCAAACAGGACTTCTATGCCCTTTATTTCCCACCTGAAATGCAGTAGAAAGGGGGTACTTGGAGGAAATGGTAGTCAGGGGGCCTGGACTCCAAGCAGAGGTCTGCCCAGACTCGCTGTGTGACCTCGGGCTAGTCACTCACTCTCTCTGAGCAGCGTAAAGTGAGGAAGATTGTTGTTAGACTTCTAGCCTTTGGGTTTGGAAAATGAGTCTCCAAGTGTTGGAGATACTACAAGAGGGGGTGGAAAAGACCAAGGAAAGTTGGAAGGAAAAGGCCAGCTTTCAACAAAAGCGCTCACTTGTGCCACAGGACTCGTGAGGATTCTCCAACCACAACCGCCTTGGGCTTGCACAGCTCTCTACAGTTTATGAAGCATGCACGTTTGGGTCCTATAGAAGATATCCGCTGGTTCAGGGGGACCTGGAGCGTTCTGTGTCTCCCACCTCCATCCTGGGGCACACCGAGGGGAAGGGAGGAAGGTCTGCACCTCCGAGAAGCCAGGGAGCGAGACACGTGGCAGCACGGAGCCAGGCAGCGGGCTCGGGGCGGGGAGCAGGCACAGGGCGGGCAGGAGGTGGGCAGCTGCAAAGAGCTTCTGAATCCAAGAGCCCACGGCCCGGGCCAGGGCCTGCTGCCAGGAGTGAGGCCAAGAGGCTGGTGGAGGACGGCGGGAGGGAGTTCATTACCCACTCCCACAGACAGCTTTCTTGGGATTTGATGTGCCCCATTTCCAGATGAGGAAACTGAGGCTGGAGGGGGTAAGCTACTTGCCTGTGGGCTCAAAGACACAGGTTCTGATTCAACCAGATCTGAGGCTCAGAGCTGACCATGGGCCAGTTGCTCATAGGCGCTGGGAGATGGGTGTTCCTCCAAGCACGGTAGAGTGCATGATGTGGGCAGGTAGAGCTGGTGACTCGCTGTTGAATCCTTCCTGCCTTGTGTGGCTCTCGCCTACTAATTGGTGCTGAACCAAATAAAAAGGATATTAATCCCATTTTATGAATGAAAGAAATAGAGACAAGTGCAAGCTGGGGACTTGCCCAGGGTCTTACCATCAGTAAGTGGAAGATTTTTTTTGCCAAATGCCACTCTTTCCTGCAGACCCAAGCAACCAGGAGGTGAGCAGCCTTTATTTCAGAGCTGCTGTGTCTGGGAGGACAGGGGGTGGATGGAGAAGAGGTGAGAGGGGTATGGTAGCGAGGTCTGAGTGAGGAGGAGGAGAGAGAGATGTTGTGGGGAGGGGTGTCCAAGTACATGGGAACACCGAGCACCTCCTCAGAAGGGAGGTACTTTCTCCCCTGGGAAAGAGGGGCTGCAGGTCCACAGGCTCAGCTGAGGGGACGTGCAGCACAGGAGCTGGGAATCCAACAGCAGGATTGAGGGAAGGCTTCCGAGAGGAGACGGGGTACCTCTCCTCTCCTCCTGACCGGGACCTTCTCTGGGGACCCACGGTAATCCCCTAACACTGCTGTGTGATTCAGGAGCTCCCCAGACAGAGCCTTAATGCCCCCAGCGAGGGCTGGGAGACGCATACTGTCAACCTGCACTTTGCTTTAGAGCCAGGTTCCAGCCATGCTCATCTTCCCCAAGCTCACATATAAGGGCACTGTGAGTCCACTCAGGGTCCTGGGGGTGTTTAAAGGAAAAAAAAATGATGATAAATGTTTATATGGAAGAAAAAAGTCAGTGAGAACTGCCAAGGAAGCTTCGCATCAGAGAGTAAAACATTATCAAAGTTCTGTAATTGAAGGAGGAAGAAGCCAGCACAGGAAGAGATAAATCCAGGAGCTGGACAGGGCGGAGAGCTCAGAAACACAGCCAAGTATGTTCGGGAATGTAACATATGATAAAGGTGATCCACAGGCAGGCCTTGTTTCACTCCATCTCTTTGCTTTTTTTATTCCCCCTTCTACATGTATCGAGGACTTCCCATGTGCTAAGAGAAACGGCCTACATTGTTGGGGGTGGGGGGCGTTGCTGCATCAAATGCTATCTATTTATATACATAAGACCTTCCTCAGTTCATCCAAATGATATTTTTAAAAATTTAATTATCTTTAATTTGAGGATAATTGCTTTACAATATTGTGTTGGTTTCTGCTGTACATCAACATGAATCAGCCATTGGTATACACATCTCCCCTCCGTCTTGAACCTCCCTCCCACCTCCCACCCCATTCCACCCCTCTAGGTTGTCATAGAGCCCCAGTTTGAGTTCCCTGAGTCATACAGCAAATCCCCACTGGCTATCTGTTTTGTATGGTAGTTATATGTTTCCAGTCTACTCTCTTATGAGTCTTTATTAAGCATCTCCTAAATTCTCATAGCAACACTGTTAAGCAGATATAATCATCCCTCTTTGTAGATTAAAAACTCAAGCTCAGAGAGGTTCAGTAACTTGCCCAAGGTCACACAGCTAGCAATCAGTGGGACTGACATTTGAACCTAGGTCAGCTCTCAGCAGGGCAGCCTCCTGCCTCCCTGGCCCGTGTCCTTGTGCAGACGTGAGAAGCACAGGGTCCCCACCCCTACCGAGCCTATTAGGCTGGAGAGGCAAGGAACAGCCTCTCCATGGGAACGAGAGGCAACAGGGGTGATGCCGTCCAGGAGAGCGAGGCTGGGTACAGGTCCTCCACTGGCTGGTCCCTTAACCACTTGGACCTCCGCGTCTTCTCTTGTTAATCGGGGCTGACAACCCGAGCCCCTCACAAGCTCCCTGGGGCCGAGGAGTGAACACAGAGCTGATCGAGGAAAGTGTATCAGTGGCACATGACCAGTACACAAAGAAAGTGAAGTTGCTCAGTCATGTCTGACTCTGCGACCCCATGGAACCTATAGCCTACCAGGTTCCTCCATCCATGGGATTTTCCAGGCAAGAAGACTGGAGTGGGTTGCCATTTCCTTCTCCAGGAGATCTTCCCGACCCAGGGATTGAACACAAATGCTGTGCTAATAAATTCTGGGGCACATGTGAGGTCTCTGATAGTCTGTGTAAGGCTGAGACTCATGTCTCTTCTCCCATAGAAATGTGTGTGGGTGTGCACAGGGGTACAAGTGCATGTGTGTGTGTGTGCGTGTGTGTGTGCATGTGTGTAAGTGACTGTGGCTTGTCTGAAGGTATAGATCCCCATGGCGTGAGGATGCTTGAGCTGGGTGTGAAACACAAACCCACTCTCAGCCTCTGGAATCGACTACAGGATAATGTGGCTCCGGATAAGTGGCACATTCCCTTCTAAAAGATTACAGGAGCATCAGCGAGATGCCTTCTTTATATCCCCTGTCTATAGCAGGGACCTGAGCTAGCATTTCAAACCCCACCCCAGGCCCCACACCCACCAGCTCCCTGCCCAGAGCCCCTTCCGGCAATTTGGATGCTCTGCTCCCGGCTCTGAGCCCCTCCTGCTGGACCCTGGCCCAGGATGCTGGCAAGAGCATGGCTGGGACAGACACTTTCCACCTGGGCACGGCCCTTGGCCAGGGCTCGCTCTCTGGACTGGGCATGAGAACAGGGCTCCGTGGGAGACCAGATCCTGACCTCAGGCTGAGCAGCACCCCCAGGCCATCTGCAGACTCCCCTCCCCTCCCCTCCCCTCCCCAGGTTTCAGGAAAGGCCCCTGCCCCATGCCAGCAAAGCAGCCAAACGCCAGGAGGCTGTCTGTACAAACAGAAACCCTGGAATTCCTCTCAGGAACCTTTGCCATCTCTCTGAACGTGGGGAGGGGCTGCTACACACCCCGTAGGTTACATGTGGGGGCGGGGAGGTGAGCCAGCCATGGCCCAGGGTGGGATCCGGGGAGGAGACGGGAAGGATGCCAACCGCAACCCGGGAAGTAAAGCAGGCTAAGAATGCTCTCAAGAGAACCCTGCAACTGCGGATGTTTGGGGCAGGGCTTCAGTGCGTCGGTCAGTCATTCAACACCTCCCATGTCTCAGAAACATGAATGATGACGAGAGCTTACACTGACCCAGCACTCACTGTGTTCTAGGCACCCAATCCCAAGCATCTACATACATCAACTCACTTGAAAACCACACAGCTACAAGGCGGGCTCATGACAGTCTAGATCAGGCTCATTACATCGTCCAGCCAGTAGCCACTTCCACATGAGGTCCTTGAGCCCCTGAAATGTGGCTGGCCCCAACTGAGCTGTAAGAGTAAAATCCACAGTGTGAATATAAGACTGCAAAATTCTCATGATGATTTTTTCTATTGATACCATGTTGATAATACTGATAATAATGTTGATAATAATGATAATACTGTTAATATATTGGGCCAAATGAAGTATATTATTAAAATAAATTTCACCTTTGCTTTTTGGTATGACTGCTGGAAAATATACAGTTCCATCTGGAACTCACATTATGTTTGACTAGACTGAGTTGGCCTGAAAAGGCACAAGAGTACATAGAAAGGTTATAGTGGGGAGGCGGAAATACTGAGCTCCCCTCCTTCCAAGCTGTGCATCCTCAGATGAGTAACCTAGCCTCTCTGAGCTAGTTCCTCATCTATAAAAAAGGCATAACATTAGTACTTGCTTCTTGGGTACTAACCCTCTTGGCATGATTAAAGAGTGAAAGAGAGGTAAAGCACACGAAGACCCACCACAGCCACGGGGGAGTAGGAAGTGACCCTCCTTCCAAACAGCAGGGGAGGGGCATCCCGTCTTGAGTGGAAGCACTGGCTGCAGACAAACGCGCCAATCCGAACGAGTGATCAGAAGTTTATCAAGACCCCAGGCTCAGTACCAGGTGGGCAAGAAGAGGGGCAGAGCAATTGGTGCTGCTGCTGGTGGCGGTAATGATGGTGCTGATGGTGCTGATGGTGCTGATGGTGTTGCTGATGGTGATAATGATGATGGTGATGCTGATGGTGCTGCTGCTGATGGCGATGGTAACATGATGGCAGTTATTAGGATGATGATGGTTTGAGATTTGCATCTTCCAACCCTGAACTGGCTGGGTTCACTGCTGAGCTGATCTTCGGAAGATCGCGAGGGTTCCAAGTCCTGGCCAGCTTCTCAGTACATGTATAGGGAGTCAAGGAAGACTTCTGGGTTATCAGATAGGAGAAGAAAATATGATGACGATGGTGATGATGCCGATGGTGCTGCTGGTGCTGCTGGTGGCGGTAATGATAATGGTGATGCTGCTGATGGTGCTGATGGTGGTGGTAATGATGATGGTGATGCTGCTGGTGATGGTGGTAATAATGACGGTGATGATGCTGATGGTCCTGATGGTGCTGCTGGTGGTGGTAATGATGATGGTGATGATGTCGATGGTGCTGCTGCTGGTGGTAATGATGATGGTGATGATGCCGATGGTGCTGATGGTGGTGGTAATGATGATGGTGATGGTGCTGCTGGTGCTGCTGGTGGCAGTAATGATAATGGTGATGCTGCTGATGGTGCTGCTGGTGGCGGTAATGATGACAGTGATGGTGCTGCTGCTGGTGGTGGTAATGATGATGCTGATGGTGCTGATGGTGCTGCTGATGGCGGTAATGATGATGGTGATGGTGCTGCTGGTGCTGCTGGTGGCAGTAATGATAATGGTGATGCTGCTGATGGTGCTGATGGTGGTGGTAATGATGACAGTGATGCTGATGGTGATGGTGGTAATAATGACGGTGATGATGCTGATGGTCCTGATGGTGCTGCTGGTGGTGGTAATGATGATGGTGATGCCGATGGTGCTGATGGTGGTGGTAATGATGATGCTGATGGTGCTGCTGGTGCTCCTGGTGGTAGTAATGATGACAGTGATGGTGCTGCTGCTGGTGGCAGTAATGATGATGCTGATGGTGCTGATGGTGCTGATGGTGTTGCTGATGGTGATAATGATGATGGTGATGCTGATGGTGCTGCTGCTGATGGCGATGGTAACACGATGGCAGTTATTAGGATGATGATGGTTTGAGATTTGCGTCTTCCAACCCTGAGTCAGGTTGACAATGACTGAGATTTCCTTAGCTCGTCCATTCACTTGTTCCATGGATGCTAACAGGCCTGCTCTGTGCCCAGCCCCATCCTGTGTCTAGAGAAGTGATCAGACTCTGTCAGCTCAGTCCCCGCCATCAAGGATGGCTCATGTGTTGGAGACAGACTTTTAGCTCAGAGTAGTGTGTTGAAAATCTAATAGGGAAGCTTAGAGGACTGCGAGAGAAAGAGAGAGAGAAAAAATCAGTTCTGGGGCCCCAGAGCCTGAATCCCTGAGGAGACCTCCCCACCCTCACCAGCGTACATGAATTGACACCTTGATAATTCTTATGCACACATCGTTTCTAAAACCATTGAATTGAGAGACTCTGGTCTCTCCTCCAGCCTTGACTTCCTGATAATCTGCCAGCTCTCCTCCTCCTTCTTCCAACCTGGGGGGCAAGGGTCGGGGATGAGAGACAGAAGCAGAGAAGGAACAGGGCCTCTCGGATGTGAGTGATGGGCATTCCAGGGGAGGTGATAAAATCTGCTCACCCTGTCCCCCTAATCAGGAGGCAAGTCCAGGCTTGGGGCACAGACCATGACTCTGCTCAGCCTTGGTGGGGATGAGAGTGGGAGAGAAGGAAAGAGATTCTGGGCCTGAAGGACAGGAAGGGAGGGGCCCTCCCTCCCTCTCCCCATCCCAGAACCTGTGTTGAGTCTCAGGGTGCAGAGAAAGGCCATGTGCCCTGATCTTGCCCAGAGCTCGGTGGGAGAAGGGAGGAGCTGGTTTGAGGGGGAAGGGAGCATCCTGAGAGCACTGGAATTTGGATCCTGCTCTTGAAGAGGAATGGACTTGTCCAAGGAGTTGGTCATCTAGTCATCTCTGTCACTTTAGACAAGCCACTCGCCCTCGTGGAGCTCATTTGCTAATACTGAAAATGAGGAGGTTGGACTTGACCCCAAACTTGCTTCCAGCTGGAGCCACGACCCCGTCCTAGGGCCACACTCATTCACGGGGGGCCAGAAGCGGGGCTCATTGCTGTGATTCTTAGGGGGGACTCCTGCCACTGCCCCTCCATTAGGAGCATTGCTGGCCTGGCACCCCAAAAGTCGAGGTTCCGGGATGTCCCTCTACATGTGTGTCCTCCCTTCAAGGTATCCCCAGATATTCTCCCTTTGGCCCGCGTCTCCTCTTTCGACCCTCAGAGTGTACCCCCTGGTTTCATAAAACTGGAAAACGTACCACCAGCTGAATCTCCCAGGGTCCCACCATCTCAGTGGTACCTGGTCAGGCCTGGTCCTTAGGATCCCCAGATGCTACAGCAAAGACCAATGCCAGCTCCCCCGGCACTGCCAAGCGGGCTGTGCAGGTGCCCAGGACTCCGGAGTCTTAACATTTTTCACCACACTCGATCCTTGAGGTCTTGCAAGCTTGAGAAGCATCCTTGTAAATACCACTGAAGAGCCTGGTCCCACCTGCGTCCCCATCTCCATGAGTAATGCCTCCATCTGCACCCCTACCGTCAGAAACCTGGGGCCGTTTTCCACCCTAACCTCCCCACCCAGTGCCTCCAGCTCCCCACTCCTCCCTGCTGCCAGGAGGAGCTGGACCCTGGTTTGGCTGAGCCCTCTGTCCCAACACCTCACAGGATTCCCACTGGACCACAAGTGCAAGTCCACACACGAAGCTTGGCGGTAAGAGAATGGATTTTGCTCTTGGAATGAGGTGGAGTCAACCTCAGAGTTTGAATTCAGACAGATCACCTCGAGCTTTCTGAGCCTCAGTTTCCTCATCCATGACCCCAGGTCATTCACCTCTTAATGGGTCATGCTGAGTACAGAGCCTGGAGCAGACGGCGCTCCATGAACGTCGCTGTACTGCCTCCTCTGAGACGAGCCTAACTGTGGTTTCCAGCCTCACCCTCTGGGACCGCCCTCCTTCACCTTCTTTCCAACTTCGAGGGCCATCCTCCCAAACACTCGAGTGTTCCACCTCTGTGTACTTGCCCTTGCTGTCCCTTCTGCCTGAAATGCCTTCCCCACGTTCTCGATTCGTGGAACAATGTCTTTGTAACTGGTACCCCTCTGAGAAGCTTCCTTCGGCCTCCCCCGCCAGCTAGAGCAGCTGGCATCCCACCGTGGGCCCTCACAGTCCTTGTTCTCACTCAGGGGGGAAGAAACACACCACTCAGCTGGCTCTCTCAGCCGGCCCTGCCTCTCCTGTGAGCTGCCTTCCTGACACCCTGTCCTCCTGCAAGACAAACCCCAGGGCCTTGGCATGTGCTGTGCCTGCCCCCAGCTGTGCTGGCACTTGGGGACCTGGCACTGTCTCTACCCAGCTTGCTGTCACTGTAACACTCGGTATAGGTGCCCAATGCATGGATGAATTAATAAACAGAACCAGAAGCCAACCTGGGTGGCTGGGTAAGGTGGAGGGGAGAGCGGAGCCGCACCGGCCTTTCTAAGTGGAGGCTTAGGAGGGGGAAGGAGGGACTCTGACAAAGAAGCCTGGAGCTGGTTGCTGAGAGGACTGACCGAGTGAGCTGCAACCGCAGGCTTGCTTCCTGAGCCCAGAACGAGGAGTCAGAAGACTCCTCTCTAGTCCAGGCTCGGGGTTTGGTCTCTGAGCCTTGATCTCTTTCTCTGAAAGTGGAGTCAAGAAAGCCGCTCTGCCCGTGCCCTCAGCAGGATGCAGTGGGGGCCCAGGGATGGTGGCAGCGCACAGCCAGGGGGGCTAAAGGCCAGCTCCCCACTCCCTGCCAGGCCTCAGCTTCTCATCCACTCAAGGGACCTGAGAGTCCCACTTGCAGAGCCCTAGTGACAGATGCAGACCGCAGGCCGGGTGCTTAGCGTGTGTCGGAAAGGAGCTTGGGGGTCGCGATGAGAGAGTGACTATGGGGGTACTTAGGGTTGCAAATGTGGCCTTCTCAGCTTTTCTGAGCTCCTGGACCGCAGAAGTTGGTGGGTGGGTGCTGCGTGGATGGTGGGGGGTTGGGGGGCAGCTGTCTATCTGTCTATGTGTCCTTCCTACTGCTGCCTTTGGTGTTCAAATCTGCCTCCCCCAACACAGACACACACACACACGCACACACACACATGCACGCACCACCTGTTTCTGGGGCCGTACTCCAAGTAGCCATGTCCTGACACATGCGAACTTCAGCTATGAAAGGATCAAAGCGCCAGCCCTCGTGGGGCCCTCATGGTGCGCTGAGGACCACAGGCATCGGAGTCACTGGCAGGATCCTGTATCATCCCCACTTTACTGAGCTGGAAACTGAAGCACAGTTTAATTACCTCCCTGCAATCCAGGCTTCAAGAACACACCTGAGCTCCCCACGCAGGGCCGGGTGTGTGTGGGGGTGTCACCCCTCCCCAGGGGGTCCTGTGGGCCAGCCCCTTGCCCATGTCCTGTGCTCCCTGCCTGAGTCAGGGCCCCATCCAGGAGGAGGAAGAGGGAGGGCTTGGGCTCCAGCCGTGGAGGGAGGGGAGACCTTATCTGAGGCCAGATTAGCGAGCCGGCAACATCAGAGCTGGATGGCGCCAGAGAGGTTGCCTCACCCCAGCCTGCCTTGTCGGGGAGCAAGCGGCTCACCTGGAGCCAGTCTAAGCATGGGGGCTGGAACCCAGAGACCCCCACTCCAGATCTGGGGACTGGAACCCAGGGACCCCCACTGCAGATCTGGGGGCTGGAACCCAGAGACCCCCACTCCAGATCTGGGGGCTGGAACCCAGGGACCCCCACTGCAGATCTGGGGGCTGGAACCCAGGGACCCCCACTGCAGATGTGGGGACTGGAACCCAGGAACCCCCACTGCAGGTCTGGCCGCAGGAGCTGAAGATGGTCACCTCTGTTCTACCGGACAACTGGTGCCTCCTCCCTTATATTAAGCGGAACAGGCCTGAATTCAATGCAGGCAACTTCTCCCGCCCGTGTCTGTCCTGGCTGTTGCTCCAGGGCTGGTCCCTTCCCTGGCCGGCCCATGGCTACCATCACAGCCAAGCCTGGGATGACCGCTCTCCGGTCCTCCCAGTGAATCGAATGAACTGGAAATTGGGCTAGAAAGGGTCCCTTGGAGTTCATAGGAGGAGGACGAGGCCCACAGTCAGAGCTAAGTGTGTTATTTTCTGGCTGTGTCTCTAAGCTTGGTGGACATCAGTTTCCCCGTCTCTCAAACAGGGACCACCAGCAGCCCTCGCACGGTTGTTCCGGTCATCGCCTGGCATTGGGGATGGATTGACTGACTCAGGAAAAGTCCCCATCTTCCCCCAGCAGGTTCACACACCCCAGCATGGCCCTCAGGTCATCTTGCTGTGGCCCTTGTCTGCCTTCTCTGTGTCCTTGGACCCTAAGCCCTGGCAACGGTGACCTCTGGTCACTCCTGCACCATGCCATGCTGCAGCTCCTGCTCGCTCCCTGCTCTTGCCATTCCTCCGCTTGGACCCTCTCTCTGCCTTTCTGGTCTATTCTCACTCATCCTTTAAAGATGCAGAGCAAATGGTTCCTCCTCCAGGAAGTCCTCCCTGCTTCCACAGCCCCACCCCTTCCCTCCTCATCCAGCTCTTGCAGCCCCTCCTAGACTCTGCTGAGAAAACCCACAGTGGGGCTCCTGAGTGTGATGCCTTAAGAGACTGATACTGGGCTCAAATCCCAACTCTGCCGTTTGCGTGTGGCCTTGGGCAAATGATCTGACCTTTCTGTGGCTCAGTTTACTCATCTGTAAACTGGGGGAGATGACTCAGGGCTGGCACGAGGATTAGATGATTTAGAGCAGAAACTCATTAGAAGAGGCACAAAAGGCAAAATGCAGACCGTGTAGACCATTTTGCTCTTGATTCAAAGAAACCATCTGATTGTTTTTTGAAGCTTTGAGATAGTGAAGTTTGATTGTGGACTAAGTATTCGCTACAGAGAAAATTATGAAATTGTGACCAACTGTATTGGTATGAAAACTGGTGTTTTTTTTAAACTCTCCGTATTTTAGAGACACTCTCTGAGGAATTTCGGGTAAAATCATGAGGTCTGAGACTTGCCTTGAAATCCTCAAGAATGAGAAAGTATGTGTGTAGGTAGGAGTAACAGGAAACAAGATTACGGAGGGTTGATAATTATTGAAGCAGAGGTAGGTATGTGAGATTCATTCTATTATTCTCCCAAATGTGTAAATGTTTGAACACACCTCTGACAGAATGAACACTTTGATTATATGCAACCCTGATAGAGATGCCCGTCACTTGCTATGCACTCTGTCAGGGTTTTAGCTTACTTATAGCTCTGTCACTACATAGCAGAAGTTAGTGACCGTTTCCTTTTTTATTTATCAGTTTATTGGTTGCGCGGGGTCTTTGTTGCTGCGTCCTGGCTTTCTCTAGTTGGGGTGAGCAGGGGCTACTCTCTGCGGCCGTACGTGGCCTCCTCACGGTGTTGGCTTCTCTCGTTGCAGAGCACAGGCCCCAGGGCACGTGGGCTTCAGTAGTTGTGACGCACGGGTTTAGTTGCTCCACAGCATGTGGGATCTTCCCGGACCAGGAATTGAACCAGTGTCCCGTGTATTGGCAAGCAGATTCTCCCACCACCAGGGAAGTGATCATTCCTTAAAAAGAACAGATAGTAAAAATTCTAAGCTTTGTGGACTATAGGCTGTCCGTGGAATATTCTTTTTTGTTTTTTACAACTTTTTAAAAGTGTAGAATCCATTCTACTCAGTTGCAAAAATGCTGTGGGGGGGCTGTCCCAGGGGGCTGGTGTCTGGTCCTTTGCTTTGTAAGGCAGTTGCCTTGTTCACGCTCCTGGCTCCTCGGGAGGCTGGCCGCTCCCTTAGGCTTTGTACTGAGAACTCCGGAGATGCTTTACATATATTTGATAAATGAAAGAATGCCTGAGGGTTTATCGTTTGGAAAGAACTCTGGCTTCTTGCCACTTCTATCTTCTCCATATAAAGGCTACTTTCCCAACCAGAAGCTCACAAGACTGCATGTTGATAAAACCAATTAGCAGAAAATCTCAACAAACCTTCCATCAGCCACGACGGGCAGCCTGGCCAGCTCTGAGTCAGTGCCTGGGTCTCCAGGTCCCTGGAGATCCTGCCGACGGTGTGGGCGTGAGCATGGAAGACTCAGCAGGGCTGGGTCCTCTGAACATTCAGGCCAGGTGTCCTGCAGGGGCTGAGCTAAGAGCTGCTCAAGACAGAGGCTCCCCTGCAGGGCATCCCCACCCAGGCCCCGGGTACAGATGCCGAGGGGTACACTCAGAGGAGGAGGAGCTCAGAAAATGTGTCCACCAACCCATGTGGTAGCTGCCTGTTACTTACATCAAAGATATAAGAGCGTCAGGAAGGGCAGACCACAGCGTGCCCCCAGCTCTGGGCCCAGGCCTGTGTCCACGTCCTCCCACTGCCCCCAGACCTCTCTTATCAGTGAAGGAATGAGCAGAAACTGCTTCCAAATTGGGAACCCTTTCCTTAAAGCCCCCAGGGCCCAGCTGGGGCCGGCTCAGGCCATTCCTATCTCAACCCTGCCCCCTGGTGGAGTATCTGGGTGTGGCTGCCCACAAGTGGGCAAGCTAAGCTCTGGACTATTCTGTTCATGGAGTGCTTGCCCGGGGTGTGCCAGGAGCAGTGCTGGGCACTCAGGCATTAAGAAACGGCATCCTGTCCCTGAAAACTCCACAAGAGTCTCCCATATATTTTTTAGGGGATCCCTGGCAACCTGGGCTCAAGTGCATTGCAGCTCTCACCACCCTATGTTGCAATCTTATAAATGTGTCTGTACTGTGATTGCCGTGGGGTAAGGACCACCATGCGTCCATCTGAATACCAGCCCAGCCATGCAGGAGGTGCTTAGTGCATAGCATGTGATGGGAGGATGGAGGAATGAATGACTGAATACAAATGTGAATGAATGAGGGAGTAGGGCAGCCTGGTGACAAGTCACCTGGAGGGATATTTTGGGGACACTTTCCCAGCTTCAAAACCCTGAGCAAGTTACTTCAACACCATGGGCCTCAGTTTCCTCCTCTGTGAAATAGGGGAAAGGCTATAACTGCTCGTTAGGGCCACTGGAGGATGTTGTTATCATCACTGCTTTACACACGTGTACACAGACGCTCAGAGAGGGCGAGCCCAGACCCAGGTCACACAGCCTCGGGAAATGGGTTCACTCACTGCAGACGCCCCGCCCTTACCTCCTGGTCCCAGGGCCCCACTCATCGATGAACTGCACACACCTTCCAAGGACGGTGGGGTTCAGCTCCCTCATCTATCGGGATGATTAAGGTCTCCTGGGCGGCACCCCACCACCACCAGCCTCCTACTCGCTGCTACCATTCCCATCACCACCCACTTTTGTAAAAATGAAGTGAAACTGTTGGTAAAAGTCAAAGGATAGATTTACATGTTCCTGAATCTATTTTTAGGGAGTTGGAGAACATCAGAAAATTCAGTCACTGCCCACTTCTAAACATCACCCCCAAATTATACACACAGGGTTTCCTATGGGGTCTTCGATTGAACATTCTTCTAGTTTTTCCCTTCTTAAATTTAATCTGCTTAAGTTTGTCCAGTAACTATGATTGAATGGATTGCTTTGAACCTGCCCACTGAGTGCCCTCCTTGTCCAGAGGGTGCAGTATCGGGCACGGTCTCGGTCCACCTGGGCTGCTGGAGGAAAACACCACACTCGCTGGGCGGCTTACAGTCTTGCTGCCCACAGCCCTGGAGGCTCGAAATCCACGGTCAAGGCCGGCATGGTCACATTCTAATGAGGCCCCTTTTCATAGTTGGCATCTTTTTGCTGTGTCCTCACGTGGTGGAAGGGATGAGGGAGCTCTCTGGGGTCCCTTTCAAAAGGGCACTAATCCATGAGGGGGTCCACCCACATGATCCAATCACCCCCAGAGGCTCCACCTTGTGGCTCAAATGGTAAAGAACCCAGCTGCCAATGCAGAAGATGCAGGGTCAGCCCCTGGGTCAGGAAGATTCTCTGGAGGAGGAAATGGCAACCCACTCCAGTATTCTTGCCTGGAGAAACCCATGGACTGAAGAATCTGGTTGCCTACAGTCCATAGGGTTGCAAAGAGCTGGACATGACTGAGCGCACGCATACACACACCAAGACCACCTTTAGAGTGGTTAGAATGCCAACATATGGATCTGTGGCCAACATAACATTCAGTCCCCAGCAGATATTTAGCTTACCGTGGGGAGCTAGTCATTTTTAAAATTTTATTTTTGTTGTTGTTGTTGCTTTTCAGTCCTTCTCACAAAGCATGAAAAGCAAAGTAAACCATTCTCAGTTAACTACATGAGGCCTGCTCACGGAGCCCGGTGCCACCCCATGAAACCACAGAACGGCGTGTGTTCTGCGGGCCGGCCTGGCTGTTTTGTGTCCAGGCTGATCAAGCAGCCAGCAGGGTAGGCATGTAAGTGCAGTTCTAGAAAAGCCACGCATTAGGAAAGGAAAATGGCCTAGAACCTCCCCCCCGCCTTACACTCCCCTGGCCCAGTTCTCTAAGACACGCTTCCCGTTCCCACAAGAATCACCAGGGACGCAGGATGAATTACGGATTCCGGGCCCAGCAGAGAAGAGTTGAAGCTGAGGATTCCAAGTGGACTCCAGGCACCTGTACCTTACAAGGTCCTGAGGTCAGCGGTTCTCACCCTCAACCACATTCAAGGTCCAGGATCCTGCCCGGGATCCTGCCTCAGTCTGGCTGCCTGGGGACGGTGGCCAGGCACCAGTGTTTATTAAAGCTCCTGGATGATTCTGACAGGTGGCAATGCTTGGGAGCCACCCCAGGAAGTGACTGTTAGAGGCGCTGCCCTGAGGTCACTGCTGATGGAGGCGGCGGCTGAGCGGACAGAACCAGGCAGGGGCCTGAGCCCTGGGTGCCTGTCTTGGGCAGCATCAGGGCACAGCCCCACCCCGTCTTCCCCATAAACACAGTGGCATCCTCAGGGAGTCTGCCTCCAGAAGCACGTCGTAAAAGAGACTTTCATGTGAACAGCTGCGGTTTGGAAGTAGCCAAGGCTGTTCTTGACTCTCTCCGGCCTCCCCAGACGATAGATACTCTCCTCGCTGTCTGGTTGTTATCCTTCCCTTTTTTCACCCTTAGCTTCTGATGTTAGAAAAAAATGACGTAGGCCACACACAGCAGTGAGCTTACAACGGTCCCTGTGCCAAGGCCAAGGGCAGGCGGACGTGCAATTACCTCTTGGGCACTCAAGATGGCTGATGTGCGTGCGTGTGTGTGTGTGTGTGTGTGCGCGCACACTCACCTTCCCTGGGATGTGGGTGCTAGACAAGGCGGTCGGGACTCAGAGGGTCATGCACCTATCCCAGGAGACCTCAGGCCTTGCCTTTAAAAGCCCTCCCACCCACAGCTCTCATCAAGGACCTCCTAGGGCTGGGAGCTCTCCTACCACTAGATGGCGCCAACTGCAAGGGCTTGGCTCAGAGGATCCCGCCCCTTTCCCTCCAGCGTCCCAAGGCCGCCCTCACCTGCTTCACTCCTCCAAAGAGGGGTTTCCACTGGGGCTTCCCTAGAGAAGCTCTGTGCCTTGGGGCTCCCGGCCACAACTGAAAAGCAGGCTTCCTTCTGGGGAGCTGTAACTTGGTATGGAAACAGCAGGATGGGTGGTGACCCTGTGGACCCATCCCAGCTCAGCTCAAAGGGTGCAGACCCCCAGGCCCTGCGATGGGCCTTGTGGGTGAGGGAGGTGTGCACAAGCATGGCAGTGCAAGTGCAAAAGTCTTGCTTTTGAGTATCTGCACACACAGTGCTTCTGTGTACACAATGCCCCCACCCTCCCGACAATTCCCCCAAGTGGGCATTATTGTGGCCATTTCACAGACAAGGATGTCAAGGCTCAGGAAGGTCAGGAACTATAGGAAGGTCAAAACTACACAGAGGGAACCCTCTTCTGACTGTTTTGGATCCCATGCTGTCTTCTTGACACTCGAACTTGGAAAAGAAAAGGCTCCAAGATGGTAGGTCCTGAAAAGTCAAGGAACTGGTACCAAAGTCCTTTGGAGTCAACAATCCCCCATCCCACCAGGTGACACTTCCACCGCCCTGCTATGGGTCATGCACCGTGTTTCAGGCCCACAGATAGAAGTAAGGAGCAGATACTGCCCTTTACAAGCTTACATTCCGGTGAAGGAAGCACTACTTCTAAAGCAACCTGGAAAAGGCACGCAAGCCTTCTGGAGGAGAGGGCTTTTTTTTGTTTGCTGTGCCAAGAATAGGTCTCTAGGGTCTAGGAGCTGTCAGAGATGGCCCGGAGGTGGGGGGTGGGGGGGGGCGGTTCTCATAAATCTCCGGGCCTCCGGTGTCACAATCTGACTAGGACAAGTCTCTCTCCATGGAGCCAGAAAGAGGAGGGTGTGAGTGCATGCCTGTGTGTGTGGGTTCATTGATTTACGGGTGTGATGTTTTGCTCTGCCATGTGTTTTTTGAGGAAAAGCAAACAAGTGTAAGCAAACCAAATGACTTCCAGATGAAAACAGACCAGCACTGCCAACCCCAGAGCAATCTGTCCCCTGCCAGCACTTGAATCCAAGCATAGAGGTGACAAAAACCTCAAATCAAGGTTTGCGTTTTTGACTTTCAAAGGCCCTTTTTCAAATCGACATTTACCGCACTTGTCTGGTGCCAAACTTAGAACCCAGAGCCCAACTAATCCAGCCCTTCAATCTGCACCACCTCTTCTGGCCTCTGGTTCTTACAGCCAAGGGCGCAGGGATGTGGACCACTCACCTCAGCAGAGAGCTTCCTGCGCTGGTGGTTGGAGGGCTCCTGGGGCTGCCCTGGTGCCCCCACTCTCCATGCAGCCTCATGTTGTAATAAATCACCTCTATCGTCTATCTCTCCCATAAGCCATGGTCCCGTACCACAGGAGATGCTTAAGTTCATCTTCAAATGCTTAAAACAGAAGCAAGACGGTGAACTAGCTCAGCAAATGTTCACTGAGTGACTGAAAGAGTGGGCAGAGGTCAAGGGTGCAGAGATGAGAGCTGGGAGAGTCACTAGTATCTAAGCCATGACGTGGCCATGTCATCTTGGACACCCTCTGCCTCTTTGGGTCTCGGTTTCCTCTCCAGGAGAAGGAAATGGCAACCCACTCCAGTGCTCTTGCCTGAAAAATCCCAAGGATGGAGAATCCTGGCAGGCTACAATCCATGGGGTCGCAAAGAGTCAGACACGACTGAGCGACTTCACTTTCTTTTTCTTTCTTTTCCTCTCCAGGAAGAGAGAAAAGAATCTGTCTAAATAGCTCAGCATCTGTTTTGTTCAAAGAATGAAAATGCAGATCTTTAAACCCACAGAGCAGGGTTCCTCTGGTTCAGGATGGAGGGGACGGTCTGTGGGGCCCCCCACCTCTGCTAACCTCAGAATTCAGGAGTCACTGCTGAGAAGCCCCAGACAGGAGCCTCTCCAGCAGGGACCACCAGCCTGGGGGTGGAGAAATGGCTGGGAGGTGCCTACAGTCCTCACTCTCCATCCTCAGGCAATTCTCCTCCTCTCTGGGCCAAGGTTTCCTCCAGGGTAAAGAGTGAGGGGCCAGGATGGAGGGGCTGGGCAGGTGACTGGATCTCTGAGATACAGGCAGTTTGAAGCTGGTAATAATGGCCCCAGAGCCGCCTCCCTTTCCATCAGCCTCATCTGCAGCACAGAAATGCTCTTTGGGGCTTATCTCCCATTCCCCATGCGCTTGTTGTCTTGTCCATCATATCTGCCAGGATATAGATGAATATATTGCCTGTGGATGGGAATGCGGCTCTGGGAAGGAGCATGGGTGGAGAGAAGTGGAGTGGGTGTCCACCACACTGAGCACAAAATCAGACCCCTCTCTACAGGGCTGGCACTGGACACAGGATCAGTCCTCTCCCCACGGGGGCACAGCAGGCCAGCAGCAGGAACCACGAGGCTGGACACCCGCTGCCACCGCCGCCCCCTGCAGCCCCTTCCCGGTGCTCAGAGGGGAAAGGAATTAATAATGATAATAATAGGATGACAGGTCGGCTGGCCGAATCCTGGCTGTACATATGCATGTCGTCTGTATGTGGAAGCTGTAAATAAGATACAAATGAACTTATTAACAAAACAAATAGACCCACAGGCATAGAAAACAAATTCACCGTTACCAAAGGGAAAGAGGGAGGGATAAATTAAGAGTTTGGGATTAACACATACAGACTATGTATAAAGGGCTTTCCTGCAGGTTCAGCAGTGAAGACTCTGCCTGCCAATGGAGAAGACAAAGGTTCGATCTTGGGTCAGGAAGATCCCCTGGAGAAGGAAAAAGACAACCCACTCCAGTATTCTTGCCTGGGAAATCCTGTGGACAGAGGAGCCTGGCGGGCTACAGTCCAAGTGGTGGCAAAGAGTCAGACATGACTTAGCCTCTGATCAACCAACCAACCAACCAACCTCCTAATGTGAATCACTGTGTGTAACTGTGTACACAGTACACACATTTGTATAATGAATACAGTTAATATATGTAACTGAATATACGTGAAACTAATCCAACAGTGTAAATCAACTATACTTCAATTTAAAAAAAATATATGAGTCAGCTCTTAAGGACCCTTAGCACAGAGAGGGTGGATCCTTAGGACATAAAGAAAAGGGCAATGGGGTGGAGAGAGAGTCGGGTTTTGGGGCTGCACCCACAGCGTGACTCATCAGAAGGCATTTTCTCAAAGCCGCAGCTCTCTCATCTGCAAAGGAGGCCGACTCACCGACCTCCCAGGTAGCGGGATGATCAGAGGGGAAGGAGACACCCATGGGCTCAGAGAGCTGACACGGAGCCTGACCCAGCACGCCCAAGCAGGGGAATTCGGGCAGCTGGCTTCACGTGTGCTAATGCCAGCTCCTCCATGCTGGTGAGGAGACAGGAGGTGTCTGGCCACCCAAAGCACGGCAGAGAAATGGAATGTGACGTAAACCTTTGGAACCCCGTGAAGATGGGGAGGCGACCGCCAGCCTTTGGCCTGGGACCCCTCTTCCGGGCAGCCTCCTTTACATCTTCTCTCCCCCGCAGGCCGTCCCTCCAGCTCCCACAGCCATGGGCCCCACCCCGGCCCCGCTGGAGGACACCTCCTCACGCCCCCAGTTCTGCAAGTGGCCGTGCGAGTGCCCAGCGGCCCCGCCACGCTGCCCGCTGGGCGTCAGCCTCATCACGGATGGCTGCGAGTGCTGCAAGATGTGTGCCCAGCAGCTGGGAGACAACTGCACAGAGGCTGCGGTCTGCGACCCCCACCGCGGCCTCTACTGCGACTACAGCGGGGACCACCCGAGGTACGCAGTAGGCGTGTGTGCACGTAAGTGAGACCCCGCCCACCACCGGCCAGCCCCGCCCACCACCGGCCAGCCCCGCCCACCATCGGCCAGCCCCAGCCCCCAGCTCTGGCCCGCAGCACCCCCCGCCATCCATAGCCCTTCCTCTGGCCAGGCTTGGTTCTGCAGGAAGTACCCAAACGCACTCCCCCCGACCCCAGTCCATGATGACGGGCCAGAGGCTGAGCAGGGAGGGACGCAGCATTCCTCTTGCATCTGGACCTTGTCTTCTCTGGCCTCCATCCATGGATGAGTCCAGGGAAGAAGGATCCACCAGGAGAGACCTAAGCCTGGTTCTGTTCTCCTCGAGGTAGAACTCTTTGCAGGCCGCCCGTGACCTCCCAGAGGCACCAGGACCCTGCGGGGTTCCAGCTATTTTAGTAACATTGTCAATGAACATAATCTGGTATTAAAACATTCAGTAACCTTGAAAGAACAAAAAGCAGCAGCCTGAAACCATCTCTTCCTACCACCCACCCACCTTCCTTTAGTTCACTACAGTCACTTTTAACTTTTCAGCCCTTTCTTCTGGTAATTGCAACTATTCAATGCATCTCTTCTGTTATATCTTGATCAGCTTAAAATACCAACTGTGCACAATCTGTAACTGTGCATGATCCTATATGATAGCTGATGACTTAGCTCCTTAATACTGCCTGACACTGCCCTCCGCAGCTTCCAATATCATTGCCACATTTTTTATTATAAACCACTATTTGACCACTATGTACAATATTAGGACGATGTAAATGGTTTTTGCTGAAGCATGAGGTAGTAAACTTGATTGAATTTCCTTTATTATGAAGTTTTTTGTTTTTCCTGGAGTTTCTACTTGCTCTTGGTCTTTATAATAGCCCCATGCTGGGGGAGAGGCTATTGCTTTTTGTTATTTGTTTGCTCTTCAAAGGGTAATATCATTTCCTTTGTTGTTCCCAGAGACCCCCTTTCTGAGGCTTTCTGGTCTCCTGCTTCTATCTGGGCTGGCCTTGAGTCATATGATCTTGAACATATGAGCGTTTATTCAATATACATGATCAGTATGATGAAAAGAGGTAAACTGGCATCAGGAAGTGATGTGAATGTTGCTCAATCATGTCCAGCTCTTTGAGACTCCATGGACTATACAGTCCACGGAATTTTCCAGGCCAGAATACTGGAGTGGGTAGCCATTCCCTTCTCCAAGGGATCTTCCCAACCCAGGGATTGGACCCGGTCTCCTGCATTCAGGCAGATTCTTTACTGTCTGAGCCCCCAGGGAAGCCCAAATAGGCATCATGGCAGCAGCTTAACTTCTGAAAATTTACACAAAGCCTCATAAATTCAAGGACTCCTTCCCTTAAGGCTGAATCAAGCTTTCCTCATGCCCATGACTCTGCATGTTCACACACAGCAGACTCTCTTATCTTCAGCTACTGCTACTGCTGCTGCTAAGTCGCTTCAGTCGTGTCCAACTCTGTGCGACCCCATGGACTGCAGCCCACTAGGCTTCTCCGTCCATGGGATTCTTCAGGCAAGAACACTGGAGTGGGTTGCCATTTCCTTCGCCAATGAATGAAAGTGAAAAGTGAAAGTGAAGCCACTCAGTCATGTCCGACTTTTAGCGATCCCGTGGACTGAAGCCTAGCAGGCTCCTCCATCCATGGGATTTTCCAGACAAGAGTACTGGAGTGGGGTGCCATTGCCTTCTCTGTATCTTCAGCTAACTCATTATATTTCCTGAAGTGTCATTGATGAGGATTATACATATAATTTCAAGTCAAGATACTTATGGATTTATGGTTAATCTATGAGCACCTTCTGCTCTTTTGACATTAATTCCTGCTTCAACCTTCATATCAAGTCATCTTGCGTTCCAAGTAACCATCACTGATTCTCCCATCTTTCCATGTTGCCCCCTTTTACAGAGACTTATTAGCCCCACAAACTAGCGTGTTCAAAGAGAGCTTGCAGATTCCATCTGCATAGAATCATCTGACATGTTGGTTAAAAATGTTTTTCTGAGCCCCACCCCACTCACTCCAGTTCTTTGGCAGTGGGGGTGGGAATCGACAACTTTCAACAAGCTCCCTGGGTGACACTCATACTCGGCTCTGAGACTGACGGCCACAGTGTACAGTCGTTCACATACTCTCTCCCCGTACCCAGGTGAGGAGACCAGGCTGAGCCCTCTTGCACCAGAGTCCCCTCCACTTCTACGGGACTGTTTCCTTTCTTTCCCTCTTTACAGCTGTCCTTCAAGGCAACTCATTGTGACTATATGAGTCTCTAAAGTTGCACTGACACCTCACCACATGCCAGGCACCACAATTTTATAGACATTCTCTCATGGACCCATAGACTCTGCGGACCCACAAGTGCCTCTCCTGCCTGTCTCTACCACCCAGGACCTGGAAAATCACCTCGCTCTACTCCACTCCCCTACCTCCTTATACGTCACCTCTTCACTCAACATAGCCTCTCGGTTCCCCCTCATCATGAGTCTCCGTGTAGCTTCTTTCCTTGCATTTGGAAAGCAGACGGTGGATTTCAGGATACTGTAATAAATATGACATGGGCCAAGGGTTCTCCAGTCACAGAGGTCTACAGACCTTGGAATAAATAAGGTTCAACAAGGGGACAGACTTTTTCAGAGGTGTCAAATGTCCACATCCATTGTGAAATTCCAAAAACAGAGCTATCATAGGAAGACTTTTTAAACTTGTTTGCACAGTGAATACTTTTTTCCAGGCAGATTTTTACCCAATCACCCACCTGCACACCATATACACACAGACACACACACATACGATTCCCCCATGTTCTATGGAACATCTTCTCAGAAATACTGCCATAGTGTCTAAATTCATGGAACCCTAATGCAGTAAAGAAAATAGTCCAGGGTCTGAGAGCTATAGAGAAGGAGATATTTGGGGGCCAGAGGGGAAAAAGAAAGAAGAGGTTATTTACATAGAAAAATCTGTTAGCAGATGGCCAACAACCAATGGACATTCCCCAGGACAGGCTAAATCTGTCCTTAGCGATGTGCTTGTAATTAGGCCAGGACAAGGCAGTAAAAACCAAATTGCAAGAGTGCCGTAAACGACTCAAAGAGGGCATGGTGGGGACTACGGCAGACTAATGCACGTAACCTTTAGCCACTGAGGTCAGGCAGAAAAGGGAGCCTGATCTGGTCTAGCCTACTCACCTTTCAAGAGAATCCAGAAAACAAAATCCAGGTTCATGTATGATTTGTAATTCTGGCAACGCATTCAAAACATTTTTAAAACACACTCCATGAGCCAAGCTAAATACATCTGTGGGCAGAGAGTGACCTCCGAATTAAACTGTTTGGCTATTTTGGTTGTGCAAATATGAGTCTGCATTCAGTGCAACTGGGTCAGGATTGAGGGCAGTGTGGTTTGCTGGAAGGATCATGACATGTACAGGCAGACAGGCTTGGGGTTTTGAATCCTGGCTCTGCCACTTGCTGGCTACGTGATCATGGGCACGTCACTTAAGGAGCTTGATCGAACCAACTCTGTATGATGGCTGAGGCTAAACAAAGAATTTCACAGGAGCCTAAAATGTGATCAGTTGCTCTTGAATATTGCTTCAAATTTCCTTTGTAAACGTCCCCTTAGCTTTGTCTAGGGTTATCCTCAGAGTTTGGGGGGCAGGGCTAGTTTCAAGCTCTGACTCCCTCCTCTGATGAGTAAAGGAACAGAAAATCCACACATGGTGTTTGAAGCTAGACAACCTAAGTTCAAACCTCAGCAACATAATCAACCAACACAATGGGTTTAGGGAAACTGCTTAACCTTTTTAAATGTCAGTTTCCTCATCAAGGAAAATGCAATGAATAATGCCTACCTCTTTGGGTGGTTCGGATGTCAAGTACTTGATACATGGGAGAAGCCCAATACAGAGTAGGGCTAACCCCACCTGATTTCCATCCCTCTACCCACTGATTCATTCACCCATAATGAACACAGGTTAGTGATGGTACATCAGTGGGGTTACAACAAGGCATGGCCCACTGTCCTTGCTCCCAGGAAGCTGACCAGGGGTGGAGCGAGAAGAGTAAAGGTCTGGGTGGCACAGCAAGGCGACTTGAATTCCCAGAAGTCCCTCAATAAGAGGAAAGCCCACCAGGTCATGCCTGAATGGACCCGAAAGTCTGAATGGTGAAGGAGGCTTGGCCAGCTTCCCCATCTGATCAGAAGCTGGTCCTTCAATCAGCTGTAAAGAAACCGAATAAGGAAGGGGTGCCAGAGTCCGCTGGTAGGGCCATCGCTGCCACCCACCATCCATCTTTGCCCCCACCTCCCAAACCTCCCAGGAGACTGTGAACAACTTCCGGAGGCAAATGGTCCCAATCTTGGCTGCAAACTGGATTCACCTGCGGAGCTACCAAGGCCAAAAAATAAAAAACTAAAAATACCGAAGCCCAGGTCCACCCCCAGGTACTGGGGTGTGGTGTGGGCATCATGATTTTAAAGAGCCCCCCTGGGTAGTGCCATTGTGCCGCTGGCGATGAGAACCACTGTGCAAAGGCTCCCAGCACCCAGCAGTGCCCTTGCCACCCAAAGTTCCCACACCCAGGGGCAGAGACTGCCTTC
The DNA here is from genome assembly GCF_029378745.1 of Bos indicus. Taxonomy (NCBI): domain Eukaryota; kingdom Metazoa; phylum Chordata; class Mammalia; order Artiodactyla; family Bovidae; genus Bos; species Bos indicus. The sequence goes on along the minus strand of NC_091773.1, from coordinate 8,257,442 downwards.
AGCACTCCATCTCCCATCCACCAACACACGAGCGCACTCTGTCCCTGGAGTGAGAGGGCGAGGCCAGGCTGACTCAGAACAAAAGACGAGTGATTCACTAGGTGATTCACTCACTGTTTTGCTTTCCTATTTCCCCTCCTTTACTGGTATCCGATGGAAGGAAATGGACAGTGGAGTCAGAGCTTGGGGGGGTACAGCCTCATCAGACACCAGCTGGGGGGCCTTGAGCAGACGAATCACTGTTCCCCTCACCCACCCAGCTCCCCCTCTGCCAAAGAAAGAAAACAAAGCTCTTCTAGGACAGTCACCGTGAGACTGCGTGAGGTTACTTATCAGATGGTGCCTGGCTCCAGATGGGACGGGCAGTGTTAGCGCCCTTCCTGCCCGTCCCTCCTCCCCCAGATCAATCACCTCCCAGGAAAGCCAGCAGTCACCCCAGCATCCCCACAGGCTGTGATCCTGTCCCCTCCGCTCCGCTGAGCCGAGCGCTGTCTCTTCAGGTGTGTGACTCAACCTCACTGAGACGCAGGTGTGCAGCAGGTGAAAATGCAGGTGATGACATGGTCCCTTTTCCTTCTGAGATGAAGTCAGCAATGCAAGGAAGCCTAACACAAAGCGGGTCGGGTGACCAAGAACCTTCCCTCCTGTGAGATACAGGGATGATGATGGTGGTGATGGTTCAGCTTCAGGTGAATCCAGGAGATACACTGGAACTACTGGCAGACCAGCCCTCCTGGGGTGAGCACCCTGGCTGCCCTGGCATCTCTGTCTGCACTTCTAGACACCGTCCTCAGAATGGGACTGACATGGAAGGCTGGGATGCTGGCCAGAGCCCAGTATTCCCACATCTTTCTTGGAGCTCCAAGCTTGCAGAACTGGCTCCACTCTGAAGTCAACCAGGCATCTCGAGTCTAGGGAAGAGCTTGAGGCCACCCACCCCAACCTTGCTCTTCTGAGGACAGAGCATCCCCCTCCTTCCAGGGCTTGGGACATAGAACTAGGAGTCCTTCCTGATTCTCCTCTCATCCTCACATCCCACCTGTCAGCGAGTCCCTCCAAATAGACCCAGAAGCGGGCCCTTCTCCTCCTGGCTGCCCATCTCTGGTCCAAGCACCACCGCCTCTTATCTGGACTCCCCAGCATGACCTTCTGACTCTTTCCAAACCCCGTCGGTCTGTCCTCAACTCAGCACCATCAAGGTTTTTGTGAAGCATAATTCATATCACTGATTCATCATTACTCACTGAGCACATACTGTGTATCAACCGGAGTTCCAGGCTCTAAGAGCTTTGCGTTTTCCTCTGAGCCTCCGGGGAAGCCCTCTCTCTCCTGCCTCCAGCCCTTGTCCCTCCCTCCCCTACCCTTTCCCACCCCAGGCCTTCCCAGCTGCCTACGTCCCTTCCCTGCCTAGAAGGCTTCTCTCCCAACACCTGGGCAGCTCAGCTCCCTGCCTCCTTTCTATCTTTGCTGAAACATCATCACCTCTCTGAGGCCCTGGCTACCCACCTTGTTTAAATCTGCAACCTTGCCCCTCCCTCTCCCAACTCCCTGCTTTCATGTCCCCATCAACGCTCTGCTGCTGCTGCTGCCACTAAGTCGCTTCAGTCGTGTCCAACCCTGTGCGACCCCATAGACGGCAGCCCACCAGGCTCCCCCGTCCCTGTGATTCTCCAGGCAAGAACACTGGAGTGGGTTGCCATTTCCTTCTCTAATGCATGAAAGTGAAAAGTGAAAGTGAAGTCGCTCAGTGTGGACTCTTTGCGACCCCATGGACTGTAGCCGACCAGGCTCCTTTGTCCATGGGATTTTCCAGGCAGGAATACTGGAGTGGGTTGCCATTAATGCGGGAGACCTGGGTTCAGTTCCTGGATTGGGATGATTCCCTGGAAGAGGGCATGGCAATCCACTCCAGTATTCTTGCCTGGAGAATCCCCATGGACAGAGGAGCCTGGCGGGCTGCAGTCTATAGGGTCCCAAAGAGTCGGATCCGACTGAGTGACTAAGCACACAAGCACAAGTTCATTGAGGGCGAGGCTTTTGTCTCCTTCCTTCACTACTAAATCCCCACCACCTACCACACGCCACAAACAGGCATTGAATGAACCCAGTCTCTTCCAAAGTGTTGTGACGGGTTTCCCATCGCCTCGGCCTCCTCTCACAAACTGTGACCCTCGAGGTGGATAACTGTCAGGACCAGGCTTTGTGCCACTTGCTGGGACAGGACACCGGGCTAGCTGCCTGGGGTCCCAGTCCTGGCCAGGCTGTAGCCTCCCACCCCTCCGTCCAGCCCTCCAGACAGCACCGGGTGTTTCTGCGCAGGTTAAATGGGCTGCCACACCCCCCGCTCAGGTCCCACCAAACTGGCCAGAGCAGCGGGCCAGGCCCTTCTCCACGATGGGGACCCCGGGGGGTGGGGTGTGGGGTGGGGTGCGGGGGCGCGTGATGCAGCGGCAGGGGGCTGCCCTGCGGGTCCGCCTAGCCCCTCGGCCGGCCTGACCCTCTGCGCCTGTGTCCGCAGAGGTGGTTGGCGTGGGCTGCGTGCTGGACGGCGTGCGCTACAACAACGGCCAGTCCTTCCAGCCCAACTGCAAGTACAACTGCACGTGCGTGGGCGGCGCGGTGGGCTGCACGCCGCTGTGCCTCCGCGCGCGGCCCCCGCGCCTCTGGTGCCGTCGGCCCCAGCGGGTGAGCTTGCCCGGGCGCTGCTGCGAGCAGTGGGTGTGCGAAGACGACGCCAGGAGGCCCCGCAAGACGGCGCCGCGCCACACGGGCACCTCCGGTGGGTGCGGGCACGGGCGCGGGGCGCGGGGAGGGCCGCTCCAGCCCGCGGAGGAGGGGATGGCGAGCTCAGTCGGTCCCCAGCGGGCCTCCTAGAACAGAGCCACCGGGTCGGGCCGGGGGCGGCGGCGGCCGCCTGCCCACCGCATCAGTGTGTGTGGCCCAGTGACCGCCGCCTGACCGAGCACTGCCGAGTGGGTGACCTAAAAACCAAAGCCTTTTATCCTCCTCGGCAAATCCTTCCCCACCGCCGCCTCCCTCCCATCCCGCCTCCTCTCTTCAGTCCGTCCGTCCTCAAAGGCCTCTGCTGTCTCCTGTCTCCCAGCATCCTCTTCTCTCACTCATTCATCCCTGCATTCGTAGATCCATCTCCCCAGCGCACCTGCTGTCTCTCCGTGCAGGCTCCCCTCTCTGGCTTCTGGGCTTGTGTTTTATCAAGAAGGACCGGCTTCCTGATAAAAATACACAAGTCCTTTTCTTGTGTATCTTGCTCCATCCCTCTGTGAGATGGCTCCTTGGTCTCCCTGGCTCTTCACCTATCTCCACCTCTCAGCTCACTCCATTTCTTAGACACTTAGGAGCACTCGCCGTGTTCTGCTTGCCAGGATACATCCATTGAAAGAACCAGCCAAGGGTTGGGGTTCAGTTCCCACTTCCTGAGGGCTTACTAAGGATGGGGACAGCTTTTGAGCCCTGTCACATGCCTGAACCTGTATTTTCTATCCATAACCAGGGACAGGAGGCAGGGAGGTGCTGTTGTCAACCCCACTTACAGGTGGGGAGCCTGGGGCTCGGAGGTGGGAGCCAGTTTATTGGAAGCTATCCAGATGCTAAGGGGCGGCGCTAAGAGCTGAACTCAGACAATTTGCCCCTGAAGCCTGCGTGTCCCCTTAGCCACGATGCCCTGAGCATCACTCAGATGAAGTTCTAGCACTGGGGCAGGCACTTCCCTTGACCTTCCCCAGATAATGTCATCTCTGCAGGGGCAGGACCGGTGTCTTTTACCCTTTTATTCCCAGCACCTTGCAGATGCCTGATGTGTACTTGGTCAATATCTGGACCCTTTTATTGCCATACCAGCCCCGCAGGGCAGATGTTATTGTTCCAGAGAAGAGCCTGAGGCCCAGAGTAAGTTGTCTAGAATCACACAGCCTGTAGGTGGTTGAGCAGGGATTGGACTCAGGTCACCTCTCTCTAAAGATGGTCCTCACTCTGGAGAAGTATGAGGAACTCATGACAAGTTCTCTTCTCCCTGGGGACCCGTGCTAGTTAGAAGCCAACTTGACCTCCAAGCAGAGGGACTGCCCACTCGCTGAGGTTCAGGGACCCCAGCCCTTAGGGTTGTGACGGCAGGGATTGGGGGGCTGATGGAGACTGGGAAATCACCAGGTACCTGGTCCCCATCTGCAGGGAACATGGATGAGATAGAGCCGTGGCACAAGAACTGCATTGCGTACACCAGCCCCTGGAGCCCCTGTTCCACCAGCTGCGGCCTGGGGGTCTCCACCCGCATCTCCAATGTCAACACCCGGTGCTGGCCTGAGCAGGAGAGCCGCCTCTGCAACCTGCGGCCGTGTGACGTGGACCTCCGGCCACACATCAAGGTGGGTCCGCCTCCCAGAGAGGGGCAGGCGTTTAGGGTCAGGAAGATCCCCTGGAGAAGGGATAGGTTACCCACTCCAGTATTCTGGCCTGGAGAATCCCATGGACTGTATAGCCCATGAGGTCGAAAAGAGTTGGACATGACTGAGTGACTTTCACTGCAGATAGCTATCAGACTGTATAAGCTTCAGGCCCACACATTGCCTGGATCTGTTCTACCCTCATTTCAGGCAGGGTGCTGGTACATAGTTGACCAGAACAGCCATTCATTCAACGAGTTTAGTACATGCCTACTGGGGCTTCCCTGGTGGCTCAGTGGTAAAGAACCCACCCGCCAATGCAGGAGACATGGGTTCGATCCCTTGGTCGGAAAGATCTCCTGGAGAAGGAAATGGAGACCCACTGCAGTATTCTTGCTTGAGAAATTGCATGGGCAGAGGAGTCCGGCGGGCTACAGTCCATGGGGGTCTCAAAAGAATCAGAATCAACTTAGCAACTAAACAACAGCCATGTACCAGGCAGAAAACTAGACTGTAGGGATGCAGAAAGAGCCTCGCCCTTGAGTGGCCCATATCCCCACAGAGCTCCCTTTAAATAATGCCAGTCCAATTGAATAAGTTGCATGAAAAGTATGTGTGAGAGTCTATGGGAGGCAGAGGAGGAGGAGTTTAGGGTTAAATGAGTCCAGTCTTGGAGGCCATGATGGCTCTACCCCTAACCAGCAGGGGGCGCTTGGCAGGCTGAAGGAGCCCACAAAGTCATCCTGTGTTGGAGAAACTGACCTGGGCATTGGCAAGGCAGAGGCAGGAAAGAAGGGAAATTGCAGGTTGAGAGAGCTGCCCCGTGGCAAGGCAGTCCCTTTGTGCCCTCGGTTTCCTCTTGCATAATACAGCTGGGTCTGTTTGTCTTTGGGGTGATCCTTCCTAGTTTGAAGATGCTGCAGATCTGAAAGTAAGATGGGGTGCATGGCGAGTGAAAAGGGAAGAATTGAGGGCTTGGAGCTGAAACTGTTGATCCTCTGAGCATCTCAACTGAAACCTCCTTTCCCGCAGGAAGGGAAGAAGTGTCTGGCCGTGTACCAGCCAGAAGCGCCCGTGAACTTCACGCTGGCCGGCTGCACCAGCACACGCACCTACCGGCCCAAGTACTGCGGGGTGTGCACCGACAGCCGGTGCTGTATCCCCTACAAGTCCAAGACCATCAGCATCTCCTTCCAGTGTCCCGATGGGCCCGGCTTCTCCCGCCAGGCCCTGTGGATTAACGCTTGCTTCTGCAATCTGAGCTGTCGAAATCCCAACGATATTTTTGCCGACTTGGACTCCTACCCTGACTTCTCAGAGATTGCCAATTAAGCAGCCACAGAACCTGGGCTCGAGGCTGACCCAGTGCTTGTAAAGCAGCCAGCCTTCTGAGGCCCCAACTGAGCCTTCTTTTGTCCACTTCCCACTCGTTTCCAATGACCCAGATCCAGGCCCAGGCCCATGACCCCTTGTCCTGTCTCCACCCATCCAAAGCACCCATCGAGGCACACTCAGGCCCAGACAGTGGGTCTTCTCCTTGGCAGTGGCCCACATACACTCCAAAGAAAGTGCCCGGCTCTGGACAATACACGAGCCCGATCCGGCCTGTCTGAGTCACTGGAAGTCCTGCTGGATCCAAGTCCCAAGGAACAGAATCAGCTAGATCTTCGGTATCACTAATTCCTTCTTTAGATACCAAACCACCAGACTCTCTGGGCCCATTCAGAAGGATAGAGGGGATTTAGGACAGTGGACTGGTCCATTCTTCGGGCCCTGCCAAGAAGGACCCTAATTAGCAGTTTTGACCACTGCATACCAAAGCTCTCTCTCATTCTAAAGACCTGTGCCTACCATGGTCACCGAATATTTGCTAAATGAGGTGAATGGTTGTTTGGTTTCGGTTTTTGGATGGACAGTTGTGTCCATGAATCCAGGCATTGTTGCAGTTAAGTTTCTGTTCACCCATTTCAGTTAAGTTTCTCTTCACCCCTGCACTTTGAAGGGTGTACATTGGGCTCATCCCAGTGAGAAATGCAAGCTGATAAACTTCCTCTTGTTCCTGGGAGAAGTCCCTGGTCACCAGGGTCAGAGCATGGTCAGTCTATTTTCAGAAGGAGCGACTGAGCCCTGCACTGAATCTGCTGCTCCCGGACAGGGCAGGGCACTGGGCACTCAGCCAGCCTCCTCCTCACACCTGACCATCTGCATGCTGGGGCGTTGTAGGACTTGGTGGGTCCCCTCGGACGACATCTCTGACCCCTCAGAGTGGTGTCCTGTGATAGCCTTCTGCTCTGAGGGAACCTTGGGTCCAGGTTGAGTGTGAGTCAAAACAAGAAGTGGGTTCACAAACCAAGAAGTGGGTCCAGTCTGTGTCACCCTGGGGTGGCAAGAGTCCCTGGGCCCAGGGCATGTGTCTTTCTGCCTCAGGGACCCATTTTGCAGACTGTGGGTCTACTGATCCATAAAGCTCAGTTCTGGTACAAAGACAGAAGTTTACCAGTTGTTTCAAAACAGAAGTATATTTAACAGGGATGAAAAGCCAAAAGGGTTTGATGCTAAAAGGAAGAGAAAGTTGTTATTAATGGAAATGAGGCTATTATTTATTTTATTAGTAAAGTATAAATATTTACTGCTACATTTATTTAGTACCTTCTACATGTCAGACATTGTTCTCAGCACTTTATGTGCACCGTTACACTAGCTCATGGAAACTGGGAAGTCGTGTTGAGAAGGGCCCATGATTATTTCTGTTCTTACAAATGTGAAATGGAAGCTCAGTGAGGTAAGGGAGCTTGACCGAAGTCACCCAGCGGGTCAGTGGGGTAGTCAGGATGCAAATCCAAGCTGGATTGACTCTGTAACCCTTATTTTCCCTCAACTTTTAGAGCTTCCAAGGGCATCAGAGCAGGAAAACATGTCAGGATAAGCGACTTCTCCCTGTCATTTTTGGTTCTTATTACTGTCTCTCCAGCTTCTTTCCCAAGAGAAGAGTGTATCTGACTTTCAGATTATTTAGATGTCTGAGCATCAGACAAAATCTAGGATAAACTGAAATCCACGACTCCCCTCTAGATCATTCCCTCCTTCAAATCAGAACCAGCTCTCACTGTGTATTTGAAGATGATTTCGTTACCTGATGCTGCAGACTGAAGGACGGTGCCTTTTTCATGAGGGAATTCTGAATAATGAGCAGAGGGATTCCTAGACAGGGGAAAGGGATTGAAAATGTGTCCTCTTTACTGTGACCTCCTGAATGCCTGGTGCAAGGCATTCAGTGGTGCTCAATGTGTATTTGATGAATAAAAGAAATTGTGTATGTGTCCCTACATGTGTTCAGAAGATCTCTTTCTTCCAAAGGTACATGACAATCTAATTTTTATCAGCCAAATCTGAAATGCCATAGAAAAAGAGACATTTAATATCAAAAGAAAGGCACGTGTTCATTGAAAGAAAAAAAAGCCCGAGAGTTCTTTTGTGAAGAGAATTTTGTTGTTCGGGTGTTCATTCGTGTCTGACTCTTTTTCAGCCCCCATGGACTGTAGCCCACCAGGCTCCTCTGTCCATGGGATTTTCCATGCAAGAATACTGGAGTGGATTGCCATTTCCTTCTCCGGGGGATCTTCCCAACCCAGGGATCGAACCCACGGTTCCTGCATTGGCAGGCAGATTCTTTACCACTGAACCACCAGGGAAGAGAATTTACTCCATGAATAATCTTTCCTGTAAGTCCACATGGATCATGTTGGATTTTTGTAGAGTGAAATCACCTGCCACCCACAGCTTCCAAGGGCAGGTGAGGGCTCACCCCTTTTGAAATTTAGCAGACACCCAAGAACTAGATTCTTACTGAATTTGCTTCCCAATTCAGGAACGTGAACTTGGCTTCCAAGATCATAGAAGGCCTGGATGAGGGACTTGGGGCTTTCATCCCCGGGATGGGTGGGATGGGGTGGCCAGAATGCCCTGGTTTGAGAAATGAATCTGTCCTGTGCAGGCCCCAAAGAGGAAGTCTCAGTTTCGTGTTTTGAAGTCATGGGCAAGGAGACAGAGCCATGGTGCAACCTGTTCCAATAAAAGTTACCAGATGAAAAAAACATTTCTTTATTGAATGCTTAATTGGTGCCAAGCCCTCTGCTAACTTTTGAATTATCTAATCATGGCAGCAATTTTGAGCAAGCATCTCTTTCCCATTTTATAAATGGAAAGTCTGGGACTCAAAGAGTCTGGGGAATCAGCCGTCAAAAGTTGAAACCCAGATCTCTGCTTATTCCGCTCTGCCTTGCTCTGGGAGATGGTGAAGGACAGGGAAGCCTGGCGTGCTGCAGTCCATGGGGTCAGAGATGCAAAGAGTCAGACAAGACTGAGCGACTGGACAGCAACAACAACTTGATTTGGGGGAGGCCTCCAGGCAGAGCCTGAATGAGGCCTGTTGGAGTGTCCACTTCTCCAGACCCTTGTAACCCCATGTCCTGGGATCAAGGAAAGGTAAACAAAAGAATAGTCAAACTTGGGTGGAGAAATTCACATAAGTGCTTAGAGTGAATATCTCTTGCATGCAAAGATGAGTGAGAAAAAGGAGACCTGAATTTACCATGTCACTAATGCGTGCTAACCCTTAGCATAAGCCTTTGGTGAGCACTTCCCAGGCTTTAGGCTAGGTGCTTTACTGCATACCTAATTTAATCCTCAGAGCAAGCCTATGAGCTGTGGCAGTATCATCATTTCCCATTTTAGAGATAGAGCTGAGGCCCTTAGATAGTATTTGCTCAGTGTCTTCACAGCTAATGACCTGCCGACCAAGGTTAGTCTCACGCCTGGGCCATCTCTCCTGATGCTAAGCCCAATTAGTCTGCCCCCACCCACCCCTGCAAACCAAAAGGCACAAGACAACGGCTTACTGACAACAGCTGCAACATTAACTTTGAAAGTGATTCAGAGAGTGATCAAAGAAAGTAGATTCAAACGATATGATTATCTAGGCTCTCATTAACATTTAAATACTGTGTATCCCTACAAATTGTGGGGAAGTAATGCAATCTGTTACTATTACATTAAATTAGGTCACTGATTTTTAAAGACTTATCTTGACCCAAAGTAACTGAAGTAATAACTCTGCCCAGCTGGGAGTCCTGAATGGTCAGAATGGCCTGCTGTGTATTTCTGCATTGTATACATATGTGTGTGTGTGCGCGTGTATGTATATCTGTTTTCAAACTATGACTTAATATTTAAGTATTTCGACTGCCATTTTCAGGCTTTCCTGGTGGCTCAGACATTAAAGAATCTGCCTGCAACGCAGAAAACCTTGTTTTGATCCCTGGGTCAGGAAGATCTCCCGAAGAAGGGAATGGCAACCTACTCCAGTATTCTTGTCTGGAGAATCCCACGGACAGAGGAGCCTGGTGGGCTACAATCCATGGGGTCACAAAGAGTCAGACACAACTGAATGACTAACACACACACACACACACACACACACACTGCCATTTTTGTAAGTGACTGAAAAATACATATGAAGAAATGTCTTAGAATTTCCCCATAGAGGGAAAACAGCACTTGGGCAATCTGTCATGTTTTTCAGCATTCCTCATTTTTCTCATGATTTGTGTCGCACGGAACATGTTTATCCAATATGAAGAGGAAGAGTTTTCATTGCTCAAATTCCCTGTTTGTAGCTTTTTGCCTTGAAGCAATAAATCATCAGCAAAGTGACTTAGTGGACTGGGTGAGTTTTCCTGTATTTTCAGTTATTATGAGGCAATGATGGAACATTGAACACTCCCAGTAAATGTGCAGGTGGTGGACATTAGGGTCCCAGATATTTTATACATGACAATAAAAATGGCTTAAAGTTTGAAAATGCACTGAGAAATGGGAATTCTGGTATACAGAAAAGACCAGGGGGGCAAATGTGTTGAGACTGGAAAACATCTCATGTAAATATAAAATGAACATTTGGCATTCATTCACTTACTCATTTATTCAATGTCTTTTTATATTCCCAAGTACCCTGTGGGTGGGCTTCCCCGTGACTCAGTGGTAAACAGTCTGCCTACAATGCAGGAGCTGTAGGAAACTACAGGAAACTCGGATTTGGAATATCCTGGGTCTGGAATATCCCCTGGAGAAGGGAATGGCAACCCACTTTAGTATTCTTGCCTGAAGAATCCCACGGACAGAGGAGCCTGGAGAGCTACAGTCCATGGGGTGCCAAAGAGTCGGACACGACTGAAGCCACTTAGCATGCACGCATCCTGTGGGTACCTGGAGGTCTGGGACCATGACTGCATCTTCTAAGCCTAGCACATATCAGGGATTGGGGAGCATGGGTTGATGGATGGATAGAGATCTACTGGGCTTCCCTGGTGGCTCAGATGGTAAAGCATTTGCCTGCAATGCGGGAGACATGGATTCAATCCCTGGTTCGGGAAGATCCCCTGGAGAAGGAAGTGGCAACACACTGCAGTACTCTTGCCTGGAAAATTTCATGGACGGAGGAGCCTGGTAGGCTATAGTCCATGGGACTGTCACAAAGAGTCGGACACAACTTTTCTAGAGATCTATTGCCGGGTGCCTTGGGAACCAGGGGAGTGAAATGAAGTGTAAGGAAGTTTGCATAAAGAGGAAGAGGAAGCTGCTAAAGGTTGGCTTATTGATAGCAATGAGAACCATATCACCCTGCCAGTAAAGGAGACAGAATTAAGAACCAGATAAAACGGTAGAAGCAGTTCACTGCCTGGGTGGGATTAATTAACGGGTGCACAAATGTCCCCACAGGCAATAAAAGCGATAAGGTCCTCCACGTTGTTAGCCCCAGGAACTAATCCATGTTCTATAATCTGAAGATGCCAACAGGTGGTTGTGTGAGTTATGTGCTCAGCCAATTGTTTTCAAAGGTTAGAGTGATATAGTCCATTTTAGAAATGGCTGCAGAAGCCATTTCATCTCTGTGAGCTTTTTATCTGTGAAGTAAGGATAACTCAACCTCACAGATAAAGATAAAAAGGGGAAAAGAAACCATAAAATATGCTAAATATGACTGTTATTAGTGATACCATCTCTGCAGGCTGTCCGTATCATGAAGTCACATGGTCGGTGCTTTCTGCAGAGGGCGGGGCATTCAGGAAATTTTTCAGAGCAGGAATGAGGAAGGGCCTTTTCTTCAACAGTGAGTTTGCCTGTCGATGGATTTAATTTCAAAAGACATAGCAATTCACCTGCTACAACCACATCCATTACTAGGAATCCCTGCCGTGTGTACGTTGGGTAGGGGCTGGAGTATCATGAACTAACCTCTAACCGCACAGAGCAGTGACCCAGTTCGATCCCTGGGCTAGGAAGATGCCCTGGAGGAGGAAATGGCAACCCAGTCCCGTATTCTGGCCTGGAGAATCTTATGGACAGAGGAGCCTGATGGACTACAGTCCATGGGTTGCAGAGTTGGACACGACTGAGCACAGTGCAGCAGGGACCCAGCCAATGACCAGTAGTGAGGTTGTGTCAGCAGCTGTGTGTGAACATAGTATTTCCTCTGACCCAAAGGTGGGCCTCCCAGTTGGTGCTAGTGGTAAAGAATCCACCAGTGAATGCAGGAGACACAAGAAACACAGGTTCAATCCCTGGGTGTGGAAGATCCCCTGGAGAAGGAAATGGCAACCCACTCCAGTATTCTTGCCTGGGGAATCCCATGGACAGAGGAGCCTGGGTGGCTATAGTCCTTGGGATCATAGAGTCAGACACAACTGAGCATAGCATAGCAAAAGTGGTCCACAGACCCTAACCTCTCCAGTTGAAATCATCTGTATTTTTCTTATCACAGTAGTGGCAATTATCTCGAGATGCTATTATGTCCATAGTTGATTGGACAGCAAATAGACATCTGAATCAGGCTGATCCCATTCTTCTCGTTAAAAGACACAAAGACCTGATTAGTTCTGAGTCCCAGAACCAGAAGGTCAAGTAGCCTTTGGGTTAGGACCATGGTTTTATGCTTTAGAGACACAGGGAAATCTGATCTTAGAAAGCAGGAGGCTTATCTCCTCACCAATCCCATCTTCAACTCAGAAAGCCAAACTTCCCCCTTCTGCCCTTGGATTCCATGTGGGACACAGTTGAGTTTTCATGCAGCCTGAGAAGCCCAACATGGATTTAGGCTACATTTAGGGCCTCCCAAGTGGCACTAATAGTAAAGAATCCACCTGCCAACGAAGGAGATGCAAGAGACATGGGTTCCATCCCTGGGTTGGGGAGATGCCCTGGAGGAGGAAATGGCAACCCACTCTGGTATTCTGACCTGGAGAATCTTATGGATAGAGGAGCCTGGTGGACTACAGTCCATGGGGTCGCAGAGTTGGACACGACTGAGCACAGTATGGCAGGGACCCAGCCAATGACCAGTAGTAAGGTTGTATCAAAGAAGGGGAAGGAGGAAGGGGCAGATGGAGGCCTGTGTTATCCCATACAGAGCCTGCATGTGGTTGGTCTTGGTGTACACTTGGTCTTCCAGCTGCTGCTGAAACCCAAGGGTCTGGGAATCAAAACCAAAACAAGCAGCTAGAACAGAAATAGGTCCCCAGCTGGCAAACCATCTCTAAATAGCATCCGATACATGCAAACACCTGCAAGCATTCACTTCTCTTGACGACGGAAGCCTGAGCTCCCAGGAGCTGATCGTGGGAGGTCTAGGGGGCCCTGTGCCGAGTATGTGCCCACTGAGATGGTGATTTCCTGCTGACTCTTCTTGCCTGCATTTCCTTTGTTCCTGTCTCTCACACAGGACCTGACACAGAAAAGGCATTTACTGTGAATGCAGAAAAAGAATGAGCCTGTGTGCTTCTCCTCCTGTGTCTAAAGCAGGGCCCTTAAGCTAGAGGTCCTTGGACCAAGGATCCATGGATTACATTCAGGGGTCGTGTGCTTGGATGAGGGAGAAATGGATCTTTGCTTTTGTCATTGTCATTGTTCATTCAGTTGTGTCCAGCTCTCTGCAACTCCAGTGACTGCAGCACGCCAGGCTTCCCTGTCCTTCACTCTCTCCTGGGGTTTGCTCAAGTTCATGTCCATTGAGTTGGCGATGCTATCTAACCATCTCATCTCTAATTGCAATTTAGCATTTCTTCCTACTTAAATGTGGTCCATAAACCTTAACACTGCAGTTGAAATCACATGTATTTTTCTTATCGCAATTGTGGCCGTTTTCTTAAGATGTTTTACGTTCATTGCTGCTGCTGCTGTTGCTGCTAAATCGCTTCAGTCTACCTTGAAATTATATTGAGACCTACCTCCACATGGCTATTTCACTTATCAATAAAGAAACGCATGATGTTGTCACAGTTAGAACATTTGGAGAATTACACTTCGAAGTGTAAGCAGTGTCTCCTGCAATGTCATTTGCTGGATTTATTGTATGCATTAAAGCTCTTCCTGCCTCCCTCTCTGACATGTGCAGCACACACGGTCACCCTCCCCGCCTTCTCTGCCCACTCACTTGCTGCATGATGACGCAGACTGCAAAAGTGTTGACAGCTTATTACAAATGCTGAGAAACTCTTCAAGGATATGAAGAAAAGCCAGTATAGATAAACAGCATGCTAGCTATTTAAGAGGAGGGTGTTAAGTGTGGGCTGCATTTAGTAACTTGCTTCCAAAGAACAAGTATGGAAAAGCAGAAAAAGTGATTTGATATAGGAGACACCTAGCAAACATGACCTTGGCCAGGTGATCAAGGTCAACCTCATCCCTGTTAAATCACGTTGACCAATCATACTGACAGCACAAGGCGATGAGGATGCCACCGAGTGTCTGCATTCTTCATTTTCAAAACTCAGAACCCCAAATGAACCATGAGAACACCATGCACACAAACCTCAATCGAGCGTCGTTGTGCAAAATGCTCCACCAGGGCTTCTCAAAACTGCCAAGGTCATCAAAAACAAGGAAAGTCTGAGAAATTCGTACAGACCAGAGGGAACAAAGGAGGCAGGATGAAAACAGACAATGGGGGAAAATGGTGAAATCCCAAGAAAGTATGGAGTTTAGTTAATAGTAATAGATCAGTGTTGATTTGTTAGTGGTGACCAATGAATCGTAGTGACAAGTGATGTTAATAATAGGGGGACCTAGGGGTGGAATATATGGAAACTCTGTACTATCTTTGCAACTGTTTGCTAATTGTTTAAAACTTTTTACTTTCTGGCCACACTGCACAGCTTGTGGGATCTTAGTTCCCTGATCAGGGATTGAACTCATGCCCCCTGCTTTGGAAAGTGCAGAGCATTGACCACTGGACCACCAGGGAAATCCTTTGTGGTATAAATTTTAAACTAATCTTAAATAAAAATAGAAGATTGTAGTGAAACCTGTTAACATTTTTAAATACAAGTGCAAGAAGCATTACAGGCTTATCACTGGGTGGTCTTTTCACACACTTTCCTATTAAAAAAAAAAAAGTTTCCTTCTTAATTATAGGTTGAAAAGCTTGATTCCTTTGTCACTGTGTTATCTGGCCACTAAAGTGCCTGAAATGGGGCTGGTCTGAATTGAGATGTACTGTGATGTAAAATGAGTTTCCCAGGGGCTCAGCGATACAAAGCAGAAGCTGCAGGAGACGTGGGTTTGATCCCTGGGTGGGGAAAATCCCCTGGAAGAGGAAATAGCAACCCACTCCAGTATTGCCTGGGAAATCCCATGGACAGAGGAGCCTGGTGGGCTACAGTCCATGGGGTCTCAAAGAGTTGAACACAACTGAGCACAGACATGAATGAATGTGATGTGAAAATACACCCTGGATTTCTCAGTAGGAAGAAAAGAATGCAAGGCACCTCGATAACTGTTATATTGATTCTATGTTAAAATGTTAATATTTTGGATATGCTGGCTTTCATGTATTATTAAAATTCATTTCACTTGTCTCTTTCTACCTTTTTTAATGTGACTACTTGAAGATTCGAAGTTACATCAGTGGTTCGCATTGTATTTTTATTGGACAGTGATGCTCTGAAGAATTCCAAAGGTGAGAGGCATGTGGGCAGGAAGCCCCAGGTAAGGAAAGACCCATCTCAATGCATGATCTCTCAGGTGGGGGGAAAAGACACAAGCCACTGCAAAGTTACAAATTTATTGGTCTGGAAATAAATACAAATATCTCATTAAGAAACTCTTCTGGAAAGACTTGTACATAACAGCTTCTTGTTCTGATTCAGCCACTTCTGCCTCCCAGGTGGTAGGTGACAGGTAAACTGAGTCATAATCCCCCAAGCTAGCTAGAAGGCTTGACTACTTCCTCCCAGTAACCACTAGGCCCCGGTGGTTGATGCACGTTCTTCCATTCATTCTGATCAAAACTTGCTATACGAAGATCCATGGTTAGCCAAAATGAGATTGAAAGGCAGTAAGTAGTACAGGAACTCAACAGCTATGTTGACACTGCCCAGAAATGTCAGTGGTGCCACCCTGCTCAGGGAGAAGTTAGAGGGGCAGCGAAGAGGGGAAGGCAGGAGAGAGAAGGAAATCCCATGGAATACATGTTTCAGACTCTGTACATCTTCTGGGCCACCACTCCCCATGTGAATCCCACCCCCTAGCTGAAGATTCTGGAAGGTCACCAGGTCAGAAACCTTTGGCAGTCAAGTTCAGATTCACCCCCACATTGTCAAAGATTGGAAGCAGGATTTATCACACACGATTCCTGGGAACCAGATGGGATCGACTGAAATCACAACTGCACTGGATTCCATCACAACCACAAGGAATTCCTTACGTCTAATCACCAAAAATACCACCCCACCCCAACGCCCCTGCCCCAGTGCTGCTGCCTGGAGACACAGCACAGCCAGCCCCAGCTGTTTGCAATCTTTCTCTCCATTTCAGAGAAAACAACTACAAATCTACACACTCTTCCCCATGAATGAAATAACCACTCGTTCATGTATTAGGGGTGGGATGTAGGGGCGATGGAGGGGGAGGCAGGCAGCTGATTCAAAGCTTTAAACACACAAATACCAAATGCCTGCCAAGACCGTTTCTTTGAAAAACTGGAAGATTTTGTCCCTTACTCTTGTCCGTTAAAAAATGCCAGGAAAACAGGCTTCTGGGCGTCAATCATAAAAAGTGTATATATGCACAAACGTTTAAAAAAAAAACCTATTACTTCAAGTTAACTATGGAGATTTGCTTTTTCCAAATACTTCGGAGCCTCCACGTCAATTCCACCTCTCTCCCTGCTTCCCGTTTGGCTTTTTTTTTTTTAAATAGCTCCCCACCACTCCCTGCTCTCCCCCTCCCCAGTCAGAAAGGGCTTGGTTTCCAGAATCTGGGTCTGTTTTTTCTTTAGTTGGAGAGGAAACAGGAAGTAGGCGGGCCGGGCTTCCAACAAGGTGTCCCTTTGCGCCAGGATGCTCCGGCCAGGCTAGCCTTGGATAGATCGAGTGTTTACTCTGTGCTGGTTTCTGGCAGTTTGGCGTCTCCAAAGGAGGGTAGGAAGGTGGCCTCCCAGCCCCTCGTTCGGGGGGAGGAGGGGGCACTGAGGTGCACCTTTCCCTCTGGTCCACCCCACCCTACCCTCACCAGAAAGGGCGACCCCACAAACACCCAATCTCACCGTGTCGTCACCAGAGCTCACTTGTACAAATAAGCTTTGGATTAATACCGAGTTACGAGTTAACGTGCGGTTGGCAGGCAGGGGTGGGGAGGGGGGCCGGAGGAGGGGCAGCTACAGCGATCGGTCCCAGAGTCCAGGGGAGGCCGGCCGGCCCCGAGGCCGCCTAGCAGGACACCTCCGTGGAGTTGGGCCCGGCGCTGCTCCCGGGGCCGCCGGAGTTGGGGATGATGTCCAGCCGCGTGCCCTCGCTGGTGTGCGAGCGGCTGCGAGTGCCCTCGCTGGTATGCGAGCGGCTGCGGGCACCCTCCAGGGACGTGACGCTGGAGCCTGACGCTGTGCGAGACCTCATCAAGCGGGTCATGCTGGCGGAGGGCACTGGAGAGAGAGGAGAGAGCCGGTGAGGGAGTGGGCAAAGGCTGGAGACACTCGCACCTTGGCAACGCCGCCTGCCGTGTGCCCTGCCTGCCCATGGAACCTTTGCTCCTGTTCGTCTTCAAGGCCATCCAGACACTGGGCTCCCCGTCATTTCTGTGCCCACTCGAAGAGGTGAAGAGCCAGGCTCAGGCTGGGTGAGGACTGATGGGTCCCACCCTGGCATGAACCCACCAGCTGAGTCTCGATCGCAGCTGTCTGCTACTCGCTTACCAGCTGTGGGACTCGAGGAGCATCCCTCTCTGAAACCCCGGCCCCACGTGTAAAATCAGAATACTACCATGGTCCCCTGGCTATCAGTGCCCGAGTGCATGCCCACCACCCTGTGATGTCAACAGTTTCTAGAGTCAGGAGGATGTTCATAGTCGGCCCCGCTAATCCCTGCATGCCACAGGCTGGAAACCGAGGCCACACAGAGTGGTCAGCTGTGAGCTCCCAGGAACTCTTGATGGCACCATCCATTCCGAAGGACTTAAAATGCCCTTAAACATGGCAGGTGGCTGAGACGGTGGGATGAAAAACTCCACCTGTACTGGGTTGAAGAGCACCCTCCCAAGTTCACGAGCACCAGAATCTCTGACTATAACCTTATTTGGAAATAGGGTCTTCACAGATCTATCTAGATGAGTTCATCCTTGGTTAGAGTGAGCGCTAATGCAATGGCTGGTTTCCTCCTAAAAGGAGACAGATGCACACTCAGGGAGCAGCCGTGTAAAGACAGGGCAGAGGTCAGAGTGATGCAGCCACAAGCCAAGGGCTGCTGGCAAGCACCAGAAGCTGGAACGAGGGAAAGAAGGATTCTTCTGAGAATCCATACAGGGAGCGTGACCCTGCCTACATCTCGGTTTTGGACTTGTAGCCTCTAAAACTGTAGTACTGTGAGAGAATAAATTTCGTTGTTTTAAGCCATGCAGTGTGTGGAGATTTGTTATGGCCACCCTAGGAAGCTACTCCATCAGCCGATTGAAGCCTCTTTGTCAAGATCACATTGAATAAAAGACGCCACACACTGAGGCAGTGATAAGTACAAATGCATGGAGGGGTTATGTTATTGGCTCAGTGGGCATATGTGTTGGCTTTCCACCACAGATACTGACAAACAGAATTCATCCTTGCATACTGAATCTTCTTCTTAAAGAGCTAGCTCCTGAATCCAGGAAAAAATCAGGTCAATCCCACACCTGTTGCTCACATACTTTCTCTGAGCCCCCCTGTTCCTTGATCCCACATGTGCAGTCTTACTGACCCTGCAGGGCTCTGGTAACCCTAGCATGGAGTCATGGATGCTAAGGGCTTGTCACAGTGGCCCACGGCTGTGAGCAGGCACTCGGGAAATAAACGATTCCTTTCCTCATCTTTGGAGGATGCCTCTAGCTCTTTCTGTTGTCTTTCCCTATGATCTGCAGGCTGCTTTCTGGAAATAGAAGCCAACATAGTGGGTGGGGGCAAACAAGGCCGGCCTCCCACTTCCTTTCTCTCCAGAATGCACTTTCAAAGCAGAAATCCAAACCCATGGCAGGTTCAAGACGAACAGTTACAATTCAGGCCTGCAAGGTAAACAAAGCCCTTCTCAAGTTACTGCCTTTGCTGCACACTTTCCCAGAGGGGCAGAGACCCACAGACAGATGTTTTCTGTTGGAAGAGGGTTCTTTGGGACACGGTCCTGCATGGAGCATGAAAATCAGGCTTGCTGCTCTCAGCTGTGCTAGAAACTAAATGTGGCTGAGGCCAATCTGAAGACTGCGGTCAGTAGACCAAACATAACATTACTATTTTAAATGAGCAAACAGTTTAAGCCTCAGGAAAATAAAGAAAAAAAAAAAGGAAGTGACTAGACATTCAGACTTCTTAATTAAGATGGGCACTCGAATTAGAAATCCAGGCAGCAGAGCGAGAGAGAGCAAAACCAGCCACATGAGGGCTGAAGCTGTGGCTGACATGCCAACATCTGCCGACGCTGGCTGCTGCCCGGAGTGTGGCTGGACTTAGGGCTGGCTGTCCCGGCCTCGGTACTGTGTTGCTGAAAAGGGGCTGTGTGTGTCTGTGAGCAAACTGGAGCCATACTGCAAAGAGGCTGCAGGTTCTTTAGTTGTGCTGCTATTTATCCTTCAATTCTCAAATCTAACGATTTAGCAGACATGCTCTGCCTTGAATATAAGTGACTTTATCACCCATTTGCTCGGAGATTTGCAGTTTTCGAAGAACTTTCACAGATCCCCAATCTGCTTCTTGCTTAATTTCTCAAAGCCTCAGTTTCATCATTTGTAAAATGAGGATAAGAGTATCTCCTAGGATTATTGTGATCATTAAATGAGAAAAAAAAAAGGACTTAATGATTTTTCATCACCACCACCACCATCACCACCACCACCACTATCTCACCCAGCACCATCCTCACGCCACCACCATCCTCATCGCTTCCAGCACCATCACCACCACCACCATCATTATTATTGCCACCATCCATCCTCAGGCTTCCCTTGTGGCTCAGCTGGTAAAGAGTCTGTCTACAATGCGGGAGACCTGGGTTCGAGCCCTGGGTTGGGAAGATCCCCTGGAGAAGGGAATGGCAATCCACTCTAGTACTATTGCCTGGAAAATCCCATGGACAGAGGAGCCTGTTAGGGTACAGTCCATGGGGTCACAAAGAGTCGGACACGACTGAGCGACTTCACTTTCATCCATCCTCACGTCACCAGCACCACCACCACCATGACCAGCATTACCATCCTCACGACAAGTCTCTTAGGGAAACATGTAATCAAAATTAAAAAAGATTTTCATGGTTTCATGGGCTGTTGTCTTCTTGGTTCTCAGAGGGCTAGTCTTCACCCACACCTTAAAACATTCCCTGGTGTGAAACAGCTTCTGTTCAACAACGGGGGGAGAATGAGCCACTAGGGTATGAGGAGACACTGGAAGCTCTGTACTGCGGCCCACCCTCCACACACCTAAGTACTTCTTCCCTGACATGCCTGGCGTGCGAAAAGCTAAAGCTGCCCACGGTGACACAGAATCCTCGGCCCAATCCGTTTCCAGTTCCCACCACTGCCCCTCGGCCCACCCCTGCTGGGAAAAGCCATACTCACTGTATCCCATGCCCTGCACGAAGTACTTGAAGGCCTCGGCCAGCTTGGCCGGCTGCAAGAGAAAAGAGCGAAAGTGCAGTCAGTCACCGGAGGTCCGGATCACTCAGGGCCACTGGGAGCCAGGCCTGTGGTCCCCTTCATTAAAGAGCTTGGCAAAAGACAGAAACACCACGTGTTGACAGGACAAAAATACAAGAGGAAAGCAAAGAACGGGATGATTATGGAGAACCAACTTAGCTTTGACCAGGAAGAACGTTCACGTTCACTACACAGCTGGAGAAATTTAGTCAAGTTACATGACCGGTCTGAGCCAGCTTTCTCACCTATATAATATGGGCAGAGTGCTACACCTGCAACTGAGGATTTCTGTGAAGAATACATCACTGGATAAATTGATGCGTCCAGCTCAGCGTCTAGAATGTAACGGCCACTCACTGTGCTAAGGGCTTTGCAGCACTCTCTCATCTTCTCCCAACAATGACTTTGCGAGGTTAGTACCATCTTCATATACATTTCATAGCTGAACAGATTTGGAGAGAGAAACAATCCATCCAAGGTCTTCTGGTTAATTAGTGGGCCTGCACATTAACCCAGGGTTTTCCAAATCCCGTAGCAGCTTACTCTCACCCCAGTAGCAGGCAGGCTGGTGGCTGGCTGGATGAAAGGATGGTGGATACATGGATAGATGAAAATGAAAAAAGGTGGATAGAAAGAAGGAAGGAAGATGGATAGATGAATAAAAGAAGGATGGATGGTCTTAAAGAAGGAAGGATGCAAGGATGAAAGGAAAGGAAAATGGAAAGAAAGAAGGATAGGATGAGAGGATGGACAGATGGATAGATGGATGAACAGACACATCTCTTATCAACTGGGCTACTTTAAATAAAATGAGCTGGGAATGCTGCATACATACCCAGTTTGACCAATTACTCTCAAAGTTTAATCTAAACCAGGAGGTGAATGTTTGGGTAAAGGTCATATCTGAAGGCTAATTAATTCCAACTCTCAAATGTAATGTCTATTCTCACACCCTTTCACTTCACTGGTGAGCCATCATCAGAGTGGCCTTGTCCACCTCCACCAACTCCTGCCACTGTTCTCAAAGAGCCAGATGATATTTAAAGAAGAGTCTGTGCTAAAAGTGCCCTCTAGGAGTCACGGGACAATAAGATAAGAACGAGAGGTGCAAGCTGGAGCTGCGGAAAGCCAAGGGCATCTGTGTTCAACATGGCAGACAAAACAAGATGACGGGCTTGCAAATGAGATCTCAGCCCAAACTCAGCTCCCCTGCATGCCCATAGGCAATCTCTGCCACCTGATAGCCTCAATTCCCCTTCTGTGGCTGCGGTAGAAGGCACATTCTTCCTCTCTCTAAAGCTTATTGCAGGGATTGAATGGAATGAAGGATGGGAATGCCCTTTGTAAACACACCCAACTTGCAAGGGCAAGAGAAGGCAGGATGACAGAGCCATTGGTTCTTGTTGGGCTGCCCTCTTGCGGGGCTGGGCTAGTTTAGCTCCTGCCATGACATTTAAAATGTGTTATGGGACTTCCCTGGCGGTCCAGTGGTTAGGACTCTGCTCTTCCACTGCAGGAGCCACAGTTTGATCCCTGGTTGGGGAACCACGATCTCACACCAAAATAAAATAAAAAATGCTTTAATTATGGCTAGGGTTAGAGTCTTCTCATTTCAAATAGAGAAAGGAATAAAGGAGGGGGAGAGGAAAGAATAATGGTGCCCCTTCTCTTCAGCCAATTTAAGTTGCACTGTCTCAGCAGGGTGTTGAGCAGGCAGTGTGGATAAACAGCCCATCATAAAATAGTGTGCAACTATTAACTCTTATTTACATCTAAGCAGGCTTGGCTGGGCACCCATCTGTTCCTGCTGAAACTGAACCATCCCATCCTTCTCTGGCTACTCCCAGCTATTAAACAGGCAAAACTCAACAGCAGATATGAACGTGAAAATACTTTGTTCTTTGCCAGTAGAAACAGAGAGGGACACTGGAAAGGGAGACTAAGAGAGCCACCCGAGGCCACTTGTGCCTGATTACTGCTGCATGCACACAGAGACACACACATGCACACATACATGCACACACACACACACACTTATACACATGTGTGCACACATACATATACACATGTGCACGAACACACATACACATATGCACGCACCCACAGGCACATACATATACGCACATGCAGGCACACACATGCATATAGACACACATACATATACACATGTGCATGCACACACATGCATGTACCCACAGACAAACACATATACGCACATACATGCACACACATACACATGTGCGTGTACACACATACATACGCACACATGCATGCACACAGAGACACATACATATATACACATGGGTGTACACACACACACACACATATACACGTGTGGATGAACACACACACACATACACATGTGCACACACACATAGGCACACACACACACTTTGGCCCATCTCCTCTCTGTGCTCCCTGCTCTGCCCTTGGGCTCTGGGAGCCCATGGCTATGGCCTTTGGACTTCGGGGTCAGGCACACCTAGATTCTGGTCCATGACTGCCAAGCTATGTCCACTCAGCAAATCCCTTCCTGCCTTGAACCCAGTGTCATCCGCTCCACAGAGGCTCGTGCAAGAGGATCTGACACGTCCTGACGTGCAAGCACTTTTACAAACGGTAACAGGTCTACAACATGTCCTCAGACGTCACGGTGTGGGGGCAGGGGGGAGCAGGCAGCGAGGGTAAAGGGGTTAACAGGTCCCAGAGACCCCTGCCCTCCACGTGGGGAGTGGAGACAGGTGTGACTCACCTGAGAGATCTGCGGGAGGCCACCGCAATCTGCCATCTGGGGAGACAGGGAAACCGGTTAGTGCAAGGCCTCGGTGGAGGGCATGCCGACTCGGGCCTGGCTGCAAGTGGGCATCCACTCTGCCTGCTGCCCTACCCGGGTCCCGCCCTGTGAGGGGACCCGGGCAGGTTATGGGTGGGGAAACCCCCACGTCCCTCGGCTAGGCTGCTTTGATTATTAACCATGTCGGCATTGAACTCTGCCTTCTCGCACCATTACTGGCAGCTCCTGACAGGCCAGGCGCTGTGCTAGGCCCTGTAGGTGATTTCGCTCTGCCCCTCAAGAACCCTGGAAGGGATGGCTGTCCCACTTTAGAGGCAGAAACTGGGCCAGAGGGAATTGGAGGAATTTGTAAAGTCCCAAGTCGGGTCTGTCTGACCAGAAAGCATTCACTGCACAAGGCCCCATACACATGATTTCTTTAAAGATCCCTCGGAAGGAAAATGCAACATTCAAGCCTTCAGGTCTGATGAGGCTCCTGGTTGGCCATCCTTGGTAAATGCTGTCGCTTCTGAAGGTCCTATTAAAAAGCCACATCCAAAGCCATCGCTGCTTAAGGCCATTTCAGGCACACGTGAAGATTTATCCAAAGCCTAGGGCTCTGGAGCACTTGGGGAGGGAAATGCGGATGGGATGAGGATAGGGAAACAGAGCTGGAAGGTCTCTTCCAGTGAGAGTGAGTGAGGCTGTGGCCAGCCTACAGTCCAGGCTCAAGGTCAAGGTCAGCTAACCCAGGGAGGCCCTCAGCCTAATGAGGATGTAGTGACAAGACAAGGGAATTGAGCTCCAGGGGCCCATGAAGCAGGGCAGGGTGGTACAGTGAGCAGAGTCTTTCTAGAATCAGGCCCTGCCCACACAATTCCTGTCCATCCCTCTCCAGAGCACAGTGGCCAGCAGCCCATAAGCTCCTGGAGTCCCATACATAGATCCCTTCATCTTTGCAGTCTTGGGTTGCCAGCCAGCACTCAGTAGGTGTTTGTGAACAGACAGTCATCATTTCTGTGGTTTCTGACCACCAGTTATACTATAATCAGGCACAACTCAAGTCTGCACAAAATTTTTGGTGTTTCTAAGAAAGAATAAATGCAACCCCCCATCGTTTTCCCTGTACCTTGAGGAGAGTGGTCTTCGTTGGGTCCAGTTTTGAGTTGCACTCCACCTGGATGGGAAGAGGGAGAAGAAATTTCTAATTTCCTACCTGGAGCCAAAGTCATAAACTTTACCCCCTCCCTGCCACTCTGCTACCATCATCAGAAATTCCAATATTCCTACTGGCATGGAAGAAAAAACACAAGCTGTGGCATTAAATAGATGGCTTTAAATTCTAGCCCTGCTACCATGAGCTGTGTGCTCTTGGACAAGTTACTTAACCTCTCTGAGCCTCAGTTTCCTCATCAATAAAATAAAGATAGTATCTTTTTCAAAGGGTTGTGAGGAAGATTAGCTAAACTGTAGAAGGTGCTACAGAAACAGTCACTAAATGAACGGGCTTCTTTAACCAGCTGCTGCCAATGACTCTTCAGATTCAACATCCCCAGTCCTGACAACTATTCTTCGCATGAAACCACATCCACCAAACTGGTTTCTTTCTTCAATTTCTCAGTGACCCTCTTACAAGTGCATCCAGAAGTGGGAAAAATCCTCACTTGGGATGTCCAGAGTGCCTAAAGTAGAATTATCACCTCTCTTAATGTAACCTATGTATCTTTATTGATACATCCTATGATTATGTCCAGTGGACTTAAGGTTAAGTGTTAGTTGCTCGTCGTGTCTGATTCTTTGCAACCCCATGGACTATAGCCCTCCAGGCTCCTCTGTTCATGGAGTTCTCCGGGCAAGAATACTGGAGTGGGCTGCCATTTCCAGTGGACTAGATTGCATGGTTCATTTGGATACCCCAGGTCTTTACTAAATGAACATGTGCAGACCCTGCACTAGCTCACCTCTCAAAGCACATCACAATTCTAGACTTTTCCCAATAGCCCCTAAGCCTCCCATGTCCCCAGCTATAGTGATGTTGGAAAGACAGAATCCTTGTTTTACCCTTACAACATCACAGGTGGGAATTAAGGGGTGAACTGAGCCTTTCCTAAGCCTTTCCTAAGCTCTGCTCCCAGGTCCCTCTCTGCCCTGTCAGATGATAAGGCTCCAACCAGGTCTGAAAGTGCCACCTGACTCCCAAATGGGCAGAGTCTCCTGGCCAGGAATTCAAGTGGCAACATGCCCATAGAAACAAGCCAGTGGGAGGCAGCTCGGCAGGTGAGGGGGCCTGGGAGACGAGTTAGAAGGCCCACTGCCAAGGAACTAGGGCTGGCAGTCACCAGGGAAGGAGGCTGGTGGCTGGGCCTTCTGCCCAAAGTCCAGTATGGCATCTAGAAGACGTCACTTGCTCTGATGGGAGCAGAGGAGGGGCAGAGGGTGGGCAGGGAGACTTCATATAAAGTCAACCAGATCTGGACCATCGATTTAAGTACAAAAGCTACTGGTGATTTCTACATACCACAGCGTCCACAGCAGGAGAACTGTCCCCAACCACCAACAGAGCAGGACACCTGGGGGCAGGGAGAGACAGGGAGTTAACACAAGGTTCATTTAAAGGTTCTCATGCTCCCACACCTGCCAGGCTGGGACCAGAATCCTTAAAAAAAAAAAAAAAAAATTATGTTGTTTTCCCCTGTACTCTTCCCTCTTTTACTATCTTCTTTCTCCACCCTCTGCTTTATTCTTAGGAAAAATGGGTAAGTAGTCATTTACACCCTAGTATGAATTTCAGCCAGAGACCTTCTATGCCCTGATATTTTATTTTCAAGTACTACTCAAGGAAGGATGAGTAGGATTTTGCCAGTCATCAAAAACAGAGACAAAAAGGACACACCTAATTAAGGAAATTACATGTGCCAAATTCAGGTGTCAAATCATATGGTTCATGTAAGGAACTATAATAAGACATAGTCATTAAAGGTAGAATCCAGTTGGTTATACCCACGACTGTCTTTTCCTTCTAGTTTTATAAAGCACTTCAAGGTGGGTCCTGTGCCTTATTTGTCTCCAGGCTCTGTGAAGCAAAGCCTCAAACAGTTGGGCATAGAGTAGGTGTTTCATAAATTCTGTCGGGTGTGGTTATTAGCATGCCTTGTTTGAGATCTGAGGTCCCCCCAACCCTAGATCTCGGGGACACCCTACAAACCAAACTCCTGCACAGAGAGATGAGTGAGGCTGGGTCATGCCCAATCCATGGCTAGAATCCACCCAGGTCTTGCCCACTGGGCTGTCCTAGCAGCAGGCAGGCCGTCCTGCCAAGCTCAGGGCTAAGATGCTGCTGGCACTGGCCAGCAAAGCTGAAGAGACAGCGCAGGGGGGAGGGCAACTCACTGCAGGGTGACCGTGTGGGCTCCAGGCATCGGCCGCTCGATCTCCAGGTCCCGCCGGCTGCAGACAAACAACAAACACACGCACCATATAACAGCATGCCCTCCGCGGGAGGAAGCCCCCTTCCACCCAGGCAACCCCGCAGTCCTACGCTGGCCACTCTGGCAAACAGCCACCCACATCCCAAGCTGTGTGGGGTCCCACCCCAGCCCCTCTGGGTCCACCGAAGTGGCTTCAGGGACAGCAGGACTCATACATTTCCTGTGGACTCCACCTTATTGTCCTCTGTTTTGTTTTTTTCCTTTTATGCACAAATCACATCCTTCTGTGGAGGCTTCCTCATTCCCACCTGTCCCCCAAGCCACAGCCTTCACCTCCCAAATGCTGTCCAGGCTCTTCTTTTAGTCTGAGTCTTACTCTCACACCTAACTCGGAGTCCTCTACATAGTAACCAAACCATCTCTTCAGAACTCAGACCTGACCCTTTCACTCCCTCCTTTTAAACCCTCCTATGGTTTCTCACAGAGAAGGCAATGGCACCCTACTCCAGTACTCTTGCCTGGAAAATCCCATGGACAGAGGAGCCTGGTAGGCTGCAGTCCATGGGGTCAAGAAGAGTCGGACACGACTGAGTGACTTTACTTTCACTTCTCACTTTTATGCATTGGAGAAGGAAATGGCAACCCACTCCAGTGTTCTTGCCTGAAGAATACCAGGGACAGGGGAGCCTGATGGGCTGCTGTCTATGGGATCGCACAGAGTCGGACACGACTGAAGTGACTTAGCAGCAGCAGCATGGTTTCTCACTGTACGTATGGCCACCAGCCTCTCCCTGCCTGGCACCTCCCAGCATGAGACACCCTTTCCCAGCAGTCAGCTTGGAGCCAGTTCTGGATTCAAATCAGGCTCCTCTGCTTGCCAGCTGTGTGACCTTGGGCAGGGTGCTGAACCTCTCTGTGCCTTCGCTTCCCCAGCAGGAAATGATGGTGAGGGCACCCTCATCATGGAGTTTAGGAGGCATCAGTTCTTTCCTGAAGCGTGTGGGGTTGCGGGAGCTACTGCTGGTCTCCTCAGTGCCCACCGCCCAGTCAAAAGCCTGCCCACTCCAGTCCTCGCTAGTGTTTGCTGAATGAATGGGTGCTCAGCCTCCGTGTCTTCAGCTACTCACTGCGAGTATTACCTGTCCCTCCATCACTAAGAGGCTGGGAGGAAGGTAGGCGGGAAGGGACATGAATGCCCTTCGAGAAGTTGAGTTCTTAACATGTGAGGAGACACAGAGCCCAGGTCATCCTTGACCCCTCTGTGGAATGGCAGACTGAGTTCCTTGGGGATTCTAGAACCCCTGGCCGACATCAGTGGCCCCGAGCTGTCCCCTTCCCTAGCTGAGCCCCAGACTGTCAGCCAGGTATGCTTGAGAGGGCTGCACCCTTGCTAAAAGCCAGGCTCAGCTGCTCCCTACCCTTGGAATGAGTCCCTTACCTCCCAGTAGCCTTTCTGGATTCCTCTCCACGTCCCTCTCAGCTCTCCCCACCTCTGGTCCTTCTTAGGGTCAGCCTCGGCACAGGCACATACGTAAATCCATGTGCAGACCATTTGCCATGTGACTGTTCCCACTCGAGCTTGCACCCCTGGTGATCTGGAGTGGAGTTAAGCTCCTTGCAAAGTACATGTGTGCTCACTCAGTCGTGTCTGCTCTTTGCAACCCCATGGACTGTAGCAGGCCGGGCTCCTTTGTTCATGGGATTCTCCAGGCAAGAATACTGGAGTGGGCTGCTATTTCCTACTCCAGGGGATTGTCCCAACCTAGGGATCGAACCTGTGTCTTCTGTGTCTCCTGCACGGGCAAGATGGATTCTTTACCAGTGTGCCACCTGGGAAGCCCCCTTGCAAAGGATCAATACTCAAAACTCCGGGAGGCACCTGACTTCCCAGGGCCCTTCCTGGGCACCCTTGTTCTGTTCATTTATTTGCTCCAGGGCTGCATCTTAAATTACCTTTATGTTCTCCCCTCCCTGCCCCATCTTAGTTCCGGACCTGCGAAAGCGGCCATCGTGTGGCTGAACAGCACGGGTACCTGTTGTAGGCGTTGATGAACAGCTGCAAGTTGCCAGGGTTCATGTCGTTCATGACGTGGTGTCGGTAGGCGTGGACCACCTCCACGTTATTCTGCATTTCCTCCTGCGTAGAGAGAGGACAATGTCATTGTGGGAACTATGGCACTGGCTGGTCACTGCCCTCGCCATCCTTCCTCTTATTCAGGTACAAAGTGAAGACGGTAAAGCCTAATCCATAGGCCTGCTATGGGCCCGAGGGAAGCTTTGGGAAAGTAGAAGCTGTACCCAGAAGCAGACTGATGTCTGAATATCAACTGCAAGGAGAGCGATCACAAAGCTGGAGGGGCAAGCATGCCTTTCTGGGCTCAGATTTTGGGAGTTCTGATCTGAACTCAGTCCTCCTGGGTCTGAACTTGTACAAGTGTTTTACCTCTCTGAGCCTCAGTTTCCTTTAAAAAAAAAAAAAAAAGTGGGAGTGACATCACCTACTTCATCAAATTGTAGGATTTAATAAAGGCTGGGCAGTCTAGGAAGCCCATTGTAAACACCGACGCGACTTTAGCAATTACCATTATTTTCTTTTTAATGGAAGAGATGAAAAGAAGTTTTTCATGTTTGCAAAACAAAACTAACCCATGCAATGGGAAGTTGCCAGAAAGAAGCTCAATCTTGATCCCCAGGAGGGCCAACCGACCTTTGCAGAAGGCCGGCCTCAGCCTTCTCTCTCCCTGGTTCCTTTCTGAATGTGATTTGAGGCAAACAAGTTATGAGCCTGTTCTGTTTCTCATCTGTACAACAGAGGATGCTGCAATTTCATGAAAGGGCCCGATGTAATTGACGACAACCAGATCAAGAGTGGGAGGGAGCAAAGAGGGGCCAGTGTCAGCCCAGAGCTGTGTCAAGACAGTCCACGATTACTGAAGCAACAGGGACCAACCAGCTGTTCTCCCAGAAAAAAGAAAGTCACAGTCTGAGGAATTGTGCTGGGGTTACAGATCGAAACAACTGCAGTGGGTTGGGGGCACAAACAGACACCCCAAGTAATTTCAGGTATAGTCAGGCAAAGTTCTCACTCTATACCTGACACCCCCCTTCCAAGAAAATACAGACAGTGGCTCTGATCTTTCCTGTATTCCTACGAGGTGCACGTTATACACTCAGGGTGGAGAAAATGTAATGGAAACTGAAACATAAAAAAAGAGGACTTTGGCGGCTTGAAAGGTTGTCCCAGTGATGTGTTCACATCACATTCCGGGACCTTGTGAAGTTAACTTATTTGGAAATGAAGGTCTTTGCAAATGTAATTAAGTTAAGGATCCAGAGATGAGGTCATCTTGC
The DNA here is from genome assembly GCF_029378745.1 of Bos indicus. Taxonomy (NCBI): domain Eukaryota; kingdom Metazoa; phylum Chordata; class Mammalia; order Artiodactyla; family Bovidae; genus Bos; species Bos indicus. The sequence goes on along the minus strand of NC_091773.1, from coordinate 8,227,293 downwards.
ATTATCCTGGTAGGTTCTAAATCCAGAGATTTAGAACCAGTGTCCTTGTAAGAGAAAGGGAGATTTGAAACAGATAGAGAGAAAGCCATGCAAAGATGGAGGCAGAGACTGGAGTGTGAGGGACCACCCGCCAATTGATGCTGAAGCCACCGGAAGCCGGAAGAAGCAGGAAGGACCTTCCCCTAGTCCCACTGGAGGACTGTGGCCCGGCTGACACTTGATTTCAGACTCCTGGCCTCAGAAGTGAGAGAGAATGTATGTCTGTTGTTTTAAGATACCCAGCTTGTGGTGCTTTGCTACAGCAGCCACACCAACGAACACGAGGAGCAATTCGACGCACACTGCAGCAACTCAGCAAGCATCTGCCTCCCCGGGTGTCTAAGGTCTCACTCTCCAGCCTCGGAGCAGGCAGTGGTGTGTAGGCCACACACAGGCAACAGAACACATCACCAGGCTGGACGGGCATCGAGGGGCACTTCAGACCCACATCCGGCCCTCTCCCTCAGCAGGAGGAACAAAGCCAGAGTCAGGGACCACGGTGGCCGGGGGACACGGCAGAACCACGCACCACTCCCATGTCACCAGGGGCTTGGCTCAGACCAGCCTCAGTGGGCGCACCTACACAGCAGCCCATCTGAGTGCCAGGTACCAGCGGAGGCACAGGTGGCCAGCATCCTGCATTAGTTACAGGAACCCACACTGGGCCCAGACTCATGGGCTCCAATCTCAGCCCCTCTTGCTGGCTGTGAGACCTCACACAGGTCACTCAACCTCTCTGGTCTCATTTTCCTCATCCACCACGGGTGGGGGAGGGGGGCGGGTAATATGTATACATACATAACTGGGAATAAAAAGTCTTTCTCACAGGAATCACAGAGGCCCTTAGGACTGAGGCTGACACAGTCCATAGATGTGCATGCTGTTAGCTTTGTCATAGCCCAGAACTGAAAAGAACCCAAAGTCCCTCAATCGGTGAATGGAGAAGCAACCTCTGGTCTATCCACACCACGGAACACCACTCAGCACGACAAAGGGATGAACTCTCAATATGCCCATCAACACAGATGGATCGCAAAATAATTATGTGGACTGAAAGGAGCCAGATTGGAAAATTAAGAAGCCCATACTGTGTGATGCTGTTTACATAAAACTCTAGGGAACTGCGGCGAATCTGCAGCGACCCAAAGAGGGTTAGAGGAGGACCGAGAGAAGGAGGGCCAGGCTGCCCCAGGGAAGTCCTGGGGGAAAGCTGTGTAATTAGTCACCTGGGCTTCAGTGATGGTTCTTACCGGTGTATACGAATGCCAAAATCTCACATTTTATACTTTCAATATGTGCTGTACTTCAATAAAGCTGTTTAAAAAGACTTCTGTTGAAGGGAGAGTGAGAGAGAAGGAATGACTTGACGATTGTGAATGAGTCACGACTCGCTGTTTGGGGAGGGTCGGGGGGTCGCCCCCTCGCTCCGTGCCCTCTGTGCGGGGCAGCACACGACTGAACAACAGAACGCCAGGTCACACGCTCACCTTCCCGAAGAGGTGCGACACCACCATGTCTGGAAGGGCTTGGGTCCATCCGGAGATCTGGGAGGACAGAAGCAGGCGGGATTAGATCGCAGGCATTTGTGCAGCAGCCAGACAGGGTCAGCAAACCCCACTGCCCTGGGGCGGAGCAGTGGCATGGGCTCCCCCGCATCCAAGTCTGGGGTCACCCCATGATGGAAGGTGTCTCCAGTTACCTACGGGGCCTGGAGCCCTGGCAGACGTGGCCTGGCCCTCCATCCGTTCCTTATTCTCAGAGCCCGGGGCACAGGAGATGGGCAGAAATGTGTCTGAACAAAGATCTCACATTTCCCCAGCTTTCACCAGGCCACAGCTCACCAAGTCCTCAGCAAGGGGTGGCGGGGGGTGTGGGGTAGGGTGTTGTCTGTTGCTTCCAAACACACATTGAGTTGCTAGTCTATATAACAGGATCTGTTTATGCCCAACTATCCTTTCTATGTCATCCCCCAGATTTTTCCCTCTCAAGCTAGTTTCCTCTCTCTGAATACTGTGACCTTCTCTTCTCTACCTGCTCCCACTGACAAAGCTGGAGTTCCATAAATGCTAGGCATATAGCAAGAACTCCGTAAGTGCTAGGCATACAGTAGGTGCTCCATAAATGCTGGGTATACAGCATTTATGGAGCTGTATATACAGCTAGGTATAAATGCTAAGTATACAGTAGGAGCTCCATAAATGTGTGTTGACCAACTTCAGTGTCAGGCAGGGACCGAAGGGGAGAGAAGCTCTAGACCTGGGTGTTCTCCTAGCTGCGAGACCCTGGGTTTGGGGGCATGTCACAGAGCCGCTGGACCTCAGATCTCTGATCATAACCAGGGTGCCGGGAAGCTCAGAGTCATAAGGCCAAGGCGAGGGCTACACAAGGCAACTGCTAGTGTCTGACACACACTAGACCCCCGAGAGACAGGTCTTCCACCAGGGCTGCAGCTGAGAAGGAAAGAGACAGTGCAAACAGTAAAACCCACAAAAAGCGCTCAGGCCCACATCAGCCAATGGTCAGCGGCCCAGCCCCACGCCTGGCACAGGACAGCTACCAAGAAGCCAAACCAGCCCACTGCAATGTCACTCCCTTTGCTGGAAAACAAAATAAAAAACAGGGAGTGTGTTCCGCTCCTGAATATCATGCCGGCGGGAGGAAAGGGCTCCCGTGTCCTGGCAGAATGTTCCAGGAAGAAATGAAATATCAGAGTGGCCAGGGTGGGGTGGGACGTGTGCGGAGGGGCACGACCCCTTCACACTCCCTGCCCCCGACAGCCACCCCAACCTTGGCAAAAACACACTTTCCAAATGAGAAGCCAGGATAACCCCGGCTTGAAAGGCTTTGTCCTGTTTCCATTGGAACAGTTTCCCTTTCTCCTTGGCAAATACTGGGGGCCTTTATGAAAAAAAACAATAATAATTTTTTAAAGATAAACAAGGAACCCAGCCAGAGCCAAGCTTCCCGAGACAGCGAGGGCCCTTCCCCGGGCAGGGATGTGCCCTGTTCTCTTTGCGTTTCCTGCCCTGTGGAGCTTGGGTCCAGGCGGGCACCTGGCACCTGCTGATGGAGGTAGAGCCCGCGGTGAGCCCAGCTCGGGGGTGATCCGAGGACCCCAGAGTCCAAGGGGTCCTGTTCGGCCCCAGATCTCTCACTGCCCGGCTCTGTGCAACCCTGGACAACATTCTAACCCTGCGACCCTCAGTTTCCTCCTCCATAAGATGGTCATAACAATCCCCACTCCTAGGCTGCCTGAGGATTGAATGAGGTCATGCAGATATAGCCACGGAACGTAGAAAGAGAACCTGATAAATACTCAACACATGTTAGCTAATTATTACCGGCATAAAACTAAGTGGCATAAAATCAGTACCAAACATATATATTTTTTAATTAATCCTATGTAGGGGACTGGGGTGACAGACATTTGTCTTTTGTCTTGTTTGTCTTTTTAGTCTCAGCATCTTGATATAAACCCAACATATGCTACGTCCTCAGTAGCTACATCTTAACCCAGGCTCTCCTTATCAAAGCTGGCTGGAGACCCACATCCTACTGGTATCACTGACTTGGACAGTAGTGATTTGTTGAAATCCGAATGGTGCATGGCTGAGATCATGTTCACTATTCAAAGCCAAGCAGAGGAAAGCAGCCTTCTTTGCTGGGGATAGTGGAAGGGGGTGCAAGGAGAGGTTCCTTGCAGTCTGCCCTCCAGGCAGAGTCGGGCACGCCTGCCCCTCTGCAGATTGGGATACCCCCGGCTGACCCAGGCCCCCAGGCTCACCTTGGAGGCAGCCCAGTCCATCCAGCCTTCCGCACACGGGTTCACGTTGATGAGCACAAGGCCCTCCACCATCTCGGGGTTGTTGAGCTGCAATTCAAGGCACGAGGTGAGAGAGACAACCTGGCCACAGGAGAGACTGTGAACTTTAAAGTCAAACTGAAGACAGAGAAAAGTCCGAGAGGGTCCGTGTGGACCCCCAGAGCAGGCTGATGCTCTGGATATGCCCCCCAACTTCCAAAACTGAGGTTCCAGCATAGTAGACACTACGTGGGACTTCTGAGAGAGTACAAAGAGGAAACCATAGGAAGAGTAGAAGCACACACACTTGGCAGACCTGCCTGGGACAAGTCACTTCACCCCGCTGCCCCTCAGCTTCCCCAGCTGTGAAATGGGTACATCATACCACGGACATCATAAATCAGACAAGGTAATCGGCTCTCCAGGAATCAGTAAGAATCCTCTTACTTCTCAGAGACAGAAATCTAAGATAGAGTTGAGACTATATTTTGTGGGCTCAGAGCCTAGACAGCCAAACCATTTTGTATTCATGCTAGCATTCCTAACCTCTAGAATGTCCGGCAAATAATAGGCCGTCAGATTACATATGGTTGAATACAATGTCTGGTCAGGATACAAAGGACCTGAGAGCCCCTGAAATGGACCCCGAGTAATGTCAGTGACATTCATCATGCTAACACGCGCATCTCTGATTAGTTAAGCATCAATCAGTCAGGGTCCAAGACTTTCCTGACTACAAAAACTGTGCAGCTATCACAAAGAAGGGCCACAACAGAACACTCAGTGATGTGAGGCCCTGGTCATGATCAGGACGACGATAAAAGCATCTGTCTAGTGCGGCATTTCAATGAAGGGGAAAGGGCCACTGCTGTGTGCCTGGGGGCACAGCCCTCACGTGCCCCGGGCATACAGAACTCTGGACCACACAGCCCCATGTGAACTGTGGTTCTCCCTTGGGAAATGCAATTATGGTTCATTTCTTTTTCCCTTTTGTGATTTTTTTATTTGTGGTTTTTCCAATTTTCTGCCTTAATCTTGAATTAATTTGATTTAAAACGTATTTTTAAAAAATGTTTCTTTTTAACCAACAAGGACCTACTGCACAGCATATGGAACTCTGCTCAACATTATATGGCAGCCTGGACGGGAGGGGAGTTTGGGGGAGAATGGATACATGCGTATGTATGGCTGAGTCCCTTCGCTGTTCATCTGAAACTATTACAGCATTGTTAATCGGCTATACTCCAATAGGGACTTCCCGAGTGGCTCAGATGGTAAAGAATCTGCCTGCAATATGCGAAGTTCCCCTGGAGAAGGGGATGGCTACCCACTGCAATATTCTTGCCCGGAAAATCCCTGGACAGAGGAGCCTGGCGGGGGCTATAGTCCATGATATTGCAAAGAGTCACGCATGACCGAGCAACTAACACACTATATTCCAATACAAAATAAAAAGTTAAAACAAAAAACAAAAAGACTCACAGCAAAGCGAATGAGTATGTAGGCACCTGCTCCAGTTCCCATTCCAATGATGCTCTTCAGCCTGGAAGCAGAAATAAAAATTCATATCCCAGGCGGGGGAGCCTTGCGAGGCCCTGCAGCCCTCGCCCCCTGCCCTGAGGAGCCCCGTCTCCCCCAGCGTCTGTCCTGGGCATCCCTGGGGGTGGCTGGCAGCATGCTGCCTTACGTGCCCTGGAGGAACTGCGATGCCACGCGCTCTGTGGCCTCACAGAAGACCGCAACCTCGGGAAGACTCCTCTCCCCTCACTCTGCTCCTGACGGCGGCCAGGCTCGGACAGTGCCCGATGGCCACTTACGGGAAGGCCTAGTCCCTGAACTTCCTCTTCCCGCCCTTCAGCTGTATTTTGGATTCTAAAATTTGGAAGGCAAGTTGAACTGGGCAAGAACTCTGAGGTGTTATCATTACATGAAAGGCTCAAGGAAGAAGGAAATGAGCACTGAAGAAATAAGGGCCTGGAGGGAGACATGGAGGGCTCAGGTAGCCCGTTCCAGAACATCCCATGGGAAAGAAAAGGCAATAAGAGAGGAGAGGTGGGGAAAGGGTGGGTTGAGTGGCTGCCATCATGGGGTGGATCCACTCAAGAACAGCCCGACTTGCAAGAAGCACACCGGAGTAAAGAGACTGAGACATACACTGTCTGCAGAGTGTGACAAGCTGATTTCTTCCCTATCTTTAAACATTCACCTAGATTTCAGGGGTGGGGCCAGACCAAGGCGCCAGGAGAGACAGAAGCTAGAGGTCACCTTTCTCTGCAAGCTCTTACCCAAACTGCTGCAGGACTCCGGGGAGCATTTCAGCCAACTGGTCCATGGAGGGATACATGTACCTTGGGAGAGGGCACACAGAGGCGGTTAGCGAGAGCTCGGACCCCGGCAGAAATAAACAGTGCAAACTGGAACACGTTTGAAGGGCAGGGACGGTGTGACAACCTGCCTCGTGCCCCGGACTCCTCGGTCTAGTCCCTCCGTGGCCCTTATTCCAGGCACCCCCACAGTGTATCAGCCTGTTCCTCTGAGCAAGGATGCTCTCCATCCTAATCCCCCCACACCCTTGACTTTGTAAAGTGGCCCTTTACAAACTGCTTTCTATGTCCCAGGCCCCACACCGAGCATTAGATGAGCATTATAAACTCATTTGGGCTTCCCAGGTGGCTCAGTGCTAAAGAATTCCGCCTGCCAATGCAGGAGACGTAAGAGATGCAGGTTTGATCCCTGAGTCAGGAAGACCCCTGGAGTAGGAAAAGGGCAACCTGCTCCAGTATTCTTGCCTGGAAAATTCCATGGGCAGAGGAGCCTGGTGGGCTACAGTCCATGGGGTCGCAAAGAGTCAGACAGGACTGAATGGCTGAGCACAGCACATAAGCTCATTTAATCTTTACAACAAATCTCTAAGGTTGCTATGATTTCCCTCATATAAAGATTATAAATATCACTGAGGCTAAGAGAAAAGTGACTTGGTTTTATAGATGAACAGGGACTTTGAGCTCTGAGGATTTCAAAGGAGGTCCCCTGGCAGCCCTGCCAGGAAGGGTTCCTGATCTTACGGAAACCCCCTCTTAACTTCTCTCCCCAAGACATGCCTGGGACACAAGGTGGAGAACACACACCACCCTGCTGGGGTGGACACAGTGGCCTAATTCAGCTTCAAGAAAGGAGACCTGGGGGAGTTTAAGGCACAGAGACGCCTCGATTCACACATCCTCTGGGACCACAAATTTTGCTAACAGAGGGCTGGAGGAGCTCCCCTCTGTTCCAGACTGGCCCATGACAGCAGGTATGCTAGAGCACGACGGTGTAAGGGCTCACACTGGGGAGGTTAGGGAGCCTGCTCCACCTGACACAAAGAACCGACTCACTGGAAAAGACCCTGATGCTGGGAAAAACTGAGGGCAGGAGGAGAAGGGGGCGACAGAAGACGAGATGGTTGGACAGCATCACCGACTCGATGGACACGAGTTTGCGCAAACTCCGGGAGACAGTGGAGGACAGGGAAGCCTGGCGTGCTGCAGTCCTCGGGGTCCCAAGGAGTCAGACGTAACTTAGGACTGAGCAACAATGGCAGGGAGTCTGCCAGCCGCCTGGGTCTGACTTCAGGGCGAGGCCGTCCCCTTTGCTAGATGCAGGAAGCAACAGAAGCTCCCATCACCAGCTCCTTAGCAGGGCCTGGAAGGGTCTCTTGCTCTCACTGTGCCCACCTTTCCAACGGGGACATGAGTGGTCCAAGCCCCGGTCCCACATGGAGCCGCTTCCTTGCCTGGCTCCTTCCTCTTGAACAGCAGCAACCTTGCCCACCACGTCACGCTGAACCCAGGTTCTCCTTCCCGATTATCTCCCATTTCTAGGCTGGTTCTGCCTCCCAAGAGCTGCATGCCCACACTTACTCAGGAGGCCCCCACGTGCAGGAAGCTGACTCCAGAGGCAGAAGGACCAGCCAGGGCTTCCCCGCCATCCCTGCTTTGCCAACTCAGCTTCGGGATGAAGGGCATGCACTCTGGAGGGCCGAGGAGACCCCCAACCACAGGAGGCAGATAGAAGCCAGACCCACCCCGCCCCCCACCAAGCCAAAGGCTGGAATCGCATGGTGACTTTGGGGAACAAAGACCCAGCACCTTAACCTCTAGGTCAACTGAATAAAAATTCCTGGGAGTGGAGTCAAGGTTTCAGAATATTTTTAAAATGTCCCTATCGGGAGCTAAGAGCCACCGGGTCACCCTAACTCTTAATCTGGCTAAGCAAAGATATGCTGACAGACCTCTGTCTTCATCTGCGGCTGTATTAAGAAGTTTATAACCTGTATGTTGTATCTCTGGGTGTCCCTTCCCTTCCTCTCTGAGAAAGATGAATGATTTAGGATAAATCGGTGGATACGTGTATATGTACGGCCAAGTCTCTTCACTGTCCACCTGAAACTATCACGACATTGTTGATCGGCTATACCTCGATACAAAATACATAGTTTACAATAAAATAGAATAATCTGAAATACGATGAACATACGCAGATGTATAACTGAGTCACTGTGCTGTACACTAAGTCACTCAGTCGTGTCCGACTCTCTGCGGCCACATGGACTGTAGCCCACCAGGCTCCTCTGGCCGTGGGATTCTCCAGGCGAGAATACTGGAGTGGGTAGCCATTCCCTTCTCCAGGGGATCTTTCCAACCCAGGAATCGAACCCGGGTCTCCTGCAATACAGACAGAATCTTTACCATCTAAGCTACCAGGGAAGCCCCAACACAATACCGTAAATCGTCTATGCTTAGGTGCTCAGTCGTTTCTGACGCTTTGAGACCCCATGCACTATAGCCCACCAGGCTTCTACATCCATGGGATTTCCCAGGCAAGAATACTGGAGTGGGCTGCCACTTCCTTCTCCAGGGGATCTTGCCGAACCAGGGATCCAACCTGCGTCTCTAGCATCTCTTGCATTGGCAGGCGGATTCTTTAACACTGTGCCACCTGGGAAGTCCTGCAAATCAACTACACTCCAACAAATTGTTTCAGTTAAAAAAAAAAAAAGAAAGAAAATAAAGGATAATTCAGAATAGTAACCAAAAAAGGAGATCTCTTTGTGGAGACCAAGAAGGCCTCTTCTGGGAGACTTTAAACCCAAGAACCTGCTCCCACGTTGGTTTGATCACACCATGGCAGGATTCTGCCTCTCCTGTGTGACCCTGACTGTCCAGTACATTCATTAAGCCTGGCCTCAGTCTCACAGCCAGAACTGAAAGGCCATGCCAGTCGCACACCACGGGGGAGCAGGAAGTGTAGACAACCACGAACAAGGTAGCCTGATGTTCCCAAGAGGGGATGAGCCTTAGATTCAGCAGACTGGGCTCAAACCCGATCACCCCCCTCCTCCGGTTAAACTAGTCGCACAGCCTTGAGCAAGGCAGTCAACCTTTCCATGCCTCAGTTTCTCCATCTAGAGAATGGCGCTACCAGCACTGGTTATATAAGGATTAAATGCAAATAACATTTGCAAATAAAGATGATTAAGCCTGGTCACAGGACGTATTTCATCAATATTACTTCCAACAACGATCTTTTTCTGCCCAACTTTCTAGATCTTTCTGCTAACCATTTCGTCTTGTCAAGAACCTCTCCCACTTCAGTCCTGTCTAGATCACAAACACCTATTAAAAAGTCAGCCTAAACGGGCTGCTGTGAGGCCGGGAACAGGGTGTCCAGAGGGGCGGGGGATGAGGAGTTAGTGTATGACGCTTGTGGGGCTTCAGTTTAGGCTCATAAAAAAGTCCTGGAGATGATGGTGGTGATGGCTGCACCACAGTGTCAATGTACTTAACACACTGAAAAATGGCTAAACATGGTAAATGTAAGTTATATACATTTTATCACAATAAAAAAGAAAAAAGTTAAAACCCAGCCAAGGCCTCCCCCCACTGCCTGTTTCCACCCTGCACGGCTTTCCTGCCCCTCTCCCGGGGCCCAAGGCTCCCTGCTCTTACCCCGTGGGGAAGGACGCAGCGCCGTCCTGCTGGCCGGGGGCATCCACGTGGCAGACGGCAAAGTGCTGGGTGATCTCCTGCATGTCCTCGGAGTTGAAGAGAGGGTTGTAGCAGGTTTTGTCTGGAGAAGAGGCAGGCGAGAGAGCAGAGGAAGAAGTTAGGAGGGAATGAAGTCTGCGTCCATTCTGTTTCACGCCTACACGGCAGACAAAATGAACTTTCAAGAATGGTCACCTTTTATTTCGCACTGTCCTCTGCTGATAAAAGGCTAGAAGCCCGCGCACCACAGTGAAGAGTAGCCCCGCTCTCTGCAACTAGAGAAAGCCTGCACAGAGCAATGAAGACCCAGTGGAGCCAATAAACACAATTTTAAAAAAGGGACCTAGCATGGGATCTGGTACAGATGGTTATGGCTATGGGGAAGACATGTCGGAAAAGATGAGCTTGATAAAAGAGGAATGAGAGTGAAGTACAAAAAGAGTTTTCGGTGACTGACATCACTCCTAGCCTCAGGGTCTTAAGAAGCTGTGGCAAAAAAAACGTCAGTCAGGCAGTCTGCTGATCAAGAATTGAGCAAACACCCAGCCTGCAACACACACTAGACTAGGAAGGCCTATAAGTTCCTTCCTAATCATCACAGTACCATTTCTGCTTTCTGAAACTGTAATGTTAAGTTGATCTTATTTCGGGCCCCCTCCATCAGTAAAAAGCCCACCTTTGGTAACACTTCCTGGTAATCATAAGAATCCACAGTCTAAACATTCACAGCAGCAGCATATGCACAATAGTCCGAACGAGGGAGCAGGGCAAATGCCCAACAGCTGGGAACAGATAAGTCATCTGTGCTGGGTCCACACCTCGGGGTCTCATTCAGAGAACAGAGTACTAATACATGGTACAATGTGGACGAAATCAGAAAAAGCCAGACAGGAAGCCCACATTTTGTGTGATTCCACTGATAAAAAAACGTCCAAAGTAGGCAGATCTTAGGGACAGAAGGCAGACCGAGTGGAGGCCAGGGGTTGGAGGGCATGGGAGACTGGGTGACAGGTAAAAGGACAGGCTTCCCTGGGGGCTCAGACGGTAAGAACTTGCTTGCAATGCAGGAGTCCGAGTTCAATCCCTGAGTCAGGAAGATCCCCTGGAGAAGAGAATGGCTACCCACTCCAGAATCCTCGCTTGAAGAATTCCATGGACAGAGGGGATAGTCCAGGAGGTCGCAGAGAGTCAGACATGACTGAGCAACTAACGCTTTCACTTCACTTTTCAAAACTGCTCTAAAATGGATTGTGTTGGTGGCTACACAATCCTGTGAAAATATGAAAATCTACAGCATGCTTTCAGTAAAAGCAGTCCCTGTCACACATGCTGACGGCAGAGGGCTCCTGAGCTCCCAGCCTCTCCAGGCCCCTGGGCAGTGCACTCCAGGCTTGTCCAGTCTGTAGCAAGAATTCTTCCCAGAACATCTCCAGGAAGTCCCCTGCATGTTAAGTTGCTTCAGTCGTGTCCAACTCTCTGCGATCCCGTGGACTAGAGTCCGTCAGGCTCCTCTGTCCGTGAGATTCTCCAGGCAAGAATACTGGAGAGGGTTGCTATTTCCTGCTCCAGGGAATCTTCCCAACCCACGGATGGAACCTGCATCTCCTTGGTCTCCTGCGTTGGCAGGTGGGTTCTTTGTCACTAGCACCACCCATAGTGAGAGTTCTTCCCAGAACAGCTCCAGGAAGTCCCAGCAAAAGAGAAAGATCTGGACGCCCCCGCAGCCGCCCTTCCTAGCTGACTGTGTCCCCCAGCCCTGGGGGGAACTGGCTCACCCAGAACTCCTCAGAACTTACGGTTCATCCCAATGTCGTGGTAGGTCAGGATGACGGGCCGGTTCCCCTTGGGGGTCCCACAAAGCGTGACGTGAATGGAGCCATGCAAAGTCTCAATGTCCTGCTCCTGGGGAGAGAACAGACAGACGGGCCTGTCATGTGGGACGTGAAGCCATGGTGTGGCTGTAATTACTGCCTGCAGACACCCAGCGCGTGCCACTGAGGTTTGCAGAAGCTTCTCATTTGGTCCTGGGCTTTGAGTGGCAGGTCTCTCTGGCTACAGAAATCACTCACAGAAGCAGAGATGGACTGGGGGTGACCACGGAAACCCACCCATCCCATCCCTTGCGGTCAGTGGTTGCCAATCTGAAGACCTTGACTCAAAAATAAAGAAATACACCCCAATTCTCAGGTTCCACCTTGACAGCAGAAAAGCTCATTATCTGTGCTTTTAACAAAAACTCTCTCCCTTCTCCATCCATCTCTGTCTGAGTGATGCAAGGTCTCACAAGGCTTCCTCTTTGAAGACACCTGAAGCATCTCCTGGGCTGTACCTTGCTTCTATGAAATGGGAAGTATAATAGAGCCTCCTGGGGAGGGTGAGTGCTTTACAGGGGATGGTACTGGGTGTACCAGGCTCCCTCCTAATACCCAGGCCTGCCCTCAGCACAGGGGTCCCAGCCTTATGCCCCCCCCCCAAAAATGAGTCCCTCATTTCCCCAGCCCTCTCTTCCTCTAAGTGCCTGCATTACAAGCGCTGGAAAAATCCACAGAGGATGCAGTATGGTCCGGCCCCCAGTGGGGGCCACAGGTCATCTGCCGGGCCCAGCCCTGGCTCTAAAGCCACCATGGGAACAATGGTTCATTGTGGGGGCTGCATTCTCCATTGTCTCTTCAGCTGACCCACATGGCGCCCTCTAAAAATAGGCCAGGCCGGGCAGTGTCCCCACTGGCTTGGGGCATCAGGGTTCAAACCCAAGCTCGGCCTTTTCCCAAGCCCTCTGAGACACTGGAGATCCATCTGTAAGACAGGAGGCAGCCACCCACCCTGGGTTCCTCAGCAGAGGAGATAACCTTGGACAGGGAAACAGAGCCAGGTGAGAGAGGGCTGTCCTGGACAGGACTCAGGGCAGAGGAGTTAATGTCCTCTTCCTTGTCGCATCTTTTCCAGTGGCATGTATCTGCTTCTTAGCCACCTCCCCAAACGGCCTGCAGATTTCCAGGGAGAAAGGGTGACTCTGCCCTCCACAGGGTCTGGCCTGGAGAAGGTGCTTAGAGATTTATGCAAAGGAGGTCAACCCAGTCAATTCTAAAGGAAATCAACCCTGAGTATTCATTGGAAGGACTGATGCTGAATCTGAAGTTCCAATACTTTGACCACCTGACACGAACAGTTGACTCACTGGAAAAGACCCTGATGCTGGGAAAGACTGATGCTTGGAAAGGGCAGGAGGAGAAGAGGGAGACAGAGGATGAGATGGTTAGATGGAATCACCGACTCAATGGACATGGGTTCGAGCAAACTCCAGGAGCTAGTGAAGGACAGGGAAGCCTGATGTGCTGTAGTCCATGGGGTCCCAAAGAGTTGGGCATGACTGAGCGACTAAACTGAACTGAACTGTAGCCAAAGGTGGTCAGAAGATTCAGTTCTGGCTGAAATGTCAGCAGAAGTTTCTGGAGCTTTGAGGAGAAATTTTTTTTAAAGAGTCAGACCTGGCCTTTTGAGTTTTTCCTTTCACCCATCTACCTGCCTACTACTTGGAACACAGATGTGATGCTTGGGGATTCAGCAGTGATCTTATGAGCATCAGGACAAAAGCTCCATGCTCAGGATGACAGAGCAGGAAGCTGGAGGAAGTCTGAGACGGGTGACATTTATGGTCTGCTGTACTAGTCCTTCTGGGTCGGCACAAATGTCAAACTTTACCCTCTTTAGGGTACTGTGTGTTCGATGATACTAATTCCAATCCTACACTCACCCTGCGACCCTGGCCAAGTTACCAGACTTCTCTGAGAATTCCTTCCCTCAGCCGTAAACCAAAGTCAAAAACAAACCCATCTGCTTATGGAGATGCTCCTAAGACTAAAACCATCGTAGGGACTGGACATTGCAATGTCTCTCTGCAGGCTAGCTGTTCCAGTTGCCTCTCCAGAGACAATTACTGTCAAGCTACAAAGACCAGCTCCCAGGGTTTAAGTCAACTGGCTGAATGATCTAGGAGAGCTCTGAGTTCTGCTGCCGCCACCTCCCTCCATAATCCGCCTGCTCAGCAGGCGCTGGGGAGACGCTGAGCACGCTGGACTCTAAGAGGATGACACACTTACCCAGGCTCCAAGTCAGCTGGCGCACTGGGCTGCCCCTCCCCTCAGTCTAGCAAGCCTCCGTCAAGGCACGGCCTGCAGATGGAGGGCACCCTTGGGAACAACAGGCAAAGAAAGCTGGTTTGGGGCTCATATGGTGCAGCATTAAGTCAAGGCTTGTTGAGGTGAGAAAGCCAGATCATGAGAACAGAGGCTCAGGAGAAAATGCCAAGGGCTGGCCCCACCATCATCTTTTTGTGAAATAAGGTACCCTTCCTCCATCTTCCCAGTCCCCTGCCTGGGCGCACAGTGGGGAAGGGTGGGCCTGGCTGAGCCACTGATCTCGCCCTGCCCATTGGGTAAGGAGCACGTGAGTTATGAAGACTGACAGGAGGGGTGCGTTGTAGAAGACACAATCGTATTTGCACAGAAGGACACCATCTGCTTCTGGGAAAGCTCTACAAAGCCAGGTCTGGACCCTGTGCTCCTAGGACAGCCATTTCACAGAGGACAAATGCCAGTCCCGGGGGCTGAAGCCTGGCACCCAAAGGTACACAGCTGCAGGTCATTGAGTGAAGATTCTGGACAGACCCCTGGGCCTCTAAGTCTTGATCTCTGGCCCACTGGGACATCTAGAAGAGAAGGAGATCTCACAGAGGTCATGCTCCCTCCATTACTCAGCTTTCCTCAATGGTGTCATCACATCGAGGAACAGTCAAGAAGTTACAGTCAGGAAATGACCTGCAGTGGGTGAAAGGGTGACGGCCTGGGAATTCAGTCCAAGTCTCCAAGGAGGACAGCCTCTCTTGGATTACAGAAAGAGGAAGAGGGGAAGGAGGGCCATCCATGGAGCACAGGGAGGCCCGAGGGACTTCCCTGATGGTCCAGTGGATAAGAATCTGCCTGCCAAAGCAAGGGACGAGCATTTGACCCTTAGTCTCAGAGGATCCCACATGCCAGGGGGCAGAGAAGCCCGTGTGCCAAAACTACAGAAGCCTACAAGGAAGAGCAGCCCCTGCCTGCCTCAACTGGAGAAAGCCTGCGTGCAGCAATGAAGACCTAGTGCAACCAAAAACATAGGATCAGTTCAGTTCAGCCACTCAGTCGTGTCCGAATCTTTGCTACTCCATGGACTGCAGCACGCCAGGCTTCCCTGTCCATCACCAACTCCTGGAATGTGCTCAAACTCATGTCCATCGAATTGGTGATGCCATCTAGCCAATGATACATAAAACAAAAAAGATTCTAATACATCTCTTTTCAAAAACGTTTATAGTCAAACAGAATCCTTGGAGTTGGTTCTTGGACATGAGTGTGCCTTCTCTCCAGATTGCTGGACTCCTGAATAAAGCAACCTTTCCTTTTCAACCAACCCTTGTATCTCAAGGATTGGCTTTTGAATGGCAAGCAGCCGAACACAGGGTGCCTAACCTGTGTTCCGTTAACAGCATCACAGCAGATTTTTTAAAATTGATTTATTGCTCTGTTGCTCTCCTACTCTCCCCAATATGCAGAAGTTAGAAACAAATTAATAAAAAAAAATATAGCTTATGTAGTCACTAAAAAAAAAAAAAGATCCTAATACATCTTTTAAAAAAAAATAGGAGGCATGCATGCTGAGTCTGAAGCAGTGACAGAGTGCGACAGTCATGACACCTCGGGGACAGTGCTTCTGCCCCCATTGTTACAGATTAGAAGACTGAGCCCCTAGGAGGTCAGGCGATGGGCTGAAGATACAGGGCTAGCAGAGGCAGAGCTGCCCCGCACCCGCTCTGTCCAGGACACCTATTTATTCCTCAGGACCAGGAGATGGGCGTGCACACGAGGTCAGTCTGATGGCCTGGACTGGACAGACCTGGCGAGCCGATAGGAGCCCCACCACGAGGCTGCTGCAGGCGAGGCGTTCCTGACCCCTCCACCAGGACAGTGTTCCCAGGAAACCTGGGAGGAGGGCAGAGGGGTTAAGCCTCACTTGGCGCTGACCCAGATGCGTGCCACTGCCATCTGTCACGCTCTGTCTCAGCGGCTTCCTCGGAAGTGAGGCTGGGGGCAGGCGGGGACGGAAAACGGTGGGTTGAGGATTTCCAAGCCTCTGAATTCTGCCCACCTTCAGTCAGGGGGCAGGAAAACAAGAAGCAATTGTGTGCAAAGAAAGACATTCGTAAAAGGTCACCGTTTCCATTTTCCCTGTGAGTTGATCTGCTTTCAAGAGATGGGGGGGGCGGAAATCAACTTCTCTACAGGCGGGAATCAGACCCCCTCCCCACCCCGGCAGGCCCAGCTCCACCAGACTGGGAGCTCCAGAGCAGGAGAGGGACCCCAGGAGACCCTCCAGCCCCCACCCCTCCTGCCCAGCCCCCTCCATCCCCTCCACCCCCAGGCCCTGCGGTAACATCAGCTCATTGCCCGGAGATCCCTGGTGAGCACACAAACACAGATTCCCATGGAAACCACATCAAATCAAACCATCCAAATAACTAAAGATCCAGGTGGAAGGAATTAGAAAGAGCAAATCCACCAAGAGGGGCCAAAGGAAGTGACCCAGCCCCTGGGCGGGGGGAGCTACGAGCAGTGAGCTGAGATCTGCCGCCCCCACCAGCTCGAGGGACTGAGTCAGGCTTTGCCGTCTAGCTTATCATTGTGTGACCCTAGGCAAATCCCTTACACCCTCTCTGACCTTGTCCCTTCAACAAGGATGCCAACAATACCTCTTGTAAAGGATTGTTTTGAGGGTTAAGTGAGATGATGCAGGAAAAGAGGTCAGCACAGTGTGTGACATACAGCTAGTGCTCGAGACATCAGCTCTTACAGCGCCCAAATAGACAGAGGGACCACCTTTAAGACTATCGCAGTAGTACCCTCTGACCAGTTTCTTAACATCTCCACTCTGGTCTCTTACCTGCAAAGCAAAGGTCACTTCCCACCTTAGCAAGAAAGCCCTGAGACAATGGACGGACACAATACCCCGCCTCAGGGGCTTTCCACAAAGCCTCCCCACCTGCAGCAGAAGGGGCAGGGCTGGATCAGTAAGCATCTGCCAGCTCCGATAGTCCCGGATTCTAGAATTCTAGCCAAAGAAAATAAACCAGAACTCAAAGTACTTCCACTTTCCCCACTCATCAAATTTGCAAACACTACTGCTTAGGCTGATGCCAGACCCATCTCTGCAGAGCCAGATCAAACCACTTCCTTCCTGCAGCCCCAGCACCCCAGGCCAGCAGCCCACCCAGCTCCACGCTCTGAGGGCATCAAAGCCCCTCCAAGTGAAGGACAGAGCAGGATCTCAAGAACTGCTGGCAGAATATCACATGCCTGGCCAGGCACCCATCGACCTGCCCTAAAACAGCACCCAGGCCAGAACAAACTGCCCATTTCAGGTGACATCAGCCAGGATGAGATAAGGCCCAGATGCCATCAGCTCTGGAGGCTAAGCCGTCTCCTGAGACAGCAGCCATGAGGCTATTTCTTACTGAGGACCTTTGGGCTAACTGTATGTATTTTGATTTGTGCACACACACACACACACACAAAGTTCTTGACCACTTTGGGAAAGGAAACGAGTCGGCCCCCATTTGGCTAAAATGCTGAAGCACCAAATATTCCTCGAAAAATAACACTGGCTGCTTTGGGACACTCACAGTGAAGAAGAGCAGCCTCCTTCAACTCAACCGCCAAGAACTGCCCAGAAGGGACTCTATTCCATGAGCCTTAAGGACCAACTAAATGAACATGTAAAAGTGGACTGCCGTTAAGGCACATCGATGCTCCAGCCCTTACATCAGGTCCCTGTCCAGGGTTTAAACATAAACCCATGGGAGCACTGTTTGGATTAGCTACCTGGCCAGATCTTTTCTGATAAAAAAATTGCAAAGGTAAACTGGAACCTAGTCCATAAAACGTAGATTGGCCATTCTGGGGGTTAGTCCTGCAGTATATGTCCTGGTTGACAGAGTCGATCTGGGGCAGAGCTGGGTTCAGTGGGGCCCCTTCACAGCTCTTGGCCATGGGAAAGCCTCGGTTTCCTCATCTGTCAGGCAGGCATGAGGGTGCAAGTCTCAAAAGATTCCAACAAAAGAACCTGGGAAGGCCTGGGCCTGGCCTGGCTCATCAGAGAAGCTGAAGCCCACCGTAGGCAGGAGCGCCTATGTGAATCTGAGGTCAGGGTGTGCAGGCGAGTCCCCGGGCTGGGACGCCCATCAGCTACCCTTGAGCAAGATGCTGTCAGTCTCTGCTCCTGGCGCTGTGAGCCGTAACCCGTCAGGACCCAGAGAACATCAGCCTTTACAGTATGATGAATCTTCTAAAGGATGCCCTTCAAAAGTGACTCACACCCACGGTTTTAGAGACTGCTGGAAATCTGTGGGAAACCTTCATAAACATTGTGAGTCAACCGGATCCAGGAGCCAAATCCAAATGAATATAGTTTTATCCAAAGATCTTTTCGGAAGCAACCTTGACAAAGCGTCACTTGGTACTCAGATTTAGCTCAAATATTGTGGTTCATTGATAAGGTGGGCTTCCCTGGTGGCCCAGTGGTAAAGAATCTGCCTGCCAATGCAGGAGACACAGGTTCAGTCCCCGGGTTGGGAAGATCCCCTGGAGAAGGAAATGGCAACTCACTCCAGCATTCTTGCCTGGAGAATCCCATGGACGGAGGGACTTGGTGGGCTTCAGTCCATGGAGTCGCAGAGTCGGACACAACTCAGCGACTAAACAACAAATCGGTAAGGTGGAGTCTATCAGCAGCTTACAGCAAGAAGACTCAGAATCCGAGCCAGGGGGCCCTCTGCGTGTGCTGTCGCCTTTGAATAGGTGATCGGTCCCTACTCTTCTGTCACGGGAGTCCACATTTCCCTCAGGTCTCAGTCCAGTGTCACCTGCTCCAAAAGCCCTTCCCGACCCCTCAGCCGAAGTCCTCACCCCATCACGGCAGCCTGCGCCATTGTCCTCCAAGCCCCGACGGTAGCCCAATTTGTCATCTTGCTCAATGGATCACAGGTGCCCCACTCCACCCCACCTCGGCTTCTAAGGACTCAGGAGGAATGGCTGCAATCCCAGCTTTATCCCCAGTCCCCCTACACCGTGACCTCAGGCAAGTGACTGAATCTCTGTGCACTCAGGCTGTCCATCTGTCAGAGGCAGACAGGATTCGTGGTGAGCAGCAGGAACGCCAAATGGGCAGCTCACTCAGAACGGTGCTGAGCAATATACTCCTTTAGAACTGACTTCCCTGGAAATGGGGTCACTGCCTGTCACACTCGCCCCTGTATCCCCAGCACCGAAGACGATGCCAGGCACAAAGCAGGCGTTTGTGAAAGGGACAAAGGCAAGCACAGTCGGAAAAATGCCTCCAGCTCCCAGGAGAGCTCTGGGATCCAGTGGGAGGGCTCGGCCCAGGCTGATGACCCTCATCCTGCCTCCCCGGCCCCTTGCCCAGGCTTTCGTCCTCTGCGGTATTCAGGTCCTCACTCTGCTGATGTCCAGAGGATGTAGAACCCCCCACACCCTTCCCTAGCCACCCTCAGGTCCACCGGTGCAGACGGGTGGGCCCCACCCTTGTTCTCTGCTGTGCCTCCCACCTGTGCCAGGGGCAGAAGCAAGTGGCAGAGCTCTGTAAACGGTCACAAGTGACACAAAAGCAACGAATTATCTTCATGGGGAACAGACAAACTACGTCTTCGAGGTTCCTCCCATGACCAAAATTTTAGAAATCTATGGCCCGCAAAGAGATCAAACCAGTCCCTCCTAAAGGAAATCAACCCTAAATATTCATTGAAAAGACTGATGCTGAAACTGAAGCTCCAATATTTTGACCATCTGATGCAAAGAGCCGACTCACTGGAAAAGACCCGGATGCTGGGAAAGACTGAGGGCAGGAGGGGAAGGCGTCGACAGAGGATGAGATGGTTGGATGACATCACTGACTCAATGGACCTGCGTTTGAGCAAACTCCAGGAGATAGTGAAGGACAGGGAAGCCTGGCGTGCTGCACTCCATGGGGTCGCAATGAGTCAGACACCACTTAGCGACTGAACAGCAAACACAATGACCAGAGGACCCAATAATTTCACTTTTGGGTATGTATGCAAAACTGAAAGCAGAGTCACGAATGGATGCTGGACATCTGTGTTCCCAGCAGCACTAATCATGACACCCAAAGGATGGAAGCAGCCCAAATGTCCACTGGTGGATAAAAGGATAAGCAAGATGCAGCCTGGACATAAAACAGAGCAGTAGTACTCAGGCTTAAAAAGGGATGGTGTGCTGACACTGGCTACAGTGCAGACGAAACATGAGGACGTTACGTTAAGTGAAACAAGCTAATCCTGCATGATGCCACTTATGTGAGGTACTGAGAGCAGTTAAACTCCTAGAAACAGGAAGCAGAATGCTGGCTGTCAGAGGATGCAGGGAGGGGAATGGGGAATTAGTATTTCATGGGGACAGAGTTACAGTTTTGCAAGATGAAAAGAGTTCTGGGGACTTCCCTGGTGGTTCAGGGGCTAAGACTCCACACTCAAAGCTCCCAATACAGGGGGCCTGGGCTTGATACCTGATCGGGGAACTAGACCCCGTGTCACAACTAGGAGTTTGCATGCTGCAACTAAGACCCAGCATAGCCAAAGTCCATGGGATTTTCCAGGCAAGAATACTGGATGGGTTGCCATTTCCTCCTCCAGGGGATCTTCCAAACCCAGGGATCGAACCAAAATCTGCTGCATCTTAAACAAATAAATATTTAAGAAAAAAAAGATGGAAAGAGTTCTGGGGGTTGCCAAGGGGTAGGAGGTGGGGAGAGGGATGGATTGGGAGTTTAGGGTAAGTAGATGTATACGATTGTGTGTATAATGGATAATCAGCAAGGTCCTACCGTATACTGTATAGGCAACTATATTCAGTATCTTGAGCTAAAGCATAATGGAGAGGGAAAGAAAGTGAAAGTCACTAAGTCGTCTCTGACTCTTTGTGACCCCAAGGACGATACAGTTCATGGAATCCTCCAGGCCAGAATACTGGAGTGGGTAGCCTTTCCCTTCTCCAGGGGATCTTCCCGATCCAGGGATCAAACCCAAGTCTGCTGCATTGCAGGCAGATTCTTTACCAGTTAAGTCACTAGGGAAGCCCAAGAATACTGGAGTGGGTTGCCATTTCCTCCTCCAGGGGATCGTCCTGACCGCGCGTCTCCTGCATCTCCTGTATTATAGGAGGAGTCTTTGCAGCTAAGCCATCAGAGAACCCCTACATTACATATGTATTTCAACACAAAAAACAGTTGGAAAAACCGGGTGTGTTATTGGGCCAACACTGACTGGGAAACATCACGCCAGGTTCCTCTATACAAGCTGGAGTTTTGGTCTCCATGTGGCAGATGGGGAAACTGAGACCTAAGGGAGGTGAAGCATCTTGCTCTGGGCCAGGCAGCCAGGAATGGGCAAACCTGGCTCTTGAATACGCCGAGTCTGGGTGACTCTGTGGCCTCGACCCTGGGGGAAACGGACATTACAAGGCTGCTGCAGGAAGGCAAAACCACAGACCTGATGGCTGCTTCCTGCGGAAGACGGGGACAGGGACAAGGGCTGACATTTCAGTGACAGAGAACGTAGATTCGTCTCCCTGCCCAGGGCCCCGCCCAGCCCAGCCCGGAATGATCAGCCAGATCCTGGGACTGCCGCTCCAGCCCCACGGCCCTTGGAGCCCACCAGATAACCAGGGCCACGGCTGCTGTAGCTGTTGCGTCTTTCCAGTCCTTCCACCCTGGGACCCTATCTTCACAATGGTGGGAAATGGCCAGACAAGGATCCGATGTAATCCCTGTTAGCTCCCCCACCGCACAGCACTGCACAAGCGATTCCCCTCTCTCTGTCCTTCAGTTTCTCCCGCTGTAGAAGGAGGGTCTGGATGAGCTAAACCCGGGACACCTGGAGGCAGTCTATCTACCTCCCACTGTCCCCGGTGCCCCCACATGCCCAGTGTCCTGAGACAGAGACCAGTGGACGGAGCTCTGGCCTGGGGATGGGACAGACAGAGACCTCGGCCTGTGGACCACACAGTAAGAGCACAAGCTCCCTCTCTGCTTAGACAGATTTGGGAGTGATGCCCAGTTCCACCCTCTAGCCTCAGTTTCCCCATCTGAGTGATGGGGATAATGGCACTTCTGCTTATGCTACTGTGGAGGTGTTAAGTGAGATACTGGCTGGGGAGCCCTTAGCAGAGGGCGCGGCTCACAGGAAGCATCGCTAAGCCAGCGGCATCAGGTGACGCAGAACAGGAGGCTCTCAAAGCTGGGAGAGAGAAGGCCCGGGGTCTGGTGCCACCTCCCTCTCACTGCAGGGGGACCTCTGCCAAGTGACTTCCCAGCCCTGATTCTCTTCTTAAACCAGCCCAATAAAGAGCATGACAGGAGGCCATGTCCCTCCGCTCCTTGAGGACCAAGGTCTGTGTACTGGGTGCTGAAGCAGCCAGTGAAGTGAGGGGTTCAGGTCCCCCCACCCTCTGATGGCCTAGAAGGGCAGGGAGCTGATAGTCTGAGTCACAGTGGGAAGAGGAACCAGACACAGCGGGTGATGGTGGGGGTGGGTGACTAGCCTTTGTCCCAGGGCCTGAGTTACTCACAGCCTCCACTCCTGGCTCAAGTCTCAGACCCTAGGGAGCAGCCCCACCCATCCCAGGGCCCACTCTCTGTTCCTCTGCACAAAAGGTGGGCTGAGCCCACCAGGTGGCCTGGCTTCCAGCTCTAGAGGGGCTGCAGATTCAGCCAAGACCACCCGGCTGACGTTCCCACCTGCAATGACCCCAGAGGAGAAAGTGTGCCTGGAGGTCTGATAACGTTTCCTCCTATTCCCCAGGGACCTGTGCCGGAGGGAGCTGGTGGCTCAGGAGGTCCCCAGACTTCAGAGTCTAATGATCACCTCCACACATCCATCCATGCCTGTAACCTGCATTCTTGCAGAGAGCGTGGCCTCTGCTTCCTGAGCAGTAAACACAGCCCTGAACAGCACTGGAGTCTGAGTTACATCCAGGAGAGAGGGGAACATGAAATCTGGGGGGCCTCCTTGGCTGTGTGACTTGAAGGCACTGCTCATCTGTAGTAAGACGATAGCAGAACCCCCCTGCCCCGACCAGGGCTCTTATGAAGAGTAAGTGAACACATTTGATTAAATAAGGGCAGGGTGCTTAGAACAGTGCCTGGCACACTGCTGCTGCTGCTGCTAAGTCGCGTCAGTCGTGTCCGACTCTGTGCGACTCCACAGACAGCAGCCCACCATGCTCCCCCATCCCTGGGATTCTCCAGGCAAGAACACTGGAGTGGGTTGCCATTTCCTTCTCCAATGCATGAAAGTGAAAAGTGAAAGTGAAGTCGCTCAGTCATGTCCAACTCTTAGCGACCCCACGGACTGCAGCCTACCAGGCTCCTCCACCCATGGGATTTTCCAGGCAAGAGTACTGGAGTGGGGTGCCATTGCCTGGCACACAGTTAGTACTCAAAAGCATCCATTCTTACGGTTGTGTTACAGATGGCGGGTAACAAGCTCAGAAGTTCTGAGTAACTTGCTCAAAGGCACATACCTTGAAAATGTCAGCTAGAATTAAATCCGGTTGACCTGACTCAGAAAGGGTAGGGGGAAAGATGCTTTTGTTCAGGATGCCACGATGTCTCAGCTGCAGCCTGACCGTGGCGAGTCTCACTGTCTGGGTGGCTCAGTTTCTTCATTCATAACATGGGGAGATGCCAGCCCTGGTCTGGGCGCATCCACTGCAGGGGTACCGAGAGGCTGGGATAGCAGCGATGCTGTAAACCCAGGCTGACGAGTCAGGGAGGCGCTCCTGAAGGATGCGAGGGTGTCTCTAGACTCAGCTGCTTTTAACCACAAACTCCTAGGGTGGAAACGACCTGTCCCGGCCCAAGCTGTCCCTGTGGCCTGCCCCAGACACCCGTTGACAGCGAGAGAGGCTCGAGGGCCCCAGGCTGCAAGGACCTCCCTCGGGCAGGGAGCTTCCCTGCCAGCTCACGGAGCCCCCTTCAAGCCAAGCCAGTGCCCCTCTGAAGTAAATGGACATGGTGGCTGCTAACCGTTGCTCAGGCCTCCTGCTCACGGCCCTGACACAGACGCTACCAGGAGGCTCGGAAAGCAGGTTTCACGGTGAAACTGCAAAGAGCACAGTACTAGCTGTGCCACCACGGACCAGGCACACCTAACCTCTGAGCCTCAGCTTCCTAAACTTGAAGAATGAAGACAGTGACCTGGGCTGTCTAAAGCTATTGGGGTTCAGTGGGGTGTGCCTGCGGAGATCAGGGGCCACGTCTGCCTGGGTGTCAGGGCCTGGTGCACAATGATAGTGCAACTGGTGTGTTCTGAACGGGCAATATAACACAGTGGGATGTGTTGACCTCAGAGGACAAATGGCTGAACAGAAACCAACACCTCGGATTCCCCAGGGTTTCCCGGGGCCCGGGGTCAGGGTGGGCTTCAGGAACAGCCAGGATGACCTGTAAACACACTAAAGCCCATGCACCTCGCCTGTGCTCTTTGCATTCGCCTCCCTGACTTCACACCAGCCAGTGTTTCCAACCCCACTCCCTCTTTCCCCTTCCTTCCAAAGACAAAGCCAAGATACACAGCCTCTGATGGATGGCAGGCCAATCACTGAAATACAAGATTCAGGAGGACCAGTTGCTCTTTGTGGGGAGGAAGGAGGTGAACGGTATGTTGGAGTTGCAGGACTCAGGATGGGGCGGAAGCCGGGGTACCCATGTGATGGGCAAGCAGAGGGCCAGGTGAGCATGCCAGCCTACGCCCGGCCTGTATGAGGCCCTGTCTTCTCCGGGAAGCCCACGTGACCTGGATGTGCTCAGGCTTCTGGCCCCACCCCCAGGGCCCGGCACAGTGTGGGGGCCCACACAGCTTTGGAATAAGGAGTCCAAGACTCACATTCCCTGAGATTCTGATCCACCCCTCAGCCAAAAGAGGTCAATCCCCTCTCCTGAAAGCCTGTTCCTGGACAAACCTCCAGAGGCACCCCCCCAATCTTGCTCCCATGCCAAACCGGAGCAAAGAGGAAGCCGGAAGACCACAGAGAAGCTGGTTTCACTTTCCCATGTGGAGCCAAGAACATCAAACCTTTGCTTCCCCTATCCCCTTGCATCACAGGGTCCCAAGCCCACCCAACGTCTTGCCATTTCCTGTGCACATGCCTCCCAGCTCTGCCCAGTTCTGCAGGGTCAAAGGGGCTGCTGGATCTCTGTCCGGCTTTCACAGAGGCTAACTGGCTCCTGCTTCCTTGGTCAGAACTCAAACCCACTTCTCTCTGGGGAGAAGGAGCTGAGTGCAGGGAATCGGCTTCCATCTCTCCCCTTAGCCCTAACGTCTGAACACGGATCTAACCCATGGAAGAAAGGGGAAAGGAGAAGACAGAAAAGGCGAGGGAGAAGGGAAGCCACATCTTCTACTTGCCTGAACATCAAACTCCTGCAGGAGGCCGGTGATGGTCTATGGAGAGACAAGAGAGATGGTCAGTTTCATCACTTTCCCAGGGCAGAGAAGTAATGTCCGAACACACAGACCTCCCCATGCCCTGAGTCTATCATATCAACCCTAGGTCCTTTGTGGAGCCTATTTCTTTCCAGAGAGACTGTTTATCTCAAAGAATAGCAGTCCAACTAAAAAGGAGACACAGTAGATGGATTCCTCTTTGACTAGCACCTTGGTAAAAAAGATCTGAAGGTCTAAGCTAACCACAACTGCCTATAAACTGGTCTCTGTCTCCACCCATGTGCTACACTTTTAAAGCTCGAACTTGATCGTGTCACTGTCTTTACATCTCTTCCATGGCAGCCCACCATCTGGATTAAAATACCTCTCATGGGAGGAGAGCAGAGCATTCCCCGCCATCCAACAATCCTGACTGTCCAGCTCAAATTCCACCTTTCACCAGAGTTAGTGGCAGGCCTGGCCCAGGAAGATGGGAAAAGGGCTCTCATCCCCCGGGTGGCAGTGAAAGTACAGGTCAAAGTTGGGGCTGGAATCGCCCTCGGCCAATGCTGGCACCCTTTCCTCCCAGCTCAGGATGGAGTTCAAACACCCCCTGAAAGCTGAGCCCAGCTGGATCCACCACCACCCACCATGCAAGAAGACAGCTCAGCAGAGCAAAAGGAAAGAGAGGTGCTGGAAAGGGGAAGGGGACCCCTTTGAACAGCCAGGGGCTGGGAGTTAAAATTGTAACACCCAACTGCTGAAGGAGATTAAAGTAAGGGGCGGGATGGAGGGGGGGCATGAGACTCAAGAAGGAGATGATATATGTATGATTATGACTGATTTGCATTGTTGTATGGCAGAAACCAACACAGCATTGTAAAGCAATTTTCTTCCAATTAAAAAAAAAAAAAAAAATATATATATATATATATATATAGCTTCAAATCTCCTGGGGCTGGGGTTAAGAACAGAGGGAGTGTGATAAATTCAAGTGGAAGCAAATGGCGGCCAACATACTTTGTGTATGTGTGCGTATGTGTGCGTGTGTATTGACAGGAGAGAGTAGAAAAGCTGCTTTGTACAACCCTAACCTTCACAATGTTAACAAGAGTGAAGCTGTCATTCAGATTGAGGATGGACATCAGCAAACCTAATTAAAGACACTTTGCTCAGTCAGTCTAAGGAAATGAAGGGCTTACTTCCATTTAAACCTGGAAAGAAAAGGCCAGTATCTACTTAGAGACAGACTGACATGTAACTTGGAGTTAATAACCTCCTAGATGTTTATTTCAGAAATAACATTTCCCAAGGGCAGCACTAGGCCGCCTAAAAACGTATAAACGCGGTGTGTAAACATGCATGTACCCTTGGACTCAGCGATGCCACTTGGGGAATTTATCTAAGACCTGCACGTGTATGAAACGATGAACATGCAGGATCCAAAGAGTCTATGAATACCTGCAGCTCTGCTGGGAACAGTAACGTGGCCCCAGGGGTCCACATACAGGGCCCTGGTCAAACAAACGTGGTGGAGGACTGAGACGCTGGAAAGACAGAAGCAAGTACCCTATGGACTGGTGTTGGAAAGGTCTCTGACATAGGTGATTAAGGAAACAAAGCAAATGTGGTATACTATTGCATGTGGTTTTTCAAAGCGGGAGGGATAAGAATATGTTAATATGGGGCTTCCCTGATGGCTCAGTGGTAAAGACTCCATCTGCCTGTGCAGGTGATACAGGTTAGATCCCTGGTCCTGGAGGGCCCCACACGCCTCAGAGCTGCTAAGCCCGTCACCCCAACTACTGAGCCTGTGCTCTAGAGCCCGGGAGCCAGAGCTACTGAAACCATGTGCCCGAGAGTCCCTGCTCTGCAACGAGAGAAGCCACTGCAGTGAGAAGCCCGCACCGCAACTAGAGAAAAGCCCAGGCAGCAGCAGTGAACTAGCACAGCCAAAAATAAATCAAATAAATAAACAAAATTATTTTTAAAAGATGCTAATATGTATTGCATCACCTGGGAGTTTTTCTGTTTCTTTTTTTCATTTTTTTCAAGACTGTGTCAAAGATGCAGTCAGAAGAGAAAATGGATTTGAAGCATACATAGTGAACAGTGTTGGAGTTGGCCAACTATGGGCCTCTACCTTCCTCCACCTTCTTTTTGTAAATAAAGTTTTATTAGAACACAGTAAGCCCATTGGCTTCCATACTGCCTAGGGCAGCTTCCAGGCTGTAACTGTAAAACTGAGTAGTTACAACAGAGACCATGGGTCTTCAAAGCCTAGGACACCTTCCAACTCATCCTTTACAGAAGACGTCTGCAGACCCCTCACATGGGAATGATATCGAGGATTCTGCAGCTTCCCCTGCTCTGGCTTCTAATCCTATCCAATCGACCTTGGGAAATTCTCTTCCATCAAAATGAGTTTCCATTACCTATATAATGGAAAATAGAAAGATGCGTCTCACCTTCATTAAGAAAAGTCCATGATATACACACACTGCTATATTTAAAATGGATAACCAAAAAGGCCTGTATAATACAACTCTGCTCAATGGTATGTGGCCGCCTGGATTGGAGGGCAGTTTGGGGGAGAATGGATACATGGAAATGTGTGACTGAGTTTCTTCGCTGTTGGCCTGAAACTATTACAACATTGTTAATCAGCTATACCCTAATACAAAATAAAAAGCTAAAAAAAGAAAAGTCCACGAAATAATGGACCTAAGACAGAGCAGCCACGTGCAGTCATAAAGGAATTAAATGAATAAGTCCATTTGCCAGTGGTAGTTGGCCTGAGTTTGGCTCCACGCCCCACACTTTGTAACCATGTGACCGACAAAGAAGGACAAATTAACCTCCCGGAAACTCAGCTTCCTCGTCTGTAAAATGGGAACAATCACAGAACCTAGTGTCTGATCAGCCATAGCCTTATCCTTTAATTTAGCAGGAAATAACCTATGAAGTATGATTAGTCCAGAAACCCACATGCAGGGCGGGGCT
The DNA here is from genome assembly GCF_029378745.1 of Bos indicus. NCBI lineage: Eukaryota > Metazoa > Chordata > Mammalia > Artiodactyla > Bovidae > Bos > Bos indicus. The sequence continues at coordinate 8,198,873 of NC_091773.1, read as the reverse complement.
GGTGTATGTTAATTATTACTCTGGAAAGCATTTAGTTGACCTCAAAGTAACCCCACTTTTGAACCCAAGCTTTACATTTTACAAAAGGTGTCTCAGCACAGGCAGTCACAAAACTCAGTGAGAACTGGGATGTGAACGTGGTTTAAAAATACAGTGTCGACCATGAAAACGAAAAGGTTTCTCACATCCATCCACAGCCAGTCCAGGACGGATCATGCCAGGCTAGGCTATACGGCAGGGGAGTCTGCTTCCAACAAGGAGGTCTTGTTGACTTGAAAGGTTTGGCCAAAAAAAGAGGGTGATAATTGCAGCAACACGAGAACACAAGCACAGCTGGTCCCCTTCAAACTGCTCCACGTGAGTTAACCCCCTCCATCCTCACCCTGGCCCCATGACACTAGTCCTAGGGTCACTGGTTTTTAAAGTTGGGGACCTGGAGCATGAAGAGGTTGAAGGATTCGCCAGTGGTCACGGAGCAGCAGAGTGTCGCAGGCAGGACCTGAACCCAGGCAGTCTGGTCCCTTACCCACTGAGGTGGGGCAGAGCCGCTGGGCAACGGGCTTCAGGGGCAGGTTTAGAACCACAGGATGTTGAAGGTGGAGGTGTTTGGAGGAACTCTGGTCCAGTGCCCCTCTCATTACAAATGAGATTGGTGAGGACAGAAAGGCCAGAGGTGGGCGAGGCACCTTAGCCCTTGCCAGCCAAGCTGGGGCCTGAACTAGAACCTCCTGGCCTTTTGCAACAGGACAAGGTGACCTGTGGAAACCAGGAAGCAGTGGACATGTGCGTATGTGTGCATGTGTATGCACACATGTGTGCATGGATGTGTGTTCCTACTGTGCACACACATATGTCCATATACGAGTGGGGATGGGAGGGGGTGTATCCAGGGCTTCTCCACTCACCTCCCCTTTCTCCACCAAAGGCTTCACCTCGGCGAGGTCCACGTCCTGCAATTCCCGAGACATGTCCTTGATGTCACGTGCCTGCACAGAGACAGAGGCCAGGGGGTCAGCAATTCCGGCTGCTAGGTGTTTCCAGACAGAAGCAAAACTGAGGCCAGGGAGGAAGCCTTCACTCCCCAGACCAGCAGTTTCTACCTCCCGCCCACCACCCCGACCCAGTCTTGCCCCTGGGGATGGAGGGAAGTCTGTTTCCTGGGACAGGAAACTGAGGCTTTTGGACAGCTCAGTCGGTAAAGACTTTGCCTGCAATGTGGAAGACTAGAGTTCAATCCCTGGGTCAGGAAGATCCCCTGGAGGAGGAAATGGCAACCCACTCCAGTATTCTTGCCTGAGAATCCCACGGATAGAAGAGCCTGACAAGGCTACAGTCCATGGGGTCACGAGAGGTAGACACAACTTAGCCACCTAACCACCACGGCACTCAAAACCAGGCCCTGACACCCAGGCCAGGCCCACCCACCACACCAAGGACGGATGTTTTTCTCTGCACTTTAGAAGGAGACCCACGTCGCTGCCACATCCTGAAGTCAGACAGCCCCAGTCAGACAGAAGGTCCCGGAGGCCGGCCATGGGGAGGCATGGCATTAGCTCCCTCCTCTTCATCCCCACACCAGTGAGATATCCCCAACAGAGGGACGGCCACAGAGACAGCCCCATGTTCATCTCTGGGCAGGGTACTCTGCTCCCTGCTAGGGTGGGGTGGGGGGAGCGGGCAGGAGAAGGGACTATCTCAAGCCAAGATGACAGGACGGAGCATTTGGGAAGACTGTGAAAGAAAAAAGATCTTCAAGGCACAAAGCACTTGATGAGCCAGAGCGGGGGCAGGAAAGCAGGGGTCGGGGGCCGGGGTGGGGGCAGAGATCGGTGTGGGCCAGAAGGGGCCCTCCGGGGTCTGATGCCGGGCCAGCTGCAGGAGAACCACAAGAGCAAGACGGAGTGGAGTTCCAGCAGTGGAAATGCCACCGTAACTGACCTCCCTGGGGACCGAGGCTTGGGGGGTGACAGGTCCTGAGCACAGTCCCTCCTGGGGGGCTCAATCAGGGACCTGGAAGCATCAGTATTTCTTCTTAGGGGTGAAGAGTCAAGCTGAGAGTCTGAAGCTCCCCACGCCCAGTATTGGGGTGAGGTGTAATGAGCTCAGAAGGAGGGGTAGGTGCTACAGGCAGAGCTGAAGAGATGGGAGTGAAGGAGTAAGTGACAGGAGACCAGGGCCCCCCGCCAGGTCACAGACCCAGACATTCTGAATCAGGAATTGGGTGAAAACATGCTGGTTTCCAGAGTGGGGACCTCGCCCCAAACTCTTCATGGCTCCACAGATGTAATAGCCAGACAGAGAGCACAGGTCTCTGAACGTCTCAATTTCAGCTCCTCTGAGGACCCAGCTCCCTGAACCCAGAGGAACCCTCCTTGTAAAACACCTCTCAGGGGTCAGCGGGCGACAGAGCGGGGCCGCCCCACACGTTCCCCCCACGCCAGCACGTGGTGCTCTGTGGGCAGATCCCCTGGGACGCTCTGGTCTAGGACCCCAGTAGATAACCAGCCCCACAAGAATGCCTTTATGCAGCCTCTGGAGTCTAGGCTCCAGAACATTCCGAAAACAAAGTCGGTTTTATATTTGCGAGGATTCCTGGGCGGCTGCCAGCTCGGAGGCAGGAGGCATGAAAAGCCAAGGTCTGCCGGCCTTGCTAACTCAGCGTGTTCACGGTCCCGAGACCCTGGCCATGGGACACCTCGCCTACACAGGCCAGGGAGCATTCCAGAAGCTCACGGCTCTGGCAACGCTAAGAGCTTGTCACAGGGGCTCCTTCAGAACCCAGGGGTGAAGTCAGGGTCTCTGGCTATCCCTGGGCTTCCGTCCCCACCTGCCAGCTCTCCAGGACAGGTAGGTAGCCTACCTGGCTCATTCCCTTCCCTCCCTGTAGCCCCTAGCATCACAACAGACAGAATGAACAGACAGATGCACAGCTTTTATGCAGCTTCACAGCAACTGATCACTCAGTCGTGTCCGACTCCTGCAATCCCATGGACTGTCACCTGCCAGGTTCCCCTGTCCCTGGAATTCTCCAGGCAAGAATATAGGAGCGGGTTGCCCCTTCCTCCTCCAGGGGGATCTTCCCAACCCAGAGATCGAACCTACATCTCGTGCGTCTCCCGTGGTGGCAGGCAGATGCTTTACCACTGCGCCACCTGGGAGACCCATGTTTCTGTCTACATTCGCTCTTACGTGGCTTAGTAAACCACAGGAGTGAAACGCCTCGAAAACAGGTCCACGTGTATTTCAGGCTGCAGCTCAGCCCAGCGTGGTCAGGTCTCCTTGGCTGGCTTGACTCCAGTGTGATCCCATTGGAGGATCAGCCTTCACCTGCCCTCTCACCCTCCCTCAGAACCAGAAAGAGTTCAGGTCCAGCTTTCCTGGCTTTCCAAACATGCTCCCAGAGAAATCCCTTTACCCCACACCTTCTTTTCCTCCTAGAACTCAGCTTCCCAGACCCCAGGAGACAGTGGCTTGAAAACTGGTGAATCCCCCTTAAACATCAGTATTTGAGAACTGCTCCTTTTTTGGAAGCTGGAGGAGGCCTCAGGGAGCCCCACCCTTCATGTGCTCAGGGCCCTGGGGAGACTCAGAAAGGAGCTCACAGAGGACTATCACAGTGTTTGTCCAGACGAGGGTGCTTCTGTCCCCCACATCTGGCAAGGTCCGGAGACATTCTTGATCGGCACGACTGGGAGATGCTACTAGCATCCAGCTGATGTAGACCAGGGAGGCTGCTGACCACCCCACGGGGGCACAGGGCACCCCCACAGCAGAATTATCTGGCCCCAGGAGTGAAGCGGCTGAAATGCCCTGGGCCCAGACCAAGCAGCCAGTGAGAACCCCAGGGCTCTGAAGTCTGCAGGGAGACCAGATAAAGCAGAGAACACTCCAGGTTCTCCTCGTTCCCGGGGGGGTGGGGGTGGGTAGGAGGTGCCGTTCCCGCAGGCCCGGGGCAGCCTGTAGCTCATAACTGTAACTGGACACGTCCCGACAAGTGAGTTCAGCCAGGACCTCCAGCCAGGTCACCGCCTGCGATTCCCAAGACCACACAAACAGGCTGTAGAAGGTGCACCTTGAGCCCCGGGCCCCCACACCCCCTACCCCCTTCTCTGAGCTAGGGTGCTCTCAGTCCATCTCGGCAGACTTAGGCCCCTTGAGGCCAGCCCTTAACCCCGTCTCTGTTGCATCCATCAATAAACATTGCAAACTTTTGTCTCAGAAGCTGGGGGTCTAAAGGAAACCTTATAAGGAAGTTCAATATATAAAACTGTTTTTGAGAAGAAAGCTGACACCTTTTAAATGAAGCCAGGGACACCTCGTGTTCCCCATCCCTATCGTCTGCCCCCCACGAGGCAAGACCAGCCCTCAGAGCCCTTCTGAGTTCCAGGAAGCATGTGCAGTAGGAAGGTTTACTCGGAGGTGGTTTTCCTGCACAGCAGTTGTATGTGCAGACACTGAGTGGATCAAGAAAGGACTTATCACAGCTCTGTGGTGAGACCCGACTATGTGACAAGTCAGGCATAGACAGGAGGTGACCTGGTTTGGGTGCCAGGGCTGGTGCCCTGCCCCGTCCCCTTCAGGCTCCACTGAGAGGGTGCCCACACCTGGGGTCACCCCCCGCAGCCAACCTGCAGCCCCACTGGGCTCAACAAGCTCTCTCCCTGGGTTTGAGGCCAAGCGCCGGATGCCAAGCCTGCCCTTCTCCACCGCCTCCTGCAAAGTCCCAGAGCAGGACGTAGGGCTGCAGAGGCCCAGGCAACCCTGCAGGGGCGGAGGGTTGCAGGTGGCAGTTCTGAAGGGGGCCAGGCCGCACCGGGCAGGGTGGTGGGAGCCTGGGTGTCTGACTCCAGCCCCCTATGCCATCCTGTAGGGTGGGCTCTGTCTCAGCACAGAGGGAAGCCACTCCACACAGGAAATGAGGTCTCCTGCCAAAATCCCACTCAGTGCACACAGCAGAGCTCCCGGTCACAACACCAGCTGCCAGACTGGTTTATACCACTTCTTCCTTTCCCACCTGCCTGCCCAGAAGGAATTCTGAGAAAATCAATATTGCAGAAGTGAAAGGCAGCCAGGAGTTAGTGGGGAGGCGGGGGGAGATCTGAGGGTCATACCTGAACATTACCATTGATTGGCTCTGCGATCTAACCTCTGAGCCTCAGTCTGCTCATCTGTAAAATGGGCATAACAACTCCTGCTCCCAGAGAGTAGTGGGAGGCCTTCAATGCAACCATGGCACACAGAATCGGGCAAATAACTGCCTCATTAATCAGTGCACTTCCCTGGTTGCCTCAGAGACCCAGGGCCATCTGTGGGGACACGGTCTGTATTTTAAACATTCTTAGTCCCCGAGTGGCCCAGCAAGGAGAGGACACAGAAAAAAGGTCCAGCAGGTGTCACATGGGTTTCCAGCAATCAGACCCAATGCGCCACCACTCGGGTCAATGAGTAACAAAGGCCCAAGGGGCAGGGGCAGGTGGGGGGGGGGGGGCGGCGCAGGCAAATACCTTTCCAGTTCAACGGACCCAGGAGCCAGTCAGCAATGAGCTGAACTCCATGGGTTCCAGCAAAGCCAAGACTGAGATTTGCTCGGAGGAGCGAAGAAGGTGACCTCGGGGACTGGGAAGGCAGTGAGCGAAGGCATCTCAGGCCGTGAGGCCACGTGAGAGCTGTTAGCCAGTCACCCTGAGAGCAAGGGGACGGACAGCGCCTGGGATTCTCACAAGCCCTGATGGAGCAGCGGGAACACTGTTTAGGAGCTGGCGCGTGGGAAACCTGCCCCTCCCGCCACATGACTGTTCCCAAGCCATTCATCCCCTCCCTGGGCCTCGGCTTCCCATCTACAAATATGTGGCAAGTGTTCTACAGACACCGTTGTTGTTTAGTCGCTAAGTCGTGCCAGCTCTTTGTGACCTGCCAGACTCCTCTGTCCATGGAATTCTCCAGACAAGAATACCGGAGCAGGTTGCCATTTCCTTCCCCAGAGGATCTTCCTGACCCAGGGATCGAACCTGTGTCTCCTGCCAACTGGATTCTTTACTGCTCAGCCACCTGAGAAGCCCTCTATGCACATCACATAGTCCCCAAAACTCAGGACGGATGGGAGCCCAAGCAGGAAGGTGCTACATGCAGACAAAAGGGAGGTGCCCCCTGGGGTGCTATGAGGGCCTCTTGCAGCATGGCTCCGCTCAGGTCATCTGTCCTGGGAACCTGGAGGACCCTCTTCTCCCAGCCGGGACCTCCTCCTCGTCCCTAAGACTGGAGTCCTCCACCAGCTCTGGCATTCCTCCAACAAGCCACCTGGAGGGGGCATTTGCCCTTCCTCTTTGGCAAATTCTGCTGGGCCCCTAAAGTCCCTTCGAGGCGGGGGCGGGGGGCGTCAAGCACAGAAACACCCAGAGACTTCTCCTGTGTGGATCAGCTGGCGGAGTCACGTGTTTCTCTCTCCACCATACACAGCCCCCTTGAGTTACCACCAGAGGCCCAGGCTGCGAGCAAAGTCCACATCTTAGACATTCTCCCTTCACAACACATAGAAGGGATCCGCCATATTCAATACTTCAGAAAAAAGCTTCATTGCATTATTCTGTTTGTTCCTGGAGGAGGTCCCTGGGAGAATGTGGATTGGATCACCTCAGCTTACGAGTGGGTAATCTGAGGCTCAAACGCCAAGGCCTGTGTGACTTCCTAAAGGCCTAGACTCCATCCTTTGGAGTGAGTGCAGGTGGGCAGGGCAGGGACAGGCAGACCACAGCCTCCCAGAGTCCTCCAGTGAAGCAGAGAGAGAGGGGAACCAGGAACAACTGTTGATAAACTTGCATCGATTGTTACTGTCAGCCACTGGCCCAGATTTTGTCCCCTCCAGAACACGCCTGGTTTCCAAGCCACGTGAAAGCGGTGTTTTTTTCCAGCACACTGGGCTCTTTATAGAACAAAATTTAAAAGGCGGGCAGGGGATCAATGGATGCTGCTGATGTTCGCCATAACATCCTCTCTGAGTACAGTCAACTCCAGAAGGTTTGAGAGAACAGTGCCCCGTCTGCATTAACCTCCAGAAAGGCAGCCTTGGGGTATGCCCTGCCTCCCCGCACCTTGCTATGGACATGTCCTTTGGTCTTTTCTTTGCCAAAGAGATTCTGAAATCAAGCTACCAGGCAGTCCACGGGTTCTCGTGATGTTTTCTGGACCTTCTGAAACCTAAGCCTTCGAGGAGGGTGAAGAAGCTGATGGCCTCTCAATGTTTTTCTTATGTAATCAACCTAGTAAACAATAATGGCCGGACTCACTGGACCTTCTAGAAAGTTCCCCAGTTGAGGGGAAGGGAGATAGAAAACAGGGCTTTCAAAAGTCTATAAAATGAAAAAAGACGATCAGACAATCAGAATTCCTTCAAGAGGCCCTGGGTGCTTCTGCTTGGAGGCTGAACCTCAGCAGCATCCAACAGACTGTCTGATATTGAAAGACTAAAAAAGAAATCACTAAAGAGAATGCACCCCCCAGCTGCATCCATTCCCTGGGTACCAGGCTGGAGACCAAAGGCAACTTCTCTGTTTTGGGCCAGAGCACAGAACTAGCAAGAAAGTCTGGGACACAATAGCAGGAAGAGGGAGGGGCCCACACGTGGTCCTCACCCCACCCGCTGCTCCACAGCACGACCCAGGACCTTCCTGTCGGTTCTCCATGGAGGTCTGGCAGCCCAGCCACCTGTCTGGCAGAGAGAAGACCAGACAGTCTGCGGGGACGCGCAGGATAACGGAAGTCTAAAGGAGGATGCTGGGTGGGTGAGAGGCTTTTTCTGTGAATCTGCAAGACAAACACGAGCAGCACTGGAAGGTCTGTGAGATAATGTGTGGAAAGCACACAGACGGAGCCAGCGTTAGCATGGGACGTGGAGGCAGATTCCTCCTACACAACCCTTCGTCCCTGAGATGGGACAACTGCCACACTGAAAGAATCTTTCCCCGAATTGGTCTTGCTGCTCTTACCCTCTGGATGACCTTCCGATCTTTCCTACACAACAGGGCCCACGGTTATTTCCTTAGTAAATGGAGGTATCCTTTGGACCAACATTGCTTCCCTGGTGGCTCAGACAGTATAGAATCTGCCTGCAATGCAGGAGACCTGAGTTCGATCTCTGGGTCGGGAAGATTCCCCGGAGAAGGGAGCGGCCACCCACTCCAGTATTCTTACCTGTAGAATCCGAGGGACAGGGGAGCCTGGTGGACTGCCGTCTATGGGGTCACAAAGAGTTGTACACGACTGAAGCAACTATGCTACTACTACTTGAACCAATATTAACTGATTGCCTACTAAGTGCACTCTCCGGTCTACGGCAAAAGGGTAATTAAGCAGACACAACCCAGAATGATCCAAGAAGGGCACCCAACCCAGTTGGCCTGCCTGGAGGGGGAAGTCAGGGAGGGCTCACTGGAGAAAGCAGGCAAGTTCAATGATTAACAAGAAGAGCAGAGGAGGGGGAGGGTTCCCAGCTAAGAGAGTCCTCAGAATTATCTACCTCTTCGGAATGACTCTCACACTCACATTCAGAGAGAGCTGCCCAGAACCTTCTCAAAGCCAATAGGTGGAGTTGGGGGTAGAGATGGGGGAACAGAATGGAGCCCTGTTCTTCCTTAAAAAAGGTCCCCATCCACCTCTTTAAGCAGAGCAGTACATGGGCATATCGTTCATAGGTACAGAGCTTTCCACAGGTTTAAGGAGGAAAAAAAAATTTTATAAAACAAAAGATGAATCCCCCAGACTGCTAAGGAGTCCCACTTCCTAGCCCCTCAGTTGGAGGAACGCCTCTGCTGGACTGGAAATGCCTGGAGACGGTGCCCAGGTGGGCAGGTCTTCGGTAAATATACGGTATGAAGTTCAGGACTGGGTGGAAGAGAAACCTGTGTGTGGATCCACACTCTGTAATCAGGTCTATTTGGCAGCGCCAAGTCAGGGTGCCAGGGTTGCCAGGTCTCTTCTCACAGGGCGTCTGCTCTGGAGCAGTGGGGTCCGCATACTGGCAATCACACTCCTCCGGCACACCCTGCTCCAACAAGCCTGGACTGGCGCAGCAGGGGTCAAGCGAGCGTCCAGGAAATTGACCTCCGCCGGGTCCGCAGCAGAGACGGCCAACCTGCCTGTGTCTGTCTCCAAACTTAAAGAGAAAGAAAGGGCAGGGCTGGGCCCAGACTGAGATCAGGGAGTCAGGAAGGGCTTCCTGAAATGAAGCCAAGAAACCAAGTCCAGGTTCCAAAGATGGATAGAGGAGGGCCTGGGCAGCCTCAAAGGATAATGCTGCAGGGAATGGTCCACGGTGGCCCACCGGGAACGGAGCCCCATCACTTGATTCTGGACCAGCAAGGGACCTGCTCAAGCCTCAGTCTTCTGATCTGAGAAATAGCAAGGATGTCTCCTGTCTCAAAGGAACAAGGAGATGCCTTGAAATCACAAGGCACTTTAACCAAATAAAAGCTATTTACTCCAGACCCTGGAGATATGAGGAACGTGGCCCCCCTCTTTCTTTTGCTCTCCCCCAGCCATCATTCTGGAGCAAATATCCTCCTCTCTGGCAGTACACTCTAGCCCAATCCAGCCCAGAAAGCACTGAAACAATGCAGATCCCTCGCCCATCCCAGACCTACCAGGCCTGGAAATCTGCATTTCAGACAAAGTTCCATTATATTTTTATGCAATCTGCATAAGCCTAGCTTTCTGTAAAAACTTCAAGAAGCAAAACATGAATCCAGCATTTGCAGGCCTTCCCCAGGCAATGCCTTGAGAATGCCATTGGTGGAAATGATTGACCGCAAGTTCCCTCACCGTGGCCTCATGGGCAAGTACTGTCCTCAACTCTTGCCGTAGATTAACTCAATTAATATTTACACGTCCCGGTGAGACAGTATCTGTTACTCTCATTTTTCAGAGTGGGAAACTGAGGCCAGAGCTCTGGCTGGCCTCTCTGCTCTTCTCACTCAAGCCTTTTTGCAGTCACCCCAACGTGTCATTTTGAAAAAAGAACAAAGGCTTTCAGGTCTGATGCTCTGGGTTCTCAGCCTGCCCCTCCCACTTCCAGTCACATAGCCCACAAGCAAGTCCCTTAAACATTCCTGGCCTTGGTTTTCCCATCCAATCAATGGAGCCAAGACAGCACAGGGAGAGCTCTCGTGAGGATGAGAGGGGCTGTGGGATATAGCTGCTGATTCGGAGAGAGAGAAAGGTCCTGTCCCTTCCCAGCCCCCTCTGCCTGAGTCAGGGCCCCTCCCTGCTAGAATCTTAGATGCTGAGTCATCATCCTGGCTTCCCTTCTGAAGCACAGGGCCTTTTGAGTCACGCTTTGGATAGGATTCTCTGGATCCCAAGGAAGAACTGCAGCTTCAGGCCATCAGAAAAACACAATGAGATCTTTCTTCCCCATCTGTGCTGAGGCCGCTCAGGCCAGGAGATTTCAGTGCGCTGAGGGCAGGGGATGTGTGTGTCTGGGGGGCAGGGCGGGGAGGGCTTTGTTCACATCTGGGGTCCAGCCTGGGCAGCCCAAATCTGGGCCACCACCACTCAGCAGGGCTGCAGCCCTTTCTCACTACGCTGATTCTGCTTCTGTCTCAGGAACTCCTGATTCAGACTGAAAATCAACTGACCCATCAATCACCCACATTGTCTGGAAAGTTTCCCCGCCAGAAACTCAGTGAGGATCCAACTCATTTTCTGACGGCAGAAAATACATCTCTCAAGACGGAGATTCCCTGTTCACCACCTTCCATCACAGCCGGGAAACTCAGGCTGACTTCCAGGCTTGGCTTCTCCTCGGCAAGTCATTCCCTGCCTTTGGGTCCCAGTTTCCATCTGTAAACTGGGCAGAAGTTGGACCAGGAACTTGTGTGAATTTTTAATTTCTCCAAATTATTAAACCAACAGATAGCAAGCCTGGATTTGCTTCTCAGGAAAAGAGACCCCAAAAGATTCTCCAAGGTCTCCCTGGAAAGCGCAGTCACATGCTATCACCAAAAATTTAACTGCCTGTGGGATCACAGAGGAATGGGGCCTTTCAGTTGATTCAGTGTCTGTATTTGATCTCCTCCCAAAGGCCTGGCCCTGGGCCAGGTGCCAGGTGCCAAAGCGAGGCAGGCGAGGCCTTCCTTCTCGCTCTGAGAGGAGTGAAAATGATGAGAGACAAAGTGCCACAGAGCTACCAAGTCCCGGGTCTGGGGATATCCGGCTTCGCTCCTGACTCCAGAGCACTGTCCCTTTAAAGGTATCCTATCACTTCCTGACCACTCCTGTGTCCCCTCCTCCCCTGACCCCCACCCTGAGTCACCCCAACAGTTACAACCACAGAGGGTTGGGGTCTGCACCCTTGTCTGCATTTCTGCCCTGGCTGGGGAACCTCTTGAAGCCAGGTGCAGTGGGTTGCACTCTCTGTACCTTGCTTATTTCAGTTCACCTTTGTGAAACTCAGTCAAGATTCCAGCATTTCTATCCAGGAGGAAGCTGGGCTGGAAGGTCTGCCTTGGGACTGCATTTTTCACGGCAAGAACACACTCTGTGTTTAGATATTCTGTTCTTTAGGAGGTGAAGTATGGCTGATGGCTAAAGCCCTCCTGCCTGGCCACTGGCTGAACTCTCTCTGAATCTTTCATCTTTCCCAGTAACTCAAAGGAACCAAACAAACTCAAGTGCCCAGGACATTTGGGAAGAAGAGATGGTCTGGGCACAAGACAATCGCGCCCTCCCCAACTAGGTTTGCCTCCCCTACCAGCTGCCGGGCACCTCCCCCACACAAGCCACAAGTCGGTGCTGCCCCAGACCTAGAGGGATGTCTGACAGCAGAGGCGACAGGCGGGCGAGTGGGGGAGGTGGAGCGGAGCAAGGCAAATAGCCACTAAATCCCAGCTTCAGCCACTAATGCGACCCAAGCGGTGACAGCGCGTTTCCCCCGGAGCCCACCACGCGACCCAAGCGGTGACAGCGCGTTTCCCCCGGAGCCCACCACGGTGCACACGCCCTGACCCCGGCTGAATCCGAGACCGCGGCGTATCTCCCAGGAAGGGCCGAGCAAATCCAGCTGTTATCCTCCCCTCGGAGGGCAGGAGAGAGCAGGGAAGCTGGGGAGAGTGGGCGGAGGCGAAAATGACGCCACTCGAAGCCCCAGCCAGCGCAGAGCGGCCAGATGCCACACGACCCCTCTGGTCCAGGCCACCGCTTACGCGCCGCCACAGCGCCCACCCCGGGCCACCTCGGGGGGCGACCCTGCCCAGCAATGCTCGCCAACCCTCGCTCCCGCGCGTGTCACACGGGCTGGAACACTAGGACCCTTCCCCAACACACACACGCGCGCGCGCACACACACACATGCGTGCTCCACCCCGACTTCCAGGCTGAATGGGCCCCCGCCCCTCAGACACACACTGGTTGGGGGCAGAGTATGGGAAGCAGACACACCCACGTCCCCTTCTCGAGCCTCGTCCCTAGCGCCGCTCACCCCTAGCCATCTCCTTTCTACAGGCGCACTCAATCCTTCCTTCCCCAGACACCCCACTCCAGGGACACACCCCACCTCCACCCTCAAACACACACACACTCCTGGTCTCGCCTCCTCCCACGTCCAGCGCGCCCTCCAGCCTGGGGCGCCCGTGTGAGTCCGGAGGGCCTTGGGAAGCAGCGATCAAGGTATTGGGGGCTCTCCACCCCCTACCCCGATCCTCAGGATCCCACTTCCTCAGCTAGGGGAAAGGTGAACCCGGACCTTTTTTTCCCTCTTGAGGCCGAATCAAACACCCCCACTCCAGTAGTGCTCGCACCCCCAAAGCCCCTCCTGGCGCTCACCCACGGGCCACCGAGAGACCGAGCACTTGCAGCTCCGGGAGTAGGGGAGGTCTGGCCACAAAGGGCGGTCCAGCAGAGGCAGGAGCACCCATAGGCGACCGATCCCACCCCTCCTGGCGCGAAGAGGGCGTGGGGCTTACCTAAGGACGAGGGAGAAAAGCGAAAAGGACCCGGAGCTAGGCTGCAGGCGCCCAGAGGGAGCGAGGAGAGAGGCAAAGAGAGGAGTGCGCTCCACAGCCAGAGCTGGGAGCCAGGCGAGGTTTGTTTATGCCCGGGAGGAAGGCGATTTTATAGGCGCCGCGGCCCCGCCCCCCGCGCCTCGCCCCGCCCCCCCCTCCGGGCTCCCTCGCCGATCCCTCCTCCCGGGAGCTCCTCCCACTCCCTTGGGCGCGCCTGGCTCTGCTGGGGCAGCGCGCGGGGGATGCTGTTGCGCAAGCCCGCGTGGAGGCGAGGCGGGGAGCGGCCCTCCGGGTCCCGGCGGCCGTTCCGCAGCGCTGTCCCTTTCCTCGTCCGGAAGGCCGGGGCCTGGACGTGTGCAGCGGGCGTGTGTGCACTGGGGATCCATTTGGGCGCGGGTGCGTGTGCTTGGGCGCGCTCGCGCGTGTGCGTGTGGACTTCCGTGTGTCTCCGTGTGACCGAGTGGCCCCCGTCTCCATCTCAGAGTTTCTTCTTCCGAGTACCCTTGCGCCACGCCTGGACTTCCCTTAGGAGCGACTCCGGGTCTTAGATCCCAAGTCCCGAATAAGCTGCCTCCTTAACTTATTGGAGACCTGCTCCCTGCGATTCTCGCCCCATGACCCTTCCTTGTTGCATCAGCTTTACGTTGAAACCCAGACTCTCGCTTAATCGCGTCCATCTTGCTCAGCCAGTCCTTGGGCACTCTCACCCAACCCCGGTTCCCTAGTTCGAAGCCCACCTGCCCTTTCCCACCCTGCGTCCTTCTCCCCGCCCCCAGAACCCTGGCAGGAAAGGAAGGCTCTCGCTCCTTCCTCGCCCGGTTCCCAGAACTTGTACTGAGCACCCTTTCCGCGTTTAGCCGCCTTGTCTACTGTCTGGTTTGTGACTCCGTGTTCCCAACGCGCTCTGCTTATCAATATCCCCCGCGGAACTTTTTTTTAAGAAGGTACGGGCCAGGGCTCCATCCCAGGTCGGTTTGATCAGAATCTCAGGGAGTGCAGCCCAAGCGTCTTTTAAGAGCTTCCCAGATGGTTCTAATGTGCAACCCGGGTGAGACTCACTGCACCTGCACCGGGAGAATATTATTTTATGGGTGAAGGAAGACCCTACCGTTGTCCCCAGGCCCCTTGCCCAGACTTGTGTTTGCTTGCATCTGCGCTCCTCCTCCAGCCCTCTGCCTGATGGTGGTAAACCTCTTCCCTCCACCAGCCCAGGTTTTGCTCAAGATAGGGCCCTGGTTCTCCTCTGTGCAGCCCACTGGCCTCCAGGAGTCCTGGTATTTACCTATTACGTCATTCCACAAATATTTATTGAGCCACTGCTTTGAGCCAAGTTCTGCATTCAGCTGCTGGGGAAAAGGACTGAAAAGCTGAGGAGCGCCAAGATTCAGTTTCCCCATTCACCCAAAGAGAAGGTTAAGCTGGGCTCATTTCTTGGGTAACTGGATTGAGCACCTGCTCAGCCTCTGTTATATACACTGGGGGCATGGTAATGAACAAAATTAGGCCAGCTTTCTTTTACTGCACTTACACACATCCATTTCCCCTTACCTCCCCTATTTCGATTCTCAACATTTACTGAGCTGCTCTGTTTATTACCTGGCAAAAGATATAGAGGCTCAAGTTCAAAAGTGGAGTAGGCCACTACTTCCTCAATAAAAAATGGGAGCCCTGGCGTGTGGACTGGAGAGGGCACTTTGCCAGAAGAAGCCACTTCCACCCCTTTGAGGACGACTTGCGGGGTGGAGCACTCAGGGCGGTCCAGACCTGCAGCAGGCTCTGTCCAATGGCAGACGAGTCTTCTGCTTAGGAACTCAAGCCTTCTGGAAAACAATGAGCAGAGAACAAGTGAGTGGATCAGGGAGACAAGATACCAGAGACAAAGAGAGGAGAAAAGAAGAATTCTTCCGGAGTGGGGGATGGGGTGGGGGTGGGTGGGTAGCATTTTCTGTGGCATTCTCCAACCAGGGTGAAAGGAGATCATTGCAGAGTCCAAAGCAGCTCGGAAAAGTTCTGAAGGAGGTGTCGTTTGGATCACAGACTCCGTCTCATGGGTCCAATACAGCCTGTTTTTCCTTCAGTGCTGCAATACTTTGCTGTTTCTGCAATGCTCTGAGTGCCCAGATGAAGCCGTTTTCCTGCATCCACTTGCAGGAAGGAAGGACTCGGGGGCAACCCTGGATGGGCACCGGGGTAGAAGGTGCTCCCCCTGTGAAGTGGCCCCAGGGCACTGAGAGCTTCCTGCACCGCTGGTCCCCCAGCCCAGGTCAGCTGAGACAGCAGAAGCTCTGAGCCAAACGTGGGTGCAACTGTGTTGAACCATTTAAATTATTTCTCTTTCTCGCTGGTCAGCAACAGAATTAGATTTGCTTAGTGAATGCACACGTGATGCAGATCCATCACCAAATCAGATCGGATTTTCAGGACTAATGTCCCTGGAAATTTCTAGTTAGCAGCATGGACACCTTTTTTTTCATAGACTGTTCTCACTAGAAGGACCAGAGGCATCATCCATTCCCAGGCTCTGTCTTGGATTCATGGGAACTTGGGGCTGAGAGAGAGTACTTGGGAAGAATGCTTGATTTCACCACATGGGTGCTGTGGTCCCTCGGGCAGTTAACCTACATGTCTTGACATTCATCATGAGAGTGGAGAAGATGGGTAAGAGAAGCCGCTGGACCTTCTGGCCACGGTGTGTGAGTCCCCTGATGCGGTTCCATGTTTTTTAATGTGAAAAAGAGTCCCTGAAAAGCTAGCATCCCTTCTTTCTAGTATTGGGCTCCCCTCCATATCTCCCTCTCTTGTCAATCAGTCTAATCTACAAGTACACATTCACAACAATCTATGACCCATCCTAATAATCATCTCTTACCCCAAGTTCCCCTCCAGTTACTATGTAGCCTCTTCCTCCCCAAACTTCTCTAAATAGATGCCCATCCACATCCTCCACTTCCTCATCTCCCCTTCCTTTAACTTTTAGCATTTAATTTACCAAGTTCCTCAGGAGTCAGTCCTGGCTTAATAAATCTACAAAGCTCTTTAAGGAAAACAAGTCTTCTTTGCACCCACACACCACCTCCTCGCCCCCCTCCCCTCCTCCCTCTTCTCTCCCCTCTCCCTCTCCCCCCCCCCCCTCCTCTCTCCGTCTCCCTCACCCCACCCCCGCCCCTCCTCCTGGGAAGCTGGGACTTTCATCTCTGCAGATCATTTGTATCTCATCTTTGATCTCACCAGCTTTTGTGGCCCTGGCACGTTCTGTAATTTGCTGCCTCGGCCTCCTCATTGGGAAGTTGTACATAATAACAGAGCTATCTTCTAGGGTCGTTTTAAGAAATACCAGTTAATACACGTAAAGAAAAGAAAGAAAGAAAGAAAGTGAAGTTGCTCAGTCGTGTTCAACTCTTTATGTCCCCAGGGACTGTAGCCTACCAGGTTCCTCCATCCATGGGATTTTCAAGGCAACAGTACTGGAGTGGGTTGCTATTTCCTTCTTCAGGGGATCTTCCTAACCTAGGGATCGAACTCAGGTCTCCTGCATTGTAGGCAGATGCTTTACCATCTGAGCCATCAGGGAAGTCACATAAGGACCTGTGAAACATCCTAGAACAGTGCCTGGCATGTACAAAGTCCTTGATAGAATGTTAGCCATCATGATCACGACCATCATCATCTCATCCCATCTCTCCTGGCATCTTTCAAGGTACCCGATTCATACAGAAAGCCAGTAAACAGTGGTTGAACAAGTGAGCAAAAGCAAGTGCTTCTTCCTGAACTCTCCCTTCTTTCTGCAGCCCTGCTTGGACTTCATGGGGAGGGGAAGGGATCTTTCTGCTTGCTTCGGGAGCCCAAGTAGAAGGATCATATCTGTGGACCTCTGAACCTTTTCCCAGTCCTCTGAGAGCATCCTTGACATGTAATGTCCAGCTGTGAGCAATGGGGAAAATCTGCGAAAGGAAAACAATTTCACAGGCGGTTGGATGTTCGCCTTTGGTTCAGGGTACACAGTAAATCTTCCATTTTTAGTAGGAATGAAGAGGTCTATATAACTTTTGGCCATAATAACCAGTTTCTCTTTGCTCCTGGTTTGTAATGGTTTGTCAGGAGTGCTATAACAACTTACCACCAAAAGAGTGGCTTAAAATAACAGAAATGTATTTTATCTCAGTTTTGGAGGCTGGAGATCTGCCATCAAGGAGTCAGTGGGGTCAGCCTCCCTCTGAAGCCTCCAAGGTGGAATCCTTGCCCTCCTCTCCCAGCTCCTGGTGCTTGCAGGCAAGCCTTGGTATTCCCTGGCCTGCGGTTGCGTCACTCTGATTTATGCCTCCGTCATCGCAGGGCCTTCTTTCCTTGTATCTCTCTCTGTCTCTGTATCTCTCCTCATGGGAACACCAGTCATACAGGCTGAAGGGCCCACCCTAATCCAGTATGACCCCTCTGAACCTCACTGATTATATCTGCAAATGTAATCATCTGCATCTGTATTTCCAAATGAGATCACATTCTGAGGTTCTGGGCTAGAAATTAATTTGGAGAAGGAGTGATGACAGGATTCAACCCAGGGTTTCATTAATATGTGTTTACCAAATATTTTTCGTGCATTTGCACAGAGACCTACTTACTGGCCTGCTCAGGGCCACCCTGATGAAGCTGCTCTCTGATGCTCCAGAGAGAGTTCTCGCCAGGCTTTCCACCAGCCAGCCCACTTCCGTCATCCCTTGCTTGGCTGATATCTTGAATAACCTAAATCATAGGTCCTGCCTAATTAAACCTTTTATTGCTCTTACTGCCTGCCAAGTTCACCACCCCTCCCCAGTGTGGCAACAGAGATGTCCGCTAGCATGTCCAGGCATTTTTCTCCCTCCTTCGACCACTGGGTTACTCACCACTTCCTCTCGAGCAGACCCTCACGTCGGCACCTCTGAACCTTTGGCCAAGCTGTCTTCTCCTTCTAGAAAGCCCTCCCACATTCCCTTCTCTGGAGTTGTCACTCATCTGGGGAAAACATGGATTTAATCTTGAAAGGACCTGCCTGAGAACAAAGCTAGTGTGGAGCAGAACTGAGCACTGGGAGATACTGAGAGCTGAGATATCACCAGGTCGTTCACCTCCAAGTCAGCTTTTCCACGTCCTGCCCCTGAAATCAGGCACCTGGGTATGACTTGCCCTGTCAATAAACGGGAGGGGAAGTGATTTGTGTCACTTCCGGATGGGGACTTTAACAGCCCGCTGGTGATTCATCTCCTATCCCCATCACTCTCAACTCCGGCCACACGGACCATTCCAGATGGTGGAGGGTCCGTCCAACAGAACCCAGAAGGAGGGAACTCAGAGCAGAGTACCCAGCTGACCAAAATCATCATATGACAAGGGGAAAAAATAGACCTTGTTACCACGCACCAATAGGATCCAGAAGGGGGTTGTCATTGCAGCCCAGCACAGTCCATCCTGACCGGGTCATCCTCCGGCAAGGCTACGGTAAACGTCAACTCTTCCAGTAAACCTTTCATGCTCCTCTCCAACCAGATTCATCTTTTTAAAAAATCCAGTACATAGTTATTGAGCATTTAAAATCCATCAGGCACTATGTGAGATGCTAGCGATAAATGGATAAAAATGGCATGACTATATTATTGGAGTTATTAGAAGTGTTGTTAAGGACCCGGGGTCTTAGAAGACTATGTGACCCAAAATCTCACCTACTCTTGAGGTTCTAGAAAAGCCCTCCTGGAAAAGGGATGTTTGAAACTGGCACCCGTTAGACTAGGCATGGATAAGCATGCCGTCACCACCTCCTGCCCCCAGAGCTTTGTGTGTTTCCCTTTCTTGTTATTAGTTAGAAATCTTTAGTGTATATGTGGCATAAATATAATTTCAAATGGCTTAAGCAATAAAGGGGTGGGGCATACTTACGGGCTCACATAGCAGTAATATCCAGAGAGTTAGCTTCAGGAATGGCTGGATCCAGCGCCTGATGTTATCAGATCTCTGCCTCTCCAGCTCTTAGTATCTTCCAGATCAGTTTACTCCATGCTGACTTTGTTCCCAGGTGGGCTGTTTCTGTGTTAGTTCGAAGGCTGTCAGTTAGTTTGAGGTCACTTAGTTAGAGAACTCCTAGTCTGAAGAGGACAGAGCCCTGGGAAACTTCCCTCATTTTCTCTGAGAGGTCATGGGAGCTTTGAGGAGCCCGATGTATGTTTGGCAATCACTTATTCTGAAATCGCTGGCCCTTCATGCTCCACCCACGTTCCTGGCTTGACTGTCTCCACCACCGCCTCCAGCTGCACTTGCCAGCCTAACCTGCCTGTCTGCCCTGCCCATTCTAGCTCCTTTATCCTCTGGGTTTTGCTTGTACCTCTGAGGACAGAGCTTCCTACAAAAAGGGGCAGCAACTTCTCTGAGTTGGGACTAGACCGTCTTGCACAGGACAGGAAAATCTTAAATAATATTTGCTCATTGAATGGAAGAAAAGAGGAAGGAAAGGAAAGAAGGAAGATGATTTGCACTTATGTACAGACAGTTGGCTTAAAACTATTATAACAGAGCTGGACCCTATGGGCCTTCCCAGCACAGACACCCACCCCCCGCCATCCATGTCGACCACCTGCCTCTTGACTGTAGAAAAACTTTAACCAAAGACTAAATTTAATCAGAGAAGTGAGAAAACGCATAAGCAAAGGAAAGCGATCAAACAAGACCAAATAACAGTGTACCCATTAAACAAAGTCAAGGACCTTTAGTTCCTCCTCAAGGGCCATAGATAATACTCTGAGCCATATTCTTTGAGCTGTTTTACAGATATTAAAACTCCCATGAGGTGGAATAAGTTAATTATACTAAGGCTTCCCTGGTAGCTCAGCTGGTAAAGAATCCACAGGCAATGCATTCCTGGGTCAGGAAGATCCCCTGGAGGAAGACTTGGCAACCACTCCAGTATTCTTGCCTGGAGAATCCCCATGGACAAAGGAGCCTGGAGGGCTACAGTCCATGGGATTGCAAAGAGCGACTAGGCACACATTAAGTGACCACAAGCACGTAGACCCCAGACAGGTCAGAACTGGAAGGTTGATGATGTTGACTCTCGGTTACCTCACCACCAACCAATCAGAAGAATGTCCACGAGCTGATCACACACCCACAACCCTCTCCTTGGCACGTAACCCTTTCCTTCTTTTCCTTGTATAATCTCTGAGCAAAATATGGAAAGTGGGGAGTTGATTTTGAGGGGACATGCGTCCACCTTCTCCCCAGGATCGCCAGCTTCTCAGTCAAGCTATCTTTTCTTTTTACCCAACACTTATCTGTCAGTATTGGATTCTTGAGCCAGGAGCAGCCAAACCTCAGTTCAGTAACATGGCCATTCATCATCCAGGTTTAGGAGGTAGGATGGTTCTTTGACATTTCCTAAACTTTAATGTGCTCTTCTTGCTTCTGAGGCTTCAAACAACTGGCAGGATGCTCGCTGGCATCCTGGGTGATCCTTAGGATTGTCTTAGTTGGTGGAGAAGTTACAGCAGGTGTTGCAGGGCCCCCTGGGGGCTCCTTGCTGACCGCTCCCCCCAGCCACCGCCACCTGGGACCAGGTTCAACAAATGCAAAAGGATTTTTGGGGGGCGGCAACCATGCAATTTACTTCCCAGATAGATTAGAGAAGAAATGTCACATGACTTTGCATTCCTTGTGTTAAATTAAGTCTCAGCCAGCCCCCCACCATTGCTGGACCTAGTGGCAAATTATCCTGTTTGGCCCAGTGTTATTGCCATTAGGAACAAGTGTTTACTGCTTTATTTTCACCACTCACAATGCTTTCTGAAAAACCTGAAGGAGTTTTAGGTTCACTCCTTTGCTGGGAGCTTCTCAAAGCACAGCTCAGCACAGCCCTGATTCTTCAGGCATTGTGCCTCACTCTTTCTGGACAGGGACTGAAATTTGCCCTCCACCCAAGCATTCAAGCAACATGTGCCTTTGACCACCACCAGGATCATGTGCAAGAGGAAGGTGCTCTGCAGTGGGCCCGGAGGAATACAGTGTAGGCATTCCCCTTGTGAGCTGCAGGGAACAGGTGTAGGCTTGTACCAGGGAGAGTGGGCTGGACTAGGCTGAGTCAGGTTATTTTCACGGTACAGGGCAGACAAGGCGTAGCTGCCCCGTTCCTAAGCAAAAGGCAAAGGGATATAGTGGGAAAACCCACAAGCCTTTACTTCAATAAAACCCAGCCAGGCTAACCTGAGCAGGTGGACAGGTGTGTACCTCGTATTCTTTCTACAGGGCTTCCCAGGTAGCACTAGTGGTAAAGAGCCCGCCTGCCGATGCAGGAGACGTACGAGACACGGGTTCCATCCCTGAGCAGGAAGATCCCCTGGGGGAGGGCCTGGCAACCCACTCCGGTATTCTTGCCTGGAGAATCCCATGGACAGAGGAGCCTGGCTGGCTGCACTCCATAAGGTCATAAAGAGTCAGACATGACTGAGGGACTTAGCACACACATTCTTTCTACAAGTCCAGAGCACTGGCTTATCAGAGGGAAGAGCACCTGTTCTGTGGGGAGTGTGGGTGCTTTTAGCCCCATTTCACAGATGAGGAAGCTGAGTTCCGGACTGATACCACAAAGCCATCTAACTTGTGGCCCCGGCCTGGGAAAGTGGCCCTGGTGACCTGCAGGCCGAATGATTGCTGGACAGGGAGCTGGTGACCTGAATAGATTGTGTCCAGGGAGGAAGACAGCCAGGAAGTGTCTGGAGAGGAGAAAAAGTGGCTGCCAAGTACCTCCAGCCTCCCAGGGAAGCAAGGGACAGAGCCCCGGAGCCGCGTTGGGTGGTAGCAAGGGTGGAGCTCGAGTTGCTCAGTCTGCCCACAACGGACAAACGAGCCCTCGTTTATATCAAGTCCAAGTGCATGTTTGTGCAGGTAGATGCTGACTCTACCTCGGGCACCTGAGCACCAGCGGCAGTGGACCGTGGCTTAATTCTGAGCCTGTTACAACCCGGGGAAGCTACAGAATGGATGTTACTCCCATAGAAGGAAAAGGTGTTTCAGAAACAAATGTCCCGTGGAAAACTACTAGAAAATTCAAAGAAACTCTAAATGCATACACACATACATGCAACTAACAAAATAAGTTTAGAAAATTTAAGAAAGGAAACCACCATGCAGAAACAATCCCTATTAAGATTTTAGTGGGTGTCCTTCCATTTTACTATGAGTATGTGTGGGTAAATACATGTTTACAAGTGTATGATGATGTGTGTGCATGCTGAGTCACTTCAGTCATGTCTGACTCTTTGCAACCCTATGGATTGTATCCCACCAGGCTCCTCTGTCCATGGGCTTCTCCAGGCAGGAATACTGGAGTGGGTTGCCATGCCCTCCTCCAGGGGATCTTCCCGACCCAGGGATTGACCCACGTCTCCTGTGTCTCTTGCATTGGCAGGCAGGCTCTTTACTACTAGCACCACCTGGGAAGCCTGGTATGATAGTATTTAACTGCAAATAGATATTTTGATGACAGCATTTTAAAATCATCATAGGGAGAAGGGAACAACAGAGGATAAGATGGTTGGATGGCATCACCGACGCGATGGACTTGAGTTTGAGTAAGCTCCAAGAGTTAATGATGAATAGGGAAGCCTGGCATGCTGCAGTCTATGGGGTCGCAAAGAGTCAGACACAACTGAGAAACTGAACTGAACTGATATATATATTTATAACTTGCTTTTTTTTTAAAAGCCATACATGATTAACATCTTTGCATTAAAAAAATCTACCCACACATTAAAAAAATTTTCTTTTTATAAAGTATAACATCATAAAACAGAAAATGCATCAAACACGTGTTTGTGTGTGTGTGTGTATGCTAGTGTGCGCACACTCAGTCATGTCCGACTCTTTGTGTCGCCATGGACTGTGACTCACCAGGCTCCTCTGTCCATGGCATTTTCTAGGCAAGAATACTGAAGTGGGTTGCTATTTCCTACTCCAGGGGGATCTTCCTGACCCAGGGATCAAAACCACATCTCTCGCATCTCCTGCATTAGCAGGCAGATTCTTTACCATTAGTGCCAGGTGAGAGGTCCAAACAAACCTAAGTGTACAATATATTAGAATAAGTATAAAATGAGCTCCCAAGAGTATGGCCCACACCGTGGACAGTGCACCCACTACCAACCACCAGCATCCACAAGGCTATGAGAGCCTTCTTAGTGACACATAGTAGTTTTTCTATTACATGGAGGGACCATGCTTCATATAACATGTCCTACACTGATGGACATTCTGGGTGTTTCCAGTTTTCTACTGGGTTGACTATCCTTGTATATGCTTCCCCACACCCATCTTTGTATAATGCTGCAGAGCAAAACCTCTGGGCCAACATACATACGTACATGTGTGTGCTCAGTCACTCAGCTGTGTCCAACCCTTTGTGACCCCATGGACTGTAGCCCATCAGGCTCCACTGTCCATGGAATTTTCTAGGCAAGAGTACTGGAGTGGGTTGCTGTTTCCTACTCCAGGGACTCTTCCCAGGGACCACACCCACGTCTCCAGCATCTCCTGATTCGGCAGGCGAATTCTTTACTACTGCACCATGTGGGAAGCCACACACACATATAACTTCTTTAAAGGACTTTGTTCAGTGCAGTAAGCCACCTTCCAACAGGCAGCGTGAGGGCTGGGGCCTGCCAGCTGTGTGTGGGCACATCCTTGCCCCTAGGACTGTCTGCCCGATAGTCGCACACTGGCACCTCGTTGTTGGCTCAACGCATTTGCAGTCTTTGTTTGCTGACAAGGCCGAATGATGTCATTTACTTTATGTGTTTACACTTGGCCTCCCAGGATTAGAAGTGAGAGGTCCCGTTATGAAGACGTGTCATCTAAAGAGTTTGTCTGTCCCACCTCTGTGTTCATCTCTAAGAAATGAAAATCCCATCTCATCTCCCTCTCTCTTACCCCATGTCCAGAGCCCTCTTTCAGCTCCCAGGCTTGAAGCCAATCTCTGTGTGATGACTTTAGGCAAGGTCCTTGGCTCTGCTAACAGGGAGCTGGGGAACCAGACTGGTACCCCATCTATGAGCCTCATGCTCCTCGACAGACAAGCACTTCGCAGATGAGAGAGTAATCTAAGTGGAAGAGAATTTAAATTTGTTTTTTTCAGAGACTACCTATTGAACACCTATCATATGCCAGATACTGCATTAGACGCTGTGTTGGGCTGGCCAGAGAAGGCAATGGCACCCCACTCCAGTACTCTTGCCTGGAAAATCCCCTGGGCGGAGGAGCCTGGTAGACTGCAGTCCATGGGATCGTGAAGAGTCAGACATGACTGAGCGATTTCACTTTTACTTTTCACTTTCATGCATTGGAGAAGGAAATGGCAACCCACTCCAGTGTTCTTGCCTAAAGAATTCCAGAGACATGGGAGCCTGGTGGGCTGCCGTCTATGGGGTCGCACAGAGTCAGACACGACTGAAGTGACTTAGCAGCAACAGCAGCAGCATTGGGCTGGCCAAAAAGCTCATTTGGGTTTTTCAGTGAGATGTTACAGAAAAACCCAATTATTATATTTCTGTTTTTTACTGCAAAGCAAGTATTACAATCCCCATTTTACACTCAAGGAAACTGAGGCTCAGAGAGGGGTGGTAACTTGTGCAAGGACCCACAGCTAGGAAGACTAACTAGTCTGGCTGATTCCCAAGAACCTGATGTCTCTGGAAGGCCTGGCACTGTCGGCAGCTCTGCTCAGTATGTGGAATGACCATCACTGTTAAATAGCGCCTTTGTTGATCAGTCGCTAAGTTATGTCTGACTCTTTGCAACCTCATGGACTGCAGCACGCCCAGGCTCCTCTGTTCTTTGCTATCTCCCAGACTTTTACTCAAATTTATGTCCATTGAGTCAGTGATGCTACCGAACCATCTTATCCTCTGCCACCCCTTCTCCTTTGGCCTTCAGTCTTTCCCAGAATCAGGGAATGAGTCTGCTTTTTGCATCAAGTGGCCAAAGTATTGGAGCTTTAGCATGAGTCCTTCCAATGAATATTCAGAGTTGATTTCCTTTAGGATTGATTGGCTTGATCTTCTTGCTGTCCAAGGGGTTCTCAAGGGCTTCTCCAGGACCAAAGAGCACCTGGGAAATACTATACCTCAGTCTGGGAATTTTCTTGGAGAACCTCGTCCTTCTTCCATGGTGTTACCATTGCTGTTTGTTGCACACCTACATCCAGGCTGATGGAGAGACTGCTTCATACCTGATGGAAACTTAGACTATCTAACCTGAGGGCTCTTAGATGGGAAAGAGGCTTTCAATGACTAAATGTCAATTCTACACCAGAGTCCTACACACATCATCACACACAATTAGCAGTCTAACCTCAAAGAAGGCGTATGTCTCCATTTTGCAGATGGGGAAGTTGAGGCTCAGATAAAATCCTGGTCCAAGGATTCCTGGCTAACAATAACAGCTAATATGTATTCAGCACACAGGCACTGGGGATTGTGATAAAGCATTTGCATGGAGTAATCATAATCTTCAACACATCTCCAAGACTCAGGGCACCATTTTTGTCATGTCTACTTCATAAATGGAAATACTAAGACAGAAAAAAAAATTAAGTAATTTGCTCTGGATGGCCTAGCTAGTACATAATAAAGCTGGAATCAAACCCAGGAGGTCTGGCTCCCAGATTTGTCCCTAACCACTATGTCTGGAGGGCTCCCAAACCCACATTCTTTATCCCAAACCATCAAGTGCCTTCGAATGCTAGGGGCCCTATAAACACTCTTTTATATTAATATAATATTGACGGGAAGAGATGCTTGGTACTTTCTCTCAGTAGTTAGAGGACCTGACAACCAGAGAGAATGCATCCGATCCTGGGCCCCAGACTAGAGCCCACCAGGCTCCTCTGTTCATGGAATTCTCCAGGCGAGAGTAGTGGAGTGGGTAACCATACCCTTCTCCAGGGGAGCCTTCTGACCCAGGGATCGAACCCTGGTCTCCTGCATTGCAGGCAGATTCTTAACCAGCTGAGCCACCAGGGAAGCCCGTCTTTGAATCCAGGCTTCCCACAATCCCAGCCCACGCCACCTCTTCTCAAGGGGAGAGAGGGCATGCCTGGTGATGTCATGCTTGCCCGCTCCGCCGGGGCTGCACTCTGGGAAGGAGTGATGATGTGTTTAATCATTAAGTGAGTAACCATGGGCAGCTCTCTCTGGCTGATTATTAATAGAAGCTGGGGAAGGTGGGCAGCCTCACCGCTGGGCCAGCGGTTTCTGGCGTCAACTGGATGATTCAGATTTTAGGCCGTCTCTCTTGACACATCTCCTGGCTGAGGGCTGGCCCTCGCACCTCTGGGACACACCCCATTCCCAAGGCAAATTGCTGTTTCATCTTCCTCCTTGTTCCTCGTTTACATGGTCTGTTCCCAGGCTGGCTGTAGGAACTGAAGCATCCAGCCCATGGGACCTGGGTTTAAATCCTGGGATAACTTAGCCAAATCATCTGACCTCTTGGAACCTCAGTGTCCTCATCTTTGAAATGGGCATGACAACATCTACGTCATGAGACCTGGTGGAAATAATCTCATAGCAGACACTCGGGGAACCAACACCATTAAGATGAACTAGTCTGAGGCTGCCCTACTTGGAACCTGGTTGCCACGGAGCTTAATGGCCTCTGGCCCTTTGCACACACTGTCCCCTTTGCTGTGAATGTCTTTTCCTGGCCTCTTACTTTTTTTCTCCATGTGGGGTGTTACGGTTTTATAAGGAAATATAATTTATCGCAGGGCTTCCCTGGTGGCTCAGCGGTAAAGAATCTGCCTGCCAACACAGGAGATGCAGGTTTGACCCTTGGGTCGGGAAGATCCCCTGGAGAAGGGAATGGTAACCCACTTCAGTATGCTTGCCTGGAAAATCCCATGGGCAGAGGAGCCTGGTGGGCTACAGTCCTTGGGGCCACAAAGGATCAGACACAATTTAGCGACTGAGCACGCATGCATAATTTACTGCAATATTAAATAGTAGGATTCTTTTTTAATTTTTTCAGTAAGTTTCTAGGGGAAAAAACTGACTATGTTGAGCCTTCTCAACCCAGCATTAGGGTTCCTGGGCTTAAAGCAAGACACAGCCTCTACTGGCTTTTGTTTTGGTAAAGCCTGAAGCAAGTAAAATTTTGTGCCAAGAACACCAGAAGGGAAGGAGAGAAGCTAGAAGGCAGAACAGGGAGAGCTCTTTGCCTGGGTGGGGCCAGGGGCCAGTGTTCTGTTAGCAGCCAACACCCTTGACCCTGTGTCTTAAAGAGAAGGGAGGGTGGCAGATCCTCAACCTGCCCTCTCCAGAGGGTCCAGGTGTCCAGGCAGCAGCCCAGCCCTGAAGAAAGCTTCTGTTACCCAGGTGCCTAGCTGCTCCGTAACCCAACCCTTGAACCTTGGCATGATGATGGCATGCGGACACTGGGTGCCTGCTAGGACTGAGACGGGACGTCCCCCAGGGCTGGCAAAAAGGAAGCTGCCAGTCGCGTTTGATCTGACTTCAAGGAAATAAGGAAAATGGACGTTTCCTGTGCATCCGAGTGTGTGGCCAGGGATGTGGACACCACCCCTGCTGCGGGGCTCCACATCCCTGCAGGAGACGAAGCGCTCCTGGAGAGAGTGTGCCTGAGGCCACAGGCAGGACACAGGTCTGACAAGGCAGCCTCCTTGATGCCCAGCCCTATGCTTTCTAATTCAATAACCAGGGGCCACGTGTGGCTATTTCAGAATCAATTCCAGGGAAATTAAAGATTAGCCACGTTTTCAAGGGCTTATAATAGCCCCACGTGACCAGTGGCTACTGCCCCAGCCAGCAAGTATTTCCATCACAACAGGAAGTTCTCCACTGACCTCAATGATTCCCTGAGAGGCTGCTTTCTCTCCTCTGCCCGAAACAGGCGAAGTCCTCTGTCCTTTTCAGGGGCAGTTTTAATTATTTCCAATCACCAGTGTGGAAGAACTTAGATAAAAGCAGAGGGGGCAATGAAAATTTACAAAGAGGAAGTGTTCATACAAATGGTCTCTACCTGGCCTGGCAGGTATTTGTGGTTACTTTGCTGTCTGAGACACATCTGAGGGTTCCCTTATCAGACCTTTCAGGATGCTCTCTAGGGTGAGGTCTCCACTGTCATGTTCCCTCGTGGTGCCACTGAAGGGGTGTTCTGGGCTGCTAAGATCACAACGAAGCCTTATTTTTTGTTTGCAGGGCTGTCTTCTTCTTTTGGGGTGCTAGTTCTTTGAGAGAACCCTCTCGGTCACCTATGTCTCCCCAGCATGCAGAGCCTGGCTGGCACACTGCTGCTGCTGCTGCTGCTAAGTCGCTTCAGTCGTGTCCAACTCTGTGCAACCCCATAGATGGCAGCCCACCAGGCTCCCCTGTCCCTGGGATTCTTCAGGCAAGAATACTGGAGTGGGTTGCCATTTCCTTCTCCACAGAGGACATTTAATAAACATTGACAGGGTGGTTGCAAACACGGCCGGATGGCAGGCTGACTTTGATCTCTGATGTAACTAGATTTAAACTTCATCATCTCCAGGAAATCTTTGCCAACTACAGCCTCCAACTCTGGGCAGAATCATAGGTATTTAAGAGCTAGAATTGCTCTCTGTAGGGGTCCAAGATTTCCCCATTACTTTCTTAGGTTCAGCTTCCCTGATAGCCTCGTTAGTAAAGAATCCGCCTGCAATGTGGGAGACCCCGGTTCGATTCCTGGGTAGGGAAGATCCGTTGGAGAAGGGATAGGCTACCCACTCCAGTATTCTCGGGCTTCCCTTTTGGCTCAGCTGGTAAAGAATCCGCCTGCGATGTGGGAGACCTGGGTTCGATCCCTGGGTTGGGAAGATTCCCTGGAGGAGGGAAAGAAGTGGCTTTGGAGTTACAGGTAGGAGAGCAGAGAAATTAGTGATCAGAAAATGGGGAGGGTCTGAGGGATGAGTCAAAACTCAGTAGGCAAAAGAGAAGCAGAAAGATATATGTGGGCGGGGCATTTGGGGTGGAGAAGCCCTTGCATGTCTGCCCCAGGGCAGGTGCCCGCTGCTGTGTTCACAGGCAGCCTGACTGGAAGGGTGTCTCACCTGGTTCTCTGACATCCTACCCTGCTCGCAGGCTCAGTCCTGTCCTGCTCGTCGGCCACGTTCCTCACGCAGGCTGCGTCAGCCTCAGCAGAGGCAGCTAAGCCTCTGGCCCAGGTCCAGGGATGTCTGATAAGGGTCACCTGCTGAGCGGGAGTGACTGAGACTGTTACTCCTCTCCTTGCCTTCTTCCTTCCAGAAATCCCTCATTTTCATTGTTTTTCAGCACTTCTGTCTAGATATTAGAGAGCTATCCCTTGAAAACAACTTCAGTTCTGACTTCTTCCCAGGAGCATTTAAAACAGCATCTCTTCATTTACCCATCTGCCCAGCAATATTCCCTTCTAAGCAGAGCATTCTGTATTCCACTGAGCGCCAGCCATTGTGAAATGGAGAGGGAAAGTCTTCCTTTGTAATCTGGTGGGGCAGGTGGAGAGAAATCATCATCATAATTATAGTTCACTTGCAGTGAAGTGAAGTCGCTCAGTCGTGTCTGACTCTTTTCGACCCCATGGACTGTAGCCCACCAGGCTTCTCAGTCCATGGGATTTTCCAGGCATGAATACTTCACGAATACTGGAGTGGGTTGCCATTTCCTTCTCCAGGGGATCTTCCGACCCAGGGATCGAACCCAGGTCTCTCGCATTGCAGGCAAATGCTCTACCATCTGAGCCACCAGGGAAGCCTAGATAATTCTGTGTCAGGTCCCGTTCTAAGTATCTGTTGCTAGTTGAAGCCTCAGAACATTCTTATGAGGGAGATTCTGTTATCATCTCAGTTTTTAAAATGAGGAAAACGGGCACAGAATGGATGTGAAAAGACGTCCCATGATCTGTATTTGTTTTCTAGGGCTGCCATGGCAGAGAAGCACAGACTGGGCGGCCTCAACAGAAGAAATGTGCTTTGGCAGTCCTGGAGGTTAAAAGTTCAGGATCAGGGTGTGGCAGGACTGATTTCTCAAGGCTTCTCTCCTTGGCTTATAGATTGCTGTCTTCCTGTCTCCTCAGGTGGTCTTCCCTCTGTATCTCCCTGTTCTAATCTCCTCTTCTTATAGGAATACCCATGGTATTGAATTGGGACCCATTGTAATGACTTCATTTTACCTTATCTCTTTAAACGGGGCTTCCCTGGTGGCTCAGCGGTAAAGAATCTGCCTGCCTAGCAGGAGACTGGGGTTCAATCTTTGGTCTCGGAAGATCCCCTGGAGAAGGAAATGGAAAACCACTCCAGTATTCTTGCCTGGGAAATCCCATGGACAGAGGAGCCTGGCGAGCTACAGTCCATGGGGTCGCAAAAGACTTAGTGACTAGACAACAACCTCTTTAAAGACCCTGGCTTCAAATAGCATCCCATGCTGAAGCCCTGGAAGTTAGGACCTCACCATATACTGGGGGCCACAGGGGCAGGGCCAGGATTTGAACCTGGGCAGGCAGTTCCAGAATCCACGAGCTTGGGCCATGTGCTGCCCCTTACAGAGAATCCCCACCGTGGGCACCGGAGCCACAGAGATCTCCTAACCTGTGATTGCAGGAGTCCCAGAGTAGGCGGCGCCAGGAGGCAGTGGGAGGGACTGACGGTCGGTGTCCTCCAAGCCCCCCTCAACAGCTCTTCAAACCCTGGTACCCCACATTCTCTGGGAATTCTCAGGCTCAAAAAGGACCTCCTTCCAGGGAATCTTTTTCCTGTCACGTCAGCAGAGTGACAGACAGACGTATAAACAGAAGAAAAGTCGCTGCCCCACCAAGACCCTGCTGGGTGCTCCTCCTGAGGAATCCAGCTTAAAGAATAACCCTGCAGTGAGTGCCTGTTATCCCAGAGAGGAAACAATGGAAACCGGCTTCTCTGTGCTCCTACCTTTCCCCACATCTCAGAGACATCTCAGCAGAGAATATTCTAACTGGCAGGTGTGAATGAGCTGCTGGATCCAAGAATTCTATAGATGAGGATAGAGTGAAGATCAGATAAAGGGTGCGGTTGATTAAAGCCATAAAACCCGATCAAAAGTCAGAGCTGGGACACCCAACTGGACTGTGAACCCACAGATGCAGGGACCCTGCCTGTCTCAGTCACCCTGAATCCCCTGGATGGAAAACCAAATGAGCAGAAAGTAAACCTTCTGTATATATTTGTACAAATTTATTTGAAGAATGAATGAATGAACAGTGAATAAATTAATTCCCAGCCCTGGTTTGTTTTGCTTGTTTTAGTCCCGAATCACTCCAGAAAGAATGAGTCCTATCCATTCTACTCCTCATCCTCCTTGATGGGACACCAGATTTTAACACAAAACCAGCCAGAATAAATCTGATATCTCCCAGTTCCCCTTGTATAGACTAAGTTTGGGGCAATACTAAGTTTTAAGTAAAAGTAGTTGAAATCTAATAAATATGTTTAAGGAAGAAAGCATGCACAAATTCTCTTCCTCCTTAATGATGTGTGTGTGTGTGTGTGCGCGCAGCTCAGTTGTATCTGACTCTTTTCTTCCCTATGGATTATAGCCTCCCAGGCTCCTTTATCCATGGAATTTCCCAGGCAAGAATACTGGGGTGGGTTGCCATTTTCTCTGCTAGGGGAACTTCCCAACCCAGGGATTGAAATCTTGTCTCTTGTGTCTCCACTAGAGGATTCTTTATCACTAGTGCCACTGGATGAAATGCAATGGCTGGAGCTCCAGCAGCCATACTGGACTGTGAAGAGACCTTAGGAATGAAATCTAGCATAGAACAATAAAGAGAAGGAACCTGGGATATTGATACCATGGGGCACCATACTTGCTCTGAACAGCTCCTCTGGACGCCTTGGACATGAGAGAGAAGTAAATTTCTATACTGCTTACACTTCTGTTATTTGGGTGTTTCCCCCACCCCACCTATTACTCAGAATTGGACAAAACTATTTCAAGTCTCAGTGGAGAAAACTGTTTATCAGAGAGGCCACATGGAGAATTAGTCAAAATCTCAGGCTATATATTTATAGTACAGGCTATATATTTAAAGTACATTAGATGTACTTTCTAAAGAATCACCTTATACAAGTTACTCTACCTTTTAGGGTTTCAGTTCAGGGTTAGTAATTCTGCCACATCAGGTTGGTGGGCAGATTAAAGTGAGCTGCATCATATAAATACTTAGTGCACAGCTCACTGTGAAGCCCAGGCAGTGGGGTGCTCCAATAGCGAACCCGTCCTGAGCACCCAGGCCCCAGCATGGACATGGGACTAGAATCAGCTTTTGTCAGATGATGATGATGATAATAATGATGATGCTCTCCTTTCTATCACAGATGACCATGAGTCAGCCTGGCCTTGACAACGGGACAGCCCAGAACTCCTGGCAGAGCCTTCACCAGAGCGGGCAGAAGGCTGCCAGGAAGGAGAAGACACTTGGGAACTCCCTTGACTTTCCAGCCTTTGCCAGCTCAGAGAGTTCTCTAGAAAGGTGGGTGGGCCTAAGGAGAACTGGGCTGACTCTGCACCATGCTGCAGCAATCAGAACAACACAAGAACTAACCTCGAGACTATGTGCATCCAAATTAAAAAATGTTTACCACTCTGTGCCCCCAAATTGTCCAATACTTCAAGTTACAGGGACAAAGAGAAATCTGGCTCAGACAGGTTTAGTTTGGAGGGGTTTGTTCTGTCTCCAGTCTGTTACTTAAAGAAAGTGAAAGTGTTAGTCACTCAGTTGTGTCAGATTCTTTGTGACCTCACGGACAGTAGCCCACCAGGCTCCTCTGTCCATGGAACCCTCCAGGCAAGAATACTGGAGTGGGTTGCCATTCCCTTCTTCAGGGGATCTTCCTGATCCAGGGATTGAACCCAGGTCTGCATCGCAGGCAGATTCTTTACCGTCTGAGCCACCAGAGATTGTAATCAGGCAGGTAAAATGCATTCTCTTGGTTTACCTGCTCAGGAAACTTGGGGAAAACATTTTAGCTTGTTAAACCTTAATTTTGTCACTTGTACCATGGGGATACTAATACCTGCCCTCAGAGGTTGCTAATATATGAAATACATTTTTCTGGCAAGCAGTATGTACTTAGTAAATATTCTCTTACCTTCCCTTACCCCCAAGAGCCACAACAGTGGGGCCCTAGAGGACACAGAATTTATTTCAAGGGCACAAATGGAGAAGGATGTGTATTTGTCCTATGTGATCCCCTGACTACAGGTGAGCCAGGCGAGGGCAGAACTCACGCCAGGTGACATGGACATCCCCAGGTGCAGCAGCACCTATCAGGAAAGCTCTGCTCCCTGTCCCGGTCCACATCACACCACAGAGAAGTGTTTTAAGGTGAATTAAATGTTGAGTACCGATAATTTGGAAGTGGCAATATCTTTTGATTTTTTAAATTACGTGTTTAAGTTTTATATTTTAATTTCTTATAGATTCTGAGAAATCAGAGCTAGCAAGATTGTAACAGGACTTTGGAGACCTGTCTAGAATGGATAAATGTATTTCATCTCTCCTGCATGGTGGTGGACGAGAAATGGCTGCCTGGAGCACACTGCATCGAGAATTCTCCTTGTCATAGCAACTAGTGATGTCTGCCTGGGCGTAGGCAGAAGTGTGACTATAGACACGCAGTCTAGATATTTGCCATCCCTGGGTTAGTCTCTTACTAACGTCTAGTTAAACGTCATGAAGTTAGGTAATAGCTAGGTATTAATAGTAGTTCAGAGACCTTCCCTTGGTGAAGGAGACCTTCCAAGTAGAACTGGAAGTGAAAGGTACATTAACAGTTGGATCGTGTGTTAAATTATCCAGAATTGAGCACAGAAGACCAAGTACATTGCACACATTGTTTCTGATCCCTCCAACAGCTCTGCAATGAGGCAAGAGTATACCCATTTTACAGATTAAGAAATTGAGTTTCTGAGAGTTTCAGTAACTTGCCAGAAGTGTACTGAATTAAGTTGTAGAGCTGGAATCTTCTGTTCAGCCATACTGTGTTCCCATGGGGCAAAGGAATGGCCCCTTCGACTAGACCATTACAGAAGCTCTCATTTCTTTGGGCCTCCCAGAGTTCCCCAGGCAATTCCCTCAGCCTCTGCTTGGCTTTGACTCTGGGAAGTAATATTGGCTTTCACCAGATAGCTGGGTGGTTCCGGGGGTTGGGAAATGCCCGTGTTTGGTTCCAGACAGTTCAGCCTCAGCCAGACGCACGTTCTCCACGGACTCACCTATAGAAAGTCATTTCTCTACTTGCAGAGGCAGGGCCGGATGCTGACTCAGGGCTGCCTGGATGATGGGGGTTGCTTATTTCAGCAGGACTGGGAGTGTTAAAGCCTGTGTTCTCTCCACCTGCTCCTGACCAGTGGGCCAAGAACCTGAGGGGTCAGAGCAGGCTCATGGGGGTAGCCTCTGGTCCCCCTTACCTGCATCCCTTCTTCTTTGTGTTGCCTTTGTGCTAATTTTGCAAATGTTTTCATGTGTAGTAACTTTGAATGGAGAATACATTTTAATAGCTTAACAAAATAAGCAACATAAAAAGGTACAAATGAAAATTTCTTGTTCTTTCTCCTGTCCCAACCGTTCCGTCCCCCCACTGTAATAACCACTTTTGTTACATTTGTGCATGTCTTGCCTAGTTTTGTAGAGAGAACACTCACATGTCTGAACATATATGTTTATCAGCACACTTCTGCTAGGCAAAAGTTAGCATACTGTGAATATCATCCTAGAAAGTAAGTATATGCTCAGCCACTCACTTGTATCTAACCCTTTGTGGCCCCGTGGACTGTAGCCCCCCAGGCTCCTCTGCCCATGGAATTTTCCAGGCAAGAATACTGGAATGGAGTGTCATTTCCTACTCCAGGGGATCTTCCCAACCCAGGGATCAAACCCTTGTCTCTTGAGTCACCTGCATTGGCAGGCAAGTTCTTTACCACCATAACTAGTTCCACCTGGGAAGCTTTATTCCTAGTAACAATATATCCTGAAGCTCTTTCCTTATAAAACATTAAAAAATTCCCTTTTTTTTCTGACATTGCATTTGCTGTTCAGTCGCTCAGTCATGTCCAACTCTTTGCAACCCCATGGACTATAGCACACCCGGCTTCCCTGTCCTTCACCATATCCCAGAGCTGGCTGAAACTCATGTCCATTGCGTCGCTGGTGCCATTCAACCGTCTTGCCCTCTGTTGTCCCCATCTCCTCCTGCCTTTACAGATTACTAGCATCCGGGTCTTTTCTAATGAGTTGGCTCTTCACATCAGGTGGCCAAAGTATTGGATCTTCAGAATCAGTGCTTCCAATGAATATTCAGGACTGATTTCCTTTAGGATGGACTGGTTGGATCTCCTTACAGTCCAAGGGACTCTCAAGAGTCTTCTCCAACACCACAGTTCAAAAGCATCAGTTCTTCAGTGTTCTTTATGGTCCAACTCACATCCATACATGACTACTGGAAAAACCATAGCTTTGACATGACATTGCATAAATTCTGTTGAATGGATAACTAGATTATTTGTCTTCTCTTGATCGATATCAAGTACATTTCCAACTTTTTTTTCCTACAAGTAATGCTGTAGTAATGCATGTCACATAGAAACTGAGCAAATTTGTCAGTTGGATGAATTCCTGGAAGTGGGATTGCTGGTCCGATGGGTATAAACTTTTATGATTTTGCTGGTATTATCAAATTGCCCTTCATAAAGTTTGAGGAGGACAATTTTATACTCACCAGCAAAGTACCAGTTGCCACCCAATCTCACCAACAGAATGTATTCAGTTCAGTTCAGTCGCTCAGTTGTGTCTGACTCTTTGCGACCCCATGAACCGCAGCGCTCCAGGCCTCCCTGTCCATCACCAACAGAATGTATTATTAATATTTAAATTTTTAAAGAAATCTGATCAGTGAAAAAAGGTGTCTCAGTATTATCTTAATATAATTATCTCTTATTTTATGTCAAGCTCTACATCTTTTTTATATTTTTAAAAGCCCTTGCCCATTTGGGTTTTTTCTTTTAATATTTTGTTGTTTATTTCTGAGAGCTCTTTACTTTTCTGATAAATTAAAAGCTTAGTCTATGACATGAGTTGCAAATATTTTGCCCAGTTTGGTTTTTAAGTTTTTTTCTATTTTGGTCTTTTGATTTTGTTAAGGGTTTTTGTTTTGTTGTGTAGAAATTTTAAAAACTGTTATATAGTAACATTTATCAATCAATTATTTTATGAACATTGGATTTTGAACTATAGTTATATAAGCCTGCTAACTCCATATTCTCTTGTGGTGCTATTATGGTTTAAATTTTTACATGTAAGTATTTTATCCATTTTGGTTATTTATGGTAGTACATGAAGTAAGGTATGTTTAAAAGATGCCCAGTTGTCTCACTACCCTTTACACTATTTTTCTCTGCTGATTTAAGATGCCACATTTACTGTATCTTATACTAAGTTACAGAACATATTTGGTTTTATTTATCAACTTTCTCACCTGTTCAATTTGACTACGTATCAGCACTGCACTAATTTAATTAACAATAGTTAAATTAATTCATTATTGAGCTTCCTAACAGTTTAACAGCTGATAAAATTAGACCTCTTTCATTGCTCTTATTTTTTAATGAGTTTTCCTTATTTGTTTACAATATCAACTTTAGAATCATCTAGTCTACTTCTCAAACTACAACAAAAATTTGGAATTCTTATTGACACTGCATTAACGTTAGAAGTCAACCTAGAGAGAAGCATCACCTTATGAAAGGGAATCTACCTGACTGAAGACAGAGCATGTCTTTTTGTTTTTTACATCTACCTTTGTGTCTTTCCATAGAGTTTTATACTTTTTACCTAATAGGTCTTGCTTATTTCTTTTCCAGTTTATTACTAGACATTTTATCTTTTTATTGTGATTGCTCATTTACTTTTTTTTTTTCCTCTACTATGTCTAGTTTATGAGTCAGGATTAGTCAGTCAGGAACAAGAAATCCTGTTAGGTATTTTAGTTCAAGAGGATATCATATGGGAATTAGTTTCAGACTTACTGGAAGTCTCGAGGAGCAAGAGAGAGGGGATTTTACCTTGAGATCTGGAAGCTACTAACACAGGAGCCTGGAGCTCAGAGCCTGCCCTGCCTCTTGTACTGGACGTCCTACCGCTGCCCACGCTGGACCCCCACTGAGGGGCTGTGCACTGGGGTCTCTGGAGTTCTCAGCTGCCTCTCCCACTCCCTGCAACTCCAGCCTCCTGCGAATGCCTCCCACTGACAGAAACTAATAGGAACGAGGCTGCTAAGAAAGGCTGGAAAATGTCTCCTAGCCCAGAGTTCACGACAGAGTAGAGAAGGGAGGTGTGCAGCTAAGAGATTAAGGTTTTCTAAAAGTATACCTATTCACTGTTTATAGGTCTGTATAAAAATTGTTTATTTTTATATTATTTTTATCTGACTGCTTTACTCCGTTCAGTTCAGTTGCTCAGTCATGTCCGACTCTTTGCAAACCCATGGACTGCAGCACGCCAGGCCTCCCTGTCCATCACCAACTTCCAGAGCTTGCTCGAACTCATGTCCATTGAGTAGGTGATGCCATCCAACCATCTCATCCTCTGCCATCCCCTTCTCCTCCTGCCTTCAATCTTTCCCAGCATCGGTGTCTTTTCTAATGAGTCAGTTCTTCACAGCAGGTGGCCAAAGTATTGGAGTTTCAGCTTCACCATCAGTCCTTCCAGTGATTATTCAGGACTGATTTCCTTTACGATTGACTGGCTGGATCGCCTTGCAGTCCAAGGGACTCTCAAGAATCTTCTCTAACACCACAGTTCAAAAGCATCAATTCTTTGGTGCTTAGCTTTCTTTATGATCCACTCTCACATCCATACATGACTACTGGAAAAACCATAGCTTTGACTAGGTGGATCTTTGTTGGCAAAGTAATGTCTCTGCTTTTTAATATGCTGTCTAGGTTGGTCATAGCTTTTCTTCCAAGGAGCAAGTGTCTTTTAATTTCATGGCTGCAGTAACCATCTGCAGTGATTTTGGAGCCCCCAAAAATAAAGTCTCTCACTGTTTCCATTGTTTCCCCAGCTATTTATCATGAAATGATGGGACCAGATGACATGAATGTTAAGTTTTAAGCCAGCTTTTTCACTCTCCTCTTTCACCTTCATCAATAGGCTTTTTAGTTCTTCTTTGATTTCTGCCTTAAGGGTGGTGTTATCTGCATATTTGAGGTTATTAATATTTCTCCCGGCAATCTTGATTCCAGCTTGTGCTTCTTCCAGCCCAGCGTTTCTCATGATGTACTCTGCATATAAGTTAAATAAGCAGGGTGACGATAGCCTTGACGTACTCCTTTTCCTATTTGGAACCAGTCTGTTGCTCCATGTCCGGTTCTAACTGTTGCTTCCTGACTGCATAAAGGTTTCTCATGAGATTGCTTCACTGGACCCTCATAACGTTTGCAGTACTGGTTCATTTGAATGTCTTTGTTTTCCAGATATACAACCATAGTTTCTTCAGAGTTGTTGTTTTAGATTTTCCTTCCCCAAGTCTCTCTTTCTACATTTCCTTTAGAAATGTTCATTGAGTAATTAATTGCCTTGTACCTCCATTGCTACTGTTCAGTTGCTAAGTTGTGTCCAACTCTGCAACCCCATGAGCTGCAGCACACCAAGCTTCCCTGTCTTTCCTGGAGTTTGCTCAGACTCATGTCCATTGAGTCAGGGATGCCATCCAACCATCCCATCCTCTGTCATCCACTTCTCTTCTTGCCCTCAATCTTTCTCAGCATCAGGGTCTCTTCCAGTGAATTGGCTCTTCGCATCAGGTGGCCCAAGTATTGAAGCTCCATTTTCAGTAATAGTCCTTCCAATGAATATTCAGGATTGATTTCCTTTAGGGATAACTGGTTTTATCTCCTTGCTGTCCAAGGGACTCTCAAGAGTCTTCTCCAACATCACAGTTCAAAAGCATCAATTCTTCGGTGCTCAGCCTTCTTTATGGTCCAACTCTCACATCTGTACATGACCACTGGGAAAACCATGAAGACATTAAACAAAATTGATGATCATGAAGGTCCTTGTTGCTCTTGCCTTTAATAGGACTGATTCTGTGTTTCCTTTTGAGTAGAGAGACATATAGTGCATGTTAAAGAAATATCCGTCCATTACTATATTATTACTTTAAAAAAATTCCAGATTATTGAATCTGTCAAATGGATTTTCTGTTTCCCTAGAAATAATCTTACAATGTTTTCTCCTAGATCAATTAATGTAATACTTTATATTAAGAGATTTTATAATACTCAACACATGCTAAAATATTTAGATACATTTTTCCTCATCACAACGTGCTTTTAATGTGCTGCTAGATTTTATTTGTTAATGTATTATTTGGGCATCCAGAACCTACTTCCCTTTTGCACAGACATTTGAAGGAGTTTATGCATGGAGTTAATGTTCCCTGAATTTTCTGGACTGCAGCTACCATGTAAATTGAGGGAAACTTGTGCTTTTTTGATTCTGGCTTCTTTTCAAGAGTTGTTCACTGTTTTAAAAAAAAACCACATCATTCCTATAAGTGCTGGACATCACCTGCAGAACACACCCAGGTTGATCTGTGTCTATAATTATTCATGGTGATTTTTTCATTTATGTGCTACTGTGCGTAGTCACTCAGTTGTGTCTGACTATCTGCGATCCCAGTGACTATAGCCTGCCAGGCTCCTCTGTCCATATAATTCTCCAGGCAAGAATACCAGAGTGGGTTGCCATTTCCTGTTCCAGGGGATCTTCCCAACCCAGGGACTGAACCTGTGTCTTGTGTCTCCTGCATTGGCAGAGAACTTCTTTACCACTAGCTCCTCCTAGGAAACCATTTTTTTGTGTATAGATGCAGGCGAGCTGATTGCTTCATTATATTTTCCAGTATGGTCCTGCCTGAGCCTTTACATATCAAAATGCATATCACTGTATGGCAGAACATTTTGCTCTTATTCCTCCTTTGTATTAGAGTATCATGTATATTTTCTTAAAAGCAGTACACCTAAGACTATCACAACATCATTAATCAACTCTGCTGCTGCTAAGTCGCTTCAGTCGTGTCCGACTCTGTGCGACCCCATAGACGGCAGCCCACCAGGCTCCCCCGTCCCTGGAATTCTCCAGGCAAGAACACTGGAGTGGGGTGCCATTTCCTTCTCCAATGCGTGAAAGTGAAAAGTGAAAGGGAAGTCTCTCAGTCGTGTCTGACTCTTCAAGACCCCATGGACTGCAGCCTACCAGGCTCCTCCGCCCATGGATTTTTCCAGGCAAGAGTACCGGAGTGGGGTGCCATCGTCTTCTCCGAATAATCAACTCTATTCTAATCTAAAATAAAAAGCTAAAAAAATCATACATACAAGGAGATTATGTTATGATTCTGATTTCAAGGTAGGCAGGATATTTACATTTAAAGGGGGGCATGGAGGCATTGTTGTTATTTAATCACTAAGTCATGTCCAACTCTTTTGCACTTCATGAACTGTAACCTGTCAGTTTCCTCTGTCCATGGGATTTCCCAGGCAAGAATACTGGAGAAGGTTGCCATTTCTTTCTCCAAGTGATCTCCCTGACACAGGGATCAAACCCAGGTCTCCTGCATTGGCAGGTGGATTCTTTACCACTGAGCCACCAGGGCAGCCAATGGAGTCGTTAGTTTTTGATAGAAATAAACAGATCAGGAGGAAGAAGCCCCACGGCAGAAGGTCGTGGTGGAATCTGAGGCATGTAAACACCGCTTCCATGCCTTACAAGGGAAGTTACTTGATGCTCCTCCAGTAATTCCTCCCTGGCCTCCACACTGCACTTTCTCCTGGCCTTTAAGATTCCAGCAATATCCATGTTTCTTTGCCCTTAAAAGGCTTCAGAAATAATTAAGGGTTTTTGCACTTCAGGATACGGGTTGCCTATCTTTGTCCTTTAAAGGGCAAGGGGTCCGGCTGCTGCTGCTGCTGTTAAGTCGCTTCAGTCGTGTCTGGGTCTGTGCGACCCCATAGACGGCAGCCCACCAGGCTTCTCCGTCCCTGGCATTCTCCAGGCAAGAACACTGGAGTGGGTTGCCATTTCCTTCTCCAATGCATGACAGTGAAAAGCGAAAGTGAAGTCGCTCAGTCATGTCCGACTCTTAGTGACCCCATGGACTATAGCCTACCAGGCTCCTCCATCCATGGGGTTTTCCAGGCAAGAGTACTGGAGTGGGTTGCCATTGCCTTCTCCGAGCAGGGAGACAGAAGACCTCAGTTTGAGTCTCCTTGTGTGGCTCACTTTGGGAGCCTGCCCTTCTCTGAGCTTCTGTTTCTCCACCTGTAAAAGCAAGAATTATATTAACAGCTCCATCTCTGAGGGGGCAGCATTTAGGGATCTGGGAAGGACCTGTGAACACAAGGCTGCTTTCTACAAAATCTGAGGCCCCAGGTACTGGGGGGAGTGAGTCAGGCCACTCTGGAGAGCAAGGCATGCTGGGAAGGCTTCCCTACCTGCTGTGTGATCCGCCCCTTACCTACTTCCTCATCCACAGACAAAACACAGGACTCCACTCACCAGATGTGTCCTAAGGCCCATTTGCCCACAAAAGTCCCATGAGATTAATTGAAGGGTAAGCTTGTTCACGGAAGGGGGAAGCACTTTGATTCAGAAAAAATAACCTCTGTTCTAATAACCAAAAGAAGGTAAACCCCAAGTGTTCTGCATGTCTAGAAACAGCCTTGGGAGGAAATAGGACTCCCAGGGAGGAAGGTGATGGTGGCCACTTCCACGGGCTGTGCAAGCTCCCAGGCAGGGTCCCCATGTCTGAGCTGTGAGCAAAAGGCGTTCCCTCTTCAGCCCAGAACATCTGTCTCTCAGTGGCTGAGCATGTCCCCTGAGCCAAGCCCCTCAGGTTGCTCCAGGTCAGGGAGGGGATGGGCACAGAGAAAACCAAGCAGAGGATGACTGAAATAGCCCCCACAGTTACCAGAGCACAGGGCAGGCCGTTGTTAGGAGGGTCGGGAAAGAGGCCCTTTACTTGAGAGAACCGTTTTAGACAAAAAGGATTAGAAGGCACGGTAGTTCTAGACAGTGGGAACCACAAAGGCATGGACACATGAAGAAGTACAGTGTGCTTTAAGATTGACTAGTAACAGATGTATTGGGCATACAGTATGTGGGTTGGAAAATCTAGAATTGAGTTTGATTGGGTAGATGGGGGTGGGTCAGGAAGGGCCTTGTAGACTCTCATAAGGGTTTTTTTTTTCTTTTTTTCCTGGCTGCGCCATGCACGATACAAGATCTTAGTTCCCAAGCAGGGACCAAATCTGTGCCCTTGCATTGGGAGCAGAGTCTTAGCCACTAGGCGGCCAGAGAAGTCCCTTATAAGGAGTTTTGATTGCCCTTTGGGCAGTTGGGAACCACTGAGGAACTGTAAGCAGGAGAAGACATAGATTTGTGCTTTCAAAAGAGCATGGCACTTCCTTGGTGGTCCAGAGGTTAACACTTTACCTTCCAGTTCAGGGAGTATGGGTTCGATCCCTGGTTGGGAAGCTAAGATCCCACCTACCTTGCAGCCCAAAACCCAAAACATAAGAAAAAGCAATATTGTAACAAATTCAATAAAGACTTTCTAAAAAAAATGGTCCACATCAAAAGAAAAAA
The DNA here is from genome assembly GCF_029378745.1 of Bos indicus. NCBI lineage: Eukaryota > Metazoa > Chordata > Mammalia > Artiodactyla > Bovidae > Bos > Bos indicus. The sequence continues at coordinate 8,156,178 of NC_091773.1, read as the reverse complement.
ATCTTAAAAAAAAAAAAGAGTTTGATATCTTGTGCAGTGGAAGCACAGAGCAGGGAGACAGCTGGTGACCCTTATAAAGAGACCATGGAAAGTGAACTGAGACAGTGGCCACGGGGACCATGAAGAGGAGACAAGGCAGAAAAGCACCAAAGAGAGCAGCGTAATTGGAGTGTCGTCTGCAATGGCTCTGCCAGCTGGTCCCCTAGCACAGAACATTCGCCCAGAGGTGTGGCTGATACAGCTGAGGCTCTGAGACACAAAACGATGTTGAGTTTTACATGGGTGGCACTTGATGGGAGAGAGTGTCACATGAAGCTTTGGACCAATCCTGAGAGCTGGATGGTCCAGGATATTTATTCTTCAGAGAGAAAGTGGCTTGCTCAAGGTCACACCTCCAGAAACCAAACTGTGGTTCCATCTGTTTATTAGCGGGGACCCTGATGGGAAGGATGAGGAGCCATCCTAGACCTCTCGTCTGTGTCACTGACATGCATTTCAGTTTCTAAGGAAGGGCGTGGATTGTCCTCATCGGAGCCCTGCTTGGACGTCAGAGCAACATGAGCCTCGCGTGCTATCCTGGGAGAGAAGACTACAGAGCCATCACTCTGAGCAGAAGGGTCTTCGGTTACCATAGTGACTGGGGATGGTGAGAGAAGCTTCTTATTCTCGCTGCTTGAAAAAAAAAAAAAAGAGGTGTGGTTTCTTCTGTGATAAGCTATAAAATGCCTCATGTTCACCCCAGTCTGGATGCCTCTCTCCTTTCTTCATTTTGGCTTGCGAATTTCTCACTCTTGCTAAATAGGTCAGTTGAGTTGGAAACATTAATTGCCTGTGCTGTCAGATGCTGAGGTTCCTGCCCAGCCTCCCTCACCTGGCCCAAGTGCATGCACACTTCAGAGCCCAACTCAGATGTCCCCTCCTCTCTAAAGCCTCCACCCCGTGCTTGCCTGCTTTGTGACCCCTACAACACGCCCTTGGCTGACTGATGAGGTCACTGTCCCTGGATCCCTCCTGCAGCATTGATGTGACCCTGCCTGGCACCTGTTCCCATGGGGTCTCCCCTAGTCTCTGAGTGGTCCATCCTTTGTGTCTTTCTACCTGGGATGTGACTGCCTCCAAATTATTGAATGAATCAGTGAACACATGGATCAATCCATGCACAAATTTAAAGAATGCTAGGACAATACTATAATGAGAACAGTCTTTGGTACGTTTTAAGCTTTATTACAATATTTTTATAAAATACAGACACTGGATCCAAAAAAAAAAGACCCTATAGTGCTTGTTTTAGTTAGTTCAGGCTACTGTAACAAAACTACCATAGACTGGGAGGCTTAAACAATAATCGCCAATTTCTTACAGTTCTGGAGGCTGTGAACTCCAAGATCAAGGCCCTGATAGGGGAAAGCTCATTTCCTGGCTTGTTGCTGGCTGTCTTCTCACCGTGTCTTCATGTGATGGGTGAAGAAGCCCTCCGTGGTCTGTCCCATAAGGGCACTAATCTCGTTCACCAGGTCCCCAACCTCATGACCCAATTACCTCCTAAAGGCCCCACCTTCTAATACCATCACACTGGGGGTTAGGAAATAAATTTGCAGGAGGACACAAACATTCAGTCCGTAACACTGCCCAAGGGTGTAAAATGAAAAGTGAGTCTTTCTTCTCCTTCCCAAAACCACTTCCTAGATGTTCCAGTCCCCAAAGTGGTTTCTCATAATTTTATAAAGTTCCCTTTTATATGTTTTACATAAGTGGGAACATGCTGTACAAGTTGATCAACTAGAAGAAATAAAACAAAGCAAAATAAAAACTTTTTACTTCTTATAGTAATATCATGGATCTAGATCAGTCTTTATTCAGAGTTTTAGACTTCTATTTTACAGGTACATAATAATTTAGAGGATGAGATGGTAAGATAGCTTCATCTACTCAATAGATACGAACTTGAGTAAACTCATGGAGATAGTGAAGGACAGGGAAGCCTGGTGTGCTGCAGTCCATGGGGTCACAAAGAGTTGGACATGACTATTTGTCATACTATACACACTGTGTTATATTGGTTGGCCAGAAGTTCATTTGGGTCTTTCCGTAACATCTGATGGAAAACCCGAATTAACTTTTTGGCCAACTCAGTACTTAGCAATTAATATGTCTATTTTCTCCAAAGACCATGAAAATGCTTTTAGGGCAGGGGCTGTATCTTGCATAACCACTGTTCCCCATGTTCATTCAATATTTTTGTGGAATGAATGAGTAGATGAATGTCTGAAAGATCTGGACAACATGAGGTAGGAAGGGTTGGCAAATATTTTCTGATGCCAAGTCAGCAGCCTAACCACCAGGTTCATTAAGATATTTACTGCATTGTGTTCTATCAAATCAATGCAACAAATTTAGTCCACAGTTAAAGGACAGTCAACACACTTTCAATCTTTTACTATGGAAAAAAACACTGTATGCTTTTCTGAGTATTTCCTTACCAAAAAGTACTGGAAAATCCTAAATGTGGAAATGCTGAATCAAAAGATTTATTATTTTTGGAGATTTTGATTCCATCTTATCAAAATTCTCCTCTGGGAAATTCACAGAAATTTTTTGCTCCAACAATGGTCTACGAGTCTTGGCAATATGCTCTTCCATTCTTGGATGAGGAAAAATTAGGTGAAATTTAAATGTGTATTTCTTCTGTTATGCTGAGTTGAATATATGTTTATATATCTGTTGGCAATCTGTGCCTCTTAAATGAATTATTTGTTCTCATTCATTGTCTGTTTTTCTGTTGGGATTTTGTTTAATTTCTCATTGCAGCAGAAAGTTCCTTGGTGTTTCCAATGAACCGTGTCTTCTGGTCTCTGTGTCTTTGTTCCCTTCCCCCCTTAAACTTGGGGTGCTCAGATGACCTGCTTCAGCTGACAGAGTGAGGCAGAAGTAACACTGAATCAGTTTCAGGGCTCAGCCTTCAGAGACCCTAGGCTCTCCAGCTTTGGCTCTCTTTGAAGTCAGCTGCCAGGCAACAGGTCCAGCCACCATGACACGACCATTTTGTCAGAGGCCCAGTCTAGCCACATGGACAAGCCCCGAGGAAGAAAACCGAGGCTCCAGCCTAGCTCTGGCTGGGCTTCTGACAGCCAGCCAGGTGAGTGGTCTCCTTGGAAGTGGGTTCTGCAGCCCATTCCAGCCACTCCTCAGTGGTGAGCAGACACACAGCAGGGAGAGCAGTCAGCCCTGCCAAACCCATAGAAGAATCAATAGCAGACAAATCAAACAATTATTTCAAGCCACTAGTTTGCAGTAATTTGTTACATCCCGATAGCAACCTAAACCCTATAGATTACAGCTTGCATATGGAAGATATTAAGTGTCCAAAGTTAACCATCATTGTTAATCTTATTTTCTCCAGAATTTGTTTGGCATTTTTATTACAGCTGATTGATTTGGTCAAATCTATTCCTTTCTCTCTGTATGGGGTCAGCTTTTTGAGGTCATGCTTAAAGCTCCTGCTCAACTCAGTAAAGTACAATAATACTTACCCATATTTATGCTAGTCTTATGTCTTTACTTTTATATGTGAATTTGAACATTTTCATCAATCTAGAAATTAAGTTGAACCAAAGCAGAAGTAGAAGAAAAGTGAGCCAGTGCCCAGAGCTTTCCCTGGGTCTGAGATGAAATGCTAGTAGGGGCGGGCAGAATGGAACAGCACAGAAGGATGAAGGGGGGCAGGGGCAGGTGACACTGAGGGGGAGGGTCAGGAATAATCCAATGACCTCACCTGCCCAGGTCCTCTGGGCTCCCTCTGATGTGACAAAAGTCCTTGTCCCCAGAGCCCATCTGCTCAGGCCCCCCTGCATCCCCACTGCATGTATCACGTCTCTGTCGCTGAGACGATCACCAAGAGTCCCTTTACTAACACCACCAGTTCTGAAGACAGTCACGTCCAGGCCCAGCTGGGAACCAGCTATAGGTGGACGAGGGGACAGTGAACAACCCCAGGGTGTGGGGCATCTTTTATGATGTCTGGCCTATTCCGGCCTAGCAGCCAAAGTCAGGGAATAAACAAAGAACAAAAAACGTGTAAGCAGGAGGCACAACTCTAGGTGAAAAGAGACTCAAAATACATCATACACAGTGCATTGCATGGATCGTGACTGGACTCTGATTTGGAAAAAAAAATTTGCAAAAGTGATCTGGGAGATAATTCTGTACTTTTAACTATGGGTTGGGTATTAGATGATATTAGCAATTTCTCATCAATGATCTCAGGTGAGGTGTTGCAGTGTGGTTAGGTGAGAAAAAGGCCTTTCGTTTTAGAACATATTTGTTGAAATATTCAGGGGTAAGTGGTCATGACATCTGCATCTTACTTTCCAGTGGCCCAGCAAATAAAAAAGCAAAAATAAAAGTAAAATGCAAATAGTATTGAATCTTCAGAAGTAGTTACAAGAATAATAAAAAATGAAATGCAAGCAAGGAGCCAAGGAAAATGAGATACAGTCTTTTTGGGTCCTCTAGGTCTTTTATTAAGATTCTCAAGAAAATGCTGGTCTGTCTCAGTGATAATACAGGGTGTGGGCCCCTCCTGGGGCTGAGTTTCAAAGTGGACTGGTGGCAGCATCATCAAGGTCTGGGCATGGCAGAGGTGGGGTCCTCCCTCATGGAGCTGAACTGCAGATCTTAGGGATCCTACAGACTCACTGGGAAAGACCCTGAAGCTGAAAGATTGAAGGCAGGAGGAGAAGGGGACGACAGAGGATGAGATGGTTGGATGGCATCACCGACTCAATGGACATGAGTTTGAGTAAGCTCCAGGAGTTGGTGATGGACAGGGAAGCCTGGAGTGCTGCAGTCCATGGGGTCACAAAGAGTCGGACATGACTGAGCGACTGAACTGAACTGACTCATCTAGGGTGGCCGTCAGGTGAAATGTAAGGAATCTCTCTGAGGACTGTACCAGCCTGGGCTGGGAGCCCGGCAAGCTCACCAGCGGGATGATTTGAATGAAAGGGTGTAGATTCATGTGCTAGTCCTTCGCCCAGCGTAGGAGGCCCGCTGGGAACAAGGGCTGTTGCACATGACCTCTCTGCCCTCTCCTCTGCCCTGTCCAGTCCATCGATCACTGTGTCATGCCTCTGAGCCTGGTGATCGTTTTCTAGGGCTTAACTGAAAAAGTGGGACACAGATCACTATCGATTACTGGGGACCAAGAGCATTTTCCCATGGGTCTGGAAAGGTCATTGGCCGTTCATTTACTCATTCGCCCATTTATTTCTCCACTCAAGAACCTGGTGCTGCTCAAATGCTGTGGACCTGAGGGTTAGAAGATAAACGAGAGCTGGTACTGCCCTGGAAGTACTCACCATCATCACAAGCACAAAAGGTGATTAAGTCCATTACGGGCTATGCCTTTAGAGGTCAGCATGGCACAGAATAAAGAGGAGGCATCTTACCCACCGCCGCAGGGTGTGGAAAGGAAAGGGTGAAGGCAGGGAAATTAATGAGCAGGGCAGACAGGCTTGGGATAATCTCCGGAATAATCATAGTGATCTTTATTGAGGATCTTACATCAATGTGGCAGCATCATCTTCTTTAATCCTCTCAACAAGGGTTAAAGACCTGATTCTCTTCCCCCATCACACAGAGGGGACATCAAGGTTGAGAGGTTAGGTAACTTTCCCTTAAGGCAAGAGATGCAGATGAGATCTGAACCCGCCTGCAAGGCTGCCCACTCATGAGCGAGGCTCATGCCATTGAACGCTGCTGCCTCTGCAAGGAAGGGGAGAGGTGGGGAGGCAGAAACACAAGAGGCGAGATAGGGAGAGATGCCCAACAGGAGGGCACCAAGTTTGGAGAGCAAAACAAAGGGTGCGAGGGCAAGGGTTAAGATCTAAGGGGGCTTTATGAGCTCATTTTTCAGGGGTGGAGACTATTCCTGAGGTTAAAGGAATTGTCAAAGACACACAGCCCCAGCAGCAGAGCAAGAATTCAGGCCCACACTCTCAGCATGAAGACCTATGGCTCTGAACCCTACTGGGGTGGCTTGTCAGGTACTGGTTGGTCTTGAGTGGAGCCAAGATCAGCTGGGCAGTAGAGTGGGAGGTATGAGTTGGGAGTGGGGAGCAAGCATCTGGTGTTTTTTTTTCTAGTTAAATAAAAAACTGGATAGCAAAAGTGTTGCCTCAGCGCTAAGGCCACATGTGCACAAGGACACGTACAAATGCATGGGCTGGGCTGACTGGTTGAACTCCTCTGAGATGAGGCTAAAGCCGGCAAATATTTAACCAGGGAGGGGACAGGTATGTGCTGGGCTTCCCAGAGCCTGCAGGACCCAGCCCGAGCTCTGATCCCAGGCACCCCTGAAAACTGCTGAGTGCGGTCCCTGCCTGAGGATGCCTTCCCCTCCCCCCCGTCGCCTCCCTGCTTCTGGGCAGCTTCAAGCTCATATGTGTAGCATCCATTTCGGGGCCCTCAGTGTTGGTCAGTTCAGGGGCAGACATTCCCTATGCTCAGGGCAGAAACTCTTCACTGTAGAGGTTTTCAGGGCTAGGACTTCTCTTTTATAGATAGGGAAACTGAGGCCCACAGAAGGGAATCCCTTACCTAGGGTTACACTAGCAGAGGAGAGAGAAAAATCCAGTCTTCCGACACCCCGTCTTGGCCTCATCCTTCCTGTCTTCATGTGCTCAAGCTACTGTAACAAAAGGCTGTAGACCAGGTGGCTTAAGCAATGAAGAATTGATTTCTCACACTTCTGCAGGCTGGGAAGTCCAAGGTCAAGGCAGATGCTGTTCCTGCTGAGAGCTCTCTTCCTGGTGTGCAGATTGCCACTTTCCTGCTGTGTCTGCTCAACGTGGTGAGAGCCCTTTCTCTTCTACTTTTCATACGGGCGTTAATCCATTATAAGAAGTTCATCCTAAGACCTCACAAGTGAGGAGTGAGAAATCCCCATGAACTTTAGAACACACACGGGAGCCATGCATGTGAAGGGGCAGACCACATGTCAGTGGCTGTGCAGGCAACAGAGAAAGGATGGGGCATTGGATGGACCTGAGGGTTGCCAAAGAAACCGGAAAGCCTGGAGGACCAGCTAAGACAAGAAGCTGAAACTTGAGGGATGTGCATGCTCAGTCATGTCTGACTCTGTGACACCATGGATTATGGCCCACCAGGCTCCTCTGTCCATGGGATTTTCCAGGCAAGAATACTGGAGTGTGTAGCCATTCCCTTCTCCAGGGGATCTTCCCAGCCCGGGGATTGAACCCAGGTCTCCTGTGTTGCAAGCAGATTCTTTAGTCTCTGAGCCACCAGGGAAGCCCTCATTAACCTTGATCAACTTCTAAAAGCCCCTTTTCAATCATCATCACTTCGGGAGTAGAACTTACACATGAATTCTGGGGGGACACAAACATTCAGTCTATAGCACTCCCCAAGGTTAGGAGGATACCTTGGGCCTCATTGCTTCTTCATTCTTCTGCAAATTCTCTACCCCATCACTCTTATTATCTAAAACATTCTGTTTTCTCCCTGGACTCCAATTCCCTCCTCAGTGGATGAGGAGTCTTCGTTTTTCATCTCTGCAACTCTGACCTGGCCTGTGCCAGGTACAGACTGGCCACCTGGTGGTGGTGATGAAGTCACTAAGTTGTATCCAACTCTTGTGACCCCATGGACTGTAGCCCACCAGACTCCTCTGTCTATGGGATTTCCCAGGCAAGAATACTGGAGTGGGTTGTGATGTCCTCCACAGACTGGGTGCTAGATTTGTTAAATCCATTTACCTTTCTCTTTCCATGTACCCCACATTCTGCTTCCAGATTAATGTTTCTGTGGATGTGTTGGGAGAAATGTAGACTGTGGCTGAGCATGTGCAAAGACCCTGAGGCATGAGTGTTCACTATCAAAAAGCCTGGAAGAATTTGGAAACCAGTGTTGGATGCTGAGAGCAAAGGGGAGAGTCACAAGGAGGTGAGTTATTCTGGGGCTGCCATAATGAAGTGCTCCAGACTGGGTGGCTTAAACAACAGAAATGTACTGCCTTTGGACACTAAAAGTCTGAGATCACTGTGCCAAGCTGGTTGATTCCTTCTGAGGCCTTCTTCCGGGCTTGCAGATGGTCATGTTTCTCCTCCTTGTGTCTTCACAAGCTCTTCCCTCTGTGTGAGTGTATGTGTTGTGTCCTCATCTCCTATTCTTATAAGGACACATGCCATATTGGATTAGGGCCTCCCCGCAGTGACCTGACTTTTACTCTGCCTTTTTAAAGGGCCTCCCAGGTGGTCCAGTGGTAAAGAATCCACCTGCCAATGCAGAAGATGTAGGAGATGCAGGCTGAATCCCTGGATCAGGAAGATCCCCTGGAGAAGGAAATGGCAACCCACTCCAGTATTCCTGCCTGGGAAATCCCATGGACAGAGGAGCCTGGAGGGCTATAGTCCATGTGGTCACCTTTTTAAAGACCCTGTCTCCAAATACAGTCACATTCTGAGATCCTGGGAGTTAGAATTTCAATATATGGGTTTGAGGGGAGGGGACACAATTTAGCTCATGACAGGCAGGGCCTTGGAAGGACTTGTAGGTCCAGAAAGGGAGTTTGAACTTTATTCTAAGTTGATGTAAGGCCAGCAGAGGATTGGGAATTAAGTAGTAGATTTACTTTTTAAAAAGATTCCTTGGCTGCTGCATGATGGTTAGAGTTTAGGGGATTAAAGGTTGAAGCAAAGATGGGGCCATTGGAGGAGACTGGTTGAAAGATGACAGTGGGTGCCAGGACTAGTCTAGGGCCACAAAATGTGTAGAATCAAGGTCTACTCCCTGGGAAGTTTGGATTCAACTCTCGCTCAGCCTCTCAATGACTCTGGCCAGTGACTCCATGTCTCTTGGCATTGGTTGCAAAGTCTGTAAAATCAGAATCCAGAGGACAGCTCACTGCCTTGCCAGCACCCCAGGAGATGATGTGTGGCGAGTGTCCTGTGGATATGCATTCGAAGGTGGGGTCATCAGTACACTCTCCTCAGGCTGAGTGTCCATCCCAGCACCCATGATGGGCATGGTCCAGCCCCCGTGGGTGGCTGGCCTCTGTGCTTCACAGAGTGGGTTCATTCTGACACCTGGAAGCTCTGTTAGATTTTGAACCCTGGACTGTAAAATGTCCAGCCTTATGCCTCCGTCTTATGTCTTTGGGTCACAAGGGCCAGTCCACACCTGTTCCAGCCTGTGGTGGGACCCCCCAGGAGTTGGAGTTTGAACCACACCCCGCCGCCTAGCGACGATGACCCTGGCTGCCATATCACCATCGTGTCTGCATCTTGCTTTGCTCAGACATAAAATAATGACAGCAATAATTACCTGTTGTGAAGAATCAATGAGATAACAACTATTGGATGGTTAGCACAGTGCCTGGTACGTGGTAAACACCTGATCAACGTTAAAGATTTTATGATCTCAGTTCTACTGGTGAGCAGAAATGAAAGTTACTCAAACTCTTACCTGGGAGGCTTCTCACAAGCCTGAAGATGGCGGAAGTGGATTCAGTATCTTGCAGCTTTATTTCATCTTCACCTCCAGTGGAAGCCTTCGATGGCTGTCTCATGGGCTGTGGTTCAGATCAGATCAGATCAGTCGCTCAGTCGTGTCCAACTCTTTGCGTCCCTATGAATTGCAGCACACCAGGCCTCCCTGTCCATCACCAACTCCCGGAGTTCACTGAGACTCAAGTCCATCGAGTCAGTGATGCCATCCAGCCATCTCATCCTCTGTCATCCCCTTCTCCTCCTGCCCCCAATCCCTCCCAGCATAAGAGTCTTTTCCAATGAATCAACTCTTCACATGAGGTGGCCAAAGTACTGGAGTTTCAGCTTTAGCATCATTCCTTCCAAAGAAATCCCAGGGCTGATCTCCATTAGAATGGACTGGTTGGATCTCCTTGCAGTCCAAGGGACTCTCAAGAGTCTTCTCCAACACCACAGTTCAAAAGCATCAGTTCTTCAGTGCTCAGCCTTCTTCACAGTCCAACTCTCACATCCATACGTGACCACAGGAAAAACCATAGCCTTGACTACATGGACCTTTGTTGGCAAAGTAATGTCTCTGCTTTTGAATATGCTATCTAGGTTGGTCATAACTTTCCTTCCAAGAGGTAAGCGTCTTTTAATTTCATGGCTGCAGTCACCATCTGCAGTGATTTTGGAGCCCCAAAAAATAAAGTCTGACACTATTTCCACTGTTTCCCCATCTATTTCCCATGAAGTGATGGGACCGGATGCCATGATCTTCGTTTTCTGAATGTTGAGCTTTAAGCCAACTTTTTCAGTCTCCACTCTCACTTTCATCAAGAGGCTTTTTAGTTCCTCTTCACTTTCTGCCATAAGGGTGGTGTCATCTGCATATCTGAGGTTATTGATATTTCTCCTGGCAATCTTGATTCCAGCTTGTGTTTCTTCCAGCCCAGCGTTTCTCATGATGTACTCTGCATATAAGTTAAATAAACAGAGTGACAATATACAGCCTTGACGTACTCCTTTTCCTATTTGGAACCAGTCTGTTATTCCATGTCCAGTTCTAACTGTTGCTTCCTGACCTGCATACAAATTTCTCAAGAGGCAGATCAGGTGGTCTGGTATTCCCATCTCTTTCAGAATTTTCCACAGTTTATTGTGATCTACACAGTCAAAAGCTTTGGCATAGTCAATAAAGCAGAAATAGATGTTTTTCTGGAGCTCTCTTGCTTTTTCCATGATCCAGCAGATGTTGGCAATTTGATCTCTGGTTCCTCTGCCTTTTCTAAAACCAGCTTGAACATCAGGAAGTTCACGGTTCACATATTGCTGAAGCCTGGCTTGGAGAATTTTGAGCATTACTTTACTAGAGTGTGAGATGAGTGCAATTGTGCAGTAGTTTGACCATTCTTTGGCATTGCCTTTCTTTGGGATTGGAATGAAAACTGACCTTTTCCAGTCCTGTGGCCACTGCTGAGTTTTCCAAATTTGCTGGCATATTGAGTGCAGCACTCTCACAGCATCATCTTTCAGGATTTGGAATAGCTCAACTGGAATTCTATCACCTCCACTAGCTTTGTTCGTAGTGATGCTTTCTAAGGCCCACTTGACTTCACATTCCAGGATGTCTGGCTCTAGGTCAGTGATCACACCATCGTGATCATCTGGGATGTGAAGATCTTTTTTGTACAGTTTTTCTGTGTATTCTTGCCATCTCTTCTTAATATCTTCTGCTTCTGTTAGGTCCATACCATTTCTTTCTTTTATCGAGCCCATCTTTGCATGAAATGTTCCTTTGGTATCTCTGATTTTCTTGAAGAGATCTTTAGTCTTTCCCATTCCTCTATTTCTTTGCATTGATCACTGAAGAAGGCTTTCTTATCTCTTCTTGCTATTCTTTGGAACTCTGCATTCAGATGTTTATATCTTTCCTTTGCTCCTTTGCTTTTCGCTGTGGTTACTATCATTATTAAGGTCACTGGTTTCTTTTCCAGTAAATACACTCTTACACTGAATACAAGGAATACTCTCTTCATGTGACCAGTATCCCTGTGTGTCATGCCATAAGCTATCATCAAAGGCCCCCTCCCAGGACCCCTCTCCAAGTTATGAGGACTCTATGGTCCCTCCCACTCAGCACGGCTTCCTCCAGACAAGATGACTTTCTGATCCCAGGACAGACTTGACAGGGAACAGCCTCTGCTCAGCCTGTGAGCCTCTGTTCACGGAGACAGAGCTGGAGGCTCCCCCACAACATTTTCTGAGGCACTGTTTCAAGGCAGTAAATCAAACCACAGAGCACAAAAATGATTCCCAGGTGAATTCCTTAAACCCTCCCAGTTACACCAGGAAGGAAGGCTCAGTTTGCACTGGCCCTGATACTTCTCTAACACCCTTCTCTGCTCGTAATAAGGGGAAACGCAGTGTGCCCAGAACCTTCCCCGGGAGCTGGGTCTAGCTCGAATTTAATATCTCGTTTGCTTTTGATGGTGTTTATTTTTACCAATGATTTCAATTTACGACCAGTGAAACAGCTTCTCCACTTAGAATACTGATGCAATGTTTTCCTTTAAATTTTTATGTTTCAGTTTATATAAGGATCCATTAATTTTTTTTTTAATGTGAAGTAATAAATTTCACCAAATGTGCTTGGGTGATGGCAAAAATCACAAATGTCATATGCCAAAGACTGCCGTTTGGGAAACATTACTCAAACACAAACATGAATCCAGGCAGGGAAAACGATGTCCCAGAAGGAGACGCCAGGCAATCAGGATGTGGAGAAGCTGGGACCACCCAGGGAGTCACATGTATTATGCACTTACTTTCCTCAGTCAGGGTTTCCCTGGCGGCTCAGTGGTAAAGAATCTGTCTGCCATTGCAGGAGACACGGATGTGCTCCCTGGGTTGGGAAGATGCCCTGAGAGAGGAAATGGCAATCCATTCCAGTATTCTTGCCTGGGAAATCCATGGACAGAGGAGCCTGGCAGGCTATAGTCCATGGGGTCACAAAAGAGACAGACGTGACGTAAGAACTAAACAACAAAAACAGCTTTCCCCAGTTACTCTTGCCACCAGCCTGCAAGATGCTATTTTCCCTGTTGCCGTTGTGAAAACCGGATTCCAGGGAGGTTACGTGACTTTCGCAAAGTCATAGAGCTGAATGATGGGGCCAGGACCAGAAGCCTTGTCCCCTGGGTCAAGTGGGTCAGTCTTCCCGCCTCGGCCCGAAGCCTGCTTGTTCCAGGTCCCTTCTCCTCCCCGCACATTTGCGGAGCTGACTTCAAACGCTCTGAGCTGTCTTTTCTGAGCACGTCCTGTCCTTGGCAGTAACTCTGGTCCTGGTTACACTGACTCCACGTAAAACATGGAATTCCTCATTGAGCTGACCCTCCACAAAGTGCTGATCTGTTTCCTAAAACTGCACTGGACTCTACTTTCTCTTGCAAGAGGTCACATCTGGACATCCAGAATTCTTGCACTAAGAAGCACCTGCTTGGACCTTGGGACTTACTTACATTAACTTGACTTTGTACCCACCCTTGTCTGTTGCCTGACTCTCCACCTGAGTGCACTGATACCCAGAGTGCTGCCGTCACTTATCCACTCACCCAGCAGAGAAGCTGACCTTCTAGCTCAGTCCTATAATTCCAGAGACGCCTCCATCTCCCTTGACCCTGGTATCTCTGTAGCAGACTGTACCCCTTATCTCTGGGCTCTCTCCCATTGCTGGAAGCATTGGCCACCAGCGGTCACAATGGGTTCCTTCAAAGAGGTAGGACTGGGGGGTGGAGGGAAGGCAGGACCATCTGGTTCTTCTCCAGAGAGACCCCACTCCCGGGCATACACACCCTTGGCCTCAAGAGCAGGACAGAGGGAAGAGTCTAGGCTGAGAAACCGGAAGCCTCATTCCTGGATCACTCACTCACTCCTAGGGACTTTGGGCAAGATGTCGTCATTTGGTATATTCATCTGTAAAATGGGGAGGAGCTTCAGGAATTGCCATCTCAAGGTCTTTATGTGGCCCACAAACACTCTTATGTTCCGTTCTTGCTTGTGCCCCACCCTCATAGCAGTTTAAAAAATCAAAACAGTTCAAATAAAAAATCCAACTGTCCAGATGTTTCCTTGAAAAGAGAGAAACTGGCACCACTGACCTCATTTCCTGTGGGACAGAGGTAGCTGGAGTAGAGCTCTGGCCATCCCAGGGGATGGGACGCTGGCTCTCCAGACCTCCACTCCCTACCCGCTACGGTGCCCTCAGGTCAAGGATCAGCTGTCTTTAACACTGTTCTGATGGTTTGTTATAAAGGAGGAATAATTCTTGGTATCTCTCTAAGATGAATGAGGGAAAAAGCTGAGCACAGAATTTGCCTAGGAAAGGGAAATGTTCCCTTTCTCTCCTTCTTTTACAATATTTTGGTTTGGTTTGGTTTGGTCTGGTGTGTGGATGTGCATGCACGCGAATGTACTCACTCATGCACACATGCGTGGAAATGACAGCTCCTCTTATTTAATATGCAAAGTGGGCCCTTCATTTCCATGGTCGGCGTCTGCCACTGGGGCCTCGGAGAAGGCTGCTGCCCGGGGCTGGGAGGGCTGGAGGTCCCTTCCAGGGGGACAGGCTCTGCAGCAGTTGGCTGACCGCATGGCAGCCCAGAAGGTCAGCCGCCAGGAGGCTGAGTCCAGAATGCACCGTTTTGTTGTGTAATTAACACACAGTGTTCATTTTTAGGGCCTGTCTTGGGAATGAGAGCCAAGAGCATTCCTATGGGGTCAGAAGGGAGCGTGTTTACTGTCAGGCTGGAGAAGGCACTTCCCCCAATAAGCCCCTTGGGTAGTGCTTTCAAGATCCAGGACTCAGTAGATTCTCAACAGGCACCTTGGGCACGTGGGCTCTGGACCAGACCTGGAGAGCAGGGCCAGCAGTTAGATGCCATCCTGTCTGTAGGGAGCTCCCAGGGATGTGGGGGATCTGCCCTGGAAGGAGACCACCCCCAGGGGGTGAGGACAGTGGCAGTGAGGAGCCCAGGGAACTGGAGGGACTGGGGGCAGGGAGACTGGCAATCTGGGGCAGTGGATCCAGAGGGGGCAGTGGATCCAGAGAAGACAGGAGAAGGATGAGTTTTCTCCTCCTCGAGGGCTATTTGTAAGCATCTTCTTTTGGAATCACAATAATTTATTTTCCTGACTGCAAGTATAATTCATTCTTTTTTCAAAAAAAAAAAAATGGGTGAGTTCAAGCATAAACGTTCATCTGAGATAACCAATGCCCAGTGTTGGCTGCATACGTTTCTCCAGCATTTCCTTCTAGGTTTCAGCTTAAGACTCCTGGGGGCTCACTTTGCTCCAGGCCTGACAGCATCACGTGGTTGCACTTAATCCTCACAACAACTCCATGAGGAAGGTGCTACCTGAATGCCCATTTCTACATGGGGATACTGAGGCATGGTGTGAGTGAGTCACTCAGTCCAGGTTACACAGGAAGGAAGTGGCAGAATCAGGACCCCTGGCTCCAGGTCTGGGCTCTTAACCCTGAGGCATAGGAAGTCAAGATACTCACCCATCCTCACCCACATTCATCAGATGGTCTTGTTCGAGAATGCTTGGACTTAACCCCCGCTCTCTGCTGCCTTCAACATAATGATTACGCCCATACACCTACACTGAGGTATTATTTCCCCAAATGGTCTCATGGTGTACTAAATATCTTGTGTTACTTTCACTCTTAACTATAAGCAAATCTGCTCTTCAGTTCGAAATCTGTTTGACATTCCAAATTCGAACATACTGCCACTGATCTGACCCATCTCTTCTTTATGGTTTTTTTGGGGGGGCAGTTTCCAATTTACTTAAACACAAGGCTCCCACAGAGACCTTGGCCAAGGCCGATGAGCATTTCGGCTGGACTGGTTCCTGGAAGAGGGACCTTGGGGTCAATGGTGTGGACACGCAGCCCAGAGAGGTCTGCCAAGCCGCCCAGGAAAAACTGCCTGAGGGTTCACTTCCCTCTGCTGGAGCAGGAAGGCCTGAGCTGCGTGGCGTTTAAATGCCTCTCCTGGCCTCCGCGCACTTTGTGCTTTCATCTGTGCTCTTGGATGTCCTTAAGAAGGTCATAAAAATAACCAACAAAGCCTGTGATGTGGTCAGCCACTACAGTTCCCAGGAAGACAGGTTGGTTTGGAGGTACACAGGTGTAAGTTACATGGAGGCCCCCCTTCCTCCCCGCAGCCCCCAGCCAGCAGGCACAGTCCAGAGAGCAGAATTCAAGCTGGACTTCAGCCTCCACTTCCGCCCTTGCGCGGGGTACACATCACTGTAGTTAGGGCAGTGAGCTGGATCTGGGATGCCTGGATTCAAATCCCACCTCTAAGTCCTATGAGTCATGTGCTCTTGGACAAGCCACTTAACTCTACGTGTCAATTTCCTGGTGTGAAATAGATGCCTGTTATAATAATACTGCCTCTTTGCCTGGCCAGCAGTGGTGAGAATTAAGCAGAAATATCTAAAGCCTTTAGAGACGTATACAATGAAGATTCAGTAGATGATTGCCACCAGGCAGTTAACCATCCTCATGGGCAGTTATTAGGGTTTGGCCATCCCTTCCAGAGGCTTTGTTTTTCTCCAGCATGAAGGCTTCTTTTCGCCTTCAAGGCTGCGTGTTTTATTGGAAAGATACAAGACTTGGGAACCAGAGAGAAAGGAGCTGGGATCTGACTCTCCCCTTCAATCCATGTGACCTCAACTGACTCTCTTTACATCTCAGAGTTTCGTGTATATATACTTGAGACCTATCCACGCACCTAGCCAAGAGGGGCCCCGCAAATGCTGGTTCCTCTGTCAATTCAAGAAACCAAGACAGTAGAGGGTAGGAGGTGGAGAATTCGGGACGAGGAGGGAGGAGGAATGTGTGGATAGATCCAGACAGGAGCTTGCATTTTTGGCTCACAGAGGAGCCTTTCCAAAGCCATCGATGGTGGCCATGTCCTGCCTTGTCAGTGTCCCCAAAACCCACCGCAGAGCTATCCAGATGCCAAAGCACTAATGGGCTGATACACCAGGGCACAGCACATCCTCTCCTCCAGCCCCCCATCCTTCAATACCCAACCTTGTGCCACCTACTCCTGGAAGTGTGGACCTTTCTCCAAACTGGGATCATCACCTCCTGGGATCTCCCCTGGCTCTTCTTTTGTACCTTTTTGCAGGGACTTCATTCCACTCATATTTTCCCTGGGGGACAGAAGTTTCCAGAAGGAAGAGGCTGGTGTAATGCAAGGCAGGTGGGGATGGGGACATTGGAGTCATGACTCACCATCGAGCAATTCCAGGGACAAAGCACTTAGCCTCTCTGCCTTAGCAGGAGTGGGGCCACACTTGGTGAGCACCACCCCACCCTGCTCTGTAGTTGCTGGGCTGAGTGCATTCCCTGGGTTCTTGGAGCCGGTGAGTTCTTCTCCCTCTTCTGCTTTTGTAGAGAAGGAAGGAGTGGAGATTCAGAGGTAGCAAAAGCTTTGTCCAAGGACACACAGACTATAAACAGAGGCAGAGCTGGAATCTGAACTCAATTTTACAAGTACATGCCCCCAGGTGTCACCTCCTTCAGAGGTGGGGGACCTAGGAGAGGCTTTGGATGGGGGCTGGTTCAGTCATTTCAGTTGCTTGGTTGTGCCTGACTCTGCGTCCCCAAGGACTGCAGCACGCCAGGCCTCCCTGTCCATCACCAACTCCCAGAGCTTACTCAAACTCATGTCCATTGAGTCGGTGATTCTCTGTCATCCCCTTCTCCTCCTGCCTTCAATCTTTCCTGGCATCAGAGGCTTTTCCGATGAGTCAGTTCTTCACATCAGGTGGCCAGAGTATTGGAGTTTCAGCTTTAGCATCAGTCCTTCTGATGAATGTTCAGGGTTGCTTTCCTTTATGTATCCTATAAAACAGGGGTCCCCAGCCTCTGAGCTCTAATGCCTGAGGATCTGAGGTGGAGCTGATGTAACAATAATAATAAAGTGCGCAATAAATGCAATGCACTTGAGTCATCCTAAAACCACTCCTTTCCTGACCCTGGTCTGTGGAAAAATTGTCTTCTACCAGATCAGGCCCTGGTGCCAAAAATGCTGGGGACCACTGCTCTAGAACACAGCACAAGACTTTGAAATAAGGAATTTGACCTGGCAGCAGCACACAGAGGTTCACGGCCTTGAGTCATCATGATTCAAGTTTTTGAGTCGGCAGAGCAAATGACACCAAACACTGCCCACCCCGCCCCGCTACCCTGCCCCCCCACCCCCGCCCGCCCTCACTAATGCCTTGCCAAGCTGGGAGACACCCCGGAAGAGAAGCAATTGTCCCAAGTCAGGAGGGGCACGCTTACCTCCTGGCTCCACCCTCATGCCGCCATTCTCCCATGAGCCTTGGGGACCTGTTTTGCTGAGAGAATCTGGAAGCACCATGAGTGAAGGCCCTGTCCCCATGGCGACTGTTGTCACAGATGAGGAAACTGTAGTTTAGAAAGGTGAAAGGGCCCCTGGAATTCCAACTCAGGTGAGCTGGCAGTGTTTTTAAACACCGGACTTGATGGCTGAGGTTCATCTACCCTAAGCTATCCAGGCATAGGGAACAGTCACAGAACGATTATGGTTTCAAAACTGTTAAACTATAGTGTAGATAAATGCTTTGCAAATGCTGGTGGGCATCAGAATCACCTGGACTGTGTGTGATCTTCCCTAACTCCGATCACACACCTGCCCTGCATGATGCACGCACATGGGGTGTTTATGGGAGAAATGAAGACCCAGGGCTTCCCTGGGGGTCTGGTGGTTAAGAATCCACCTTACAATGCAGGGGGCACAGGTTTGATCCCTAGTCCAGGAAGGTCCCACATGCTGCGGGGCGACTAAGCCCATGCACCGCAACTACTGAGCCTGCACTCTAGAGCCTGTGTGCTGCAACTAGAGAGAAGCGCTGGATCACTGCGACTACGGAAAGCCTGCGTGCAGCAGCGAAGACCCAGCATAGCCAATACATAAATATTTTTTTTAAAAAAGCAGAACAAGAAGCATGCATCACCTGGGTCTGTGTCTTCCAGGCTGCCTGTCTTCAGCAGTTCATAACGTTACTGGAGTTGATTTCTGCCAAGTAGGTAGCAGCCTGCCCATTGCAGTTCGCTTGTTTTATGACTTCTACTTATAAACTGAGTTGAAATTTAGCCAGATAAGGCCTGGCCCAGTTAACAGCCTGTGGAAGGGCAGACGTTGCAGCTTGTCCCTACAGTGGCCAAACAGAGTGCCTCCCGCTGGCTGAAACTGCAGCGATATGGTGCCCCCCACCCCCTGAAGAGGAGGCATTTCTTTTTATGAAAATGGTGCAAAGATGGATGGAAGAAATATATTCCAGCACAGACGGTAAAGAATCTGCCTGCAATGCAGGAGACCCAGGTTCAATCCCTGGGACAGGAAGATCCCCTGGAGGAGGAAATGGCAACCCACTCCAGTATTCTTGCCTGGAGAATCCCAAGGAGTGAGGAGCCTGGCGGGCTACAGTCCACGGGGTTGTCCAAGAGTCGGACACGACTGAGTGACTGACACTTTCTTTCTTTCACTGGCTCCTTCCTTTAAGTGGATTGGTGTAAGGGAAGAGCATTCCAGTCACAGGTCCCTAGACCAATATTCAAGCACTGTCTGTGTGACCTTAGAGCAAGTTACTAAACATCTCTGAGCATTGCTATCTATCTTCAGCTCGCATGATTCCACAATATCCATCACCTGGGCAGGGAGAAATAATAAGACAGAAAAAGCAAAAACAGTACTGGCAGATGGATGCTGCTTGATTTATGTTAATTTTTTTCTTTGCTTCACTCTTAGAGATAATTTTATCAGTGCTTTTTTCAGAAACGCATGTGCTCCTAAGATGTCGCTCCTGGGGATGTGATAAAAGTCACTCTCCCACAATGCTTGCTGCCTTGTTAGTCTGTATCTAGGAGCTTCCTAGATGGCTGCCCCGTTGCATTGTTCAAGCTGACAGCGTTTCTTTACAGCATACTGTAAACCCAGCCTGGAGCGAGGAGCTGGGAAGTTAAAGAAAGCCTGTCCAGTCTGCAGGAGCTCACAGACCAGCCGGAGAGGGGCAGCTCCAGCCAGAAGGGACAAGCATCCCGGTGGAAATCCTCATAGGGCTACTGCTTCAGACTGTGGGAACTGGGGATGCACTCTGGGGGATGCATCTTCAATGACTTCAAATACGAGCGAGACTGCTATAGGCAGAACTGGGGGAAAACCGTCAAAAAGTGACTATGGGGTCAAATTTGTTAAACTGTAGTGTAGATAAATGCTTTGTAAATACTAGCTGGCATCAGAATCACCTGGTTGTCGTTTGGTCGCTAAGTCATATCTGATTCCTTTTTGACCCTATGGGCTGTAGCCCACCAGGCTTTTCTGTCCATAGGATTTTCCAGGCAATAATACTGGAGTGGAAGTTGCCATTTCCTCCTCCAGGGGATCTTCTTGACCCAGGGATCGAACCCACGTCTCTTGCATTGGCAGGCATATTCTTTACCACTGAGCCACTGGGGAATCACCTGAACGGTGTGCTGAAACACACATCACACGAGACAACCTGCCTTCAGGAGGTGAGTGGATAAACCGTGGTCCATTCAAACAGTGGAACACTATTCAGTCCTAAAAAGAAATAAATGATCAAGTTGTGAAAAGACATGGAGGAAACTTGATTGTGAACTCACTCAGTTCAGTTCAGTCGCTCAGTCTTGTCAGACTCTTTGTGACCCTATGGACTGCAGCATGCCAGGCTTCCATCACCAACTCCCAGAGCTTGCTCAAACTCATGTCCATCGAGTCGGTGATGCCATCCAACTATCTCTTCCTCTGCCGTCCCCTTCTCCTCCTTCCTTCAATCTTTCCTAGCATCAGGGCCTTTTCCAATGAGTTAGCTGGTGTCCAAAGTATTGGAGTTTCAGCTTCAGCATCAGTCCTTCCAATGAATATTCAGGGCTGATCTCCTTTAGGATGGACTGGTTGGATCTCCTTGCAGTCCAAGGGACTCTCAAGAGTCTTCTCCAACACCACAGTTCAAAAGCATCGATTCTTCAGTGCTCAGGTTTCTTTACGGTCCAACTCTCACATCCATACATGACTATTAGAAAAACCATAGGTTTGACTAGATGGACCTTTGCTGGCAAGGTAATGTCTCTGCTTTTTAATATGTGTTCTAGGTTGGTCCTAGCTTTTCTTCCAAGGAGCAAGCATCTTTTAATCTCATGGCTGCAGTCACCATCTGCAGTGATTTTGGAGCCCCAGAAAATAAAGTTTCTCACTGTTTCCATTGTTTCCCCATCTATTTGCCATGAAGTGATGGGACCAGATGCCATGATCTTAGTTTTTGGAATGTTGAATTTTAAGCCAGCTTTTTACTCTCTTTTTTTGTTTAATTCTTCTTCACTTTCTGCCATAAGTGTGGTGTCATCTGCATATCTGAGGTTATTGATATTTCTCCTGGCAGTCTTAATTCCAGCTTGTGCTTCATCCAGCCCCACATTTTACATGATGTACTCTGCATATAAGTTAAATAAGCAAGGTGACAATATACAGTCTTGGTGTACTCCTTTCCCGATTTGGAACCAGTGCATTGTTCCATGTCCGGTTCTCAGTGTTGCTTCTTGACCTGCATGCAGATTTCTCAGGAGGCAGATAAAGTGGTCTGGTATTCCCATCTCTTTAAGAATTTTCCACAGTTTGTTGTGATCCACACAGTCAGTATTGACTATGCATCACCAAGTGAAAAATGTCAAACTGAAAAGTTTACGTACTGTTATTTTAACTATCTGACATTCCAGAAAAGGCAAAACTATGGAAACAGTAAAAAGATCAGGGGTTTCCAGGAGCTAGGGAGGAAGAGGGACGAACAGATAGAGCACAGAGGATATTCAGGGCAGTGGAAGCTACTCTGATACTATATTGATGGATACACATCACACACATTTGTACCAAGAGGGAACCCTAATGTAAACTATGGGCTTTGGGTGATTCTGATGTGTCAGAGCAGGTTCATCAGTTGTAACAAATGTACCACTCTGGTGGGAGATTTGATAATGAGGGAGGCTATGAATATATAGAAGGAGGGGTATATGGGATATGGCTATATTTTCCACTGAATTTTTCTGTAAACCTAAAACTGTTGTAAACAGTAAAGTCTATTAAAACACACACAGATCACTGCAGTCCACCCTAGAGTCTCTGGAGTGCAACTTACAAAGGTGCATTTTCACCAAGTTCCAGGTGATGGTCCTCATAGAGAAGAGGTTGTGGAGGAAGAAAGTAGGGAAGTTAGATTGACCCAGGCCACAAAGGAGCTTGAGTGCCTGGCTGTGTGCCGGGCGATGCTCGTCACATCAAGCATATGGCCATGGTCCCCCATGTGTTCATATATCCCTCCACTGAACCAGCATCTGCCGAGCCCACCATGTACTATGGCTGTGATGAACTCCAGGTATACAGAGGTGGAGAAAATAGTCTGATTTTTGCCATCATCTTTGCCCTTCTGGGGCTTACAGTCCAGAGCCACATGGATCTTACCACACACGACGTTTTATTGTCAATGACACTGGGAAGATCTCCTGGAGTAGGAAATGCCACTGCAGTATTCTTGCCTGGAAAATTCCATGGACAGAGGAGCTTGGTGGGCCCAAGAGTTGGACACAACCGAATGCACACACACACACACACACACACACACACACAGTTGGCACACCAGGGTGCAGTAGACAGGACTCTGCAGGTGGGATTTGTTTCAAAATCATGTCTGTTTAAAGAAGGGCTTTGTCTTGACCAGAGTACCCCATAGTGTCTGAGGGACGGATGCTCTGCTATGACTCTTGATCATGGAAAGTCATGTCATCCATCTATTGAACTATAGGGTTGGCTGCTCCAATGGAGACCAGACTTAATCATGACCAGAACAAGAGAGAAATGTATCTGTCTCTTGCAACAATGCAGGCTTGGGCGGCCCATGGCTGAAATGTCTGTTCCACATTGAGATCTGAGGGCACTCAGCTCTTTCCCTTCGCTGCTCTGATGCCCCTGGTGTTGCTTCAATCCCCAGGGCTGGGATAATTTACCATCCGCCTTCTGATTGCCCAACTCCCGGGCCACTCAGATGGGATGCGGTGAGAACGGTGCTCCTGGGAGTTGTGCAATGGGGCCCTGTGGTGCACCACCACCGCCGCACAGAGACAAAGCAGGAACAGGAGAGGGGAGCGAGTGGAACGTCCCTTCAAGACTCACCCTGGAAACAGCACATTCCACTTCTGCTCACAAACCACACACCACAGCTGAGTCACGTGGCCTCGCCCGGCTGCAATGGATGTCGACGGGGATTCATCCCATTTCCATAGGATGCTTTCTGTGCAGCAATTCTTTCTGAAATGTCATTTCATTTCAGAAATGAAATGACAGCCCCGTGTTGTAACTGTGGGGCTGACTCAGGACCTAAAAGAATGATGGAGCAACACCACGGCCTAAAGTCCAAGGAACCGGCACAGGTCTCTCTAAGTCTGGGTGGTGTTTTCCCCCTGCTGCTTCTCTTCCGAGGCAAGGGCTTCAAGGAGATTCTACAGAGTATAGATTTGGGGGATGTGTTTCGGTCCACAGGGTAAAGGGCGAAGGCTCACCTGGGGAGTCCTGGAGCCTCCCTACTCTGTGTGTCCAGGGTTCCATGAGGCAGGGTTTCCCTGAACGCCAGCCTAGGGGGCTGGGCATTTCAGAGGGGACCAGGATGCCCAGGCCCCAAGCCCCTGGAAGAAGGGCAAAGTCCAGGGAGGGTGACATCACATACACACCCCACTTCAGTCAAAGATGGCATAGAGTGAAAGCAGAGGCTCAGTCCTTCCTGGAGGAGGCGGCAGAAGGGAGAGGTGTGTGCTCGGCAGCCAGGACAGCTGCGGGAAGAACATGAAACACCATGTGTGGCGGGAAGGCTGGGTCATCCCTGCAGCTCTGCCAGTGAGTGGAAAGTGGGGACAATGAGAAGGGCAGCAGAGAAAGGAGATGTGTGGAAATGAGAGCCCTCCAGCAGAGGCTTCCCTGCAGGCTCACTCAGTAAAGAATCCGCCTGCAGTGTAGGAGACCTGGGTTCGATCCCTGGGTTGGGAAGATCCCCTAGAGGAAGGCATGGCAACCTACTCCAGTATTCTTTGCCTGGGGAATCCCACGGACAGAGGAGCCTGGTGGGCTGCAGTCCATGGGGTCACAAAGAGTCAGACATGACTGAGCAACTCACCCTTGTCCTTGTCTGCAGTGGCAGCAGGGGAGTGGGGGGCTTCGAGAAGCCTCCAGGCAAAGTCAGGGTCCTCCTTCCCTGAATGATCCCCCAGCCCCAAGCCCTTCTACCCATGCCCTGATGGCACAGGCACTGAGCAAAGAGCAGCCCTTGGCTCCCTCCCTGCCCCACCCACTCAGAACAAAACAGAAGGAACTTTCTCCCTCCTCCTGGGACTGCCAGGCTCCTGACTTGCTTACCTTGGTCACAGGTCTCTTGCTTACAATAAAATGTTTGCTCAGGTTTACCTGGATTCCAGTGGGGCAAGGTCTGATAACTGGGCTGATCGACACCACACTATTTCACAGGAGAAGACCTAGGCCAGAGAGGGACATTCCTCAAGGCCCTTGAATTCCCTCACCAAGCCCAGAACTTGGGTTCCGTGACTGAGCTCCCTGTTGCTGGAAGTAATCAAGGATCAGCAGTGGAAAACTTGTCAGAGAGTGATTGAGACTCCCTGGTTTTCTGTTTCCCCACCTGTAGGGTCTAAGGCTCAGATTCTGTAACCTCTCCTCCTCATTTACATGCTGCCAATCTGCCCTCAAACATTTAATGAGCCTCCTGTACCTAGGTCTAGGTCTGAGTCTGAACCCCAGCTCTGTCCCTCACTAGCTGTGCAGCCCAGGGGACATAGCTTATCTCTGGGCCTCAGTTTTCTCATCTATAAAGTGGGCATGACAACCTCTATTTGTAGAGTTTTCGGGAAGTGCCTAGCGTACGAAAGTGCTCCATAAATGGTAGCTGCCATCATTCCTTAAGATGTGAAGAGGTCTTCAGGTTCTGGGAAGTTCTGACGACCTCAGGGTGTCCCTGCTGGTGTTCCATCAGCTTGGGAGACCCTGGTAGTAGAACTTTCTCTTGTGCTACGAGATGGTGAGTCCTAGGAGAAAGGCAGGCCCCCTAAGAGCAGTGCAGCACTGAGCACAACAGACCTGCAAGGGTGTGTGCCCTACCACCTGGACTCCAGCAGCAGCCTTGAGCACAAGTAATGTTCTCCTGAGCTTTCCAAACACCCAGAGAGGCAGAGAAGTATGTCCATGTCACCCAGACAGTGTAGAGAAGCCCTGACTGATTCCAGGCATCCCGGTGCCACAGGCTTGGTGTTTCGCTGGCTCCTGGACCACATCTGTCACTCCGTGCTTCTGCACCTTTGCTCTGCTGCACCCTGAGCCTGGAACACACCTCCTGCCTCCCAGGCTCTCCCAGTTCCAGCATTTTCTGCAAAGCCCTGTCGATGCAAAAAAAAATAGTTGCAACCTAAAAGTTGAGAGCTATTTTTTGTTCAGTGGGAATTTTTAGGACTTCAAGCCCAGGCACAGTATCTCAAGTAATCCTGAGAGAACTGCTCTGAGGAGGTGGGGAGTGGGGAAAGGAGTCAGGTTATATGGAAGTCTGCAACAAAAGACAGGTAGTCTGAACATCAAAAGGTATTTTTGTGGTTAAAGAATATCAGATATCACAAGTGAAGGAATTTAGCGCTTTTCTACACATGGGAAGATGCAAGAGTCTGGGCTTACTGAAATCATTCCTTTCATAGCATCTCAGCTATCTGGGGCCAGCATCCTGCGATTTTCCTCAGTGCTCACAGAGGGGAGTGGCTGCAGCCTAATGACCGCCTGATTGCAGGTATTGTTTTCATTCCTGGTCGCCCTTTAGGGCTCAGAAAGTTGCCTTTGGAGAACTGAAATCACCGATGACTGTGCCATCCTTTTTTATGGATATGGCAGGAATACTCCATTTCTCAGGCTACCCACTCCAGTATTCTTGGGCTTCCCCTGTGGCTCAGCTGGTAAAGGATCTGCCTGCAATGCGGAGACCTGGGTTTGATCCCTGGGTTGGGAAGATCCCCTGGAGAAGGGAAAGGCTACCCACTCCAGTATTCTGCCCTGGAGAATTCCATGGACTGTATAGTCAGTCCGTGGTGTCACAAAGAGTCAGACACAACTGAGTGACTTTCACTTTCACTGCATTTCCCACCTTGGTTCACAAGTCCCCACCTCCTGGAAGCTCTCCTTCTCATGGGCTCTAGAGAAAGTTTTTGGCTTCTTCTCAGCTCCCACAGTCCTTTGCACTGGGCTGTATCACAGCCTTATCTCCACCTCCCAGGCTGTCACCTTAATTATCTGTTTGTCTCTTTCCCAGTAAACTGGAGCGGCCAAGGACCAAGACCCTGATTGAGAAGCAGGTCTATTGACTTCAGGACCTTATCGCTCTCTGCCCTAAATTATAGTTATTTGGGTTCCTGCCTTCTCTCCCCATGCCGGCTGTTGAGCTCTGAAATGTCTTTAAAAGCATTTCATTGTTTTGTTAGTCAGTGCTTTCCCAGCAACAACTAGGTTGAGGCCCTTGATAACTTTAAAATCACAGGTTGGGGACACAGGTAGGAGAGGGAGGGGCAGGAAATGGCAATGGTTCTGGGAGAAGTGGGTGGGAAGAGAGAAAGGACTTGAAAAATTTTAAATGTCCAGCAAAGGGACTTCCCTAGCAATCCAGTGGTTAAGTCTTCGGGTTTACACTTCAGGGGGCTCAGCTTTGAGCCCTGGTCGGGGAATTAAGATCCTGCGTGCTGTACCATACAGCCAAAAATAAATAAAATACCCAGTGAAAACAGAGTCTATCCTGGTTCAGATATGTCCTCCAGGGCACTGCCTTTCTCCAGCTTAGTCCTGGACCTGGTCCTGGTTTCCAGCTGCCCGTGTGGCTGCTGCAGAAGTTGGTTCCTAGTGGAGACCTCAGGACCTCGTCCACCAGTCGCTGGCTCCGTGCTGCAGTGGGCAAGCCCAGCCCCATCAGGCCAGACCAGATTCTGAAGCCAGCATTGACACCAACAGGCTGTGTGACTGTGAGCAAGTTACTATACCCAGCTTGAAATGGGACCAGGAACACCTAAGTCAGAGGGACTTTGGGAGGGTTAAGTGAAATGATGGAGGCAGAACTTGGGGCACAAGGTGGGAGCTCTCTTTCTGCTGAAACCTAGCAGGACCCTGTGGGGCTCTCGGGCACACAGCCTTTCAAACAGTTGCTAATCAGGGATGGGAGAAGAGGCAGAGATAGGGGAGGAACAGTCAAGAAACAATAGTGCAGACTTGGGGCAGGGTCCGGGTTTCCCCTCAAGAGATTGTTGTTTAGTGGCTCAGTCGTGTCTGACTCTTTACAACCCCATGCACTGCAGCATGCCAGGTTTCCCTGTCCTTCACCATCTCCTGGAGTTTGCTCAAACTCATGTTCATTGAATCAATGATGCCATCCAACCATCTCATCCTCTTTGCCCCCTTCTCCTCCTGCCCTCAATCTTTCCCAGCATCAGGGTCTTTTCCAAACAAGTGGCCCAAGTATTGGAGCTTCAACTTTAGCATCAGTCCTTCTAATGAAAATTCAGGGTTTATTTCTTTTAGGATTGACTGGTTTGAGCTCCTTGCAGTCCCAGGGACTCTCAAGAGTCTTCTCCAGCACCACAGTTCGGGATAAACATAACAGTATCTTTGAGCTCTTCTGCAGCACTAAAACCCTCACCAAATGGAAGATGTTTCAGAGAGAAGGTCACGGTCTGATAACCTTAAGAAGCTCATCAGGAGACCACTTGAGATGGGAATGAAGGACTGTAGGCCCTCCAGACACACTGGTTCTTATCAGCAACCCGCCCTTGGACCATTGCTATAAAACTCCTTACCAAATCCCCCTGGGTTGGGACTCACAGTTTTTCAGGGCATGAACCCACTGGGTCCCCCTTTGCCTGGCAAAGCAATAAAGCTTTTCTTTTCTACTTCACCCAAAACCCTGTCTCCAAGACTTGATTTGACCCTGTGCACAGAGGCTGAGTTTTTTGGGCACCAGAACCAGGGAATAAATCAATGAAGTTGAGAACCTCCTCCTGCTCTCACTGTGACCCAGCCAGGCACCTACTCTCAGCATGCCCTCTGGCACTCACGGCCTTTCAGTCATTCAACAAACATTTCTGAGGGCTAATTAAGAACTGAGGACACAATAGGAAGCAAAGCCAGGACGTCTCCTGCCCACACAGAGCAGAGTCCAGAGGGGGAGACACACATAACCCAAATAAACAAGCTGGCTCTGACTAACAGAGAGAAGCATTTTGCCAAGTTAAAAAGAGCCAGTGAGGTCTCTGGGCAGTCAGGAAGCCCCCTTCCACCTCCCACCCTCCACATCATTTCATCTTGAGGACACACTTAACAGTAGGAAGAAGATGGACTATGCCCATTCAACAGAGAGGCAAACTAAGACAGGTAGGGGATAGGTAAGACCTTCCCAGGTTCCCCAAAACCTTCCAAAAGACCAAGCCGGGCATAGCTGCCCAATAAGAACCTGGGTCCCTCCCTTCCTGAGGCTCTCCCACAGCACCCCCAGCCTCACTAGCCTCTTCATCAGACTTCAGGAAGGCCTTTGCACGCTCTGAGCTCCACTTGTTTTTAGCAGGCCATAGGACAGGGCAGAACAACCTTACTATGGCCATTTTGCAGGTGTGCCAACATGTATTTCACAGACAAAGAACTGAGCCCAGAGTCCCTGAGGCTGGATGGCCCGGCCTGGCACCAAAGGTCCCCCTGCTCTGGGATAAAATTACAGGTCTCTTTCCCACGTGGAGCCGTGGGCTCCAGGAGGACTGGACAGGGTCTGGGCGCCTGAATCTCAAGAGGGTCCTTAGCTGGTGCTCTGACATCTGGGTCTTCTCCTGTCGGGGTGGCCCCGCAGCGGAGGGGAACTGGTGCGGGAAACCGCCACCACCTTCCCCTCCATCCTGCCCGCCTCAGTCCGGGATGGGACGTGCTGAACCTCATGCCCCTCCCAAGAATCCCTCAAGGCCGAGAGGTGACTCAGAGCCCCGTGAGCCAGGCTTCCTCCGCCAGATGTGGGGCGGGGCCCCGGGGGGCGAGGTCACCGGGGGCGGGGCCGCAGAGAGCGCGTGGTCACAGAAGAGGGCGGGGCCAGGGGAGGGCGGTCTCTTGAGGGCGGGGCCACCCCTTCCAGGAGCGGGAACACGCGGCCTGCCACTGCACCTGCTCCGCCAGTCAATACTTGGTTCCTCCCCTGCGGCTCCCTCCAGTTTCCTTCTCCTTTCCTTGGAGGGACCGCTAGGTCTGTCCTGTCCGTGGTCCTGCCGCCCTCACTTCCCGGGCATTCACGCAGGCGGATGAGGGGTGGGCGGCGGGGTTGCTGTGCTAAGGACTCCTGCAGAGCTCCCTCCTGCCATCCTCTCTGTAGTCCTGCCAGGCCAGCAGGGGGAAACTGAAGCTCGGAGAGGGAGGTGACTTGTGGAGCTGAGATTCAAAGCCAGCTCAGTCAGACCGAAAGACTATGAGCTTTCCCCAGGGCGGTCACGCTGAGTGGGGAGGGGGCTTCCCCTTGGGGACTATTGACAGTCAACTTCCTTGTGCCCATTTTATAGACAGGGAGACTGAGGTACAAGGAAGGGAAGTGGCTGGTGGGGGAGAAAGGAGACACTATGACATTGCCCTAGGACAGGACCATGTTTCCCTCTCTGCTCCTTCTTGGGGTGGGTGCTCTGGCTGACAGGGGTAGGGGTCTACCCAGAGAAGGGATGGCGAACAAATGAATGAGGTGCTGGGACTGCACTGCCCATATGACAGTTTTCATGTGGTTTTTGAGCACTTGCGGTATGACCAGAGAAACCGAAGAACTGAGTTTTTCACTGGATTTCATTTTAATTTGTTAAAATGAACATTTAAAAGCCAATATACTCAATGCAGATAGTGGAAAAGTCTGAAGCGTTTGGAATGGGTTGAGTATGTGAACCAACGTTTTCTGACTGCAGATTTTATGAAATCTAAATACAGACCAAGTACTTTAGATGAAAATTTAGCCTCTGAATAGAGATGAATTCTACGCAGTGTGAAATACACACCAGATTTCAAAGACTCAGAAGGCAAAACAGAATATAAAAGATCTCAATATTTTTTTATGTTAACTACATGTTGAAATCATGTTGAGGGTATTGGGTTAAATAAAAATTTAAATTTTGAGTTAATTTCATTTGCTTCTTTTCATTTGTTAAAACATGCTTAGTAGAACATGGAAGCCTATACACTACCATGTGTAAACCAGATTACCAAAGGGAATTTGCTGTACGACTCAGAGAACTTCAGTGGAGGCTCTGTAACAACCTAGAGGGGTGGGAAGGGGTGGGAGGTGGAAGTAAGGTTCAAAAGGGAAGGGACACATGTATACCTACAGCTGACTCATGTCGATGTATGGTAGAGGCCAACAAAATACCATGAAGCAATTTTCTTTCAATTAAAAATAAACAAGATTGGGGAAAAAACATGGTTACAAGAATATTTCATGCATTATAGTTCTGTTGGAGAGCTTTGTATGTGTGTGTGTAGGGGGGTGACTTGGTCAGGATAATTTCACATTATCTTTGCATCTTTAAATTCAGAGAAGCCAAGAGACTTGCCCAAGGTCACACAGTAGCAAGTGGCAGAACCAAGACAAGAGAATACGCATATCCTGATGATCTGCCAGTTCCCTTCCCACTTTAGGCTTTAATTATAGCTTATCCAGCAGGCCCAGCTCTAAGTGCTACACCATTACCTCACTTAATCTGCCCACCTCACTAAGAGGGACTCTCGTTACCCCAGTTCTAAGACTAACAAACAGAAAGGTTTTG
The DNA here is from genome assembly GCF_029378745.1 of Bos indicus. Classification (NCBI taxonomy): domain Eukaryota; kingdom Metazoa; phylum Chordata; class Mammalia; order Artiodactyla; family Bovidae; genus Bos; species Bos indicus. Next base: position 8,125,719 of record NC_091773.1, on the reverse strand, counting down.
TTCCTTACCCAGTTTCCTATGGTTAGAAGTCAGCAGAGTTGGGAGGCACTTTGGAGTCTGGATTCTGAAGCTTAAATGCTATGAGAACAAGGGGCTTCCCTAGTGTCTCAGTGGTGAAGAATCCACCTGTCAGTGCAGGAGACACAGGTTCAATGCCTGATCTGGGAAGATCCCACATGCCTTGGAGCAATTAACACCATGCACCACAACTACTGAGCCTGTGCTATGGCGCCCAGGAGCCACAACTACTGGGGGCTTTAGGAGATGGTTCCGGTCAAGGCCCGGGGAGGGACTTCAGGGAATGCGCTTAGGGTCCAGATCCCAGGTGCAAGACTGCTAAGGAGCCAGGTGTGAGATGACTTAAGTTCCAAGGGTGATGCCAAGAAGAAAGGGCATAGAAACAGTTACAGAGTCTGGCTGCAAAACCAGCTTATCAGACGGGCACTGGGCCAAAGCAGGGGACACAGGAAAGTCAAGACTCTCAGGTGGCAGCCACATCTGTGCAGGGTTTTATTAGAGACAGAGACACCCTGGGGGAGAGCTGGGCCTGTGGGAGGGAGCCCACTGTGGAGGGAGGGAACCCACTCACCATGTGGTAGGGGCCCTCCTAGGGGACAGCTGGACAGGAAACTCAGGGACAAGGGGTTTACCTTCCAACAAACCAGAGTTTCAACACGACCCTGCCTCTCAGTGGCCTCAGGACCTTGTGCCTTTGGTTTAACTCTTCAAACCTGCTTTGGCAGCCTCCCAACCCGCCCAGGATGCCAAACACACCAAGTCACAGTGTTTTAACTAGACATGGCACCGGGGAAGGTGCCTCCACCCAGCCTCTTGCATGGGCTCCCCCAACACTAGCTTTTAGAGCGGGACTGAGATCCTGGAGGGGAGCAAGCAGGAGATGACTGTGTTTGTAAAAAGCAGACATATGATTAACTCAGAAGAATGTGTAAACATAGCTTTATTGGGTAGCAATAAAAATTCTGCTTATTTCAAGGAACCAGTTCTTTAAAACTGCCAACCACCCACACTCCTTGTGTCCTGTTCTTCCTTCCTAATTCTCTGTTACACTGATCACAGTATAATATTCAGCTCTGGGTCAGCTATGAATTTATTTTGCTGAAAAACTATCTCCTCCAATTGAAACGTAAGTTCCCTGAGAGGAGTGGAGTTTGGGACTGTTTTGTTCATTGGACTCACAGTGCCTGAAAGAGCCCCAGGAACGTGGTACTACTTACTACTGCTGCTACTGCTAAGTCACTTCAGTCGTGTCCGACTCTGTGCGACCCCATAGACAGCAGCCCACCAGGCTCCCCCGTCCCTGGGATTCTCCAGGCAAGAACACTGGAGTGGGTTGCCATTTCCTTCTCCAATGCATGAAAGTGAAAAGTGAAAGTGAAGCCGCTCAGTCGTGTCCAACCCTCAGCGACCCCATGGACTGCAGCCTTCCAGGCTCCTCCACCCATGGGATTTTCTAGGCAAGAATACTGGAGTAGGGTGTCATTGCCTTCTCCAGTACTACTTACTAGTAGTAAGTAATAAGTTGCTTCAGCTGTGTCTGACTCTTTGTGACCCCATGGACCGTAGCCACCGGGATCCTCTGTCCACGGGATTCTCCAGGCAAGAACAATGGAGTGGGGTGCCATTTGGTGCTTGAAAACCATGTATTCAATGAATGAATGAAAGTGCAGTGACAATAAAACAATGACTAAGCATATAAAGTGGTGCCCCAGGCCAGAGGGGAGGATGAGGTTCGGACGCTGCCCATCATAAGGGCCATGCATTTGGAGCTCACTATGGACCAGGCTTTCACCCAGGGGCTTTAAAGAAAGAATCTCACCTAGGAGGGCTGTTACAAAAGGCGAGCATGATCCACTAAGTTCAAGTATTTGGGTAGTGCAGCCCAGGTCTCAGGGAAGTCACCTTAAGCTCAGCTCAATGCCAAGTGAGCATGACTGCTACCTGGCATTGAGCTGGGGAAGAAGGTGGGGGGGCAGTACTGGTGAGAGGTCTTCTGGTTTATCTTGTACTCTCGGCGTCTCCATCTGCTTCTCCCCACCTCACCCTGATCCCCAGTTTGGCCTGGAGATAGTCACCGATGCTTTGAAGCTGGCTGGTCACCACGGGGAAACTGGAAGCTCTTCTGGGAGTTCGGTCCAGTAGGGACTTGATGAGTTGGAAAGAGCCAGGAGGGTCCTGATGGACGCAGAGTCCTAGACGGAGCAGCTCAGGGCTGCCCATCTCCTCACTTAGTGCTCCTTGGTGTGGACTGGAACAGTGGGAACCCTCTGGGTTTTAGAACTGCCAGGACCCTGTTCAAAGGTACCAACATCACCTCTTAGTGTGTGAGCTCAAGCCAGGTACTCTCTCTCTAGACTGGTTTTCTGTGCTCGCACACATACACACAAACACACATGCACAATTTTTTTTTTCCTTACAGGGTTAATTTGACTATTAAGTGACATGTATGAATGTAATGCTCCCTTTTCCTGCTTTAAACTTGACTTTGAAATACTTTTTACAAAAACAATGATCCATACTCAAGTGCTTGCCGGTGATAGTAGGTACTGAATAAATGTTAGTTGGGTGAATGAATAAACAGTTACTAAACAAACCCGAGCTAACGGTATTCATATTTTGCTATGTAAAATTGCAGATATTTTCCAGGCACTTATAGCTCACATACACACTTTTTTCATTGAAAAGAGATCGTTCCATACACATGATTTTGTAATCAGTTTTATCTCGTAATCTACTGTAATCTTCACTCCAGGGCAATAAATAGAAATATTGTTTAGTGTCATTTTAACAGCTGTGCAATGTTCTGTCATTTGGATAGACTATCATATATTAAATTGAGCTCTTATTTTGACCTCTGGATTAGTTTCATGTTACCACTTACTATACAACCCAGCAGCAGACATCCTTGTATGCCTGTCTTTTATGATGTAACTGTTTGTCAGAACCAATTTTAAAATGATCTGGACAGAACAGATAAGGAGGGTGGTGAGGATGTCACCTGAGTTTCTGGTGACAGAAAAATAAGGCTTTCTCTTGCCTCAAGGAGCATTTTGGTGACAGGGTTCTCTGTATCCACCATCTCCAAGAAATATTCCTGTGAAGACACCAGAAATGCACTCCCCTGTGTCAGCCCCACAGTCAGGGTGGCTGTCTTACCAAGTCCTGGGGGGTGGGAGAGCAGTCAACAGGGCAGGGAGCCACTTCTCACGTCACCACTGACCACCTAGCGATGAAGCCACTCAGGCCTGAGTTGGAGGCCTGAGGTTTCCACTTGCTAGCTGTGTGTCTTTGGCAATGTGAATCAACCTCTCTGAGTTTTGATCACCTTATCTGTAAAATGGACGCAATAACAGCACTCCCCTCCTGGGTTGAGGATTCATAGAGATAATGCAGTGATACCCACAGAGCGCTGTGCAGAGCCCCCAGCGTGGGTGAGAGTTTATCTAGAGTGAGCAACGTGTTACCATCACGAATTAGCTCACAGCCATCACCCGGTGCCTCCCACAGTTCTAAACATCGTTCTGTTCTAACTCACAGCGGTTTCAATTGGTCTTGAGAATTTGCCAACCTGAGAGAGCAGACCCTGGGGCTGGAGCATATTTTGGAAAGAAACACTGTTTCTCTCATGGGGATGTCCTCAGGGAGGGCAGACAGCTTAGGCCTGGAGCCTGGTAATGGAGCCATGTGCCCGAGGAACTCAGGGTCCTGAAGTTACTTCAGTCGCTGAGCCTCAGCGTCCCCATTTATAAACCAGAAGAGCACTGCCTTAGTCCCCAGGCCCTCCCAGCTCTAGCAGCCTAACATTGCTTCCCCAAAACGTTCAATACAATTATCTGTCCCAAAGGCTGGCAAACTACCACCCACAGGCGAAATCCGGCCCAGTGCCTGTGTTCATAGGGCCCACCAGCTAAGGATGGCGTTTACATTTTTAGGCAGAAAAAAAGAATAACTTTTTCAGGACAGGGGAAAATGATGCAGAATTCAAATTTTAGTATCTATAAATAAAGTTTTATTGGAACACAACCATGCTCCTTCATTTACATACTGTCTATGTTCTAGCTTCAAGTTACTGAGGCAAAGTTGAGTAGTTGCCATGGAGATGATGCCACAGGCAAAGCCTGAAATATTTACTATTTGACTCTTCATACATAAAGCTTGCTGTCCCCTGGTCTAGAGTTGACTTTTCAGATAACTCACTGTTTTTGGAATACTTTGCATTTTTCTTTCTTTCTCCAAAGGTCACTGCTTCCAAAGACCAAGACGATGTAGAGAACAAAATAACACACATAGACAATTCCTTTAGCTTACTACAGCTGCAGGGGCAAGGCCCAGAGGAGCAGAGAGCCCACTGGGCAGGTTTTGCAGGCTCTGCTCAGGGTAAGAGTACGTGAGTATAGGGTGGGCTTGGTGCCAACACCCTCTCCCGACACGCTCAACTTGCAGAGATGAAGTTAAAAAATGCATCTTTGAAAGGCCCAAAAAAAGAATCAAAGAAGAAAAATCCTCCCAGTACAGTGGCTAAGCACACGCGCTTGGAATCAGACAGAAAAGAGTTCCAATCCCACTTCTCCCTCTTCAGTGTGTGGCCTTGGACAGGTTATGTAACCTCTCTGAGACTCAGCTTGTGTATTGGTAAGATGGGGAAAGAAGTGCCTACCCATATGAGTCGTTTAGGAATGCTGTAACAAAGCACCGTAGCAGCCACGAAGTTAAAAGACGCTTACTCTTTTAACGGAAAGTTATGACCAACCTAGACAGCATATTCAAAAGCAGAGACGTTACTTTGCCAACAAAGGTCTGTCTACTCAAGGCTATGGTTTTTCCAGTGGTCATGTATGGATGTGAGAGTTGGACTATAAGGAAAGCTGAGAGCTGAAGAATTGATGCTTTTGAACTGTGGTGTTGGAAGAGACTCTTGAGAGTCCCTTGGACTGTAAGGAGTTCCAACCAGTCCATCCTAAAGGAGACCAGTCCTGAATACTCATTGGAAGGACTGATGCTGAAGCTGAAACTCCAATACTTTAGCCACCTCATGTGAAGAACCAACTCACTGGAAAAGACCCTGATGCTAGGAAAGATTGAGGGCAGGAGGGCAGAGGATGAGATGGCTGGATGGCATCTCCGACTCGATGGATGTGAGTTTGAGTGAACTCCGGGAGTTGGTGATGGACAGGGAGGTGTGTCCTGCAGCTGGTGTGCTGCAGCTCATGGGGTCACAAAGAGTCGGACACGACTGAGCAACTGAACTGAACTTATTTTCTTATGATTCTGGAGGTTGTAAGTCTAAAATCAAGGTGTCGCTGGGTATTCTGAGTCCTTTCTTTTTGGCTCATAGATGCTGTCTTCCCCTGGTGTCTCTGTGGTTCTCCCTCTGTGCCTGTCTGTGTCCTCACCTCCCCTTCTTACAAGGACTTCAGTCATATGAGATTTGAATCCACCCTAATGGCCTCTTTTCAGTGTAATCACCTGTTAAAGGTCCTATAGCCAAATATTGTCACATTCTGAGCTTCTGGAGGTTGAGATTTCAACATAGGAATTTGGGAGGGACAAAATTCAGCCCATGACTCTGACTTATAGAATGCTGGGAGGATGGAATGAAATCAGGAATGTTTAGCACAGTTTCTGGACTATTACTGAGTCTTTAGTAAATGTTAGCTCTAATTTTCATTAACGATAATTCCTATTTTTGCTGGTATGGTATTGGCTCTACCAATACCTCATTGCCAGCTCTACCATGGCAACGGCAGAGCTATTCCATTGGGTGTGGAGGAGGAGACCTAGATGGACCTCCTTAGGGTCAGAGCATCTCTCCGGTGGCTACCCAGCAGCCCCACTGGGTACAGACCTACTTGTCCACTTACTCACTGCACTCCTCTAGGGGGCACTGTTCACATTAATGACTTGCGTGTTGATTAGGACAATTTCAGGGCTTCTCTAGTGGTTCAGATGGTAAAGAGTCCACCTGCAATGCAGGAGATGGATTCAATCCCTGGGTTGAGAAGATCCCCTGAGAGAAGGGAATGGCTACCTACTCCAGGGTTCTTGCTTGGAGAATCCCATGCACAGAGGAGCCCAGCGGGCTACAGTCTGTGGGGTTGCAAAGAGTTGGACACGACTAAGTGACTGAGTACACACTATGACAGTTTTTCTGACAGATATCGGAGGACAAGACACTTCTTCTCAAGTCCTCATGAAGTCACCGTGTGGCCCAGGGCACCACTGCTTTCTAGCCTGACAACATTTGGTGGAAGGACACAGCGCAGAGACGAGAATCTGGTGCCGTAGCAGGCCTTCCGCACATTTGTGTTGGATAAATGCGCGTCAAGCACACCCCTCCCTGACTTTACACGGTGTATAAACTGTAGGCGGGTAGGGACATTTTCACATTTCTGTCTCTGCCCTGATGTATTCCAATCACTACACGGTTTCTGGTACATAGTAGGTGCTCAGTAAGTATTTGTTGAATGAAAGAAATGAACCAATTAAAGCAGCCATTCTTTCCTTTCACTGTATACAAGTCTTTGGCTCATGCCATAGGGACTAGAGATGGGGCCCAGTGTGCATTTATTGAACACCTACTGTGTGCTGGTTACTAACTCACTCATTCCAGCCTTTCCTCTTCACCCTGGTTCTCACCATCACAGCCCTGTGGGGTGGATTATGTGGAAAGAGAGCGGGTTGTCAGTCAGTCCTCTTCAGTCCTCTGAGCTCCAGCTCCTTTTCTGCCAAGACTAGTAGATGATGACTTAGCTGCGTGCCTGGCACATAGTAGGTGCTCAATAAATGTCATGTTCTTTTCCCCTACCCTAAGATGGCTGGAATAATTCTACCGTTTGCCCCAGAGCTTCCTGTTTGCCCCTGGAGCTTCGGAGATGATGAAAGAGCAGAGCAGAGGAAAGGGGAATCGAAAGCAAGACCCCACCCTGGCCCACGCAGCTGGACCGTGGTCCCTCAGCCTCCCAGCTGAGTCCACCCAGGCGTGTCTGAGGGGGAAGGCAGCTGCCTCCGCCCCCCTAAACTCCAGGATGTGTCAGGCCTCAGCAGCAGACCCCACCGCGCGCTACAGCTGGGGGTCACAGGTGGCTTTGGGGAAGCCAGGCCCCAGGGCCACTGAGAGCACTGCCCAGAGCTCCGGCCTGGAGGAAGCACGGCGCGCCCAGGGCCCAGAGCTGAATGGGCCCTTTCTCCTTGGTGACAAACACAAGCCTTGTTTGGAGGTTTGTTTGAATGTTTGTTTCCCCAGGCTCTTTCTGTTCTCCGACTCTTCCCACAGGCTCCGGCCTGGGGCAGGCACCTCCTTGAGCTTTGAGATTTCCAGAGCATTGCTCATCTCTCCCCAGGCCGGGAGCACCTGGGGGTCCTAAGAGGAAGGGGGGCCTTTCCCCTTCATTAATGGACTTGAGAAGACAGAGTGCCCACAGAGGGAGGCCTGACCTCTGGGAAGCGCTGACCGAGGCCGGAGCACCATTCTGGGGGTTTGGCGTGAGTTCTCACACCAGCTCCCACCCCCTGAGTTGGGCATCCTTGGAAGCGCTGACCGAGGCCGGAGCACCATTCTGGGGGTTTGGCATGAATTCTCACACCGGCCCCCCACCCCCTGAGTTGGGCATCCTTGGCCGTACTTGATGGATTGTGTCACCACTCATCTTGAAACCCTGCAAGGCTCCGTTTTTTGGCCAGAATGGGGAGCTTAGAGTACAGAAATTGAAACTCGGTGGGGCTCCTAGGCAAGGCAGCTTTTCTGTTCAGACTCCATGGCCTTCCTTGAGTTCCAAGGAGGAGGTTCCAACAGTTGCTCGTGGGTGAAGGGAGGGGATGTGGGGGGGGAGGGGCAGCCTAGAAACAGTAGTGCAACCTTGCGGCAGAGTTCTGGTTCCCCCTCAGGGACACACATAACAATATCTTTGAACTCTTCTACAGAAATAAAACCCAACAGACAGAAGACATCAGCATTCTTCATTCCAGAGAAGACCACATGAGGTCAGTTTAAAGGAACCAGAGAAGTTCATCAAGAGACTATCTGAGAGGGACTTCCCTGGTGGTTGAGTCCACCTGCCATTGCAGGAGATTCTGGTTTGATCCTTGGTCCAGAAAGATCCCGGTAAGCCCACGTGGCGCAACAACTGAAGCCCATGTGCCCTAGAGCCTGCAGTCAGCAAAAAGAGAGCCAAGGCAGTGAGAAGCAGGTTCACTGAAGCTGGAAGGAAGTCCTCACTCGCTGCTACTAGAAAAGGTGCACGTGAAGCAGTGGAGACCCTGAGCAGCCAAAACTAAAAACTAATATTAAATAAAAACTGTCTTAAAAAAGAGGGATTACCTGAGGCCAGATTAAAAGAGCGCAGGCCCTGCACACACTCGAATCTCATCAACGATCCCACCCTTGCTGCTGCTAAGTCGCTTCAGTCATGTCCGACTCTGTGCGACCCCATAGACAGCAGCCCACCAGGCTCCCCCATCCCTGGGATTGTCCAGGCAAGAACACTGGAGTGGATTGCCATTTCCTTCTCCAATGTATGAAAGTGAAAAGTGAAAGTGAAGTCACTCAGTCATGTCTGACTCTTCGTGACCCCATGGACTGCAGCCTACCAGGCTCCTCTGTCCATGGGATTTTCCAGGCAAGAGTACTGAAGTGGGGTGCCAATGCCTTCTCCTCCCACCCTTGAGCTGTCGCTATAAAACTCCTCACCAAATCCTCCTGAGTTAGGACACACAGTTTTTCAGGACAGGAGCTCACTGTGTCCCCTTTTGCTTCAAAGCAATAAATTCTTTTCTGTTTCACCCAAAACTCTGTCTCTGAGATTTGCCTCAGCCTCAGTGTACAGAGATCTTAGTGTCCTTCTAGCTGCACTGGTTGAATTTGAACCCAGATCTAACTGCTCTCCTGCCTCTCACCTCAAGTTAGGACCCAGACTCAGCACCTGCACTGCAGCGTTGAGCTCCCAGCTCCTTCATTCTTTTATTTATTTCCACTCCATGGATACTGAAATTCTCCCAGGCTCCCCAGGGCTTCGCTTCCATAAAACAAGGTGGCAACACACAGACCCTGGAGAGTGTGGTCTGGATGAAATGAGTTCCTTCTGTGGAAGCCCTTAGGCCACTGCTTGGGAATAGATTCCAGCTGTTCATGTTTTTTCACCCTCAGAAGCATGTTTTGGGGTGAGGCTTCCATTTTATAGATCACTGCTGCTGCTGCTGCTGCTAAGTCGCTTCAGTCGTGTCCGACTCTGTGTGACCCCATAGATGGCAGCCCACCAGGCTCCCCCGTCCCTGGGATTCTCCAGGCAAGAACACTGGAGTGGGTTGCCATTTCCTTCTCCAATGCATGAAAGTGAAAAGTGAAAGTGAAGTCGCTCAGTCGTGTCCGACTCTTCTCGACCCCGTGGACTGGAGCCCACCAGGCTCCTCCGTCCATGGGATTCTCCAGGCAAGAGCACTGGAGTGGGTCGCCATTTATGGATCACTAAAGCAGAGCAATTAGGTAACCGGACCAAGGCTCCACACTCCTAGAAATTGAGTGCTGGTGCTGGAGTTAACTCCTTCTTGGAAATGCTCCGCCCCCTGGCCCAGCCTGGATGGAAGCAGTGCAGGGAGAAGGAGGAGGAACGAGTCCCCAAAGCCCAAAGCTGCAGAGGACCAGAGGGCAAAGGGAGGCCAGATGCAAGGACATTTCCAAGGAAGAGCTGCTGTACTCGCTGATTGGTGAACTCCGAAGGAGTGTGTAGGAGCCGCAACGTCAGCCCCATCCCCACTCCTTTCTGGGTTTCTACCTAAAACCCAGGCACCAGGCCTCCCTGGGTAACACAGGGGCCACAGATCCTTGTGAAGGGCATGGGGAGGGGTCGCTGTGGCCCAGGCAGAGCAGCCACTGGAAACTCTTCCCCTACCTACCTTTCACTTCCACTCAGGGCCGCAGAGCTGACTCCTATCAGTCTCCTCCCCAGCCCCACTCCCAGCCAACAATGGAGCATGCAAAACAAAAGGCCTCCGGATAAAGAGCGATCCACAAGCGCCAAGGCTGTGCCTGTCCTTGAGCTCGCCCTGAGGTCTCATCCAAACCTAAAGATGGTACCTGGGGAAACAGCTCAACCAGCCAGGGTCTCCCCAAGGGGATTTTGCAAGTGTGATACCCCTTCTGGGGCGAGGGATGGGGTTAGAAGGTGGAGAATATGTGTGATGGGGAGACCAGACCAGGTCAGCATAAAGCGCCCCAGAGGGAATCCTTGGACCTCCGCCTAGTATTGTGGGGGGTCTTGGGCAAGTCAATGAGCCTTTTGAGGCCTCTGCAGCCTCCTTCATGAAAGAAGGCCAAGATGCCCAATGGTCCAGGCTCACTTTCCCGTCTTTCTCCAGATCACACTCAGTTCAGAGCTGGGCACTTCACCTCTATCACTGCTATCCCCAGGGCCCAGGCCACCCTGGCTTCTGGGAGCTGGCATTCATTGACGCTATTGAATACACTGTGTATGCCAAGCATGCCATGTAGACTTTCCTATTTCCCACTCCCAGGCACCAATATGACCTCCATTTCACCAATGAGAAAGATGAAACTGAAGAGAGGGAGTCGCTTGCCCTGGTCACCAAATCAGTTAGAGGTGGAGTCATAATTCAGCCAAGCAGAACAACTCCAGAACCTGCCAGCTTCACCAGCATGCTACTCAAGGGCTGCATGTGCCCCATAACCGGAACACTCAGCCTAGGCTGTCGAAAGGATTGAATATATAAAGAGGCTAATATAAGACCTGGTATATAGGAGAAGCTCAATAAACCAGATCTGCTTGAATGAAAGCCGTGCCTGGCCTGAAACTGCTGGATGCTGAATACATTCACCAAGTCCATGCATCCTGAGGGACCTCGGATCCAGCCGGATAGCATCTTTCCCACTGAGAAAGTGGCTGGTTGCCTCCTCTAATTGATGTTTTTGTCAGAGTCTAAGGTAGCACCATAAGCACAGCCGGGAGATGAAGGCTGGATCCTGGCAGCACTTGCTGGTCTCCAAAGAGCTGTTTTCTGATTTACCATTGGTTCATTAGAATTCCATCTTCGGAGCTCCACAGAGGCGGGGAACGGGGACCAGGGAGCACGGAGCTTAGAACTCTGGGGGCGGGGGGAGCAGGAGGAGGGTCTCTCTGGGTGTTGGCCGCAGAAAAAGCAACCTTGTTTCCTAGATGTGGCTACCATCTGGAGGGAATGTGATGTGGTGAGGCCCTAACCTTCCCAGAGCAGCTCTAGGAATAATAATTTGTTGTTACTGCTGTTTAGTTGCTCAGTTGTGTCTGACTCTTTTGCGACCCCATGGACTGTAGCCCCCCAGGCTCTGCTGTCCATGGAATTCTCCAGGTAAGAACACTGGAGTGAGTTGCCATGCCTTTTCCAGTGAGTTGCCATGCTCTTTCCTTTTCCAGAGGATCATCTTGACCCAAGGATAGAACCTGTGTCTCCTGAACTGGTAGGCAGGTTCTTTACCAATGAGCCTCCTGGGAAGCCCCAGGAATAGTAATAATAATAGTCAATTGTCAATGTCTATTGAGCCTATATTACTAGGCTGTTCTAAGCACTTTGCATGAATTAATTCATTGATAAGATCATCACTATCATTATTCCCATTTATAGATGAAGGAATTATGGTACAGAAAGGTCAGGTCATCTTCCATAACATGTAGGTGATGGAGTTGGATTTGAACCTGGACTTTGGGGTTTAGGGGTGTTTAATCACATGTTCTCACTTGCTGCCTCTCAGTCTTTGAGCCAGGCTTCAAAGAATTTTTCAGTGGTTAAGGGTACAGTCTTACATGGTACACATAGAACAATCTTTGTTGGATTTTTTTTCTGAATTTTTCTGGCAATGTTAGATTAGCCCAGAGATGAGAAGGATAGCTTCCCCAGCTGTTGAAGGATAGGGAGAGGAAAAGCAAAGACCCAACCTATATTATCAGACTTACCCAGTGGCTCAGACAGTAAGGAATCTGCCTGCAGTGCAGAAGATCAGAGTTCTATCCCTGGGTTGGGAAGATCCCCTGGAGAAGGGCATTGGCAACTCAGTAGTATTGGCAACTCTCCGGTATTCTTGCCTGGAGAATCCCAAGGGTAGAGGAGTCTGGTGGGCTATAATCCATGGGGTCGCAAAGAATCGGATAGGACTGAACGACTAATGCACTTTCAACTTCATTATCATGAATTTATAGGTGAGGAAATTGAGTCAGAAGAGCTGAGGGATCAGCCTGAGTTCCAGCACGAGTGAGGAGTGAAGCTGGGGTTCCTCCCCAGGTCCGGCTGACTCTCTACCACATCCCCAGGCAAGTGTAGACGCACTTTGGCAGAAACACCAGGCATGTACCAGTATTCAACAGACCTTCCAGAATAGAAAGCTCCAGCTCATTCTCTGTGCTTCCAGAGGGCAGGGCTAGTCCCTTCCTGGAATTTATAGGGAGAAAACCAGAACCCACCATGAAAAAGATTCTCTGTGGCGGACAGTTCATTTTTCTCTGGGAAAAGCTTTTATTTCAGGGACAAAACTCTACCTCTGATGGGATCAAGAGTCCAAGATTTGCACCCCTGTTAGGGCAGGATGGAGGAATACAATGTCTTCTTTTGTGCTTGTTTCTGTCCTGTCTAAAATTGAAAGTGCTTCAAGGAAAATACCCCCCGGTGCTCGTGTTTTCCCACCCAGCAGGCAGCAGACAGCATCTTGGCTGGAATAATATTATTCTGTAGATTCACCTCTATGATTCCCTCATAAATTCATGTCAATAAAAATCCGAGAGGAGCCCAGTGTTTATGTAAGGCTCTAGTCTTGTCCTTCTCACTCTTAAGAAATTAGATGTGTTAGGAAAACAGGAAAAAAATGAAAAGGTGCTCTTTATTTTTTACCTCTGTGTGTTTGTCTAGATGTTCATGTGAAAAATGAATAAAAGGAACAAAAAAGAAGAAAAGAAAGATTTATGTTGCCAGGAATTGAATATGTTCTAGAGGCTGGTGAAGTAAGCCCTGGTCATCAGATAACGCCCATCAGAGGTCTGGAAGTTAAAGAAAGGTCAGAACTCACTGTCTTGTTCTTCACCTAATGATTTGATTAGGGAATACAGACTCTCTCAAATCTAGGGTTCTAGAATCATACATGAGTTGTGTTGGGGTTTTTTCCCCCCTCCTGAAAGTGGTCTTAGATTATGCAGCACAGAACTGGGAACCACACACTCCTGTACTCCCACCTTGGCTCTGCTACTCGGTGACAGTGACACTTTTGGAAATTTGTGTCACCTCTCTCCATCCTGGACTCCTCCTCTTGCAAAAGAGGAGGAGGAGTCCTCCTGTCCCCTTTGGGATGACATGAAATGCCTGGTGGGCTCATGGTATATTCTAAGATAAGTCAGTTCCTCTTTTCTCCTTTAAAAATCTTTCCCACTTGGATTCTTTTAAATTGTAAAGCAGTGAATTCTCATTATATTTAGCCAGAGAATACAAAAGTCTATTTCAGAAAAAAAGTGAATAATCCTCTTTTGGCAGGGACCATGAGTTGGCTTGTCCAATATCCATTCTCCATTTCTTAGTAATAAAGCTTTATATTATTGGGGCTCAATGAAATAAAATACCATACAGTTATTATTGCCAGCTAAAAAACTTCATTTCCCAGCCTCCTTTGCAATTAGGTATGGTTGGCGGCACTTCTGAGATAGATTCCTAAAAGAGGCATAAACAGCTTCTCCCGTGTTCCTGCCCAGATGTGATGGCTGGAGCATCAGCTGCCATCTGGGACCACAGCTGGTCTTGGGGGTAGAGTCAAGGATGATGAAACGAAAGGTGATGCCTGAATTGATGACCACGCACCTACTGCCACGTTAGTTCTGGACCATGTATTTCTGAACTTTTTGTAAGAGCATTGAAACCTATTTACTTAAGCTGATGGGTTTTTGATTGTTTTCCTTTTTTTTTTTTTCAGTTTTCTATTGTATGGCTGCTGCTGCTGCTGCTGCTGCTAAGTCGCTTCAGTCGCGTCCGACTCTGTGTGAGATGGGTTTTTGATTGTTTTCCTTTTTTTTTTTCAGTTTTCTATTGTATGGCTGCTGCTGCTGCTGCTAAGTCGCTTCAGTCGCGTCCGACTCTGTGTGACCCCATAGATGGCAGCCCACCAGGCTCCTCTGTCCCTGGGATTCTCCAGGCAAGAACACTGGAGTGGGTTGCCATTTCCTTCTCCAATGCATGAAAGTGAAAAGTGAGAGTGAAGTCACTCAGTTGTTCCCGACTCTTAGCGACCCCATGGACTGGAGCCTACCAGCCTCCTCTGTCCATGGGATTTTCCAGGCAAGAGTACCTAGATCTAATTATAACTAATAATTTGTCTTACCTTTCCACCTCTTGACATGAGTGGTACTAGCAATCACATCTTCCTACAAGTTCACTATCATGGCAAAGATGTATGCTTAGAAAATACTATGCACGCCGTACATAGTAATTGCTTAACAATTATATTAAGGTCAAGTTTCCAGGCCAGGGCACACAGAACTCTAGCATAATCTTTTTCACACTAGGCTATTAAATTGTAGTATGGATATATCATAATTTATTGAACAATTTTCCTGTTGATATACTGAGAAGGTTTCTAGCTGTTTTTTATTTTCTTAATTTCAAAATAACTTTAAGAGAAAATTTTAAAAAATTATTGATTGATTGACTTTTGGCTGTGCTGGGTCTTGGATGCTGCTCAGGCTTTTCTCTAGTTAGGGGCCACTCTCTAGGTGTGGTGTGGGGGCTTCTCATTGTGGTGGCTTCTCGTTTCGGAGCACCGGCTCTAGAACAAAGGCTCAGTAGTTGCCGTGCATGGGCTTACTTGCTCCGAGGCATGTGGGATCTTCCCAGATCTGGGATCAAACCTGTGTCTCCTGCATTGACGGGCGGATTCTTTACCACTGAGCCACCAGGGAACCCCTCTAGTTGTTTTTCAAATAATATAACGCTTGCTGTAATAGATATCTGGGTATAAATACCCTCACCATGACGCTTTCATATTTCAGCAGACTGCCACAGTGGGATGACTAGTATCTATTCTTTTTAAACCTCCCCACCCTTCTTCCTTTTATAGATGAAGCAGGAGAGGTCTTGAAAGATGATGTGCCAAACATAACAGCAGGAGACAATGACAACCATGCCCCCGGAACCCTCCCCGTCTTAATCCAAAGTCCACACTGCTATTTAGCCAGTGTTTGGTGGCAGTGAATATTTATTGAAGGAATATCTAATAATCTTTATAGAAATAGTGCTCTACCAGTATTTGCTTGAACATATCTGGTGGTAGTAAGCTTGCTATCTTTCTTTTCATCTTTGGAGAGTATTTTATGTTCTTTCTTAATGGTTTTATAATCTGACTTCATGAAACTTCTACTTTCTGGTGTCAGTTTTCATATTTGGGTTTTTTAAAAAAATGTTGATTTTATTTATTTGGCTTTGCCAGATCTTTGCTGCGGCATGCAGGATCTGGCTCCCCAACCAGGGATTGAACGTAGGCCGCCCGCATTGGGAGCATGGAGTCTGAGCCACTGGGCCACCAGGGAAGTCCTCTGGTCTCGGTTTTGACTCCTAGAGAATCTGGTCTACTTTCTTAAAGGACAGATGAAACTCACCAAGGTTGCCTTGAGAAAGGAAGTCAAGGTTATCTACCTGGGGCTCCTGATACTCAGATACGCTCATATACAGAGCGTATACCATTGCTCAAGAAATGAGCATGGCTCTGAGGGTACAAAGAGGAATGGACACAGCCCTGACCTGAAGATGGTTGCTCCCCAGGGCTGTGTGGGGTGTTTCTCAGCAGCGAGCCTCATCCTCTGACAAACAGCTTGGGGATTGTGTAAAAACTCATAGTGCTGACAACAGGGGCACAGTGAGGAGTGTTAGGGGTTGGAGAGGAAAGTGTTTAGGTGGAGTTGAGGACTCATTTGGGAAAAGTAAATGGCCAAGAAAGTGGGCAGCCTATCCTCAACCAATGGAAGAAATCCCTTCCTCTATAAACGCTGACTTGTTTATCCTGGACAGGTCCCTTTCTCTTAGGCCGTAACATCCCCATGAGAGCCTCCAGCTTGCTCTCTCTCCTCCTATTTCTTTCCTCTTTCTCTCTCTTTCTGGAAAAGACAACATTGAGAAAAACAGGCTGAAAGAACACACTCTTTAGAAGCTTTTCCCCTCCTGACATTCCAAGGGAGCCTGTTTGACTCGGTCATCTCAGAGTGGAATCATAGCAAATAAATTTCACTCTAAGATACAGTATAATTCAGTTGCAAAATAAAAGGTAAATTAATCATTGAAATCTGTAGGAATTAAACTTTTGTAATTTAATTTATTTTGGCTGACTAGGTCTTTGGTGCTGCATGGGCTTTTCTGTAGTTACAGAGTGCATGGGCTGCTCTCTCGTTGCGGTGTGCAGGCTTCTCATCGTGGTGGCTTCTGTGTTGCAGAGCATGGGCTCTTGGGCACCAGGGCTTCAGTAGCTGCAGCTCCAGAATCTAGAGCACAGGCTCAGTAGATGTGGCGCACATGCTTGTTGCTCTGTGGCAACTGGAATCTTCCCAGATCAGGAATCGAACACATGTCTCCTGCATTGGCAGGTGGGTTCTTTACCACTGAACCTTGAGAGCAGTGATAACGAATCTGCCTGCCAATACAAAAGACTCAAGAGACACAGTTTTGATCCCTGGGTCGGGAAGATGTCCTGGAGAAGGAAATGGCAATCCAGTTCAGTATTCTTGCCTGGAAAATCCCATGAATAGAGGAGTCTGGCAGGCTGCAGTCCATGGGGTTGCATAGAGTCGGATGCAGCTAAGCACAGCATACAGCCATCAGGGAAATCCCCTAGGAAATAAATTTTAGGCAATAAAAGGGGCTGGCCATACTTGGAGTAGAAAGAACATAACGTCTAAAGTCGACAGGAAGAGTTCTTATATTGGAACCCTACCTTCACTCATGGCTGGGGGTCCTGTCATGTCACTTCTGATAATTTCATTTCCTTGTTGCAGACAGAGGATAGAATGGATCCTACACAAAGGAAGTCTGCAAGAGAGTAAATGAAATAAAATCAACAAAATAACCTCGGTAAGGTCCTCGGCTCACTGGTCAATGTCTATGGACTTCTCCCTTCGTATTTTCATGTGATATTCAGTTCAGTTCAGTTCAGTTGCTCAGTCGTGTCTGACTCTTTGCAACCCCATGGACTGCAGCATACCAGGCCTCCCTATCCATCACCAACTCCTGGAGTTTACTCAAACTCATGTCCATCGAGTCAGTGATGCCATCCAACCATCTCATCCTTTGTTGTCCGCTTCTCCTCCTGCCTTCAATCTTTCCCAGCATCAGGGTCTTTTCCACTGATTCAGTTCTTCACATCAGATGGCCAAAGTATTGGAGTTTCAGCTTCAGCATCAGTCCTTCCAATGAATACCCAGGACTGATCTCCTTTAGGATGGACTGGTTCAATCTCCTTGCAGTCCAAAGGACTCTCAAGAGTCTTCTCCAACACCACAGTTCAAAAGCATCAGTTCTTCAGCTCTCAGCTTTCTTTATGGTCCAACTCTCACATCCATACATGACTACTGGAAAAACCATAGCCTTGAGTTGAAGGAACTTTGTTGGCAAAGTAATGTCTCTGCTTTTTAATATGCTGTCTAGGTTGGTCATAACTTTCCTTCCAAGGAAAGTTCATGTGATATGGCATAGGCACATATGCTCAACATCCTCCCTGTTCTTGCTGGGTGGTCGAGGATGTGTAATGGTCTTAAGAAGCTAATGTGTGAAGAAAGTGGATCAGAAAAGGCTCAAGACCGCACAGCCTCAGGAGTCTCTTGAGCCTTTTTTCAAACCCAGGGATGCATAACTGTCCCATGAAGTTATCAAGCCAATGGGTTTGGGCTACAGGTTCAGTTCTCCTATCTAACATTTGGCTGATTTTACTTGCTGTAAGCCAAATGATGATAGGATAGTGCAATCAGTATAGTGTAAAGAAACCTGAAGCTTGTCCTGGTTTTGCTCCACCTGTGTGACCTGGGGCAAGTCAGTAATGTCTCTGAGCATCGAGTTCTTGCAGTGTAGAATGGGGGTTCAAAGCCCTTATTGCCCCCAGGAAGAAGTCCCATGGCATCCAACCAGGACTACAAAACACTTCAAAAAATTACTTAGCGGTGAGGAAGGGACAGCAGAACATAGTGATTACATTTGTTAATATATCAATTTGGCTGCTGTAACACATAGCCCCAAAGTAATAACAACTTAATGCAGAAATTTAAATTTAATTATCTTTCCTATAAAAGTTTGAATAGGTGGTCCAGGGCTCGTATGGCAGCAGTAATCAGAACTCAGTTTTCTTCTGTCTCATTGTTCTGTCATTGTCAAGGTCAAGCTTCCATCTCATGTTCCAAGTGGCAGCTCCCGCTCCGCCAGCCCCATTCTCATTGGATTCAATAAGGAGGAAGAAAGAAAGGGTTATACATAAGCTTTGCTTTCCTATCCTATGAACCAGAACTTACTCGCATGGCTCAGTTGCAAAGGACTCTGGGAAGTGAATACTTTAGCTGGGTATCCTGCCCAGGTAAAAAGTCTATACCTCCAAAGAAGGGAAGCATGGATATTGGAAGCCTCAGTTCCTTGCCTCATGCATCTCCCTGGGGCGGGGCAGGTGGTCTTTGAGGATGAGCTCTGTGGCTCTCCCCACTCTCCTGTGCCCTGTGAGCATGACCGTGCCACCTCACACAGCCTGGGCAGGTGCCAAGCAAAAGTGCTGTCCGCCCCCGTGAGCTCAGTGAGAGTCATAGCGTTCTCTCTTGCCTCCTCCCCCTGAATCAGGGGGTCCCCAACTTGAGAATAGAGGGGTCTTAGCCACAGCTGCCCTCAGGGCCCCTGGGGACAGAGGAGAGAACTGAGACCCCTAGGGATAGACCCAGGCCTGGGAAGTCGCTGACCAAGCTGCGGACCAGGCCAGGGCGTGGGCTCTGGAACTTTCTATCACCTGGGAAAGGACTCAGAGGTGAGATAAGATTTGTCTGGTTTGAGAAACAGAAAGGAGAACAATGTGGCCGAGGTGACCCGGGCACTGAGTGAGGCTGGCAGGGGCAGGGGCAGGGGAAGGGCCCTGATGGGGAGCTGCCACTGTACCCATAGGAAGATGGTCAGAGGAGGGCCTGCTCCAGGACGGCTGCCCACCGGCGATCTGTCCCTTGGAGGACAGACCCCAGCCACCTTCCCAGATCAGAACCCTCCTTGGAAGGAGATGCTATGAGCCTCTTCCCGCTACGACACAAAGGGCCACAGGAACTTGCAGATTAACCTTTTCAGAGGCACAGCCCTCTTTGGACCAGGACTCTGAGAGGATCTCTCCTGTAGGAGCCCCCTTCAGTCCCTTCTCCCCAACAGACAAGGCAACTGGATTCAGCGAGGGAACTTGAAATGCCCAAAGTCACATAGCAACTTGGTAGCAGAGGCCAAGCCCCCAGCTTGGATGTGTCTCCAGGTGTTGGAGCTGTGTGAGCCCAGCGTTCACGCTCTCCTTGGACTTCTCCCAGTTCTAAAGCTCTCATCTTAAAAATGAGCAAGCCAGGGCTACCCCCCGAGTGTTACTTTGTTGGTTTGGGAACAAAAGAATAAAACAATATGTTACATAGACTCTTGTTTTGCTCACAAACTGAGGTCTCCTGGGGCAGTTTGCTGGGTCCCCCAGAGCTGGTAATTCTGTGCATGAAGCTTCTCTTTGAAACTTCAGGCCAGCTGAAGGTGTCTTCCTCCAGCCCCTGAAGAATAGTCTTTGCCTCATGACCCTTGAAAGTCAAAGGAGAAAAGGAAAGATATATCCTTCTGAATGCAGAGTTCCAAAGAATAGCAAGGAGAGATAAGAAAGCCTTCCTCAGTGATCAATGTAAAGAAATAGAGAGAAATAATAGAATGGGAAAGACTAGAGATCTCTTCAAGAAAATTAGAGATACCAAGGGAATATTTCATGCAAAGATGGGCACAATAAAGGATAGAAATGGTATGGACCTAAGAGAAGCAGAAGATATTATGCAGAGGTGGCAAGAATACACAAAAGAACTATGTAAAAAAGATCTTCATGACTCAGATAACCACAATGGCATGTTCACTCACCTAGAGCCAGACATTCTGGAGTGCACAGTCATGTGGGCCTTAGGAAGCAACACTACGGACAAAGCCAGTGGAGGTGATGAAATTCCAGCTTAGTTATTTCAAATCCTAAAAGATGATGCTGTGAAAGTGTTGCATTCAATATGCTGGCAAATTTGGAAAACTCAGCAGTGGCCACAGGACTGGAAAAGGTCAGTTTTTTTTCCAACTTAAAAAAACGGCAATGCCAAAAAATGCACAAACAACCACACAATTGCACTCATCTCACATGCTAGCGAAGTAATGCTCAAAATTATCCAAGCCAGGCTTGAACAGTACATGAACCAACAACTTCCAGATGTTCAAGTGGAATTTAGGAAAGGCAGAGGAACCAGAGTTCAAATCACCAACATCCATTGGATCATAGAAAAAGCAAGAGAATTCCAGAAAAAACATCTATTCCTGCTTCATTGATTACGCTAAAACCTTTGACTGTGTGGATCACAAGCTGTGGAAAATTCTTAAAGAGATGGGAATACCAGACCACCTTACCTGCCTCCTGAGAAATCTATATGCAGGTCAAGAAGCAACAGTTAGAATCGGACATGGAACAAAGGACTGGTTCCAAATTTGGAAAGGAGTATGTCAAGACTGTATATTGTCACTGTGCTTATTTAACATATGCAGAGTACATCAGGGCTTCCCTAGTGGCTGAGATGGTAAAGCGTCTGTCTGCAATGCAGGAGACCTGGGTTCATCCCTGGGTTGGGAAGATCCCCTGGAGAAGGAAATGGCAGCCCACTCCAGTATTCTTGCCTGGAAAATCCCATGGACCATGGAGCCTACCAGGCTCCATGGGGTCACAAAGAGTCAGACGCGACTTCGCTTTCCTTTCCTTTCCCTTTCCAGAGTATGTCATGTAAAATTCTGGGCTGGATGAAGCACAAGCTGGAACCAAGATTGCTGGGAGAAATATCAATAACCTCAGATATGCAGATAACACCACCCTTATGGCAGAAAGCAAAGAAGAACTAAAGAGCCACTTGATGAAAGTGAAAGAGGAGAGTGAAAAAGCTGGCTTAAAACTCAACATTCAAAAAACTAAGATTGTGGCATCCAGTCCCATCACTTCATGGCAAATAGATGGGGAAACATTAGAAACAGTGATAGACTTTATTTTCTTGGGCTCTAAAATCACTATGATGGTGACTGCAACCGTGAAATTAAAAGACACTTGCTCCTTGGAAGAAAAGCTATGACCAATCTAGACATCATATTAAAAAGCAGAGACATTACTTTGCCAACAAAAGTCCGTATAGTCAAAGCTATGGTTTTTCCAGTAGTCATGTATGGATGTGACACTTGAACTATAAAGAAAGCTGAGAGCCAAAAAATTGGTGCTTTTGAACTGTGGTATTGGAAACGACTCTTGAGAGTCCCTTGGATAGCAGGGAGATCCAACCAGTCAATCCTAAAGGAAATGAGTCCTGAATATTCATTGGAAGGACTGATGCTGAAGGTGAAGCTCTGATATTTTGGCCACTGAATATGAAGAGCCGATTCACTGGATAAGACCTTCATGCTGGGAAAGATTGAGAGCAGAAGAAGGGGACAACAGAGGATGAGATGGTTGGATGGCATCACTGACTCGATGGACATGAGTTTGAGCAAGCTCTGGAAGTTGGTGATGGACAGGGAAGCCTGGTGTGCTGCAGTCTATGGGATCACAAAGAGTCAGACACAACTGAGCAACTGAACAAACTAATATGATCCTTGATTCCAAGGCTGCTTCTGTTCTTGGAGTTCCTTCAGGAGGCTGTTCATAAAGGGTCTGTGTCTGACAGAATGGACTTTGTATCCCAGACCTCTACTTCTGTGCTGTGTGACCTCAGGCAAGTTGCTTGACCTCTCCTGCGTGCCTGGCTCCAGGCTGCACGGGAGTGAAGTCCATGGGAGCCTGCTCCTCTCTCCCCTCTGACCTGGAGGCGGGCCCTTCCCAGTGGTACGAACAGGAACTGAGCTGGCCGGGGGGGCTGTGGAAAAGAACTTTCTGGCTGAGAGGGTGTGTTTGTACAGTTTGCTTCTCTGCCCCCAGGGCTCTGGGAAAAGTTCCAGACCTGAGAAATTTTATCAGATTCCTTTCTTTACCCACCCAGCCTTGAATTTCATGGAAAACAAAACAGAGAAGAAAAAAAAAAAAAAGCAGTCTAACATTTGAGTCAGTTACTGCATGGAGCTTAAAGTCTTTCAAAGCTGAGTTTCTATACTTGACCATCCACTAAGTGGATATTCTTAGACCATATATTTCAAGCTCTTTGAGCCTCATTTTCCTTGCTTCCTGGGTGCAAAATGGGCACAATAACAAAGAGCCTGCAGGGTGTTTAAGGATGATCCTTCATTCCTACAGAATACGCCACACAGCCCTTGGCCTGGAGCCCATGATCGCAATGTGACTGAAATATCTGGTGTTGCTCCCGGAGTCCCTCTCCACACTCAGCCTCACCACCCGCTCCCAAATATGTCCATATTCCTTCTGCCCAGAGATATTATTTCACATGGCCAAGGGGACTTTGCAGGACTTCCTTGGGGGTCCAGTGGTTAAGAATCTGCCTGCCAATGCAGGGGACACGGGTTTGATCCTTGGTCTGGAAAGATTCCAGATGCTGTAGGGCAAGGAAACCCATGTGTCTCAACTACTGAGCCTGTGCTCTAGAGCCCGTGCTCCATAACAAGAGAAGCCACCGCAACGAGAGAGCAGTCCCCGCATGCAGCACAGTCCAAAAAAAATAATAAATAAAAGAAAAAGGGCTTTAGACAGCATATTAAAAACAGAGACATTACTTTGCCAACAAAGGTCCATCTACTCAAGGCTATGGTTTACCATTAGTCATATATGGATGTGACAATTGGGCTATAAAGAGATCTGAGTGCTGAAGAATTGATGCTTTTGAACTGTGCTGTTGGAGAAGACTCTCGAGAGTCCCTTGGACTGCAAGGAGATGCAACCAGTCCATCCTAAAGGAAATCGGTCCTGAATATTCATTGGAAGGACTGATGCTGAAGCTGAAACTTCAATACTTTGGCCACCTGATGTGAAGAACTGACTCAATGGAAAAGACCCTGATGCTGGGAAAGATTGAAGGCAGGAGGAGAAAGGGACGACAGAGGATGAGATGATTGGATGGCATCACCAACTTGATGGACATGAGTTTGAGTAAACTCCGGGAGTTGGTGATGGACAAGGAGGCCTGGTGTGCTGCAGTCCATGGGGTGGCAGAGAGTCAGACACGACTGAGTGACTGAACTGTATGTGATTAAGCTAAGGGTCTTGAAACGGACTGATAGAATCCCAAGGTTTTTTAAGAGTGAGAGAGAGGAGGAGGATCAGAGTCAGAGACAGAAGGAGGTGATATGACCACGGAGGCTGAGAAAGAAAAGGTGATGTGATTCGGGGCCAGGAGCCAAGGAATGTGGGCAGCTCCTCGGAGCTGGAAAAGGCGAGGATCAGATTGTCCTCTGGAGCCTCCAGAAGAAACACAACCCTGCTGGCACCTTGATCTTAGACTTCTGAGCTGCAGCACTGGAAGACCATAAATCTGTGTAGCCTAAAGATAACTGAGATTGTGGTACTTGGTTACAGCAGCCATAGAAAACGAATACCAACCTTCAAGAGACAAGGATGCCAAGACCCTGGTGCTCCCGGTTTCTGCCCTTTCCTGAATCTGGGCCTCCTTCTCTCTGGTTCGGTGAGCTCCCTGACATTCCACACGGCTCACGCTCCCAGCACCAAGCCCGGCTCTCCAGGGCTCCACCCCACACACAAGCTGAACGTGTTCTCTACCACGTGCAGTGTTGTTTACACTCCTGTGGATTATGTTCCTTTGGCCATTTATTTATTTCACATTCTGGTTGATGGCTGTGACTCAAAACAGCTGATAAGACACATGCAGATGAGGGTTTGTTGGGACTTGTCTCCAGGGCCGAAAGGAAGAATCTGATGCTAGATGTAACAAAGGAGAGTTTTCAAGTTACTTGAGCTGCCATTTCAGAAAACATTGGCAAAAAACCACAAGAGAAAGATGAGTTGGGCAATTTGGGTATGGAAAAAATTCCCCCTGCAGGCTGGGAGGGTTGACTCCACCTGTCTGAGTTCTGGTAGCTCATGGGTGATGGGGGCCACCCCAGTTGTGACTTTGAGATTTGAAGAGAGCAAAGCAGTGCTTGCAGGTGTGTGTGTGTATGTGTGTGTGTGATATACAAAATCAGTGCAAAGACCCCTCCCTCCGGCTCTGAGCTCCTCTTTCCAGGAAGGATTTCTGGTACTAAGGAGCTGAGCCTCTCAACTCTTGTCTTTGGTTACCTGTTGAATGTTGTATCACTCTGATTAGGTGTCTGGTTCCCAGAGGCCAGAGGGAGATTTCCCTTCCCCTTCCAGGCCCCAGCACTTGGCACAAACCACAGACCTGGTGCACAATGAGTAATCAGCAGACATGTACAGAATCAAGCTTTCCTGTCTCTGGCCTCCTCTCCTGAATTCAGCCAGTTCAGTTCAGTTGCTCAGTCATGTGCGACTCTGTGACCCCATGCACAGAAGCACACCAGACCTCCCTGTCTATCACCAACTCTAGGAGCTTGCTCAAACTCATGTCCATCAAGTCGGTGATGCCATCCAACCATCTCATCCTCTGTCATCCCCTTCTCCTCCTGCCTTCAGCTGGGCAATGGCAATCCTTTACCTCTCCAGCCCTTTCCATTCACCAAAAACTCTTAGGAGGGTCCAGAGGAAAGAACACGTGTCTGAGTTCAAGTTCCAGTGTGACCTGAAGCTTGATCCTTGCAAAACCTCTCCCAGTCTGGCTCCCTTCGGCCATGGAGTGGGGTAATAAGAACTTCAAGGGTGGACAGGAGCAGATTTCAGCAGATAGACCTTGCAATATTGACTGTACCCTGCAGCACCCAACACTAGGCCTGTAGAGTGGGTTTGGTGAGTGTCCGTTTCTTGAATTTGGGGGACTATCTCTAGAAGTCAAGTTCCCTCTCTTTCCCCATGACCTTCATTTCTTACCTGCACCCTTCTCCCTTGGCCTCCAGTGTCTCCCTCTGAAGCAGGAGGGATCCATCCAGAAGGTAAGGCTGAGCACTGATCTCTCCCTTCTTTATACCTTGAAGGCTCCCCACGGACTCCAGCCTAAGGGACCAAATCGTTCTCTTTTAAAAATTTTTCTTTCTTTCTTTCTGGCTGTGCTGGGTCTTTGTGGCCACGCACAGGCTTTCCCTGGCTGTGTCGGGGCTACTTGCCAGTTGCAGTGTGCAGGCTTCTCCCTGCAGCGGCTTCTCTTGTGGAACACACACTCTAGACTGCATGGGCTAAGCCATGCGGCACAGGGGCTTAGCTGCCCCACGGCATGTGGGATCTTTCCAGACCACAGATTGAACCCGAGTCCTCTGCATGGCAAGGTAGACTTCCACTGAGGAAGCCCCTTAAAATTTTTTTTTTTTTTTTACTTTACTTAGTGATTCATTTGCTGTGCTGGGTCTTAGTTGCACCATGTGGGGTCTAGTTCCCTGACCAGGGATCGAACCCGAGCCCTCTGCACTGGTAGTGCAGAGTCTTAGCCATTGCACCACCAGGGAAGTCCAAGGCCCAGCTCTTCAGCATGGTTGGCAAGGCCCTTCCTGCTCTGGCCCTGCCTTTTCCCTCCATCAACCTCTTTGCACCCCTACCTCCAGCCACATGGAACACATCTACCTCCTGACCCACACTGGGGTGTTTAGGCCTCCATCCCTCCCCTCTGCCAGTCGTGCCAGGCTCAGGCAAGTGGTTGAGAGCAGTGGTTGTGGGCTGAGCTCTAATGGAATCATAATCCCAGTTCTCCCACCTCCTTGCAGGGTGGCCTTGGGCGTGTGACTTAGCTTCCCTGGGCCTCTGCTTCCTCATTGGTCTGATGAGGAAATTGAATACTTCCTTTTGAGGCACAGTGGATGATTTAATGACTTTTTGCAGGTAGAGTTTGGAACAGGGCTTGGTATATATACCTATATATATATATTATATTATATAATTCCTACTTCACTGCTTTAGCTTGGAGAAGATGTTTCGAGTCTCAGCTCAGATGTTAATCCTTCCATGCAGCCTTCCTATTATTTTTGTATTGCTGTCTCGTCCTCCCTTAAATTCTGTCAGTGTTTGCTTCATGTATTTAGGAGCTCATATGTTTGGTGCATAAATATTTATAGTTGCTGTATCTTCCTGGGGAATTGACCCATGTACCACTATGTAACAGCCTTCTTGGACTCTTATGACAGTTTTAACTTAAAGTCTATTTTGTTTGCTATTAGTCTAACCAAGTCTACTCTATTTTTGGCTACCATTCAGATGGAACGTCATTTTCAATTCCTTCATTAAATACTTTTCATTTAAAAATTGAGTTCTATTACCAAAATGATGGATTTCAGCAGTTAGAAGTCATCTCTTATCTACTTTTCCATTATTCATAAGAGAATATGTGAAAGAAATTGTCAATAAGCACAAACATTGTTTTCCTTTCTCTCAGTTTATCCTGTCCCTAACAATATTAATTAATTTAAAAAAACGAATAAAATGGGTTGATGTAATATCCCCTTGTTCTTAGGTGGTTTTCCGGTAGACTTTGCCATGTATTTCTGGCTTCCTCCCCTCTCTGCCTTCTTTCAGGTTCATTGGCACTGTATCACAATATTCTCATATCTTTAGAGTTCACATGAGGGGTAGAATCCTAAGGAAATAATCTGAGATGAAAAACTAGCCCTGGGTCCCATGTTAGTCACAGAGTGCTTGTTATAATGCAAACATCAGATGCAGTCTTAATGCCCAGCTCTTATGTGCTGAGCAGACCAGACACAGATAAACCACAGGTTGAAATGATAGGCAGCCATAAAAGGCAAGTGTCCAAATATTTGTTCAACACAAAATAAAAGCTCAGGATATGTTAGGTTGAAAGGGAGGATCAGTTCAGTTCAATCGCTCAGTCATGTCCGACTCTTTGCAACCCCATGAATCGCAGCACGCCAGGCCTCCCTGTCCATCACCAACTCCCGGAGTTCACTCAGACTCACGTCCATCGAGTCAGTGATGCCATCCAGCCATCTCATCCTCTGTCGTCCCCTTCTCCTCCTGCCCCCAATCCCTCCCAGCGTCAGAGTCTTTTCCAATGAGTCAGCTCTTCCCATGAGGTGGCCAAAGTACTGGAGTTTCAGCTTTAGCATCATTCCCTCCAAAGAACACCCAGGGCTGATCTCCTTTAGAAAGGGAGGATAGACAACTGTAAATATCTAAAACTGTAAGTTCACTCACCGAAAAATACATGTATCATAAAAATAATCTGAAAGATAAATTACAAAAACGTTAACAAAAATGTTTCTCTGAACGATGGCAGTTCGGCTGTAATTTCTTTCTTCCACATTTTTGTACTTTTTTAACCTTAATGTGAAAGTATGATTTCCAGAGTTGTAAAAGGGGAAGATAAATCTCTATAACCACATGAAAAAGCAGGAAACACAGTTTTGCCCAGTTTCAATTGCATGGGTGGGGCGTGGTAGAGGTGGCAGCTAGTTTTATGGTTCCCTTTGGTTGAGCTGAAAATGGACATTCCTTCCAGAAAACCCTCAACGGGTGGAGAGGGAGGGGCCCTGAGCCCATCAGACCAGAGTGTCTCTTCCTGCAGCCCCCAAGGTGATCAGAAATGGACCAGTTGGCCTGGGGTCAGGGCAAGGTCGTATGTAATCCATTGGGACGCACTCAGCCAGCTCTCTCCCCCTGGGGACTCAGTGCGGAGTAAGGCTCTCTGCCGTCTCCCAGAGAACCCCCTAGGAGTGAGCCCCAGGGGTCCACAGCCATGACCCCCTCACGGATGCAGGGGCAGTGTTCTCTCTCCCTCCCCTGCTTCACTCTTCCACCCCCGGTTTTTCTTGAGAGCATTTCCCCAACAAACCACCAACGTGCAAATCCCTGTGACAGAGTCTGATTCTTGGGAAACCCAGCATCTCCTGCTGGCTCCCCTGGCAATTTGATCATTCTTTGATTCTCATGGATCTTACCCTAGGGACACATGAAAGGTCAAGGTCTTGTCCCCAGCACTCACCCCAATTCCAGATCTCTGGTGTGCCCTGCCCTCCAGGTGGGGCTAGTGGTGAAGAACCCGCTTGCCAATGCAGGAGACATAAGAGACGTGGATTCGATCCCTGGGTTGGGAAGATCTCCTGGAGAAGGGCACGGCAATCCTCCAGTATTCTTGCCTGGAGAATCCCATGGACAGAGGAGCCTTGTGGATGACAGCCCATGGGGTAGCAAAGAGTTGGACATGACTGAAATGCCTTGGCACACATGCACGCACCCTCTCCCCTGATGTTTGCAGAAAGACCCTGTGTTTTCTTTTCTGGTTTTTCAAAACTGGCAGCTAGTATGTCCTTGTTCCCTTCTGCAGTCATTTCCCTGATTCCTCAGGCATTTATCTCTCTGCAGAAGAGGCTCTCAGTTGCTGTCCTCTGCCCTCATGCAATGCCCTTTCCTTTAAGCCAGATGATGACGGTGGGAACCCTCAAGGAGTTTGCTGGAATCATGCAGTGTGATCATGGGTGGAGGGACCACGCAGAGTGCCAGCATCCACCAGGTGCTCAGTTGGTACCCCCCGGCTGGCTACATTTCAGCAGTGTGCCAATGTACCTTGGATAGAGTTCTGCAGCTTGTTTGGAGCCTGGGAGCAGGAGGGCGACCCAAAGGGGCAGCTCAACCTGGTTGTTGTGGGTAGAGCAGTATGTGTCATATGCACAGAAATCATACCATTGGGTGGGTTCCTCTTGGCCCAGAGAAAGGGTCACATTTCACCCAATGATGGTCAACAATCAGCTTGGAGTGATCCATGGCTCAGCAGCCATCTTGCTAACAACAACATCAAAGGCAACAATAATAATAAAATAGTAATTTCTTGGCCTAACAACTTTCCATCTCTCATGCATGCGCTTGTGCTTCATCTCTCAGTCGCGTCCAACTCTTCACGACCCCATGGACTGCAGCCTGCCGGGCTCCTCTGTTCATGGGATTCTCCAGGCAAGAATACTGGAGTGGATGCCATGCCCTCCTCCAGGAGATCTTCCCACCCCAGGGGTTCAACGGGGGTCTCCTGCATTGCAGGCGGCTTCTTTACCATCTGAGCTACATAGAAGAAGCCAAAACGTTTACAAAGTCATATGTAATCAGCTCTCCTTTCTTTCTTTTCTGATCCTATCTTTCCCTTGTTCCAGGAATGTGAAAAATAAGGTAAAAATAGAGGAGAGATAAATAAGGAAGACAAACAGAAAATGTCTAACTTATTCATAATTAGGATTTCTGAGAAAGAAAACAGAAAGATGGGGGGAAATCATTCACATATATACTAGAGTGAAACTTGCTTAAAATAAATATGCAGATTCAATCGGTAAAGTTTCAGAAAAAAATGCCAGAAAATAATCAATGTCAAGATATAGTTGCTGAACTTTAATTCTAAGGAAAGGACCTCAAAGACATTAAGGTAGAAAAAGGTATGAGAGGGGATAAAGCCAGGCTGACTTCTGATTTTTTTTCCAGCAGTTTCAACTCCCAGAAACAATGGCAATGAAATTTTGAAGGAAGGAAGCGGAGTTCACATACGTAAAATCCAGCCACACTGACTTCTGCGTATAAAGGCTCAGTTCAGTTCAGTCGCTCAGTCATGTCCAACCCTTTGCGACCCCATTAATTTTTGCACACTACAGACAGATAATTGCAGTGAAGCAAGAAATTAGAAACCAGAGCATGCATGAGCTCTTCTTGGGGGGAGAAAAGAAGCAAATAAGAGAAAAACTAGCTGGTATAAATTCCTGTTCCCCAAGTGATAAACACAAGACACTGACAGCGAGAAGCTCCATAAACAGACCGATGATGAACATCAAGTCCATTTAAACGCCCAAGTGATTCAAAACAGATGCAAGAATTATAGTTCTGAAATAGAATGCAAGTTATATCAAATTTAATATTGAAAATATCACTAATCATATAATAACCATGCAGTGGAAAAGCAGGAATGTTAGAAACGTACATAAGGGCACAGACTTCATTTTGTTATTTATTCATTCAACAAATATTAGCTAGCACTTACTATGTGTCAGAACGAGGCAAAGTCCCTGCTGTCATGGAGCTGGCATTCTACTGGGCCCTGGGACAATAATTCCTGCTACTGGCTTAGTCTGGGGTCGTGTTATGAATGCCATAAGGAACTGCAGAACCTACCGTGCTTGTTCATGCTTTTAATGTCCTCTTTACCTGAAACACTTTTCCTACCCTTCTTCTGTCTTGCTTCATTGACTCCTACTCAACTTTAAATCCTCAATTTAGGTGTTAACCTCTTCCAGGAAGCCTTCCCTCATCTCACACTCTGGTTGTTTTAGGTGTCCTTCAAAAGTGGCTTCTTTGGCCATATCTCCTTCCCCAACTCCTGAGAGCTTTTGTTATCTTGATATTTATCACACTAAATTATAATTAGGTTTTATTCATCTATCAGTTCTTCTAGAAATTGAGCTACTTGAGACATAGATTATGTTTTCTGTGTCTCTGCATTCTGACTGCGGTGCCAAGCAGGGAAATAAGTAGTAACTAAATATTTATTAAATAGATTAGTAGACAAACTGATGGATGGATGGGAGGATGGATGGGTGGGTGGATAGATGAATGGCTGGATAGGTTGATGAATGGGTGAAGACTAAAATAATGGATAGATAAACAATTCAATGGCTAGATGGAGGGATGAATAGTTGTATGTATGGATGAAAATTTAAGAGTGGATAGATAAATTAGTTGTATATAGGTATGTATGTATGTATGTTTGTATGAATGAATGAATTAAAGTAGGGGTGGATGGATTAAAGAAGGGAAGACAGTTGACTGTATGCATGGACAGAAGGATGGCAATGGATGAGCTGGTTTCCCCTCATGCCACATCAGGCTTCCCCGGTGGCTCAGATGGTAAAGAGTCTGCCTGCAATGCAGCAGACTTGGGTTCGATTCCTGGGCTGGGAAGATTCCCTGGAGACGGAAACGGCAACCCACTCCAGTATTCTTGCCTGGAAAATCCCAAGGACAGAGGAGCCTGGCAGGCTACAGTCCACAGGGTCGCAAGAGTTGGACACGACTTAGTGACTACATCACCACCACCATGCCATAGCACCCTCTGTGACCCATATTACATCTTATTGATGTAAACTAGAAACCTATCCATGCCACACAGTGCCTCAATCTTTCTCTTCCATTCTATTGGCTACTTAATAAAATCCGGGCTCTTCACTGTGCCGTATAATGCCCTCTATGATCTGGTTTCTCTTTCCTCTGTAGGTTCGTGTCTCAAAGTCGTGTCAGCCCCTGACTCATCCAGCACGTATTACTTGTAAGTAGCCACCTGCTTTAAGCGAAGATGGCAGTCTACAGTTGACATGGCCTCTAACTGGCATCTTTCTGCTTTGGCTTTTCCTGCTTCCTCTTCTTGGAATTTCTCAGGATTCTTTTTCGCCTCGTTTGTCCCACCACTCCCTGTATAGAATTACACCTTTACATCTGAAACTCTCTAATTTGCTGATTTGTTTACTTGTCTGTCATTTGTACTAGGCTGTGAATTTCTTGAGAAGACAGGCCTAAATCTTGTTCAGTTTAGAATAAGATACTATATTTGGCAACAAATAGATACTCAATAAATATGTGTGAGAATATAACTCTGTGATAGACAGACTAATGGCTCCTAAAGATGTTTGGGTCCTTATCCCTGGAACTTGTAAATATTTCACTATACATGGCAAAGGGAACTTGGCAATTGTGATAAAGTGAAGGATTTTTAGACAGAGAGATTATTTATTTTATTTTATATACCATAGTGTGTATACATTAATTCCAAACATCTTTATCCCTCTCCCTGGGCTATTCAGGTGGGACCCAAGTAACCACAAGGCATCTTGTGGAGATGGAAGAAGAGGCCACAAGAGTCAGAGAAGGAGATGTGATGATAGAAGCAGCTGTCATAGTGAAGTGATTGCTGACTTTGAAAAATGGAGGGAGGAGGTGGGGGAAGGGATAAATTAGAAGTTTGGGATTAGTATATACACACTAGTGTATATCAGATAAAACAGATAATCAATAAGGACCTATTGTAAAGCACAGGGAACTCTACTCAATATTCTATAATGACCTATACGGTAGGTTTTTCCAAAAGTCATGTACAAATGTAAGCATTGGACCATAAGGAAGACTGAGGGCTAAAGAATTGATGCTTTCAGATTGTGGTGCTAAAGAAGACTCTTGAGAGTCCCTTGGACTGCAAGGAGATCAAACCAGTCAATCCTAAAGGAAATCAAGCCTGAATATTCATTGGAAGGACTGATGATGAAGCTGAAGCTGAAGCTCTTCCAATACTTTGGCCACCTAATATGAAGAGCCAACTAATTGAAAAAGCCCCTGGTGCTGAGAAAGACTGAGGGCAGGAGGAGAACCTTCTAAGAAAATGAGATGGTTAGATAGCATCACCAACTCAATGGATGTGAATTTGAGCAGACTCTGAGTGATAATGGAGGAAGGGGAGCCTGGCATGCTGTAGTCCACAGAGTCACAAAGAGTCAAACATAACTTAGAGGCTGAAAAACAGCAAAAAATATGGGGAAAGAATCTGAAAAAAAAAAAAGGATTATATGTATATGGATAACTGAATCACTCTGCTATACACCTGAAATCAACACATTATAAATCAACTCTTCAGTTCAGTTCAGTTCAATTGTTCAGTTGTGTCTGACTCTTTGCAACCCCATGGACTGCAGCATGCCAAGCCTCCCTGTCCATCACCAACTCCCAGAGTTTACTCAGACTCATGTCCAATGAGTTGGTGATGCCATCCAACCATCTCATCCTCTGTCATCCCCTTCTCCTTCCTAGCATCAGGGTCTTTTCCAATGAGTCAGTTCTTTGCATCAGGTGGCCAAAGTATTGGAGTTTCAGCTTCAGCATCAGTTACTTCAATATAAAATAAAAATTAAGTTCTTTACAAAGGAGGAAGAGGCCACAAGCCAAGGAATGCAGCTTGACTCCAGAAGTTGGAAAATAAACAGAAACAAAACTCCCCCCCAAGGAACCTCCAGAAGAACATAGCCCTGCGGACACCTTGATTTTAGGTCATGGAGTCCCACTCCACGTCTTTTTCTTTCACCATGCTTACCAAGTGGTGACTTTGTGGTCAGTACTAATAACCGCAGGCATTACCAAGATGCTCAGTCCACAATGGGTGAGCCTCCATGGAGCCCTCAAGTTCACGAACTGTAAGACCCTAAAGTGAAGTGAAGTCGCTCAGTCATGTCTGACTCTTTGCTACCCCATGGACTGTAGCCTATCAGGCTCCTCCATCCATGGGATTTTTCCAGGCAAGAGTTCTGGAGTGGGGTGCCATTTCCTTCTCCAAAGCTTGTGTAAGATCCTAAGCTTGTGTCATTTTAAGGCACTGCCTTCTTATTACAGCAGCAATAAGAAAACATCAAAAAAGGAACAGCTAATACATGGGGAAGGCTCCCTGTACCTTCCCCTGTGCTTGGCTCGCTGCATCTGTTGTCTTTTAGCCCTGGGAGGCTGAGAAGTGACGTGACTGTCACGTGGATACTAAGTGGCAGGAGGGGGTTGGAACCAGGCAGTCTGGCTCCAGAGCCCCAGCTCTTAGCTGCTCCCCTAAATTAAAAGATGCTGGACATATTCACTGCTGTGACCCCCAGAAACCGCAGCTGACCGTGTTAGTGTGGATTCTAAGGAAAAATCTCAAAGGACCTCAGTTCCTTCCCCAACCAGACCCCAGAGGCTGGAATCTCTCTTTCCTCTTTACTTTTCACCTTCTCTTTGCCTCCTTCTGCGAGGAGGAAGCCGGCAGCACGAAGGAAAACAGCTGGAGCGGTAGATGGACCTTGCTGGGAGCCAAGTGAGCCGGGAGGCAGTTTGGCGAGCTCAGCCAGGCTGCACCCCGGCCTCTGCCCTGGGGGCCCCAGTCCTGGCCTCCCACTGAGAAGCTGAGGTGTTCAGGTGCCAAGTCAGCCTCGGGCTCTGGCCAGGTGGGCTGTGGCTTTTCCCAGAAATCGTCGCGCTGTGCCAGTCTCGTCCTGGAATCCACGCTGCCCACTGTGCCGGGCGGAACCTGGCTCTGCTGCTCCAGCCGGCCTGCGTGGGGGCGGGCAGCACAGGGCCTGAGGGTGCTGCACCCAGGCCCTGGGTCATCAGGACCCTCTCCTGAGGCCCGCTAGAGGTCTGCGCCCACAGACCCGGTGAGCACAGAGCAGGGCCAGAGGAAACGTGGACAGTGGGTAGACGGGAAGCTCAGCTCCCCTCACCAGCGATCAAAGAAGCATACATGGGTTACCTGTCACACTCACGACATTAAAAAGGCCAATACTCACGCTTTCACGGGTCCGGAAACAAATTTGCTAGAAATCTGTTTAGGCTTATAATATTATTTTGAAAGGACTTTCCCAGGTTTCTCAGTAGTAAAGAATCTTCCTGCCAAGCAGGAGACTTGGGTTTGACCGTTGGGTCGGGAAGATCCCCTGGAGAAGGGAATGGCTACCCACTCCAGTATTCTTGCCTGGAGAATCCTGTGGACAGAGAGGAGTCTAGAAGGCTACAGTCCACGGGGTCACAAAGAGTTGGACACGACTTAGCGAATAAACAATAACAACAATTATTTTGAAAACTCCATACTCTCTAATTCCACGTCTAGAGACTCTTTCAAAAGGGAAAGAAGACAAAACAGCCGTATGAATCGTAATTTATGTAAAACCATTATCATTGCCAGGTTAGGTATAAGAATTAAAAAAGGAACAATGCAAAAGTCAAATTAGGGGATCAGTTATATTTTGGTAATTCTGAATGATAGTAAGCTAGGCAGACAATAACATGAAAATTTTATAGGACTTTAATAGCATGAGAAACTTTTTCTGATGAAGGATTATGTGATAATGAGAAAATACAAACTTAATACATATTGTTATGAGTCAATCAGGGTGGGCGCACACACACACACACACACACACACACACACACACACACACACACACGTTTTTAAGAGGATACCCTAGAATGCTGAGTGTGGTTATCTCTGTAACTACCAGGTATAGCTTTTACTTTCTTCCTTATAATTATTTGTCTTTTCCAAATTGACATTATATTAAAGTTTGTTACTTTCAAATCAGAATAAACACAGGTGTTAGTTCTTTAATCCACATCAAAGATACACTCTCTTCTTCATTCATCATGTTTACCAAGTGCTGACTCTAATCAGAACTAATAATCACAGGTGTTACCAAGACGGTCAGTCCACAGCGGGTGAGCCTCCATGGAGCCCTCAAGTTCACAGAGACTGTGAGATCTGGGTCCACCCAGGGACAAAGAGCCCTCAGGAGCCACCTCTTCTTATAAAGAGAGGCAGGTCTGTCTGTGAGCTCCACTGGCAAACGCATGTTTAAGCAACCAGCCCCAGGGTGTGTCAGCTGACCTCACCTCCGTCTGCTTCACACGTGCCTGCCTGGGAAGGACTCCAGGCACCTTAGGTAGACATTTATATTTTTAAAAACAAAACTGATCAACAGCAGGCACAAGCAGTGTCTGCCTCCACTTTCAGAAACCCAACTCTGACCTCCCAGGGCAGCATCTCAGACTCCCTCCCCATCTCATCAGGCAGCCCCAATGTCCGAGCCCCAGGCCCTCCCCCTCCTCCTTCCTGCAGTGCAGACGGTCCTCTTTTCCCAGAAGATCTGACCACGCAGAATGGGAGCCAGAAACCTGAGTCTGAGGTCCAGCTTCACCACTCACAGGTTGTATGACCTTGAGCAGATTACTGAACCTCTTCAAGCTCAGTTTCCTCATCTGAAAAATAGGCACAAGACCATGCCTCTTTCAAAGAAATGGATTTTGAGTGTTCACCAATTAGAGTAAGTACTTCATGAGTTCTCATTGTGTCTGGGCCCCCTGGTACAGAGGGCAAGAGGCCGTGCTGATAAACCACACTTTGCAAAAGAAGAGAAAGGCCCTGATATGTGGCTTTTTCCAGATGCTGTGCTGTAAACACCCCCACCATCAACCGTTTCAAGCTACTGATGGCTTATCTGGTTGGCAAGATTCCTGCATCTTTATCAACCGGCTTTTAGGGTCTCGTGAGCTTCTGCTCTCTATCTGTCCTAGGAGGACCCACTGAATCCTGATCTTCATGGGCTCACGGTTTGATGGCGGAAAACCAAGAACAATTTCTACAGTGACTTAATATCTTTCTGTCCCACGTGTAAGCTTTGTGACGGCAAAGACAATTTTTATTTTTAGGAAACTTTTTCTTACCATGTGATCTTCAGTCCTGGCAAATAGGAAGTTACCTAATAACACATGTTGAATGAATGAACAAATGTTTCCAACAAAAAACAAAATGATCGAACATTGGGTTAAATGTTGAGATGCAGAGTAACAAGGAGAAAGTCTTTTCAACAGGTGGCCTCTCAGAGGAAAATATATTTAAGAATTAAATGAAACAGTAATTCTTTTTTTTTTTTTTGGCCACACTGCATAGCCTGCAAGATCTTAGTTTCCTCACCAGGGCTTGAACCTGGGGCCACGGCATTGAAAGCACCAAGTTCTAACCACTGGACCTCCAGGAATTCCCTCAGTCTTTTCTTAATATTTCATGTGTGGGAGTCCAACCTCTCCTGGAAAGCTTCCAGCCATGAGGAGCTCCCTGCCATACAGAATGAGGTTTTCCATTTTTGGGGGCTCTGAGGGTATGGCGTGAGGTCTGTGGAGTTGATAGGAGAGAAGAGACTCCACCTCTGCTAAGCACCTACTATATATATATGCCAGCCACCCAGGGCACAGCATTCTGCCCATCACCTCCCTGCGTCCTCCTAATATGGGCATGACTCACTCTCCTCATTTTACACCCAAGGAGACTGAGGCTGTGGGACACTGAGTCACATGCTTGACTCACGGCACACTCAAACCTAGCTCTCGCCTCGGGCCACCTGATGCCTGGTGCACAGAGCCCAAGCCCAGCACCACTGGGGTGGGCACTTCCTGTGCCACGTCTGCCTGGACAACGCCCCTCACCAGCGGGACGTGCCTCTCTGAGAGGCCCTGGATCTCTGAGGGCCCCTGACGGCAAACTCAAGCCACCTTGGGTGATATCCGGGGACTGAGGCGCTTATTAGGTGCCTCAAATGCCCTCGTCTGTTGGCCTTCACCCTGTCACATACTCCTCAGCACAGGCAGTAGAGCTCATGGTGAATGAGCGGTCAGTCCTAAAGGAAGTCAACCGTGAATGTTGATTGGAAGGACTGCTGCTGAAGCTGAAACTCCAATACTTTGGCCACCTGATGTGAAGAACAGACTCATTGGAAAAGCCCCTAATGCTGGAAAAGATTGAAGGCAGGAGGAGAAGGGGACAGCAGAGGATGAGATGGTTGGATGGCATCACCGACTCGATGGACATGAGTTTGAGTGAACTCTGGGAGTTGGTGATGGATAGGGAGGCCTGGGGTGCTGCAGTCCATGGGGTCGCAAAGAGTTGGATACAACTTAGTGACTGAACAGCAACAGCAAGCATTGGTTGAATGGACAAAGGCACGTCCCTTGCAGGGGCAGGTAAGAAAAGTTGGACCCAGAACCTGAGACCAGCTCAGGTTCCAGGAGATCAACCCCACAGGAGGCCACATGTTCTCAACCATGTCGGATTTGCCCCCAACCTGGACACAACTTAGACACTGAATAATAAACAAAGTCCCCAGGGAGACTGGGCCCAGTGAACTGTGTTTAAAAAAGGCAGATATGGAAGCCTCGGGACCTGGATTACTCATTAAATTTTATTAAATGCTGATATCGCCAACCCTCATACATCAGCCAAGGGTGCTAAGTTATCAAAAGGCCGAGGCAGACAAACAAGAGCCTTACTGATTAACCAAGCCCTGCTTTCCAGGCCTGCCAGCTGCTCAGCCTCCCTGGCTGTCTCTCCTCCCGCTGGTCCTGGGGCCTCAACTGCCATCTCTGACCTGGCCCTCACACTGGCTCCAAGTTAAAGACACAAACATTCAACCTGCTGTGCTTAAGTTGCTCAGTCATGTCTGACTTTTTGCGACCCCACTGACTATAGCCCTTCAGACTCCTCTGTCTGTGGGATTCTCCAGGCAAGAATACTAGAGTGGGTTGCCATGCCCTCCTCCAGGGGATCTTCCTGACCCAGGGATCACACCCAGGTCTCCTGCATTGCAGGCAGATTCTTTATCACCTGAGCCACCAGGGAAGCCCACATTCACTGGTAAACTCACAGGTCTTCAAAGTTTTCATGAATAATACTTGCAGAGAAACAGAAAAGTGGGAAGAGAAATGACTGTCAAGAAAAGCAAACAACAAAAACTGAAATGAAATTCTGGAATCTTCTAAAGTCCCCAGGGCTCTGTCTTAGTTGATGGGTGTATGATTTACTGTGACTGCTGTGAAAAATTGCCACAAACAGGAGCATAAGCTTCCCAGGCGGTACAGTGGTAAAGAACCTGCCTGCTAATGCAGGAGATGCAGGAGATGCAGGTTCGATCTCTGAGTTGGGAAGATCCCCTGGAGGAGGAAATGGCAACCCACTCCAGTATTCTTGCCTGGAGAATTCCAAGGATAGATAAGCCTGCCAGGCTATAGTCCATGGGGTTGCAAACAGTCAGACATGACTGAGCACAAGGCAATCGAATTAACATGGGCTTAAAGCAACGGGACTTGGTTATATTACAGTTCTGGGGGTCAGATGTCCAAAATGGGACTGTGTTTCTTCTGGAGGCTTGAGGCGAGAATCATCAGCTTGAGACTGCCCACCATTCCTCGAATAAGGGCCTGCATCACCCTGCTGCCCACATCTCCATCTGGGACTCCATCCCTCCTGCCTCCTTCTTCTCAGGACCCTTGTGACCACCTGAAGCCAGCTGGATGACGCAGGATGGTCTTTCCATCTCAAGGCCCTTAACTTAATCACATCTGCAAAGTCCCTCTCATGTAAGGTATCGTGTTCCCAGATTCCGGTTGCCAGCATGTGGACCTCACTGGGAACGGAGGCCATTACTGGGGGGTGAACAGTGGGCTTCCCTAGTGGTTCAGTGGTAAAGAACCTGCCTGTCAATGTAGGAACCATGGGTTCAATCCTTGGGTCTGGAAGATTCCCTGGAGAAGGAAATAGAAACTCCAGTATTGTTGCCTGGGAAACCCCATGGACAGAGGAGCCTACAGTCCTCAGGGTTGCAAAGAGTCAGACTTGACTTAGTAACCCAAACAACAGAAGCAAGTATCAACAGTGGGTTTGCACTCTCTGCACTAATCACATTGTCCTGAGGACACCAAGCTTCCCGCTGAGCCACACACAGAGGCATCCCAGGATTTCCCTGCTTAAGGGATCGTGTGCCAGGGCCGGGAGGAGCCCTCCCCCAGGGTGACAAGGTGAAGCTCGCTCCGGGGGTGACACTCGCACTGCCAGGCATCGCCGCCTCTGGGCACATCCTTACCCTTGGATGCTGACGCAGCTCCGGCTTCTATTTTCAGCCAGGGCTCCTCTCTCGGCCTTGACTTTAGAACCAGACTTGGCCACGCCAAGGTCAAGAATAACTGGACAAATTACTCTTGCCTCTGACTCTCTGTTAATGAAGCATCAATGCCATCCCTTCCCCAAAGCTGTTGTGAAGACAAAATGGCAAACTGCAATTCAGATCACTCAGACGCCCGTAAAGGTCTTGCGCTTTGGAATGAGGATCAGATCTCTGAAGAACAGCTCGGATTCCGGCATTCCCTACCTGACATGCTCCAGAAGCTTCCAGAAGCACTTAGATTAAGCTCAAGCTCTCTCCCCAAATCTCCAGGAACCACATTGTCCAACCCCTACCCACCTCTCTCCTCTTGCCCCAAATCATCCCCACCAGCCCGCTTCCAGTTCCTTAAATACATCAAACCCACTTCTGGGATTTGTCCGTCTTCTCTATCTCTCCAGCACAGTCTTCCCCAGCTAAGTGAGCCACTGTCTCTCGCCTTTGGCACTTAGCCCAGATCCCATCTCTTAGGGCAGATCAGAGTCGTTTCCCGCACTTCCTCCCCATCTGAGCACCATGCTTCTTTCCTTCATCA
Organism: Bos indicus; assembly: GCF_029378745.1. Taxonomy (NCBI): domain Eukaryota; kingdom Metazoa; phylum Chordata; class Mammalia; order Artiodactyla; family Bovidae; genus Bos; species Bos indicus. The sequence continues at coordinate 8,085,428 of NC_091773.1, read as the reverse complement.
CACGTGTCACGTTCCTCCTCCTGGGCACCGAGCTGGACCACACCTCCCGCCTTCCTTGCAGTGAGCCATGGTCGGGTGACTGTCCTTGCCGCCGGTGGCACGTGTGTGGGAGTGAGGCCCTCGGTTACATCACTCAGTTGTACAAACCTCCTGCATGGTCCTCGCTGCTCTCCCTGTCCCTGGCTGTAAGGCCAAATACAGAGCATCCAGTGGGGACTAGGAGGTCCTGGCAGAGGGGGATACAGGGGTCACATGCTAGTGAAGACTTCACCTGCTAATTGGAGGAGCCCTGATAAACACCCAGTCCAGATTTCTCTATGAGTAAGAAAGTGCCATTGTTCTAAGCTGCTGAGATTTGGGGTTGTTGGTCAATCCTGACATTTTTGTATCTGCTTCCTTGCTGATTGCCCATCTCACTAAAATGTCAGCTCCAGGAACGCAGGGTCACTGGCTGTCCTGGTTCCTGTTGTCTCAGCTCTGAGCACAGTGTCTCTGACCCAAGGTAGGTGCACGAACTAAGCTTTTTTGGATAAATAAATACATGACTTGTATTTATGTTGACTTGTCGGATATTATGAGTTGTCAAGTTGCCCTGACTCTGCTTTCTAAACACTCTATGGAAATCCAATGCCCACCTCAAGCTTTTGCAAATTCTCATGGACTTGGGCTCAAGGGTTCAGAGTTTTGGCATTTTGCTCCCCTTTCCACTGGACTATTCGAGTCTGAGTGTCTTCATTTCCTCGCATTCAGTTTGACAAGTCAAGCATGGAACCCCATCTCTTTCTGTGCACACACACACACACGCCAGCCCAGGGTTAGAAGGGGGCAGAGGATGATGTTCATCTAACTAAAGTTAGAGGGAGGCAGAGGATGACGTTCATCTAACTGAAGTTAGAGGGGGGCAGAGGATGACGTTCATCCCACTGCAATGCATGCAGTATCCAAATGAAGTCAACAACCCATTTTTACTTTTGGGGCCCCCGTGCGGCTGCGCCCAGGTACTCTCCCTGCCATATCTCTCTATACATTATTCTCACTGCCTGGCCCTTTCCTGGTTGTCTTTTTCCTCTTCTTCCTCTCTTCACTCTCCTTGGGGCAGATTGTGCTTTTATCCCCAAAGCATTGCAACACCATCTCCCATCCCTTCAACTCTGTGACTCACCATCCTCTTGTCGAGAGGTCTGTGCCCTCTTGACTCTGAACAGGTCTGTCTGTAACTGCTTCATCCTGATACAAGAGGGAAGTTATGTTCATGACTTCTGAGTCCAGGACCTTATAGGCGATGCAGCTTCTGCCTTGTCCCCTTAGACGCCTGCTTTTAGCAACCTGCACTGATAGGTAAGAGATCCAGCTCCCCTGGGGCCACCGTAGTATAAAGAAGCCCAGCCCACATGGAGACACTGTGATGCTGGCTCTGGTCACCAGCCCCAGCTGAGGCTGCACTGGTCCCAAGTCGGGGAGCAGAGATGCCTTTTGATGTTCTCAGCTACCTGATGTTGAGACAGCCCATTCAGCCGAGTCTTCAGCCACTTTTCTATGCTCCACCCCACTTTCTGACCCACAGAATCCATGAGCATAATAAAACTGTGGTTTTCCGTTACCAGGTTTGGGGCTGCTTTGCGTTTCAGTAATAGAGCAGATCTCCCTTCCCAGATCTCCCAGATGCTTAGGGCTTTTCTTAAGCATCCTGTTGTGTGCGTGCTCAGTTATTTCTGACTCTTTGCGACCCCATGGACTGTAGCCCACCAGGATCCTCTGTCCATGGGATTTCCCAGGCAAGAATACTGGAGTGGGTTGCCATTTCCTACTCCAGACAATCTTTCCAACCCAGGGATCAAACTCGTGTCTCTTACATCTCCTGCACAGCAGGCCAACTCTTTACCACTGAGTTGCCTGGGAAGCCCAAACATCCCATTAGCCAGGTCTTTTATTGTCCCAGTCTCTGCCCTCGGGGTCTCTGATTCTACCCTGAGTGGCTTGTTGAAGTGTTTTCCTGAACAACACATCTGGGATATGTTCTGATGCCAGCAATTAAGATGGCAAAGTGTTTTATCTCTGCCAAGTTTCTGAGTGCTTGGCATCTAGAGATGCTGAATTAACGTTAGTTTTGAATTCTGTCTTCTTCTTTGAACTCCTGGGGAGCTGGAAGAGGAATAGAAGGCTGGGGTAAGGCAGCAACTTCAGAATTCCAGAAATGTGCCCCTGGATCACGCTGGATTCAGTATTCAAATCAAGCAGGAAACAGCAATGAAAGAGCCCTTAGCAGGAAGTTTAATAGAGGACATGTAATGCATACTGCTAGGTACAACACTGTAGGAAGATTGGAGAGGCCTTCCATACAAGGCTGCCAGATAAAATACACGACAGCTAGTTACGTTTCGATTTTAGGTAAACAGGACTTTTTTTCCCATATAAGTATGTTTCACGTGATATTAAGGAAAACTCACTTATACTGAAAAAAAAAAAAGATGTATTGTTTATCTGAAATGCACATTTTAAACTGGGCTTGCTGTATTTTTATTTCTTAATTCTGGTGAACTCTACTCTCAGAGGACTTTGAAGCCTCCTGGAGGTTGGCAATAGGAGGAAGCATTCCTTCCTGGGGCTGAGGCATAAAAAGAAGGGGCTATTACCAGGGCCCAGGGGTTGATGCTGCCCCCTGGAGCTGGCACCCTGGCAGGGACTTCCTGGCTGGGGCTGAGACCAGAGAGGGCATTTTGCCTCTGCAAAGATGCTGCTGGAAGCAGAGGGACAAACAGCATCGCTTCCTCCTTCTTCCCTCCCTCCATCCCCTACCAGTGCCTCCTGTTCCCAGCTGGAAGTTACTGGCAAGTGAGCCTGGGAAGTGTAGTTTGCAGGGGTCAGCCGTCGGGGCCACAAGTAGAGCTGACAAAGGGACAGTGTCTACACTCTACAGTTCACCATATTTATCAGAGTACGTTAGACTTCTTTCACTGTTTCTTGAGCTCTCACAATGTTCGTGGTACCACATTAGGCAATTCTTAGACCACATGTCTTTCCATTCCTGAGCAAATTATGAGGAAGACACAATTCTTTTCCACATTTTACATATGAAGACATCGAGGCTCGGCGAGATTAAGAAATTTGCCCTAAATCGCACGTAAAGTATCCGGCAGGGTCAGATCTTTGCTACATCAGCAGGAGGCACTTCAGTCCTGTGGGCAGGTTGGGGGAAGGACGGGAGTCAGAGAACCACAGCAATATCAATTCATCATAGACTCTTTGGATCTGGAAGGGGCACCATCTTTATTTACATCCATTGGCTTTGGTTAACACTGTTCCTAAAACATCTTATTGTTATTTGCTGTCATTTAGTCACTAAGTCAAGTCTGACTCTTTGCAGTCGCGTGGACTATAGCACAACAGGCTTTCCTGTCCATCACCAACTCCCAGAGTTTGTTCAAACTCATGTCCATTGAGTCAAAGATGCCATCAGCCATCCCATCCTCTGTCATCCCCTTCTCCTCCTGCCCTCAATGTTTCCCAGCATGAAGGTCTTTTCCAATGAGTCAGCTCTTCACATCAGGTGGCCAAAGAATTGGAGTTTCAGCTTCAGCACCAGGCCTTCCAATGAATATTTAGGACTGATTTCCTTTAGGATTGACTGATTTGATCTCCTTGCAGTCCAAGGGATTTTCAAGAGTCTTCTCCAACACCACAGTTCAAATCATCATTCTTGCTCTTCTTAAAGACATCGAAACCATTAGTTCTTCCATCCCAACACCCCAAATTCACATGTTGGCAGCCCAACGTGGTAGAAAACAGCAGAGTGTCATAATTAAGAGTCATTAATTGAACTTGGAGTCAAAGGGCCAGTTCAAATCCTGGCTCTGTCATTTATTAGCTCTGTGACTTTGGGCAAGTTACTGAAGCCCTCTGTGTCTCTCCTTCTTCATTTATAAAATGGGGCTAATGATGATGACAAAGACAGTGGTGCCAATGATAATGACGTTGTCCACGTTATAGATGGTATTGCTGCAGGAGGAGGAGTCAAGACTGCCTCTATGAGTAACTTTCCAGCAGCAACCCTGCCTATAGACATGAATGTTTAATGAGTTTATCCACGAGGGACCCCCATATAGCATCTAGTCCTTAGTCTGCACCCAATAAACGTTGGCTATTGTTATATTTATTATAGAATCAACTAAGTGTGGGACAGTACAGAAAAAACTGAAAGTGAAAGTCACAGAAAAAAACTGAAAGTGAAAGTCAGTTTTTCACTAAAAACTGAAAGTGAAAGTCACTCAGTCGTGTCTGACCCTTTGTGACCCCATGGAATACACAGTCCATGGAATTCTCTAGGCAAGAATACTGGAGTGGGTAGCCTATCCCTTCTCCAGTGGATCTTCCTGACCCAGGAATCCAACTGGTGTCTCCTGCCTTGCAGGTGGATTCTTTACCAACTGAGCTGTCAGGGAAGCCCCTAGAAAGCTAAAGCCCCTGTGAACTGTGTGGGGAGGGAGGTGAGAAGTGGCGGGGAAACACACTGTGTTAGCAAGCTGCCCTGCATGCTAATTAGGGCCCCGTTATTATCCCTGGGGGGCAGAGGACAGAAAAGACCAGCTCTGGCTGGAAAATAAACATCAGGACTAGGAGGGAGTTAGTCTTACAGGAAAGGACCCCAGAGGAGGGAATGTCCAGGGTGTGGGCTTGGAGGAGAAGCAGAGATAGGAGCTGTGAGGCAGGGAGTGGGGGTGGTGGTGGAGTGAGATGTGGGCACAAGAGGGCAGGTGGCAGAGAAGTGGGCAGAAGGGCTGATGCAAGATGCAGAGGCTGGAGAGGTTGACAAGGAGCATGGGTTTCACAGGAACTCTGGCTGTCTTCATGGTAGGAAGACTTTCCAGTTGACAACTTGCTTGGGCAGGGAGGGCAGGGGGGCGGGAGGGAGCAGGCTTGGTGCCAGGTCAGTCGCTGTTTCCATCCCCACTCAGCCATCACTGTGTTGCACTGAAGCTGTCAGGCCAGGTAATTTACACAGAGGGCCCTGGGTCCTGGTCCTCACTGAACGCCCTCACTTGGATCCATTGTGGATGTGAACAGAGACGTTCAAGCCTAAAGAAGGAAAGCGATGCTGTGTGCTGTGGGGCCTCAGTGAGTCACTGCATGTCCCTAAATGTGGAGCTGATGGCCCCTTCTCCTGGCTCTATGCAAGGATTGTGATGCGTGATTGTGGACACGAATGTATAAACAAAAAGAATCTCACTGGATAAGACCCTGATGCTGGGAAAGACTGAAGGCAAAAGAAGAGAGCGACAGAGGATGAGGTGGTTGGATGGCATCACTGACTCAATGGACATGAGTTTGAGCAAACTCTGGGAGATAGTGAAGGATGGGAAGCCTGGTGTGTTGTAGTCCACAGGATCACAGAGAGTCAGACACGATTTGGTGACAATTTAGACACTATTCCAGGATCTGGAATACTGCACAATATTCCTGGGGGCCCCTGATCTTAGCACAAAGTGTCCCCCTGTTCTGTCCATCCCCTCTCCATCCCAGGTGGATCCTTCCAGGTGGTATGTCTTGGTCCAGAACTCTGCCAAGCCGAGTATTTGGCCTTGGGACAGCCCCGTGCATCCCTCTGTACGCCCTGGGCTCTGAGTCTCATCGAGGGTCAGATTAGGGGAGGACTTCTGGGATCTGGACCCCCAAGGCCTTTACTTTATGGCCAAGAGGACCAGGGTCAAGGGAGAGACAGGGGGATCCTATGGGGTCTCCAGTGGGTTGGGAATGATTCAGGGAGGGCTCTCCTACATGCTCACTTCTCACGCATCCTCCACCTTCTGCTTCATCTCTTCCATTTCACTGCCCACCTGTCCCACCAGCATTCTTCCATTCAGCCAGCACTGACCAAGTACCTGCCAGGCACGGTGAGAACATGAGGAACCCTCTGCCCACCCCCAACCAAGAGCTGCCCAGGGGGCGAGGTGGACAGGAAGGCAAAGAAGCAATTTGCTGTGGAATAAGTGTGTTCCTCTGAAAGTAGAGGGTCATCCTGGGGGCTCTGGAAGCCTGGTGAGACACGAGATGTGGGCGCCAGGAGGCAGGGGGCGATGGACACTCCAGACAAAGCTGAGAGGCCAGCTCATGACTTTCCAGTGGTCCAGAGGAGACGCATGGCAGCCCCGCCAGGAGGCTGCACAGCTGGAGGTCGGGGGCGGGGCTGGGGCCGGACCTAGGTCACTGGGCAACCTGGTTTCCCAGGGACTCAGAGCCCTGGGGAGTATGAATCTGACCGGAGGCATCACCTGAGCAACGGTGCTCTTTCTAAGCTTCCCGCTCTCAGCTGTGCCTACGTGCGTCAGGACAGAGAAAATTCCACTGTTGACGCAGCGATGACCTGGAGAGGCTGCGCTGTGCGTTTTCCACCTTGATTCGGAAAGTTCAGCTGGTAAGGGGGAGCCACGTGTGGGGACAGGAAGTCACATTTCCAGGACGTGCCTGGAGTCACAGCTCTATTTCTGGAACAATCTGACTGGCTCCAATTTCTTTAGGAAATTCAAATGAAACCCTGCAAGGCCAGTTTTCTCTCTCATTGTTCCTGGTCCTGACGAGCCCTCCCTGCTCCTTCCCGGCCCCCATCGCAGAGGCCTGGCTGTGGGGAGTGTGTGACCTGGCCGCCTTCCTTCAGGGCTTTGAGAGGAATCCCTTACGCTCTGAGGACACGGGGCTGGAGGGCTTCCCAGAGACTCCACCCAGAGGGAGATCCTGCCTCCCTAATCTCCGGCCGTGGGCCCAGCTCTGCAGACACAAGCCCCTACTGGGTGTGTGCTCAGTTGCTCAGCCATGTCTGACTCTTTGTGGCCCCGTGGACTGCATCCCGCCGGGCTCTACTGCCTGTGGAATTCTCCAGGCAAGGATACTGGAGCATGGTGCCATCTCCTCCTCCAGGGGATCTTTCCAACCCAGGGATCAAACCCATGTCTCCTGCATTGGCAGGTGGCTTCTTTACCATTAGCGCCACTTGGTAAGTTCCCCCAAGGCCCTAGAGGCTCCTGGAAAGCCAGACAATCAGGGAATCCTGCTCTGATCTTCCTCCTGATGCCAAGACCCTCTTAGATGCCAAGCAAGCTTTTATACCACACCCTGTTTTCCACATCCATAAAAAGGGGTTATTAACTCATATTCTGTCCTCTTCCTAGGACTTATCAAATGAGAAAATATAGGAAAACAATTATTGATTACTATTTTAAATGATTTGTGTATTTAATTTTTTAACTTCAGTGAAATCCAGATTATACGTAAGTAAGCATTTTAAATTATACCATGCTGCTTTTGCCATGGTGTGCGATTACCACTAATGAGAAGCCCATGCACCGCAACCAGCGAGTAGCCCCTGCTCACTGCGACCAGAGAAAGCCCACACACAGCAACAAAGACCCAGCACCAAAAAAAAAAAATTAAATTAAAAAAATGTTTAATTAATTTAAAGTGTCCACGTTACAGAGGCAGAATGGACAGGGTGTGGGGACACGGGATGGCTGTGGTGGGTGAGAGACAGGGAACCCCAGGGGAGCTGCCTTGCACATCTGTTTTGCAGACAAGAGAGGCCAATGGAGTCCCCAAGAGCAGAAGCAAGGAAGGAAGACGAAGGATTTGGTTTGGGTCTGTGGAATTTTAAGGACCATAGCAGAGAAAATATGCAGGAGACAGATGGGTATGTGGGTCTGAGGGAGGAGAAAGAAGAGAGAGAGTGGTGGCACCATCAGCGAGGAGCGGCGTGACTGTGATCTGTAGGAAGAAGACCAAAGAAGGCCTCTCAAAAACCCCAGATATTCGAAGGCGAAGTGGGGGATGTGGAACATGCAAAGGGCCAAGACGGAATCAGAGAGGAATGAGGTGGGTCACAGCAGCCATGCGAAGAGCGTCGGGTCTTTGAAGACTCCTATTACGCCCTCAGGACCCAGCTGGGTGTGACCATCTCTTTTTGGAGCTGCCCCAGTCCTGCTGCACCCCTCCAGCTCAGTCTGATCAGCACTCTTGACCAAGGTGAAAATTAACCTTCTGGCAGCTCCAGGCATTCCCTGCACGGGGCTGGCCCTTCTGTGATGAATCAGCCCACCAGGGTCACCTCTAACATGCCTGAGTGAGTGAGTGAAGTCGCTCAGTCATGTCCGACTCTTTGTGACCCCATGGACTGTAGGGGCTCCTCCGTCCATGAAATTTTCCAGGCGAGAGTACTGGAGTGGGTTGCCATTTCCTTCTCCAGGGGATCTTATTCTGACCCAGGGATTGAACCTGGGTCTCCTGCATTGCAGGCAAATGCTTTACCATCTGAGCCACCAGGGAAGCCTAACATGTCTGCTTTAGAGCAAAGCTGTTTATTTCCTGTCCCCACAGCTTTGGTGGGAGATGGAGCACACATAAGTCTCAGTAATGACTCATTTCATTCCCAGCATAAGTCATCTCCACAAGTTTGTCCTCTCTATACCCCCACGGTATAGAGAGTCTTGAGGGTATTGGACAGCTATTTCGGGAGACACTGAGAGGAGCTTAGGGGTTCCAAGCACAGGCTCAGAGCCTGACCACCTGCTTTACATTCAGGCTCCACTGCTGAGGAGCTGCGTGTACCTGGGCAGGCTGGTTTATGTCTCAGAGATTTTTATCTTTAAAACGTACATGCCAGGAAGGGTACCTATCTCCTAGAACTGCATAGCAAGTAAGTTACATCTTGCAAACTGCGAACAGACTGGAGTTTGAGAGATACTTACTACTTGTTAAAGTGAAGTCGCTCAGTTGTGTCCGATTCTTTGTGACCCCATGGACCGCAGCCCGCCAGGCTCCTCCGTCGATGGGATTTTCCAGGCAAGAATACTGGAGTGGGTTGCCATTTCTTTTTCCAGTGGATCTTCCCAGCCAGGGACTGAACCCAGGTCTCCTGCACTGCAGGCAGACTCTTCACCATCTGAGCCACCCAGGGAAGTACCTAACACATGTTAGCTTTCCTTCTATTCTTTTAATTAAGTAACTCATACCTACTTTTGGTGGAACGGGGTCTTTGTTGCTGCTCGTGGGCTTCTTCTAGCTGCGGCTAGCGGGGGCGATCTTCGCTGTGGGGGGCCGATTCCCGACCTCAGTGGCTTCTCTTGTTGCAGAGCGCGAGCTCTAGGGAGCGTGGGCGCAGTAGTTGCAGCACTTGGGCTCAGCTGCCCTGCGGTAGGCGGACTCTTCCCGGACCAGGGATCGAACCTGTGTCCCCCGCATTCGCAGGTGGAGTCTCAACCACTGGACCACCAGGGAAACCCCTTTCATTCTGTATAAATAGAATGAATTCCCAAAGGCCCACGTAGTGAGCCAACACAAGTTTTAAGAGTCTGCTATGTACCTGGTACTGTGCTTGTAGTTTGGAATTCCAAAGAGAAGAAACAGACTGTGTTCCTGGCTTTAGGGAACTTTTGTTTGTGACTTTGGGCGAGTGGGGAATTAAGGCATCTTTCGGTGTCAAAGCTTGAGACACATAGATTTTGCCCAGGTCCCACAGTGTACAGATCTGGTAACGGGGACGAGGGAGCCAGTATGTAGCCGCTACTGCCATGCTGTCTGCAAGAATGGGAGTGGCCTGGCTTCATTGGCAAAATCCACCCTCTCTTCCCAGTGTGCTTTCCCTGATGCGCAAATTACTCTTAGCATCTCCCAGAGTAGTTCTCTGGACTTGCTGAGGCAGCTGCCAGGAAGAGCTCCCTTCCCGCAGGAGACAGCTGCTCATGCCATCACTGGGGCGTCTACACTGGGACGGACCATCTTGCAGAGAAGGAGCCAGACAAAGGTGGCAGTAACAGCCACCCGGACACACCAAGCTCCTAGTCTGCACACCAGCCCTTGCGATAACAGAAGGCATGGATGAAGACTAGGCTGAACAGCCTTGATTCCACTACCCCCTGTCTGTGGGGCCCCTCCCTAGGCTCTGGGGTGGCCTGTCTGCATTTTGCTGAGCCCACAGAAGGGAGCACTCCACCCAGGCACGCTCAGGACTCTGGGGCTCTCTCACCGGTCAGCTCCCTGATGTCCGTGACGTCAAGGAAGACATGGGTGGACATACTGCTCCTCTGCTATCCCAGATGGTCTCCCACATTCCCAGCCTCCCTGGCAGTTCTGTTTGGACCGCATGGGTAGATCACGCTGGCCACTAGACTGTGAGTAGAAGTGATGGGTGTGGACTCGGAGTTAAGAACTGGTGAGTCATCTCCACCTCCTCGTCCCTTTGCCAGTGACCTTGAAGACCGTGGATTAAAGTTGAGGTCGGTACAGTCACAAGATGAAGACACTGGGGGAGCCTGAATGGACGGCCAAACCCACCAGCCTCTGACACAGCAAGAAATAAACCTCTGCCGCTCTGCTGTAAGTCACCGGGGTCTGTAGGCTTATTTGTTACTGTAGCACCAGCCTGTCACATCCTGACTGATGCAGTCAGGTCTAATCTTGAACCCTCTAATCCCTCATGGAGTTTGTGACCACAGGCAAGTAACTAATAGTCTCTGAGCCTCAATCTTCCCAGAAAGTGGTAGCACTATCTCATCCATGGGGGCTCTTGTGAGAACTGAATGAAAAACAGCATAACAAATGCCTGGAACAGAGACAGGACTCAGAAAATGTGGGGCTGCCCTCTTGGCTTTCTGTATACTTTGCCTTTTAGTACCCGTCCTACAGATTGAGAAGCTGAGGTTCTAAGAAATCAGGTTTATCCCATAAGTTACAAGGCTAGTGAGTCACAGAAAGGGCGGGAGTCTTAAGCTAGTGAAATGCTGAGGTCCAGCAGGGCCATGGGGAGAGCTGAGCTGTGTGACACTGTGACATCATTTAGAGCTTTTTAGCCAGTCCACACTTGCTGGGGTTTTGACCTTTTCCAACTGCGTCCAGCCTTTTCCTCTTGACCCAATTATCTTGGCCAAGTGACAGAGATCTCAATGTCCTTATCTGGAGGGTGTGGACTTGATAATTCTCGATGCCAAGTCTTTTTTTTTTTTTCCAGGCAAAGCTATATTGGGGGCACTTACTGCAGCAGGGAGGGAAGCAAGAACAAACAACAGTTTCCCTTGCTTGCTGGCTCGCTCCCTGAGGAGGGGCGAGCTGATTCCTGACATGGGGTGGAGGTAGGGGTGTGTCCAGGGGTCAGGCTGGAGAGGTGGTTTGCCTACCTCTTAGGTGGTGCTGTGTGTGGGTGGGGGGCGGGGATTGGGGCGTGCATAGCACTTTGCTTTTGCCGCTAGCTCTTCAAAAGTGGCAATTGGGTTTTTTTAGTGTCTTTGTATCTTTTGTCCAACATTTGTCCCAACTAATCAATGCCAAGTTATTTTAAATCCTGACCTGGGTGTGTGTTTTCTCATACAATTTTCACACACTCTCTGTGTTGACATTCTGGCCGAAGGCGATTCCACTGCGCCCTCTGGTGGCCAGTGGCTCTCATTGTTCGGGTCCGGCTCTTGACCAAGGTCACCGTGAAATGTGGGCAGCTCCCACGTCAGGGAAAACCAGTCTGTTGGGGGGAAAGCATCTCCAAATTGCTTCATTTTGGAGCAGAGCAGACTCTTGTGGGGATCTCAGCACCTTGCTTTTGGAGTCCTGGCTCTCTCCCCCATCTTTCACTGGCAGGTGACTTCATCTCCTAGAATCTCAGTTTCCTTGTTAGGTTCTCTTCTTCCAGAAACAGTGCCTCTTGGCAGGATTGCAGCCGGGTTAAATGAGACTAACGTAGGCAAAGCCCTTAACCCATGTTGACAGCATATGAAAGGGAATTATGATCATCATTAAGAATCTCCTATGTTTCCTGGTGTTGCTGTCGTCCTGGCATAAGACTGTGACCTTCCGATGTCAGAGAAACTGTCTTGCCCATCCCCAGCCCCCAGTGGCTCTTGGTACATATTCATCAAATGACATGTGTATATATATATATATATATATATCACATTGGGCTTCCCAGGTGATGCTGTAGATAAAGAATCTGCCCACCAATGCAGGAGACATCAGAGATGTGGGTCCGACTCCTGAGTCGGGAAGAGCCCCTGAAGGAGGACATGGCAACCCACTCCAGTATTCTTGCCTGGAGAATCCCATGGACAGAGGAGCCTGGCGGGCTATGGTCCATAGGGCCGCAGAGTCCACCATAACTGCGTGACTAACACACATAGCCTATCATCAGGAATCATGGTTCCCACTTTGCAGAAAAGGTCCCTGTCTGAATCCAGGTCTTTGACACCCAGTACCTGTGGATATCTATGATTCAGCCAAGGTTCCTTCTTGGGGGACTTACAAAGGAAAGGAATCTTCCAGCAGTCCACAGATCTACACCAACTCTAGCTCCCTATTTTGGACAAAGTTTCGGGAAAGCTTGTCCAAATGTTTTAAAACTTGGAGGGGAAGGAGTTCTCAGAACTACTTGGTCCCCACAAGAAGCTGAGCTTGGACATTGTGGCGGGGTGGAAGGCATCCTCAGGGCTCTCGAGTTTCTGCAGTAATAGGTTTTACGTAAGCACCGCTTCTCCAGGACTGGAGAAAGGATGCTCTGAATTGATGGTTATCAGGACCCCCTGATGTGGTCTTCCACTTGCCAGGCTTGTGGCACGCAGGTGGACCCCCAGCCCTGCAAAGAAGCTGGCTTGTTCCCTGACTTGTGGGAAGTGCCTGGGGGCTCCTGAGGACGCTGCCATCACCCCAGCCTGTGGCTGCTCTCGTCCAGCTCCGAGCAGCAGCTTTCAGGTTGAGGGCCACGTCTCTGTTGGCTTCGTTGATGGTTCTGGACTTCACGCACCCCCGCTCCCCAAACTTTCCTTTGCTGCAGGTGCCATTTGGGCTGTGGGTGCCAGATGGCCCCTTCCGCTTTTCCCGTCACTCGTACCTGCCGTCCTGCTGCAGACGCTCCCCCATTCATGGCAGACAGCAAATCCATGATGTGTGTTTCTTACCAACCTGCTCCCTTGGCTTGCAGGCTTCTGCCCAGATCCATGGCCTCCACGGTCCAGAGCCTGACAAGGCCCAAGTCTCTGATTCCAAGTGGCTGAGATCCTAGTGCTTCAAGCCCACCTTTCTGTCCTGGCCTCTGGGTTCATGGAGAGATTGCTTAAGGAGCCAGTAAAAATCCTTTGCTCACTGTACTTCGAGTCAAGCTGAACTGGAGCGTGTGGCTTTGAACTGGAGCAAAACATGCAATTCCCTTATTTGTTTCATCCAGTCAAACTGACTTTTCCATCCCGCCTGCAGCAGCCATGACAGCCTGTGCAGTGAGCCCTGCGGAGGTCTGGAGATGGGGGAGAGACCGGGGGAGGGATAAGCTCCCCGGAGTGCAGCGGGGATGAGGTTTTGCTGGGCTGCCTTCTCTCTACGTCTCTTCTTTGTTGTTGCTGTTATTCAATCGCTAAGTCATGTCCGACTCTGCAACCCCATGGACTGTAGCCCGCCAGGCTTTTCTGTCCATGAAATTCTCCAGGCAAGACTACTGGAGTGGGATGCCATTTCTTTATCCAGCATATCTTTCAGACCCAGGGATGGAACCCACGTGTGCTGCATTGGCAGGCAGATTCTTTACCACTGAGACACCTTTGAAGACATGTCTCTTCTTATAAGGGCACTAATCCCACTATGTGGCCGCAGCCTCATGACCTCATATGAACCAAATCACCTCCCAAAGGCTTTGTTTCTGAATACCATCACATTGGGGTGAAGGCTTCAACGTGTGGATTTTGGGGGAAGACAATTCAGGTCATAGCAGTGGGACTGGAATTGAGCATAGCCAGTCTCTGAATCCTTCCCTATGCCCACAAACAAAAGTGTGGCAAGGTACCCAGAGTCTCTGAGAAACAGGTTACCTGGAATTTGCCGATTCCAGCGAGGACCTGATGTTTCATTGAAGATAACCAAAGGGCCGTGACTCTGACATGCGGAAGGAACATCACTGTGTCCTCCAGGGCTCCAGAGTTTGGAGAGGCCCAGTGGTGTGTGTTAGAGGGAGAGGCTGAGAGGGGAAAGCGCACTGTCATCCTTGTCCCGTGGACGGATGCTGAGAGGGAGGGCTGCCAGTGCCTGAGCCCCAGCCGTGTTCGGTGGGTGCTGAGTCAGAACAAAGCAGAAGGAGAGGCTGGCCCTTCCCCAGTGGACACAGAGGGACCCACGGACCAGTGTGGGGCTTTCTTCTCAAGCCCCTAGAGCACAGCTTCCTGTACCTCACGCGATGTCCTGACTTAGGAAGGGATAGACTTTGGTGACTTGACTTTAGTGAGTGCTGGTGTAAAGAAAACATCTTCCAAAGGCAATTGGAGGACGGGGCACCAGAGGGCCAGGGACACCTCCGCTTGGTGAGTGACATGCAGATGGGTGTGAAGGTGACAGGCACGTTCCAAGAAAGCCACTCGCTCATGCACAAGGACAGAGCAATGCCTGAGGCGAATCCCTAAGTACAGGGGGCCATGAACAGTGACAATGAATAAGGAAGAGAAAGAAAATATGGGGGGGTATGTAGGAAACACTGATGCTTATACACTCTCTCCCGTCAATCCTTGCGTATGTGTGCAGATCCTTAGGATAGAAAGTAAACAGAAATTAGAAGCCCACCTTCTTTTTTGGTTGGCTTGTTTTTTCCTACTTTCAAAATTTTTCATTGTTTTTTAAATGTTCAGATACACTTTTATGCAATTTTTAGAGGTTACTTTCCATTTACAGTTATTACAAGATAGTATCACTCCAGTACTCTTGCCTGGAAAATCCCATGGATGGAGGAGCCTGGTGGGCTGCAGTCCATGGGGTCGTGAAGAGTCGGACACGACTGAGCGACTTCACTTTCACTTTTCACTTTCATGCATTGGAGAAGGAAATGGCGACCCACTCCAGTGTTCTTGCCTGGAGAATCCCAGGGGCAGGGGAGCCTGGTGGGCTGCCATCTATGGGGTCGCACAGAGTCGGACACTACTGAAGCGACTTAGCAGCAGCAGCAGCATCTATATTCCTCATGGTGAGCAATACACCCCCGAGCCTGTCTTCACCCCATAGTCTGCACCTTGCATTTTCACACTTCTATATTGCAACACCCCCACCGACTCCCCTGCACATAGCCACTGGTTTGTTCTGTTTCTCTTTTGTTATATTCCCTAGCTTTTTGTATTTCTTAGGTTCCACTCTAAGTGAGGCCATACAGTATTTGTCTTTCTCTGTCTGACTTAACTTTGCATAGCATCATGCCCTCCAAGTCCATCCATATTGCTGAAAATGGGAAAATTTTGTTCTTTTCTTATTCCGTTAACCCTTTGTGAAACAGTCAAGCGTGTGTTTGGAGCAGCCTGTGGGATGCTGCTGGGTGTATTTCGTCAGTGGCCCCACAGCCAAATCCTGGGGGACCGGTGTTTGTGGGAAGGGTCAGTGGTGCAGAGCAAGCTGGTTCTGGCTTGTACCCAACGCGTGCCTGAAGGGTCCCAAAGAAATGCCTTTGCATCCTCGAGAACACCTATGGAGGATCCTGGCTGATTCTGCTGCCTGCTGGCAGCTCCCGCCTGGGACAAGGGGGCGGTGAGTTCCCACCTGGCTGAGCTCATCCGGTAGGGCCTGACTTCGTGTGTCGCCACCTTGTGGCCGCGTGTCCACATTACAACTCTATTGTGATAGAATGGCTGTGGGCGTATTAGTAGCTCAGTCTTGTCCACCTCTTTGCAACCCCATGAACTGTAGCCCACCAGGGTCCTCTGTCCTTGGAATTCTCCAGGAAAGAATACTGGAGTGGATAGACATTCCCTCTGCAGAGGTCTAATGTGACACCAACCAGGAACAAACCTAGGGGAAGATAGGTTTCTGATGGAGGGTCAGTAATTTTTTCAGTCAACAAATGATAAGAGCAGGGCCCAGATATGGTATAATTCATTTAACTCTCAATGCATGTTTACAGCTTCCTGGGTGGCTCAGATGGTAAAGAATCTGTCTTCCATGCGGGAGACCTGGGTTCCATCCCTGGATCTGGAAGATCCCTTGAAGAAGGGTATGGCAACCCACTCCAGTATTCTTGCCTGGAGAATCCCATGGACAGAGGACCCTGGCAGGCCATAGTCCATAGAGTTGTAAAGAGCTAGAGACCCCCGAGTGACTATCACTTTCATTCACATGTTTACATGGATGGTACTTCAACACTCCAACTTTGTGCGGTCTCTAAGTCTTGTCCGACTCTTTGTGACCCCTGGGTCACATGGAGCCTGTAGCCTGCCGGGTTCCTCTGTCCATGGAATTTCCCAGGCAAGAATACTGGAGTGGGTGACCATTTCCTCCACCGGGGGATCTTCCCGATCCAGGGATCAAACCCGAGTTTCCTGCATCTCTGGAATTGGCAGGCAGATTCTTTACCAGTAGCGCCACCTGGGAAGACCCGTCCCAACTTTATTCATAAGGAAATACGCACAGAGAGGTTAAGCGACTTGCTCAAGCTCACACAGCTAATACACAGGACCCCGGGCAGCCTGACTCCCGAGCGCCTGTGCTAATTTCTGCACTGTCCCGTTTCCTGAGCAGCCTTCAGGTCACCACAAACTTGTCAAGAGACTGGGGAGGTGTCACTGAAGAGAACAGGGAGCCCCAGGTCTGAGGAGGGAAGGAAGTCTTAGCTTGAACCTCACCTCTGCCTGCAATTGCCTGCTGCCATTCATCAGCCCTGCAGGGCTGTTGAGAAAGTTCAAGACCATCCCTAGGGAGGGAGTGTGCAAACTGTAAAGTGCTGTACTAACCGGGAGGTAGTAGTATTGACACCAACTTTCCATTCTGTAGTCCCGTGATGGGATTGCTGGAATTATTCTAAAACCTGGGAGATTTGTGCCAACTCTGGATTGCACATGGACCCATACATGGATGTGCCCGTCTCTTCGGGAAGGAGGGACACTAACTCTGCCCACATCAGGCTACTTCATTCAGCAAACGCTCAGTGCACTGAGCGGGCACGTGTCTCCTCCAGCCTCCTAGGATGCATACATTCTAGACCTCAGACCCCATCTGGCAGCTCCTGAAGTGGTGCCCATTGGACAGATGAGACAGCTGAGGTTCAGAGGGCTTGGGTGACTGGCATTAGTCACACAGCAGGGAGAAGGCACAGTTGCATCTGAGCAGAGGCTAGCTCTTCATGTCCTGAGCCTCTGGGTGCCTGGTCGGGGTGGGCACTAACCCCGGAGGTGTCTTTTAAGACTCAAAGCGTCTCTTGCATTGGAGACTTTGAGAAGCCACACCAAGACACCGCCCTTACAGAAAAACAAGACACACCCGAACGATAAAATAGCTCTCTTTTATTCATTTTGATTTGGATCGTTGGAAATATTCAACAATAAATTAAAAATAAAAAATAGAGCAGAGGCTGTGGAAAGCAGACTCTTGCCAACTTCATTCAAAAAAGCATCCAGATGAACACTCAGCTGCAAAACACGAGAGCCAGGCAAGGAGGGGCAGACAAAGAAAGCAGACTTTAAAACAACACCAACCAACCCACCAACAGGACTGCAAAGAGGGGAAAAGTGCTCGGGGAACTTTGGCTTTGACACGAACTGGGTTAAGTGTTAGCACGACGGTGCACCACGTCCATGCTACTGGGGCCCAGTGGGGACTCCTGACATAGACCCAGGTTAAAGCTGGTGTCTGGACCAGGATCTTGGGTGGGTGGGCGACGATGGCAGATTGGAAGCTGAGCAACAGGGTCAAGTTCAACATAAGTACAGATCTCTGATGGACTGGGAGGGAAACAGGGGGCTGGAGGCAGGCTTGGAGGAAATGTGTTGCTTTGGGGGAGGACTGTGTGATGCCGCCTTGCCTGGTAGCTGTTCCTCACCCTCTTCTATGCACAGGTGTCATGTACCCCCGCCACGGCCCCCCAGGGGGCTCCAAACACATTAGCCCAGACCCCACAAGAGGATGGCCAGCCGATGGCCTGTGGCCAACCCTGCCACAAACCAGATGTCCTTGATGGATGCAGTGACAGCCCCCAGCTCTTTGGAGGGGTGAGAACAGTTGCCCGTCCTGATGGCACGTGGCCGGAGTCCAGCCAACTCTGGCTTCCCTGGAGAGAGCACTTCCGACCACAAGCACGTGAGGGAGGGCGAGCTGTTTTGTCTTCCACTTTTTCTTTGGGTTCAGGCTGCCTTGAAGGAACAGCTGAAGCAAACATCACAGTGCTCAGCGCTCTCTGAGACTCCATTCTGCCTGGACCCAGAGGCCCAGTTTGCATCGAGGTAGCTTTGTCCCCTTTCCCTGGCCCTTCTGGCCACAGCCGAGCCTTGGGGGGGTGGTCTCCCCTGAACCTGCCCCCCATCTCCCACCCACTATAGGAATCACCTGACCACCCCTCGTTGCCTGGCTTCTCCCTTTTATGTCCTATTTCCTTAGATCTGGCTTCTCCCACTAATCCAGCCTAGGTGATTTTCTGGACAATACCTGATGAAGCTGGGGTTTCCAAACGCATCCGCTTAAGAACTTTCTTCTCTGCCCCAGATCACTACCCTCCCGCCCTCCTTTCTTCTCCTTCCCATGGGTGAGGCCAGGGGTTCCAGGGGATATGGCTACAGGTGTAGATTTTGCTCCAGCACCAGAGAGCAGCTTCCTGGTTCCCTGGGGGAGCCAGAAGGCTAGGGTGTTGCTGACATCTTTCTCCCTCATTAGCCTGGCCTCTTTAGCTTCAGGCTCAGCACTGACTGCTGCAACAGGAATGCCTCTAACGCTTGCCTGGGGCTAGTCTCCAAGGAGCTCTGTCTGCGGAATGGGCAGAGCCCTGGGCTGGTATGCTGGGCCTCAGGGACAGCCTCCTCTTGTGGGTGCTTCTCACCCTCTGGCTGGTGGCCAAACCCCCGTGGAAACAGTCTTGTCCAGGTCTCGGCCACCCTTACCCCAGGTATGGGCCCCGCTGGTTTAAGGCAATGGTGTGTTAATCCTGGCCACAGTGGCTGGCTGGATTTGCTTAGGTGGCCATTGGTAAGCCCAGGAACAGACACAAAGCCGTGTCTGCCCCAGCTGTGGGAAAAATGTGATGCTATCTCCTCCACTGGAAGAAGAGCGTGAGAAGGCAGAGGTCACAGCTTGCCTCGGGCCCCCGTGGTGGCCTGAGAACGAAGCCGGGTGGTGAGAGGCTTGTAGTCAGAAGCTTACACCGACTACAGTTCTCGGAGGGGCTGGGGCAGCCCACCTCTAGGTGGTCTAATAGGGACCCAATAACATCCTCTTTTAGCTCGAAATCTATTTCACAGCTGGTTCACTTGTGCAGTCACTTCCCTTCTCTGGCCTTGCTTTGCTCATGTGCAAATGGGGACCCAAGGACTGAAAGGCCTGTCACGATGAACAGCCTGGTGGCGGGGAGAGAGAGGGTGGAGACCAGGTGGCAGTGAGTCAGCCACACACCCGGCAGAGTTCCTCACGCCAAGGACTGCCGTGACCTCTAGCCTCTGAGGATTTATGCTGGGAATCATGACCTCACAGCAATTGACAAGCATTTGTCAGTCAAAAGGGTCTTTGGTTTTGGAGGATTTTAATGCTCGAACAGTTTTTTTCGTTTGCTTGCTTTTTTTTTTTTAAAAAAAACAAAAACAAAAAAACCACTTTCTGGATTCTGAACCTTAGAGAATCAAAGAAAAACTGGACCCTCTCCCCAGGCAAACACTCAGGGGAAGAACCAGCAGGGTGTGTGACTTCTAGGGACACTTGTAAATGACCTATACCCACTGTGGACACTCCCCATTGGCAGAGGGAGACACGGAGGCGGGGGGCAGGGCTTGCCAGAGGGCTGCAGGGCGCGGTGGGGCGGGACCCCCTGGCCTCTGAGAGTAGCATCCTTCATCCTCTTCCAGGCCACGGTCACACCTTCTCAAGGCACCCGTGGCCCTTCAGGGAATGCCCTCGACAGCAAGAAATTTCTCTTTTTTTGATTAAATGTCAGTGCGTGCATGCTAAGTCGCTCAGTCATGTCCGACTCTTTGTGACCCTATGGACTGTAGCCCACCAGGCTCCTCTGTCCATGGGGATTCTCTAGGCAAGAAGACTGGAGTGGGTTGCCATTTCCTCCTCCAGGGGAATCTTTCCAACCCAGGGATCAAATCCGCATCTCTTACGTCTCCTTCATTTGCAGGAGGGTTCTTTACCACAAGTGCCACCTGGAACTATGAGTCTATTCCCACCCAGCCCCAATACAGTGCCGCTTGATTTGGAGATTCTTAGCTGAGACTGAATCTAAGCCCACAGTGAGGAAGAAGAAAGTGGGGATGGAAGAGAAGGAGATACATAGCATCCGGCAAACCTATCAACCCGACATTCCAGGGTCTGCCCACCAGCAAGCCCTCAAGCCCTAAACACTCCAGTACCCCACGTCTGAAGACTTTTACAAAACTGGCTCTGAGTGCCCACACGGCAGCTGCCTGCCGAAGCGAGCGTAACCGAGCCACAAAGTGCAGACGATGTCAGTTGAATTTAAAAGACAAAACAATAAATAATCAGGAAGGCTGACGAGGAAGAAAGAGCAGCTGGGACGTGAAGGATGAGGTATGACTTCTCCCCTCTGACGGTCACGTTTCTAGGATGTCCTCACACAGGTGGCCAGGGGGGATCTGACCCTGGTGGCAACCGCTGGCTGATGCCCCCTCTCCACCACAAAGCTCTGGAAGGTTACGGGCACCAAATCCAATAGTCTGTGAAAATGAGAATGTATGGTCCACGGCTGACGGGCCTCTGGATGGAGCCTAGTTCCAACTGAGCTTTCTTGCAGCTCAGACTCTGGCTCCGGAAACTAGAACACTCTCCCCAGCTACAGACCAAGGGGAGTGCACTGCTGGGGTCCCCTTCCCCAAGCTGGGGCTCTTGCCACATTTCAGTCAATGCATGCGTTTCTCCCCCCAGTACCAAGGCACGTGGAAGCACTTAGACCCATGCTCAGCTGTCATGGTAACCACAGAGATCAATTACTCGAGGAAACGTCAGCTTGGGAAGAAGACATCTCCTGGGCATTTAGGGTCCTGAAGACCTTCAGGGCGGGGACCCCTCATGGCCACAGTTTAATGATCTTTGGGCAGAAAGGGGAGGTGGGGTGGCTCTCCTGGAGGTCATCTTCACCCAGAAACTTCCGAGCAAGAATCAGAGTGTTGGCCCCGGACCCCTCGGCAGCGTAGTCTCTGTGCTTCCCCCCGGGAGACCATCCTCTCGTCTAGAACATGGGACTCCTAGGATGGGGCCTCTCCAGAGTCTCCCCGCCTCCCCCAGCCCAGAACAGCAGCGAGGTGGGGGTTCTCCCCTCCCGAGACTGGTTCTAAGACTTGCTCTGCAGCCCTGGCAGGGGTCGGTGACCTTGCTGAGTAGATGCTGCCAAATGTTGGGGTGCAAGAGGCTGCGAGGGGCACCTGGGCACACCCCTGAGGCTGGTCCTGGAAGTTCCTGGAGAAGAACAGCTCCGGTGAGAAGCTGGGGCTGGATGCGGAGTCGCATGTGGGGCACCTGTCCTCAGGCCTTCGCAGCGTCATCTTCCCTTGAAGATCCGGATTTTGTTGATGGACGCCAAGGTGGCCGTCACGTTGGACTCGAAGTCCCCATCGTGTACCCCAGTCTTCCGAAAAGCCCCCGCCGATGGGTTGTTTTCCCAGTAGTGGTGCCAGTTCCCTTTGCTGTCTGCCCCGAAGCCATACAAGTCCACCTGCCAAAGGCAAAGCAAAGGTGAGGACTGGCCAGTGGGGGAAACAGCCTCCAGGAGCGCAACTCCCGGGAGCCTGGGGTAGCACAGGCAAGCTGAGTAAAAGTCAAGTCCAAGGCCAGCAGGCATCATGGAAGCCTACTGCTTGTCTGTGCCTGCTGGGCCCACCTCCGCGGAGGTACAACCTCTTCTCCAAGGACTGAAGAGCAGAACTTCAAAGTCCAGCAGTGCGCCCCAGGCCCCAGTTCTGCCTCCTGCTGGTATAACCCGTGAATGCCAAACCACTTCTTGGAGCCTCACTTTCCTCATCTGGGAAGTGGGGCCAAGAGTGATGCCCATGGAGAGGGCGGTGTGATCCACCAAGAAAAGGTACTGATCCTTTTCTTCCCCTAGGCTAATATTCATCTGGTCCAGGGGTCCTCACTGTCTGGGGGCGGGGGGCAGGCTTCTTACATGAGACACGCATTTCCTGAGCCTTTATTCTGTGTCAAGTGTGCATTAAACCCATCAGAGTTCAGGGGGATGCTAGAGAAATTAGGGATGAGGGAGTTAGGTCTCAGCCCTCGGAGCTTCTTCTTTTTTTAATCAATATATAATCATATCTTTATCAACATGCCCTTGCCAGGATGAGTACTGTGTTAGGGGAAAAAAATTGTCTACTTAGACAAAAATACATATTTTTGGTTATATGATTCCAGGATATTTTCTCTTTCTCTAGCTTCTATGATATCACCATTTAATAAATTTAAACTAGGGTAAAAGACAAAATATATGAGAAAATTTTACTTGCACATTATGCAACTTAAATCCTAACTTTTCTTTCCTCAAAACTCCCCATAAAAGTATTTTTAATTAATGTGCTTCTTGGAGAAACAAGTGTTAACACAAAATAATATATTTCATGATCAAATAAGGTAGAAAGTTTAATAGATGGTTATTTGTTTGCTTTTGTTCTGTTCGGAGATCAGCACACTTATCCTGTAGAAGGTCAAATATTAAGTACTTTTTCATATCCTATCTTTTAGAAACAAATCACAGTCCTGCCCATATTCAAGAGGAGGTGATGACAAAAAGGTGTGAGTAACAGTCGCCTTGAGCTGCTAACTTATGACAGCCACCAACTGAGCCCTCAAGAGGGGCTGATGCCAGGGCTTCCCCACAGTCTCCCACCTCTGCCTCCCCGCACTGAGGAGGGTGAGGTGACCGGAGGGGGCAGAGAGCTTGGCCGACAAGGTGACCTTCGAACTGGGTCTTGGAAAATGAGTAGAAGATGCCCAGGAAGGGTCTGGCATGCTAAGTCAGTCACGTCTGACTCTGTGATCCTACGGATCCTAGGCCCCCAGGCTTCTTTGTCCATAGGAGTGTCCAGGCAAGAATCCTGGAGTGGGTTGCCACACCCTCCTCCGGGGAATCTTCCCAACCCAGGGATTGAACCCATGTCTCTTACCTCTCCTTCATCGGCAGGTGGGTTCTTTAACACTAGCCTCACCCGGGAAGCCCAAGGGGCTGGGGAAGAGGCTTTCAGGGAAAGGAGCAGCCATGTGGGGTGCAACGTGGCAGACAGATTCCAGGGCGGGCGCCCGCCAGACCAGGAGACAGCTCTGTGCTGACTGCAGACTTTTTAGGAAATGCCAGCACGACACGGCCACCCCAGGGCAGGAGGGAAGGGCACTCCTGAGGCAGAAGCCCACGGTCTCTGTGAGCAGCAGACAGGAGGTGGGGGCAGCAGGGGGAGTCAAGAGGCAGATATGGTTTCTGGTGGGGACACCCAGGTTTCTGGCTGAAGGATGGGGGCAGATGGTGGCAGAGCGCATGAGTTAGAGATGGCAGGTGGGCTTTGCTGCTCCCTCAATTCCTACCTGCGATTTCCGCTAGAGAGCCTTGCAGCGGGCAAGGACGGACCGTAGGTGAGAAGAAGGGACACGGAGGGTCCTGCCTGAACCAGGGCCAGGGAGGAAGTTAGCGCGGAGGGACTGTGGTCCCCCTCCTGTTTCACTGCCCACAGGCAGTGAGCACCCCAGATCGCCCATGGAAACATGGGCACAGCCTGGCAGAAGGTGAGGAGAGTCCATGATGGGGAAAGGCTGCTGTTGCTAAGTCGTGTCAGTCGTGTCCGACTCTGTGTGACCCCATAGACGGCAGCCCACCAGGCTCCCCCGTCCCTGGGATTCTCCAGGCAAGAACACTGGAGAGGGGTGCCGTTGCCTTCTCCGGATGGGGAAAGGCATGCTTTACAAAATCACTGGTTCTCAATCTTGGTGAGCAGAGGAAGCCCTGGGTGCCTGGGGGAACCCTTGGGTCCCTGGTCCCCACTGCCAGCAGTTCTGGTGGAAGTGGGCTGGGCTGTGGCCTGGGGGCTAGAATTTAGCTGCACAGATGATTCTAACAAGCAAACGAGATGGAAACTGAAGCCCCAGACAGCTTCCCCGTTACAATCTGCTCCCTTATTTGGCCCCCAGGTCTGAGCTACCTGCTGGGCCTGGCCCTGCCCAGGGCAGCTCCCACACCAGGAGAACAAGACTCCTTCCTGGAAGGTCCTATGGAGGAGGCACTGCAAGCCCCACAGTGGAGACAGGACCTGAGCTCCCAGAAGAGGCCTGGGGGTGGGGATGGAGGTCCTGACCGCAGGGGCTCTCGCGGGCCCCTGGGGAACACGAGGCAGTGGGGGATGGGGTGTGTCCTACCTCATCACAGACGTGCAGTGAGAAGATAACGGACAGGATGCCGGTGGACGGGTACCGCCCGTGGCCCTGCAGCCAGCTGTCGAAGACGTACTTGATGAAGGCCGGGTGGTAAATCAGGATCTGCGGAGGGAAGAATGCGGCCCAGGGTGAGGGGCGGGGGGAGGGCCAGGCAGGCATCAGGTGCCGCACGCCCTTGTGTCCACGTGGGACACGGCGGTGCCCGGAGCTCATATCCCTACACGGGGGGTTGGGAGGGGTACGATCTAGTGGACAATATGGACCCTAACCTAAATCACGAAAGGCTGGGCTGGATGAAGCACAAGCTGGAATCAAGATTGCAGGGAAAAATATCGATAACCTCAGATACACAGAAGACACCCCCCTTATGGCAGAAAGCAAAGAAGAACTAAAGAGCCTCTTGATGAGGGTGAAAGAGGAGAGTGAAAAAGCTGGCTTAAAACTCAACATTCAAAAAACCAAGATCATGGCATCCGGTCCCATCACTTCATGGCCAAAAGATGGGGAAACAATGGAAACAATGACAGACTTTATTTTGGGGGGTTCCAAAGTCACTGCAGACGGTGACTTCAGGCATGAAAGTAAAAGACACTTACTCCTTGGAAGAAAAGCTATGACAAACCTAGACCACATTTTATAAAGCAGAGACTTACTTTGCCAACAAAGGTCTGTATAGTCAAAGCTATGTTTTTTCCAGTAGTCATGTACGGGTGTAAGAGTTGGACCATAAAGAAAGCTGAGCGCCAAAGAATTGATGCTTTTGAACTCGAACTGTGTTGGAGAAGACTCTTGAGAGTCCCTTGGACTGCAAAGAGATCAAACCAGTCCATCCTAGAGGAAATTAGTCCTGAATATTCATTGGAATGACTGATGCTGAAGCTGAAGCTCCAATACTTTGGCCACTTGAAGCAAATAACTGACTCACTGGAAAAGACCCTGATGCTGGGAAAGATTGAAGGCAGGAGGAGAAGGTGATGACAGAGGATGAGAGGGTTGGATGGCATCACCAACTCAATAGACATGAGTTTGAGCAAGCTTGGGGAGTTGGTGATGGACAGGGAAGCCTGGTGTGCTACAGTCCATGGGGGTTGCAAAGAGTCAGACACGACTGAGTGACTGAGCTGAACTGAACTGAATCTAAATCACGGATACACAGAGCATGCTGGAATAGAGGATGACCACAGAGAGAAATAAAGCAGAGAAAGATGAGGAAGGAAGGGGTGAGAAGGTGGCATCTGAACTACAGTCAAGGAGGCCAGGAGCAGGACATGAGGCTGCAGGAGAAGGCCCCAAGGGAGCAGCATGAGCTGGGGACAGGACACGCCTGGCACCCTGCAGGAAGACACCGAGCCACCCGTCCGGCCTGACATGGGCCTGAATGACCTTAAGCCCCTAAAATGACCTCCCATGCCAGCTGTCCCTCTCCTCGTGTCATAGGTGGGGAAATCGAGGCTCAGAGACACTAAGTAACATGCTCAATGTCACACATCCACCCCTGGGAGGACATCAGCACACAGCATCGGTGAACAAGCTGTGTGTCTCTGGGCAAGTTACCTGGCCTCTCTGAACCTGATCTCTTCATCTCCATGCAACACTTCACTTCCACCATCCCTCTGCCCTTTGCCCACGTCTTACCCAACCCCACACCAGGTCCTACTGGGGAACATGGCGATATAGAGAGACAGGAGGTGAGGACTGGCTTTGAGATGCTCACACCATGGGGGCAGTGGCTCTCAAATAGCATCCGCATCCTTGGGGGGCTTGTAAAAACCCAGAGCTTCTGATTCAGCAGATCTGGGGCGGCCCAAGGATCTGCACTGGTGACAAGGGCTGGTCCAGGGTCCAGGTTTAGGGAAACTTTCCAGGGTTCGTCTCTCCACTCTCTAAGTGGGGGCCCACCCACTGCCGCCAACCCTGGGGGCCCCGGGCTCTCTGCAGCCAGATGCGGGCAGGGCGGGGAGATGGCTCTCTCTGTCATCAGGCGGAGCCTTGAAAACGAGGCTGAACTCAGAGGGCAAGGCACCTGCGCCTTGACTCACCTTATTCTTTTTCACTTTGATCTTGGCGGGGACAGGAACGTAGGTACTGCAGGAGGAAAAGACAGCTGGTTAGCACAGGAGAGGGCCGGCTGCCTGGGCATCGGCTGGGGCGGGGAGGGCTGGAGACGCAGCTGGACCACGGGGAGAGGCAGGTGGGCCACGGGGAGACACAGGCAGGCCATCGGGAGAGGCAGGCGGACCACGGGGAGAGGAAGGCGGGCCACGGGGAGAGGCAGGCGGGCCACGGGGAGAGGCAGGCGGGCCACGGGGAGAGGAAGGCGGGCCACGGGGAGAGGAAGGCGGACCACAGGGAGAGGCAGGCGGGCCACGGGGGGAGGAAAGCGGGCCACGGGGAGAAGCACTCTTTCAGCAAGGGGCTCCACCTCCTGCAGTAGCCCATTATGGACACCAGAGGGCGATCGTGGCTAATTTGAGGACCTTCTGCGGAGGCCAAGCTGAGCCCCAGCTGATACAACCCCTCCTCTGCCCAAGCCTGCTTCCCTCACTGCCCTGCAGCCCGAATCCCTCGGATTTCCTAACCAGGCCCCAGACAAGGAGGCGCTCAGCCATCTGGGCACTAAGCCCCTTTTCTTTCAGGAAGGAATGGGACCGGGTGCGAGCCTGGCTCTGTGTAGAGGCCAAGCCTCCAGGTCTCCCTGGAGGACAGAGGTCATGAAGGACTAGTGTGAGCTCAGCGAGATGCGTGCCAAGCGGCCGGAACAAATCAGATGTGAACTAACTCGCCAATGCTCCAGGCAGGACTGGGGACTCACACCAGAGCCTACATGCTCCTCACCCAGTCTCCCTAGCCGTCCCTCAGCCCGGCTGGGGCTGCTTTGAGTGTGAGAGGCAGGTGTGGGGGGGTGCTGTCATAATTGGGGAGCAGCACAGAGATGAGAAAGTTCAGCAGGGTCCACCTCCTGGGGGACTCGCAGGGCATTTGGGGAAGCAAGGGCAACCCACTCCAGTCTTCTTGCCTGGAGAATCCCCTGGACAGAGGAGCTTGGCAGGCTACAGTCCATGGGGTCGCCAAGAGTCAGACACGACTGAGCAACTAACACTTTCACTTTTCACTTTGGGGAAGCAAACCTGGGAGGTCTATTGTGTTGTGGCGTGGGGAGTCATGAGCAGGAGGAAGGCCAGAGCTCGGGGTCATCGGGTGATGGGAGGATGGGTACCAGGAAGAGCCGGAGGCAGCCTGGGGGCGGGGCTCTGCTGTCTAGGAGGAGGCCTGGGGAGGCGAGGTGCGCCAGCAGGACAGCATGAGTGTGGCTGTAGTGGGTGGAACAGCACGGCAGGGGGCTCAGAGGCCCTCACTCAGCAAGGAGCAGAAGTGACCCCCCCGGCAGTGACCCCCGCCATGCAGACCCCTCAAGGGGACTTACTGGGAGATGGTGCCCTTGGTGGTGGCGCTGATCACCCACTCCAGGTCGACAGTCTTGAAGGGGACCAGGACCATGCTGACGTTCTCTGCCAGCTCCCTGAAGCTCTCGGGGTACACGAGGTGGTGGGTAGTCTTCCTCCCGACGTCGGCCTCAAACCCTGCAGTGGGGGCCTTGTTCATCCTGGGAGGGGGAGGGAGAGACGACAGGCATCATGTCAGCATCAAAGCTGACTTGGAGGGTCAGCTTTAGCTCAGAGGGGCTGTGCTGTGTCCCCTTCGCTGGGCCCCAACTTCCTCATTTGTAAAATGGGCACAGGGAGGGCACAGGTCAGATGCTTTAGCAACTTTTTTCTCATTTATGATCTCAGGTGAGCCTAACCATCCCCACCACCAACAGCTGACTCTGTCCCGGTGCAGTGATG
Organism: Bos indicus; assembly: GCF_029378745.1. Taxonomy (NCBI): domain Eukaryota; kingdom Metazoa; phylum Chordata; class Mammalia; order Artiodactyla; family Bovidae; genus Bos; species Bos indicus. Next base: position 8,057,259 of record NC_091773.1, on the reverse strand, counting down.
TAGCCCGGTGACCTTTAACGATAACTCGTATATGTATTTTATGGTCCTATTTTTACGGCCAAACTAATCTGAGCATAAAGAATTTATCCCAGAACACAAGAGCTACCCTGTGGCGGCCTTGAACTCAGGGCCTGTCAACCCTAAATCTGACTCTTTCCCCCTCACCAGAGACATTCCCACTGGACACCAGTACACTGAGGCTCCCCGAGGCCAGGTGAGTGGTCTAAAGACATAAAGTCGGAGTCCACATACATGGGGGACAGTTCTAGAAGGGGTCTGGGGATGGCTGCCTGAGTTTCTCATGCTGGGCACTGGTGCCCAGGGTCTGGTCCCTGGTGTGGGGGTGACGAGAAACCCAGGAGAGAGGTTGGCATCTTCCTGGAACATTCATTTTACTTGAAGACAGGGAAACCTATTATTGCATTAGAAGTATAAGTTATATTATGCCCTAGATGGCCAAGCAGGGACGGACTGCAAAGATGAAACAAGAATCTTGTTAGTCTTGTCCTCCAGCCAGGCTGCTCCAGGCTGAGTTCCCACCCACTGGGTGCTTCTCTGCCCAGTTTCCTCTCTGGGTTCAGAGAGGCCTTACTGATTCATCCCCATCCTGCAATGCACATGGGGAAACTGAGGCCCTGGGGAAGTCTGGGCTCCCAGACTGGAGTCCTGACCTCCTGACCCCAAGCCATGACACCCTCTGCAGCTCAGGGGCCCAGGTCGGGGCGGCAGGATGGGCAGGGGGCGAGGGCCTTACCCACCTGAGCACAAAGTCGTGACTGTCTATCTGAGGCCCGTACCAGGACTCCCTCAGGTTGCCCGAGTTGCCCACGACGGCGCAGCGCCGGCAGCCCACCGAGCCCTTCTCCAGCAGGGGGTCCACGTCCCCAGGCACCACCTGGAACAGCTCCTTGATGGTGTCGTTCAGGTTATTAGGCTGCTTCTCCTGCTGGAGCCTCTGTGGGCAGAGGACACGGGACGCAAGTCAGCTGGGCTGGACCCCGAGCTCCTCGGGTCTGGTGACCTGGCTCCTCCCAAGGGACCTGGAGACAGAGCTCCACCTCCCCCACAGGAGCCACTCGGGGAGACAGGAAGGCCAGGGGTCATTCATTCAGTCTACAAATGCTTCCTGAGAACCTGCTATGCTTGGTGGGTAAAGAATGTGCCTGCGATGCAGCAGACCCAGGTTTGATCCCTGGGTTGGAAAGATCCCCTGGAGAAGGGCATGGCAACCCGCACCAGCAGTCTTGCCGGGAGAATCCCAAGGACAGAGGCTACAGTCCACAGAGTCACAAAGAGTCGGATACAACTGAGTGACTGACACTTTCACTTTCATGAACGTGGTGCAGCTCTGGCCTCTTGAGACTGGGTGGTATGAGTGAGGCACATGGAAGAAAGGCCAGGCGACCCTCCACGCCGGCCTCCCCTGCCTTGGCTCAGCTCCCCATCCTACCGCTCGGCAGCCTCAGCCCAGGACCACTGGCGTCTGTCCAGACCTAAGAATCAGCACTTCGCCGGATGCATCAAGGAGTCCATTGTCTGCTTAACAAATTATTTTCACGTCCACACCCAAGGTCAACTATCCTGGGAACTCCCTGACCCCCAGGCGTGGGCAAACACTGGGTTTATCCTGAGGGCAACCAGCCACCTGGTTGGCCCAGGGTTAAGGAGTTTCCCTGACTTCCCAGATAGCTCAGTGGTGAACAATCTGCCCACCAATGCAGGAGACACGGGTTAGGTCCCTGACCAGGAAGATCCCCTGGAGGAGGAAATGGCAACCCACTCCAGCAGTCTTGCCGGGAGAATCCCATGGACAGAGGAGCCTGGAGGGCTGCAGTCCAAGGGGTCAGACACAACCGAGCACCAGCACTGGGAGCGGGACCCTCAGGGACGACAGTGGGGCGAGGGGTTGCCGTAGTGAGGCCCCCTCTGCCCACCCACATCCGCCCACTGCCTCTGGGGGAGCTTGGCCACACTGCACGGTGACCACACGCTGACACAGACCACTCGCCCACTCAGAGTGAAACCTGGAGCGATCTCCTAAGAAGCATTGTATCTCCTGCATCACCAGGCCACAGTGCTGTCAATTCAACACAAGGAAGGAGGGTCTGAGTCCGCTGAGCGTGTGTCCCGAATCCAAAGGGGAATTTGAAGCCAGGCTTTTATAAGCCCACCTTAACGTCTCTCCCCCAACACCACCCCTGTCTCAGAGCCCTGGAACCTCGACCTACGGAAAGCCCAGTCCCTGGGGCTGGGTAGGGGGACGTGGCTGTGGGGTGAGTCCCACCTGTCTCACCAGCCTCAAAGACAGGGGAGGGGCTGCGGGAGAGAAAGGTGAGGTTAGCTGTTGCTCTGGCCACTGTCTAGGAGATCAGTGACCGGGGGAATGTGTGGGGAGGTCCCCGGGCGCCTGGTCCCCACCTGGCACGGGAGGAGCCAGCATCCACAACAGGAGGCAGAGCAGGAGACCCGGATGGTCCCACGGGTTAGGCCACCTAGCATCTCCTCTAGCCTAAGCCATGGCACGTGCCTGGGGAGCCTCGGGCAATGATATCAGGACCACAGGCACTCGCCTACTGTAAACATCACACAGGATGGTAATCATGAAAGAAGAAGGGAAACTAACAAATGCTGGTGAGGACCTGGAGGATCCGGAGCCCTCGTGCCTTGCTGGGGGAACGTAAAATAGTGCAGCCGCGGTGGCAAACTGCTTGGCGGTCTCTCAGAGGTTCCATTGCTAAGTATTAAAAAGAACTGATCAGGGACCTCCCTAGGGGTTAGGACTCGGCGCTTGCACTGCTGAGGGTCCAGGTTCAATCCCTGGTCAGGGAATTTAAGGTCCGACAAGCCACGACCAAGAAAAGGAGAAAGAAACCTGAAATCGGGGTCCTGAACAAGTTCACTTGTATTAGAGCAGCGTTGCTCACAATAGACAAAAGGTGAAACAACCCAAGGGCTCACTGACAGGTGAATGAACAAAGCAAATGTGGAGCATCCATGCAATGGACACCACTCAGTTATTAGAAAGAGAAAAGGGACATTTCCATGTATAGTGCCAAAGGGTGAATTTTGAAAACACATATGCTAAGTGTTATTTCTCTGACTTACTTGCCAGACACAGAAGGACATATTTGTATGATTCCACTTACAGGAGATACTAAGTCACCAGATTCATCAAGACAGAAAGTAGAATGGTGGTTGCCTGGGGGATGAGAGGGACGGTAGGGGTCATTATTATTTGATGGGTATGGGGTTTCTCTGAGGGTGTTGAAAGTGCCAGGTATGGGTAGTGGTGACGGTTACCCAACATCATGAATGCATTTACTGTCACTGAATTGCACACTTATAAAGAGCTAGGATGATAAATACGTGCATGGTGATGGTTTAGTCACTCAGTCGTGTCCGACTCTTTGTGATCCCATGGACTGTAGCCCACCAGGCTTCTCTGTCCATGGGATACTCCAGGCAAGAATACTGGAGTGGGTTGCCATGCCCTCCTCCAGGGGATCTTCCCGACCCAAGGATCAAACCCACGTCTCTTGAGTCTCCTCCATTGGCAGGTGGATTCTTTACCACTGCCCATCTGGGGAGCCCATGTGATGCCTATTCTATCACAAGACCAAAAGCACATCCAGATTAAACACTTGCTCCTACAGCACCTCCTGGGGCAGCTCCAGGCTCCTGAATACACGGTCACCTGGGGATCTCGCTAACATGCAAGATCTGGGAGCCAGATTCGGCGCTTCTTACAGGCTCTCAGGCGATGCTGCTGCTGGTAAAATGGGGACCACACACTGACAACCCCTGAGATTGAAGACCACAGCCAAGCTCCCCATCAGGAACCTCCTCTGAGGACACCCACCCAGGAAGGGCCCAGACATCATGAGGATGCACCCAAGACCAGAGAGAGTCCTCGGGGAGCATGACGCTGCATGCTGGGTTAAGGAGCCACGTGGCACTCTTTAATCCAGAGCTCAGCAGTAGTTACTGAGCGCCTCCTATGTGACACATGCCTGCTTTGTCTCAAGGGACCCAGTGTTTGAAGGCTCAGAGCTGGCAGGATACCCGTGTGGGGAGGAAAGCCTTTTGTTGTCCCATTCGCCTATTACCGACTCACTCCTTGATTCATTTTAAAAAGCTGTTGTTCAGTCACTCAGTTGTGTCCAACTGTTTGTGACCCCATGGACTGCAGCACGCCAGGCTTCTCTGTCCTTCCCCATCTCCGAGAGCCTGTTCAAGCTCATGTCTATTAAGTCAGTGATGCCATCCAACCATCTCATCCTCTATCGCCCCCTTCTCCTCCTGTCCTCAATCTTTCCCAGCATTAGGGTCTTTTTCAGTGAGTTGGCTCTTCTCATCAGGTGGCCAAACTATTGGAGTTTTAGCATCAGTCCTTCCAAGGAATGATCAGGGTTGATTTCCTTTAGGATTGACTGCTTTTAAAGAGTAAGTTTATTTTAAAAGGCAATCTCATATCTCTGCCACACGTGAAAGCAAGAGTTACTTGGCAGAAGTAAAAAAGTAATTATCCAATACGATGAAAACAAAATCACCTTATTCACTTCAAGCTCCATCCTGTTGCTTGCCCGGGCAAGCCGCCCTGTCTTCGCTATTAATAGAACTGAGACGGGCAGGTGTTAAAAGGCTCATCACGAAACAAGGAGGCACATGTAACCCTTGCAACTTCAAAGATGGAAAGAATTAAAGCAGGGATGACTTCCTCCAACCCGTGCCTGACACGATGCTCTTAAAGGCCTCGCCCCTGTATCACCAGGAATCACGCCCCGGGCCCCCAGCTCACACTCCAGGAATCTTGGCTCTGTTCCCGACCTTCACTGACAGGAGAGAAGACTGAGGTCCAGAGATGGAAAGATCCAGGCCACTGGGGGAGGGCAGAGCGGGCAGAACCGGGGACAGCGGGCCGGGATCTAGCTGTGTTTCTGGGGATGAGCACCCTAAAGCGTCCCCTCACTGGCTTGGGGAGCTGAGGCCGGTCACACCCTGCTGCGTCCCTGTCCTCCCTGGGAAAGGACCTCCTGATTTCTCTGTCTTCTGTAAATGACAATGCAAAGTCCCAGAGGGCTGCTGACAAGCACACAGGAGAGAGTGGGCAGAGGTTCACAATCGCCTCCTCCCCTTCACTCTCCTGACTAGTTTCCAAGCACTGTAGTGTATTTCCCTGTCTACAGTCAGGGCTCAACCAGTGCCTGCTGCTGCTGGTAGGGCTCGTGCCTTAGGGCAGAGCCTGGAGGCAGAAGCTCAGCCAGCCAGCATGACCCTGATGTGAAGGACATGGGGGATTATGTGATTCCCCAAGGCACCTGGGCTGTCAGCTTCCAGCCCCTGAAGCCTCCATCCCTGGTCCGGCCTCCCTGCCCTCACTCCCATGTGGGCCTGGAGAGGCCACAGTGGGCAAGAAGGCAGAAAACAACGGTGCCTGGGGGCAGACGGCGCAGCCCCAGGTCTGGCTTTGTACTGACAGCCCGGTGACCTCAGTCAAGTCCTTCACCTCGACTTGGAGACAGAGGAGAAGAGGCAGCAGACCACAGAGGGTAAGCGGGTCTAGGCCCAGCCCCTCTGACTTACGCATCCAGCACCTTCCATGGCCCCCTGCCAGCCCATCAGCCTGCAGGGCATTTCCTGCCAGGCTTATCACATTTGAAAGGCAGGGCTCTGTGTTCAGCATCCTAGATCTGGATCTGTCCTGGATGCCTGGGGGCCTTTAGGCAGTGCTATGGTGCCTCCCGGGAGCTCTCAGGATGGTTTTGATTTCAGTATTCTATGTCTCTGCTTGGAGGGACAGAAGTGCTTGTCAGATGTGGTGTCCCAACTCTTTATTCAAAACATGTGGTCTGTGTGTTGTCAAGGAACCCAGAAGCTCGAAAGGCCTGCTCCTTTCTGTTGATTTCTATTGGTGAGGCCCTTTCTCGCCTCCCCTCCTCCCCTGCAAAGTCCCTACCAAGTGGTAACCAGAGGCTAAACTCCAGCAAAGAAGAACTGCAGACAAGCACTGGGGTAGGGATTAAAAAAACTGATAAAATGTTAACAGCCATGTGGGAAAATATTCAGCCTTCGTACGTACTGAAAAAAATGTGAATTCATTACCCCTTGCCCATTAAAGCAGCACAAATAAATAAAAATGTTAAAACCTAATGTTTGCAGTGTTGTAGAGAAATGTAGTGAGGAGACTATTATGACTTCAATGTGAAACTCAGCAAGATGAAGTTCCTCGGAATCATTCTTGATATAGGAAATTAAAAGCAAAACCCAGGGACCCTGGGTGCCTACCATCCATCACTCAGTCTTGTGATTGTCCATTTTCTCTTCTCTCCTACCATCCCTAAAAAGGGAAAGCTCTTTTTCCATCTAAATATCTTGGCATCTACTAGATGCTCAATAAATCTTGAATGACTGGGTATTTTTCACTCTTCTTCAATCCATTTTGCATTTGACAACCAGAGTTACTTTTCAAACAACTAGATCAGATCATGGACCTCTCCTGATTAAAACTCTTGAAGTTTTCTGCTGCACTTAGACACAAATGCCACATTCTTCGCTTTGGGTCTTGCCTGCCCCCAGACCTCCTCTAGAGGCAGCAACCCCTGCTCACAGCCACACAGAGCTCCTCTACTCACCTCCCCCCACCCCCCAAGACACCAAACTGATGTGGCCCCAGGGCTCTTGCACCTGCTGTCCCTGTGACCTACTGCACTTTCCCCTGATCCTTCCACAGCCTGCGTCCTCTCTGCCTTTAGTCTCCACTCAAGTCCTGGCTCCTCAGAGACCTTCCCATTGACCCCATTTAGAGAGGCTTCTGCCCCAAGCTCCCCCCATCACAAACCCCTTTGGGAGGAAGTTCCTCCTCCGAGCACTTCTATCTGAGCCTATCTTGTTTGTTATCCATCTCTCTCTGTCAGAATATAACTCCACGAGAGAAGGACTCTGTCTTTTTTGCTCCTCAGTAATAGTTGAATAGTGGCCTCTAAAAAGATATGTCCAAGTCCTGACCCCTGGAACCTGTGAATGGGACTTTATTTGGAAAAACAACCTTTGCAGATGTAGTTAAGGAATTCGAGATGAGGTCCTCTTGAATACAGAGTGGGCCCTAAACTCAGTGACAGGTGTCCTTACAGAAGAAGGAAGATAGGCGCTTAAGACAGAGAAGGGGTCTGTGTGAAGACGGAGGCAGAGACCGGAGGGATGTGTGTACAAGCCAAAGAATTCGCAGCGACCAGCGACCCTCAGAAGCAGGGAGAGAGGCGTGAGATGGAGTGTCTCAGAGCCTCTAGAAGAACCAACCCTGCTGATCTCAACCTTGATCTCAGACTCTGCCTCCAGAAACAAGAGGGAACGCACGTCTGTAGCTTCAAGCCACCTTCTACGTTACCTGTTACGGCAGACACTGGAAACGCCTACAGAACCCTTGGCTTTGATTTATATAGAATGGATTCTAAATACACAGATGCTGAATGAATGAATGACTAATATTCCGAATCTCACCAAGCGCCTGGCAGGGCCCCAAGTGCACGCCAGGGACTGAGCATTTGGCCGTCAGGAGCCCCCCGCCCCGCGTCCCACGAGACCCGCCCACAGCCCCGGTTCTCACCAGCCACCAGTTGTACGTGTCTTCCTCCAGGAGTGCGTTCTTGGCCGTCAGCAGCGGCTGCATGGACCGGTTGAATCGCTCGTCGAACCAGGAGGAGACCCTGCGCTGCCCGATGCAGCGAGTACAGGTACAGGGCCTGTTGGAATACTTCATGAGCTTCTTGAAGTTCTCCGAGAGCTCATGGACCATCTGCTTGGGGAACCAGGTGGTGGCCAGCATGGTGTGAGAGTAGTTCAGGAAGAAAGAGGTGAGGAAGATGAACAGGAGGAGGAGCGTGAGCACTTTGAGAGTTCTTTTCCTCATGGTCGCCTTTTCTGCTTTACTGAGGGGGCGGGGCAGGGATGGGCTGGAGGAAACCAGGCCTAACTGGGGAAGAACTCCAAAGAAAGAGCCCGGAGATAGAGGCTCAGTCGCACGGCAGGACAAGACAGGGACAGCCACGGAGCTTTAGAGCTTCCTGACGGCCACGTCTGCAGGCGGACAGCCACCAGGCTGTGCTGGACATCACCCGCAATACTCAAAGGCTAAGTGGACCACTCGTGGTGGGTTGGCTCTGCTGGCGTGCAGTTTGTCTTTTCAGGAAATAGAGTGGCCTGTTTCATCAGCAATCTTCAAACAGCCGATAACGTCTCTTGATGAAGCTTTAATCAAAACTTAATAACCGTGATTTCCTTTCCCATCCAAGGGGGTGGTGGGGTAATTAATCCTTGTGACAGCCCAGGGTCCCTCGAAGGTGAAGACGTCACAGGAAGGGCCGCGGTGCGGGACAGAGGGAAGCTGTTTCTGCCACCGCCCTCTGGACAGGATGGTGCGTGACAATTCTTAATTAGAACTGGGTCTTGCCCACGCTGTAACCAGAGATGTGGTGGGGAAGCAGCTGGCTTGATGAAGGCACTGGGGGCTGTCTGTCATCTACACAGAGAAAGAGGAAGAAAACAGGATGAATGTCTCTTCCCTTCTTCAAAAACAAAACTTTTCTGTCTCTCCACTTCCTCCATTTCTTCTCTGTTGCGACACCACCGATATGGCAGGTGGACAATTTTTTAACCTTTTGAACTTCAGTGCATGCATGTGTACAGTGGGATGTTAATGCCTATTGTGCAAGGTTGCCAAGAGACACGGAAGGTGTCCCCCCACATCTTTCCTGCAACCAGAACCTAGTACATTGAAGCACACGACCAAAGTTTGTGAAATGAGTTAATAATGCACATACGGTGCTGGGCACACAGAGCTTGCTGACCACAAGCTACTTTCTCTCTCCTTCACTCTCTCTTGGATTCTGAAGTTCAACAACAACCAAAATGCTACTCTTAAGAGGGTAGCCCAGACTTCTACCTGGCCGAGGTTCAAGTACTGGTTTACCAGCTGAATGGTTTGGGGCAATTTATTCAACCTTCCTGACCCTCAGTTTTCCCTTCTATAATATAAGACAATAATACCTCCACTTATGGGATGGCCATGAAGATAAGACAAAATGCTCTCTGCTGAGTTTCTGGTATTCATTAAGCAATTGCTAAACTTTCTGTCCCCAGTGGCTCAGCTAGTAAAGAACTTGCCTGTCAATGTGGAAGACACAAGAGATTCAGCTTCGATCCCTGGGTTGGGAAGATCCTCTGGAGAAGGAAATGGCAACCCACTCCAGTATTCTTGCCTGGAAAATTCCATGGAAAAGAGGAGCCTGGCAGGCTACAGTCCATGGGGTCACAAAGAGTCAGACATGACTATGCACACACACACACACAAACTTTTCTTTGCTGTTTTCTACGTATGAATGGATATTCTTGGATGAGCCACTAAGAGCCAGAGAGGATGGTGCATTCATGCATACCTATTTCCTCAACTAACAAAGCATATGGTCACCCAGATAGGGGTCTCCCAAGTTGTCCAAAGAAACTGAGATTCAAAGAGATTAAGTGGCTGTGCCCAAGGTCGTGGGGAGAGGAAGAAGTGAGATCTGAGTCTGGATCCCAGACCTTCTGAGTCCATGCACCTGGAGGGGCCGGGGTACCAAGAACAGGGCAGGAGTGTGCCCTGGATGGACACCCTGTCCGTTAATTGGGCACCAGATGACCATAGTTGGAGGGGTACAGAGAAAGCTGGGAGCCATTTATTCCGAGAAAGCACACCGGGACGCCTGAGAGGCTTGTAACACAAGTCCCCACACCTCCCTGGCTTTTGGGCTCCTGCACAGCACAGCTGTGGTCACACCTCTGCACTTGAACCTGACTCCCCTTGGTCCTTGCTGAGCATATGCCCCCGTCTCTATCCGTCTGATCAGTTACCTTCACCATCCCAACGTGTAGGCTGTCAAGCAGCTGGATTTCCGACCACCCTCCCCACCGGCCCCTGCTGCCCAGGGAAGTGATAGTGAAAGGAAGATTGATTACTTTCTGGTAGAAAGAGGGGCAGTTCAAAAACCAGATTAAATCCACAGCGCCGTCCTGGAGATAGCCAGGGGACAAGACATGTTGCTTCTACTGCTTCCTCGAGGCCTCAGCCCGGCGGGTAAGGTCTCTTCATTTGCCTTCTCCTCCACTTTGTACTTGTCGTGACAGTGTGACTTGTATGGAGAACCTAATGGTGTGTAGAGCCGTCCCTTCCAGCCACCCCTGCTCCTCCGTCCAGCAACCAGCTCTGTCATCTGAGTCAGATTAACCTGCTTATCCTCAAGGGCGGGCTCTGATTTAACTTGGCAGGCAGAGGGTTCCCACCCCTCCTACTGCAGTAATTGGTCCAGGGATGGGCACGCAGCCTAATTCATCTGGAGCGAAACTCCTGACTTTTGCAGAGGAAGGGGGAAAGAGACGTTCTTTGGCTTTGGCCAGTTTGCTGTTTGAATGCGAGGTCTGGAGTTGTACCAGACACTTAGCTCCCTCACTGATTGGTGTTAAGTCCCTATTTGATCATGGCTGCCGCCCTCCCTGGGCCTTGACTTTTCAGTGACATCAGAGAATAAATCCCCTTTATTGTGTAAAGCAGACTGTTTGTAACTTGACTGACTGACCCACAGGTCAGTTGTTCTGGCCTCTGGGCACCCAGCCTGGCTGTCCCCACCATCCAGAAAACCCACCCCACCCTGCTTGGCTCCTTTGACTCCGGGAGGGAGGTCTGCCTGTTCCTGGCCTGAGCGGGGGCCTCTCCTGGCTTCCGCTGCATCCCGGCTCCTCTCTGCCTGTGCTATGTGCTTGCCTGTCTCCTCCCTGAGCTGGGCGCTCCATGAGGATGGACACTCAGTCCCACTCATTGTCGTGGCCCTGACATCGGGAACCCACAGGGCGTAAAGGGACGCAGACGTAGATGAAGGGAAAGATGAAAGAGTCAGAGGGGAAAGCTGGGCCAGAAAGCACAGGCTGAGTCTGCGATTCTCACCAGGATGCTCACCCCCATTTGCTGTGTGACTGTGAACAAGTGCCCGACCCTCTCTGAATCACCCTTTCAACTGGAAAATGGAGCTGATGACACAGATTCTGCCCGCTTCTTGAGGCTATCAACTAAGGTACGATCTATCCATTCAACTGATTCACTTGATGCGTATTTGCCAGGGCCCTGTGCTGTGCCAGGCTTTGGGCTGGGTGGCAGGGATCCATCATGGAAGATTCTAAAGTGGGAACTTCCCAGGCACCTGCAAGGCCCCAGCACTTTGGGAGAGAGGATGCTGGTGTCCTTGGGTCCAAGAGGGTGGGTGGGGCGGAGGGTGTGTGGGATTCAGAAACCAGGATCAAGACTGAGTGTCTCTGAGCAACATGGAGACTCACTGGAGGGTCTGACTCACAAGGTCTCATTACATTTGTCTTTGTAATGAGCAGAACCCATGATGCTCTTATGGACTCTGTATCCTGATGCCAAGGGCATCAGTTCACTGAAACAGATAATTACTGAACCATGTTGATCAAATACAACTGTGAATGAGAAGCTAGGTCCCTTACAATGTCCCAGCTCCACGAGAGGTATTAACATTCTACCCTGATGCTGGAGGGAGGGGGCGGTGAGCGTTGGGACAGAGCGCAAGGCCGGATGGCAGAGGCAGGGGGGACCGTGACACCCTCCTCCCATCCATTCATCTGGTACATCCTGGTAGCTGCATCTCTGAGGCCAGGGTGCTGGTTTTAAACCCACCTACCAGCAGACCCTTCCAGGCTGGTACCAATTAGTACCCTCAAAAGCCCTGGAACAAAACTGCCTTGGAAAAGTAGGAACAGCCCACCCCTGGCCCTGCTCCCCCCAACCTTCTCCCTTGCCCCAGGGAAGAAATAAAGAATGCGTGACTTTCTGTTCTCTATTAAGTGAGGCAGCCTGCAACACATGGGGAATGCTAGCCCGGGCCTCTGAGATGGGACTGAGGCCAAGACGCCACGGGCCAAAGATCTCCCTGAGCCAAGTGCACAGCAAGGAAGGCTGGCTATGCCTCCCCTGACAAGGAGGACGAGGAGAAGGAAGGGGAGGAGGACCCAGCTCCCAGTGCTGTCTGCAGAGAGGCAGTCATGTCTCAGCCATGGACAGGAGTTCTGGGGGACGCACGGAGGAGGTGCACAGAAAAGATGGATAATTTGGAACGGTGGCTCAGAGGGTAAAACGTCTGCCTGCCGTGCGGGAGGCCCATATTCAATCCCCGGGTTGGGAAGATCCCCTGGAGAAGGAAATGCAACCCTCTCCAGTATTCTTGGCTAGAGAATCCCAAGGACAGAGGAACCTGGTGGGCTACAGTCTATAAGGTCGCGAAGAGTTGGATATGACTGATGGACTTCACTGGAGGACGCACAGAGGAGGTGCATGTCACGGTCCCAGAGGGTCACCCCTCAAAGTTGACACAAGTCAGTGCCCCTTCAAGAACTCAGAAAGGATTCCCTGAAGGAGGGTCCCTAATGAAGCTACCCTCCTCCCCTCCACCCCTAAAAATAGGGAGATAGTGATGATTACCAGCCACTAAGAGAAGAACTGCTTCCAATACTTGGCAAACCAAATGAATGGACAGATGGGGTTTGTGAATGTTTGGTTAATGCCTGCTAAACTTCCCGCTTGGGAAGACCCCCTGGAGGAGGGCATGGCAACCCACTCCAGGATTCTTGCCTGGAGAATCCCATGAACCAAGGAGCCTGGCAGGCTACAGTCCCTGGCGTCACAAAGAGTCAGACATGACTGAGTGACTAAGTACAAACTGCACGGTAGGTCTCACAAGGCTGGGATGTCATACTAGCTCTCTGCATAGCCTTCTGCCTCATGTTGGCTGGTGAAGTGACCGAGTGAACAGTAGGTTGTTGGTAATATTCACACTTCTGATAAGGAGCTGCCATGACTGTCCTCCATGGGATCCTCAAGTCAACTGGGTGAAATAAGCCAAAGGAGCCACAGGGTCCCAAAGTCAGACACAACTTAGACACAACATCAGACACGTTTCCCTGAAATGAGAAACCGAAGTTCAGAGAAGGCAAGTGACTTGTCCAAGGTCACACAGCGAGATGCCAGCAAAGCCAGCACTTTGCTCCAGGCTCCTACCTCCTCCTGGGCTGTCCTCCATAAACACAGCTAACTGTTCTACTTCATCAGGACCTGCCCTCATTTCTTTTCTTGTCATTTCTGTGGGTTTCAAATCTGTCATCTTTCTGCCTTCCTGAAATGGATACTACCTTGTCCATCCTCTCTTCTGCTGTGTCCACTCCGTTTAAATTATATACTACATTTATTTCAGTTACTGTATTTTTTCAGTTTTAGAATTGCCACCTGAGTAATATTTTAAATAAGTTCCAGTTTTCGGGTGAAAATCTGTACCTTGTCACCTGTCTGCCTGCAATGATCCATCACAGTTATTTTAAAACCATGTCTTACCCTCGTGACATCTGGAGATGAGGGTTTATTTCTGTTGTCTGTTTTCTCTCCTTATCTCTCTTTGGTCATTTGGCTCTGTCTCCCAGCATGCCTGGTTAACAGTGGACAGAGCACGGGCCGGAAGTGTAGCAGCTGAGGACAAGGTGGTCCTTGGACAGGAAGGAATCTGTTTGGCCCTGGAGGCAGGTAGAGCACAGGCACACTCCCCCTGTCCCAGCTGGTGACCGACAACCAGGCTGCACAGTCTTCATGATGACTAGTTATTCCTGGCTTGCCCTTACTTATAAGGAAGAGCCTTTCTTTTTTAAAATATTTAATTTATTTATTTATGGCTATGCTAGGTCTATGCTTTGCTTCAATAGGCTCTTCTCTAGCTGTGGGGTCCCCTGGTGGCTCAGACGGTAGAGTCTGCCTGCAGTTTAGGAGACCCGGGTTCGATCCCTGGGTCAGGAAGATCCCCTGGAAAAGGAAATGGCAACCCACTCCAGTACTCTTGCCTGGAAAATTCCATGGATGGAGGAGCCTGGTGGGCTACAGTCCATGGGGTGGCAAAGAGTCAGATATGACTGAGTGACTTCACTTTCTCTTTCTTTCTGTAGTTGTGGCGAGCGGGGGCTACTCGAGCTGTGCTGCACGGCCTTCTCACTGCAGTGGCCACTCCTGCTGTGGGCTTCAGTGTTGCAGCTCCCAGGCTCCAGAGCACAGGCTCAGTAGTTGTGGCACGTGGGCTTCTCCCACGGAGAAGGAAAGGGCAACCCACATCAGTATTCTTGCCTGGGGAATCCCTAAGGACAGAGGAGCCTACTGGGCTACAGTCCACAGGGTCCCAAAGTCAGACACAACTTAGCGACTGACTACACGCATGGATATTTGAATTGCTTCCACCTTTACTGGACTTCCACCTTTAGTGGACTATTAAGCCACTTTATTGGTGGCTCGGTGGTAAAGAGTCCGCCTGCCAATGCAGGAGACCCGGGTTTGACTTGTGGGTCGGGATGATCCCCTGGTGTAGGAAATGGAAACCTACTCCAGGATTCTTGCCTGAAGAATTTCATGGACAGAGGAGTCTGGTGGGCTAAGTCTAGGGGATCATGAAGAGTCAGACATGACTGAGTGACTGAGCACATGGGCTTAGTTGCTCCACAGCCTGTGGGATCTTCCAGGACCAGGGATCCAGCCAGAGTTTCCTGCACTGATCCGCAAGGAAGCCCAGGGCATAGTCCTTCCAAAGGGAAGCTGGGAGGGCTATGAATTTGTTAGGCATGCCTCCTCCATGCACTCTCTCACTTCCAATTTCTGTCTCCCCTATACTGTGAGACTATCAAAAGCTCAGGCTAGCTTTTCAATCTCTCAGCTGCTGTGTTCAGCTTGTTTCCTTAGGCTCTGGTCCCATGCAACTTAAATTCTGCCAAATGCCTTGAAAGGAATAAAAAAGGTGCAGAATAATGGCCCTCTTCCCAAGGTTTCTGTTGCTTTGCTTCTTGGCCCCTTCATTTTAGCTGACCTGGGAGTCGTGTCCTCCATTTTTATTTCGTTTCATTATTACTATTTTTCACTCCTCACCTCTTGAGACTGCTCAACACTGAGCTGCTTCTCTCTGCTTGTCTTCTGGAGCCGCTGGTCACTGGACACTTGGAATCCATCTGTTCTGGTTCTGTGCCAGTGGATCATGGCCAGTGGTTGTTGGAATAAAAAAAAAAATGGCCCAGACATACCTGGGTTCAAATCCCAGCTCTTCCTATTCCCAGTTCTGTTCTCAGGGGTAAGGCACTGCAGCTCTCTGACACTCGGTTTCTGAGTCCACAAAGTGGGACTGTGTGCGTGCCCACTGATTTCAGTTATGTCTGACTCTTTGTGACCCCATGGGCTGTAGTCCGCCAGGCTCCTCTGTCCATGAAATTCTCTAGGCAAGAATACTGGAGTGGGTTGCCATTTCCTCCTCCAGGGCAATTTCCTGACCCAGGGATTGAACCCTCATCTCCTGCGTTGCAGGCAGATTCTTTACCCTTGAGCTACCGGGGAAGCCCACATAGTGAGACTTGTAACGCCGGAAGGCAGGGCTGCTGTGGGATAAAGGGATTTGCACAAAAGCGAGCAGCTTGGTTTGGGGGCACAGAGCAGGCACCTTATAAATGTCAGTTCTCTTCCCTCCCCGAGTTTCAGGTTCCTCGTTTGTAAAAAGTCCAACAGATTCCCTGGCTTGCCTTACTGGCAGGGTTATTTAAAAGACTGAATGAAATCAGGCATGAAAGAACAAACTGGGGGAATGAGGAAAATGATGATTTCGACTCGCTTCATTAGCTGCTTCCATGCGTCGAGGGATGGGACAACCAGCCCTTCACTTCCTCCTGCTCTACTGGCCAGGACCTGCAGGGAGGAGGGTCCCAGAGCAATGCATGGGCTAGAGTGTAATGGCTATCTGTGGTCATTCACGGGGCCCTTCTCTCTTCAAAGGGTTAACTGTTGGAGCATCAACCTGTGTGCGATGCGAGGGCTCTTAGGGCATCCTGATTCTTCCTGCTTGCACGGCCCCTGCCGGCTAGCATCTACTGGACTGGGGATTCTGTCCCTGCTCTCTCCTCTGCATCGTGGGGCTGGAAGGTTAGAAATGACACTTCCCAACTTCCCCTGACCGGGCGGCTCTGCAATAACAGGATAATCAGCATGGAGGTGAGCTTGTCCTCCTTCCTGTGGGGGCAGAGGCTGCTCTGTGGACCAACCCTCTGCCTCCTCCACCTTCCAGTTTGCAGGGCATCTCCACACTCTGAGCTGGCATCTTTTTTTTTTTTAGAGTTACTTTTTTGGTCTTATTTTTGGCCATGCTGGGTCTTCGTTGCTGTGCTCAGGCTTTCTCTAGTTGTGGCGAGCAGGGGTTACTTTTTGTCATGGTGCACACGTTTCCCCTTGTGTGGCTTCTCTGTTGCAGAGCAGGGGCTCTAGGGAGCAGGCTCAGGAGTTCTGCTGCATGGGCTTAGCTGCTCCTCAGTATGTGGGATCCTCCTGGAGCAGGGATCGAACCCGTATTCCCTTCACTGGCAGGTGGATTCTTAACCACAGGAGCACCAGGGAATCCTTGTGCTGGCTTCTTGTGGCTTCCTGGCCTCTGGGCTCCAGCCTTCAGCATCAGGACCGATATACCTGAGGGCACGGCCCCCATCACCTTTCCAATGACTGTCTAAGCCCCAGATCCTCTGAACCAAATCCTTCTGAAGCTTCTGCCTCAGTGAAGCCTCATCATCACCTGGGGATAAGGCGGTGCCCACCTCATGGGCTTCCCTTGTGGCTCAGCTGCTAAAGAGTCCGCCTGCAATGTGGGAGACCTGGGTTTGATCCCTGGGTTAAGAAGATCCCCTGGAAAAGGGAAAGGCTACCCACTCCAGTATTCTGGCCTGGAGAAGCCCATGGACAGAGGAGCCTGGCGGGTTACAGGGTCCGTGACCACGGGGTCACAAAGAGTTGGACTCGACTGAGCGACTTTCATTTCGCTTCACACTTCACACATGCCTCACGGGGCTGGGCTGAGAAAGGCTCCAATCAGTGCAGGCAGAGCTCAGGAGTCTGCGCCCAGCACACAGGGAGCACTCCCTGAATGTTGGGCTTGACTTCTGACATCCTCCAGCGGCTTCTGGTTTCCTGCAAGGAGCGCCATCTAACAGCCCCACTCGGCCCTCTCCTTTCTGCCCACATCACTGAACAGACGCGGAGACTGAGCTCAGGAAGGGGAAGCAGTGCATCCAACAACACATGGCAAAGTCCAGAACCGAGAGGGGAGCCAGGAGCCTGATTCCAAGACCGCCTGGATCCTTAGAAGGAACCTGCTCTGTTCACGCAGCTGCCTGGCTTGGCTGTTTCCACACTTGCCGGGGGCAGGAGGGTGGAGGGCAACACAGGCTGGGATGGACAAGGAAAGGAGCCAGCAGGAGCTGAGGGTGCTGCATCAGGCACTGATTAATCTGTCATCAGGGGACATCACCTGCTTATGGAGGCTCCCCCTTTGCAGACCCTGTTTACCCACAGTACTGGACTGTCACAGCTCTGGGACTGAGTACCAGCTCCATCTTTCAGAGGCAGGAACAGAGGCCCACAGCTGTCAAGGGACAGAATCCCAAGGAGCTGGGGTACTGGGAGATGGGGAGCGCAGGAGGTAGGGGCCCCGCCCTGAGCCCCCCGTGACGTCTGAGCTGAGGAAGACCGACAGTGACCACGCCACAGCAGCGACATGAGGATCTGCGTGGAGCCAGTTTGGGGCCTGGCAGGGTGCAGATGTGACCTCTCCTCTCCCAGCTTTTGCTTCCTCCCTGGTCAGCATCTCCAGGCCAGCTCCACCCTCTGAGTCACACACAAAGTTGGCAGCCAGGCTCGTGTGGCCCAGCCTGGACCTGACTAGCTCTGTGTGTGTCTCTCTCTCCCCCAGCTCAAGAAGGACCAGCCTTGGCTGCAGCCAGACTCAGATCGCTCCAGAAAACATTATCCAAGAGCAGCCCAGCTTGGGTGAGGTGAGGCCTGAGAGATGGCCTCAGGGAGAGGCAAATAGGCTGTGATAAGTAACACAGAAATCCTGCCTGACTTGCCAGCCCGCCAGCTGGCCGTAAAAGTTCACACTTACGGCTGCAACGTCAACCACAACTGCATTGTCAGCTCCTGCCTAAGTCTCCAGGCTGCAGGTCTGCCGCCCAGATTTTGACTCTGCCAGCCCCGAGTTACATGTTGCTGCTGTTTTTCAGTCGCTAAGTCATGTCTGACTCCTTGCAACCCCACGGATTATAACCCACCAGGTACCACTGTCCATGGGATTTCCCAGCAACAATACTAGAGTGGGTTGCTATTTCCCTCTCCAGGGGATCTTACCAACCCAGAGATCAAACCCGCATCTCCTGCTTTGGCAGGCGGGTTCTTTACCACTGAGCCACCAGGGAACCCGGCCCTGCCCGTCACCACCCACCCACATGGCATGAGCCAATTCCTAAAATTTAATCTCTCAATATACACACACATCTATTGTATTGGATTTTTTCCGCTGGAGAACCAGCTATTACCCTTTCCTTTGTGTGATTGAAGAGAGAGCCGGAGACGAGTCGGGGGCCCCCTAAGAAAGTGGTAACGGCCACAGGACCACAGGATGGGCCAGTAACTGGGCAGAGAGGACAGGGGCCTACGGGCAAAGGAAGCTGCAGGTGCAAAGGCCTGTCAGGAAAGCAGGTGGGTTGGCAGGAACTGAGAGAGACGGTCAAGCCGAGCAGAAACCCAGAGAGGAAGATGTAAGATGGGGTAGGGGTATGGGGCTGGAGCCACATATCAGGAGCCAGGGGAAGTCTCTGCAGGCTTTGCAGCAGAGGGGAGGTCAGGCTCGGGAGGGTCCCAACTTGCCCAAGTCCTCTGGGTTGGGGCACCCGCAGGGCACCTCCCATGCGCAGCACTGCCCCCGCCCGGCCGGCCCTGGGTTCCTGGAAGGGTCGAAGCTGTGTGGCCCAGCCTCCCGGGGGCTCAGGTGGTGAGCTGGGCACCTTGGCTTTCCTTCCCTCCACTCTTGGCACTCTGCTCTGTGCCCAGGGCTGCCCTGGGGCCTCACCTGTGAGTTCCCACACTGGTTGGCTTTGGGCCATGTGGGCACAGACAGGAGAATGGAAGGAGGATGGGGGCTGAGGCCAGACACTTAGGGCTCTGGCCCCTCCCGACCCCCGTGGGGCAGCCAAGACCTGGCAGCCTCTGGCTCCCGTCAATGGCCCTCGTCATGCGATGGCTCTGTTTGCGGGTCTCAGTTCTCTTCAGCCCCAGGATGAGCAATACCCCATGGTTTTTCCCCCAGGGGCCAAACCACGGCCTTGAGAATCACCCTGGCATTCACCTGCCCTGGGTGGCCCACTCTGAATGGACCCTGTACATCCGGCAAAGATCATCCTCTGGAGGTGTGGTCCGCAGGGAGCCCCGCCCCCACCCCTTCTCTCCCCAGAGAAACAGCTGCTCCAAGAACAGCCGCGGCAGCTCGGAGGGCTTTTCAGGAAGAGTTGGCTCAGGCTCTTTCTGGAATCCTTCCAACGCTGCTCCCAATGCTGCCCGGGACTCACCCATCAAGAAGCCTCCCTGTCCTCCTCCGGCCGATGAGACAGCCTGAGGCAGGGACAGCACTGGGGTGGGCGTCTCTGTGGGTGCCATGCAGGCTCCAGGCTCACCACTTTCCAGGTTCCACCAGGGGGCGCACTAACAAGCCCTGCCTCCAGGCTCCCCGGGTAACACCAGCTGCCTCCCGAGGCTGCCTCCTGCTGGATCACGGGTGAGTCACAGACCCAGGCCCCTTTAGCCCTTGACTGCTCTGGGTGGTGCCTGGGACTTGACCCCACCCACTCCCAAGGCCCTGTCTGTGAACGATTCCCCGGCTGTCCCCCACTCGTCAACTCTCTGACTTCTGCTGGACTTAAATATCCAGGTATCAGACAGAATCCTCACTGTTTTTCCTGCGGACTAAGGCTTTTGAGCTGTGGTGTTGGGGAAGCCTCTTGAGAGTCCCTTAGACTGAAGGAGATCAAACCAGTCCATCCTAAAGGAAATCAACCCTGAATACTCATTAGAAGGACTGATGCTGAAGCTGACGGTTCAGTACTTTTGCCACATGATGCAAAAAGCTGACTTGTCGGAAGAGACCCGATGCTGGGAAAGATTGAACACAGGAGGAGAAGGGGGTGGCAGAGGATGAGATGGTTGGATGGCATCACTGACTCAATGGACAAGTGAATTTGGGCAAGCTCCAGGAGATGGTGAAGGACAGGGAAGCCTGGCGTGCGGCAGTCCATGCAGGGTCACAAAGAGTCAGACATGACTGAGTGACTGAACAGCAACAAGGGTCATAGAATATCTCTAACCAGATCTGGGGGCCACGGGTAGTGACCTTCGTCCTGTCTCCCTGTCTATTCATGCAACCCACCCATCCAGCTGTGTCAGTATCTGATGCTTTCTTTGCTGGACACCTGGCAAGGCACCTAGAAGATCTCTGGGGTGGACACCCTTCAAGGACACGTGGCTTCTTAGAGACCAGCCCGGGTGGGTACGAGACAGTCACAAGTCCTCTGCGGAAGGTAGTATTATCATCACCTCCTTGGTACAGGGCAGAGCTGGGGTCACATGACCATGGAGGGCTGGGGCTGATGCCCAAGCCAGCTCTTCAATACCACCCTCCTGGCTTCTCACCTGGGCACGTGAGGACACCTGTAACACCTCACGGAGCACACCACTGAGCACCATCACCTCTCTTCACTGCTAGATAGGGAAGCCCGCCTGGGCAGCAGTCCATGAGGGACCAGCATCATTAAGGAGGGAATGCCAAGGGCCCCAGGGATTTGGAAGTGGCAGGTTGGTAACAACTGAAGGGAGAAGGGACACAGCTTCTGTGGACGAGGTGGGCATGGAGCTGGACCTTGAACACAGCAGGGGCCTGGGGCTGATGGAGGCGATTGGAGAGGTGGTGGAAACCAGGTGGCTTCCAAACAGTGAGTTGGTGGAGGTGGTGGTGATGGGGGGCACAGTTCTGGAAAACGGGGTGCCCTTAGGAGTGACTGTGCTAGGTGGGGGCCCGGTGATGGAAGTCTATAGGAAAGCGGACTTTGGGATGAAGGCAGTGGGGAGCCAGCAATGGTCTGTGAGCAGCAGAAGGCATCCACACAATCAGCACCTGGAGCCTGGACTGGACGGTGTGCACACCGCGTCCCCTGGAGTCTGGAGAGCAGCTCTGCCTCGATCTTGGTGCGTTGGGAAGCCCGTTTTGGGGGACTTCACTTTCCTCCACTCCTTCTTGCAATGACTTTGCCCATTTCCCGCACACCCAAGAAGTGCGGCAGGTTGGGGGAACCCTCTCTAGGACTTGTGAATTCTCCTCACCCTAGTACCTCTTGCCTGCTCCTGTGCTGGGGAGCTGGAGGACAAAGCAGAGGTTTCCAGACACACCAGCTGGACTTCAGAGCAGGCAGTTTGGAGAAGCACCCGTGAGAAACGTGATTAACCAGGATTAGGGTCATATGAGAAGGAGCTGGATCAATTTTCATGCTTTGAGCTGCACAAAAGGGAATTTAAATCCAGAAATCTCCTTATGTGTGTAGACTGAGGGATGCTCAAATCGGAGTCCAAAGACAGCCACACAATATCCAAGGTGTGTAACGTGGTCGGGAATCTCAGGAGTCACCCTGTGTAGGCACCTCCAGGCAGACACCAGGTCCCAGAAGAAAGAGGGGTTTCTCTGATTTGGGTGGCGGAGAAGTCAAGACAAAGGAAAGACGATTCAGAAGGGGGAAGCTCCCACCACACCCTCACCTCGGGGGTCTGCCCTTGGTTCTAAAGAGCCGGGGGTTCCCTGACTTCCTTCCAGGCCCCCTGACTTCAAGGGGAGATCTGAACTGTAATGATTAACAAGAGGCATCCAATCAGCTCCTGAAGGGGGTTGAGGGGGTTGATCTCTGGTGACTCCCAGAATGCGGGTTCAGATTGCAGGATAAACCCAGTGGCCAAAGAGGCAAGGAGCCCAGCACGCACCTGTGTTCTGGGGTGAGCAGGGGCCCCAGAAAAGCATGTGTCTGGCACAAACCATCCCTGGAAGTCAAGGGTCGGAGGACTGTCATGGTGTCTAGTGGGGTGACTGGGATATAACTGGCCCAGCTCCCCACCCCTGGCCAAGCCCCGTTTGGGAAGAGACGAGGGGCCGCTCTGTGTATTTAACCCTGCAGTGCTCTGGGCCCAAGTCACCCACGTGGGGCCCCCTCTCGAGCCCTGAACTTGGGGAAGGAGGGACACCTTGCCCCCTTGATGAGGGGCTGCGCAGCTGTCCACCGGGAGGACTGACAGCAAAGGTGTCTGAGAAGACGCGCAAGGATGGTGTTGGGGGCTGCAGCGAGCTCCCGGGGCGGCTGAGATCAGGCAGCCTGCGGGCAGTAGAGGCCCAGCGAGCCGGGCAAGAGCAGAGGGACCAGGGACGACCTGCGCACGTGGAGGGCGTGGCAGGAGTCCTCAGAGCCTGGAGCAGCAGGGAGGCTGGGAGCCACGGGAGAGACAGGATCCCTGAGTGAGTATTCCCCATTCGCACCCACAGCTGGTGAGTCCTGGAGAAACCCCTGCTGGTGTGTGTGTCGGGGAAGGGGCAGGGGACCTGTCTCTAACATACACAGCTGTGCGTCAGGCACCGAGCTGGGCGCTTCTCCCAGGCCGTGAGGGGGTGGTGCTGCCTCTGTCAAGGTCAAGGCTGAGGGCTCTTGTTCAAGGGCACCTGGCCAGGGATGAGGCTGAGATTCAGTCGAGGGTCCTGAGGGTCCTGGGGGGCATCTACCCCCAAGCCTGAGCTGCTCTCACAACTGGAGTCCTAGCTGGAGCCCAACACCCCTGCTGTGGGTGCATCCATGCCGCCTGGAAGGTCACACACCCACTCAGCCCTACTCCCACTCCTCCCTACAAAGTGCTCACAGCTACAAGCCATCCTCTATGCAATGAGGGAGGCAAGTCAAGCGGGAAGGCAGGAAAGAGTGAGCTACGCTGACCACCCCCTCCCAGATGGCGAATACTCCCCTTGTGGCCACAAGTGCTTGGCGATAAAGCCGTTCTGCCCCAGCTCCCCAGGCTGAGGGCAGGAGACGGCAGGGTCTGTCCCCAGTTGCCCATCAAAGAGCCTCCCACTTGGGGAGAGTGGCACTTTGAAACCCTCTCGTTCTGCCTAATTTGCTTTAAAGCACAGACTTCCTTTCATCTTTTCCTGAAACGCCATGTGAGAGGCAGGCTTTAAAGAGGCTGGCTGCTGCCCTGGGGTCTCAGAGGCTGGCCGGGGTGGCGGGTCCAGGCGTGTCTCGGGGTCTGGTGGTGCGTACCTGACACCAGGCAGGGTCTCCATCCGAGAGTCCCAGGACTTCTATTCTGCCAGCTGGGAGACCTCACCCAGCCGTGGGGCAATGCGCATCCTTGTGTTTGAGTATCCTGAGCTGACACAGGGACCACTGGAGTTTGCGGGAGGGACATTGGGGTAACTATAGCCCTCCCCAGATATACAATACAGGGTAAGAGTGATAGATAATGAAATCAAGCCCGTTTTACAGCAAGACAAGAAAATTTTCCTCTGGAGAAAAACTTAAACACAAGGGTTATCTTTGTCCATGCGGGCCTGCTCCTTCCATTATAGTATGTGCTGTGCGTCCCTGTTAACCAGACCACCATGCCCTTCTCCAGGGGGTCTTCCTAACCCGGGGATTCCCCCACATTGCAGGCAGACTCTTCACCATCTGAGCCACCAGGGAAGCCCGACTAACACTTTGATTTTAGTGTGTGTGTTGTGCATCTGTCTTGACCAGATCTTCTTAGAAGATGGGAGGTCCTGATGGCTCAGAGGGTAAAGAATCGGCCTGCAGTGCAGGAGACCTGAGTTCAATCCCTGGGCCGGGAAGATCCTCTGGAGAAGCAAACGGCAACCCACTCCAGGATTCTTGCCTGGAGAATCCCATGGATAGAGAAGTCTGGCAGGCTACAGTCCATGGGGTTGAAAAGAGTCGCACACGACTGAGCGACAACACTTTCACCTTCTTTCACTTCCTTAGAAGATTCCTCCTTCATCTCCTCAAGGGCCACCACATTCTTCAGGAGAGAACCTTTCTTCTTAATCTTGTGAGGGTTCACGAAGACCCATAACCCATCGCTTGCTTTGGATGTGTAGATCTGGATTGTGTAAACGGTCCATAACATGTCATCTGACGTAGAACTTTTTGTCTCCAAAATGTATATAACTGTGCTCTGACTTCTCTGAGCTTTCTGAAAGACTGTCTCCTGGATTATGATCCTCTTGCCATGCTAAGTCGCTTCAGTTGTGTTGAAGAAGAGTCAGTTCTTCGCATCAGGTAGCCAAAGTATTGGAGCTACAGCTTCAGCATCAGTCCTTCCAATGAATATTCAGGACTGATTTCCTTCAGGATGGACTCGTTGGATCTCCTTGCAGTCCAAGGGACTCTCAAGAGTCTTCTCCAACACCACAGTTCAAAAGCATCAATTCTTCAGTGCTCAGCTTTCTTTATAGTCCAACTCTCACATCCATACATGATCTCTGGAAAAACCATAGTTTTGACTAGATGGACCTTTGTTGGCAAAGTAATATCTCTGCTTTTTAATATGCTGTCTAGGTTGGTCCTAGCTCTTCTTCCAAGGAGCAAGCGTCTTTTAATTTCATGGCTGCAGTCACCATCTGCAGTGATTTTGGAGCCCAAGAAAATAAAGTTTCTCAGTATTTCCATTGTTTCCCCTCTATTTGCCATGAAGTGATGGGACCAGATGCCATGATCTTAGTTTTTTGAATGTTGAGTTTTAAGCCAACATGAGATCCTCAGGTTGGCTCAAATAAAATTTTCCATTTCTTTCTTAGATAGACTATTGATGATTTTTTTTTTTTCGTCCACTGGGGCAAGATCTGAAGAGGCGCTGCCTCAGCTGTTTTCTCTCTTGCTCTATTCTTTTGCTCTCTGGCAATCTGACCCTTTTCACCTTCACCTCCTCCCCTCTCCCAGTGAATGACCAGCATCTTTATCAGGGAAGATCCTGGCAGGTGAATTCTACACAGGTGTCTGCATGTGTGCTGTGAACTAGAGCTGCAACTCAAACAGTTTCAATCTCAGTTAAGAAAGGAATAATCCAAAACCTAGAAGGCTGAATTATCAGGGTGAGTTTGCTTCCTCACATTAATGCAAATAATAAGTACATGGTCTTCTGATTCAACATACATACCTAGGTGCTGATTTCCTTCCTATTTTACAGGTAGATAAGCAGGTGTAGCAGAAAAGGCAATGGCACCCCACTCCAGCACTCTTGCCTGGAAAATCCCATGGATGGAGGAGCCTGGTGAGCTGCAGTCCATGAGGTCACGAAGAGTCGGATAGGACTGAGCAACTTCACTTTCACTTTTCACTTTCATGCACTGGAGAAGGAAATGGCAACCCACTCCAGTGTTCTTGCCTGGAGAATCCCAGGGATGGGGGAGCCTGGTGAGCCACCGTCTATGGGGTCGCACAGAGTCGGACATGACTGAAGCGACTTAGCAGCAGCAGCAGCAGCAAGCAGGTATAGAGAATAAGTGCCTACTGATAAGCCATGATCTAAGAAATGGTACCAAGAACCTTCACTCCCTTTTGTTTCCTGAACTCAACCTCTGAAAGTATTGACTAAGTTATGTTGTTGTTATTGTTCAGTCCCTAAGCTGTGTCCCACTCTCTGTGACCCCATGGACTGCAACATGCCAGGCTCCTCTGTCCTTCACCATCTCCCAGAGTTTGCTCAAATTTATGTCCGTTGAGTTGGTGATGCCATCCAACCATCTCATCCTCTGTCATCCCCTTCTCCTCCTGCCTTCGATCTTACCCAGCAACAGTGTCTTTTCCAAGGAGACAGTTCTTCACATCAGGTGGCCAAAGTATTGGAGTTTTCACCTTCAGCATCAGTCCTTCCAATGAATATTCAGGACTGATTTCCTATAGAATTGACTGGTTGGATCTCCTTGCAGTCCAAGGGACTCTCCAGTCTTCTCCAACACCACAACTTGAAAGCATCAATTCTTCTGTGCTCAACCTTCTTTATGATCCAACTCTCACATCCATACATGACTACTGGAAAAACCATAGCTTTGACTGTACAGAAGAACCCACCCTGAGCTGAGGCTCCAGGCATGAAAGGAGTAGGGTCTCCCCTACTTCACAAGTCTCTCATCTCTGACCTAGGACTCCTCTGTTTCTGCCAGCATCCCCAAAACACTAACAATTTAGTTATTAGCTCATAAGTGGAATAAATCAAACCCCAGACCCCATACCCATTAGCTTGTAAGTAGAATAAATCAAACCCCAGAGCTTACTTTCCATATCTTAAAGTATTTTGTTATCAGCCAAAATTCCCTGTTGATGGAGTGGCTGTTTCCTGTCCCCTCCCGGCTGGTGAATTCCATGTCTCTGGCACCACTTTCCCAGGAACTTCCCTGGTGCCCTCGCCTCTCCTTTTCCCCAGAATTCACATGAGGCTAGGATGCACTGCATGGAATGGAATGGATCAGAAGAAAATTAGCACTGATTAAAGGAGAGACAGACATTAGCTTTCATTAGTAAACAAAGGATGTGTTGAGCCAATGAATTTAGAGTAAACATTGTGGAAAACAGAAAACATCGAAAAGTGAAAGTTTCTGAATGTTCACGTTTTTGTGACCTTGAGAGTGAACTCAGTCACAGACTCTCTAGAGGTCAACCAGATGTAGAAAACTGTCAGATTGAGCCTTAACTGCTCTGAATGCACAGGCTGTGTCTCTGTGCCCTTGGCCCTGGCCCCTCATGGGGGCCTGCTATGGGCAGATGGACAGGTGAATAGCCCAGTGACGTAGATGGGCTTGCTGGTAGACCACCAGGCTGCCTGCTCCCTGGGGAGGAAGCAAGGAGGGCTGAGCCTCAAGGTACAGGAGCTTTTTGACCCTTTCTTATGAGAAACGTTCAAATAACCAGGCGGAACTGCTCTCTGATTATTCTTTTTCCAGCTGAATGAAATTCAGTTCATGGAAGACTTAATAAGTCCTTTTGGGCCCTGAAGAAACAGACATATTCCTCTATTCCAGTAAATGAGTTTCTGGCTCTGCAGCCCCAGGTCTCAGATCAGGGGGAGGTGAGGACTATCTGAAGCTCTAATCTGAATGCCTGAGGCAGGACGGCCAAGGTCGTGCCCTCTTCACTGGGCACCTCTCCGCTGAGAGCTCCAGGTCTACAGAATCAAAGGGGTGCTGCTGTGTCCCTGGGCTGGGCTGCTGCCTGCCTTGGAGGCAAAGGCTTGTGGCATTTCAAGATCGCAGAGGATCACAGGGAGGATCAGGCCTTTCCACTTTTTCTTCCCCCCAGGTGCAGACACGAAGGCTCTAGGAGAGGATGTGACCTGTCCAAGGTGGTAAATGTGGTAGCAGCAGGAAGATTAGAAGCTGGCATCCCTCACTCCCAAAGCATGTCCCTTCTGGCCCACCCGGGCTGTGAGCTGCTCCGGAAGGAGCTAGACAAGCATCAGTACCAATAAGGATGCACAGGAAATAAACGGAGCCCCGAGGGGACAGGGTCTGTTCAAGATCACAGCCCGCTAATGGCCACACCCATGCCCCCACCCCGGGCCCTGCTCAGTGCGCTGGAACCTCCTCTCCTGCGCTCAGCCTGAGGTCAGTGGTGCAGCCCCAGCCTACTTTCTTGCTCTGTTGCTGTGATTTTGGAATCCAGGTTCCTGCCCTGCTTGGAAAGACGAGCTTGAACTAGTGCACCACAGCACGCTGAAAACTCAGTCTTGGTTCAAACATGCATTATGAGGATAAATGCAAAGCAAGAATGTGAAACTGTCAAGTGTCACCCAAGAGCACCGTGCGCTGTGCTTAGTAGCTCAGTGGTGTCAGACTCATGGACTGCAGCCCACTAGGCTCCTCTGTCCATGGGGATTCTCCAGGCAAGAACACTGGAGTGGCTTGCCATGCCCTCCTCCAGGGGATCTTCCCCACCCAGGGATTGAACCCATGTCTCCTGCATGGCAGGTGGATTCTTTATCGACTAAGCCACTAGAGAAGCCACCCAAGAGTGAACTGTGCAAAGAAGATGAAGGAATGAGACCAGCAATTTCTTGTTAGAGTCACACCTTCCCTAGGCCCCATTCAGTTCTGTCTGATTTTTCTTACCATGCAACAGCTACTCCCTGCCACGGCCCTAGACATGTGGAGGTGACGGATGGAGGGAATAACGGTGATGATCAGGAGCTGTGTTGCTGGGAAGGTGGGGAGGCAAACACCCAGACCATCAGATGCCAAGGGTGCAAGGTACAGTAAGCACATGCCCTGCTCCAGGGCCTTGGAACATCCTCTTCCCTCCACCTAGACTGTCTTAGGGTGGAGCCCACAGGGCTCGCTTCCTCACTGCATGCATGCTTCTGCCCAGCTGCTCTCCTTGGAGAGGCCTTCTCCGACCAGCCTAAGACAGGATCGCTCTAGGGATTGCTCTTGTCACTAGCCCTTTCGTTCAGCTGCATTTTCCCTCACAGCCTTGATCACAAAAGGACACCCCATTGCATGCTGATTTCCTTCTTTCTTTGTCTGTGTGTCTCCCCACCAACCAGGGGGGCAGGAACTTCACCAGCATCCCTCACTGCTGCGTCGACCCCATTGAGAACCACACTGGGGCCTCAACGGATCCATGTGGACTGATGGCAGGGTGAGAGGTGGTCCAAGCTCAGGGAGCACAGTTCATTCTGGTGTGTGCACAGTGTGAGCGAGGGGTCTTGGTCACTTCCCAGCTTCAGTGTCCTCACACAGTGACAACTCAGTCGGCCTGACCCATGAAGGGGTGGAAGCAGGTGCCCTCTGATCCCTGGACCTTGTGTCTGGAGGTTTCCAGTCCTTGCTAGGCTCTGCTGGTCCTTGCCCAAGCAGATTGGCCACCCTCAGGGAGAGGAAGTCAGAGCCCAGCCTACAGACTTCCTTTGGTTTTTGCAAAAGCAGCAAACCCCAAAATACGACAAAACCTCACTGTTTATCTGTACGGCACTCAGAGGTGTGGCCTGCAGGTGTGAGAGCTGCCTGCTGAGTCCTTCTGTGGCCGGAACACGACACAGGTACACTGCTTGTGTGGAGGAACCTGGCCTGCTGCGGGGGCCATGGGTCTGGTCTGAGCCTCTGACTGACCTCCCTGGAGTGGGGGGATGGCCTCTGTCGGTCACGGGAGGCTCATCCCTGAACCCACGTGTGCATCTGGCTCTGGGCCTGTCCTGATCAGGGTACAGCGTTGTTTTGATCACACGCCATGCCTCCCTCAGTCCTCTGCCCCAGTGGCTCTTCCCTGTCAACCCAGGAATCTGCAAGAGCATTGTCAAAGGCTCACTGATGCCACAGCTGAGAAACCACAGTCGGGGGTCAGTCTTAGCTATACTTGGTCCATAACCCACTGTACAGATGGAAAAATTGAGGCCCCCATGAAGAGGAGGGACTTAGCAAAGTCCATACCGGGTGATGTGGCAGAACCAGGCTTAGAACAAGACTTCCGGACAAGCACATCAATTGTGGTTTTCATGTTTTTTTTAAACTGAATCTCACCCAGGCAGAAACGAGCTACTGAAACTCAGCTTTTCCAGGTCACAAGGCCTGGAGGGGGGACCCCTGGCTCAGCTGCTGGGCCTCCTCATTACCTCTAAGGGGGTTCAAAAACCAAAATTGTTAATAGACCACACCCAAGGTCCACACTGGTGGCCTATGAACGTCACACCCACTTCCACCCCCAATACAGGGTTTTTCTTTGAGGAGTCTGGAGACTGAATCAGGTAGTTTGCATGTGGTCATGTTACTAAATGGGGCTTGTTCATATTCAAAGGGATTTCAAAGATGAGTTCTAGGAAATCTTCTGAAAAGGAAGAGACTGGTTTCAAGGATGAGAAAGAGGAGATGGAAGAGAAGAGATGTGAAAAGCAGGAGGACCAATGCAAAGTGGATGTAGTCAGAGCCAAGGTGAGGCTGCAGGAGGAAGGCGGGGAGAGAGCATCAGTACCCAGTGGGAGCCCATTTAGATGCGGGGGGAGGAGCAGGGGGCTCCAGGCTGCACTCACCGCCCTGCCCTCCGTCCCACCGTGGGAGACGTTCTTATTTTTTGAATCACAAAGAAAAGACCCACTCATCTTCAAAACAGTCTGGTTACAGTCTGCAGTAGGGTATCTGATCTTTACAATAAGGGGGTATAATGCATTTCTTATTTGTATCTGTTGGAGACGTTGATGAACTTGTGTGTCTTAGACACTCAGTCCTGTCTGACCCTTTGTGATCCCATGGAAACTGTAGCTCCCTAGGCTCCTCTGTCCATGGGATTCTCCAGGCAAGAATACTGGAGATACTGGAAATACTGATGTATTTGAATGTGGCAAAAAGTGGAAGCAGTTAACTAGGACAGTTCAGTGATTAGACACACACTCCATTACCTGAACACTGTACAACCAAGTGAGATCAGAAAGGCTTGCCTTCTAAATGCCCTGTAGGCATAGAGAGCCTACTGTATTCTGGATGCTGCAGGAAGCACAGGAAGAAATAGTCACCAAGTCACAGGTCTCCCACACTCAGGTGGAAGAGGACAATCGAACAGCTTAAGGCACAGATAACAAGGCAATTAAGAGCACAGATTCTGGTGTCAGAGAGCTGGGTTCAAAGTCCAACTCTGCCACTTACCGGCTGTGTGATCTCGGGAGAGTCCCCTAACCTCTCTGAGCCTCTGTTTCTTCATCTAAAAAATGGCCAAAAGAGAAAAAAAAAAAAACGACACTCAGTCTTACAGAGAGAGTGTGAAGATCTAAGGAGAGAGCCTGCCTCATGCTCAGCTCAGACACGGAGTGAATGCTAAGCGCTGATGAGAAGTGACAGAGACGTGGAGGGCAGAGGGGACAGCTGTCACCTTCAGAGTCCCGGGGGTGGGGAGAGTCGGGGGACCCGAGGGTGCAGGCTTCCTGTTCCACACCGAATACGAAAGCTCCGAGCTGCCTGATCGCTAAGCCGGCTTCCTGCTCTAGAGCGAAGACAGGAGGGCGTGCTCAGACCTGTCGACCCCTGTGCGCCCTGCCCTGAGTTTAAGATGCTTCACACGTGGGTTAACCTACAGCTTCCTGTGGAACAGACGAGACCGAGGATCGTCAGGCAAAGCCTGGCCGTGTCGGAGCGGGGCTGGAAGCCTGTGGGGTTGTAGCCCTTCTCTACCCAGAGGACAGAAACCGGCAGGTGGCACTTGTGGGTGAACTGGTGGCAAGTCCCAGATCACACGTGGAGGCGGGGGACGGGGTCTAATTCCGGAACATTCTATCCGGCAGCAGACCGCTGGGTGCTTTGGGAAGAGAGAGAGAGAGCTTGAATCTGAGAAATCAGGAGGCGTCATTGCTATTTAGCTGTTTTTCCTAAACGTGGGGGAGCAGGGAGGGCCCTCCCTAAACAACAACAATGACACCCTATGGTGTTATTATTACACATAAGCCTTCATGCTCGCAGCAGCTCCAGCCTCATGCTCCACCAGCTCCCGTCACCTGTGAGGTGTGCAAAGCGCTGTCCCTCCTGGGGGTGGGGGTGAAAACAGCCCTACAAATACTCAAACCCCCGGGGCCGCTTTCGCTCCCCCTGACCTGAGCTCGCTGACCTCTGCCCATCAATAATGGATGGCCTGTGCACAGTAGTGCCCGCACAGCAGTCGCCCTGGCTGGCAGGAGGGAGTCACTGCCTAGGGTGGGGCCGGCCTACCTCCGACTCTCCATGGAAACCATATGAAAGGAGGACTTTTTTTCATTGAATACCTGGTGGTAAAGAATCCTCCTGCCAATGCAGGAAGCATAAGAGATGTGGTTTTGAACCCTGGGTTGGGAAGACTCCCTGGAGAAAGAAATGGCAACCCACTCCAGTATTCTTGCCTGGAGAATCCTATAGACTAGAGGAGCCTGGTGGGTTACAGTCCATGGGGCTGAAAAGACCTAGACATGATTGAAGCGACTTAGCACACGCACATAGTTGATTTACAGGGTTGATACCTTCGCTGTAAGCCCCACCTCTCGGGGTTGGTGGGAGAGGTAGATTTTGAGACTGTACCCTTAAAGCTTCCAGAACCATTCTTGGCACATAGTAGGGACGTTAAGAAAGGAGAAACCAGTACTTCTTTCCTCCCTGGGGCTGTCCTGGAGGACAGGCAGGAAACCTGAGTGGCCGCAGGGGCAAGCGTTGGTAACTAGAAGCTGCTAGCCCTTCTGCAGGTAGCAAACGACTCCCAGTGATCCTCGGAGTCACTTCACCCGGAGGGGCAGGTCTTGGGTTTGAATTTCCTCAGCGAGGGTTAGGGAGGTGGACGGGGCTGGGTCCCCGGAGAGTGGCTCCTCTTGGCACGCAGCCCAGAGAGCCTTTCTTGGGCGGCTGCTGTGTCTACTGGCTGCTGGCAGCTGCCTCCTCCTCCAAAGGACTGTCCTGGCCAGACAGGAGCTGCCCAGCCAGGGAGGAGACCACCCCTGGCCCCCAGTCTATGACAGAGGGGATCAGAGCTGCTCGATGGTGACCCCCCCTTTGCCTCCATGTGGAACTAGCCCTTGGTGGGTGCTTTGTGCCCCTGGGGTCAGGCTGAAGCTTGATTCCATCCCGAGACACCTCCCTGCCCAGCCTCTGTCTCCCCCACCCCTGTCCGTCTCCCCTCACTGCCTCCTCAGTAACCCACATGCACCAAATCCTGGTCTCAGGCTCTGCTGGGAGAGACCTGGGCCCCCCAGGTGAGGCAGGTTTGAGGTCAGGAAGAGAAAGCCTCAACGTGAAGTGCTCTGAAGTTCCGAGAACTTTTTTTTGCAGAGTGGGGAAGCTCCCAGGGCCACTGTCTGGTCCAAACTCCTGGCTTTATAGAGAGGAAAAGAATGGTGCTGATGACCCCACGGTGAAAGAGGAAACAGCCTTCTCCTCTGGCAGCTCAGTCATCACACAGAGCGGAGCACGGGAAACACTTGGGCAGCCAAGTCAGGGGGATGGCGTGACAGTGGGGGACAGGGAAGCGGGCCCTGGGGTGAACTCCAAGCTGAGCTCCTGAACGAGCTGGCCATGCAAAGATAGGGGTGAGGAGAGCAGAGAGCAGGTGGAGGGGAGAGTCCATGCAAGGTTGTAAGGGCAGGAACGAGCTGGGCGTACTCTGCCCGAAGCCCAGCGCTTTGAGCCAAGAGATGATTTTACAGGACGAAGAAGTAGGGCCTGATCATGCGGCTCCCCTCCCCTGGGGCGGGGGGAGCAGAGGCTTGTCACCCAGCAAATTAGCAAAGACGAGCGACTCTTCATGACCCCAACCTAGTCACCTCCTATAGTTGAGCTCTGTCCTTGGGAAACCATTGCATGCCTGTCCCACTGGGGTTTCCCAGGCCAAGTCCATCTTTCACATCGAATATTTCAGAGCCAGTGATTAAGGCTCGTGGGTCAACCAATTAGTGGCCCTCGGAACATCAGCTCCACTTTCCAAAGAGTTTTTTGGGCTTTCACGTGAAGGCGCCTGGCAGACATGAGGCTGATAAGCATTTCCACAAGGCCCATAAATCTGCCCCCCTTCATGTCATCCCACATCAGATGGACGGAGCGCAGGAAGCGTGGGGAGCACCTGCTGGGGAGAGGAGTCAGGGCGGAGTACAGGCTTTTGGGTGGGGTGCTTGTGGCCATCCAAAGGAAGCTGCAGGTCCCGGCGCTCGCTGGCTTGGCAACCTGAAGCCAGAGCTGAAAGCATCTGGAGCCTCAGTCTCCTCCTCTGGAAAATGGGGACGGCAAGAGCCATGAGAGAGTGGGCTAAAGGCCGCAGGCAAGCTGGGGGCAGGTGACTGGTCTTCATTACTGACAGTCACGAGCCTGGACTTGGCGGTCCTCCTCTGCCCGGGGCGCCGACCCCAGCTGGGAGCAGCACGGGGACACCAGGCAAAATCCATCACGGGTTACGGACAGAGCCTGGAGTAGAAATCTGAGGGCGCCCACCTCCTATTCTTCCTTTCTGAGTCCTCACGCTGTACTTCACACAAATAACCTCTGACCTTTTCAAACAGGATTTCAAGTGATAAAAGAAAGTGTTTGTTGCCACAAGCACACAAAGGGCAGAGAAAGGAAACCCTTGTCATTTCCCTCTTTAAATCTGCAGCCTTAATATCCAGCACCCTGAATTAAATCTTTTTGATATACTTGCACATTTGGGCAGTAAATACTCTTCTCTGGTTTTAAAAGATCGACAAACACATTTTGAAAATTCTCATCAAGGCAAAGCTTGCTAAGGGACAGAAAAGCAAGGTTATCTGGGCTTAGAACTTTCATTAATGGTGTATGGGGAAGGAGATATGCAGGAAATCTGCAGTCCTTGTGAAAGTGGCAAAGATTAACAGAATGGAATTGTTCTGGAGCATCTAGTAACACAGAAGAGTGACTGTCTTCAACGAGACCTACTATGTGTGCAGCATTAGAGCGTCTTAGTGGGTGTTTTACTGTGTAAAATACTTGATGTAGATAAAGCTATTCAATCTTCCGAACAGCCTAGTATCAGGTACCTTACCATCACCCCATATTTGGGCAAGCACAGAGAGGTGAAGTCCCCTGTCCAAGGTCACACAGTGAGTCACGGCAGACTCAATACCAGAAGCCAGACTGCCAGGCTCTGCAGCTGACGCCAACAGTGACAAACGATCCTAAGGTCTCCCCTCCTCTTTCTACAGACCTTGATGTGATATATCATTGTTTCCATTCTTAGGAAAGCCCATTGAGTTGCAGAAGGTAAAGGGCTTTTCCTGGGTCACAGGCCAGCTATGAGTCAACTCAGGGACAGTCCAGGCCCCAAGCCTCATTTCTGCCACGTGTCCCGAGGCTGATCAAACCAGAAGTGGTCGGACATGAGCTGGGAGGAAAGAACAAAATCATTCAACCTGCTCAAATTCAGAGAACCAAATGGATCTGCCCTTTGCCAAACCAGTTTGGGTTTTCACATGAACAATTAAAATTCTTTAACAGGAAATTTGTATCTTAGGCACAGCACAGGGTATAAGGAGATCTTTGAAACTAACACGTTCACTTTTCACTAATTAGAATGATTCAAACAGCAAAGAGACGTCATTTCAAACTTATCAGAATCTCGAGGATGACAACATCCGACCTACTCCTGACCTCTAGTTCCTCCCGCCCCACAAGGCACACACCCAGGAAAACTTCCAACTGCGATTTGGGAATTGCAGACTCGCCCAGAGTGGACCAGCTTCTACGCACTGGCTCAGCATCTCCCGGGAGCGTGGTGCTCAGAGTGGACGTGCCCTCCTCTTTGTGGGAGGGGAGTCAGTGGGAGAGACCAGGAGGAGTGAGCTCTGGCTTGTCCCCTTTCTTCCTTCTAACAGATGCCCAGGCTCCTTCAGGTGGCTCCCTCCCCTCCTCCAAGTGCCCTCTGTGGGGTAGTAAATACCCAAGCCGCCTGCCTACAACATGAGCACAAAGGGTCCCTGGAGACTCCTTAGACTTCTGCGTTCCCTGGGCAGAGAGATGCCTTCCTGGGGCCCTGACCTCTGAGTGCATGCGCAAGGCTGGAAGGAATGAGGTTGTGGGGGGGTGCAAGAGCCTGCATTCCAGGTCCAGACATCACTTGGGTCTGCCCTCTGAGACCCTGCCTTCCTAGGCCAGGGCTCAGGGCTGTCTCTGGCATACTGTGGCTCAGCCAGTGTCACAGAAAGTGAGGCCACACTGCTAGCGTCCACACTGGCCTCCGCCCATCCTATCAGCAAAATCCATCTCCCTCTCACTGTCCCGCCCACCCTCCTCACACCTCAGCATCTGGATCACTCACCCTCCCTTCCTTGATGTCTTCTGGGGTGATCCAGCCTCCTCCTCCCACCCCACTGTCTTCATTTCCTGGACCTCTTGTTGCCCCACCCACAGTCTTGGCCTTGTGAGAAGGACCTGTCTCGGGGGTGAGATCCTTGCTATTTTCTCGGGGGATAGCACTTCCCGTGAAAGGCCAGGAAGATGGTCCCCCCTCCAGGGACCACACTCCTAGAGCCCCCAGCCACCTCCGTCTGACTCGCCCTCACACGTGCTCCCCTGCCTTCTCTGCTCTCTTCTGGCTAACTCCACAACTGCACTTGAACTCACCAAGTTCAACCTGCCTCAGGGCCATTGAACTTGCTGACTGGGCTGACTCTTTCTCATCCTTCCTTTCCCAGCTCAGATGTTCCCCTTTGGTGAGAAGGAATAGAAGGGCAAAGAGTTTACATTTCTCCAGCTTTTTCTTCGTCAGTTTACACCCATCCACTTGATTATATTGACAATAACTCCGCGACAGCAGCAGAGCAACAGAGATGAACATGAGCAGCCCAGGGTCATAGCCGCAACATGGGGAACTGGAACTGCTCATGATGAACTCCAAGCTCAGGTTCACTTCTTGAAGCCATGTGGCTGACCACAAAGGAGAGGAAAGATCCCCCTAGACTGCCTGAGATTTCACAGGCAGACTCTAAAGACACCAGTTCAAGGGCAATCAGACTGCCCAGGCATTCGGCTGGAGGGACCCTTCAGAGCGAGGCCAGAGCTGGTCTCTGCACCCTTGGTGCTGAAAGCTTTAGTTCAGCAAGTACACAAAAAGCTCCCCTGGGGGCAGGAGTGCCCTGGCCACCCTGCCCACTGCGCACCAGCTGTTTCCTGCTGATTGGTGATGGGTCAGAATTTGCTGTCTGCTGCATTCTTTTTCAAGCTTTTGTAGAAACCATTCCAGGGTCATTTACAATGGCACAGTCACTGGATAGTCCCAGGGAGGAGGCCTAGAAGCCCTGGTCTCACCCCCAGACTCTGCCATTACCAGCTCTGTGACTTAGAGCTGGTGGTGCCTTTCCTTCTCTGGGCTTCAGCTCCTGCCTCGGAACAAGGTGAAGTTAGGAGCCCATTGGGATAGGCTCAGTCTTGTCTCTCAGTCATGTCTGACTCTTTGTGATCCCTTGTATTGTAGCCCGCCAGGCTCCTCTGTCCATGGGATTCTCCAAGCAAGAAAACTGGAGTGGGTTGCCATTCCATTCTCCAGATGATCTTCCTGACCCAGGGACTGAACCCAGGTCTCCTGTATTCTTTACCACTTAGGCACTGGGAAAGCCCAGTGGCATGTCAGACCATGATTTATCTTACCCAGGAACTTTGATTCTGACCCTCAGTTTCCTGATCTATCAAATGTGCTAAATCAGAGGATGTGGAAACTTCTGCCTCACAAAGGTATTTTGTCTGTGCCATACGTGTGTCAGAGAAGGCAATGGCACCCCACTCCAGTACTCTTGCCTGGAAACTCCCATGGGCAAAGGAGTCTGGTAGGCTGCAGTCCATGGGGTCGCTTGGAGTCAGACATGACTGAGCGACTTCACTTTCACTTTTTGCTTTCATGCATTGGAGAAGGAAATGGCAACCCACTCCAGTACTCTTGCCTGGAGAATCCCAGGGATGGGGGAGCCTGGTTCGCTTCCATCTATGGGATCGCACAGAGTCGGACACAACTGAAGCGACTTAGCAGCAGCATACGTGTGTGTGTGCACACGCTCAGTCACTCAGTTGTGTCCAACTCTTTTGTGACCCCATGGGCTGCAGCCTGTCAGGCTCTGTCCATGGGATTTTCTAGGCAAGAATACTGGAGTGGGTTGCCAGTTCTTCCCACAGAGGATCTTCCCAATCCAGGGATCGAGCCCAAGTCTCCAGCGTCTGTTGCACCGTAGGCAGATTCTTTATCGCTGAGCCGCCAGCGATAGGCCCCTGTGTCGTACAGCCATTGACAAAACTCTGAATTAACTATAATTTAAAAAAAATCAGAAAGCTTATCATAAAAATCTGGCTCTCTAGCTTCTTTCAATAAAGAAGGAGAAAATTATGGAAGTCTGAGCTCCCATTCCCCAAAGCAACAATTCCCTGCAGTGAGCAGCAGCCATGACCTTTGGTCAGACCTTGCTTCATTTCCCAGTTTGCCGCAGGCCTTAATCATCCCTATTGTCTTCGTACCACCCACATGGTCACTATGAACATAGGGGACTAGGGCTCCTGGATGAAAGGTCCTGAAGGTCCCCTCTGCTCCTGCTTTTGGTGACTTTCCTGATATTTTTCATCCTCACTGGTGCTCCCCTGCCATCCCCTGGGGTAGAGAGTGGAGGGCCACCAGCTTGAGGCTGTGACCTCCAGGGCTGTCTCCCCCATGCTACGGAAGAGGGAGGCCCTGCCTCTGCCAGGATTCCAGTCCCCTGGTCAGCGGAAAGATGATCGCCTCCAGAACACACCAACCAGCCATCAGGCCACAGGGAGCTCCCTGCTGCCGCTGCAGCCTCCTATAATTACCTGCAGTGTGTAATAAAGCCCCGCTGAGAAACCTTAGAAAGGACTCCACAAGGAGAAGTGTTTCCTGGGTAATTTCCTGATCATAGAATTTCAGGGGTAGAAGGGACTTTATAAAAGCTTCTAGACCAACCCACCATCTGATGCTTCAATCTCCTCCAGAGCGGCTGACATGATACCTTCCATCAAATCCTGATGATGTGCCCATCAGGAGCTGAAAATATAAAAAAGGCAGCAAAGGCGGCCCTGCCCGCAAGTCCTCCCAGGCTCGGGAGGCCAGTCTGGCAAACAGACAGTGAGGAGGCAGGATGTGCTCAGTGGTGTCTGACTCTTTGGGACCCCAACGCGCTGTAGCCCGCCAGGCCCCAATGTCCATGGGGATTCTCCAGGTGAGAATGCTGGAGTGGGTTGCCATTTCCCTCTCCAGGACACAGGATGGCATGGGCTCTGATTCTCAACAGCCACCACGAACTCAGCCCATACTGTACGCCAAACGCTCTGCATAAATCATCTCAGCGAATTCTCAGGAAAGCTCTTCCTCGTTTGCAGGTGAGGACTCTGAAGCTCAGAGAGGTTAAGGCCCTTGGTCAAGGTTGCACAGCTTATAGGTGCTGGAGCAGGCTTTGAACCCAGCGATATGAGACTCCAGAACTGGGTCTGTAAACACATCCCTTCTGGAAGGGTGGCTGGGGAGCAGAGAGGAGAGGCTGGGACCCAGAGCCTGCCGAAGGGACAGATGTCTGTCCTGAGTCCAGAAACAGACACAGAAGAGAGAGTGAGCCCAAGTGGGAGAGGAGCCAGGCAGAGGGCAAGACAGCCCCAGGGGTCTGGGGCCTCGGTAGCCATCAGAGAAATGCCAGTAAAAACAGAATGAGACACCACTTGACACCTATTAGCCTGGCAAAAAATTAGCAGGCACTGTGATGCCAAGTGTTGGTGGGCGGACATGGGAAGTCACGCCCTGCGGATGGGAAGGCGAACTCGGCAGTGGTCCTCAGACACGACCTGGCAATAGTGTGGCAAAAGTTACACACAGGCATCCTCTATGCCCCAGCAGTTCCGCTCCCAGCTATCCAAAGTGCTCAGGAGTCTATCTGGAATGCTCTCATGCATGGAAGAAAAATTCTGGTTCACAAAGAATTTTTTAAAACATGGGGAAGTGTTTCTGTTGTAATTACAAGGGGGCAGGAGGCAGAAAATACATGGGATGAAAACAGAGCCACCTCATAGGGTAACCCAAGAAAGGCCGAGGATTACATGCTAGGCACGTTTAATTCAATAAATCAATGTGGTCAAGTCTTGTTACTACAAATAATCATGTTTTAGGGACCTTTGATCTGAAATTTCCAATTTCCCCTGTTCATCCAATACATATTTACTGAACACCTGTTGTATGCAGGTAATGGATCAGGCGGTAGGGCAGTGTGGGTGCTCAGTTGCTCAGTCAAGTTCAATTCTTTGCAAATCGGACAAAGAATTTTCAGTGTCTATCCTATTGACTGTACCCTGCCAAGCTCCTCTGTCCATGAGATTTCCCAGGCAAAAGTACCAGAGTGGGCAGCCATTTCCTTCTCTAGGGGATCTTCTCAATCCAGGGATTGAACCCACTTTGAACCCACATCCTGCATTGGCAGGCAGATTCTTTACCACTGGGTCACCTGGAAAGCCCTACAGCAAGGAGTAAAATGGATGAAGAGATCTTAAGTTCTAGGTGAAAGAGAGACTCATCAGAGAAATAAATGAGCAACAGGTCAGACGTCCAGAGACCATCCTTAGAGAATAAAGAACGGAGGACGGGAGGAGAAGGCAGGGAGTGGGTGTGTGCCCATACAGCTGCACTGCTTTGTGGATGAAAATGTTAGTTGCTCAGGGTATCGGACTCTTTGCAACTTCATCGACAGTAGCCCTCCAGGCTCCTCTTTCCATGGAATTCTCTAGGCAAGAATACGGGATTGGGTTGCCATTCCCTTCTCCAGGGGATCTTCCCAACTCAAGGATGGAACCCGGGTCTCCCACACTGCAGGCAGATTCTTTACCATCTGAGTCACCAAGGAAGCGATATTCGACAGTGAATCCCATCTTGCTGGAGGCAGCCCCCTATGCCAGCAGCACAAAAGCTTCAGTGTCCTGCCTTGTCTGCCTTCCGCGGGGAGGGGGGTCCTAGTCATTCTCGCTTCAAGTGAAACTTAACTGAGCTCATCAGGATGCCTAGAGCTGCTTCTCATTCATCAGAAAGAAAGGCCGAGTCTTGTCCAGCTGGTACCTTTCCTTTGAGTTGGGTACAGGTGGTTTCAGATTCTTTCAGCAGCAGCGCGAGCCCCGCGCAGCAGAGGCACGGTTCCTGCCAGCTCTGCTCACCAGTCTCCAACAAGAGGACCTTCACGTGCAGCATCCAAAGCCTCAACAAGTGCTCAGCTTCTGCCCCTGGGGTCACCAGCTAGGAATCAGCTCTCAGAAACGACTCGACATGTGGACAGTTTTGTACCCGGAGAGGTTTATCATCATGTTATTTTTTTTCTTTCAGTCTCATCGAGATGTAACTGACCAAAACCACTGTATAAGTTTAAGGTGTACGACATCACAGTTTGACTTACATACATCAGGAAATGATAAGTTGAATGAACATCCATCTTCTCATATAGATACAAAATTAAAAGAAACAGAATAAAACTTTGAGATGAGAACTTTTAGGATTGAGCCTCTTAACATTTTTCATGTCAGTATATAATACATGGGCTTCCCAGGTGGCGCTAGTGGTAAAGAACCCGCCTGCCAAGGCAGGAGATGTAATCAGAGGCGGGTTCAGTATCTGGGTCGGGAAGATTCCCTGGAGGAGGGCATGGCAACCCACTCCAATATTCTTGTCTGAGAAAATCCCATGGACAGAGGAGCCTGGTGGGCTACAGTCCAGAAGGGTCACAAAGAGTCGGACACGACTGAAGCGACTTAGCGTGCTTACGTATAATGCATAGCAGTGTTAATTATGACTTCCCCAATGGCTCAGTGGTGAAGAATCTGCCTGCAATGCAGGAGATGCAGATGAGGGTTTGATCCCTGGGTCGGGAAGATGCCCTGGAGGAGGAACTGGCCACCTGCTCCAGTATTCTTCCCTGAACTCCCATGGACAGAGGAGCCTGGCAGGCTGCAGCCTATAGGGTGGCAAAGAGTCGGACACGACTGAGCAGAAACACAATGAGTGTTAGTTATATTTATCATGTTGCGCGTTACATCCCTAGGACTAATTTATCTTATAACTGGAAGTTTTTACCTTTTTCTTTCATTCAAATCTTTCTCCCTTACCTTCCCACCTCTGGTAACCACAAATCTGATCTCTTGTTTGAAGTGCACTTTTTTTTTTTTTATTATTTTTGAAGTGTAATTGACCTACAGTGCCATGTTAGTTTCTGATGCATAGCATGGAGACATTTTTCTTTATATTTCAAAACGATCATCATGATAAGTCTAGTTTTGATACGTCACAATACAAAGATATTATATAGTTAGTGCCTATATTCCCCACACTGAATATTTCATACCTGTAACATTTACTTTGCAACTGGAAGTGTGAACCTCTTAATCTCCTTCACCTTTTTCTTTTCTCCCTTCCCTCCTTCTCCTTGGCAACCGCTAGTTTGTTCTCTGTTTTAATATCTCTGCTTCTGTTTCATATGTTCATTTGTTTAATGTTTTTAGATTCCACATAAGTGAAGTCATACAGTATTTATCTTTCTGTATGACTTATTTCACTTAGCATAATACCCTCTAAGTCCGCCCACTTTAGGTGGCAATATTTCATTTTTTACGGCTGAGTAATATTCCAGTGTGTGTGTGTGTGTGTGTGTGTGTGTGTGTGTGTGTGTGTGTGTGTACACCACATATAATATGTATATATATATCACATCTTCTTTATCCATCATCATGTTATTTTTAATAGTAAAACGCCACAGAGCTCCAACATGCTCCACCTTAAGGAAATTACTAAGTGCACCATAGTCTGCGCAAATATCTGTTATACCGTGCAAAACTCTGCATTTTTAATAATGCTCATGAAGAATTTAAAACAAGAGGAAACATTTGCTATACTCTTAAATTGTTAAAAGACAATGGAAACAGTATTAGAATCAGATGACAGTTTTAACACTAGAGGAACCAAAACACATACAGTGAAAGAGAATTCTCTGACATGCTAAAATAGGTACTTTCCTGGAGGGGTAGTTCTGTGGAATTTTTCTTTTTTTTCACATTTTCTTCTCTTTTCAGGATTCTCTTCACTGATCATGGCTACTTTTATGATCATGAACTAGAACTACCAACGCTCCCCAACCTTAAAAACTGCTGGTACCTTCAAAACCTTCTCCAGCCACCCAATGCTTGGCCCTGGGACCCTGACCTAGCAATCTTCCGAGGCTGTATTTACTGAGAAAATCTCCCAGGATTTAGGATTTCATTACCAGAAGCTTAGACCCAAAGAAGAGAAGGAAAAGTAGGATGCAATATACGATGTCAGCAAAGGTCTATGAGAATGCAGGCCCAGCCAGGGTGGGCCTGGCTTCCAGGAAGAAGTGCTTGGGCACACCATCCCTGCATTCTGAGGCTCCCTAGGGCCCACCCAGCCCCCAGAACCTCTCTCCAATCCCAACCGAAAGCCCGGGACAGCGTCACTTTCACCC
Organism: Bos indicus; assembly: GCF_029378745.1. Taxonomy (NCBI): domain Eukaryota; kingdom Metazoa; phylum Chordata; class Mammalia; order Artiodactyla; family Bovidae; genus Bos; species Bos indicus. The sequence continues at coordinate 8,014,328 of NC_091773.1, read as the reverse complement.
AGGAGCACAGAAAAGTCCTTGCTCATCTTTCCAAGCTCCGTCAGGGCTCCACACGGGTGAAGCTCCTTGCACTGTCCCTGTGGGGACATACTACAGTGTCATGCAGCGTATGCCACAGCAGAAGGTCCGAGGCCCAGAGAGGTCAGTCAACTTGCCCGAGGCCACACAGCTGGTGAGAGACAAAACCTGGGACTCAGGCTTCTGCTCTGACCCCTGGAGGACTTCACCCCATGCCACAGCTGGCCCAGGAGCCCAGTGCTGGCATCCAGAAGCCTGGCTTCCACTCCCAGCAGAGTCACTCAGCAGCTGGGGAGGTTGTGCTGGTTAACCCTGGGGAGGCCAGGTTCCATCTGTGAGCTGGAGGCAAATCTGATGCTGACCCCAGGGCTTAAACGCTAAGCCAGCGGTACGTTGTCAGCACACGATCAATGCTGTCGCTCGTTATCACCTTTGTCCTCCCCGGAGTAAGGTCGCTCTCTAGCCTCACGGTGTTCGGTGTTCGCCAGCTCACTGCCTCTCACCCTTCTAAGGCCCCCACCCCAGGCCAAGGAAAGAGCATCCCTGGATCTGTCCCCAGTCCTGATGGCTCATCGGGTAAAGAATCCGCCTGCAGTGCAGGAGACACAGGTTCAATCCCTGGGTGGGTGAAGATCCCTTGGAGAAGGAAATGGCCACTCACTCCAGCATGCTTGTCTGTGAGCGCCGCAGTAGAGAGACCGGGACAGAATCACAAGAGGAGAAGTCAACTCTGAGACATGAGCGGAGTGTTTCCAAACTGTTTCTTGGCTCAGTGTGGCTGCCTTCTGGCCAACTGTGCTCCGTTCCCGTCTAATTCCAAACAGATGGGCCGGGGCCCCACCCCCACCCTGCTCAGTCGCACCCCGTCTAGGGGCCTCCAGCCTTTGGACCAGAACCGAGGAGAGCCGCCCAGCTTCCCGGGAAGGGTGTGGTGCAGCCCTTCCCGGGGGGTTGCGCTGTCCTTCGAACATCCCAGGGGCGGAGGACCAACGGGCCCGCCCTGCCCCGGGCGTGCGTTTGCACACGGCACAGGTGACACCCACGCAGGTGCACGCTGTCACTCCCTCCACGCTGAGAGGCAGGAAAGCCTAGTGGTTCAGCACGTGAACTCCTGGGCCAGCTTCCCCAAGTCTGAATCTGGCGCTGCCAAATCTTTGCTGGGCACCCCTGGGCAAGTCTCTCAACCTCTCTGTGCCTTTTTCCCTCTCTGTGTAAAGAGGGGTGGTGATGCTAAAACTAGCACCTACCTCAAAGGGGGCCCTGCAAGGATGGGACACCCGGCTGGAAAGTGGTAGAACCAGAACACAACCCAGCAGTGTGCCCAGGATAGCGCTTTAACCACCAGGCAACACTGCCGCCTCCAGCTGACATTACTGTTTCGCAGGCAAGTTGACCCCCCCAGCTTCCTTTAGTTCTTCCAAAGGTAGCCTTACCTTGCTTGGAAGGCAGGTCTGAGCCATGAGCAATGTGCATTCTGACAAGTCCCTAAGCTGAAGATTCTACCACCTTTGCAGACACGACAACTTGCTAGCCCTGGGCACCAGAGACCTGCACCCTCCTGTTCCCTCTTCATCACTCATTGCCTAGCAAGCACCCACGGTCTGGGCTCCCACAGATTGTCCAAGATCAAGGGGAAGGAAGTTGGAAAGAGTGGATGATGACTTCAAGGCTCACCAGGCATCAGGAGCCAGCAAATCCACGCAGAGGCTTTATGAAAGGCTTGGTCTAATCACAGAGTTCGCTTCAACAAGCTAACGTCTTCCTTTCCATCCAGACATCTGTCTCCACACAAAGAGGGCTTCCACCCAGGGGCTGGGGGCCTAATTGCTGCGGGTTCCTGAGATACAATTACTTGTCAGAGAGAAACAGGGCGAATCCTGGGACTTGCAGGCAACAGAGAAACCACTGTAAAACCCTGCAATTATAGGGCAGGAACAAAAAAGGGAGCTGTCACGGCCCCTGGGGTGGAAATAGCTCAGCGTGGTTTCCTGGGTTTGCAGTACTGCCCAAGCCGAGGTCAGAGCGGCCACTCACGGGAGGAATCATGGGAGAGGTTCTGCAGCAGAGCGAAGTGGGAGGGGTGCTCATGGCTCCCTGGTGCAGAGGTGATGAGGGAGGGAGAAGCAGGGAGCAGATGAGGATGGGGGACCAGAGGGCACACTTGCTGAGGACCACGGACTCCGGGATGGCATGACACATACGTCATTGCACTTAGTTCTCAGAACAACTCAGCCACCTGGGGCCTTGTAGCACCAGTTGCCAGATGAGAAACCAGAGAGTCAGAGATTTGCTCCAGCCTATCAGAGTACAGGAAAAATATCAATAACCTCGGATATGCAGATGACGCCACCCTTACGGCAGAAAGTGAAGAGGAACTAAAGAGCCTCTTGATGAAGGTGAAAGGGGAGAGTGAGAAAGCTGGCTTAAAACTCAACATTCAGAAAACTAAGATCATGGCATCCGGTCCCATTGCTTTATGGCAAATAGATGGGGAAACAGTGGAAACAGTGACAGACTTTATTTTTTTGGGCTCCAAAATCACTGCAGATGGTGACTGCAGCCATGAAATTAAAAGACGCTTGCTCCTAGGAAGGAAAGTTAAGACAAACCTAGACAGCATATTATAAAGCAGAGACATTACTTTGCCAACAAAGGTCCATCTAGTCAAAACTATAGTTTTTCCAGTAGTCATGTACGGACGTCAAAGTTGGACCATAAAGAAGGCTGAGCGGTGAAGAATTGATGCTTTTGAACTGTGGTGTTGAAGAAGACTCTTCAGAGTCCCCTGGACTGCAAGGAGATCCAACCAGTCAATCCTAAAGGAAATCAACCCTAAATATTCACTGGAAGGACAGATGCTGAAGCTGAAGCTGAAGCTCCAATACTTTGGCTACCTTATTCGAAGGGCCAACTCATTAGAAAAGACCCTGATGCTGGAAACGATTGAAGGCAGGAGGAGAAGGGGATGATAGAGGATGAAATGGTTGGATGGCATCACTGACTTGATGGACATGAGTTTGAGCAAGCTCCGGGAGATGGTGAAGGACAGGAGCCTGGCTTGCTGCAGTCCATGCGGGGTCACAAAGAGTCGGATACGACTAAGTAACTGAACAACAACAATCAGATACTGATTCTTGAGCCCAGATCTGGCCGGATCCAGGCCCAGATACCTATCCATGTTAACTAAGGTGCACAGCCATATTGCCACTGCCTGGAGAAGGGGTTGCTTCTTAATAAAGGCTAAGATGAGAGTTTGTAGTAGTCTGGGTTGTATTTTTCTACAAGTCCCAAGCCAAAGGAGAGGTTTGGGTTTGGTGGATAAAGTACTGGACTGGAAATCAACCCTTGGATTCAAATATTGCCTCTGTCACCAATGCTGCGTCATCTCGGGCAAGTTACTTCAGTTCTCTGTGTAACCATGTACCAGCTCGAGAAAGGGGGCTGGGTTGGCGGGTGAATTTGATCCACTCCGCTTCCCTCCAGCTCTGTATGCTTTCTCTTGCATGTCAGTTTGCCCTGGGGGTTATGAGCCAAAGCTCGGTGTCAGAACACTGGGTTCAAATTCGAGCTCTGCTCCTGTGCGGTTCAACCTCTATGATGCAGAAGGCCTTGTGTAACATCAGGATAATAATATCCACAGCACAGGCAGTTACGGCAATTAAATAATGTGTGTGAACAGTGAATAGTGTGTGAATCGTACTTGGAGCACACAAGCTGCTGTGTGTGCTCCTGCCTAAGTATATGTCAGGACTCAAGCCACTCAGACCCCAGAACATTCTAGTGCAGGATGGGATCCGCTTACCTCCTGGGGGGTCTCACACCTCAATGCCTCCTTTTCAGGGACTAAGAGCAGACAGGAAGTTCCAGGTGCCCCCAGCCCCCATCACAGCTCTGCGGTTAAGGCCGGGTGTCTCAGAAGTCTGTGGGCTGCGGCCAGGGGGGAGGCATTCCTAGGCTGTTAGGGGTCGGGAGGGCTGAGCCGAATCCTCCCAGCGCCACCTCGAGGGGATGGCATGATCTGCACCCCCTTAAAACCAGTGCAGCAAAGATGCACTGGAGGAGGGGATTTAGTGACTCGCCCAGGGGTCCCACAGCCCATGACTGGCCCCTCCCCAGCATTTGGTGCTGGGAGGGAAGGGGCAGGTCCAGCCTGGCTTACTAGGCTCAGGACCTGCAGGAATGTCATCGCCTCGCTCACTGACCCGTCCTGTGTCCTAGCAGCTGGCCCTGTGTTGGGCACATGCCAGTCACGGAGGGTGCGACTCTGGGTGCAAACGCTGCGCTCAGGAAGAGCTCCTGCCCAGCGACCGGGGGCCCCACAGTGACAGCAAACAGGGTGTGCGTGTGCCGGTCAAGCTGTTTCCCTCTGAAGCCAAGGCTGAGTCAAGTCCAGGATTCCGCGAATGGCCACCCGTGGGCCCGATCTGGCCGGCCGCCTGTTTTGGTAAATGACGTTTTGCTGGAACACATCTATGCCTGTTCATCTCTGTACTGCCTGTGGCCACTTCTGCGCGGCCGTGGCATATCTGAGCAGTCACAACACAGACGATCCAGTCCACAAAAATGAAAATGTTTACTATCTCCGGCCGTTTACAGAAAGAGCTCTCTGCCCCTGCTCCGGACCTCCAAGGGCTCCGAGGGCAGGGCCCCGTGAATCCTTCTGACACATCAAAGCCTCCTCTCCTCCGTGGGAGGTGAAAACAGCCACCAAGAGGGGAGGGGCTGGCGCTAAAGGGGAGGGAGCACTGAGGACTGAGGACTGTTTCCCCAGGAGGTGGCCCTTTTGTTGAGTTAGTAAGGGCTGATAGGGGACCTGCTGGGTGAAGAAAATAGGAGAAAGGACTTCCCTGGTGGTCCAGTGGCTAAGACTCCGGGCTCCTAGTGCAGGGGTCCTGATTTCGATCCCTGGTGGGGGAACTGGATCTCACATGCCTCAATTAGGTGTTTGCACGCTGCCACTAAAGAGCCTCAACTAGGAGGCACAGCCAAATATTAATAAGCAAGTAAATAAATATTAAAAAAAAATAAATAAAAGAAATAGGGGAAGGGCACTCCAGGCAGAGGGTTGGCCAGGCAAGGACGCGTGGGTGCTGCAAATACTGAGCTGGGAGACAGGTGCACGCCGGGGGCACAGAAGCGCCACACAGTCAGGCATTGAAGGCTCTGGGGGCAAACCTTGCAGTGGTGGGTCCCCCCCTCCAGCTGTCTCCAGCCACAGGGAAGATGACACACACAGAGTTCAGGCTGCCATTCCCTGCCTCATGGAATTTAGCATCTTGTGGGGGAATGTGACAGGCAAACGCCAGGCAGAACCTGCTGAGTGCCTGGGAGGGGCACAAGAGCATCTGAGTGGGTTTTGAGGAAGGGGGAGGTCAAGGTCCATTTGGGGACAGGATGAAAAGAGTCCTAGAGGACAGATGCAATTTGAGAAAGTCCCTAGGGGCTTAGAGGTTGGGGGTGGTGCTCCTGAACAAGGGTAGGAGGTCATGAAACCCAAGACCAGCTGCCACCCACTTGGTGGACAGAAAATTGAAACACCCAGCTAATGGACCTTAATCTGGTAGGTGGATTAATTTCCATCTGAGCTGGAGGATGCGAGGCTAGGGGCCAACGTGGACGACCTCGGATGTTCAGAGGAGGGGCTCCAAGCCCAGTCAAGGGCTCAGGGCTGGTTTCCCAGAAGAGGGGAGGCTGACTAATTACAGGAGGAGGGAATTAACCTCAGGAAGTCATTGAAGTCCATCGAGACAAGGGTCACCCCTGGAGACAAGTGTCACCCAAAGTCCAAGGTGAAACCCCTATAATCTGCCCTCCCCTTCCTCCCTGGTCATCTGGCCCCTCACTCACTCTGCAGGGCCCCCTGAGTCCACTGCTGGTCAGACTCACCAGTCACACTCCTCCTGACCTAGGGCTTGGCCATGGCGGTCCCCTGGTGCCCACCTGGGTCAGATCCTTAGCGCCTCCAGGTCTCTGCTCACCTGTCTACTCTCTGTGTGGCCTCCCCATCACCTCCACCAGCAGCCCCCTCAAACCTTCTCCTCCCCTTGCTTCTCGCTCTCACAGCACTTCCCATCTTCCTACAAATCTTTGAATCCTTTACCTTTGTCTTTTATCAGAAGTCATATATTATTACATTTCCCAAGGGATTGACTGAAGCAGTCCCGGCTTTCTGAACCCTGCCTGGTACAAGGAGGCATCCAGTCAATATTTGTTAGTAGAATTAATGAAAAAAGCAAGAGGAAGAACAGCAACCAGCACTTTATTAAAAGACCCTCCGCCCAAATTCCTTCTTCCTGTGCTCGAATGCTGTGGCTGGATAATTCATGCTGACCTATTTTTTTTTTTTTTTCCTCTCTTTGAACCGATGTGTATTTTCAAAGGCTAAGGGAATGCATATGCCTTGGCAAAGCTCACACTGAGAGCTTCTAGACAGAAAGCATTTCAGGAAAACACTCCCCCTGTGAGCCGTGCTGCTGACAGAGCAGCCCCGCGAGCCCCCAGGAGGCGCCTGGGGTTTCTGGGGACTCTCTGGGGCCAGGCACCTGGGACCCCCACTTTGATATCTGCCTCAGCGGCCAGATGTTCTCAGTCAGGCGGCTAAATGAAGACAGTCACTTCACCAGCAAAGGGAGGAAGAGAAAACGAGGACGGTCTGGAGTTGTCACCAAGCCCTTGATCGAGGCTCCAGGGAGCATGAGGGGGACAGACATGTGACCCCACAGCTGAGCTAGCGTCTGGCCATGCTCCACGAGACAGACCCTGAGCACAGTGTGACGGTTCCTGCAGCGCCCCACCCGGGTGAGGGGTCAGAAATGCTGCGCTAGGATGCGGTGCTGGGCTGGGGGATGAATCGGGAGATGGGCAGAGAGATATACACTACTATGAACAAAGTAGATAACTAATGAGAGCCTGTTGTACAGCTCAGGAGACTCTACTCAGTGTTCTATGGGGACTAAAAGGGGAAGGATGTTTGCACCCGTATAGCTGATTCACCTTGCTGGACAGCAGAAACCAACACAACCTTATAAAGCCACTACACTCGAATAAAAATTAATTAAAAAAATAGGGCTGTGTTTAAGATTCAAATTCTTAGAAATGAAGTGACATGGGTGACTCTTGCTGTGGTGACTTAAAATTATTTTTTATTCAGTATATACATATATATACACATACATAGTATATGCATGTTGTATGATATGTATACATACATGCACATTGGTATGACATGTATAGAAATACATTGAGACACATATAGTGTTCATATAAAGTATGATAGGTATACACATATGCATATACATATAGCATATATGCACACATGTATATGTGGATACATGCATTTAATAAGTACCAAGCACTGTTCTTTGACTGTTATACATATTCGATCATTTAATTCTCATAATGATCCTGAGAAGTAGGTCCTACTATCCCATTTGATAGAGGCTGGAAGCGAGGCACAGGAGTTACCTTTCCTGCCTAAGGTCACCCAGCTGGGTGCAGGTGACCCTGGGAGCTGACCGCCCCTCTCCTCTCAGCAGCCTTCTTGAAAAGCCAAGCTCTTAACCATGCACTTGTGCTCCGTCAATCATGTTCCAGAGCCGCCAGGGTGTCAATGAGCCCCTTCCCGGTTGTCCATGAGGGCAAAACCATTTTCATGGCAAGACACCACTCGCTTTTTCATTCTCACTGTCTCAGGAACTGACTGTTGCCTCTGTTTCCCAGAGACAGGCAGTGTGGGATTCCAGCACAGACCGAGGCGACAGCAGACTGAGAACTCAGCTGCTTTCCTTTCAGCCAGACATGGAGATTAGTAAGACGATGCTACTTTTCTCACTAAATTTCTGTTTCATTTGGGAAAGTAGCTGTTTTTCATTATAATCAGGCGATAGACCTATTATTGCCAATTTTAAATAAAGCGATAAATATGTAAAGAATGTCTCCTTAAAGACAGAAGACACAAAAGCTATTTGAGACCATCAGTAACATTTAAGACCCTGTAAAGAGGCCTTCAAAACCAACTGTTTAAGAACAGCTGCTATGCTACCAACTGCCCCTCGGGGTTTTTGAAGAGTGCATCTTGGCATTTCCTGCCCAGCTCAGGACTGGCCATGTTGCAGGACGCACAGAATCCCGGGCCCCTGCTTATAGAACAACAGAAGACCCTCCCCTCCAGCTGCTGTGACAGCCAACATGCCTCTTCCTATGTGGAGGAATGTGTCTGTTTGTGTGTGTGCAGGGGGGAGGGCCATTGGACCCAGCTGACAGCAGCAGACCCACTCGCCCTCACAAGCTCTTACTGTTGCCGCCTCCCTCCTGCTCCCAGTTCAGCGGGAATTGTTTTCCAGCTCCCGTCCCCTGGTCTCCCTTCCTCCCTTTGTACCATGACAAAGTCACAACTGATAATACGTGACAGGAACCCCGAAAACATTCTTAGGATCTCTGTCCTGGGAACTTAGCCCAAGGACACAGTCCAAAAGAAATAAAATGCTAAAGCCACTGGATGTTCCGGGCAGTGTTGTTTACAATGATGATTGATGATGATGACCATAGACACTGACATACTTTATACAGAAATATGCTGCCACGGAGATGACTGAGTCAGTGGTACTGCCACCTGAAGGGTCATTACACAACTGTACAGGGCGACAGCTGTTCAGGACAACTCCAGAAACACTCACCCAGTAACCCTTCCTTGACCTGGATACTGGGGGCTCAATGGGGAAGGAGATAGCGCCTGCCCTCAAGGAGGTTTCAGTTAAGTGCCTGTCTACCTGCTGAGGTTTCAAAGTACAGGGAACCAATTCCAAACATCTAACCACTCCCCTGTCCCAGGGACCTTCCCTTCAGTCCTTCTCCTTTTCTGACGGCCAATCCCCTGGCACTGGGGATATTTTTAGTGCCTGTGACAAAGTGTTTATGAGAAGCCATTGAGCCACAAGGCAGTGTGCCTCTTCCCTGCACAGGCACGGGATATTTTGGCCAAGTGCATTTCAGACAGGCTGGCTCTGGGTCCCTCCCATGTCCTTCTTCCTCTTTCTCATGATCCAAATCTGAAAGGGCTGTGGTGTGCTGTGGTATCCTGATAAGGTGTGCTTGCTTAATTTAGGCTGAGCATGTAGATCTATAAATAGCAGGTGTTCTGAAGGCAGGCGGGCTGAGCTGTGAACAACAGAGATGGCGGACAGTCCCAACGTTAAACAGCCAGAGCCTCTAGACGTGGGATTCCCCCATCTCCAGATCTCCAAATTGTGGCAAGCTGAGTGATGCCCCAGGGGGTGTCCAAGGAGAAAGAAATGATCCCCAAGGGGGACCAGGCCCATGTCCAGCTCAGCAGAGAGGTCAGTGAGCTGGACATCGTGTTGATCAAACCAACAGCCAGGGCTGGCTCTGTGTGGCTGAGACAAGTGGACAAACCGGGCCCGCTTTCAGCGGCTCATGCTTGGCCCTGGAGATGCAGAGCTGCACCTGGCCCAGCTGGCTTCTCAAGAAGTCCCCACGAAGGATGAATCACACATTCCTGTTCCTCATTGAGCTCCTGGGCCAACAGCGAAAACAGACACACACACAGGCCAGGCACCGTAAGGAGTGGAGTCAGCAGGATGAAAGTCAGACGCACACACACACACACGGGGACACACACACACAGGATGTTTGGGGGAATGTACAGGACGCAGGGAGGAAAGATTCCCAGAAGAAGCGGTGCTTGAATTGAGTTTTGAAGGAAAGATGATTGAAGCAGGAAGATAAAAGAAGGGCATTCTAGGTGGAGGGCAGAGCAGATAAACGTCACATATTCTAAGTCCTGGAGACAGCAAAGCTACTTCATTTAGTATGAACGCTATTTAGGGTAATGAGAACATAGGAAGCATCTGTATCTCTATCTGTATTTATAGCCGTGGTACTGTGTACCGTGCTCAGTCGCTCAGTCATGTCCCACTCTTTACGACCCCATAGCCTGTAGCCCTCCAGTCTCCTCCGTCCTTGGGATTTTCCAGGCACGAATACTGGAGTGGGTTGCCATTCCGTTCTCCAGGGGATCTTCCGGACCTAGGGACTGAACCTGCATCTCTTGCATCTTCTGCGTTGGCAGGTGGATTCTTTATCTGTGTACTTGTAAATGCCTGACAATTAGCTCTTTTGATTGCAATGTAAGTGCCTGGCATTAAGCTTTTAATTGTTTAGGCATCTATGTCGTAAACACACTGCCACAGATCCACAACTGAAGAGTCACGTGGCCCCACCCATGAAGTTCCTCTTTCTAGAAAGTCTGGGGGATCTAGATAGCTGGCCTTTCTGAGTGCTCTTGCTTTTCCCTACCTACACTTGCTTTATTCCCTCTCTTTTGTTTCAGATTTGCCAATGCGGAGCAACCTTGCAAAACATTAGCCCCTCCCCCCACCAACCCTGGCCCCAGTAAAGGCAGAACCCCCGGTCTGTGCATGCCCCCCACCTCCCTGTGTGGCCCTGGGCATGCCATTTACCTCCAGAACTCCTGAGCCAAAACCTTGTTTGTTTTTGTTTTTCCCTAAGTTCCCTGATGCTTTTGAACCGTGGTGTTGGAGAAGACTCTTGAGAGTCCCTTGGACAGCAAGGAGTTCCAACCAGTCCATTCTAAAGGAGATCAGCCCTGGGTGTTCTTTGGAAGGAATGATGCTAAAGCTGAAACTCCGGTACTTTGGCCACCTCATGCTAAGAGTTGACTCATTGGAAAAGACTCTGATGCTGGGAGGGATTGGGGGCAGGAGGAGAAGGGGACGACAGAGGATGAGATGGCTGGATGGCATCACCGACTCGATGGACGTGAGTTTGAGTGAACTCCGGGAATTGGTGATGGACAGGGAGGCCTGGCGTGCTGCAATTTGTGGGGTCACAAAGAGTCGGACACAACTGAGCGACTGAACTGATAATGAAGTTCCCTGATGGTCATTGCTGAGGTTCATCTTGTAATCATAATAAGAACTACAAGGCCAGAGAGTAGTGATAAGGCTGAGGATCTTGGCAGATAACCAGGTCATGTTGGCCTTGTCTGTCCTGTGGTGGAATCTGGACTCGGTCCCTAGACCATAAGGGAAATGGTCAGTGAAAGAAGGAAAGGCACAACTCAATGCCCTTCAGGAACAAACATTATTGGTGAACACCCAAATGCTTATCAGCTGGGTCTGAATAGAATAGAAATTGTTTTCTGGAGAATAACTCAGTCTGTGGGCTTGGCTTCTAAAAGGACATTGTTTTGCTGACAAAGCTATGGTTTTTCCAGGAGTCATGTATGGATGTGAGAGTTGGACTATAAAGAGGGCTGAATGTCGAAGAATTGATGCTTTTGAACTGTGGTGTTGGAGAAGACTCTTGAGTCCCTTGGACTGCAAGGAGATCCAACCAGTCCATCCTAAAGGATATCAGTCCTGAATATTCATTGGAAGGACTGTTGTTGAAGCTGAAACTCCAATACTTTGGCCACCTGATGTGAAGAACAGACTCATTGGAAAAGACCCTAATGCTAGGAAAGACTGAAGGCAGGAGGAGAAGGGGATGGCAGAGGATGAGATGGTTGGATGGCATCACTGACTCGACAGACATGAGTTTGAGCAAGCTCCGGGAGATGGTGAAGGACAAGGAAGCCTGGCATGTTGCAGTCCATGGGGTCGCAAAGAGTCGGACACAACTGAGCGACTGAACAATAACAACAACGACAAATGTCCACGCTTTGGGTGGATGCCCTCCTGTGACACTAATGTTGTTAAGGCCTCTGGGCCTGACAGCAGCAGCTACCCCAGGGGTCTGTGCTGTAAGCAGACACCTTCCCCTGCTACCCTCACAGCTCACCCACATCCCTCCAGCACAGCTATAATGTAATAACACTTATAACAGGGCTGTAACTTATCCAGCATTGCCTACGGGCCAGGCACCGCACCCAGCTTTCTGCATCATCGTCTCATTTAATTCTCACAACCCCTTGTAGGTGGGTACTGTGACCATCCCATTTCTTACAGATCAGGGATCTGATCTGTAAAAAGTCTGATCTGATCCCCCAAAGCTGGAGAGGGACAGACGTGGGTGCTGCCAGGCGGGTGCCACTCCAGGCCTTGAACCTGCCACAGCCTGCCTGTCGCCGTGGGGGTTCATCTCCCCTGGTGGGTGGGACTGGCCCCATCAATGGAGGGAACAAAGCTCATCAGGTTAAGGATGCACCGCTGGCAATTGGGAGAGCCATCCTGAAGCTTTTTCTTTGGAATCCAGGGCCCCTGCTTCCTCCATTCCAGCTTGGCTGTCCACGGGGGCTGGATGTTTGAACATTCAGGGAGGAGGGCACTCCCTGCAGCTGTCAGGAGCTTGACCTTTTCTAGTGCTGCTGCTGCTGCTAAGTCGCTTCAGTCGAGTCCGCCTCTGTGCAACACCAGAGATGGCAGCCCACCAGGCTCCACTGTCCCTGGGATTCTCCAGGCAAAAACACTGGAGTGGGTTGCCATTTTCTTCTCCACCTTTTCTAGAAGGTGGTAATGATGTGAGGTGTGGCTGCTGACGACTGTGAAGAGCCTATGCTCTGAAGTCCAGGAGGTCTGTGGCTCCTTGGTCCGTTTTAGAAATGAGGCAATAGGTGCAGATGGGGGCTGGATCTGAGGGCTGGGGGTCAATCGGAGTCCCAGGAAAATAGGTCCAGGGTCACATGGAGGGAGAAAGCCCAGGCAGACCTTGCAGTCAGAAGCCGGACGATATTTCTGCTTTGCAAATAGGGTCACCTGTACCATTTTTCCAGATTCCACACATACGTGTTAATATACGATAGAGAGAACAAACGTATGGACACCAAGGGGAGGAAGTAGGTCGGGATGAACTGAAAGAGTTGGATTGACACATATACGCTATGTGCACACATGTCCAGTTGCTTCAGTCATGTCCAACTCTGCGACCCCATGGACTGTAGCCCGCTGGGCTCCTCTGTCCAGGGGATTCTCTAGACAAGAATACTGGAGCGGGTTGCCATTTCCTCCTCCAGGGGATCTTCCTGACCCAGGGATTGAACCTGGGTCTCCTGCATTGCAGATGGATTCTTTCTTTACCTCTGAGCCACCAGGGAAGCCCCATATATATACTACTCTGCGTAAAACCGGCTTCCCAGGTGGCATCGGTGGTAAAGAACCCACCTGCCAATACAGGAGATGTAAGAGATGGGTTTATCTATGAATAAAATAGTGAACTGAGAACCTGTTGTACAGCACAGGGAACTCTATTCAGTGCTTTGTGGTGACCTAAGTGGGAAGGAAATCCAGAACAGAAGGGGATATATGTACATGTGTAGCTGATTCACTTGGCTGTATAGCAGAGACGAACACAACACTGTTAAGCAACTATACTCCAATACAAATTAATTTAAAAAGAAGCTGGATGTAAATTAGCGGCAGGAGAGCAGAGTCCATGTTTGAGTTTGTCATCATCACATTCCCAGTACCAGGCACATAACGGGCTGGGTTAAAACCTGTTGGATGGATGTGTGAACCAATGAGCTGTTATGACCATCCAGGAGAGGGTACAGAGGCTGAGAGGGGGTTCAGGCCCTGAAACACTGTTGCCACTGCCATTTCTTATATGTTCCACGGTTGCACCTAATCAAAGCGTTTCAACGTGCTGGTAAGAATTCTCTGTATGACCTAGATAGGTGGGATGAGGTGGAAGGTATGAGGGAGGTTCCAGAGGGAGGGGACACGCGTATACCTATGGCTGGTTCATGTTGATGTGTGACAGAAACCAACACAGCATTGTAAAGCAATTATCTTCCAGTTAACAATAAATAAATTTTGTTAAAAAAAGAACTCTCTGTAAGGATCAAGTATGTAATATCCCATTCTATGGATGTCCTTTAGCCACTCGCCAATGTTGGACACTCGGGATGTTTCCATAATGCTGCTATAAAAGAGTTAGGCAGCGAGGATCAAGGAGAGGCAATGGAGCAAGCCCTGCCTCCGGAGCCCTGGAGGTAGACTAGGTGCCTTGAAAGCCCAACTCCTCCACTTGTTAGCCGTGTGTCTGTGAGCAAGTGACTTAGCCACCCTGTGCCTCGGTTCCATCATCAGTAGAACAGGAAGAATGTGGGCAGCTGGCTTTCAGCATGGCTGTGGGGGTAAAGTTGTCAATATTCAGGGCTGTTAGGAGAGCCTGGCCAGCCCTCTGTAAGTGCCCACACTCACCCCACCAGCGCTTACACCCCTAAGTCCAGGCGATTCCACAGAACACCTTCCTGGAAGTGGGATCACACGGTCAGGCTGCAGAACTCTAAGGAGAGCACCTGTGAAAATCCCGGCAGCATTAAGGAAAAAAAGTCTTTAGCCCAAGGACAAAGGCTCAAGGGACCCAGAAGACGAGGCTGCCCTACTATACAGCAAGGTCCCTACATATGAACAAGTTCCATTTTAAGAGCACATTTGTAAAGTAATTGTAAAGTAATTAGCCTCCAATTAAAATAAATTAATTAATTTAATTAAAAAAATAAAAATACATTTTAAGATTAAACTAAAAAGAAAAAAAGAGCACATTTGTAAGTTGAAAGTTCAACCAAGTTAGCTTACTGCTACTGCTACTGCTAAGTCGCTTCAGTCGTGTCCGACTCTGTGCGACTCCATAGACGGCAGCCAACCAGGCTCCCCCGTCCCTGGGATTCTCCAGGCAAGAACACTGGAGTGGGTTGCCATCTCCTTCTCCAATGCATGAAAGTGAAGTCGCTCAGTCGTGTCTGACTCTTCACGACCCCACGGACTGCAGCCTACCAGGCTCCTCCATCCATGGGATTTTCCAGGCAAGAGTACTGGAGTGGGGTGCCGTTGCCTTCTCCCAAGTTAGCTTAGGCACCCAAATAACACAACCTGCTATCTAGTGCTGTACTGTAACAGGCTTATAAAACTTTTCACACAAATAAGACATAAAAAAATAATAAAAAAATGTTTTTTAACCTTACAATACAATACCTTGAAAACTACAGTAGAGCTACGTTGCCGCAGCTTCTACGCTTGCTTCTGGGCATCCTGAGCTTGAGATAAAAGACGCTGCACTACTGTTCTCTACACGGTGCTGCACAGTAAGGCGCACAGAAGACAACCGCTTGTAAAAGATGTGCCCAGGTGACAATGACAGTGTAGTCAGACACACGGACTAATTTTCATGATTTACTAACCTGCATTCGCACGTCTGCATCTTTGAAAGTTCCCAACTTGAAGGTTCGTATGTGGGGGCCTTACTGCATGGACCCCAGAATTCCTGCTGCAGGCCTTTCTGCCAAGTGTTCATCCCGCCTCCTGCAGGAAACAAACCCTCGTGCCCTTTCACCTCCCCCACTGGAGGCCTGGGCCAGGCCAAGGAAGCCTAGGGACCAGGGACCCTCAGAGGATCCCCATTAAGCTAGGGCTTGTCTTTTAAATTCTTAACCTTATATTCTTTTCTTAAAGAGAACGCCTACATTCTATTAGCTTCCAGCCTCACAGAACTCATAACTGCATATCTACATATCACTAATTTGTTCATCTGTTTCTCCCATTAAATTATTTTTTTAAAGTTTTATTTTATATTGGACTATAGCTGACTAACGGGGCTTCCCTGGTGGCTCAGAGGTAAAGAATCCGCCTGCCAATGTAGGAGACATGGATTCGATCCCTGGGTCAGGAAGATGCCCTGAAGAAGGAAATGTTAACCCACTCCAGTTATTCTTGCTTGGGAAATCGCATGGACAGAGGAGCCTGGCGGGCTACAATCCACGGTGTCGCAAAAGACTCAGATACGACTGAGCGACTAAACAACAACAATAGTGATTAACAATGCTGTGATAATTTCATGTGGACAGCAGAGGGGCTCAGCCTTACATGTACAGGTATCCATTCTGCCCCAAACTCCCCTCT
Source organism: Bos indicus (assembly GCF_029378745.1). Classification (NCBI taxonomy): domain Eukaryota; kingdom Metazoa; phylum Chordata; class Mammalia; order Artiodactyla; family Bovidae; genus Bos; species Bos indicus. The sequence continues at coordinate 7,998,432 of NC_091773.1, read as the reverse complement.
CATCCAGGCTGCCACCTAACATTGAGCAGAGTTCCCTGTGCCCTACAGTGGGAACCCACTAAATTATTAACATGCTGAAGATATAGCCCTTGTCTTATTCTGTTATCCCTCCAGTGCTCGGCCCAGTGCCAGGCACCCAGTTGTGCTCGTTGAATGAATGAATGAATGAGGGAGTGAGAAGGAAAAACATGCTGTGAACAGAAATTTGTTCATTTCACTTTTTCCACTTGGGTTCCCTCCTCAGACCCGCCCAGGACAAGCTAATCCTTTTCCACCTGATAGCATCTCAGATACTCAGAGAGGGCTCCTGCCTTCCTGGGACACAGCCTTGGCTTCTGTAACGAGCGCTCCTTTCTTAAAGGTTATCAGCAACAGAAATTCCACCAGCCTTTCCCTGCTGTCCATTTCCATGCCCCTAACGACTGCCAGGCCATGCTCTTATCTAGCAGAGTGCCTTGGCCTACAGTTTGCCTGCGGGCCGGCTGATGAAATTTATTTTGGGAGAGGAAATGCTTGAGGTCTGAGGGAGAGAATGTACACTCTTCAGGCCTGAAAGGACTCATGGCAGGAAATGGGCCTGTCTCTGGGGGTGGCGGGGGGCCACAGACCCCAGGGGAGAGCAGCTGAGTCCCCTCACCTGTCCTTAGATCAGCAGCCCCTGCTTGCTGCCCCCCTTCACTGTTTTATCTGCAGTGGGATTCAGTTCCTTAAATATCTTAGAGTCACCTTCATGGGCCACCATGTCTACCCTGTGATCCTCCCGGGGCCCCCTCTGCCTGCCCCCAGCCCTGCCACTCACAGATCCAGTTCTTACTGCTCAAGGCCAATCTCCTGCCTTCCCCGCCGTTTGCCAGCATGTGAACTCTCTGGGTCTCTGTCTGACTAGAACAGGGCCTGGTGCATCAAGAGATCTGAGAGCTCTCTGACTCAGTTCTGATTTGGTTGAAGCACAAATAAAAGTAGCACGGATCTACTGCACATTCTGCAAATATTCTGCTGAGAGCTGGGAACACAAATGTATTTACGTTAAGGCCTCTGTGCTTAAGTAGCTCCCTCTCAGAAAACCCCAGTGCGAGAGGAAATGCCTGCTCCCCAGAGAGGCCCAGTTCTGTAATCACACCTTCAACCAGATCAAGGTCTCTGCAGGCCTAGGACAGCAGCCACACGCCACCCGCCAGGAAGCACACAGGCACACCGCAATCACACACGGACTCACATCTCCACCACGTGCATCGCCACACGTCCTGTTACATGTGACACGGCTCTATCAGTGATATAGTCATAAGCATAGCTCCTGGGGTGTGACGCAAAGGAGACAGTGTCCACCTGCATCATTTGGCTCTCTTGCTGCTTCGAGGGCCTGAGATGCCCTGATCCACGGGGACAAATGCTCCCCCCACCTTCTCTGTTTCTTCCCTCTGAGACTGTTCCGTCTCCCAGGGCCATCTGATCAAATGTCAGCCTGCAGACAGGCACTCTCTGCAAGCATGCTACATTCGCTGGCTGCATCACTTTGCACAAGTTAAGGAATTTTTCAGAATCTTGCTTCCTCCTCTGAACTTGGGCCACTGGGATTTTGTGAGCAGTAATGGCCAGGAAGGGGTCTGGACAGGATCTGATCCATAGTTTAGTAAATGTGGTGAGTGATGGTGCTGACAGCAGGGGCGGGGTGACTCCAGCATTTAGATGTGCATCAAGAACATTCCAGCACCATCAGTGTGCACGTAAGGTGGTTTTAACACAAAGATAGGTTGAGTTAGAAATGGGCTTCTCAGGTGGTGCCGCAGTAAAGAATCCATCTGCCAAAGCAGGACACACAGGTTCAGTCCCTGGGTTGGGAAGATCCCCTGCAGGAGGGCAAGGCAACCCACTCCAGTATTCTTTCCTGGAAAATCCCATGGACAGAGGAGTGTGGCAGGCTGCAGTCCATAGGGTCACAGAGTCGGACGTGACCGAGCGACTGAGCACACACCCACACGTGTGAGTTAGAAATAGTCTAGATGGTGTGTATATGTACATATAGAAACACGTATATATGATGTGGGTGGATGTATATGTGAAGATGTATGCATAAGAACATGGGTGTGTGTATAGCCATGCACACACCCCCCACCCATTTCACATTGCCCACTCCGTCTGCCCAGAGGGCCTGGGAGCAATGCTACCCTAGTAATAAAGGACACGACTTGTCACCAGATGGCACTTCTAAATAACATCCTGCACTGAAGAGCACCAGGATTCCTTGAAAAATGCTAACTCTGAGGCTGGGCAGAGGAAGCACAAAATGAGGCTAGAATATTGTGTCTCACCAACAAGTAAGAGAGTGATCAAAAAACCAACAGAGAGATGTTAAAAAGATGCCGCAGACATCCCTCACTGGATACATTTGGGACAACTTTAAAATATCAAAAGAACTAATGATAACAAAGGATTAAAATTTATTAAGTACAGTTAAAATCTGCCAGTTCACAACCCGCATAAAGAAGGAAAGGAAGGAGGAATGTTCTTTTCTATGGTGGAAAACCAACTAACAAATGAAAAATAAACAATGAGATGAGAAAAATCGTTATTTGGTAACCATGCTGATAATAAACTGATGCAGGGAAGAACCATCAATAGATGCTAAAGCTCGTGTGGCAGATTAAGGAGTAAAAGGATGTTTACAGAGTCTTAGAGACGCTCCCAATAAGATACTTGATAATTACAAAAATGGAATGGTAATTTCACATGCAGACACCTCGCAGATGCCACCTCAACCAGATGACAAAGCAACATCACCAGCTCTGAGACAGACCGACACCCTCCTCCTAACAGGAGACGCTGCGGACCCAGCATCAGTTCTGTGGGATTCCTGGCAAGAGCCCACAGCCTCAATCGAATCACAAGGACACATCAGACAAACACAAACTGAGGGATATTCTGGAAAATAATTGGCTTGACTGTGTCAAAAAAGGTCAGTGTTGTGAACTACAGATCAATGTTAGCAGCAAATCAATGCTCAGCTTCTGACTCAGCTGCACTGTGTTTATAATAATGCTGGGATATATAAAATGCTAACATTGAGAAATCTGGGTAAAGGGTACCCATGACTATTCTTGCAAGCTTACCTGTAAATTTTCAATTATATAAAAATGAACTAACTGAAAAAACTCGTTTTTAATTGAAAAGAATGCTCTGGGTTTAACTTTATTTAATTTTCATTTATTAAAATTTAAATAGCCACAGATGGAGTGGATATCTGTGGACAGCTCAGCTCTAGACCAGGGACCGACACATTTTGTTTTTGTCTTAAGGACCGGTCTGTACATATTTCAACCTTTGGGGCCACACTTTCTCTGTCGCAATGGTTGCTGTGGTGTGACATACCACAGATAGCCCCGATGGATGAGCTTGGCTGAGTGCCAGTAAAACTTTATTTGTAAAACATGGCCAGGAGGGACTTGTCCTGTGGGTCACAGGGTTTGCTGGCTGAGCGCTCACCCCAGGACACGCCAGACTGTCATTGCACCAGACTGTGATTGTAGCGCTTCTTTGGGATGACAGGCACTTGTCATAGAAGGATCTCCCAGTTTTCATGAAAGCACAAAGACCTCTAAAAAACAGAGAGGTTGCTTGATATTCTAAGAGGCGCACGTTTCTCCTGGAGGGAGAAAGCCCTCTTTATGGAATACCCAAGTTGCAAAGAGATCAAGAAACAGGGGCAATCTCTCCCACCTCCATCTTCTCCCCACAACCTGATGTAATCCACAGAAGAAACAGGAAAGAGTTTCTCACTGGTGTTAGTCATTACCTCAGTGGGCTGAGGGAGTGTCCATCTCTGCTCTTCAGACGACTGTCCCGGACACAAAGCTCAGAGTGTCTGCTCACCACAGCCCCTGGAGATGCTGATCACTTCTACTGGCATTTCCACATCAGAAAGGTTGAATTTGAAAACAGTACAAGCTGGAAGTGAAGATGATAGAAGCTTGTCAGCTTTGACGTTTCACTCACCGCCTTTTGAAGATGACTCAACATAATTAAAAAGCATTTACCCACTTCCGCATTCACCCAGCCAATGATTTATACATCAAATATTTTGTAAATAAACCCCTATTCTGTTCCATGCTCAGAGTCAAGTGCCAGAGACAGAAAGGTGAGTAAAGTATCGTTCATACCCTTCCAGGAGCTCAGCCTGGTTGAGGAAACAAATAAACAAACTGGGGAAGTATGATACGAGGGTGTGCATGATATCTGGGGAAGAAATAGCCAACTCAGTCTGAAAGACAAATCTGAAGAGGAGATGGTATTTTTAGCTGCTCCTTGATCAGGGTACAAGCAAGATGCTGTTTGGCAAAAGAAAAGCCTCAGGGGAAAATGTCTTTCAGGACAAAGATAAAGAAATAGGTAAGATGTGAAGGTGAAAATTGTGAGACCAAAGTTAGGAGAAACCAGGCTGAGGCTGGACAGGAAAGGCCTTTCGAAGACCTCGTCTGAGAACGGGAACAGAGACCCTCAGGTGAGTTCTTTCTGTGTGCCAAGCACTGCAGTGTGCAGACCATGGGTTTTCTTAGCTGACACTCTCTTGAAATCCAAGGTGCCCAGATTGATTATTCCCACAACACGGATGGGCAGCTGAAGCTTGGAGAGCTGACATGAGTGGAGCTGCCCTGCATGACAAAAGCAGTAAGTGGCAGAGAGGAGGCTGTGACAGGACACACCCATCCTGTCTGCTTCCAAAGCCTTCATCTCAGCCACTGCGAGAGAGGATTTTGGTGAAGGTCCCCTATTACTCACATCACCTTGCAGCCTACCCTCTGTGGTGGGGCTTTGCCACCTCTCCCACCACAAAGTGAAAGCCGTTTCTCCACCCTTGGAGTCCGAACTTGGCCATGTGGCTTGCTTTTGAACAATAAGCTGATGATAACAAACTTGACACAAAGAAAGGCTTAAGAATGAGTAGACAGAGGACTTCCTCTGGCTTGCTGCTGGGAATCATTCTGCAGTCACAGGAGCACACCTGAGCTAGCCCCTCCAGGATGAAAACCAACCAACATGGGGAGAAGCTTCAGCCCCCCGAGATGAGCCCCCAGGCTTGCAAGGGAGGCTACTACAGGCAGTTGAGCACCAGCCAAGTGGACTAGTCCAAAAGAAACACCTAGTCTACTTACCCACCGCATCAGGAAAAATAATAAATGTTTATTGTTGAAGGTGCTAAGGTTCGAGACTGTTTGTTACGCAGAGAGAGCTAGTTCATACAACCAAGTTATCCTCACTCTGCTGGCAGTGAGACCACATGCTTTTTGTGTCAGAAAGAAAAGTCAGCCTGTGCCGTCCATATCAGCCTGATTGTCAAGAGACGATGAGGGCCAGGGATAAGGCTGGGCCGTGGGCAAGACCAGGAGGAGAAGATTCAAGAACTATTTTACACATAAAATCAACAGGATTTAGTGATCAACTGACTCCAGATTTGTCTACAGGCATCTGGTGTTGATGATAAACAGACTCTATCTGGAGGTCCTGATGTAGGCGGGATGTTTATACAGAAGAAACACAGTGGCCAGAGCAGCTAGGGGAAGTTCCGGGAATGAAAGTTTTTTCAGCCCCAGTTATCTGGAAAAATGAAGGGGGAGGAGGCTCACTGCCCCCAGCCTCCAAATGGTGTCTACCACCTCCTCCAATGCCAGAGGGGTCCTTGTACACTGCAGCTCACACCTTCCTCCCTCCCATTACTGACTCACACCATCCTCACCCACACTCTACTCACCCTTGAGGTCTCAGTGTCAGCGTACTTCCCAGGGACATCTCTATGGACAGACAAAGCCAGGCACTGCCATGACACATTCCCAGAATTCCCTGCGCTCCTGCAGAGCATCGTTCAGAGCCCCGTAATTCCAGGAGGCGAGAGTGAGGCAACTGTCCTAGACGCCACTCTACAAGCCACCACCCAGCTTCCCCCCGGGGGAAAGTCAATTACTATCTCCTGAGTCAGAGAATGAGCAAAGCAGTTCATGCACCACACTTCCAAGATGTTTGCTTTGACACCATGCTCTCCTTACCCTGAAATGGGTTAGGGAACCTTACAGGGACTCCATGGTTTCCTGTGCTGATCTCCCCTGGTTCATTCTTCCGTTTAACAAGAATTTACAAGAATTTAACAAGAATTTAAGTGCAAGCCATCACTTCAGTTCTATCGGCCATTGTTCTCATGAGACTGAAGGCCTTAGGGGTGGTGGAAAGGATAGTATTTTACTGACTTTACCTAAAACTAGATTTCCCCACCCCCACTGGACACTGTATGGGTAAAGGGGGCACTTGGGGGTGGGGGCACTCAGTAATGACTATAGAATGAATGAGTAAGTGAGCATCACTACCCACAACAGCCAAGAGATGGAAGCAACCTAAGTGTCCATCAACAGATGAATGGACAAAGAAGATGTTTATATATATATATATATATATATATATATATATATATATATATAAAACAGAATACTACTCAGCCCTAAAGATGTGAGAGAGATATATATATATACATACATACATATACATATATATAAAACAGAATACTACTCAGCCCTAAAGAAAAGAATGAAATAAAGCCATATCAACATAGATGGACCTAGAGATTCTCATGCCAAGTGAAAGTAAGCCAGACAGAGATAAATATCACATGATATTAGTTATATGTGGAATCTTAAAAAAAATGAACTTATTTACAAAACAGAAATAGACTCACAAACATAGAAAACAAACTTATGTTTACCAAAGGGGAAAGGGGGGCAGATAAATTAGGAGTTTGAAATTAAAATATACACACTTCTGCATGTAAAATAGATAACCAACAAGGAGCTACTGTATAGCACAGGGAATGACACGCAATATCTTGGAAACTGCATTGGATTTCCAACCCCAACTAGCAAGCTTGCAACCATGGGGCCTTTAGAAACGGGATCTGTGCCCCACAAGCATCACCCACCTTCCAGAGCCTGGGGTTCTCAGCTGCTCTAACAGGACCCAAGGCACTGATCACACAGAAGAGAGGACCCCACTTGCTTACCTGCTGGGCCCAGGAGAAGGAGTCTCATCAGCTACTTTGACTCTCCCTGATTTCTGATTTTAATTGATCCTTTAAAATCTCTTCTTGTTTTGAATAATTGTATTTATGTATATTTTTGGCTTTGCTGAGTCTTCGTTGGTGCGCAGGTTTTTCTCTAGTCATGGTGAGCGGGGGCTACTCTCGAGTTGCAGTGCACAAGCTTCTCGGGGCAGTGGCTTCTCCTGTTGCAGAGCATGGGTTCTAGGGCTCACAGGCTTTAATTGTTGTGGCTCACGGGCTTAGTTGCTCTGTGGTATGTGGGATCTTCCCAGATTAGGGATTGAACCCATGTCTCCTGCACTGGCAGGCGGATTCTTTACCACTGAGCTGCCAGGGAAGCCCTAAAAATCTCTTCTAACATCCCACATCACAACTTTCTTCCCTATGCCCTCCTGCCCTGCATCTTCTTATATTCCTCCTACTTTCCCAAGGCTTCCACAATTGTTTCTAACTCAATTCTTAAAAATGGTGAAATGTGTTCCTACACAGGGACTACATAGGAAAACGGATCAGATGTAATCCTCATTTTTGGAAAGGGAGCAGAAAAGCTCATGTGACTCTCCAAGGTACAAATGAAGAAACTGAGGCCTGGAGAGGTGGGCCCATGGATCACACAGCTGAGAACAGGGCTGTGGGAACATGGACCAGAGGCTTCTGATTCCAGGCTCAGGGCTTGCCCCCTCATTTCTCTCCATCCAACTGGCAGCAACCAGCTACCAACTGGGTCCTTAATGGTAAACTGCTGGGCTTAAACCAGGAGACCTGAGGCAAGAAACATGCCCACAAATTCCAGCCGGTGCACAGATTAGGACAAATTCCAGTCAAACGAATCAGCGAGTTCTCACTTCTCCTAATCTGGATTCATAAATCATTCCTTCTTTGCCCCTGTTAGTACATCTACCACCTGAAATTCCTCTCTTCTGTGCAACAGAATGCAATAAATCTTATAAGAGAGCGTGTTCTCCAATTCTGTTTCTTCTTAGGATAGAGCAGGGAACAGGATATGAAACTCTCCATCACACCTGGAGTATAGCAGTTTGCTTAATAAAGCATAGCCTTTCTCCTCCAAGTCAAAAAAAAAAAGAAGATCATCTGAAAAATTATTAACACTGGGCCTAGGTGAAAAAAATACTGCTGTGCTTTTAAATTGCAGGAATCTTTTCTCAGAGGCCCACGGTCATATCATGTTCCAAAACAGTGTGGCTGGCTAGCAAGGTATGCCAAGCAGAGGAGGCCAGCCACACAAAGTCTAGCTGTGTGAGTTTAGAAAAACAGCCTTTCTCTGAGTCATAGTTTACTTACTAGTAAAATGGAAACTCTACCTCCTTCAATGCTTTACAGGGCTGTGCTGCAAAGCAAGAGAATAAGAAACAACATGAAGTTGCTTTAATAAAAATTATAAGGTAAAACTAGCACTGGTGGTAGTAGCAGGTACCATTTTTAAATGTTTGTGAAGATTTTGCCAAACTAGGCCCTTTGTACTCAAAAGTTCAGTGGCTCCTCATAATGGTCCTGTGATGTGTGCAGTATTATTATCTGCAATCACTGTGTAGATGAGTAAGCGGAGGCTTGCAGAGATGAAGTAACTTGCTCATGGTCATAGTAAAGAGTGGAGCCTGAATGATGAACTAATTCCTAGGTGGACTCCATTTAAGATCAGGACTAACACGGCTCCCTTCAATCAGTGCTTACTGAGCTTCTTCTGTGCTGTGCAAGCACTCTGCTCTGCCCTGATGGGGACGGCAGTACACTTGCAGGCTCTTCCAACTGTGGGGAAGGGGACTCGGGCAGACAGTAAGAACCACCTCACTCTGTACCCAGTGAGAGAGGGCACGGGTTAAGTGGGTGGCATTCAGTGATCATGGAGGATGAGAAAAAGAACTGAAACTGGCTAGATCAGCTTGCTTTGAGAACAGATGACGCAGAAGAGCAAGGGTAAACGGTGAGATGCCCTAGAAAAGCCTGTGTAAGTGCTAGAATGTCGGGCAGGACTGAAAGTGGGGTGTGAAGGCAGAAATTCTGAGCATGCAAACCACAGATGACAGAGCTAATAACGAGAGCGAAAGGAAGCTGAGTGCAGCAGCTTGGCCCTCTCCAGGGTTTCGCCGCACCTCCCCCATCTTGGTGTGTGGGCTGAAGAAGCCAGTCAGAACTCGGGCAAGAAGCAGGTATGTTCACCAGGCTGGGAAAGCTAGCGTGCACCCTCCCTCTCTGAAAGGGTTCCACATGCTGGAGTCCTGAGAAGGAGTGGATTTCTGAATCCAGGGCCTGACTGTTTAGTTCTGGCTGCTCTGCCAAGGGAGATATTATTATAACAACAGCTACCATGGAATGCATCCGGGCAACAAGGCCAGCACCACAGTCACATTCCACGTGTGTGATTTCATTCAACCTGCGAGGCCAGCCTCTTGAGGGTGGTAGTCTTATCCCCATTTCAAGGATGCAGAAACTGAGGCTCTGAAAGAGTAAGGTATCTGCCCACAGCCACACAGTTAGAAATCAGCAGAGATGTGATTCAAAGCCAGGGCCGTCTTGAGCCCCAGGCTTCCTCTTCACCCTCCAGCCTGGTTGGGCTCCAGAAGGGTGTCCTCCTACACCTCAAATCCCACAGGTCTGGGATGGGAGGGACAGCATGGTCCCCTGGGCTGTCCAGTTGCCATGCTCCCTGTGGTCATCCATGGCCCCCCAGTCACCTCTGCAACCAGACTGGAAATCTCCAAGTGGCTTTCACTTTCTAATTTCTCAGCATCTGAGTACAATGAGCTCTTGAACCCCAAAGAGATAGTCACCACTTCTCACACCGGAGCAACGCAAACACTCCCACGTGGACTACCCAGGAGCTGCTCAGGCCTCTGCCTCCCACCCACTGCAAACCTCAGTTTGCTGGTTCACCTAAAATGTGGGTCTGCCTAAATCTCTTTCTACTCGCAGGAAAAGATACCTTGATCACGGCTGGAAGAGGGCAGAGCGGTTGGGACCCACAAAGAGGGTGCCTTGAAGTTTTCCTCTTTCTCCTTCTACTGATCATATGGCTGGGGAGATGCCCTTGGCTCCAAATGTGGGTCCCACTCCAGGGTCCCCCATGCCCTGGCTCTCCCATCTTCCAGCCTGAAGACCATCTTTCCTCTGGGCCTTTCCCCTACCCTTTCCTGCCTGATTTATCTTAACTCTCAGCCAGAAAGATGGGTGGTGGTATCCCCAGAGTCCTGGTGGGGAGACTGAGGCTCAGGCATGGTAGGCACTTGCCCCACACTCCACAGCTAACAAACGGTGGACCTGTTCTCTCCCCTAACCTCAGCCTTCACTGACCTCTCTGCCCTCCATGGTTTCCAGGGCAGGAGGTGCCCTCGTGGATGTTCTTGTTGGGTACCCTGATTTTGCCTGCAGAGGAGGGAGATGGGAGGCTGGGCAGCCTCCCCGGGGCCTGGTGGGCACTGTTTCGTGTCTGTCAGAACTGGGAGAAATCGTGACACAGGCACGTGTTTGTTTTCTAGGCAATCATGGCCAAATGAAGGAGGCTGAACTATGTACTTTGGGGCAAGACAGTGGATGAGGGGAAAGAAAGAAGGAAGAAAAACAAAGAAGGGAGAGTGAGAGAGCGTCAGGGAAAAAAACCAGTGCTGACCGTGAAAACCTTGGGCTGGAGGACACGCTGGCATCACGCAGCATCTGTCCTGTCCATAGCGAATGTGACCGAGTGCCACCAGTAAGTGTCCTAATTATAGTCCTTTGAAGTATCGTTTGGTGAAGGAGGGCCTTCATTCTTTTCAGCCTCTTATCTGATTCCCGGATTTCCCTGATAGCTCAGCTGGTAAAAAATCTGCCTGCAATGCCGGGACCCCAGTTCGATCCCTGGGTCAGGCAGATCTGCTGGAGAAGGGATAGGCTACCCACTCCAGTATTCTTGGGCTTCCCTGGTAGCTCAGCTGGTAAAGAATCTGCCTGCAATGCGGGAGACCTGGGTTGGATCCCAGGGTTGGGAAGATCCCCTGGAGAAAGGAAGGGCTACCTACTCCAGTATTCTAGCCTAGAGAATTTCATGGACTGTGTAGTCCATAGGGTTGCAAAGAGTCAGACATGACTGAGTGACTTTCACTCACTATCTGATTCTCAGAACAACTGAAGGGAAGTGGAAGGAAGCTGCTGTCACATGGGGGTGGACGGGACACGTGGGGGTGTGCTGGCAGGGGACCAGTCCCCACCTGGGGGGCCTGAGGTCAAGTGGCCCACTTCCATGAGCCTTGGTGTTCTCAACTGTCAAAATACTGAAAACAAGAAGGACCGAAAAGCCCTGTTTAGAAGGTTAAATGAGTGCAGAGTGTCCAGAAGTGGTATTTCCTGGGAACGGGACTTAGGGAGGAGAGAAGGGCAGAGAGATGCCAGAATTCACAAAAACCAACATGGACTTGCTCAGAGGGCCATCTCAGGGAGACTGGGGGTCAAGAGGGAGTTCTAGGAGACCGAGGAGAAAACACAATGGGGATCACTAGAGGAGGAGGCCTGCCCGGTGGGGTTACCTAGGAGCCCTTGGCACCCCGGTCTGTGCCTGCTGCCGCGTCCTGTGCTCTGCACATTGGAAGCTCGTCTCCAGGACACCTTGAGCTGCCCAAGTCAGCCGTGACAGCCCTGAACTCAGGGTGGTTTCTCACTCTGGCTCCGCCTGCTAATGAGGAATCATATGGGTCAGGCCTCTACCTGAGCTATCTCAGTGGTGAAATACAGGGCAGGGAGCGTCTAAAATGTCATGTCCAAAGTCTCCAGAGGACCCTCTCTACTACTAGTGTCCAGGGGCCACACCATAGCTTCTTAAGCCCAAAGAACTTTCCCAGCCTTAAATTCAGACAGCTCCAGAGATGCCCCACCCCCACCTTACCACCTCCTTCAGGAAGTCCTCTGTGGATGGAAGCTCTGTGTGAGGAGGAGCTTTCTAATCCACAGAGGTGTCCAGAAATCAGAGGGCCATCACTGGCAACATTCAAGCAGAGGAGCATTAACCACTTGGTAGAGTCAAAGTGAGGAAACAATTCAGGGGAAGCTGAGCAAGGCATTGCTTAACTCGAAAGCTGATGATGATCGCAGCATGCACTCTGCGAGCACTTATAAAGCAGGCACTCGGCAGGGTCCTGTTCTAAACACCTTCCAAGTATTAACTCATCTAGTACCTACCAGGTGGTAGGTGCTATTATTATCCACAGTTTTAGAGATGAGGTGCTGGAGGCACAGAGAGGTTATGAAACACACTGAAGGTCACACAGCAAGCCAGTGGCAGAGCCAGTACTTCCACTGAATGAATCAATGAATGACTCAGTCGATGAATAATTGAAGTCTGGAGTAGCGGAAGGTTGAACAAGGGCACTGCTGAGGATCTTTGCAAATGCTCAGATTTGACAATTCTTTCTGATTTCATGCTCTTTAAAGGTACAGCCTTTGTAACTTGTTATCATTCAATCAACTCAACGCACAACACAACTTATGTTCAGAGAAAAAGAGAAGCCCCTTCATTCCATTCCAGAGGCAGGTTTCCAAGGACACAGGGGTATTTCGATATTCCAGCCTGCCTCCAGGTCCATCACATCTTTTCTCCTTGTTTGGATGTTTGGCATTGTAGAGATGTTAGGGGAAACACACTGACTGAAACCCCTCACCTGGCCAGGCGTCATAGTAACTGTTCGCGTGAGTTGTTTTATCACTGGAGGTTGTGGTAAGGAACATGGAACTAATAAGCCAGCACCAACAGGAAGAATTCGGGAAAGGTCAAAAGGAGACCCCACGTGTCCTTCCACCTCCCAGAAGCCTTCTTGCCAGCATCCATGCTGGCTGAGCTATGCGTGCACCGCCAGGAAGGACTCTGAGTCAGTGATTGGCCAAAGACAACCCAGAAACTAACCGCATGACTATAAAACCCCAGACTGTGAGCCTCGTGTCAGAGCAGTTCTCCAGGGCTCCCTCGCCCTGCTGCCCTCCACCCGGGCACCCTCTCCAATAAAGTTTCTTGCTGTGTGTGTCTCCTTGGCACCTGTGTCTCCTCAGACAATTCATTTCCAAGCGTTAGACAAGAGCCCACTCTCGGGCCCTGAAAGAGCCCCCGCACCCACTTTCTGCAGCGAAGACATCAGTTTAATTTCTATAATCCTATAGTTCATGATGCATTTTTGCGTAGCTCAGTTTGTTCCCTGTCATAGATTACAGACAGAAAATAGAGGAGGCCCTTATGCTGGAACCGATTTTTCAAACCATTCTGAGAGGTGTTTTTTTTCATTTGAAATTACCCTTAGGCGGTGGTGCACAGCCTTGCTATCTTCTAATCTCTCCTTTTCATTTTAATTTCCTTTCTTCCCCAAGAATATGCTTCTGAACAACCAGGAATACCCCCCACTAAGACATTCTTGTTGGTGGCAGCTAACGTTTCAAAGCAACAGTTTTGATTCATCAGACTCTCCACCAGGTGGGAGGATTAACGGTGTTTTCAAGGAAGAAGAACAGCCAACACTTTCTCCATTGTGAAGGTGTCATTAGTGTGAAGTAAGTCAGAAAAAGAAAAACGAACACCGTATGTGAATGCATCTATATGGAATCTAGGAAAATTTGCAGGGCAGGAATGGAGACGCAGACGTGGAGAAGGGACTTGTGTTCACAGCAAGGGGACAGAGACAGAGGGACAAGTGCAGAAAGTAGCTCAACATAGACACACTGTCACGTGTACAGTGGACAGCTGGGGAGAAGTTGCCAGACAGCACAGAGAGCCCAGCCTGGCACCCTGCGATGATCTAGAGGGGTAAGATGTGGGGAGGGGAGGGAGGCTCACAAGGGAGGGGATATATGTATGATTATGGTTGACTTGTGTTGTTGTACGGCAGAAACCAACACAACATTGTAAAAATTAAAAAAATAAATATATAACAAGGGGAAGCTTTTAGTGTCACAACAGCAACTTTTACAATTCATTTTTCTTGCAGCAGACTGCCCGAGAGACACCTGTCTAGGAACCTGGTTAGGTCTACATGCCTGGTGACAAACTTTATACCAAGCCTTCCCGCCCAGTCCTTCTTCAACCCCTGGGCACTGTGTGGGCTCTCTGAATTCAGTTTGTGTGGACAGCCAAAGGATGAGAGCTTGCAGTCAACAATGCTGGGATCCACGTGGACGATCAGAGGCTCCAACCAGACTGCGTGTGTGCTAAGTGACTTCGGTCGTGTCTGACTCTTCCCACCAGGCTCCGAAGTCCATGGGATTCTCCAGGGGATCTTCCTGACCCAGGGATCAAAGCCACATCTCTTCTGTGTCCTGCATCGGCAGGCGGTTCTTTGCCACTAGTACCACCTGGGGAGCCCACTCATGCCATGTCACGTTCAGCCGCCAAGTCGTGTCTGACTCTTTGCGACCCCATGGACTGCAGCATGCCAGGCTTCCCTGTCCTTCACTGTCTCCCGGAGTTGGCTCAAATTCATGCCCATTGAGTTGGTGATGCCGTCCAACAATCTCATCCTCTGTTGTCCCCATCTCCTCCTGCCTTCAATCTTTCCCAGCATCGGGGTCTTTTCCAAAGAGTTGGTTCTTCACATCAGGAGGCCATTTAGGAGGCCACCCTCGAAAATGTGCAGGCAAGCTTCCCTGTTCCCAGACTCTCTGTAGGCATCTTCTCTCCAATCGCCTTTTTTCTAAACTCTGTTCCTGTTATTGTTCTATGACTTTGACTCTATGCACTTGTTAGCTGACTCTCTCTCCTGGGAGAAAATTATTTATGGGCAAAATAACCAAACAGTAGGGAAATTATCTAGCGACATGCCTGAGTTAGTGGTTGAGAGCTCCTTTCTGGAGGTTCCACTGTCATCTGCCTCCCTGAGCCTCACCAGCAGACCCCACTTCAACAACCCCTCCCTTAAGGCTTCCCTTGGGATGGCGCTCTCTGGCTTCCTGCTAATACTGAAGCTGGTTCTCAGCCTAGTCCGTTTCCGCTCTGGTGCATTCATACACTCTCTGCATGAACTGTGAGTGGCAGTTGTGGTTGTTATGTGGTGTTGTGTTACATAGTACTGTGTCATATTGTGTTGTTGTGAAGATGAAGTTTTGTTCCCTAAGTTGACTGTAAGATCTAATAAGAATGCTGAGATCCAACTTATGGGATTTTCTGCCATTGTTCTCAGACTTAGCCAAGCAGATAGAGGGAGCAGGCATTGAGGTGAAGACAGCAAAGGCCAGGATGCAGGGAGGTGGCACCACCAAGGCTGGAGGTCATTTCCATGAACCTGGTCACCTGACTGACCTTCAGCTTCCTCATCTGTACAGTTCAAGGTGGAAAGAGTGAAGGTGGGGGTTCCAGAGGGTGAGCAGAGGAAAATGTGTGATGGGGATTCCAGGTGGCTGGATGTGTGGGCTTATTCTTGGCCTAGGAGTCACCTACTTCCCACGAGGGTAGCTCCAGTCACACGGAAGATGTGGGTGAGAGCAAGACTGTGTGACCTTGAGTAAGTCACTACATCCATAAAATGAGGAGGACACGTGTCAGAGTGGAGCACACAGAGGGGACCGACTGAGGTCCACACAAGGTCGGAGCTGCAGATGTTGGCGTGCAGCGGTGGGCATTTCAGAGAAGGTTTGCTTTCAGAGCACTGGGAGTTCTCTGAGCTAGACCAGGGGTGGGGAGGGAGAATGCAGCTCTTCATGATTTGGCCAAATTCAGGGGATTTATTTTGGGCTCCAGTCTGGTCTTCCAAGGAAAAAGGTTTTTTGAAGGTTTTTTTTTTTTTCCCATTTTCTTTTCTTTCTACTGAGCCTTTTATTTCTGAAAAGGTAAATGCCCAATTAGAAGGATTTTCATCTTTCATGCAGAGTTGTTTTAGGCTTTTTGAACATGAAACGATCTTTTGGAGTCATTCCACCCTCTCAGAGAAGTAGCCAGGTTTGCTTTGGTTGTGTTTTTCGGTTGGGTTTTTCTCAAGAGCCCTCTGCTAAGTAAATATGCATGAAGGGAATTTTTAGCCACTCCGGTCTGTTGGTTCCATGTGGATTCAAATGGATGTATATTTAATGCAGCACAATCTATTACAGTATCGATATTGGTTTGATTTTTTTAAGGTATCTAGTGAAATTTGGAGAATGTATTTTCTTTGTACCCAAACAGGGACTTTCCAAAAGTCATTTGCAACTTCTTCTTTTTTTCTGCCACATAATTTAGAGCTAACATTTTCCTCTGAACTCTGAATGACTATAAATAATTTTTAGTTTGTACTTTATAATCTTGTATGAGTTCCAGAATCAGGCCTAGTTAGATAGCTTTTATGTATCTTAGAGGAGAAAAAATATATATGTATACATACACACAGAAGCAGATGAAATGGTCCAAACATCCTCAGGTATTTTTGGAAGGGAAAAAAATCTTTAATATAAGATTATTCAAATAGTATTCCTTGAATATTGAATAAGTTACAAGGACCATGATGGCACACAACCCACTTCTATACCAACAGGTCTGGATCTAGACCTTTTCAGGAACAAAAGGTAGCATTTGTTGAGAGACTCTCATTTATCTTTCACATCAACTATCCAGAGCATCAGGGCTTCCCAGGTGGCACAGAGGTAAGGAGTCTACCTGCCAAGTAGGAGACACGGGAGACTCAGGTTCAGTCCCTGGGCTGGAAAGAGCCCCTGGAGGAGGAAATGGCAACCCACTCCAGTATTCCTGCCTGGGAAATCCTATGGACAGGGAGCCTGGCGGGCTGCAGAGTCGGACATGACTTAGCAACTGAACAACAGTAACTGTGCATTCAAGAAAATGCCTTTGCTCTCCAGCAGCCTGACTTACGCCTAAAAGAATTCCCCAAGGTGCTCATGGGTTGTCTCCTCAATGACTCTTTCCATGGGTCCCCCAAGGCAGAAGAATCCTTTCTTCTCTGTCAAAACCCTGCCTCAGCCCATGCACATTTCCACTCTAGTGCAAACCACACCGGAGGGTAACCCTTCACGTCCGCACGTAGGGGATAGGATCAACCACGTGTCCAGCACCTTGCATGGTGTCAGGGACACAATAAGTTCCTAATAAATGTTGGTTCAACTGAAATCAAAATAGTCCAACAACAAAACTTAAAGAAATAAGAAAACCCCATTTCTAATACCAAGCAGGACCCTGTGCGGCTCTTGGGCATAAAAGATCGACTTCGCCATGAGAGTGCACTCCTCAAGGCTCCAGGAGGGAGAGCAGGAGGCGCACTGTTGGCAAGGGGTGGGCGAGGCTTGTCTGTGATGCCAGGGAGGCCTGGAGGGTACTGAGGATGAAGTTGGAGGCAAAAGCAAATGGCGGGGAGTGGGGTGGAGGTGCTGCCTTCACAAGGAAAAGGCTCAAAGGGCCCCAAGGTGATGTCAGCAGAGCTCCGAGTCTCTCATTTCCCACAGTGAAACTGAGACCCTGAGCCTGAAACTGTCTAGGTGCCAAGTGGTCAAGCCATTGTTCACTGGCCGAGGCCAGAACACAGGCTCTTGCTGGGGTCCGAGGCTGGGCTCCCGGAACCACATTAGTGTGGGGCGGGGGCACCCAGATCCTCTGCTAGGCCAGGGCAGGGGTGAGGTGGGGGCTGGTGCGGCAGGATCCAGAGGGTTCCACAACTGGACAAAGTGCATGGAAGCCTTACCCTAGAATAATTCTTGGTGACCAGGCCAGCTCTTTTCACCCGCCCATGATGGGTGTGTGCAGACATGCACGGAGGACTAACTGGGAAGCCGTGCAAGGTTTTAAGTGGATTTTATTTTTTGCTTTCTTGGCTGTTTTTCATGGTGTGGGAGGGGACTTCAGGGGAGGGTTAAGGTTTAGATCCTATAAGGCAAAGCCTGTTCAGATACAAATCCTCTGAGTCAGCAACAGACTCAGGCAAGGTTAACTGACCAGAAGATTAAGAGGCCCCTATGGGGCCTCTGTGGGGCTCCCACAGGGCTGCAGACAGCTGGCCTCCAGCTGATGCTCCTGGGGTTGGCAGTGGAGAGAGGAGACAGACACCCACCTGCACAAAACCCTCCCCACCAGGCCCGCAGATAGACCCAGCCCACCAACACTGGCACACTGAGAGCTCCAGACAGACAGTACTAGGACTTCAGGACCTTAGGTCTGATGAGCCCGGCCTGTGCCTCCAAGTGGAAACAGTCCTGAGGTGAGCAGGAGGCCACTGCTGATAAGAGCCTGGAGGAGCAGAATGTGCACCCCTTAGAGAAATTCCTCTGCCCAACACTTTCTGTTTTTTCCTTATTTTTTTTTTTTAACTCTAAGCCCAGTGTTCCAGGGGGGTGCTGGTGGTCCCGCCACCAACAGAGGAGGGAAGTCAAGGCAAGACTCTGCCGGCACCCAGGCCCTAGCCTTGCCAGGGAGGCAGACCTGGGGAGGCAGGCCTGGAGAGCAAATGCAGGCCTTGCAAAACTCAGGACAGCATATTTCCACCCACGTGGAATTCTTCAAAGCAGGGGACGGCTCCCCCCCTACTTATTCTGTTATTTATTCCACAAAATAAATTTTTCATAGGATGAAATTCCTTTCGTGCCGACTTGAGGTCAAGGCATATGAATATATATGTGTGTAAACATACGTATGTATATATACTTATACACACACATTCACACAATTCATATAATACGTAGTCTAACACATTTGGAAGGTAATAGCCATGACCCCATTTTACCCTCACTTGGCACAACATCGGGACATGTTAACGTGGGGGATTCGGGTTGGTCTCTTCAGCTACCCGCAGGATTGCAGAAAAAGGCCAGGCCATGTTTGGGGGCAGTAACGGAAGGTGTTAGAAGGTGCAGGGAGCGACCCCTGGCACCCAGTCTCCAGAGCCCCTTCCCATCCCTGTAGCCAAGCGGCAGTTTCCATAGTGGTCGGCAGGGGGCAGTGCACTTTGCCTTTTCTGAACCTGAGGAACACAGTCGCTCAGCTCCCCAGGGACAAAAAAAAAAAAAAAAAAAAAAACCTGATGGCTGCGCCCGCATCTTCTTAGAATAGCCCATCTTTGAGCCCAGCGCGCAGTAGGTGCGCAAAATACGTCTAGAAGTCAAAAGCTCTGGACAGGGCAGATGGATGCGAATTCAATAATAGTAAACGTGGGGAGAAAGAGGGAAGAGACACCGTGGCCTCCGCCAGCGCCTTCCCAGGAAGGGACCTTTTCACACCTTTCGCACCTACTGTGTGCCAGACGCGACAGCTGGACCACCCAGTCCCCAGCGGACCTCATTTTCCGAGCTGGAGAGTACCGCTCGCCCAACACACACAGCCGCAGAGCGGGAGTGGGTGCTCACTGTCTCCCCGGGGAATCATCTCGGCGCAAATCCACGTGGCGTGGGACCCGGGAAGGGGATGGGCTGGGAGAGGCGAGGGGTTCCCGGAGGTGGGCACGTGAAAGCCAGGCGTATGCCCGATGCGGGGCCGCAGCCAGGAGGTCACTGCCCTCAGGGTCAAGGCTGTCTCCCTCTGTGGGACATGCAGAGCCCGCGAGACGCAGTGACCCGCCCAGCCCCCAGCCACGCGCGCAGTTGCGAGCGGACTCTCGTCTGCTCGTCAAGAGCCCTCACCGAGCCCCACGCTCTGTAGGCTCTATCCGCGACCCTCACGTACGAGGGAGGTGGGACTCGGGTCTCTGGCGGACTAGGGGAGCCCAAAAGATCCCAACACCTTTCCCTGGAGACCAGGCCACGGGATAGAGCGTAGGCGCCCTGGGGCATAACTGTGCCCAGCTAGGGAGCAGCCTCAGTGCCCATCTCAAGTTCAGCCGCGCTGCCTCCCGCAAGGTCAAGCTCAAACACACTCTCGCTTAGTGAAAGAAGGAGCTCAAAGTTGCGCCACCGTCCCGATTTCGAACCAGGCTGTGCCCCCATCTGGGCGCTCTGCCCCAAAGGCACTGCTGCCCGCTCCCGCGCCCGCCCAAGGAGCCGCCCCTGCCCCGCGCAGGTCACACACCCCAGACGCAGATAAGTTGCTAACTTTTGTCGGATTATTTCGCGGCAGCTGCGGCGCCTAACGGGATCCCGGGCAGACTCAAGAGTTTCGAGTTGCAACGGGCACCACCCCAGTCAAACTCCCCTTCGCCCACCCCAGTCCCTCCCTGCCCAACCCGCCACGTCCAGTTGGCCTGCCCCGGGTGCCAACCTCTCCACCGTATCCGGAGCAACGCGGGCCTGCGGTGTCCCCGGGGGCGATGGCCACCTCCCAAATCCGCGCCTGCTCGCAGCGGATTTGGACGCTCGACTCCGATCACTGGGCGGCCTCCGCGCGCCCCCGCACCCCGGTTTCCGCTCTAAAAGGTCGCGCGGCCCCGTCTCCTCGTGGGGTCTTAGCCCACAGGCAACCCCGCGGGCCATTTCGCTTTCGGCGGCCCCGATCGGCGAGATGCCAGCTCTGAGCGCCGAGTGCAGTGTCACTGGGGCCACCCCGGGGACCGCTGCCCCAGACCCGGCGTAGGCTCCCTAGAGATCCCAGCAGCTCTTTTTGAAATGGCTGTATACCCTTGAGCCCGACCCTCCGCTCCGACCTCCTCGCTCTTCCAAAGACCCCGGCGACGCCGCTGCTAAGGAGGGGGGCTCCCTGCGTGTGCCCTCCTCCCTCCCGGCGCCGGGGTCTTCAGTCCACTTCCACGCCCCTGTCACACACTCCCAGATCCTTCCCCACCGCCTCTGTCCCCAGGTCCGGACCATCACCCCCTCCACTCGGAGAACACACACGAAACTGCCCGAGCCCCAAGTCGGGTGGATGTAGCCCCCCGCGCACCCCTAGCTCCCCGCGCTCACTCACCGCGGCCGGAGACACGCGGAAGTTTCCGGGGCTCTGGGGCTGGGGGTGGGTACGGGACCAGGCGATCCGGAGGAGAATAAAAACGGGGGTGTCCCGAACACTCGGCCCGTTCCCGGCTCACATTGCCCCTGCCTCCTCTCTCTCCGCCTCCTCTTCCTCCTCGTCCTCCTCTTCCTCCTCGCTCTGGTCTTTGTCTTTGCAAAGTGTCGAAACTGTCTGGCATAGTGGAGCTCCGCCGGCGGAGGCTGGAGCCGGGGGAGCGGAGAGGCGGGGTGAGCAGGGGGGCGGTCTCGGGAACACCTTCCTCCGGGTGGAATGGGAGGGGGAGGCGGGCGGGCTGGCCGGGGAGGAGCCGGGGCCAGGAGCCGAGAGCCGGGGCGCGCCGGAGCCGAGCGGGTGCCTCTCTCGCGCGCCGCCCTCCGCTTCCTCCGCCCAGCTCCCGCCCCTCGCGGCCCCGCGCTCCCCGGGCGGCCGTCCCCCCTCCCACCCGGCCTCGGCTCAGCTTTCCCCGGGCTCCGGGCTGCCGGCGAGCCGAACCGAGAGAGCCGAGCCACGTGGACTGCAGCCGGCTCTGCGGAGGCCCGGCGGGGGAGACGCTGGAGGCGGCGCGGGGACAGGATCGCCGCCCCGAGCGGGGCTCTGCGGGGACGGTCGCCGCCGGCGGGCTGGCAAGACTGGGGAGGCGCGGCCTGGGGGTGGCCCGCGGGCTCACACCCGCGGAGGAGGCGGCGGCGCACCGAAGAGCCCGCGTGGGTGCGCGGTAGCGGGAAGGGGCCGATCCCCCTGCCGGCGGTGGGGCCAAGCCACCTACTTCCTCTAAGGGCGCGCGAGTCGCTGCGGGACTGAGAGCTGGGGTGGCGGGAGCGGGGCTGGGCGGCTGGTGAGGCCCCGGAGCGGGCGCCCAGATGAGAGCCCGGAGGGGCCACCGCGGCCCGGCCCCCCGCCCTGGCCCTGCCGCCCGCCGCTGCTTCTTCCCTCCCACCCGCCGGGGCTGCGACGTGATCCAGAGCAGGGCGAGCTCTCTCGCCAGCCTAACTGCCAGGACCAGGCCCCCTTTTGGGGTCAGCTTTGCGGATTTGGGCCCTTTCTTCTTTATAGGGAAGTGAGGCGGTGCTGGCGTCTTGCTCTGTAGCAGAATGCCAGTTCTACAGGCTAAGTGCTGGACACAGGATTTAAGAGGCATTACCAAAAAAAAAAAAAAAAAAATCTAGTTTTACAGCTCTTAACTCCTTATTGGGGCTGTTCCTCTTTCACAACTTTTCGGAGGAATGCTACGAGGAAAAAGGCCCAGCTTGGTCTAGGGGGTCAGTCAATTCTTGCAGTGCCCCCGGCCCCAGTCGGAGAGGCCAGCCTTCTGCAACGGAAGCAGAAAGAATAGTCTTAGCTCTTCATCAGAAAGAGATGTAGTGGATGCTCCAGAGTAGGGCCCGCAGGACCAGACTTCTTGGTTGCAACCTGCATTGCCACTCCTTGGATGTGTGAAATTAGGCTAGTTTCAGAATCCCTAAGCTTGCTACCTCTGTGCCTCAGTTTCTCCATCTGTGAAAATAGGCGTAATGCGATCAGTCCCACAAGGTCACTGTGATGACTAAGTGAAAGCATGTATGCCCAATACTAAAAACTCTATACAGCATATTGTCAAATGCCCAGTAAGAGTGTGTTGTGCCCGTGGTGGACTTCTCCAGCCCCAGGTCCCTGCCCACAACGGGGGAAGGCCTGGCCTAGGGAATGCGGTGTTGGCACTGGACAAGTCCTTCTGGGACATGAAGGAGAAAAGGAGAGATATTTTAAGCTGCAGAAAAGATAATGATTAAACAGGGCAGGGGAGAAAGTGAGAAGATTCTCTACTAGAAAGGGAAGGAAAAGAGGAATAAAGACGTACAAAGCGCAAGTGAGGCACTGGAGGTAGAGGGGCCGAAACAGAAAGCATACTTAGGAATCTGCAGGAGTTCTTCAAGGAGTCCTGCCAAACTGCACCAGGGCACTGCCATCTGGCTATGTTTCCTGGCCTCCAGGGTTTGCAAGAAAAGTTCTGGGTATTTTATGACCTGAGACTCTTGCTTGAACCTATTGGCTTTTGTTTCAGTTCTGGGTGGGGTGGTGGTGGTGGGGGGTGGTGGAGGTGAACCTTCTGGCCTGCGTGGAAGTATCTTGTGGACTTCGCTCTTCCTAAGGTGAGTGTCAGGGTATCTACTGCTCTTGGCATTCCCCAAAATGCTTTAGCGTATGGGATGAGGGGAGCAGAGGTGTTGCCCAGAACAGCAACATCAGCTGCTGTTCTCGGCAGTGGCAGCATCTCTGGGCCACAGGAACCTTCTCACATGGACCTCTGGGACTTAGCAACTGGGAGCATGGCTTGAAGCTTCACCCATATCCAAGTCATCAGAAATACAAGAGCGGCGACGATCATCTTGCTGTCTTCACAGGAACAACTGCCTGCAGTGCCCTGTTGGTTTTCCTGATTATATAGTTGGTGACTTTGGCCTTCTGATTTGATTCAGCTTGCTGGGGGCAGGAAATACGATGTGTACTGCTCCCGGCTGACTGCAACGCCCATCTCCATGCTCAATAAAGAGTTTCTAGCTGAATTAATAAAGAAATGTTTATTGCAAGGATCAAATAGTATAATGTACAGAAAAGCACTTCACAGAATAGAAAACGCTTCAGTCATTAAGACTATCCTGTTATCTCCTAGTAGGAGAGAGGATCAGATTGGGCAAGTAAGTGCCCTAGATCATCCAGCTGTTCTGCTCTGCAGCCAAGAATCAAATTTGGCTCTTAGTCACAGCTCTGGGCTTTTGGCAGTTCGCTTAGATGGAAATTTCTTATTAAGTGACTCTGATGAAACATGCATATATCATCAGCTTACTGCTATAAAAAGATGCTCATCAGACGCATCTTTTGCCAGCCTCTGATGGGTTAACCTGCCAAGGCTTTTTCTAACCCTATTTCCTTTCTTTTTACAAGGGTTTTTCTTTTTCTTTTTACCAGGTAGCTGAGAAGGGCTCTCTTCTCCCTTTTTTCCTACAGTCGTGACATTTGGTGAAAAGCACTTCTGACGCCCTGGCCAGTTTCCAGGAGCCCAGATCTGGGGCTGTGTGTCAGGAATGTGTGTCTGTGAGCATTCCAGGTTCTCAGCCTGTGTGTCTCCCAACACGGCCTGCCGGTAACTCCTGTCATGACTGGAGTGTCTGCACAATGAGCTCCCGGGAGAGACCCGACATTGATTTAAGCTCGCCATCACCCCATCCACCCCCACAACGGCTTGAGAGCAACAGCAAAGCTCTCAGTAATAATGGTTAAGAAAATTGATTCCATCCTCTCCTGGTCCCCTTTCTTGGCACATCAGAGTGGAAAGATCCTATTGGGCTCTGATGCCATCTGGGTGATTGTGCAGAAAAGGAAAGAACTGCCTTGCTTGTCAGAGGTGAGTTCAGAGCTGCTGGGCACTTGGTGTTTGGTTTTGGGCAGCATTTTGCTTTGGGTTCTTGGGGCTGTGAGGACCTAGCCCAGCTTTTCCTTAGATATAAAAAAAAAAAAGGGGATGTACAGACTGATGCTGAAAGTGAGGTGCCAGAAGGGGGAAGGTAGCCTGTGTTTCTGCTCTGGCTCTCTCTGTCTCTCTCCTGCTCTCCTTCTGTTTCTCTCTGCTCTCTCTCCTGCCCATAGACTTTCTCTGTTAGGTCCTGGGTTCACCCCCGAAAGCTTTATGTTTGTGACCCCAGCCCATCCACACTGTGGCAACTGTTCAACCACTCCAGGTTTTAGTTTTTCCAGGAGAGAAATCTGATTGGCAGGTCTCACTCTGTTATAGGTCAACTAGTCAACTGAATAGGCTGCCCATGCAGCATTGGCTCAGGAGTCAATGTGTGGATGGAGACTTGTATAGGAGATTTTGCATTGCAGGGAAGGTAGGACCCATGACTCTTAAGTCCCCTCCGAACCCTGAAAGTCTCAAGGCATTTGAGTCAGAGAGAGCAAATAGCCTGGGAAACAGTGGAAACAGTCTCAGACTTTATTTTTTGGGGGGCTCCAAAATCACTGCAGATGGTGACTGCAGCCATGAAATTAAAAGACTCTTACTACTTGGAAGAAAAGTTATAACCAACCTAGATAGCATATTCAAAAGCAGAGACATTACTTTGCCAACAAAGGTCCGTGTAGTCAAGGCTATGGTTTTTCCTGTGGTCATGTATGGATGTGAGAGTTGGACTGTGAAGAAAGCTGAGCACCAAAGAATTGATGCTTTTGAACTGTAGTGTTGGAGAAGACTCTTGAGAGTCCCTTGGACTGCAAGGAGATCCAACCAGTCCATCCTAAAGGAGATCAGTCCTGGGTGTTCATTGGAAGGACTGATGCTGAGGCTGAAACTCCAATACTTTGGCCACCTTATGCAAAGAGTTGACTCATTGGGAAAGACTCTGATGCTGGGAGGGATTGGGGGCAGGAGGAGAAGGGGATGACAGAGGATGAGATGGCTGGATCGCATCACCAACTCGATGGACATGTGTTTGAGTAAGCTCCGGGAGTTGGTGATGGACAGGGAGGCCTGGTGTGCTGCGATTCATGGGGTTGCAAAGAGTTGGACACGACTGAGTGACTGAACTGAACTGAACTGAAACCACTCACATGTA
This sequence comes from Bos indicus, assembly GCF_029378745.1. NCBI lineage: Eukaryota > Metazoa > Chordata > Mammalia > Artiodactyla > Bovidae > Bos > Bos indicus. Next base: position 7,972,955 of record NC_091773.1, on the reverse strand, counting down.
TTAGAACCAACAGCTAAGGCAGCTGATTAGTCTTGTCCAGTCATGATTCCCCTAATCTCTTTGCAGAATTTGGCTCAGGAATAAGTAGATTTAACCCCTATTTGGATCAATAAGATAGAAACATACTTGGGTCTTACAGGGAAGAATTTCTTAAAAGTATATCCTAGGAAGCTTCTCTTTATTCCAGCTGGACTGAACAAGAAAGTTTTTTTTTTTTAAATGATTTATGTGTTTGGCTGTGCCAGATCTTAGTTGCAGTGTGCGAGGTCGTTAATTGCAGCATGTGAACTCTTAGTTGTGGCATGTGGGACCACATGATCCCTGACCACAGATCAAACCCAGGCCCTCTGGATTGAGAGCACAGAGGCCTAGCCACTGGACCACCAGGGAAGTCCCAAGAAAGTATTTTTAACTCAGTTTCTCTAGAAGACATCTTATGCCCCTGCATGCATGTATGCGTGCTAGGTCACTTCAGTCGTGTCTGCCTCTTTGCAACACTTTGGACTATAGCCCGCCAGGCTCCTTTGTCCGTGGGATTCTCCAGGCAAGTATACTGGAGTGGGTTGTCATGCCCTCTTCCAGGGCTTGTGCCCCTGAGGAAAGCGAAATTGAAGCTAGATAGATCCATAGGCCAGATCACACTGTACCCGAAGCCTACATCTAGCTTTTCTTTTGTATGAGTCAATAGAGTTATTTTGTTTAAGTCACTTTAGGCCACGGTTCTGTTACTTGCAGCCAACCACTTGATAACCTATATACAACTACAGCCAGAGTGCTTTTTCTGAAGCCCCCCTTCAAAATAGTCATCCCCCCAAGTCAGCCCCAAGCTTACAACCCTTAAAACTTCAATTGCTCCCATTGCCTTGGAAAGTAAATCCAAACATCTGAGCCTAGCAACAAGTCCTCCTTGATATGGTCCCGTGTTTCTCACTCGTCTTCCATCCTTCCTTTTTATGAACCTCTGTGTAGCAAACTAGGGTCAGCCCAGAAGTCCTGACATGTTTTAGGTCCTTGACATCAACATAGATCTCTGTGTTGCTGGGCTGGTAAAGAGTTCCCCAATACCTGTCATGGGGCTCTTCAACTCGGGAGGTGTTTAAAGGTCCAGAGTTCTAACCAGGGCCTGGTGTGAGGGAGCTCGGCTTCTGAGCAGCATTTGCTGCATCGGCCCAGCCTCCTGCTGCTCTAAGCTGCCTGACCCCTCAGGGACCAAGGCTCCTAAACAGCCCCCATCCTGCGGTCCAGCCTTCCTGGATGTGTCGGTTTCCCAGGGCTGCCAGTACAAATGACCATGAACTAGGTGGCCAAAAACAGCAGAAATTTATTTTCTCACAGTTCAGGAGGCCAGAAGTCTGAAATCAAGGTGTCAGCAGGACCGATTCCTTTTGGAAACCCTGAAAGAATCTGTTTCCTGCCTCTTGGCTTCTGGTGGCTTCTGGCAGTCCTTGACCTTCCTTGGCTTGTGGAAGCTTCTGTCTTCGTATGGCTATGTGTGGGGAGTTTGTATGAGTCTCTCTCTCTCTCTGTGTGTGAGTCTATGTGTGTCTGTGTGTGTCTGTATGAGTCTGTATGTATGTTTTGTGTGTGTCTCTGTCTGTATGAAATCTTCTCCTCTTGTAGGGACGCCAGGATTTAAGGGTCCCACCTTAATCCACTATGGGCTTCCCAGGTGGCTCAGTGGTGAAGAACTCACCTGCCAATGCAGGAGATGCAAGAGATGTGGGTTCAGTCCCTGGGTTCGGAAGATTCCCTGGAGAAGGAAATGTCAACCCACTCCAGTATTCTTGCCTGGGAAAATTCCATGAGCAGAGGAGCCTGGTGGACTATAGTTCATGGCATCACAAAGAGTCAGACACAACTGAAGCAACAGAGCACACACATATGACTAATCCAGTACAACCTCCTCTTAATTTATTTAACGCTTACTCCTTGGAAGGAAAGTTATGACCAATCTAGATAGCATATTCAAAAGCAGAGACATTACTTTGCCAACAAAGGTCCGTCTAGTCAAAGCTATGGTTTTTCCTGTGGTCATGTATGAATGCGAGACTTGGACTGTGAAGAAAGCTGAGCACCGAAGAATTGATGCTTTTGAACTGTGGTGTTGGAGAAGACTCCTGAGAGTCCCTTGGACTTCAAGGAGATCCAACCAGTCCATTCTAAAGGAGATCAGCCCTGGGTGTTCTTTGGAAGGAATGATGCTAAAGCTGAAACTCCAGTACTTTGGCCACCTCATGGGAAGAGTTGACTTATTGGAAAAGACCCTGAAGCTGGGAGGGATTGGGGGCAGGAGGAGAAGGGGATGACAGAGGATGAGATGGCTGGATGGTATCACTAACTCGATGGACGTGGGTTTGAATGAACTCCGGGAGATGGTGATGGACAGGGAGGCCTGGCATGCTGCGATTCATGGGGTCGCAAAGAGTCGGACATAACTGAGCGACTGAACTGAACTGAACTGAATTTATTTAACTAATTACCTATGCAATGGACATGAGTTTGAGCAAAGTCTGAGAGATAGTGAAGGACAGGGAAGCATGGTGTGCAGCAGTCAGTCTGTAGGGTTGCAAAGAGTCAGACATGACTGAACAACAACAACACATGCCAAGACCTTATTTCCAAATCAGATGGCATTCAGAAGTTCCCAGGGGAACATGAATTTGGGAGACGCTATTCAAGCCAATGTACCAGGGACGCTCGACCTTCCTGCTCACCCCGCTTCAAGGCCCTGCCCTTGAGTGCTGGTTCCCCTCTGCACACCTCCAGCTGACCTCCAGCCTTAGAGATCCTTTTTGTCATTTTTTCTCCTAGTGCTCTCAGAAGCACACCACTGTCTCCTTTTTCCTATGCAAATGGATTGAAACAAGATTTCAAAGAATTCCTACTTCTGATTTCCCCTTTGGCAAAAGTCTTTGAGGCAAAAAAGAAACAGTCAAGGCCTGGTATGAAAAGGGAACACATAGAGGACAAAAATCACAAGTAGTATATAATAGAGTGTCTCACCTTGCCTGTTATACCTGTGTTCTCACGCATTGCCAGTCCTTCTAGAAAACCCACCACCAGGCTCTGTATATGGACTATTGGTGCCCTTGAAAGCTCTCCATCAGCCTGACCCCTGCGGTCTCACTGCCCACCCCCGCCATGAAGCTGGGGGGGTTGTCATTCCCTCTGTAGCTTTACTCCCTTCCCTTCATGATATCTTGCTGTGTCTTTCTTAGACTCTCTATTCCTTTGTGCCTTTGTAGTTTATTTGCCTATTAAGCTACATTTCCAGTGAGATGGAAAAGTCCTGGAGAAAAGGAGCGATCAGTTCATCCAACGCAAATTTACCAGGCACCTGCTAAGCATCAGATACAAAGTGCTGGGGATGAAGAGGTGGACACGACACAGTTCCCGTCCTCCAGGAGCCCACACTTTGCAGGGGACTGACTGTGGCTGGTTATTTCACCATGTTTGGGCACTGCCATGATAGGCTGATAAGTGGGTGTACTGAGATCCTGAACAGGGTGATGGTTTCCCACTTTAGGAGTTTTGGGGGAGAAATCTGAAACCACTTCTGTACATGGAGGCGAGGAGAGACCAAAGAGAGAAGAAGGCACTCCAGATTGGTAGTTGGCAGGTTTAACAAAGACGGACACTTACTCAGGAGACTTATTTCGGGCAGCGAGAAACAAGTAGATCTCTGCCCCCACCCACCAGAATCTTAGGAGTTCATCATCAATTAGTCGCTCAGTTATGTCCGACTTGTTGTGATCCCATGGACTGTAGCCCTCCAGGCTCCTCTGTCCATGGGATTCTCCAAGCAAGAATACTGGAGTGGGTTACCGGTTCCTTTTCCATAGGAGTTCATAGCCTTAAAGGGGCTTGGTGACATACACCATCCTGAGGGTCTCAACCACATGTGATCTCTCAAGCCTGCATCCTTGAAAACAGATGCCATGGTGGAGATGATGGGCAGAGTGTACATCCCTAGGACAAGTGATGCTGAAAATTCAGCTTGTCTGTACGCCAATTCAGAATCGAATCTCGGAGACAGAGTTTTGGATGAAGTAGAAAAAGACAGCTTTATTGCTTTGCTGGGCAAAGGAGAATATAGCAGGTTCATGCCCCCCAAACCACATATCCCCACTTGGAGAAGATAGTGAGAAGTTTTATATTAATTGTCCCAAGAAGGCATAATCAGCTTATGGACGTCCTTTTGCTGGGTTGGTGGTGAGGTAAGCAGGAGTCCACATCATCAACCTTAAGGTCCAACTGATCTGGAGTCTACATGCTTGTGGGCTCCTGGAAGGGGCTTCAGCATCTGCAAAATTGCTCTAAGACGTTATTGTGTGCATCCTTTGATGGGGAACCAGGCCCTTGCCCCAAGGCTGCTCTTGACTGTTTCTCTCTGGTCTCCCATTCTCTCTCTTCCCTAATTAATAACTGCTTGAATCTGCCCACTGGAAGTCGGGGAAGGTCATGGAGGCTGAATGAAGGCAGTTTCCTATAATTGAAGAAATGGGGGACACAGAAAGGCCTTGTGCCCGGGACCCCCACAGTATCACGAAGGTGGGGGGAGGAGCCTCAGATGGCCTGGGTCCAGCTTTCCGGTCCACTGGAGGTCATGTCCTCTCCATGGCTTCTGCTGACATTTTCTTTTTTTGTGCCTGGTTTTTACACGTTTCCCCCCCCTTTTTTTTAATGTGGCCTGAGTGATCAGCAATGAGGCTTCCTAGCATGAAAGTGGCCTGTTTGGTGGCTCCCTGACTATACTGGAGGCAGGTACATGTAAGACACAGTACAGATTAAGATAAAGATTTTTTCTTTCTTTTTTTTTTTTTGCCCATGCCATGTGGCATGTGGGATTTTGGTTCCCGAGCCAGGAATTGAACCCATGCCCCCTGCAGCTGATGTTCAAAGTCTGAACCACTGGATCGCCAGGGAAGTCCCAATAATGATTTTTAACATAAATAGCTTTTTTTTTTTTTTTTTTTTAATGGAGTGTCCCATGATAGGAACCATTTTTCTAAAGAAATGGTTGGAGAGTGAATCACTGAGGGCCTTTATTTGTGTTTTTATATGATTTAATAAAGATGATGTTTAGTAGACTTGGGACTTCCTAGGTGGCTCAGTGCTAAAGAATTTGCCCGTGATACAGGAGACAAGGGTTCAAACCCTGGGTCAGGAAGATCCCCTGGAGAAGGAAATGGCAACCCACTCCAGTTTTCTTGCCTGAAGAATCCCATGGACTAGAGGAGCCTGGCGGGCTACAGTCCATGGGGTCACAAAGAGTTGGACATGACTTAGCAACAACATCCCATTAATAGACTTATCAGATATGAACATATTATATTTTGTTTGGATAATGCATAGGTAACTCTTTGTGTGGCAATAATAATGTTTAAGGCCATTTTGCTGCAATTCATGGGGTCGAAAAGAGTCGGACATGACTGAGCGACTGAACTGAACTGAACTGGACTGAAGGCCATTTTATTTGGGAGTGCTGCTTTTTTTTTATTAGAGATGTTTTCAGTTCAGTTCAGTCTCTCAGTCATGTCCGACTCTTTGCAACCCCATGGACTGCAGCATGCCAGACCTCCCTGTCCATCGCCAACTCCCAGAGTTTACTCAAATTCATGTCCATTGAGTCAGTGATGCCATCCAACCGTCTCATCCTCTGTTTTCCCCTTCTCCTACTGCCTTCAATCTTTCCCAGCTTCAAGGTCTTTTCCAGTGAGTTAGTTCTTTGCATCAGGTGGCCAAAGTATTGGAGTTTTCAGCTTCAACATCAGTCCCTCCAATGAACACTCAGGACTGATTTCCTTTAGGATGGACTGGTTGGCTCTCCTTGCAGTCCAAGGGACTCTCGAGTCTTCCACAACACCACAGTTCAAAAGCATCAATTCTTCAGTGTTTGGTAAGGGCAGGCTTTGTTGACTATCACTTCAGGGTTTTTTGTGAATTTGGTAAAAGGTTTCATATGTATGATAATCTTTCCCAAACCAATGGAGGGAATAAAAATGGTGGCCAGGCCAACTAATTGCATGAGTGAAAAATAAAATCTCTCCACCTGGCCGTAAGGAGAGGGAGGTTGGCTGCTTTAGGAAATTGAGCTGGTTGTGAATATCATACATGTTGGCACTAGCAGGAATTAAAACAATTTTTTTTTAGGATGTAGGGGCCACCATAGGAATACAGGTAGAGCATCTGGAGGGTCTACATATTTTGTAGGGCCTAGCAGCCCCCACACTTTAAGAGCTAGGAGGACTGGTGGGCAGGGTATTCCTTTGCTGTAAATAGGCATGCTGCTTCATCAAGTGAGAGTCTGAGCCATAGCAGAAGTGGATCAATGGAACGTATTTTCAACCCACTTCTTGATAAGATGGTTTTATGGCATGTTGTTTATTTCTGTGAGGTTATCTCTGGAGGAGTGTTGTGTATATTGTTAGGAGCTGTTGCTCTAAGCGGGCATATCCAATTTCTGTTCCCTTTTAGCATTTAAGATGTATTTTGGGGTATCAGAATCCTAAGGGTGTTTTTTTCTTTCTCTTTTGTTGTCTTTTGCCACAGTGCCCCATTTTTAGCCCCTGGGTTCTGAGAAGGAGCATCCCAGGAGAGACAGGTGGAAGCCGCACGCCTTTTATGACCTAACTTCTGAAATAGCATAGCATCATTCACCCTGCACTATTTCAGAGCAGTCACATGCCTGTCCAGACACTAGGGAGGGGCGCTAGACCGCCCCTTGATGGGAGGAGTGTCAGAGTTTGCAGCCTGCTTTAGAAGGGCACACAGCCTCATGCAGCTGCTGCATTTTCAGGACTGATTTGCACAACCCAGGTGTCGACAGATTCACAGGCAGCAGGGGGTGATGGAGACCAGGCGTGGATGAGATCCCCTGGGGACATTGTGGAAAATGAAAAGAGGGATGAGGACAGAGCCCTGAATTCATGGCTATTGTCAGTAAATGATTCTGGAATTAATAATTTGTTCAAGAACACGACTGTGTTCAGGTCACCCTCCAGGCTGGTGATTCTACATCTGGCCCCAAGCAGGAGAAAGACCCCAGTTATCTGAGTCTCCAGTGATCTCCTAGAACCAAACAAAGGATAATTAGGGTCCGGTAGTGCTGCAAGAGGGCATCAGAGGGCAGACACACTGAAACCATACTCACAGAAAACTAGTCAATCTAATCACACTAGGACCACAGCCTTGTCTAACTCAATGAAACTAAGCCATGCCCGTGGGGCAACCCAAGACGGGCGGGTATGGTGGAGAGGTCTGACAGAATGTGGTCCACTGGAGAAGGGAATGGCAAACCACTTCAGTATTCTTGCCTTGAGAACCCCATGAACAGTATGAAAAGGCAAAATGATAGGATACTGAAAGAGGAACTCCCCAGGTCAGTAGGTGCCCAATATGCTACTGGAGATCAGTGGAGAAATAACTCCAGAAAGAATGAAGGGATGGAGCCAAAGCAGAAAGAATACCCAGCTGTGGATGTGACTGGTGATAGAAGCAAGGTCCGATGCTGTAAAGAGCAATATTACATAGGAACCTGGAATGTCAGGTCCATGAATCAAGGCAAATTGGAAGTGGTCAAACAAGAGATGGCAAGAGTGAATGTCGACATTCTGGGAATCAGCAAACACCAATGGACTGGAATGGGTGAATTTAACTCAGATGACCATTATATCTACTACTGTGGGCAAGAATCCCTCAGAAGAAATGGAGTAGCCATCATGGTCAACAAAAGAGTTGACACTGACATAGAGCCAGACATCCTGGAATGTGAAGTCAAGTGGGCCTTAGAAAGCATCACTATGAACAAAGCTAGTGGAGGTGATGGAATTCCAGTTGAGCTATTTCAAATCCTGAAAGGTGATGCTGTGAAAGTGCCGCATTCAATATGCCAGCAAATTTGGAAAACTCAGCAGTGGCCACAGGACTGGAAAAGGTCAGTTTTCATTCCAATCCCAAAGAAAGGCAATGCCAAAGAATGCTCAAACTACTGCACAATTGCACTCATTTCACATGCTAGTAAGGTAATGCTCAAAATTCTCCAAGCCAGGCTTCAGCAATATGTGAACCATGAACTTCCTGATGTTCAAGCTGGTTTTAGAAAAGGCAGAGGAACCAGAGATCAAATTGCCAACATCCACTGTATCATGGAAAAAGCAAGAGAGTTCCAGAAAAACATCTATTTCTGCTTTTTTGACTATGCCAAAGCCTTTGACTGTGTGGATCACAATAAACTGTGGAAAATTCTGAAAGAGATGGAAATAACAGACCACCTGATCTGCCTCTTGAGAAATCTGTATGCAGGTCAGGAAGCAACAGTTAGAACTGGACATGGAACAACAGACTGGTTCCAAATAGGAAAAGGAGTATGTCAAGGCTGTATATTGTCACCCTGTTTATTTAACTTATATGCAGAGTACATCATGAGAAACGCTGGACTGGAAGAAACACAAGCTGGAATCAAGATTGCTGGGAGAAATATCAATAACCTCAGATATGCAGATGACACCACCCTTATGGCAGAAAGTGAAGAGGAACTAAAAAGTCGCTTGATAAAGGTGAAAGTGGAGAGTGAAAAAGTTGGCTTAAAGCTCAGCATTCAGAAAACAAAGATCATGGCATCCGGTCCCATCACTTCATGGGAAACGGATGGGGAAACAGTGGAAACTGTCAGACTTTACTTTTTTGGGCTCCAAAATCACTGCAGATGGTGACTGCAGCCATGAAATTAAAAGATGCTTACTCCTTGGAAGGAAAGTTATGACCAACCTAGATAGCATATTCAAAAGCAGAGACATTACTTTGCCAACAAAGGTCCGTCTAGTCAAGGCCATGGTTTTTCCAGTGGTCTTGTATGGACATGAGAGTTGGACTGTGAAGAAGGCTGAGCACCGAAGAATTGATGCTTTTGAAGTGTGGTGTTGGAGAAGACTCTTGAGAGTCCCTTGGACTGCAAGGAGATCCAACCAGTCCATTCTGAAGGAGATCAGCCCTGGGATTTCTTTGGTAGGAATGATGCTGAAGCTGAAACTCCAGTACTTTGGCCACCTCATGCAAAGAGTTGACTCACTGGAAAAGACTCTGATGCTGGGAGGGATTGGGGGCAAGAGGAGAAGGGGACGCCAGAGGATGAGATGGCTGGATGGCATCACTGACTCGATGGACGTGAGTCTGAGTGAACTCCGGGAGATGGTGATGGACAGGGAAGCCTGGTGTGCTGCAATTCATGGGGTCTCAAAGAGTCGGACACGACTGAGTGACCGAACTGAGCTGAACTGAATTAGAGTCTGCTTCTCAAGCTTTAGTGTGCACAAGGCTGACGTCAGGAGGCTTCTACTAAGCATAGCCTCCTCTAATCCATTCCCAGAGGGTTGGAATTCAGCAGAACTGCAATAGGGTCCAGGAATCTGCCTTTTAAACAACTTCCATCTCTAATATGGCTGCAGGGCCTTGGCAGGCATTACAGTACTTAGCCACTCAGCCACAAATCCTGAAGTGGTCACAGACAGTCTTTTTGATAAGGTGTCCTGGTTCCAAATCCTGGCTTGGCTGCTTTGTAGCCACCTGACTGCTGCCAATTTCCTTCTTCTGATTCCAGTTTTCTCATCTGTACAATCAGGAGGCCGAGTTAACCAATGCTCTCCTACTGTGCTGTAGGGGACCCAAGGGGTTCCAGATTGGGTCTGCCATCTGGATTAATCCACTTAGCAAATGTTTGCTGTCCGCTGGGCCCTGGGCTGGATACTGGGGATATGGCCCAATCAATGGCTGATTATCATTATGAAAGATACTTCAAAAGAGAAGCCCCAGGGGTCTTCCCAGCTGGTCCAGTAGTTAAGATTCCATGCTTCCACTGCAAGGGGCACAGGTTCGAGCCCTGGATGGGGAACAGAGACCCCACATGCCCCTTGGCACTGCCAAAAGAATCAAAACAAGAGAGAGAAGCACAAGAAGAGAGGGAGCTGGCCAAAGGACTTTAAATTGTTATGCCTGTGCTTCCCATTGGATTGCCTTTTGGGCAAACCCTCCCCAGGACTGAAAGCACTGGCTTTGAAAGCACTTAGGTGATCTCTAAGGGTCCATGCAAGAGGAAGTCTTTTGTTCTATGATGTTTTTCCATGATTTTACTTCTGAGTAAAGTCAAAACAGGCAGAATGCAATGACTGGATTTAAGCTGTCTAAGACCCCTCGTCCGGGGTAAGGAGCAGTGGCTGCGCTTTGCTGAAGCGGCCTTGAAGAGATACCCCACGCCCAAGGTAAGACAAACCCAAGTGAGATGGTAGGTGTTGCAAGAGGGCAGCAGAGGGCAGACACACTGAAACCATACTCACAGAAAACTAGTCAATCTAATCACACTAGGATCAAAGCCTTGTCTAACTCAATGAAACTGAGCCATGCCCGTGGGGCAACCCAAGACGGGCGGGTCATGGTGGAGAGATCTGACAGAATGTGGTCCACTGGAGAAGGGAATGGCAAACCACTTCAGTATTCTTGCCTTGAGAACCCCATGAACAGTATGAAAAGGCAAAATGATAGGATACTGAAAGAGGAACTCCCCAGGTCAGTAGGGGCCCAATATGCTACTGGAGATCAGTGGAGAAATAACTCCAGAAAGAATGAAGGGATGGAGCCAAAGCAGAAAAAATACCCAGCTGTGGATGTGACTGGTGATAGAAGCAAGGTCCGATGCTGTAAAGAGCAATATTGCATAGGAACCTGGAATGTCAGGTCCATGAATCAAGGCAAATTGGAAGTGGTCAAACAAGAGATGGCAAGAGTGAATGTCGACATTCTGGGAATCAGCGAACTCCAATGGACTGGAATGGGTGAATTTAACTCAGATGACCATTATATCTACTACTGCGGGCAAGAATCCCTCAGAAGAAATGGAGTAGCCATCATGGTCAACAGAAGAGTCCGAAATGCAGTACTTGGATGCAATCTCAAAAACGACAGAATGATCTCTGTTCCTTTCCAAGACAAAGCATTCAATATCATAGTAATCCAAGTCTATGCCCCAACCAGTAATGCTGAAGAAGCTGAACGGTTCTATGAAGACCTACAAGACCGTTTAGAAATAACACCCACTGGAATGCAAAAGTAGGAAGTCAAGAAACACCTGGAGTAACAGGAAAATTTGGCCTTGGAATATGGAATGAAGCAGGGCAAAGACTAATAGAGTTTTGCCAAGAAAATGCACTGGTCATAGCAAACACCCTCTTCCAACAACACAAGAGAAGACTCTATACATGGTCATCACCAGATGGTCAACACCGAAATCAGATTGATTATATTCTTTGCAGACAAAGATGGAGAAGCTCTATACAGTCAGCAAAAACAAGACCAGGAGCTGACTGGCTCAGATCATGAACTCCTTATTGCCAAATTCAGACTTAAATTGAAGTAAGTAGGGAAAACCACTAGAGCATTCAGGTATGACCTAAATCAAATGCCTTATGATTATATAGTGGAAGTGAGAAATAGATTTAAGGGCCTAGATCTGATAGATAGAGTGCCTGATGAGTTATGGAACGAGGTTTGTGACATTGTAAAGGAGACAGGGATCAAGACCATCCCCATGGAAAAGAAATGCAAAAAAACAAAATGGCTGTCTGGGGAGGCCTTACAAATAGCTGTGAAAAGAAGAGAAGTGAAAAGCAAAGGAGAAAAGGAAAGATATAAACATCTGAATGCAGAGTTCCAAAGAATAGCAAGAAGAGATAAGAAAGCCTTTTTCAGCGATCAATGCAAAGAAATAGAGGAAAACAACAGAATCGGAAAGACTAGAGATCTCTTCAAGAAAATTAGAGATACCAAGGGGACATTTCATGCAAAGATGGGTTCGATAAAGGACAGAAATCGTATGGACCTAACAGAAGCAGAAGATTTTAAGAAGAGGTAGCAAGAATACACAGAAGAACTGTACAAAAAAGATCTTCATGACCCACATAATCACGATGGTGGGTGACCTAGAGCCAGACATCCTGGAATGTGAAGTCAAGTGGGCTTTAGAAAGTATCACTACAAACAAAGCTAGTGGAGGTGATGGAATTCCACTTGAGCTATTCCAAATCCTGAAAGATGATGCTGTGAAAGTGCTGCATTCAATATGCCAGCAAATTTGGAAAACTCAGCAGTGGCCACAGGACTGGAAAAGGTCAGTTTTCATTCCAATCCCAAAAAAAGGCAATGCCAAAGAATGCTCAAACTACTGCACAGTTGCACTCATCTCACACGCTAGTGAAGTAATGCTCAAAATTCTCCAAGCCAGGCTTCAGCAGTATGTGAACTGTGAACTTCCTGATGTTCAAGCTGGTTTTAGAAAAGGCAGAGGAACCGGAGATCAAATTGCCAACATCCGCTGGATCATGGAAACACAAGAAGTTCCAGAAAAACATCTATTTCTGCTTTATTGACTATGCCAAAGCCTTTGACTGTGTGGATCACAATAAACTGTGGAAAATTCTGAAAGAGATGAGAATACCAGACCACCTGACCTGCCTCTTGAGAAGCCTCTATTCAGGTCAGGAAGCAACAGTTAGAACTGGACATGGAACAACAGACTGGTTCCAAATAGGAAAAGGAGTACGTCAAGGTTGTATATTGTCACCCTGCTTATTTAACTTCTATGCAGAGTACATCATGAGAAACACTGGAGTGGAAGAAACACAAGCTGGAATCAAGATTGCCGAGAGAAATTATCAATAACCTCAGATATGCAGATGACACCACCCTTATGGCAGAAAATGAAGAAGAACTAAAAAGCCTCTTGATGAAAGTGAAAGTGGAGAGTGAAAAAGTTGGTTTAAAGCTCAACATTCAGAAAAGAAAGATCATGGCCTCCGGTCCCATCACTTCAAGGGAAATAGATGGTGAAACAGTGGAAACCATGTCAGATTTTATTTTTCTGGGCTCCAAAAACACTGCAGATGGTGACTGCAGCCATGAAATTAAAAGATGCTTACTCCTTGGAAGGAATTTTATGACCAACCTAGATAGCATATTCAAAAGCAGAGACATTACTTTGCCAACAAAGGTCCATCTAGTCAAGGCTATGGTTTTTCCTGTGGTCATATATGGATGTGAGAGTTGGACTGTGAAGAAGGCTGAGCGCCGAAGAATTGATGCTTTTGAAGTGTGGTGTTGGAGAAGACTCTTGAGAGTCCCTTGGACTGCAAGGAGATCCAACCAGTCCATTATGAAGGAGATTAGCCCTGGGATTTCTTTGGAGGGAATTTTGCTGAAGCTGAAACTCCATTACTTTGGCCACCTCATGGGAAGAATTGACTCATTGGAAAAGACCCTGATGCTGGGAAATATTGATTGCAGGAGGAGAAGGGGACGCCAGAGGATGAGATGGCTGGATGGCATCACTGACTCAATGGACGTGAGTCTCAATGAACTCCGGGAGTTGGTGATGGACAGGGAGGCCTGGCGTGCTGCAATCATGGGGTCGCAAAGAGTCGGACACGACTGAGCGACTGAACCGAACTGAAGACCCCAAGGTTATCACCTTCATTCTTGAAAAGAAATTGTGGGGCTCTTTAGGGATCAAAAATGTTCTGCGTTGTGGTTTTATGGCATTTAAAAGCCAGCCCTTACCCTGGGGAAATGAGTGAAAGGACAGAAAAGGGTGACGTGTGAGCCTGCCTTTTGGAGGAAGCGGCCAGTACAGCGGGGCAGGGGCGGGGCTCTAGACTCTGTGCTGAGCCCCTTGTCAGGTGAGTCACTCTTCCTCAGTCTGTTAGATTCCATCTGCAGAATAGACATATTGTTCCTGCCTCTCAGTGCTCTCTGAAGGAGAAAGATTATAGGTAAAAAATTACCGTTTCACTGCCGGATACTTAGTAAGCACTCAATAAATGGTGGCCATTATTAATTTAAGTGTCTGTCTAATTCACATGGTACTTGTTAACATTCCTACAGATGTTTTATAAATGAGACTAGAAAATCACGAAGGGTAAGAGTTCCCCAGTACCTGGGCTTTGCCAGGCCAGCAGCGTCTTCTCTGGGGGAAGAAAGCCTTGTAATTCTTCCTTTTAAAAAATACATATATAAAACGGATAACTAATAAGAACATACTGTATAGCACAGGGAACTCTGCTTAACGGAGGGCAGTGTGAACGGGAAGGAAGTCCAGAAGGAGGGGGGTGTATATATACACGCGTGGCTGCCTCACCTTGCTGTAGAGTAGAAACTAACACAACGTCGTAAAGCAACTATGCGCCAATAAAATTAACTGAAAAAATAAAACCCATGTCCATGGTGGTGGCCTTCAAACTTTGGGTTGGCCTATTTTCCCCCTTCAAAGAAGAGCAAGTTATTTTTCCCAGTTGAAACTTAGAATATTCAAGTTCAGGGCATAAGTGGTCCATGTTTAAAAAGAATGAAGATGGCATCCATATATATTATTAAGAAATAAAAAAGAGGCCCTGAAATTATTTCTTTGTATTTTTTTTGTTTAATAGGTTAACTTTCCTTGAGACTAAATCTGCAAACATCTTTTTCCCCCTCTTTTGATAGTTGAAACAATACAGAGAGTGCATAGAGCTGGAACCCCATGAATACTATGAAAAGCAAAAAGGTATGACACCTCCATAACTCAGTGGTTTATAGAGTGGAACTGCATGTATAAAGTCGGGCAGAACAGTTAGCTTCAGCTTGCTTGTGCCTGAAATAAGGATAATGATAGGGGCAACCTGAGTGTGCCATGCACACAGTAGGTGTGCAGTAAGTTAGCAATTGTTACCTCTGTGTGTACTGATGTACTAAACAGTTTAGTGTTGACATATTTTGAACTGCAAACTCATAAAATATAAATTAATGTTAGCATCTTGCACTTAATGATCTGCATTTAATGATTCTGGAGGCAGATCTATCTACCTTGAGATTGTGCTGGGAGCCATGGCATCAGTTTTAAGAGATGTGACATCTGCTACTAATTCCATGTGTCAATTTGGTAAAATCATTTAAGTCATTAGGGCACTTTAGGATTGTGGTCTAGAGCCAGATAATTCCATTCAGCAGTAAAATGACTGATGAGGAAGTCTACTGATGAAGGAAAGATTCAGAATTTCATCTATAAAAATCAGATGATAGTATCTATAGCAGTTAGGATTACACTTAGCTGCAGAAAACCCAGAATAACAATGGCTTAATCATGTGAAATGTTGGGCTGAATGAAGCACAAGCTGGAATCAAGATTGCCAGGAGAAATATCAATAAGCTCAGATATGCATATTACACCACCCTTATGGCAGAAAGTGAAAAACTAAAGAGCCTATTGATGAAAGTAAAAGTGGAGAGTGAAAAAGCTGGCTTAAAACTCAACATTCAGAAAACTAAGATCATGGCATCCAGTCCCATCTCTTCATGGCAAATAGATGGGGAAACAATGCAAACAGTGAAAGACTTTATTTTCTTGGACTCCAAAATCACTGCAGATGGTGATTGCAGCCATGAAATTAAAAGATGCTTGTTCCTTGGAAGAAAAGTTATGACCAACCTAGACAGCATATTAAAAAGCAGAGACATTACTTTGCCAACAAAGGTCCATCTAGTCAAAGCTATGTTGTTTCCAATAGTTATGTTTGGATGTAAGAATTGGACCATAAAGAAAGCTGAGCACCAAAGAATTGATGTTTTTGAACTGTAGTGCTGGAGAAGACTCTTGTGAGTCCCTTGGACTGCAGGGAGATCAAACCAGTCAATCCTAAAGGAAATCAACCCTGAATATTCAATGGAAGGACTGATACTGAAGGTAAAGCTCCAATACTTTGGCCACCTGATCTGAAGATCTGACTTGCTAGAAAAGATCCTTATGCTTGGAAAGATTGAAGATAAGAGGAGAAGGGGACAACAGAGGATAAGATGTTTGGATGGCATCACTGACTCGATGGACATGAGTTTGAGCAATCTTCAGGAGTTGGTGATGGACAAGGAAGTCTGGCTTGCTGCAGTCCATGGAGTCGAAATGAGTAGGACATGACTGAGCAACTGAACTGAATCAGGTAGAAGTTAATTTCTCTCTTTTACAAGTCCTGGTAGAAAGGCTGATATGGCATTCTATTGTCTCAGGGACCCAGGCTTCATATTCCTTGTTCCATGAGAGTGTACACCATCCATCCTTAACTTTACTTCCTCGTCCAAGTTGGCTGCTGTCGCTCCAGCCATCAGATCTTTATTACGATTGTTAATTATTCTAGGCATTTAGAAAGAGATAACAGCATGTCTTTTACCTTTCAGGACATCTCCAACAGTTTGCCCACACTAATATTTTCTTACATCTTATCGGCCAGGTCACTTTCAGCTGCCTAGCTACAAGGGATGCTGGTAATATGGTCTTTATCCTGGGAATGTACGCTGAGACAAGTGGGTATTTAGGGACAATTAACAGTGTGTGCTGCAGGGTTAAAAGGAGACAGATCACTCAATTTTGACCAAGGGTAAGAGTGCTGAAGCTAATCCCATGTGCAAAGTATGGATTCAGAGTTGCTTGTCGCCATAGTAACCATAAAAAGGCTGAATACGCCAAATGCCATGAAGAAAAAAATTGTCCTTGCATCTCAGATCCTGTATTCTAGCCAGAAATCTCTGGTTGATAAATTCCTAAGTTTAGGATGGTACTCGCTTGTGATGTTTAGTCTCCTAGTGCTAAACATTTTTTCACCCTGGGAAAGTTTAGAAATATACTGAGTGATGGGAAAGTAAATCACAGAAATAATACGTGTGGGCAAATCAGCAGATGTTTGGTATCTGAAATATGTGATATAATAAAAGAGTATTTTTCTCATATTAAAGACAGATTAGCCTGATAATGCCACTTTAAAATGTGAGTAGCAGTTTAATTTAGATATGTAAATTTTTATTGGAAAATTTTACAAAAGAAAATTTGCTATGTTTGATTGTTTAGAAGAATCTGCATGTGTGTGTGTGTGTATGTCCTACCCTTTCAACCCCATGGCCTGTAGCCCGCCAGGCTCCTCTGTCCGTGGAATTTTAGACGAATCTAAGGGCCTTTAAATTTGATTTTATCACTTCACTAGATGTTTTGAATACTTGGAAGGCTTTTGCTTATCAAACTGGTATAAATATCAGAAGAGATTTAATGTATTGAGGTTTGTTATCTGGGCCTATTGTTTAAAGCTATTTTGGTTTCTTTAAACATTGACTAAGAGACTATGTGTCTCCCTGCTAAAATATAGTCTATGTTTAAAGAGACTTGTAAGTTGAATTCAAAGGCCTAAGGAAAAAATGGATTTCTAAATTATTTTCACATTAACACATTTAAAAAATCAGTCTTAAATATTTTTCTACATGCAAAAGCAGTTTAGTAATAATAAACACTGACAGCTTCAACTCTTTTTTGAATTTTTTATTTTGTACGGCTGCTGCTGCTGCTGCTGCTGCTAAGTCGCTTCAGTCGTGTCCGACTCTGTGAGACCCCATAGACGGCAGCCCACCAGGCTCCCCCATCCCTGGGATTCTCCAGGCAAGAGCACTGGAGTGGGTTGCCATTTCCTTCTCCAATGCGTGAAAGTGAAATCGCTCAGCTGTGTCCGACTCTTCACGACCCCATGGACTGCAGCCCACCAGGCTCCTCCATCCATGGGATTTTCCAGGCAAGAGTACTGGAGTGGGGTGCTATCACCTTCTCCGATTTTGTATGGGAGTATAGCCAATTAACGATGTTGTGATAGTTTTGGGTGAACAGCAAAGCAACTCAGCCACACATATACATGTATCCATTCTCCTCCAAACTCCCCTCCCATCCAGGCTGTCTCATAACAATGAGCAGAGCTCCCTGTGCTATACAGTAGGACCTGGTTGGTTGTCCATTTTAAATATAGCAGTGTAGACAGGACCATCCCAAACTATCCCTTTCCCCATCCTTCCCTGCTGGCAACTATAAGCTCATTCTCAAAGTCTGTGAGTCCGTTTCTGACAGCCTCAACTTTTAAGAAAACTGTTTATTTATTCATGTACAAATAAGAGGGTTCTGGTGATAGTTGTTTTTTCTTTTAGTAATAGAGCTCTTTTTTGTTTCTTTCTTTATTTGTTGCTTCATATTTCAGCCTTATGTGAAATCCAGTGCTGGCTGTGTTTTGAGAAATGACTCCTTTCTTTCACATAGTCTGGGAAGAATTTCAGTCCAGGGACCCACCCCTTCCTCATTTACAAGATGGCAGGAATCCCAAGCTGGGCTGGTCAGATGTGACACTTCTCTGAAGACATCAGTCATTCTTTATTGCCTTCTGTTTTTACCTTCCTGAATCCTGTTTCTTAGTGTAGGAGTAAGAAGCACTGACTCAGAAACCAGATTTTGTGTGTTCAAATCATGGCTCTGGTGCTGCCTTGCCCAGCGACTTTGAGTTCATTACTGAACCTCTCTGAATTTCAGTTTCCTTGCAGCCATGAAATTAAAAGACGCTTACTCCTTGGAAGGAAAGTTATGGCCAACCTAGATAGCATATTAAAAAACAGAGATATTACTTTGCCAAAAAAGGTCTGTCTAGTCAAGGCTATGGTTTTTCCAGTAGCCATGTATGGATGTGAGAGTTGGACTGTGAAGAAAGCTGAGCACTGAAGAGTTGATGCTTTTGAACTGTGGTATTGGACTAGACTCTTGAGAGTCCCTTGGACCGCAAGGAGATCCAACCAGTCCATCCTAAAGGAGATCAGCCCTGGGTGTTCATTGGAAGGACTGATGCTGAGGCTGAAACTCCAATACTTTGGCTACCTCATGCGAAGAGTTGATTCATTGGAAAAGACCCTGATGCCGGGAGGGATTGGGGGCAGGAGGAGAAGGGGATAACAGAGGATGAGATGACTGGATGGCATCACCGACTCGATGGACATGAGTTTGAGTGAACTCCTGGAGTTGGTGATGGACAGGAAGGCCTGGTGTGCTGAGATTCATGGGGTCGCAAAGAGTCGGACACAGCTGAGTGACTGAACTGAACTAACTGAACTGAATATATAATTAGCATCATACTAGTGTCCTGTTTAGTATTTAGCATTGTGGTTTTAAATTAATTTTTTTTAACTGGGAAATCGCTTTACAGTGTTGTGTTGGTTTCTGCCTACAGCAGCACAGATCAGCCATAATTACACATATACCCCCTCCTTCTTGAGCCTCGCTCCCCTCCCCCCATCCCACCCATCACATCCCACCCCTCTAGGTCATCACAGAGCGCCGGGCTGGGCTCCCTGTGCTATACAGCAACTTCTCACCAGCTATCTATTTTTACATATTTATATTTATATATTTATATATATTTATATTTACACTATTTTTACATATTTATATGTCAATACTACCTTCTCCCTTTGTCCCATTCTTTCCTCCCCTCACTGGGTCCACGAGTCCGTTAGTATTTAGCATTGTTGTAAAGATTAAATGAATTAATACGTGCAAAGCTCTTGAATGGTGACTGGCATAAAATCTGTGCTCAGTATATGTTTATTACTATCATTACCTAATATTGCTGAGCTTTCCTTTCAGTTATATGAATGAACCCACATTTTCCCATTGGATTCCTTTTTCTGCCTTACTTTTTAACTGTGAACTATTTCTATTCCTTACAAGCAACATTTTCTGGGTGAAATAACCCCAGTAGGGGAAAAGATATCCTAGGTGGAGGGTGGGCAGCCACTTGGGCCCTCTACCTGTGACAGCTGTTTTAGGTCACCTCCATGCGACACAGCCAGTCGTGGACCCACTGGACCCATTCGTGGTAAGGGCTTCTCCTGGTTTGTGTGCTCAGATCCCCTTCTCCAGACATATCTGCCATCCTGGCCATACGGATCATGTACTGAATAGTGACCTCAACTTCTGGACAAATATCCAGGGAGGGTCTATGATTGCAAGAGTCTCTTCTTGTTGAGACAGAGGAACAGGGACCTCTCTGGCAGTCCAGTGGTTAAGACTCCTTGGTTTCACTGCAGGGGCCAGGGTTTGAGCCCTGGTCAGGGAACTAAGATTGCACAGGCCAAGCAGTGTGGCCAAGAAAAAAAAAAGATGGAGGAATAAACTCATAATTGTACAACGTATTCAACAAAGGTCAACTTTAGAAGGAGAGGAGAAAGAGGAGGAGAAGAAGTGGGTGGAGAAGGGGGGGAAGAAAACCACCACCCCCCTCAGGACTGCCTGGGCGTTCTGTGGAGCTCTGCCTGGTGTTCCTCTGTGAGCCTCTCATCTATGGGATAAAGGTGACACCTCCTCAGCATGGCGTGCAGACTTTCCGGGGCCGCTTTGGCTGCCTCTCCACCTCCAGTTCTGCTCCCGTTCTCCTCTTTTCATCGTATTTGATGTTTCATGAGTTTCAGACTCCCACTACGTCTTATTTAATCCATGCTCTCTCATGCCTCCACTTCTTTGTGTATTTCCTTCCCTCTGTGCCATCTTGTCCAGCTGGCACTGACCCCCTGCCTTCAAGCCTCAGATCACACTTTATCTTCCCTGAAACAGTCCCCAACTCCCCCAATCATGTGGCTGAATCACTGCCTTATGTATCTTATTGTTGTTGCTGTTGTTCAGTCACTAAGTCATGTGACCCCATGGGCTGTAGCCCACCAGGCTCTTCTGTCCATGGGATTTCCCAGGCAAGTACTGGAGTGGGCTACCATTTCCTTCACCAGGGGATCTTCCCGTCCTAAGAATCGAACTTGCATCTCTTGTATTGGCAGGCAGATTCTTTACCACTGAGCCACCTGGGAAGCCTCCTACGCATCTTATACACCTTCCCATTTGTGCTGGTCAGATATGACCTCCTTGTGGGCAGGGTGTGTGCCTGTCTCCATTATTTTGTACCCACTGCCCACCTAGACCCTGACCCAGAGCTGGTGTTCCTGAATATTTACCGAGTATGGTCTTCCCCAGACCACGCTGACCTCCTCACATGTGCTTTCCTTCCCTGAACCCAGCTCTTAGGGCATCATCCCTGTTGGAAATGTGATTCATTTTCTCAGTCTCCTCTTACATGATGAGAACAGAGACTATCATCCATTTTCCCGGCTGGTTCTCCAGTGCCTAACACAAGAGGCTTTAAAAGGTTCTCAAATAGGGATTTCCTTTGTGATGCAGTGGATAAGAATCTGCCTGCCGATGCAGGAAACACAGGCTCAATACCTGGTCTGGCCACATGCCACAACAACTGAGTCTGCGTTTCACAACAAAAGAAACCACTGCAGCGAGAAGTCTGTGCACCTCAACGCAGAGTAGCCCCCGCCCCACACCCCCAGCTAGAGAAACCCTAGCTGCAACGAAGGCCCTGTGCAACCCAAAATTAAATAAAACAACAAATTTTAAAAGTACTCAAATAACCACGCACTAGATAGAATAATAAACCCATCCACCGATCATTCTGAACATCTGAGTCCAAGCCCACACTGCTCTTAAATAAAGTAATCTCTGCCAAACAGATGGTCTGTCATGTCCTGCTCGCCCCAACTCCAGGACCTGTCTGAGCTTCCCCGAGAAGCAGAAGTGTGTTTCCTGGAACCTGTAAATGCCATGGTTTGGTGTCAAGATGAAATGTTTCCAATACCCGTGAGCAATGAGTCTGGTCCTGAGATACCAAAGCAAAAAGAAAAGAAAGCCCGTCAGTGCCACTCTCTGGGGACAGTGTGACAATGTCAAAATAGACTCACAGCAAATGCTATCAGCTTGGACTGAAGGGAAACGCTGGGACTTCTGTAGAGATAAGACCCAGAGGACAGAGACGACATGCTCTGCTCTCGTCCTCACTGCCCCGACTCCTCCATCCTCCAGTGACTCTTCACCCTTGTCCCCCGTCATGCCCACAGAGAAAGCTTGGGGCTCTGAGTTTCTGCCATTGCTATTCTTCTAAGAAGGTGACAAAGGAACGCATATCTTATTTTATGCAATCATTTCTTTAATAAAATATGAAGTGTTTTACACTAACATAGAGACAACATCTTGCAAAAGGATAAAAAAAAAAAAAAAAAACACTTTAAAACACCCAAACCAACCATTCATCTATCTAAGTTTATTGGAAAAGCTGAAGTAACCCCATGGACTCCTGTGTTGGGCATCCACCCTGGGTAGATTCAATATTGGGTCTGGGAGACAGAGAGCAAGCAAGGCAATTCTAATCCAAATGGTGTTTACCCTCCAGAATCTGTGCTCCATTTCTTACCTGGACCCTTGTATTCCAGCCCACAGATCAATCCATCTCATCTCAAAGTCACCCCCAGACTGCTGGGCAGTTGTCCCCTGTTTTCTTACGAGCCATCAGGTGTGCAGAAGCACATGGTCAGTCATCTACAAATTGCTAAGATGCAACCAGCTCCCTCTTCACATCTTGATGTGAAGAGGTTAGATCTCTAGAGCTTAGATCTCTATGGTTGCAGTTGTTCAGCTCTAGGAAAGGACAATGATTACCTGGTAGGGCTTTCAAGTCAACCAGATCCAGGTCTGCATTCTCCCTCTCAGCTCACTCTGCAACCATGCGCAAGTTAAATTAACCTCCCTGAGCCTTCTCTTTCTCATCTATAAAATACAAGGAACTTTGTAGTAGAGCCTGAAGTCAGGTAAGTTAATTCCTCCAGTTCCATTCTTCTTTCTCAAGATAGCTTTGGCTATTCAAGGTTTTTTGTATTTCCATACAAATTGTGAAATTATTTGTTCTAGCTCTGTGAAGAATACCGTTGGTAGCCACAGTCATCAAGACAGTATGATACTGGTACAAAGACAGAAATATAGATCAATGGAACAAAATAGAAAGCCCAGAGATAAATCCACACACATATGGACACCTTATCTTTGACAAAGGAGGCAAGAATATACAATGGATTAAAGACAATCTCTTTAACAAGTGGTGCTGGGAAAACCGGTCAACCACTTGTAAAAGAATGAAACTAGAACACTTTCTAACACCATACACAAAAATAAACTCAAAATGGATTAAAGATCTAAACGTAAGATCAGAAACTATAAAACTCCTAGAGGAGAACATAGGCAAAACACTCTCTGACGTACATCACAGCAGGATCCTCTATGACCCACCTCCCATAATATTGGAAATAAAAGCAAAAATAAACAAATGGGACCTAATTAAACTTAAAAGCTTCTGCACAACAAAGGAAACTATTAGCAAGGTGAAAAGACAGCCTTCAGAATGGGAGAAAATAATAGCAAATGAAGCAACTGACAAACAACTAATCTCAAAAATATACAAGCAACTCCTACAGCTCAATTCCAGAAAAATAAATGACCCAATAAAATACAGGGAACTTACTGCAACCTCATAGACCTCTTGTGAGTATTGTGTTTGTGTGTGAGTGTGTTCACATTAGGGAATCTCTGGGCTCTGGGATCCACATGGCGATTCTCTGTAGGTGGCAGCACATGGCCCAAGCATGTGGATTCTGGAGCTGCCCCACCTGGGTTCAAATCCCGGCCCTGCCACTGTGGTCTCCAGTATTCATATGGTGAAGTCTTAACCTCCAGGGCTTCACTGTGGGGCTGTATTTGAAGACAGGGTCTTTAAAGGGGTTGTTGTTCTTTAGTTGGTAAGTCATGTCCAACTCTTTGCGACCCTATGGACTGTAGCCCACCAGGCTCCTCTGTCCATGGGATTTTCCAGGCAAAAATAGTTGAGTGGGTTGCCATTTCCTTCTCCAAGGGATCTTCCCAACCCAGGGACTGAACCTGTATCTCCTGCATTGGCAGGCGGATTTTTTTTTTTTAACTACTCTGCCATGTGGGAAGCCCCTTGTGAGGATTAATTATGGCATAATTTATATAAAACTCCAGACCATCTGTGCAAGATCATAAGACCATCCCTGCCCCACAGGGGCACTGGATTTGCATGAGTATCTGGGTTATTTTTAAAATATACAAGGTCAGATCTGCTCAGACACTCGATTTTAGCTCAGGCCTTCTGTTTTACTGCTCAGGAAACTGTGGCCCAGAGAAACTCACAAATTGCCTTAGAGTCCCGCATGCCAATTCAAGGGAGGAGCATTTGTTGATTTGTACGTTTAATAAACACCGTGCTTATACTGTATCAGACGCTGTTCTAGATGTTTTGCAAATATAAAAACATTTAATTTTTGCAGAAAGCCTATAATGTAGGAATTATGATCATCTAGGCTTTACTGACCAGGGAAAGAGAAGGGTCAGTGACTTGCCCAACTACAGGCTTGTAATTAACGAAAGAGGGGTGTAACCCAGGCAGTTGGCTGCAGAGCCTGTTCACTGAACTTGAAGCATGGTACTGGTGGTTCAAGTTCTAAAGAGCTTCTAGAGAAGCTTTTCAGGCTTCTTTAATTTTCATCTACAGCCAGTGCTGCCTCTTCTCTCCATCCCCTCCCCTTCTTCTTCTCTCTCTCTCCCTCCCTCCCTCCCCTTCAGGCTTTTATCTTTCCTAATTAATAATAAAGAGAGTGAAATTACTTTCTCTGAGAATTCCCCCTGAGCGGGGGCTGAGCAAAAGCCTGTGCTTACTACTTGACTGGAGAGAATTCCAGAGCAGCTGGAGGAGGAAGGAGTGGCAGGAGGATCTGAGGAGGGAAGATCCACGGGAGGGCGCCTCCCTGAGCTGGCCTGCAGTCCCTTTGTTTAATCATCAGGCACTGTCTCTGGGAGGCGCAGGGAAACAGACTGCTGGGGAAGGGAGAGGTGGGAGGAGGAAGAAGGCGTCCTTCGGCTCCCACTTCCAGGAGGTCAAAGCTTTGCTCTCTGGGGTGTTCACGCTTCAGAATTTCCCAGGCTATGGACGTGGATCGCAGTCAGACTCCAGATGTCTCTCACCTCAGCAGCAGCAGAGACCCCTGGAGACAGTTGTCCTGGTAAGAGGGGCTGCAGCCCTGCAGAGTTGGAGCAGAGAGGTGGAACGGAGGGGGTGCCTGGGGACCTGGTCTGGGTCCTGGGAGGGGAGGGTGTGCGATACCCCTGCCCCGAGGAGCTGTTGAATTCTCTTGACCTCCAGATCTAGCCAGGAGTCCCCAGTTTATGGTCCTCATTCCCATTCCATCCTTAGTTGTCTGAATAATTTGGGGAGGGTCTCTTAATTTCTATCACTTTCCCATTTATTAAATGAAGATCAAACAAGCAAAGGAAAAGGAAGAGGACACCTCCAGGAAGACACAGTGGATTGGTGGTAAAGCCAAATGAAACATCTAGCTTTGGTGGTGACTTTGGTGTGGACTCCTATCCCAAGGTCACAGGTGCAGGGCTTTGCACCAAGATCACCTCCAGAACCAACAGAGCCCCTTTGTAACCATTGCCAAAAGCCCCCCTCATCATCACTAGCCAGCTTCCTGACCCCATATTAGGTAAGAATGTCCACCCCAGTATTCACCCAATAGCACCCTAACCCTATAGCACCCCAATAGTAACATTCCAGCAGGAATTTTCTTTGTCTTGAAGTTATAAAAATTGGCTCAGTTCAGTTGAGCCAATTGACTGGCTCAGTCACTCAGTCGTGTCTGATTCTTTGCGACCCCACGGACTGCAGCATGCCAGGCTTCTTTGTCCATCACCAACTCCTGGAGTTTACCCAAACTCATGTCTATTGAATAGGTGATGCCATCCAACCATCTCATCCTCTGTCATCCCCTTCTCTTCCTGCCTTCAATCTTTCCCAGCATCAGGGGCTTTTCAAATGAGTCAGTTCTTCGTATCAGGTGGCCAAAGTATTGGAGTTTCAGCTTCAGCATCAGTCCTTCCAATGAATATTCAGGACTGATATCCTTTAGGATGGACTGGTTGCATCTCCTTGCACTCCAAGGGACTCTCAAGAGTCTTCTCCAACACCACAGTTCAAAAGCATCAATTCTTTGATACTCAGCTTTCTTTATAGTCCAAACTTCACATCCATACATGACTACTGGAAAAACCATAGCCTTGACTAGACAGACCTTTGTTGGCAAAGTAATGTCTCTGCTTTTTAATATGCTGTCTATGTTGGTCATAACTTTTCTTCCAAAGAGCAAGCGTCTTTTAATTTTATGGCTGCAGTCACCATCTGCAGTGATTTTTGGGGTCCCCCAAAATAAAGTCTGTCACTGTTTCCACTGTTTCCCCATCTATTTGCCATGAAGTGACGGGACTAAATGTCATGATCTTAGTATTCCGAATGTTGAGTTTTAAGCCAACTTTTTCACTCTTCTATTTCACTTTCATCAAGAGGCTCTTTAGTTCCTCTTCACTCTCTGCCATAAGGGTGGTATCATCTGCATATCTGAGGTTATTGATATTTCCCCAGGCAATCTTGATTCCAGATTGTGCTTCATCCAGCCCAGCATTTCTCATGATGGACTCTGCATATAAATTAAAAAGTAAGGTGACAATATACAGCCTTGACGTACTCCTTTTCTATTTGGAACCAGTCGGTTGTTCCATGTCCAGTTCTAACTGTTGCTTCCTGACCTGCATACAGATTTCTCAAGAGGCAGGTCAGGTGGTCAGGTATTCCCATCTCTTTCAGAATTTTCCATAGTTTATTGTGATCCACATAGTCAAAGGCTTTGGTGTAATCAATAAAGCAGAAGTACATGTTTTTCTGGAACTCTTTTGCTTTTTCTATGATCCAACAGATGTTGGCTATTTGGTCTCTGGTTCCTCTGCCTTTTCTAAAACCAGCTTGAACATCAGGAAGTTCACGGTTCATGTACTGTTGAAGCCTGGCTTGGAGAATTTTGAGCATTACTTTACTAGCATGTGAGATGAGTGCAATTGTGCAGTAGTTTGAGCATTCTTTGGCATTGCCTTTCTTTGGGATTGGAATGAAAACTGACCTTTTCCAGTCCTGTGGCCACTGCTGAGTTTTCCAAATTTGCTGGCATATTGAATGCAGCACTTTCACAGCATCACCTTTCAGGATTTGAAATAGCTCAACTGGAATTCCTTCACCTCTACTAGCTTTGTTTGTAATGATGCTTTCTAAGGCCAACTTGAGTTCACATTCCAGGATGTCTGGCTCTAGGTGAGTGATCACACCATTGTGATTATCTGGGTGGTGAAGATCTTTTTTGTATAGTTTTTTTGTGTATTCTTGCCACCTCTTTTTAATATCTTCTGCTTATGTTAGGTCCATACTATTTCTGTCCTTTATTGTGCCCATCTTTGCGTGAAATGTCCCCTTGGTATCTCTAATTTTCTTGAAGAGATCTCTAGACTTTCCCATTCTATTGCTTTCCTCTATTTCTTTGCTTTGATCACTGAGGAAGTCTTTCTTATCTCTCCTTGCTATTCTCTGGAACTCTGCATTTAGATGGGTATATCTTTCCTTTTCTTTTGAAAAGCCTTGGCTCTCCTTGAGGAGGCCTGCTGTTCTAACAGCATCCCATCTTGCCTGTCAGGAGGTGTAGGCCCACAGCAGGCTCAGTGCCTGCATTATCTCTGCTCTTTGCTCTTAATAAACTTCCTCCTTTCTGCAGTACTCTGTGTCTGGAAAATTCTTTCCCAATCCACATTCAGATTGCCACGGAAAACTGGGATACTTTTCAAGCAGCATTCTAGAACAAGAAGCTTTTCACTAGCTTCACATCAGCCACCCAACAGACCCCCCATTACAAACTTGAGCAACGTATGAACAGCTGTGCGGGCCCTCGCATCACAGCCATACAGCCAGACGGAGACTCATCTCGAGTCAAGAAAGTGAGTTCTCCAGGGCCTTAACTTCTGAATCGTCCAAAAAGCTTTACTCTCAATTTGTAAACTATGCCCCTGCCTCCAGAGAGCATCAGTAGTTCACCAGTATCCCTTCTTTAACTTACTGTGACACACATCAATCAAGTAGTGTAGATGTTTCATATAAAACATGAGGTTAGAAAAATGATCATTTATGAAGCACGTTTTAAGTAAAAGAGACTCTGCTCGGTGCTCTATTTTCATTAGAATTGTGAACATACATTATGTGCTTCTGTGTTCTGGGCACCGCTTCTCACAGGACAACATGTCACTTATTCATTCCTCCTAGCAGCCCAGGGAGAGGGGAGCCAGTGTGAATATTTCTCACTTACAGAGGAGGAAAATCAGGCTCAGAGAAGCTGAGTCTCTGGCTCCATAGCACGCAGCTGGTGTGAGGTGGAAGTGACAGTGCCCGTCAGGCATCTGGCTCTAGACATCATGCTCCACGCTTCTGCCCGCTGCTATTTCAGACTCACCGCGACCCTGAGCTGCCAAGCAGCGAACTTGTCTATAGGACAAAGTACAGACTCTCTGAAGGGTGGGCTACCCAGCCCTCCTCCCCAAACCCAACAACCCTTTCCATTCTGTGTTCTCTGACAGTGCTGGGAAAATTACCTTTTAAACCCTGATCAACTACATTCTAGTTCTCTGACCTTGATTGGTCATCTTCACCTCTCTAAGGACACCTCTCTGTGTCCTTATCTGCAAAATGAGGGGGGAAACCTCTTCCTTTGCAAGGGTCTTGTGAAGTCCAACCAGATGGCCTATGTGAGAATGCTTCATTCCATGCCAAGAACACAATGGAATTCAGCCAGTGCCTGTTTTCTTCCTTTTCCTTTCCTGAACTTCTGAACTTCAGCAGACATTAGTTTGCAACTTACCTGAATGCCTCTTATGTGCTTCCAGCCAAAATACCCTGTCAGCAGGAGCCCTGGGAGCGAGCCCACTCTGTTACATTTATCACTGGAATGGGTGCTCTTCCTGAGTTATTTGAGGGTGAAGCTTCTGAGTTTACTTCTTCATAATTACCCGCTTGCCCAGCAGTTTCTGACAGATGCAGGAGCTTATTAGATAAAACCTTCACTGAATCCATAAGTGTATAACCAAACACAAGCTTTTCTGGCCCCTCACCGGAGCGTGATAGTGACTCAGTGACGTGAGATTTGACTTGGCTTACCTGTGCATGCCTGGATTGATCTCCAGGGGGACCTAGCTGGGAAGGATTGTTTCTCAGCTTCTCTGCATTCAGTTCAATTAAAGGAACGTGTCATTAAGAGGCAGAACCTGACGCGCTCGGAAGACACCCAGCCTTGTCCTCATTTCTGGGAGCATCATGTCAGCTCTTCCACACCCCTGTCCAGATTAGCCACTTGAGAAGCATTTTGAATGGGCAGGCGTTTGCCCGTGTCCTTTGTTCAGACTGACGACTCAGCAGAAAAAGGAAGTGCACAGGCTCCAAGACCAAAGAGAATTTGGGGTGCTTGCCTGCCATGCTCTTATTCTCTCTCTCACACATGCTCATGTAGATAGATGCTATATTTTCTAGGATTAAGAGGAAGCAATCTCACTTTTAAGTAGCATGGAAATAGTGAGTTTGCCCAGTCCTTCCAGCTGTTTTTTTTTAAAATAGTTTTATGGCTGCTTAATCGAGGTTTGCCATGGAACACTTCACACAATCAGGAGGGATGTGCCCTGTGCGCCCTTCTAAGTGCTCAAGTCAGTTTCAGCCTAAAGCGGCCCCACAGGGAGAAGTAGTGTAATGCTGCTGCTGCTGCTAAGTCGCTTCAGTCGTGTCCGACTCTGTTCGACCCCATAGACAGCAGCCACCAGGCTCCCCCATCCCTGGGATTCTCCAGGCAAGAACACTGGAGTGGGTTGCCATTTCCTTCTCCAATGCATGAAAGTGAAAAGGGAAAGTGAAGTCGCTCAGTCGTGTCTGACTCTTAGCAACCCCATGGACTGCAGCCCACCATGCTCCTCCATCTACGGGATTTTCCGGGCAAGAGTACTGGAGTAGGGTGCCATTGCCTTCTCCGACAAGTAGTGTAATAGGTAAGAACAAATCTTACTCCATACAGGATCTGTTTCTTTCTCTTTTTTCATTTCATTTCATTTTATTTATTTTAAACTTTTAATTTTGTATAGGGGCTTAACTGATTAACAATGTTGTGTTTCAGGTGAACAGTGAAGGAACTCAGCCATGTGTATATATATGTATCCATTCTCCTCCAAACTCCCCTCCCATCCAGGCTGCCACATGACATTGAGCAGAGCTGCCTGTGCTGTACCATAGGTCCTTGTTAGTTATCCATTTTAAATGTAGCAGTGGGTACATGTCGATTCCAAACCCCCTGACTATCCCTTCCCCCTATTCTCACCCACTTATCCCCCAGCAACCATAAGTCGGCCCAGAAAATTGCAGGTGGGACCCAGCGGTCTTATCTGCAGGGCAAGGGCCGGAGCCAAGGTTGCTGTGGGGACATAGGGGACTTCCAAAGAGAAACACTGGGATGTTGCGTAAGAGTCAATGTGGCTCTAGGGTCAAGCTAAGTCAGAAATGCAGATAAGCCAGACAGAACTGAAAGAAGAGGGGCAGTTTTACATGACATAGGGCAGAAATGATAACTAGATAAATACACCACCAGAAACAGACTATTGATCTCATAGGGACAGCAAAGCATCTTGTCTTGCCAAAGGGTTTCAGTTCAGCCGTTCATTGCCTGAAAAACAAAGCAGATCCTAATCTTTTCTGGTTAAATGACAGTTTAAAAAGTTTGGGGAGGTCTGTGGTTGGTTCAGGATACAGAACTGGAGTATGATGGTGACTTTTACTATCATTTTAATTTCTAATGGCAAAAATTCTTCTTGAAAGTCTGAATGATACATCCTCAACAAATGTTTCTCAAGCTGTTACACAGGTATCTCGAGGGCTCTTGTTAACATGCAGAAATCTGAGTCAGCAAGTCTGGGGCAGGGCCTGAGACTCTGCATTCCTAACCTACTCCCAGGGCATGCAGACGCTGCTGGCCCGCAGACCACAGTTTGAATAGCAAGCGTCTCCACACCACACCTATGTGCACAGTGGCCTGCATCCGAGCAACTTCTAGGACCTACTTAGGGTCACTCTGTGAATGTGTCTGCAGCTGGGCTATGGCAGAAAGAGCCCCAAACGAGGGAACAGGATATCAGAGTCCAAACCTTGGTCTTGTGGTAATGCGACCTTTGGCAAATTATTTTGGCTCTCAGTGTCTCAGTTTCCTTACTTATAAAACAAGGCTAGTGGGAGGCTTCAGTGCGCTCACGTGCAGAGACAGATGGCACATTTGTACACAAACCTGGGTCTAAAAAGAGGGCAGCCCCCTGCTCCCTCAGGACCAGGCTTGTTGGGTCCAAACCAAGTCCTTCTCATGGCCCCTCCAGAGGCATGTATTGGACCGAAGGGCCTTCAAAGGCAAGCCCTTTTGGGGTGCCCCTGGTGGCCACGGGCTGGAGCCCCTGGTGTCCTGTCTTGCTGATTCTCCCAGGGGGAGCACTGACTTGGTGCTTGAGGGTTTGGCAAAGCAGTTTCTTTTCGCATCCTTCCCCAGCCCGATGTTCCCCCTCTTCTTCCTCCAGGGGGCCTTTCTCCCCTCTCCTCTGCCATCACCACCTCCCCCACGTGACTGCGTGACTGCCCGCCACCCCAGGTTCCGCTTGGAGGTTTGCCGTCCAGTCCAGGCGAGGGCCTTTCAAAGCTCTCCTGCTGCACAGCCCTTTCCAGCATGTGGAGCTGGGACCCCTCCCAAGCCCAGCAGAGAGGGAAGGATACTCTGCAGGGAGGGCCGTCTTAACCTCGTCTGTCTATTCAAAGAGTTTTCTCAGCAGCAGCCCCCTGCTCCCTCAGGACCAGGCTCATGTTGGGTCCAAACTAAATCCTTCTCATGGCCCCTCCAGAGGCACTGTATTGGACTGAAGGGACCTCAGTTTCCTGCAAAAAGGACCCAAGTATGACTCAGGGCATGAGTTATAAAAGAAAACAGAGGGAAGAAAATCCAAGAAAGAGTGGCTATAGAGACTTCCCTGGCAGCCCAATGGTTAAGACTCAGCACTTTCAATACAAGGGGCACTGGGTTCAGTCCCTCATGAGGGAACTAAGATCCCACATGCCTTGCAGTGTGGCCAAAAAAGTATTTTTAAAAGAGGGGGGTGTATGTATAGCTGATTCACTTTGCTGTACAGCAGAAACTAACGCAGCATTGTAAGCAAATATAGTCCAATAAAAATTAACTTTAAACAAGATATAAAATAAATCCCACTTGAAGATAAAAAAGAAGAAAACAGGGAAATTGGACTTCATCACAATAAAACACTTTTGTGCATCAAAGGACATTATCCAGGGACTTCCCCGGCAGTCCAGTGGTTAGGACTCCATGCTCGCACTCCTGAAGGCACAGGTTTGATCCCTGGTCGGGGAACTAAGATCCCACAGGTCTCACAGCATGGCAAAAGAGAATAAAAGGAGATTATCAAGACAGGAAAAATACGAACTCTAGAATGAGGGAAAATATTTACAAATCACATATTGGTGAATCTAGTATCCAAAATATGGAAAGGACTCTTACAATGTAATAAACACACGTCTACAAAGATAAACAACTCAATTAGAAAATGGGTATGGAGAATAGATATTTCTCCAAAGAAGGTAAGCTCATGGTGAACAAGCACAGGAAAAACTGCTCTGTGTCGTTAGGCATTAGGGAAATGCAAATCAAAACCTGTGATAGCACTTTACATCTGCTAGGATGACTGTTAAAATTGCAAAAAAAAAAAAAAAAGGAAAAGAGCCAGAGTTGTCACGAATGTGGAAATATTGGAATCCTCGCATACTGCTGATGGGACTATAAAATGATTCTGCCACTGTGGAATGGCTTCGGGGGTTCCTCAAAAAATTAAACATGGAATTAGCATGGGACTCTGAAACTCTACTTAGATAGCTATCCAAAAGGACTGAACAAATTCTTGTACATTAATATTTACAGCAGTATAATTCACAATAGCCCAAAGGTGGAAACAACCCCAATGTCCATCAATGGATGAATGGATAAACGAACTGTGGTCCACACATGCAATGAGATATATTATTCAGTGATAAAGGGGAATGAAGTTCTGATACACGCTCCAAGTTGGATGAAACTGGGCAACATTAGCTAACTGAAGCAAACCAAGCACAAAAGAACAAATATTGTATGATTACCTTTATATGAAGTATCTAGAACAGATAAATCATACTGATAGAACACAGACTCATGGTTGCCAGGAGCTAAGGAGAAGGCAACAGAGGATAAACGCTTCATAGGAAAGAGGTTTTATTTTGAGATGATGACAATGCTTTGGAACTAACTAATGTAAAAGGTGTAGAATGCAGTGAATGAAGTAAATGTCACCGAATTGTACACCTTAAATAAAACGGTTAATTTCATCTCAGTGGGAAAAAAGTATTTGAAGAACTAAAGGATACCAACAAAAGTTCTTTATTCATTAGAAGCAAAGCTGAGTGTGTCTAACTGTGTCCCTTTGGGCAGGCCCCTTGGTTTCCCTGAGCCCATGTCCTCTGCTGTGTAAAATGGGAATGTTTGCCTGTCTCGCTGAACTGCTCCGACAATTCCTTGACAATTATCTACTATCAGGTGAAGCAAGAGATATCTCCAATAAGAAATAAAATGATGTCAAATGTGTATTTTATGTCAGTCTGAAGTCATTCCTATGCAGTTCCTTCTTCTCGCAGATAAGCTCTTTGTTACTGTCTCATAAATAGTCTCTTAATTACACCCTCTCTGACATCTGCCTCTAACTATCCATCCCCAACTCTAAATCTTAGCTCTTTATCATAAGCCCCATGAAGGGAGAGATCTTTCACCTGCCCCAGACTTCTCAGTGCCTGGCCAAAACCGGGATATAGAATAATGATGATAGCTGTCATTTTGGGGGTGCTTCCAGTGAGCGGGTTTCTAGGCCAAGCACATTATTCACAGAGTGTTTTATGAAGTTCTTGCAACATTTCTTTAATGTAGCTAGGTATCACCAAGCCCATTTTATGGACGAGAAGAAGGATGCAGAAGGTGAGTGGCCTCTCCAAGGTCACACTAGGTGAGTGATGGAGCTGAAATCCGGTCCAAACCAGAGAACTCAGTCCTTCAGGACCACATCCTGAAGATTTTTAAATGCCTCGCTGGACTGAGTTTAACTTGTTTCCACGACTAGATCTTAGAAGACAGCAGCCTGACACGAAAAGGCACCCAGTCGACAGTTGAGAGACTTGTACCCTTGACCAAGCTCTGTCGTTTTTCTTCCTGAGCTTCGGCTTTTCCATCTGTTTGATGGGAGGGCTGGATTTCTGTAATGCTATGAATGCCTGTGAGACACTCATTATTGAAGGCTGAGAACTTCAGCTTCCCTGGATTTTCTTGGAGATCCTCATTTTGTTTCAAGAGTTTTCGACTTAGTCATTTCACCGTCTGAGAAACGGCCCCACTAACCCCTGGAGTCACCTAATTGTCAGGCAAGAAATATGACAAGATTCCCTCGACTCAAAGTGGGGGGCTCATCACGGTACATCTACCTCTGTGCCCCACCCAGCACTCCTGAGCTGGTGGAGGGGCTCCACTGCCAACTGTCTAGGACCTCTTCAGTGCGACTTGTCACTCAGCTCATAGCTGAATCCCTCCCCAGGAACTACCCTTGGACAGGGGAATCTGCCTCCCCCAATATCACACCCCCATCTGAAGGCTGTCTGCGCCAAACAACTAGCCCGTTGAGGGGGTGAGCTGCAAAGTCAGGCTCCTGCCCCCCAACTCAGCTCATCCTCACAGGACCAGGCAGCACAGAGCCCCTGTCACAGACCACATACATTACACACGTCATGACACGGGGCTCCACAATGGTTGGAAACCATAGCCTCGTGCACACACAGACACGCACGCAGGCACACTGAATGGGAATTCTTACGGCCCGTGTCTTTGAGGGTGAACAATGTAACTATTAAAAAGTGAAAGTATCCATTGCTCTGAGTGCTGCTTGAGATTCCTGGAATGTTAGGAAATGTGTTTACAGTTGAGTCCTTGGTTCTGGATATGACCCAGAAACAGGGTCAAGCAGAGAACCTGGTTTGTGATGGGTGTCAACATGCGTCCATCAAACATTTACTGAGCACCTAACCTTCACTGAATTCTCCAGGCAAGGATACTGGAGTGGGTTACCATTCCCTTCTCCACGGGATCTTACTGACCCAGGGATTGAACTCAGGTCTCCTGCACTGCAGGCAGATTCTTTACCATCTGAGCTACCAGAGAAACCTTATTTTATATATTATATATAGGTATTAACCTTGGCTAGGCATTGAGCTGGGTGCTGAAGAGTAGGAAGGTGAGCAAGACAGAGTCCTGGTCTCCATGGGGATTTGGAAAGACGCACATCAAAGCAGGGGCAGACCATTCCCTGGGATAAGTGCTCCGTGTGCATCAAAAGCAGAAAGCAGAGGCTCTTGTCTTTCCTGCTCACCACTGCGTCCTTGTACCTGGTACGGTCCCCGGTACAGAGCAGGCCCTCATAAACCTGCTGGATGGTGAGCACGAGGGTGGCACTGACTCTACTTAGGGAGTCAGGGAGGTAGAGGAAGTTGGCTAATATAAGAAACTGGGTTCTCATGCATTTAATTATTGGTCCATTCATTCATGCATTCATGCATTCATTCTTCCTTCATTCTTTATCCCTTCAGGTGTTAACTGAACCATTTGCTTTTGTGATGGGAGGGGAGATGAGTAACAGCTAAACAGCCACAAAACTTGGAACATGTTGTAACAGGCCCAGAGTCCAATGGGCCCCAGAGGAAGAAAGGTCAAACAGTAAAGGGAGGGTGTGAAGCTTCCCAGAGCTGGTGGCGCTCAAGCTGGCTTTTTGAGGGAAAATGGAAATTTTCAGATCCTCAAAGGGGCTGGTGTGAGGCTGTCAGTGAGAATGTGGGGCAATTAAAATGGAGCTTCCCAAACGCTGAAACCGCAGTCTTGGTAAAACTGACAACACACCACAATATGACCTTGTGCATGAATGTGCTTTACAAGCTGTGACACACCCTGGGGAGGACCGAAGAGAAGACTGAGCAGAGTATAAGAATGTGCATGTTGTCTAACATGTCTATTCAGTCGCTAAGTCTTTGCGACCCCACAGACTGGTAGCCCACCAGGCTCCACTGTCCATGGAATTCTCCAGGCAAGGATACTGGAGCGGGTTGCCATTTATTCCTCCAGGGGATCTTCCCAACCCAGGGATCAAACCTGCGCCTCCTGCATTGGCAGGTGGGTTCTTTACCCCTGAGCCACCAGGGAAGCCCATAATAAAACCGTACATGCTGGTACATTTTGGCTCCACAAGTCTGTGGGAAGTGCTGGTGGTGGTGTTACTGCTCTTGACATTGCAGTCACATGCAGAGCTTGCCATCGGTCAACAAAACCCCGGGGTATTAAACTTGACAGAGATGGAACCGCAGAGACTTCATAATTGTCTGGCTTTGTGGTTTTCTTGTCCTTTACTCTCTTATGTACTCATTCATGTATGTCCGTGGATCTTTCTTCATAAGAACTCTAACATGTAATCGCCACGTGTGAACCAGCCCGTGTGGACTTAGGACCTCACCCCCTGGCCAGGACCCCACTCCCTTCAGCTACCTCGAGCCCCCATACAGTCTCCACGGTGATTTGAGACTTCCCAGGAACATAGTCAAAAATCTTCAACTGCAATGTTGAAAGTAGGATCCAAAGACAGCCAGTGACTTGCCCTTAAACTGAGTCCTGTTTTAGGGAACAAGACTCTTCCTGAAAACACCCAGGAAATCTGGCCTTACAACTGGCATGACAAGAAACCGGTCCTGAGAAATCAGGCAGGGCCCCGCCCCTCACAGTCAGGATGGGGGCCTCTGCTCCAGACCTTCGTTCCCCTCTCCCCAGCCCAGCTGAGACACTGCTGGTGGAAAGCCTACAGGCATGAGGCATTAAGCAACCCGCCTCTAAACCTGTTGCTGTTGGGTAACAATCATATCATCTTGAGCAACAAATTTGCCTCCCGAGCTTCAGTTTCCTCATCCATGAAATGGGAGCATTTGAGAGGCTTCAGTGAAACAGCATGGGTCAAGCCCAGTGGGTCTTTGATAAATGCTTATTTCTTCTTCCTCATGGCATCAGAGGTTTGCCAGAGATATTTTCCATCTGACCTTGCAGTTTCAGACTTGTCATGAAAGAATTAGTCACAGGCGTCTCTATGGCCAAGGAGCAGCATTTTCCTTTCTTAAATCATTACCTCCGTAAAAGGAGTCAGCCTTTTAAAGTTACCCAATGGCTTGGTGGGTGCTGTCCTTCCGTTGGCCTCTAGATTCCATGAGGGGACGGTTTGTGGGTACTGGAACCTCCTGGAACAACAAGAATAGCAAGAAAGACCAGGAACAAACAGTAGAAAGTCTCCCAACATACCCTCTGCCCCTTCCTGGGGACTGTGTACTGGAAGGAGAAAACTGGGCCCAAGGAATGATCACAGTCTTCTGTTTGTGTATTTTTATGTCCATTTATTTATTCTGGGCTCTGCTGGATCTTCATTGCTGTGTGCAGGCTTTCTCTAGTTGCAACAGTTGGGCTTCTCATTGCAGTGGCTTCTGTTGTTGCGGAGCACATGCTTCTGTAGTCTCAGCGCCAGGCTCCAGAGCACAGGCACAAAAGTTGTGGTGCGTGGGTTAGCTGCTCCACGGCATGCAGGATCTTCCTGGACCCAGGATTGAACCCGTGTCTCCTGCACTGGCAACAGATTCTTAACCCTTGGACCATCACGGAAGTTCCAAGCTAAGTCCTGAAGGTCAAGGAGGAGCTGGCACATGAAGAATGTGAGCATGTGACCAGGGTGGATGGACTCTTTTGGGAAAAGAACCGGGATGGAGGTGAAGGGCGGGGGCTTAGAGTGAAGATGGGTGGTCAGCATTGCCCCGAGTGGTACATGCGTGGTAAGACAGGGCTGGAGACACAGGGGGCGGCCCATCATGGAGAGTCCTGGAAGCTCTGCAGGGAGCTGGATGCTTTCTTTGCAACTTTGGGGAGCTGTTGGCAGGCTTTAATGAGGGCACGGTGGTATCGGAGGTATATTTCTGAATGAATATCTTGGAGACAGGGGAGCTAGTGTTTACAGGGCCAAGCCAGGGGCAGGCGGTTGCTGAGGGAACGTCACTAAAATCCCGTGAGTGCAGAGGTGGGGAGCTGGGTCCTCTCAGGTGAAGTGGGAAAGCACGGGGTGGGTTTGTTGGATTTGGGGGGAATGAAGGAGGCATGGGGCAGACCTTGGGTGTCTGACTGGGTATTTGCCAGAATTAGGGGGCCATTCTCTGAGAGGGAGAGAAGACAGGAGCTGGGTCCTGGTGCCGCGTCCTCCCAGGCCTCTCAAACTCCTCTTGGTTTGGATGGAAACACAGAAATTCAGTTCCCAGAAAGTTAGTTTGATGCCTGTCATCGTTGGAAGGCAGAAGAAGTTACATTTAGTATCGAAGAGACTGTGCTTCAAGTTTTGCTGAGAAAGATCAACTCCTAACACATCCAAGTTGATCCTCAGTATGTATGTGCATGTGAAAGTCACTTAGTCGTAACCGACTCTTTGAGATCCCATGCGCTATACAATCCACAGAATTCTCCAGGCCAGAATACAGGAGTGGGTAAGCCGTTCCCTTCTGCAGGGGATCTTCCCAAATCCAGGGATTGAACCCAGGTCTCCTGAGTTTCAGGCAAATTTTTTTACCAACTGAGCCACCAGGGAAACACAGATTTGACCCTCAGAAACAGTCCTGATTGAAGAAGCAGGAGGAGGTGGTCAAGCATTCAGACCCTGGACCTTTTTGGATCAGCCGCCAGGTGGTCTCCACTACTTCATTCCTTGGCACAGCAGACTTGCTGTGTCACCTCCTTGCTGGTTTCTTGGTTGCTAAAATGCAGACACTCCCTCAATCTGCGGGGTGATCATAAGTATCAGACGAGATGGTGAACGCAACATGTTTAAGACCATGATCGGCTCCTGTGAGCTCAGACAGTATTTCTCCTTCTAATAAATCACTCTGGTGGACACATTTCTCACCCATGTCTTCCCCTCACTGGGGGAAACCCAGAGGGAAAAGAAAATGGTTTTTCAAAGCCAAATAGTCACTTATTGGAAGAGGGAGTTTTCTGTCTCAGTCACCCTGCCCCTGGTCCTGATCTCCCAGCAATCAGCTTGGGGCCCTCTGGAATTTCCTTCTTAGCAGCAGCCCATCCTCTGGGACCCGGAGAATTCTCAGGTGGCTTCTGGGATTCCGGCCATGGAGTTTCTTTGTGGATTCAAAGCAAGAGATACAAGCCAAGAGCATGCATCACCCGCCTGACCCAGAGACAGCTGAAGCTGCTGCAAAGTTGGCTTTTACGGGGCTCTTCTGCAAACATGGACAGTCAAGGATAGGAAAACAATATATGTATCTATGTTTGCCTCCTTTTCACCTCCCCAGTGTTAATGGCCGCTTGGTTGCATACGCGTTCCTCCACGAGCTAACAAACTTCAGTGGTTGCAGTCAGACACAGCCCATGTATTTAGTGTTTGCTGAACACGCACCATGAGCACATGGGGAGCTTGGGGCTTTCCTGTGTCTGTCCTCTCTGAGGTCTCATGGCCTTTGTCCTGGTGGAGTGCATAGTCGAGGGAGCAGTTTCAGTTACTTGCCTAAACAGGTAGATGACCAGGGTGGAAGTCAGGGGCCCCAGCTCTGTCTGCTGTCTGGTGTCCTTTTCACCCCAATAAATTCCCCTGTCCTGACAGAACTGACTGGTTGTTCAAGCCGTGTTGGTTTTACCCTAACTTGCTGTTCCTTCCCTTTACACTGCCCGTCAGCTGTCATTTCCTCGACTGACCCTAGACCCATTTAGTGGCCCTGTGGTCAAACTGGTTGTGCACGGGCAGGTGGAAAAGTCCTGATGATCTCAGTCCTCCCAGGATCTTTCAGGTTCTGGGGGTCTTGGTGAAAGTCAAGGAGCCGGAATTTCCCCTGATCCCCACATTGGGTCCTTCAGGGATGTACCCATTAGTTTCTCCCAGAGGGGAAGAAGAGTCAGGCTGAATCAGGATGTATTATGATGAACATATGCGTGCACGCTAAGTCACTTCAGTCGTGTCCAACTCTGTGACCCAGTGGACTGTAGCCCACCAGGCTCCTCTGTCCATGGTATTCTCCAGGCAAGAACAGTGGAGTGGGTTGCCATGCCCTCCTGCAGGGGATCTTCTCCACCCAGAGATCGAATCCATGTCTCTTATGTCTCCTGCATTGGCAGGTGGGTTCTTTACCACTGAGCCACCAGGGAAGCCCATGATGAACCTTTAGCAGGAGACAAGTCCTGTGGGGGCATACAGGTTCAGTGAATTGGAGCTGAGCTGGATTCAGATCCCACTTCTAACACCTTCTAAGTGAGGAAGCCCTGATACCAAGGTTGGCTTAGCGTCTCCAAGTCTCCACCTCCACATTTGAGAATGGGGCTCTGACAAAAATTTTCAGGGAGTGCAGCGAGGATTAAAAATAGTCTTCTAATGCAAAACCATATTCACACTCAACTCTTGATCGCAGATGGCAGGCACACAGCTGGTGGTTAGGTGTGGCTTCCTGAACTAGGCTGCCTGGGGTCAAGCCTGGGCAGTGACCTTGAAACAATTTGTTTATCCTAAGTCTCAGTGTCCTAAGCTGAAGACAGGCATAGTAACAGCACTTTGCAGGCTATTTCGAAAATTAAATATACATAGACCAGCTCTTAGTCCAAGAATAGAAGCGGAGAAAGCCAGTATAAGGAGGTGTACTAGGGAGTGGCCAGAATTTTAAGACAAGTGCTAGTCACCAGAACCCCAACGTCATGTAGTTCTGACTTAATTCTCGCTGCACAGGGTTGCTGTGAGTGAGAGGATTAGTACAGGAGAAGGCACTTTGCTACACTGTAAAATGCTCTGCGAGTACAGAGCTTGTGAGCTTGTGATGGTCGTCATTGTCATGGCTGTCTGGGTCCATCTCTTCTGGCTTCTAAGACCATCCTGGCACGTGAGAGAAGTTGGGTCAGTATGTGTCACATTGATGGGGTTCCCTTTGTGTTTGCTGAAATGCATAAGTGTCTTCCAGGTGGGACCAATTTCCTATGACTCTGAGCCCCTGCACTGGATGTGGAGTCCAAGTCCATGACATCTTCCATTACATTTCTGCTGCTGTGTGAATGATAGCTCCAGTGGACATGCTTTGTCAACTTTCCAGCTTCACCCGTGTTCACTAATATTATCATCTGCCGAGGGGATCCCAAATGTCATCTGCCCTTTCCCGGGAAGGAAAAGAAACGATTGCTGGCAATACCCTTTATCTAACATTTTTAACGGGCAGCTTGCTGTATTTTTAAAAAGATATGGAAATTAAACCATCTCCAGGAAGCATTTCCTGCCTCCCTCTCTCTAAATCTCTGCATTTGCACAATGCCCTTCAATTAAACCTGAAATCAAATCATGTTCCCCTTGAGTGGTCATTTTAATATCTGCAAGTTTCCCGGGAAGGAAGATTAGGGGGAGTGATTGATTCCACTGTCTCCGCAGAAGCACTCTTGAATGTCTACATCGCCCAGTGACAGGCCGGAGGACAGCCTCAGCCGCCGTAGGTCCCTCTCCTGCGCTCTGACCCACGCATAGTCTTTCTCTCTGAATATTCTTGCCTGCACGATGGCTGGTGCCTTTTATGTCTGTCCTCATTCTGAGCCGCTCAGGGGGCAGTCTATCCTCCACGTCTACTGACACTTCTTCCTGGACTCTGAATAGGGCGTCTCTTGTCCTCTTTGCCCAGGATCCCTCCTCAGTCCTCTGATCAGGGAGCCCCGGTCGTCCTTTTTGGGGCACCACCTGGCACACGTGCACAGTCCATGCAGCCCGCACTACCCGTGACACAGAAGCCAAGGTCCTAACAGAGGTTTCTCAGTTCTTGCGCCCTCCTCTGACGGGCTTGCTTCCCCATCACTCATTTGGGGCAAGCAAGCCAGGGGATCTGTGCTGCCTCTCAAAGCTGTCAAGTCCATCCCTGCCCAGGGCCTTGGCTTGGCTCTTGGCACTGCTGTATTCCCTCTGACCCCAGAGACTCACTCAACTCAGTCTTTAATAACTTCAGCTTATGCACAATGTTGTCTCTTTCTGGGGTGGAAGGGGCCTCCAGAAACCCTTTTAATGTAGCAACTGCTGCCCCCTCCCCACGCCCCATACCCCACTTCTTTGTTCATTTTGCTCCCCAGCATTTACACTTTTGCATCCAGAACCTGGATATGTTCTTCTCATTTGTAAGTTCACGGAGGCCAGGGAGTTCTGTTTTTTTTTGTTTGTTTGTTTTGGTCCTGGTGGATTATTATCTGCCAGTGTTCCTTAATGAAGGTTCTGGAATGAATATAATCTGTAAAGGCCTGATGGATGCGTCTCTCTGACTCTAGGGATGGGCAGGTAGCCCAAGGCTGCCTGTTTCTGCTGGAAGAAGGGATAAGCCCAAGGAGGCAGAAGGCTCAGGCCACGCCAGTTAGAGTCAGCACACTGGCTAGCTGGAAAGAGGCTCTTCTCTTCTCTGGAGCTGCTGAGTGAATAGTATGTGGGCTCCCAGCTACAGAAGGCCATTTTACCATTATTCAGGGCAATGTGCCCAAGGAGGAAGCCTGGTGAGCAACACAAAGCTGGGAGATGGAGAGAAACCTGCCTCAGGGCCTTTGAAGTAACTCTTCCTTCTGTTAGCTCTCCTGGATTCATCCATACCTGAAACTCTGCCTCTATTTGTATTTCAACTTGTTTGTTTCAGTCAATGAAATCTCTCTTTTGTTTAAGCCAAGCTGAGTTGGGATTAAGCCCCTTGCAACAGAAAGAGCTGTGACTAGTTTCAGTTAAAGTGCTGTCTTGGTCCTCCTGGATGACTGGATATTTGTTTGCTCTCCTCTCTTGCCCTGCACATTGCAGATTTCTCCTTGGTAGCTGTCATCATTGTGTTGTCCTGTATTATCAGCCCATCTGCTCTTCACCAGTCCCAGCCTTCCTTGAGGGCAGGGCCACATATAAGTCCTTTTTAAGCATTCTGTAGCTAGAAGTGGAGAAGGCAACGGCACCCCACTCCAGTACTCTTGCCTGGAAAATCCCATGGACGGAGGAGCCTGGAGGGCTGCAGTCCATGGGGTCGCTAGGAGTCGGACACGACCAAGCGATTTCACTTTCACTTTTCCCTTTCACGCATTGGAGGAGGAAATGGCAACCCACTCCAGTGTTCTTGCCTGGAGAATCCCAGGGATGGGGGAGCCTGGTGGGCTGCCATCTATGGGGTCGCACAGAGTTGGACATGACTGAAGTGACTTAGCAGCAGCAGCAGCAGCTAGAAGAAAGGCACATTTAGGCATCCTACACCTAAAACAAAGTCAGGTACATAGCTGGTGCCCAATAAATATTTGCTGTGTGAATAGTTGAATGAATGAAACCAGTTCATTCCATTCACCTGGGTAAATATCCTTTAGATAATCTTGTATTTTCAAACATAACCCAAACACCTTTTCTGGCCTCAGCAGACTTCGCCAGTCCTGATGTCTTTCCAAGTGCCTGTGACTTCTCAAAAGACCAATGCAGGACAAGCTGAGGTGGCTGCTTTATTCTCTACCAGACACCAGCCCACATCATTTAGAGAAGTGGTGTTTCAAACAGATTAAGTTCAGCAAACTGAGCCCTGCAGTGAATTAGAAATTCCTTTTGATTAAAAAAAAT
The DNA here is from genome assembly GCF_029378745.1 of Bos indicus. Classification (NCBI taxonomy): domain Eukaryota; kingdom Metazoa; phylum Chordata; class Mammalia; order Artiodactyla; family Bovidae; genus Bos; species Bos indicus. Next base: position 7,929,478 of record NC_091773.1, on the reverse strand, counting down.
ACCTTTTATTTCAAACACGCAGAGTCAAAGAGTGAGTTTATGTTTTTAATAAGCTGTTCCATATTCTGGATTTGATTTGATTTTTCAAAGCATAATGAAAGGAAAACTGGGAGTGGGGGAATAATTTATTAATATTTGTCCACATGACCTGAGTGTTCATGAGTGAATTATATTTGGATGGGGGGAGGTTGGTGTGAGGATGGGTATTATTTAATAATTCAGGGGGGTGCTTCAATCTCCTAAATCTTAGATCAGTGAAAAAGTAATAGGGAAGGCTGTCTTGTTTTGAACAACAAAATGACGGCCAACTCCTGGTTTGGAAGCCTTCAGCTCTTCCCATGGCTCCATGGGCAGGTGACCCCATTTTCAATCTCTGACATCCTGGTTCCCAGCCTGGTCCAGAAGGGGCACAAGAATATCAACAGCCTCCAGAGGAACTTGAAACCTCCTCTGTCTCTCAGACTCCTGATGCAATTTCCTGTAGAGCATTGGCAGAATTATCACAGTTGGCCGTATACACTTATTTGTGTAGTTGATTGAATAGCATCTCTCTTCTTCATGATTGGCGCAGGGGTCACGTCTGTTTAACTGTTGCCACTGTTATTTCTATGCTGTGTTTGTCCAGAGCTTATCATAGAACCTGACGTGCATAGGAAGTTTTCCCAAGTATTTACTCTGCACTGAATGAATGGAAAGGGCAGCTCTGGGACTGGGGCGGGGGCTGCCTGCACCTGGCTTCTGTGTGGACAGTGATAGTTGTCCACGGTCCTTTTTGCTGACACACAAAGGCCAACGGCTAGGATGAGCTGACCACGGGGCCCTGAGTTTCCTTCATCTCCTGACACATACATTGACAGCAGACAATGGGAGTCAAAGTGGGGTAGGGTTGAGGTAGAGATGGGGTAGATGTATCAAGTTGGTTTATTTTTTGCTGTGCTAAGATTTTTTATTTTTAAATTAATAAAAATAAAATTAATAGTTGCAGATATGCAGATGACATTACCCTTATGGCAAAGAAGAACTAAAGAACCTCTTGATGAAGGTGAAAGAGGAGGGCTTAAAACTCAACGTTCAGAAAATGAGGATCTTGGCATCTGGTCCCATCACTTCATGGCAAATAGATGGGAAAACAATGGAAACAGTGACAGACTTTATTTTCTTGGGCTCCAAAATCACTGCAGATGGTGACTGCAGCCATGAAATTAAAAGACACTTGCTCCTTGGAAGAAAAGCTATGACAAACCTAGACAGTATATTAAAAAAACAGACATTGCTTTGCCTACAAAGGTCCTTATAGTCTAAGCTATGGTTTTTCCAGTAGTCATGTATGAATGTGAGCATTGGATCAAAAAGAAGGCTGAGTGCCGAAGAATTGATGCCTTCAAGCTGTGGTGCTGGAGAAGACTCTTGAGAGTCCCTTGCACAGCTAGGAGATCAAACCAGTAAATCCTAAAGGAAATCAACCCTGAATATTCATTAGAAGAACTGATGCTGAAGCTGAAGCTCTAATACTTTGGCCACCTGATGCCAAGAGCCAACTCACTGGAAAAGATCCCTGACGCTGGGAAAGGTTGAAGGCAGGAGGAGAAGGGGACGACAGAAGATGAGATGGTTGCACGGCATCACCGACTCAATGGACGTGAGTTTGAGTAAGCTCCAGGAGATGGTGAAGGACAGGGAAGCCTGTCGTGCTGTGGTCCATGGGGTTGCAAAGAGTTGGACACGACTGAGCAACTAAGCACAGCACAGCACAGCATAGTTGATTCACAACGTTATGTTAGTTTCAGCTGTATAACAAAGCGATTCAGTTATACATATATCCATTCTTTTTCACACTTTCCTTGAGGAGACGTATCCCAGAAACCACATGCATACAGCTTAGTATTAACTCATTTGTAACCAGGCACTCTAAACCTATATATAGAAATAATGCATATATGTATGTTTCTATAATTTATTTCTACTAACTAGACATTGAGAGTACTATTTGCAGCCACTGAAAATACATAAATTATTTGTTTTCCTAAATTATACATGGTGTATTTATAACAAGCACACATAAACTGAGAGTGCATGTTATGAATACATAATCCTGTCTTCTGACATTTATCAGCTCTTTGCTGTGTGCCAAGCTCTGTGCTAAGCCATTTATAAACATTATTTCATTTCATCTTTATAGATATCCCATGGAGAAGATATAAGGAAGTGGTTTTCAGTGCATGCATACTAAGTCGCTGAGTCCAGCACCCACCATCTTCAAACTCTCCCCCGGCACTCTGCTGTGTTTGCAGACCAGCCAAGTGTTCCAGCAGTCTCAGGACAGCCATCCAAGAAGGCGACAGAGTGACACAGATGCTGTTGGGAGTAGAAACTTGCCAGGAGCCAGGTGACTTGAAACGGTAACATTTCCCTGGGGAACGTGGGCAGCGCTCTGGCTGCTACAGAATCACAAAATGTGATGATCTGCAGAAGATCCTGGCACAGTTCAGAGGTGGGTTTTACTAATCCTCTATGCATTTGCTGGACCAAATCAAAGAGCAAAGTCCAACCACTTCCCACCAGCTCTCCTCTTAATGTCTGGTACTTCCTTCTTGGAGAGGCTCCTCTGGCAGAGAGATGGAAGACTTCTGATTCCTGCAGCACTGAGATGCAGCCCCAGGGCACTGGAGACATGCCTGCTCATTCTGCTGTAGGTTAGAACTAGGAGGGAGCAAGTATCCAAAGCAGGTAGGTCCAGAAGACAGTAATGGAGCCACACTCAAGAGTTGGCCCATTGAGACGAGACTTTCCCCAGGTCCTCCTACTGAGTCCTTGGTCCTTTGATCCTCACTCCAATTCTATGAGACATTGTACACCTCCCATTCCCCCTTTCCACCCAGAGAACCCGAGGCTCAGAGAGACTGTACAATTTCCCTGAGGTCTTAGAGCTACCCAAAGCCAGAACAGAAATTCCAGAATTGATCTTCAAACTTCACTTCATCACTTCGTCCTTCAATTAACCTAAGAGATCTGGGAGATGGGAGGGAAACTCTCACATTGCTAATTGGAAAGAGACCCTGAGGATGTTACTCAATCTGGAGAATGCACTCCAGGTGCTGCTCTTGGAACTTGTCCAGCTGCCCCAGCCTGGAAGCAAATGAGACTTCAAGGTGGGGGGATAGTCCCTCTGGTTCACTGAATTAACCTAGGTCAACTTATTTCCCACTGAATTCCAAGCCGCTGTTCAGAAGCTCTAATTAACACTCAGAAGCAAGGATGTGTCCAATGGGAATGTTTCAAGAACACACGCACGTAAGCTTGTCCTCCAAACTCATTCCTAATACTAATTAGCCCCACAAGTTCTCCATGGGGCTTGCATGTTCATTTGGAACCTGGTAATGAACTCTTGTCTCGCCCCAGCCTCAGAGATCAAGGACACACATCTCTTTGTCTCCATTATTAGGGTCCTTCCAGTGTCTAGAGGGGGCTGTAGAATTGTCAGTGGCTCCCCATGGCCTGGCAGGGCAAGTTCAAACCCTTCACAAAGAGGTTCTGCCCAGTGGGTTCCCCCACATTCAACTCTGACATGATGGGTCAGTGCTGGGACCACCGAGGCCCTGCATGCAGTGGACAGTGTCACAGGCCACAATGTGTCATTGATCTCCAGCCCTACTACACTAAGCTCAGATGGGAAAGTACATTCTGGAAGCTTCATGCCCAGAGATGGAGGTCTTCACAAGGGTGTGAGGTTGGCAGATGGGAAACCTAACATCTCCTCCCAGCAACACCCCAGTTTGTCCCCCTGGAGCTTATCATTTCTTCTCTGGAGCTCAGTTTCCTTAGCTGTAAAATGGATAATTAATCCCCACAACAACCTTGTCTCATAGGGTGGTGGTGAGAACCAAATGAGTTAAAAACTATCAAATGCTCAGAAGTGTGCCTGACACAGAGTAAGCATGAAAGGAAATGTTGGCCCTTGGTGGTAAGATTTCCCCAATTCTGTCCATGTTTTCACCTCTTATTGAGCTTCTGACAGGGACTGTAACCTACAGCTATCCACCAGGGCACGCTGATCAAAGCTCCCAGGTGGTCACCTGCTCAGGGTCTCCTGTTCGTCTCTCACTTCTTCTCAAATCTGTCCTCATCCTTCAGCCATTGTGATGTCTTTAAAAATAAATCTATAGTGTCACTCCCATTACTTGCAATTTTACCCCAGGTTCTTATCTACCAGTAAGACCTACTCAGACTAAGCTCTCACTACCTCTCCCACCTCATTTCTTCTCTCTCTCTCTCTTTTTTTTTTTTAGCAAAGCAGATTGAGCAATTTTACCTTAAACACATAAATAAACATTCATTCCGCTATCTTTTGTTAAAGGTCAAGATTCTTTTCTTTGAGACTGTTTCCAATGATTAAAGTTTAACTTACCTTTCTCATATAAAACCACATGTATTACATAACCCAAAATTCCCGGGTATAATTTTGCTAAAAAGAAAATGAGAATGTAAGCAATTAAACAGAAATCTGAATTTGAAACTTCCTAGTTAATTATTTTCTCCAGTCTTTTAAAAAGCTCTCGAGTGCTAGTGCTAAGTTGCTTCAGTTGTGTCCAACTGTTAGAGACACTATGGACTGTAGCCCGCCAGGCTCCTCTGTCCATGGGCTTCTCCAGGGAAGGATACTGGAGTGGGTTGGCGTGCCCTCCTGTAGAGGATCTTGCCCACCTACAGATCAAACTCTTGTCTCTTATGTCTCCTACGTTGGTGGGCAGGTTCTTTACCCACTAGTGCCACCTCCAACACCTGATTTGACTTTATTATTTTTATTTTTTTTAACAATTTGCTTTTATCAAGTCTGTAAAAAACATTCATTTTAGCTTTATAGAAACAAGTTTGTTCTCCAACATTTTTCATTGGCTAATATCATGTAAAGTAAATTGCATAATTAGTAAGCATGTGCTAAGTCACTTCAGTCGTGTTCAACTCTTTACAACCCTATGAACTGTAGCCTGCCAGGCTCCTCTGTCCATAGGTTCTCCAGGCAAGAATACTGGAGTGGGCTGCCATGCCTTCCTCCAGGGGATCTTTCCAACCCATAAATCGAAACTGCATCTCCTGTGGCTCCTTCATTACCGGCAGATTCTTTACAGCTGAGCCACCAGGAGAAGCCCATAATCAGAATAATGGACAAAACTGGCACATTAGTATGGGAACAAAGACAACTAAGCCTTTGTAAGTACATTATCCCACTGATGTGAGCCACTGGTGAGCTCAGCTTTCAGGGACACCTCCCACCTCATTTCTAACTACACTCTGCTTGATTCCTGCTCCTGCAATGACCTGTGACCTCATGAGCTTGCTGCTGCCTCAGGGCCTTTGCACCTGCCTCCCCTTCCTCCTGGAAGCTTCAGGTCTCATTTGAAAGCTTACTTCACTAAACAGGCCAATAGAGATGTGTTCGCAAGAGGGAACAGGGTGATAAGAGATTCAAAATGCTGATTTAAAATAATAGTTACACGTATTTTATGGCTGATTCATGTTGATATATGGCAGAAACCAACAAAATATTGTAAATCAATTATCCTTCAATTAAAAATAAATACATTTTAAAATAAGGTAAAATAACTGCTGATGAGCAGAAACACTTTAATCCAGGGACAGGCAGCTGGAGGCGAGGGGAAAGGACTGAAATTGGAATGGTCAAGCTTCTTAGGGGCTGTCATGCGGGAAAAGGAACAGATTGGTTTTGTGAAACATTGTAAGGCTAGCTAGGAAACCAGGCTGAAAGACAGGAAACCACAGGAAACACACTTTTAAGTTTAGCCTCGGGGATACCATTTCCCATCAGAGCTGTCTAGAGCTGGGTGAGCAGCCTCAGGGAGCTTGGAAAAATTCCAAACGGAAACCTCTAGGTTTCCTGACTTTGTTCCCGGATGTTGTGTTTCTGGGTATTGAACTGTGGTGTTGGAGAAGACTCTTGAGAGTCTCTTGGACTGCAAGGAGATCAAACTAGTCAATCCTAAAGGAAATCAGCTGGAATATTCATTGGAAGGACTGATGTTGAAGCTGAAGCTCCAATACTTTGGCCACCTGCTGCGAAAAATCAACTCATTAAAAAAGACCCCAGTGTTGGGAAAGATTGAAGGGAGGAGGCGAAGGGGATGGCAGAGGACGAGCTAGCTGGATGGCATCACCGACTCAATGGACATGAGTTTGAGTAAGCTCCGGGAGATGGTGAAGGACAGGGCGTGCTGCCGTCCATGGGGTCACAAAGAGTCGGACATGACTGAGCAACTGAACAACAATACTGTGTGCCTAGAAGTCACTGCTGAGAACATAAAAGACCCTGAAGAGGGTATGGGGGTGGGATGGGGCCAGCTGGCCAGTCCAGGATTCCTCATGTCCTCTTCCTTTGCTGCTGCTACAACATAAGAAGTGTGCAGATGAGGCTCCAGTGTTCTCTAGGATGCAGGGTCTTTCTGCCCTCATTACACATACATAGGAATATGTGGCTTCAGAGTTTTCCAGGACATGTTATGAAACAGAAACTTTGTGATGCAGGAACTGCTCCCCCTCTGCCCTGGGCTCCCACGGCACCTTGCACACAGGGGAATCACCAAGAAACAGATGATATTTGCACCATGAGTCTTGAGGCAATATTTAGCCCAGAATAATATCAAAGCCAGGATTCACCATTGTTTTTATTATTATTTCCCCCTGCCCCCACTTCTTTGAGGCTAGAGAAGCCAGAGTTGACTGAGTCTTTTGGGTGGATTAATCACCATGGGTTATTAGACATATTCTAGGAGGTGGGAGAGTAGAAGCGTGTGTGTGTTTTTCATGAACAACTTACAGCTGTTTTTAAAAATATCCATTTATTTATTTGTCTGTGCTGGGGTCTTAGCTGCAGCATGCAGGATCTTTAGTTGCAGGATGTGGGATCTAGTATATATGGTTTTATATGAGAAAGGTTAGTCTAGGTAGGTCTTCTTGGTAGATAAGGACCTGGGATCTAGTTCTCTGAGGAGGCATCAAACCCTGGGCCCCCTGCATTGGGAGCACAGAGTCTTGGCCCCCGGACCACACAGGAAGTCCGCAGCTTAGAATTATTGAATGACTGGGTGAACTGTCTTCTGCAAGGCAGTCAAGGGGACCTCTTCCTTGTTGGCAAGGCCATCTCTTCTCCTTGACCGTGGCCCATCCAGGGCAGGAAGTAGATCCTTGCACCCTGACTGCTCAGGGTAGGGCTGGCACAGAACAGAGGCTGAGCCAACACAGGCTGAGGGCTCTGGGCCCAGTACGCTCCCCGTCCTGCTGACCCTGCGCTCACCTTGACTTTGACCTGGCTGGAAAGGCAGGCAGGCCCTGGCAATAACCAGCAGGGACTTTTTCCTGGGAGAAAGCTCTCAGCTGCAGGCCACTGTCAGGGCGGAGGGAGAACGACTCAGCAGTGTTGAAGATGCTCGGTCACCGGGAGGATTTTGCTGAGGTTTTCTGGGGATCAAAACATCAGATGGTGATTCGTGGTGACAGGAGCACCTGGAGTGGGTGCTCCACACCCTACACCCCATCAGAAGGAGCCTCTCACATACCTGTCTGTTCCCAAGCCTGGCAGCCTGCGTGCTCCACATCTGGACGCAGGGCCAGCCTTGGCCGCTCTCCAGCGAGGCTGCTCTGACATCTGTTGTGTTTTTCCAGCAGTGGGGATCGACAGTTTTGTTCTCTGATGAGCCTCGTAGGCACTGTGTGGAAGGTCAGAGCGTCCTGAGGCTTAGGTAACTTTTCATTGCCTTCTCCTACACCCACCGGGCGTGGTGCAGTGGGACACACAAGAGCCTTCAGTTCAGTTCAATTCAGTCACTCAGTCATGTCTGACTCTTTGCAACCCCATGAATTGCAGCACGCCAGGCCTCCCTGTCCATTACCAACTCCCGGAGTTCACTCAAACTCATGTCCATCGAGTCGGTGATGCCATCCAGCCATCTCATCCTCTGTCTTCCCTTTCTCCTCCTGCCCCCAATCCCTCCCAGCATCAGGGTCTTTTCCAATGAGTCAACTCTTCCCATGAGGTGACCAAAAGTATTGGAATTTCGGCTTCAGCATCAGTCCTTCCAATGAACACCCAGGACTGATCTCCTCTAGGATGGACTGGTTGGATCTCCTTGCAGTCCAAGGGACTCTCAAGAGTCTTCTCCAACACCACAGTTCAAAAGCATCAATTCTTCAGCGCTCAGCTTTCTTCACAGTCCAACTCTCACATCCATACATGACCACTGGAAAAACCATAGCCTTGACTAGATGGACCTTTGTTGGCAAAGTAATGTCTCTGCTTTTTAATATGCTATCTAGGTTGCGTCTTAGAGATCTCCAAACATGGATTCAGTCCTAGTGTGGCTTTCTTCCTTTCTTTCTTTTTAAAAAATATATCCTTTATTAATTCCTTTGTTTTTTAAGTTTTTGGCAGCACAGTGAGACACGTGGGATCTTCGTTCCCTGACCAGGGATCAAACCCACGCTCCCTGCATTGGCAGCACAGAGTCTTAGCCACTGGACCGCCAGGGAAGTCCCTTGGCTTTCTTTATAAGTCAGTCAGTCTCTCTAAACCTTATTCTTCCTCTGGAAAAAGAAAAGAAAAAAAAAAGAAAAAAGGTGTTAATACCCTCATGGGGCTGCAGTGAAAACCAGATGGAGAAAAATGTCAGAAGTCCAGGTCAAATGAAAAGAAAGCTCAGACAACACCATTCCTTTTCCTCATCTCCCAGGACTTTGAAATGTACCCCCATCGACCAGCTGCTCTTATGTTTCTCTCCCTTGACTCAAGCTGCTTTGGGGCCTGCATGCTCTTTCGTCTCCCCTTGCTGGCTCTAGAAGTCCCATCCCCTTTATGAAGCCTTCCTACCTTCCCAGCTCAGGCAGGGTCATGACTCCCTTCTTTGTGCCCAGGACCTGGCATTTTCTGCATTACTAATATTTTTGGAGTTTAGGCATTTTTAACTGCAATGCAACCCAATGGTACTAAAAAAAATCTTCAGCACATTAAGTAGATATCTGCGTACTCATGCATGCTCACAAGTACAATTCAATTTTTTAAATCCTTCTTACCCAAATGGTTCTTATGACTGGCAAATATCTGCCATCCCTGAGCATGAGACCACTCACAACCTCACTGCTATGGGGAGGCTCCCATCCTTTCTGTCTATAGGAATCCCAGGCACAGGGCCCCTGTGACATCATGGACCATTTTTTGTAGCTTAGTAGAACATGTTGTCATTATGTGCCAGTCATTAAAACAAATCTCCTGTCTGTTTTTTCCTTGAGATGTGATTTATAATAGCGAAAGTTTTTTCCTTCTGTCTCAGAATTTGGATGAAACCCCAGCACTGAGGATGGTCAGGACCCTGACATTCTATACAGAAATGCAAACTCCATCAGTGGAAGGTGGGAGGACCTGTCCAGTGACCCAGAGATTAACAGTAGAGGGTCAGCGGCAGGAGGGGTTTTGAGGATGGGAGATAAGAGTTGGGCTCCAAGGGAGCCTGTGGGGAGCATGCAAGATATGGGGAGAGGCAGCTTACCCTCTGTACAGATGCTTGAGAAGTTCTAGCTGCTGAAGCAGGGATCTCCAGAGGATCCAACTGATGGCCCAAGGTGCTGGGGTAAACATGAGACAAAACACACACAATCCTTCTCCTCGAGAAGTAAGAGGGTGGAAGACGGGAAGAAGAGGAGGGGAGGCCTTGGGTGGCCTGCACGTGGCAAGGATGGATGGCTTCCCTGGGGGAAGTTAGATGGATTTGAAGGGCCCACTCAAGAGACCCCCTGGTAGGCATGTGGAACCCAGAAAAAGTGGCTGCGGCCTTCTGTCCAGGAGATGAATGGCTTGACTGGGTGCGGGAGTGTCCACGTGGGTCTCTACAGAACCAGTCCCAGAGCCAGCATTTTAATCCCCCCGGGCCGGAGAAACACGCACAGCATCAGCTAAGTACAAAGACTCCTGCCTCCCTGTCTGTCTTCTTTCCTCTTGGCTGCTGACCCTGGAGGGCCAGAAACAGCAGAGAGAGTGCTGAGGGGCTGCCTAGCCTGCAGAGTCCAAAACTCACTGGGTCCATTTTCTTACTACACGTTCCCAAGTCAGGGCTCAGCCTTGACTGATCAGATTGGTGTGAGATGGAAGTTTAAACGTCACTATGGAACCATAATTATTCCTGAAAGTGACCTTAAAGATCACAGTTCTATCAGAGGTACCATTCAGGCGTGGGAAAGGGATGATAGACCGTCTGAGGCAGGCTCTTTTGTAATTGTACCCTACCAAATTTAGCCGTTCAATAGAGTAATTACCAAAAAAGAGTGATGCTCATAAAAGCATCCTCCCAGAGTTCGTCTGTTGTTTGCTTCCAGTTTTAGACATGGAGATATTCAATCTTCTAGTGTATTTCTATTATAGCATGCATCATTTTGCAAAAGTGTTTTTCACTGCTTCCTGAACCATGGTTCACAGGGGCTCACTGTACTGCATTAGACAATGGGATTCAGAGTTGGATGAGGCATTTCTGACCCAGTGAGCTCTGGCCAGCTTGAGAGACCTGCAATCCAATGATGGCGGGAGCCCCTGGACACCTACCAGAGCGGAGTGCTTTTGAATACTCCAAGACAGGTCCTGAGCCAGACTTTGGGTGAGCAGGGAAAGCTTCCTGGAAGAGTAGGTTTCTTTCTTTTTTAAGCTTTAAAATTTACTTTTCGAAAGTAAGTAAATTTGAAATAAGACATTCAAATCTCCTTCTATGGGCATTGTTTAACAAAAATAGTGAATGGTTAAGAGTAACTTCTATGAGTATAATAAAGACATTAATTTAGTTCTCCCCTGGTTTTCCCTATTCATCTTTGTTTTTTAAATGCATTTATAAATTTATACATTTTTAAGTATATATTGCATTACATACAATATATGATTTTATACATGCATATATTTTTTCCTTTATTGCCTTTCCACACTATCTCCCTTTATTTTTTTTAATTTTATATATTTTATATATATTTATATGTATATATATACATATATCAGAGAAAGCAATGGCACCCCATTCCAGTACTTTTGCCTAGAAAATCCCATGGATGGAGGAGCCTGGTGGGCTGCAGTCCATGGGGTCGCTAGAGTCGGACACAACTGAGCGACTTCACTTTCACTTTTCACTTTCATGCATTGGAGAAGGAAATGGCAACCCACTCCAGTGTTCTTGCCTGGAGAATCCCAGGGATGGGGAAGCCTGGTGGGCTGCCGTTTATGGGCTCGCACAGAGTTGGACGTGACTGAAGCGACTTAGCAGCAGCAGCATATGCATATATGGGCTTCTCTGGTAGCTCAACTGGTAAAGAATCTGTCTGCAATGCAGGAGACCCCAGTTCATTTCCTGGGTCAGGAAGATCCCCTGGAAAAGGGATAAATTACCCACTTCAGTATTCTTGGACTTCCCTGGTGGCTCAGATGGTAAAGAATTTGCCTGCAATGTGGGAGACCTGGGTTCAGCTCCTGGGTTGGGAAGATCCCCTGGAGAATGTAGGAGAAGTAGGCATGGCAAGCTACTCCAGTATTCTACTCCTCTGTCCACATGGACAGAGGAGCCTGGCGGGCTACAGACCATGGGGTCGCAAAGAGCCGAACATGACTGAGCGATTAAGCATATATATATATATTTTTTTTTTTTCAGATTCTTTCTGGAAGAGTAGATTTCTAAGCTGATTCCTCTTCAGCAAGTAGAAATTATCAGAAAAGAGAGCAGAGCACAAGAATAGACTGGAGGTGCAAAGGCCAGGAAGGTTTGGGAGAAGTGTACCGTGTGGCTGGAAGGGGACGTGTACCGGGAAAGAAAGGAAAAGAAGCAGGAATGATGAGTTATGGGCAGACAGCTGATCTTCTCTTAGGTTTTGCTCAAGGCTTCTTCCTTGTGAAGAAGGTAGGTGAGACTTCCACTACAGACAGATATGTAAAAGTGTACGACATGGTCAGATCGTGTTGCTGATAAAGCACTTGTAACAGCTTGGAGAATGAAGGGTGTGGGCTGGTGGGAGAACAGTGATGCTCATTCTAGAGGGTGGGAAACAAGATGGGCTGCAGCTGCCTTAATCCAAAAGAGAAGATGGACCTGAACCAAGGAGATGGTTGTCGGCATTAAACAGGTGAGGTTCAGGAGCAGACATTACTTGTCCCATTTGCAGAGAGGAAAAGTGGTCTTCGGAAAGCATAAGAAACTTATGGTCCCCAAATTAAATTAGATCATTGCATTCTTATCCCTGTGGTCTCTAGAGAGGAGGAGGTGGAGGAAATGGAGCAAAGAGGTAGAAAAGAATAGAACTGAAGGGAAAACAAAATATAATGTCATCAAGATAAGCATGGATTCACCAGTGATTTATCACGTTGGCGGAGAACCTTTTCTGTGTGTACTAATGAAATGGGGGAGACCCAGGCATGTAAAATGGAACTCTGCCTTTGGTTGTTCTTATTGGTGACTTATTGGTGACCTTTCCAGTTCCTTAAGGTGTGACTAGTCATTTTATGTTGTCAGATTTCTACCCTGATAAAGAGCAGGATAAGATCTGTGCAGTTTTCATGGAAGTGTGTTTCCCTGATCACATAGATCATCCCTCTGCCCCATGGCCTTAAAATGATCCTGAACTGTAAAATCTTAGTGATATTCCCCTGACCCCAGAAATGTGTTTTTCACCCCTCATAGCTTTAGATACTTGGAAATGAGCTTCAGGAGCATCAAGCTGGGTGTCAAAAGGGGAAATCCACTGTTCGTTTTGTTAGTCATTACTTTTTAATCTCAGTATACTCACATTTCTAATTGGCATCATAAAATGTCTCTGGAGAGAGAGACACTCAAAACACTTAATAGCTATAATGGTCCTGGATAAAAATAATGAGTTGAAAAAAAAAAACCCTTTAGTTTAAAAAATATGCTTTTCCTTAAATGGTAAAATCCATTAGAAATAAGTGGAAAGGGGTTCACATTCAATGCATATCTTTTATGGGCCAGTTGTGTTGCATATATCACTCTCAAAATAATTCACAGAACAGGATGCTAAGTTAGGTAATATTGATCTCATTTTATAGAGGGAGAAATGGAAGCTTAAGAGATTTTAGTGACATGCCTAGGATCAAGCTGTTATGACTCTGGAGTAAATGCTCTTTCTGTGACATTGGACTCTGATTCCAGACCAAGGTCAATGCCACTGGCAGGTGGTTGGTTTATGGGTTTAGCTGCAGTGGAGAAATTTAGGTTGGATGCCAGGAAGAACCTCCTGATCATTAAATGGTGGAATGTATGAATAAAATTACAGATGGCTTTTACTTATTATTTTGATTATGACTATAGGGGTTGCCAGAGCGATTTCCTTGAGAAATAGTTTGCAGCCCTGTGCCCACTGTGGTGCCAGTACAGTTCCATAATTATAATCATTACTGATCATCTTCTGTGTGCTTAGTCGCCCAATCATGCCCGACTCTTGGTGACCCCATGGACTGTAACCCACAGGGCTCTTCTGTCCATGGGATTCTCCAGGCAAGGATACTGGAGTGGGCTGCCATTTCCTCCTCCAGGGGATCTTCCCAACCCAGGGGACAAACCCAGGTCTCCCGCACTGTAGGTGGATTCTTTGCCATCTGAGCCACTAGGGAAGCCCAAACATCTTCTGGGCATCTTCTGAGCATTATCACAGTAGATGTTTCCAAAGATGACCAACTCTTTGGAATAAGCATTATAGTTTCCATTTACAGAATGAGGAGCCAGAATATCAGAGTTACCAAGAGACTTGCTCAAGTTCCCACTGATTAAATATAACTCTGTCTTCCCTGAGGATGTGTGTACTTTGCAAAGTCAGGAGGGTCTGAATATGCACTTTTCTCCCTTGATGACAGAAGGATGAATGGTATGAATTCATCAGTTTTCCAATCAACAGGATGGCAGCTCTTCCATGATGATTTCCATATAATAAAACAACCTATGAGGATTAGATGTTGGCCTACTTTACCAGGGAAGAACCTGGGTGAGATATTCAAGGAATCCCTGCAGCTTTCGCAGGGATCCCTTGCAGGGATGTGTCCTTTTCTTTTGCAGATCAGAAGAACCTCCACATCCCTTGGTGCTGACCCAAGATAAGTGCTCAACAGAAGCCTCCCTCCCTACCTCTTGGAGTCTTCAGTCTCATTACATCCCAGTTAACTTGACCCTCTCCTCAGTTCCCATGCACTGCCTTGCTTCAGCCTCATATCTCCTCTCCTTGAATTCCAGCCTTCAGAATTTCTCCACTGAAATTGGTCCTCCACTTTCCTGCCAAACTAATCTTTTAATTTTTTTTAAAAAATTATTTTTAGTTTCTTTTTTAATAAATGCACATTCATTCTAGAAAAGCTTGAAAACAAACACACAAAACCATCACAGAGAAAAACCAAAATTAGATTTTGGACTATTTCCTTCCAGTTGTTCCTATGTGAACATCTTTACAATAGCTGGAATTAAATATCGGTTGTTACTAGGGTGGGCGGGATACTGGAGTCCAAAGAGATTCAACATCAAAGGAAAGAACCAAATGGGAGAGACCAAGCTGTCCTTCCTGCCTCCCTACCCAGAGGGAATCAGGACCTATGACAGTAAAGTTTAATATGGATATTTTTCTGCATGTCCAGCCAGAGAGTCCCTAAGACCAGGTGCAGAACCTTCCAATAAAAAAACTATTATTTTTTTCATAATATTTTCTTAAATTCATCCATGCAAGAAAATGATTCTTCCCGCTAATGGAAGGTTTGTCTATGTGATTTGCTTTGACCGATAAAATAAAAGTGGAAGTAATATGCACCAAAGCTATTGAATGTTTTAAGGTGTTCCCTGATCTCTCTTTTCTCTCTGTTTTGAATTAGGTCTGTCCTGGGTAGGGGCTGCTCCTTAGTCTTGGTGTGAATAGGTGTGGAACAGAGATGTGCCCTACTTGTAGCTTGAGGTGAAGATGATTGTGAGCAAGAAATGAACCTTTGTTGTTGTAATCCACCAAGATTTTTTGGGGGGCGGGGTCATTTGTTACTGCAGCATAAGCCTAAGCTGACAGATACACTTCTGTTACGTCATGCAAAATAGACACATAAATCCAGGGCAAATTTAAGGCTGAAGATTGGGAAAGTCATAATAAAACATTTGAATTATATTCAAGGACATGAGGCGGATGCGAGTGTAAGACATGCTAGGAAAGAGCATGTTCTTGCTCAAGTGGAAATTGGTCTAAGGGAGGAACCAAGAAGATGAGACACACCATTGACAGCGTGAGCCATGGGTTATCCAACGCTTCCAGTACACCAGTAGCTCTGCTACGTGAGGTCCCCTCAAGTTCCAGAAGCAGATGCCCATTATTAGCAGGATTTTAAAGATCAGGGTTTTGAGGGTAGGGACGTTAGAAACTAACACACTCACAAAGCTCATGCATAGCAGAACTGTAATTCATACACAGGTCTCTCTCACGCCAGCATCTGCCCACTCTCACTCGTAAGAGTAGATTCCTGACCAGGTTACCTGCAGGACTGCTGACCAAAAGGTAGCTCCTGACTTTGCTCAATGTTATGTTACTTGGATGGGAGGGGAGTTTGGGGAAGAATGGATATGTATACATACGGCTGAGTCCCTTTGCTGTTCACTTGAAAGTATCACTGCGTTGTTCATCAGCTAACACTCCAGTATAAAATAAAAAGTTAAAACACAAACAAACAAGAAAAGGCATCTCTTGACCTGGGCAACCAAGGCAGGTGATACGGCAAGATTCATTATAACAACTAGCAGACCCTGAAAGCGCTGGTCCTTTTTTCATTTTGAGGGAAATCGCTCAAGGAAATGTTTGATGGGCTTGTCACGGTTCCAAAGTATAGATTTGAAATTAGAGGCAATATAAGAATGTAAGGTGATGAAAATTATATCTGCTCACATCCTCAGGATTTTTTTTTTTCTGGTTAAAAAAGTAAAACCAAATCCTTAGTTGGAAAGTGAAAGTGGAGTCGCTCAGTCATGTCCAACTGTTTGTGACCCCATGGACTGTAGCCTACCAGGCTCCTCCATCCATGGGATTTTCCAGGCAAGAGTACTGGAGTAGATTGCCATTTCCTTCTCCAGAGTATCTTCCCAACCCAGGGATGAAACCCCGGTCTCCCACATTGTAGGCAGACACTTTACCATCTGAGCCACCAGGGAAGTCTAAAATTAGTTGGAGGGCAAGTGGAAAGAATCCAGTTGGAAGCAGCTTATGCAGGAGGGAGAATTCCTGGGAAGAGACTGGTGTCGCGCCCAGCACCAGGAGGTGGATGTATGGCGGGCCTTTAGGGACATAAGGGTCAGAGCCTAAGTCTCAGCAGGACTCTTTCCAGCCTGCTCTTGGCTTTGCTTCTCTTCAAAAAACAGTTCTTTCTTCTCTGTTCTGGCCTTGTCCCTGTGTGCATGCTCAGCTGCTCAGTTGTGTCCGACCCTTAGCGACCCCATAGACTGCAGCCCCTCAGCCTGCTCTGTCCATGGGATTATCTTGGCAAGAATACTGGTGTGGGTTGCCGTTTCCTTCTCCAGGGGATCTTCCTGACCCAGGGATTGAACCCGCGTCTCCGGCTCCTGCATTGACAGGTGGATTCTTTGCTCCTGGGCCACCTGGGAAGCTCAACAAATTTCAATAAAGACTTTAAAAGTGGTCCATATGTGTATATATATATATATATTTTTTTTTTTTTTAAAGCTTTAAAAAATGCAGTGAATATACACATACAAAGTGATTTCTTTAACACAGTAAGCTTAACATGCCACCGCCCTGGTTAATTCTTTGCTGACTCTTGACTCTTGAGTAAGACCCAGACTCTTTGACAGAGAAAATGTGGCCTTGAGCTAGCTGGCCCTTGTCCTTTTCACATGTTTCCATCTGAAACTGTCAGCAGATTCATCTGATTGAAGTTTGTTCAGATTCATTTATTTACCGACTCATTCATTACACATTTACTAAGGTAGGCCCTGGAAATACAGAAATGAGTAAGACTTCTCTTTTTTTTTTGCTCAGGAAATTCACAGCCTCCCAGCAGAAGGAAATGAGTAAATATCCAGAGGGCAGGGAATGCTGTGGTAAAGGGAAACTCCTCTCAGGTACCTGACGGTGTGCAAACCTTAAGGGCCTTGCAGAGTTGAGAGGTCAGCAGTGGGACAGGCCTGTTGTAACTCAATTTGGCTCAGAGAGCAAAGCACTGGTAAATCTCATCCTCCTCCTCTTTCAACTCTTCCAGGAAATGGGCACCTAGATTTTTATGCCAAGTCTGCCGCGCCTTCTCCTCCTCTTTGCTGTCCATTTATTTTAGCTTCCCCCAGGGCCCAGGAGAGGAAGGGTGGAAAAAAGGAGTCCATGCCTTTGCTGCATGGGCACCCTGTCCCCTGCCCTCCAGCTGGTGCTGCCAGGGGACAGGTGGGTCCCTTGCACCAGTTCCTCCAGCCGCTTCTGTTCCATTCCCGACATCATGAGACTGAATAAATCAGGCCTGTCTGCCACGCGTCTGGGCCATTACGCCCTTGTCAAATTGACATGCCACTTTTCCAGTTGTTGAGTTGCCTTCTGTGTGTGTAATTGCAAAAAAAAAAAAAAGGACCTTTTTCCTTTTGGGTCCATTGCTTCTTTAATAATGGAGCCACATGAAGAAAATTCATCTAGTGAAATTAACTATGGAGAGAATTCAGTGCCTTTGCCCCAGTGCTGGCACCCAGGTCATTCTGATAGTAGCAGACCAAAGAGGCTCCTGCTCCTCAGATGAGTGGGGGGTCTGGGGGATCAGGTCAGGAGTGAGGGAGGTCTGTGGACTCTGGGACGGGTGTGTGTGTGCGCGTGCGTGCATGAGTATTTGTGCATTCACACCTGTGGATGCCTGTCTTTGGATGTGTGCTCTTATGTCCTTGCGTGTGAGTACAGATATGTTTACATACAGACCTGTGGGCCACAGGATGTGCTTGAATGAAGGTGACGATCCAACACAGGTTTCAGGAAGGCAAGAATTCATTCCCACATACATTTATTTACCAACTGCCAAGTATATTGCATTCTGACTCTTGTGCCAGCGTCTGAGCTAGCACTGGGGAATTTAAAAAGGAGTAAGTTCAAGTTTCTACCCTCAAGCAATACATGCAGAGAAGAGCAGGATTTCTCAACACCCACACAATCATTTGGGGCCACTTAGTTCTCTGTTGGAGGACAGGGCTGTCTTGAACACTCAGGTGTTCAGCAGCATCTCTGACTTCCACCCTTTACTCCCAGCTGTGACTATCAAATGCCCCCCAGGCAATGCCCGGTGTCAGCTGTGGGGGGCACAATTGCTCCCAGCTGAGAAGCACTGCTGCAGGTAAAGACAAGCAGGTAATTTTGCCAGGCATAGAGGGAGTACTTTACTTTTTTTTAAATTTTTTTATTAATTTTTATTGGAGTACAGTTGCTTTACATTGCTGTGTTAGTTTCTAGTGTACAGCAAAAGTGAATCAGCTCTACGTATATATATATGCTCAGTTCAGTTCAGTCGTTCAGTCATGTCCAACTCTTTGTGATCCCCTGGACTGCAGCACGCCAGGCCTCCCTGTCCATCACCAACTCCCAGAGTTTACTCAAACTCATGCCCATTGAGTCGGTGATGCCATCCAACCATCTCATCCTCTGTCATCCCCTTCTCTTCCCACCTTCAATCTTCCCCAGCATCAGGGTCTTCTCAAATGAACCAGTTCTTTGCATTAGGTGGCCAAAGGATTGGAGTTTCAGCCTCAGCATCAGTCCCTCCAATGAATATTCAGGACTGATTTCCTTTAGGATGGACTGGTTGGATCTCCTTGCAGTCCGAGGGACTCTGAAGATATATGTAACCCCTCTTTTTTTGGATTTCCTTCCTGTTTACACCACCACAGAGCACTGAGTAGACTTCCCTGCTCTATACAGTTGCTTCTCGTTAGTTCTCTATTATGCATAGCAGTGTATATATGTCAACCCTGATCTCCCAATTCAGGGAGTACTTTAAACGAGACTTGGACCAATGCTCTGGGAGCAGAGAGGGAAGGACGAGGCACTCTGTCCTTATCAATGAAAGGGGATAAGGAAGAGCAAGGACATTTGAAAAAGGAGGTCTTATTATCCCAGGCGACTTGAGCACTCAGAGTATGACTCTTCTGTAAGGCAGGGCTGGATGGCTCAGGGTGTAGAGAGGCTGGGGCCAAATCAGCTTGCAGCCAGACCGCTAGATGGTACAGGGTGGGGAGACACAGACCCTGTGCTTCTGTCCAGGGTGGAGCCGAGGTTGGGGTTGGGAGTGCACAGGCCCAGCCTCTGGACTGTGGCTTCACACAGCGGATGGCACCTACTTACCAGGGACAAGTGAAAACCCATGGCTCATGGCACTTTGGTCATTAAATGGAAGGCATGAGCACATCCCAGGTCTCTCAGTCTGGGTCGGGTGGAGGTGGTCCACTTCCTCTGTGGGCGGGGAGATAAATTTGCCCAATCACTGAGGGCTGGCCAGTGGCCATCGCTGCCCTCCACACATTCATTCTCCTTCTCCTTTGCAATACATGCAGAGAAGAGCAGGATTTCTCAACACCCACACAATCATTTGGGGCCAGTTAGTTCTCTTTTGAGGGACAGGGAAATAGAAGCTTCTGTTTCAGGATGTCTGTTTCACATCCTGTTTCCACTATGAAGACTTAGGGCAAGCCCTTCCCTTTGCTCTTCACATTTCTGTTTTCCAAATGCTCTGGTGATGATGTCACACTATGGGAGCTTTGCTCTCAGGCCTGTGGGGAACAAGGTCACCAATGGGGGTCAAGGGTCAGGTGTCACCTGTCACCGCAGGGAGGGATGGGCCTCTGGAAGGAACTCCCAGGGAAGAAGGACTGACTTGCCTTGCTCTGACTTTCCTTTCTTGTATCTGAAGATATGTGCAATTACAAAAAGAGGGTAATGTAATCCACTCCTTGTATCCAGCCCCACCTTTGCAAATGGACCCCTGTTATCTAAATAAAGTATAACCTATGATTTTACACAAAGTAGATGGATGCGGTGGGTGGAAGTGGATTCCTCAGGAGACCCCCCGAAGTCTTGGGGTAGAGATCCCCACTTCTTATAGTCACTGTGACCCAAGGAAGACAGAGGAGGGTTCAGGGGACCCTGGGGATGCTCTCAAGGGTGGTCAACTTTGAGGGGAAAACTGATTCCTTTGGAGCTTCCCTGGTGGCTCAGGTGGTAAAGAATCCACCTGCAATGCAGGAGACCCAGGTTCAATCCCACAGTTGGGAAGATCCCCTGAAGAAGGGAATGGCAACCCACTCCAGTATTCTTGCCTGGAGAATCCCATGGACAGAGGAGTCTGGTGGGCTACAGTCCACAGGGTTGCAAAGAATCAGACACGACTAAGCAACTAACACTGGGAGCTGCTGAGAACTGTATGGTTCAGCCAACCCAGGACACAGAAGGGGAATGGTACCGAAGGACCTGGGAGAGACCCTCTCTGTGCCTGGTGCATCCACATAGCTTCATGTCTGTGCCCCCGCCAGGACCAACACCCTGCCCAGCACACACAAGGTCCTCAGACAATGCTGTGGTTCATAGAACATGCTCGTTTAGTCAGATCTATGCCACTGACTCCCTTTGTGATCTTGAAAACTCTTCACTGCTTCCATCTGTAAAGTGGGGATTTCAGTACTGACCTTGAGTGTTTTGAAGATTGAAACTTGAAAAGGATAAAAGAAAAGAACTGAAGGAAAGAGGACTGCACCTCTGTTACTACTTCTCGAATATTCCAAATGTTAATTCAGAGGCTGAAAGGGCCATTTTTCCCACGGGCATTATCAGTGCTAATAGTTATCTCCGCTGTACCAACAGGTGTTGTCCTCTGGGGCCCAGGGGAGTTCTTTACATCTGGAATTTTAAAAATACAGCCTGTAAATATTAAAAAATTTTCCTGAATTTGTCTTTGTGTCAATCAAGTTGTTCAGAGCCTGCAAGGATGTCATGATGTGGAGGTCATGGTTGAGACAGAAGCTAGGTGGTCCTGGTGGGAGCAGATCTTTGGCCCTTGTAAGTCAGACTGTTTCTTTCCCCCTTTTTTCCCTTAGTTCTTCTTCTTCTTCTTTTTAACTCTTTTGGCCATGCATGTGGGATCTTAGTTCCCTTACCAGGAATCAAACCCATGTCCCCTGCATTGGCAACTCAGAGTCTTAACCAGGGACCCCCAGAGAAGCCCCTCCCTTAGTTCTCATTGACTATGTCCCAGCAAAGATTGAGGGGATCAAGGACAGGACTCTGAGGCTTTTCCTGAGGCTGACCTGCAGGCAGCAAAGATAGGGGGCAGGGGGTGTTTAATAGTTTCCAATGGCTGCTGTAAAAATTACTGCAGACTTAATGGCTTAAAACACACGCATTCAGCAAAGTTATGTCCAATTTATTTTCAAACAATTTAGAAAAAATCATAAAATATATAGGGAGAAATGTAAAGAATTGGTGAATCGGGATAAAGAGTTCTTTGTGTGATCCTTGCAGCTCTTCAATAAATTTGATTCTATGAAATTCTTTTTAAGTTTAAATCAACTATATTTCTAAATCAAACCCCCTAAAATGAAATTTTAAAAGTGTGCTAATATACCAAATTGTAAAACACTTAGAAATGGTGGCTCAGAGGTTAAAGCCCCTGCCTGCAATGCGGGAGACCTGGGTTCGATCCCTGGGTCCGGAAGATCTCCTGGAGAAGGAAATGGCAACCCACTCCAGTATTCTTGCCTGGAGAATCCCATGGACGGAAGAGCCTGGTGGGTTACAGTCCATGGGGTTGCAAAGAGTCGGACACAACTGAGCGACTTCACTTTTCTTTCTTTCTAGAAATATATTTAATAAAAGATATACTACCTCTAGGCTTCCCAGGCAGTGCTAGTAGTAAAGAACCTGCCTGTCAATGTAGGAGAGGCTCGGTTTTGATCCCTGGGTTGGGAATATCCTGTGGAGGAGGGCATGGCAACCCACTCCAGTATTCTTGCCTGGAGAATCCCCCATGGACAGAGGAGCCTGGTGGGCTACAATCCATAGGGTTGCAAAGAGCTGGACACAACTTAGTGACTGAACAACAAATACATGTCAGTGCACTGGGTGACATGTTGGTGACAGGCATCATTAAGCCCTTCCTTCCCCATCATTAAATTTTGCCTCCTGCAGACTGTGGCCCCTGGTCCTTCCCATGCAAACCCAACTCTGTCCCTCCAGCACATCCATCCTCCAGAGAGCCAGCAGAGAGCTCCTTCCAGACCACAGTCTGATTCTGCCAGGTCTTGCTTCATGTAGTTCACAGGCTCCTCCTTGAGGAAGATGTAGAGGCTGTATTCCCATCCATGCCGTTCAAGGTCAATCTTGATTTGATCTCTGCATCCCTCCCATTGGTCTCCGTGGTGCTGGCTCTTCCCTCTACATCCTTGGGGCCTCTTGCATGTATCTCTGTTACTTCCTCTTCCTGCAGCAGCACCAGGACTCCCAACGGTTGATATATAGAGAGGGCTCTTGGATAGGTGTCAGCATCTTGGTTGACTTCCGGTGGCAGGTTTCTGCCACCACACCCCTGGGCTGCAGAAGGTATGCCTGTGGCACATGTTTGGACCCTGGAACTACACCGTGGGCTAAGTGTGATGATGAGGAGTAACTGACACAGCAGGGGCTGGAGGTGGCGTGACCTAATGTGGGGACCACATGCCATCACTAGCTTGCTCTGGTGTGACCACGGACCAGTGACACCTGGGAAAGGGCACCGATGGTCCCCACCTGAAGTGAACTGCAGGGACACTGGATCGACTAGTTTTCCAGTTGTTGGAAAAAGGGCTCAGCTTCTTCATCTCTGCAGTGGAAACGTAACAGTTATTGTGTCACGTGGAGCTAATATGTACACAGTCTCTGGCACGTGGGAGGCTGTCTATATACAGGAATTGTCATTGCATCACTGTGAGTTGGTGTCATTGGTATTCTGCTTTCTGCCATTTGAGCCTCCACAGCCTCTCAGCCCTTCAGGCCAGTCCTTTCCGCTTCTCTCGGGGTCTCCCAGGGGTCCAACAGTAGGGCAGGAGCTACTCTGGTTGTGTCTGCAGTAACAGGACAACTCAGCCTGGGTCTGAGTTAGGACTAGGTCTATGCATATGTGTCTTTTTGTATTTTATAAACTCTGGGGGATGAATTTTTTTCTTCATGGGCTGCATGCAAACCATCACAAGGTACCCAGAATGTGCCCTGTTCCTGTTCATTAAACACACACGCTCATTCTCAAGATCCATCTTGATTTGAATTCAGCTATCACTCCTGGCCCCACTCCGGGGCTCCAGGATCTCTGGTAGACTTCACATGCGTGTGGGTTTAATGGTCATGACCGCCCGCGGGTCAGATGTTATGATCGTCACCTGATGGAAGGGCAAGTGCAGCCTGGGAGGGTGCTCCTTCCGGACAGGGGGTGGGGGAGGCACTGCATGCAGCCCCCTCCCCTGACCTTGGTCAACAAGTCAGGGGCACGCAGAAGGCTGGAACAGGAGCCACAGGAGCATATTTTCTGGGTGGGAATGATTTGGTTCTCCTCATTTCTGTAACCGTATAAAATGCATTTGTTTCCTCAGCCTGGTGATCACGATTTTCATTTCTTCTTTGAAAATGCTTCTGTAGCAATAGCCGGTTGAGAAGATTTACTGCTGGAATGAAAACTCCAAGAAGGTGAAATTAGAAACAAGCTGCTGGGGTAGAATATTGTTTCTTGTAGTAGAGCAGGGCTGCTGCTTGGGAAATGCTGGGGCCTATGGGGTAAAGAGGGTTTTCCGGGTGGCACAGTGGTAAAGAATACACTTGTCAATGCAGGAGACACAGGAGATGCAGGTTCGATCCTTGAGTTGGGAAGATCCCCTGGAGAAGGAAATGGCAACTTGCTCCAGTATTCTTGCCTGGAAAATTCCATGGAGACAGAAGGCTGCGGGCCGCAGTCCAGGGAGTTGCAAAGAGTCAGACATGACGGAGTGACTGAGCACACACACACATGGGTAAAGATGAGGAAGGAGCCTAGGGGAGACCCCAACTCCAATCACCTCTATTGTTGGCAGGACTGTTGGTCTCTCTGGGGCCTCTGACACCCCCCTCACACACATACATGTTAGGAAGGCTACATACTTTCCTACCTATTCTCCAGCTTTTGTTTCCAGGGATAATGGAAGACTGCAGTTGTACAAAGATAGTAGGCAGCTTGAAATAAGCACACTGCACTATGTAATTCTGAGAAGAGAAACGGTGGTTGGCATTTAGGAGAAGGGAAAAAGCAGAGCAGAGGGCATCTTCTGGGAAGTGAGCAGGTGGGTGGAAAAATAAGCAAAAAACAAGGATGTGTGATATAGTCCCACAGGAAGAGCACAGGCTCTCAAGCCAGATACAAGTCCTCCTCCATCCCTCCTTAGGGGCATGGCCTCAGTTAACTCATCTGTAAAATGGGACGAGATAATAGCACCGATTCACCAAGTTATCATCGGGATCCAATAAGAGGGCATTTAGAACATGCAGCCTGTTAGAACAATGCCTGGTGTATAGCAAGGCTTCAGGAAAAAAAAAAGCCAGTTGCTATTCTAAGTGAATTAAAATATCTGCGTAAGGTTGATAAGAGTTAAGAATGCTTAAGCCCAGAATGGTTTCTCATTTGCAAACCATCATCAGATTTTTTCAAGGAATGTTTACTTTGTATCTCAAATTCTGGGAAATCACATGAAAGCATAAGAGGGAAAAATTTTGTGTATTTTAATTGTATTTATTTTTGACTGTGCTGGGTCTTCATTGCAGTGAGGGAGCTTCTCGCTTCCGTGGCTTCTCTTGCTGCACAGCATGAGCTCTAGGTACTTGGGCTTCATAGAGGGGGTACACAGGCTTAGTTGCCCCATGGCATGTGGGATCTTCCAGGATCAAGGGTACCTATGTACCCTGCATTGGCAGGGGGATTCTTAACCACTGGAGCAGCAGGGAAGTCCGAGGAAAGACTTTTATGTGTTTGAAAGGAGGGATCAATCATCCACTAGGCGGGGAGGATATGGTGTTATAGTTTTTAAAAGAACCCTGAACTCACATAACATGAGACCCCAGTCATGGCGTTCAGTAAGAGGATATCACTTAAATCGATCCAGAAGGGGTCTTTGCCAGCCTCTGAGCTAACCTCCTTGCTTTCCATTGTACAACTGAAGAAACAGCCTCAGAGACACAGAGACAGTTAAGACGCAAAGCCAACAGGGTTTGAGCCAGGCCCTGGTACCTCTCTTCCCAGAGCACAAGGCATTCAGAAAGTGGGGAACCATTTTCCCCCTAATTAAACATGTCAGTGTAGTATCAGCTAGAAAACATAATAAATCCATTTTCCAGATGCTTCTTGCTCCTGGGTTCTTCCAGATATACATTCAGATATCAAACCAGAAAGGGGTTCCTTGGGGGCTCAGTGGTAATGAACCCCCATTCCAAGCAGGAGTTGAGGGTTTGATCCCCTGGTAGGGACAGTCTCTTGGAGGAAGAAATGGCAACCCACACCAGTATTCTTGCCTGGAAAATCCCATGGGCAGAGGAGCCTGGCAGGCTATAGTCCACAGAGTCGCAAAGAGTCGGACACAACGTAGTAACTAAACAACCATGACAACTGAACCAGAGAGAGACAAATATAGCAAAAGAAAGACAAACAGAAAGCTTTTTCTTCTTTGTCAATGAAGTTCCTTCCTGCTCCAACCCTTGACTAGGTCTTGAAGTGTCAGCGGGTGGATTGTGAGAGTGGTCGTGTCCGTGGTCCAGATGCAGAGACAGAGGATAAGGGGGGCAGATAATGACTACCTGACCCAGCGAGGGGTGGGGGGCGAGTGTCGGGTGGATTCCAGCAAGGCATCACGGAGCTGAGACCCTCTTTCCCCCAGTACTGCCTCAGTGCCCCCTCCAGAGAACCCCCTGGCCTCTCTGGTCCTGGCATCCATGTGTCCAGAAGAATGGCCCTCCTGAACTGTTAGCACCGAGTTTGCAGTGAACAGGAGGAGAAGGATTAAGGTTGCAGCGAAAGACAGATCTGCGTGTCCCAGTGACTATTCTGAAGTTTTGTGGTCTCGAAAGGTGGCCTTGCTCTTCAAGCTTCTTCCCGCATCCCAGTGAGGGGGAGGCCCTGGGACAGGTGAGGGGAGTGGGGACAGGTGGGGGGCTCCTGGGACAGGTGGGGGACCCTGGGACAGGTGGTGGGGCCTGGGACAGGTGGGGGACCCTGGGACAGGTGGGGAGGGGTTGGGACAGGTGGGGACTGCCTGGGACAGGTGGGGGGGCCTGGGACAGGTGGGGGGCCCTGAGACAGGTGGGGGGCTCCTGGGACAGGTGGGGGGCCCTGAGACAGGTGGGGGGCTCCTGGGACAGGTGGGGGGCCCTGAGACAGGTGGGGGGCTCCTGGGACAGGTGGGGAGGGGCTGGGACAGGTGGGGACTGCCTGGGACAGGTGGGGGGGCCTGGGATAGGTGGGGACTGCCTGGGACAGGTGGGGGGCTCCTGGGACAGGTGGGGACTGCCTGGGACAAGTGGGGGGCTCCTGGGACAGGTGGGGGGCCCTGAGACAGGTGGGGAGGGGCTGGGACAGGTGGGGAGGGGCTGGGACAGGTGGGGGGGCCTGGGACAGGTGGGGGGCCCTGAGACAGGTGGGGGCTCCTGGGACAGGTGGGGGGCCCTGAGATAGGTGGGGGGCCCCTGGGACAGGTGGGGGGCCCCTGGGACAGGTGGGGAGGGGCTGGGACAGGTGGGGACTGCCTGGGACAGGTGGGGGGTCCTGGGACAGGTGGGGGACCCTGGGACAGGTGGGGGGGCCTGGGACAGGTGGGGGACCCTGGGACAGATGTGGGTGCTGGGACAGGTCAGGGGGTGCTGGGACAGGTGACCCCTCACTACACTGTGTCCTCTGTCCTCTTCCCTCTCCCCATTGTGATACTGACCTTTTTGGGTCTTTCATTCTTGATTCTTGCCCCTCCACCACTTCTAATCTTTGTTTTTCTCCTTAGAAGTGATTCTCTACCGTATTAGGATCATGGGATCAGATTTCAGTGATGGAAAATATGGTGGTCCTTTCCAAACACCAAAAGAATGGGTCATAGAGAGTCTTACAAGTGATTATAGAACATAGGGCTTTATAAGAAGATAAAAAAACCTAGGGTGCCTGAAGTCCTCAAGTAAAAAGATGAATGCTTTGATATAAAAACTAAATAATAAAAGAAAGATTTAAATACATGTAGTTTATATATCCACATATATGTAACAAATATTGGTAAGTATTTAAATATATAACATATATACTTATGGAGCTTCCCAGGTGGCTCTAGTGGTAAAGAATCTGCCTGCCAATGCAGGAGATGCAAGAGATGTAGGTTCAATCCCTGGTTTAGGAAGATTCCCTGGAGTAGGAAGTGGCAACCCATTTCAGTATTCTTGCCTCGAGAATTCCGTGGACAGAGGAGCCTGGTGGGGGGAGCTATAGCCCATGGGGTCCCCAAGAGTCAGACAGGACTGAGTACATGCACATGTATGTATATAATTATAGTAATAAAATATTAGCAAGATAATAAGGATGAGATCACTTGTAACCAAAATGTTGATGATATTTATGATACCTGAAAATAGCAAAAAAATTTCTTTACAAATATTGACAACATCCATTTGGCATCCCTGCTGCTGCTGCTGCTGCTAAGTCGCTTCAGTCGTGTCCGACTCTGTGCGACCCCATAGACGGCAGCCCACCAGGCTCCCCCGTCCTTGGGATTCTCCAGGCAAGAACACTGGAGTGGGTTGCCATTTCCTTCTCCAACGCATGAAAGGGAAAAGTGAAAGGGAAGTTGCTCAGTCGTGTCCGACTCTTAGGGACCCCATGGACTGCAGCCTACCAGGCTCCCCCATCCATGGGATTTTCCAGGTAAGAGTACTGGAGTGGGGTGCCACTGCCCTGGTGCCCCGCAAACAGTTCAGGGCCTCCATCTCTGAGGTCTTGGGGAGGGCTTCATAATGTGTTTTGCAGCAGCTCACAATCTGTACCAATAACTTCCAGCTGCACCCTGATAAGACTGCAGTCCTAACTCCTTTCAGTGTGGCCGTGTGATCAGCCTTGGCCAGAGATGCGTGAGAAGACGTGACAAAGCTACATCGGATGCAAGCTTTACAGGCCAGTGAGCAACTCACCAGGTTCCCTTCCCCGCTGTCAGTCACTGACCGTGACTCGCACAGTGGCTGCTCTACCTGCCTAGTCCCTGAGTGAGAACAGCACGGGGCAGAGCCCCAGCCAACTCTTGAGGGACACCTAGTGTAAGCTGGTGCTGTTTACTCGCTAAGCTGTGTCTCAGTCTTTGTGACCCCATGGACTACAGCACGCCAGGCTCCTCTGTCCTCCACTGCCTCCTGGAGTTGGCTCAAAATCATGTCCATGGAGTCGGTGATACTATCTAACCATCTCACCCTCTGTCGTCCCCTTCTCCTGTTACCTTGGATCTTTCCCAGCATCAGGGTCTTTTCCAAGGGGTCAGCTCTTCCCATCAGGTGGCCAAAGCATTGGGGCTTCAGCTTCAGTCCTTCCAAAGAATATTCAGGATTGATTTCCTTTAGGATTGACTGGTTTGATCTTACAGTCCAGCCAAGTGTATAACAGAAGTAAACCTCGGTGGTTTTAAGCCACGAAGAGTTGGCTTTGTTACACTACACGGCCTAGTCTACTTTCTTTTGTTTTTGGCCACATATTGTGGCTTGCCAGCATGTGGGATCTTAGTTCCCTGACCAGGGGTTGAACCCAGGCCATGGCAGTAAAAGCTCTGAGTCCTAACCACTGGACTGCCAGGGAATTCCTGACCTAGTCTCTTTTGACTGATGCCGCACATGATGTTTCTGGCAGACCCCTGTCCTCTGTTTTGTGTATCCGGCTCTTGACCGCATATTGATTAGTCTTTGTGATCCTATCTCCCTCCCACCAGGGAGCAATCTCAGCTCAGGGCCCTCAGGTGCTTTATGCACATTTTCCTCCTGTCCCCGTCCTTGAAGCTGAGGGGAAACAGACCCTAAGCCTGGGTGAGCTCGGTGCCATTGCCTTCCCAGGTGCCGCCATGAAGACATCTCCCCTCTGACCCTGCCAGCCCACACCTCCAGCTCTTTACTGTCATTTATGTCAGTAAGTTTTACAAGCATTGTGGTATTGTAAATGTATTCCTCTCAATACTCTTGACCTCCAACGCTGTTGAAAATATACGGAAGTAAGGGTGTATGTATTGTAATTTCCCCTGTGAGAGTTCCAGTTTGTAAAGGGATGACTATGGTTTGTTAATTTCCCAGAGATGTGAATCCCCCAGGAATATGTTGTGTTTCCACAGTCAAGTTTATCAACCTATCTTTTTCACCACGAAGGTTATTCCAGTTAAGTCTGGGGCATAGAGAGAGTCACCAAAAGTTCAGTTAAGTTTTGAGCCAGAGTTGGGATCTTTAGTGAGATGATACCATTTCCAGAGATGTCCTTGCTAAGAACCCCCTGAAAACAGAAGGAGCTGGAACAGGGGGTTGTATTTACCTGGTTTATTTGGAAGGTGATCTTGAGAAGCAGGAGTGAGAATGCAGGGCAGGTGGACCAGAGAAGAAGAGAAGCATTAAGGGAGGACCATGAGGCTGCTGCTGCTGGCAGAAGGGGCTCCCTTCCTCCAGAACCTTCTGTGAAACATCCAGGATGCTGGCTGGAATGGTCAGCATAGAGGGCAGGAGGCTCTTGGCTCTCCTGGGGTTACTGCTCAGAGTGGCCCACATCCCTCCAGGGCTGAACTGTTCTTGTCCACAGGCCAGGAGCATGTCCCTGCAGGAGCAGCGTGCCTGCCAAGTGTGGACCAGGTCTTGTTGGCACAGAGTGAGCCAAAGACCTCAGAAACGTCCACACCAGCTGCAGCTGAGATCCAAGCTGAGGCTGACAATGAGAATCAGAATGACGGTCGTGTCTGCTTTGATGCTCTGATGCAATTTGCAATAAAAACGTGCGTGCCCAGTATTTTTAGACAGCACCGTCTTCTGAGAGAGGTAAGCTGGCTGTCAGCCCTGTGGCTGATGTGGGTGAGGTGGGTCGTACAGATGTCCCAGAAGGTGGCAAATCCACTTCCCACCAGCTTCCACGTGGGACTCTCCCAACGCAGCTGTTCTCCATGACTGGGAAACTGAGGCAGTGCACCTCACTTTTCAGGCACTGTTTTCCTGGCATTTTTCTAATTCTTTACTCCAGCCCTTCAGGCCAGCGTGCACTCCTGGCTTCACCTGGACTTGAGTCCCCTTCATCCTGTGTGGCCCTCCAAGACCGTGCTCCTGCTCAGCACAACCTGTCCCTGAGACCCAGTAGAAGGTGTGCCCAGGGAGGCCCCTGCTGTTCTGGTGCAGCAGCAGTGGCCCTTTGCCCTGGGTGCGCGTCCCCGCATAGCAGGTCTCAGCCGCTCGGAGACGAGTGATCGCAATTACCGCTGGCAGGGTGCTGCTGTGTTCTCGTGGCTTTTTGCAATTTGCCATCTGTAGGAGAGAGATTGATTTTTTAAAATAAACAGGCTTTGTGTAAAATGTATACATATGTATGGTCCCATTAATAGGTTTTGCAAATGCTTTTTTCCCCCCTTGAAGGGTTGTCGGAGCTGGTGCCTCTCTGCAGCTGAGATGCAGGACCTCGTGACTAGGGTTCCACATGAGGGACGAAACTTCTGAACCCCTCTCTCCCCCATGGAGGACACAGTCTTGGGTGATCATCCTCCTTGAGAAGCAGTTAATGGGGCTTTTCCATTAAATGGGCTGTGGATGCCTTTCTGCTCTGGGACAGACATACTGTATCCCACCAGGCTCCTCTGTCCAGGAGATTCTTCAGGCAAGAATATGGGAGCGGGTTGCCATTTCCTCCTCCAGGGGATCTTCTTGACCCAGGTTCAACCCCTGGGTTGAACTGAAGGCAGATTCTTTATCCTCTGAGCCACCAGGGAAGCCCACAACGTCACACATGCGTATTGAAATGTACGCATGTGACGGGAACAGCAGCACTACCTGTATCTGTGGAGTCTCGGCTGACAAAATGCAGCGTGGGTCAGGCTTCCCAGGTGGCTCAGTGGGTAAAGAATCCACCTGCAATGCAGGAGATGCAGGAGACATGGGTTTGCTTCCTGGGTCGGGAAGATCCCCTGGAGGAGGGCATGGTAACCCACTCCAGTATTCCTGCCTGGAGAATCCCATAGACAGAGGAACCTGGCGGGCTACAGTCCATGGGGTGTTGGAGAGTCAGACATGCCAGAAGCAACTGAGCACAAATGCACACACAAAACACGCGTTATAAGTATGACACAGCTGCTCCTGAAAGGGGAGTGGACTGAATTTCCAGATGAGGCACCTTGTTAATAGTTTTATGTGTCCACTTGGTGAGGCTATAGGATCCAGTTATTTAATTAAACCTAATCTAGATGTTTTGGGGAGAAGGAGCCCCTAAGTCTAGCCCAGGCTCTCTCTTCACCCTCTTAGTGTCACCCCATACCATCATCCACAGTCATGACTTCAAATCACCTTTCACTGACCATGTATATCCAGTCCAGACATACCCCTGATGCTCTGACCAGGGCCTGGCAAACTGTAGCACATGAGCCAAACCCAGCCTGTTACTTGCTTTGTAGGTAAAGTTTTACTGAGGCACAGCCATGCTGATGGCTTTATGTGGTAGCTGGGGCCCCTTTCTAGCTACAACAGCACAGCTAAGAAGTTGTAGAAGAGACTGCATGACCCAAAAAGCTGAAAACTGCACTACTTGCCCATTTACAGAACAAACTTTCTGATCCCTGCTGGGGACCCAAACATCCAACTTCCCTACTGAGTTTACCTGTCCTTCCCAAGAGCCAACCCCCCAAACTACCTTCTCATTCTTCTTTCTCAGACCTCCCCCCATTCACCTCCATCCATTTATCTAGACCAGCAAGCCCAGGGTCACCTCTGACTTTCCCTGCTTTCCTCCTAATCCACCATCCAACTCCTCCTTATAATTGGTATCTTGCCCGCTGCCCCAACACCCACCAGGGGGCCTCTCTGGCATCATCTGCATCAACCTTTACAGCATCTTCTTGCTCCTGCCAGCTTCCCCTCCATCCGCTTGGCAGAGGACCACCCACCCCCGCCCCAAACATCTTTAAAAGGGACCTGGGTGACTTACAGCTTCTCTCTGGAGGGCTTACGTTCTCATGCACTCTCCATGGTCCCCACCAACATTTTTTGAGTCCATGAACATGTGCAGAGCTGGAGCCCTGTCCAGGAGGTCAGGGAAGCAGAGGTAAGGATGACTTCCATGTCCTGTAGAGAAGCTCTCATGGTCCTCAGGGGAGGGGTGTAGGGTCCCGGACAAGAGGATGGTGGAGTGGCCCCCGCTCCTGGGAAAAGCCCAGGTGAGGCGTGGGGCTTCCCTCTTCCCCTTGGTGCTCTGGTGCAGTGGCCATTCTTTCTGTTCAGACTCACGGTCCCTTTGGGTTGGCCTCTTCTTCCCATCTTTCCTCACTGCTCCTCTTCCACACACCTCTTCATTCCCCGCCCTGCCCCAGTTTCCCGCGTTCCTCCCCTCTCTCTCTTCGTGCTTCTTATTCCTTCCTTATCCCCTCCCCTCCTCTCTGACTTGCCTCCCCATCCATTCTTCCATCTCCTCCTCTCCCTCTCCTTCAGGTGGGTGGCCCTGAAGTATGTGGTCCCATTACCACACAACCCTTTGCAGTTTTGTCCATCTTATGCAATTTAAGTCAAATCAATACACTTCCACAAAGCACACACCCAGCCCCTGACTGCCGTGGCTGAGCCTCACATGCACCAGGCACTCACTGAGCAGTGGACACGTGTTGTCTGATACAGTCACAGTATTTCCTTAAAGTGGATATTATCATTTATAGATGAGCAAAGGAATCATACACAATGCAGTGTATGCAAGCCATTGTGGAGAATGAAAAAAAAATTTTTTTTTCACTTGGTCTGTGGCTCTCCAATCCGAGACACATCACTCAGCAGAGGGTTAAGACAACATCCCAAAGCATAAAATGTACTCTAAAAATGGGGCTTCCCTGGTGGCTCATATGGTAAAGAATCTGCCTGCAATGAAGAACACCTGGGCTCCATCCCTGGCTTGGGAAGATCCCCTGGAGAAGGGAACGGCTACCCACTCCAATATTCTTGCCTGGAGAATCCCAAGGACAGAGGAGCCTGGTGGGGGGTCGCAAAGAGTCTAACAGACTGAATGACTTTCACTTTCACTTTCATGCATGCCTTAACCACGTCTGTTGCTGTCCCCCGCCTCTGCCCCCATCCTATGGCCTATTAAGTTTTTCCTTAAGGGCATTGAGGGTCTTGCAACTTTGACTACCAGCACCCACCTACACACCAGATACTTTGGGGTACAACTGGTTTTCTATCCAGTTTTATTGAATCTCCACAAGGCATTTCAATTCCTTTTGTAGGAAGTGGGTATGCAAAAATTCATAAATAATGAAAACAATTCTCTTGGCATCTGGGTGCCAAGCATGATGCCTGACTCATAGTGCTCTGGGGCAGTGAAGTAGGAGGGATTGGGGAATGGATGTTCGTGCCTCTCACTTCTCAGGGCATCAGCATGACAAGTCATTTCACAGCCCTGAGCCCTGTTTATAAAAGGGACTAGTACTATTTCTGAGCAGTTTGGTTGGAGGATGAGGGGCATTGCAGAGTGCCCAGGGGTGTCGGGAATATGGTTAGCTTTCAGTTTATTTTAGTAGCCTCCTTAATGAGCATTTTGCTACCAGTCTTTGTCGAGCCCGTCTTCCTTTGGAAAATCTCAGTGAATCAAAGGCAAACATTAAGTTAATGAGATCACAATCATATGGTAATATTCCCCCTATTTCCAGCAAACACCCTGTTGAAGGCAAAGTGACTCTGTGCTATGCTGAAAAAAATAGCATCCTTGGTCCCTGCTCAGTTGGTTCTCTGTCGACATCAGACAGACAGACTAAATGAACAATTAGCATCGGACACCTCTGCACGTGGCTGAGGATGCTTTCAATTAGCAGGCAGCTGCCTCGCTCTCATTAGTTAATGTCACTGTTCTTGCATTTATTCTGAATGATAATTGCAGTATGTACGAATGCATATTTTTAACTGTTCCTTTTTTTAATGGAAGGGATGTCATTTTCTTTCTACAGATGCTCAGCTGCAACATTGTTGCCTCTATAAAGAAAGAAAGAAAAAAATAACATGGCACAATTCTCCCCTAACCAGTGACTAAGACCAACCCCAGACTCTCAGCCTGAAGAGAGAATACTGCTGTATCTTTTAGCAACCTGAAGAGTGCGTGCATGTGTGTGTGTGTGTGTGTGTGTGTAGATAATCTATATTCAGGCTTCCCTAGTGGCTCAGATGATAAAGAATCCATCTGCAATGCTGGAAACCTGGGTTCAGGTGGGAAAATCTTCCTGGGGTGGGAAGATCCTCTGGAGGAGGACATGGCTACCCATTCCAGTATTCTTGCCTGGAGAATCCCATGGACAGAGGAGCCTGGCTGGCTACAGTCCACGGGATTGCAAAGAGTAGGACACAACTGAGAAACTAACACTTTCACTTTCAATCTATATTTTGAGAAAATCTACCTTGTAAGAATAATAGCTATAAGTTCTCCCCAAACATTCTTCTGGGCCCCTCTTTTGAGGAGAACTATAAGCTATAAGGGAATCCCCATGAAAGAAACAGCTTGGGTTTTAGAAACCTGTTTGTTGTTATCTTAAACTTTTCATTTTGGAATATTTTTAGATTTACAGAAAAGTTGCAAAGGTACTACAAAGTGAGGGTTTTTTTTTTTTTTTTTGGTACTTTTTACCCAATTACCTCAGGTATGTATGACTCTGGAATATATAACCAAGATATATATTGGAAATGAAGGTGTTGCTCAATCGTGTCCGACTCTTTGCGATCCCATAGACTGTAGCTCACCAGGCTGCTCTGTACATGGAATTCTCCAGGCAAGAATGCTGACATGGATTGCCATTCCCTTCTCCAGGGGATCTTCCCAACCTAGGGATCGAACCTGGATCTCCTGCATTAAAGGAGATCTTTACCATTAGCACCACCCGGGAAGCCCTAAGCTATATATTACTTGAGTGAAATCATCAAAACTCAGAAATCAATATTGGCAGAGCATTCTTAACTCACAGATTTCATTGGGATATTAACTATTTTTCTACGCATGTTCTTTTTCTGTCCTGGATTGGATCCCACTGCATTTAATTGTCATGTCATTGGTCTCTTCTGATCTGAGACAGTTTCTTAATCTTTCTTTCTCTTTCATGCTATGGATGGTTGTAAAACATACTAGTCTGGGCTGGAAGAAGTCCCTCCATGTAGAACCATCTGATTTGATCAGAGTTGTAGATTTTTTTAAATATAAATTTATTTATTTTAATTGGAGGTTAATTACTTTAAAATATTGTATTGGTTTTGCCATACATCAACATGAATCCACCACAGGTATACACGTGTTCCCCATCCTGAACCTCCCTCCCCTTACCATCCCTCTGGGAGCTGTGGTACATATACACAATGGAGTATTACTCAGCCATTGAAAAGAATACATTTGAATCAGTTCTAATGAGGTGGATGAAACTGGAGCCTATTATACAGAGTGAAGTAAGCCAGAAAGAAAAACACCCATACAGTATACTAACGCATATATATGGAATTTAGAAAGATGGTAATGATAACCCTGTATGCGAGACAGCAAAAGAGACAGATGTATAGAACAGAGTCGTAGATTTTTGAGAAGATATCACAGAGGAGAAGTGTCCTTCTGGCTACATGATATTAAAGATACGTGATGTCAATGTAAGTGATCACTGGTGATGGGAACTTTGATCACCTGACCAAGGTGGTGTCTGCCAGGTTTCTCCAAGATAAACTTACTATTTCTCTCTTTCCATACCTTATTCTTTAGAAGTAAGTCACTAAGTCTAGCCCACAATCAAGAGGGGAGGAATTAAGCTCTGCCTCCTGATGGGGGTGGAGGTCGTAATACATTATTTGGAATTTTTGAAGGCTGTTCCAGGGAGTCTGGGCTTAATGGCAGAGCTGTCACTGTATGATTTTAGTAATTCAAGTAACTCAAGCTTTCTTGGTTTCAGGTTTTCCTTTTATAAAATAAGAAGCTTCATGAGCTGCATCCCATGGTTTTGCCCAGCCTGAAAGTCCAGTGCTCAGACTGTAATCTGGACAGTGTCCTTTGCAATTAGAAAGATGAGTTTCCAACTGCAGCACATGCTACCAGGATGGCCTTGGATAAGTTTCTTAACTGCTCTAACCTTCAATTGCCTTGTCTATAAAATAGAATGATTATGACTCTGAGACTGTACCCATAAGGTGTTCAGCACAAAGCTTGTAATAGGGATGTGTGACAAGTTTCAGCCAATGTTTTGACCAAACAGAGGCTCAGAAGTAGGATAGACAAAGTCACTGTTTAACGGTATCAGACGAATTCATAAAATTATTTCCCTGCCCATGTGCTTGAAAAATGTCTCAGATCCTTTTCCAACTCTGTTGAAACAGGACACCTTTCACAGAAGCATAAGAACATTGCTTGCAACCAGCTTCTCCAATGAATTCTGCATAATTACAGTTTTGGTGAAGAAAATAGAACTCACATTGAAAGTCAAATGGAAAGCTTGACCCTGGATCAGCTCTTCAACTAAACTGCAGACTCTCTGCCAGTTTGTGCCTCGGTTTCCTCATCTGTCAAACAAACATGACCCTTGCAGCTCCCAGCGTGGTGAACGGTATGTGGTGAATTTCCAGTTCCTGAGCTCAACAGATGGCTTACCCACCATTAGCTGCCTGTTACAAAGGGATAGATGTACACCCGGCCTTAATTATTAAAAGGCATGGTCCTTTAGGACCATGACATCCAAAATGGGTAGCTGAGATCATGGCAGTGGTTTGATTTCAGATAATATAGTTCATGTTCATGCTAACAATAGACATGAAGCCTTTGCAAAGTGATTAGCATTCCACTGTAAAAATGTAATACCTTATTTGTGGGATCTGAAAAAATGGTACAAACAAACCTATTTACAAAATAGAAATAGAGTCACAGGGTCACAGAAATAAAGTCACAAATATTATGGTTTACATAGGTGGGGATAAATTGGGAGACTGAGACTGACGTATACACACTACTCTATGTAAAATAGATAGCTAATAGGAACCGACGGTATAGCACAGAATGGGTGTGTGTGTGTGTGTGCGCACGCATGCACACTCAGTCATGTCTGACTCTCTGGAACTCCATGGACTGTAGCCAGCCAGACTCCTCTGTCCATGGAATTTTCCAGGCAAGAACACTGGAGTGGGTTGCCACTTCCTATTCCAGGGGATCTTCCTGACCCAGGGGTTGAACACTTGTCTCTTGCATCTCCTGCATTGACAGATAGATTCTTTACCACAGTACCACCTGCGAAGTCCCATAGCAGAGGGTACTCTACTCAGTATGCTGTAATGATCTGTATGGGAAGAAATCTATAAAAGGGTGGATATACGTATATGTATTCCTGATTCACTTTAGGGCACAGCAGAAACTAACACAACATTGTCAGTTAACTATATTCCAATAAAAAATTTAAATAAATATATAAAGGCAAAACCATCAGGTAAAGCTTGTTATTTAGGTATGTATTGATGATTTGGTGTTGGCAAAACTGGTGCACTCTTACATGCTGATGTGATGTAAATGGCTAAATTTTGTTTAAAAAATGCATATATAAATGTAGTCAGGAAGGCATAAAACTGTTCACATACTCTATCCCACAAGCCCATCCAGTGGTGGTGGGGGGGGTGGGTGGGAGGCAAACCTAAAGAAATAGCTTAACTGAAGAAAATAGCAGTGTACATGGAGTTATTCACAGTGTCTCATATTTAATCATGAAAGAAAGAAAAACAATTTAATAGGAATTGTTTAGAGCTTCATAAACTATTCTGTAGCCAGATGCCACTTACAAGGAGTGAAGCAATATATTAGATAAGTAAGATGGACTATTTCATGGAAGTAATAGTAAGAACATGATGTATAGATCATGCTTGGAACCATGAAAATACATGCGTGCGTACACAGATTCTAGAAGGGAACATACAAAAGCGAAAATATGCTTCTGCTAAGAGAAAAAGAAAGTAATTAGGTAAGAGCTAAACCAACGTTCTTCCCTTTTAAGTGTCCAAACAAACCTTTCAAGTTAAGGAAAACAGACGTGACTGTTGTTTGAATTTCTCAATGCTTTGGCATAAACATACAAAGGCCCCATGAACACCTTCTGCTGTGTATAAATATTTCCCCAACCTCCTTCTTCCCTTATGCGCTTCTCAAAGCTCCTCAATAAAATTAATACAGTCAACAGACCCATTTTTAAAGGACGGAGAGAAAGAATTTCAGGACTCCACAGAAGGAGGGAATGAAAGGGGTTTTATTCTTTTCATTCTTCAGTGCCTTGTTAGAGTCTCAGAGCCTGTGTTATTGAAACCCGAGGGTGACAAGCACTGAGGTGAATCTATTGCTGAGCCTGGATCTTTAATGAGAGCATTGATCAGAGAAGAGACGCAAGAAAGCGCAGTGCGGTGACACCTGAATGAATATAAATTTAGCCCCGATTGAAACTCTTCCACAGTCGGCTTGTTCCCTGCTGGCAGTGTTAGGGAGAAGAGAGAAAAGCAATTTCGGTCTTCTGTCTTGATTCTCCTCACGCTGTTGGCAGTTTTTAAGCAGAGCAAGTTATGACTATTTTACTTCAAAAGGCAATGAGAACTTGTCAAAGAGTCCCTCCCTGGACGCGACAATGGAAATGTTTCCTTGGTACTAATTTTGAATCCGAAACCAGTCTGCCTGGAGGAGGAAGTGCTTTCAAACTACAGAGTTTTCTGGGAACTGGACAGGCTGCCCCAGCAGGGAGTGAGTGCCTCATCACCAGAAGAATGCAAAAAAGACTGGGTTGACCTGGTGGCTGTGTTACTCAGTGAAAACTCCTACTGCTCACCAGTTGACAGGCCAGTAAATCAAGAGGTGAGGTATTAAGGCAAACAGTAGTGACTTTATTCAGAAAGTCAGCAGACTGGGAAGATGGTGGACTAGCGTCCCAAAGAACCATCTGAACTGAGTTAGAATTCAGTCTTCTTTTGTATTAAAAGGGGGAGGAGATGTGGTTGGTTGCTGCAAACTTCCTGGTGCCAGAATCCTTCGTGCTTGCAGCTGTCCATGTAAGTCAAGTCGTGATGTGCCTGCGAGCTGCCAACAAGACAAATATTATTCCGTGTTCTGCAACTTTTTATCCCTATGTCAATGGAAAAGTGTGATACCTTTAAAGGTCAGAGCCTTGAAAATTGGCTATACTGTATATTTGAGTCTACCGGCAACATTCTTAACTAGTAGCAAAAGTAAGAGACTACGAAGGTAAAGACAAAGAAGCGGATCCAACATGGAGTCAGATTTGATCTTCCCTATTACAGCAGGATGTTTCAGAGGGGCTCAAGCACGAAGAAGAGATCTGGGAAGCAGAGGACTGGGGTTACGTTTCAGATCCCTACAACGTGGAGCTTTGTCATTCTAGAAAGTCAGCCAATGGAGTGATGAGGATCACAGGAGTTTAGGCCCGGACAGATGGCGTTTGGGGTTTTGGCTTCACTGTCTACTGTGTGATGCTGGCCAACTTCCTGTCCTAGTGACATGTACCTCAACCTATTGATCAAATGGAGATTAGAATATTACCTAACTCACAGGTTCCTCACAATCAAATAATGCAGGGTGTCAACTGTTCATCACAGTCTCCAGAGTGTAATACATTCTGGGTAAATGTCATCGTGATTATGGTTATTCAGGGACTTTTCTTTACATTCAGCTACCATGCCTAGAACCCTTTCTTAGGTGTTTGGCATTTTCAACCATGACACCTCTTAAAAAAATTATTTATTTATATTTTTTGGCTGTGCTGCGTCTTAGTCTCTGCACGCAGGCTTTCTCTAGTTGCCGTCAGGGGAGACTACAGTCTAGGAGCAGCACATGGGCTTCTTGTTGAGGTGACTTCTCTTACTGTGGACCACAGGCTCAAGGATGCGTGGACTCAGTAGTCGCTGCAGGCCCTAGAGAAGCTGTGACACATGGGTTTGGTTGCCCCCTGGCATGTGGAATCTTCCCAGACCAGAGTTGGAGCCCATGTGCCCTGCGTTGGCAGGCAGATTCTTAACCACTGGATCACCCGGCAAGTCTCAGTCATGAAATCTCGCTTAAATTTCTGATATGGTCTGAATTGTGTTCCCCCATGAAAATTGATATGTTGAAACCCTAAACTCTAGTACCTCAGAATGACTGCAGAGAGATGGCTTTTAAAGAGATAAGTACGGTGAAATGAGGTCCTATGGGTGAGACTAACCCAGTATGGCTATTGTCCTTGCAAGAAGAGATTAGCATGTGGACATGTGTAGAGGGAAGAGCACGTGAAGACACAGAGAGAAGATGGCTATCTACAAGCCAAGGAGAGAGGACTCAGGAGAAACCCGAAGGTGCAGACTTTTGATCTTAGACTTCTAATCTCTAGAACTGTGAGACAATTAACTTCTGTACTTTAAGCCACCTGGTGTGTGGTGCTCTGTTACGGCAGCCCTAATGAACTAATATGTTCTTCTTGGGGGTAATGGATGGTTACCTTCACTTTCCAGAAGAAGAGACTGAGGTTCAGAGAGGGGCAGTGATAGCTTCAAGACCACACGGATCCCTCATTTTCACTGAGTATCACACTGAATAAGTACCTTAGTAAGTACCTAGTGCAGCATGCAGTGGGCTCCCCAGGTGGCACTAGTGGTAAAGAACCCGCCCACCAATGCGAGACGCGAGAGACACGGGTTTGATTCTTCAGTCGGGAAGATGTCCTGGAGGGCATAGCAGCCCACTCCAGTGTTCTTGCCTGGGGAATCCCAAGGACAGAGGAGCCTGGTGGGCTACAGTCCAGGGGGTTGTAAAGAGTCGGACGTGGCTGGAGCGACAGCGCACACACAGTTCTTAGCCCACAGCAGGAGCTCAATAAAAGTGAGAGCCTGCCTGGTGACTAAGCCTCCCCAACGCATCCTCTTTTCACCATCAGCCTCTGCTTCCATCCTGCTCTGAAATACTATTCCCTGCTCATCTGCTTCCCCTACACGGTAAGGCTACCGTTTCTTCTCTCTTTCTCCCCTCTCTCCCCTTCCAGACTCTGGCACATAGCACCTTTTGATTTCTGCAGCCTCTTCAGAAGTATTTTTGACACAAACAATAGTCCCCATTTCTGCCTTTTCAAGAGGCACTCGCATAACCCGAGCAGACACTGGCGACTCATTTTCATCACGGTCTTAAAGCAATTCCCTCTGTGAGCCCAGACCCGGCAGGCCTCTCTGTGCTGTGAAATCTCATACTATTTTTAGGCCTTTTAATCTATCTTTTAACAGCCTCCTTGTTTAGAACTCCAGGCCCTGGATTCATGGAAAGCACGTTTTTGAGATCGGTAAAGACAAACTTGGCTGGTCTCAATCAAAGGTTCAGGGAGCCTGGTCTGGGGTCCTTCTCAACCCCCAACCTGCCAATGCTTCCCCTGCTATAACTCTATAACTCCCCGCTCCCCTCTATAACTGCCTCAGCGGGAACTCCCTGGCCGCTTGACAGAACAGCTGGCTGCTTTCTTTCATCTTAATGACTGACGGGCTTTCTGAAGCAAGAGGCTGTCAGAAGGTTTCAGGGTTGCACAACTGAGTCACTGTTATTGTAAAGTCCTTACCGAGATGACATTTCAGGATGGACGTGGGAGGGGAAGTCAGCCCCTTCCTCAGAACCCCTCCCAGATGCCCTCAAGGTGGCAGAGCTCTCTGGCTGCTCCCAGAGTTTAAGAGAGCTTCGTACAATTCCTAGTGCTGTGTCCCATTTAATGCAACAAGCACTCTTG
This sequence comes from Bos indicus, assembly GCF_029378745.1. Lineage (NCBI taxonomy): Eukaryota > Metazoa > Chordata > Mammalia > Artiodactyla > Bovidae > Bos > Bos indicus. Next base: position 7,887,461 of record NC_091773.1, on the reverse strand, counting down.
AAGGGGTTTTCCAGGTGGCGCTATTGGTAAAGAACCCAGCTGCCAATGCAGAATATGTAGGAGACATGGGTTCCATCCCTGGGGTGGAAAGATCCCCTGGAGGAGGAAAAAGAAACCCATTACAGTATTTATTCTTGCCTGGAGAAGCCCTTGGATAGAGGCGCCTGGCGGGATATAGCCCATGGGGTCACAGAGTTAGACACAACTGAACTGACTTAGATGCGCAGTTCCTAGTGCTGAGTCCTGTTTAATGTAACAGGCACTCTTGAAGATTTACAGGAAGTGCATATTATGGTCACATCAGTGTCTTTCTTTTGCACTGTTGTGCTATTAGGAGTTTAAGGTGGGGACACAGCACCCTGACCCTGAGTCTCACTCCTCCTGCCCTCTGGAGATCCAGACTGAGAGAGCTGCACATATAGCAGTGATAGCCAAAGGGGAGATTAATACACTTTATTCATAGAGTAGCTGGGCAAATAACTTGTATCCTTCACCTCACAAGATCACTGGGAAAATTGAATGGGAAAAAGGAATGAGGGCCTGGGTCCCCTGCGGGACTTTGACTTCCCCCAGGACCCTGCCACGAGCCCCAACAGGAGTCCTGAGACCTTGACCATGAACAACAGGGTGGACAAGCCATATCCTGGATGGCTTACTGCATGGGGGAGGAAGTAAAAGAGAGAGCCAGCCTCGGATCTGGGCCCTGATGCACCCGAGGTCACAGCCTATCAGCTGAGCATTAACTTGTCCTGTTGATTGGTAGGTTGCCAGAAAATCCTTTTCTTTATGAGAAGAATGGGAAGAAATATTTCCTCTTCCCAAATATAACAAGAATAAGAGAAACATCAGCAGAGAACGTATTAACAGAAGGCTTCCAAACTGATCACAAACATGATAGCTGGATGGAAAATGTGATTTCATAGTGAATAAAAAAAAATCAGTAGAAACCAAATCCAAGAGAGTGCACATGTTGCAATTTGCAAAGACTTTATTATTTTATTTTTTAGGGTAATACATTTTTATCTTTGTAAGAGGCCAACACACATTTTCCCATGAGTTGTACCATTTTATATATCCAGCAATGGTAAAGGTGCCAATTGCTAAATATTTTTAGAAAAGTCTTTAAAATGACTATTGGAGAAAAGTTCACATAAGGGAAATTTTAATTTTAATGAGGGAGCAGATAGAGAAATTTAACAGAAAAATGTAAACTATGAAGAATTCAAAGGAAATTCTAGAATTATAAAGAATGAACAGAAATGAAATGTTTAATGAATAGATTTAGCAGCAGATTGGGGATGAGAGAAGAAAGAATCAGCAAACATGAAGATGGATCAATAGAAATTGCCCAGTTGAAGGACAGGAGAGGAAAAAAAAAGGTGGAAACTTAATCCTCTGCCTGTGTGTGTGTGTGTGTGTGTGTGTGCACGCGTGCACATGTGTGCACACACCTGTGTGGCTTTAAAGGGCAGTTAGCAAGTGAGGCAGGTGCGTGTCAATTCTCTGCTCACAGACTTCCAGCCAATCCCCATTTCAGCCTTGCTTTTCTTTGCTGGTATCTGGTCCCATGTACGCGGTACCTTTTGGAGATTTTACAGGGCAATTTGACCCATTTCTCATTGCTCTGCTCCACTACTGGCATATCTGTGTTTCTGCCTTTGATCTCACTTTCTCCTTTATAACCTGAAGTTAGCAATGCTCTCACTTTACAGGAATGAAATGAGGTAAATCTGGGAAGGGGCCTGGCGTAGTGCTTGGCTTACCGTTTCTTGATGACAAATGGTGTCTATTTTTATTGCCTCCCACCTCGCTGCCCTCCCCGCACTTTCTCCCTTCTTCCCTCCTTTTCCTCTTTCCTCCTCCTAAGCATTCTGCATTCACATATTTCAACCAACTCAGGCCGCTTTCAGGACAGCGGTTTGTAATTACTGCCGCGTGGTGTATAATGTCTGTGGCAAATTTATTTCTTCTCATATTTCTTGTAAGTGTTGCTGATGCAGAATGAACATCTCAAATCACTCAGAGGCAAACAAATGAGACAGAAAACCTGCCCGTAATCGAGCTGGCACAGGAGGCGTGTCCATCTTTAAAAATACTGTTTCTCTGTCTTAAACTGTGGGGCCAATTAGAGGCTTATCTGGAGAGATAGCAATCCAGCTGCCTCCTGGGGGCCTGTTTCCTTGTGGACACAGCTGGCCCTGAGCTAAGGGAAGATAGGAGGGTTAGTGCCTGACCTAGGCCAACGGCCTTCATCCACAAAGTGCATCAGCAAAGGAAGGGACCTTGGAGATGAGCCATTGAGACCTTTCCCAGGGAAGGTGAGCTGAGCTCTGATCCAGAGAGTGGGCTGAATTCTCTCACAGCCAATGCAGTTAGTGCTTGAGCCTGGAGGAGAAACTAGGTCTCACCTGCCCCAGGTTCCTTTCCAGCTCACCAGGTACAAAAAATGATCCAGCCTATGACCGTCCCTAGCACCCAGCCAGCCAGTTTGGATTCTGGTCTTATTTGCAACATGAACCGAGAACTTCCAGATATATACAAGCTGGATTTAGAAAAGGCAGAGGAACCAAAGATCAAATTGCCAACATCTGTTGCTGTGCTGTGCTAAGTTTTGTCTGACTCTTTGCAACCCCATGGACTGTAGCCCACCAGGGTCCTCTGTTCATGGGGTTATCCAAGCAAGAATACTGAAGTAGGTTGCCATTTCCTTCTCTAGGGGATTTTCCTGACCCAGTGATCGAACCCAGGTCTCCTGCATTGCAGGCAGATTCTTTACTGTCTGAGCCATCGGTTGGATCATAGAAAAAGCAAGAGAATTCCAGAAAAACATCTACTTCTGCTTCATTGGCTATGCTAAAGCCTTTATGTGGATAACAACAAACTGTGGAAAATTCTTCAAGAAATGGGAATAACAGATCACCTTACCTGCTGCCTGAGAAATCTGTATGCAGGTCAAGAAGCAACAGTTAGAATCAGGCATGGAACAACAGACTGGTTCCAAATTGGAAAAGGAATACATCAAGGCTGTATATTGTCATCCTGCTTGTTTAACTTATATGCAGAGTACATCATGAGAAATGCCCAGCTCGATGAAGCACAAGCTGGAATCAAGATTGCCAGGAGAAATATCAATAACCACAGTTATGTAGATGACACCACCTTATGGAAGAAAGCAAAGAGGAACTATAAAGCCTCTTGATGAAGGTGAAAAAGGAGAGTGAAAAAGCTGGCTTAAAATTCACCATCCAAAAAACAAAGATCATGGCGTGCAGTCCCATCACTTCATGGCAAATAGATGGGGAAACAATGGAAACAGTGACAGACTTTACTTTCTTGGGCTCTAAAATCTCTGCAAATGGTTACTGCAGCCACAAAATTAAAAGACGCTTGCTCCTTGGAAGAAAAGCTGTGACCTACCTAGATAGCATATTAAAAAGCAGAGACATTAGTTTGCCAACAAAGGTCCATGCAGTCAAAGCTATGGTTTTTCCAGTAGTCATGTATGAATGTGAGAGTTGGACCATAAAGAAGGCTGAGTATGGAAGAATTGATGCTTTTGAACTGGTGTTGGAGAAGATTCTTGAGAGTCCCTTGGACTGCAAGGAGATCCAACCAGTCAATCCTAAAGGAAATCAACCCTGAATATTCATTGGAAGGACTGATGCTGAAGCTGAAGCTCCAATGCTTTGGCCACCTGATGTGAAGAACTGACTCACTAGAAAAGACCCTGATGCTCGGAAAGATAGAAGATAGGAGGAAAAGTGGGTGACAGAGGATGAGATGGTTGGATGGTATCACCAACTCAATGGACGTGAGTTTGAGTAAGCTCCAGGAGATGGTGAAGGACAGGGAAGCCTGGCATGTTGCAGTCCATGGGGTCGCGAAGAGTCCAACATGTCTGAACAATTGAACAATAATAACAACTTGAGCAAATATTCATGGTTACATTTCATGATGCCGAACATCATTCCAGGCACCACAGACTCAGATGAAGGAGCCTCTATCTATCTCCTCAAGATGCGCACAGAGTGTTGGGATGACTGACATTGAACAGGCTCTTTCAACTCCCTGTGGCTGGTGACAGAAAACAGGATAGTCTGGGGACAACAGAGAAAATAACCCTAAGCCTGCCCAGCAGTGGTGGGTGCTCAGAGGGCTTCTGGGTGAGAAGTTGCTGGAACTGAATTCTAAGGAGAGGGGAAGAGAGAGCTTGTCCAAGAGGAATCATGAACGAGATGGTAGAAGCCACCAGTCCATGTGGGGAAGAACCCAAGGGGGATGGTAATGCTGGGGGTTGCACGATTGTGGTTGGCTCAGACCCCGCCTGGGGTGCTGCAGTCTTAGAGGTCTCTGACGATGGGCCAGGCTGCCTGTAAGCAAGTGAGTCCCCTGTCCCTGGGCTTGTGCAGGCTCAGGCAGACTGGGTGCTTGTCAGAGAATTGGCAGAGTGGGTTGCTGCCCCATATAGGAGGTGGCTGGGCAGGTGAGGGGAAGCTGGGAGAGAGGAAGGGACTGTACTGAGGCCCCACGATGCCTTAAGGGCAGGATGAGGCTTGTGTCTACCTGCAGACTCTTTTTTTTAATTTAAAAAATTTATTTAGTATTTGTTTTGTGTTTTGGCTGTGCTGGGCTTTTCTGCATCGACTTTTCTTCACTGCTGCATAGGCAGTGAGCGGGGGCTACTCTCCAGTTGCAATGCGCAGGCTTCTCATTGCAGTGGCTTCTCTTGTTACAGATCACGGGCTCTAGGGAGCGAGGGCTTCCCTGATTGTGGTTCCCGGGCTCTGGAGCACAGACTCAGTAGTTGTGGCTCATAGGCTTAATTGCGCAGCAGCATGTGGGATCCTCCCGGACCAGGGATTGAACCCGTGTCTCATGCATTGGCAGCAGATTCTCTACCACTGAGCCACCAGGGAAGCCCCCTGCAGAGTCTTAATAGTGTAAGGAACTTGGGGGAACAGTGGCGTGAAGGACACTTAAGCCCAGATGGCCCAAGACAGAGCCACCACTTGGCTGAAGGATAGCGTGCCCACAACACCATGCCCACTGTTACCAGGTCAGATCAAGGCCCAGGATTTAGGAGGCAGGGGAATGGACATTATTAGGCAGCAGGGTTTCGGGGTGCTTCACATGGTGAGCTGTGTGAGCCTCAAGCATTTGTTCCAGAAACCCTGGATCTCCAGGGACCATGAGCCCTGAGCTTAGACTCAAGGCCCATACCACCCTCCGTCAACTTCTCTTTTGGAATTGCACAAGGCTCTGGTTATTACACGAACCTACTGCTGGGTCAGCCTGACTGACTGATGGGGCAGTGATAAGAGGCACATTCCTGGGACGAAGGAATGCACTTGGCCTGGCAGGAGTGTGTTGCTGGAAAGGGGCCGCTTATATGAAACAGCTCCTGCATGGGTGGGAAGATGTTATAGATGTGTGAATAAAAATAGCTCTGTGTTCAGGCTGAGAGAGAGACAAAGACCAGCTGCACCTAACTCCAGGGGAGGGCAATTTGGAAGGGTCAGGAATTACAGTCAGGTTTCTTCTCTTTGGTAGTGATGTTTTTTGGAAACCACATCATTGCTGCATGCAGCATGCAGACATTCATACAGTCCATCAACATTTCCCAAATATCTACCGTGCAAGACACTGAACTTTGAAGAGGTATGAGAAAAGGTCTTTTATCCCAAGCGGCTCACAGTGTAGAAAGGGGTGGGTTTGGGCAGGTAGATGATCATGGCACTGTTCGGGTGATGTGAGAAGCAGAGTAGAGAGCTACAGAGCGTAAAAAGGCTGTGAACCCAGCCACAGGGTGAGGGGGTCATCAGAGGAGAACCTTCTGGGAAGAATAGGGGACAGTGCACCCACGCTTGGGGTGGGGTGGGGTGCATCACCTCTCCCACCCTGTGGCAGCCGTTTCAGTCCTTGTCTGGCTCCCGTCCCAACTATCAGCTCCAGACTCTTGAGATCACGTCTCTATTGTGATATCTGCAGCAGACAGGAGCTCTCCACATGTTTGTTTCATGACTGTAAGCAAAGGGCAAGGATGTCAGGTGAACATTCTCTGCAAAAGACCTTCTCTTGTGTCATGTGACTACAGTCTCCTCCAGGACAGGGACTTGATGGGGTTGTCTCTGGGACTCTAGTCCTTGCTTCAGAGCTTGGACTTAAGTAAGAGCTCAATATAGGGTTTTGAATTACTGAATCAGTGAACAATAAATGAATAAATTAAAGAGGGATGACCATGAGAATGAACTTTGTTGCCTTCTTCTTCTTTAATTACTGATCTGATTTTCCTCCATGGCTTTCACCCTCATCTCAATAGAGGAAACTCTCCATCCAGGGCTGCTGTATACAGTTGTCCAGGCTGTGCACTGCACAAAGTTGCCAGCTCTAATAAGATGCAACTCATGTTGTAGCCATGCAGTAACTTACATAAGAGTTGAGCAAAAATTGTGTATCTCACCTCTGAGTCCTGGAGCAGTGGAGGGAGGGGACTCTTATTCACAACCGTGTGCACACTTGGGCCCTGCCCTGTTGCAGCCGTACTGTGAGCTTCCCTGGAAGTCCCTGCCCTCACCCACCTGCTAGTCTTGAAGGCCCATATCTGACCCTCTCCAAACACTGGCCCTGACAGGGTGGCCACATCAGGGAGGCACCTGGGGATGCTGTCCTGCAGGTGATATGTGTCCTGGTTTTGGGGTGGGTGTGAGCTGGTGTCTGTGTGCTGCACCCAGGTCTGTAGCCTCCAAAGGCCTCTGGATATCCCCTACCCCTACAGAGCTAGGCTCCAGCCAAAGGGAAGCTTTTTACTCATAAAAACCTGGAACACTGCCCTAGCCTCCCCTCCCCTCCCGCAAGTGTGTTCCCTCTGGAGTCACTCAATTTGGCCAGAGGGGCATCTACTCACATCCACTTTGCCCCAGGTCAGCCAGACCATAATATGCTGACTTTGCAAAATGCATTTTTAAAAATAATTTATTATTTGGGGCTGTGCTAGGTCTTCACTGCTGCTTGGGTTGTTTTTCCTCTACTTGCAGTGTGTGGGTTTCTCGCTGCAGTGGCCTCTCTTGATGTACAGCACAGGCTCTAGGGCATGGAGTGGTTGCAGCACGTGGACTCAGTAGTTGCGGCTCCCAGGCTCTAGAGCACAGGCTCGATGGTTGTGGCACACAGGGTTAGTTGCTCCAAGGCAAGTGGGATCTTCCCAGATCAGGGATCGAACCCATGTTTCCTGCGTTGGCAGGTGGGTTCTTTATCACGGAGCCACCAGGGAAGCCCTGCAAAGTGTATTTGAGAAGGGAAGTGCCTGTATAAAACATTTCCCAAATGTTTAGTACCAGCCTTGGGTGGATTTGTGTCAAGCTTGGGGAGAACTGAATGTCTGCGCTCGTGTTTGGAAATCCTGTGTGGAGTTAGGAATGAGTGTGTGGAGCACGGCTGTGGTGGCTGCAAAATTGAGGAGGTCCCCTCCCCATCCACCCCCCCACGTTCCTACAGGTTAGATGGAGGGCAGGTTCCACATCAGACCTCGTCCTCAGAAAGGGGGAACTGGGCTGGGGGGTTGAGAAAAGGATGGCTGTCACAGTCTTTCACCCTAAACACTGAACAAACTATCCTTCCCCTTTAAAACTGCCCCACCTGGGACTTCCCTGGTGGTCTAGTGGTTAAGACTCCATGCTTCCACTGCAGGGGTTTGATCCCTGGCCAGGGAACTAAGATCCCACATGCTTCACAGTGCAGCCAAACAAGTGAAAAGAACCCAGGCTGCTTGCTTGCTCCTTGCAGTTGACCAAAAATGATTGACTCTACCTGCAGACCGTCCATAACGTCTCCCCACAGCCCAGCTCCACTCCCCCCACCAACCCCTCACCAAATGGTACTGTCTTGGCATCCCTTTTTCTTCTCTAAAACGGACTGCTTTTCAGCACCTCGAGCCCCTCCTGGAGTGTAGCTGATTGTAGATGGGTTCCCTGCCCCAGGCTCATGAATAAACACCTGCCTTCACTGTGTCTCAGACTCAGCTACATGGTTAGCATTTGGGACTGTATAATAGAAGATTTTGGATAATTGTAACACTGAGAATCACTGAAGTTTACTGTGGATTTACAAGGCATCCACTACCGCTCTCACAACTATCGACACCCAAAGTCCTGTGAAGTGGACACCTTTGCCTTCCTCGTGGACATAAAGTACAGAGAGGAAAACAGACTTGTCCAGTCACTCAGCTGTTGAATGATGGAGCTGGGATGTGAACCCAGGTAGTCTGACTCTAGATGATTCTATACTCTTGCTCACAATGCTGAAACGTGAAAGTGTTAGTCGTTCAGTCGTGTCTGACTTTTGCAAACCCATGGACTGTAGCCCACCAGGCTTCTCTGTCCATGGAATTTTCCAGGCAAAAATACTGGAATGGGTTGCCATTCTCTTTTCTGGGGGATCTTCCTAACACAGGGATCAAACCTTGGTCTCCTGCATTGCAGGGGGATTTTTTACCCTCTGAGCCACCAGGGAAGCCCACAATGCTATGTAGTTCTGATTCCAAGGAGAGGTCTTTGTTCACATTTCTGAGAGATGGTAGCACTTTTGAGTAGGGAACCCATGGGCTGGAATTTGACCTTTGATGGATTGCTTTGGCATTCTTGAGAGAGATGGTAGCATCAGAGGAAGTCTGAGCCCAGGTGGGAGTCCCTGAGCCAGCCAGACTGGAGGTAAGTGAGATTTGAGACCCCTCATCAAGGGTACAGTCACCTCTCCAGTACTGAGCCTTTAATGCCTTCAATGCCAACCGCAACCCTTGGAGAGGTGTGGCGTTTTGTAGAGGATGAATACACAGAGGATGGAGAAAGGAGTCACTCAGCTAACCTGTGGCAGAACTGGGTGTTTAAAACAGGTTGGATGGCTCTTGATGGTGGACACACAAATGGGGGTCCCAGGGGTGTAGCTGTCCCTCCTGCCTGTGACCTGTTGGAACAGCCCAGGTTTTGTCCCACCTGTGGCTCCAAGTGGTAGACCCTGAAAGAGGCATTCTGCTTTGAGTCTGAGAGGCACTTTTGTACAGCATCCTTTGTCCCTAGGACAACAGTGAGCCAGGGTCCTTATTTCCTCCTTGCAGCTGGAGAAGTCAGTTCTTGGCCTCTATGTTTAGAGCATATCAATTACACAAGTTGCCTCTATCATCTGATTACACAAGCGGCCACCACCATCACTTGAGAATCTGGGCAAGGTGGTAAAATCGACTCTAAGCATGTGTGTGTTTTCCTTTTAAAATAAAATTAAGGGATAAGCTTGAAGAAGCACAGCAATCTGGAGAGTGGAGGGAAGCTCTAACGCAGCCTTTCTGCTCTTTGGAGAGGCCACCTGATGCTGATCTGACCTGCTTCCAGGCCCTGGGAGGCACCAACCTTGCATTGACCGGCACCCTCCACAGCTTATGGAAGTGGCAGTGCTATTAGGATCTGAAGTCGGTCACTGGCCATGGCTGGTAAACTGAAATCCAGAATGTGTGGAAGATGCCTTTGTTTCTTAGGAAGGTGACATCTTCTCTGAGTGCCTGGGGCTTTGGGAAAGTGTTATTTGCTAAGAAGAGAAGAAATCACACACAGCAGGTGATCAGTCTTCACGTGGTTTTTTTCAAAACACCTTTCTCGATGACCCCCGTGGGGCGTAATAAATCATCTACACTGAGGGAAGGCTGGAGAATTCACTTCATCAACGATACAGAAATGCAGGGAAATCCTCTGTTATTGGGTGTATGTGCATTTCTGTGTGGACATGTCTGTGTGTGTAGGCACACGTGTGTTTGCACACATGGGTTGATGTACACACAATGCCTCTCAGGGTTCATAGTGTCTAAAGGAGGAGAGATCAAATGGCTCCTTAGAAATAGCTACTTTCAAGGACTTAAAGAAGTGGCCTTGCCCTGGGAAGCTCTGAGCATCAGAACGTGGAGCAAAATAGTACATTGTGGCCCTTGGAAGGGATGAGGAATAATGCAAGGAAGATTGATCTAGGAAGCAAAGTACTTAAACTTGGTTCTGCCTAGGAAGCAAAGTACTTAAACTTGGTTCTTCACAAAACTCATTGCCCTCTCTGAGCTGTGATTTCCACATGAAGTTGTAAAACCCAGACTCCTTGCCAAGGCCTGGGGTGGATGCTGCGGTGTGTAGTCCTCCTTCAGGACTGAGCAGACCGTCTCCCAGCTGCTGGGAGTGCTGGCGGCTTGTGGCTTCCCAGAAATGAAGAGAGTCCCCGTAGACATGGTCACACTATCTACCCTGGGATCAGCTGGTCAGTGCAGGGGATCGGGCCTGGTTCCCTGTCCTTCAGGCAGGACAACTCTGCAGGACCTTTCAGCTCCAGAACTCCCTGGGGAGTTCAGCTGAGGGTGAATCGCATCACATGCAGCCCAACTTCTCTCTCCTAGAATCCTGCTTCCTTTCCTCTCCCTTCCAAGCTGTGATCCTGAGAGCAACCCCAGAAGAATCCCCTTGCATGCTGATCTCCATCTCAGAGAACCCAGACCAAGGTCCCAGTGTTCTGCAACTGCGTGGTCTTCTCCCTCTCCCTCCCCTCCCCCCACTCTCTGCTTCAGCTGTACAGCCCTTGTTCTCTGCATTAAACTCACCAAGCTCGGCCCTGCCTCAGGGTCTTTGCACATCCCTTCTGCGGGAAAACTTTTACCTCCACCTTTTTCTGGTGGTTTTTAAATCATCTGTTGCTGTTCAGTTGCCAAGTTGTGTCCGACTCCTTGCGACCTCATGGACTTCAGCATGTCACGTTTCCCTGTCCCTCACCATCTCCCGGAGTTTGCCCAAGTTCGTGCCCATTGAATCGGTGATGCTATCCAATAATCTCATCCTCTGTCACCCGCTTCTCCTTCTGTCTTCAGTATTTCCCAGCATCTGGGTCTTTTCCAATGAGTCAGTTCTTCAAATCAGGTGGCCAAAGTATTGGAGTTTCAGTTTCAGCATCAGTCCTTTCAATGAGTATTCAGAGTTGATTTCCTTTAGGATTGACTGGTTTGATCTCCTTGCTGTCCAAGGAACTCTCAAGAGTCTGCTCCAGCACCACAGTTTGAAAGCATCAATTCTTTGGCACTCTACCTTCTTTATGGTCTAGTTTTTAATCACTTAAATCTCAGCTGAATGGTCATCTTCTCAGCCAGGCTTTTCTTGACCACCCAGTCTAGGTTATCTCCCCAGGGACTCTAACTACAGCTCCTTGTTTTATTTCCTTCAAGGTCCTTAGAAGGAAATGGCAACCCACTCCAGTACTCTTGCCTGGAAAATCCCATGGACGGAGGAGCCTAGGAGGCTGCAGTCCATGGGTCGCAAAGAGTCAGACATGACTGAGCGACTTCACTTTCCTTTCCTTTCCTTATCACTCTCTGATAATGTATTTTTTAATTATTCAATTGTTGATCTTCTGTCACCCACTCCATTGGAGGCAAGCTCCCTGGATGGCATAGACTAAGGCCAGCTTCTCCACTGCCCTGTCTCCAGTGCCAATAGCTACAACCTATAATGTAATCCTTCTGCACAGACCTACAGAATGAATGCGTGACATAGTCCTGCTGGAGCAAGGGGCCTTTGTGCTAGAATTTGAGATGTCGGTGAACTTAGATGATGTGTTGGTTTCTTAGAGTTGCTGTAACAAATGACCACATACTGGATGGTTTCAAGCAACAGAAACATTTTCTGGTCACATGGAGAGCAGCATTAGAGGCAAGAAGATGAACCCTGAAGCACTGAGACCCAAGAGCAAAGAGCTGGGTTTGGAGGGATAAAATGTCCAACCCTCGTGATGTTTTCGTCTCCCGAGGATGATTACCTGTCATCTCATGGTCCTGACAGAGGGCGGGACAGCAGAGAGCATGGAAAAGGCCAGCCGAATTCCACCTTAGAGCCCCTGAACCCACCGCTGGCTGGTGAGCATTCACAAAATGAATAAACACATAAAGCGCATTTAGAGCTCTGGTTCAATAAAAAACCCCCTCTGTAGACAACTGAAACCAGCTCTGTCTCAAAAAAGAAGCTTTTTCCCAGCAACCAGTGCAAGTCGAGCCTGAAACAACTCTTTAGACATAGAGTTGCTGTTGTTTGAGTGTCTTAACCTTCGGCCGCTCCAGGCCTCCCTGGATCAGGCAGCCGTGGTCCATTAAAGTGGGTGATAAATATTTCATGCTCTGAGCTGGAGGGTGCCGTTGGCTTCTGCTCACTTCCTCAGATGCCTGAAGCTGTGATGGCTTTGTTTCTCCATTAACTCTGCAGATTATGTCAAAGCCACCTAGACGAGACCTGCATGCTTACCCTGCCTGCAAATCAGATGAGATGGCTCCAAAGACCTCCATGTATTGCCCAGAGCTTACTGTTCAACCTGAATTTTTTTTTTTTTCTTCTTGTTCTGTTACCTACTGGTTTTTTAAGGTGTTTCTCTTTTTTAATTAAAATTTTTATTTATTCAATTTTTGTTTTTTATTTTTGAAATTTTTATTTTATATTGGGCAATAGTTGATTAACAATGTTGTGTAAGTTTCAGATGCACAGCAAAGTGGTTCAGTCATACATACACATGTATATATTCTTTTTCAAATTCTTTCCCCATTTAGGTTATTACAGAATACTAAGCTGAATTCCTTGTGCTATACAGTAGGTTCTTGTGGGTTAAGGTTACTTTCCATTTAAAGTTGGGCTTCTTTGGTGTCTCAGTAGGGAAAGAATCTGCCTGCCATGAGGGAGACCCAGGTCCAATCCCTGGGTGGGGAAGACCCCTAGGAGAAGGGCATGGTTACCCCCTCCAGTGTTCTTGCCTGGAGAATTCCATGGACAGAAGAGCATGGCGGGATGCAGTTGATGGGGTTGCAGAGTTGGATACAACTGAGTGACTAACACTTTCACTTTCATTTCCATTTACAGTTATGACAAAATATTGGTTGTATGCCCTGTGTTATAAAATGCATCCTTGAGCCTATCTTATGTCCAATAGCTTATACCTTCCACCCTCCATCCCTGTAATGCCCACCCCGCCACGTTTAACCTCTTGTTTGTCTTCTGTATCTGTAAGTCTGCTTCTTTTACATTATATTCACTAGTTTGTTATATTTTTTGGTGCCGCATACAAACAATCTCACAGAATATTTATCTTTCTCTGGCTGACATCTCACTCAGCATGATGCCCTCCGAGTGCATCCGTGTTGCTACAGATGGTGACGTGTCATTCCTTTTTATGGCTGAATCATCACATTCCACTGTATATACACCACATCTACTTGCAGCCTGAAATATTTTGAAGACAAGGATTTTAAGCTTTAAAGAGGAGCGGTATGTAATTTCAGATAAGAGTCTGCTAACCCTTGCCCTTATGTTCACGCATAAGCCTCACTTGGAAGGACTTGAGTGATGGGTGTGCCTGCCCATCTGAAGCCTGGAATGGGGCTTATAGCCTTGGACTTGGGGTGAGCTGTCTTTGACTGATAAGGACCCCACTAAAATGTCAGAGTCTCAGCTTCCTCATATGTGAAGTGGTCATAAAGAATCCTTGATCCTTCCTGCCTTCCTGGGTCCCCAGGGACCAGAATTAGAGCATGGATGTAAATTCCTGTGTGAACATGAAGGGCTACAGATGTAGGAGGGGTGTTTTTATCTGTGTTTCTCGTGGCCCTGGGCTTAGAAGTCACGTAAAAAGTGAACAACATTGCCATTTCCTAAACAGCCATCATCATCCTGCTTATTCCCTGGGGGCAGCACTGACTGGTTTGTGCTCATGGGTCAACCTCCCACCTCCAAAAGTGACCCTCCTCCCCGAGCAGAAACTCATGGAGATTCTGCTCTCTTGCTGGATGCCGAGTTTGGTAGGGCCATGTGATGGCTCCAAAGAATGAGATGCCACAAAAAGACCATGTGGATGCTTCTGGTCTTGAAAAAATAACCCAAGACGGTAATTCTTCTCTCCTTGGCTTTGGACATGCCATGTGAAGACAGTTGCCACAGATGTCTTAACGCTCTGAGGGTGGCATTTCCACTGTGTGAAGATGACAGAGTGGACAGATGAAAAGTCTCAGGCTCGTGATGAGATTGCCGAACTGGTTGGTTCACATGGAAACATCGACCTCTGATTTGCATTATGTGTGATGTTATGGCCTTTATTGTATATGCCATTTGGGTTGCATAATTCTATTTTAGTTGAATATTCTTTTACATGTACCGCAAAACATTCTAACGGATACTGAAGTTTATCAGAATTATGAGCAAATTGGGTCAGTATACTTAAATAGTAAAGAAGATTCAGTGCATGGCTTTTGTGATGGCTGTTGTGTCTTTCTCAGTATATTTCCCCTTTCCAGTATGGTCTGGATGCTGAGCCTGGTGGCATTAAATAAACAGCATGGAACAGTAGTGGCTAAGGATTTCACCTTGACCTCCTGAAGCTCTGCCCAATACAGACACAAGAGTAATTCAAGGACTGTGAAGGGCAGACTATCTGTGTTGCCATTAAGCCCCAATTTCCCCACTACTTTGCTCAGCCCCTAAACTGAAATCATTATTAATTAATACGTGTGTGTGTGTTTGTGTGTGTGCATATGCTTTCAGTTGTGTCTGACTCTTTGTGACACCACAGACTCAGCCCATCAGGCTCCTCTGTCCATGGAATTCTCCAGGCAAGAATACTACAGTGGGAAGCCATTCCCTTCTCCAGGGGATCTTCATGACCAAGGGATCAAATTCATGTCTTCTGCAATGCAAGAGGATTCTTTACCATCTGAGCCATATGGGAAGCCCAAATATGACCATGCAAAAGTACAAAGGCAGGAGGAGACAGGGATGACAGAGGACGAGATGGTTGGATGGCATCACCGACTCAATGGACGTGAGTTTGAGCAGGCTCCAGAAGACAGTGAAGGACAGGGAAGCCTGGAGCACTGCAGTTTATGGGGTCGCAAAGAGTCAGACACAACTGAGCGACTGAACAACAGCAACAAAAAGTCAAAGATGTATCTCTTCTTCACACCATACAGCGTGATCTCAAAACGGATCACAGACTCGAATGTAAAGTAAAACTATAAAAATCTTAGACTAAAATACAGTAGTAAGTACTCATGGTCTCAAGTTGGGCAAAGCCTTTTTATACATAAGACTAAAAACACAAATGGCAAAATAGATTAATTAAACTTCTTTTAAATTAAAAACTTCTATGCTTGTAGGATGCCTTTGAGAAGGTGTAAGATGATCTATGGAATGGGAGGATAGATTTCAAGTCGTTGATCTTTTAATGAACTTTTATCTAGAATATAAAAAGCACTCTTACAAGTTCATAATAATTTATGTCCACACAAAAACTTGTTCATGAGTGCTCATAAAACATTATTCATAATACCCAAGCAACATAAACAACTCATATGTCCATCAGCTGATGAATGGATAAATAAAATTTGGCATATCCATACAGTGGAATATCATTTGGACATTAAAAGGAATGAAGTACTGATGCCTGCATACTTGCATGCATGGCATATGGATAGAGGAGCTCTGAGGACTTTATGTCAAATGAAAGAAGCTGGTTACAAAGGACCACACGTTATATATGAGTCCAGCTTTTATGAAATGTCCAGAATCAGCATATTTATAGAGGCTAAATGTAGATTAGTGGCTGGCTAGGACTGGGGGGAGGTGGGTGGGTTGCAGGTTGTATGATGACTAAAGCATGTGTGTGCATGTGTTAGTCACTCGGGCATGTCCAACTCATTGCAGCCCCATGGACTGTAGCCCACCAGCCTCCTCTGTCCATGGGACTCTCCAGGCAAGAATACTGCAGTGGGTTGTCATTTCCTTCTCCAGACTGGTCACTTTTAGAGACAATGGAAATGTTCTAAAATGGATCGTGGTGATGGTTGAGCAATTCTGAACATACTAAAACACACTGACTTGCATAATTTAAATGTGTAAAGTGTATGGTATGAAAATTACATCTTAATAAAGCTGCTAAAAATAAAAACCAGCCCTCTAGATTCCAAAGTGCTTGCTCCATCCTGGTGGTGGGTGGCACCTGGAGGTTGGGGTCCCCTGAGACCAGGGCAGGTCCCCTTAGTTCCAAGTAGGTAGGAAGGGGCTTTGGCTTAAGTGCAATGCAGAAGTGGCCTCTCTGGGGACCCTCCTTTGAGTCCTCACTACAGATCTGCCTCCTGACCTCATTTTGGGCAAGTTCAGGTTTTTCCTGGGCTTCTGCTTTGGTGCTTACTCTTCGCACACCTAGGGGTTTTGAATAGAATAGAAATGGCTATCCACTCCAGTATTCTTGCCTGGAAAACCCATGGACAGAGGAGCCTGGCGGGCTACAGTCCATGGGGTCGCAAGAGTGGGACATGACTGAGTGACTGAGCGCACGCACACACACACACACACACACACACAGAGGAGTCTTGAAAAGAGAGGTGGGCTTTAGAGGTACACACAATCATCTGTGAGCTCTGGCTCAGCTCTGTGGAAGTTCCGAGGCGCTGGCAAGTCACCCAATGTCTATGGGATTCCATCTCTTCCTCTATAAGTTCAAGAAGAAAAGATGCAGCTTGTCTCCGCTTGTGAGAGAGTGAGACGGATACTCTAGGATCGAATTTGGTGTCTGGTTCCTCACGAGTGCTCAGTGCTCGGCAACGGTCTCTGCATCCCGTCTTCCGCATAAAAACGATACTGATGATAAAGGAATAGCCCTGTCCTTTATTGAGGGCTTTTCTGTCTTCAAGAAGATTTGCACATTTCAGCTGTTCAGTGCTGTCTCTGCTTCTAGCAAGGAACCTGGAACAAGGGGGCAGAAGGCGGCAGGGGCCTTTGTAGGGCTGTGGGGACTGCTGAGTTGGCCTGAGGATCCCAAGTCCTTCCTGCAGCCCAGGCACGGCTCTCAGTCCTCACTTTAGTCTCCAGCCTCCCTCCTAGATCCAAGCTGCTTCCTTGTCTTCATGGCACATTCATCTGGCTTGGAACACAGAGCTCTGATAAGTCCGATAGATGTGCAGGGTCCTTGAGAGGTCAAGGAACCTGGGGCCCAAACGTCATCTGTCTGGTGATGAGAGCCAGACGCTGCGGAGGAGCTGAAACAAAAGGGAAAATAAGAAGTTAAATGAAAAGGTCAGGAGGCCGATTCCTCCGCTACCAGCTCTGCGGAGACTCGTCACGTCACCATCACTTTCTCTGGGCCCTCTCTGGGGGGAGGCAGGGCTGAGCCTCTTCTGCCTGCATCCCTGCCCCGGGCGGGAGCCGGGGACAGCGGGCCGAGGCCCTGCTCTCAGGGAGAGGAAGACTGTGTTTACATTTGGGGCAAGCCCCTTACACTGTGGCAGGTAGATAACAGGGTTTATGGACTGGTGGCACGCTGTGGACCCCACCGAGAAGCAACTCTCTCAGCCATCAACAAGGGAAACAGCAGCCCAGTGTAACAAAGGCTGTCATATGTTAAGTTTCTACTATGTGCCAGATATCGACCCGGTGTTTATATACATGATCTCATCCAATCCTTAAGGCAAGGTTATGTTGCCCTGTTTTATTTTTTGCAAATAGGGAAATTGAGGCTCTGAGGGTTGAGTGACTTGTTAGTTAGTCACACCCTGATAGCTCATTTGGTAAAGAATCTGCCTGCAATGCAGGAGACCCCAGTTCGATTCCTGGATCAGGAAGATTGGCTGGAGAAGGGATAGGCTACCCACTCCAGTATTCCTGGGATTCCCTTGTGGCTCAGCTGGTAAACAATCCGCCTGCAATGTGGGAGACCTGGGTTCGATCCCTGGGTTGGGAAGATCCCCTGGAGAAGGGAAAGGCTACCCACTCCAGTGTTCTGGCCTGGAGAATTCCATGGACCAAAGAGTTGGAAATGACTGAGTGACTTTCACTTTCAGGTCAGGGGGTGGGGAGCAGGGTTTGAACCCATTTCTTATTTTGTTCTTTATTCTATGCGTCACCCATGGTAGCTATTCATTGCTCCGTGAGGAGCAGAATCAACATGTCCTTCCCAGGCCCCCTGACTTGCTTTGGCCAATGAACTATGAGCCTAATGGAAAATTTAAGAGCAAATACTTGGTCTGCCAGGTTTCTGGCCACAGAACAGTTGGAAAGTGGGCGAGATGAATCTTGAAGCCTCTACTAAGCCTTCCACAGGAGCTGAATCTTTCCTCTTGTGAGAAAAGTGAAGAGTTACTTATTAGGGACTTCTCTGGTGGTCCAGTGGTTAAGAGTTCAAGCTTCCAATGCAGAGGATGTATGTTCGATTCCTGCCCAGAGAACTAAAATCCCACAGAACCAAAAAAAAAAAAAGAGAGAGAGAGAGAGAAAGTTACGTTTTAGAAAATTCACCTTCACTGCTCTGTGGATGCATCTTGATAGTGGGAGGCTAGTAAGGAGGCTGTTTTAATAATATAGGTGAGAGTTGAGGTGAACCTGAGTTAGGGCCATGCCATAGAGGTGGAGAAGAGGAGATAACACATAAAGAGCATTTAATTGAGTAGATTCTGTAGGACTTAGTGGCTGACTGCATGTAAGGGGGCGGGAGAAGAGAGGGCAGATTCATTCTGAGGCCTGTGTTGTCTCCTCCCTCTGAGCTGGCATCCATCTGATAAATGCTTTTACATACATCATCTAATTTGATTCCCCAAAGTGTTCCCTAAATTCAGTTGAGCAGATACTATTTCTGCTTTACAGATGAAGACACCGAGTCTCAGAGAGGTGATGGGATGGGGTGCCTAAAAATCAAAGTGCTTGAACGCAGGTCTCCTTGTCACCACTCTGTTCTCCTTGCTTGAAATCACCCTGGCCTCATTTACTTAGATATTTTAGGGGTGGAGGTAGTTTTCTTTTGTGAGGGCCAGGAGAGGTGGGGAGTAAGTAAGTGAGAAGGGGCTGGTAGGAGGTGGAGCTGTGGCTTTTCAGCCATGGTTATCCTGCTGATTTATCTCCGAGCATTCAGGCATATGCTGCACACATAAAGAGCAATATGCTCCGAGGAAGCACCATATAGCACAGTCTGGATTTATAAGACTCAAATGAGTGATTTTTATTCCATTGTTAAAGGCTTTTCCCCATTCCTACTCCATCAAAGGATTTCTCCTAGGGTTTCTTAAAAGAGCAATCTCAGTCTCCCATGATGCTTTTAAAATGCAATTTCTCGCACAAGTTTTATTAGCATTCCACGAATGCAGAGCATTTTCAAAGTGGCATGCATCCACCCACCGAAGGATGCCAGCGTGTGATGTCATGAGTTTGGTATTTGCAGTTGTTTTCATGGTTGTTTAGGACAGGTGCACAGTGAGTCCAGTCTGTGGGGAAGTTTAAAATGGTCTAATTTCTCCAAATCAAACAGGGTGAAATACTCTATGGGTGCTCCCAGGCAGAGGGGGAATGTGGGTCTTGGAGAGACGGCAGCTGGAAGACCCAGCCTCTGGTGCTGTCCTTGACATCAAACGACATGGCCTCTCCCTTCTGAGTCTTACTTTCCAGAAAAGGAAAGTTAGGAGGAGGGGAGAAGCCAGTGACTTGACACGTCTGTGGCTTATTCCTTTTGTTTATTTTTTAGCTGCTGAACTCTTTCCCCCTAAAACAAAATATTATGCAGAAGCCCAAAATATGAAGCAAATATAAGCAAGCAGCTCTTGGAGCTCTATGCTCCTGGCCAATGTTTATTTCCACAGAAGGTTTTGGGAAACCAGGTTACAGGCAATTTTTAGGGATAGATGCTCACTGGTCACTCAGGTGCCTTCTAGCTGGGTGTATGCCTGGGTTTTTCTCTAGCCTACTTTAGCCACCCAGTAGCTCTGAGCACTCAGGGGATCACATAGCTGCTTCCCACCTATCTAAAGTAGGGCATTCGTGATACACTTCAAGGTTCTGATAGAGAAAAATTCTGGAATGTTGTTGAGCCGCACATGGATGCTTATTGTGGTGTGTGTGTGTGTAAATGCTGACATTTATTGAGTACTACATACACATCCCAGGGATGGGGAAGCCTGGTGGGCTGCCGTCTATGGGGTTGCAGAGTCGGACACGACTGAAGCGACTTAGCAGCAGCACATACACAATGGAACTAATGAAGCACTTTACATGTATTAACTTATTTAAGGACTTCCCTTGTGGTCCAGTGGTTAAGAATCCACCTGTCAGTGCAGAGGACACAGGTTCGATCCCTGGGCAGGGCAGATTCCACGTGGCTCGGAGCAACTTTGCCCATGCACCACAACAATTAAAACCCACACACCCTGGAGCCAATGCTTGCCTCAACAAGAGAAGCCACTGCAATAAGAAGCTCACGCACCTCAACCAGAGAGCAGCCCCAGCTCGCCACAACTAGAGAAAACCCTCGTGCAGCAATGAAGACCCCATGCAGCCAAAAATAAATAAATAAACTAGAAAAAAAAGGTATTTAATTCTTGAACAGTATAAAGAAAGCGATTTATTCTCCCTCAATTTATAGATGAAGGAATGGAACCTCAGAGAGACTGGGTAACATTTTTGAGGTCAAAGAGCAAGTTAGTGATAGATAAGAACATTGGCAGTTTTGTATATATTTGGTGCAGACCTTGTCTGAAAACCTAACCCAATTTTTAATAACCTGAAACTCAGGTTATTAAAGCAGAACCCTGACCCCACACTCTCAAAAGCCTGTGCTTCCTGCACTTCTGTAGCACAGCTCCTTTGCCAAATGTTTATTCTTTTTAATAATTAAAAAAGCAATTTTTCTGGCTTTTATAGGAGTTTTATTAGGTGAGATATAAAACACCTTTGGAGGTTTCAGAATCAGTGACCAACCAGCTCAGAAACTTGGACTGAGGGCACTGCTTCAGCTCTTTGTCTTTGGTGTGAATTGTTTCTTCAAGGCTGTATTTCAATGAGTTAATATCGTGGTTTTACTTGCCTATTCAATCCCTTTCAGATAAGAGTGTCTTGACAGTGGACGCGATAGCCGGACTGACAGCAGCCACATTCCAACCTTGAGGCAGCAAATATGAGGCAATATGGCAATTGGTAAGGATGGCAAAGAAGAGAACCCAGAGTTACTTGGGTGTCTGATGCCATGGTCAAAGCGGCCCAACCAATGTTAGGAGCCCTCTGTCTCCAGACCTTTCCCCATGTGGAAAAACAGCAAAAGCAAAAAAAAAGACAAACCCTATTTGTTTAAGCCACTATTGATCCAGTTTTCTGATTTGCCTGTTAATATATTCCTAACGGAAACATCCTTCTAAAAGTAAAGATAGTGGTTGCATAGCTTTAATGGTGCTTTTGTGAGAACACCTCAGAGCACACACTCAGTACTCACTAATGGCCATTATCGGCTCGCCATGTGGCTGACTCCAGTCCGAGAAGCTTTCCTGTTTCCCAGGCTTATCTCTACCTCAGGGCAGTGGCCTTCTGTACGGGTCTCCTGCAGTCAGGGTTTATTTATCTCAACCCAATTAGCCCTTGGCTTTTGAACTCTTTCTTTCCTGTCTGACATTCATCATCTTGTCAGCTGCCCCAGAGGCTCTTCAGACAAGTCTGGGAATCCTGAGGAGTTCCTGGAGCATGTGTAAAGGGTGTTTCTTCTCCTCACGGCCCTTCCTGGAGCCTCTGAGTGAGCTGCTGGTCCCAAGGAATCTCATTTCCAGAATTCATTTCTGCAGTGATGTCAACCCTGACTTTTTTCTTTGGGAGGATGGGGTTGGGGGGAGGAGTGGGTTATCATGGGAGCAGAGCTGGACAGTATTGGAGCTGAACAACCAGGCTTCTGCATCACACACTCCAAGAGCGTCTTTCCCCTGTGGTTGCCATGATGGTGCCAGTGGAGTTGTAAAGCGCACAGCTAGCACTGCTGGTGGGCTGCATGCAAGAATCTTGCTCGCTGCAGAGCTGCAAGGCCTCTGGACGTTGCCCTGTCCCATCAGCTCTTTATACAGAAGCCACCAAGGACCAGAGAGGTTGAGTAACTTGCTTGAGGTCACACAGCCCAGAAGGAAAAGAGCCTGGATTGTCAAAGAATCTGATTGGCTCAAAAGCCTTTGACCTGCAAGGTTATGTCTGGCTTCTGCCGCCTGTGCTACGGTCACACTTGTCTGGTCTCTCACTTTTTCAGCTTGTTCTGCCCCAGACCTTTTGCACTGACTCTATCCTCTGCCCGAGACTTGCTTCCTTCCCTTCTCATGATTCAGGTTTCAGCTCACATGTCAATTCATCAAAGAGGATTTCCCTGACCACCCTGCCTCCCCGAACTCTGCAAGCCACTTTCTTGCACATTTTTCTATTTCTCATCTGTCTGAAGCC
This sequence comes from Bos indicus, assembly GCF_029378745.1. NCBI lineage: Eukaryota > Metazoa > Chordata > Mammalia > Artiodactyla > Bovidae > Bos > Bos indicus. The sequence continues at coordinate 7,865,196 of NC_091773.1, read as the reverse complement.
ACCTTATCTACATGTTATGTGAGAACCCAGACCACATAAAATGGACTGTCCACTTTCTCACTGTTATTTTGCCAAGACCCTGCACTTATCACATAGTGGCTGTTCAATGTTATTTTAGGTTAATGAATTAAATAGTTGGCACTGGGATTCTCATAGAGATAACATCCAACTATAATGTAAGAGGTTCACAGTAGGAAAAACGGGGTGTGGAGTCTATAGGAACTCTCTGTTCTATCTTTCCAAGTTCTCTGTAAATCTAAAGGTATTCTAAAATCAAAAGTTTATCAGAAACAAACAAGCAACAACAAAAGTCAAGGGGAGCTGCAGGTGTTCACCCTTGCAGCTGGGCTATGCAAGACGGTCTTATGTTTGCACAACACAGAGCCCCTGGCTGAGCTCAGGAGGGATGGAAACTTCTAAAAGCATCCCCACAAGGCAATGGGACCACGGAAAGGACTATGTACACCCATAGGAGCCGTCTTTTTCTTATGCATCTAAAGCTTGCTTAACTCAGGGTGGCCCTCCCTTCTCCCATCCCATTCTCCTCTCTTGCTTTCCTGCTTTTATTTCTGCCTCTTGCTGTGTTCAGTCTCCTTTTAAAAATGTTAAACTTTTCACAGATCATTACCCAGGCTTCTTCTGATTATCACGGTTTCTGAGATGGGTTTCATGCCGGAAGGGTCCCTTCTGCTGACTAATTGCCCATGTGCTCCTACGTTTGAGCTGCTGGTATCGTGGTTTGCCCTGGCTTCTTTTGTTTTTTCTCTGCTTCCTTGTGGCAGTATCTGTGGTGCCCTCCAGAGGTGCAGTGGGAATCACCCTCCACCAGAATGCACCGCCTTAGGCCGCCATCCCTTTCCCCACTTCAGCGAATCCTTCCCCATCGCTGGCCCTCGATGTCCAAGTGCAGAGCCAGATGAGCTGCATGGTGCTGACCATGTGGCCGTGTCTCTCTGTGCTTCGTTTCCTCGGTGAGCCTCGACTTCCGTGTCTGTGAGCTGGGGACAGTCATAGTTCCTATTTCACAGGGAGGTTGTGAGTTAGCTCTTGTAAAGCTCTTAGAAAATTTCCCGGCAAATACTGAGTGATCAACAAACACTAGTATAATCAGCCCTCTACATCTTTAAATCGACCAATCGCAGATTGAAAATACTGAGAAAAAAATTCCAGAAAGTCCACCAAAGCAAAACTTGAATTTGCCAAGTACGAGTAACTGTGTCCCTAGCACTTACATTGTATTAGGTGCTATAGGGTAATCTAGAGATGGTTTAAATGAGGTCATGCTGAGGACACACGCATGTTGTATGCAAATACTCTGCCATTTTATGTAAGGGACTTGAGCAACCTTGGATTTTGCCTTCCTTGGGGGATTGGTTCCAGGAACTGCTGGATACTAAGTGAAGACTGTAATAATAATAATAATAATAAATTGTTTATAATAGCTAATAATTATTACTGGCATTAATTCTTATTATCAACATGAATGCCAATTTGATAAAGCAATCATATGAAAATACAGTTCTAAACAGAGTTTTCACTGTGTATAAAGTCCTATCACTATGAGTTTCCACTTGCTGCCTTTAGTCATAAACTTTGTAACATGAAGCAACACAAGTCAACACAAATCAAAAAAACACCATCTTACAGGGATCAGAGGTAAAAGCGGTTTTATGGGACTAAAATCAAGATACAGGCATAGCTGCTTTCTTTCCAGAGGCTCAGGGGGAAATTCTCCAGCTTCTAGAGGCTACCTACATGCCTCAGTTCTTGATGGTATCACTGTGACCTCTGTTTCTGCCACACATCTTCTCTGACCTTCCAGCCTCTCTCTTATAAGGACCCTGATGACTGCATTGGGCTCACCCAGATAATCCAAAATAATCTCCCCATCTCGAGATTACTAATGTAGTAACACTTGAAAATCTCTTTTGCCATGTCAGCTCACATCCTCACAAGTTCTGAGGGTTAGGAAGGTCTTCGGGGAAGTGTCTGCCTACTACAGACACTTTGAGGAATTCTTCTGCCTGCTACAATCCTCTTTAGTATAAAGCTGGACTATTTCACACTGGCATCAGATCTTCTAAAATTTGGAGTCACTCCAATATTCTGAGCCTTCAGTCTATTGAATCTCCTTTCCATCTCATTTGCTGTTTTTCCCACAAGCTTGAAATCCCCAGGTTCTTGCCTTTATCTTCCTGTTTCCATCTGGCAGCCCCCCTGCCTTCTCCCTAATCTAAATCATATCCTTCCTTCAAGATCCAACTTATCTGTGTTAGACAGCAATTGCCACAAAAATGCTGCACAACACACCAGCCCCAAACTCAGTGGCTTAAAGCCATAAACATTCATTCTTCACTCATGCTTCTCCAGGTTGGCTGGAGATCAGCTGATCTAAGCAATACTCAACCAGGATTGGCTCCCAGTAGGAGGCTGGATTCGGGTCTGCTCCACACATCTTGCATCCTCCCTGGTCCAAGGTTATTTTTGGTCATGGTGACAGGAGTAGTGTGAAGAAAAATAAAAAGTTTTGTGCCAGTAAGCACACTTACCTCTGTTCCCTACCATGCTCACTAACATCCTGTTGGCCACAAGTCACACCTCACATCAGTGGAACATGGAAATATACTCTGCTTATAGGCGAAGAGGAAGGAGAGCAAATGTTTTAAATCAGAATAATGTCTCCTCCTCCAGGAAGCTCATTTTCCTTCCTTTGGCAGCTCAGACCCCTCTGTGCTTTTCTTATAGCCCTGTGTTTTATCCAAAGCATAGTTTTCTTTACCAGAGTAGAAATACCTTCTAAACTGTGAGTTGCTTCAGATCTGGACTTGAGGCTGATTCATGTTTATGTTACCACTAATTTCTACCCTCCACCCCACCCCAAATGCCTGCTGATTGCTCAGTGAAGCTCTTTTGAATAAGAGAGCAATACCATCCATCTCGTTTCATGAAGATTAGAAGTAGAAACCCCCTCAGACTCATCATATTGAAAGTTCTCTTCTCAGTGATGTCCACAAGCTCACAACATTTGGGGTCCTAAGTTTGGGACTGAGAACACATTCATGACTCCCTGGCATTATATTCTCTCCTAGTTACAAGAGGGAAAAGATCAGTCTGGTCATTTGACGGAATAACTTTAGGCCACATTCTCAATGGCCATTTTCAACACAAGGGATTTTAAGCCGAAGAGGAGGCCAGGACTTAGACACTAGGAATCTGCAGGCACGTGCTTTGTCAGATCTGAGCCAAACTACTGGGCCGTGGAACTCCCTTCTCCCACATAACACATATTAACCTCCTGTGGAGCTCAAGGAGGAGGACATTTACCCACGGACCTATCCACAGGTGCACTTAAACCTCAGTTTAAAAAGATTCCTTATCGAGGGGGAAACACACCACTCCACCACCAGCAGGACCAGCTCAGAAGTCTTTTCCAAGAGCTTGCTGCCTGCTGGGATCTGGTTTTGTTCCTCCTCAGTTGAATGACCTCAAGCAGCTTAAGCTCTCTGAGCTCCAGTTTTCCACTTGATAAACAGGGGTGATGGCCGTCCTTCGTCCGGAGGAGCTGTGCGCACTGAAGTGTGAGGTTTGCAAGGTGCACAGCCCATAGCCAGCTTGGCAGGAGGGCTCTGTGATGGCCGCTGTGACCTCGCTGTGCCCCCTGGCCCAAAGCAGGATACGTGGCTTCTTTCCCCGGCCTGCATGAGTTGGCTGGGATGGTTCCACGTTTCCTCCTTGCATGCTGGCAGGTTACTTCACTCCCAGCTGGTGTCTCATAAACCCAAAGCTCAGAGTGGGTGGGTCAGTGCCCTGGAAGTGTCATCTCACACACCCTTTCTGGCAGGGTGGTATCTGCACAACCCAGAGGGAAGACAAGCCTGGAGATCAAGAGTCAGGAAGGGGCTGGAGCCAGGGCCCAAACACGGCCAGTGTGTTTCCTTATGAAGTGGAAGGTAATATCTAAAGGGCTGCTTGGCTACTACCAGTCTGTTCTCTATGTCTGTGACTCTGTTTCTGTTTCAGATACATTTATTCATCTCATATTTTATAAAATCTTATGATAAACCATAATGAGAAAGAGTATCTTAAAAAAATGTATATAACCAAATCACTCTGTTGTCCAACAGAAATTAACACAACATTGGAAATCAACTATACTTCAGTAAAAAATATTAAAAACTGAGAAAGATTTTTAAATAAAAATTAACTACTTGGAAAAGAAAAGGAAATATTGATGAAGCTGGGAGCCATTTGTGAAGAGGAAAGAAGGTTGAAGGAAATTAGACTAAAAATAACGTAGTAAGGAAGATTCACATAGTTCTCTCCCCACCACTCAGTCTTTCTGTCTTTTCTTCCATCTTTTCCATTCATTCACCCATAGAACATTCACTGAACAGCACGTGTCTCCACCTTAGTCCCCCAGGGTCCTCAGCTACATGATGTGAGTCCACTAACCCTCAGCAGAGTTCAGCAGACAGTTCCTGAGCAGCTTCTCTGCCCCGGCATCAGATAAGCCCTGGGATCCCATGATGGGTGAGACACAGTTCCTGTCCCAAAGGTCTCTGTCTAGAGCAAGAAACAGATGTACAAACCAGGAATTACAGTGCCCTGAGATAAGTGTTAAAAGAGCCATAAACACATCCCTCAGGACCTCATTTCCTCTTTTAGTAGAAGAGAGAGAATTTATTTCCATGCTGATTTCCAGTTCTCACACCCCTGTGCACCAATGCTTTCAGAATGAAAAGTCAGAACAAGCTGCTCTGGTCTGCTAACCTGCTAATGCCCAGATCAAGCACTCATCGTCTTCATCGTCTGCCTTTAGTAACTCCTGATGAACGGGGAAAGGCTGTGAAAAGTTTATATTTTAAGTCTTAATGCCTTATGAAATAATAATGGGTCTTGCACAGAAAACTGCATTTGAAATTATGAAGTCCTCCATGTCAAAACGTCAAAAGATGTTTCTCAATGTGCTCAGTGTCTTACAAGATTGAATAATAAAAGATGTTGAGACAGGAGGTGGATATTTATTTATATGAGGTAGTAAAAGCTGGATTCATCCATAAAGGAATTTGAAGAAGAGAAAATTAATAAGTATTGACATTGCATAGACAAACATAAATATTAAAGAGATTTAATAAAACGTTATAGTTGTCTCTGTGAGATGGAATTATATGTGATATTTATTTCTTTTTCCACATTTTTATGTATCTCCTCAAAATTCTGTAATGAGTATAAATTTTGTATATTTTTAGAAAATAAGCATTACTTTCAAAAAAACTCTTGGTGACTTGAAGATTGGATTGTTACGGGGCTGCATCTGCCCTGACTTTTCCTGGAGGAGATGATGAATTGCCTAGTGTGAAGCTCTTTTGTTTCTAAAATGGAAATTAACTAGGTTTAAAATAACTTTATGAGCTGACCTCCTAAGTAGACTGGGCTGTCTTCACATTTGTAAGGTGAGCTGAAGGTGCTGAAATGCCAGCCTTCTGCAGAGGAACCCTGTCCACTAAGCAATTAAGGGACTTCACAGGAACAGGGTTCGATCCCTGGATAGGGACGATACCTTGGAGAAGGGAATATCTACCCACTCCAGTATCCTTTTTTGGAGAATTCCATGGATAGCGGACTACAGTCCATGGGTCGCAAAGAGTCAGACACAACTGAGTGACTAGCACACACACACGCACATACACACACAGAGGGACATGACACTTGCTTCGACTAAGTGGGTCAGAAGTGAGCTGACACTTGTTACTAGAGATAATAGTAATAAAACCACCAGCAACAATGACAAATGTTTATTCTGAACCAAAGCTTTGTTCCAAGCCAAGGTTTGTTTATCTTCCTCATATCTTAATTCATTTCAGTGATGATGATCAGCTGAGCAAACCAAGAGAGAAGGTTTCAGAAAAATTGGGGTCTAGTCATTTTAATTCTTTGGGCTCAGTTCTTTAATCTGTAATAGGAGCATAATGCTATCTTTTGAGTTGAGTTCATCAGAGGGGTGATGTGGAGGGTGGAGTGATGTTAGTGAGTGAACCAAATTGCCTCACCGACTCATTTATTCATTCAACAAACATCATCATATACTTAGTTTAAACTTAATTTTGAAAAAAGAGATGAAATTCTCTCTGCCCAGTGGTCATTTTGGGGGTCATATAGCTCCCTCATTTCACAGTGACCCTGCAAAATTCCCCCTGAAGGCTGTGTCCAAAGTCAGCCAATCAGAGACTCCTGGGAAGCCAGGAGGGCATTGAAGGGCATCAGCCTTAAATTCATTTCAGTGCCCCAGGTCAAGACTGACGCGGTGTCCCTGGACCTACCCCGTTACAAAGCAGACTAGGATCTCCAGTGAGTCTAGTGTCTAACCTCTTCTATACAAGAACCTTTTGTTTCCATGTCAACAAATGCTAGATTAAAAGAATGCTTTTGGGTAAATCTTGAAACCCTCCTTGTTATTGAATGAGCCATTAAGTACTTAAATTGCAGAAGTGAGCTGTATCCATTTAGATGTGCGAGCTCAGTTGTTTTCAACTTGGCTCTTTGTGACCCCATGGAACATAGCCCACCAGGTTCTTCTGTCCATGGGATTTCCCAGGCAAGAATACTGGAGTGGGTTGCTGTTTCCTGCCCCAGGGGATCTTCCCAACCCAGGGATCCCCTTAGACAGATCATCCCAATTATGCCAGTGAAGCAACTATGGCACAGATAGGGCTGTATTTACTCAGGATTGCACAGCAACTCAAAGTAGAGAGGAGCCAGGGTTCTGATACCCCAGCAACAAACATCCCCTATCTCCATCCCCACCAGGATAGTCTACTGAGCACTCACCAAGGCAGAGGATGGATTTGGACATGAGGAGCCTACTGAAAAGATTATCTTTACCTCCCCACAAAGGAGAAAGAGTGTTTGTACAGCTACCAGTTGATCTAGAGCTTCCCTGGTGGCTCAGTCAGTAAAGAATCCAGCTGCAATGCAGGAGACTCAGGTTCGATCCTTGGGTAGGGAAGATCCCCTGAAGGAGGAAATAGCAACCCACTCCAGTACTCTTGCCTGGAGAACCCTATGGACAGAGGAGCCTGGTGGGCTATAGTCCACAAGGTCGCAAGAGGCAGACACAACTTATCCAAACCACCACCCCAATTTGTTGATCTAGGGATGAGAGCAGAGAAAGGCAGCAGATTGTGTTGTGAATAATCAGAATCCACAGAATTCTTGAGGGTGTTCTAAGTGTTGTACTGCTTCGTTATTTGCTTGGTCCTCCTCCAGCTCTTCGATTCCTGGGCTGGGAAGATCCCTGGGAGAAGGGAAAGGCTATCCACTCCAGTATTCTGGCCTGGAGAATTCCATGGACTACAGTCCATGGGGTCGCAAAGAGAGCTGGACACGACGGAGCGGCTTTCACTTTCACTTTCCTCCAGCTCTGTGCAGTTATGATAATCAGTGCGCCTCCTTCACAGACACAGAAGTTGCTGCTCAGAGGGTCAAGGCCTTGATCCAGCATCTCTTGGCATTGAACTACCACACTGGGAAGATCCCTGGGAAAGGAATAGATCCTTCAGTTGAGAGCCTGGGAACAAGCCTTAGGACACAAGATAGGAACACAGAGGGGCCAAGCGGCTCTGGAGTGATGGAATAGTCTAGAGTGCATAATTAGATTTTAAAAATCAGAAGCTCCTTACCCTACTCAGTCATGGTTTAGTTTCAGAGGGTTCTGTCTCCATTTTTAATTGATCTGAAACACCTGAGCTCTGCCTTTTTTTATTTCATTCACACCCTCAACTTCCCGTTTCCTATCTCTGCTGAGATGTTCTACTACTAACAGTCACTCATGTCAGGGAAACTACAAAAACCCCAAGTCCTTTTTGCAGAATGCAATGAAAATTTTTAAAACTTTTGACTGCCAGTCCAAGGTAGTGTCTCTCTTGGTGTGTCTATCTCAAAATCTGAAGATTTATCTTTTATTTTCACTTTTATTTCCTTTGCCTTAGAAGACAATCCAAAAACATATCTCTATGATTATGTCAAAGAGTATTTTGACGCTATTTTCTTCTAGAAGTTTTATGGTTTCTGGTCTCACATTTAGGCCTTTAATTCATTTAGTTATTTATTTAAATAATTTGTTTATTAATAGTTATTTAAGTCATTTAATTTTTTGAGTTATTTTTGTATAGCATGTGAGAAAATGTTCTAATTTCATTCTTTTGCGTGTAGCTGTCTGGTTTTTCAAGGACCACTTATTGAAGAGATTGTCTTTTCCCCACTGTACATTCTTGCCTCCTTGAGATTAAAATATACAAATTATTATACATAAAACAGATAACCAACAAGGACCTACTGTATAGCACAGGGAGTTGTACTCAATATTTTGTAATAATCTATAAGGGAAAAGGATCTGAAAATGTGCATGTGTGTGTGTGTGGGTGTGTTTATATATGGATCACCATGCTGTACACCTGAAACTAACACAACATTGTAAATCAACTATACTTTAATTTTTTAAAAAATGAAATACTTAACAAAATGTTAAAAAAAATCTGAAGATGCAAAGTCTAAGAGACAGAGATGACTTGCCAAACACACACAAATGAGCATAGGCAAAATCAATGTGTTTTCTCTACATTTCTTCACAGTGTGTGTTCTATGAATATGTTACCACGTGCTAGGCATCTAGAACATACTCACGTTATTGCCTAGTTAAAGAATGTAAATAAAAGAAATGTTGCTTGGTTGGGAAGTCCATTTTATTTTTCTCTAGGTGGCTGCAATGTAGTCTAACACATCCTAAGAAACTTTATATGATTTATTTTTTTTATCCAGCATGACTTTCTGACTTTTGACTCTTTGTGACCCCATGGACTATAGCCCACCAGGCTTCTCTGTCCATGGGACGTTTTTTCAGGCAAGAATACTGGAGTGGGTTGGAATTTCCTCCTCCAGGAGATATTACTGGCCCAGGGATCGAACCATCATCTCTTGCATCTCCTGCATTGGCAGGTGGATTCTTCAATACTGAGCCACCTGGGAAGCTTCCGAAGACACTTTGTACAAGTGCAACATCAATTTCCTTTTTCGTCTGCCTAATCCTCACATTTCCTGGACATCACGAGTGTTATCGATTCTTGGCCCTGTGCAAATGTAGATGGGATGTGTCGTACTCTAACGAAATGCCATTTGAGAGAATAGATCAATAAGGCTGATAATTCACGTTACAAAGGAATCCGGAAGAGTGCATTGGAATAATTGGTTGCAGAGAATGAACATCTGTAGAGGGGCAATGTGGTTTGGTGAGAAAAGTCTCAGGCTTCTGATCCAGCTCTGTCTTTCTGTTTGGAGTATCTCTCCACTCTCTTTACACAGTAATGGCAGAAATGGCAGGAGTAGCTGTGGGAGTAGAGATGGTTACAGTGACAATGATGAAGTCAGTTGAAGCTTATGGGTTTGCTTTGTGAAGTAATTGAAATGAATTAAAAAAAAAAAAAAAAAAACAATTGCCCAAACAAAGAATGGAGGTCTAGACCACTCTTGTCATGGAAATAAATAGCAGTGTTATTGTTGTTGCTTAGTTGCTAAGTCACGTCCAAGTCTTTTTGACCTCATGGACTGTAGCCCACCAGGCTCCTTTGTCTATGGGATTTCCCATACTGAAGTGGGCTGCAGTTTCCTCCTCCAGGGAATCTTCCTGACCCAGGGATTGAAACTGCATCTGCTACATTGAAGGCAGATTCTTCACCACAGAGTCTCCAGGGAAACCCCCAAAACAGTATGGATTATAATTATAACTCTGGGAAACCCTCAACCAAGAAGAAAGAGGAAGTGCTTTGAGGAGTAGATATAACATGGGAAGACCTCACCCTTGGAGTGTGAGCCGGGGAAGACTCAAGAGAAAGTATTTGACTTGGAAAATTTTCTTTCCTGTAAATTAGACCCAGGCTCTGGCCATCTTCGCCCCCTTTGGACGCCAGCGCCTTATTCCTGGTGGTCCAGGTAGATGTAAACTTTGGGGGAACACTCTTGGGCCCACCACCCCCTTCTTCTGCCTTTCTTGGACTCACCATTGTCTGAGAGAATCTCCATTCAGTCATTTTCCGACCGCCAGTTCAGGAATGCCAGCTGTGAAACTGCAAGGATCTGAGTCTGTCTGTCCCTGCTGTTGCTCCTTCAGTGGTCCTGATGCCTAACAGGGGCTCCCTAACCATATGTGGGCTGGAAACTAGAGTCCTGGATCCCTTTGGGGCAGCCTCTGCCTCTGTGAGGGACTCCCTGAGTCAGAAGCACTCCTTTAGACTGAGGATTCTCTTAGTCCCTGGAGTCTGAGCCCTGATCCCTATGGGCACTGCCCCAGGGAGCAGCCAAGGGGGCATTTCCTAGGGTTGTTCCACCAGCCAACCCAGCTCAGCAGGCAGAGGTGCAGGCACTCCTTCCGCGCAGCAGTTTTTATAAGAATTACCTTCTCTCTCTTTGCTTGCTTTGATTAAGAAGGGAAAGCATGGCATGAACTGGATCAGCTGGATGGGCCATTATTAATGGCCTTTGCTGTATTTTAGGATCTGTTACTTGCTTTTACACTGCTTCTGGAGTTCTAAAGAGCCAACCAAATCAAATAAAAGAATAAGCAAGGCTTCCCCAGTGGTCCAGTGGTTAAGAATCCACCCTGCAGTGCTGCAATGTAAGGAGATGGGGGTCCAATCCCTGGTCAAGGATCTGAGATCCCACATGTGGTGGGACAATTAGTCCTGGACACTGTAGCTGGAGAGTCCTTATGGGGCAATGAAGATCCCACATGCCAAAACTGAAACCTGATGCAGCAAAATAAAAAATTTTTTTCAAGTAATGCATGATCACTGAAGAGAAAAAAGTCAAAGATGGAAGAGTAAAATGTGAAAAGGAAAAAAAAAACATGTTAGTCTATACCTGTAGGCAACCATCTTTGGTTTCTTCTCAAATAATTTTTTATGCTGTATGAATAGTGGTTTCAATCATACCCTACACTCAAGTTTAAATCATGCTCTTTTTTCCCTTAAAATTAGGCCCTGAGCATTTAATCCCACATCATTGGAAGTGTTAGTCGCTCAGTCATGTCCAACTCTTTGTGACCCCATAGAGTGTAGCCCGCCAGGCTGCTCTTCCCATGGAATTCTCCAGGCAAGAAGAGCAGAGTGGGTAGCCATTCCCTTCTTCAGGGAATTGTGCTGACCCAGGGATCAAACCTGGGTCTCCTGCACTGCAGGAGGATTCTTTACCAGCTGAGCCACCAGGGAAGCCCTTCCACACCATTAGAAATTAATACCAGTTATGGGTCGTGCAAGAGGTACCCTGTGCCGGACTCAACCTACTCCTTTAATTTTCACAGTGGCCACAGGCGCTGAGACATGAGGCAGCAGCTGAAGTGCTGGGCTTTGGCGCGAGGTGTCAATCCCGGGGTTATGGTCCCGGAGCTGCGCGAGTTTGGCAAAGCAGGTATGTTCACCTTCCGTGGGAGCTGTAGCAAATTACGGGGTCTCTTGAAACAACAGAAATGTATTCTCTGACAGTTTTGGCCAAAAGTCTGAAGTCAAGGCAGGCCCATGTTTTGCTGATATCCGTCACTTTGTAAGGTAGTTCAGTTCAGTTGCTCAGTCATATCCGACTCTTTTCGATCCCATGAATCGCAGCACACTAGGCCTCCCTGTCCATCACCAACTCCAGGAGTTCACTCAAATTCACGTCCATCGAGTCAGTGATGCCATCCAGCCATCTCATCCTCTGTCGTCCCCTTCTCCTCCTGCTCCCAATCCCTCCCAGTGTCAGAGTCTTTTCCAATGAGTCAACTCTTCCCATGAGGTGGCCAAAGTACTGGAGTTTCAGCTTTAGCATCATTCCTTCCAAAGAAATCCCAGGGCTGATCTCCTTCAGAATGGACTGGTTGGATCTCCTTGCAGTCCAAGGGACTCTCAAGAGTCTTCTCCAACACCACAGTTCAAAAGCATCAGTTCTTCAGCGCTCAGCCTTCTTCACAGTCCAACTCTCACATCCATACATGACCACAGGGAAAACCATGGCCTTGACTAGACGAACCTTTGTTGGCAAAGTAATATCTCTGCTTTTGAATATGTAGGCGGGGTTTAAATTATTGGGTTGGTCAAAAAGGTCATTTGGGTTTTTCATAAAATCTTATAGGAAGACCCGAATGAAATGTTCGACTAACCCAATATACTGATGTGCTTCCACGATGACCATAAATCTTTCCCTTTTGTTATTTCCTTCCCTCCTCTCTTTTATACATGCTTATTGGCAACCTAAGTAGCTCTGTGAATTCTTATTTTTCAGTATTAATCTTATGGAAGTAAATTGATATTGCTTTACATTAGTTGATTTTCAGTAAGTTCCAATGGTTTTGGAGAGTGTTCATTTCTCTTATTTAAATCTTGTGGTCTCAATGTGCTACATTTCTTGCCAGTTTTCATGAGTGCAGTGCTGGGTCAAGAAGGTAGTTACCAAAAACCTTAGCTGTGATTTTTCCCCAAACCCAAACCCTTTTTTTTTTTCATAGTAGTTAAGTGCTTATTTTGATAAGTTTTGCATTTTTGCATGTTTTACAGTCATTTTACATTCTTTTTTTTTTTTTTTCTTTCCTTGAGACTACTTCAAAAACTGTAAAGTTTAGCAGGTCCTCTCTGTTAAAGAAATTTGACAAAAAGGTAACGTAACTTAGGATAGGGTTTTATGTTTTAATTCTGATAGTCTGCTTTTTAATTTATCTGGAGGTTATTCTGATATGCAGTGAGAGTCCAAGCTCACTTTTCTTCCCAAATACTAAAATCAATCTTTTAATTTCCACTTATTGGTTCACCTTCGCCATCCATACACACACACAGAGACACAGAGACACAAATTCCTGTATATAGTTCTACAGATAAGAACATTGAGACATAGAGAGGCAAAATAATTTTCACAGAGTCCCCTGGTTAAAGGAAAATCTAAGACACCGTCCCATTTCTGAGGATTCCAATTCAGTGCTGTTCCATCCATCCCATAATACTCTGTCTCTTATCTCATTAAACACCACAGTTATGACATCACTTATTTCCACTATCCTTCCAAGTAGACCCATACGGTATGGCAACCACCAATCACATGGAGCTACTGAGGACTTGAAACGTGGCTAGTTCCACCTGGGATTTGCTGCAACGGACAAACATACCCTGGGTTTTAAAGACTAAGTGTGAAAACAATATTGTAAAACGCCTCATTAATAAGCTTTATATCAGTTACCTGTTGAAATGAAAATATATCAGAAATATGGGATTAAAAAATATATCATTAACATTAATTGTACCTATTTCTTTTCACTATTTTAGCAAAAATTTTATCGGAGTGAGTTCATTTGCTCTGCTGTGTTAGTTTCAGGTGTACAGCAAAGTGGATCAGTTATACATATACTCACTTTTCTTTTCTTTTTTAGGTTTTTCTCCCATATAGGCCACTGCGGAGTATTGAGTTCCCTGTGCTGTCCAGTAGGTCCTTTTTATCTATTTTATATATAGCAGTGTGTGTGTGTCAGTCCCAATCTCCCTCCTCCTCCCCATCCCCTGGTAACCGTAGCTTTTTTTCTACATCCATGTCTCTACTTCTGTTTTGTAAATCAGTTCATTTATACCCTCTTTTCATATTTTCAATATGGTTATCAGGAAAATAAAAAATTACATGTGTGACTTGTATTATGTTTCTTTTAGACAGTATTAAGACTAGGTGGTCAACTCTATGCAGGGACTGCATTTTGCTTGCTTTTTCTTACCATCTTATCATGAAACCAAGAAGGATCCTGTGGGGTCTTCCTAGGGACAGACTCCCATCTCTCCTGCCTGCCTCTTGTCTGTAGAAAACTTTTAGCCTCCTAGGTCTCCTCAAGTTCCAAAAAGCAACTTTAATCAGAGCAGTGAGAAAATGCGGAAACAAAGGCAAACAGTTAAGCAAGACAAAGCCATAATCATTTAGCTATAAAACAAAGTCTAGGACCTTCAGTTCCTCCTTAAGGGCTATAGATAATATCCCAAGACACATCCTCAAGTTGTTTTGCAGATAACAAAATCCACACCATGTGGAAGAAGTTAATTGCTGACCACAAGCAGGTGGACTCTAGGTGGGTTGGAACTAGAAAGTTGATGATGCTTACTCTAGAAATACCACCTGGTTAATTCACCACCAATCAGAAGAATGTCCAAGAGCTGATCAGGTACCCTGCAACCCTCTCCTTGCCTTTCAAAACCCTGCACCAAAAGCCACTGGTGTGGAGCATGAGATGTCCATTCTCCTTGCGTAGCCTTGCTTAACACTGTACTTTCCTTCACTACAACCTGGTGTGTATAGTGTGGAAGGCCGGTTTCCCGAGGTGGGGGAGGGCAGTGGGGAAATGCAGAGTTAATGTTTAAGGGGACAGAGTTTCAGTTCTCAAGGATGAAGAGTTCTGATGTGGGTGGTGGTGATCGTTGCACAACAACACAAATGTACTTCATGCCCCTGAACTGTATGCTTAAAAGTGGTTAAGATGGTAAGTTATATTATGTTATATACACTGAACCACAATTTTAGAATTGAAATTAAAGTTAAATAAAGAAGGGGAAAACATAGCATCAAATATTTATCGTATATCTCCAGAGAGTAGGACATCAATAAAGGACCAAGGCACATGGGATCTCTCCAGGGCTGTGCCTACCTTCTCATGGGGAGGACCAATGAATGGGGGAAGCTTTGTGATCCCGGAAGAGAGGTGTTCTTGGACAGACTCCCAGGGGTTGTGCAGACACAGACATCTGATTTTGGGGGTGGTGGTTTTCCTGAAACACCCCCTGATCATCAGCCAGGTGGGGCGGCGGGGCGGGGGTGAATTTGGTTCCAGTAGAGGGCAAAGCGAGCCTAGAGGGTGAAGGATGAGAGAGCCCAGGACACACATGGGAGCTGGAGACAGATGCAGGTGGGCAGTGGAGGAGAGCATGAGAGATGAGGACCGGATGGTGGAGCTGGAAAGTGAGAAGCTGTCAGATCAGCAGGGCTGGGTGAGTCATTTCCTCCAAGGGCACCGGAGAGTTTTTGGGGAGTGACACATTCAAGTGAGCCTTTCTGACAGCAAACTGGGGCAGCAGCACAGAGGATTGGTGAGGTGACAGGAGAAAGATCGGAAACGGAGAGGACGCTCAGGAGTGGCTGCGATGTCAAGGTGGCTCCCTCTGCAGCCGTGGTAGTGTCCACAGAGCCAAGTGAGCAGATGGCAGAGAGACCACGGGTGAAGGACGGAGGAGGAGTCATGGATGGAGCACAGAGGCCTGGCTTGGACAAGTGGGTAGATGGGGAGCTGAATAACTATTGGCTGCCTGGATGTTTGGTGGATGGATGGATGTGTTAATACTGTGATTCCTTTGAAACTCTGCCTTTGAACACATTGTTCACTTCAAAATGTTCTAAATCCTTTTAAGTCCTTGAAAATACATCTCAAGTCTCCTCTGACCCCTTCCTTCCAAGCTCCTTCCTTTAGGTTCCCATGGCATCCTGCAATTTCCTTTTCTAAGCACTCTATTAAACTTGTCAGCTTACGTCTCTGCTTCTATACACTTTAATCAAAAGAGGGACTACATCTCCCTTCTCTGTGCTCCCACTGTCTGCCTAATAGAGGATGTTAATTAATACATGTTGAATGAAAGGACATGTCCCACAAGACTTCCAATCCACCAGATTATAAGCCCCCTGAGAGCAAAGTAGTGCCTGTCTAATTCTCCATCTCATTCTCTAGTCTACCTGCGACTCAAGAAGTATCTGGTCTTGAATATTTGGTCCATTTCAAGGCTGACCGCATGGCGAGGTAGAATATGGATTTTCTTAAAGGATCAGATATGAAAAATGTATGTAAATAAACCTTCGCACCTAGGAAACTTGCCTAATACGGTGTGTGTGTGTGTGTGTGTGTGTGTGTGTGTGTATTAGTTGCTCAGTTGTATCTGACTCTTTGTGATCCCATGGGCTGTAGCCCAGCAGGCTCCTCTGTTCAAGGGATTTCCCAGGCAAGAATACTGGAGTGGGTTTCCATTTACTTCTCCAGGGTTATCTTCCCAACCCAGGGATTGAACCTGGGTCTCCCACACTGCAGGTAGCTGCTTTACGATCTGTGCCAGCAGGGAAGACTTCGTAGTATCATAGGACTACCAATTGTAGCATTCTTTCTCTTTCTTATATGTATCACCTATGAGGAGGAATTTTTCCCTTCAGGGCTTTAGGGCTTAGCACATAAACGTATATACTTTTTCACTCATTCATTCATTCATATAATCATTCACTCATTTATTTATTCTTTCAACAATGTCTTTCGATCTGCTCTGGTCACAAAAGCCTGGAGGCGGGCTTGCTGTTTCTAGGCACTGTTCTTTAACAGTGAAGTGACGCTATGGCAAAGATGAGGATTGTCTTAAGGATGTGGTCCTTGTCCAGATATTAATTAGGAAAAACAAATAGGAGGTCCAAGATCTTTTCCTTCATACTCTAATGACCTATGTGAGATGGAATAGTCTAGATGAGTTATGGGAAGCAGACATCAGCTCCTCAATAAAGTGGCCCAACCCAGCTGGGAGTGGCTTCCTATGAGCTGGGGCCCCTGCTTCCTGTGTGGACAGAGCATCCCAGCGGCTGGGTGTGAACCTGGCTGAGATACTGTGTGGTCCTCTCCCACATGCAGTCACAGACCTGGACAGGTGAACTCCGAATTCCATTTTAAGTTCCTAGAATCCA
Organism: Bos indicus; assembly: GCF_029378745.1. Classification (NCBI taxonomy): domain Eukaryota; kingdom Metazoa; phylum Chordata; class Mammalia; order Artiodactyla; family Bovidae; genus Bos; species Bos indicus. The sequence continues at coordinate 7,848,444 of NC_091773.1, read as the reverse complement.
AAGACTGAGTCCCTTGCCGTCTTACTTTCCTTTAATCCATCCGTGATGTTTTTCCAACTAGTTTGCTCACATCTTGAACAGACGAACCACGTCTCATTAAGCCAGGGCCGTGGCCCCAAATATAGCAGGTTTGAATTTTGCTTGACTGTCCATTAGCTGTGTGACCACAGGATAGCTACATAACCTCCGACTCTCAATGTCCTCCTATAGTAAGGAGCTCTATACCTGCCTCATGGGTTGTCATGGAAATTACATGTGATAGTGTATGTGAAACTCCCAGGACCACCTCTGGTATAGAATGTAGGGAGAGGATCATCATTCATTGCTATTTATTGACAACCAACCCTGTCATTTTTGGCATATGACCTTGGAAAACCATAGAATGTAGGGAGAGGATCATCATTCATTGCTATTTATTGACAACCAACCCTGTCATTTTTGGCATATGACATATGAGGCACAAAGAGCCTCATGTCAACACTCTCATGGCCAAATAGAGCCCGCCTTCATGATTCTGTTAGTTGATAGTTGCAGGGCTCATAGAACAACAGCTGCTATATGTAAAGCACCGACAGCATATAGATGTTAGCAACAGTGATTACTTGTAGGTGCCCTCCAAGCATCCTGCACATCCTCCAGCCTAGTTCTCATTGGAGTGTCTTGTAATCGCCGGTCTTGTCCGCCCCCTGCAGTAGGATCTCCCTGCTCCTGCCCCACCCCGAATCCCACCTCTGAGCAGAGCCTGTGCTCAGTCCCTTCAGTCGTGTCTGACTCTTTGTGGCCCTATGGACTGTAGTCCGCCAGGCTCCTCTGTCCACGGGATTCTTCAGACAAGAATACTAAGTGGGTTGCCCTTCTCCAGGGGATCTTCCCAACCCAGGGATAGAACCCACATCTCTTAGTCTTGTGCATTTTTGGCAGGCGAGTCCTGTATCACGAGTGCTGCCTGGGAAGCTCCAGTGGGTCATAACAAAAGTTCAAGTCATGCATGGAAATGAAAGAATGCAGAGCTCACTGTGGCCTGATGCTTAGATCTGCAGCGCTGTGTTCAGCTCACTGGCTGGATTTCCCAGGAATACTGAGGAGTCCTGCCCCCAGGCCAGGGCTCCACACTGCACAGCGCGGGGGTTCCAAGTACTTTGGCCGATGGCCCCACTGGGCACACTGCGTGTGTATGCTTTCCCTGGGATCTCAGTGTACCAGGGGCACTGGCACGCAACACAGGGCCTGGGTAATTAGCGCTTATCTGTGAGATATGAGGAATTCCTGGGAAGCCATAAACACTTAATCTATGTGTTGATAAAGTATTCCAGGAAAACATAAAGTTCTGGCAGCCATGTCTCATTTCTGACTCTGCACCTAGTGTTAGGACAGATAAGAAAGGGAATGCTTGGGCAGTATCTGGAATTCCAATTAGTTCTGGGCTTCTCCGAGGCTAGACGTCACAACTCAGGACCGAGTCTGTTGTGAAATATTTGGTGACATGAGTGTTGACGTGAGGCTCTTCGTACAGTTTTCCTGCAGGAACCAAGGCCTTAAGGCGGGTCTCAAAAGGGCTATTTCTTCTCCCTCATGTGACATCTCATGCTGGGAAACAGTGGACCTCTTCTGGAAAGAAGCTGTGAAATACACGAAAGAGTGCACATGGCGGTGGGGATGTAGGGTGGGAGGAGGCCATGTATCTGAAGTCATTTGGATTGAATGCAATATAAACAGACCCCAATTTGCTTAATTGAGACTAAAAGAGACCCATTTGTGGGAAGAATCCTGACCAGCTCAGGAATTGAAAGAAGAGTTGAATAACAAAGATGTCCAAAGGAAGCGTCTAGAGTGTTTCAGGACACCGGAGCCCCTGGCGTTCGGGGTTCTGTCAGAGCAGGAGGTGGGCAATCTTTCTCTGTAAATATCTTCTGTTCTGGGAGCCACACTCAACTTCTACTTTGTAGAGCAAAAGCAGCCACAGATCGTATATAAACGAAGGAGCATGCCTGTGTTCCATTATTTTAAAAAGCAAGCACGTGGCAGATCTGATCGTCAAGTAGTACCTGGTGGGTGGGGGGCGTAGGGGGCGTGGCCTGTGAAGCTGTAGAGAGGGGCGTGGCTTTCTCCCCCAACCATTCCCACCTCTAACTCTCCAAGTGTGAGAATACTTGGTTCTCATCCCTGCAAGGCTGATCCTGATTCGTTCAGTACCCCAGGCCTAAGTCAACAAATTCACTGACGCACAGCTGGACCTCAGTGAGTGGGCCAATCAGAGTAGAGCAGGGCTTTTTTGCTCACTGAAAGGAGAGATGGTCCCCCATCTTTCCCTCCATCCTTGCTACTCTACCTTTCCCCTCCTCTGCCTCCTCTTCCTCTCGCCCTCCCTCACCTCTGTACTTTTTCTCTCTCCATATTTTTACTCTCCTTCTCTCTTTTCCTCTATTACTCCTGTACAGAAGCGGATGATACCTATGAAGAAACTTATGGAATTTAAGGTTTCCATTAGCCCAGGATCCAGGAATTTTTCCCCACGTCACTTTCCAGTTCAGGTTAGATCAAATTAAGAAAATTTGGTGTCTGGAGTCATAACTATGTACCAGGCGGTAGTGAGTCCTAGGCCCTGGGGGTAGAGAAATGAATAAGCCATTCCCCACTTATGAATAAGCAAGCTCATGGCTGGTAAGGGGGATGAACACGCAGTCAATAAAATCTCAGTACCATATGATGCAGCAAACATTAACATGAGCACCAGGAACTGTTATTGTGCAGAGGGTGGCTCATGGTTGAGAGAATGCGGAGGGTCCAGGTCAGCAGAGGCCATGTCTAAACAGAGACTGGAGGGATCCAAAGTGTGATGGGGAAATACAAACACACACACAAACGCACACACACATACACAGGGGCAAGCAAATGCAGTCACAGAAAGTAGAGAACCCAGGCGTGTATTGGAGTGAGTGAAGTGAAAGTCACTCAGTCGTGTCCAACTCTTTGTGACCCCATGGACTGTACAGTCCATGAAATTCTCCAGGCCAGAATACTGGAGTGGGTAGGCATTCCCTTCTCCAGGGGATCTTCCCAACCCAGGGATTGAACCCAGGTTCAGCTGAGCCACCAAGAAAGCCCAAGAATGCTGGAGTGCGTAGCCTATCCCTTCTCCAGCAGATCTTCCCAGCCCAGGAATCGAACCAGGGGTCTCCTGCATTGCAGGTGAATTCTTTAACAGCTGAGCTACCAGGGAGTGTATTGGACTCTTCAAATATATCCTCCTCCAACTGCTTCGTGAGACCTGGGCCTCTTTAGAATGATAGATCCCTAGAGGAACCTCAACATCATCACTCAGCAGCTGGTGGAACCCCTAGTTGGCAGAGCAGAGCCCAGAGGTGGCAAAATAAGGAGCTGGCCCTCCAGCACACAGGTCTCCAGGCCTCTCCCTGCACCACTGCCATGCATATCTGCAGCCCCCTGAACCCTTTAATCTGTGGTCTGAAGCTTGATTGAGGTCACATAGACTTGCCTTCCAATTCTGACTTGGAAACTTCCCCCCACTGTACCTCTCTGTGTGTAGTTATCTTGTTTGTTCACTGGATCTATTTTCCAGGAACCATTGTGTGTTTGGCAAGCATGGATATAGAGTGTCTGGCACTTGGTAGGCATTCAGTAGACATAAGACTAACTGTGATATTATCAGTTCAAAAGGCAAGTTCCAGGATGCAAAGGGGACCCATGGAAGCAGAGGATGTTGGAGGTAGGCAGGGATGGAGTGAGAAATGTGGAATGAAAAAATATTGGCACAACCTCAAAGTTGAGAATTATGTTTTATTCAGCAGGCTTACTGAGGACTATAGCCTGAGACGTTTCAGATAGTCCTGAGGGACGGTTACAAAGCATTAAGGGAGGAAACAGGATCTATAGGAGTTTTCTTGAAAATAAAAAAATGTAGTCGAAATCAAAAGATGACTGCTAATTACAAAACCAGACATCTGAAGTTAAAGGTTTTAGTGCTTTTCAGTGTATGAGAAGTTGCACTAGTCTAGGCTCACTGAAATCATTCCTTTGCTGCTGATCTTGACTATCTAAGGCCCGTATCCTGCTTACATCTTGAATGCCCCATGGGGTACAACCTTAGGGGCAGCTGCTGTGGCTGAGTGTTTTATACTCACAATATCCCTTGTTTACTGATATGGTGGGTAATATTCTTTGTCCCACAGAGGATAGACCATGTGGAAAAAAATGGAGACTCCTGTCTACCTCCCTGGGCTGCTCGAGTCATCATCAGTTGACCCAGATGTGCCCTCAACTTGGTGATTTTCTCTTCACAAGTCAGGACCAACCTCTGACATTTGGGCTCCTGCCCATGTCCTTTCACTCACCCGCCCCCCCACCCAGAGGCCTCAGCACTGGAGTTTCACCCACTCACTGTGCCTATCTGTTTAAAAAAGAGATCTGTTTAAAGTTTTTAATTACTCATTATAAGGATATTAATGAACATACTTTTTTTTTTTTTTAAATAAGCCTGATACTAGTTTTAAAAACAGCCTAGAGGGCCCAGGAGGGTCTGTGCTTTGCAGGAAGACTTTGTCAGGCATGATTTGGATGGTAGTTTTCACCAAACTTTAATTTCCTTTTCTTCCCACTGCATCCAGATTGTCAATGAATGGACCCTTGGAGCAGACATGTCTTGAGCCTCTTTGGGCACTGATGGTTTGAGGATCAAGAGCGGTATTTGATGTTTGAAAGAGGAGAGCTCCCAGATGGAGATTTGTTTGCATTGCTGAATCTAACTCCTGCCCTTGTGGGTGATTCATCTTCACAGCTTTAGGCTTCCCAGTAGCCTTTGCAATTGGCAGGCGCCTGTGTTCCTTCTAATGAATGAGCCCAGAAAGGGAACTAGGCCTCAGCTGCCCAGGTGGATTGGAGCAGAGAGAAATATCTTCATCAAAACCTTTGGCTCATCATGGAGGGCTCCCTGGGGAACATTGAGAGAGCCGCCTTGGGTGACCTTGTAAGCAGCCTTCCTTCCCTCCCCAAGTATTTATTCCATGTGCAGAGCCGTAGACAAGGCCCTGGAGACACAGAGAGGAGCCAGCCACAGCCCTTTCTCTTACAGGCCTCTCAGTTCAGTGGTTGCCTTACTTTAGCTCTCTGGGCGTCTGAAAGCCCAGAGTAAAGTCCCCCTGTCCTAAATTAACCAGTGAGATGAATACTCGTGTGGAAAAGATACTCTTTTGGGCACCACTTGTTGTTGTTTAGTCACTAAGATGTGTCTGACTCTTTGTGACCCCGTGGACTGTAGCCCGCCAGTCTCCTCTGTCCATGGGACTCTCCAGGCAAGAATCCTGGAGTGGGTTGCCATTTCCTTCTCCAGGGGATCTTCCCAACCCAGGGATTGAACCAGAGTCTCCTGCATTAGCAGGTGGATTCTTTACTGCTGAATCACCAGGGAAGCCCCCTTTTGGGCATTAAGGCCACAATAAACAAGGTCCACTCCCTGCCCCAGAGGTGCTCCCTTTGCTGGGGCACAGGTGGCCACTGCAAAGGAAGACATTCTCCTGGGAAGGACGAAAACCACCCCTGAGAAGAGAAGCTTTTTGCTGCGACACCTGCTGTGAGCTCAGCTCTGGGTTCAGCCTTTCAGATCTAATTAGTGGTATTAGATGGTTCATAAATGAGGCAGCATCTGATCTAACAACTAGAAGAGCTCTCCAAGAGGTTGTGCAAAATGGAAGGTTTTTATAGGAAGAATGGTGAGGCAAGGGAACTATTAGCATGACAAGAGAAATGAAGTGTGTCTAAGGTCAGAACCCTTGGGGGAGGAGGAACGAACTCCGTATTATTATTATTATTATTATTAATATTTAGTCTTGCAGACTACCTTTTCTTCCTCTAGGGGATGGAAATGTCCACGTGGCAGATTACTTCATTGGTGGTGATTTAGTTGCTAAGTCAGTTGTGTCCGACTCTTGCAACCCCATGGACTATAGCCCACCAGGCTCCTCTGTCCATGGGATTTCCAAGGCAAGAGTACTGGAGTGGATTGCCGTTTCCTTCTCCAACATCATTGGTGCTGAGCAGAAAATTCCAGACTGGCAGATTAAGATTGCATTTCAGGTTCAGGTCAAAACTGCAATGAGTTTAGATATTAAATCTAGGTTTGGTAACATGTAACATAGGCTTTAGCACAGGTGACATCACTTGAGGCCTGTGGTTTCTCTCTTTAACAGGTATCAAGCCAGTGACCACTGGGAGGGCCAGGGGCTCTGTCTGCTCAGGGCCTCTGAGAGGTGGTGTGGAAGGGTGAGGAAGGTTATACAGGGGACCACAAAGGGCTGGATGCCCTTTTAGATGTCTAATCTCCAGAACTGTAAGATGCTCCATTTATGTTGGCTTAAGCTACTATGTTTGTGGTAATGTGTTACAGCCACCATAAGACACCAGGACAGTAGGTGACGCGTCCCATCTGCCTAGTACAAGTCTGGGTTCCCCACATGACAGATGGACGGGCAGATGCTCCAAGGACAGTTCCACTGCAGTGAAGAGAGCCTTGAGTGAGACGGGAAGGTGAACAGAGCCGGGAACTGCAGGAAGCCTTGTAGAAAGTGAACTCTCAACCCTGGGCGCCATGTTCAAGGTCCTTAACCATTTGGCTGAACCTACACTTCCTGTCTTCCTTGTCTCAATCTCCTGCAGTCCCTGTGCTTTGGCTCCGCCTGATCGGCCCTCACTCTCCCAGGCCTGGAATGAGCAGACCGAAAGCTCTGTCCTGCTGGTCCCTCTCCTGGGGGACAGCTTCTACTCAGATGCATCTATTCCCCGGTCTCCACCTACCCTGCCCGTTCTTGCTGTTCAAGGTCAGTGGGGGATGCAGGGGGTTATTGCACATATTGTACAGTGGGGCTCAGTCCTTGGAGAACCTTTGAGCTTCCATCAGTATATGGGGATGTAGAAAAATGTGTTCCTGTCCAGCTACTGTGTTGGCACACACCTGCATTTTTTAAAATTTGTATTTTAATTAGAGTATAATTGCTTTATAATGTTGTGCTCGTTTCTGCTATATATAAAGCGAATCAGCTGTAAATATTGCCTCCCTTTTGAGCCTTTCTCCGACATCCCTGTCCCACCTTTCAGGTCATCACAGAACACTGAGCTGGACTCCCTGTGCTATACGGCAACTTCTCACTAGCTATCTGTTTTACACATGGTAGTGGATATATTGTCAACACTGCTCTCTCAGTTCATCCCATTGTCTCCTTCCACTGCATGTCCACAAGTCTGTTACGCCTGCATTTTAGATTCAAAGTTAGTCTAGGGTCTTCGCAGCCAGGGTGGCAGGCAGCTAGGAGGGAGTGCGAAAAAGAAGGAACTCGCTTTCATTGAGTACAATCTTCCTGCAGACACTGCAGGAACCCTTTTCCTTTTTATTCCTCAGAGCCACGAGGCCTTTCCAGTGTTTCCAAGTGTGAAGTCCAGAACCAGAAAGCTCAGGTTCAGATTCAGGATTTGTCAGCTTCTAGCTATGTAACCGTGGTCAATACCTTAAAATCTCTATTCCTCCATCGCTTGGTCTGGAACACGGGGAGAATAGCAGCAGAGGCCTCGTGAAGGTGCATTTTTCGCATTCCTAGATGGTCTTTGGCACCTGGAAAAAGTGACAGAGGTGCTGGTTGTTATTAGAACAATCGTCAACTTCACAGCATCCTCATTTTTCACTCCTCTAAAGATGTTTCTTCTCCTCTCTGTTTTGCGGCAGGTAATACAGGCTCATAGAGGCTGGGCACACGTCCAGAGTCGCACGGAGGGCCTGGCAGGGCTGAATTTCAAAGCCAGAGCCCTCTGTGCATTGTGACACAGACCACTCAGGCTGTCTGTTCCCCGAGTCCAGCTCCTGTGCCCTCGGGCTCTGTCAGTTCAGATTCCCCGCTTTGCTCCCGCTCTCGCTTCCATAATGAGCTCTCTGTCAATTACCAGCTCCTGCCCCGGCTGTCTCCAGGGCAGTGCAACCTGATTGTTCTGTCAGGCCGGGCTCTGGGCAGGGCGTCTCAATTTGGGCAGCTATTCAGTGGTCAATCACCATCTAAAACAGAGACAGCAGGGTGGCCTTCCATCCAGGGATTTCTGGAAAGCAGCCAGCCCCTCTCCCCAATAAGGCACTCAATTTCTCAGCATGGAGTTTCCATCAGACATTTCATGCTAAGCCAGGCTAGTCCTAATTATAATTGGTTCTGGCGAATTTTTGTCGGAGCTATTAAATTCTTTATTTGCCCACCCTCTGAGGCTGTTTTTGACGTTGGGGAGAGAGCCCCGTGTGTCCCTGAAAAAAGGTGTTCTCCCCCAATCTTTGCTAAATCTCACTTTTGCTCCACTTCACTCCGGCCATCAGCAGTCTCTTTAAGTGGACTTTTTTTTTTTTAATTTTCTAGAATATTAGTGCTGGTTATTGCTGCAGTAGTTGGATGGTTTGTCTCCTGATTTCCTTGATAGACTTAAAAAAAAAAAAGTTACTCAGTCATGTCCAACGGTTCTCTGTAGGGAATGAAAGAAAAGTAAAAGAGAAAGTGAAGTCGCTAAGTCATGTCCGACTCTTTGTGACCCCATGGACTGTAGCCTACCAGGCTCCTCCATCCATGGGATTTTCCAGGCAAGAGTACTGGCTGCTACTGCTGCTAAGCCACTTCAGTCATGTCCGACTCTGTGTGACCCCACAGACAGCAGCCCACCAGGCTCCCCCATCCCTGGGATTCTCCAGGCAAGAACACTAGAGTGGGTTTCCATTTCTTTCTCCTATGCATGAAAGTGAAAATTAAAAGGGAAGTCGTTCAGTCATGTCCGACTCTGAGTGACCCCATGGACTGCAGCCCACCAGGCTCCTCCGTCCATGGGATTTTCCAGGCAAGAGTACTGGAGGGACTGGTAAATCAACCTTCTCTTCAATAAGGACTAGCCAGTGGAAGTCCTGACAAATTATCCTTGTGGTTTCTAAATACAAATTTAATCGGAAGTTTATGGGGTTCAACATGTGCCGTCACCACGTTTAAATGTGTTGATTTAGGGTCTACCTTTAGCTGGCTATGGTTTGTCATCAGCCAGCATTTTAGCTTCCATGGGGTAGCGGGGAGGGTAGGCGGGGGCAGGGCACATCCATTATTCTTTTTGGTCCCGAAAGCAAATCTAAAAACTGAAGATTATCATTTTCTCTGTCTACCGGATGAAGAAATGAGGCTCAGAGTGGTTAAGTACTTTGCCCCAGGCCACACAGCTGGCACAGGCCCAGGATACGAATCTCATGTCAGTTGGGTGACAAGCCTCTTTTCCTTTTGCCCACTTTCAGTTGTTTATTCATTTATTCCAAACCTATTTATTGGGAGCTTGCCAGACAGTAATCTAGGCATTTGGGAATCCAGCAGCAATGAATCGCTTCTTGCCCTGGGGGGAGACAGCCACCAACAACAAACACTCCTGAAAAGTGGTGATTGCTCTGCAGAGGATTAAACTGAAATGAGGCTGGTGGAAGTGTGACCTGGGATGACTTCTATGGAGGGCAAGGAAGAGTAGCTATGAAAATGTAAAATGCACATTCCCTTTGACTGCTGGTTTGATCCCTGGGTTGGGAAGATCCCCTGGTGGAAGAAATGGAAACTCACTCCAATATTCCTGCCTGGGAAATCCCATGGACAGAGGAAATTGGCAGGCTACAGTCCATGGGGTTGCAGAGAGTCAGACACAACTGAGCACGCACGCACAATTTATCCCACAGGCATGTTAGTGCTTATGGAAAACAAGGATATTCATGGCATCATCGAGCTAGCAGATGAGTGGAAACAACTTATATGTCCACCAATAGAGTGATGATTAAATAGAATGGTGTGTGTCCCGACAGTGGAGCATTTTGTAGCCATTAAAAAGAGGGAGACGGTTTACAGATGAATGATTGACAGATGCCTAGATAGCTAGTAGGTGAAATGGCATCGAAGATATTTTGTCAAGTGAAAAAAGCAGCTTGTAGGGGAGTACATTTAGTGTGCTCCCATGGAATTATGGGAAAAAATCAAACAAAAGAATATGTGTTCTTAACTGCATAGGGAAAGTAGGAACAACAGTTACCTCCAGGGAAACTGAGTTGGCTGCAGAAAAGGAAGAAAACTTTTCTCTTTTTTCCGCTGTAGAGACTTTTGATTCATTTAATGTACATATTCACATATTCTGGAAACTATTTTATTTTTAATTATTTTTAAAGATGTTTGTTTGTTTTTGATGTGGCCCATTTTTAAAGTCTTTACTGAATTTGTTACAATATTGCTTGTTTCAGGTTTTACCTTACTGGCCTCGAAGCATGCAAGATCTTAGTTTCCTGACCAGGTATTGAACTTGCACCCCTTGCACTGGAAGGCAAAGTCTCAACCAGTGGACTTCCAGGAAAGCCCCGGGAAAATATTTTAAATTTAAAAAGGAGCTATGTGAGAGTGAAGAGTGGTTAGTCAGTTAAAGTCTCCAGGTAGAGTCTCTATTTAAGCAGAGGTGATTTGGTTACCTATAGCAATACTGAATTGCTTGGATGTAGGTCAAGGAATAGGTGAAGAGGGGAATTGATGGCCAGGTAAGAATGATGGGTGGGGAGGAAGACATTAATACTGCCCTCAGGAAGGGATTTCTTTCTTTCTTTCTTTTATAAATTTATTTATTTTAATTGGAAGCTAGTTACTTTAAAATATTGCAGTGGTTTTGACATACACTGATATGAATCAGCCATGGGTGTACATGTGTTCCCCATCCTGAACCCCCCTCCCACCTGCCTCCCCATCCCATCCCTCCGGGTCATCCCAATGCACCAGCCCCGAGCATCCTGTATCATGCATTGAACCTGGACTGGCGATTCATTTCACATATAATAATATACATGTTTCAATGTCATTCTCCCAAATTATCCCACCCTAGCCCTCTCCCACAGAGTCCAAAAGACTGTTCTATACATCTGGGTCTCTTTTGCTGTCTCACATACAGGGTCATCGTTACCATCTTTCTAAATTCCGTATGTGTGTTAGTATACTGTATTGGTGTTTTTCTTTCTGGCTTACTTCACTCTGTATAATAGGCTCCAGTTTCATCCACCTCATTAGAACTGATTCAAATGTATTCTTTTTAATGGCTGAGTAATACTCCATTGTGTATATGTACCACAGCTTTCTTATCCATTCATCTGCTGATGGACATCTAGGTTGCTTCCATGCCCTGGCTATTATAAACAGTGCTGCGATGAACATTGGGGTACATGTGTCTCTTTCAATTCTGGTTTCCTCAGTGTTTATGCCCAGCAGTGGGATTGCTGGGTCATATGGCAGTTCTATTTCCAGTTTTTTAAGGAATCTCCACACTGTTCTCCATAGTGGCTGTACTAGTTTGCATTCCCACCAACAGTGTAAGAGGGTTCCCTTTTCTCCACACCCTCTCCAGCATTTATTGTTTGTAGACTTTTGGATCGGAGAAGGCAATGGCAACCCACTCCAGTACTCTTGCCTGGAAAATCCCACGGATGGAGGAGCCTGGTGGGCTGCAGTCTATGGGGTCACTAAGAGTCGGACATGACTGAGCAACTTCACTTTCACTTTTCACTTTCATGCATTGGAGAAGGAAATGGCAACCCACTCCAGTACTCTTGCCTGGAGAATCCCAGGGACGGAGGAGCCCGGTGGGCTGCCATCTATGGGGTCGCACAGAGTCCGACATGACTGAAGCGACTTAGCAGCAGCAGCAGCAGCAGCAGCAGCAGCAGCAGCAGCAGACTTTTGGATAGCAGCCATTCTGACTGGCGTGAGATGGTACCTCATTACGGTTTTGATTTGCATTTCTCTGATAATGAGTGATGTTGAGCATCTTTTCAAGTGTTTGTTAGCCATCTGTATGTCTTCTTTGGAGAAAGGTCTGTTTAGCTCTTTGGCCCATTTTTTGATTGGGTGGTTTATTTTTCTGGAATTGAGCTGCAGGAGTTGCTGTATATTTTTGAGATTAATTCTTTGTCAGTTGCTTCGTTTGCTATTATTTTCTCCCATTCTGAAGGCTGTCTTTTCACCTTGCTTATAGTTTCTTTCATTGTGCAAAAGCTTTTAATTTTAATTAGGTCCCATTTGTTTATTTTTGCTTTTATTTCCATTACTCTGGGAGGAGGGTCATAGAGGATCTTGCTATGATTCATGTCAGAAAGTGTTTTGCCTATATTTTCCTCTAGGAGTTTTATAGTTTCTGGTCTTAAGTTTAGATCTTTAATCCATTTTGAAACCTGGAAAATCCCATGGATGGAGGAGCCTGGTGGGCTGCAGTCCGTGGGGTCGCTAAGAGTCGGACACAACTGAGCGACTTCACTTTCACTTTTTACTTTCATGCATTGGAGAAGGAAATGGCAACCCACTCCAGTACTCTTGCCTGGAGAATCCCAGGGACAGGGGAGCCTGGTGGGCTGCCATCTATGGGGTCGCACAGAGTCGGACACGACTGAAGTGACTTAGCAGCAGCAGCAGCAGCAGCAGCATGGTGTTAGAAAGTGTTCTAGTTTCATTCTTTTACACATGGACAAGGAAGGGATTTCAATGATGAACCAGAGTCCTTAAGGTGGGAAAGAGGAAGGTGTAAGACAATACAAGGTAACACTGTTGCTAAGTCGCTTCAGTCGTGTCCGACTCTGTGCGACCCCATAGATGGCAGCCCACCAGGCTCCCCTGTCCCTGGGATTCTCCAGGCAAGAGCACTGGAGTGGGTTGCCATTGCCTTCTCCAATGCATGAAAGTAAAAAATTAAAGTGAAGTTGCTCAGAGGACAATTAATCATGATGCAGATTTCCAAGGAACTGAGAGTTTTGAACATGAATTTTAAAGATACTGAAGAAATAGTTAGGGAGCAAAGAGGACACCTGCCCCACCTCTCAGAACTACGTGAAATACTAAAGAGCATGGCAAAAATATTGCCTGGCCTCTTGGGGCTTACAGTCTAGTATGATTTACACAGAACTGGAAATTACTAGACTGTTGACTGTTCCAAACCACAGGGTGCCATAAAGGGTTGTAACAAGGGCACCTGTGCTTGACTCAGTTTTGACCTTCAGTATTTGTTAAATGGATGGGCTTCCCTGGTGGCTCAGGTGGTAAAGAATCCGCCTGCAACGCAGGAGACCCAGGTTAGACCTCTGGGTCGGGAAGATCCCCCGGAGAAGGGAACGGCTACCCACTGCAGTATTCTTGCTTAGAGAATTCTATGGACAGAAGAACCTGGCAAGCTACAGTCCATGGGGTCGAAAGAGTCAGACATGACTGAGAAACTAACACATTCACTTTTCACTTCATTTGTTAAATGGATACTTCTTAGCCTTTTATTGCAAACTCTCTTATCTTATCTCATTGATTCATGCGTATTTTTCTTCCTTCTCCAATAAAATAGAAAGCTCTTTAAGGGTGGGGAAAGTATGGATATGATTTTGGTTTCCCTACAGAGCCAAGTGTACTGTGAACCATGGTGAAGTGTGAACTTTGGTGTTGGAGAAGACTCTTGAGAGTCCCTTGAACTGCAAGGAAATCAAACCAAGCAACACTAAAGGAAATCAGTCCTGAATATTCATTGGAAGGACTGATGCTGAAGTTGAAACTCCAATACTTTGGCCACCTGATGTGGAGAACTGACTCATTGGGAAAGACCCTGAGGCTGGGAAAGATTGTAGGCAGGAAGAGAAGGGGATGACAGAGGATGAGATGGTTGGATGGCCTCATCTACTCGATGAACATGAATTTGAGCAAGCCCTGGGAGTTGGTGATGGACAGGGAAGCCAAGTGTGCTGCAGTCCATGGGGTGGCAAGTAGTCGGACACGACTGAGCTACTGAACTGAACTAACAGAGCCAAACCCCACAGGTTCAGGTATAAAGGCATATTTTAAATTGGTTTATTAACCATGATTTTGGTTGCAATTGACAGAAAGCTAACTCCATCTGCCTTAAATGAAAAATGGAATTAACTTCCCCAGAAGACCAGAAATTTCACAGGGTGAACCTGGTTCCTGGCACACCTGTATCCTTGGGTTCTTTACGACTTTCCCTGGGATTCTGTCTGTGCTGCTCTCTCCGTCCACTTTGTCCATGCTGGAGCATTGCCAGATAGCTCCTCCTGAGTGGATGCAAAGGCCATGGCAGCTCTAGGCTGCGGCATCCTTGACCACAGTGAGAGGAATACCCTCTTCCGTGGAATTCCCATGGTGGACGTGATTCATCTGCCTTGGGTCCACATGTCACGCCAGACTAGAGAGAGGGGCTTCTTTAATGGGCTGTGTCATGAGCTGATTTTGGAGCCAGGGAAGGGGTCAAGCCTATTAAATCTCATAAATAGACCATGGAAGAACCACATTTTCTCAAAGGAAAGTTGGGATGCTGTTACTGAAGAAAGCAGAGGAGTCTGGCTGGGCAGGCGAAAACGCCAAGGATCTAAACACCTGGGGAGTGCACCAGAAGCTGCTCACCAGGTTATTGGGAAGATTAAATGAGATCCAGTGTATAAAGACCTGCCATGGTGCTAAGTAGGGGTGCACTACATTTATATTCTCTGTAATGCTCGTGTTGTATTTTGGGCTCTGACTATGCCTTGTTGTGTGACGGCAGATAAAATCTCTGACCTCTCGGGGTCCATGAGATCTGAGGATGTTTCTTTGTCTGAGGTTCCTCGTGGTCCATCTCAACAAAAATGGCCACAGTTGTTCTCTCTCTATCACACTCCTTGCCATGTGACTGGCAGCTCCTTCCATCAGAAGTACTGTCTACTCTCACACATCTTGAATTGAGGTGGTGACATGTTTTGACAGCGGAAAGTGGCAGAAGGAACAGTACGTCATTCCGAGCTGGGCCTCACCTTTCCTGTGCCGTGGATCCTGAGCCTGCACTAGCCTGCTAGAGGGTTTCCCTGGTGGTTCAGTGGTAAAGCATCCGTCTGCCAATGCAGCAAGTGCTGGTTTGATCCCTGGGTCAGGAAGATCCCCTGGAGAAGGAAATGGCAACCCACTCCAGTATTCTTGCCTGAGAAATCCCCTGGAAAGAGGAGTCTGGCGGGCTGCAGTCCATGGGGTTACAAAAGAGTCGGACATGACCTAGTGACTAAACAACAAAAACAGCAAAGCCTGCTGGAGCTTGAGACCACATGGACACACTGTTCCCAGCCAAGGCTCATCCTAGACTAGCCAGATCCCAGCTGACCTGCCATCCATGCAGACTCTGAATCAAGCTGGGATCCGTAGGACTGCCCAAGTGGACCCACAGACAAGTGAGCTAGATAAACGACTGTGACCTTATGCCAGTAAACCTTGGGGTGGTTTGTTCTGCTGAAAAACAATTCCACATGAAAGTGAAGGCGCTCAGTCGTGTCCGACTTTGCGATCCCATGGACTGTAGCCTACCAGGCTCCTCTGTCCATGGGATTTTCCCGGCAATAGTACTGGAGTGGATTGCCATTTCCTTCTCCAGGGGATCTTCCCGACCCAGGGATCGAACCTGGGTCTTCCGCATTGTAGACAGACGCTTTACCGTCTGAGCCACCTTTGTAGCCCAGGTCTTCTGTATATTCAAATCTTGTTAAATGCTACTTTCTGCTCACTCCCTGAATATATTTGGGGAGATAAAGACCCTTTGCTCCCTGCAAAGCTGAGCCCCTCTGCATATTAAACAGCTCTCTTTCCATAGCTTCCATTCCCAGGGTTTAGATCGACAAGTGTTGGGCAGAAGTCTCTGCCCAACACAAGCAGTTTCAAAGATGCTGCTCTTGATCATGTCAGCTCCATGTCCAGAAGGATGTTTTTCTGGCCTTCCCACGGTGTATGAGAAAACCAAGCCTCTGAGAAGCGCTGTGACTTTGTGGCATGTTGACTTTCCTTGTTTGCTGAAGTCGTGCGTGTTTTAATGAGGAAGCCTATCCTTTCCCCTGGTTGCTGTATGGTTCCTGTCTGTGGTTTTTAGAAGTTTACTCTTTTACACCTTTGTTTTCAATGCTTTGCTAAACAAGCCTTTGGCGTCAGACATCAGAAGACGCAGGCTGAGTCCCCTTGAGCAGATCTGCTCCGAGGTTTCCTCAGGGGCAGCTTTAGAGGTCGTCGGGATTGACCTCAGAGGACTTCAGAAATGATGAAATAGAACCAAATGCCTGAAGGTGTTAGCACAGAGTTTGACATGTGGAAGGGGCTTGACACACAAATAGTTCTTTTCCTTCCTAAAGCTTGTCATCCTCATGAAGTCCCTGCCAAGTGACAGGTCCCGTGATGATAGCTAGGGATACAGTGACAAAGAGGGTGTCAAAGAGGCTATGTTTTAATTAGGGTGATTATTTTTTAAAAAACATGGTAAAGAAACAGCCTGGGCTTTTCAGGTTGCTCAGTGGTAAAGAATCTGCCTGCCGATGCAGGAGGCACAGGAGATGTGATTTCAATCCCTGGGTTAGGTAGATCCCCTGGAAAAGGAAATGGCAACCCACTCCAGGATTCTTGCCTGGAAAATTCCATGGACAGAGAAGCCTGGCAGGCTACAATCCACGGGGAGGCAAAGAGTTGGACATGACTGAGTGACCGAGCCCAGAGGATAAGGGAGCACGTAGGAGGATATTTACTCTCCTCTGTAGTGTGGAATGGCCGTGGAGGAAAAATCTCAGATCTGCCTGTTGGGTGGTGCTCAGGAACGAGGACTTAGGCTTGGTCGGCATGCCTGGTTTCAAAGCCTCAGATCAGATCAGATCAGATCAGTCACTCAGTCATGTCCGACTCTTTGCGACCCCATGAATCGCAGCACACCAGGCCTCCCTGTCCATTACCAACTCCCAGAGTTCACTCAGACTCACGTCCATTGAGTCAGTGATGCCGTCCAGCCATCTCATTCTCTGCCGTCCCCTTCTCCTCCTGCCCCCAATCCCTCCCAGCATCAGAGTCTTTTCCAATGAGTCAACTCTTCACAGGAGGTGGCCAAAGTACTGGAGTTTCAGCTTTAGCATCATTCCTTCCAAAGAAATCCCAGGGCTGATCTCCTTCAGAATGGACTGGTTGGATCTCCTTGCAGTCCAAGGGACTCTTAAGAGTCTTCTCCAATACCACAGTTCAAAAGCATCAATTCTTCAGCGCTCAGCCTTCTTCACAGTCCAACTCTCACATCCATACATGACCACAGGAAAACCATAGCCTTGACTAGACGGACCTTTGTTGGCAAAGTAATGTCTCTGCTTTTGAATATGCTATCTAGGTTGGTCATAACTCTCCTTCCAAGGAGTAAGCGTCTTTTAATTTCATGGCTGCAATCAACATCTGCAGTGATTTTGGAGCCCAGAAAAATAAAAGCCTAGTTTTACAATTTATGACAGGTGTGACTTCATGTAAATGACTTCAACTGCACTAAGCCCCAGCTTCTTCATCTCCAAAAATAGTGAAATGATGCTACCCAGTTCACGGGGATTTTGTAGCAGTGAAATGAGAGGAAGTGGTCACCTCTGAGCAGAATGCCTGCTCCATGTCCAGAAGGATGTTTTTCTGGCCTTCCCACGGTGTATGAGAAAACCAAGCCTCTGAGAAGCGCTGTGACTTGCTGAGTTTGTGCTGACATGGAAGGGCAGGGCCAGGCCTCCCGGTTCCCAGATCAAATTTTTTTTTTCAAATGCCACACTCATTGTAAGTTTAAATAAGTGGTTATTGGAGTGGAAATCTTCCAGGGTATAAAATGACAAAACAGATTCTCAGAAGGGAGAAAGGCTTTCTTCCAATTTCTAAATCAAATAGTTATTTTTCAAGTTTTGAAAGAGAGTTGATTTTCTTTCTTTTTTTTTTTTTTAATTTTGAAAAAGAACAAGTTAAAAGGTAGCACTTTATTTTCTTTTTAAAAAATTTTTTTAATTGAAGGATAATTGCTTTACAGAATTTTGATTTCTATCAAACCTCAACATGTATCAGCCACAGGTGTACATATGTCCCCTCCTTTTGAAACTCCCTCCCATCTCCCACCCCATCCCACCCCTCTAGGTTGATACAGAGCCCCTGTTTGAGTTTCCTGAGCCATACAGTGAATTCCTGTTGGCTGTCTATTTTACATGTGGTAATGTAAGTCTCCATGTGACTCTCTCCATACATCTCACCCTCTCATCCCCTCTGCCCGTGTCCATAAGTCTGTTCTCTTTGTCTGTTTCTCCATTGCTGCCCTGTAAGTAAATTCTTCAGTCAATTTTCTGAGTTTAAGAAAATTGATTACAAATTAAGCCAGTAAACCATCAGAGCTTTTAGGGAGTTTAGAAAACAGCCTGTTAGCCAGAGGGATTGATTTGGTTCCTGGGATGGGCCTGCTATCCTGTTACACCAGGCACCGTGGAGAAGGTAGGAAAGCGAACACCTAGGAGCCTCCATCCAGCTCACACGAAGAAGAGTGTCGAGAAGCGAGGGGCTGCGTGGGGGTGGCGTAAGACAGACAGGGCACTGGAAGTGAAGGGAGCAGGACAAGCTCCGTGTATTCCAGGAGGCTTCCACCAGAAGTTCATCCACCTGGTGACAGCCAGGCCTAGAAAGGCCAGACTGAATTAGCAAATCAGACAACATACATACAGGCTGAGCAAGGCAGCTTCTGGGTGGTACCAATACAGAACAAGTACTTAAAGGAACAAGAGTGAACTTCATCAGACGCTGTCTTTTTTTTTTTTTTTGTAATATTTATTTATTTGACTGTGCTGGGTCCCAGTTACAGCATTTGACCTCTTAGTTGAACATGCACATTCTTAGTTGCAGCATATGGGATTTGTTTCCCTGACCAGGGATCAAACCCAGGCCCCCTGTATTGAGAGCTCACAGTCTTAGCCACTGGACCACCAAGCAAGTCCATGACCTCTTTTCCTGAGGTGAATGAATTCCCTTGTTATTGGGAAAATCCTATTTTATAAACACAACCATTAGGTTGTGTAGCTGTGTTGATTAGGGTGACTAATGTCAGTTGTTATAGCAAACAACCCCATAATTTCAGTGGCTTAACACAATCAAAATTTGTTTCTTCCAACATAAAGTTCAGTGGGGTTGGATTGCTTGATTTCCTAAGTCCAGATGACTCAGTAATCCAGGTGCCATTCGGTCAAGGCCCCAGATGTCTGCAGAACATCAGAGTCCCTCTGTAGGCTCAGAATTCGATATGAGAAATTTTACATTCAGGTAGCACATAATCAATAAGAAAGAGTAGAATAGTTGATAGTTTGGAAGCAGCCATGAGATTAGGATCACAGAGTCTGGGAAATACAGCTTGACTGTGTGCTCAGAAAGAGGAAGGTGGGTCTGGTGACCACTTGGCCAGATGCTGCCTTAATATCAGAGGCAAGAGCAGCAGTTGGATGAACTGGGAGGGTGCATTCACGTCACCTGTGTGTCCTTTCTTCAATCCAGAGTGCTTTGGTCTCTTCCTTCTTCTTAAATAACTCCAGCTCTTAAGGAAAGTGAATAGAATAGAAAACTTCAGGTGTGTTTAAAGCTGGCTTCATCCTCTATTTGGTTTTGTGCCAGACGCAGGGGGCAAAGGGAAGAATGACAATGGGGTGCTGATGTTCACAGCTAACAGAGGACACAGGCTCTTGTTTCAGCATATGTGCTAAGTCACTTGAGTCATGTCCAACTCTTTGCCACCTTATGGACTGTAGCCCACCAGGCTTCTCTGTCCATGGGATTCTCCAGGCAAGAATACTGGAATGGGTTGCCTTGCCCTCCTGCAGGGGATCTTCCCAACCTCGGGAGCAAACCCTTGTCTCTTAGTTCTGCTCTGGCAGGCAGATTCTTTACCACTAGCCCCACCTGGGAATCCAGTTTCAGAATAATCCACGAAAGAATCCATGTACATATCAGACACTAAGACTTTGGTTTCCTTGTCTAGCCACTTGCTGGGTTGGTCCAGGCACAATTGGTCTGTTATTCCTGGTAGTGTGAGTGCATCTTTAAGATCTTCAAACTTTCCTGGGGGGAAAAAACGTGCTGTACAAGGCAAAGTTTAGGAGGGCAAGAGAGATAATTAGGGGTATGTGAAATAGGAAAAGGAGTACGTCAAGGCTGTATATTGTCACCCTGCTTATTTAACTTCTATGCAGACTACATCATGAGAAACGCTGGGCTGGAAGAAGCACAAGCTGGAATCAAGATTGCTGGGAGAAATATCAATAACCTCAGATATGCAGATGACACCACCCTTATGGCAGAAAGTGAAGAGGAACTCAAAAGCCTCTTGATGAAAGTGAAAGTGGAGAGTGAAAAAGTTGGCTTAAAGCTCAACATTCAGAAAACAAAGATCATGGCATCTGGTCCCATCACTTCATGGGAAATAGATGGGGAAACAGTGGAAACAGTGTCAGACTTTATTTTTCTGGGCTCCAAAATCACTGCAGATGGTGATTGCAGCCATGAAATTAAAGGACGCTTACTCCTTGGAAGGAAAGTTATGACCAACCTAGATAGCATATTGAAAAACAGAGACATTACTTTGTCAACAAAGGTCCGTCTAGTCAAGGCTATGGTTTTTCCTGTGGTCATGTATGGATGTGAGAGTTAGACTGTGAAGAAAGCTGAGAGCCGAAGAATTGATGCTTTTGAACTGTGGTGTTGGAGAAGACTCTTGAGAGTCCCTTGGACTGCAAGGAGATCCAGCCAGTCCATTCTAAAGGAGATCAGCCCTGGGATTTCTTTGGAAGGAATGACGCTAAAGCTGAAACTTCAGTACTTTGGCCACCTCATGGGAAGAGTTGACTCATTGGAAAAGACTCTGATGCTGGAAGGGATTGGGGGCAGGAGGAGAAGGGGACGACAGAGGATGAGATGGCTGGATGGCATCACTGACTCAATGGACGTGAGTCTGAGTGAACTCTTGGAGTTGGTAATGGACAGGGAGGCCTGGAGTGCTGCAATTCATGGGGTCACAAAGAGTTGGACACGACTGAGCGACTGAACTGAACTGAACTGATGGAGGGTAAAGGTCTCTTCTCTTGTGTTGTTGGAAGAGGGTGTTTGTTATGACCAGTGCATTTTCTTGGCAAAACTGTTAGTCTTTGCTCTGCTTCATTCCGTATTCCAAGGCCAAATTTGCCTGTTACTCCAGGTGTTTCTTTACTTCCTACTTTTGCATTCCAGTCACCTATAATGAAAAGGACATCATTTCTGGGTGTTAGTTCTAAAAGGTCTTGTAGGTCTTCATAGAACTGTTCAACTTCAGCTTCTTCAGCATTAGTGGTTGGGGCATAGACTTGGATTACTGTGATACTGAATGGTTTGCCTTGGAAACGAACAGAGATCATTCTGTCGTTTTTGAGATTGCATCCAAGTACTGCATTTCAGACTCCTTTGTTGACCATGATGGCTACTCCATTTCTTGTGAGGGATTCCTGCCCACAGTAGTAGATATAATGGTCATCTGAGTTAAATTCACCCATTCCAGTCCATTTGAGTTTGCTGATTCCTAGAATGTCGACATTCACTCTTGTCATCTCTTGTTTGACCACTTCCAATTTGCCTTGATTCATGGACCTGAGCTATTCCAAATCCTGAAAGATGATGCTGTGAAAGTGCTGCACTCAATATGCCAGCAAATTTGGAAAACTCAGCAGTGGCCACAGGACTGGAAAAGGTCAGTTTTCATTCCAATCCCAAAGAAAGGCAATGCTAAAGAATGCTCAAACTACCTCACAATTGCACTCATCTCACATGCTAGTAAAGTAATGCTCAAAATTCTCCAAGCCAGGCTTCAGCAATATGTGAACCGTGAACTTCCTGATGTTCAAGCTGGTTTTAGAAAAGGCAGAGGAACCAGAGGTCAAATTGCCAACATCCGCTGGATCATGGAAAAAGCAAGAGAGTTCCAGAAAAACATCTATTTCTGCTTTATTGACTATGCCAAAGCCTTTGAGTGTGTGGATCACAATAAACTGTGGAAAATTCTGAAAGAGATGGGAATACCAGACCACCTGATCTGCCTCTTGAGAAATCTGTATGCAGGTCAGGAAGCAACAGTTAGAACTGGACATGGAACAACAGACTGGTTCCAAATAAGGAAAAGGAGTATATCAAGGCTGTATATTGTCACCCTGCTTATTTAACTTCTATGCAGACTACATCATGAGAAACGCTGGGCTGAAAGAAGCACAAGCTGGAATCAAGATTGCTGGGAGAAATATCAATAACCTCAGATATGCAGATGACACCACCCTTATGGCAGAAAGTGAAGAGGAACTCAAAAGCCTCTTGATGAAAGTGAAAGTGGAGAGTGAAAAAGTTGGCTTAAAGCTCAACATTCAGAAAACGAAGATCATGGCATCTGGTCCCATCACTTCATGGGAAATAGATGGGGAAACAGTGGAAACAGTGTCAGACTTTATTTTTCTGGGCTCCAAAACCACTGCAGATGGTGACTGCAGCCATGAAATTAAAAGACGCTTACTCCTTGGAAGGAAAGTTATGACCAACCTAGACAGCATATTCAAAAGCAGAGATATTACTTTGCCAACAAAGGTTCGTCAAGGCTATGGTTTTTCCTGTGGTCATGTATGCGTGTGAGAGTTGGAGTGTGAAGAAGGCTGAGCGCTGAAGAATTGATGCTTTTGAACTGTGGTGTTGGAGAAGACTCTTGAGAGTCCCTTGGTCTGCAAGGAGATCCAACCAGTCCATTCTGAAGGAGATCAGCCCTGGGATTTCTTTGGAGGGAATGATGCTGAAGATGAAACTCCAGTACTTTGGCCACCTCATGGGAAGGGTTGACTCATTGGAAAAGACTCTGATGCTGGGAGGGATTTGGGGCAGGAGGAGAAGGGGAAGACAGAGGATGAGATGGCTGGATGACATCACTGATTTGATGGACGTGAGTCTGAGTGAACTCCGGGAGTTGGTGATGGACAGGGAGGCCTGGCGTGCTGGGATTCATGGGGTCACAAAGAGTCGGACAGGACTGAGTGACTGATCTGATCTGAAAGTTCTCTTATCAGTCAGTGGGAGAGGGAGATTTGAAACTGAGCTTTATTCTTTATCAATTGAGCTCTGTTAGCCTAAATTAATTATTTCTACAGTTTATCTTCTCATTCACATGCTTATCTTAAAGTCCAACAGCTCTTTATTCAAATTCATTCTTTTATGCTTTGAGCTGTTTGACTTTTGGAAACCCCTTTAACCATTTTAAACTTCTATTTTCGTATTTCTAAGTTGGATTTGATAATTTCTAAAACCACTCTGGACTCTCATCTTTTATGTTTCTCTTTTGGAAAATCCAAAAGGGAAGAAATGGAGGTGAATGGCTAAGAGTCCCGGTATCCATCTTCATTGAGATCTCAGATTTCCTCTCTGAGATTCTGGTAGGTGTTTCACAAATATTCTCACAACTTACAAGAGAGGTATAATTATTACCATTACATAGCTGTAATCATTACAATTCTGCTAGGCTCAGTAACTAGACCCAGACTGAATTGTTTGTAAGTGGTGGAGAAGAGATTCAAATTCACTTCTGCTTACACCAAATACCATGGGCTTGTCACTCTGACTCTCCTGTAGGGAGGAGCTGATTAAACATGCAGACAAAGAGTAGTCTCAGACAATAGAGTTTATTTAGATATCCACATTGTTGAAAGGAAATACCATCAAAGATAGGATATCCGGGAAAGGGGTTATTGTTAGAGGAAAGAAAAAGATGGGGAGACAACAAGCAAATAAAAACAACCTAACAACAACAAAACAAGCGCAACTTGCAAACAGCACTTTTGCTGGATGGAAAAACTGAGAGTTGGCTGGGTTTCCCAGGTAGTCCAGTGGTAAAGAATCTGCCTGCCAGTGCAGGAGATGCAAGAGATCTGTGTTTGATCCCTCACTCAGGAAGATCCCCTGGAGGACAAAATGCAACCCACTCCAGTGTTCTTGCCTGAAACAACATTCCATGGACAGAGGAGCCTGGCCGGCTACAATCCATGGGTTCGCAAAGAGTCAGACTGAGTGACTGAGTACACACACACGCAAGAGTTAGCTAAGGTTTATTTTGTGTTTAACATATGATTGGGTCTTTCTGGTGCATGTAATAGTAGCACACTGGAACTAATGTGTTACAAGGATATAGTCGTACAGAGCTCAAGGTCATGGATTTAGCAACCCACTGAATTTGATTTAGCAACCCACTGAATTTGGCAACCCACTCCAGTACTCTTGCCTGGAAAATCCCATGGACAGAGGAGCGTGGTAGGGTACAGTCCATGGGGTCGCAAAGAGTTGGACACGACTGAGCAACATCACTCACTCACTTAAGAGGTTTGGAAGTGGGGATCCGAAGGGTCTCAGGCTTCTAACTATTGTCTCTACTTCTCTCTTCTGGTTTATTTTAACCTTTTATTCCTCCATGACAGACAGGCTTCCCCTGATCTACAGTCTTTAGGGTAGGACCTGGCTGTCCCATGAGTTCCTGGTTGGCATGCTTCACAGAGACCCAGCCACCCACAGAGGCTGACTTTCTCTCTTAACTCCCACTTACTGCCACGTCCAAGTTCCTCCAAAGACAGTGATTGGCCTGGTGTATTAAGGAAGCTGTCCACTTGGTCCAGTCAATCCTGGGTCTCCACTGTTTTGAAGCAGAGAGCAAGCAGTGACAGGCTGTAGAGGTTAGGAGCCTGGGAGGGCCCTGTGGTGTCCTGCCCAGGTGTCTGACCAGGAGTTGAAAATCTATCAGCCCTCTTCTGACACTGCCTTGCCTGCAATATTTTCCATTTTATAGGAGGAACATAGGACCTCTCGAGCCGATACGGTCTTCAGACAGGGCATGTCCACCTTCCCCCATCTAGGACATGTCTGAAGATCCTCTTGGCTCCTGACGTCCTTTTGGGCTGGTGTTGGCCTGTTTGGGGCTTGAATCACAGCTTAACTTCTTCCTCTTCTCTATTCTACATCCTTCCCATCTACCCTGCAAAGTTACCCTTCATTAAATTTTCTGTGTCCAAATTTCCATTTGCATCTGCTTCCTGGAGAACAGAACACATGGCAGCTGGCTCCCTGAGGTGCCTAGGAAAGAAGATGCTAAGGTGAGATTTGGAACTGCTTATCGGTGATGAGGTCTCCATCCTCATCCTCTGGGGTTCAGAGGAGCACAGAGGCCTGCAGCACCAGGCAAGAGAAGATTCACTGCTGGTAAGCTCGGATGGCTATTGCTGGGAGGGGACGCATTCATTGGTGTCATGTATCAGACGTCTTGTAAATATGGGGCAAAGAGTAAATAGAAGGGCAATGAAATAGAGTGACCATTGCTAAGCTCAAGAGATACTCTGGAAAACCATGGTGAAAAGGAAAGAGTGACTAAATTGGCAAATAAGAGCTAAGAAAGCAGGGATCTCCTGATCAGCATTGCAAAGAGGCTTTCAAGTACACAACAATAAAGCAGAGAAAGCTGAAGACATGTCAGAATTCTTGAAAGAAAAAGTAACAGATATTGTATATTAATGCACACATGTGGAACCTAGAAAAATGGTATAGGTGATCTTTTTTTAGCTTTTTCTTTTGTATTGGGGTATAGCCAATTAATAAACAATGTTGTGATAGTTTCAGATGGACAGTATCTATTCTCCTCTAAACCCCCCTCCCATCCAGGCTGCCACAGAACATTGAGCAGAGTTCCATGTGCTATCCAGTAGGTCCTCGTGATCCATTTTAAATATAGCAGTGTGTTCATGTCCATCCCAAACTCCCTAAGTATTTCGTGCCCCCTCCTTCCCCTTGGCAACCATAAATCCACTCTCTAACTCTGTGAGTCTCTTTCTGTTTTGTAAGTTAGTTCATTTGCATCATTTATTTTTAGATTCCACAGAAAAAGGAAGTCATAATGATATTTCTCCTTCTCTGTTTCACTTACTTCACTTGGTATGTTAGCTTCTGGGTTTATCCACGTTGCTGTAAATGGCATGATTTCATTCTTTTTAGTGGCTGAGTAATATTGCATTGAATATATGTACCACATCTTCTTTATCCATTCCTCTGTCGATGGGCATTTAGGCTGCTCTCATGTTCTGGCTATTGTAAACACTGCGGCAATGAACACTGTGGTGCATGGATCCTTTGGGATCATGTTTTTCTCCTGATAACATGCCCAGAAGTGGGATTGCAGGTCATATGGTAGCTCTATTTTTAAGTTTTCTTTTTTTTAAAGGAACCTCCATACTGTTCTCAACAGTTGCTGCGTTAGGGTACACTGGGTACCTTAATTTTTATTTCAAGGTCTGTTGCTAGGGTAACCATCATGCTACAGACCCCATCCTCCTGATGGGCAGAAGACCCCAGAATATAGTTACTGGACATCTACTCCCTAGACTCTCTCTCTATATACAGCCTGGAAGAGCAAATGATTTTCCTGAACCATATTAACAGTGCCACCAAGTTTCAGATGCAACTTCGTCTATCTTCAAAGCCATTGTTCTTCCTTTTATATCCCGCTGTTTTCCTATTTAATGCATATTTTTTAAATAATCAGTCTGTTGGCAAAGTGTCTAGATTTACAGGCAGAGAAAAACCAAGCTGATAGACAACAACTGCAGCGTGTAGCTGGAAACAGTTGGAACACTGTGTGTAAGACAATGAGCTGAGTGTTTGTGATTTGTTCATTCATTCTTTGATTTATTATCTAACAAGCCTTTATTAAGCCCTTACACCATGCCAGGCCCTAGGCTAGGTACTGCAGATACAGCAAGGATTAAAGCTTAGATTCTGAGTCCAAAAGTTTATGATCCAGCAGAACAGAATGGCTTGTAAACAAGTTAAGTGCAATAAATCATTTAAAGGCAGATAAAGGAAGGTGAAAGCTTCCATTTATAACCTATGAGAATAACCGAGCACCGTGTTTTGAAGTTGGAAGCCTGCAGGACTACTGTGCCCACCAGGATCAGGTAAATGCTGGAATTATCTGGTACAGAACAGGCGATTAAACTGATAACCCTCTTTCCCTTGTGCAACTGATCCCGGTGTGAGCCCGAATACCAGGAGGCATCCGGTGCCCCATGTTACAGAAAATCACAGCCAGGGCTTTGTGTGGGGTAGCTCGAGCAGGTGTGGCCCACTGACAACTTTTGAGCGACACAGAATGTGTTGGCAACATCGCCACTTTAATTTCTCCATTCGATGATGATTTCTAGTGCCAAGCATCATTTTTTTGAAGTCAGAAGCCTGCAGGACTACTGTGCCCACCAGGATCAGTTAAATGCTGGCATTATCTGGTATCCTTCCACTCAACGTTGGAAAGAGCACTGTTGTGTTAGGTGCTAATAAAACAAGAACACATGATCCACTTTTTTTTTTCTAGCACTGATTTCTGTATGTCCTGTGTTTCTATGTTTCTATATGCCCCACAAACATATGTGAATGTTTCTATAGTCTACAGCCGCTCTCCTACTTACTGGGCACCTATCAGAGCTTCCAATAGTAAAAGTTCAGGAAAGAAGAGCTGTTGGTTGCGTGGCAGGGTCCTCATGGAGAAAAGTCAAAGCATCCATATGCCCTCCCTTCCGTTCCACCTCCCCCACCCATACAGGTGGCTGGATGATGAGTTCAGGCTCCACTGTGCACAGCTCCAGCACGCCAGCTCCCTGGGCTCCATCCCCCTCCAGTGTGCATCCTCCATGCAGCCAGAGGTTGATAGGCGCAAGCTTTAGATTTCAGTTGGTGCAGGATTCCTCTTGGCCTCAGATGGCCCATCTATGCTGTTACTGTAGCATTCTGCATTCGTGACAGGGCCTCAACTTCTAAATCAAGTGATACTTTGCCTTTCATTCTGCTATCGTGTCTTGTATTTTGAACTTTTAATTTTGTATTGGGTATAGCCGATTAACAATCTTGTGATAGTTTCAGGTGAGCAGCAAGGGGACTCAGACATGCATATATGCACATCCATTCTCTCCCATACCCCGATCCCATCCAGGCTGCATGTAACATTAAGCAGAGTTCCATGTGCTATACAGTAAGTCCTCGTTGGTTATCCATTTAAAATGCATCTGCTATTATGTGTTTTTTTTTTTTAATTTTAATTGGAGGCTAATTACTGTACAATATTGTAGGGGTTTTTGCCAAACACTGACATGAATCCGCCATGGGTATACATGTGTCCCCATCCTGAACCCCTCTCCCATCTCCCTCCCCATCCCATCCCTCAGGGTCAACCCAGTGCACCAGCCCCGAGCACCCTGCCTCATGCATCGAACCTGGACTGGCAATCTATTTCACATATAATATTATACATGTTTCAATGCCATTCTCTCAAATCATCCCACCCTTGCCCTCTCCCACAGAGTCCAACAATCTGTTCTTTACATCTGTGTCTCATTTGCTATCTCTCATACAGGGTTATTGTTACCATCTTTCTAAATTCCATATATATGCGTTAGTATACTGTATTGGTGTTTTTCTTTCTGGCTTACTTCACTCTGTATAATAGGCTCCAGTTTCATCCACCTCATTAGAACTGATTCAGGTGTATTCTTTTTAATGGCTGAGTAACATTCTGTTGTGTATATGTACCACAGCTTTCTTATCCATTCGTCTGCTTTTGGACATCTAGGTTGCTTCCATGTCTTGGCTATTATAAACAGTGCTGTGATGAACATTGTGGTACACGTGTCTCTTTGAATTCTGGTTTCCTCGGTGTTTATGCCCAGCAGTAGGATTGCTGGGTCATATGGCAGTTCTATTTCCAGTTTTTTAAGGAATCTCCACACTGTTCTCCATAGTGGCTGTACTAGTTTGCATTCCCACCAACAGTGTAAGAGGGTTCCCTTTTCACCACACCCTCTCCAGAATTTATTGCTTGTAGACTTTTGGAGAGCAGCCATTCTGACCAGTGTGAGATGGTACCTCATTGTGGCTTTGATTTGCATTTATTATGTGTTGTGTCTACAAATTTTTTAGAATCCAAGGGAGAAAGAGGGGTCACTGGCGGGGCAGAAATCAGGTACTAATGCCTGAGTGCTCTTAGTACTACAGAAACAATTTCATTCTTGCAGCCAAGGCAAGAGCACATGAGTTGAGGGGGGAAACAGGCATGCTTCATCAAAACTGCTCCACATGCCAAGACAGGCATGCCAAACGCTCACATCCACCAACAGGCACTGGGCTCTGTGCCGGCCTGGGCACACTCACGAACCTCTAGCCTGGATGGACTTGTCCTTGTTATAGCCAAGACTGCATGGGTCTTACTGCCATGCTTGGCACAAATTCACTCCCAAATAAACAAAAGTGTTGATGCTTAATGTGGTTTAAGAATGGATACTCAGTAGACTGTCCCAAAAAGGATGATCACATATGTGACTCAGATGGATCCTCTATCATTCTCTGGGGGCTTCCCTCGTAGCTCAGTTGGTAAAGAATCTGCCTCCAATGCAGGAGACCCCAGTTCGATTCCTGGGTTGGGAAGATCCGAAGGAGAAGGGATAAGCTCCCACTCCAGTATGCTTGGGCTTGCCTTGTGGCTCAGCTGGTAAAGAATCCGCCTGCAATGTGGAGACCTGGGTTCGATCCCTGGGTTGGGAAGATCCCCTGGAGAAGGGAAAGGCTACCCACTCCAGTATTCTGGCCTGGAGAATTCCATGGACCATACAGTCCATGGGGTCACAAAGAGTCGGACACGACTGAGTGACTTTCACTTTCACTTATTCTCTGTGTGTGTTTTCACACATGTGCACACACACACATGTATCTGAGGTTTCCAGCAGAAGGGAATTACTCCTGCAGAGAAGGAGGCTGGCATTGGCATTTCTGTGAGTCCTGGGCTATCAAGAGAAGTACCAATTTGGAAAAAGGTCTAGAAATATCCTCTAAGAACAAGCTAGAAGAAGTTCCATGCAAAGAGGGGAGTAAGGGTCCATCACTGGGAAAGCTGAGCCCTGCTTCCTCCAGCCTCAGCCTCCTGCCATCTGGCCTCGCCCACCGCAGTGGCTCTGCCCACGGACCTGTGTATCTCCCATACCCGACTCCTCTGTCTTTCCTTGGCTCATGCCATCTCCCTTCCTGGAAAGCTGCCATATAGCCTCGCCTCAATTTGACGAGGGCCCCCTCCCCTGTGCTCCAGAGGCTGTGGGTGCCCCCCGGTCCCATCCCATCTCAGCTCGTCTGCAGCAGCAATAAGCAGCCACACCTGCTTCCAGCCACCGGCCCTTCCCTCCTGCTGCTTCTCTGCCCCACGGCTGCTTTTGGCAGAAGCCAGCTTCACAGAGCACAGGGCAGGTGTGAAGACTTCACACCTCCCGGAACAAACCCCAGTCAGCAAGGGGAAAGAGCATGTGAACATATGCCCAGCTTCCTGGGCCCTTGAGAGGACAATTCTGGGATGCATTTTACACAGTTGTCACCTGTGGGTACAGGGTCACCTGCCCACGAATGCCTCTTGAGTGGCTTTTGTTCCTCTGGAATCACCTTCCCCTGGATCTCACTTCCTCAGGGTCAGCTGGGTTGGGGGAAGTCCTGAGATGCCAGGTAAGATCTTCAAATTCCTCACAGCCTTAGCTGGTGGTGGCACCTGACAACTGGTGAGGGTCCTCTCCTCCAGGTGCTTCCCAGGCGATGCTAGGGGTGAAGAACTCACCTGTCAACGCAGGAGGCATAAGGGATGTGAGTTTGAACCCTGGGTCAAGAAGATCCCCTGGAGGAGGGCATGGCAACCCATTCCAATGTTCTTGCCTGGAGAATCCCATGGACAGAGGAGCCTGGAGGGCTACAGTCCACGGGTCACAAAGAGTTGGACAAGACTGAAGAGACTTAGCAGGCAGGCCTTTCTCAGAGCACTGCCCATCACAGCACGTAGCTCCATGCATCACAATGCCCTGTTTCCTGCCCTGCCCTCCCCGCTTCCCCAGACCCTGCGTTCCTGGCGGGGAGGCAGCTATGTCTTTGTCCCTTTAGACTCCCAGTACTTGGCAGATAGGAAAATCTAGTAAATATTTGTTTTTTAACTCAAGGATTCACCAACCACAAGGCTTAATTACTTCCTTTACAAACACGCCTATAATCCCCCTGACCTTTAAGAGTTTCCGAGAGGACAACAGGGTCTCATAAAGCTCCAGGCACAAGGGGATGTCCTGACATATTATGACCACGTGTTATGGCCTGAACCGCACCCCCTCCCCAGATGTGTATGCTGACGCCTAAGCCCCAGCATCTCAGAATGTGACTGTATTTGTGGACAAGGCCTTGAAAGAGATGTATTTAAGGTAGAAGGAGGTCACAAGCTGGGCCCTAACCCAATGTGACTGTTCTCCTCAGAAGAAGAGGAAATGGGAGCACAGAGTGCCACCAGGCACGGACGCAGAGAAGACAGCCGTCACTGCAAGCCCAGGCCAGCCGCCTCGGGAGAAACCAACCCTGCCCGCATCTAATCCCGGATTTCCAGTGTCCAGAGTCATGAGAAGACAAATCTGTTATTTAGGCCATCCAGTCTGTGATATATTCCTACCGCTGCCCTGGGAGACTAATACACTGGTTATCTGAGGTTATAATCTTAGATGCGGGAAGAGTGTATCCCAGAACCAGAAGAGCTGGCTTACATTTCTTAGATATAGGGGCTTTGATCTTGCTCAGATTTTTTAGTGATCTTTTCGTATAAATGCTGCTTCCAAGGCAGGATTAAGATGCGATTAAAAACAATCTGGGTCATAATACATAAACACACACATGCTGGGTCTGCCTTCCTGATCCTAAAACCCTTTTCCCAGACTCACGGGCCAAGTAGTGTAGCTGTAACCCAAGTGAGCACCCCCACTGCCGCTCAGGGGAGTGGCGACAAGGCCAAGATGCAGCCAGATCAAAGCTCGAAGACAAGCCGTGGCGACAGGGACAGAGGGCACCTTACCCAACGCAGTGCCCTCCTGTGATCCATCCAACCAGCCCCCCGCCCCCCAGCATCATGGTTCTCCCAGGAAGAAGCCTGGTTTCCAGCCCCGTGTTCACCCTCATCCAGGAGAGAAAGAGCAGCTAGATTCATCGACACCACCTCACAGATCTTTAATGTGTATCCAGGTTCAGGGCCAGTTATATTTTACAAATAGATTTCTTGCAGCATTAAATTGCATGCCACAACACCCATCCATTTTAAGTGTACAGGTCAGTGATTTTTCACAAGTATATTTACAAATTTATGCAGCCATCACCTCATTATAATTTTTGAACATCTTCATCCCTCCAAGAAGAATCATCATGGTCATTCATGGTCCTCTTCCACCCTCTTCCATCCCTCCTTCCACTCAAGGTAAACATGAATTGACTTTCTGTCTCTGTAGATTTTCCTTCCCTGGACATTTCTTATCAATGGAATCAGGCAGCCTGTGGTCTTTTGCATTTGGCTTCTTTCACGGAGCATCACGGCTCTGAGGTTTATCCATGTTGGAGCATGCATCAGTACTTTGTCCTTTTTAATTGCTAAACTGTATATAATTAATTGCATACAGTAATCAGAGCTTACTGCTTTAAGTTATATTGTGTGTGTGTGTGTGTGTGTGTGTGTAGGGCTAATAGGAGTTGCGGACATGTGGGGTGGGTGGGGGTGGCTTGCTCTATATTAAGTTATTTTAGTGTCTGTCCATTCCTAAGACTTACGTGACCCTTTTATGGGGCTCTAAGCTGGGGCTGGACAGGGAATCTAGCTGGTGGCTGCTTCTATCGTGAAGGCAAGGGCTGGCCAGAACAACCTGTTTTTCCCTCCTTCCCAAGCCTTTGGCACAGTTCCTCTGAAATCAATAGGATTCCCGATTGCTCAAGGAGTAGGACCTTCTCCCTCATAACTGAATTCTTTTCATGCTTGACTTGTCTTATTTCAAAAGTTGATCTCCTCATTCTCTTCAAGACTAAGGTCAAGGTCATAATGACCTCATTAGCCTTTGTCCCATGAGGAAAGATCTGGGGCTTGAGTTGATAGGGAGCTCGGCAAAACGCCACCTTGAGAAGCACCTGCCAGAATCCTCCTGCCCTGTGGTTGGCCTCATGGGATGTGTTAAGTGGTACCCAGCCCAGGCTCCGTGCCGACCTCAGCGAGAGGATCCAGGCACTGCCCAGAGGGATGCTGACAAGCTGGAGCTTATCCCAGTGCTGTTGTTGTTTAGTTGCTAAATCCTGTCCAACTTTCTGCGACCCCATGGACTGTAGCCCACCAGGCGCCTCTGTCCATGGGATTTCCCGGGTAAGAATACTGGAGTGGGTTATCATTTCCTTCTCTGGGGATCTTCCTGATCCAGGGATCAAACCCATGTCTCCTACATCTCCTGCAAGGGCAGGCAGATTCTTTATTGCTGAGCCACCAGGGAAGCCCTTATTCCAAAGAGGCCAGCCTAGTAGGCAGAGTATCTACCATACTCATGCAGCATGTTCGTACTTGTGTTCAAGAAGGGCCATCATATGGGAGGAATGAGCTGGGAGCTCCTCTCTGAGTGTCCAGAAGGCTAGGAAAATCCTGTGTGTGTGAGTCACAGTGTGTGGGCCATGGGAGGGTGACCGGGAGGAGTCCCGTGGGCCAGGGGCTTGCGGTCCGGCTGGGACACCAGTCCCGATAGGTGGTGTGGATCCCCATTCGGAGTTTAGATAGAATTCTGGTTGTGTCAGCTGGGAAACTCAGCTTGGGCTGGGAGGGGAAAGCTGCCATCTGTGCCTCGGACTCTCTTCTGCTGAAGGCATGGGGATGCCAGCATCCTGCCTGCCCTTGGCCAGGACTGTTGAGTTTCTGGGCATGGCTGACCCTTCTCAAGAAGAGCCTCTGGGTACTGCCGAGCGGGTAATTTCTTTTTTGTCACTGTAGGCTTTTTCCCGTTTTCTGGAGCTCTGGGCTTTGGGGTTAAATGGCAGGGGTTAAGTAATGAGAAAGAAGAAAATCCATGAGGGATTCCCATGTAGCCTATTGTCCCCAGTAAGTCCTCCTTAATATTCCCAGAGTTACTGAGGCAGTTTAATGGCTCCTGTATTTAAGAGGGACAGCGAACTCACCCAGCAGACATTTTTTATAAAATCCTTTATGAATCGCAACAATGTCCACATTATGATTTTACATCCCGCTTTAATAAGGATCGAATTGCCACGGGCGATTTTGAATGAGAGGGTCTTGTCTTCTAACTGCAGTAGGTCTTCTGGCAACAGGCCTGATTTACTTCCTGGCTCCGCACCAGATTAAATTAACTTTCTCCACAGTTCATCTCTTAACCCTCTTTGGGCAGCAATCTACATGGACAGATCAAATTTTACAGAATTTCTGGCTCTCAGGGGGCCTTAGAAGCTTCTCAACAAAGCGTAGGCATCCAGGAAATAGCAGGACAGATCAGTGAAGGGTCCAATCTCTGCAGGATAATGTCAAGGGTGGGCTTTCCCTTTATAGCAGTGGGCAGTTCTTGTGTTCAGTGATTCCACAGAAATTCCTACTGAGCAGAGAAACGTACACCAGGCAAAGTGGTCTTGGAAGCAAAAAGATCTGAGTTCTGTCTGAATGCAATGGTTAATTTTATGTTACTTGACTGGGCTGAGAGATGCCCAGATTAACAGGTAAAATATTATTCCAGGTGAGCTGATGGGTGTTCATTGGAAGGACTGATGTTGAAGCTGAAACTCCAATACTTTGGCCACCTGATGTGAAGAGCTGACTCATTTGAAAAGACCCTGATGCTAGGAAAGATTGAAGGCAGGAGGAGAAGGGGATGATAGAGGATGGGATGGTTGGATGGCATCACCGACACAATGGACATGGGTTTGGGGTGGACTCCGGGAGTTGGTGATGGACAGGGAGGCCTGGCGTGCTGCAGTTCATGGGGTCGCAAAGAGTCGGACAAGACTGAGTGACTGAACTGAACTGAACTGAGCTGATAAGGATGCTTCTGGAAGAGACTAACACTTGAATTGGTAGGCGGTAAAGAAGATTGCCCTCTCAGTGTGGATGGACACTGACCTGTTGGGGGCCTGCATAGAACAATAGGGTGGAGGAAACATGAATTTGCTCTCTGCTTGAAATGGGACAGCATTTTTTCTTGCCTTTGAACAATACCACTCCTGGTTCTTGGGCCTTTGGACTTGGACTTATAACTTTGGCGCTCTGGGTCCTTTTATCCACAAACCATACTTCATGGATAGATGTGCTGGTTGTTGCTTGTGTGTGTGTGTGTGTGTATGCTCAGTTGTGTCTGACTCTTTGGGACCTCCATGGACTGTAGCCCACCAGGCCCCTCTGTGGTTTTCCCAGACAAGAATACTGGAATGGGTTGCCATCTCCTTCTCCAGGGCATCTTCCAAACCCAGGGATCAAATTGGCATCTTCTGCGTCTCCTGCATTGGCAGGACGATTCTTCACCACTGAGCCACTTGGGAAACCCCAGTTCTCACTTACTAGGTGAATAAACCAAGGCTCAGAGAGGTTGGCCAACTTCCCTAAGGCCCCACAGCTAAGACATGATATATCCAGGACACAAATCCAGATTTGTTGAATTCTAATTTGTATTTTCTCCATGCATTAGTACACTCTGCACCTTCTGTTCTTTAGCAGATGCTGAGTTAAAATTATTACAGGTATGTGTATATCTTTAAAAGATCCAAAACCAGTAAATAGAAAATTAATTTGAAATTATTTTTAAAGATATTTCTCAGCTAAAGAATAAAATTCCTGCCTTGAAAATTGAAGTCATAGAGTAATTACAGGGGCACTCACAAAGCCCTTCTGTATTTGGTCCTGAACTTGAACGGGAGAATCTATTGAGAGCTGGTGTAAATTCCTGAAAAGGTGACCTGGGGTCTGAGATTAGCCCAAAGCAGATAAGGATAAATGTTTTCTTCAAAGCTGTTAGTGCTGGTGGGCTACGTACGTGTCTCTAGTGGTAAAGAATCCAACTGCCAATGCAGAAGACGCAAGAGACATGGGTTCGATCCCTGAGTTGGGAAGATCTCCTGCCATAGGAAGTGGCAACCCACTCCAGTATTCTTGCCTGGGAAATCTCATGGACAGAGGAGCCTAGTGGGCTATAGTCCATGGATTTGCAAAGAGTTGGACCTGACTGAGTGACCAAGGACACACCACACACACACACACACACACACCTACATACACACACAATGTATGTAGGTCAATCCCGATCTTCCAATTTATCTCTTCCCCCTGGCTTATCCTCTAGTAACCATAAGTTTGTTTCCCCATCTGTGACTCTATTTATGTTCTTATCATCTTACCTGAACATCTTTAGGCAAGAAATGCAATATTTCTCAATTTTTTCATTTACCAAAGTAAGAATAAGGACATCTATCTATTTACAAAGATAATTTGATGAGATCACTTACATCAATGCCAGGCACATAGTAGACAATAAATGCTTATTATAAATAACTGAGAGGCTTCCCCAGAGCCTCACCAGTAAAGAATCCACCTGCAATGTAGGAGATGCCGGTTTGATCCCTGGGTCCTGAAGATCCCCTGGAGGAGGGCACAGCAACCCACTCCAGTATTCTTGCCTGGAGAATCCCATGCAGGAGCCTGGCGGGCTACTGTCCATGGGTTGCAAAGAGTCGGACACGACTGGAGCGACTTAGCATGTATGCCTCAATAACTGAACTAACTTTGTAATGTGAGTCTCCAAGAATTTACAGAGGAAAAGAAAGAAGAAAGGAAGACAGCATCAAGAAGTACCCCCCACCCCCCACCACACACACACACACACACACACACACACACACACACAAACACATCCCTGACACCTAATGCTTTCCCCACATTTCCCATCGCTTTCTAAAGCCAGTCACATCCAGGAGAGATAGGTTTTCTTGCAGTGGACAGTTCCCAGATATTTTCAACTGTGACTTAAACATCAAGAGATGCTGAGTTTGTGAAGCTGCATGTGTATCCAGCTGTGCTGCCTCCCAACAGACAGTGAACAAGTGCCTGCTTTCTGCCTCTGCCTTGGATCTGGTACCCTCAGCTCCACCACGTGTAGCCCAGAGTAGGTGCCATGTGCTGGTCTGAGCTCGGGAGCAAGAAAGAGAAGAAGCGAAGGGAGAAAGCGAGGGAGGAAGGGGAGAGAGGTTGGTGTACGTGTCCATACACATCCAGGCACATCTCCCACCAGGCGTGGGTGGCAGGAGAGTGTGGTTCTTGGGTAGGTGTCAGAGCACTCGCTGTTTGAAAGCACCGTCACACTTCTAATTTACCGTGAATACCATGGCATGCCCCCAGATGTTGGCTCGGGATGGTTCCATGTGGCCTGCTCTGCTGAAATGTTGATCCTGCAGCTGTTGCTGAAGTACCAGGGGATTGTGGTCACTGGTAAGTTCAACACTTGCCAGATTCTGTTAATAGATGCAAGAATTCGATGATCTTCTAACATATGGTGATCTAACAAAGGGTAAGAAGTATTTCCAAGTGGCATTAATGGTAAAGAATTCTGCTAATGCAGAAGACACAAGTTCCATCCCTGGGTCAGGAAGATTCCTTGGAGAAGGAAATGGCACCCCATTGCCTGGAAAATCCGATGGACAGAGGACCCCTGAGGGTTACCACTCCCTGGGGTTGCAAAGAGTTGGGCATGACTCAGCATGTGTGCACACTAACACAATGGCAGCTTTTGCCTTTGCACAGCACTCTGGAGTTGAACACTTTCTCTGTAGACCACTGCCCTCTATGCCCCAGGTCTCTGTCTTGACCCTCCTCCTACACCACCCAGCTTGTCAACTGATAAAGCTGTTGGCCCCTGGAATTTAGAAGTCATTCCAGAGCAGTTGGTTTCAGGCTGACCTGGATTCAGATCCTAGCTCTGCCCCTTGTCAGCTGTGTGACCTTGAGCAAATGACCTAACCTTTCTGAGCCTCAAACGTTCCCATATGCAAAATGGGAAAGAATGGACCTTACTCATTCATAGTTGTTGCAAGAATGGTAAAGGGTGATGCTTGCAAAAGGTCCAGTCTCGTAGATATGAGATGATCCGTGAGTCTTCTCCCTCCTCTTCTCATCTATGGATGTGTCCCAGAAATGTATAAAACATTCCGGGGTGGCCATTTTTCTTTGTGTTTCTCTCAGGATCCTAGCACATAATAGGGCAGCAGTTCTCAAACCTCTGTCCATCAGTGTGAGCTGGGGCTTGTTACAGACACAGGTTCTCAGGCCTGTGTGTAATGATGCTAATGTTGCAAGGTTGCAGAGCCTAGGAGTCTGCTTCTAAAGAGGAGCCTTGGGGGATATAGGAATGTCCCCTTGAGAAAACCTCATATTCCATAAAGACCCAGGGTTTCACTGAAGCTCACCTGACAGGCTGTGGGTCTGTGAGGCAGAGGAAAAAGGAAAAGGGGGATTGAATTACCACCTCACACCCATCGGAATGACCATTATCAAAGAATGTCCAAGTGATAAGTGCTGGAGAGGGTGTGGAGAAAAGGGAACCCTCTGGCACTACTGGTGGGAATGCCAATTGATACAGCCATTAAGGAGAACAGTATGGAGAGTCCTTAAAAAACTAGGAATAAAACTGCCACATGACCCAACTATCCCACTATTGGGCACATACCCTGAGGAAACCGCAATTGAAAAAGATACCTGTACCCCAACATTCATTGCATCACTATTTACAATAGCTAGGACATGGAAGGGAGAAGGCAATGGCACCCCACTCCAGTACTCTTGCCTGGCAAATCCCATGGATGGAGGAGCCTGGGAGGCTGCAGTCCATGGGGTCACTAAGAGTTGGGCACGACTGAACGACTTCACTTTCACTTTTCACTTTCATGCATTGGAGAAGGAAATGGCAACCCACTCCAGCGTTCTTGCCTGGAGAATCCCAGGGACAGAGGAGCCTAGCGGGCTGCCGTCTGTGGGGTTGCACAGAGTTGGATACGACTGAAGCGACTTAGCAGCAGTAGCAGCAGGACATGGAAGTAACCTAGAGGCCAGAGGACAGAGGAATGGATGAGGAAGTTGTGGTACATATACACAGTGGATTATTAGCCATAAAAAAGAAACGCATTTGAGTCAGTTCTAATGAGGTGGATGAACCTAGAGCCTATTACACAGAGTGAAGTCAGTCAGAAAGAGAAAAATAAATACGGTATATTAACACATACACGTGGAGTCGAGAAAGATGGCACTGATGACCTATTTGCAGGGCGGCAGTGGAGACGCACACAGAGAACAGACTCGTGGGCGCAGGGGAGTGTGAGAGGACGGGACGAATCGAGAGACTGGTGCTGAAACGTACACATGACCATGTGTAACCATGGATTGTCAGTGGAAACCTGCCGTGTGATGCGCGGAACTCAAACCTGGTGCTCTGTGACGACCCAGGGAGGTGTGATGGGGTGGGAGGGAAGTTCAAGAGGACGTGTGTCTACCTACGGCTCATTCATGCTGCTGTATGGCAGAAGCCGACACAGTACTGTAAAGCAATTGTGCACCAATTAAAAATAACTAAATTTTAAAAAGAAAGAATGCATTTCTGTTGCTTTAAGCCAAAAAAAGGGGGTGTTTTCAAAGATTGAGGACAGAGAGGGAGGGACCCTTCACAGCCATCTTTCTCTAGATGGGGAAGGTTTACAAAGCTCTGTCTCTTGTTGCCCATAAAACAGCTATTGTGCTTAAATTGGCAATGTTTAGCAAAAGAGGAATGCCACCTTGGCTCCAAGTGACTGTAATCACAGCACTTAATTAAAGGCTGCCGGCGGGAAGGCCTTCTTGGCATCAGAAAACTCCCTCTGGGGCAGCCGCCCAAATGCCAGCAGTTGGTAGCTGGAACTCTGGGAGGATGGCTCCCTGGGGGTTCCTAAGGAACTTAGTTCTGAAAGCGTCTTTGCACCTCCCCATCAGCATCAGGGAACCATAGTGGGGAGACCAAGTGTTTTTCAGCATCAAGATCCACCTGGTCTTCAACGACTTGTGATGCCGAGAGAATGAATTACTCCCATTTCTCCTCCTCTCTTCTGCTTTCACCTGAAGACAGTTTTCAGGAGGGGAATAAAGTGGTCCAGGGGGGTGAATCAGAGGTGAGGGCTGCAGACACCAGTCCCCAAGCCCAGGGCTCAGTTTGGTTCCTGCCCTTGTTTCAGCAATTTTGTTCTTTCATGAGCCTGATGAAAGTGACCGCAAAGTCCAACAGGCGATTTCATTGGCTGCCTGTTTCAAAGTTATTTCACAGAAGGCTTCCAGAGAGGGTAAAGTTTTAAAATAAGAAACTAAGCCAGCCTCTTTGAAACCTCAGGAAAAATAATCTAGTAAAATATATACATATGCAAAGAAATATATGTACCTGTAGAAGAAATGGAACTACACTGGTTTTCTTGAATCCACGTGTAAGCTGAAACAACTCAATTCAAGGGCAAAAAGAAAAATGAGGTTTAGGGAATATTCAAGAAGGGAATAAGCCACTTCTGAGCTAGATTGCGGTGTAATAGAAAAGCTAATTTGAGAACTTAACTTCTATGAAAACAATCTAATTAAAATACCAGTTGTTTTGTACATGTCAGAAGAGTTCTGACTCCTCGGTTAAATAGCAAATGGACATTCTATTTCTGAATGGCCAGAATGGCCACATTCTCTGGATGTGTGTCCAGAGAGTAAGACGGAGGCATTGGACTGTCTAATTCCTCAAAACGTCCCTCTGTGGAAATAAAATGGATTGCAGTATCTGCCCTGGCTAAACATATGTCATTTATGTTATTGTATGTTGGACCTGTTAAAGAAATGAGCCAAGATGTTGGCTCATCTGAGAGTACTTTTAAAATTTTCTCATTGCTATCACTTTTTTTAATCGGCATGATATTGAGAAAATAAATGTAATATGCGAGGTGCCAGGCTTTAAAAAAAGGAGAGGTTTGGGAGTGGGAGAGCTGGGGTTGTGGTCCAAGGCTGCACACGCGTTTTCCAAGGCTGCTGTAGGCGCGGTCCACGGCCGTCACCCCTTCATCCAGACTATCCCCGCCTGTGACACGGCGCTACCCTCTCCTGGAGTTTGGGTAGAGATGAATCATCCTTCCTCTCTTCCAGCAGCACAACTCCAGCCATAACAATTAATCACCAAGAAACATAAACTAAAGCAGGAGAATATACATGTGTGATTCCTTTCCATCTGGGCCTCAGTTGCTGTATAAAGAGAGGTCTTGTGTGCATTTCTGATTCCATCTCCTGGATGGTCCCACACCTGAAGAGCAGGATGGGAGGCCCACTTTCAAGATTCCTAACTCTACCTTGAACACCTCCCTAAGTGGTAAGACACACAAAGGCTTTTTAAAAAATAATTTGTCATTTATTTTTAAAATTAAGATATAATTGACATATAACTTGGTATGAGTTTTAGGTGTACAACATAATGCTTTGTTATATGTATATATTATGACATGAATACCATGACCAGTCTAGTTAATATCTATCATGCATGATTATAATTTTTTTTCCTCCTAAGAACTTTTAAGATCTCCTCTCTTGGCAACTTTTAAATATGCAATACTGTGTCATCACCCTGCTGTACATTATGTCCCTAGGACTTGTTCATTTTATGAAAGGAAGTACATGTCTTTTGATTACTTTCACCCATTCATTATAAACGCTTTTTAGTTTCATTTATTATATAACTATATCTTAAGTGTTAGTCGCTCAGTTGTGTCTGACTCTGAGATCCCAAGGACTGTAGCCCACTAGGCTCCTCTGTCCATGGAATTCTCCAGACAACAACACTGGAGTGGGTAGGCATTCCCCTTCTCCAGGGGATCTTCCCAACCCAGGGGTCGAACCCGGGTCTCCTGCATTACAGGCAGATTCTTTATGGTCTGAGCCACCAGGGAAGCCCCCTTGATCCTAAGGCTCAATGTAAATATACACATGTACATGTATGTGTGTATATACATGTATAAGCCCATGCATACATACTTACATGCATATTCTAATAAATAGAAACACAGGGATATATATTTTATATACATATATACATATACACACAGGCACTTATACCTATATACACATACTCATAGACATGTATATAACATTCACCCACTACGTGTACACATATGCACACAAGCACATACACGTGCACACACATATATGCACATATGATCAGTATGTGATGGGGAGTCCAGCTGTTCCTCAGGTGTCTAGAGGGGTCAGCAGGGCTCCTGGGCTCTCTGAATTCTAGGCCATCACCTGGTGAACCTCTGAAGTGTCCCTGTCCCCGCTGGCCTCCTGGCTTCTGCCCGGCCCCCTAGTCCCTTCACCTCACCTGAAGCTGCTCCCTTCAGGCCCACAGAGCTTGGCGGGAGACCAGCACGGCCCCTTCTCAGTTGCTCCTGACCTTGGTGAGACCTCACAGCAGAGCTGCCTGGGCTCCGGGAGACTCTAGCTTTTCTCCCAGCCTGTCAGGGGCAGGTAAGGTGAGCTGATGTGTGCCTCTGTCCCCGCCAGGCCGGGCCCTGCTGAAACCCTCACCACAGGGCCCCTTGGCCTCCTGCCGTGCCCTCTCCCCCGTCCCCCAAACATGCAGCATCACAGGTCTCCATGAAGGCCTGGAGGTATCTAGATCCCGACTTAGCATCTGTTGTTGGTTTTTTCCCTGGGCTTTCTCTTGGCCTCCACATCCATAGCACAGGGAAGTGGAACCTGGCAGAGATACAGGGAGGATGGGAGCCAAGGATGCAGGGGCCAGGCAGAGCGTGCGGCACATAAAGTGGGGATGGCGCTGTCCTGAGTGAGCCGCTGGTGGTGAAGAATCATCGGGAGTGATGTGCCCCACGTCACCCTGCTGAGCAAGTGGGACACGGAGAGCCCAGGATGCCGGCCTGACTCAGAGGCCTGTGGTCTCTGCTCAGCCTGGCCCCGCCGTGCAGGGGCAGGGCCGGGGGACCCACTGATTCCCGTGGCTCCAGGCCCAGTGTTCTCTGTGCAATTCAGAGTTGAAACCAGAGATCAGAAGTACAAAGTCTGCAGGGTCCAGAAAGCCGATGGTATCTGAGGCCCAAGAGACCACAAGTGAGGAACAGGAGCTGAGACCAGCCCTGGGGAGTGGACGGAGCCTGGCCGGCTGCAGACACATACCCCACCTGAAGGGAGAGCTTCCCCTCGACCCCCGGCCCATGGACCTGCTGGGAAGAGGGCCCAGAGTTGCCAAATCTGCCGAAGCCTTTAAATATAGGGGATTTTAGGAAAATCTCCCAAGGGTCAGCAGCTAATTCACATAAATGGCTCAAGATAGCATATATGTTCACAGAACCTTGCCGGCAAGCTACCCCTTGGCCTATGCTAGCAATCATTTTACAATTTAATGAAGGCATTTTTTAAGTTTTTTTCTGATGCAGATGACCCTAACATACCTATTCCAG
The DNA here is from genome assembly GCF_029378745.1 of Bos indicus. Lineage (NCBI taxonomy): Eukaryota > Metazoa > Chordata > Mammalia > Artiodactyla > Bovidae > Bos > Bos indicus. The sequence goes on along the minus strand of NC_091773.1, from coordinate 7,805,182 downwards.
CTTCTGCAGACCTTTTCTGACCAGCCTCAAGCTTTCAGTCAGGCATACCAAGGCCAAAGCCTCCGGGGTTATTACTGAGAAAGATCGGGGTAAGGAATTGGGGGCTGGGGGACACTCCATCGGCCGAACCTCATCTGTGCAGACTGAGCTCCTAGGTGGAGTGGGTTAGGAGTTCAGCTTCCTCCTCCGTAACCTGGAGAGCGCCAGGCTTGTGAGACCAAAGAGACATCCTCTGCTGGATTGGTGTTTGTGAAGTCCCTAGGTGGCTCCTGGGACAGAGGGAACTCAATAGATGGTAGTCACAGGACCAGCGTAGTTTGTGCGACCCCATGCAAAATAAAGATGTGAGATCAGATTTTGGAAAACTTATTCAGAGTTTCAGTATAGTGACAGTAGAATAGGAAGGGCTTCGCTGGTGGCTCCGTGGGAAAGAATCCGCCTGCCAACGCAGAAGACACAGGAGAAGCAGATTTGATCCCTGGGTCGGGGAGGTCCACTAGAGAAGGAAATGGCAACCCGCTCCAGTGTTCTTGCCTGGGAATCCCACGTGCAGAGGAGCCTGATGGGCTACAGTCCGTGGGGTTGCAAAGAGTTGGACTTGACTTAGTGACTAAATAACAAGGATATGAAACCAAGCCAGGGCTCTGCTAAGCGCTCGGCCCTACGAGGCCATACGAGGCTCCTAGACCCATGCCGTCATCAGACCTAACACTTGAGAACGTACTGGGTACTGGGTACCATTCTAAGTGCTTGTCATGTTTATGTGGAATCCTCAAAGTGGATTAGCTACATTCCCATTTAACAGGTGAGGAAAATGAGGCACAGAGGGGCTAAGCCACTTGTCCACCATCACGCAGCTCGAGAGAGGCAGAGCTGGAGTTGGCTGTCTGGTCCTGAAGCTGTCCTATTTTCATCCTCCTTCTTCTGGACTTGAACTGGGAGCTCTGTCCAACTGGGATGGAGTATCCAGAACTCCCCGGGCCCATGCACAGTGGCCAGGACCAGAATCTTCTCCCACAGTTGGACACAGGTGGCAGGACAGGTCCTCCCAGACACACTGCCAGCTGCGCTGAGGTCTGGGACCCAGAGGGGAAGGGACCGGAGTTCACCTGAGGACACTCAGAGCCGAGGCCTCCACGAGGCTGAAAGCACTGGGCTTTATTCTTTGATCCAAACTGTGGATCAGGGCTGATCGGCCTTAGGGTCATTACTCACATTACAGCTGCGGGCTGACTCAGCACTTTCCGAACCCACCCTGATAACAGATCCTCCCCATCCAATGCCACTTAGAGTTTCCAGGGCATGGGGCTGGGGCGGCTTAGGCAACTTGAGGCTGCAGCAAATTCCCTGGTCTGCCTCTGAGTCACAATGGTGCTTTTCTGTGGCTTCTCCTCCTGCCAGGGGGCAGCACCTGAGTGGTCCCGCTTGTCCAAGTCATCCCAAGAATTCAGGATTTTACACTGTAACACAAAGGATGACATGTCAGTAATATCTGTGAAAATGAGAAAAATGGAGCAAAGATATATCCCACTGTGAACGATTCTCTGAGTCATGGTTTTATTTTTGGTCCATGAAGTAAAAATGATGACAATAATAGTAATAACTAACATATTGTTGTTATTGCTGTTTAGTTGCTAGGTTGTGTCTGACTCTTTGCAATCCCGTAGACTGTAACCAGCAGGCTCCTCTGTCCATGGGATTTCCCAGGCAGGAATACTAGAGTGGGTTGCCATTTTCTTTTCCAGGGGATCTTCCCAACCCAGAGATCTAACCCACATCTCCTGCAGATGGATTGCAGGATCCATCATTGGCAGATGGATTCTTTACTACTGAGCCACCAGGGAGGCCAATAACTAACATATATTGAGCCCTTAAAATGTCCCAGGCACTGTGCTAAATGCTTTACTCGAATTATCTCACCCACACATACCTACTTGACAAAGGTGTGATTCTGCTGTCCAAACCACTTACGATCTTTTTTTTTTCCAGTCACACTAAATTACAGCTCAGGAAATTTACATGCAATTAATCTCCTTAATTGAACCTTTATGGTTGGATAATATAACCATGGCGTAGATGAGGAGTAATTCATCCAGCTCCTGTGCTCAAGTTGGAGCTTGTCTGTTCCAAGGGGAATGTGTGCAAGGATGTGGAAGGGAGGGAGGAAGAGGAGGCGTGGCCGGGATGTTGACCAACTGATAGGGACCACCCATCCGCCCTGCTCCATCCACACTGTCTTCTTTTGTCTCTCTTGGCTCCTTAAATTCCTTATGTTCTTCAGGGTCCTTGCAAATACTGTTGTCTTTGCCCAAATACTGTTCTCTTCCTTTTTTTTTTTTGTATTTAATTTTTAAAATGTAGTTTTGACTGCACTGGGTCTTGGTTGCAGCAGGTGGGCTTTCTCTAGTTGTGGTGAACTTTCATTTCAGTGAGCAGGGGCTAGTCTCTAGTTGTGATGTTCAGATTTCTCATTTTTCTGACTTGCAGTGACTTCTCTTGTTGCAGAGCATGGGATCTAGGGACCTCGAGCTTATTCATTGTGGTAGTTGGGTTTAGTTGCCCCGTGGCATGTGGAATATTCCTGGACCAGGGATCAAACCCATGTCCCCTGCACTGGCAGGTGAATTCTTAACCATTTGGCCACCAGGGAAGTCCTGTTCTAGCCCCTTTGTGGAAGGAACACCCACTCATCCTTCAGACCCTCAGCTTGCCTCTCATGGACCCGGGGTCCTGGCTGCTCTGTCTAGTCTTCCTTCGGCCTCCTTGCTGAAGCTACAGATGGACATTTACTTGGGGTCTTATCTGGTGATGCTTCTCATGCATTAGGGCCTTCCCAGGTGGCTTTAGTGGTAAAGAACCCGCTTGCCACTGCAGGAGACATAAGAGACTCAGTTTTGATCCCTGGGTTGCATAGATCCCTGGAGGAGGGCATGGAAACTCACTCCAGTATTCTTCCTGGGAAAACCCATGGACAGAGGAGCCTGGCAGGTGACAGTCCATAGGGTCACATAGAGTCGGACATGACTGACGTGACTGAGCATGCAGGCACACTGATGCATTCGACTCTTCATACCATTAGGACAGAGACACTCCTGTCTTCTTCATTGTTTATTAGTGCATCCTTCCCACCTAACACACAGTGTGGATTCGGCAAAGGCTTGTTCAAAAACAGGAATGAATAGACAGGGTGTTTCGTTCAGATCATAGGTGGATACGGGTTCAGCTCCGTGGATGTGGGTGGTAACTTCATTCTGAGTTGGACCCTAGTTCTTACTTAGGGTGTGGGCTAGAGTGTGGTGGTGGAAGGGGAGAGGAGCTTCCAGAATGTGGGGTGTCAGGCTTCCTCGGCCATCAGGCTAATGGTCCCCCACTGACCCCAGGTTCTCTCCTACCTGATGCAGAATCACGGAGCCCTCCAGGTCTGTACTAGGGACTGGCAAACATCCTCTGTAAATGCCATTACCCTTGTGGGCCTCAGGGTCTCTGCTGCAGCTGCTCATCTTGGCCATCATCTCACGGAAGCCACCACAAACAGTGCGGGAATGAATGGGGATGACGTGTTCCAACAACATTTAACTTAGGATCACTGAAAAGGGAATTTCACACCCTTTCATGTGTCACACCTACTTTCCTTCTTTTGATTTTTTTTTCTTTTCTCTGGCCATTAAACAACGTGAAAACCATTCTTCGCTCATACAATACAATATACAAATTCGCTTAGTTGTGTCCAACTCTTTGCGACCCCATGGACTGTAGACTACCAGGCTCCTCGGTCCATGGGATTTTCCAGGAAAGAATATTGGAGTGGATTGCCATTTCTTTCTCCAGGGGATCTTTCCAACCCAGGGATTGAACCCAGGTCTCCCACATTGTAGGCAGATGCTTTACCATCTGAGCTACTAGGAAAGCCCCACAAATTCCTTAACATAGCTTCAAGGGCTCTTCAAATCTGGTCCTTACTTATCTCTCCAGTGTCATCTCTCTGGCACTGCCTGATTCATCCATAGGTACTCTTTGAGTTCCTCCAAGCAATCTAAGCTCCCTAAGCATATCTCTTGTCTTTATTACAGGTCTGGTAAACTCTACCCGTTCTCTTCACAAAGCTAAGTACTATTCACCCTTTAGATTTCAACCTAAGATGAAGAAGTCACTGGAATAAATTTTCCTCAGTTCAGTTGCTCAGTCGCGTCTAATGCTTTGTGACCCCACGGACTGCAGCATGCCAGGCTTTCCTCGCCATCACCAACTCCTGGAGCTTGCTCAAACTTGTATCCATCCAGTTGGTGATGCCATCCAACCATCTCATCCTCTGTCGTCCCTTGCTCCTCCTGCCCTCAATCTTTCCCAGCATCAGGGTCTTTTCAAATGAGTCAGTTCTTTGCATCAGGTGGCCAAAGTATTGGAGCTCATAGATCTGTGCAAAAACAGGCGGCTGGTTGGATTTGGTTCCTAGGCTGTGGTTCGCCAACCCCTAGGCTATACTCTTGTTTCAGATCCCACAGTGTTTTCTCTGCTGTTTTCCTAGAAGGTGTTTCCTGCTGGCTGGGCTCAAGTCTCGACTCTGTCTTTTAAACCTTGCATGGCATACGGGGTGCCAGTCATCTCTCGGGGCCCAGGATCCTCACTGGTTGGGCAATAAAACTAGGGGGTCCCTGCTCATGGCCCTGCAGGCAGTTGGGGGCTCCCCAGGAAGCTTCATTTGGGTTTGAAGAAGACTCTGAGTGTCAGAGTACATCATTATATGCAGAGCACATCATGAGAAACACTGGGCTGGAGGAAGCACAAGCTGGAATCAAGATTGCCAGGAGAAATATCAATAACCTCAGCTATGCAGATGACACCACCCTTTATGGCAGAAAGCAAAGAAGAACTAAAGAGCCTCTTGATGAAAGTGAAGAGGAGAGTGAAAAAGTTGCCTTAAAGCTCAACATTCGGAAAACTAAGATCATGGCATCCAGTCCCATCACTTCATGGGAAATGGATGGGGAAACAGTGAGAGACTTTATTTTTCTGGGCTCCAAAATTACTGCAGATGGTGACTGCAGCCATGAAATTAAAAGATGCTTGCTCCTTGGAAGGAAAGTTATGACCAACCTAGACAGCCTATTCAAAAGCAGAGACATTACTTTGCCAACAAAGGTCTGTCTAGTCAAGGCTATGGTTTTTTCAGTAGTCATATATGGATATGAGTTGGACTATAAAGAAAGCTGAGCACCAAAGACTTGATGCTTTTGAACTGTGGTGTTGGAGAAGACTCTTGAGAGTCCCTTGGACTGCAAGGAGATCCAACCAGTCCATCCTAAAGGAGATCAGTCCTGGGTGTTCATTGGAAGGACTGATGTTGAAGCTGAAACTCCAATACTTTGGCCACCTGATGCGAAGAGCTGACCCATTTGGAAAGACCCTGATGCTGGGAAAGATTGAAGGCGGGAAGAGAAGGGGATGAGATGGTTGAATGGCATCACCAACTCAATTAACATGAGTTTGAGTAAACTCTGGGAGTTGGTGATGGACAGGGAAGCTTGGCATGCCTGCAGTCCATGGGGTCTCAAAGAGTCGGACACAGCTGAGGGACTGAACTGAACTGAACTGGGGGTTAGAGTAGAACCAGAGACATAGGGAACTATCAGTGCTGTAGAAGCAGATACCAGCTCCTAGGGCTCTGGGTACCACCTGGGGTCTGGCTGTCCTCTCGTTCATCCGGAAAGCCTCATAGTCATGCTTACAGTTGAGTCTGAGCCACACACTCATTCATTTTTCCCCTGTATAAAAACTAAGCAAGATCATGGGGGATCCATCCTTCCCTTCACACACTTGATTATCACAAAATAGGCTTTGACAGCCCTGAAGGCTTTGGAGATAAAACTCTGGACAAGATAAGGGGTAGGGTTGCCTTATGTGGTGTGTGGATAAACATCACAGATCACAGCTCTAATTTAAAAAAACAGAAAAAAAAAAAAAAAAAACCTAACCAACCTGTTCTTTTCTCTTATAACCTGTTCTCATAAATGACCCTGGAATATTTTCAACTCAGAAACCTGAGCAACCTTGGAATCCATCCTTCCTCCCACGAAATTAATCATGGATGTCTGTGCACTTTTCCCAGGACCAAACATCCTGGATATCTGTTACCTTTGGACAGCAATTTGATCTTTTAGAATAATCTGCCTGCTTTTAGATATTCTCTGGTTTCATTTTTTTTTTTCCATAAAAGACATATTCAATCATATCACTTACCTGACAGACTTTTTTGCTCACTCTTCAAAAATCTTATTATTGGAATATAATTCCTTTACAAGATTGTGTTAATTTCTGCTGTATAACAAAGTGAATCAGCTATGTACACACGTATGTCCCCTCCTTCTCGAGTCTACCTCCCACCAGCCCATCCCACCCCTCTAGGTCATCACAGAACACTGAGTTGAGCTCCCTGTGCTGTATAGCAGCTTCCCACTAGCTATCTCTTTTATACATCATCTATTCTAAGTCACTTCGGTTGTGTCTGACTTTTTGCGACCCTATGGGCTGTAGCCTGCCAGGCTCCTCTGTCCATGGAATTTTCCAGGCAAGATTACTGGAGTGGGTTGCCAAGCCCTTCTCTGGGGGATCTTCCTGACCCAGGGATCAAGGTCTCCTGCATTGTCAGGTGGGTTCTTTACCGCCAGCGCCACCTGAGAAGCATGGTAATGAATTTATGGGGATTCCGTAGGTGGCTCAGTGGTAAAGAATCTGCAATGCAGGAAACACAGGATTCAATGCAGGGTTCGACTCTGGGTCAGGAAGATCCCCTGCAGGAGGAAATGCCAACCGACTGCAGGGTTCTTGTCTGGAGAATCCCATGGACAGAGGAGCCTGGTGGGCTGCAGTCCATGAGGTCTCAAGAGCTGCGCTGAGCACAGTCAAGCCACACAGGCACACGGTGTATATATGTCAAAGCTGCTCTCCCAATTATTCCCACCCCCTCCTTCTCAACCTGTGTCCATAAGCCCCTTCTCTGAGTCTGCATCTCTATTCCTGCCCTCAAATAGGTTCATCTGTACCATTTTCTAGATTCCGTATATATGCCTTAATGTACAATGCTTGTTTTCTTTTTATTTTTCCTGACTTACTTCACTCTTATGACAGACTCTAGATTCATTCTCATCAATATAAATGACCCAATGCCATTCCCTTTTATGGCTAAGTAATATTCCACTGTGCATATGTACCACATCTTCTTTATCCATTCACCTTGACAAAAAAATTTTAATGGCTTAGGATGATGAAAAAGTTCTGGACGTAGCGGTGATGATCACTCAACAACATGAATGTGTTTAGTGTCACCAAACTAGACGCTTAAAAATGGCTAAAATGGTAGATTTTAAATTATGTCTTTGTTTCTGTAACACAGAATTCTTTCATGAATCCCCATGAATCTCAGAGTACCCTGCCCAGGTTTGCAGGAACCTCAGAGAACTTCATGACCCCTATCTTGCACGTTTCATTCTCTACCCACTGATCTTAACCTTCACCCACTTACCATCCCCACAGGCTCCTTTTTGTCTCTGTTTCACCTGCCTGAAGCATATTTTGTTTCTTCCTTCTTCCTGAGCAAACTCAACCTTTAAGATCTAGATCAAAAGGAAACAGAATCATCTGTTTCATCAGTCTTTCCCATTGACTTTATTCCTTTCATGCAGGTAGAACTAAATGATTCATTGTTTAATGATAATATCAAATAGTGGAAGAGAGGGGAAAGCAGACTCTCCATAAGCCAAGAGTCAGGTAGAAAGAACCGCCGTAAACTGAACACCTGTGTGCCCACAATTCAGGCTTGTCAATACTGTCATCACCTTTGCAATTTTCTGTGTGTTCCTCCACTTTCAGAAATGACTCCTGCCAGGCATCCTGTATTTGTCATCCCATTTCTTTTCTTTGTACTTTCATCATGCTCGTTTATTTCCTTGAATGATGTAATACCTAGTCACAGCTGATGTTGAACTTTATGTAGACAGAATCATACTGCCTATTCTCCTGAGCTGCCTTTTTCCCCCTCAAAATTACATTTGAGAAGTTAATCCACCCTTTTGCCCTTTTCTGTGATCTGTTCATTTTCACTGCTATATATTTTTCCTTTAGCTGAAAAGAGCACATTAAAAAAAAATCCATTACTGCTGGGGATGGGCATTTCAGTTATTTCCAGTTTTTGCTATTATAAATTGTGAGTGCACACTGCTGCTGCTAAGTCGCTTCAGTCGTGTCCAACTCTGTGCGACCCCATAGACGGCAGCCCACCAGGCTCCCCCATCCCTGGGATTCTCTAGGCAAGAACACTGGAGTGGGTTGCCATTTCCTTCTCCAATGCATGAAAGTGAAAAGTGAAAGTGAAGTCGCTCAGTCGTGTCCAACTCTTAGCGGCCCCATGGACTGTAGCCTACCAGCCTCCTCCGCCCATGGGATTTTCTAGGCAAGAGTACTGGAGTGGGGTGCCATTATTGCTATATTTAAAATGCATAAGCAACAAGGACCTACTGAATAGTACAGGGAACTCTGCTCACTGTTATGTGGCAGTCTGGATGGGAGGGTAGTTTGGGCAAGAGTGAATACATGTTGACTCATTGGAAAAGACTCTGATGCTGGGAGGGATTGGGGGCAAGAGGAGAAGGGGATGACAGAGGATGAGATGGCTGGATGGCATCACTGACTCGATGGACGTGAGTCTCAGTGAACTCTGGGAGTTGGTGATGGACAGGGAGGCCTGGTGTGCTGGGATTCATGGGGTCACAAAGAGTCGGACACGACTGAGCGACTGATCTGATCTGATCTGATCTGATCTGAATACATGTTATATATATGGCTAAATGCCTTTGCTGTCCACCTGAAATGATCACAACATTAATAGGCTACACCTCAATACAGAATAATTTTTTAAAAAAAGAAACAAATGAATTGAACTTGGATAGAAATACAGTGCCAACTGGATTTATCATTCTAGTAAGCTCAATAAGCACTACTTTGTTGCCTTAAAAAAAAAAAAAGAAAGAAATTCTGTTGATGTGGCCAACTCTGTATAGGTTTCTTGGAGCGATTGCAAGATATCACAGGGTGTCTACCCAGAGAGGAATTGCTGGGGCAGACTCACGCAATTCCTCAATGCTTTTCCATGATGCCAAATTGCTATCTACAGTGATTTTATCAAACGACACTCCCATCCGGCATTGGTTGGGGACGGGGACTGATTGTCCCAATTCCTGGCATCATTTGATTGCCAGACTTTAATTTTTGCTAATTTGGCAGATGTGAAATGACATCTCATTGCGGTTTTATTTTATGGTTCCCTGATGACTAGAGAGGTTGGGTGTCTTTTTGTATGTTGATGGTTCATTCATTTTTCCTCTTCTATTGAATAGAATCTGTTTTGCCCATTATTCTACTGTGTTGTTGGTTCTTATTGATTTGTAGTTTATTGCACATTCTGAGAAGTAATTCATTGTCAATTTTCTATGTGCAAATATGTCTTCCTAATTCTGGCTTATCTTCATACTCTTTATGGTCTCTCTTGATAAATTGAAGCTCTTAAATTTAATGTAGACAATTTTGCTGGCTTTTTTCCCCCTTTATTGTATGTGGTTGTTGTGCCTTGTTTAATAAATTGTTTTCTAGCTTGAGTCCATAAAACCATTCTTCTATGTCATCTTCTAAAATTGCTATAGTTTTACCTTTAACCTTAGTATCTCTAAGTTTAAGGTTAGTTGTTGGTCAGAACCAACAACTCAGTAGAATAATGGGCAAAGCAGATTCCATTCAATAGAAGAGGAAAAGTGAATGAGCCATCAACATACAAGTCACCCAACCTCTATAGTTTTATCTTTAACCCTGAAGTCTCTAGGTCTCCTGGAATTAATTTTTGTGTATAATGTGACAAAGGGGTGCTAGTTAAATTATTTTTCTATATGGATGGCCATGATCTCATATTGCTCACTGAACATCTATCTGCCTTTTCCCTGCTGAGGAGTTGTCTGCTTTTCATAGATGGCAGTGCCCTCCCTAAGCTCTCCCTTTAGCCCTTTGTCCATCCCTGTATCCACACCCCACTAACTTCATCCCTAGAGCTTGCGATCAAGTCTAGATATCTAGTAAGTTATGTCACCAATTCATCTTTTGGAAAGTTTTGGCTATTTCTGTTTCTTTGCTTTTTCATTTACATTTTGTGACCAGCTTGTCAAGTTCCATCAAAAAAACAAATAAATAAAACTATCATGATTTTAATCCTATAATTCTCATCATTGTTCTCCAGAAATCTATGCACACTTATTTATTCACAGAATCCACATCTTACCACTAAAGCTTTTCACAGTGCCTGATACATAGCAGATTTCTTGAATGAGTCAAGGATTGACATCCTTCATTTGGTTGAGGTTCACTTTTATATAAAGCCCCAAATTTATAGCACAATTCAATTGTTCATCTTTCGAAAGGATCTTTTACTCCACAGACGATAGGAGAGAAGATCCCTGTCATTGTTTGAGCGCTTACTATGTGCCAGGTATGGTGCCAAGGAGAAAGGGACACAGCCATTCTGGACTCTTATGAAAAGTCAAGAACCCTAAGTGCTTTGAAAATATTCAAAGAATGGCCACTATTTTCCAAAAAACAGGATCTGTAACCATCTTCTCAGGGCCACGTGGCTTGTGGAAGTCTCTTCCCCAGGCTTCTGTATGTGTGGGTTTCATGAGTAACTCCCCAGGCTGGCCTACGTGACAGCTTGTGTTTGAGAACAAGACACTGTCTTGTATTTGAGAATAAGACGTTCCAAAGGTAGAAGTTTCATTAAACAAGGCTTCCAATGGACCAAACACTTAGGCCCTTTTCTAAGGTGCACAAAGAGGGATTCTCTTTCAGGAAGTGGGTGCTTGTTTTTGCCTGTGTAATCTTAGGAGAAAACACACACACAAACAATGTAAAGAAAGGGGAGGAACGTTTATTTTTCTTAATTTACTCATCAAGTGATTTGAAAGGCAGGCTTGCCCTTGAGCTGAAGGTACCAAAGCGTCACTTCTCCAGCTTGGACGCCCATCACATTCTCCTTTGAGAACCATAGTTTTGTTTTTTATGTCTGCAAACCTGTATTATAAATAAGTTCATTTAGATAATTTTTTTGGGTTCCACATAAAGGCTCTGATTTATCTCAGATCTACCTGATGCACCTGCATTTCCTCCTGAGACACAGTAGCATGTGTGCTGTGTGTGCCAGATCGCTTCAGTCATGTCTGAGTCTTTGCAACCCTGTGGACTGCAGCCCACCAGGCTCCTCTGTCCATGGGATTCTCCAGGCAAGAACACTGGAGTGGGTTGCCCTGCCCTCCTCCAGAGGGTCTCCCCGATCTAGGGATCGATCCCACATCTCTTACATCTCCTGCTTTGGCAGGTGTTCTTTGCCACTAGCACCATCTGGGAAGACCATATTACAGTATGTTTGTTCTCATATCTAAAAAGGATCATTGGTAGCAATATACACAAGAGTCCATTCATTCTTTCATTTAGCCACCTATTATTTTTTAAGCTTAATCTTTGTGTCAGGTTCTGCATTAAGCATTCGTGTGTTAGATGCTCAGTTGTGTCCAATTCTTTGAGACTCCGCGGACTATAGCCTGCCAAGCTCCACCATCCATGGACGGGGTTGCCATGTCCTCCCCCAGGAGATCTTCGCAACTCAGGGATTGAACCTGGGTCTTTCGGATTGTAGGCAGACTCTTTACCTAAAGAGTACCTTTAGCCACCAAAGAAGCACTTACATTCGATAGCTTACCTGGTAGAGTAAAGGACTGTAGGTGAAGGTCCTCGGCCATCCTGCGGTTGATGGTTTGATTCTGGCTCAAAGGAGAGGGGCTTCTTTTGGGGTTTTCCTGGTGGCTCAGACAGTAAAGAATCTGTCTGCAATGCGGGGCATGCTAAGTCGGGAAGATCTCCGGAGACGGGAATGGCTACCCACTCCAGTATTCTTGCTTGGAGAATTCAATGGACAGAAGACACTTTCACTTTTCTCACTGAGTTGTGTTAATAGGCCTCATAAAGATAAAGCATTAAACATTTGGAGAATTAAACTTGGAGTTAGTCATGGCCTCCCAAGGAAGACTGATGTGCAAACAGAAATTAAACTGATATGAAACAGCTCTAGTGATTCATAGAAGCTGTCGGGGCCTAAAGGGGGAAATGTTTGCTTGCCTAGAGAAGGGTCTTCTTAGGTGGGGCATTGCCTTTGGGTCATGCAAGATTGGGAGGAGTTCACCAGATGAACAGGGTTTTTAGCTCAGGCTTCCCTTCTCCAAACAAGCTAAGGAAATGCAGGACACCAAAAGCAGCCTGGAGAGTCCTGTTTCTTTCCTTCCCCATGAATTTTCCATGATGCTTATCAGACTAGGGCTGTGCAGGTGCTGATGCAGAGAACAAATTCTCCCACTGGGGTCTCCAAGGAGCTTGTCTGGGGGGAGAAGGAGGAAGGAGGATGACAGAGATGGGAGAAGGTGCTCAAGCCAAGGGCTGTCTAAAAAGTCATTATCGGCTTTTAAGTAAATTCTCAATTATAATTATCCTAATGACTTTAATAAGTCTGCAATTTGGAGCTATGATGTTCTAATGTGTCAGCTGTCGTACGCCTCAGTGAGAACCTCTCTTTCTTTTTTCCTTTGAAAGTCAACATTAGGAGGTAAATTCTACCAATTTCTCACTTCACAGGGGTTGAGACCTCGTACTGTATTTAATCCCAACTCAGCCAACGAGGTGCAGCTAACAGCCCATGATACCCAGAGCTTTCTTCCTGGACTCCACCAAATGTGGGCCTTAAATGACAGGAGCAGAGAATGTTCCAATGGGAATAAACTATTGTGTTAGAGATGGCTCTGGATTCAAATCCTGCTTCTGCCTCATAGCAGCTGGGTCACATTAAGAGAGTCGGTTCTTTTTGGCATGCCTCAGTTTTCTCATCTGCAAAATAGGGATGATCACAATGTCCAGCTCACAGTGTTGCAGGAATTAACTATCCTGTGTGCATAAAAATCCGTTTGCTATATAAGAGATTTTTCCCATTTTTGCCAAACATCATTTTTTTTTCCAGATGAGGAGAAAAATATAAATTAGTTGTTCCATGTCACTTAGCAACAAAACTGGTCCCTTGGTGAACCAGCAGGATGTGGCCACAGGACCCCAGGAAGAGCTCTTTTGGGAGTCAGAAAGAGCTGGATCGAATCTTGACTTGGCCCCTTGTCCTGTGTGACTCTCGGGTCACAGGGTTCTTTCACGTGCTTTCCCACCTGAGAGTTCTTCCCTGTAGAGTCTCATTTTTTTCAAGACAGTTCTTCAAGCCTCTGCTCATCATGACCTGTGCCATCTGGTGTAGCTTATTGTCTGTCTTCTCCTGTCAGGACCCGCTTCCCTGGTGGTTCAGATGGTAAAGAATCTGCCTGCAGTGTGGGAGACCCAGCTTCAGTCCTGGGTTGGGAAGACTTCCTGGAGAAGGAAAGGGCTACCCACTCCAGTATTCATGCCTGGAGAATCCCATGGACAGAGGAGCCTGGCGGGCTACAGTCCATAGGGCTGCAAAGGGTTGGACACAGCTGAGTGACTAACAGTTCCTCCAGTTGGAAGGGAAGCTCTCCGGGAACAGATAATTATCTTTAATTTACTGCTGTGCTTCCACATCCTGGGTCAGCAGATGGCACAGACTGGGTGCATAACACTGTTTGCTGCATAAAGGTTGAATGAACTTGTATTAATTTCTCTAAGCTTTCTGCCTCTTCCCAGGAAGAGAAACCACACCCTCCTAGGGCTACATGCAGACAGCTTATATTAAGTGCCTAGCCTGGGACACAGCGTGTGGGAGAATGTCAGTCAACAGCTGTGATCATAATGATCCATCCCATTCGGATCCCCATGGCTGGGGCAGGACTTCAGAGCTGACCCTGCTGCTAAAGCCCTTTGCCAACAGAGAATGATTTGAGTCAATGTTTCCCAAATCTGGCTACGGATCAGAATCACCCGGGGAGCTTTGAAAAAACACAGCTGTCCAGGCGGTGCTGTGGTAGTTCTAATCCAGATCTCTGGACTGGGTTGAGGAATCTGTGCATTTGAAATGTTGGAGTGGCCACTGCATTTCCGTTCAGGACTTAGAAAGGATGTGGCTTTGGAGAGAGATGCTGTGATGCCAGCACTCCACGAAAGGGTCATTTCATGATCGTAAAAGCTTCTTGAATAGGGTAAGGACTCCATAGAAAAATGAGGGAAGGGGAGTGAACTACTGAACAGAGAGAACTTGCTAGCAAGGAGCTGGCACCTCCTGCAGCCCCATTCATGCCTGGTGGGGGCATTTCTGCAGGTGAAGCCCACGAAGGTGATGTGATACTTGCATTTCTGCTTTTCAACCTTGGCAACATTGTGTAGCAGGTAGGCAGGGAATGCTGGTGAGACTGCGTTTCTGAGTGTTTAGTCTTTCAATTATGACTCTTGGAGTTTTTACAGCGCAGTGCTAATAAGCCAATACATGGCCTCTTTCTTGAACTTAATTTCGTGCGCCGAGTGTTTTCATAACTGTGACTCCCTGCAGTGCAAAATACTGGGGCCAAGAGTTAAGCCCATTGTGTAAACAAACTGAAGTCCGTCCACATTTACAATAAAATAAGTGTATGCCTAAGCCACTGGGCGGATATTTTCTTAGTAATTACCTAGGCTTGTGTTGTCCAGTCCTGTTCCCATTAGTCACATAGGGCTATATAAATTTAATTAAAAATTCCACTCCTCGGTTGTGCTAGCCAGATTTCAAGTGCATATTAGCCTTTCAAGACCAGGGCTGTGGTATTGAGCAACACAAACAGAGATCATTTCCACCATTGCAGAAGCTTCTAGCAAATAGTCCTGAAGTACTTTTTCTAAGAGTATATGCTTCAAGCAGATGACAGCTAGTGTCTGGAAATCTACCAGATCAAGTCTGTGCCCGATGAGTACTAATGACCCAAAAAAGGGCAGAATCAAAAAGGTGTGTCACTGAGCCTCCTTCCAAGTTTTTTTAACTTTTAAAAATTATCTTGGATATTTAAGAAGAAGCTGTAAATTATTGATAGGAAAGCACCAACAATTTGTTGAGCAGATAATTAAAGGAAAAGCAACTTTGGACAAATTTGGGAAGTTTTATCCCCCAAGATGACTTGCCTTGTGCAGGAAGTGGGAAGGTGAGACCCTGAATCTCCATCACCTCCCACGTGAAGATGGTTGTTCTGCTCACAGCCTCTCTGGATAGATTTGAGAAGTTTTCTCCACCAAGATAACTTGCGTTGTGCAGGAAGTGGGAAGCTGAGACCCTGAATCTGCATCACCTCCCACGTGAAGACGGTTGTTCTGCTCACAGCCCCTCCTGGAGTGCGAGCAGAGTGGGGAGCACACGGTTTTGGATTCCTATCTGTACTGCTCTTCCCTAAGAATAACAGCCATATTGAACTTGAGAACAATGATTTCCTGTACTCACACTTTCTCTCCACTTCCCCCATGAAAGATAAGCTGGGGTCTTCCAAGGAGAACAGTTACGTCTGACTCTTTGCAACCCCGTAGAATATAGCCTGCCAGTCTCCTCTGTCCATGAGATTCTACAGGCAAGAATACTGGAGTGGGCTGCCATTTCCTTCTCCAAGGGATCTTCCTGACCCAGGGATTGAAACCGCATCTCGTTATATTTTCTGCATTAGCAGATGGGTTCTTTACCACTAGTGCCATCTGGAAAACCCCAAGGAGGACAGTACACTGTGTATTTAAACCTCAGAACCTGGCACCAATAAGACCTTGCTGTGTGACATCGATGGAGTTATCTCACATCTCTGAGCTTCAGTTTTCTCATAAAATAGGGAAAAGAGTATGTCTATCGGATGGAGCTGTTTTTAGAGGAAAATGAGACAATACACGCCAAGCGCTGAATGTACCTCCCACCTCATAAGGCACACATAATAAATCGTTTGTTGTAATGTGCGTACGTGCATTTGTGGGTCAGGCAGTCCTAGGCACCAGTCCCAGCTTTGCTATTCATCAACTGCTTGCTTCGCTACATCTATTAACGTGTTTTGTGTTGATTTCCTCATCCGTAAATTATGAACGCTGCTGTTTCTATGTAAGTTTGTTAGGAGGCGTAAATGAAACGAAAACAGGGAGTAGCAGTGACATGGCCTGACCCATCTCTGGGGCTCCATCAGTGCTGTTGCTTCCCTTCATCTAAGAGGCATCCTTGGGTGCAGAACCTTTCTGCTTCCCGAGCTAGTTCAGTTTCCCTGTTAAGGTCAAGACCTAGCTGGGCCATATACTACTGCAAGTGAGTTTCCCTTCCACCAAGAGCTGTGTTTTGTCCAAGCATCCTTTTTACCCCTTGGAGGATGCAGCAGAGAGCTCAATGCTGTAGCAGAGGGTCCCTGGGTGGCTAAGAATACCTGTGAAATGCAGGCAGGTCTGTGGGAAGGAACAGAAAATGTGAGTGGGACTGGCTGCTTGATTCTTGCCTTACTTTAAAGGGCTTTGGCTTAGCATGAAGGAGCGGGGAGGTATAACAGCAGGACAGCCCGCAGCATGGCTATTCTTCCTTCCACCCCTAGAGGACCAGCCCTCATGGGATTTTCATGATCCACTTGATGTCCTAACATCCTGGGCAAGCGGGCAAGCAGGCCCCAGGGCATCTCCTAGCTCCACAGACCAGGGTGGGACACTGACCACAGAAAGGAGGAAAACATTTCAGAAAGGCATAGTTGCTCAGAGGTCAAGCTGGGATGAGGGCCCATGGTGTTGGAATCCTGGTTTTGCTTTCCTTTTTTTTTTTTTTCCCCCTCACATTTTAGCTTCCTTTACACTGTTTTAGAGTTCTCTATTCTTTTCCATCTCTCCCACCCCTCCCCAGTCCAACCCAAGCTGGCCTTTATTCACAGCACCTCTTCCTCCTCAAATAACTTTCATCTTCACAGTGTAACTGAAAGAGATGTAATTGGATCAAAATAATTCTCTCTAAAGGCTTAATGACTAATATTTACCAGGTTTTGAAAGAAAAGGTTGGTTTATTCTACTAATCAGATCCATTTCATGAGTTTCTCATCTGTGAATTTCAGATAAGACACTTAAAAACACAGATCCTATGTCTACGAGCATATCAGGAGGCATTGCTCTGCCACCTCTTGGCCGTGACCTTGAGTTGGTGTCTTAAACCTGAGTCTCAGTCTTCTTGTGTATGAAATGGGGTCATTCAACCCTGTGTCTCCAGATAATCTTCCCAGCTCTAAGCTTCTGAGCCCCTTTGCAATGAAAGGATGCATTTGAAACTTATAGGAGGAGATTATCTAGGTCCATCCTCTTCCCTTCACTTGGCATAGGATGCTTCTGCATTTGGTCTTGGAGGCAGTTACAGACACAGCATGATCAGTTGTTACACATTTTGTAACAACTCAGTCTGGGGAGTTCTGGGCGAGCAGAGCCCAAGAGTCTTCCCTTATTAGAAATTCCTAAGAATTCTCCCTCTTTCTTTAGTCTCCTAGGGATCATCCTTTTATGGACCAGTTCCAGAGATTCTTCAGGAAACACAGGAGATGCAGGTTCCATCCCTGGGTTGGGAAGATTCCCCTGGAGAAGTAAATGGCAACCCACTCCAGTATTCTTGCCTGGAAAATCCCATGAACAAGGAGCCTGGAGGGCTACAGTCCACAGGGTTACAAAGAGTCAGATACAACTGAGCGACTACACTTTCCCTTTCTTTCCAAAGATTTTCTACTGTGAAATCCTGAACATTTGTCTCCAGACACCTTCCTTCTGCAAAGAGGCTGTGTGATTCCCCTCAAAGCCAGGAGACCTAGTGACTTTTGTGTCCAGAGTTTCTTCGGGCTTTGCCCCTACCACAGATGAAAGCTTGAGGCATGGAAATCAGACTGTAATGGGAAGACCACACTACTTGTAACGGGGAGGATGAAATACACATGAATTCTTCAGTCCTGCCATCCACCTGCATATGGACATGTCAGCCAGGGGCTAACGAGCACAGTTCAGCACACTTCAAACTTTCACTGAGTACCTCCCATGCTCAATGCGTATTTGCAAATTGCTTCATGGTTTACAGAGCACAGTTCATGGACTGAATTAGTCATGGTTCTGTGGCTGGCAAAAATGTAAGACCAGGTTGCTTAACTCAGTTTTCAGAAAAAGTATGTGTACATGCACAAACATGAGGGGGAGAGAGAGAGACAGAGAGAGACAGAGGGAGGGCTTGGTACAGGGTGGGTAGAGCCTGGGGTTCTTTGAAGTAGTCAGGATCGATAAGCTGGGTAAGAAGAAACCATTTCTAAGTCTCTCAAAGGGAGGGTATTTGTGACATTTAAGAAACATATATTTGGTCTCGGTCTCTGTCTCTGGTGCCTGACACAAAGCTCTGAATCCCAGGGATTTCCTGGGGTTTTGTTCTAACGAGGTGTCTCTGGGTAGGTTCTCGGACAACTTCAAGATGGAGGCTGATCACAGAAGCCATGAGTGGTAGCTTGGAACTTTCAACCCCTTCCCCCATCCTCTGGGAAGAAGGGAGGGACTGGAGACTGAGTTAATAATTGATATGCCTATGTGATGAAGCCTCTGTAAACATCCCTAAACTATGGGATGCAGAGAGCATCTGGGCTGGTGAACACATCTATGTGCTGGGAGACTGGTGTTTCTCAGCCCCGTGAGCACAGAAAGCTCCTGTCCTCAGGGCTCTTCCAGGCTTTACAGTGGGTGCCTCTGCATCTGGCTGGTCATCTGTATCCTTTAACGTGCGTGCTGTGTTCAGCCGCTTCAGTCATGTCGGACTCTCTGTGACCCACTGGACTGCAGCCTGTCAGGTTGTTGGGCCTTTGGGATTCTCTAGGCATGAGTACTTGAGTGGGTTGCCATGTCCTCCTCCAGGAGATCTTCCAGACCCAGGGATCGAACCCACATCTCCTGCGTTGCAGGCAGATTCTCTACTGCTGAGCCACCGGGGAAGCTCATATCCTTTAATATCTCCTTTATAATAAATCTTTCCATAAGTGTTTCCCTACATTTTGTAAGCTGTTATAGCAAATGATCAAATCTGGGGGAGTTGTGGAACCCCTGATTTGTAGCTTAAGTTGGACAGAAATGCTGGAAAGCCTGTGATTGGCATCTGGAGTGGGTGACAGTCTTGTGGGAATAAACCCTTCACCTGCAGAGTCTGCACTCACTCTAAGCATTGAGCGTCAGAGTTGAGTTAACTTATAGAACGCTTAGTTGGTGTCCCCAGGGAACTGGAGAATCAGTTGGTGTGGAGGAACAGTTCAGTTCAATTCAGTCCCTCAGTCGTGTCCAACTATTTGTGACCCCATGGACTGCAGCACGCCAGGCTTCCCTGTCCATCACCAACTCCCAGACCTTACTCAAACTCATGTCCATTAAGTTGGTGATGCCATCCAACCATCTCATCCTCTGTCGTCCCCTTCTCCTCCCACCTTCAATCTTTCCCAGCATTAGGGTCTTTTCAAATGAGTCAGCTCTTCACATCATGTGACCAATATATTGGAGCTTCAGCTTCAACATCAGTCCTTCCAATGAATATTCAGGACTGATATCCTTTAGGATGGACTGGTTGGATCTCCTTGCAGTCCAAGGGATCTCAAGAGTCTTATTCAACACCACAGTTCAAAAGCATCAAGTCTTTGGTGCTCAGCTTTCTTTATAGTCCAACTCTCACATCCATACATGACTACTGGAAAAACCATAGCCTTGACTAGACGGACCTTTGTTGGCAAAGTAATGTCTCTGCTTTTTAATATGCTGCCTAGGTTGGCCATACCTTTTCTTCCAAGGAGCAAGCATATTTTAATTTCATGGCTGCAGTCACCATCTGCAGTTATTTTGGAGCCCCCAAAAATAAAGTCTCTCACTGCTTCCATTGTTTCCCCATCTATGCCATGAAGTGATGGGACAGGATGCCATGATCTTAGTTTCCTGAATGTTGAGTTTTAAGCCAGATTTTTTACTCTCCTCTTCCACTTTCCTCAAGAAAAAAGTGAACAGTGGCTTCTGGAATTTTTCACTCTCCTCTTTCACTTTCATCAAGAAAGGAGAAACATTGGCTTCTGGTTAATTCTATGACCGAATTAGCTCATGGGAGGTTTCAGCTTGGTCAGTGAGAACTTCCCCATCTCATTGAATAAGATTGTTCTGATGTAAAAGATCACCCAGAGCAACCTGCACTATGTGGGAAAATGAGATCAATATCCAATCTGTGAAATATCAGCATGGAATGGGGGCCAGGGGAAAATTGTTTCTTGGGGGAAAAAGTCTTACCTTTTTTGTGGATAAAGCATAGATATTCATACAGTATATAAACAGCAAGAGTACAACTTTGGTATTAAAATCTCATGATGAGGAGGTAGAGACTAGGAACAATATCAGCTCAGTTCAGTCACTCAGTCGTGTCCAACTCTGCGACCCCATGAACCGCAGCACACCAGGCCTCCCTATCCATCACCAACTCCCGCAATTCACACAAACCCATGTCCATCGAGTCGGTGGTGCTATCCAACCATCTCATCCTCTGTCATCCCCTTCTCCTCCTGCCTTCAGTCTTTCCCAGCATCAGGGTCTTTTCAAATGTGTCAGCTCTCTGCATCAGGTGGCCAAAGTATTGGAGCTTCAGCTTCAACATCAAGAACAATATATTTATATCTAAAAGGCTCGTTAGAAGGCGATAGTGAAAGTCCCCTGGTCTCTCTGGAAAGCCTTCTGTTGCTCAGCAGACATCCCCAAGGGGCTGGGGGAAAGGCTGGGGGGACGGGAGCTTAGTTAGCTTCTGGAGCCTGGCGGGCTGCAGTCCATGGGGTCCCAAAGAGTTGGACACAACTTAGTGACTAAACAGCTGAAGGACACACCAGGTCGGTTGGGCCTGGCTTGGGCTTTGAAATTAGATCGAAGCAGCTTAGCATCCGAGCTCTATTATCTCCTAAGCACGTGACCTTGAGACGCTGCTTTATTTCTCTGGACCTCAGTTTCTTCCACTCTGCCTTGAGGGAGGTGATTTCTCTCAGAAGATGCACAGGAATTCAGAGCAGTAAAGCCTACAGGCCATAGTAACTGGCCCGTCTTCGCTGCTCTATGAATGGGGCTCATACCAACCCTATTTCATTCAAGACTTGGGTCTTGGAGTCTTTTTCTCCAATCCTGATTTTCACTTCATGCCCTCACCCATCCCCTGACCCCTTCCTCCTGCTCAGGTGCCTGGTGCTTTCCCTGGATCAGATTGTCCTTCAGTAATTAAGACCCACCCTCCCGGTATTCACCAAGTGTGCAACTTGCTTTGGATGCCTTTGGAGGGTGGACCAGCCTGTCTTGTCTGTCCCTGAGGCCTGTCCGCTCATCCTCAGCCCTAGCGTCAAAGCCATCAGCAGTCAGTTCCATGCCCCAGCTCACAGGAGCAGTTGTCCTGGGTGCTCAGGGACCTTCCTCCCTGGGCAACCTCAGAGCCTGATGCTGCAGAGCTGACGTCTGGCTCCTAACCCACGTGGAATGACACTGCTGTCCCCCTCCTCTGCCCTGGGGCTGACCTCCCTCTGCAGTTATGAATGGGTGGCTGAGAAAGGATGCCCTGGCATCATGCTTGGCAAACACTCGAGAGTTGCCCCCTTTTCAGATGCCAGCTTGGTCTCCGTTCACCCCCAGCCCTGCTTCTCGGCCCCTTGGGATTTGTTTTTATTCATTCATTCATTCATCCACTCACTCATTTAGTCACTCAGCAAACATTTGTTTTCTGACTTTTAAAGGAGTATTCATTTTTTCAAACTTTTTATTTTGTTTGGATATAGCTGATTAACAATGTTGTGATGGTTTCTGGTGAACAGCAAAGGGACACAGCCACACATATACATGTGTCCATTCTCTCCTAAAGTTCCCTCCCATCTAGGCTTCCATGTGACATTGAGCAGAGTTCCCTGTGCTCTACAGTAGGTCCCTGTTGGTTATCTGTTTTAAATATAGCAGTGTGTACATGTCCGTCCCAGACTCCTTAACTCTCCCATTCCTCTATTCTCCCCTCCCCCAATCCTGGCAAACATAAACTCAGAATATAAAAAGAAATGATACAAAGGAACTTACAAAACAGAAAGAGACTCACAGATTTTGTGAACGAGCAAACATTTATTAATCACCCACTATATTAGTTTCCTGGGGCTGTTGAAACCAAGCACCAAAAAAATAAGTGGCTTGTAATAACAAAAATGTATTCTCTCACAGTTCTGGAGGCTGGAAGTCCAAAATCAAGGTGTGAGCAGGGCTGTGGCCCCTCTGAAGGCTCCAGGCAAGAATTCTTCCTTGACACGTGGTTGCCAGTAATCCCTAGAATCTTTGACCTGTCAACACATCCACGGGTGTACGCCTCCACCCTCACACGGCTGTCTCCCCTGTGTGTCCATCTCAACACCAAGTTTTTCTCTCTGTGCATCTATGTTCAATGCTTTTCACTTTATGAGGACACAAGTTGTTAAATTGGGGTCCCCTCTAATCCAGTATGACCCCATCTCAGCATGATTTTATCCGGCAAGATCCTATTTTTGAGTAAGGGCACCTTCATGTACGCAGGCAGAGTGATCAGCAAGTCCAGATATCTTTACAGGAACACAAATCACCCAACTCTGTGCTAAGCACCACTGCCCAATTTTTAGTGTTGGCTTGATGAGTCCTCACCTTCAAGGAACTTTCAAGCCCCCAGGGGTCATCAAACAAATTCTTTGATTTTCTTGGTTATAATCCTCAGCCATAGCCGCCTGGAACTTGAACTTTCTCTTTTCTCTAGAGCTAAATTTCCCAGGGCATTTTATTTTATTTTATATTTTCAATCACCACAATATCTGTGTCTAATCCCTAGGAAACAGAAAGTTTACCTCAGTGGGATGTCTGTGCAAATATGTGCCTTGTGAGATGGAGCTGCTCACTCAGGGTTAAATAAGAAGAAATAGGGAAAGGAATTGAATTAAAGGGAGCAAGAATGATCACCTGTCTCAGGTTCTCTTACGGGGAAAAAAAAAAAAAAAAACGATTTCAATCATTTTCAGGGGAATCTCTCTCCCAATTCAACAACTCTACCTCATTTTCCCTTCAGACTCTGGCAGATTCAACAGCTTTCCAGAAAAATGGATTACAAGAATAAATGGCAAACTTTCTTTTACTGAAAAGGGCCAGAGAGTCAATATTTTCATCTTTGGGGCCACAGAGGTTTGGTCACCACCGCAGAACTAAGCATTAATTCTGCGGGGTGAGTGAGAAAGCAACCCCAGGCTGCTTCTAGGGCATCACCCTAGAGGGGCCCAGCGCAGCCGTCCTAGGGCTGGACTTTTTCTCTTCCAGGTTCAAGGTTTACTTCTTCTCCCTTTTCAGGTGACCCTTGACTTCAGATAGGAAAAGCAGGGAAACTCACCTGGGAGAGAGAGGTGATTGGCTTCTGGGGGGCATGAGCTTCTGGGGAACAGGGGAGATTGCATGCTGCCCTCATGGGCTTGCTGTCAATAGAAGCAAGGGAAATAGAAGCTATTTGCCCCCATGGTGCCTGGCACTTGGCTGGTCCTGCAGCATCCCTCATACTGGTGCAGGCATGAGGCATCCTGGTGCAACAGGTGTGTGAGCCACGTGGCTCGTGCCCGCTGATGTTGCACCCGCCTGGTCTCAGGTGGTCCACCTCTTCTGTCTCATGAGAGACGCCTGCTCATCTTTTCCAGCCTGATGACTTACTGGTTGTGACCCAGCTCGGGATGGGTGGTTCCAGCCAAACACCAGCAATACACAGGATTCATTTTCAACAGACACAGGGCTCTCCTATAAATGACATGACCTTGGGCTAAACATCAATGTCCTTCTGGGACCCACCCCTGGAGCACGTCACACACTCCATAGGGCGTCTCCTCCTGTCACTGATACCTCCCAGCAGCATCAGGTTTGTTGAGTCACCTGGTTCATCAGGCAGCTTCTTGCACTGCAGCCTGAACCTATCACAGAGCCCTCTGAGCTCTGATGCCCACTCAAAGCTGGCAGCTTGTCATGTCATTCCATCCATGTGTCTAAATATTATCCTGCATGTGCCAAGTGCTCCAATAAGAACCGGGAGAGGCCAATCAGACACTGTGATCCCTGTTTGAGGAGGGAGATGGAATATGAAATAATTTCCCTTTTACTTTGAAGATGACGTCTAGGCATGCCCTTAGCCACCACTGAACAGTCTCTGTATGTGACAGAGCCTGAATCTCCACAGGGTTTCTCTGTCACCCTCTGATAATTTCATGGATGGAGGAGCCTGGCAGGCTGCAGTCCATGGGGTCACAAAGAGTCAGACACGACTGAGCGACTGAACTGATCTGAACTGAGGAACCCAGTCAATATCTGTTAAATAAGTGAATGAGTAGCAGTCTCCAGGGGATTTGGTCAGATCAGATCAGATCAGTCACTCAGTCGTGTCTGACTCTTTTCCACCCCATGAATCTCAGCATGCCAGGCCTCCCTGTCCATCACCAACTCCTGGAGTTCACTCAAACTCACGTCCATCGAGTCAGTGATGTCATCCAGCCATCTCATCCTCTGTCGTCCCCTTCTCCTCCTGCCCCCAATCCCTCCCAGCATCAGAGTCTTTTCCAATGAGTCAACTCTTCGCATGAGGTGGCCAAAGTACTGGAGTTTCAGCTTCAGCATCATTCCCTCCAAAGAAATCCCAGGGCTGATCTCCTTCAGAATGGACTGGTTGGATCTCCTTGCAGTCCAAGGGACTCTCAAGAGTCTTCTCTAACACCACAGTTCAAAAGCATCAATTGTTCGGCACTCAGCCTTCTTCACAGTCCAACTCTCACATCCATACATGACCACAGGAAAAACCATAGCCTTGACTAGACGAACCTTTGTTGGCAAAGTAATGTCTCTGCTTTTCAATATGCTATCTAGGTTGGTCATAAATTTCCTTCCAAGGAGTTAAGCGTCTTTTAATTTCATGGCTGCAGTCACCATCTGCAGTGATTTTGGAGCCCAGAAAAATAAAGTCTGACACTGTTTCCACTGTTTCCCCATCTATTTCCCATGAAGTGTTGGGACCGGATGACATGATCTTTGTTTTCTGAATGTTGAGCTTTAAGTCAACTTTTTCACTCTCCACTTTCACTTTCATCAAGAGGCTTTTGAGTTCCTCTTCACTTTCTGCCATAAGGGTAGGTCAACTGCATATCTGAGGTTATTGATATTTCTCCCAGCAATCTTGATTCCAGCTTGTGTTTCTTCCAGTCCAGCGTTTCTCATGATGTACTCTGCATATAAATAAGCAGGGTGACAATATACAGCCTTGATGTACTCCTTTTCCTATTTGGAACCAGTCTGTTGTTCCATGTCCAGTTCTAAATGTTGCTTCCTGACCTGCATACAAATTTCTCAAGAGGCAGATCAGGTGGTCTGGTATTCCCATCTCTTTCAGAATTTTCCACAGTTTATTGTGATCCACACAGTCAAAGGCTTTGGCATAGTCAATAAAGCAGAAATAGATGTTTTTCTGGAACTCTCTTGCTTTTTCCATGATCCAGCAGATGCTGGCAATTTGATCTCTGGTTCCTCTGCCTTTTCTAAAACCAGCTTGAACATCAGGAAGTTCACGGTTCACATATTGCTGAAGCCTGGCTTGGAGAATTTTGAGCATTACTTTACTAGCATGTGAAATGAGTGAAAGTGTACGGTAGTTTGAGCATTCTTTGGCATTGCCTTTCTTTGGGATTGGAATGAAAACTTGCTAATTCTTGAAATACTAGTCAAACAGGATTCTGAGTTGAAGATTAGTAAAGTTAGTGAAGTTGCTCAGTCGTGTCCAACTCTTTGTGACCCCATGGACTGTAGTCTACCAGGCTTCTCTGTCCATGGGATTCTCCAGGCAATAGTCCTGGAGTGGATTGCCATTTCCTTCTCCAGGGGATCTTCCCAACCCAGGGCTTGAACCTGGGTCTCCCGCATTGTAGACAGTCGCTTTACCGTCTGAGCCAAAGAAGATTTCACCTTTGTGTTTGCAAAGGAAGTACACACAGCCCCTTTTTTCTTATCCCTCAGTGTATTACACACAATTCAGTTCTTAATTGTATACCTTTAAAAAGTCATATCGCAATTGTTGCCTGTATAATTATACATTTCAAGCTAGACTAGTGTGGCCTCTTTTTAAAATTTAATTTTTAATGTGTCAACATTTTGGAAGATTTGCAT
This sequence comes from Bos indicus, assembly GCF_029378745.1. Classification (NCBI taxonomy): domain Eukaryota; kingdom Metazoa; phylum Chordata; class Mammalia; order Artiodactyla; family Bovidae; genus Bos; species Bos indicus. Next base: position 7,778,944 of record NC_091773.1, on the reverse strand, counting down.
AACTTTGTGAGCCAGTGTTTTCAAAATGAACAAAGAGCATTACAAAATCATGCATGGGTAAAAGGTGCATAAAAAAAAAAAAAAAAAAGAAACAAAATAGAGAAACCAAAAGCAGACCCACACAAATATGACCAATTAATTTAGGACAAAGAAGCAAAATTAACTCAATGAGAGAGGAAATGTAGTTGAGGTTTGTTTTTAAGTCATTAAGGAGAGTTTGCTTCCTATTAATATAATATAAATCATTAACATTTATTTTTATAACTTGTTTTTGACTTATTTATACTAAGTTAAGGGTTCTTTCTTATATATCCTATTTTAAATGTTATTAGTGGATGGTTTTACTTCTTAAAAAATACTTCAAAAATATTTCTTTTTGCAAAATCTAAAACAAGAAATTAATTTTAGAGTTTCCTTATGCATATAGGTTAAATAATTTGTCCTTTTCCTCCTGGTTTCCAATAATGGCTTGCTTAAGAGAGATTATGATAGATTGACTCATTATTTTAATATTCTATATATTCCCTATTAACAATCATTTTGTACATGTATCTGTTGTTGTCCCATGCTTAAGATTGATATTAAGTCGATATGATCATTACCAATTCTTTTATATGAGTTTTATCCATCCTTTTTAAAGATTTCTCTGAATCTTTACCTATTCACAAATGCCTTCCCTTTGCTTAAACAAATGAAAATAACTGACTTTGATTCACAAATTTTATCAAATAAAGTTTAAAAAATTTAAAAAATAAATAAATAAAATAAAATTTAATTTTTATTTTATATTGGAGTATAGTTGATTTACAATGTTGTGTTAGTTTCAAGGGTAGAGCAAAGTGATTCAGTTATACATATATTTATTATTTTTCAGGTTCTTTTCCCATATAGGTTATTACAGAATATCGAGTAGAGTTCCCTGTGCTTTATGGTAGGTTCTTACTGATTATCTATTTTATATGTGTGCTGTGCCTATTCACTCAGTCATGTCTGACTGTTTATGACCCCATGGACTGTAGCCTACACAGTTCTTTGTTCATGGGAATTCTCCAGGCAAGAATACTGGAGTGGGTTGCTATGCTCTCCTCCAGGAGATCTTCCCCACCCAGGAATCAAACTAAAAAATGTTAATGTCTCCTATATTGGCAGGTGGGTTCTTTACTTCTAGTGCCACCCAAGAACCTACAGATGATCATACCAAGTGAAATTAGTCAGACAGAAAAAGCCAAATATCATATGAAATCTATTATGTGTGAAATCTAAAACAAAACTTATTTACAAAACAGACTCACAGACATCAAAAGCAAACTTTTGGTTACTAAAGGGGAAAGGTGTGAGGGAGGGATTATGGACCCCCCTGGAGAACAAATCCTCAGGCCATTTTCTCAAGGCAAAACACTGGGAGCCATTGAATGGGTGATGGGAGGCAGCCTGAGGAGACTCTGAGGTTGATGTGCAATGATTAATGAGATAAACTTAAAGCTGGTTTGTATGATGCAGGAAGTTCATTTACACGTGCAGGCTGTCTGCATTCAGAGTCCATGCCCTTTGGCGACAACTAGAGATTTCAGACAGGGGGAAATAATATGGTCAATGGGAATGATATCTATGGGGACCTCCACAGGACCATCCTTGGAATGGACCATGCAAACCCTATGGCGAGGGGAGCTTAGAATTCTCCATGCAGAGACAAAAGCACATTAGTGATCACACCCATGGTCATCTCCTCTTTCTAAAGGAGTTTAATTCAAGTGCAGAGGTCCTCCTAGCCATCATCGACAGACCTCCCACGAGGTGGACTCAAGGAAAGAAATCGAGTCGAGAATTGTCCTTCATATTTGCTGAGAATAAGTGAGAGAGAGAGAAAAGCATACAGCTGTGAAAGGTTAATTAGCATTTAAACACACAATTATGTTTTCTATTTGGTCTGACTGGGAAAATAAATTATGTTTTTTCAAAGCAGAGACTTGCAGGCTATAATTGAAAATGGGCATTTTGAGGGCATCTCAGCCAATGCAGCAGAAGAAACCAAAGAGAAATAAATGGAAGCAAGCAGAGGCATCCTCCCTAGCCCCAGCTGGGGGCTGAGTGGCAAGGGTGGGAGGGATGCAGGGGGACAGAGAGAGCTGGCTGCTTACTTTGCCCTGTTCCGGATGCTTTCCCCCTGGTCACTTTGTGATACTTTGCTTATCTGAACCTCTAGATTCTCTGTAAAATAGAGTTAGTAGTATTTTCCCATGTGTTGCTAGGAGGTAAAATTTAGGAGAGAAACTGGCATGATGCCAGGCACAGAACAAGAGTTCAATAAACACATGTTTCCAGCAAATGCTTGGTGAACCTACCTTAATCTCCCTCTTCTCTGAATTGCTATGATATTTCTCTAAAAGCCAGGAAAACCAGCCCTTAATGAAATGGCGTCTTCTATTGTGTCCTAATTTTATCGTGTTTAGATTGCCAATACAATCCAATTTCATTTCATTTTCTTCAATTAAGGAATATGTGTTGAGAAATGACCATGTTTCTTGTGCAATACTAAGGAATCCAAACATGCAAAAGAACCAGCACTTATCCTCCAAGGGTTTAAACCAAGCTGAGAGAAATACAAAATGTATCTGAGGGCGCTCCCATCAGTACTTGGACACTTATTATTGAATGGCTGAGAGCTCCTACTAGGAGGTGATCATGTCCTCTACGGCATATGGTTTTCACAGTAAGCTGGTGATTTCTTCATATGAGTACATTGACGCTCAGAGAAGATAGCAGACTTGTTCACGGTTGCTCAGGACGGAGGACAGAGTGGAGCTTGACTCCATACTGCTCACCTGAGCCCACGCTGTGCTTTGGTTTTCCCCATGGTCTGCCCCCTCCCCCGGCCCCACGCCCGCCTGGCCTGGCTCACCTCTCACCTTCTAGTGTTCAGTTGTGTCTGCGTGTTAAAGCTCAGCCACTGATAATCATTCATGTTAAACCCATGGGGAGAAGACAAGTGTCATGTAAACGCTAAGGACAGTGGAATTGAGAGTCTCATCAAGAAGACTTTCTTGGGACTTCCCTGACGGGCCAGTGATTAAGAGTTGGTGCTTCCAATGCAAGGGGCATGGTGTTCAATCTCTGGTCAGGGCACTAAGATCCTGCATGCCATGCAGTGTTGAAAAAAATGAGGACTTAAAAAAAAAAAAGATTTTCCTTCTCCATGAGCTGCAGGCCCTATATATGGTTTATGTGTACATATTTCTAGAAAGAAAATCTGAAGTAGGTGTCTCTGCATTGTTGCAAATAACCAGAGTTACTGTAAGAACACACTTTGATTTAAATGGATAAATCCACATGGCTAGAGACTTTTCTGTCTTGTTCTCTCTTACATCATCAATGCATAAAACAGGGCTTTCCCAGTGTAGGTATGCAATACATATTCTCCGTGTGATGATGAATATTTTTATCCTTTCTGTTGTTCATACTTATGTCCAATATTCACACGCAGCTAATCATTTTTCTAACAAGTTCTAAATGTATTCTTCATCTCAGTCATTTTCAAGAGGCACAAATTATCTCAGACACTTTCCATATTAAATGCTTGGTATCTTTCTTGTTGTCATTTTCAATTCTACCACCTTAAAAACACAAAACAGTCATTACCATTAATGTATAAATGGTTAAAAATGTTTAGCCATTTATTTTGCCAGTTTCTGTGTTCGCTTTCATTTTCTCCATCCCTACCATCCTCCTGCAGATTTCATTTTCCACTGAAAGCCAATGGCTAGCAGATGCTTTGGCTGTCTGAACGTCCGTATTTCACTCTCATGAAATGATTGTACTGCTGAATACAGACCTCCAGGACGCCATACTAAGTGCTCAAGAGTTGATAGCTATCATTTATTTTTCTTTTTATTAGATTTTCAGTCATTTGCCTCAACGCTTTCAAGATGATACTTCCCCTTTCCTGGTGTCTATTGTTGGGAAGTAAAGTCTATTGTTAAGTCTAATTGCCATTCCTTTGTAGGTAAGCTATCTTTTTCTCTGATGACTCCTAATATTACCTAGTTTGAACTTTGCTGTGTCACCCAGAAAACCCAATGGTGTCAGTTCCTGCCTGAAAGCCAGCAGTCTTGAGACTCAGGATGGTTTTGATTCAATTCCAAAGACAGTCCCAGCTCAAAGTGGGACTTGTCACCATTGGCTTCTCTGGGTGACAACTTCAGATCTTGAGATTCCCCAGCCTCCAAGATCATGTGGGCCAGTTCCTTATAGTAAACCTTTATATCTTACTCTCTCCAACCTGTTGGTCCCCTTTCCCTGAAGAATCCTGACTAACACAGGTATCTTTTCTGCTTCTGTCTTGAACTGACTTTAAAGTGCCCCTCTGACCCCATCTCCCAGTTTTCATGTTCTTATATAATCCCTTCTCCAGCCAGGGCTTGTGATAACTTGTAACTGATAGAATATGGCAAAGGTGTTGCTATATTGCTTCCATGATAACAAGACATCATATGATCCTATGAGTCTCTTTAATTATTCACCTAGAACCTATTATCGCTAATGATCCTATGACAAGTGATACAGTAACTACTCCTAAAGATTATTTTTTGAGAGAATAAATAAACTTTGGGTCCCCAATTTATCTCATCAGTCTATGATAGTATGTTATTCAATGCCTGTTCTTCTTTGTGTGTGTGTGTGTGTGTATTTAAGAGCTACAATCCAGCCTAGAGCCCCATCTACACCATTTTCCTCCCAACAGATACCAGCTTCCCTCTGTGATTCTGGAAGAAGCATCAGGCACTCCAAACATGAGTAAGGATTCCGCAGTCCAAGCCTGCAGTGTATGGGCCTCTTTCAGGGGCAAAACTCTAGGGCTCCTAGTCAACAGAAAGTCTGTAGCCTCAGCAACTGTCCCTGGGGGATGCGATTTTATGCAGGAGTGAAAGTCAGGTTGTAGCTGAACAAAAAAACAATATTAAATGATGCCTTCATGCCCGTGAACCCTGCACCTGTGGCTGGAAGAAAAGAGAAAACCGGAAGCTTCTCTCTGCCTGTCTGGTCCACAATCCATCTCTAACCCGAGTCAGCTGTTCCAATCCCATCCCAGCCAGTAGGGAATGGATGCCTATTATGCATGGTGATGATAGAAAGTATAAGGACTTCGGATTCTGATGGATAGGAGTTTAAATCCAAGTTTTGTCTCTCACAAACTGTGAATTCTTGGGCCATACATCTAACTCCTCTCTGCTTTGGGTTTATCTGCTAACTTGGATGTCAATAGCTCCCCTTCTGGGTCAGTGTGAGACACTGTCAAGCTTCATAAAGTGGTTATTTATCTCACAATGTCTGTCCCTTCATGGAGCTACTGCTGCAAACCTGGATGATTGTTAACCATCAATCTTTGTTCCCCTATTTCCCATGCCTCCTCCCTCCAACTTGGTGCTACTAGATTCATCTTCTTAGGGTTCAGTTTTAACAATGTGGGTCACCTGCTGAAAAATACGCTTTAGTCCCGTCTTGCCTCCTTGGTGGTGGTGGTTAGTCATTAAGTCATGTCTGACTCTTTGCAATCCCATGGACTGTAGCCCACCAGGCTCCTCTGTCCATGGGATTTCCTAGGCAAGAGTACTGGAGTGGATTCCCATTTCGCTCTACATGAGCTCTTTCTAACCCAGGGATGGAACATGTGTCTTCTACATTTCAATCTGTCTACTATATTATAGGGGAATTCTTTACTTCTGAGACACCAGTAAAGCCTTCTTACCTCCTTGGTAATGTTCATATTGTCCAGCATAACTCACAAGCTGTCTGGGAGATTTGTCTTTCCTGAGGCTGTCCCTAAACCCAACTAAAGAGAAATAGCCTCTAAGCCCACAGTCTCTGGGCCCAGCTAGTGGGGTCTGTCTCTTAACTCTTGTACTTAGTAGCTCTGGGATTTGGACACATTGTTAAATAATGATGCCACTTTGGAAAGAGCATTTTGACAATTGAGTGAATTAGCTTTAAGTAAAGCACTTAGGGCACAGGAGCCAAGATGGCGGAGGAGTAGGACGGGGAGAACACTTTCTCCCCCACAAATTCATCAAAAGAGCATTTAAACGTCAAGTAAATTCCACAAAACAACTTCTGAATGCCGGCAGAGGACATCAGGCACCCAGAAAAGCAACCCAACTCTTCGAAAGGAGGTAGGAAAAAATATTAAAAACAAAAAAAAAAGAGACAAAAGAGGGAGGGATGGAGTTCCGTCCCGGGAAGGGAATCTTAAAAAGAGAGAAGTTTCCAAACATCAGGAAACCTTCTCACTGCCGAATCTGCGCCGAGCTTTGGAAGCACAGAGGGCAATATAACAGGGAGAAAAAATAAATAAACAATTTAAAACTCGCAGATTGCGAGCCCTACGGTAACTCCCCCAGCAGAGAAGCAGCGCAGACGCCTGCATCCGCCATTAGCAAGCCGGGGCTGGGCAGGGAGGCGCGGCGCGGGCTGCATCGCTGAGAGTAAGAATCTGGCCTGAATACCCTGAGCGCTATCTGAGCGAAATAATTTGGGCTAGCAAACCAGACTGTGGGATACCTACCACGCGAAAAGCCAGCCCTAACCTAAGACCGCCAGGCCCGCGCACGGAACAAAGGACTGAACAGAGATAGCCGGCTGCAGACCTTGCCCCTCCGGTGACAGGCAGCCAGAGCCGGAAGGGGGCAATCGCAGCCCCAGAGAGACATTATTTATAAAACTGTAAGCAGGCTTCTTTGCTAACTAAAACTTCTTGGGGGTCTGGACGGTCAACATCTGCCTGAGAAGGTGCGCCGGTTTTACATCCAGATACCCGAGTGGCGGGGAGGCGATAAGTCGCAGCATTGGCGCTCGCCTGGGAAGAGCAAATTGGCGCTCGGACCTGGGAAGAGCACAAAACGCAGGCCCAACTGAGTCTGCGCCTCTGAGGACTACCCGAGTGCCTGAACCTGAGCGGCTTGGACCTGGGAGGTGCATGCAGCCCAGGGCCAGCCTCGGATTGTTCCCGGCGGAACAACCTAGAGTCCGAGCAGTGTGGACAGGGAGGCTACACGCGCCGTGAGCGGGGGCAGACCCAGGGTGGCTGAGGCACTGCGAGCCCACGCCAGTGTTATTTGTTTGCAGCATCCCTCCCTCCCTCCCCACAGCGCGACTGAACAAGTAAGCCTAAAAAAAAAAAAAAAAAAAAAGTGTCCTCCACCGTGCCCTTTGAGTCAGGGCGGAAACCAGATACTGAAGAGACTAGCAAACAGAAGAAGATATAACAGAGGGAAACGCCTTGGAAGCTACAGGCAATAGATCAAAACCCTGTGGTTACTACGGACTACATAGGAAGGGGCCTATAGATCTTGAGAAATATAAATCTGACCAAGGAACTAGCCAAAAATGAACTGAACCCACAACACCCACAAAAAAAAAAAACCCAAAAAAGCCCTAGATATATTTTTATTATTTTTACGATCATTCTTTCTTTTTTTTTTTTTAATAAAAAAAAAAAAAATTTTAAGTCCTCTATTGTTCCTTTAATTTTCACTTTTATAACCTATTACTTTGCAAAAAAAAAAAAAAAAAGACCCTATTTTTTTTCTTCTTCAGCAAACTTCATATATATATATTTTATAATTTTTTGACCTTGTTTTTTTTTTTTGTTTGTTTGTTTTTTTTCTTCTTTTCTTTAACACTGTATTTTTGAAATTCCAAACTCTACTCTAGATTTTTAATTTTCGCTTTTTGGTATATGTTATCAATTTTGTACCTATAGTTTTTTTTTTATATAATTTCTGTGACTTTTTTTTTTTTTTTCTTCTTCTCTGTTTCTTTCTCTTCTTCTTTTATATAACATTGTATATCTGAAATTCCAAACTTTACTCTAGATTTTTAATTTATGCTTTTTGGTATTTGATATCAATTTTGTACCTGTATTTTCTTTATAATTTTTGTGACATTGTTTGTATTTGTTTGTTTGTTTTCTCTCTTTATTTTTCTTCTCTTCTTCTTTTTTTTTTTTTAACATTGTATTTTTGAAATTCCAAACTCTACTCTAGATTTTTAATTTTTGCTTTCTGGTATTAGTTATCAATTTTGTACCTGTACTTTCTTTATAATTTTTGCGACCTTGTTTGTTTTTGTTTGTTCGTTTTTTCTTTCTTTTCCTTCTTCTTTTCTTTGACATCGTATTTTTGAAATTCCAAACTCTACTCTAGATTTTTAATTTTCGCTTTCTGGTATTAGTTATCAATTTTGTACCTGTACTTTCTTTATAATTTTCACGACCTTGTTTGTTTTTGTTTGTTCGTTCTTTCTCTCTTTCTTTTCCTTCTTCTTTTCTTTAACATCGTATTTTTGAAATTCCAAACTCTACTCTAGATTTTTAATTTTTGCTTTTATGTATTTGTTACCAATTTTGTACCTTTAAGGACCCAATCTTCAGGACCCATTTTTCACTAGGGAGTGAGATTACTGGCTTGACTGCTCTCTCTCCCTTTGGACCCTCCTTTTTCTCCACCAGGTTGCCTGTGTCTCCTCCCTAACCCCTCTCTACTCTACCCAACTCTGTGAATTTCTGTGTGTTCCAGACGGTGGAGAACACTTAGGGAACTGATTACTGGCTGGATCTGTCTCCCTCCTTTTCATTCCCCCCTTTTATCCTTCTGGCCACCTCTGTTACCTTCCTCCTTCTTCTCTTCTCTGTATAACCCCGTGAACATCTCTGAGTGGTCGAGTTGTGGAGTGCACATAAGGAAGTGACTACTGGCTAGCCCACTCTCTCCACTATTGATTCACCTCATCTCATTTGGGTCACCTCTAACTCCCTCCTCCCTCTTCTCTTCTCCATGTAACCCTGTGAACCTCTCTGAGTGACCCTCACTGTAGAGAAACTTATCATCTTTAATGTAGATGTTTTATCAGTGGTGCTGTATAGAAGGAGAAGTTTTGAAACTACTGTAAAAATAAGACCAATAATCGGAAGCAGGAGACTTAAGTCCAAACCCTGACTCCAGGGAACTCCTGACTCCAAGGAACATTCATTGACAGGAGCTCATCAATTGCCTCCATACCGACACTGAAACCAAGCACCACACAAGGGCCAATAAGTTCCAGGGCAAGACATACCAAGCTAATTCTCCAGCAACAAAGGAACACAGCCCTGAGCTTCAAGATACAGGCTGCCCAAAGTCACCCCAAAACTATAGACATCTCATAACTCATTACTGGACATTTCATTGCACTCCAGAGAGAAGAAATACAGCTCCACCCACCAGAACACCGACACAAGCTTCCCTAACCAGGAAACCTTGACAAGCCACCTGTACAAACCCACACACAGTGAGGAAACACCATAATAAAGAGAACTCCACAAACTGCCAGAATACAGAAAGGACACCCCAAACTCAGCAATTTAAACAAGATGAAGAGACAGAGGAATACTCAGCAGATAAAGGAACAGGATAAATGCCCACCAAACCAAACAAAAGAGGAAGAGATAGGGAATCTACCTGATAAAGAATTCCGAATAATGATAGTGAAATTGATCCAAAATCTTGAAACTAAAATGGAATCACAGATAAATAGCATGGAGACAAGGCTTGAGAAGATGCAAGAAAGGTTTAACAAGGACCTAGAAGAAATAAAAAAGAGTCAATATATAATGAATAATGCAATAAGTGAAATTAAAAACACTCTGGAGGCAACAAATAGTAGAATAACAGAGGCAGAAGACAGGATTAGTGAATTAGAAGATAGAATGGTAGAAATAAATGAATCAGAGAGGATAAAAGAAAAACGAATTAAAAGAAATGAGGACAATCTCAGAGACCTCCAGGACAATATTAAACGCTACAACATTCGAATCATAGGGGTTCCAGAAGAAGAAGACAAAAAGAAAGACCATGAGAAAATACTTGAGGAGATAATAGTGGAAAACTTCCCTAAAATGGGGAAGGAAATAATCACCCAAGTCCAAGAAACCCAGAGAGTACCAAACAGGATAAACCCAAGGAGAAACACCCCAAGACACATATTAATCAAATTAACAAAGATCAAACACAAAGAACAAATATTAAAAGCAGCAAGGGAAAAACAACAAATAACACACAAGGGAATTCCCATAAGGATAACAGCTGATCTTTCAATAGAAACTCTTCAAGCCAGGAGGGAATGGCAAGACATACTTAAAATGATGAAAGAAAATAACCTACAGCCCAGATTATTGTACCCAGCAAGGATCTCATTCAAGTATGAAGGAGAAATCAAAAGCTTTTCAGACAAGCAAAGGCTGAGAGAATTCTGCACCACCAAACCAGCTCTCCAACAAATACTAAAGGATATTCTCTAGACAGGAAACACAAAAACGGTGTATAAACTCGAACCCAAAACAATAAAGTAAATGGCAACGGGAACATACTTATCAGTAATTACCTTAAATGTAAATGGGTTGAATGCCCCAACCAAAAGACAAAGACTGGCTGAATGGATACAAAAACAAGACCCCTACATATGTTGTCTACAAGAGACCCACCTCAAAACAGGGGACACATACAGACTAAAAGTGAAGGGCTGGAAAAAGATTTTCCATGCAAATAGGGACCAAAAGAAAGCAGGAGTAGCAATACTCATATCAGATAAAATAGACTTTAAAACAAAGGCTGTGAAAAGAGACAAAGAAGGTCACTACATAATGATCAAAGGATCAATCCAAGAAGAAGATATAACAATTATAAATATATATGCACCCAACACGGGAGCACCACAGTACGTAAGACAAATGCTAACAAGTATGAAAGGAGAAATTAACAATAACACAATAATAGTGGGAGACTTTAATACCCCACTTACACCTATGGATAGATCAACTAAACAGAAAATTAACAAGGAAACACAAACTTTAAACGATACAATAGACCAGTTAGACCTAATTGATATCTATAGGTCATTTCATCCCAAAACAATGAATTTCACCTTTTTCTCAAGCGCACATGGAACCTTCTCCAGGATAGATCACATCCTGGGCCATAAAGCTAGCCTTGGTAAATTCAAAAAAATAGAAATCATTCCAAGCATTTTTTCTGACCACAATGCAGTAAGATTAGATCTCAATTACAGGAGAAAAACTATTAAAAATGCCAACATATGGAGGCTGAACAACACGCTGCTGAATAACCAACAAATCACAGAAGAAATCAAAAAAGAAATCAAAATTTGCATAGAAACGAATGAAAATGAAAACACAACAACCCAAAACCTGTGGGACACGGTAAAAGCAGTCCTAAGGGGAAAGTTCATAGCAATACAGGCACACCTCAAGAAACAAGAAAAAAGTCAAATAAATAACCTAACTCTACACCTAAAGCAACTAGAAAAGGAAGAAATGAAGAACCCCAGGGTTAGTAGAAGGAAAGAAATCTTAAAAATTAGAGCAGAAATAAATGCAAAAGAAACAAAAGAGACCATAGCAAAAATCAACAAAACCAAAAGCTGGTTCTTTGAAAGGATAAATAAAATTGACAAACCATTAGCCAGACTCATCAAGAAACAAAGAGAGAAAAATCAAATCAACAAAATTAGAAACGAAAATGGAGAGATCACAACAGACAACACAGAAATACAAAGGATCATAAGAGACTACTATCAACAATTATATGCCAATAAAATGGACAACGTGGAAGAAATGGACAAATTCTTAGAAAAGTACAACTTTCCAAAACTGGACCAGGAAGAAATAGAAAATCTTAACAGACCCATCACAAGCATGGAAATTGAAACTGTAATCAAAAATCTTCCAGCAAACAAAAGCCCCGGTCCAGACGGCTTCACAGCTGAATTCTACCAAAAATTTAGAGAAGAGCTAACACCTATCCTGCTCAAACTCTTCCAGAAAATTGCAGAGGAAGGTAAACTTCCAAACTCATTCTATGAGGCCACCATCACCCTAATACCAAAACCTGACAAAGATCCCACAAAAAAAGAAAACTACAGGCCAATATCACTGATGAACATAGATGCAAAAATCCTTAACAAAATTCTAGCAATCAGAATCCAACAACACATTAAAAAGATCATACACCATGATCAAGTGGGCTTTATCCCAGGGATGCAAGGATTCTTCAATATCCGCAAATCAATCAATGTAATACACCACATTAACAAATTGAAAAATAAAAACCATATGATTATCTCAATAGATGCAGAGAAAGCCTTTGACAAAATTCAACATCCATTTATGATAAAAACTCTCCAGAAAGCAGGAATAGAAGGAACATACCTCAACATAATAAAAGCTATATATGACAAACCCACAGCAAACATTATCCTCAATGGTGAAAAGTTGAAAGCATTTCCTCTAAAGTCAGGAACAAGACAAGGGTGCCCACTTTCACCATTACTATTCAACATAGTTTTGGAAGTTTTGGCCACAGCAATCAGAGCAGAAAAAGAAATAAAAGGAATCCAAATTGGAAAAGAAGAAGTAAAACTCTCACTATTTGCAGATGACATGATCCTCTACATAGAAAACCCTAAAGAGTCCACCAGAAAATTACTAGAAATAATCAATGACTACAGTAAAGTTGCAGGATATAAAATCAACACACAGAAATCCCTTGCATTCCTATACACTAATAATGAGAAAACAGAAAGAGAAATTAAGGAAACAATTCCATTCACCATTGCAACGGAAAGAATAAAATACTTAGGAATATATCTACCTAAAGAAACTAAAGACCTATATATAGAAAACTATAAAACACTGGTGAAAGAAATCAAAGAGGACACTAATAGATGGAGAAATATACCATGTTCATGGATTGGAAGAATCAATATAGTGAAAATGAGTATACTACCCAAAGCAATTTATAGATTCAACGCAATCCCTATCAAGCTACCAACAGTATTCTTCACAGAGCTAGAACAAATAATTTCACAATTTGTATGGAAATACAAAAAACCTCGAATAGCCAAAGCGATCTTGAGAAAGAAGAATGGAACTGGAGGAATCAACCTACCTGACTTCAGGCTCTACTACAAAGCCACAGTTATCAAGACAGTATGGTACTGGCACAAAGACAGAAATATTGATCAATGGAATAAAATAGAAAGCCCAGAGATAAATCCACGCACATATGGACACCTTATCTTCGACAAAGGAGGCAAGAATATACAATGGATTAAAGACAACCTCTTTAACAAGTGGTGCTGGGAAATCTGGTCAACCACTTGTAAAAGAATGAAACTGGACCACTTTCTAACACCATACACAAAAATAAACTCAAAATGGATTAAAGATCTAAACGTAAGACGAGAAACTATAAAACTCCTAGAGGAGAACATAGGCAAAACACTCTCCGACATACATCACAGCAGGATCCTCTATGACCCACCTCCCAGAATATTGGAAATAAAAGCAAAAATAAACAAATGGGACCTAATTAACCTTAAAAGCTTCTGCACATCAAAGGAAACTATTAGCAAGGTGAAAAGACAGCCTTCAGAATGGGAGAAAATAATAGCAAATGAAGCAACCGACAAACAACTAATCTCAAAAATATACAAGCAACTCCTACAGCTCAACTCCAGAAAAATAAACGACCCAATCAAAAAATGGGCCAAAGAACTAAATAGACATTTCTCCAAAAAAGACATACAGATGGCTAACAAACACATGAAAAGATGCTCAACATCACTCATTATCAGAGAAATGCAAATCAAAACCACTATGAGGTACCATTTCACACCAGTCAGAATGGCTGCGATCCAAAAGTCTACAAATAATAAATGCTGGAGAGGGTGTGGAGAAAAGGGAACCCTCTTACACTGTTGGTGGGAATGCAAACTAGTACAGCCACTATGGAGAACAGTGTGGAGATTCCTTAAAAAACTGGAAATAGAACTGCCTTATGATCCAGCAATCCCACTGCTGGGCATACACACTGAGGAAACCAGAAGGGAAAGAGACACGTGTACCCCAATGTTCATCGCAGCACTGTTTATAATAGCCAAGACATGGAAGCAACCTAGATGTCCATCAGCGGATGAATGGATAGGAAAGCTGTGGTACATATACACAATGGAGTATTACTCAGCCATTAAAAAGAATACATTTGAATCAGTTCTAATGAGGTGGATGAAACTGGAGCCTATTGTACAGAGTGAAGTAAGCCAGAAGGAAAAACATAAATACAGTATACTAACGCATATATATGGAATTTAGAAAGATGGTAACAATAACCTGGTGTACGAGACAGCTAAAGAGACACTGATGTATAGAACAGTCTTATGGACTCTGTGGGAGAGGGAGAGGGTGGGAAGATTTGGGAGAATGGCAATGAAATATATAAAATATCATGTAGGAAACGAGTTGCCAGTCCAGGTTCGATGCATGATGCTGGATGCTTGGGGCTGGTGCACTGGGACGGCCCAGAGGGATGGTATGGGGAGGGAGGAGGGAGGAGGGTTCGGGATGGGGAGCGCATGTATACCTGTGGCGGATTCATTTTGATGTTTGGCAAAACTAATACAATTATGTGAAGTTTAAAAATAAAATAAAATTGTAAGAAAAAAAAAAAAAAAAAAGAAAAAAAAGCACTTAGAACAGTGCCTGGCACATACTAAGACCTGTACAATGCTCGCTACATGCTTGTCTTTTTGCTTTGAAGTCTTTGGACACAATTTATAATAGACTTTTTTCTTTTAACTTTATGCCTGATATTCTAGATAATTGTATATGTTTCAACATCTTCTCTTCTTGACTCTAAATTCTTGGAACAATATCTTGTTTATCCTCTACAGCACCTCAAATAAAGGCTCAGACCAAGACAGTATTCAGTGAATGTCATTGAAATTCCATTACTTACTGTATTAGTTTTCTAGGGTTGCCATAACAAAGTTTCACAGAATAGGTGGCTCAAACAACAGAGATTTATCTTCTTACAGCTCTGGAAGGTGATAAGTCTGAGATCAAGGTGTTGGCTAGGTTCATTTCTTCTGAAGCCTTTCTTCTTGGCTTGTAGGTGGCCACCTTCTCTTTGCGTCTTTGTGTGATTTTTCCTCCATGTGTGTACTAATCTCTTCTTATGACATGCCAGTCAGATTGGATTAGGGCCTAAATGTATGACCTCATCTTAATTACCTCTTTAAAGACCGTATCTGCAAACAGTCACATTCTGAAGTACTGGGGGTTAAGGGGATTTTGGAGGGATGCAACTCAGTTATTTCCATAACACGTATCAAAAGACAATCTGAAAAGTATATGTTCAGTTCTATCTGGTAAGTCGCTTCAGTCGTGTCCGACTCTGTGTGACCCGATAGACGGCAGCCCACCAGGCTCCCCCGTCCCTGGGATTCTCCAGGCAAGAACACCGGAGTGGATTGCCATTTCCTTCTCCAATACATGAAAGTGAAAAGTGAAAGTGAAGTTGCTCAGTCGTGTCCGATTCTTCGTGACCCCATGGACTGCAGCCCACCAGGCTCCTCCGTCCATGGGATTTTCCAGGCAAGAGTACTGGAGAGGGGTGCCATTGCCTTCTCAGTTCTATCAGGCTGTGCTAAAAGCCCATTCAGATTAGTCAGCCTTTTTTATTAGCTCAACCACTCTGCCCCTGGTTGTACTGTTGGAGAAATCCATGTGATCTTCATAGAAATGTTAGGAATAACTGAGGGCTTGGAGTCAGAAATTTCCAGAACACTGGGGCTCATGAGTCTGCAGAGAAGTTTGAATCCACACCCCAGATGCAGCTAGGACACCAGAGCCCAGAAATTCCAGTAGTTGATACAGGACTGTGTTTCTGTCTAAAACAGAGCACAGAAGAGTGAAGCAGCAGATTATCTGCCTGCTGCAAGGATTCTAGAATGTTATAAAAGGAAGTCGCCCCATTTATACAAGACATGGCTGTCATCCCCCTGAGTGGTTGGAAATTAGATATCCATCCTGGCTGTATGACCCTGAACTTGCTCTTTCCGTATCATGAGTCCTATTTTATTAACTCTTTTTTTTTTTTTTTTAACTTTTATGAAGTTTAGGATAAAAGAACCCTTTTATTCAGTGCAAATCAAAACCATGATGCCACCCATAACTAGCACAGTTCAGATGCTGACCTGAATGTTGGTGGGCTGTGAATTTGAACAGCTGTTTTGGAAAGCAACTTGACAATATTCATCAGGAAGCTTCAAGATCTCAATTATTTTGTTCCAGTAACTTTACTCTGAGAAATTTACCCAAGGGAAAAGAGAAAAAATGTGGACAGGATACATTTATACTTGAGCATATATATGCGCATGTGTTCGGGGGATAAGTGATAACAGCAAAATTTGACAACAATCTACTTCAAAAGTGTGCCATTAAAATAATGATAATATGTTCAGAAAGGAATATAACACAGTCACTGAAAATGACAATTGTAATGAATGTTTAATGATGTGGAAAAATTATGGCAATGTGACATTAAGTGAAAAGGCAAAATACAGCATTGTATATGTATTTGGATCTCATTTAAGTTTTTTGATATGTGCAATTGTTTAAAATTTTTTTTTGCTGAGAGAACGGGAGTTAGAATACTATGGATTCAGGTCAGTGGTTCTCACTGGGGGTGATTTCTCTCCCTCCAGGGATATTTTGCAGTATCTAGAAACATTTTTGATTGCCATGCTCTGGGGAGGGGGTTGTGACTGGCATTGATTGGGGAGGGGTCAGGGGTCCTGCCAAGTGTGCTGCCAATCACAGAACATCCCCCAGTGCCAAACTAATAATTATCCAGCCCACATGTCAGCAGTCAGGTAAAAAATCCAGCTCTAAGTTCTCATCTTCATTCTGCCTCTTTCTAACTTGAGCAAATTTCCTCCCTCCCTCTCTCTCTCTCTTCTTTTCTTTCTCTTTATAACACTTACTGAGGCTTTGGTACATGTCAGAAACTGTTACAAGTATTTTCTGTCTATTGACTAATGTTGACACAGAACAATTCCATGAGGTAAGTACTAATACTGTCACCGTAGGTGAAAAAAATCACTTCTGTTTTGAGGTTTCAAAAAAAAGTTCATCAAAAGTGCTTCTTACAGAGCCTAACATGCAGATAAATGAAAAGAAGTTTAGACAGACAACGATGTGTATGCATATATATATACACACACATGATTACTGTGTATGCCGTCTGTATATGTTACAGTGGAGTTGTTAGTCACTCAATTGTGTCGGGCTTCCCTGGTCGCTCAGCTGGTAAAGAATCTGCCTGCAATGCAGGAGACCTGGGTTGGATCCCTGGGTTGGGAAGATCCCCTGAAGAAGGGAAAGGCTACCCACTCCAGTATTCTGGACTGGAGAATTCCATGGACTGTATAGTCCATGGGCTCACAAAGAGTCGGACACGACTGAGCAACTTTCTCTTTCACTTTCATAGTCGTGTCTGACTCTTTGTGACCCCAGGACTGTAGCTTGCCAGGCTCTTCTGCTCATTGGATTTTCCAAGCAAGAATACTGGAGCCGGTTGCCATGCCCTCCTCCAGGGGATCGTCCTCACCCAGAAATCGAACCCGAGTCTCCTGCATTGCAGGTGGACTCTTTACTGCCTGAGCCAACAGGGAAGCAAGTGTATTACAGTGAGCCTGTAAAAATGGCTGGCTTTATATGATGGAATTAGAGGAAAGTTTCATACTTTTTCTTTATACTTTCCTTAATATTCCATATTTATACTTATCTATGTTTCTTTTTTTTTTGATATATATCAATCACTTTTGTTACCAAAACAACCTAATATGATATTAAAGCCCCTGGAGAACTGCAGGGCTGGCTATGAACACAGTCCCTGTTACATGAGAAAGTCTACAGAAAATATTCCCATTTAGCGATGTGACACATTTTACTGAAACAGAGCGCTGGATCTCCTTGCCAAAGCCAAACTTCAGTTCTGATCCAGTACAGTCAAAATTAGTGCCGCAGACCCTGCATGTACTGGCCAATATGCTAGCCCTAGTTTACTGTGGCTAGCTCCCTCGGGATTAATTATTTCCCATTGATCTTACTAGGAAATAGACAGCCGTTTCATTTTCCCTTGGAATGACCCTTCTCATTTCCTCTTACACCAGTGATACTGTTCTAGGGAAGACATTTTTAATCCAGTGGGTTTTGTATCAGATTTATCTGAGGAGCTCTTAGGAGATATTAGCAAATGACCCATGGCCATCCTGAGAAATTCTGATTTGTCTTGCCTGGAGCTGGTTATCATTTTTTAAGGTTCCCCAGAGTTTTAAACAGGGAGCCAGATTTAAGAACCACTGCCCTAGGCAGAATCATGTGCACAGTCCTTGAACTGGTCCGAGGAGGGGCTGAACTGGTCAGCCTTCTTCAGCTGTAGCCTGTGTCAGGGCAGCAGGGTGACTGTGGAGGCCACGTACCTGCAAATCCTCCATCTCCCACTCATGTTTGAGTTATGTCAGAAGCATCCCATTTTCAGGCAGGCCTGACGGTGGGAAGCTCTTCGCCCAAGTGCAAGCCTTGAGGCTTGGAATGTCTTCCGTGTACCAGCCCACCAGCTAATTGGAGCACCTGCAGTTTTAGCGTGCCAACAGCTTCCAATCAGGGCATCTCTGAAAGCCTTCCCTTTTTTCTTCTGTTATGAAGCTTTTCCTCGCCTCAGTCTGCTTATGTTTATTCTCATTTGCGTGGTGTTTATTTGTTTTCATACAGCATATTGAAGACGTCTGATGGGGTGAGCACCGAAATGCATTCCTGTGATAGCAGCACCAGAGAAGTGCAGATGTCAACGTCCTGCTTTCCTTTCCAAGGCAGAAGTTACATGATGCCGATGCACCAGCCTCGTGCACGTTCTGGAGCATCATTAGGTCTGTCTCTCTTGCCTTCAGTTCTTCCAGCATGCGGTCAGAACCCCACCCTCCACCGACTGCCTCATGTCTATAGGATGCCTAAGAAATTCAAGACTAGTTTACTGCTTTGTTATTTTTCAGACTTAGGCCAAAGACTGCTGCCGACAATGCAGCTTTTGTCCTTTTAAATAACTTGGGAATAGAGCAGTTTTCACGGCTCAATGAATATGAACCTTTGAAATACATAACATAAATAGAATGGAAACTTAGCCCATCAGATTTGGCAGCTTCACAAAACTGACCTAGACTTTCTCGTGACTCTTGGATTCTGGTTTTCAGCTTGAGGCGGGGAACGAGACACTCTGATGTACCTAATACTCATGAGAACCGCTGGAGGGTAGGAAAGGGAACCCAGAGGGAAAGGGCCAATGAAGAAAGAGGAGGTGAGGAGGGGACTCTCGCTGCCCTCTGGAATTTAACGTTCAGATGAAGACTGATTTTTAGTTTGGAGCTATTCTGTGTTTCTTCGTAAGACATACTAAAGAAAGAGGTTTCAGTTGCAGGGTTCAGGATTCCCTGAAAGATAAGAGTGAAATGCTCGCTTGTATTTGCTCCCTCTGTCTACCTGGCTGCTACACACCCCCACTTCCACAACCAAGGCAGCGGTCACAGGATCTCTCTGGGGTCCCTCAGGTGGCCATCACCTGGCCTTAACCTCTCTACCTGGAGCAAGTAAATCCCCTCTTTCATCCTCCAAGGCTGTGTGGAGATTTGTTCTCTAAGGAAGAACAAATCTGACTGTATTGAATCTGTTTCTTTTACTTTAACCTTTGTATTCTATTGTTTTTTCTAGAAGTTAAGCACTAAAGGAATGTTGCCCATAGCTTAAACTGTACTTAGTGGCTCTTCTCTGGGAACCCTGCCTCCCATGTCTGATCATTAATCTAAAATACCTTTGTTTAGTTCACAGGAAACATCCTGATCAGGCCCACCTGTGGATGGCTGCAGGAAAGAAGAAATTAGCATACCCTTTGTGGTGCTGGAGAAGACTCTTGAGAGTCCTCTGGACTGCACGGAGATCAAACCAGGCAATCCTAAAGGAAATCAACCCTAAGTATTCAGTGGAAGGACTGATGCTGAAGCTCCAATACTTTGGCCACCTAATGCAAACAGCCGGCTCATAGAAAAGAGCTTTATGCTGGGAAAGATTGAGGGCAGGAGAAGAAGGCGGGCAGCAGAGGAGGAGACGGTTAGGTAGCATCGCCAACTCAATGAACATGAGCTTGAGCAAACTCCAGGAGACAGTGAAGGACATGGAAGCCTGGCATGCTACTGTCCATGTGGTCGCAAAGAGTAGGACACGACTCAGGGACTGAACAACAACTCTGGAGTCTGGGCAGAGCTAGGAAACGTTTGCAACAACTAATCACCTTTTTTACTTTATCTCCTCACCTCCTTCTCTCTTTGCTCCATAAAAGAAGCTAGCATCCAAACCCGAGCAAGATGGTTCTCTGGGACTTTAGTCTACCATCTTCTTAGCCTGCTGGCTTTCTGAATAAAGTCACTCTTCTCTGCCCCAACAATTGGTGTCTCGATTTATTGGCCTGGCGTATACAGCGAGCAGTGTGAGCTTAGACTCAGAAACACATGGACGGAGCGAAATGAAGACTCCTCGACCTGGTACCAAGGTTTCCCAAACTGTGACCACCCCCATCTGACACCCCATCACAGCTTCAGCTTCTTGCTAACAGGCATTAGCAAATCAGCTTTCCTCTCAGCATCTGTGCTCTCTTAAGAATGGAGACATAGAATTACTGTGAGAATCAAAGGCTTATAATAGATATAAGCATGTGTAGATTGCCAAGTGCTAAAACAAATTGCTGTGGTTACTATTATTATTACAAGAACTCAATGATACATGTGAAAATGAGTTTCTTGGTTGTATAGTTAAACACTGATATTATAAAAATTACTTAAGAGACACATGGAACCTCTTTGAATGGATCATAAAATCAACCACCTAGAAAAGACCCACAGTGGTGAGTACAAACTTCACCATGAACCCTGGCTCTATGGCGAGTTTCAACACCTTGGTGTTAAGAACAGTGCTCATGTTTATTTTATGGCTGCATGGAACATAACGGAAGCTAGAGATCCTTCGGTTTGATCCTAATGATTCATGGATGGAAAATAGAGCCCCTTGGCCTCCTAAGGCTGAATGGTTTGCCCAAGGTTGTTCCGCTAGAGAAAGCAGAAGTACAACTAATAATAATAGTACGAGGATGTGCACCTTACAGCGGAAATGTTGGTCGTATATAAACCTATCCAGGCTTTAGAACCATTCAGGAATGGACAATATCTGCCTCCCCAGTGTTCATCAAGGACTAATTTTTCAAGCTGGGCTCTGAAGATAGGTTTCAGGGGTTCTCAATAAAAAACAACTATTATAGTTATTTTCTCCCATCAAACAATGAATATTTAAATGCTTTAGGAACCCATTTATTGCTTTCATCCATTTTATAGGTTGAAGTATTAGTAAAGATTTTCTTTGAAAAAAAAAAAGCATTCTGCTACTGAAAATGCTTTTTAAAAAACCCATTGACCTAGAAGAAAAATAAAATGCTGAAAGAGCGAGAATAAAATTGAACATGGATGTGTTTGGGTGGATAAGTGGAGCTGTGGAGTGTATTAGGATGGGAGTAAAGGAAAAGCAAATCCCTTCATCAAATTCTCTAGTAACTCAATGTACAGGGATCACCCATGGGAAATGGGCTCTCTGATTCTCCCAGAGTCTGCCAGGAGAGCTTTACTATATCACTCTCCTTTACTAGAAATCTCTCTGAAGGCAAGGATCCCTGTCTTTCTAAAACAGTCATCTCCAGAATGCACATGGTTCTATTCATGGGGATGTGTGTGCTCAGTTGCTCAGTCATGTCTGACTCTTTGTAAGCAGCCTGTCAGGCTGCTAGGTCCATGGAATTTTTCAGGCAAGAATATTGGAGAGGGTCCCATTTCCCCCAGGGAATCTTCCCAACCCAGGGATCAAACCAGTATCTCCTGCACTGGCAGGCATATTCTTTACGACTGAGCTACCTGGGAAGTGATTCTTTGGGGACAGATTACTCCAAACCTTGAGGAGGGGCTGTGAACACAGGTTGATCTCTGTGTTCCCAAGGACAATGCAGCTGAAGTGGTCTTATGGGGAAACATGACACGGAGTCCTTTTGTTTTATTTTACTTCTATATGTTTTATTTTACTTTATTTCATTATTGTAAGGGGCTTCATAGGAAGAGAAAAAACAGAGAGTTGTAGATAGTACTAGTCAGTTGGGCTTCAGTGAGTTTGATAAAGAAGGGTTCACGACAGTGCTTTTTAAACTATCCTGTCCCATGACTTACAGTAAAAGATACATTTGAAATCATGCTCCAATATGCATGCACATATGCAAACACAATAAAAATACATACAACTGTATAAATATATTACACGGCACTTAGCCTGACTGCATGCAATGCACTCATTTTCTTTCCTATCCTATCCTATCATAAGAATGGATAAATTGACTATTCAGAAGGCAAGATTAATGGGCCTTTTTGACTGGATTTGACAGGTGAAGGAGAAGGACAGATAAAGATAACTCCCTGACTTCTGACCTGGGTACCAGCCTTGTGTGGCTTCTATTTCCTGCATTAGGTGACAATGGACACTGGAAGAGATGCTGAGGGTAAGGAACAAAGAGTCCTGTGCACAGTATGCAGAGTGTGAGATGCTAATGGGAATGCTTTGAGTCTGAGAAACCCAACAGGAAAGTTGATATGCAAGGGACTGAAGTCAGACAGGAGCTTTAGACTCAGCATTCACTGGCATGCCAGTGGTAAATAAAGGTAAACTCCTTTTTTTTTTTTTTTAAAGGAGTTTAAAAAAAAAAAAAAAACTCCTTTTTTAAAAAAGGAGTCCCATCATTTGGAGAGGAGAGAGATAAGAAGAGGCTTCCCAAGTGGTGCTAGTGGTAAAGAACCCACATGCCAATGCAGGAGATGTAAGAGACATGAGTTCAATCCCTGGGTTGGGGAGATCCCCTGGAGGAGAGCACAGCAACCCACTCCAGTATTCTTACCTGGAGAATTCCATCGACAGAGGAATCTGGTGGGCTACAGTCCACCAGGGGTCGCAAAGAGTCGGACATAATTGAAGTGACTTAGTATGCATGCAAGCATAAGAAGTCCAAGAATAGCATCCTGTGACTCATCAACCTTGAGCGGGTAAGCAGAGAAGCTTAAGTGCAGTGAGAAGGAGGAGGAACAGTCCCAGAGCTACAAATCTAGCCAGGAGAGTGAGGTCCCAAAAGCTGAGGGAATAGGGATTAAAAAACATAAACTGGGAAACCATGAGATCTTAAGGGTCTTTTCTACCATCCATGCTCACGTAGGTTGCGTTCCTGAAATTCTTCCCGTGGGAGAACTTGTGATTAAGAAGACATGTACAATTGAAGAGGCAAAGTCCTGAGTGAAAGTTTGACATCACTAGAGGTTTTATTTTAGCATCTACCAACTTGGTTTGGTGAAAGTCGTTCAGTTGTGTCTGACTGTTTGTGACCCCATGGACTATACAGTTCATGGAATTCTCCAGGCCAGAATACTGGAATGGGTAGCCGTTCCCTTCTCCAGGGGATCTTTCCAACCCAGGGATCGAACCTAGGTCTTCCACATTGCAGGCAGATTCTTTACCAGCTGAGCCACAGGGGAAACCCAATGAAACAGCATTTTACTTAAAATAATTTGCATCTTGTATTAGCAACAATAATGTAAATTTGATCACTTTTTCCTGTTCCATGAAAAATATTATGTACTGTCATGTATTAAATGATATTAATGATCTCATTCAATACTTAAAGTAACTCTGTGGGGCAAATATTATTTTATGTTTGCTTTCAAATGAAACACACACGCACACACTGACATACACGTGCCACCAGAGGCTTGAAATAGTTAAGTGCCCAAGGCCATGAATAAGTAAGTTACAGAGCCAGAGTTCTAACAAGGGTTTGTCTACCATGAACTTGGACTGGCAGCTATTGCCCTGGGCAGTATCAAATCCACCTTGCGTAAATATTTAGCTACAAATCCTTCTGTCACTAGGAACTCTTCAGGATGTACATGTCTCTGAGTCATAATAAGATGCTTATGCATTCCATTCACTGCAGAGAACATGCAAACTAATATCTAAGCTTTAGCTTTTGGTTTTCTGACTACTGAATACCTTTTGAGCTTCACCATTCATGGTTCTGTATTTTTCATCCTAAGAGACCTCAGGGAATGCCATGACATTTGCATAAATTTAATCCCAAATGCTTAAATAAACAGAAAGTCATCTGTAAAGGCTACAATTACATATGAGAGGTATTTGAAGACAAGGAGGGGTTGCAATATGTTCTTATTTTCAAGTATAATCATGAATCCGTCTTGTGGGGAGGAAAAGACCCAGTTGCATCATCCTACAGTAAAGATAATTATATTTTGGAGCTATCATCTCCTAGAAGTGGAGCACACAGATTACAGTCTTTCTCCTCCGTATGAACATTGTCAGAAAGTAGAAAAGACAAACCTATTCCTTGTGGTTGGCTTGTAGGTGTTCTCTCTGATCCCTCTTCAGGTTGATAAGAAATGGAGAAGCAGATCCCTTGACCTCATTTTTTAGAAAGAGGGAAAAGATTATATCTTTTTACAATGTCTGTCAGCTTGAAAAAGCCATGAATCACGGCAAAACAGCATCTTATATTTAGTAATTCGTTTCCCATTCAGATCAAGGTGACAGATCTTGTGCAAAATAGCTCCCCGTGACTCACGTCAGCTTTCTGAGGTTTTGGTAACAAAGTTTGACGCATCGTTATCAATCCAGCTTCGAGGGTGTACACGATTCGTCTCGGTTATTAATAAGATAATCAGTCTCCATCTGACTCAGAATGCAATGATTATTTCTTCCCCCCGGCATACCTCTCACCAAAAGAGAGAAGATGTATTCCAGACTTGAGAGGGGGCTTTTGCGCCGTCCCCAAAGCAATGCTGCTTGATTCTGCCATATCTAGAAATCTCAGGATGGATTTGAGACAAAAGACGAAGCTGAGACATGCACGCAGAGTTTATTAATATCAAAATTTATATAACAGGTGAAAAAGGTTAAAGAGCTGCTAGTAGTATAGATATCGTATAGTTGTCATACTTAACATGGTGTTTTTGTTGCTGTTTCCCCACTAGAATAAAAGGTCCATGACGTTGAGAACTGTGTTTTGTTCACTGTGGCATCCCTAATGTTTAGATGAGCACCTGACATCACATTTGATGAATAAATAATGGAATGTAATACAACACAATTTGACACAATATAATACAACATAAAATAAAATAATGTATCATAATTGCAATTTTTGTCTCTTCAGCCTTTACTACCATAGAATAAACAGGCTTTTGTGTTGAGCTCTGGATCCGTGTCTTGTATTGTTGCTGGACACAGCAAGTCCTCACCCAACCTTTGATGAATGAATGAAAGAATGAATGAGAGACTGGAAGAAGGAGGCTGTGCTTCAAGGTGCTAATTGGGTGAACAAGTGTGGGATGGTCCGCTGGCACAGCCGGGGCCTTGCAAACCTCTTTGGAGGTCCTGCGTGAGGAGCCTCCCCAGGCAGCTTGGAAAGCCTGCACTGGGCTTGTTGTTATAGGTCCCCTGCCCATGATGCCAAGCCACCCAGCATTGCTGCCTGTAGGAGGGCAGCCCTCCTGTTAGACATCAGGGTGCTGGCTTAGATATGTGTAGTGATGTGTGCAGCCCGGGCATTGCCAGTCCTCACCACTCAGCTGCTCACCACGTCTTTAGCAGGAGCTCAGCCTTTCTGGAACCTTCGTCCCTACTTCTCAGAGGGTACTTTCCGTGGATACCTGCACACCTGTCCTCCATCCTCCCAGCTGAGGGATTCCGTCCCCACTCCCAGTCGACATGCATCACATGCTCTGTTCTCCCAGCTGTTGAGAGCAAATGGGATCATTTTATGCAGCAAGAGACATCACAGTGCGGGTTGGGGGCATGGAGGGGGAGACCCTGGACCTGAGATTTGAAAGTCCAGCCGTGTGAGGGCAGAGGGAGGTGGAGAGAACACTCTGGCATGTATTAGGGGGCAGATAGATGTCTCTGCATTGATTGTTCCTGGAAAATCATTACATCTACATTGGTGGTGTTTTCACCCTTATTTAGTGTGTGTGTTTCCCCAGCATCTTCTCCCACCAGATCCTTCAAGACAGATATTTGGATCCTGCCTGAAATGTGCCCACCACGCCTGCCCAAAGGGGTTTGAGATGATTCCCCAGGTCTAGAAGACACCTCTGTCCGCACTGCTTGTCTGTCAGTGGCTCAGGGTTCATCTCAGCTTCCCTCTCTCCCCTCTTCTTCCCCGACCTCTTCACCCTGGATCCCTCTGCTTTCCCACAAGATTTCTAAATGTTCCCATCCCTTTCGTCTTTCTCGTCTCCATCTTGTGCATGCCTCTGTCCTGTCCCTCTCTGGGTCCTCCGTTCTCAGTACCTATTCTTATCTTTCCCAGTTCCCTCACTGTCATATGCTTCTTTCCCTGTGATATCTTTTCTCTTCTATCCTATTCCTGGATTCTCCCTTAGTCTCTGGTTGCCTTTATTTCATTTATTTACTCATTAAGGGATTCATGGACTAGATCTCCATGTAGAGCCCATGATGGGTCATATACTCCAGCAGACCCTGGAACATAGCAGAACTTAACACATAACTGGAAAAACAGTTACTGCTCTCTCATCAGCACTCCTTCAGCACTCACTTATCAGCACTCCATCTCCCCTCCTTCCAGCTCAGGAGATGAGTTCCCTTTGGTCCACATGGAATAATGATCCTCAGTCACAAAGACCTGAATTTGAGTGCTGGCCTGATTGCTCAGCTGGTAAAGAATCCGCCTGCAATGCAGGAGACCCGGGTTCAGTCCCTGGGTTGGGAAGATCCCCTGGAGAAGGGAAAGGCTACCCACTCCAGTGTTCTGGCCTGGAGAATTCCATGGGGTCGCAAAGCATTGGACACTATTGACCCACTGTCACTTTCACTTGCCTCGCTCAAAAAGTATAAACCTAGGCAAGGCCGTTGATCTCTCTGAACTTCTCTCAAGTCTGTGCTTAAAGTACTTGGAATATTGTGGGTGCTCAATAAATCTAAGTCACCATTCCTTCCCTTCATCTCCACTCCAATTCAGTTCTGCAAAGACTATCTCAGCACCTGCATTATGACAGACATTGTGCTAAACATTATCCATCAAACAAAGTTACATTTTACTTTCCAGGATCTTACACCCTGGTGGAAAGGACAGATTGTGTGTAAATTATGCTATCATTTGAGTAGGATCTGTGTCCTAGATGGTCCAGCTCCTATATGTGGTCACAGTGAAGGGAGCCCAGTCCAGCCATGAAATATTTTCAAAAAGCAATGGCAGTGACTTCCCTGGTGCTCCAGTGGAGAAGACTTCACCTTCCAGTGCAGGGAGTGCAGGTTCAATCCCTGGTCAAGGAGCTAAGATTTCACATGCCTGTGGCCAAAACAACAACAACAAAAAACATAAAACAGAAGCAATACTGTAACAAATTCTGCTGCTGCTGCTGCTAAGTCACTTTAGTCATGTCTGACTCTGTGCAACCCCATAGACGGCAGCCTACCAGGCTCCCCCATCCCTGGATTTCTCTAGGCAAGAACACTGGAGTGGGTTGCCATTTCCTTCTCCAATGCATGAAAGTGAAAAGTGAAAGTGAAGTCACTCAGTCATGTCCAACTCTTAGCGACCCCATGGACTGTAGCCCACCAGGCTCCTCCCTAAAAATAATCCACATTAAAAAAAAATCTTAAAAAGAAAGCAGTGACAAAGTTTTCTTATTCAATCACTAAGCAGTGTCCGACTCTTTGCAACCCCATGGACTGCAGAACACCAGGCTTCCCTGTCCTTCACTATCACCTGGAGTTTTCTCAAACTCACGTCCATTGAGTCATTGATGCCATCCAACTGTCTCATCCTCTGTTGCCCCCTTTACCTCCTGCCCTCAGCCTTTCCCAACCAGCATCAGGGTCTTTCCCGATGAGCTGGCTCTTCACATCAGGGGGTCAAAGTATTGGAGCTTCAGCTTCAGCACCAGTGAGGGACTTTGACCAGGACCCAATGTGTAATTCCCACCAGCCATTCCTAAATCTTCCTTGAACCCCTGTGCATTCAGATTTTACACCTGATCCAGACTCTCTCTCTCATGCCACCCCCCCCATTCCCAAATCTCCTTTAAGCTCCCAAGCCATCTAGCTTTTCCCTTCTCCTTCTCTTTATCCCCAAACTCATCAGTATGCAAACTGACTCAGCCTCTTTGGCTGAGATCTCTCCCCTTTCCTCTGGTCTCTCTTGTTGAGATTTTATCCGTTCTTCTTACCTGATGTTAACATTTACTTGTAATGAATCTTGTGTGAGGACAAGGAACACATACATTAGTGACTCCAGTCACTGGGATAATGATGATGCAATGCACGTGTTGATGATCATATCTAATAGTTAGTAACTTCCCAGAATGTATCACCTTATACCATCCTTCAAGCTCACAGAACTCCTGCAAACTAAGTGTGGTGAACTGAGCCATAAACATTCACCTCTTCCTTTGCACAGAACTGAATGAACCCATTCAAACTCTAGAAGACTACCATGGGAAAGAAGCGGATTCTTCTCGCTCTGCCACTGGAGATGAACAAGGGAGCACGTGGCTTTAGCTGTCAAGGAAAAATTTTCCCCTAAGCAAGTAGGCATTGAAAGGAAAGCAGAAAATCACCATGAAATGAGCAGAAACTAATCACCCCATGCCCAGGCTCACATTTCCTCTTGACTTCCTGTCCAGAAATGTGCTTATTTTTCAGTTCACTTTAAGTCAGAACCCCAGGGATGTGATAACAGCAGTTAACTGTAAGCTTTGGGGTGATTTAAATTTCTTCTTGACAAAATGTGTATTTTTCATATTTCCAGCATGAAGCATGTGGGTTTAAAAAAAATAATAAAGCCAGGGAAAACATATTTGTAAGAAAGAAGCAATTTTTTTTCACAACTTGAAATCTGGAAAAACATCTGAGGGCGGGCTGCGGCTGACTTCATCTCGGCCGGTCACAGGGAACTGACATCACCGTTGACTTTGGAACACGTTCGAGGCTACAGAAAAGAAAGTATCTCCACCAAAGAATTCTGGGATTTAAAAATGACCACAGGCCATCGTTTCCTTTGGAGTAAAGTTTGGAGCAAATTCACTCATCTTATAATCAAACTAGATGAGAGGGTGAAAGGCTGGCTGAGCAGAGGGTCCTCGTGGGATCTATTTACCAATGGGTCTGAGGAATAATTGAGCAACTGGTTGGCCTGAAAGAAGAGCAACGATAAACACACATGTTTGGTTTTATGAAAACGCTCCTGAGTTAGAGAGGGGGTGTGACAGTCAGCAGACCTTCGGGTAATCCCTATGTCTTCTGCACTGATCTGAGGGTTGTGAGGGTTAGTGCCCCAAGACTTTGAGATCCTGGAAGCATGAAGAAAGTCTGCTTTAAGAGCACTGCAGTGGGGTACCAGGTTTTCCTGGGATGCAGAGAACACCTAACAGCTTTGTGGAAGCTGCTAGTTACATCGGGGATGGATGACTTCTTTCGTCAGCCAATGGCAGGTTTTAGCCATGGGATCCCAAGCAACAGAAAGATAAAACCACAACGAGTAAAGTAACTGAGGGCCCAGCTTTATAACATCTGGGTGACTCTGTCCCTCACCGCTCTCTCAGAACTGGCTGGAAATCCTGGTCACGGGAGAGATTGAAATTCCTGACTGGTGGTCTCTTTTCACTCTGCAGGAGGGAAATCCCGGGTGAAACTCAGGTTAAAAATATAAACACACACACACAAAAAATATATATATAAACACACTTTTCCCAATTCAATAAAAATATTAGGCACCATCTAACTGTGTGAGTTTCACCTGTGTGGTTGCATGTAGCAACAGTCCATTCATTCCCATGAGTGTCTCTTGCTTCCCATTGTAGGGGCATAAGGATCTTCCCAGATGGCTCAGTGGTAAAGAATCTGCTTGCTAATCCAAGAGACGTGGATTTGATCCCTGGATTGGAAATATTCCCTGGGTCAGGAAGATCCCCTGGAGGAGGAAATGGCAACCCACTGTAGTATTATTGCCTGGAAAATCCCATGGATAGAGGAGCCTGGCAGGCTACAGTCCATAGGGTTGCAAAGAGTCAGACACGACTGAGTGACTGAGCATGCATATACATAACATGATTTATTGATCTACTTTTCTATAATGGACATTTAAGGAGTGTATTAGGGTTCTCCATAAAAAAAAAAAAAAAACTGATAGGAAAGGGAGAGAAAGATAATTGATAGATAAATAGGAAGAGGAAATTTATTTACAGGAATCAATTCACCTGATTATGGGGACCAAGAAGTCCCAGAATCTGCTGTCTGCAAGCTGGAAAGAACCAAGAAAGCAGGCCAGTGGTGTAATTCAGTTCAAATCTGACAACCTGAGAATCAGGGGAGTGGAGGGAGTAAGCCCCCATTCGAGCCCAAAAGTCCAAGAATTGGATCAGGGAGCTGGTGCTGTAAGTTTCCCTGCAAGTCTGAATGCCCAAGAACTCAGAGTGCTCATGATATCTTTCTTGTTCTACTGAGGCCTTCAACTAACTAATGAGACCCATTCACACTGGTGAGGACCAACATTACTCAGTCTACCAGTTCAAATGCTGACATGGTTCAGAGACACCCTACAGACCCACCCAGAAGTAAGGCCAGTAGCTTCTTGGGCATCTCTCAGTCCAGTCAAATTGACACATGAAATTAATCATCAGAGGTGGCTTTCAGTTTGAAACCTGTCATAGGCAAGTTTCCTAGGAGCAAGAGACAAGAATTCTTGGACAAGTATTAATAATTCATTAAGGAGTGCTCTTAGGAGAAACCAAAAAGGAGGTAAGGGAAAAAGTATGGGGAAAGCTCTGGGTCAGAGACAGAAGCTAAGCAAGAATGTGGGCTCAGGATCCAGAGTCTGATCCTGGGGGGAGCTCTGAAGCATAAATTGAACACTGTACTGCATAGAAGTACTTTATCAGATAAATGACTTTCATTATGTTCTCCAACTATGTGGCTCCTCTTTTCATTCTCTCAACATTGTCTTTCACAGAGCAAAGCTTTTCAATTTTAATTAAGTCCAATGAATCCATTTTTGTTTCCTGATAAAGTTAACTTTTCAATTTGACAATAATGCTTGGTATTGAATCTGAAAGCTCATCACTAAACCCAAGGTGATACAGATATTTTCCAATGGTTTCCTCTAGAAGTTTTATACTTTTGCATTTTTACATTTAGGTCCATCATCTCTTTCCAGTTAATTAGAAGCTTTTCTCTTAAGCTCTTACATTTGGATCTAAAAACCTCATAGAATTGCTTTTTCTTTGGGAGACAAAATAGGGGTCAGGATCAGATTTTTTTCCCCCATGTGAACCTCAGTGGATGCAACAGTATTTATTGAAAAGATTGTCTATTAGTCACTCCTCGGCGGTGGCACCTGTGTCATAAATGAAGTGTCCTTATTTGACTGGGTCTATTTCTGGGCTCTCTTCAGGCCCACTGATATATTTGTCTGCCCTTGCTCCAAGGCCACATTGCCTTAATTAATGTAGCTTTATAAGAAGCATTTATATTGGGTAGCATAAATCCTTCAACTTTGTTCTTCTTTTTTAAAACCACCTTGCCTATTTTTTGTCTCTTTGTATTTCCATGTAAATGAGAGAATCAGCTTGAAATTTCCGTTAAAAATTTTTGAAATTCTTACTAGAGTAGCATGAAATCCATAGATCAACTATCGGTAATGCAATATTAGCTTAATGGTGTTAATTCTTTCAAACCTGGGACATGAAACAGCCGACTCTTGAACAACATGGATTTGAACTGCAGGAGGCTACTTACATGTGGATTTTTCTTAGTAAATATGTGTTACAGTACTACATGATCTGTAGCAGTACTGTAGTACTCTATGGTGTAGTACTATATCCATTGTATATATTGGCTATATGCTGTATATATATTGGCTATAGGCACAGATGCAGAGGCATGGATATGGAGGGACCACTGTAGTTACACAGGGATTGTCACTGTGCAAGAGGTTGGCAGCCCTAACCACTGAGTTGTTTGAGTGTCAAGTATATATTCCTCCATTCTTCGGGGTCTTCTTTCAGTTCAGTTTAGTCGCTCAGTCATATCCAACTCTTTGTGACCCCATGGACTGCAGCACGCCAGGCCTCCCTGTCCATCACCAACTCCTGGAGTTTACTCAAACTCATGTCCATTGAGTCAATGATGCCATCCAACCATTTCATCCTCTGTCATCCCCTTCTTCTCCTGCCTTCAATCTTTCCCAACATCACGGTCTTTTCAAATGAGTCAGTTCTTCACATTAGGTGGCCAAAGTATTGGAGTTTCAGCTTCAACATCAGTCCTTCTGATGAACACTTAGGACTGATCTCCCGTAGGATGATTTGACTCTCAAGAGTCTTCTCCAACACTACAGTTCAAAAGCATCAATTCTTTAGCACTCAGCTTTCTTTATAGTCCAACTCTTACATTCATACATGACTACTGGAAAAAACATAGCCTTGACTAGATGGGCCTATGCTTGACTAGATGGACATATGCTGTCTAGGTTGGTCATAACTTTCCTTTCAAGGAGTAAACATCTTTTAATTTCATGGCTGCAGTCACCATCTGCAGTGATTTTGGAGCCCCCCAAAATAAATCTCTCACTGTTTCCCCATCTATTTGCCACAAAGTGATGTGACTGGATGCCATGATCTTAGTTTTCTGAATGTTGAGCTTTAAGCCAACTTTTTCACTCTCCTCTTTCAATTTCATCAAGAGGCTCTTTAGTTATTCTTCATTTTCTGCCATAAGGGTGGTGTCATCTGCATATCTGAGGTTATTGATATTTCTCCCGGCAATCTTGATTCCAGCTTGTGCTTCCTCCAGCCCAGTGTTTTTCATGATGTACTCTGAATATAAGTTAAATAAGCAGGGTGACAATATACAGCCTTGACATACTCCTTTTCCTATTTGGAACCAGTCTGTTGTTCCATGTCCAATTCTAACTGTTGCTTCCTGACCTGCATACAGATTTCTCAAGAGGCAGGTCAGGTGGTCTGGTATTCTCATTACTTTCAGAATTTTCCACAGTTTGCTGTGATCCACACAGTCAAAGGCTTTGAAATAGTCAATAAAGCAGAGATAGATGTTTTTCTGGAACTCTTTTGCTTTTTCAATGATCCAGTGTATGTTGGCAATTTGATCTCTGGTTCCTCTGCCTTTTCTAAAACCAGCTTGAACATCTGGAAGTTCACGGTTCACATATTGCTGAAGCCTGTCTTGGAGAATTTTGAGCATTACTTAACTAGCATGTGAGATGAGTGCAATTGTGCAGTAGTTTGACCATTCTTTGGCATTGCCTTTCTTTGGGATTGGAATGAAAAGCTTTTCCAGTCCTGTGGCCACTGCTGAGTTTTCCGAATTTGCTGGCATATTGAGTGCAGCACTTTCACAGCATCGTCTTTTAGGATTTGAAATAGCTCCACTGGACTTCCATCACCTCCATTAGCTTTGTTCGTAGTGATGCTTCCTAAAGCCCATTTGACGTCACATTCCAAGATGTCTTGCTCTGGGTGAGTGATCACACTATCGTGATTATCTGGGTCATGAAGATCTTTTTTCTATAGTTCTTCTGTGTATTCTTGCCACCTTTTCTTAATATCTTCTGCTTCTGTTAGGTCCAAACCTTTTGTGTCCTTTATTGTGTCCATCTTTGCATGACATGTTCCCTTGGTATCTCTAATTTTCTTGAAGAGATCTCTAGTCTTTCCCATTCTATTGTTTTCCTCTACTTCTTTGCACTGATCACTGAGGAAGGCTTTCTTATCTCTCCTTGCTATTCTTTGGAACTCTGCATTCACATGGGTATATCTTTCCTTTTCTCCTTTGCTTTTTGCTTCTCTTCTTTTCACAGCTATTTGTAAGGCCTCCTCAGATAGCCATTTTGCTTTTTTGCATTTCTTTTTCTTGGCAATGGTCTTGATCCCTGTCTCCTGTACAATAATCAATAACCTCCATCCATAGTTCATCAGGCACTCTATCAGACCTAGTCCCTTAAATCTATTTCTCACTTCCACTGTATAATCATAAGGTATTTGATTTAGGTCATACCTGAGTGGTCTAGTGGTTTTCCCTATTTTCTTAAATGTAAGTCTGAATTTTGCAACAAGGAGTTCATGATCTGAGTCACAGTCAGCTCCCAATCTTGTTTTTGCTGACTGTATAGTTTCTGCATCTTTGGCTGCAAAGAATATAATCAATCTGAACTCAGTGTTGACCATCTGGTGATGTCCATGTGTAGAGTCTTCTCTTGTGTTGTTGAAAGAGGGTGTTTGCTATGACCAGTGCGTTCTCTTGGCAAAACTCTATTACCCTTTGCCCTGCTTCATTCTGTACTCCAAGGCCAAATTTGCCTATTACTCCAGGTGTTCCTTGACTTTCTACTTTTGCATTACAGTACCCTATGAAAAAGACATATTTTTTGAGTGTTAGTTCTAAAAGGTCTTGTAGGTCTTCATAGAACCATTCAACTTCAGCTTCTTCAGCGTTACTTGGATTACTGTGATATTGAATGGTTTGCCTTGGAAACAAACAGAGATCATTCTGTCATTTTTGAGATTAGGTCTTCTTTAGATCATCTCAATAATGCTTTATGGTTTTGTGCGCAGAGGCATCTTCCATTTTTAACTAGATTTATTTCTGTGTATTTGAAGTTGTTTGGTTATTATATATGTTTACATGTTTCTAAAGGTCTGTCTAGTCAAGGCTATGGTTTTTTCAGTGGTCATGTATAGATGTGAGAGTTGGACTGTGAAGAAAGCTGAGCGCCAAAGAATTGATGCTTTTGAACTGTGGTGTTGGAGAAGACTCTTGAGAGTCCCTTGGACTGCAAAGAGATCCAACCAGTCCATTCTGAAGGAGATGAGCCGTGGGATTTCTTTGGAAGGACTGATGCTAAAGCTGAAACTCCAGTACTTTGGCCACCTCATGGGAAGAGTTGACTCATTGGAAAAGACTCTGATGCTGGGAAGGATTGGGGACAGGAGGAGAAGGGGACGACAGAGGATGAGGTGGCTGGATGGCATCACTGACTCGATGGACGTGAGTCTGAGTGAACTCTGGGAGTTGGTGATGGACAGGGAGGCCTGGCGTGCTGCGATTCATGGGGTCGCAAAGAGTCGGACACGACTGAGCCACTGAACTGAACTGAACTGGACTGATTTAGTTTTTGCTTGCTTATTGCTGGTATATAGAAATATAACTGACTTAAAAAATACTGATTCCTAGTTAATGAATAATTATAACAGTTTCCTGCATTCTTTATTTGGGCCCCAGGCGGAATATCTCCTGTTTGTCTCTCTAGTTACAAGCAACTGTTCTCCAGACTGATCTATGCCCTAATGGGTTGCATATCAAAGGCTCTAAAGCCTCTGAACTTCTTCTGGGTTTGGGCAATGAGTCCCATAGGAGAGGTCTGTTTTCTTGTCTGGTTCCATTCCTTTGAGATTGCCTCTGGCTGATGGTCTCTCAGCAGAAAGTCATGGCTCCTCTCAAAATGGTTGATTCTGCAGGGGTTAGTCTCCCAGTTTTCATCCCATTCCTTCCTTGAGCTTACCAGTGATAAAAGCTCTAGTGCTGTTGGCCCTGAGTTCCATCACCATCCCCTGTGGCTCTGCTAGACTTTGCCTACAGTGGTGTAAGAGTTGCCTTGTAAATAAGCTCCACTAGAACTATCTCCATCTGTGTGTGCTGTGTCTGTTGGGATCTTGACGGAAACAGGTAGAGAGAATTTTAAACAGCAGAAGCCTTCATTGAAGGATGGGAAAGCCAAAATTTGTATAGCAAATCTTTAGGAAAATTAGAACTGTATTATTTCCACATTGGTCCTTTAGTTGTCCCTACCTCATTTTATTGTCAATGAGAAAAGTAGTGCCAAAGATATGGTTCAGAGCATATATCACATACACAAGAAACCTCCCATCCTTACAAAATGTTGTCTCCATGATGCTGCCAAGGTTGAGCTATCAATAGAACCCCTGCCCCTTTATATGAGCCTCCCTGGTGGCTTCGATGATAAAGAATCTGCCCACTTTGTGGGAGACCTGGGTTTGATCCCTGGGCTGGGAAGATCCCCTGGAGGAGAGCATGGCAACCCATTCCAGTATTCTTTCCTGGAGAATCCCATGGACAGAGGAGCCTGGCAGGCTACAGTCCAAGGGGGTGCAAAGAGTCGGGCACAACTGAGGTGACTAAGCACAGCACAGTAGTACTTGCTTTGGGGCAATTAGGGTCATTATAAAGCAGTAAATCTCAAAGGCCTCCCTGCACTGAACTGTCTCATTGCAGTAGCAATTGTTCATTAGTTTGAGGCACCAGACCAGTGCACAAAGTACCTGGTAAGTTTACAGACTAGGTAAGCATCAGAGATGGGTAAAGCAAAGTCAGATCTAAATAGGCATCAATTCCAGTAAGGACAAATTCCTGCCTCATCAAAATGAATGCAATTTATTTTCATTCACCAAGGCTGGCTGATCCTTTCAAGGAATGGTGCCGTAAGAAGCCTCAGGGTTGGTTGTTGCTTCTGCAATGAGTGATGGAAGAAGTTGGGCCAACCCAGGTGAAGAGAAGCCATGCTTTTAAGAATGATTCCTGTCCATGCTGCTGTGGACATCTGTCCACAGCCCGTTGAGTAAGCACATGTCTTGTTAGAAGAGGAGGCTGATTATTATTTGTTAAAACCCTAGCCGCGTGATTACCAAGGGCCTTTTACACAGAAGGTCATATTGGTGAGTCTTTTCAAGAGACAAAATTCAAGTCTTTGTTATTATTGCAAGCAAGACACAGACTTGATTCGCGTATGCAAAAATAATTTATTGGAGACCTATGAGGTAGTTTACTTAATCGAAGGGGATGTCCAGGCATCAGAAGATGTCTGACTGTGGGAACTGGGATGATAGTGTGGCTATATAATTCATCATTTCAACCATGACACTTTGGAGAGTGAAAGGGAGTGTTATTAACAATTATGTTGGGACAACCGGTATTCATCCCAGCATGTGGTCCCATGGGGATAGTCTCTCTGGACTTTACCATTAGGATGTTTTAGCTCCAGCTGTCTCTCATTTTTTTTGCCTCTCCACTTAAATTTCAAACTCTGGGGAGAGAGAGAGACAAATTGCAGAACTTGAGTCACACGTCCATGCCTGGGACGGGGGAGTGTGGGAAAACTTGACTAACGGTCTCACCAGACCTTAGCCCAAGAGCAGAGGAGTATCCTAAAGGGAAGTCAGAAATCTCTTATCAGATTAAAAAAAAAAAAAAAAAATCCTAGGCAGGCAAAACAGCAAATGTCTACTCCCCCTAAAGAGACATATTAAGAATAATTGAGACCCGAAATGACATGTTTTCCTGTAGACAATACTTGAAATTTCCACTGTGCAGTGTCAGGCATTGAAAAGAACATGGTCATTTGGAGCCAGGGGACCTGGATTGAAGCCTGACTCCGTCACTTTTCAGCTGTTGTCACTTGGTGCAAGGGCTCTTTTTAGACTCTGCCACTTCACCTCGAACACTGGGATCAAGATCCATGGAGGTGGAGGAAACAGAATGTTCTGAACACGGAAGGAAATAATATATGCAAATGCCTACTGAAGGCTGGCTCGCTTAGATTCTCAATGACTCATCCCTCCACCACCCCTACCTGATTCTTTTCTTTAAAATAAAAAAGAAAGAATAAGCTAGTGAGAAGTTGCTGTACAGCACAGGGAGCTCAGTCTGGTGCTCTGTAACAACCTAGAAGGGTAGGGGAGAGGCGGGGGTGTTGGAGGGAGGGGATATATGCATATTTGGGCTTCACTGGTTGGTCAGATGGTAAAGAATCTGTCTGCAATGTAGGAGACCAGTGTTCAATCCTGGAAAGATCCCCTGGAGAAGATCCTGGCAAGAATCCCCAGTATTCCTGCCTGGAGAATCTCATGGACAGAGGAGCCTGGTGGGCTATGGTCCCTGGAGTTGCAAAGAGTTGGACACGACTGAACGGCTAACACTTTCACTTTTTACATGGCTGATTCATGCTGTTGTAGGACAGAAACCAACACAACATTGTAAAACAATTATCCTCCAATTTAAAAAAAAAATTAAAGCAAATAAAAATAAAAAAGTCAATGTTCCTGCAATTGGAATGGAATAGTTCGGTCACCTGACCTGCCTCTTGAGAAACCTATATGCAGGTCAAGAAGCAACAATTAAAACTGGACACAGAACAACAGACTGGTTCCAAATAGGAAAAGGAATACGTCAAGACTGTATACTGTCACCCTGCTTACTTAACATCTATGTGGAGTACATCATGAGAAATGCTGGGCTGGAAGAAGCATAAGCTGGAATCAAGATTTCCAGGAGAAATATCAATAACCTCAGATATGCAGATGACACCACCCTTATGGCAGAAAGTGAAGAGGAACTAAAAAGCCTTTTGATGAAAGTGAAAGAGGAGAGTGAAAAAGTTGGCTTGAAGCTCAACATTCAGAAAACGAAGATCATGGCATCTGGTCAAGATCACTTCATGGGAAATAGAGTGGGAAGCAGTGGAAACAGTGTCAGACTTTGTTTTTTGGGGCTCCAACATCACTGCAGATGGTGATTGCAGCCATGAAATTAAAAGACGCTTACTCCTTGGAAGGAAAGTTATGACCAACCTAGATAGCATATTGAAAAACAGAGACATTACTTTGCCAACAAAGGTCCATGTAGTTAAGGCTATGGTTTTTCCAGTGGTCATGTGTGGATGTGAGAGTTGGACTGTGAAGAAAGCTGAGCGCCAAAGAATTGATGCTTTTGAACTATGGTGTTGGAGAAGACTCTTGAGAGTCCCTTGGACTGCAAGGAGTTCCAACCAGTCCATTCTGAAGGAGATCAGCCCTGGGATTTCTTTGGAAAGACTGATGCTAAAGCTGAAACTCCAATACTTTGGGCACCTCATGTGAAGAGTTGACTCATTGGAAAAGACTCTGATGCTGGGAGGGATTGAGGGCAGGAGGAGAAGGGGATGACAGAGGATGAGATAACATCACCGACTCGATGGATGTGAGTTTGAGTGAACTCTGGGAGTTGGTGATGGACAGGGAGGCCTGGCGAGCTGTGATTCATTGGCTTGCAAACAGTTGGACACAACTGAGTAACTGAACTGAACTGAACTAATGGAGATGGATGAAGCTGGGTTTTATTTCTGATGCCACCATTTAGAGCTATAGGGCTTTGGGTAAGTTTTGTAACTTTGCCAAGCTTTAATTTCTTTAAAAGAGAGAAGAATATCCACTCCAGGGTGTTTTAAGAGGCTTAAATGGGATGAGAGTTTTCAAAGAGCCTGGCACCCTCGCCAGCATCAGTGGGTGCTCAATGAACACGGTAGAATTGGCATGTTCTGTTCCGGCTCATCAGAGCTGCTCAGTGTTTCTGAGATAAACAAGAACCCCTGCAGCAAAATAAAATGTTCTCAAACTGCAGAGCAAATAAGCAATTTGTTAGGAAGTTCATGAGATAAGAAGGCATGAATAATTTCCAGGGTGCCCTCCAAGGTAGAACAGCAGTCTCTGGCGGTTCTGGAAGAGTCTGTCAAAATCGGCTTCCAGAAGGAGCATGCATCCGAAGAAAGAAATTCCTTCTGTTTTTGGACAAAACTCCAAAATCTACTAGACTTGTTCCTCCCACTCCCATTTTACTCCGGTTGTCATTGTTAACTGTGGAGCTTGGGGAACAAAAGCAAACTTAGAAAGTGGAACTGGAAAGGCAGTGAGAGTTTTATTTCCACATCTTCCATTTTGTACTTGAATTTAGAAAATAATTACCTATCTCTAATACCAATACTTGCATTTGTAAGAGAAAATAGGGCTTCAGAGCATTGGCAAGTACCATGGGGCCATATCTCTCCACCACCCCAGTCCATGTTACATCATGAATGCAGCTGGACAGTTTCCTGCTGAGCCCAGAGGGGCTTCAAAACCCTACTCTAGGGGCCGCTGCAAATTAGTCAATATGAGTCTTGAAATAAATTATGTTTACTGTAGTGAACATGATTTTTTTGTTGATCACTTAGTCGTGTCCAACTCTTCACGACCCCATGGACTGTGGCCTACCAGGCACCTCTGTCCGTGGAATTTCCCAGACAAGAACACTGGAGTGGGTTGCCATTTCCTTCTCCAAGGGATCTTCCTCACCCAAGGATCAAGCCTGGTCTCCTGCATTGCAAGCAGATTCTTTACTGACTGAGCCACCAGGGAAGTCCTGTAGCAGTGATCAAGACAGTTAATGCTGTCTCAGGGTTTACTGTGTGCTTTATATACTATACTCACAATAGTACTAACTCTTATTATTTCTACTTTATAGGTGGGAAAACAGTAAGACAAAGTGATTATGAGAAAGGCATTGATACGAAAGCCCTTCTTCTCTCTTCTTAGTCTTGACTGAGAGCAAAAAGGAGGGAATTCCTGCTGTGAAGGCTTCTGCCTTCTTAGAAAAGCCCTAGAAAATATGTTTCTGCCCTCATCTTCCTCTCTAGAGCCAGGTACCTTTGTCTGGTAGAGAGGAGAATGTTGGCCTCCATTTGGCCACGCAGCATGGAAAATCTTAGTTCTTGGACTAGGGATCAAACCCCGCCCTTTAATTGGAAGTGTGGAGTCTTGTCCATTGGACCTCAAGGGAAGTGCCCAGAGCTAGGTTTTAAAGCTAGGTTTTCAACTCTAAAATGTATAGAATGGAAGGGAAAAAAAAAAAATAGCGCTTACCAGACCCTCAGAGAGGGAGTCAGCAGGGTGGACAGGAAAAAATGCTGGTCTAGGGGTTAACAGGCAGGAAGTGGTGTCCTGACTCAGCAGCTGACTTCAGCAAGTCACTCAGCCCTCTCAGCCTTCTCTCTATCCATCTGTTTGTTTAAAATGTTGACATTGACCCTTGGCCTTCCTTCGTGCCATGAGGACACAGCTGACTCTGTGCAGAGACAGGAGGTGATGTCATCAGCCTCTATCATCGTTCCCATCCCTGGGCTGCTGCTCCTTCATTATTCATCTGCCTTGACCTCTATCTTGCTCTCCGTCCCCACCCCCTCCACCCAGGCTGGTGCCACCTTCTAACAGGTCTGAAACAGGGCAGGATGGGGACACGGAGAAAGCAAGATGCAAGAGTCCCTGAGAGGCCTTGTGGCAAGGGCTCCTTTTCTGACTGCTAAAGGTTTTTTGGGGGAGATGGGTGCATGGGGGTCTTAAGGCAAAGAGCAGGTAGGCTAAAGATCAGGACACTGGCCAAGCAGACTGTGGGCTGGGCCTGGAAGGCACCTGGCAGAGCTCAGTGAGGAAGACTCCTGACCAGGACTGCAGGGTCCCCAGGCTCAGAGGATTACCTTCGGAATCCAGTTACTAGATCGGGGGAGAAAGGTGGCTCCAAGACCCCACCTGTCCTGGTCCCCAGAGCTCTGAGCTAGGGAGGCGAGCCTTCAGAAGGCAGAGGATCTGGGGATAGAATGCAGGCAGGTGCACACGGACACAGCTGACCAACAGGGCTGCCCGCGCAGCCTTCAATTTGCTCAGAAGCCTCCCCTGTCTTGTTTGCCTGAAGTTTGCAAATGGTCAGAGCCAATGGAGGCCATCGCAAGGCTTTGATTCTCTCCTGCCCACGTTCACAGGACAGGATCTGGTCTATCTGTCTGGATCAGTGTGGACCCTGAGTGATGTTCAAACCCGTCTCCTCATGTCTACATTTTGGGTCAAATTTCATAGGGGGTGTAACTTAGGAACCACTCTCAAGTTCCTCTGGAAATGATTTGACTTTTCCAACCTGACTAAGGCAGCCGAATGGGCTTTCAGTGCTAGAAAACACCAAGGAGGAACCAGTCTCCTCCAGGAAGATGAAGGCAGCCCCACCACCTTCCCACATACAGTGAAAGTGAAAGGTGCTCAGTCCTGTCTGACTCTGTGATCCCATGGACTATACAGTCCATGGCATTCTCCAGGCCAGAACACTGGAGTGGGAAGCCTTTCCCTTCTCCAGGGGATCTTCCCAACTCAGAGATCGAACCCAGGTCTCCCGCATTGCAGGCGGATTCTTTACCAGCTAAGCCACAAGCGAAACCCATTCAGAGGCCTCCACTAACTCACAAACGATAACCTCTCCATGGTATAGTATAGTACAGTGAAGTCGCTCAGTCATGTCCAACTCTTTGTGACCCATGGACTGTAGCCTACCAGGCTCCTCCCTCCATGGGATTCTCCAGGCAAGAGTACTGGAGTGGGTTGCCATTTCCTTCTCCAGTGGATCTTCCTGACCCAGGGATTGAACCTGGGTCTCCCGCACTATAGGCAGACGCTTTAACCTCTGAGCCACCAGGGAAGCAGACCTTCCTTCTGCTTTTTTTTCCTGGACAGACCTTTCCAATGGAGTCACGTCAGGTCAAGTTATTTCCAGCTACCTATTCCCTCCAAAGTGATGTTCAATGTCCTTATCTTGGCTTAAAAGACATAAAATCATAATCTGACCCCAGGTATCCTACACTTTTTGCCCTCTTCTGCACACAGCGCTCTCCACAGGCCCAGGTACACTGAAGTCATGTCTGTTCAGCAGACCTGCTGGATCTTTTCATGGTTTTCTGCCTTTGTGTGTTCTTTAATTCCACACATATTTATTAAGCATCTCAGGTGTACCATGCTGTGCTCCAGACCTAGGGAAGAGAGAAAAGGACATTCAAATTTACTAATTCAGAAAGAGAAACAGACATCAAACTAACAAACAAATAAGTATACAAACAGTGGTGGTGGCGGTGGTTTAGTCACTAAGTCGTGTCTGACTCTTGTGACCCGGTGGACTGTAGCCCGCCAGGCTCCTCTGTCCATGGGATTCTCCAGGCAAGAATACTGGAGTAGGTTGCCATTTCCTTCTCCAGGAGATCTTCCTGACCCAGGAATCGAATCCGGTTCTCCTGCACTGCAGGCAGATTCTTTACTAACTGAGCTATGAGGGAAGCCCATACAAATAATGTCAGTGATAAATACTCCTGGGAGAGTTAATGCCAGATAAAGGGATAGGAAGTGATAGAGGCCATAATTTTAAAGCAGGTAAGAAAGGTAACTTAATAAAAGATGTCCAAGCAGAGACTTGAATGAAAGGAAGGAATCAGCCATGAAAATATCAGAAGAAGAAGAAGGGGGTCACTCCCAGGTGGAGCAGTCACAGCGGAACATTGGTGCAGGAGGTCAAGAAATTCCCTCCTCTTACCCAGGTTACGTTGAAGCGGAGGAGATAGACACTCCAGAAATAATCCTGTACTGCCTGGACCCTGCTCTGGATTGCCTCTAATAGTCACTCAAATAAGAGAGAGCAGCGTGGTGTGATGTCTATTATTGCCTATCTGTGTTGGATCAGTTCTCCTAATCATCCAGCTCCAGTTTCTTGGGTCTCCTCATTGCTCCATCGGAGAAGGGTATGGCAACCCACGCCAGTATCCTTGCCTGGAGGATCCCATGGACAGAGGAGCCTGGTGGACTGCAGTCCATGGGGTTGCAAAGAGTCGGGCACGACTGAGTGACTGACACTCATTGCTCCACATCTCTCAGATCTCAGGAGGATGGAATCGTGGTGGTCCTCGAACAGGATATCCTCTGCCCATGTCTTCTTGGAGTCCCAGTAATACCCCAGTGTCTGGTCCTGCCACATATCTACTGTAGGACTCTCTGGGAACAGATCAAGGCATTTTAATTTTAAAGAGTGGGTTTGATAAAAAGTCTCTCCATCCAACATTTCGACATTTTTAATCTAGTATCCTTATGCTTAAACGTTTCTCATGACAGGAGAGTTCATTCCTCCACCCACACAGCCAGTAAGCTCCTGCCCATTTTGAGCAGTTCAACTCATTAGAAATCAGTCCTTTATTGCAGAACACAAACCTAACTCCTAATGATTAGGCAGTTCCAATTAAAGCTGTACAGTAGATGCCCGTGGCCCTTAGAGATATTCTGCTTTATTGCCTGGAGGTTCAATGTTTAACATGGATTATCAGTAATAGAAATAGATTTCACTTATCTGCCTTCGTTTGAAAAATCAGAAGACTTGTCAACAGAGGGTTGGTTTCTACTTCCCTGGTGGCTCAGATGGTAAAGAATCCACCTGCAATGCAGGAGACCCGGATTCTATTCCTGGGTTGGGATGATCCCCTGGAGAAGGAAATGGCAACCCACTCCAGTATTCTTGCCTGGAGAATCCCATGGAGAGAGGAGCCTGGCGGGCAGGCTACAGCCCATAGGGTTGCAAACAGTCAGACACAACTGAGCAACTAACACACTTTGCCCTTTAGCAGTTGTCTTCTGGTTTTAGTTGCACTCTGAGTGAGCCCAACACCTCGTCCACCTTGCTCATTCTCATCATGCTCCCGACCTCCGTAGAGGTTGAATTGAAGACCTCACTTTCCTGTCTCTGCTTCTGGGAAGGTTAACAGTCCTCCATTATCCTCCATCTGACAACCGACCCTGCTCTGGATTCAGGGACCATCACTCTCTCGAGTTTCTCAAGCCCAACATCCTCGCAGTGTTCAACTCCCTGGCAGGATCAGGCTTCCAAACTCTCTGCGGTCTTGGTTTCTCCTCTAGATTCTTCAGTTTGTTAAGATTCCCCCCGACCCGAGAAGCAGCATTCACCTGTTGGATGGC
Organism: Bos indicus; assembly: GCF_029378745.1. Taxonomy (NCBI): domain Eukaryota; kingdom Metazoa; phylum Chordata; class Mammalia; order Artiodactyla; family Bovidae; genus Bos; species Bos indicus. The sequence continues at coordinate 7,734,253 of NC_091773.1, read as the reverse complement.
CAGTATAGCCGATGCACGTTGCATTTTTCAGGTTTGTTTCCTCCCTGGAAACTCTGGGTTTGTACTTGTTCAGATTTCTCCCAGTCCTCCCACCACCGTTCTTGTTTCATTTGATTCAATGCACCTTTGACATTTTAATTTTACCCTGCTTTCATTTGTCTGCCGCCTGCCCAATTCTCCCACGCATCATTCAAGATTTTATTAAGAGATTATTGCTTACCTACGAAATAAATCTCCTCAGATCTCAGTAGCTGCCAGTTCAGGTTCACTTAATAATGTCCTCCTTGATCTTTTGCAAACAGTTTCACACTTGATTAAGAATCTTGGTAAATCTTTCCAACATACACACATGCATATGCACTTACCCACACTAATATGCAGCTGCTGCTGCTGCTGCTGCTAAGTCGCTTCAGTCGTGTCCGACTCTGTGTGACCCCAGAGATGGCAGCCCACCAGGCTTCCCCGTCCCTGGGATTCTCCAGGCAAGAACACTGGAATGGGTTGCCATTTCCTTCTCCAATGCATGAAAGTGAAAAGTGAAAGTGAAGTCGCTCAGTCACGTCCAACTCCTAGCGACCCCATGGGCTGCAGCCCAACAGGCCCCTCCATCCATGGGATTTTCCAGGCAAGAGTACTGGAGTGGGGTGCCATTGCCTTCTCCATCTTATTGGGAAGGAGCATTTTATAAGTGACCTAGGAATGCAGTGACCTGAGAATTGACTGCCAAAGTTACCTGGGAAGGTAATAGAAGAATTTAGTAAAGCTGCCATCTTTTCAGAGTAGACATTGCCAACTCAGACAGTTTAATTGTTTTGAACATGAAGGAAATTAATTTAGTATTCTCTAAACATGCCTCCAGTTAGCTTGGGACCACTAGCCCTGAAAAGAAGAAAAGCAAAACTGATGAACCAAAAGGAAGTGAGAAATAGATTTCCTTTTACACAAAATTAAATTGCTTCTTGGTTTCCACGATTTTCTTTGTTACCCTGATGCAATAAGAGTGCCGTTAGGACTATGATGGAGTAGTAATTGAGCACTTACTGTATATGAGTACCAACTAGTCATCTTCTTATTGGATCCTCATAGCGGCTCCGTGCAAGGAGGAGACAGAGGCTCAGGGCGGGACATGACTCACCGAGGTTGTCTGTCTGCTTCTGCGTCTTGCCAGGTGTAGGCAGTGGAGAGCAAGGAGGAGGTGTCTCTTCTCTTCGCTGAACTGTTTTATTTTAGGGCAGCTTCTCTCTCCTCAGCACTAGGTTTCCTCCTGGAGCACGTTAGCTGTTATTATTTAAGGCGATAGGGGAATTCAGAGATGAGGAGAAAGAATGCATATAGTACAGGTCTTAACACATAGTATATACTCAATAAATGGGCTTTCCGGGTAGCTCAGACAGTAAAGAGTCTGCCTGAAACGTGGGAGACCTGGGTTCAATCCCTGGGTTGAGAAGATCCCCTGGAGAAGGGAACAGCTGCCCACTCCAGTATTCTGGCCTGAAGAATTCCATGGACAGAGGAGGCTGGTGGGCTACGGTCCAGGGGGTCACAAAAAGTCAGACACAACTGAGTGACTAACACACACACATACACACATACACACATACACACATACTCAGGAAATATCATAGAAAAGAGCATAGAGTTCAGGGCAATAGATCCACCCTCTTAATGGTCATATAGGATAAGGTCAAACAGAGATGTTTGCTCATTCAAAAAATATTTCTTGAAAAAGTAAAACATTCTAGGCAGAAACAAACTGAGAAGAAGGGAATTGCCTAGTGCAAAGTCCTTGATATAGCTTTAGCAGCTTGACTCTATACTCTTTTTCTAGAGAAGAAAATAGACCTAAAGCAAGCTAGTAACTTAAGATCAAGTGACTGGTTCCTGGAAGAGACTGAGGTCCAGTCTACATTTGCTCAATTTTCTAAATGCTTGCTGATTCTGCTGAATCATTCCACTTCTTCTTGGGGAAGGTTTCAGATTTCTGTCACCTGATTGGGAAGCTGCAGGGTGGGAAAGTGAGAGCAGGAGTGAAAGGGAATGAGTGGAGGGTGGCGGAGAGAGGGGTCAAGGCAGAGACCTCTTATACTTACAGACCAGTGCCCCAGGCTTGGCAGGGATCCAAGCCAGACCAAAGAGAAGCTTCTGAGGCTTGAGAAATCATGGAGCATCTCTTAGGACTCAGCTTACCTCCCTCTCCTCCACTGAGGCCTCATCACTGTACTGCCTGTTCTGCAATGAAAAACAGCACTCCATCTCCTGAGCCAGTGAAGACATGAAAACCTAAGGACCAGAAATTCAACTTGCGAACTAATGTAATCCTGAGAGTGGGAACCCCATTTTGAGGTCAGTTTTTATGAGACACAAGTGGCCTAAATAACATCTTAAAAGCCCGGCCGGAGGGAGTGGTACTAATCTGAAGGTCACTGACCTGTAACCGCAGGGAAGGCTCTGACCTGACCCCTTTCCTCTGTCCCTGAGTTCTGTACTCACCTGTGTCGCTTGTGGGAGGTGGCCTAGTGTTGTGTAAAGAATGGGGGTTTGGAAACAGGTTCAAATGATGGTTCTCCATTTACCTGTCAAATGGCACACGGCTTTTTGAGGGCAGGTGTTGCAAACATCAGCAAGACAGCTAGATTTAGCTGAGGCACAGAAAGAGATTGCTGGACATCACCCTGGGGAACCGAGCCTTGGAGAAAATCACAAGTATGGGAGCTGCCAGGTCTCTCTTTCATCTTCTGCCCCTGCATCTGGGTTTCATACAACCCTCCTGTAAATAAGCTCCTGCCAGGGACAATGCATTATGAACCTCGAAGAACCTCGGAGCTCACAGGTTGACCACCAGAGAGAGATTAGCATGCTCTCCATAGTATCAATTCAAATGTCCCATAAAAAGAGTTTGGTAGGTTCAACACAGGTCACGTGCTTACCCCTGGACCAATTTACTGTCCAGATGAGCAAAATTATCAATGGTAGCATATGGAATGTGGGAATAACTTCCCCCAAAGGATTATGGGATTTCCAGTAAAAGGGAGTGAGATCAGAGAAAAAAACAAAACAGATATCCCTATCTTTTGAAGGAATTCTACTGAACTTCAATTTTACCATTAATAGAATTGGAGTAATAGTTATCTTACAAGTTTATTATAAAGATTAACTTCAACAAAATGAGAATATAGCACCTACTGTAAACACAATGAGCTTTTATTATTCACAAATTGAACAGCTTTTATCTTTCCTACACTTTTATTATTTCTCCCATGACTAATGTAAGCATAAAGTAAAGCTCATTACTGAGAATATGGAAAGTGAAAATATGAGTGGAACAAGTCTCCCGTATTCTATATTGATGTTCGTGTAACTTTCTACACAATTATCTAAAATATCTTCACCCACTCATTTCACTTAGTGTAATTCACAGATATGTTTTGACATGTTTTTGTAGAAGAGGGTATAGATTGAACTTGGTATGTAACTACTCATGGGTCAGGTATGTCTAGTGAGAGAGGGAGAATATATATATTCTCCACCGTATGTTGTCACGTGCTGCTTTGCAGGTAAAAAACCTCAGTTGCTGAGAAGGGAAACAATGAGTGTGCAGATGGCCTGGTCGTGTTTGTGGAGGCCACGTGGACTTACACTTGAACTTGGAGAAAAGACCTTCAGTTAATTTGGAATGGATTCTTAGAACTTCATGAAAAGGATGATTTCTCCACCTTCTTTCAGAAATAAGAGAGGAATTTCCTAGTGGTCCAATGCTTAGGACTTCTCCTCCAACGCAGTGGGTACAGGTTTAATCCCTAGTCAGGGAGTAGGATCCCACATACCTCGTGGCCAAAAAATCAAAACATAAACAGAAGTGATATTGGAACAAATTCAGAAAGACCTAAAAACGGTCCATATTGAAAAAAAAAAAAAAAAAGAAATCTTAAGAGAAATACAATGAGATCTTGACGACTTGCAACGGCATGGTCCTTGCTTTTCTCTGGTACCAGGAGGACTGTGATTTCAGAAGCATCAGAGACAACTGTCTTGGGACAGGCTTGTGAATCGTGCACCCAATAGCAGAAATTTTGAAGGTAGTGGTCATCGGCAAAAACTCAGGCAGGGAAAACAGAAGCAGAAAGAGAATGCCACTTCAGGGCTTCAGGTACAGACCACCCTCAGACCCCACTGCTACCCCATGCACTCCGTGAGACATTCTCCTTTGATGATATTCAGAAATAACTGGGTGAGACTTCTTAAACAGATGAAGGCAAAAGCTAATGACTTCTGACAAAATACTATATATGCTCAGGTGAGGTGTAGGGGGATTCATTATGAACTCTAAGCAAGCATCAGTTGTACATCTTTGTGTCTACATAGCTGCTATTCTATCAGAGATGCACTAGAACTTCTTTATTCATTCCCTGATTGTTTACTATTTGGATGGCTCCCAGATGATCCTTATAATAAAATCTGTGATAATGAACAGTGACCCACTAAGCCCTTGGTTGGGCTCATGATAATTTTTAAATGTAATATGGATGAAAGAAAATAGATTTTTCGGCCCCCTAAGAAGAAAAGAATAAGATCATTTGCAGTGATTGATCAGAGTACAAATTATAGAGCGAAGTAATTAAAGTGGATCAAGAGAGTTATTGCCCTAAATATACTATGATGTATTTTAACTCAATAGTTATATAAGAAGAAAGAAATGTTACAGTTCATGTAATGTGTGTGTGCATGCTTAGTCATGTCCAACTCTTTTTCAACCCCCTGGACTGCAGTCCACCAGGCTCTTCTGTCCATGGGATTTCCCAGGCAAGAAAACTGGAGTGGGTTGTCGTTTCCTCCTCCAGGGAATCGTCCCCACCCAGAGACTGAACCTGCATCTCCTGTGTTTCCTGCATCAGCTGCTGCTGCTGCTGCTAAGTTGCTTCAGTCGTGTCCGACTCTGTGCAACCCCATAGACGGCAGCCCACCAGGCTCCCCTGTCCCTGGGATTCTCCAGGTAAGAACACTGGAGTGGGTTGCCATTTTCTTCTCCAATGCATGAAAGTGAAAAGTGAAAGTGAAGTCACTCAGTTGTGTCCGACTCCTAGTGACCCCATGGACTGCAGCCTACCAGGCTCCTCCGTCCATGGGATTTTCTGGGCAAGAGTACTGGATTGGGGTGCCATTGCCTCCTCCGTCCTGCATCAGCAGGTGGATTCTTTACCACTGAACCACCTGGGAAACCAATAGTGTATATACATATGCATACATAGCTGCATGCTGTGCTGTATTTAGCTACTCAGTCGCATCTGACTCTTTATGACACCATCAACTGTAGCCCACCAGGCTGTTCTTTCCATGGAATTCTCAGGCAAGAACACTGGTGTGTTAGCCATTCCCTTCTGCAGAGGATCTTCCCCACCCAGGGATCAAACATGGGTCCCCTACATTGCAGGCAGATCCTTTACCATCTAGGGCCGCCAGGGAAGCCCTATAAACACTCATTAAAGGCAATGTTAGAAGGGTGTTTTGCTGGATCTTGGGACATCTTTTGTCCTTGTGTTACCCAAACTAAGGAAGAGTTTGCTTCTTATTGGCCTTAATCATGAGCGGTCACTACTATGGATCTGGTGTCAGAGGTTTCCTTTTCTGTCTAATCAAATTCCAATTCCTTAAGCTAACTAATCCATGTGAGTCAGGATCCCAGTTCAGTTCAGTTCAGTAGCTCAGTCGTGTCCGACTCTTTGCGACCCTATGAATCGCAGCACGCCAGGCCCCCCTGTCCATCACCAACTCCCGGAGTTCACCCAAACTCATGTCCATCGAGTCGGTGATGCCATCCAGCCATCTCATCCTCTGTCATCCCCTTCTCCTCCTGCCCCCAATCCCTCCCAGCATCAGAGTCTTTTCCAATGAGTCAACTCTTCACACGAGGTGGCCAAAGTACTGGAGTTTCAGCTTTAGCATCATTCCTTCCAGTGAACACCCAGGACTGATCTCCTTCAGAATGGACTGGTTGGATCTCCTTGCAGTCCAAGGGACTCTCAAGAGTCTTCTCCAACACCACAGTTCAAAAGCATCAATTCTTCGGCACTTAGCTTTCTTCACAGTCCAACTCTCACATCCATACATGACCACTGGAAAAAACATGGCCTTGACTAGACGGACCTTTGTTGGCAAAGTAATGTCTCTGCTTTTCAATATGCTATCTAGGTTGGTCATAACTTTCCTTCCAAGGAGTAAGCGTCTTTTAATTTCATGGCTGCAGTCACCATTTGGAGTGATTTTGGAGCCCAGAAAAATAAAGTCAGCCACTGTTTCCACTGTTTCCCCATCTATATGCCATGAAGTGATGGGACCAGATGCCATGATCTTAGTTTTCTGAATGTTGAGCTTTAAGCCAACTTTTTTACTCTCCTCTTTCACTTTCATCAAGGGGCTCTTTAGTTCCTCTTCACTTTCTGCCATAAGGGTGGTGTCATCTGCATATCTGAGGTTATTGATATTTCTCTCAGCAATCTTGATTCCAGCTTGTGCTTCTTCCAGCCCAGCGTTTCTCATGATGTAGTCTGCATAGAAGTTAAATAAGCAGGATGACAATATACAGCCTTGATGTACTCCTTTTCCTAGTTGGAACCAGTCTGTTGTTCCATGTCCAGTTTTAACTGCTGCTTCCTGACCTGCACATAGGTTTCTCAAGAGGCAGGTCAGGTGGTCTGGTATTCCCATCTCTTTCAGAATGTTCCACAGTTTATTGTGATCCACACAGTCAAAGGCTTTGGCATAGTCAATAAAGCAGAAATAGATGTTTTTCTGGAACTCTCTTGCTTTTTCCATGATCCAGCAGATGTTGGCAATTTGATCTCTGGTTCCTCTGCCTTTTCTAAAACCAGCTTGAACATCTGGAAGTTCACGGTTCACGTATTGCTGAAGCCTGGCTTAGAGAATTTTGAGCATTACTTAACTAGCATGTGAGATGAGTGCAACTGGGTGATAGTTTGAGCTTTCTTTGGCATTGCCTTTCTTTGAGATTGGAATGAAAACTGACCTTTTCCAGTCCTGTGGCCACTGCTGAGTTTTCCAAATTTGCTGGCATATTGAGTCCAGCACTTTCACAGCATCATTTTTTAGGATTTGAAATAGCTCAACTGCAATTCCATCACCTCCACTAGCCTTGTTTATAGTGATGCTTTCTAAGGCCCACTTGACTTCACATTCAAGGATGTCTGGCTCTAGGTGAGTGATCACACCATCATGATTATCTGAGTCATGAAGATCTTTTTGGTACAGTTTTCTGTGTATTCTTGCCACCTCTTCTTAATATCTTCTGCTTCTGTGAGGTCCATACCTTTTCTATCCTTTATCGAGCCTATCTTTGCATGAAATGTTCCCTTGGTATCTCTAATTTTCTTGAAAAGATCTCTAGTCTTTCCCATTCTGTTGTTTTCCTCTATTTCTTTGCACTGATCACCGAGGAAGGCTTTCTTATCTGTCCTTGCTATTGTTTGGAACTCTGCATTCAGATGCTTATATCTTTCCTTTTCTCCTTTGCTTTTTGCTTCTCTTCTTTTCACAGCTATTTGTAAGGCCTCCTTAGGTAGCCATTTTGCTTTTTTGCATTTCTTTTCCATGGGGATGGTCTTGATCCCTGTCTCCTGTACAATGTCACGAACCTCTGTCCATAGTTCATCAGGCACTCTATCTATCATTTCTAGACCCTTAAATCTATTTCTCACTTCCACTTATAATCATAAGGGATTTGATTTAGGTCATACCTGAATGGTCTAGTGGTTTTCCCCACTTTCTTCAAGTTCAGTCTGAGTTTGGCAATAAGGAGTTCATGATCTGAGCCACAGTCAGCTCCCGGTTGTTTTTGCTGACTGTATAGAGCTTCTCCATCTTTGGCTGCAAAGAATATAATCAATCTGATCTCAGTGTTGACCATCTGGTGATGTCCATGTGTAGAGTCTTTTGTTCTGTTGTTGGAAGAGGGTGTTTGCTATGACCAGTGTGTTCTCTTGGCAAAACTCTATTAGCCATTGCCCTGCTTCATTCTGTACTCCAAGGCCAAATTTGCCTGTTACTCAGGTGTTTCTTGACTTCCTAGTTTTGCATTCCAGTCCCCTATAATGAAAATGACATCTTTTTTGGGTGTTAGTTCTAAAAGGTCTTGTAGGTCTTCATAGAACAGTTCAACTTCAGCTTCTTCAGCGTTACTGGTTGGGACATAGGCTTGAATTACTGTGATATTGAATGGTTTGCCTTGGAAACAAACAGAGATCATTCTGTCATTTTTGAGATTGCATCCAAGTATTGCATTTCAGACTCTTTTGTTGACCATGAATGCTACTCCATTTCTTCTACGGGATTCCTGCCCACAGTAGTAGATATAATGGTCATCTGAGTTAAATTCACCCATTCTAGCCCATTTTAGTTCACTGATTCCTAGAATGTCAACATTTACTCTTGCCATCTCCTTTTTGACCACTTCCAATTTGCCTTGATTCATAGACCTGACATTCCAGGTTCCTATGCAATATTGCTCTTTACAGCATCGGACCTTGCTTCTATCACCAGTCACATCCACAACTGGGTATTGTTTTTGCTTTGGCTCCATCCCTTCATTCTTCCTGGAGTTATTTCTCCACTGATTTCCAGTAGCATATTGGGCACCTACTGACCTGGGGAGTTCCTCTTTCAGTGTCCTATCATTTTGCCTTTTCATACTGTTCATGGGGTTCTCAAGGCAAGAAAACTGAAATGGTTTGCCATTCCCTTCTCCAGTGGACCACATTCTGTCAGACCTTTCCACCATGACCCTCCCATCTTGGGTGGCCTGTCCCCAATATTCCAAATGCGTATACATACATATACATAAAGATAATAGATACTCCATATAAATATACATGGTATATATATAATCTATATAAATACAGATATATATTTGTACATAGGCTAACTGTGGAAAGCCAATCATTTGAATCAGAGAGAGAAGCATTCCAACTTATTGACTGTAAAGATGATTTCAGTAAGTGGGCAATTGTTTCTGTAAAATGCCTATGATGGCCATTACAGCGTTTTGAGCAGATAAATGACATGATCTGACTCATGTTTTGAAAGAATCACCCTGGTTGTTCTGTTGAAGAAAAAAACAATTGTAGGTCGAGACTACAGGAAGAGTTGTGAGGATGCTGTTTAAGGAATCTGGGGGAGAGGGTGTGGTGTCTCTGAGCAGAGGTGACAGTATGGGGTATGAGAAGGTGAGAAGCAGTGAAGAGCTGGATGTAATCTGATGGTGGAGCCCACAGGAGTTCTTGTTGGATCAGATGCTGGATCTGAGAAAAAGGGAAGGAGTCAGAGATGACTTGAGGGTTTGGGTTTGAGAATCTGGAAGGATAGAGTTTCCTTCAACTGAGTTGGAGAGGGTTGTGCGGTGGGCAATCTGGGGTAGGGGGGCAACTGCAGATATATCGCCAAGAAGGGAATGTAGACAGAGCAGATCGAAAATATGGTTCCAGACCACTATGATATTAAAATTTGAGGACAGGAAGAGAAATCAGCAAAGAAGACTGAAAAGGGGATGCCATGTTATAAGAGAGAACTCAGGAAGCAGTGAGAGCATGTCAGGGACTTGAGGACTATGGGAAACCTCGAATGCTGCTGCTGTCTGTCACAGGTCAGTGTCCTAGGGAAAAGACATAGAGACAGAGATGTCCAAGAAGGTGGTGTGTGGATTGGGACACCCGAGAGGTAGTGAGGGAGGCAGGACTGGGTAGAGGAAGAAGAGAAGAAAGCAATATGTTTGCAAGGAAGGCTTCAGCCACACTCGATATGAACTCTGGAGCAGAAGGTGGCCATTCAGATATTATCTTAAATTCAAATAAAGCCTTGGTGGCCTGGCACAGACTAGTCACTGGATGAAGCCCCCACAAAATACTGCATACAATCCCTTAGGGGAAATTCCTGGGAGAGACTCAGCTGTGAGCAGCCAACACTCCTGGCAGCTTCAGGAATGAATGGTTTAACCTTGAAAGGGGAACCTGGGTGGCATGCTACAGCACCCATCTTTGGGAGAGATTAAATTGACCAAAGGCTTCCAAAGCATGGAGGTCATCTGTGATCTTCATATGAGCATTTTGGGTGGAATGGTAGCTGGCTTGGAGTGTGGTAAGAGTAAATGGGTGGGGAGAGCCTGATGAACTATTCAATACAAATACATAACAACCACCACGTTAAAGTATTTTGAGGCAAAGAAGAGCAAAGATAAAGAGCTGTGGTGTTGGAGGAGAAAGTGAGGTCAGGAAAAGGGATGTTCTATTTGTAAGTCAATGGTCCTGATCAGAGGGGTAGAAGATCATTGTGATTTAAGGGCCAGGTTTAGAATTGCTGGAGCAAAAACCCTGAGGATTCTTTTACAAAGTGTTTTAGATTATTTTTTTAAATTTTATGTTGCATTCCATTTGCAAGAACCTACAAAAATATTGAAAATTGATGGAGCTAATGGTCATCTCCTCTTGTGCTTCATTTTAAGAGAAACAGCTTCAGAGTTTCACTTTTTGAGAATGATGTTTGAGAGGAGATTTTTATAAATAATAAACTATTATATGATCAGTCCCTCGATCATGCCCAAATCTTGTGACTTCATAGTCTGTAGCCTGCCAGACTCCTCTGTCCACGGCATTTCACAGGCAAGAATACTGGGGTGGGTTGCCATTTCCTACTCTGGGCGATCTTCCCCACCCAGGGATTGAACCCACGTCTCTTGCGTCTCCTGCATTGGAGGCGGGTTCTTTGCCACTAGTGCCTCCTGGGAAGCCCAATGAAACTAGGTAACAGTTCATTTTTCTAATATTATTTTTCTTAGCTATAATTGTAATAGCTACTGAATTTTATTGAATTTCTTTCCAGCATCTGATCCTGTGTTCTTCCCCTACCTCCTTCCTGCTCCTAACATGCAGCTCTGCAGTAAAGGGGTTAAGAGCAGGACTGAGAAGCAGTACTTCCCAGGTGAGGCTCCCAGCCCTACCACTTTGCTCTGTGTGATCATGGAAGTTTAACTTATCTTCTTAATGCCTTATGTTTCTTATCTTCAAAATTCACTGCTAATTGTTAACCAAACAGGATTACAGTGATAGAGGAATTGAGCTAATGCATGTAAATCATTTAGCAGATTATCTGGTGCAGAGTTCTTGCTGAAACCACACTGGCCTTGAACATTTTATTATTCCCATTTTAAGAGGTTTCCTGATAGAGTATCTTTGAAAAAACCCTACCAGATCATAGTACATTAGTTAATGTTAAAATTGTGGCCTCCCATATGATAAAGAAGGTTTTTGTAATTATTTTTCTATTTTTTTATATTTTTATAATTATTTTGTAATTATTGCCATTGTTTTCTTTTTTAAAGAATTTTTCATCTAAGAGTTTTATAGTTTTCGGTCTTATGTTTAGATCTTTAATCCATTTTGAGTTTATTTTTGTGTATGGTGTTAGAAAGTGTTCTAGTTTCATTCTTTTACAAGTGGTTGACCAGTTTTCCCAGCACCACTTGTTAAAGAGATTGTCTTTTCTTCATTGAGGAGAACATAGGCAAAACACTCTCTGACATAAATCACAGCAGGATCCTCTATGACCCATCTCCCAGAATATTGGAAATAAAAGGAAAAATAAACAATTGGGACCTAATTAAAATTAAAAGCTTCTGAACAACAAAGGAAACTCTAAGCAAGGTGAAAAGACAGCCTTCAGAATGGGAGAAAATAATAGCAAATGAAGCAACTGGCAAAGAACTAATCTCAAAAATATACAAGCAACTCCTGCAGCTCAATTCCAGAAAAATAAATGACCCAATCAAAAAATGGGCCAAAGAGCTAAACAGACCTTTCTCCAAAGAAGACATACAGATGGCTAACAAACACATGAAAAGATGCTCAACATCACTCATTATTAGAGAAATCCAAATCCAAACCACAATGAGGTACCATCTCACACCAGTCAGAATGGCTGCTATCCAAAAGTCTACAAGCAATAAGTGCTGGAGAGGGTGTGGAGAAAAGGGAACCCTCTTACACTGTTGGTGGGAATGCAAACTAGTACAGCCACTATGGAGAACAGTGTGGAGATTCCTTAAAAAACTGGAAATAGAACTGTCTTATGACCCAGCAATCCCACTGCTGGGCATACACACCAAGGAAACCAGAACTGAAAGAGACACGTGTACCTACCCCAATGTTCATCGCAGCACAGTTTATAATAGCCAGGACATGGAAGCAACCTGGGTGTCCATCAGCAGGTGAATGGATAAGAAAGCTGTGGTACATATATACAATGGAGTATTACTCAGCCATTAAAAAGAATACATTTGAATCAGTTCTAGTGAGGTGGAGGAAACTGGAGCCTATTATACAGAGTGAAGTAAGCCAGAAAGAAAAACACCAATACAGTATAAGAAAGAAAGAAAGTGAAGTCGCTCAGTCGTGACCGACTCTTTGCGACCGCATAGATAGTAGCCTGCACCAAGCTCCTCCATCCATGGGATTTTCAAGGCAAGAGTACTGGAGTGGGTTGCCATTTCCTTCTCCAGGGAATCTTCCCAACCCAGGTCTCTCACATTGTAAACAGACACTTTACCATCTGAGCCATCAGGGAAGTCCCCAATACAGTATACTAACGGATATATATGGAATTTAGAAAGATGGTAACAATAACCTGTATGCAAGACAGCAAAAGAGACACAGATGCATAGAACAGTCTTTTGGACTCTGTGGGAGAGGGAGAGGCTGGGATGATTTGGGGGAATGGCATGGAAACATGAATAATATCATATAAGAAATGAATCGTCCATCTGGGTTCGATATAGGATCCTTGGGGCTGGTGCACTGGGATGACCTGGAGGGATGGTACAGGGAGGGAGGTGGGAGGAGGATTCAGGACGGGGAACACGTGTATGCCTGTGGTGGATGCATGTTGATGTGTAGCAGAACCAATACAATATTGTAAAGTAATTAGAGTCCAATTAAAATAAATAAATTTAAATTAAAAAATTTTTTTCTGTACTTAATGTTAACACTAACCTTAGTATCAAGGTTATGTTGGCTACACAGTTATTTTAAAAGTTGAGCTTTCAGGTCTTATTGTATTGTCAAAAGTTTTGAAATAACACTGGGAATAAGCCATCTGGTCCTCAGACCAAATCTCTAATCACTTTTCCAATCCTCTTTTTTTTTTAATAATTAATCTGTTTCTTTCTTCCAAAAGTTTGTACTTTGATTGGAAGATTTCCATTTTTCTGGGTTTGTTTACATGTTTATTTATTTGCCATGAATGTATACATATTATTAACTTGTCATTCTTAAAAATCTCTTTTATATGTGTTTACACCTCCCATTTCATTTTGAACCATGAATATTTTACTATTTGTCTTTTTTCATTAGTCAGCTTCAGAAGGCATTTATTTATATCATTAATCTTTTTGAAGAATCAGATTTTTTATATATTTATCCTAAAATATATTCCTTTTTATATATTTCATTAATTTGAGCTTTTGTTTGAATAAATCTTTCTTCATTGAGACCTTTTGGGTTATTCTTGGTTCTTATTTCCTAAAAAGAAGCTTAATTTCCTTTATATTTTGTCTTCCTTCTTATAAAACAATGCCATTACTCTGTATTTTTCTCTCTATATTGATTTGTTGTGCCCCCAGGGTTTTGAGTCTTGCCTGGAAAATTTCATGGATGGAGCAGCCTGGTGGGCTGCAGTCCATGGGGTCGCTAAGAGTCGGACACGACTGAGTGACTTCACTTTGACTTCTCACTTTCATGCATTGGAGAAGGAAATGGCAACCCACTCCAGTATTCTTGCCTAGAGAATCCCAGGGATGGGGGAGCCTGGTGGGCTGCTGTCTATGGGGTCGCACAGAGTCGGACATGACTGAAGCGACTTAGCAGCAGCAGCAGCAGCAGCAGCAAGGTTTTGATATAAAGTTCTCTCTTTTTCGTGTTCTTTAGATGGTTTGTAATTTCACTTGCAATTATAGGTTTTTTAAAATTCCAAGTAGTTAATAATTTGGGATGATATTTTATCAATTGTTTAAGATCAATCATGATGATTTTGATCACAGCATATAATCTATCAAATTTCTATTTTTGAATTTCTTAAGCTTTTTCCTAGTCATAAATATGATCAATTTTTGAAAATTTTTGCTAGACATATTTAAAAATGTATAATATATATTCAAAGAACAGGGCAATATATATATATATATACACACATACAATTTAAATATGCACAATATGTGAATTAATTCCAGTGTATGTAATACTAATGTTGCTGTTTTGACCTTTTAATTGTATGCTTGGTATATTTTTATGCATCTTTTTCTTTTCAGTTTTCTCTATTACTTTGTCTTAAATTCATTTGTGTCAACCATATGGAGACAGGTTTTATTTTTAAGTAAGTTTGGCAGTCTTTGTCATTCACATAAATTATAAAGAACAACTATAAGGATTTTCAGTCTCTTGGACTGCAAGGAGATAAAAGCAGACAATTCTAAAGGAAATCAGTCCTGAATATTCGTTAGAAGGACTGATGCTAACACTGAAACTCAAATACTTTGGCCACCTGATACGAACTGACTCACTGGAAAAGACCCTGATTCTGGGAAAGATTGAAGGTAGGAGGAGAACGGGACGACAGAGGATAAATTAGCTGGATGGCATCACCGACTCGATGGACGTGAGTTTGAGCAAGCTACGGGAGTTGGTGATGGACAGGGAAGCCGGGCCTGCTGCAGTCCATGGGGCAGCAAAGAGTTGGACACGACTGAGGGACTGAACTGATAGAGGATTTGTTTTCATATTCTATTGACTATTTATTGCATATTGTTATTTCCAGGTTTTTCCTTTTATTTCTTGTGGCTGGTCTCTTCTAGTTACTATACATCTCTGTTTATCCCTTTATTAGTTTACAAATTATGTTTTCCTTTTTGATACCACCACCAATTACCTCCCCTTTCTCAGAATTCTTCTATTGTATTAACATAAGGTACCAGTTATTACTCGTAGGCAAGATTTTTAACCCACCTGCCCATTGCTAGTTTCTTACTTCAGCATAATAAGAATTTAAAAAATATTTTTACTTCTACTTTCTGGTCTATCACACATCTTTAAGGTTTTATTCACAGAAGGAGTTTGGTTCTTCTATTTTTAGACATTTTGTCTTATAGAATGTGACTTTTATTTTAGGAATTCTTCTTTGGTATGTATGCAATGCCTTCCAAGACTTTCAATAATTATGTAATCTCTATCTCTGCTCTTGGGGCTTTTCTGGTGACTCAGTGGAAAAGAATCTGCCTGCCAATGCAGGAGACTCAGTTTCAATTCCTAGGACAGGAAGATCCCCTGGAGAAGAAAATGGCAACCCACTCCAGTATGCTTGCTCGGGAAATCCCACGGACAGGGGGCTATAGTTTGTGGTGTCTTAGAAAGAGTCAAACACAACCTAGAAACTGAACAATGACAACCTGGACTCTTACTTTTATTTACTTCTCCCCCTTCCATCCCATCTTCTCCTGTCTTGAGATCCCTCATTTGATTCCTTTCTTGTTTGATTAGAGTCTGTACTTCAGTATTTTCTTCTGTGAGGTGTAGGTAATACATTCCCTGAATCCTTAAATACCTGCAAACTTCTTTTACAACAGCAGATAAATATCATCTTAGTTGGAGGTAGAAATCTTGGGTGAAAATTCATTCTCAGCATTCTCACAATGCTATTCCATTATCTTCTACTTTGGGACTGTGGATACGAATTTCCATGCCAGTTTGATCCTTTTTTATCTTTGTAAATTATTGTTCTTTCTGTATGGTAGCTTTAAATGTTTTCTCTTTATCCCTGAGATTCAAAAACAAAGTACCTTGTCTGACTTTGGCTTGGTGTGTCTTGTCTAATATCAGTCTTGCCTAGATCGTATGAGACTTTCAGGATTCAGACTCCAGCCTTTCTTTAACTCAATGCATTTTTAATGTATTAACTGTTTTTTTTATATCCCTTTATCTATTGTTATCTGTTCACCTGTTAAGTATAATGTTAATGGTACATATTACCGTATGTAATAGCTAAAGTATCCTTAAACACAAACACATGTAAAACAAAGCTATATATTGATAGGCTAATGAAAATGCTGTGGTTAGAAGCTTGTAGGAACCTGACCCTTATTTCCCCAAAGAGCAATAGTTCAACATTTGCTAATTGAGTGTTTGCAGCGTTATGTATAAAATGACAGCCATGAATAATGAAAACTGACATTATCTGGTTCTCTGAAGTCCTTTTTTTTTTTTGCATATTGTAATGTAATCTTAAGTGTTATTATTTTGTTTGTTGAGGCTGCCAGATTCTCCAGCATTTTCCCTCTGTGTCTGTTAGATTCCTTTTGTACAGACTGCAAATTTCCATTGCCCATTCAGTGGGGCTCAAGTTCAGCTACCAGGCTATCTTAGCATCAGTTCTCAAAGATGAGATAGACATGTTAGTCTCTGTCCTGCTGCTGTTGCTGCTACTAAGTCGCTTCTGTCGTGTCCGACTCTGTGTGACCCCATAGACGGCAGCCCACCAGGCTCCCTGTCCCTGGGATTCTCCAGGCAAGAACACTGGAGTGGGTTGCCATTTCCTTCTCCAATGCATGAAAGTGAGAAGTCAAAGTGAAGTCACTCAGTTGTGTCCGACCCTCAGTGACCCCACAGACTGGAGCCCACCAGGCCCCTCCGTCCATGGGATTTTCCAGGCAAGAGTACTGGAGTAGGGTGCCATTGCCTAACAAACTACAAGATTCAGCTCACCAAATGACTCTTTAGTTCCTGGAAAGCTGCTCTGAAATCAAGGTCAACAGGTTTTCCTAGGAATATCTTTTTCAGTCTCTGAACCCTTTGGGAGCCCAAGATCTTTTCATGTCCTACTCTTCCTACTGCTGCTATGTTTTACTTCTTACTCTAGGATTCTCTGCATTGGTTCTGAGGCTTTCATCTGATCTAGGGAGCAGAAATCCTTAGCAG
The DNA here is from genome assembly GCF_029378745.1 of Bos indicus. Lineage (NCBI taxonomy): Eukaryota > Metazoa > Chordata > Mammalia > Artiodactyla > Bovidae > Bos > Bos indicus. The sequence continues at coordinate 7,717,235 of NC_091773.1, read as the reverse complement.
CATTTTATGTCTGGTTTTCTGCATGTCCCAAGGCTTTGCTTTCTTTCACCAGGTCTCACATGTCCACTGACTTCAAATTCATAGAGGTGGTTGGCAGGAGGAGTTGAGAAGTGGATGCAGAAATATGATAAAGTAGCCATCCTTCTAGAATTGGATTCTGAAGCATATTATACACCAGTGAATGCCACCAGATTCGAGGGACACTGTCTTTCTCTACAAAGTCACATTATTTGGAGGTCTTGAACTAAATGCAAACCTCCTTTTTACTCCACGTGTTGTCACAGGAGACATCCCTCTCTCAATGGCTATTGTTTCTAACACGGCTGCTCATAATGCCATGGCAGGTTGGTTTGTCTCTTCTTTTACTTATTGGCAAGTTGCTTCCATCACATGGAAGCAGCTGAACTCTAATTATGAGCACTGAAGGGAAAGAATTTCCATAAATGCCATATGTTTTACCAGTGCTGTCTCAGATGAGGCTTACCCAGGAGTTTTTGACTTTACACTTGTGATAACAAATCTATTATTGTACAGATGATTATTTCCAGGATGAGGAAAATGAAGATACGTTTTCTAGTCCACTAACTTACCAGCACACCAAAAATCAGTAGCTTCTCTTGCTATACAGACACTGCCTTCAAGACGACCAACTTCAAGCAGTTTCCGTCAACAGTTTTTATATCCATTCGGGTGTCTCTGTTTTAACTGATGTCAGTGTGGGCACACTCCACCACCTGTTTATTAGCATGTTTTTGTTCATGAAGGACTTAAACAATGTTTGTTTCACTTAAACGCAGTGCTTATAACTCATTACTCTTGTAACATTTTTGTTAATTAACTTCAGGGTGGCCCTTATTTCAGTATCATTTTTTTTTTTAATTTTATTTTGTTTTTAAACTTTATATAATTGTATTAGTTTTGCCAAATATCAAAATGAATCCATCACAGGTATACATGTGCTCCCCATCCTGAACCCTCCTCCCTCCTCCCTCCCCATACCATCCCTCTGGGTCGTCCCAGTGCACTCATTTTTTCTTTTAACATTTATGCTCCAATTTGAACATTTCAGAAGCATCATTCCATGCAGGCTAAACCTGATTTTTGGTAAATATTCACGATTTCTGTTGAAGTGTGTTCTATTGGATAAATTTTTGATACTATAAAAGAGTATTGGATTTAAAAGCAAAAAGTTTAGGTTTAAATCTTTCTCCTATTGGACAGGGAGGCCTGGCGTGCTGCGATTCATGGGGTCGCAGAGTCGGACACGACTGAGCGACTGATCTGATCTGATCTGATTGGGAAGTTAGTTTATTCTTGATTTATGTGCCTGCATTCTTTAACCTCTATGAACTTTGATCTTCTCCCTTTAAATGGGGATGAGAATACCAACCTTACAGAGTTCTCCTAACTGAGTCAAGTGTGTGAAAGGGGTGGATTCATAATAAATACTCAAGGAAACATTAGTTGAAATTGAAAGTCTGAGGAAAAGTCTTAAACATGTAATGAGTATTATTAAATACAATTTGCAAGGAAAAAGTTTAACCTGCCTAAGTCCAAGAACAAATACTTTGGACCATTTAAAGAAACCCAGTTTATAACCAAACTGGGTTTGTGAGTGATGTGTTCACTCACATCATCAATTTTATACATTATATTATGTCTGACTTATCTCTTTCAGAAAAATTTTATTCCATTTTGCTACTTCTTCTGTGTTTTTTCTAAATAATACAATAACTTCCCTTTAAAATAATCCTATAATTCAGACTTTTGACTAAATTAGATTTCCCTTTGCCTCAAATTGGAGATATCTGAATAAAATTTCTTTATTTTTAATGTCATAAAAAAGGCAACTCAGAATCAGAATACTGGGGAAAATATTTCAATACTATAAAATTAATGAAATGTACATATGTAAAGATATTTATGTGTGTATTTTTATATATACATATATATACACAACTGGCCAATGCAAATGTCCAAATAGAAAAGTGGTTAAAACAGCAATAGTACTATGTTTCATGTCAGTCTCAGCCTATCGATAATTAATGTTTGGGCTGTGCCAGCCCTTGTGGTTCTTATTATGATTGGAAGATGTACATAGCAGTAATCATCAGTAAACTAGGATGGTGACTGCAGCCATGAAATTAAAAGACACTTGCTCTTTGGAAGGAACAGTATGACAAACTTAGCATATTAAAAAGCAGAGATATCATTTTTTCAACAAAGGTCCAAGATAGTTAAAGCCATGATTTTTCCAGTCGTCATGTACAAATGTGAGTGTTAGACCATAAAGAAGACTGAGTGCTAAAAAATTGATGCTTTTGAATTGTGGTGCTAGAGAAGACTTGTGAGAGTCCCTTGACAGGGAAGGAGATCAAGCCAGTAAATCCTAAAGGAAATCAGTTCTGAATATTCATTAGAAGGATCGATGCCGAAGCTGAAGCTCCAATACTTTGGTCACCTGATGGGAAGAGCCAACTCACTGGAAAAGATCCTGATGCTGGGAAAGACTGAGGGCAGGAGGAGAAGGGGGCAACAGAGAATGAGATGGTTGAATGGCATCACCAACTCCATGGACATGAGTTTGAGAAAATTCCAGGAGATAGATAGCGAAGGACAGGAAAGCCTGGCATGCTGCAGTCCATGGGGTGGCAAAGAGTCAGACATGACTTTTCGACTGAAGAAAAGTGAATGATGGACGTTGAACTCAAGGCTTTAACATTCACCATCACTGAGTAGTTGTCAGTCTCTATTTATGTATCTGTATTTATTTACTATTTTCTTGCCTGCCTATCTATCTACTTTTACTATACTTTTATCCCTTGCCTCATTTAACAAATGATTGAAGTGAATTAATGTTTACTTTATTTAGTCTTAGGGCTTCCCTTATAGCTCAGTCAGTAAAGAATCTGCCTGCAAAGCAGGAGACCCCAGTTTGATTCCTGGGTTGGGAAGATCTGCTGGAGAAGGGACAGGCTACCCACTCCAGTATCCTCGGGCTTCCCTTGTGGCTCAGCTGGTAAAGAATCTGCCTGCAATGTGGGAGACCTGGGTTCGATCTGGGTTCAATCCCTGGGTTGGAAAGATCCCCTGGAGAAAGGAAAGGCAACCTACTCCAGTATTCTGGCCTGGAGAATTATGGACTGTATAGTCCATGGGGTTGCAAAGAGTCAGACACAACTGAGTGACTTTCACTTCACTTCACGTCACTATTTAGTTTTAAAACCCTTTGGGGAAGAAAATACTATTATTATCCATTTTACATATGAAATAACATATTGGAAATTAGCTTTCATTTTCATTAGCTTTCATACTGGAAATTAGCTTTCATTTTTCACTTTTCATTAAAATTTTATAAAATTGAGATTCAAAAATGGCATAATTTTGATAAATCTCTTTGCTCTGGTCTTCATTTTCATTTCTGAACGTCTATTCCTAACCCACACCCTGAAACAGCCTGAGTCTGATTCATAATGGAGCTCTGCCTATCTGGCTGGTCTAAATCTCCAATATCTTATTATCAACCCTCGTGTGACTTGACAGGTTTGAATAATAGGAGGCTGCACCAAAAGAATGGAAACTATATTGGAGAGAGAGCCTCCTGTTCTTTCCTAAAATCCTAATGATTATAGATTTTATTTTGGAGCCCTGGACCCAGGTCCAGCTGGGGATAACAAATGAATTTCTGAGGCTGTAAATGAAAACTGAAGGTTGTGTGTTTGAAAGAAGGCCCCTAAAGAGGGGCTACACACTCCAGTTTGTGCACCTGGCACTGCTTATACAATTGCACTTCCATTTTTCATCATTATGCCTTGAAAAAACCTGAGTGCGTGCATGCTCAGTCCCTTCAGCAGTGTCCGACTCTTTGCAACCCCATGGATTGTAGCCCGCCAAGCTCCTTTGTCCATGCAATTCTCCAGACAAGAATAATGGAGTGTGTTGCCATGCCCTCCTCCAGGGGATCTTCCCAACCCACGGATCAAACCCATATCGCCTTGTCTCCTGCACTGCAGGCAGATTCTTTACCCAGAGCCACCTGGGAAGCCTGTGTCCCTTACACAGACTGCATCAGCCTCCCTCTACCTTCTGGCTTGACTGAGGCAGTAACTACAGGCTGTACTCAGAGTGGGGGCAAGATATCCTATGGGTCAAATTAGGCTTTTTGTTAGCATAATATTAAACTTGATCTTGTGGATTCCACTGTGTAAAAAAAAGCCAGTGATCACCCATTTGCAAATCTGGGGAGATGCTGGCCAAGAATGACCAAGGTTGCATGTGGCAAAGTGCTTTCTGAAACATGATTCACCATGGTATAGCTGGGGTATTCAAAGATGCTGTTACAAATACAGCTTCTGAAAGGCACAGATTCTGTTTTTACTTGGCTACTCCTGCTCTGAAATTGTCGCTTTAATTAATTCAGTTAATAATTTCTTAAATCCTTTGGGACACTGTTGGGACACTGATGAATGTGGAGTTCACATCACGTCAGTGTGGGGTGACCATGACCGTGTGGACAGTGAGACCTCATCCTCTTTTCCTTCACTTCCTGTGTTAAGTTGTTGCAGGACCAGGGTGACAGAGTGCTTAGATCACCAGGCTGGAGGTCAAGGATACCCTCTCCAGAGGCTGAGAGAGCTTTGCTGTTTAACAGTGTGACACTGATCTCATCAGTGCAGTAGAGAATGGTCCATAGAGGACTGAGATTGTTCAGTCTCCACCCTGCATGGCTTTGTGACTCAAATGGACTCATTGGACCGATTAAACCCCAGGGTCTTACATTTGTCATTGAGGTCAGTGAACCCATAGAGGAGAAAATTAAGGACTTCCTATTAATAGAAGGAAATCAAATGTCAAACAGTAAAATAGATTTTTTTGGAAAGGCCTTATATTAAACCCTCGGAAGGAAGCTTGCCAAGGGGGGTTATGTTGACCGTGCGGTTTTTTTTTGTCAAGAAACATCTATTCATATGTCTTAAATCTACTTTTCCTTGGATAAGTTTTGTGAAATTCCTAATTCTTGTTTGTCTTGCTTCTGTTATCATTAAATGACCCATGCCACTTAATGACTATGAATTTTCCTCCTTTCCTTTATTAAGATTTTTTATGGATCTCCTTCAGTTCAGCAGGAACTCTGCCAAGAAGTATGGATAAAAAAGTGTAACCCATTTCCTATAGTTAAGAAGAAAAAGAGTTTATGTATTTGCATATTTTTTTGGCCCCATCACTTGGCATGTGTAATCTTAGTTTCCCATCCAGGGATTGAACACGAGCTCCATATGGTGGAAGTTCAGAGTCTTAACCACTGGACCACCAGGGAAATCCTAAGAAAAGGCATTTAATATTTATTTAATGCCATCTGTACAGTTAACTACTTTATCTATAATATCCTAAATATTCTTCCCAACTATGCAAAATCAGTGGAGTTACTTCTGATTTCACAGGATGGGAAGACTGAGGATAAAATAATTAGTTGATGGACCTAATTCATGTAGCGAGTAAAGGTAGATATAGGGCCATACCCTGTGAAAACCTGTCCTTTGCCAATGAGCCAGTGCAATCTGTTTCACATGTGGCAGAAGAGTTGGCAAAGTGCTAAGAGCACTAGGAAGGATGGCCTGGAGATGGGGACTCTGCTTGGAAGGATCAGGAAATCCTTGCTGGAGAGTCCATGAGTGGAGTCAGCCTGCAGAGGGCTTCATACCACATCAGGGAGATTATCCATGTTCTCAGAGTTGGAATCTTGTAGTTGCTCAATTTCTAAGGCTAATGGATTCGTTCAGATAGAAACAACCTAAAAGAGTGAGGGACTGATACGCTCAGAGCTCTGTAGAAGGTTTGTTGGTGATGGACCTGCCTTGTCTATAGGCGTCCTGATAATTTTTTGTTGGTGAGGTCATAAACCATATGCTCAAGGACCTCATCTCCTCTGAAGAAAGCCAATGTGTAAAATAAAAGTATGATTATAGCCAATCATGGTCTCATCAGGCAGCATAAATCAGAGACTGTTTTCCCACGTGCAGCCCATGACTGTCATTATGGTTGGGGATCTGTCTATGTTTTATTGCCTATAAATCCTCAGTACGATACTAGTTGGCAGCATAAAACCACCATGTGGAAACTCCAATAAGTTAAAAAACAATAGCCCAGCAGACTCTGCCAATTCTAATTTCTTTAATGTTTAGGGTCATTAAGTGGCTGAAAGACATCACTATGAAGTCATTATACTTCCAACACTTGGACTTGGATGACAAGAGTTTTAGGTTTTACGGATCAACTTTTCAAAAAGACTGAGAACTGGCTGCCTACTGAAGGGCACGGTTTATTAAGCTGCCACAGTAGCAGGGTATGAAACGGAGAGATGAACAGACTACTGTCATGTTACTTTCTCATTAATTCAGAAATGTGTCTTTCTTTAACAAGTATTTGTGAATGGCCCACGTTAGAGCAGATTCTTTATTAGTGACTGGGAATGCAACATAAGTAAGTCAGACCTGGATGTTACTCTCTTGTCAGTAATGCATAGTAATGCATAAACATTATATATTTGTAGAAATAAATGTAAAAGTATGAGCTATGTTGAATGCTTTAACGAAACCAGAATGTTTTGAGAATGTATGAGAAAGGAATCTACTTGAGATTTTGGGGGTTGCCAATGAGTGTCATGGAAAAATGCAATCCCAGTGGTGTCACCTCGATTCCTCCAGAGAAGTTTGATTTTTATATAAAATAACCAAACTGACAATTTTTTAAAATGTTTAAGAAACAGAAACTGATCAGAATCCAGTTTTTTCCTCTGTTCTCTCTTTTTTATGATCTTTGCCTTAAGAATCTAGGATTATGCATCCTTGAAAGGAAAAGATCAGACTGGTAGAAGACTGCCTAGGTCAGGTTCAGAGTCAGGGGAGGAAATTCAGAAGTTTTGGAAATACAGATTGAGGACAAGACTTGGGCATCATTTTATGTTTATGACTTCCTGAGTTGTTTTTGCATTATGATTGAATGAGTAATTGAGTTGAATGAATGAATGAATACAGACACACTCTTCCCTACCAGCCCAGACAGCAGAAATAATCTAGAATAATAATCATAATAATGATATTGACTAGCGAGGCAGCTCACAGTGCAATACCACGTGTGGTCCTCACTACATTTGCCGGTGGAGGTGCACAGACCCTTGCATACATGAACTTTTGATCATGTTCCTTGATGCTTAGTTGCTCAGTCGTGTCCAAATCTTTGCCACCCCATGGACTGTAGCCCACCAGGCTCCTCTGTCCATGGGATTTCCCAAGCAAGAATACTGGAATGAGTTGTCATTTCCTTCTCCAGGGGATCTTCCCAACCCAGGAATCGAACCTGAGTCTCCTTTGTCTACTGCGTTACAGGCAGATTCTTTACCCTTTGAACCATCTGAGACTCAAAAGGATGACATCACCAGCCTAGGATTGCACATTAAGTGCCCAAACTAGAGATTCTACTCAGGTCTCCCAATTCCATGAACAGGAAGTACCTCTTCCATACTATCCTATGTCCTTATTTTTTGCCCCAAGCAAGAAAACACAATATCTAGCCTCTGGAGCAAAAATCACATGTGGGCTTCCCTGGACTTCAGTTTGCATGTAGCAAGTCCATCCTAGACAGAGACAGAGCATACGGCTAGAAAAGGACATTTCAGGGCCAGGCTTGAGTCTAGAATTTGAGACAAATACATTTTCCCAATGCTTGTTATGCCAAGCTCTGTGCTACGTGCATGGGATGTGACTGTGGCCATGAGCCAATTCTGGATTGCAGCCTGTTTTGTAAATAAAGTTTTTTGGAAATACAGCCACGCACGTTTGTTTACCTAGCGTCCGTGGCTGTGTTTTCAGTACAACAGCACAGCTGAGCAGTTACCACGGAGACCGTGCGGCCCCTCAGAATCCAAAACATTTACCGTCAGGCGTTGTACGAAGGAGGTCTGAGAATACCTGGGACAGAGCAACGACCAGGGCAGGAGACAGAGAAGAGCCAACAGTGATTCTAGGAGCACAGCCTGACACTGGAAATATGGCCCAGACACAGAGGCGGAGCAGAAGATAGAGAGCTACTTAGCATTACTTGTCTCTACTGGAGAAAAGGGGACAGTTACCTTCCCACAGGGCTTCCCTTGTGGTTCAGCTGGTAAAGAATCTGCCTGCATGCTGAAGACCTGGGTTTGATCCCTGGGGTGGGAAGATTCGCTGGAGAAGGGAAAGGCTACCCACTCCAGTATTCTGGCCTGGAGAATTCCATGGACTGTAAAGAGTGAGTGCCTTCCACTTTCACCTTCCTAAAAGGAAAAGTGAATGGATCTGGCTACATGCTGGAAGATTAGCAGTACTTTGTAAAGCGGTGGGAGGATATTCCAGGCCTTCAGAGAGGCTCATTCAAAAGTGTTAAGGCAAGAATCGAGTTGTTTTGCTCGGGACACCATAGTGAATGATGGAGATGAGTGGCTTCCCTGTGGACCACCCCAGGGGCCAGTGATGAAGAATCTTCTGCCCACACAAGGTTGCCATCCCCAGTCCGGGAAGATCCCACATGCTGAGGAGCAGCTAAGCCTGCGTGCCACAACTGCTGAAGCCTGCACACCCCAGAGCCTGTGCTCCACCACGAGAGAACCACTGCAATGAGAACCCGTGCAGGACGACGACGAACAGCCCCCACTCTCCATAACTAGAGAATGCCCGTGGGCAGCAATGGAGACCAATCACGGCCAAAAAAGAAACAGCATAAATAAAGCTTAAAAAAATAACAGAGATGAGACCCAGGGAAAACTTAGCTACAGTGAGTCGGGCAAGTGAAATGTATTACCACGTACAATCCCGAAAACAAAGACCTGCCAGGCACCTCTTATTCCCATTTTTTAGAAGAGACTGAAATGAAAAGAAGTTAAGTAACTTGTCTCAGTTCTAAGAATAAGGCATGAATTTTTTCCAGGCTCCAAAATCTCTATCTGACCCTCCACCACTCAGCAGGTAAATCACCTCCGCCCTCGGCCTTGGCTAGGCCCCAGCAGCCAATTGTGTTGCCTTTACACCTGTTTGCCAGAGACATCATGACAGAGGGGGTGTGCCAGCAGATGGTAGGACCTCCCCAGGCCAGGCAGCCTTTGCAGCAGGAGTCATGACCACGCTTAACTCTGCAATAGCAAGACTGGCTCTCTTGTGTGTTGGGAATAAGCCTAAATGGATGTGAACAGGGGCCAGTGACCATTAATCATGATGAAAAGGAGCCCAAGTCACAAATTCCAGTTGAGTTCATCTTCCTTGCAACTCAAGTCATTCCCTCTCCTTATTTCATCTAGCAGCCCTGTATTCAAAGTCTGCAATCAACTCGGGCCTTAAGTAGCTGCAGGAACCCTGGCAGGTTTGATTACATCCACTTCACCTTCACACTCCAGATCCAACAATGAAAACGTGTGAAGAGAGATGCCTCGTTTTCATATTAATGCATATTTAAAGGATCATAAAGGGACACTTCAACTTAAGCAATGGACAAAGGTGATAAAACTCTTTTTGAGAATCTTAATGAACTCATTTAAGCTTTGAAAGAGGATCAACTGATTGAAAATTTCTGATATCTCTGTATTAAGGTAAGATACAATAGTTCCTTTTTCTGAAAAAAGAGAAAAGTGGTCATCACACAAATTTATGAGAAGAACTGTACTGTATTTATTTTTCACTGTGATGAAATATACAAAACACTTATTATTTTAAATATTTTGAGTAATACAGCTCAGCGGCATTAAGTCCATTCACATTGTTGTGTCCTGTCCCTCTCCAGCATTTTTTTCATCTTCCCAAACTGAAACTTTGTATATTAAGCGACAACTCCCCCTTGTCCCTTGGCTGCTTCCAGACTCTGGCAGTCATTACTCTGCTTCTCATCTCTATGAATTGGACTACTCTACATGCCTCGCAGAAGTGGAATCATACAGTATTTGTCCTTTGGGGGCTGGCTGATTTCAATTAGCATCATATTCCCCAGGTTTACCTATTCTGTCGCACATAATCAGAATTTTCTTTCTTTTTAGGTAGAATAATGTTAAAACACCTTCAGCTTTTGCTTATCTGGGAATGGTTTAATTTCTCTTTCACCTTTGAAGGACAGTTTTGCTGGATATACCATTCTTGGTTGTTGACAGGTCTTTTTCTTTTTTCACATTGCAGTCCTGGTCATATTAAATTAAATTATTTAAAATTTTAGGTTTGATCATTCCCAACTCCCTGCCATATCTTAGTCGAGTTCCGATGCTCGATTTGTCTCTTCACACTGCATTTTGGCCTTTCAGTATGCCGTATATCTATGACAGAAAGGTGACATCTCAGCCAGGGTCCAACAGGTGAGTAGGAAAAAGTGGAGTGGGGCAGGCATTCTACGCGGAGGTTGCAAAATGTAACATCTAAATCATATGTTACTTATTTAAAAATTTACTGTTATTATCTCATTCAGTGTCATAGCCTGTAGAATCAGTGAGACCCAGGTTCAAATCCTATTTTTGTCACCTTTAGTTACGTGACCTTGGATAAGTCACCTGATCTTCCTGAGTCTCTGTCTTGTTCTCTGCATCACAAGGATACACATATATAACTTCTAGGAATGCTACTAGAGGATAAGTTGATAGAACATGGAACCCTGCCCTGTGACATTTAAAGGGGCTAAAACACATTTCTCCTCCTATTCTTTTCAACCAGTTTAATGTCTCTCATCTTATGGATTCCCAAGTCTTCTCGGACACCCAATAACTTCCATCAATTGCCAACAAGGGTCCGTCTAGTCAAGGCTATGGTTTTTCCTGTGGTCATGTATGGATGTGGGAGTTCGAATGTGAAGAAGGCTGAGCGCCAAAGAATTGATGCTTTTGAACTGTGGTGTTGGAGAAGACTCTTGAGAGTCCCTTGGACTGCAAAGAGATCCAATCAGTCCATTCTGAAGGAGATCAGCCCTGGGATTTCTTTGGAGGGAATGATGCTGAGGCTGAAGCTCCAGTACTTTGGCCACCTCATACGAAGAGTTGACTCACTGGAAAAGACTCTGACGCTGAGAGGGATTGGGGGCAGGAGGAGAAGGGGACGACAGAGGACAAGATGGCTGGATGACATCACTGACTCGATGGACGTGAGTCTGAGTGAACTCTGGGAGTTGGTGATGGACAGGGAGGCCTGGTGTGCTGCGATTCATGGGGTCGCCAAGAGTTGGACACGACTGAGCGACTGATCTGATCTGATCTGATGAGATGCTGAACAAATATTCCATGTGATTCAGTTCAGTTCAGTCACTCAGTCGTGTCCAACTCTTTGAGACCCCATGGACTGCAGCACGCCAGGCTTCCCTGTCCAACTACCAACTGGCAGGCCATGTTGTGAATTCCTCCTGAGCCACTATATGGCAGAGCATGCTGTTGTTTCTAGGAAAACTCATAATACAAATTCATAAGCTAGTAAAGGTATGTTTGTTGTTGTTGTTTAGTCACTAAGTCATATCAGACTCTTTTGCAACCCCATGGACTGTTGCCCACCAGGCTCCTCTGCCCTTGTGATGTCCCAGGCAAGAATACTGGAGTGGGTTGCCATTTCATTCTCCAGGGGATCTTCCAGACCCAGAAATTGAACACAAGTCTCCTGTATTGGCAGGCAGATTCTTTACCACCAAGCCACCAGGGATGCCCAGGAAGGCATGTTATAAATTACTAAGTAACGGTGTCAATTCCAGACTTTTAACTCGAAATCTGCACAATACCCACACCTCAACCGACATTTGTACTTTACTTGAAAATGCATTGTTTAGATCACAACGAAAAAATAACTTTAAAATGTTTTTAGTTCAACACTTCAAGAGGATGGCCAGACACCATCCAGATGGAGTTGGAATCTAGGCTTTCCCTCAGTTCCCTTTCGGTCCATGAGTAAATCGTAGTATGCCTGACACAAAGTCATCTGTCATGCACTGTTATGCAAATGATAATTTTCTTCTGAAGACTATTTCCTTAGTGATGGTAAATCTTCAACTACTGTTGACAGATTCAATTTTTGGAAAGTACAAAAAAATATAGAGCACCTATGGAAATATAATTCAGCTCAGCCAATATTATTGAGCGGTTACTACCTGTCATTTGCTTGTTTGCTCTCAGACTCACCAAACGCATCTGACTCTGAGTCAAGCTCAGGCAGTGAGGCAAGTTAGGAGATAGAAGTGTCACAGGTATGGAGTAGACATACTAGAATGGCCAGGAACTCACCAAGGGCGATGGAAAGGTGGCAGGGTTGGTGAAAACATTTCTGGGTTGGGTGGGAAAGTGCGATTCAAATCTTGCCGGGTTACCCTCTGACTACTCTTTCTCCCTCCCTGTGTCTGAGCATTCCAATCTAGTGAAGTGGCTTTGTGTACTGTGTGTGTGTGTGTGTGTGTGTGTGTGTGTGTGTGTGTGTGAGTGGTGTCTGACTCATTGTGATCCCATGGATTGTAGTCCACAAGGCTCCTCTGTCCATGGAATTCTTTAGCCAAGAATACTGCAGTGAGTTGCCATGCCCTGCTCCAGGGGATCTTTCTGACCCAGGGATCAAACCCGGGTCTCCTGAAGTGCAGGCAGATTCTTTACCATCTGAGCCACCAGTGGACTCCAGCTGTCCTCTGTGGCTGGACAGCATCTGGACTACATGCATATCGACACACTTGAGCCCACTCCCCACCCCCAGACCTATTGAACAGGCAGCTCTTGGTTGGGTCCCACTGGGTTGTGCTTTAACAAACTCCCCAGTGGTTCTGAAGTTGAGACCCACTGGTCTGGATGAACGCAAAGTCTTATCTTGTTCTGAGGGTCTATCATGGACTCACTCTTGGCACTGGAAGTGGGAAAAGAAGAAAGAGACTTCCCAGAAAAGGAGAATTGTTCATAGTTATGAAAAGCTCTCCATGTGGGCACCATGGATCTCTCTACTTTATCTGGGTCAAATGACTTTTCCCTTTGAAAACTCTTAAGTTTGACATCAAGCTGTCCATGTTTTTCCTTCTGATTTGCACACTTCTGCATCGTGGACCTCACCCAAAGACTTGGCATTTTTTGATCACTGCTCAGATTTTTATTTTCCCAAGTTTTCTGGCCTTTGACATCTCCCGAGTTCAACAACCAGCTTCGGGCTGCGGCAGGCTGCCTTGGGTTTAGGTCTGCTTCACCCATCTTTATCACGGGGCCCAGGTTGAAGGAGTAGGGGCTCTCCTGGGCTTGCACTTCTCAAAGTAAATCCCTGAAGGCCACGAGCCCAGCCAAACTGTGCCAGCACTTTAAATAGTACCTGCATTATCTGCTCTTATTCAATATGTTTACTTCCTTCCTATTGTCCAAGCAGAAGTCAGTTGAGAAGAAAAGTATAATCCACTCCAAAGAGAGGGAGGGGGAGTAAAATGTGCTGAAAAATAATCTGATGAAAGATGTAACTGTGTAGAATTATCACCGTCACAGCCCTTGGTGTGATGGTCTCAGTTTCCTCCCAGGAATACTACTGGCCTCATTCTCCTCCTACCCTGAAGAAAAGAGTTCCGTGACTTTTCCTCCTTCCCAGACTCTGCGTTTCTCTGATTTTTCTGTAGTCCCCAATCTCTGTCAAGTGCAATGTGACATGAATTCTGGAGGGAATTCCCAGGCAAAACCTGCTGTCAGACTCTGTTGCAGAGAAGACAGACAGTAACCCCTATGTCAACATGCCCCCTAAGTCACACTGAGCTGATCATCAGCCTGCCCGTTTCTCTCCCGCACTATAAAGCGTAGTGATTCCTACACTCATCATACAAGTGCAGGAATCCAAATGCAGAAGGGAACTGTTCCTTCTAAATCTTTTTGTTTAATAGCAGTAGATGACTCCTAACACCTCCCATAGCTGGTGTATGAACATCAGAGGTTTTGTTGTTTTTTTTTCCCCCCATGCATGGATGTAAGCTGCACTGACCCATTCCTCTAGGGAGATCTACTTTTTACTGAATTAACTTTAGCTGCACAGTTGGGAAAGGATGGACATTGAATCAAAGTCTTCCCAGGAGCCAGTTTCATCTTTATAGATTTCTCAGTAACTCCTATTTCAGCAGGCTAATCAAGAATAGAAGCCAATTGGATCAGAGATGTCTAAATGTCACCCCAATACTTGCTTTTACTTCCTTTCCTAACCTCTTCCAGAAACAGTCAGATGCACCCAGTTTAAAAAAAAATGTTTAATTAGATATATAGGCATCTGCATGATCCAGTCAACTTGCCACATAAAATTAACCATCACACAGCTGGAGATTTTATTTGACCCGCCATCCCCAGTCTCCTGCAGTTAGCTCCTGGACCACTGGGAGGAGGAGTTGAAATAAAGCAGCAACCTCCTCTTTCTCTTTCCCCATCTGCTGGTTACAGGGGGGCAGTGTGGTGAAAACTAGAGTGGCCATCATGGGTCCAGAAATGGAAACTGTGTTGAGATGGCAGAACAAGAAATTAAAAGGAACCCAGGTCCCCAGGGCCACCGAGCTGCTTTATCAACTCTATACTGTTCACGCTCAGACTGTTGTAGAAGATAAAACTAAACGTCTCTCTAATGTAAACCACATTTGTTCTATTCTTTCTCTCTTACTGAAGCCAGAACATGTGTCTGAAAAAAATATACCAATCTCTGTGTCTCTTTATCGAGACACACTTTGTATTCTTAAGTATGAGCACTGGCTCTTTCATTCAACATTCCATGAAAAAATGTTCACTGAACAGCAAACGCATACAAGACATGAACCTGTGTGTTCAAGAGATAAGTGTGCTGACGTTACTTTGCCTCCTGACTCTCCTGCTACCATGCTACCTGGGCTTTAGCCATGCCCTGCATGTGTGTTGTCTCTTCAGTCATGTCTGACTCTTTTGTGACCCCATGGACTGCAGTCCACCAGGCTCCTCTGTCCATGGGATTCTTCAGGCAAGAATACTAGAGTGGGTTGCCATGTCCTTCTCCAGGGGACCTTCCCAACCCAGGGATTGAACCTGCATCTCTAACAACTCCTGCATTGGCCGCAGGGTTCTTGACCACTAAGGGAAGCCACCTGGGAAGCCCTCCCAACACACTTTCAGGTCTTTATGCCTTAGTATACACTCTCCCATCAGCCCGGAATGTCTCCCTTCCCCTTTTTAGCCCAAAGGCTCTTACCTGCGAAAGGAAAATCAAAATGGGATCAGCATTGCTAAGAGAACTGTCTAAAACAGAGCCGAGAAGACATGGAGGATGTGTGACTTACACACATCTCAGTCAGGAAGGAATCTGGACTTGGATTACTTGTCTTAATGCAGGCATCCAGAACATGCACACGATGTTCCAGAAACTTGAGACACTTATGGGACCTTACAGTAAATAACTCGTGACAATATAATGCTTGCCAGATGATTTAACGACCTTGAGTTTTTGCCTTTGTAAGTCCCTGACTCTCTTCCCGGAATACCCTTATGGTTTTATTCTGATTCGTGTCTTTCAAACTGCAGTTCCTAAGACCCCAAATACAGTTCTGGGTTCTCTGCAGCCAACAGACTGATGATTATTGGCCATAACTCATCTGAGCCTCGGTTTCCTCAAATGAAAAATGATCACAAGCAGCTACTGTATGTAAAGCCCACAGACCTGTCCTTGGCCACAGGAGGAACTGGTGTGGGTTCCTGTTCCCGGCCATGCTGCCCCTGTGGTGAAGGAAGTCTCTATGCGCAGTTTTGGAAAGATGGGATCTCCTATGATTATTTTTCCAGGTGAAGCCTCCAAGCTAACGGATGACTTTCCACTATCTCCTTTCACAGTGAAGTGACAATGGTTCTTCTGATTGCTTTGTTTTTCCTCTTTATAAAGTAGCCAAGATAACAAACCTCACGCAATCTTGACTCTGCAATACATTTCCATACTAATTAATAGCAGTCTCAATGGGGCAAGTTTTTTCGGAAAATAAATTACATATATTCAGGTGTCTGGTTTTTACTGCCATTAAACTTAACTACCCTGTTTGTGTCTCTTTATTGCTTTTTTTTTTTTTTAATAAAGACCATAAAAAAGAAGCTATGATACTACAGCCAGGGGCCAGGAGGAAGCTGCCTTTCATATTTCTAATAGCTTCAAATAAAATATGTTCAAGCACTCCCTGCCATCTGGCTGCAAAAGGTTGTTTGGAGGGTCCCTCCTCCTCCACCTTCTAAGCATCAATTCTATTTTCCAATTCCTTGGCTAGATTAAATTTATGAACTGCTCAACCCTTGGGTGATAAATGTTTTGATTGTGACCATTTCCTCTTTCCGGTTTCCAATTAACATGATTGGTATGGAATCTACAGAGACAGCCTAGGTCTTGAAACTTGCATCTTGCGGCTCAGGAGCTGAGTCAGCACAGATTTCAGCATCCCTTCCCCCTCTTCTGTTGTTTCTCTACTCACATACCTTCGGAACATTTAACAATAGCTCAATATTATTTCAATCCATTTGGAAGAAAAACCTGGATTTAAAATCTGCAGCGGCAACCGGTAATTTTTCTTTAAAAATTTCCATGGAGTACAAGTAATTTTGTATAACATTTTCATACTATGGACAGCTTCATATTTGCATAGGAAAATAGGCTGAGTTTCTAATCAGGCAGTATTACAAGTGATTGCGATGCTTTTTTATAAATGCAAAGTGACTTGGGAAAGGTAGAGAGTAATAAAGAAATGGAATGGCTCCAGGGTGTTCACGAAAAGCTGATTGCCTTTAACGTCTGTGTTATTCTAACAGCCCACTTCCAAATCCCAAGACGAGAGTGGAAGATCTAAACAGAGGCTCTAACTCCTCCTCCTCCTCCTTCTCCTCTCCGTCATTGTCAGCTTCCAACATCTCTTGCCCACCACTGTCATCATCTCAACATCTGTGGGCAGTTGGGCAGTGGAAGGAATCCAGATACCCACTGAGGGGGGCTAAGCTTGCGTCTATTCTTGTCTCTGCTGTTTATAACCTTATTATTTTAGGTGGAAATACTTCTATCCTTTTAGTTCCAACATACACAAAGAGAGAAAAAAAAACATGGTACCCACCTCCTCCAGGCATGTTATGGAATAATACCAGTGAAATGCCTGGCACAAAGCTGGTACACATGCCATTATCCAACAATGTAGAAGCACATTGCTGAGACTCAGGATTCAGAATCCCTGAGTTCAGATCACAGCTTCACTTCTTCCTGGCCTTAGAAAACTTACTTACCTCCCTCTATAAAAAAAAAATGGAATAGTCATTGCAAAATATCTTTTATTATTGTGAGATAAAATGACATAAAATGTGCTGAGGGTTTCAACCGTGCAGTATGATGTGAATATAATTATCATCTAAGATGTTTATCAATAGCCGACTATCGCTTCCTTCAGCCATCATTTGCAGAGCATCTGCTGTGTGTCAAGCACACTTCTAAGTATTAACCATGGCCTGAAGATGAATTAGAGAGTTCTGATTCAGCTCAGCATCACATTCAGAAAGGAACCTTCCCTGTGCTTACTCTCTGGCCAGATTAAACTCCCTGGCATCATGAGCTCTCAGTAAAATTGGCATCTCTTCTTTCAGTTCAGTGCTTGTCACTGTTAGACGCTCCTACCCTGTGAGCTAATTCAACTCCTCTTCCCTCTGCTAAAGCATATACACACCATGAGAACAGGAATTGTGTCTGTTTTGGCTCAATCACTAATGTTTACCGCAGGGCTTGGGCAAATGCCAAGAGCTCAATCAATGTTTAATAAATGTGAAATGGAGACAGGGTCTCCTCTTTTGAGGGCCTTGCATTTTGGCAAATTCTATGATAAAGTTACATGGCTACTAAAAGCTATGGAAACTCAGATGGTGGAAACTCCACCCTGGGGATCGAGGAGATGTTTCTAGATTCAGGGCTTTGCTTATCTGAGATTATTCTTGTTTCCTTCTTTTTTTCTCTTTCTTTTAAGAAGGGGAGAAGCATTCATTTGGTTTTGTCAGGATGGTGTGATGAAAAGAACCAGGGTCTATTGTTGGAAAGAGGAGTTGAGACTTCATCTTTATAGTTCATCTACTGTTTATCAATGAGCAAGTTACTTTAACTCTGCACCCCCGTGTTCCTCGTATGAAAGATAAGTAATAAATCAGCTTGCCTTTCTGAAGTGGAGGGGGTGGTTTCAAATGATACAACACAGAAGAAAGTATTTGGAGCTCTGTTAAGTAATTACTCAATAAATGTCAGTCCTTTGCCCTTGAGCATCATCTCAACTCATCATAACTACATCCTGAAGTTTCTCCCTGCTTTGTGCATAGAATAAATTTGTTTCATGCCTTGTTATCTTACCTGGTTTTCACTCCAAAGTTGTGAGGTTAGCAGGACATCAGAGGAGGGGCGGTTAGGGAGTTAATGGTTCACCATTGCTTGATTCAAAACTCTGACTTGCCAAATGGTATATTCCTTCAGAAAGCAGGATTTCTCTCCAAAATAGGCAATGGAAATGTTTCCATGATTAACACGGTGCCCGTAATTCAGAGTCAGAAAACACAGCTAACAGCTGGCCTGAAAACACTGGGCAAACAATTTATGAGCCCCTGCTCGATTTAGAAGAGAGAAGATTCACATCCTAGCATAATAATCGTATTTCTTACTTGCTTTGTCCAGAGAAAAATCTTACCCTAGATTAAGAGGTTGTTTCTCTGATGCTTTTCCATCGTGACTAGAGAAACATAAACCCTTTTGTGATTATTTCTGCAATCTCCTGGCTACTGGAGAGGAGGCAGGCAAGATTGTTCTGGTGCCATAAATATTGGTACCATTATGGACCTGCTCCACTGATGTTCACTAGCTCAAAAGGCCCTGGAATTTGATCAAACATTTCAGATGAATGATAATGCAACTTTTGATCCAGCTGATTACTACACAATCAATGGAGCTGGACTACAAAGGAGAGATAAAACAGAAGGACAAAAGGGAGGAAGAATATGTGTGATAGAAAGACAGAAAGCACAACAAAGAGAAAGAAAGAGGAGGACAGAGAAAGGGAGGAGAGAAAGTGATTAGGAAAAACAGTAGTTCTCAGTTGTCAAGCATTTAATACATACCAAGTTGTCAAGGATCTCACAAGCATTTCCTCAGTTAATGTTAAAAACAGAACTCTAAGTAGGGACTGCTGTTTTAGATAGAAAGAGATGGACACAAGTAGATTAAATAACTTAACCAAACTCACCCAACAAGCAAATGGAGGAACGAAGATTAGACCCCAGAAGGGCAGAGAGGCAGAGAAAATAGGAGAAGGAGGAAAACTGGCTTCAGAGAGGGACTGATAGAAACCACCAGCTTCTTTGTTGAAAAATTAGTGTCTTTTCTATCACAGGCAAATGGGCATGAATAGTTACTTTAATTGTGCCAAGCTTAACTTTCTGCCCCCAACCAAAGTAAAACTTCCAATTAGAAGTGAGACTAGGTTAAAGATATCTGCTCACTAAAAGGAATAGAAAACAGAAGATTGATGGGCCAGTTTGTGAGTAGGGGCCATTGTCTGCAAATTCAGAATACTGGGGAAAGATTTTATAGCTGCTGCAGCCCTGGACTCTTTTGCCTACTAGAAAGGAAAATCCAGATAGCGACATCCTACCACCCATTTGGCTGAAACAGCTAGGAATATATCAAAGTTCTAAGCAATCACAAGGGTCTCAGGATGAGAAAGAAGGGCACTAAATAACAATAATACTGGAATCACAGTGCATACTCAGTCACTCAGTTGGGTCTAACTCTTTGTGACCCCATGGACCGTAGCCTGCCAGGCTCCTCTGTCCATGGGATTCTCCAGGCAAGAATACTGGAGTGAGTTGGCATGCCCTCCTCCAGGGGATCTTCCCGACCCAGGGATTGAACCAGAGTCTCTTACATCTCCTGTATTGGCAGGCAGATTCTTTACCACTAAAGCCACACAAGAATACAGGTGGAATCACAGTAGAGGTATTCGTTTTCCTAAAAATAAATAAGATGCAAGGAACAAAGGCAACTGGATTACATAGAATCTGCTCAGACTTCTTACTGTCCATGGAGGAGAGACTGTAATAGAAGGAGTAAGGCTGCAAAGGGACAAGGTGCAAATACACCCCCTTATGAATTCTTCAAACATTCATGCTGGTCCTTGTAGGCACTGATAACAGGCTCTGTGCTCAAGGAGCTTATCATTCAGGTAAGTATGGAGACAAAATTTCCACCTGCGTACTCAGACGTCAGAGCTCAAGGATTTTGCTTCCTGACTGCCGCTCATTCTGTTGACCCTGTTGCCCAGCCTTGCTTCACCCAAATATTTGTGGATTTGGCATCTTTGACAGAAGCTTCTTCTGAAACGGAAGAAACACATTTTCAAGCACATCAAGCTTGAATGGGTTTATTCATCCGGTGCATGTTTACAGAGTCCTGGACAACGGGGCCCCAGCAATGGATAAGGCCCTTGTCTTCATAGACAGAGACCCACAGAGGGACTCAAACAAAGCCTAAGGGGCAGAGAAAAGGAACTGCAAGCCTGAAGGACATGCTTGCAGTTCTAGGATTGAGGCTTACTTAATAGGCAGACAGGCTATTGATCAGGTGGCACTGAGTGTCTTACTATGGAGGTAACACTTGATGGATGCCACTGGGACGAGCAGAAAGGCTGGGGACAGCCCCAGGTCCCAGCAACAGCAGAGATGAGGTCACCAGCTTGGAAAGGTGAGCACATGGGGCTGGATCCAGATGCTCTCACATCAGTTTAAGCGCAGGGGGGTTGACTTCGGAGATAATACTGAGTGAGGGGCTGATCAGACTCTACAAGTCTTCCGTGAACACACTGCAGATCAGTAACCAGGAAATGCTGACAACTGGGAAGAGATTGTACTTATTTTTAAATATTTATTTATTTTACTTTTGGCAGTGCTGGGTCTTCTTTGCTGTGTGCAGGCTTTCTCTAGTTGCAGAGAGCAGAGGCGACTATCGCGAGCATGAGCTTCTCATTGCGGTGTCTTCTCTCGTTGCAGAGCACAGGCTCTAGGTGTTCGGGCTCAGTAGTTGAGATTCATGGGCTTCTTTGCTCCATGGCATGTTGGATCTTCCTGAGTCAGGGATCAAATCTTTGCCTCCTACCTTGGCAGATGGACTTTTAACCACTGGATCACCAGGTCCCAGGAGGAGATTTTAGAAGCTGCTGCTGTCTGGACTCCTCGGTCCCCTCCAGACCCTAATACCGGGTCATTTCACATCCAGCAGCTCTGCCTTGAAGTGTTACGGTCATGTGGATGTACCAGTTGGAAATCCGGGGGATGCTGCTTCTGTCCTCAGCTATTTCAGCCTTGTCTTCTCCAGCCACCTCGTCTCAATGCCATCCCTGCCCTCTACACCTTCTCTGAGACCCCTCTCTGTTCCCAAGTTCTAGCACAACTTTGGGGAAAGAAGAAATAAGGACTGGGATCTACTCCTCTCTACCCCTTTCATTCCCCATCTCTGCCTCCAAGGCTTTATCCTGTAATATTGTTGCTCAAGTCGCCCAATCATGTCCAACTCTTTGCGACCCCATGGAGTGCAGCATGCCTGTCCTCACCATCTCCCAGAATGTGTCCAAGTTCATGTTCATTGCATAGGCGATGCCGTCCATCCAGCCATCTCATCCTCTAACACCCTCTTCTCCTTCTGCCCTCTATCTTTCCCAGTATCAGGGACTTTTCCAGTGAGTTGTCAGTTCACGTCAGATGACCAAAATACTGGAGCTTCGGCTTCAGCATCAGTCCTTCCAGTGAATATTCAGGGTTAATCTCCTTTAAGATCTCTTTGCTGTCATAGGGAAGAACAAATCTGACTCCATATGAAGTCACTTTGTATATCCTTTAATAACCCTTACAACTGCAGGAAGTGGAGTCTGTTGTGCTATTTTATAGAAAAGAATATCAAGATGAGAGAGACAAATTGCCCTAGGTTATTTACCAAGTAACTTACAACTTTATTGCACATGCAGTCTTCCTCCCATGCTCCTTCCAGATATCTCAGAAAGATTTGGGAAGTGAAGCTGAATTTGCTAATCATGTTTTCTCTGGAGCATTGAGAAACTGGGGAGAGACCCTAAAGATAACTATTTTTTTTTTTTTTTTAGGAAAGGTCTATTTTTTTATTATTATTTTCTTGGCTGCACCATGACGCATGTAGGAAATTATTTCCCTGACCAGAGGTTGAACCCACACCCTTTTGCACTGGAAGTTCAGAGTCTTAACCACTGGACCATCAAGCAAGTCCTTTCTCCTGTGCTCCTTCCTCTATCCTGTATAGCTGAAGAATGTGAGGTCAGAATAAAGGTAAAGGTGGAATTGATGAGATCAGTGCTTCTCAATCGCCTGGTCAGTCAGCAAATGCGGATTCTGATTTGGTAGACCAAGAGTGGGCCGAACTTTGACATTTCTAGCAAACTCCCAAGTCATGCTGCTGCAGCTGATCCCTGGCCCACACTTTGAGTAACAATTACATCATTTTACATGGACTTCCTTTCCAAACTGGTCAGATGAGCAGGACTATCTCAGAACTTGGTCAATAACATGACGAAGGGAACTGGCTCCATTACTCATTCGCCTGGGTTGATTTTCAAAGTGAAGTTGCCATCAGACCTCAGGAAAGCAAAACACATGAAAATGAATCATTAAGGTGTTGTCAGTTCCTCTCTTTCTCATTCTTACCCATTTATACTGGTCAAGGCCTTTCCCCTGCAGATGCTGTCCCAGCCGGTCCCTGAGCCAGTATTGATCAAAGTATACACAAGACGGCAGTGATGACCACGCCTCCAGCACATGGATCCCAAAATTAGATAATTGTCCTCAGACTGGGGGACTCTTTCCAGATGGTGCTAGTGGTAAAGAACAAGCCTGCCAAAGCAGATGTAAGAGATGCTGGTTCGAACCCTGGGTCAGAAAGATCCCCTGAAGGAGGGGATGGTAACCCACTCCAGTATTCTTTTCTGGAGAATCCCACGGACAAAGGAGGCTGGTGGGCGACAGTCTAGTGTCTCAACGAGTCAGACCTGGCTGAGGTGACTTAGCATGCACGCGTATGCACTTCAGGCTGGAGCTTCTGGCTTCTGCTTTACCCGTGGACTCTTGTGGTTTGTCCACACTAGAGTGCGGACATTTCTTCGGGTAGTTGATAGTTTCTAACCTGACTTTGTTTTCTTTGCCTCTTGCCCCTCTGTTCTCCGCACCTCCTAACATAAGCCTATGTTCTCCATCAGGAACTCCTTTCTGCTTTGTTCAGAGCATGGACTCCCAGCTGCCAGGGTCTTCTGCTGCCTGGCCAGGTCCATCATATCAACTTTATCCACTAAGGAATCCTCATGCCTTGCTTATACGTTGCCACTGGGACTACGTATTCTCTGACCAACCCCATAATAAACTGAGTGTCCAAACACCAAGTCTACCCATCCTGGCTTCTCCCCTCTCCCCAGCAATGTGGCCCTAAAGTTACAGCAGTCTTGGTGGTTGACGCCACATCCCAAGTTCTAATGAAAGAGGCTTCTTTGTCCCATCGTGGTAGATCAAACAAAAAAAAAAAAAAAGGAAAAATCCAAACACTGATTCCTTTAATGGAGAGAAGTAGCTGAAAATTATTCTTACGCATGAAAGTAGCGATATGGCACAACGTAAAGTCTAAAGGAAGTGACATTTTATTTAGATTTAGTTGCCATGATAAGTTTGTGTGCAGAGATTAAGTTTGTTGTTTTATAAGAGGAGGACATCTAAAGTCAATACCTCTGAACATGATTGGATATATTCCTTTGGGTAAAATATTAATGATGTTGGAACAAAGAAAAAGAAATAGGAAAAGGATGTCGATTTTTAACTCTATAGATATCACATGTCATATTTGATTAATTTATGATTAACAGCAAACACAATGCCTAGCAGGATGGAGAGCTATTGAATATCAAACTACAAATACAGGAATTATTTTAGGCTTAGGCAATTCTCACTCCATTCATTCGAGTTCAGAGTCATTCAGTTCAAGCGTTGTGTCCACATGGCTCTAGTTCCATGGTTTGGCCTCACATGGAGGGAGCATAACAACAGGACTGAGAATCTGAACCTACTGATCATAAGAAGAAGAGAAGGGGGCCGCAAAGGATGAGACTGTTAGATAGCATCACTGGCTCAATGGACACGAATCTGAGCAACACCAGGAGATAGTGGAGGACAGAGGAGCCTGGGGTGCTGTAGTCCCTGGGGTCTCAAAGCGTTGGATACAAGTCTGCAGTTGAACAATGACAGCGGGCACCAGAACTTAGAGTCAAGTCCTCCCTTGCTACTGGCCAGCTGTATCATGATATCCATCTCACGTAACTCTCTTAGCATTAGCTTCCTAATCCTAACAACCAAAATGATCATGTCACCAATCTCAGTGGGTACTGTGAGGATGAGATGAAGGTTTTCTGCAGAAAAACTCCAGACTATGCCCTGAGTCTCTACTAAGCCCCATCTAAACTGTCTTGACTGGATAATCAAACCATCTTTTTCTAACTTCTTTTTTCAGGCAGTCATAAGCCTCGGTCTTTCCAAGTTCTCATTTTTCTCCCGGCCACAGTGGGGTCTTGTGGAAAGGGAACATCCGAGTGTTCATGCTGACCTGGACAGAGAGAATCCCATCCGAGGTGGGCGCCCTGTGTCTCTCAGATCCTTGCAGTCTAGTCAGGGGGGTCCCTTCCTCTGCTCCTCACAAGGCTGACGTGAGCTTCTACAATCCAGGCTGGTGACGCACAGGATGATGAGACTTCCTGTTGTTCCCAGTCTGCCCCTTCTCATCTGTCTGGTTGTTGTTCAGTCGCCCAGTCAGGTCTGACTCTTTTTGATCCATGGACCACAACATGCCAGGCTTCCCAGTCCCTTACCATCTCCTGAAGTTTACCCAAGTTCATATCCATTGCATCTGTGATGCCATCCAGCCATCTCATCCTCTGATGCCCTCTTCTCCTTCTGTCCTCAACCTTTCCCAGTATCAGGGACTTTTCTGATGAGTCAGCTGTTCACATCAGGTGACCAAAATACTGGCGCTTCAGCTTCAGCATCAGTCCTTCCGATGAGTATTCAGGGCCGATTTCCCTTGAGATTGACCGGTTTGATCTCCTTGCTGTCCAAGGGACTGTTGAGTCTTCTCCAGCACCACAGTTCAAAGGCATCAGTTCTTTGGCTGTCTGCCTTCTTTATGGTCCAGCTCTCATAACTTTACATGACCACCGGGAAGTCCATAGCCTTGACTGTATGGACTTTTGTTGGCAGAGTAATGTCTCTGCTTTTCAACACACTGTCTAGGTTTGTCATAGCTTTCCTGCTGAGAAACAATTGTCTTCTGATTTCATGGCTGCAATCACCATCCACAGTGATTTTAGAGCCCAAGAAGAGGAAATCTGTCACTATTTCTACCTCTGTCTGGTTAGCTCATCTCAACTCTGCTTCTCAGTGTTTGGCTCAGGATGTCAGCCAGCGGCCTCAGGTCTCAGCAGGATGGTGTCCTGCTGAGCTCCTGGCTCCCCACCCTCGGGTGCTGTGTGCCTCACCCCCCTGGGAGCAAGCAGAGTGGCGGGTTCCATCCTGCACCAGACGAAGCCCAGGGACTCAGAGGTGCTCCCTCTGGCCCTCCCCCAGCTCTTCTTGTATCCATCACTCAGCGCTTTCCATCATGCCCAGCTGATGCAGGGATATCCTGAGAGAACTCTCATCCCAAGTTCAAATGGACCAGCAGGCCCCCAAGACCTCTGAGTCCTGCTTTCCCTTCTGCCTCTCTGTGTTTTCTCTCCTGGTATTACCATCCTGGACTGAGTTCAAAGAAATGTGGGATGCTGAGCCCCAGGGTATAAATGAACCCTCCCTTGACTCAGTCTGAATCCCCTGATACAAAAGGCTTCCCTCGCTGTTAGGGTTAGCAGATACAATTTATTCTTCCAGACATCTGACAGCCTTATTCCTCCTGCAGGCACTGGGGTGACTGGGGACTTCTCCTAAGTTCTATGCTGCTTCTCTCCCGACTTTGTTCTAGGAGGTGGTGTCCTTTTGCCCAAGTCACTAAACTTCATACCTTAATAATGGGCATGATACAGGGAAAGAAAACAACTCTCTGAGAAGGTCAGGCACTGCTGGAGGTAATTACAAAAGTTACCGATAGCCCTGTGTTGCAATGCATGAAAGCTAATGGGTGTTTAATCTAAAGCCAACTCTCTGGAATTGGACACATCCTAATTCCAATCTCAAGGAAATTTACACTTTGGTCTGTGCCACGGTTTTCTCATCTAATGGAGATAATGATAGCATTTATCTGGTAAGGCTGCTGCAGGAATATATATATATATATATATATATATATATATGTATATAAATATGAAGGAGATATTGCATAGTAGGTGACCAGTGACCAATAAATGCTTTTGAATGAATGAACCTTCCTAATGACTTTGGAGTCTGTCCCAGCCGTGTTAACAGGGGTATGTGACTTAACTGAAGCTTCTGTAGACTAAAGAAGACTCCCCTGAGCTATTTCCTTGAGTAAAGTTTCCAATGACCTAAGGAAAGGAAAGAGGAGGAGATGGCCATTGACCATATGTTTTCCACGAGGTATCTTATGTGCACCACTGTATTATCCTCACGGGATGAGCAGTGTGACTCCACTTTACAGATGGGAAAACCAAAGCTCAAGGGAGGACAGCTGAGTGACTCCCCAGCCTGCACCCTCCACCTGTGCCCCAGAAGAGCAGCCACAGAGCCTCCTCTTTGTGACAAAAGCCTAGAGAGGCGATGAGATGCAGAACAGGGGAAACTGCAGAGCAATTCAACTGGCGCCTTTGCCAAAAGCATCTAAAGGCTGGCTGGTTGAGAAGTCACAAGGTTGCAGAAGAACTGACATGGATTGAGAGACACAAAAAAATTCACTACTTGCTCAAAGTCCCCACTCTCAGCCTGCTGATCACATGAGGCTGGTTCCTTTGCCCTGCACTGGTCCCTCTTCAAGCCCATCCAGATACTGTCTTTGTGCAACTCTTTCCCTGGTGTGTCTTCAACTTGAGCACACACACACACACACACACACACACACACACACACACATATATATATATATTTTATCAAAGTGAGATCATGTCTCCTCAGCTCTAAATTGAGGACAAAGGTCCTCCTGTGAGTTTGTCTCCTCTACTGGCCCTGAAAAATCCAATGTAATCATAGTAATACTAAGAGCCAATACTCAGATAGCTCTTAGCATGTGCCAGGCATTGCTATGAGCCTCGAGAGTAATTCATAAAACCTCAAGTTGCAATAGGAGAGCCTATCATTGTCATCCTCATTTTACAGAGGAGGCACGAGAGGCACAGAGAGGTGAAGTAATTTGCTCAAGGTCACACAGGTAGTAAGGGGTGAAGACAGGAATTGAACCCTGAGAGTCTGATTTCAACGTTGTGCTCTGGAGGGTGTGGGAAGGCTCCCTTGAAGCTTCTGGGGATGGCATTTAATGGGCAGGTTAGAGTCAGACCTCAGCCTGGCTCCTCCCATTAATAAGGAGTTTAACTTGCAGAGCTATTATCTAATCCTCACCTGTGCAGGCTAACTAGCTCAGAGCCTTGGAAATCTTGCTATAATACTCAGATAATGCATTGAAAATCGCTTTCCATTATTCTTAATAAAACTTCAGCTCCTTCCCATTGCCTGGGATACAGTGAAGTACCCTTTGTCCCAACCTCTTTCATTTCTGCTCATTCTTCCACCTCACATTTAACTATCATGCTGGGAACTCACGTCCATTTGGTTATTTGAAATTCCCTTGAGTGGGAGAGTTTGTACCCGCTGCACCTTCTCCCTGAGATGCTCTTCTCCCAGCTGTTCACAGGGGGCTCTATCTCAGCCTGCAGATGTGCAAAGAGCACCCTCTAAAAGGCCTCCTTTTCCCCACTACCCCTCCATTCCTCCCCCATCACCTTTGCTTAATTTCACCATCCTACTATTCACTGCTATAGTCCCAAGCTAGCCCTGCCGCCTTCACCCACAAGTTGTAACCTGGAGTTTCACAGAACCCTGCCTGGATAAAACCTGCATTGTGAGGCCCTTTATTCACTGACATTTGGGCTCTGGACCTCGGGGGGTCAGTTTCACATCCTAGACTGCCCCAGCTTCCAGTCTTTGCTTGGGCCTCCATCTCCTCTCCCCACCATAATCCACACCTATAACCTCTCCATGAATTTGGGGATGTTCACTGGGACCCTTTTCCACTATTGTTCCATGGTTTTCATTTTGGCTGGGCTGGCCATATTGCAGCTGAGTGTGTGGTGGGGTTTCTGATCCCACCTTGGAAGGGACCTTTGAAGAGGGTATTATAACCCTGGGATAAGCTGCCCTCTTAGAGAACCCTCTCCTCCTTCCAGATGGTGCTTTCCTTTCACCTTGCAATGGACAGACTGCCTCTGCACAGTGGGAGGGGACCTCGTGACTATAGTTGCACTGGACTGTCAGCGATGTTCAGTGGACATCTGGAGGCAGCCAGCTGTGTGGGGGGTGACAGACCCAGGTGTGATTCCTTCTACTTCAGCTGCTGAATGGAGGTGTGAACTGGGACAAAGTACCTGATATTCTCATACCTGCAGTTAGTAGTGTGAAGAACAAACCATAATAATAATACATATCTTATAATGTGTGCATGCTAAGTTGCTTCAGTTCTATCTGACTCTGTGCAGCTGTATTGGCTGTAGCCCACCAGGCTCCTCCATCCATGGGATTCTCCAGGCAAGAATACTGCAGTGGGTTGCCATGACCTTCTCCAGGGGATCTTGCCAACTCAGGGATCAAACCCACATTTTATTATGTTCCCTACATTGGCAGGCAAGTTCTTTACAATAGGCACCAACTGGGAAGCCCCTATCTTAGAGCATAATAATATATAACAGTATATTATACAGTATAATATATTAATATATTACTAATATATATATAATATTATTAATAATAAAGATTATTATAGTATAATAATTTAAATACTATAATAATGTAAATATCTATTACATATCTTATTTTTCACTGAAAAAAATGTACATTATTGGGCCAAGCAAGATATTTGTCACAACATACTTATTCTACTAATATTTTCCATCCACCCTTCTCCTTGTTTGTACACCTCACATCTCACACGGTTCTGTGCCCAGAGTTATCCCTCAATAAGTATTGGGTGGATTAAAGGGAAGAAAGAAACTATTTTCCTATCACCAGGTCTGTTCTCAGGGATTTGGGGTCTCCCATTTGAAAGACTTTCAGAACACCTCATCAGGACTGGAGAGCCCAAAACAGACCTACACTCCCCAGATGAGTGTCTCTCCAGAATGAATGGAAGGTGGGTGGAGCTGTACAAGAGTGAGGCAATGTCTGCCACTTGAATTCAAAATGGCAAGTAAACACTTAGTTCCCAGGACAAATAAAACCAGAGACATTTCCTCATCAGCAGCTTTCACGTTGTGAAAGACATCCCGGAAAGCACCCGGGAGACTTTCCCCAAATCAGCTCCAACATAGAAACCTTCCTGAATGGACCCGTTACCTGCTTCCTGTCACGTTACTGGGATGGAAATCAGGCATCAGGTCTGAAACTCAGCCGGGAGTTTCCCCACCAGAAATGCCACGGTCCAGGATGAGAGTGTACACTCGGGGGCCTCACTAAGTTGGTGGGGAGTTCCCAGGCACAGCACCGGGGCTTTCTGATCCTTGTCAGTTCCTGATAAAAGGTTGCACAATCTAGCTGTGTTCTCTGAAAGAGCTCCCAGGTGGGCAGTCTGGAGGAGAGGCGGAGCCCAACACTTCTGCAGAAGCCCAGGGAACCGCACGGTCACCTAAAAGTCAGGGACTTCCCTGGTGGCCCAGTGGTAAAGAGTCTGCCTACTAATGTAGGGGACACGGGTTCGATTCCTGGTCTGGGAACTGAGATCCCTCATGCCACAGGGCAGCTAGGCCCACACTCCACAACTACCGAGCCCGCACATGGCAACAAAGACAGCACAGCCAGAAAAATGAGCAAAATAGTAATGTAAAAAGTCAGAAGACTTGGCTCAATAATAGCCAAGAAATCAAGGGAGAAACGCTCATTTTCTGTTCACGCCTACCTTCTCTTTATATGCCTCTCAAAGAAAAATAAAATATAGTTGATCTAGATAATAATTATCATTTTCATCAGTATAGGAATTAAAACATCACAGTGATATATCTAGGCTGAATCCTAATGACTGAGGAAGAAACACCCAAACAGAGAAGGCAGACTGAGGCCACTAAGAGGTTGAAAATATCCCAGGCAGACAGTACAGTATGAGCTAAGGCATGCCGTTTGTCTTTCTCTCTCTTTATTTTTTGGTTATATACTTTTTCCCCTATCCATTTGTTCTTTTGTTTGTCCCTGTCTTTCAATCTCTGCTTCAACTATTCAACTCATTTTCTTTAAACTAATACATTTCTGTATTGATAATTATCTGGACTCCAACTTATTTTTGGTTAATGGATGCTGTACTTGCAATTTGGTACTCTCATTCATTCATTTATTCATTCATTCAACAGGATGTTAGTGTCTGCTACGTGTCTGATACCTGCGATGGGTACTTAAAGCAGAAAGCAGAAAAAGAGCTGCTTTATAACCCCCAAGAAACTCACAGTCTAGTAGAGGAAGCCGACCCGGATCAGCTAACTGTGCTTTGTATGAATCAGTCAATCATTCATTTAGTCACGTACTCAACAACTGCTTATTGAGTTCCTACTGTGTGCTAGGGATTCAAAGAAAGGTCAGGAGTGAAAGTCCTTGCCACTGTGGCGTTCACAGTCTCCTTGCGGGAGCTTGGGGCATGATTGGGATCCAAGAAGACTCCAAGACGTAGGTCATGGGGAAATTATGGGTTGTGAAAGAAGATTCTCTTCTTCTTTGTCCACCCTTCTCTAAGCACTAGTGTCAATTTCTGGAACAGATACTGGTTACCCATAGCAACGTCTTAAGCAAGCAGTAAAGACTGGAGGAAAGCACATGTTCACTCCGTAACAATAAATTATCCACACGACCCTCTCAGTATGTCGATCAGGAGCATCAAAGGAGCTCTTGGTTAATTAGAAGTGCTCTGGTGCTTCATCCTTAGAGTGGGTGGTGTTGATTTTGGAAGAAATGTTTAAAATTTTTATCTTGCCCTAAAATTTTCATTTTCATTATTTGCATAAACTCAGTTATTTATAATTTTGGAGGAATAAAAGTACTTGGATTTTTTAAAGTTTCATAAAACAATTTCTAATCCTCTAGCTATCTTAGAATGGAGCACATCTTAACTAGACTTTCAAGTGCTTACGTGATCCAAGTTCAGTTGTCTCTCCATCCTGTCTCTTTATCCGCTCCTTCTTTTGCCCTCATTTAATTGAAAAGCTTTCACATTCCTTGGTAGACATCTCATAGGGGAGAAAGTGTGGTATCATTCCCTGCTTTGTTTTATCTGTGTTCTGGGGACCATGTTGACCTGTAGTTGATTGGAATGAAATCTTCAAAGCAAAAAACCTCATGTCTTAGAGTCTATCATCTTATACATCTAATTTGGATTGCTTTCCTGAAGCACATCAACTGTCATTTACTGACTTCAAAGAACTTCCAATGCATCTCTGTTTATTTATGTCTTCGCGTGCCCACCTTGCCATCTCTCAATGGGTGGTCTCACCCAACATAAACTTTCAATTCTCACCTTCAAGTATGTGATTCCTCAATCTCTATCTAAACCCAGAGGCCCATCTCTACATGTCAAGTCTGCTGGGGACGTGCTCATACCCCTCAGATTCGTCCACTGGAGGGTAATGAAGCTGGAGGTTTTATCCACAGGATCCTGTCTACACTTTCGGGCTGGACTTGCTCTCAGGCTAAGAAGCTCCCGCAGCATCAGAGAAGGCCCTGCGGAAGGGAGTATGTAGACTAGAGTTCAGCTGGGCACTTTGCTGAAACATGAAGACATACCTTCAAATGGGCTTTCCCTTTTCTTCTCTTTCCTTCTCCCTACTCCGTCACTCCTTCCTGCAAGAATGTTACTAACTACCTGCACCTAAGTTCTTATCTCAGGCTTTGCTCTCAGGAGAAGTCAATGAAGACAGATGACATGAGAATATGGTTTTCATCCATCTCTCTTCTCTGCAGTCTCAGTATTGGTTCCAGGAAATGGCAGCCCACTCCAGTATTCTTGCCTGGAAAATTCCATGGATAGAGGAGCCTGGCAGGCTACAGTCTACAGCGTTACAAAGAGTTGGCAATGACTGAGTGACCAAGCACACACACACACACATTCATTAAAAAAGTCACCAAAGAGTCCCTTCATAGACTGACATCACAGGCCATTCTGACAGCAGAAAGAAATAAGAAGACCACAGCATCCTTACCAGGGGAGTCATATTATTGGTGGTTAAGGTTTGAAATGACCTTGGAAGTGATTTCATCCAAACTTCTCAGGTATTGAATAAGCTTAGAGAGACATTAAGGCCACTTGCTTAATGTTGTCCAACCAACAACTGCTAGAATTGGATCAGGAACCCTAGAATCCAATCTTCCAGTGCGGGGCTAACCACACTGGCTAATTAGCTAATTAAAGTGGTTCTGATGACCAACCCCTCCCTCACATTGGCTGCTTCCTCAGTGAGCCTGACAGCTCTGAACAGTGAGGACTGCAGAATTATACTTCAAAAATACCACACTATTATAAAAATGATAGACTTGGCTCTAAAACAGGTCAGTTTCTGGATTTACTAACTCAGCCCAGTAAGTCTAAACTGTGCCTACAAAGAAAAACGTTGACTCCTGGTTTCCCTAGCTTGCAAGACTGTATTTATCTTTTCACACACAGAGTGCCTGGAACAGTCCCTGGCCCACCTTCCAGCAACTGTGCTTTCATAATGATTTAGGAAATAGTAGACACGGGAAAATGAAAGGAGGGAAAAACAGATCTGTCTGGATGCTTTCACAGTAGAAAAAAGCTTTTGCCGGCTTTTGAAGGACAGGTTGGCAATGGATTGTCTGGGAAGGAGGCATGTATTGAGGATGGGGAGACGTAAGTAAGAATATTGGAGGGAGCATCTGGTTTTGCTGTAAGAACAAAGGAATTGAGCTGAAAGAATAAATATGGGGTAGGCCAATAAATTCATTCAGGCTTTTCCTTACAATCTTAACCTTACAATCAAACAAAATTTCTGGTCAACTCAATAAATCAGAGAAGACCTGGTTAGGGTAAAAAAGTAATATAAATATGAACATCCTTGTCAGCATAAAGTGTTGCCTACAGAATGAGGCTGTGGGGGTGGAAGGGAGATGTGGAAGAAAGGAGCTAACTTTAGGAGACACTCTCAAAGGAACAGAAAAAAAATATGAATTTGAGCTCATTATTAGATTTATAAAGTCAACTGACAGAATGTAAAGCCCAGCAATA
Source organism: Bos indicus (assembly GCF_029378745.1). Taxonomy (NCBI): domain Eukaryota; kingdom Metazoa; phylum Chordata; class Mammalia; order Artiodactyla; family Bovidae; genus Bos; species Bos indicus. Next base: position 7,683,780 of record NC_091773.1, on the reverse strand, counting down.
GTACCATCAAATGCTGGGAAGAGGGTAGTGTGAGAAGAAGAAAAACAATAAATCAAGAAGTACAGTTTCAAACGTCATCCTTAGGGCAATGGATCCAACAATAGAATAAATAAAAGCAGGAAGGGTATGAAAAAGAGGCTGTTTCTGAGTAGTGGTTCTAAGAGTAGGGAGGGGGGAATATTCCTTCCACCTTAAGCTTTTCTGTATCATTTGCTTTGTTAACATGTGTGCAAGCTGCTTTGAGATTTGAAAAATAAATCCTGTCGTTCAGCAGCTACCCCATTAGCAGGGACTGTGCACCTCGACCATGCCAGGCACTGTACTGGGATTTGAGAATTCAAAGATAAATAAGATAGAACAAAAGGCTAAGTGTTAGAAGGGAGAAATCTCTGGGAAAAATACAAGCGTGGCATTGCAGAGATTTCCCAAAGAGGTAAAATAGGAACTGGATATTGAAAAATGAACAATGCAAGAAGGCTACTCCAGACAAAGAGACCAGAGTATTCAAGACAATAGATGCATGGAATGCAATAGAATCATTGAGCACCTTCTAACAATGCAATCTTACTGGTGAGTTTGGTGCTGGATTTGTGTGTGTGTGTGTGTGTGTGTGTGTGTAGTTGATTTATAGTTGATTTACAATATGCTCATTTCAGGTGTCGGAGAAGGCAATGGCACCCCACTCCAGTGTTCTTGCCTGGAGAATCCCAGGGACGGCGGAGCCTGGTGGGCTGCCGTCGATGGGGTTGCACAGAGTCGGGCACGACTGAAGCGACTTAGCAGCAGCAGCAGCAGTTTCAGGTGTACAGCAAAGTGAATCAGTTACACATGTATTCATTCTTTTTTAGATTCTTTTCCCATAGAGGCCAGTACAGAATATTGAGAAGAATCCCCTGTGCTATACAGTGGGTCCTTAACACTTACCAATTTTATGCATGGTAGCGGGTATATGGGACTTCCCCAGTGGCTCAAGGGTAAAGAATCCTCCTGCAATGCAGGAGCCCCAGGAGACGCAGGTTCAATCCCTGGCTTGGGAATATCCCCTAGAGGAATGCATGGCAACCCATTCCAGTATTCTTGCCTGGGAAAATTCCATGGACAGAGGAGCCTGGTGGGCTACAGTCCATAGGGTCCCACAGAGTTGGACATGACTGAAGCGACTTAGCGTGTGCACAACACACACACACACACACACACACACACACAGTGTGTACATGTCAATCCCCACCTCCCAGTTTAGCCTTCCTTCCCTCTCCCAGTAGCCACAAGTCTGTTTTCTAATATATAACTCTATTTCCATTTTGTGGGTAAGTTCATTTAAGGCTGCAGGGACAAATAGGCCTAAAGCATAGGGGGTTTGAACTGTATTTTGAGCTGTAACCAGGGGTTAAGAGAGATAGGAATACCAGACCACCTGACCTGCCTCTTGAGAAATCTGTATGCAGGTCAGGAAGTAACAGTTAGAACTGGACATGGAACAACAGACTGGTTCCAAATAGGAAAAGGAGTATGCCAAGGCTGTATATTGTCACCCTGCTTATTTAACTTATATGCAGAGCACATCATGAGAAACGTTGGGCTGGATGAAGCACAAGCTGGAATCAAGATTGCCGGGAGAAATATCAATAACCTTAGAAATGCAGATGGCATCACCCTTATGACAGAAAGTGAAGAACTAAAGAGCCTCTTGATGAAAGTGAAAGAGGATAGTGAAAAAGTTGGCTTAAAACTCAACATTCAGAAAACTAAGATCATGACATCTGGTCCCATCACTTCATGGCAAATAGATGGGGAAACAGTGGAAGCAGTGAGAGACTTTATTTGCAAGAGTTGGACTATAAAGAAAGCTGAGCACCAAAGAACTGATGCTTTGGAACCGTGGTGTTGGAGAAGACTCTTGAGAGTCCCTTGGACAGCAAGGAGATGCAACCAGTCCATCCTAAAGGAAATCAGTCCTGAATATTCATTGGAAGGACTGATGTTGAAGCTGAAACTCCAATACTTTGGCCACTTGATTTGAAGAACTGACTCATTGGAAAAGACCCTGATGCTGGGAAAGGTTGAAGGTCGGAGAAGAAAGGGACAACAGAGGATGAGATGGTTGGATGGCATCACCAACTCAATGGGCATGAGGTTGAGTAAACTCCGGGAGTTGGTAATGGACAGGGAAATCTGGCGTGCTACAGCCTATGGGGTGGCAAAGAGTTGGACACGACTGAGCGACTAAACTGAACTGAACTGAACAGGGGTTAAAAACTCAAATACACATAACAGTAGTTAAGCAGACAATAAAAATAAGAGAAAAAGGGAAAAGACAGATGAGAGTATGAGTTTCAGTGGCCACAAGGAGCAGCACACTGCTGCCTTCCAAGTGCTCAAATCCAGTTTCAGAGGTTTTCTAGACTTTCATTAAAGCTCAGAATCAAGATTTTTCTGTGAAATCTTTTAACTGTAAAATGTTAGCAACTTTCTTAGGCTATATCATGTGAAATGTGGGGCTGAATGAATCAAAGCTGGAATCAAGATTGCTGGGAAAAATACCAACAACCTCAGACATGCAGATGATACCAGTCTAATGGCAGGAAGCAAAGAGGAGCTAAAGATCTTCTTGATGAGGATGAAAGAGGAGAGTGAAAAAGCTAGCTAAAAACTCAACATTTAAAGAACTAAGATCATGGCATCCAGCTCCATCACTTCATGGCAAATAGAAGGGAAAAAAGTGGAAACAGTGACAGATTGTATTTTCTTGGGCTCCAAAATTACTGTGGGCAGTGAGTGCATCCATGAAATTAAAACACTCTTGCTCTTTGAAAGGAAAGCTATGACAAACCTAGACAGTGTATTAAGAAGCAGAGAAATCACTTTGCTGACAAAAGCCCATATAGTCAAAGCTATGGTTTCTCCAATACTCATGTATGGATGTGAGTTGGACCATAAAGAAAGCTGAAAGCTGAAGAATTGATGCTTTCAAACTGTGGTGCTGGAGAAGACTCTTGAGAGTCTCTTGGACTGCAAACCATTCAAACTGAAAGGAGATCAACCCTGAATATTCATTGGAAAGACTACTGCTGAAGTTGAAACTCCAATACTTTGGCCACCTGATGCAAAGAACTGACTCATAAGAAAAGATCCTGATGCTGGGAAAGATTGAGGGCAGGGGGAGATGGGAGATATAGAAGATGACATGGTTAGATGGCATCACTGACTCAAGGGACATGAGTTTGAGCAAACTCCGGGGGACAGTGAAGGACAGGGAAGCCTGGCGTGCTGCAGTCCATGGGGTCACAAAGAGTCGAACACAACTTAGTGACTGAACAACAACAAATGCTGTGCTGGGAAAACAAAGAGGCTTCTGATGTTCATCGCTGTAATTCAGTGACAGTTCATTTCTCATTTATGCCAAATCCAATATGGGAAGAGCATCTCCCTTCCTTTTTTACTTAAGTGAACAGGATCTCGCTGTCTTCCCGGTCACTGAAACAGAAGAGGAGGAAGCACGTGCCTCTTAGCAACCTTGGCAGCAGACCTTCGTTAGTTGGAATGAGTCACTTGCCCTCAATTTAACTTAAGGAAGACTAGGAAGTGTCACCGCACACAGGGAGATTGGATGAGCTCTTAACTGACAGAGCAACTAATGCAAATTTTATTCTTAAATACCACATGACTCTCTTTATAATGACTGGTTCTGGCAGAGAGGTAGCAGTTGAAGAAGATTGCTGCCACAGTCAAAGATCAAAGATCTGCAAAAATATATCACATTTTTATTTGACCAAAAATAGCTCCAGGAGCTATGTGAAGAGTTGACCTGGAAGGATAACGGCAGGAAGGATCGTTTCTGAGACCCTCGAAAAGCAACATCAAGGACCTGCAACAGGACAGGGAATCGCAGGAATAGAAGCAAAGAATTAACTCTCTCACTTTACAAATAACCAGAGGATGCCTACACATCGTTTCTGTGAATTGCTCAAGGTTGCAAAGTTAATAAGCAGCTGTCCAACACTCTCTCTCTCTTTTTTTTAAAATCACATTAGGAGAATGGAGAAAGGAAAACTAACGGAAACTTAAAATCTTTGACTCTGAGAATCAGGTTTTGGGGAGCTTATCTTAGGCAAACACTCAACACCATCGGATTCTGTTCATAACTGATTTTAAATGTGAACCCCCTCAAAGATATTACTTTCTTCTTAACTTTTAAGACCTGCCAATGGGTAAACATCAAACAGATAATGTATTCATTTTTTTTAAACCTTGATTTAGACTCTTTTCCTATTACCTTCTGGGAAATCCTCAGCTTAAGAAAGAAATGTTTTTATCTTTCTCACCTCTAAACGCGTCCTAGTGCTGGAACAGTAAGCATTCTAATCAGCATAGCTCTGGACCATCTGTAATGAGATTTCTTCTGGAGGATTCATCTCAGTCTCTAATGCTCAGAAGTAGTTAATCCATTTGACCCTAAAGCAGAAAGAAAATAGAGAAAGGAAAACAGTTGGAAAGAAGTGAGTGTCTGTGTGGCGGGGAGAGAAGGTGGGTTAAATGGAGCAGTGCTTTTTTTTTTTTTTTTTTTTTGCCCTAAAGCTTTAGAAAATGCAAACAGAATGCATCTGCGTAACTGCACACTAAAAAATTAACATTAAGCAAAAGGTCTTGGTGTTATAAGGAGGCTTTGTAGCAGGCACTGGAATGGTCACTTTGCATGATCACTTCAGTTCATCTACCCTGTTTCCCCATGTGGTGGTTAAAGTTCTCCCCATTTTATAAATGAGCAAACTGAGACTCAGAAACATACCACATCACAATTTACCTAAAATCTGAAGTTTTGCTTCTTCCAATAGCTTAACAGTAGCATTCTCAATATTTGGATTCAATAAATGTTGATCAAGTATTTACCATGAACCCTTGAACCCAAAAGATGACACAATTTATTTCATGTAATCCTTAAAATGATCTCACAAGCTCGGTGTGATTCCAATTCTCACGACAAAGGAAAATTCAAGTGCAAACTAAGGAGAATGAGTTGTCTGGGCTTTGTTCCGGGTGCCAGTGGGAGTACTACGGGGTGGGACTCCACTTTCTCAGGATCTGGGACTATTCAGTGTGGTATTTTTCTACTCTTTTTAGGAAAGATCTTCCTGATAATGAGCATTTCTAGGTTTCCTAGTCTTTCCTGGTCTTTCTATCTTTGCCTAGAAGACCTACTAAATGAGAATATCTGGGAAGAAAATCATTTTGACCACCATTTGGGGACATATATGTTATCAGTGTCCACCTTTACAATAGCAGCATAAGCATATGTGAACAGAACATCCAGTACATTGATGTCCTTAAGGGTCATTACTTGAGTGAAAGCATAAATAAATTTGGGTGTGAAGTTCATCTCTGTGGCATGTTTGTTTTGAGGGTTTGAGCAAATCTTTGAAACTTTATCATTCTCATATACAAATATCCTTGTTGAAATGTAATCCACATGGATTAAACATCCTGGAGACATATTCACAAGGCTGAAACTACAGTTAAAATATATACCATAAATGTAAAAAACTGCAAAAATATGACCCCAAACCAAGACATAAAGTAGCCAGTAGAAACAATCTTAAGATAATTTAGCTGATGGAATTAGCAGACAAGAACATTAAAAGAGTTACTGAAATTATGTTCATGGAAAGGGTGAGCCTATGAGTGAAAGGGTGGGGAATCTTAGCAGGAAAATAAAAGCCATAAAAAAAGAGCCAGATGCAACATCTAGAACTGAAAAGTATATTCAGTTCAGTTCAGTTCAGTTGCTCAGTCGTGTCCGACTCTTTGCGACCCCATGAATCGCAGCACGCCAGGCCTCCCTGTCCATCACCAACTCCCGGAGTTCACTCAGACTCACGTCCATCGAGTCAGTGATGCCATCCAGCCATCTCATCCTCTGTCGTCCCCTTCTCCTCCTGCCCCCAATCCCTCCCAGCATCAGAGTCTTTTCCAATGAGTCAACTCTTCACATGAGGTGGCCAAAGTACTGGAGTTTCAGCTTCAGCATCATTCTTTCCAAAGAAATCCTGGGGCTGATCTCCTTCAGAATGGACTGGTTGGATCAAAAATTTATTGTATGATTATACTGAAATTCTTGTCTACTTATTGTACAAAGTACAGCAAAAAAAGTGATAACATCTCCAGCTATCAGTATATATATGTGTATTTTTAAACTTTACTGTTATTATTTTCCTTTATAAACTTAGAAACCCTATTGTTAGATGTCTGACTGTGATGGTTAATTTTGTATCAACTTGTCTGGACCATGGAATGCACAGATATTTGATCAAATGTAGCTCTGAGTGTGTTTTTGTGAGGATATTTTTGGATTATATATGGAGTATACAAAAAGTATAAAAAAATTAATAACCAAAAGTTCCTTTCTGTGGAAAGAAGGAGGAGGAGGAGGCAAACTTGTAACAAATCTGCTAATCAATGAAAAAAATTTAAAGAATAAATTTTGTTCCAGAAATAAAGAAATATTTCTTTTTAAATAGTATATTTCTTGATCCTTCCCACCTTGTGCTATAGCTATATTTATCTGAGATCCATTTTCAAGTGCTTTTAAACTATAGCTAAGTTTTATTTTCATCCTTGTCATTAACCTGAAAGGCAATGGTCTATTTTTTGGGACTCAATATTCTGGATTTGCATAATTAGAAAACACGATTCCTTTTAGAACCAAGAAAAATATTTCAACACATTTGCCTTTTTCAGCATCATTAATCAGTTGTGACACTGATGCCACGAAAAGTACTAATATGAGTTCTGAAGTAGTCACAGATATTTAATTTAACCTGCAACACATTTGCGTCTACTCAACAATAGCTATGCATCTAGCTCCTGGCTTTCATTTGTAATTTATTAATTCCATCAGCATATACTGAGCTTCCAGTAAATGCTGGCCACCGGTCTAGACCCTACGATGCAGCAGCACATAAAACATGACTCCTTCCCCAGAAGAGCCCTGAGTCTACGGGGCAAAGACATCAGCATACATAAATAAGTACATTACAAAGCATTGTGCGCCACCATGGAAATTCGTGTGGGGTCATATGGTGGCTCAGAGGGAAAATAATTAAGTTTGTTTAGTGGATGAGCTGACTACTGCTGGAAGAAGCATTAGCATATCCTCAGCAGGTCAGTGGTATGTAAGAAAGCTCAGAGATCATTACAGGAATGTTCAAAGGACTCCATTTGTGAAGGACCTGGAAGCCATGCCAAGATGCTCAACTGCAGCCTACAGGCCGAAGGCAGGGCTAGAGCCGCCTGGATGGATGAGAGAGAAGGTCCAATGTGATTTTGAAAGATAATGCTCCTCCTGTTCATCCTGCTCTCCAGGTCGTGTGGGTGTCTCTCCATCAGCAGTCTCCACCATGAAAATTCTTCCCTTCTCCTTCCTTATGTATATGCAATGGTCCATAATCAGTCTGCTTTTTAACTATTAGCTGTCCATCAGCATAAAAGCCACACATCCAGGCAACTATCTCCAACCCTCTGATGGTATTATTTCTCTCTCCACAGTATTTATATGTTGTCCTATACCTATGCTATAACAAGACTCACCCTATTGAATTATATATTGAATCATATTAGTCATCCTTCATGACTTTTGGGATTTCTGATGATGGTGGCCTGCCTTCTTATTTGTAGCCTTAGTACCCTGAAGGGTTCTGAGTACATGATGAGTGTTCAAAGTTTGTTAAAAGTACATGTTAATCATATAATTTAAGCAAATGGTCTCTCATTAACCATAACCAGCCAGACAAATTTTTATACTGTGAAATATCATTCAACCATATTTTCATTTGATGGTCTTGAGTTCTTCTAAAAAATTCAGTGTCTATGTTGAAAGAAATTGATAAATGCTCTGAAAAGAAAATTTTAACAATTTTAATATTTACTGAAAACTTAGTAGAAGCAAGCTAGCCCTACGATGGGAATATGCTGTGTAATGGTTAATTATGTGTCAGCTTGGCTAGACTATGGTGCCTCACTGATTGATTAAACAGCAATCTAGATACTTCTAGGAAGGTATTTTTTAGAGATAATTAACATTTAAGTCAGAAGATTTTGAGTAAAGCAGATTATCTTCCATACAGTAGGTGGGCTTCATTCAGTGAGTTGAAGGCCTAAAGAAAAAAGATTTAGAAAAGAATTCTGCTTCCCAACTCAAACCTGCTGAAGTATTGACTCTTGCCAGAAATTCCAGCCCACCAGACAAATTTTGGACTTGTCAATACCCATGATTGTGTGAGCCAGTTCCTTAAAATCCGCCCCACTCATCTCTTCTCTCTCTTGGTTCTGCTTCTCTGGAGAATCCTGACAACTCAACGTGGTATTTTTTAGCCATCACAACCAGTTTGTGAGAGCAGTATTTTATTCATCACACAAAGCCACTGAGGCTCAGAGAGCCTTTAGTACCTTGCATAGTGAGTGTGGCAGGCATTACTACTGTTCACCAATATCTATTTTTTCCCAGGGTGACTGTTGACTCTGGTTTGATGCTGGGAGGGATTGGGGGCAGGAGGAGAAGGGGACGACAGAGGATGAGATGGCTGGATGGCATCACTGACTCGATGGACGTGAGTCTCAGTGAACTCCGGGAGTTGGTGATGGACAGGGAGGCCTGGCGTGCTGTGATTCAAGGGGTTGCAAAGAGTCGGACACGACCGAGCGACTGATCTGATCTGATCTGATCCTGCTTTTTGGATAAGAGGCACCTTCAGTCCCAGGAATTCCCTTCTCATCAGGTCGTGTGGGAAAATGGCATTTCCTACCCCTTGGCAAGGCCATGTAACTCACTTTGACCAATGCAATGAGAGCAGAAATGGGCTGTGAGTCACTTCTGGGTAGAAGAATTTAATTAACGGTGTTTGACTCTCCATCTTCCTCTGCCGTATAGTGTTAGTTGATGAAAATATTGACGTGGACGTGAATGCTGAGCCGTCATGGTGGATGATTGCCCTGGAGTCGGACACGACTGAGCGACTGAGCACATGCAGCACAGCGGCTGATTACCTCCTATCACTTTGATCAGACACTGAAATGCGGGGCTTACTTCAGACTATGCCTTGAATAGCGTAGCAGAAGTCTCTACAACTTTCCCATAGCTACTCTGTAATCAAGAGAAGGCAAGTTTTGTTTAAGTGATGTGTTGAGAAAGCAAGCATGTATTTTTGCATACAGAAAGAAAAGGACCAGTAGAAAAGCACAGACCACGGATGCCAGAAAAAGGAAGGCTTGGAGTGCGAATGAGGCTAGAGGAAGTGGTTAAAGAACGTGGTTAGAGAAGGGAGAGAGAAGAGAGATCACAGGCTTCCCTCAGGAGTGGAGGACTCACAGCTCTTTCTCTGACGTTTTAGGGAATGGCTGAGAGATAGCTGACTTTCTTAAGGTGGAGAGGAGAATTTCCCATAAATACCACTGTGCTCAGATGAACACTGGGAAGAGAATCTTTGGTTAACTTCCTTAACTAATTCTTTTCTTTCTTTTTTTTTTTTTATTAGAGTTTCTTTACAATGTTGTGTTAGTTTCTGTATAGCAAAGTCAATCAGCTGTATGTTTACATATATTCCCTCTTTTTTGGATTTCCTTTCCATTTAGATCACCACAGGGCATCGAGTAGAGTTCCTCCTGCCATGCTATACAGTATGTTATTAGTTATTTTATACATAATATGAAGTGTGTGCATGTCAATGCCAATCTCCCAATTCATTCCCCACTGTCTTTCCCCCTCAGTGTCCATATGTATGTTCTCTATATCTGTCTCTATTTCTACTTTGTGTCTCTATTTCTACTTTGTAAATAAAATAATCTATACCAATAGGAGAGGCTTCCCAGATGGTGCTAGTGGGAAAGAATCCACCTGCCAATGCAGTAGACACAAAAGATGTGGATTTGATTCCTGGGTCTAGAAGATCCCCTGGATGAGGAAATAGCAACCCACTCCAGTATTCTTGCCTGGAAAATTCAGCGGACAGAGGAGCCTGGCGGGCTACAGTCCATGGGGTGGCAAAGAGTCAGATACAAGGGAGCATAGCACACAGAGCAACATACCAATAGGAAGTAAAGGTGAGGGCAGTGTGCTCACTGCCATTTGACATTTTATGATGGTAAATGATACCTGGTATCATCACACATACACCCCTTAGACCAGATACACCCCTTATCACAGGATGGCAGAGGAGAAAGTTTAAGGTTGATTCAAAGAGCAGGTGCAGTAACATGACACCAGTGACCATATGAGGGCTTTTTAAACAGCAGAATTCATTATAGTAATTGTAAATGGCTTTGTAGAGTTTCTGATTTCCTGCTTATCTCATTAAATATATTCGTATCATAAATGACTTTTAATTTGTCAATAAGAACAGACAAGGGTAATTAAATAATTATTGACAGTAAATGCTCTTTACTGCTAGTGAGGCAGATGTGAAGCAAAGCAATGTGAAGACAACCCAACACCAGCCAAAGCCACATGGCTCTTGGACCCAGCAGCTGGGAGAAAGCTCACGTCTCTTTATCTTAATCTGAGAACCACCCCTGAAGGCAGCTGTCTCAGTGTCTTCTGTCAACACCCAGGTAGATCTGAGTTTCTGCTATTGTTTGCGCACTCTAACAGCATTTTTTTTTTGTTTTTTTAATTTTTATTTAATATTGGGGAACTGTTCCTTAACGATGCTGTGTTAATTTCAGGTGCACAGCAAGCTGATTCAGTTATACATATGCATGCATCTCTTCTTTTTCAAATTCTTTTCCCATTCAGTTTGTTGCTGTTCAGTCACTAAGTCATGTCTGACTCTTTGAGACCCCATGGACAGGCTTCTCTGTCCTTCACCATCTCCCAGAGTTTGCTCAAAGTCATGTCCATTGAGTCAGTGATGCTATCCAACCGTCTTATCCTTTGTCGCCCCCTTCTGTGCCTGCTCTATGTCTTTCCCAGCACCAGGGTCTTTTCCAATGAGTCAGCTCTTTGCATTAGATGGCCAAAGTATTTAGGTTATTATAGAATATTGAGTTGCATTCCTTAGGTTACACAGTAGGTCCTTACTGGTTACCTATTTTAAATATATCGGTATGTCAGTGTTAATCCCTTCCTCCTGATTTAGCCTTCCTCCCCACCTTTCTGTCCTGGTAACCATATGTTCATTCTCTAAGTCTGTGAGTCCCTTTCTAATGAACAGAATTTTAATAGAACAATTTTCTAAAAATGTAGTTAAACTGTTCACATCCCACACTTTCACGGTGGGGATGTGCAGTTGTACTCACGTTGAATTCCTGGGTGTCAGGTTGGAAGGGTTCTTCCTAGATGAGTCAACATACTAAGTCAAGGAACCATTTATTTGCCAATACTTGATGAGTGCCCATCTCTGTTCTGGGAGCTAGAAATGGAAGAGGCTTGTAGCATGCTTTGTACCCTACTGTGAGGCTAATGTAGTATCTTAACTAAGAACTGGTTCTCTGGGCCAGGAAGAGAAATTCATGTGTAAGTCAGGTGGTATCAAAAGGAAATTTGGAATACAGAAAAATAATTAATTAACACAGTAGGGAGAAGGGCATTTCAAGCAGAGAGGGGTCATATGAGAAAGCCCACATCTGAAAAGAGCATGGTTTTCTTGGGAAGTAAACAATTTTGAGTGTGTGTGAGAACTCACACTACATATTACAATAACCTGGGAAACTTTAGCATATATGGGTGCTGGGCCCATCCTAAGACCTTCCTGCTTTATTGACAGGTAGGTCAAGATTCAAACTTCCTCATACTTCTCAAAAATAAAGATGGTGAACATTAATTTCTTATAAAATGAGAAAGAACAGCCCACCTGCTCCCCTGCAAAAGTCTCAAATATATATGAAAGCTTGAAGTCCTTCTTATCCACTTCTGTGATTTTAAAAAGAAGATGATAACTAAAGGAAATCGATCTGGTCATAAACCAAAAGTTTCAATCAAAGCTGGCTTTTTAAAAAATATATAACTTTATATATTTATTGGCTTGCAGGTTTTCTTTGCTGTGCAGGCTTTTTTTGTTGCAGCGAGCCGGGGCTACTCTCCAGTTGCAGGGCTTGAGCTTCTCATTGCGGTGGCTCCTCCTGTGGCAAAGCACAGGCTCTAGGGTGCACAGGCTTCAGCAGTCGTGGCGGGTGGGCTCAGGAGTTGCAGCTCCTGGGCTCTAGAGCACAGGCCCAATAGGTGTGGTGCATGCGCTTTGCTGTTCAGCGACCTGTAGGCTCTTCCCATATCAGGGGTCGAATCTGCATCGCCTGCATTGGGGGGCAGATTCTTTATAACTGAACCAGCAGGGAAGCCCAGAGATAATGTTTTCTTTTTGCTTTTTTAACTGTTTTTTTTTCTTAATTTATTTTAAATTGAAGGATAATTACAATAATGTGCTGGCTTCTGCCATCCGATCAACACAGATCAGTCATAGGTATCCGTGTGTCCCCTCCCTCTTGAACCTCCTTCCACCTCCCACCTAAAGCTGGCATTTTCTGAAAGACATTTTGTTGCACTTTCTGCTTACAAAATTAAGTATTTTAACTTGGGCCCCATAAGTATTAGCTGATAAGCAATATTTATGTTAGAGCCTAAGAATATGTAATCTGACAACTACTCATTTTTAGTCGACATGTAAGTTCTAGGTCATCCATACTTTTCTTGGTCTTGGATCAACCAGGCTTCTTGTAGAAAAAGTTTCTTCTGCTGTGTATTAGGCAGCTCACGCTGACATAACAAAATGCCACAGACTGGGTGGCTTACATAACAGACATTTATTTTCTCACAGTTCAAGCCCGTGTGTTTCATTGCAAATACGTGCAAATCTTTCAGCACAGGATTTTTAAAAGGAGGCAAGGGTTAACTCCATGTTGATTATTGATTATGTGATTTGTCGGTTATATATGATTGCCTTCCACTTGATGGATTACAGTGTATTTTGCTTAAACACACCTTTGAAGTCTGGCTCATGCCTGATTGGCAGGTAGTGAGATGTGAAATAGGCTTTATACACAACAGATCCATTTGGCTTTTCTTTCCTGGATGATGGAGAGTTTAAAAATAAGACTTGAGTTATGAAATGCCCCATGTACTCAATACCAGACTGTTTAACAAATTAAAGATTCATAGCAGGCAACACAAAATAGAGAAAGCATTTTGACTTGGGAATAGACTAACAGATTTCAAATCCTGGCTCCCTCCCACACACTGAAAGAATGAAGAGGTTGCATAAGTCTTCTATGAGCCTCAATTTCCTTATCTGCAAATTGAGGTGATAATATTACCTTCACTTGTGCTATGAAGATAAAATACATGCATTCAACTCTTCCTGAATACCCAACCAGTATCAATATTTTAAATATTTAACTAGTAGTAAAATATAGGCACTTCCCAATCAGAATGATGCTGGTGCCCATTAAAAATCAACACATACACACTATTACATATAAAATAGATAATCAACAAGGACCTACTGTATAGCAGTAGGTTTATACTCTAATCAAAGATCTGTAATAAGTTGTATGGGAAAAGAATCTGAAATAGAATAGATATATGTGTATAGATAACTGAACCACATTGCTGTACACCTGAAACTAACACAACATTGTAAATCAAATATACTCCAATATAAAAAAAAATTAAAAAGAAAAAACAAATAAGCAAAAACCCCATACTCCAAAAAACTATAGGTAAATTTCAGCTGAATACCACCCTGGCCTAAACGAGTGTAAGTTTAGGTGCTGGAAACACAGAAATTAATGGAACAGAGTCCATCGCTTCCATACCTCAAGTGACTCAAAGTACTTGAGAGCACAACAGACATGTGAAAAAATACTTGCAATACAGTATGCTAGACATTAGAGATGCTGTATATGACAATAGAGTACACTAGATAACATTAGAGATGTTGTATACGACAATAGAGTATACTAGACAACACAGTACACTAGACATTAGAGATGCTGTATACAACAATATAGTACACTAGGTAACATTAGAGATGTTGTATACGACAATAGAGTACACTAGACACTAGAGATGTTGTATACGACAATAGTGGAGAAGGCAATGGCACCCCACTCCAGTACTCTTGCCTGGAAAATCCCATAGACGGAGGAGCCTGGTAGGCTGCCGTCCAAGGGGTCGCTAAGAGTTGGACACAACTGAGCGACTTCACTTTCACTTTTCACTTTCATGTATTGGAGAAGAAAATGGCAACCCACTCCAGTGTTCTTGCCTGGAGAATCCCAGGGATCGGGGAGCCTGGTGGGCTGCATAGTCCAGTCTATGGGGTTGCACAGAGTCGGACACGACTGAAGTGACTTAGCAGCATATGACAATATAGTATACTAGACAACATTAGAGATGTTGTACATGACAATACACCATGCTAGACATTAGAGACGCTGTATACAACAATATAGTATACTAGAGCAGGCATTAGAGCTGCCTGGTCACAGGTGGTAGTGCTGGGCACAGGTCTTGTTACACAGCAGGCACTCTTTCCTTCCCCTTGGCCTTGGAAGGGACACAGGTTTTTGGTATGGCGAGATCAAGTATCATTTTATTTAACATAAATGGGAGGAAGGAAGAAAAACAAGAAGGTGGAAGACACTTAGATTAATAAGTGAATCAAGGAAACCAGTTCAAGCCATTCAAGTCTTTTCTTTGTACCACAGTGCCTAGCAGGTTACCCACCACTCACATGTAACTTGCCACCTTTACCCAAACACAAGCTGTCTCAATAAGCTAGAAAGAACAATAACCCTGTATTACCAGTGACCCAGGCTTTGAACTGTTTTATATTCAACATCTCGTTTAATCCTCTTTAAACTCACTATGACGTTACAATTGTCTCTCATTTATCAGGTAAAAACTGGAGGTCAGAGAGGTAAGGTGAATTGGCCAAGGTCACGCAACAGAAGCTCTTGTAACTGGTAAAGATGACTCCAGGTCACCATTGCAGATAGAGCCAATGACCTCCTAGAGGTTTCAGGGCAGCCTAATCTCTTGCCTGTGTCTTGTATCACTAGGATCTAGTGACTCAAAAGACAAAGACTCAACACTGAGCAGAGCTCCACACGTTATGGTTTGGGGAAGAATGGATACATGCATATGTACGACTGAGTCCCTTCGCTATTCGCCTGAAACTATCACAACGCTGTTAATTGGCTGTACTCCAATACAAAATAAAAAGGTTTTAAAAATTATTATTATTTCAACATGTAAATAAAAGACATAAACTCTTTTCTAAAATGTGAGTAGCCTCGTAAGACAGTGGGATCTTCACCTTAAAGAGGAATAATGTCATTCTAAGAAAAGTTTTAAGGAAATAAATATGTTGTATCAGAAATGATATCTTCATAATTTCTCCCATTATGTGAATATGCAGGGAGGGAGGGAGAATTGGCAGGAATTGGGGGGTATCATTTGTATGTAAAGTGATTTATAATCTGCAGTGCTCCAAATAAGTATCTGAAATGCTACCAACTTGGATTTCTTGAGTTGAATGTAGCACAGATATATGCCTTTTAAATAAAAGTGCTACTAAAGAGAAAAAAAAAAAAGGCAGTCTTTATGGTTGCATGTTCAGATAAAAAATAAGTCCAGAAGCTCTTCATCTTATGGAAGTCAGTATATTGCCTGCTAGGTAGCAACTCAAGGGCCTTGCCTCCTAGTAACTTGAACCCAGGATGTAAAACCAAAGTCCCAGGGCTAAGCCAAAGTCTGTTGCTACGTGGAGGGTGGACAATGCAACGAGTCAAGCCAAGCTAGGGTTGGCACGGTAAACAGAGCAAGAAGAAAGCAGGTTTGGAGACTATGAAGGGGGAATTCAAGCAAAGGCCAGCCTGGCTGAAGGTGTAGTTGTGCCAACTTGCTGCACAAGTTTTCCAGTTCAGGTCACAGGCTTTGTCGAACCTGCTGCCCACCAGCTGGTAGCAAAGGGGAAACCAGTAGTACCAGGAACTGTCATTCCCAGTCAACTCCTCCCTCCATCAAAGTGATGAGGTGATGGGGACACTCTGGCTTTTGGCTGCATTGTATGATATTAAAATTGCACAAGTAGGGATGAATAATTGTGAGCCGTGACATTCACACACGTTGTCATACAATGAACACTCTCAAAAGTGGTGGGAAGCTGCTTAGAGTAAACTTTCCAGCTACAATGAATCTACTCAAATGAGATACAGATGAGCACTAGCACATAACGGGCTAGCCTTAGAAACAGAGGCCCAGAGAGTGCTTCAGACCTGAGCTTTCTGGAAACACCTGCAGAAAGGATGATGGGCACAACTACCAATTAAAGGGAAACTTATCATTATGCCTGGCAAAAGGAAATTGCTTTGATGGAAAAAGTACTACGTGCCAGAAACTGATTACTTTATGCAATCATCTCATCAGATTCATATTTAAAAAAAAAAAAGAAGAAGATGGACCATTTATCCTAAGTCAGAACAGCAGTGAAGGAAGAGCTGAATTGGAGAGAAGAGCATTCTGATTATAACATCTACCTACTTAACATCACACAGAGGCTGCCTCTTCACAGGGTTGTAGCCCTGTCATGACACAAAGACCAGCTTACAAAGGTTAGTTCAGTTACCCTAATTGTTTTAATCGCATTGACTTTCAAGAGTTTGTCAGTTAATTCACTTAAAAATATTCATTCAGGATCTAATATTTGTGCAAGGAATACATGGATGAATAAGATAGTGTTGCCCTCTGCCCTCAAGGATCTTAGCATTTAGTAGGAAGGAGACAGGGCTTCCCAAGTGGCACTCGTGGTAAAGAACCCTCCTGTCAACGCTCCTCCTGTCAACGCAGGAGACAAAAGAGACACAGGTTCCATCCCTGGGTCAGGAAGATGAATGGCAATCCACTCCAGTATTCCTGCCTGGAGAATTCCATAGACAGACGAGCCTGGCAGGCTACAGTCCAGGGGGTCGCAAAGAGTTGGACACGACTATAGCAACTTAGCACACATGCACACAGGAGGGACATAATGAATAAATCAGAGTGGATAAAAAGTGTATGTTTTTCCTAATGATGACAAAAAGGAAGGAGAAGGTAAAAATAGAAAAGGAGAAGGGGGGGCGGGGAGGAAGAAGACGTTCTGGAGTCCCTGATTCTCTTAACTTTTCATTTGGAATTCAGCAACAAAAATACAAGCTCAAGCTCAAAAGTCTATCTCAGCATAGTTCACTAAGTGACTTCAGGTGGGGACAAAATTCTTTTCTTTATAAAAGAATATATGGAGACACATGGGCTTCCCCGGTGGCTCAGTGGTAAACAATCTGCCCACCAATGCAGGGAATTCAGGTTTGATCCCTGAGTCAAGAAGATCCCTTGCAGAAGGAAATGACAACACACTCTGGTATTCTTGCCTGGAAAATTCCATGGATACAGGAGCCTGGCAGGCTACAAAAGAGTGTCCAAAAGAGTTGGACACGACTTAGCTACTAAAGAACAACTACAAATATAGATATACCTCACTTGGTTTCAGCAAAAAGCTTTCAAAAATCCTCCCTGTGAGCTGGTCTTGTGGATGGAAGGCTGTGCCATGGCTGAAGCAGAGCCTAGAATAGATGAGGATGAACTCAAGTTGAGGACAAGCTCGAGACACAGAAGACAGTCTCCTGGCTGGCATCACCTGCCATGCCACAGCTGCTGCTGTGTGCAGGAGCATCTGTTCCTCGGGGGCCGGAGGGGAGGGGAGGAAGCAGAGGTCAGAAGCTAGTGAACAAACATGACTTTTACAAGAAGACCCAATTTCTTTCTGGGCATCCAGGCAGCTGCATCAGTAATGGAAAAGGGGATGGATAACCAAGTTTCATTTGCCGCTTGAGAAAGTGCCTGCAGAATGGTCAACACACTTGTTTGCTTTTAATAATGGATTAGACGCTAAGTGGAGAATGTTAAAGCTCTTGAAGCTGCAAAGAAAACGGTTGGCATTCTACCTGCTGTGCATTCGAACAGCATTTTTATCTCCACAATCTCTTTTGGAAAGAGTCCAGGAAAAGTTGGAAAGCAGTGAGTTCTTAGAGCTCTGCAGGGAGATGGGCTGTCCCCTTCGTCTCTTGTGTGGTGCTATGTCTCTGATCCTACCACCAGCCACCACCTACACTGGGAAAAGTGGTACCAGCTGAATCATGAGTGGACAGAACTGCCTGTTCATCCTGGCTCTACTCCCTACAGGCTGTGTGACCTTGAACAAATCACTTGACCTCTCTGAGATACGACGAGTCCAAAATCATAGGAACAGAGGCACTGGAAAGAAGAAATTAAAGAACTGGGAAGCAAAGTGATAATAGTATGCCACTAACTACCTTGCAGTTGGCTTACTGACTTTCATTTATCAGTTATAAAAATCCTAGCACCTAAATATAAATATAATTTATATATATATGTATATATATATATACATATAAATATCTTTGGCTTCATTTTATAGAGACTGAGACTCAGGGTCAAACAGTTGTCCAACAACACATGGTAAGTGATAGGGTTTTGAACCTATCACTTACCTAAGATTTGAACCCGAGTTAAAAATATTTTCTCTAGGCCATCCACCCATAACTAATACTCTCCCTTTGGGACTGGGTCACTGATTGAATGTGGAGGGAGTGGGTGAGAGTGAGGTGCCCAGGGTACCTCTGAGGGTTCTAGGGCCATTGGGGCAATTCTCTGGGGAGATGGGAAGGAGAAACGCAAAGTCCACATGGGCACCAAGGTGTGTTTTGCTGTTCGGTGGATAGCCATGTCTCTGGCTGTCTTTATTTCCCTAGCTCACTTCCCCTTACCATCAGCCTTCCCCAAAAGTTAGTTATGTTTTTGGTCTCTACTGAACCAACTCCCATGGAAGAACATGCCTGTCTCAAAGTGGGTGGTAATGTTCATTCTTCCCTAATTGTTCCAGGTACCAAGCCTTTGCACATGCTCTGCCTTGTACCTGGAATGCCTCTGCTTCTTGACTTTTTTTTTTTTTTTTTTTAATTTTAACTTTCTCTTTTTGGCCACACTGGGTCTTAGATGTAGCATATGGAATCTAGTTCCTTGACCAGGGATCAAACCTGTTCTCCCACCATTGGGAGCAAGGAGTCTTAGCCACCGGACAACCAGGGGGGTCCCCCCTCTCTGTTTCTTTCCTTAACAAATTTAAATTCATCTTTAAATGTGTTCATTAATTTTTAAATTCATCTCTATATGTGTTCATTCAATCCACAAATGCCTACTAAATGTATGTAATGTCGTGGATGGAATTCCCAGGTGGCTCTAGTGGTAAAGAACCCACCTGCCAATGCAGGAGACAAAAGAGAAACTAGTCCAATCTCTGGGTCGGGAAGATCCCCTGAAGGAAGGCATGGCAACTCACTCCAGTATTCTTGCCTGGAGAATCCCATGGACAAAGGAGCCTGGTGGGCTACAGTCCACAGAATCCTACAGAGTCAGATACGACTGAAGTGACCCAGTGGGCATCCACACAATGCTGTGGACATCATTTCAGAGCCACTGAACTGTCATTTCCATCATGAAGTCAGTCCCATGGAGATGGAAAGTCCTCTTTATCCGGGCAGTCATAGAACTCAGTACACCACCCATCAAAACTTCCAACTTCCAGTCTACTGAAATAGGACTGCTGTCTCTAGAATAAATTCTTGAGAGTAGGAAATTTCTTTACTTCTGAATTTTTTGTGGGCTGAATTTTGTTTTCCTAATATTCATATGTGCAGTACTCAAAATGCAACTTGGAAACAGGGTCTTACGAAAGTAATCAAGTTAGAGTGAGTTCATTAGGTTGAGCCCTAATAAAATTACAACTGATGTCCTTATAGAGGGGAGTTTTGCAGACAGATGCTCACACACTTCATATGTGATGTGAAGAGAGGTGTTAGGCTGCCATGCGTGCATGCATGCTAAGTCACCTCAGTCATGTCCAACTCTGCAACGACTGAGCCTCCGGGCTCCTCTGTCCATGGGATTCTCCAGGCAAGAATACTGAAATGGGTTGCCATGCCCTTCTCCAGGGGATCTTCCCAACCTGGGGATAGAACCCGGGTCTTCTGCATTGCAGAGAGATTCTTTACTGCTGAGCCACCAGGGAAGCCCAGCCATGTTGCCACAAGTAAAGAAATGACCAGAAGCAAGAGGAAGGACGTGGAACAGATTCTTCCCTCACAGTGGTCAAAAGGAACCTACTCTTTCAACACCTTGACTTGAGACTTCCTGCCTCCGGAACTTTGAGTTAATACATTTCCATAATGTATCCAGTTTCCAGTGCTTTGTTATGACAATCCTGGAAAGCTAATGTAGAATTTACAACACCTCACTGCCTATAAGTCAGTTTACCTCCAGACTTTGACTATTCATTTCATAATAAAATATTTCTGACCTCTGATTTTATAAAAGGCATCAAGGAGGCAATGATGACCATCCATAATTCCTGTTACAAGAGTGGTTGCATTTACCTCAGTTGGAAAAAATAAATGTTGTGTTGGGAGTATTGTTGAATGGAAGAACGAACATGTATACATATGTAAGGCAAAGAACGTTCCATCGTTATCCGGTTGTTATCAGAGAAAGATCAATTACATGTCTCATGAAAAGAATGGTGGTCTCATTTTTAATAGGCTTTTTAAAAAATATGTATTTATTTGGTGGTGCTGAGTCTTCATTTCTGCGCGCCTTTCTTCTCTATAGAGAAGTGAGTGGGGGCTACTCTCTGGTTCCGGTGTGCGGACTTCTCGTTGCGGTGGCTTCTCTTGCTGTGGAACCCTGGGCTCTAGGGCAAGGCTCAGTAGTTGTGGCGCACAGGCTTTGATGGTCCTCTGCATGTGGAATATTCCTGGATCAAAGATCTAACCCATGTTCTCCTTCATTGGCAGGCAGATTTTTTACCACTGAGCCATCGGGGAAGCCCTGGCAGTCTCATTTCATACTCACTAATTAATTCACTTTATAAATGGGGCAGAATTTCCTTTACAAAGTTCTGCAATGAGTCTGCTCATTTCCTGCAGGTCAGAGCTTTTCCTCTTCCAATATCCACTCAATCAGCACTTCCTAAACTTTGGAGAGACTGTGAATAATGGGAATAGAACCAGTCACCAGAAGCATGAAACGACAGCCAGATTGCTCTTCAATTTTTAAATTGCTTTGACATAAACGGCAACTTGATAAAGGACAAGCTTAGCATTTCTCAGACCACCAGTGCACTGCAAGAAGATTGCAGGGAACATTTTATGTATGACACACATACTGGCAGCTGAAATGCAGCCACAAGCACACCTGGGATTAAGGGGAATTACTAAAATGCTATGATTTGAAACGGATGGTTTGCTCTCTTATCCTCCTCCCATTGCAGATCCTGCTAACCAATCATTTGAGTTCACCCATTTATCCCATCCCCAGGAGCGTCTTAAGGGACATCCTAAGAGTTTTTAGGGGCTTCCCTGGTGGTTCAGCAGTAAAGAACCCGTCTTCCACTGCAGGAGACGTGGGTTCAATCCCCGATCCAAGAAGATCCCACATGCCTCAGAGCAACGAAGCCCGTGCGCCACAACGACTGAGCTTGTGCTCTAGAGCCTGGAAGCCGAGACTGCTGAGCACGCGTGCCTCAGCCACTGAAGCTCAGGTGCCCTAGAGCCTCTGTCCCACCACAAGAGAAGTCACAGCCATGCGAAGCCCGTGCATCACAACCAAAGAAAAAGCCCAAGCAGTGAAGACTCAGAATGAGCAAAAATAAATACATAAAAAGGATTTAAAAAAAAAGAGTTTCATGGAAGTAATCTCATCCTTTGCTCCCTTCCTGCCTACTTGCTTTCCACATTTACTCATTCTTAAAAATTCCAACTTTAAGGTTCTCTCTGTTCTAAGTCATGTGGACACAAAGGCAGAAGTGACTCGGTGTCTGATCTCAAGCATCTTGCAGTCCAGTTGGGAAGCAAAATAGTAAGTCTTCTCCCATTTTTTCCCCTGTGCTCCTGTGGTTAGGAGCACATGATTGTGTTATAGGAAGCGTTACTGTTCACTCACTACTTTATGTGTGGTAGAGCGAGAAGGAGGTGCATCCACCAGACAGCACATTCCCTGCCTCCAGGATAAACCTATGAGAATAAAGATGCTCTCTGGAGAAAAGCAGTGATGAGCACCAGATGGCAAGACACCAACAGCACTAAGTCACTTGTCCCTGTCCTGAAACACCTGGAATTCTCTACTTGGTATCCTTACAATAAGTTTTTGGTGGTTTTTTGGGGGTGGGGTGAGGGGCTGTGTTGTGGTTATTTTGTTTAAGTTAGATTAGGCTGAGTTGTTTGTTTGTTTGTTTGTTTGTTTTACATTTCAAACTGAAAGAACCCTGATCAATACAGGGGTTGTGCTGGAAATTGGGTAAAAATCTTTCAGAACTAAAATGTGCAATTGGCTTCATCCAGATGGGACAGGAGAATCTCCATCACTCCTTCCATCCTCGGCAGGGATGCTGAGAACATTTTACTGCAAGAGAGTGCAGTATCTGGCTACAGGTTTCTTGCAGTATCTTGTGGGGGGGGGGGGGCTATCTTGAGCCTCCTAAAACAGGAATTTGAATGACTTGGTAGAAAAATGTCAGTATATTGAATTGTAGGCTCTGTTTTTTCAGTCTTCAGAAAACTTCCACAAAAAGGAGGCAAAATGGTCCATCTGAAAGCAGAAAGAAAACCGTATGCACCTTTGTTTAAGAAACACTTCCTAGATGGCCTTAGCAGGAAAGTATCCGGTACGATTACAAAACTAAGTTTCCAATCCCATGATAAAATTAGTATGAGTGAAAACAGCACAGTGAGAAATGTGAGGGAAGATGAATTTCTCCTCCATCTGACAGAGGTAAAAATTCCCTACAGAAGGAGCAACTTGGAGACGGTTGTGGGAGGGAAAATGGTGAGCCTTGCCTTATCATCCTGTCCTGTCTCTCACTTCTCTCCAAGACTCTCCAAGAGTCAAGACAGAGCCATTAATCAGGGGCCGAGGAGGATGGCCAGGTCTACTGATAAGCAATCAAAAGGGTAGGGTCCTGTTTCAAAGATAATGACCAGACATACTTTTCAGCATCAGTCCTACACTCTTTAGAAAACAGACAGCTGACTGGGGCTTTAAGGGATATTTATGGCTGGAGAAACAACAAACTTCATGCAACAAGGTCTGGGTTTTCAGTCCCTAAAATAAACTCCAGGCTCATTAAAGTCTATTAAGTAAGGGTTCAGCCCCAGAATGGCAATTCTCATAGCACTGCTCCTCTTAGAAGTGGCTGCGGACAATGCTAAATGAGAGACTCTGCCCAGTAGGCGGACCCCATGGCAACCATATTGGTTGAGCAAGGAACTTAGTCTATGGTCAACAAGACGATTAAACGGTAGGGATTTCTGTCTCTACTCATTGAAGTATTGTGGATTCTGCATGTCACTTCCTCTTTCTCCTTTCTTCCAATGGGATTCTTATTTTGACACTTCTCTCTTACTTCAGACTTGTATGCTAAAGGAAGCAAATAGTTACATTTACCATCATAAAAGCCTAAAGTTTGCAAAATCTTTCTAAGTCCTAACTAGTTAGAGAGAGAAAGAGCTCTAAAGACCATGTAAAGACCCTGAATTTGGGGATGAAGCCATCTCCTGGAAGTGGGCTTGGAAGAAGTAATTTTATCTATAAGCAGTGTAGCTGCATTTTATTAGATGGGAGCATTTGGGGAGTTTAATGGTAAGTATTTGTAAATATGCCAGGAGGATCAAAGACTAGGTTGTACACAGTGCACAAGTGTTCTTTCTTCTGAGAATTGGAAATTACTTCTTTTGATCACCACAGATATGGGCACAAGTCCAAATGGAGTCCTCTAATATTATCCTACATCTCTGGGACTATTTCAGGACCAATTTGAGTCTTTATTTGGGGATTTTCTGCTACAATCATTGAGAAAATTTCTTCTCCTATTCTCAGGAGTCTTGGGGCTTCAAGGATGAATCCCTGGACAATGTGATAACCAATTTATCTTTCAGGGAAAGACAGAAATGAGAAAGAGATACAGTGAGCCAAACATTCAGTTTCCAATTCTGGTATTTGATACTTCTTAGAACTTTTTTAGTTCACGTGGCTCATCCTATAATTATGTGAACCAAGCAAGTAGCTTTCCAATTAATTCTCTCTTTCATTACATTTGTCACTTCCAGATGAAGGAGTCTGGAAAGCTACCCTCATATTTTCTATGGTGTCATTAAACATTAGTGTAACATAATGGATTTTTTTTTTAACTAACAGAAAGATTTAACCCAAATTTGTAACTCACTGAACAATGTAATTAAAGGAAAGCATCATAAAAGGAAGAATTTATACAAACCCTTATTAACAGTTTTCCAATTTAAACATTTATTTCCTTACAAACATTAGGGCTCAGTGAGATATCCTAAATTCACTCAGATGATAAATATTATATGGCTAAAGGATGGTCAAGGGGCTTTCCTGGTGATTCAGTGGTTAGGACTCCATGCTCCCAATGCAGGAGGCACGGGTTTGATCCCTTGTCAGAGAACTAAGATCCCACATACTGCATGGCATGGCCAATAAACAAATAAATAGAACTAAAAAGACAAAACATTAAAAAAAAAAGGGGGCCTGAAAAAAAAAAGGCAGTCCAGCAAAGTGGTTAAAATGCCGGGCTTCATTGCAGTCTAGCTCTGGGCTGGACCCATATTTTAGCATCTACTTACGTGATGGCTTAGAACAACTTAATTATCCTCTCTCAGGATAATTAATTTTCCCCGTCTTTAAAATTAGCATGCTATTGTGAATGTTTGCTGGGGCTTCCCTGGTGGCTCAGTGGGAAAGAGTCCGCCTACCGATGCGGGAGACACAGAAATGAAGGTTTGATCCCTGGATCTGGAAGATCTCCTGGAGTAGGAAATGGCAACCTGCTCCAATATTCTTGCCTGGAAAATTCCATGGACCCAACAACCTGGTGGGCTACAGTCCCCGGGGTCACAAAGAGTTGGACAGGACTGAGCGACTGAGCATGCACACATAGATGAATATTGCAAGGATTATCTGAGTCACATGAGCAGTATCTTTAGCATCACTGTCACACATGGTTCAAGACGAGTAACAGTATCCTCAGTGAGACTCTGTCATGTCTTGAGATGTTGCACACACAGATTCCCCCACATATCAGCAACCGCACAGAGTTGGAAACATTCTTTCCCACAATACTCTCTCATCATTATTCCAAGTTTGATAACATCTCAGTACTAATCAATAACAGAGCCTCTGCAAGCCCTTTGTGAAGGGCTGAGTGCTCTGGGGCATTGCAGGATGCTGAGGGGGGCGGGGGTGGGGAAATGGCCCAAAGCAAAGTATAGAGGCACAAATAATTTAGACACTCAAGTGCTTGCTTTTGGACTCATCCCCACTCTTTTTCCATTTCACATGTAACCAGCAGAACACATTATGCAAAACTCAATTAAGATAAGCTTGTCTTTAAAAAATAAACACACATTCAATTTATACCATTTCTTAGAATTAGTTTAGTAGGGAAAAAATTTTCATAATACTATTAAATTTCCTGTTCAACTTTCAGCCTGAGAACAAGAGATCCTGGCAATAATTGCTTTTTTAATGACTTGCTGCAACTCAGGGTAAACTCTGCTGGTAAACCAATTATAGTCTTGCAGGGGAAGTACCTTATGATGAGATTTTTGGACAGAGCCAAAATATCATTTTAAGCTCTCTGCCTGTTTCCATGAAAGCGTTTCAGTCTTCTGACATTTATCTAGGAAGTCCATTTGGGGAAATTATCATTTTCCCTTGAAAAGCTAAGAAGGCAAGTTTTAAGATAAGAGGGGCATGTAACTGTTCTTCAACTTGGTCTGGAGAACTCATTTACCAGCAAGTCGCACCCCTGCCTCACACCGTGTATCTGCCTCATCTCACTCTGTAAACCTGCTTGTTTTGTTTCTCTGCACATGCTCTGATGGCTCAGTGGTTAAGAATCCACCTGCCAATGCAGGAGACATGGGTTTGACCCTGGGTCCAGAAGATCCCTGGAGAAGGAGACGGCAACCCATTCCAGTATTCTTGCCTAGGAAATCCCATGGACAAAGGAGCCTGGCAGGTGATAGTCCAAGGGGTCACAAAGAGTTGGTCACTACTGAGTGACTAACACTTTCACTTTCATCAAGTCACTTAGCTGATGAGTATGTAGATTTGATTTCAGGTCTGTCTGTCTGACTATGAAACTTACAATTCCTATTAAATTAGTGGTCTTCAAAGTTCACTTTATAGTCCATTGGATTTTAAAAGATTTATTTTTAATGGATAAACAAAAAAGTAAATTAAAGTTTATGTATATTTAATAAGCAGACTGGCCCTGAACCTTTGACTTGATTCATATGTCAAATGATAACAGTATCATAGAGATAGAGGATAACTCTTCTACATGGTGAACTTGAAAGTTGCACCCACCAAAGAATGTCTTGGTGGTTCAGTGGTTAGGACTCAGTGCTTACACTGCCGAGGCCCAGGTTTGATCCCTGTTCAGGGAACTAAGATCCCACAAGCCATGCAGTGTAGCCAGAAAAAAAAAAAAAAAGAAGTTGAACACCTTCATTTATTTACTTACAGGTTATTCTAATGCATTTCATTTTGTGTGCCTACAAAGAGGATTCACAGATTATATGTAGTTCTGAGTAACCTAACTACAACACAAATAACTGATGTAAAAAAATCCCTGCAAAGAAATCATAATTTGAACGTAATAATAATGATGCCTAAAAAGGAACCAATGGCTCAATTATTAGAAATATGGATTGAAGAGCCACTGTTCTTAATAATAAATCTTGCTTCAAACATACAGTGAGCCTTAAGATGTCAGCTAATGAAAGTATAAAGCCATCACAATTAGAAAGACATTTAACATCTAAGTGTGCAGAACACTGCTAATGATAATATCCCTCAGTGAAGAAAAAATTCTCCCTGTACTAGAAAAAAATAAAGTAAAAGGACATTATTCTTAAAACATCATTTATTCATATTTATATCACCATTTCTGTTTACATTTAGGGGAGTTATTATAGCATATTAGGTTGAACTGTATGAGATGGCAACTTTTCATAGGTCAAATAAGCTGAGCATTGGTAATTTCATACTGTTAACTTATATGTGTGTGTGTATGTGTGGTGCATAGCAGTTGTTGCATATGATTTGGAGTAAATAAATATGCATCTACTGAGAAAACTAATAGAATTTAAATTTTTTTTATATTGAAGCATAGTTGATTAAAAGTCTTGTGCTAGTTTCATGTATACAGCAAATTGATTCAGTTACACATATACATGCATCTATTCCTTTACAGGGAAGCAATTTTAATCATTGGTTAATTAGAGATCAAATTGCCAACATCCACTAGATCATCGAAAAAGCAAGAGAGTTCCAGAAAAACATCTATTTCTGCTTTATTGACTATGCCAAAGCCTTTGACTATGTGGATCACAATAAACTGTGGAAAATTCTGAAAGAGATGGGAATACCAGACCACTTGACCTGCCTCTTGAGAACCTATACGCAGGTCAGGAAGCAACAGTTAGAACTGAATACGGAACAACAGACTGGTTCCAAATAGGAAAAGGAGTATGTCAAGGCTGTATATTGTCACCCTGCTTATTTAACTTCTATGCAGAGTACATCATGAGAAACACTGGGCTGGAAGAAGCACAAGCTGGAATCAAGATTTCCAGGAGAAATATCAATAACCTCAGATATGCAGATGACACCACCCTTATGGCAGAAAGTGAAGAGGAACTAAAGAGCCTCTTGATGAAAGTGAAAGTGGAGAGTGAAAAGTTGGCTTAAAGCTCAACATTCAGAAAACGAAGATCATGGCATCCAGCTCCATCACTTCATGGGAAACGGATGGGGAAACAGTGGAAACAGTGTCAGACTATTTTTTGAGCTCCAAAATCACTGCAGATGGTGGTTGCAGCCATGAAATTAAAAGGCGCTTACTCCTTGGAAGGAAAGTTATGACCAACCTAGACAGCATATTCAAAAGCAGAGTCATTACTTTGCCAACAAAGGTCTGTCTAATCAAGGCTATGGTTTTTCCAGTGGTCATGTATGGATGTGAGAGTTGGACTGTGAATAAAGCTGAGTGCCAAAGAATTGATGCTTTTGAACTGTGGTGTTGGAGAAGACTCTTGAGAGTCCCTTGGACCGCAAGGAGATCCAACCAGTTCATTCTAAAGGAGATCAGTCCTGGGTGTTCATTGAAAAGAATGATGCTGAAGCTGAAACTCCAATACTTTGGCCACTTCATGCCAAGAGCTGACTGGTTTGAAAAGACTCTGATGCTGGGAGGGATTGGGGACAGGAGGAGAAGGGGACAACAGAGTATGAGATGGCTGGATGGCATCACCGACTCGATGGACATGAGTCTGAGTGAACTCCGGGAGTTGGTGATGGACAGGGAGGCCTGGCGTGCTGCAATTCATGGGGTCGCAAACAGTCAGACACGACTGAGTGACTGAACTGAACTGAACTGAAGATGAATAAATTCTTACTTGGATTCTTGACTGCAATGTAACTTACAATTAGTGAAAAGGTTCACCTTTTGTCCTTGGCTGAATTTTTTTCCCTTAATACTTTTGTGTGTCTGGATTACTTTGTCTTATTATTAAAAGTATAGTTAAATAATTTCTGTGCTTTTTCAAATCCTTCATAAAAAACACTGATGAATTATTGAGTGATCTTGCCCAACTTCTGCCTGTTATCCTTGAAATAAATCCAAATGCTTTGCCCACATTATCCTAATCAGGAGCCACTTAATCCCTTGTCAACTAGCAGAATGATTCATAGCAGCACAGAAGAATTACCCAACTGCTCAGGTTTCCTCAGAAGACCTAGACCTTCCCTGAGACAGAAACATCACCAGTAAGAATTATAAGAATTGTTATTTAACAGGAAGATTTGCATAAAAGATGCGGTCATTTGTCCAGCATTTTAGAGCTCCACTTAGACTGGCTTGGGAAAGAAGCTCCAGTAACTGAAAAATCAGTGTTTTCAAATGGCTTTTATTGTATAGTCTCTCATTTAACCCACATAGCCTCTTCATAAAGGAGGTTGTTTAGTGTTATTATTATCGAAATTCCCATTTGGATTTTACAAATAGAAACACTGAGAAGCCAGAGAAGCCAAGTATTTTTTTGTTTGTTTGTCTAGTATCTTAAACAACGTTACACAGAAAGAAACTGTCAGAAGCAGAACTCTCAATTAACCTTAGACTCCTTCCTTTCACTATGCTTAAAACTACATGAAGAATGTGCCTAAAATTAGCCCCTCAAAGGAAATATGTGTGTATATATGTGTGTGTGTGTGTGTGTGTGTGTGTGTGTAAGCTTTTATATATAGAATGGGTAAACAAGATTTTTATTGTAGAGCACAGAGAACTATATTCAACATCCTATGATTAAACCATAATAGAAAAAAATGTATATTAAAAAAGAACATGTATACATATGCAATGTATATATATTACACATATATATAAAACTGAGTCACTTTGCTGTATAGCAGTAATTAACACAACATTGTAAATCAACTGTACTTCGATAAAAATAAATTTTAAAAAGCAATGAAGAACAGACTTTTGGACTCCGTGGGAGAAGGCGAGAGTGGGATGATTTGAAAGAATAGCATTGAAACATGCATGTTACCATATGTGAAATAGATAGCCAGTCCAGGTTCGATCCATGAGACAGGGTGCTCAGGGCTGGTGCACTGGGATGACCAAGAAGGATGGGATGGGGAGGGAGGTGGGAGGGGGATTCAGGATGGGGAACACATGTATACCCATGGCTGATTCATGTTAGTGTATGGCAAAAACCACTACAATATTGTAAAGTAATTAGCCTCCAATTAAAATAAATAAAATTTTTAAAAAGCAATATATATATTTATATCTTAACCATATATTTATACCTTTAAAAAGCCACTATTTTATCCTTTAATAGCCTTGAGGAACAGGAAACAGATTTTAATAACAGTTTTTCATTTTTTTCTTTCTGCCATTATTTGAAAGTGATAGAGACTCATGCAGAGATGAATGCACTGATGGTATGAGTTACACACCCCTCGAAGGCAGAAGCAGCTTCTTGCCACTCAACTGTTTGCCTTTTCCATGAAGTGCCTGTGTTCTTTCCTTCCCAGGTTATAGGATTACAGATATACAAGAGATCCTGACTACTCCAGAGGGAACAGTGTGTCTAAGGCGAAAATAGATGATCTAGTTCATTTTTTCTTTCATTCAACATTTACTTATCAATAATATCTTCTGGGACAGGCAATGTGCTAAATGCTATGAGTGCAAAGATAAACAGGACATCTCTGCCCCTTGAGATCTCGGTCCAGTGGAGGAAACAGGGTCATAAACAGACAATATGGAATCTACACTGCTGAGAGAAGAAAAGCATTTTCTGGGACGTGCAGAATATTTTCCAGAAGATATGAAGCCCAAAGTGAATCTCCAGAAATTACTGTCAGTCCATTCCTTTATTTAACATGTATTTATTATTGGGCATTAAGGTAGGCCCTGGGCATGCCTCTGTTAGTAACAAAAAGCCATGGCCCCATTCTCATGGACTCGCATGCTACAATGCTGTACTTGCATTTCTGAACATTTATTCTACAGAACTAAAGATGTATGCTCACAGAAGCCTATGCATAAGTGTCTTATCAGTTTATTCATTACAGTCCCAAACTGGAAGCAACTCTCATGCTCTGCAGTGAGGGTTAAACAAACTGCGGTTCATGCACATCGTGGAATATTACACAGCAGCACACAAGGATGGGCTACTGATATACACAAAAGCCTTGATGAATCTCCAGAGAAGTATGCTGAGTGAAAAAGGCCAGTCTCAAAAGGTTATACACTATTTGATTCCATTGATGTGACAGTTTTTAAATGACAAAGTTACAGGAAGGGAGACCGTGTTAGCGGCTGTGGGGGTGGGGAGAGTGGAAGTGGGTGTGGCTCCAAAGGGCAGCTAGAGGGGTTCTCGTGGTGACAGCTGTTCTGTGTCTTCACTGTGACGGTGGATACATAACCTACACAGGTGTTAAAATGACACAAAACTAAATAAACACCTCCCTGACGGCTCAGCAGTAAAGAACCTGCCTGCCAATGCAGGAGACAGAGGAGACACAAGTTTGATCCCTGGGTCAGGAAGATCTCCTGGAGTATGAAATGGCAACCCACTCCACTACTCTTGCCTGGAGAATTCCATGGACAGAGGAGTCTGGTGGGCTATAGTTCATAGGGTCGCAAAGAGTCAGACACGACTGAGCACACACGCACACAGACGTGACTGGGCAGATCTGAATGATATTAGAGATAGAATCAAGGTCAATATCCTGGTTGTTGATATTCCACTCTAGTTTTGCAAGATGTCCTTCAGAGAAACTAGAAGAAGGGTACCCGGGGATCTTTCTGTACTATGGCTTCCAACTGCATGTAAATTTGCAATTATCTTAAAGTTTAAAAATTTTTTTTGATTAAAACAATTGTGGAGGAGAAGCAACAGAACTATTCCAGTTTCAGCTGGCGCCTGTGCTGAGCTGACATTTCGAGCTCGTCTACGAGGCTGCCGTCCTCTGAGCAGATCTGCCTCCTGCTGATCCTGAGAAACACTAAGCCCATAGAAATGTTTTGCCTGAGGCAGAGATGGCAGCCCTGAAGCCAAGTCTGCTGCAGAGTTTTTTCCCTGCAGCCAGAATTCTGTCCAAGGTCCTCAGCACTCGTGGATGACTCCAACCTCACCGCACTGCAGGACTAAAGTTTGATGAACATACCCATCCGTTGCACTTGCAGTAACTTCCTTTACACGAGTGGAGAAACTGACCAGAAACAGGTTTCCCACTCAGAAATGGCAACTGTGTGTCCTGTTCAATTGTGGTCTTCAATCACAGAGACCAGATTGGACTCCGAGAATTTCTCCACTGAGGTTCATATCTCCTGTTCTCTCTGTGGCTAGTGTTACTGTTGATAAACAGTCTGAGTTTGGAGTTAGTTGCATCTTAGGTGGCCAGGGACTAACCCCCATCCCCATCTCTGGTTACTTTGTAACATCAGAGCCGTCTCTGGCTGATATTGACTCAGCGTTTTCGGCTACGTGGGCTGTTGTCCTCTCCTCTCCTCATCGTTGTGGTTTAGTCACTCAGTCGTGTCCAACTCTTTTGCAACCCCATGGACTCTAACCCACCAGGCTCCTATGTCCTTGGGATTTCCCAGGCAAAAATACTGCAGTGGGTTGCCACTTCCTTCTCCAGGGGGTCTTTCAAACCCAGGGATCGAACCTGTATCTCCTTCATTGGAAGGCAGATTCTTTACCGTTGAGCCACCAGGGAAGCCCCTTTTCTTTCATTACCATCCCCTGTACTCATTCCCAAAGCAACCTTCTTGGCCAAAGGCAATGACTTCCCTCATCAATTCAAGGTGGTACCCTGATGGAGCATGTGGCTGCATTTCTCTTTCCTGCCATCATTGGAAACCAAAGACTGGCTGTATGAAGGTGACTGCAGGTGAGGCACACGTCTTGGCTCAACACTGCAGGAGGAGATGAGGTGGACTTTCTTTATGGAGAAGAATAAGTAGATGATATGTCTCCACAATGAGTGATAAAGACTGAAAGATCCAGAGGTGAGAGGAAGAATCACATAAAGTCATATTTCTGACCCCTTTCCTGTTCAACCATCTTTCTGAAGCTCCTTTGAGCTGAAGTGCTCAGAGACTGTCACTACCCGAAATGGTTAATCCTTCTCAATTCCATTTAGTTCAATCTTGGAAACATTATAGCCAAAGCTCTCCTGAACTTGCTCTCCATAGCCTCCTATCTGGTTAACCAATATAATCCCTTCGCCTGTAAAACATTCTTGACCGAAGATGTCAGCAGAAAGAGCTCTCACCCACAGCAGGTTTTTATCTAAGATGCTTTATAACTCCCAACTGGTCTACCATGTGCTGAGAATCCCCTTATTTTTGTGAAAACTGTTTTGCAAACCAAAGACATATTAAGGCAGAATGAAATAATATCGTTTCTAAGAGAACCACAATGAAAAGTTTACACCTTGCAAAGACTTCAAGAAATAATGCATATACATTGCTTTAACTTTGCTGGATTAAAACATGTGGTCATTACAGCTAGAAAAAAAATGGAAGTGAGACCAAGAAAATCTAGAAGGAGTCTGCATTGAGATTGTAACTCTGGTATTTTAAATTCTCTCTTCCTTCTAAAGGAGGGAAAAAATGGAAAGAGTAGAAGATACTCCTTGTAGCTTGTTTGTGCTGCAAAGGTGGGGCAGAATGCTAGCAGAGAACCTCCAGGAAGCAGGCTTCATCTGCACTGCAGTTGATAAAGACAAGTATATTTACATTAAAGTTTATATTTATATATTTGTATAATGTGAAATAAAATGTTTAAGCTGTGTGTTCATAGTTTTAAAAACTATTTCCCATTTTATTTTTTCCTTTAACCAATGAACCCTTGCTTCCAGTCACTTGTGTTAGATGTTCTAGGCATTTCCTTTATTTTAAAAGCCTCAGTTGCCTCACCTGTGAAATGGGTATAATACATGCCTCATTTAATATGTGCTGGTGACAATTAAAACTATGATATGGATCAATTAGTAAAAAATTACTAATTGCCATGCAGTGTTCTAGATGCTGAGGTTCCAAGACGAGTGGCCACAGTCCCTGCCCCACAAAACTCAGTCTCCTAGGAAGTACAGACCCAACAGAGATCTCGTAAATGTGTTCAGTCAACAGCTATTCATTGATCATCTATTATGCATCAATAAACTACTATAAAAATTGTTATCATGATCAAAATCAACCCTATCCTTGGCATCCTAGAAGCTAAATTCTAGTGGAGGAGTCAGCTCTTTCACAGTTAGAACCTATATAGTGCAGTACAGAGGCACTTCCCATCCCCTGGGGTTGCACAGGTCAGGACTGGTTTCCCTGAGAAGTAAACCTGTAGCGGAGGTTTGGAATTTCCTGGAGAATTACCCAAATGAAGGGTGGGAGGAGGGCCAGTCTGAAGGCATCACCATGGGAGGAAAGACCACTGGCCAGAGGGACCCTTGGATAGAACTCCTCTGGGAGGCACAGGAAACAGAAGGACCCTGTTCGCCTGAGTTTGGGGAGGTGGTGTAACCCAGAAAGGCTTCACAGAGGAGGTGATCCTGGGCTGACTCGTAGGTGTCAGGTAGGTGTCCTCCAATTAAACAAGTAAACAGGTAGGTGTCCTCCAATTAAACAAGGTAAGAGGAGCCACTCCCCACTCCCAAAGCTGCAGTGTGTATGAATGTTGGAGTCTGGGTGGATGACAGGAGTGAGGAGAAATGGCCTGGAACTGGGCCTCAGAGCCCAGGACTGGTGTGTCTTGCTAAGTGTCTGGGGAGGACTGAGGCTGGTGTCAGGAAGACGACTCTGCGGAGAGTAGGGGAGAAACTGCACATGGCCAGAACGGAGAGGAGGGGATGAGCCGGGAAGGCAGTGTCAAGATGCAGAGGACAGACCATCAGGTCCTGGACGGAGGACCTACCTGAGAAAGAAGAGCCTGGACCACTCTGAGTAAGGACAGCACTCCGCAATCAGCAGGGGTGTCAGCCCGAGACAGTCTGCTCCTCAGATGGCAGCAGGCAAAAACTGGCCATGAGAAAAAGCAAACAGATGCACCTGCGACACAGGAGTAAATAAAATTACCACTGCGAGCAGGAATCACTGGAGGCTTCATGGAATGAACAAACAGAAACAGATGATCCTCCAACCCTGCAGCATTTTGGGAGGTGGTGCTCCAGAGGGTGTGAGCAAAGCCCCAGGGGGAAAGCACCTTGCATGGAGAAACGCGCTCCTCAGTACCATTTCCTCCATCTTGAGCAGTTTCCGATTTATCTCTTCCATGTTCTGCCCCTTTGGCTTAATCTCTGACAAGAGTACTTTGAGCTACTCAATATAAGATTAATCCAGGTGTTATCTAAAGCACATAACTGGCATCATATTTTCCAGATCCCAAGCAATAAATTTCTGAAAGTGCTTTCCAATCCTCCCCGTAAAAACCTGGCAATATTGGTGAAAGAAAAACCGGGGGACTGTTTTGTTTTGTTAATTTATATCCAAAAAGGACAGTGTAGCTGAGGAAATACACAGATTATAAATTTCTGTTTCTTTGGATCACTGATTTTCAGTGGGGCAGGCAGATTTTTGTCTCCCAGGGACATTTGGCAAGGGTTTCCCAGCTGGCTCCGTGGTAAAGAATCCACCTGCCAAGACAGAAGACACGGGTTCAATCCCTGGGTCAAGAAGATGCCCTGGAAGAGGAAATGGCAACCCACTCCAGTGTTCTTGCCTGGAGAATCCCATGGACTGGGGAGCCTGGCAAGGCTATAGTCCATGAGGATGAAGAGTCGACACGACGGAGCACGCACACAAGAGACATTTTCAGTTCTCAAAGTTCGCAGTGCTGCTGGCATAAGAGGGCAGAGGTCAGGGATGCTGTTAAATATCCTACAATACATAGAACAGTCCTGCAACAGAGAACTAGTTATCCAACCAAAGAATTATTAATAGTGCCGAGGTTAAGAAACCCTGCTTCAGACCATGAAAGAAACCTCAAGATTGTTCATCTCACATTTCTACTTGCAGGTGTGATGCATAAAGTCACAAAATATGAAATGACTTGCATACAGTCAACAGCAAATGGGGCCAGGGCCCAGATCATAGACCAGTGTTTTCCTCTTAACCTACCAGAACTCACAGCTATCATAGACCAGTGTTTTCCTCTTAACATACCAGAACTCACAGCTTTTGTATGCTTTTGTATCAAATGGCCAGTGTATTTTAATGCTACCAGCCTTTGATCCGGACACCAAGAGAGAAGATATATTTATCAGTGCCGACCTCCCAGGAGGGAAGATAGTTTGAGCTCAGGCTGATTCTGGAAGGGAAGGAGGGAGCCCTCCCGACCCCCAGCCCCCTGCCCCCGGCGCATCTCTCAGGCTGAGTGATGTCACTGGAGTCCCAGGTGGAGCTCGCAAGCCTGGGTGGACAGTGACCAATTCATGGTCCTGACAGTTAATCATGAAGAAAGGATGAGTCATGCAGTTCTGTTTCCTTTCAGGAGAAAAAGAGCTTGTCCAAAGCATGCACATTTTATGACAGTTTAACAAATGTAAGCAGAAGCAGAAGCAGACAAATATGTGAAAATGAGGACTCAAGACCCAAGAGCCCACAGCTCCCCCAGCCCCTCTTGGACTGCAGAATGTGACAAATTCCTCCTGCATTTGCAGGGCGGTGGGAGGTGATGGGAAGGTTCTGGGGGAGGTGAGGGCACCTGGCCTCTGGCCTCGGTTATGAAACTTTCTGATCACATCACAGTGAGCAAGACATTTTAGTTCTCAAGGCTCAGTCTCTCCAACCATCAAATGATGAAACCAGACCCTCAGTGTTTGGGTTCTTGGCTGGGATCATCAGGTTTGAGTTGCCTCATTTCCAAGGTGAGGACATTGAAGCTCAGAGAAGTCAAGTTCTTTCTCACAGGTCGCAAAACCAGTGCAGGATCAAGAGGCATGGTCTCAGGTCCCTGAGAACCCAAGGTCCATTTTGGTTACATCTTAATTCCTGGGAGTGGTTTTCAAAATGTTTCTCTGTGTTAGCAGAACACACTTGAAGCCTGCTGAGTAGTCTGGCCGCAGTGGCTTGGCCCTGTTATCCAGCCATGTCTTTGCCCATCCATTGTCTCTGCAGCTTAACCAAAGGCCCCTAGTCTCTTGACTAGCTTCCTCATGCCTGTACCGCAAGTACGGTCATCTTCTTTAAAGTCATGAATCACAGGAGACTGGATCCTTCTTACATCAGCTGCTTTCTGAGGACTGGATGGGAATCCGTTGTGGACATAGTTGTAAAGACAATCCCTCGAGCAGAAAAATGCTCAATGGATACTAAAGGAAGTCTAATATTTGGTTATGACTGAGTCATTCGACCGCAGAGAGTGACTTGTTCAGAGAAATGAGGTTTCTAAACACAGAATGGGAAGCAGGTAGAAACCAGGAGAGTCAGATGGAGGACATGCTCCTTAGCCACCCTCCAGTGTTGTCCTGTCCCAGTGATCCAGGACTTGCCCAATAATAAGTGCGCTTGGATAGCAGAGAGGTGGAAGCAGAAGGCACTTGTGCCCTGGGGTTCGGTTTTGTGCTCCTACAATGAGACAAGACAGCTAAAATTGGTCTGTATCTCTGGAACCAGAGAATACTAAGAAAATCTAATAACATCCCCAGAGTCATTGAACTGCCCTGCTTGTGGGGTAAATAGGAGCAAAATCTTTTGAAATGCCTAAGCTGAGGCTGGTGCGTCATTCGGTCACATCACGTGCTACTTCAGAAACATCCCCAAATTTGGGGAGAGAAGAGACCATGCACAGGAAGGCCCTTGGGGAGAAAACACAGCCAAATGTGTTGTCAGGATGGTTTTATCAGCGATCTGAGATATAATATTTCACTGGGTATGGCCGGTTTGAACTTCAAACTGTTTTTTTCCTGCTCACAGTTTTTTGTTTCCAGTTGGATGTACACTATGAACAATTCAAATCCTTTCTGGCAAGTGCTTGGCCTCGGAAAAGCAGTGTAACCCTTAATTATGCCATGAGCGGGGGCGGCCTGCAGGGTCTCTGAGCTCCTGTTTAACTCCAGTGTTTCATAATTAGTCAGAGGAATATATAAATTCTGATTGACTCAATAATGACTTAGGAATTATCAGACTGCAACAGTTAAAAGTCAGTAGAGACATGTCCTCTGGAAGAACCAGGATCACATTTAGTTTTTCTCAATTAAAAAGAATTCCGGCTTAATTTTGGCAATTTTTTCAAAGGAAGTGTGAAAATAATGCACTGGTTTCATTTTTCTTTTTTCTCTCACTCCCTTTCATATTCAATACACAAACATCCAAAGAGCATCTTCCATGCGGCAACACAGTTCTGCTATAATGGGGTTCAAGTTCCCACCTGTCTACAGAGTCCAAGGTTCCCGGACTTTGAATATTATCATAAAAACAGTCAGAGACTTGCAACACCCCAGAAACACATAGCAAACAGGTCCTCAAATCTTCTCTGGAGGGAATACTCTCAATTCAGTTCATTCAGGATTCACAGAGATGAAATCAAAATGAATGAGCGCAAAATTAAAATTATAAAACACAAGAGGATCTAGCCAGTGAGAGTGACTATAGCAGAAATACACAGCAAACAAATAAGCAAGATATTTAGGCTCCCCAGAAGTTAAGATAATACTGTTTACATAGATAAAACATGAATACATTTAAATTTTAAATTATGAATGAATGACTAAATAAGTGAGGGGTGTCCCAGGGTGGCACTAATGGTAAAGAACCTTCCTGCCAGTGCAAGAGACGCAGTTTCGATCCCTGGGTCAGGAGGATCCCCTGGAGGAGGGCATGGCAACCCACTCCAGTACTCTTGCCTGGAGGATCCCATGGACAGAGGAGCCTGGGGGCTACAGCCCTTGGAGTCACAACTGAGCGCGTGCACACACACAAACATACACAGTGAAGAAATTTTTAGGAAACTAGAACATAGAATTGCATGTCTTCATCCAAAATGCAACACAGAAAAGTAACCTAGGGAAAATACAAAAGCTGCTAAGCTGCTTCAGTCATGTCTGACTCTGTGTGACCCCATAGACGGCAGCCCACCAGGCTCCCCTGTCCCTCAGATTCTCCAGGCAAGAACACTGGAGTGTGTTGCCATTTCCTTCTCCAATGCATGAAAGTGGAAAGTGAAAACTGAAAGTGAAGTCGCTCAGTCGTGTCCGATCGCGACCCCATGGACTGTAGCCTACCAGGCTCCTCCATCCATGGGATTTTCCAGGCAAGAGTACTGGAGTGGGGTGCCATCACCTTCTCCGAAAATACAAAAGAGAGATCAATAAATAGAGAAACTAAAATGAGCAAATCTGACATAGGACTAACAGGAGTCCAAGAAGGAGCAGGGGTAGGGGAGGGATTAAAGAGAATGGGGAAGAGAGAGTTTTCATGGTTGTGAATTTCCAAATTGATGAAAGGGAAGAAGGTATAATTCAAGAAGCACATCAGGTCCCATGTAGGGATTATTAATGTGATTTCATGTATATCCACAGACTTGTTTTATAGGAATTATATCAAGCCTTGGCTCCAGGCAGAGAACATACATTCTTCTGTAGAACACGTGGATGTTCACAACATATGGTGAATTTTCTCACAGACTCTTTCCCTATGCACTGCTTTATATATACATACAAGTATATGTGTGTGTGTTAGTCACTCAGTCGTGTTCAACTCTTTCACGACCCCATAGACTGTAGCCCGCCAGGCTCCTCTGTCCATGGGATTTCCCAGGCAAGAATACTGGAGTGAGTTGCCCTGTCCTTCTGCAGGGGATCTTCCTGACTCAGGGATCAAACCCAGGTCTCCTGCATTGCAGGCAGATTCTTTACCGCTGAGCCACCAGGGAAGCCCAACAGTATATATACTAAGTATATACACATATATAAAATGCTATAGGTAGAAGTTCAGATGATACTTTTTTCTTTGAATATTTTAAGTCTTGCCCTACTTTTGCCTTTAAAAATACCCTACGATTTCCTTTAAACTCTGTCCTTCAATTTCAGCATGCCCTTTGCCCTTCTACTCTCTGCTGCCTGCCCTACTTGCCAGAGTAAAACAATATTCCTTCAGAAGGAAATGATTCTCGTTTTTGTCATAATGCATTATTTGTTCTCAGGAGGGGAGGAATTCTGTCTAGGAAGTCAGCCAGCCAGGCTGTCGAGGCCTCTGTCCCAAAGACCCTCCTGCATTTTCATGAAAGATTTATTTCATCCGTGTCCCATTTTCCACTTGTGTTTCTCCCTGCTGCTTGCATGGTCCTTTGCCTGAGCAGAGGGCTCAGACACAAATTACCCACAATCAGCTCTTGTCATTCAGGCCGTGATAAAGAGAATAATGTTAACAACATATAACATACAGTTCAGTGTATTCTTATGGAATGATTCACATGTTTATTACCACACTGGGTTTCCAAAAGCTGTATAAGAATACCTCAATAAAGCTGTAAAAATGATGTCACTCAGTTGCCACAAAAAGCTGGCTTATAATAAAAGCTGTATAAAAGTCAGAGAAAACAATATTACCCACCATTAAAGTATTAAACACATACACATGACCACATATAAAACAGATAACCAGCAAGGTTCCTGTAGAACCTTGCTCTACTTATTGTAGAGCATAGGGAACTATTCTCAATAGTTTGTAATGCCCTATAAGGGAAGATAATCTGAAAAGAATACTGGAGTAGTTTGCCATTTCCTCCTCCAGGGAATCTTCCTACCCCAGGGATTGAATCCGGGTATCCTGCATTGCAAGTGAATTCTTTACCAGCTGAGCCACCAGGGAAGCCCCATGGAGAGGTAATCTTGAAACAAATCCAGAACTGATACTGCCATCAGCAAACCAGCCTAAAGGTCTACTGCTCGTGATCCACGTGGCCCTGGAAGTATCAGTATTACTATCTTCCTAAACCTCAGTCTTCCTCATCTTCAAAACAGGACTTTGAACCATAACTATGTCATAGAACTGTTGTGGAAAGACGATAATATGTGATAGAAACAAAAATCAGTAGGAAAACAGCAAAATGTATTCCGCAAAATAAGCTTTTCAGAATGCTTGATTTACTATGTTTGGGAAATGCCTACATATGATCCTGTAGAAGTAATCACAAATAAACCTGGTTGAGCTGTTGTTTTCTCCTCTATTTGACCACAGAAACTTTTCCCAAAAGACACTGTCATTAACATCCACAAAACAATAATTTGATGTAACATGTTTCACGGAACATTCTTCCACAGCTTTAAACTGATGCTACGTTAATTCTTTGCTTTCTCAGCTGGAGATCACAGACCACTCCTGTACACACTGACCCTCCAAGTCCCCCGAACCCTCTGCCCTTCTCTCCTGCAGGCTGCCTGAGGGGAAGGGGCAGAATCCATCTCCCATCCCCCCACTGCCTTGCCTTGGGGAATTGCAATATCCTTTCTAGATTTTGATAGTTATATACAGTCAATTGTAAGTCCATATTATGCAAAAGGGGTAGTCCATTGAGGAATTTCCAGCAGCCCTCATCACATTAACAGACAGAATGGAGGTGGCATTGAAAGTAAAACGGGTGGCGGAAGGAAGACGTGAAGCTCAGTGAGACGTGCCACTGGATGCCCATTTGCATCAGGGTACGGGTGCCCCAAGCCCCAAAGGCCTGGATTTCTGAAAGAGGATGCCCAGGTTCCCCAAGAAGATGGCCATCAACGTGTGGTGCTCCGTCTCCGATTTGAATTGTTCAGTTTATTTAGGGGGAAGATACTGCGTAGAGAGGAGGCAGTGAAGAGTCATGAAAGGAGCCTGAACTTTGGAGTCAGAGGTATAGGTCGAATGTGGCCTCCAGAACCCACCACTGATGATCTTGGGTGGCTTGGGCTACCCCTCAGGTTCCTCCTTGATAGGCAGCCATGGGATTGGTTCCAGCAGGCACCACCAGCTCCAGAGGCATGGCAAGGGCACCAAGGCAATGACTTAGAAAAGTCTAGATGGCTTCTTCTGTGGCTCCTTCAAGTTGTTTCAGTCCAAGGTAGGTCACGCTGTGCTAAAGCTCAGCGAGCATCTCAGGGTACCTGGATTGAATGGCACTAGTAACTCCAGGAGGTACCTAGAGCCAGATGGTTTATTAGCATCCTGCTTAGGACACGGGCGCCCGTGTTTCTTTGGGAAGAAGATCTAGGAAACTCCATGAGACAGAGTCTCGGGAGAAGAGGAGAATCAGAGACACAAGAAGGGAAATTGTTTAGAGGCCAGATACACTTAACGAAGGAATAACAAAGCAAAGCAATCCCACGCGTGGGGGAGGAAAAGAAGGTTTCCAGGACGGTGGGTTACCATGTCTGCCATGGTGGATTAATGAGTCAAGCTTTCAATTTTTGTTAAGAAAAAGCCCAGATGTGATGTTTACGGTGGCTTAGATTTACTTTTTTGAGGTTGAAAAAGAAAAGAGTTTGGAATTTTAAAAGATGAAAAGTAATTTGAGACTCAACTCGCATTTGGAGTCTGATTACATCTCTAGCTTTGACCATGACCACAAAGCTCAGTTTCTTCTCATGCCTTCTGCTAATTAGAGTTGGAGACTCAGAATGTTGTTGCTTTAACCCTGTGGTTCTTTTGGAACCCAGGTCCCACTGCAGGAGAGATGACTTAAGGCAAACATACTAGCTCCTTGCTCTACTTCACTTAAAAGATAAGTGATAACATTTTTACTTTTTTTTTCTTACAAGGAGAGTCTTTTTTCTATTTTCCCTGGACCCTGTTTCTCTGCAGAGCAGAGGAAATGCTCAACAGAGACCAAACCCTTGAAAGCACATGTTGGGGTTAATTTCTGCAGAGGCTGACGGCCTTTCATGAGGTTAGCTGGGACCCAAGTCCCCCTGAAGATGGAGAAGCAGCAAATGACTTGACTCTTCTTACGCCTGTGACTGGAGTAAATAGAAAATGTTCTTCCCCTGCCTTAAGGAGCATCTGAACTTAGCAGAAGGGAGGCATTTACTTAAAATGAGGACTCTATCTGACAAAGGTACAGAATCCACGAAGGTGACTAGTGGTGGGGGAGGCTCTGCCATGATCCTGCTCTCACACCCAGGGGTGACAGGAGATGGGGCTTCCAGTTTATATCCAGGAGGGACCATCCTCTAGGTAACAGTTCTTTCCTTTCCTAAATGATGGAGCTTCCTGAAAGACAGTGGGTCAGTAGATCCCTCTCTATACCCAAGAGTGGCTCGGTCAGCTGGGAACAGACTGAACAGTTCTGCCTGCAAGGAGTGGGGTCTGCAGACCTTGGCACCTCTCCCAGGGCCGATCAGGGGAAGGGAAGAGGACTGGTGGACTTGCTCAGAGGTCTGCAGCAGGGGGTCAGTAAGAGGCACACTGATAAAAGATGGAGGCAGTAAATAAAAGACTTGCTTCATATCAAGGATTCTCTGGAAGTAAGCAGGGTAAACCTAACAAATTAAAGAAAGAACATTCAAAGTGTAGAGTGTATGAAGAGGAAAGCAGGTGATCATGGATTACACTCTATGTGAAGTCTGCAGAAAAATGGCTGTAGGGAGATGAAGGCAGAAAAGACAGTCAGTCCAGAAAGAAAGTTGAAGGTGAAACTGAGAGTGACCATAGATCATTTGCAACTTTGGACGTTGAGCCCAAATAAG
Source organism: Bos indicus (assembly GCF_029378745.1). Lineage (NCBI taxonomy): Eukaryota > Metazoa > Chordata > Mammalia > Artiodactyla > Bovidae > Bos > Bos indicus. The sequence goes on along the minus strand of NC_091773.1, from coordinate 7,640,423 downwards.
ACAATAACTGGACTCCAGAAAGAATTTGCCCTCTCTCCCCTTTTGGGTCCAGGATGATTAAATAGCAATTTCTCCCCTTTCCCCCCTCTTCTCCTCCCTCTTACTCACTATACCCTCAGTCTCACAGAGCAGTCTCAACGTCCAAGTAAAGTTATCACAATGTAGCCCTAGCCACATTCTCCAATACAGATGGGAACAGGATACTAGAGATCTTTAGGACGGAAGTCTGAAATAAAACTGAGCAGGTAGATGGGGCTGCTTATCAATCAGAAAATAGTATTGGGACTTCCCTGGAGGTCCAGCCATTGAGACTTCACCTTCCAACGCAGGAAGTGCTGGTTTGATCCCTGGTCAGGGAGCAAAGATCCTGCATGCCTTGAGGGCAAAAAACCAAAACATAAAACAGAAGCAATGTTGTATCAAATTCAACAAAGACTTTTAAAATGGTCCACATCAAAAAAAACCTTTAAAAAAAGAAACAATAGTATTGTGAAAAGATCATAGGTCTTCAGGGGGCTGGAAGCAAGAATTAGTGATCAGTACATAGAAAGCTATTAATCACATTAAATGAGGAAATTACGAACTTTTATAAAATGAAAAGTTGCATAATAATAGAAGCATAATGGTGGCAGAGTACAAAACTCAGCAGAGGACACTATTTACAGGGTCATATTAGTGGAAACACTAAATATTGACTTATGTAAATTATTGTGTCATTATTTTGAGGGTTTCAAGTAAAAAGAAGGTTTGGTGCCTCTGAGACAGAGTTAAGAAAACGAAATTCTCTAGTCTAAATGGAAGATGAGAAATACACTTAAATATATGAACATGAAATAACTGTATATACATGTCATTTTTATATACAAAATTCACTGCTAAATTAGACAGCCCGAAGTGTAGAAAGTGTAGTTGTGGGAGTTGCTAGGTGTTGCAACTGAGGCAAGAGAATGGAAGACGCACAGAACTGCTTTCCTTTAACAAAACAACACAACCATGTGCAAGCATTACTTGGAAATAAAAACAATCAACCATAAAAATACATTCTATAGCAAGAATGTCTTCCTCCTATTTCTATTACTCTTCATAATTGGCTTTCCTTCCAGCTGACTAAATCAGCTTTCAAAGCAGAGATCATCGTGAAATTCATTCTCTCATCAGCAAATTAATTTCATCAAGAATTTAATTTTTTAAATTAATTTTCCTTTGGAAATATGTGACATTTTCTAGTGTATATCTCATGACCATGAATAGAGTTCCAGATCAGAAAACATTATATTCCTGGAAAACTTCTCTGTGACCAATCGTGTGTGGTTTCCAAAGAATTTGGTACTTTTTTTGATACAGTAACCATCACATCTATATTCCATTATTCTATATTTCCACCCAGATTCCTCTCCTGGAAGCAAAATTGGTTCATCTAATAGTCCTTGGGGAATTTCCCTGATAACTCAGTTGGTAAAGAATCCATCTGCAATGCAGGAGACCCTGGTTCAATTCCTGGGTTGGGAAGATCCACTGAAGAAGGGATAGGCTACCCACTCCAGTATTCTTGGCATTCCCTTGTGGCTCAGCTGGTAAAGAAACTGCCTGCAATGCAGGAGACCTGGATTCCATCCCTGGGTTGGGAAGATCCCCTAGAGAAGGCAAAGGCTACCCACTCCAGTATTCTGGCTGGAGAATTCCATGAACTGTATGTCTATTCCATGGGGTCGCAAAGAGTAGGACATGACTGAGCAACTTTCACTTCGATAGTCCTTGGACCTCTCAAACAGGAAATTCCACCAGCATTTAAAACTGAAATGCCCTAAACACTGCCATATATATATTTATGTGTGTGTGTGTATGTGTATGTGTGTATGTGCTCAGTCACTCATTTCTGTCAGACTCTTTTGCCGCCCCATGGACTGTAGCCCACTAGGCTCCTCTGTCTATGGGATTTCCCAGGCATGAACACTGGAGTGGGTTGCCATTCCCTACTCCAGGGATCTTCCCAACCCAGGGATTGAACCCATATCTCCAATGCACCTCCAGCATTGGCAAGTGGATTCTTTATTACTCATAAAGAGTCAGACACAACTGAGAGAGACGGAACTGAAAAGTGAATATGACTCTTTGCAACCCCATGGCCTATAATTCTCCAGACTCCTCTGCCCATGGGATTTCCCAGGCAAGAATACTGGAGTGGGTTTTGCCATACCCTTTTCCAGGGAATCTTCCTGACCCAGGAATGGAACCTGGTTCTCCTGCACTGCAGGCAGACTCTTTACCATCTAAGCCCTCAAGGGAATGCTAATTTCCTGCTATTTCCAGCCCTCTCATTTCAGTTTAGTAGCTCAGTCGTGTCCAGCTCTTTATGACTCCATGAAATGCAGCACTCAGGCCTCCCTGTCCATCACCAACTTTTGGAGTTCACCCAAACTCATGTCCACTGAGTCAGTGATGCCATCACTCATCACTGAGTCAGTGATGCCATCCAACCATCTCATCCTCTGTCACCCCCTTCTCCTCCTGCCCTCAACCTTTCCCAGCATCAGGGTCGTTTCAAATGAGTCAGCTCTTCGCATCAGGTGGCCAAAGTATTGGAGTTTCAGCTTCAACATCAGTCCTTCCAATGAACACCCAGGACTGATCATCCTTTAGGATGGACTGGTTAGATCTCCTCACAGCCCAAAGGACTCTCAAGAGTCTTCACCAACACCACAGTTCAAAAGCATCAATTCTTTGGTGCTCAACTTTCTTTATAGTCCAACTCTCACATCCATACATGACCACTGGAAAAACCATAGCCTTGACTAGACAGACCTTTGCTGGCAAAGTAATGTCTCTGCTTTTTAATATGCTATCTAGGTTGATCATAACTTTCCTTCCAAGGACTAAGTGTCTTTTAATTTCATGGCTGCAGTCACCATCTACAGTGATTTTGGAGCCCCCCAAAATAAAGTCAGCCAATGTTTCCACTGTTTCCCCATCTATTTGCCATGAAGTGATGAGACTGGGTTGCCATTTCCTTCTCCAGGGGATCTTCCCAACCAGGGGATCAAACCCCAGTCTTCTGCATTACTGGAGATACTGGCTTTACAATCTGAGCCACTTGCCTTGAGAACCCCATGAACAGTATGAAAAGGCAAAATGATAGGATACTGAAAGAGGAACTCCCCAGGTCGGTAGGTGCCCAACATGTTACTGGAGATCAGTGGAGAATGAAGGGATGGAGCTAAAGCAAAAACAATACCCAGTTGTGGATGTGACTGGTGATAGAAGCAAGGTCCGATGCTGTAAAGAGCAATATTGCATAGGAACCCGGAATGTTAGGTCCATGAATCAAGGCAAATTGGAAGTGGTCAACCAGGAGGTGGCAAGTGTGAATGTTGATATTCTAGGCATCAGTGAACTAAAATGGACTGGAATGGGTGAATTTAACTCAGATGACCATTATATCTACTACTGTGGGCAGGAATCCCTTAGAAGAAATGGAATAGCCATCATGGTCAACAAAAGAGTCTGAAATGCAGTACTTGGATGCAGTCTCAAAAACAACAGAATGATCTCTGTTCATTTCCAAGGCAAACCATTCAATATCACAGTAATCCAAGTCTATGCCCCAACCAGTAAGGCTGAAGAAGCTGAAGTTGAAGGGTTCTATGAAGACCTACAAGACCTTTTAGAACTAACACCCAAAAAAGATGTCCTTTTTATTACAGGGGACTGGAATGCAAAAGTAGAAAGTCAAGAAACACCTGGAGTAATAGGCAAATTTGGTCTTGGAGTACAGAATGAAGCAGGGCAATGGCTAATAGAGTTTTGCCAAGAGAACACACTGGTCATAGCAAACACCTTCTTCCAACAACACAAGAGAAGACTCTACACATGGACATCACCAGATGGTCAACACTGAAATCAGATTGATTATATTCTTTGCAGCCAAAGATGGAGAAGCTCTATACAGTCAGTGAAAACAAGACTGGGAGCTGACTGTGGCTCAGACCATGAACTCCTTATTACCAAATTCATACTTAAATTGAAGAAAGTATGGAAAACTACTAGACCATTCAGGTATGACCTAAGTCAAATCCCTTGTGATTATACAGTGGAAGTGAGAAATAGATTTAAGGAACTAGATCTGATAGATAGACTGCCTGATGAACTATGGATGGAGATTCATGACATTGTACAGGAGACAGGGATCAAGACCATCCCCATGGAAAAGAAATGCAAAAAACCAAAATGGCTGTCTGGGGAGGCCTTATAAATAGCTGTGAAAAGAAGAGACACAAAAAGCAAAGGAGAAAAGGAAAGATATAAGCATCTGAATGCAGAGTTCCAAAGAATAGCAAGGAGAGATAAAAAAAGCCTTCCTCAGTGATCAATGCAAAGAAATAGAGGAAAACAACAGAATGGGAAAGACTAGAGATCTCTTCAAGAAAATTAGAGATACCAAGGGAACATTTCATGCAAAGATGGGCTCAATAAAGGACAGAAATGGTATGGACCTAACAGAAGCAGAAGAGATTAAGAAGAGGTGGCAAGAATACACAGAAGAACTGTACAAAAAAGATCTTCATGACCAAGATAATCACAAGGAGTGATCACTCATTGAGAGCCAGACATCCTGGAATGTGAAGTCAAGCGAAGAAAGCTTCACTATGAACAAAGCTAGTAGAGATGATGGAATTCCACTTGAGCTATTTCAAATCCTGAAAGATGATGCTGTGAAAGTGCTGCACTCAATATGCCAGCAAATTTGGAAAACTCAGCAGTGGCCACAGGACTGGAAAAGGTCAGTTTTCATTCCAATCCCAAAAAAAGGCAATGCCAAAGAATGCTCAAACTACCACACAATCGCACTCATCTCACACGCTAGTAAAGTAATGCTCAAAATTCTCCAAGCCAGGCTTCAGCAGTACCTGAACCGTGAACTTCCAGATGTTCAAGCTGGTTTTAGAAAAGGCAGAGGAACCAGAGATCAAATTGCCAACATCCACTGGATCATGGAAAAAGCAAGAGAGTTCCAGAAAAACATGTATTTCTGCTTTATTGACTATGCCAAAGCCTTGACTGTGTGGATCACAATAAACTGTGGAAAATTCTGAAAGAGATGGGAATACCAGACCACCTCACCTGCCTCTTGAGAAACCTGTATGCAGGTCAGGAAGCAACAGTTAGAACTGGACATGGAACAACAGACTGGTTCCAAATAGGAAAAGGAGGACGTCAGGGCTGTGTACTGTCACCCTGCTTATTTAACTTCTATGCAGAGTACATCATGAGAAACACTGGGCTGGAAGAAGCACAAGCTGGAATCAAGATTTCCAGGAGAAATATCAATAACCTCAGATATGCAGATGACACCACCCTTATGGCAGAAAGTGAAGAGGAACTAAAGAGCCTCTTAATGAAAGTGAAAGAGGAGAGTGAAAAAGTTGGCTTAAAGCTCAACATTCAGAAAATGAAGACATGGCATCTGGTCCCATCACTTCATGGCAAATAGATGGGGAAACAGTGGAAACAGTGTCAGACTTTATTTTTTTGAGCTCCAAAATCACTGTAGATGGTGATTGCAGCCATGAAATTAAAAGATGCTTACTCCTTGGAAGGAAAGTTATGACCAACCTAGATAGCATATTCAAAAGCAGAGACATTACTTTGCCAACAAAGGTCTGTCTAGTCAAGGCTATGGTTTTTCCAGTGGTCATGTATGGATGTGAGAGTTGGACTGAGAAAGCTGAGTGCCGAAGAATTGATGCTTTTGAACTGTGGTGTTGGAGAAGACTCTTGAGAGTCCCTTGGACTGCAAGGAGATCCAACTAGTCCATTCTAAAGGAGATCAATCCTGGGTGTTTTTTGGAAGGAATGATGCTAAAGCTGAAACTCCAGTACTTTGGCCACCTCATGTAAAGAGTTGACTGGTTTGAAAAGACTCTGATGCTGGGAGGGATTGGGGGCAGGAGGAGAAGGGGAAGACAGAGGATGAGATGGCTGGATGGCATCACCGACTCGATGGACGTGAGTCTGAGTGAACTCCAGGAGTTGGTGATGGACAGGGAGGCCTGGCACGCTGCAATTCATGGGGTTGCAAAGAGTCAGACACAACTGAGCGACTGAACTGAACTGAACTGATGAGACTGGCTACCATGATCTTAGTTTTCTGAATGTTGAGCTTTAAGCCCACTTTTTCACTCTCCTCTTTCACTTTCATCAAGAGGCTCTTTAGTTCTTCTTCACTTTCTGCCATCAGGGTGGTGTCATCTGCATATCTGAGGTTATTGATATTTCTTCCGTCAGTCTTGATTCCAGCTTGTGCTTCTTCTAGCCCAGCATTTCTCATGATTTAATCATGATGTCCAGCCCTGTAGACAGATGCAAAGTGGGATCCGGCAGCTAAGAAAATTCAAGAAGGGAAAGGCTGGTTCTCCCAGGTGGAAGTCAGGCCAGTGGCAATGAAATGGTCCAAGGACAAGGGGCTAAGACTGGACACCAACAGCGTCTGATACTGATTCAGTCAGATTTTCTCCAACAGACTTCCTTCAGGAGATCTTAGCTAGTGTACAGCTTATTAGCAAAGCATGTGGAAATAATTGCATAATCATTAATAAAAATACACCGAAAAATACCCAACTGTGTCAGGCCCAGTATTTCTGGCTGGGCTCTCCCTGTTGGGAGAATAGAGGTGCTCTTCTCTACGAAATCCCATAGAGTGTGTAAGAGCAGGATGAGAAAACAACAGGACCAATCAGCTGGCTGGCTTTGCAACACCATCAACACCATTTCTTCATTTCTTCTACTTCACAAGCTGACAATTTGTTCTGTCTGTGCTGTAAAATTGTATATCTTCCAAGTTTCTCTCAGACTTATACTGTTTCCCTCTGCTTTCTTTTTTTTTCTCTGCCTTGTATCTTGTAAAAAGAAGTATTTTGCCAGAGGTAGGGTTAAGGTCAGGAGCTTAGATGGTCAGAAAATTTGAACTCTTCTTGTAAAAATTCAAGCAAATCTTGTCTTTCCCTACCTCTATGTCCTAAGGAACTGGGTTTCAAATAGTTCATAGCGTTTTGCTAAAGTCTAGCAAAACAAGGTCAAGGGCCAAATATCTTTATTCTCCTTATTTGCTCTGCAAAAGAATGAACTTAAGATTCTGTCAGCCATTGGCAGAGGCATGGTTTGTCGTCGTGGCCACAGCCATGAATGTGTCACAGACACCACTTTCAGCAATATTTATAACCAGAGATGGACCCAGTGTCTCTGATGAAAAACACTTCACAAAAGATGATCACAGTAAGCTGAGATAATTATACTTAAATAAGGAAACTTTAGCAGAGAATCTTTTTTAATAGCTATATTGAGGTAAGATTGATGTTTTGTTGTATATTTTAATGTATACGACTTGAGTTTCATGATATCTTTTTAAGGTTGGCAGCATCTTTAGGCACGTTCCATTTTCCAGCCCCAATGTCTCTATTTTTATTAAAATTTAGATTTAATTCACTTTTGACTTGTTGACCCTCTCTGTGCTGTGCTGTGCTTAGTCGCTCAGTCGTGTCTGACTCTTTGCCACCCCATGGACTGTAGCCCACCAGGCTCCTTTGTCCATAGGGATTCTCAAGGCAGGAACACTGGAGTAGGTTGCCATGCCCTCCTCCAGGGGATCTTCCCCACCCAGGGATCGAACCCAGGCCTCCCTGGGTTCTGCAGGAAGACTCTTTACCTTCTGAGCCCCTAGGGAAGCTTGAGACATCTGGTTTTCTTTAATTAACAATAATCTTTTGGTATTCCAGCTACCTGGTTTTGTTACAAAACTCCTGTATATCCTCTCCTCCCTTACCTCTTCAGAGCAGCTCCTCAGAGTGATCTGAGAGTTCTGTTTCCTGGGCTTGAAGTCCTCAGAAAGTCTGATGAATAAAGCATAGTTCTCAACTTTTAGGTTCTGCAACATTTTTTTTTTCAGTCGACACCTCCCTATTGATGATCAGGAGTGCAGAAAGGGTCCCAGAGTCTGTATCATGTCTTCTCGCCCTTCCTAAAAACACTATGTCACCTCCAATCTCCACCCAAGACAGCATCAGTAAGACTCACACCTATAAGTGCCATCCATCTCCCAGGCCAGGTATGCCTTGTATTCTAGACTCCAGGTACCATGATAAACATCACCATGGAAACCGGGAGCTCCATCACCAACCCCTACAGGGGTGGACTTACAGCCTGGCACCCAGCACCGGGAAGCAGGGTCAGCAGGCATCCTCCAGCTCTCAGCTTCTCTGGGGTTTAACTCAGCTTCAAGGAGCCTCCATGTCTGAGGCCAGACCCCTCTGGGGACGATCCACCCTGGTGACTGAGCAAGTGGGGCTCAAGGGCTCAGGGAAAGAGTATGTGCTGGAAGGGGTGTGTTGAATGTGGATGGAAGACTCACCAGTGTGAAGTGCTGTGTGACACTGTGCCCTCACCCACTGTGGGTTTTTGTCTTTGGCGCTGCTTTGCAGCAGGTTTGGTTCTGACACCAAATGAACATAGCTTCAGCCCAGCTCTCTTCCACTCTTCCACTAATCCTCAAACCTGGACCAGATTTTGCAATCTGTCCAGCCCATTTACAGTTCCATTTAAAGAAAGCAACACAACTATAAATCAGCAATAAAGTCATGCTGTGCTGTGCTTAGGCGCTAAGTTGTGTCCGACTCTTTGCAACCCATGGACTGTAGCCTGCCAGGCTCCTCTGTCTATGGAGATTCTCCAGGCAAGAATACTGGAGTGGGTTGCCATTTCCTCCTCCAGGGGATCTTCCCAACCCAAGGATCGAACCCGGTCTCCAGCATTGCAGGTGGATTCTTTACCGTCCGAGCCACCAGGGAAGCCCGTTGATCCTCGCTAGTGAATGTTTATTTTATACTTCAGTCTACTCTTTTTTTCATCACACTGTGGGATCTTACTTAACAGGGGTCAAACTCATGCCCCCAAGTTAGAAGTACAGTCTCAGTCACTGAACCACCAAGGAAGGCCGTTAGCAGAGAATTTTGACAATGCGACAGTACAATAAGATGCTCTTTTCAGGAATGTGGGGTCCCTTGGAAAAATCCTGATGGAAAATGTCAGAGCCCTGATGAGTTACTGGTGTGAGCTGGTTTCAGCAGCAACATGCAGGGAAGAAAGTAGAGGGGGAAACACAGAGGCTCATCCTGGGAGCACGTGGACCAGGATGACCACTTCAGATTCAGATACTAAGACCTCACTCTCAAAAAGCTGTTATTCTGCTGCTGGGGAATTGAGAACACATCCAGGAGACAACAGAAGATGGCGGTCACGTCCCCTGAACGCTTAGATCATATTTTCCTGTGTCTGACTTGGCTTCATTTACATCTAACCTTTGTCAGACACTTCCTATGTGTCAGGACTGTTCTCAGAGATTAACACATGTAATCTTCACGAGGCTATGAGTCACGTATTAGTATTTTTCCCGTTAATACAATTAAGACTTAAAATCTTTCTCAAAGTCCACCCAGTGAGTAAGTGGGTGAGCAAGGAGATAAGCCCAGGCACTTCGTAAGGAAATGGTACCACGTGCTTCCTCCACGAGGGCAGGAGGAAGGGACAGGGGTGGAAAGGGAAGGAGGCTCTGACATGAACCTCTGAAAGGCAACACAGCATTCTGCGTGGACGGTTTCAATTCAGAGACAAGAAAGGAAGGATGGATGAGCATGGGAGGCTGGAAAGAGTTAGTCACAAAGATAACTGCAAGATCTTCTATACAGGGAGAAAGGATGAAGGGCTGACCCCACCACAGTGGCAGAGCAGTGGGCAGAGAAGGGATGGGGAGAAGGAGTCCTATGTCTTTTATTGTTGTTGTTTCGTCACTCGGTCATGTCCGACTCTTTGCAACCCCATGGACTGCAGCACCCCAGGCCTCCTTGTCCATCACCAACTGCTGAAGTCCACATAAACCCATGTCCATTGAGTCAGTGATGCCATCTAACCATCTCATCCTCTGCTGTCCCCTTCTCCTTTTGCCTTCCATTTTCCCCAGCATCAGGGTCTTTTCCAATGATTTGATTCTTAGCATCAGGTGGTCAAAGCACAGGAGCTTCAGCTTCAGCATCAGTCTTAAGGAAGGGACAATGGAAAGGATTTGATGGCTCCCACCCATAGATGGTAAAGAATTTGCCTGCAATGCGGGAGACCTGGATTCAATCCCTGGGTTGGGAAGATTCCCCCTGGAGGAGGGAATTGTGATCCATTCCAGTATTCTTGTCTGGAGAGTCCCATGGACAGAAGAGCCTTGCAAGCTACAGTCCGTGGGTCACCAAGACTTGGACACGACTGAGCGGCTGAGCACCCATCCTTGAGTGGACACTCACTGCCACCCTCTGGTGGCAGCAGGTTGTATTGAGTTTCCCAAAGAGCTTGAAAACTTGGGATGCTCCCTCCCCTTGGGTGAGCCTGGCAGGTCACTGCCTCTCCCTGCTGCAGCCCACACAGCCCAGCTGTGAGGGCAGTGCCTGCCCGCAATCTAACAGGGTGGGCTTCCCCCACCCCCATGCTCCTTCTGAGCTGAGAAGACTCATATCATTTTAGGATTATTTAGGGAAGCCTGTGGTGCTAGAGAAGACTTGAGCATCCCTTGGACAGCAAGGAGATCAAACTAGTCAATCCTAAAGGAAATCAACTCTGAATATTCACTGGAAGGACTGATGCTGAAGTTGAAGCTCCAATACCTTGGCCACCTGGTGTGAAGAGCCAACTCATCAGAGAAGATCATGATGTGAGCAAAGATTGAGGGCAAAAGGAGAAGGGGGCAGCAGAAGATGAGATGGTTAGATAGCATCGTTGATTCAGTGGACACGAGTTTGAGCAAACTCCAGGAGATAGTGAAGGACAGAGGAGAGCCTAGTAGGCTGCAGTCCATGGGGTCGCAAAGGGTCAGAAAGGACTCAGCGACTGAACAACAATAGGGACACTCTCATGTGACATAACTAGAAAGAGATGGAGAGAGCAATGGATGAGAATGGTCATTTGTTGTGTGCTTCCTGAGTGCCAGGCCCCAGAACTAGCACTATCTGGCTCACATAATCATCACAGCAAACCTAGGAGGGAGGTCTCGAACCCATCCGCCGAGTTGTCAGTAAGGAAACTTAGATGTGCTTAGATATCCCCTCCTTCATTGGAAAAGAGTGATCAGAGAGGTTGGAGCTGATAAGAATCACAGCTATGGCTCATTCTAGAGAGTCATCTTCCTAGCAGAACAGAGAAGCAAAAACGCTTTGGGAAAATATAAACTTAACTTATGTTGTGGAAAGACCATCATAAAGCATTCGGAGTTTTATAAAGAGAGCACACAGTATCAACAACAGGGTTCTCCCCGGCCCCAACAAGTTTCTTTCTATCTCTCAGCTCTCACTTTGAAAAACACGACTGATAGACCATTTGGCTCCCAGCTCTCATCTGGTGCCTAGAATCAGAATGTCAATGCGGATATGAAACCCAAAGGAATTCCATTTGACATCCTCCCCATCAATTTGAGGTTTATTTGCCTGAAGGCCTCTGACAGATATAGCTATCTCAACTGGGTTCTGCAATTTTATGAGCGAGTTTTGGCGAGAAATGCTATTTTAAGCACCATTTAGGCTTCGCTCAGACTGTTTTTATGGGGCAAGTTATGATTCTTGGTAATTGCTGGAGTTTACTTTGCGCGCCTCCTCCTCAGATGTTAATGAGGGCTCCTCTCCCTTTCTGGACCATCCCACCACAGTTGCCATTGCAGAGCGCCAGCCCGCAGTCTCTAGGCTGACGTTATTTATAAGCTAATGACAGAGCAATAAATACGGTAGTAAATAGTTGTGGGGTGACATTTGCTGAGCCAGAGTTACAGGCAGCAAGAGACTGTTTCAGTGTGAAATTGCTTTCATCGTCCTTCCCATTACAATGACCTACGATATGGGTTTAAAATGCTGCCACCACCCCCTCCCCAAATGCATCGTCATTTCTCTATAAGATCAATAGACCTTTCTGTGGGAACCACTTCCAATGCACTCTGTCCTATGAGAATCCCTTGGCAAGCTTTGTTGTTCAGTCTCTCAGTCGAGTCTGACTCTGCAACCCCATGGACCGCAGCATGCCAGGCCTCCCTGTCCTTCACCATCTCCCAAAGCTTGCTCAAACTCATGTCCATCGAGTCAGTGATGCCATCCAACCATTTCATCCTCTGTCATCCCCTTCTCCTGCTGCCTTCAATCTTTCCCAGCATCAGGGTCTTTTCCAATGAGTCGGCTCTTCGCATCAGTTGGTCAAAGTATTGGAGCTTCAGAATCAGTCCTTCCAATGAATATTCAGGGCTTTTTTCTTTTAGGATTGACTGGTTTGATCTTGCAGTCCAAGGGACTCTTAATACCTGGCAAGCTTAGGTGTTGAATTCAAGAGAACTAGGGCATGCTCTGGGCTTCAGCTGGTAAAGAATCTGCTGCAATGCAGGAGACCTGGGTTTGATCCCTGGGTTGGGAAGATCCCCTGGAGGAGGAAAGGGTAACCCACTCCACTATTCTCTCCTGGAGAATCCCATGGACGGAGAAGCCTGGTGGGCTTCCACAGGGTCACAAGAGTCGGACATGACTGAGCAACCTAGCACCCACAATGTAGGTGAGATTCTCTGCTGGTTGATGTTAGGACAGAGAGATGCAACCCCTTTCTTAAGAAGAAAAAGGAGCTCACGCTCTACAAAGGGGAAGGAAAACATAAGCAAGAAATTCAGTACACAGAAAAAGTAACTAGGCAGGACTTCCCTGTATGTCCAGTGGTTAAGACTTCACCTTCTAATGCAAGAGGTGTGGGTTCTATCCCTGGTTGGATAGCTAAGATTCCACATGCCTTGAAGCCAGAAATATAAAACATAAAACAGAAACAACACTGGAACAAATTCAACAAATAAAGACTTTTTAAAAGTCAGTATCTTTTTTTAAAGTAACTTAGGGCCTTTATGAGGTGCAAAGAAAGTGGCATAGGAGATTAGATATAATTTTTTTAGACTCTCTAAGTCAGGGAAATACTCTGAAGGGGACGGCCTTTGCCCTGTGCCTTGACTGAGATTGAGGATATAGCATCCCACTCTGGTCACTATAGCTTTTCACTTCTTACTCGTATCCATGATCCCATGTTCCAAGTTTATCATAATCTTCATTCCCTCTGAGTCTCATGGAGTGAACTCTGGGGGTCAGTGAAGGCACCTTCCCTCCCAGGAGGCCTCCCCTGGTGGCCCCAGGCTTGCTTGGCCAGGTGCCTCCACTCTGCTTCTATGCCACCCGGGCATATCTGTGCATTTCCACATGGGCAATGGACTTCTTGTACGTGTGTCTTACGCATCTAGCTGTAAATCCTTCATCAAAGACACAATATCTCATTCATTTTGTGGTTTCCTGTGCCAGCATAGTTCTTGCCACATAGAGGAACTCAATACATGTTTAATGAACAGTTTGGATGGGTGGGTAACTTGATGAAAATGAAGTGAATGGGGCAACAGAAGCAAATACTTTTAAGCAAGAAGTGCCAGGTGTGTGAAAAGGAAAAGTAGGATATGATGTCATAAAGGGAAACTTGGAGCTTTATCCTGGAGGTGCCAGGCTGAGAATGAAGGAATCTGTCCAGGTATTAACTGGCAATCACGGACAGCAAACTGGGAATACTCTGCATATCGGTGGAATCCTGCTTGTAATCATGCCTGTGTTTTGGGGTCAGAGCTCTCTCTCTCTTTATTCACCATAGGATATAAAAGGAAGCATGCAATCTTTGTCCATGAGCCTACCTCCTAGCTACTGCACTCAGTCAAGGGATGGGTACTGAACCTTGCCTCCTGGTTTGGCCAAAGATATACATGTGATCCAAGTCAGTGCCATTGAAGAACTTCTGTGGGGTGGTTTTCCAACCTGCAGCAGGCAGGGAGGTGGTGCTGTGAGGGGGTGTGTGCTGTTGTTTATCAGATCCTCTGAAATGGAGAAAAATGAATCTAAACTCCAAGAGACTCACTCAAAGCCATATGCAAGGAGGAGTGAAGATGAGAAGTCCCTGAGGACAGGCTCTGGCTACAGTCGTACCTTTCCTGATTAAGCCAGTTGAACTGGTCCCTATAACCTACAGTCAGATGCCACCTCATCTACTCTGACACTGACATCAGGCTTCAAAGAGCATCCAGAGACAACTCTCAGCCTGTACAGCATCTGCATTATTGCTCCAGGCTGCCCTACACCTGCTCCAGAAGGGTGGCTTTAATCAGAAGTGATACGCACCTCCCCCCAGGAGGCATCAAGATGGAGCACATATTGTTCACATTCCTTCTCACCCCAGGACCATGTTCTGGGGAATGTTTATCAGTCAACTGCCCCGCCCCCCAGAAGTCCCAGCCTCTCGTGACATCCGCCACCACTCAGATGCAGACAGAAATAGAAGGAGTCCAAAGGAGCTCCTTAAACTTTCTACACCTCAGTATCCAACCAAAGTTGCATTTACCCACAATCTCTCTCTTTTGTTACAATGCATGAACCTCTATTTAAAACTCACCACTCCACATGTCAGTGGCTACCCTTTCCTCTCACCCAAGAGGGTTTGTTCCCATATTCAACCCTCCTCTCTCCTGCACCATCAAGTTGTCCTCTTTCTCCTGGATCAATCTCAACTATTTATAAGTCTATTGTAATATCTCCCAACTTTACAAAACAGGGGAGAAATACTGCTGACCTCCTATTTCCCTCTAGCAACTACTGTTCTCTATTCCTTTTTAAAAGCTAAGCTTCTTTAAAAAGTTCAAAATAGACCTATAGTTTCAAACAAGAGAGGTGATTTTATATATATATATATATATATGTCAACTAAACCAGACTACAGTGCTTAAATGATATAACAGAATATCATCCCCTTCTCCAGAGTCCTGGAGACAAAGACAGAGGACATCAGGAACCATGCATTAGAAGCACAATTGTATAGAAGGATTTCCATATCTATTTCAGACTTTCGCTATGGAAGGAAATAATAGAAGCAAGAGCTAGCTGAGAGACCTAATGAAAATATAGACGTTTCAGACTCATGTCTTGGCATGCATTTGCATCTCATTAACGTCGAGCTGATAAGAGGTCTTATTTCCACATTTATTAAAGGAAGAATTATCTCTCTTCAGTGGCACTTGAGTCCAGTATTATACACATTGCACGTGAAATGCAGATGAAGTGTCAAGCCCATCATACCCTAGGTTTGAAGAGATGAGCTATAACAATTATGCATAATTTCTCAAGCCACAGATTAGATGTCATTTAATCTATTTAGTTTTCCCAAATAACCCTGGCAGAATTAATCACTTCCCCTTTCTAGTCCTATAATAATTTTAACATACATCTATACTGTATGGAGAATGTATTAGAAGAAGCAAAGCTGAAAAACCATTGTAGCAACCTTAACTACAAAAAAATGGATGTATTATAGAATCTGCCATTTGGAGTTTGGGAGAATATAAAAATAAACAAACAAAAAAGACAACAAGCAATGAAAGGCAATTATCAAAAGTCCTGGAACTAAGTGATGCTCTTTGATTATTCAGTATAAAAATCCCCTCCTCTTGTTTCATATCACAGGTGGCCAGCAATTCCTTGTCCACTGACATCCAATATAATCACAGTTGGAATACCCAAGAGTCTGGCTTTAAGTTTTTCAAAGAAACTAAGAGTTAAGATGAGAAATAGCATACCAGCACTATTCACAATAGCCAAGACATGGAAACAAGCTAAATGTACATAGACAGATGAATGGATAAAAAAGATATGGCACGTATATATAATGGAATACTCCTCAGCCATAAAAAAATAATAATAACGCTATTTGCAGCAACACAGACGGACTTAGAGATTATCATGGGCTTCCCAGGCGACTCAGGGGTGAAGACTTGCAGGACACGCAAGTTCGGTCCCTGGGTAGGGATAAACCCTGGAGAAGAAAAGGGCAACCCTCTCCAGTATTCTTGCCTGGGAAATCCCATGGATGGAGGAGACTGGTGGGCTACAGCCCACTGGATCGCAAAAGAGTTGGACATGACTTAGCAACTAAACAACAGCAACAAGAACGAGATTATCATACTAAATGAGCTAAGTCAGAAAGAGAAGACAAACACCATATGATATCACTTCTTTGTGGAATCTCAAATATGACACGAATGAGCTTATCTGGGAAGCAGACAGAGTCACCGACATAGAGGATGGACTGGTGGCTGCCAAGGTGGAGGTGGGAGGGGGAGCCGGTGGGAGAGTTTGGGATTAGCAGATGCAAACATCACGCATTTTCTTTAGTATTCTAATGAGCTGTCAGTTGTTACTACTCACGCATCTATCAGCCTTAATCAATACTGAACACGTCATTACGTCGTGTGCTCAGTCTGACTTTCTGTGACCTCATTGACTATAGACTGCCAGGCTCCTCTGTCCATGCGATTATCCCAGTAAGAATACTGGAGTGGGTTGTCATTTCCTTCTCCATTGCTGTCATAAGGCAGGACCAAGTAGAATCGAATGAGAACTGAAAGAATTCCTTCGTCAATCCAAACATGAGTGTCCAGCAAGCATTTTGTGATGTCTATTTCAGCGTCTGTTCACCGCATCTGCTGTAAATATTGGAGGCGGACCTAATGGAGCACTTCTGATAAGATGTTTCTGCTTGTTTGTAATCTATTTGCCATGTGTACTGTTTAGGATGATATAAAGCACATAAAACAAAGAGAGGCCATTAAACAAGCGGGTTACTGTGGACAGAGAAGAATCAACACTCAGGCTTCCTATGCATCTGATTTTATGGAGCGCGTTTGACTCAGCCGTAAGCCTCCATCTTTCCACGATTAGCATATCCCTGCTTGGGATTTCACAGACCAGCAGTAAACAAACTCCAGGCTTCATTTCCATAAAGTGACAGAAGAAGATGCGTCCCTGGGGTGAAGACCACCTTCCACCCTTCATCTCAGAAATTTAAACCAGCCGATTTGATAATAAATGTTAAGGGCGTGCAATTAACATACAAAGTGACAACTGGAAAGGTCACAGCAGGCAGACGTCTGGCTTGAGTCACTTCTATGCCCTGGAGATACCAAATAGCTAATAAAAGCTGTTCTCTATTTATGTGCTGCCTTCTGAGACGTTCTGCTTTGAGTGTTTTGGTAAAGACTTCCCCTGGTCTCAAGAACTCACTCCAAAGGAGGGAGAGGCTGACGTTTTTGCCTTAGATTGGCAGAAAAAGTGAAAAACTAAGAAATCACATGAATTTTCCCCAAGAGAAAGGAAGGGCTAGGGTGACTTTTTTATCTCAGGCGGAGACGATGTTGTCTCATTTTCTTTAAGCTGATACATATATTTTTTTTAAAGCTTGCGTATGTGAATATATGCAAAATGACTAGAAAGACTGTCTAGCACATAGTAACTGCTAATAGATGACGGACATATCGTCATCTTTATAACTGTGAACTTATTTACAGAAAAGAAAGAGATTCACAGATTTAGAGAATGAACTCACGGTTACCAGTGGGGAAGAGTAGCTGAGAGAGATAGAGTGGGAGTTTAAATGGTCTTTTCTTTATTAGAATGCTCTTCCACTCAGAACAGAACCAGTTCCCTTTCCTTTTGCCACCTCCCTTAGAACACTTGTCACATTTATTCTTTTATTTCACACATATGAACACAATTGTCCCCCCATTTCCTTCTCTGCAACATGACAGAGAGAGAGATGGACAGGGGAGGAAATAACAGAAAAACTAGGAAACAAAGAAGTAAATGGACACAACAATGTCTTTTAAGTTGTGAGGAACTAGTTGAAATCTATACAAGTATCCGCAGAAAATGGTAGAGAAGAAATACTTTCTACCAATCTTGGTTTATGGGGGTTATCAAAAGTAAGGGGAAAATTGATAACTTTTGAAGATGATAGTTTTAGGATTCATGGATGTCTAATATTTGCACGGCGGTATTTACCACATGCTCATGTGACCCCTGACCTCACTCAATATTTGGTAGAAATCTTGAAAGATAAGCTGGCCAGTTTCTACTTGAGTTTTGTAGCTGAGAGACTGGAGTTTCAGGCAGGGGGAAGTAAAGTACCATCTCATTTAGTTAGTAAGTGGTAGGGTGAGACCCCAAAATATTGCTGCCTATTCTAGCAATATGTTTATTCATAAGACCGTGTTGCATAACGTTGAATCAGCAAACAAACACAAACACTTGAAAAACGGGGGTGATTTGAAGGATAACATCGAGCACAAAGAACCCCTGAACAGATCTGGGAAGTAGCACCAAACAGCCACGTGAGTGCTTGGCACGTGACATCATGCAGTCCACTGACCATTCTCTCTACAGCTTGACCTTGACTTCTTCATGCATTAAACACTGGATTGGGTGAATCAGAACTGCGCCCTGTGCCTGGCAGCATGAAGCCCTCTGTGCCATGGGGCACAGGTCGTAAGTGCTCCTAAGAATGACCTCGCCTCCCAAGAGAGAACTTCCGACAGTAACTGATAGAGTGGGAAAGATATTTTATGACAAAGACCTGGGTTTGAGTCCCAGTTGTTGTCATGGCCAAGCCATGTTGTCCTCTGGCTAAGCCTCGGTGTTTTCATCTGTTAGATGAGGTGCACCATGCTGGGAAGAGTATTGATCTTATTGATTTTATTGATTTTCAGTTTGTTTGTTTTTTGGACAGGCAGCCTGTGGGATCTTGGATCCCCGATGAGGGATCAAACCCACAGTCCCTGCATTCCTATGCACATAGTCTTGACCACTGGACGACCAGGGAAGTCCCCCTAAAATAAGATTTTAGATCTAAAGAACACATTGCACAATAGGAGTTTAATGAATCTCTATCTTCAATCTCTTGGGGAAGGGAAAGAAAAACAAAGTGTAGAGTAAATAATCTCATATGTGTCTAGGTATTTAGCAAAAACAGTTCACTTTTTTGTATCCCAGTATAAGATATTATGTGAACATCTAAAGGTGGCTGAGTAGCTAATAAACCCTTGTACATGAGTCCCAGTTGCGTAACTTTAACTTTTGTAATGGCTGAGACCCCATTGTTTGTAATTCCCTTTAAGTTCTGTCTTGGCACACAAAAGAATGATTCTTTCCAAATGTTATGCTCCTAGAAGTGTATTGAAGCAATTGTAGATATATTATTCTACACTGATCTATTATCTTCACAGATGAATACAAGGTCTACATCACTAGCTATAGTAGAATAAAGTTTGACCGTTTGACAAAACCATCGCAGGGCTAAATCCAAAGTCACCATACAACCTGCAGAGCCAGTTGCATTTAAGATGTGTGTCTGTTATTCCAAAAGCTACAACACTCTATCTAAAGGAAGGACACTTCTGCGGCATCACGTGTGCTATAGAACAATAGAAACTTGGCAGCAGACAAGCATCAGAAAGACCCTAATCGCGGTAAAGCAGAGGTGGGGAAAAAAGATGAAGCTTGCCTCCGAAGTTTCCAGCAACAAGCTCTCAAAGAGGTAAGAAGGTTGGAAGTTTTTCAGAAATTGGTAGTGGGAAGCATTGCTCATGATTAGTGGAAATGAGATGCTCTTGGCTCCTTTTCTGGAGACAGGGTCATTGGCCAGGTGACGTGGCAAAATAGAACTTAGCATTCGGGATAGTCAATTCCTTCAGCTGTAAATGTCAGCTAACAGAATTTCTCCATTTGTGGCTCTCTCTTTAAAAGGCAGCATGACCAGAGGGAAGGATGGGGAAAGGGATAGTTAGAGAGTTTGGCACTGACGTGTATACATGGCTACACTTAAATGGTTACCAACGAGGACCTGCCGTATGGCACAGGGAAACCCACTCAGTTTCACGAGGCTGGTTAGATGGCAGGGAAGTTTGTGGGAGAATGAATACATGTCCCTTTGTGGTAAACTTGAAACTGTGGTTAACTGGCTATACCCCAATACAAAATAAAATGTTTTTAAAAAGTAAACAAATAAAGGCAACACGGACTTCAGAGACCTGGATTCAGGTCTCAAGTGTCACTACCAGTGGAGTGACTTTAGGCAAATAAACTTCAAATTAACTTGCTGGATCTCTCTAAATGAGCCTCCTAAGTCTTCTCAGGCGGGGGTGTAATAAAAATAAAGGGGCTTGTGCATATACAGCAAGCATATTCTGGTCTCTGGCAAGCAGGTTAGAAAAGAGGGAGAGTAGTCTTTTGTCTTGCTGCCTGATAAATTTTCCTTCCTCCTGCCTCCCTCCCTGCCACCTCCTCTCAATCTGCCTGGTTATTTGCATGTTATATAAAAGTGATCAGAATTGAAACCCCGGTCTCTGTCCGGCTGTGTGATGTCGTGGGTAGTCCATCTTCTCTGAGCATCAATTTCTTCGTCTTTAATGTAAGAATGGCAGTTACTCACACCTAGTGGTTGTTCTGGACGGCAAAAGAGATACAGCATGAGAAAATGTCTCATAATTTGTGAGGAGCACGCATCTGCTAGCGGTTCCAATTGCACGAAGAGAACACAAGATCTCTGGGACTTTAAATGACTTGCTCAAGGTCGGACTCAAGTACAAGGACACTGAGAGCAAGAATGGAGGTAGAAATCTAAAGTGGAAGAATCCCAGAAAAATCAAAGTTCTCATTCACAGGTGCCCATGATGATTCTCGAGGACTGTTTTATCTGGTATCATTCTTCAATGCCTATATATAACCCATATGCTATGTGTATGTGATATGTTGCAGTTCACATATGTATGTGTGTTCTCAGTTGCTTCAGCCGTGTCCAACTCTTTGTGATTCTATGGACTGTAACCTGCCAGGCTCCTCTGTCCATGGGATTCTCCAGGCAAGAGTACTGGAGTAGGTGGCCATTTCTTGCTCCAGTGGATCTTCCCAACCCAGGGATTGAACCTGTGTCTCCTGCATTGCATGTGGATACTTTACCACTGAGCCAATGGGGAAGCCCCACATATGTATAGCACCCACATGTATATTATATACATGTGTGTGAATATGCATAATACATGTCGTTAGGTATGTACACACATATCTACATAGCAAGAGAATGAGAAACTGCAGCTCCAGATTTTTTTAAGGCAAATTTCTGCTTTAAAAATCACAAGCAGACTTTGCTTCCAGTGTAACAACTGAATTTGAATTGGGGGAGGGGGCAGAATCTCCTTTAGTTTTATTTTCTTTTATTTTACATAGAGAGGCTGTGAATATAATCAAGTTACCCCAAAGCAGATGCCTCAGACTGAGGTTTCTCTTCAGAAAAGCAAATTAGATTCAAAGGCCAAGGTATACCCCGGAAGGCTTGAAGTTGTTTTTCTTCTAAATTGTCTCTAGACTGCCATGTTCCTGACAACCACTGGGTGATTCTCGTGAAGTAATTGCTCCCATTAGATCGAGAAGGACATGCTGGCTGGGGCAAAAAGGGCATAAAGATGTGATTCACCCCAGGCTGGAAGGCAGCTTGTGAAGAAGTCTCTGCTGGCATTAATTAGGAGGAACAGGGATCTGAGGGCAATTCACTGCCGTGGCAATTCACTAACTGAGTCATGAGACTAGACCGTGTCCCTCTGAGTGATGCGAGGTTCTACCCTGAGTATTCCTGCCGCCCATGCTATTATTATTTTTCTTGCTGTTGTCACAAATCTGAAATGCTGTAATTCTGAAATAAGTGTTATAAACATAACTCAAAGTAAAAACTTCAAGTCAGTCTCTCTTACAAGGTTTTGCCCATCATAGGAAAACTCCATTTTAAAGGAGATGATGGTATACACACTATATGAAATATAGATAACCAACGAGGACCTACAGTATAGTACAGGGAACTGAACTCAATATTTTACCATCCTTATAAGGGAAAAGGTTATTATCCTATGGACAGAGGAGCCTGGCAGGCTATGGTTCATGGGGTTGCAAAGAGTTAGACACGACTAAATTTAAAAAAAAAATTTAAAAAAAAGAGTTGGACACGACTGAGCGACTCACAGGGAGAAGGAGAAGGGAAAAGAATGTGAAAAAGAATAAACAGATGTATACGTACAACCAAACCACTTCGCTGTATAGCTGAAACTAACACAGCATTGTAATCAGCAGTACAGTAATAAGAAGAAGAAGAAGGCGAAGAAGAAGAAGGAGGAGGAAGAAAAAGGGGGACGAGGGGAAGGAAGAGAGAAGAAGACAAAAGGAGATGAGGAGGATACTGCAAGAAGTCTTTGACCTGAATGCAAATGCATCCGTTGCCTTGTTTTCCTCATCTAGGAGTTTGTATGCTCACGGGAGGGTAGGCCAGTCCCAGGCCAGGGAAAAGTAGATGAAGGTGCAGCCCCGGGAACACCTGAGTCAAGACAATGGGAGATAGGCAGTCAGCGTGGTTTGCCCTGCAGGGAGGTAGACGAAGGGCTGCAGTGGAAAAGAGTAATGGTCACCTCCGGGGTAGGACAGCGCTGGGGGAGGAGAGCTGAAGGACTCCTCCACTGGTACTGTCAGAGGTCAGTGCTTTGCTAGATTTAAACTGAGTGGATTAACGGAATACCCCTAAAAAGAAGTAAGCCTTGGAAGGTAAGCATTTATCTAATGGACATGAGATGAGCTTCCTCGGTGGCTCACGGTAAAGAATCTGCCTGCAATGCAGGAGATACAGGAGACACAGGTTCAATCCCTGGGCCAGGAAGACCCACTGGAGGAGGAAATGGCAAGCTACTCCAGTATTCTTGCCTGCAAAAAAATCCCCCTGTCCGTCTGGTGGGCTACAGTCCATAGGGTTGCGAACAGTCGGACACAAGACAGGTGGATAGATTGCAGGCTTCAGTGTAAGAGATGAGACCAGTGAATGTTTAGAATATGGGGATGAGCATAGTTATTTGACCTCCAAAGCCCTGGGAGTGACAAGATTGTTTGTGCAAACAGGGGAAATTATGGCTCCAGACCTCACCCCAAAGTTCCCATGCTTCATTCAGTCCCTGGGATGGGGGAAGTGACCAGCATGCCTAATTCCAACCCAGGGGCTGGCAGGGCCCTGGGAGTCAGTCCCCACGCCGGTCTGCATCTGCAAACTCTCTTCCTCCCCCTGCAGTGACTCCCCCATTCCTCGAGTTTTCCATTTCCTTCCTTGGTAAAGATTTCCATTTATTTCATGCCAGAGTAAGCGTCAGCCTTGAATCACAACAGCAAGCGTTTTCTGACATCAATTGCCACAGCTTAAAGAGGCTTGGGCTCCACAGACTGTAAAGTTGTTCGCGGGATCTGGAGCTGAGTGACAAAACGCCCATCAGGAGGCGTAAACCTGTCCACGGCGATTACCCACCAGGGATCCTGGAGAGGCGGCAGAGGGAAACCTTGTAAATCCAAGAGGCCCCGTTGCAATGACTTATTTATTGGGCATCATTTAATGGAGGCTCCCAAATGGACTTTGCTCTTCTGCATGCTTTTTTTTCTTCCTATTTACCTGGAACACATCTGCATGTGGAAGAGAGTGTCGGGTAAGATGCTGAAGTCCTGTGAGCCTTTCTGCTCTGGGTCAAAGCCAGCTGGCCAGATCCATCCTTGGGACCACTGACCACAGCCACATCTCCATCCTCTGTCAGCAAATGGGGTCTGAGTAAATCTTCTCTTTAAGAAGGGAAGACAAATGGAAGCTAAACTATAATCAGCAAAGAAGCGCAGGTACTAAAATTAGCCAGGATGGGTGGTGTTTGCTATTCTGTGGCTTGGACAACATTCATGCTTCCAACATTCTGCCCCAACCCATCGCTGTCACACAGAGGCATCTCTGATGTTGACCTTCTGGTTGATTATTTATGTTCAGTAGGAGAGGGAATAGGAAAGCGTGGCCATGGGTGCCAGGCCACCTGCTGAAGATCAGGGGCTATTTTTTTCTGCCTCAAGGACAAGGAGGGGATGGCAGGGATGCAGGTGGGTTCAAGGAGAACTGAAACCAAGGATCTGAACTCATCAAGTGTCTCTCCCTCAGCCCTTGTCTCCTTTCCATCTCTCTCCATGACTTGGCTGCTTTATCCCTTTGTTTTTGGAAATATGGCAACTAGGGCTTACAAATTTCACACTTTCAAACTCTCATGGATGAATAATAACATGATGACTTTCTCAGTGCAAGTTGAGAGAAATTTACAAAAGATTCTGAGGATCAGCTTGGGTCAGTTGCCCATTGTCAAATGATTAGCTATTATCATGTGGGTTACAGTGGTGGGGGGTGGGGGAGTATTCTGCCGGAAAGAGTAGTTCTCAGTTCTTACTCAAACCAAATCAAATCAAACTGGTGGTGGGGGCAAAATCTGAAGTTATCCATTACCCCAAAAGTCTTTCTTCAGAGTCCATTACAGGGATGCGGCAATTTATCCAAGATGACATTTTCTCAAAACTCGCTGAACCTGGGGATACTTGACCACTTTTATTCTCTGCTTGGATCATCACAAAGAGAGATGCTGTTTCACATCCGGTCCTCGCTAACACAGAGAGAATCCATTGGCCTAGCAGCTTCTCTGTGGCTCTTTCTCAGAAATTGCTTTATTTTCTTATTTGCAAGGGGCCATTGGCTACCCTGAACAGTAACCTCTCCCCTGCAGCCATCTCCAGCTTTTTGATGAGATCACAGGCCATTTCATTTCATAATCAGGTTCTTTTATGATTCCCCCAAGCACGCAAATCAAATGCCATCTGAGCCTCAAATCTTCACTCAACAAAGAAAGCTAAGAGAAGGTGCCAAGCAGAGAATGGCTTTGCGACTGACAGAACGTCTGTTAACGGATCTGCCCCCTGCTTTCCCCTCCAGTCTGTATGCTTCCTTGCCTTCCTACCAAAGTAAACATGTCTCTGTGTGGATTTTATCTGAGAAGAAATGGGGTATCTTAAGGGGAAGAGAAATAAATGAGAATTTATTGAGCACTTCCAGCTCTTCGGGCATGAGAACCAACACACCTCCCTGGGCAGACCGTCAAATCTCCAGACAATTCTTGTAGAAAGACTGTCTTTAAACTGTTTTAAATCAGTTTTACCCCGTGGACTTAGTTCAACCCCTTAGGACCTCCAAGAATATGTTATCTGACAAATACTTGTCAGCACCTACTACGAGCTGGTCACTACATAGGACCAGCCTTTTATATGTGTGACGATGGCTCTCACAAATCCCTAGTTTTACTCCTGGCCAAATCAAAAGGGAGAAGTTTATTTTACGCCAGAAGGTGGTTTTATTATCAGTTGGCAGTATAGCCTGAACATAAAATCTACTACCATCATAGGCACTAATTATTTACACATGTAAAATTTAAAAAGCCCTGAAGCTCAGCTATAGGCAGTTCTACCTTCACTCAGCCAGAGACAGGACCGCACAATAGACAGAGTGTGAACTTTGGAATCAGAGAGAACTGGGTTCCAGTCACGGCTTCTTCACTCACAAGCTACGCAAACTCAGGCAAGTCCGTAAAATAGAAACAGTGACTTTAAAATTGTGTGTGTATGCTCAGTTGTGTTCGATTCTTTGCAACCCCATGGCTCCTCTGTGGGATTTCTCAGGCAAGAATCCTGGAGTGGGTTGCCGTTTTCTTCTCCAGAGGATCTTTCCAACCCTAAAAATTAGGGCCACAATGAGAATTGGAGATTATTTAAATAAAGCTTGTGACCCAGAACACTGAAAAGTGAATAACAACTCTCAGCACAGCCCCTGTTTGCATTAAAGAATCTACTGGAATTCATAGCATGGTGCAGCCATAGGGGATTTTGAAGATCATTTAGTCAAGCACTCTTAAATCAGCAGATGATGAAAATAAGGCCAAAAGGCTTTGCCTTAGAACACACAGAAAAATCAGAGAAAGAACTCAAGGCTCCTGGCCACCTTCCCATGAGCCCCAAAACCTTGGAACCTGACATGGAAGACTTGGGTCACTGGGATAGATGGTGGGAGATTCCAAGGGGATGTAACCGCATCCTGTTATGCCAGAGCAGCCCTAAATGGATCTTTTCAGTATATTGGTGTTCCATACAAGTTTTTATTTAGCAAAAATGGGCTCTACAGCTTTTTATAGAAAGTCTACCATCTCTCTCCTTAAAACACCTTGTTCCAATGCCTTCGAGAGCAGAAGTAGACTCCGAGCCTCCCTGGACTTTCATCTCTGGAGAGTTACATTTTAAAATGTGCATATTCACATAGGCCGTCAAGCTTTAATTAGTCTGCCTTTGATTGTGAGAGACTTTACTTACCAAGATTAACGTATTCCCCACCGCCTGGTTCTCCCATTAAAAACCCATTTTAAAGGTTTAGCTCAATTATCTGAGTTGAGCGGTTGGTTCAGAACTATTTCAAATAATAGAGGCAGGGCAGGTAATTGGAAGCATTTTTCACAGGTGAGATAAGGAGTGGATTATAGAGGCCCTCTAAGCCTAGAGAGCAGAGTTGTTCTCAGAACTTTCATTTGAAAAGATCTGCCCACTGAGTACAAAGAACTTACAGCCATCAGAAATCATGCAGCTTGCTGTCTCCTGCCCAAGAAAGCATATATTTGGGTAGAAAAATGGGTCTAAATTTAATAGCACAGTGATGGGGATAAAATTTAAGTGGATAAGCATTTTTTTTTTTGTTCTTAGCTTACCTTCAGAATCATCCATTGAGGAGAAAAGGACAAACACTCTAAATTGATGGGTAGGTTTGCATCAAGTCCCTTCTTAGCTCTTGGACCTCAGCTGCTACCCGGTCCATTGACTCACTTCATCCAGCCAAGAGAGTTGCTTGTCATCCCGTGAATAAGAAATGCTACTCTAGGCTACCACCTTCTCTTACGTGCTTTATCCTTTGCCTAAATGCCCTTGCCCTGCTTATCTATCTGGGAACCTCCAGACCAGTGCTGCATTCCATGTGCAGCCTTCCCTGGTTCCCGCAGCCAAAGGAGACACTTCACATCACTCATTATGCCTGGGCTGCAGTGCCATTCCAACACTTACCAGTAACTCTTATCATAATTCAAAGATAATTATGATAGTTATAGCAACCACCAAATATCTCTTCATTCCCACATCAATCTACTATGATTGATATCATTATCTCCACTTTATGGGGAAGAGAATTGAAGCTTGCAGGGTGAAGGAAATTGCTCAAGGTCACACAGCTAGTGAGCAGTGAACCTCTAATGAGAACCTAGGACTAATGTCAAGCTGTGAGCCACTCTATCTTTCTCTCCAGGAAACATGAGGTCCCTGACAACAGCAGGCTCTGTTTTCGTCTATATTTCCCAAACCAGGCAAACTTCTGGTCCTCAATAGTGACTTGCTGACAGCGTGTGAAGTGGATGCATCTGGTTTTGCCCACTTGGGTTACACATGTTCACACTACTGACTTACAGACGTGCAACATGGTCACTCCCCTCCCCAAGCGAAGACCCCTTCTGAAGTCCAGTAATTTAGGAGGTGAAGTTCAAGGGCTTTCCTGAGTCCCCCTCATCCACTCCCACTCTCTGTGATGTCCCAAGAAGATAGTAGCATTCTGATTTTTCACCACTTTCCCCAGAACTACAAATACATAGGTTGTATACCTATATCTCAAGTTTCTACAGGGTAAAAATGTGTCAAATATTTGCTACAGCATAAAATAAATCTCCATTTTCCAGCCTCCAGTAAGAGCTTTCTCACTGCTCAGTAGCTGAACTGTAAGCCAGCAATATAGATACGTAAATGGATAAATAGGTAACAGTGGCACCTTCTCTTTCACGTGTCAGTTTCTACATCCATCAAAATATATTTTGATTATATTATGGCAACACATAGCCTGTAAGTCTCCATGGTTAAGGCCAATAAAATTTATTTCAGTCCAGTTCAGTTCAGTCCAGTTCAGTCGCTCAGTTGTGTCTGACTCTTTGTGACCCAGTGGACTGCAGCACGCCAGGCTTCCCTGTTCATCACCAACTCCCAGAGCTTTCTCAAACTCTGCCCATCGAGTTGATGATGCCATCCAACCATTTCATCCTCTTTCATCCCCTTCTCCTCCTGCCTTGAGTCTTTCCCAACATCAGGGTCTTTTCCAGTGAGTCAGTTCTTCGAATCATGCGGCCAAAGTATTGAAGCTTCAGCTTCAGCATCAGTCCTTCCAATGAATATTCAGGAATGATTTCCTTTAGAATGGACTGGTTAGATCTCCTTGCAGTCCAAGGGACTCTCAAGAGTCTTCTCCAACACCACAGTTCAAAAGCATTAATTATATGGCACTCAGCTTCCTTTATAGTCCAACTCTCATATCCATACATGACTACTGGAAAAGTAGTCATAAAAACCATAGCTTTAACTAAAAATTTATTTTTTTCTAAATTTTTGTTTTATATTGGAATGTAGTTGGTTTCTCAGTCGTGTCCAACTCTTTGCGACCCCATGGACTGTAGCCCACCAGTCTCCTCTGTCCATGGGATTGTCCAGGCAAGAATCCTGGACTGGGTAGTCATTCCCTTCTCCAGGGATCTTTCTGACCCAGATATTGAACCCAGGTCTCCTGCACTGCAAGCAGACTCTACCTTCCGAGCCATGGATTTATGATGTTTGTTAGTTTCCAGTGCATGGCAAAGTGATTCAATTATACGCATGCATATGTCTATTCTTTTCCAAATTCTTTTCCTAAAAACAAAGATACAAATGATCTTATTTAAAGAACAGGAACAGACTCACCGACTAAGACCAACGAGAGTATACTGCTTGCTCATGCTATTTGTGCAAAGCGGACTGGCAGGGAGGCTTTAATCATGGTTGGCACTTGTGGAAGTAGGCTGATGGAGACTCCACATCAGGTCAAGCTTTTATAACCTCCACAGCAGAGACAGGATCTGAGAAACACCCACTGGCTCTTGAAGTTTCTTTCCAGAAATGCACGTCTCTTTCACTGATATTCCGCTGATCAAAACAAGTTACATAGTGTTGCCTACCCCATCCTTGTGCCAAGGAAGGGAGCCCCAGACTGTTCATAGGTGATCCTAATACACCCTCACCTTACGATCAACAATGCCAAGATATAAAGTTTAGCGTGAGTGGCAGAAACTCAGCACCTAAGAAGATTCCCGGAGAAGGCAATGGCAAGCCATTCCAGTACTCTTGCCTGGAAAATTCCAGGGATGGAGGAGCCTGGTAGGCTGCAGCCCATGGGGTCGCTAAGAGTTGGACACGACTGAGAGACTTCACTTTCACTTTTCACTTTCATGCATTGGAGAAGGAAATGGCAACCCACTCCAGTGTTCTTGCCTGGAGAATCCCAGGGACGGGGGAGCCTGGTGGGCTGCCGTCTATGGGGTCGCACAGAGTTGGACACGACTGAAGCGACTTAGCAGCAGCAGCAGCAAGAAGATTTCCAAGAGTTTGCTGTTTGAGGTAAAGGGAATGTCACAATCTACTCTCAAGAAGAAGTCAGGATGTACAGGAATAAAACCCAAGGAGTAATACACAGAAGTTGCCTGAAGATCATGATTTCCCCACAACTATGTAGCACTCAAAACAGTTGGTGGTTATCTAAGAAATAGTAAAGACGAGAGCAAATAAAGCCGTACCACTGACATTTGGAATCTGCTGTTTATTAACATAGCTTTATACCTAAATAATATTTTACTAACAGCATATAAGATGGTAAGCCAAAGACGCTCCATTTTCTTTTGTTTCTGATTTTATTTTTGTTTTTCCCTAGTGCAGACAGCCCACAGCTCAGTTTGTAACACTTAGAAAATTGCTTAAACTCTTACCTGTAGATAGGGATAAAGTGATCCCAAACCTACCCTGTCTACTTCATGCAGTTGTTAATAGGATTTTTTAAAATCACGTATGGGAAACCCTTCTGTCACCTTTGAAACAAACCCAGCACCCTGACCATCCTGGGGAAGAGATCAATGTCACTGTTCACAACCAATACAATCAGTGTCCACAGTATAGAAAGATTCATCTACCAGGATCCAATACCTATTTACTTGTTAAGTTCAACATTTTAAAGTAAGATTCTATCTTTTTTATAAAATAATAAAGTCAAAGAATTTGTGAAAATGTGTTTTAAACTAGTATTTTGTATTTCATAGCTAAACTCTCAAATCTGTCAGTGCAGTAATATATTGATGAATATGATTACCCTAGTCTTACCTAGACTAAAATTATGAAACGACCTAATACTATTTGTGAAAATATAAAATTGCAATAATGAAAAATGCAGTGAGAGAAATACCAAATGACAAGAGAGCATAAAGACAGGTGTTTGACTTAGAAGGCTAGATCAGAGACAACTTTCCCAAAGATGTGACGAGCAGTCAAGGATCTGGATGTTGAGTAGGAGACAACTGGATACAGAAAGGAAAGAGCAACTGCCCTTAAACAGGCTGTGCTCACCCACTCAACAAATATTTACTGAGGATATATTGTTCACCAGACACTGTAATTAGATGCTTAGAATGTAATAACAAACAAGATGGTCCCTGCCTTTATGGCAATTACAGTATTAAAGGAGATAGACATTTAAGTAAACGGTTCTAATGAAGTGTGATAATGCTTTAAAATGAGAGGTATGAGGACTTCCCTTGTGGCCCAGTGGTTAAGAATCTGTGTTCCAATGAAGGAGACATAAGAGACTCGTGTCAATGTATGGCTAAAACCACTACAATGTTGTAAAGTAATTAGCCTCCAATTAAAATAGATTAATTAATTAAGTTAAAACAGAAAGAGAGAGACTCAGGTTGGATCCCTGGGTCAGAAAGATCCCCTTGAGGAGGGCATGGCAACCCACTCCAGTATTCTTGCCTGGAGAAGTTCATGGACAGAGGAGCCTGGTGGGGTACAACCTGTAGGATCACAAAAAGTAGGACATATCTGAAGCAACTTAGCACACATGCAAGGGGACTTCCCTGGTGGCCCAGTGGTGAAGAATGTGCCCTCCAGTACACAGGATGTGGGTTTGATCCCTGGTGGGGGAACTAAGATCCCACATAAGACCTGATGCAGCCAAACAAATAAATATTTTTTAAATAAAAAGTAAATAGAATGAGAAGTATGGAGTGCTATTGGAATCCTGAGCAGCATAGTGTATGTGTTGGGGGTGGGAGGAAGTACCAATCATATCAGCAGAAGCTGTCCATAGGAAGTGAAAAATGTATACACCAAGATCTAAAATATGAAAGGTCCTTGGACTTGTTTTGCCGGCCTGTTTTTGGGGGAGACACGGATGTGAATTTCTGCATAATTGAGACTCTGGGAGATGGAATCACTTTTCATATTCTAAGGCATTCTTTAATATTGCTTTTGGTGGCGTGTCTGGGTTCCCACTGGAGCAGAGCTTGCCCAGGGATTAGCTAGAAAGCTTCCCAATTTGACACACCCATCAGTTCCAATCACTCTACATGTCATCTATATTACTGGCTTCAGTTCCAAACAGCCTCCTTGGGGAAGGAAACTTTTTGTTCTTCTACAAATGCAGCCGCCCTTTAAATCCTTCAGTGAATAACTACTGAGTACAGATCAGTCTCCTCAGTAGGGAGTCTGGACTTCTTGCCTGTTGGCTCATGGCCAGGATAGGCTAAAGCGAATCAGTCTTCTTAAAATGAGACCCCAAACTTGGGAATGCATAATTTTGCAATACTCTATTGCTCCAAATTACATAATCTCAGATTTAATAGGAGAAGAAATACATTCTATGTTTTAATGGATGAATATTAAGAAAATTTCAAATACCTATTTCTTATCAGTCAAGATGTATGAATGGACATCCTCCACATTCTCCTAGAGACAAAAGGGATTCATTAGAGTTAAAAGCAGGGGACAGATAGTGCCAGATAATAGTCTCAGAAATACACACCATACATAGGCCTGCTTATTCGCTCAGTCATGTCTGACTCTAAGCGACCCCATGGACAATAGCCTGCTAGGCTCCTCTCTTCGTGGGATTTCCCAAGCAAGAATACTGGAGTGGGTAGCTATTCCCTTCTCCAGGGGATCTTCCTGACCCAAGGATTGAACACAGGTCCCCTGCACTGCAGGCAGATTCTTTACCATCTGAGCCAACAGGGAAGCCTGCCATACACACGAGGGGCATAAAAATGGAATTGAGGACCAATCAGGAGGTAGTAACTGCTCTGCACTAAGAGGAACTCTTTTGTACTAAGGACAAGAGATGCTGGCAGCTGTAATTAAGAGTAGGAATGGGTTTTGAAGGGAAGAGATGGATTCAATTAATATTTAGGAAACTGAATCAACAGAAAAGGTAAAATTGGGGATCAAGACGGTTCAGGAATAAGCCCCAGAATAGAGCCTGGTGTGGCCACTGGCTGAGAGGAAGTTCAAGACAAGGATGGAGCCCTTTCTAGAAACAAGCCCTTTCTAGAAACAGTATCTTGGCAAAGCCAGAGATACTGAGTTTAGCTTGCAGCCCTTTTTTGAAACACAGCCAGAAGTAGTGACTGCTAGCCTGAATTAGGTGGGAAAAAGATGATTTGGTCAGTATTAGTGAAATATCAGCACTCGGGAGTCATTTCAGTTCTGCTTTAAATGAAATTTCCTTTTCTGTTTGTTTAGTAAGGGAGAAGAGAGTAGGACAAAAGGGATATTTTTCTAATTCCACCCTGTGCTCCTATTTACCATGGAGGGGATGGTAGCTTTTAGCCTCACAGAGAGATAGTTCGGACTCATTTGTTAATGCCCATCAAGCTTATTGTGAATGAAAATCTGTGTGGTATATGGTATTATTCTGGGCCACCTTCATTAAGCTGATGTGCAGTGCATAGACAGTTCTGACCCACTTTCTTCCAACAAATCCTCCTGAAAGGATGGGAGTTTATAATGTGACATCAGAAAGATGATTGGGAAGCAGATTAAGGTCTAGTTTCTCTGACATCATTCATTTAACCTCCTGCTCTGAGGTCATTTGAGAACAACAAGCAGAAGATGCAGGACAATCTGAGATGGGGTCTGGAATTGGGGGCCTGGTGGTTAGGATTTAGGAGGCACGGTTTGAAGTCAAGTGGCCTTACAATTAATGGAAATCTATAATTTTTGTAGGGCTATTACTTTAAAAAAAACTGTCTCAGATCTCAATTTATTCATAGACTCTGAATGTCTGGTTCTCTGTCTTGGGAAATTTTCATGAACGTTACTTAACGTCTGTGTACCCCTTATTTATAAACTATGGACATTCTTTAAGTGAAACGTTGTTATGGAAATGCGTGCCCTAGAGCATGCCTGGCACAAAAGGAGTTCCTTGTGTTTGTTTGCAACAGCATCGATGGCACCAAAAGTGTAAGAGCGGTGGCAGTGGTGGTAAGTTACCCATTCACCAAAGATTCAACAACTTTCACTCAGTTCCCACAGCGAGTCAGGCACTGGTAATAAATAAAATAATCCTACCTTCAAGAACTCACATCAGTCCACACATTCATTAGATCTTCTGTGCATTCATTCAACTGACTGATATACATCTATTATGTACTTACTATAAGCAGGATTATGCATTGGAGAATTTACACATACACATGCATGCACACACACACACACACAAATCTCTGCTCACAAGGGACTCACAATTACTTCTTTTATTCACTTATTAATTTGACCTACACAGATCAAGCACTTTTTCTATCCCAGGCACGGTACCAGGCAATATAAGGTAGTAGAAAACTTTGGGTTATTTCAGTCCAGAAAACCTTGTGCTGACTTCAGCCCAATCAGGTGCCTCCTTCAACCTCACTTCCTCCACATCTGTATGTTGATGCTGCTTTCTCTGCTCTAGGTACTTCACGAAGACTTTGCAAGCAGTAAGTGAAACCATAGATGAC
This sequence comes from Bos indicus, assembly GCF_029378745.1. Classification (NCBI taxonomy): domain Eukaryota; kingdom Metazoa; phylum Chordata; class Mammalia; order Artiodactyla; family Bovidae; genus Bos; species Bos indicus. Next base: position 7,606,669 of record NC_091773.1, on the reverse strand, counting down.
ATTCGTCTGTTACACAAATGTCCCATGGGATGATCAAATTTATCAACCCTGATATCATTATACAAGTGTGACTATCTGATGGAATAAACTGAGGATTCAGGATCGAGAGAGACCAGATACAATGAAACTCCCTCAAAATCCCAGCAGTAATGATGATTATGTGATGAGGACCGCAGTCATCATCATGGTGAGAACAATGATCATAGCATTCTGATGACACAGCACTAATGCATAATGTGGAAAGTGAAGATTTCTTAAATTTATTTTTTAATGATGTACAGTTGAATTACAATGCTGTGTTAATTACTGCTGTATAACAAAGTGACTCAGTTATATATATATAGAGAGAGAGAGAGTGAGAGAGAGAGAGATACACAGATATATAGAGATATATACACACATGCACATTTTTTTGGCATTCTTTTCCATTATGATTTATCACAGGATATTGAATATAGTTCCTTGTGCTCTACAGTAGGACCCTGTTGCTTATCCATTCTATTATTGTATATTACACTAATAATATGTATATTATATTAATAGAATGGATAAACAATAGGGATTATAAACAATACAATCTGTGGATTATAAACAGTATATAATCCATTCTATTATTATGTATTATATTGATATATATTATTAATGTGTATTAATAATAGATATTGTATTAATATATATTAATAGAATGGATAAACAACAGGCATCTACTGTAGAGCACAAGGAACTATATTCGATATCCTGTAGTAAACCATAGTAGAAAAGAGTGTGTGTGTGTGTGTCTGTGTGTGCGCGCGTGTGTGTATAAATACTAGCTGCATCCGCGAACTCCAACCCCCCAATCCATCTCCCCCCACCCCCTCTTCCCCTTGGCAACTTCCAGTCTGTTCTCTCTGTCCCTGATCCTATTTCTGTTTCATAGTAGGTTCATCCATGTCATATTTCAGAAAGTGGAGATTTTAAAATCAGATCCAAATTCAAGCATGTCTGCATGCTTTCTAGGTATGGGGCTTAGATAAGTTAACTGATTTCTCTGAGCCCAGTTTTCTGATAGGTAAAATGTTCTCAGGGTTGTTTGTAAAGGTTCAATTCTGTAACTGGATGCACAATGCTTAGCGCTCTACCTGGCGTACACGCACGGCTTGGTAACTGGTAGCTATTCACATTATTTGTGTTGTTGTAGCCATATATTCGGAGAAGGCAATGGCACCCCTCTCCAGTACTCTTGCCTGGAAAACCTCATGGACGGAGGAGCCTGGAGGGCTACAGTCCACGCGTCGCTAAAAGTTGGACACGACTGAGTGACTTCACTTTCACTTTTCACTTTCATGCATTGGAGAAGGAAATGGCAACCCACTCCAGTGTTCTTGCCTGGAGAATCCCAGGGACGGGGGAGCCTGGTGGGCTGCCGTCTATGGGGTCGCACAGAGTGGGACACAACTGAAGCGACTTAGCAGCAGCAGCAGCAGTGATATATTTGTGTAGAAATAACATAACATAGAAATGACTACACTCCTCACAAGATAGAAGAACACCAAAAAACTGAAACTAGAAAGAGCCTGATGACTTAAAATATTCACAACCTAAAACTCGAGTTATATTTTATTCAGCAGTAGTTTTTAGGACTTCAAGCCCAGGAGGCAGCATCTCAAGTAACCCTGAGAGAAGTTCCCTGAGGAGGCACGTGGGGAACTAGGATGTATAGGAGTTCTGAGACAAAAGGCAGGCAGTCTTCACTGGGAACATCAAACGATTACTGTTAGTTAAAGGAAACCAGATATCCCAAGTTAAGGAATTTAGCACTTCTCTACAGCGCGGGCAGCTACGACGGCACACAGGGCCTGGCGGAGAGGAGCTACCCCACGTCCAAGGTCAGGGGCAGCAGCCGAGAGGAGCTACCCTGCGTCTGAAGTCAAGGGCGGCGGCCGGGAGGAGCTACCCCATGTCCAGGGAGCGGTGGCTGCGCGGGTGACGGAGGGCCTAGAGGAGCTATTCCACATCAAGGTCAGGAGGGGCAGCCGTGAGGAGATACCCCTTGTCCAAGGTAAGGAGCAGCGGCTGTGCTTTGCTGGAGCAGCTGTGAAGAGATACCCCACGTCCAAGGTAAGAGAAACCCAAGTAAGACAGTAGGTGTTGAAAGACAGCATTAGAGGTCAGGCACACTGAAACCATAATCACAGAAAACTAGTCAATCTAATCACACTAGGACCACAGCCTTGTCTAATTCAATGAAACTAAGCCATGCTCGTGGGGCCACCCAAAATGGGCGGGTCATGGTGGAGCGGTCTGACAGAATGTGGTCCACTGAAGAAGGGAATGGCAAACCACTTCAGTATTCTTGCCTTGAGAACCCCATGAAGAGTATGAAAAGGCAAAATGATAGGATACTGAAAGAGGAACTCCCCAGGTCATTAGAGGCCCAAAATGCTGCTGGAGATCAGTGGAGAAATAACTCCAGAAAGAATGAAGGGATGGAGCCAAAGCAAAAACAATACCCGGTTGTGGATGTGACTGGTGATAGAAGCAAGGTCCGATGCTGTAAAGAGCAATATTGCATAGGAACCTGGAATGTCAGGTCCATGAATCAAGGCAAATCGGAAGTGGTCAAACAAGAGATCGAAAGAGTGAACGTTGACATTCTAGGAATCAGCGAACTAAAATGGACTGAAATGGGTGAATTTAACTCAGATGACCGTTATATCTACTACAGCAGGCAGGAATCCCTTAGATGAAATGGAATAGCCATCATGGTCAACGAAAGAGTCCAAATGCAGTACTTTGATGAAATCTCAAAAATGACAGAATGATCTCTGTTTGTTTCCAAGGCAAACCATTCAATATCACAGTAATCCAAGTCTATGCCCCAACCAGTAACGCTGAAGAAGCTGAAGCTGAACGGTTCTATGAAGACCTACAAGACCTTTTAGAACTAACACCCAAAAAAGATGTCCTTTTCATTATAGGGGACTGGAATGCAAAAGTAGGAAGTCAAGAAACATCTGGAGTAACAGGCAAATTTGGCCTTGAAATACGGAATGAAGCAGGGCAAAGACTAATAGAGTTTTGCCAAGAAAATGCACCGGTCATAGCAAACACCTTCTTCCAACAACACAAGAGAAGACTCTACACATGGACATCACCAGATGGTCAACACTGAAATCAGATTGATTATATTCTTTGCAGCCAAAGATGGAGAAGCTCTGTACAGTCAGCGAAAACAAGAGCAGAAGCTGACTGTGGCTCAGATCATGAACTCCTCATTGCCAATTCAGACTTAAATTGAAGAAAGTAGGGAAAACCACTAGACCATTCAGGTATGACCGAAATCAAATCCCTTATGATTATACAGTGGAAGTGAGAAATAGATTTAAGGGACTAGATCTGATAGATAGAGTGCCTGATTAACTATGGACTGAGGTTCATGACATTGTACAGGAGACAGGGATCAAGACCATCCCCATGGAAAAGAAATGCAAAAAAGCAAAATGGCTGTCTGGGGAAGCCTTACAAATAGTTGTGAAAAGAAGAGACGCGAAAAGCAAAGGAGCAAAGGAAAGATATAAGCATCTGAATGCAGAGTTCCAAAGAATAGCAAGAAGAGATAAGAAAGCCTTCTTCAGCCATCAATGCAAAGAAATAGAGGAAAACAACAGAATGGGAAAGACTAGAGATCTCTTCAAGAAAATTAGAGATACCAAGGGCACATTTCATGCAAAGATGGGCTCGATAAAGGACAGAAATGGTATGGACCTAACAGAAGCAGAAGAGATTAGGAAGAGGTGGCAAGAATACACAGAAGAACTGTACAAAAAAGATCTTCAAAACCAAGATAATCACGATGGTGTGATCACTCACCTAGAGCCAGACATCCTGGAATGTGAAGTCAAGTGGGCCTTAGAAAGCATCACTACGAACAAAGCTAGTGGAGGTGATGGAATTCCACTTGAGCTATTTAAAATCCTGAAAGATGATGCTGTGAAAGTGCTGCACTCAATATGCCAACAAATTTGGAAAACTCAGCAGTGGCCACAGGACTGGAAAAGGTCAGTTTTCATTCCAATCCCAAAAAAAGGCAATGACAAAGAATGCTCAAACTACCACACAATCGCACTCATCTCACATACTAGTAAACTAATGCTCAAAATTCTCCAAACCAGGCTTCAGCAATACATGAACTGTGAACTTCCAGATGTTCAAGCTGGTTTTAGAAAAGGCAGGGGAACCAGAGGTCAAATTGCCCACACCCACTGGATCATCAAACAAGCAAGAGAGTTCCAGAAAAACATCTATTTCTGCTTTATTGACTATGCCAAAGCCTTTGACTGTGTGGATCACAATAAACTGTGGAAAATTCTGAAAGAGATGGGAATACCAGACCACCTCACCTGCCTCTTGAGAAACCTATATGCAGGTCAGGAAGCAACAGTTAGAACTGGACATGGAACAATAGACTGGTTCCAAATAGGAAAAGGAGTACATCAAGGCTGTATATTGTCACCCTGCTTATTTAACTTATATGCAGAGTACATCATGAGAAACGCTGGGCTGGAAGAAGCACAAGCTGGAATCAAGATTGCCAGGAGAAATATCAATAACCTCAGATATGCAGATGACACCACCCTTATGGCAGAAAGTGAAGAGGAACTAAAAAGGCTCTTGATTAAAGTGAAAGTGGAGAGTGAAAAGGTTGGCTTAAAGCTCAACATTCAGAAAACGAAGATCATGGCATCTGGTCCTATCACTCCATGGGAAATAGATGGGGAAACAGTGGAAACAGTGTCAGATATTATTTTGGGGGGCTCCAAAATCACTGCAGATGGTGACTGCAGCCATGAAATTAAAAGACGCTTACTCCTTGGAAGAAAAGTTATGACCAACCTAGATAGCATATTCAAAAGCAGAGACATTACTTTGCCAACAAAGGTCCGTCTAGTCAAGGCTATGGTTTTTCCTGTGGTCATGTATGGATGTGAGAGTTGGACTGTGAAGAAGGCTGGGCGCTGAAGAATTGACGCTTTTGAACTGTGGTGTTGGAGAAGACTCTTGAGAGGCCCTTGGACTGCAAGGAGATCCAACCAGTCCATTCTGAAGGAGATCAGCCCTGGGATTTCTTTGGAAGGAATGATGCTAAAGCTGAAACTGCAGTACTTTGGCCACCTCATGCGAAGAGTTGACTCATTGGAAAAGACTCTGATGCTGGGAGGGATTGAGGGAAGGAGGAGAAGGGGACGACAGAGGATGAGATGGCTGGATGGCATCACTGACTCGATGGACATGAGTCTGAGTGAACTCCAGGAGTTGGTAATGGACAGGGAGGCCTGGCGTGCTGCAATTCATGGAGTTGCAAAGAGTCGGACACGACTGAGTGACTGAACTGAACTGAACTGAACTACACCTAGGAAGATAGGAGAGTCTGAGCTCACTGAAATCATTCCTTTGATATGCATCTCAGCTATCTGGGGCCACAATCCCATTTTCAGATCCTGAGTTTCCTCAGGGCTCACTGTAGGGAGTGGCTGCAATCTGATGGCAGCTAGATGGCAGGAATTCTTTCCTTCCTGAGTTCCTTCAGGGCTCACCGGCTCACCGTCCATGGTGGCTGCAGTTGCTGATCACTATTTCATCTTTGCTAATAAAGAATCTCCCTGCAATGCAGAAGACCTGGGTTCTATCACTGGGTTGGAAAGATCCCCTGCAGAATGGAAAGGCTACCCACTCCAATATTCTGGCCTGGAGAATTCCGTGGACTGTATAGTCCATGAGGTTGCAAAGAGATGGACACGACTGAGCTACTTTCACTATGACATCTTTGGTTACTGATATGGCAAGAAATATTCCATTTCTCAAGTCCATAGTCTATATCACTCAGTGCAAAATGCACTACATGCAAATATAGAAATGAAATAAAAATAGTTCAACTATAGTGAACATAGACATGCATTGTTAGGCAATATAATGTAGAAATTAAATAAAAAGACCTAACTCCATCCAGGGTGGAAATGTTGCATGGAAATGTAAAGCATATATGGTACAAAAATTCTTTCTATCCTGCTTTTTATACCAGCATCTCTACATCTATTCCACTGCACACAGAACTAAAGGGAGCTTCCTTGATTTTGCATTAAATATTAAAAATAACCCTACATTGAAATATCTTAGGGGGTCTTTTGCTTTTAAAGACATTGCTGATTAGGAAGAAACATTAAAAATCCCAGGTTTCTCAGAGTGCTATTAAAAATAAGAAAAAGCGAATTGCTTTTAATTACTCAAATTATGATGTTCTAGTAGCAATAAAAAGACAATGTCAGTATCTCAGGGAAAGTCTCAACATTTCAAAGGAAGCTCATGCCTGTGGGAAAACATGTGAAAGATGGCCCATTCTGACCCCAGTATTATAGTGAGAGTCACATGTTTATCAGAAACTCAGCTACTCCAGGAGATCAGTGGCTTTCTTAAAACCATGCTGATCTGGAGTCCTTGCCACCTCATTACTGTTTCTCTACCCAGAGCACTTTGTTTATATCTTCATTATAGCATTTTTATAGAGATGATATTTTGAGATATCAATCCAGCTTGTTTTTTCCATTATCTTATAGCCAACACCCCTTTTTCTACTGTTCAGGCAGAAGAAATGGAATAGAGGAAACTCACTGTATTCATGGGACAGAATTATTTAGCCTGGAGAAGGCAGAGCCAAATACTGGGCTTTTAATGTCAATGAAGGTGCTTGACATACATAATAAAGGAGGAAGCTTGAAAAGCAGGCTAACAAGATCACAGGGAGAAGAAAAGTGGCTTGAAAGGCCATGGTTTTACATCTGGAATATCTTTGTCTTTTTCCTATGTTCAAGCTGGAAATAAAATTCGGAATTTCCTTTAATATATTAACAGCATTGGGGGGAGCGTCTCGCACCCAGTGTAGATTTGGATACATGACATCAATCCATCTCCCTTTCCTTCGCAAATGATCCATTTTTCTCTTTGAAAGCTTTTGGATTTTCCTTTTTGATCTTCCTTTACTTTTGGTGTCAAAGTGTGCATGTATGTGTTTTTTAACCAGAATCACACCCTGTGCCCTTCAAAATTAGGGAATTCTCAGCCAATGTTTCTTCAACTATTTCTTCTCCTGTTCATGTTTCTCTTTCCTGGAATTTTTATTTTAAAGAGGCTGATATTCTTTCCACCCCTTAGATCTAGCAGTTATGTAATTATGCTTTCTCTTTACTTCTCTTGGGTGCTTTCCAGGAAGTCTGATATTTCAGATCAATAATCTTTCCTTGACTACATATGTTCTGCCTTTCTACTTATATGCTGATCTCTTTATTTCAACTATATTTTTCCTGGCCCAATTTTTCTTCATTTACAGTTGCTTGTCTCTGCCTACCTGGGTCTCCTGCATTCCAGGCAGATTCTTTACCCTCTGGGCCACTAGGGAAGCCCTTGTTACAAATATCTTCCTTTATCTCTTTGAAAATTCTTGAAGTGCCTATTCTGCCTGATGATTTCTTTTGGCCACTGTGTCTAGACTGTCTACTGTTATCTTTACTCTGTTGACATCACACTTCTCACTTGTCTCCTGATGTTGCTCTGTGAACTCATAGTCCTCTGATGAAAATGTGAATGGGAGAAAGGGAAGCAAACCGCCCTTTGTACTATCTCTCCCCCAGATAACTGTGTCTCTCAGGGACCCAGCGTGTGTCTCTGAGCAGACATGCTCTTTTTCAAGATGGTTTATGGAGTGTATGGAGTGCACATGCTATTAGGTCTCCCTCACATAAAAAAGTCTTAGTTTTCCCTGATATTTCCCTGTGATCCTTGGTCAGCCCATGTCTGTGTTGCCTTCATTCATGCATGAACATCTTGTGGGGAGGATGGGAGCATATCTTAAATGGAAATCCATTCTAGCCCCCATCTGAATCATCTCAGTCTGTATCCTCTCTGACACTTGTCATTGTTCAGTTGCTAAATCATGTCCAACTCTTTGCAAACCCGTGGGCTGCAGCACCCCAGGCTCCTCTGTCCTTCACTATCTCCCGGAGTTTGCTCAAACTCATGTCCGTTGAGTCTGATGGTGCCAACCAAACATCTCATCCTCTGCCATCCCCTTCTCCTCCTGCCCTCAATCTTTCCCAGCATCAGATCTTTTCCAATGAGTTGGCTTTTTGCATCTGGGGGCCAAGGTAGTGGGGTTTCAGCCTCAGCATCAGTCCTTCCAATGAATTTTCAGGATTGATTTCCTTTGGTTGTCCCCAAACAAGACCCAACTGTATTCTGTCCTCTCTGAAACATCCCCGTGATTTTCATGGTCATTGCTCAAACCCATCAACCTCTTTATCGTTTCTTGTGGAGTCTGAAGTTTGGATGTCAGGTAAGTAGCCAGCAACCTGTATTAGTTGACCACCTTGACAACAGCTAGAAATTCACCTATTGGCACGTGCTTTAACGTCCTCTTATTTTGTAGTCACTGGATGCTGAAGCCCAGGACACACGCGTTGCACTAAATAATTTTTAGTGGGAAAACTGCTTTCCTCATAACTTCAGTACAACAGCTAGCTCTATATAACCTCATTATGATTTTCAGACCTTGTTTTTATCCTTGAAACCTTTTATTCACCCAAGTCTTACATGAAACCCATAATGTATAGAAGTAGTATAGATGGCTGCAATAAGGAAGGGAACTTGAAATGTTAAAAACCCATCCACTACCCTGGTCCTTCGTTGAGCCCCTAAGGCTTGCAGAAGAGTCTGAAACCACTAAGGGGATAAGCAAAAATGAAAATGAAAGCTTAGTTGCTCAGCCATGTCTTAGTGGCAGTCCACTGGATAAGATCACATGCTTCCAATGCAGAACATGCAGGTTCCATCCCTGGTTGTGGAACTAGGATCCCACATGCTGTGTGGTGTAGCTAAAAAATTAATAAAATTTTTAAAATAATAAATAAAATATAAAACCTACCACCAGCACACAGGCTATACCCTCCCCCCAGAAAACAAACAAAATCAAGCAATGGGCCAGATTTAGCAAATGAGCCATTTTCTTCCAACTCTTCACTAATCTGATTAAAGTGGGACTAGACATAACAGTGATAACCAACCCTCTAACAAGCTCAGCTCTGGACAAACTTCCATGCCATGGTTAAATTGTCCTGGTTGGAAAAATTAGGAGCAAGACACCAAGTAAGTAAGCCAGACATGCTGAGACAAGTGGGGGCTCTGGAGGTAATAACCTCTTTGAAGTTTGTTCAAAATATCTCTATTTAAAAATTATTTGATCTTTACAATATCCCACATACTTATTCTTATTTTCTTTATGCAAATGAAAAAACAGGGCATATTCTATTGAAGAGACTAAAGTAACAGAAATAGTGTTTCCACTGGACTGCACAAAGAATCAAACCAGTCAATCCTAAAGGAAATCAACCCTGAATATTCATTGGAAGGACTGATGCTGAAGCTCTAATACTTTGGCCACCCAATGCGAGGAGTCAACTCATTGGAAAAGATACTTATGCTAGCAAAGATTGAGGGTAGGAGAAGGGGGTGACAGAGAATGAGATGGTTAGATGGCATCACTGACTCAGTGGACATGAGTGAACAAACTCTGGGAGACAGTGAAGGACAGGGAAGCCTGGCATTCTGCAGTCCATGGGGTTGCAAGGGCTAGACATGACTTAGCAACTAAAGAACAATAAATCAGGAATTCAGATCTAAAACTGGATGAAACTAAAGTTTATGTCCTTGTCCATCATACCATATAGCCTCGTGTCGGGTGGGAAAAGCAGGAAATAAATCTAGCAATGGGCACAACTTCGTGAGAACTTGGCATATTTTCAGGGAAGAATCCGCTATCGCAATTTCTCTGAGATTCACAACTTAGTGTGCAATGGCAGTGTATTCCAGCTTAAAGTCTGAAATCACTGAAAAACGCCTTCCGGGTTATTTTTAACAGAAGCAAATTTCCTGTATCAAATGCTTAGAAAGCCATCCAAAATTGCCAGTATTTCACATCTTTGGACCCAGGGTTGAATAATATCTGTACTGAAGTTATGAGGAAAGGAAGATCATCTTCAGATAAAAGAATATTACCTTTCTAGCAAATGGAATCAAAATGCAATTAGAAATGGTAGTGTTATTCGTTTTTTTTTTTTTTTTTTTAACTCTCTTTTCTCTAACACAAAGGGATGGTATACTTTTGTTGATCTTTTGTTCTCCACTCATAATGTCAGTTGGAGAAGGGCATGGCAACCCACTCCAGTATTCTGGCCTGGAGAATCCCATGGACAGAGGAGCCTGGCAGGCTACAGTTCATAGGGTCACAAGGCGGTGGACACGACTGAAACAACTTAACACACAAGCACGTGTCAGTGATGTCATACTCAAAATAAGCGGGCCACTTCTCTTACTGGGCAATTCACTATGTATTCTAAAATAAAGTTGACCACATGTATTTTAGAACTAGGTCATTCCTTTTGCTTTTTCAGTCTTTATTGAATTTGTTACAACATTGCTTCTGTTTCATGTTTTGGTTTTTTGGCCCCAAAGCATATGGAATCTTAGCGCCCTGGGATCAAACCAGCACCCTTTGCATTGGAAGGTGAGGTCTGAACCACTGGACCACCAGAGAAGAACCCAGAACTAGGTCATTCTTATTCCCGAAAATGTTAGTTGCCAGAAGGCACCATGCAAACATTGTTACGCCATAGAAGAGTAGAAACTCGTTAAGAGTGATTAGAAGAAAGCCCTTTGCTAGTAAGTAAATTTTAATCCCAACTGTGATTCCAAGTTCACATTTCTTTCTGGTTCCAAGAAAAAATAACATTAAAAAATACTGATCACAGCTTCCTTGATGACAGCTAGGCAGCCGAAGACATGTTTCTGTCTAGTGTGTGCTAGTCTTCAAGATTAGGACATGGCTGTGTTTGGAACAATATAGCTGACATTATTAACTGAACTTTGGTACCAAGTCTGTAAAAGAACCCTGCAATTTGATTCTTTTCTCCTCAACATCCTTCATCAGAACTGTAGAACTCCTCTGTGAGAAAATTCAACTCACCCCTTCTTTGCTAATCCCTCCTAGGAGGAAGGTATTAAATTAATTTTGATGGAGCCAAGTATAGTGAGTAAGCTCAAAGGTCTCCTCTAAAGGCATGGGTCTCCCATCTTCTGCCACCATCCATGAGAAGGGAACAGGCAGGTCGCCTGCAGCTTCCATTCTGATGCTGAACACCAGCCATCTCGTCTTGTCTTTTCTCCTTCTTGTGTTTATACTTCACGAACGGCAGGCAGGAACTTCCCTGGTGGTCCAGGAGCTAAGACTCCATGCCCCCAATAAATGAATAAAGAATTTTAGAAAAAGAAGAAGCTGCAAGCAGACAGAAGACCTGTCCTATAGGCTGAACCCTTCTCCGCATCTGCAGAGGGAGAGAAGGGCCATAGTCACTGCCTTCCCTGTGTTCCTATTCTGTTGCTATTCAATTTTCTCTCTCTCAGTGATACTGGCTGGAAGATGTATAATCATGAGGGTTATGTTTCAAAAAAAAAGAGTGAAGACCTTATTAGAACTTGAACTCTGGCCATAGACCTTGGGCTAGCCTTCCAGAATTCTGAGAAAGTGGAACACTGTTTCGCCTCCCATCAGTTTCTGTTTCCTCTTTGCAGATACACCGCTCTTGAGACCTTCATAGGGAACATAAATATGCTATAGGATTCAAGAATTTCTACTCTGCAGACAGTGATATTAATACAGCCATTAATATTATCACACACTTTAAGAAGACTTTGTTTAAGGACTTTAAAAGTCCTTAAGTTCACTCAGACTTTTTAAAGGAGATAGATTACACGAACAGTAAAGCTGCACGAGTTTTTAACATTTTTCTTTCCTCAAGCATCATGTTAGGGCTTGTGTGCTCAGTCCCTCAGTCATGTTCAACTCTTTGCAACCTTATGGACTATATAGCCCTCCAGGCTCCTCTGTCCCTGGAATTCTCCAGGCAACGCTGCAGTGGGTTGCCAAGATAGTAGGGTTTAGTCTCACTCAAAATTCATTTCCTACCCATCAACCCAGGAGACTCTCTGGAATGTAGTTCAGGAAATTTCAGTATTAAAGGGATATTCATAAATATTTAAAAACTGAACTTGATTTTTTTTATTGTTATTTGCAAACTTGGATTTTAAAAACCTGCCCATGGAGAACACACTTGTGGACACAGTGGGAGAAAGACTGGGTGAGCCGAATTGAGAGAGTGGCACCGACGTACATACACGGCCATGTGCAGCACAGACCGCCAGTGGGAAGCTGCTGCTGTACAGCACAGGGAGCTCAGCTCAGGCTCTGGGATGACCCAGAGGGTGGGTCATCGTGGCATGGCTGGAGAGAAGCTCACCCAGAGGGTGGGTCATCGTGGCATGGGTGGAGATACGCTCAAGAGGAGGGGGATATATGTATACTTACAACTGATTCATGTTGCTGTACAAGGTAACTAATGCAACATTGTAAAACAATTATCTTCCAATTTAAAAGCTTACAGAATAAAGTTAAAAGCCTACCCAACTAAACTCACATAATTATTATGAGGATGAAATGCAATAAAAGGTCAGAAAATTCTTTGAAATCCAAAAAGTGATACAAATAAGAAGACATTTAAAACACAGAAAATGTTGCATTATGTAACCTACCTTGCTGTAAGTCTAACAAATAATAATGGCTATATAAAAGGAAATATGGAGTATGTATTCCATCTGTTCAAATAGAAACATTTCTGCTTCCTATTCATCTGTCTGTGAAATCCCAATATTGGACTTTTCAAGTTTATTTAATTTTTGCAAAATTGAGGAAGTTGTTAAATTATTTGAAACAGCGGCCTTTAAAAATGTACTCAGGATTAATGTCTCCAAATTGTTTCATTCTTGCTTTGATATACTTTGCTTCCTCTAAAGTACTTGGAGATTGAGATGAAATCAAATAAAGAAAAAGAAATTCCAGAGTTTAAAATGGCTGCAGAGGGTGCCAGATTTTTAAGGAAATACCTTTCTCTGAAAATCAAGGAGAGGAATCAATTTTTATTCTCTACTATAAATACAGAGTCCAAATAATACATCAGTTGGATACCAGCTGGATCAGAAAAAAGACTTTCTTTGTAGCTAAGCTCTTATTCTAGTCAAGAAATATTTTTGAGTGTGCACTTCGTTATTTCTTGCTTTAACCCAGCGGGAAACTTCACAGATGTTCAAGAATCTCGTTTAACATTGCAGTGCTCCCTAAAATGGATACAATGCTGTCTAGTATAAAATATCCTCAGCTGTAGTAGAAAGTGGTCCACACCTCACGTGCCCAAATGCTCTAGTGGATTATCATCCGCTATGGGCAGAACTGTGTCCCCTAAAATTCATGTGTTGAAGCCTTTACCCCTAAAATGATTGTATTTGGAGATAGAGCCTTTAAGGGGGTCATTAAGGTGAAATGAAATGAGATGTGCAGGACCTTAATCCAATAGGTTGATGTCCTCATAAAAAAGTAGATACAGCAAAACGTGGGCTTCCCAGGTGGCTTACTGGTAAACTATCTGTTTGCCAATGTAGGAGACACAGGAAATATAGGTTCGATTCCTGGGTCAGGAAGATCCCCTGGAGAAGGAAATGGCCACCCTCTCACTTAATTCTTGCTTGGGAAATTCCACAGACAGAGGAGTCTGGCAGGCTACCATCCGGGGGTCACAAAGAGTCAGACACGACTGAGCACACACGCACCGAAACATCAGGAAACTTGCAGCTGGGTGGGCAACAACTGCTGAGAAAGACAGAGGGCTTCTGTCCCCACCCAGCCTCAGGATTTTCCAGAGAAGCCCTTGAGAAGTGTGCTGACCGACCAGGAACAAGACGACCAGAAAACTAACATTTTTCCGACCCAGGAAAAGAAAGAGGCAGGGCCAGGTATACGACCAATAAACTTGTACTTAAAACACCGTGGTCACATACACAAGCCTGGATCCAAAAATGCCTGTAATTAGTTCGGAAAATTATCACAAGAAATTCTGTAGAAGCCTGTGGGTATGTATACAGTTGAAGGTCAGAAGAGACTCTAATAACATGGAAGGCTGCATTCTTACATTCTCACAGTGCGAGGAGACATCTGAGGTGTCCTGGTCTTTCACTTAACACGTCACTAGTTCCTTCTAGCACATGCATGCTCGCCTCAGTACAACCACCTTCACTGATGGCGAATTTACTGTGCCCGGAGGCATCTTATCCCTTTTGCAGACTGTTCTCAGTATCATGAACATGAGGCAACTCCCTGAAACTTTCTGCCTTCCATAGTTTCTGTCTTCATCCTAACACCTTGCCACCCAGAGGCTAGGTCACTGAGCAGCAATGGCAAATTCTAACTGCTTGTTAGAAATGCAGAGTGTCCAAACAACTGTATGTTAGCATTTACATTTTAACAAGATCCCTAGCTGATCTGTATGGATATTAAAGTTTGAGACTCATGGTCTATAACTAGAAAATTAAAGTCTAACGCAGTTTCACAAATTACCAATTAGAACTTCACAAGGGCATTGTGTCTACATCAGAAGGTGTCAGGATCTGCAAAAACAAAGACATTCACATGTTTTAACCTATGGCAACAAAATAATTTCTGGATTTCTGATATTACATTGTAGTCCATAAAATAGACCAAAAAGCCCTGATAGGAAAAATCACTTCTGTTTTAATTTTAATGCTGTCTTTACTTGTAGGTAAGCTAGATTTTGCCCAGTAAAATTATTTTGAATGTAAAAATAAGTTTAAAAATGAGTGCATTGGGACATCCTTACTGCTCTGTGGTTAAGTTTCCACTGCAGTGGGGCGGGTTCAATCCTTGGTTGGGGAACTAAGACCCCATGTGCCTTGTGGTCAAAAAGAAAGAAAATTTCTTGAACTGAATAAAAATGAAAATATAACACCATTTTTTTTTAAAAAAATTGGGAAAAGTACCAAATTTAAAAAGAATGAATGTACCCACTTAAAGTAAATTGACTGAGTTTTACTCAGTTTTTAGTTCTCTTTGCCCAGCTTATAGGCTGGTAGAAATCAGCTGAAGTATATCATCTGAAAGTTCTTGATTAACAAGAAAAGTACAAGAAGGTCTATTCTAAATCCTTGCCTGACAACAAAGACAGATGTCAGAAATCTGCTGGCAGACTGAGTCTAACAGTTCAAGAAGAAAACTAAACCAGCTTGAAGGATTCTATAAAGTCAGAGATGGAACAGACTTCAGAAAACTACGCCTAGCTCAGCCTTCTCCAACCACAGGTGAAAAAACCTGCTCCAAGTAAAATAAAGCACTTGTAAAATGAAGTAAAATGCTCGAACGTAGAGATAAAAAATGACCATGGCACTATCCCAAACACGGAAAACTGGATGCATTATTTAATTACAGATATTTTACTTTTAATAAAATACAAAATGTACTTGCTAATAACCTCACTTCCTTTATGACAAAAAATGAGCCCAGGTGGTGTTTAACAGCTTTATTGAAGTATAATTTATTTAAATACAATTCACCCTTTGAAAGTATAACTAACCTAAAATTTTAATGCCTCTAGTTGTGCAACCATTAACACAAATCAGTTTCTTTTAAATATCTATATTTTTAAAGTTTCCCATATGCCTTTTTGCTGTTAATTCCCAGCCCCTAAGTAACCATTGATTTGCTCTCTATGTGTGTGATCTTAGTCCCTCAGTCATGTCTGACTCTTTGCAACCCCATAGACTGTAGCCCGTCAGGCTCCTCTGTCCGTGGGATTCTCCAGGCAAGAATACTGGAGTGGGTTGCCATGCCCTCCTCCAGGGGATCTTCCCAACCCAGAGATCGAACCCAGGTCTCCCCCATTGCAGGCAGGTTCTTTCCATCTGAGCCACTAGGTAATTTGGCTTTTTCTGATCATTTCATATCAATAGAAACATGTAATATGTAATATTTTGTGTCTAGCTTTTTTTACTTGAAATAACATTTTTGAGGTTCATCTGTGTTGAATCTTATATTAATAATGTATTCCCCTATATTGGTGAATAATATTCCACTGTATGTGCATCATATCTGTTTACCCATTCAGCAGCTAATAAAACTTTGGGTCATTTGCAGCTTTTTAAAATTATGAATAAGGCTGCTGGGAACATTCACATGACTTTTGTGGGCATGTGTCTTTATTTCTCTTGTGTAGATTCCTAGGAGCTGAATTTCTGGGTTATATGATAAATGCAGCTTTACGTTTTTAGGAAATTGCTACACTATATTCCAAAGTAGCAGCATTGTTTTACCTTCTCATCACCAATGTATTCAGCCCTCAGCGTATCTGTATTCTTGCCAAAACTTTGTATTATTTGTCTTTTAGACAGAAAAATTCTGTCTCTTGGATGGAAATCCTGAAATGGAGATCAAGATAAATAATGAGGAAGTCTGAACCTAGAAGAATGTAGACAATTCAAGATCACTACAAGAAGTATGTAAGAGAAAACCATGGTAGCAGTACTTTCTGAGAAAATTGAGAGTGTACCACATTTATAACACAAGAAACTGAAGCTATGTAAAATCAACAAGTAGAGAACAAGGAAATATTCCTGACACTGAGGAAAATTTTCCAAAACCTAGTCCTAGTTTTCGACTATGCTAAGTTGCTTCAGTCATGTCCAACTCTTTGCAACCTTATGGACTATAGCTCACCAGGCTCCTCTGTCCATGAGATTCTCCAGGCAAGAATACTGGCGTGGGTTGCCATTTCCTTCTCCAGGGGACCTTCCCAACCCTAGGATCAAACCTGCATCTCTTATGTTCTCCCGCATTGGAAGGCGGGTTCTTTACAACTAGCACCACCTGGGAAGCTCTAAGAAAATAAAAAACAAGGACACAGATTACTGGTACAGGAGTTCCATAAATAACTTACGAGAATTCCAAAAGGAGACGACTGAATTACAGTGCGGAAGGTAAAAGTATAAAGTAAATAATAAATTATAGCTTTTACAAAACTAAAAGAGATGAAGTTTTTCATATTAAAAGTACTTCTAAGATTCTAATAGGAAAAATGGAAGAAAAAAAAAACCCACATCTGGATAGATCATGACAATTTTCATAGTCTCAAGGATACGAAGTTTCTAAAAGGTTGGCAAAAAGGTAGAAAAGAGAGAGAGGGACAGAGAGGGGGAACAAAAACGGAAACCTGTAAAGCCATATGAACACAGCATATTGCTTCTCATCAGAAAGATGCTTTTCTAAAGCATAATGAAGAAACTATTTTAAATATAGAAATCTATTGGCAGAAAGTAAAGACAAACTAAAGAGTCTCTTGATGAGGGTGGAAGAGGACAGTGAAAAACCTGACTTAAAACACAAAATTCAAAAAAACTAAGATTATGGCATCCAGTTCCATCATGCTGTGTGTGTTAAGTAGCTTCAGTCATGTACGAGTCTTTGCAACCCGTGGGCTGTGGCCCGCCAGGCTCCTCTGTCCATGGGATTCTCCAATCAAGAATACTGGAGTGGATTTCCATGCCCTTCTCCAGGGGATCTTCCAGACCCAGGGATCAAACCCGCATCTCATGTTTCCTGCATTGGCAGGTGGGTTCTTTACCACGAGGGCTACCTGGGAAGCCTTCCCGTCCCATCACTTCATGGCAATAGAAGAGGATAAAGTGGAAACAGTGGCAGCTTTTCTTTTCTGAGTTCCAAAGTCACTGTGGATGGTGACTGCAGCCATGAAATGAAAAGATGCTTGTTCCTTGAAAGAAAAGCTATGACAAACCTAGACAGCATATTACCAAGCAGAGACATCACTTTACTGACAAAGGTCAGTATAGTTAAAGCTGTAGTTTTCCAGTAGTCATTACAGATGTGAGAGTTGGACCATAAAGAAGGCTGAGTACTAGAGAATTGATGTCTTTGAGTTGTGGTGCTGGAGATGACTCTTGAGAGTCCCTTGGACTGCAAGGAGATCCAACCAGTCCATCCTAAAGGAGATTAAGCCTGTATATTCCTTGGAAGGACTGATGCAGAAGCTGAAGCTCCAACACTTTGCTCACTTGATGTGAAGAGCTAATTCACTGGAAAAGATGCTGATGCTGGGAAAGACTGAAGGCAAAAGGAGAAGGGGCCAGCAGAGGATGAGATGGTTAGATCACATCACCAACCCGATGGACATAAATCTGAGCAAACTCCAGGAAATAGCGAAGGATAGAGGAGCCTGACATGTTGCAATCCATAGGGTCGCAGAGTCAGATATGACTTAGCAACTGAATAACAACAAAATCCCCAGCTAAACACATTTTCAGACACTCACAGTTTACCTCATATGCTCCTTTTCTTAGAAAACTATTGAAGAACCTTCTCCAACCAAACGATAAGGTAAAGCAAAAAGGATAAGGATGTGAGTTCTTAGAAGGAATGGGTCCAGCACCGCTGAGCAAGTGGGACCACCCCAGAACACCTATGCGCTGCAGGACAAAAGCAGTTTAGAGCAAAAGAATGGCGCTCCAGAGAGCCATGTTCTCAGATAAAAAAGGGGAATTCTATAAACTACATAGAATGGAAGACTCTGCCCCCTAAATTTTTGGAGTTTTCATTTCAATAAGCGATATAACTCCAAATATCTTTCTATCTTCCTCTATCTCTGTCATTGAGAGAATGAGAAATAGAAATGAGGTTTTATTGTTACAACAGATGAACTAAGTTAGTGGAAAAAGTCAGTTGAAGTTGGCATCATATATTATAAAAGATTGTAAAAAACAACAGTAATAGTAATAAAATCAACTACCATTTTCTTTTAGCAATTTTTATGTACCAGTTACTGTCTACACACTTAATGTGTATCAGTTCAATTAAGTTCAGTTCATTTGCTCAGTCGTGTCCGACTCTTTGTGACCCCATGAATCGCAGCACGCCAGGCCTCCCTGTCCATCACCAACTCCTGGAGTTCACCCAGACTCATGTCCATCGAGTCAGTGATGCCATCCAGCCATCTCATCCTCTGTCGTCCCCTTCTCCTCCTGCCCCCAATCCCTCCCAGCATCACAGTCTTTTCCAATGAGTCAACTCTTCACATGAGGTGGCCAAAGTACTGCAGTTTCAGCTTTAGCATCATTCCTTCCAAAGAAATCCCAGGGCTGATCTCCTTCAGAATGGACTGGTTGGATCTCCTTGCAATCCAAGGGACTCTCAAGAGTATTCTCCAACACCACAGTTCAAAAGCATCAATTCTTCAGCGCTCAGCTTTCTTCACAGTTCAACTCTCATATCCATACATGACCACTGGAAAAACCAAAGCCTTGACTAGATGGACCTTTGTTGGCAAAGTAATGTCTCTGCTTTTGAATATGCTATCTAGGTTGGTCATAACTTTTCTTCCAAGGAGTAAGTGTCTTTTAATTTCATGGCTGCAGTCACCATCTGCAGTGATTTTGGAGCCCCCCAAAATAATATCTGACACTGTTTCCACTGTTTCCCCATCTATTTCCCATGAAGTGATGGGACTAGATGCCATGATCTTCATTTTCTGAAAGTTGAGCTTTAAGCCAACTTTTTCACTCTCCACTTTCACTTTCATCAAGAGGCTTTTTAGTTCCTCTTCACTTTCTGCCATAAGGGTGGTGTCATCTGCATATCTAAGGTTGTTGATATTTCTCCCAGCAATCTTGATTCTGGCTTGTGCGTCTTCCAGCCCAGCATTTCTCATGATGTACTCTGCTATAAACCCACTTAATTTTCCAAATAATTTTATGACATAACTCTATTTTCCCCCCTTTCACACACTCTCTGGAAAGGCAAGAAAAGAATATTGTCATGCATGATTCTGAAGAGTCATTTGACAATAAATATATGTATTTTTTAAATCTTCAAAACAGACATTACCTTTGACCCAACACTTCTAAGACTTTACACTAATTAAATCATCAGATATTTGGTAGGATTATGGATAGAGATCTTCAAGCAAACCTGAATCAAACTTAAAGCTCCAACAATTTCATTTGCTCAAATAAATACTTTTAAATAACTTACAGGCTATCAACATAGCAAGTTATTTTGTATTATTCAAATGATGAGGTCAGATCTGATCTTATATTTGCACCTCATTATCCTTGTAAAGACTTTTTCCCCTCATTTTCAAGACCTGTAGCTATTAATATCTCAAACAGATGAAGAAGTATTGACGGTGTCCACAATGTGTGTACTGGAGTCAAAGGACCTTGAGTCCCAGTTTTCCCATTTATTAACTGGGACAGATGGCTAGTTCCTTGCATTTGAATTTTTTCAATGTATAAAATGGAACTGATGATTCATTATATGACATCCCCAGCACCAAAGAAAAGTTGACTAACTCTTGGCCTCTTCCTACATCTTTATCTGGGCTCTTCCTAGAAATAGAGACTTTAAACAAGTAGTGAAAGCGAAAGTCACTCAGTCGTGTCCGACTCTTTGTGACCCCATGGACGATATAGTCCATGGAATTCTCCAGGCCAGAATACTGGAGTGGGTAGCCTTTCCCTTCTCCAGGGGATCTTCCAAACCCATGGATCAAACCCAGGTCTCCCTCATTGCAGGTGGATTCTTTACCAGTTGAGCCACAAAGGAAGTCCAAGAATACTGGAGTGGGTAGCTTATCCCTTCTCCAGCACATCTGCCTGACCCAGGAATCGAACTGGGATCTCCTGCATTGCAGGTGGATTCTTTATTAACTGAGCTATGAGGAACTTCTCTTAATCAAGTAACTTGTCCTCTTTGCTGCCATTTACTTGCATTTTCAACAGAAGTGATAATCCACACCCTAGTTTTACCATCAGATTGTTAGGAAAGCCAGGGATTTGGGGATGGGGAGGGACTTTGAGAGGGCTTACTATGGTAAACTGTGGGCTTACCACGGTTGTGGGAAGCAATGAGCCACCTGTTTCATGGTTTCTCACTGGTACTGCAGGAACAAGGGCTCACAGCTACTCTTCCCTCACTGGTGTGTTAGTAACTCCATGTTCAGCCCTCTAGAAACCCACTCATTTTCAGCACAAGAGATAAAGGAAAGGGTAACCTGGGAGAATGATTCCTCTGTCAATGAAGTAAATATTTCTAGCCTGAGGCATTTCCCAAGGTCTTCAAATCAGACCAGTGAAGTTGATGGCATTAAACACATCTAATTAAGGCAACTCCAGACACACATATTTTTCTTTAAATGACTTCCAAAATTTTAACATTTGAAATTTCAAGCACAGTTCAGGGAAGGCTTGTATTTGATTATTCTCAGTGAACGTGGTTTCTTTGCTAGAAACAGAAATTGAGTGAGTGCATAAAAACACAGATTTATGCCTATCTTTTAGACTCCCTTACAATAAAACTTTCCCCAAACTATGTTTTATATACCACCTATTTTGTGTTAGGTAATAGGATTTTCTTTCCAAAAATGATTCTGTGATGAAAATAATTTAGGAAACACTGAGTTAAAACACGGTCAAATGTCTGCGGTATTTCTCAGGGGCTTGCTTTGTAAATTTATAAGGGCAGTTAGAGTATTCAGTTTCCACATATATTGGGTTATTGAATTTTACTGTGAAACTCTGTCCTTAAGGAACTTTCTACTCAAGGTGTGATTTTTTTGAAACAGCAGAATCATCTTCATGTGAAGCTTGTCAGACATGCAGACTCCCAAGTCCATCACAGTCTTCCTGAAACAGATCGTAACAAAAAGCCTGGCTGATTAGCATACATACTGAAGATTGAGAAGCACTGCCTCACACTATTATGCACATTAGCTACAAATTATACAGAAGTGATGAGATGAACACAAGGGCTTTCTGAGGATCCCTCCTGAGTACATAGATTGAATAATAAGCCAGCTGAATGCTAGAGATATTAGTAGAAACTACCTTGGAAATCATCCACTTCAAAGACTACAAATCAGTCTTTTAGTGGCATTAATGGGATGCCCCATGGAAAACCATATAAGAAGGTGAAATAATTGAAGATGGCTCCTTCTCTCCTGATGTTTTTGGTTCTTCACCTGTTGTGTGATTTCAAAAATGTCATCCTGGAGATGCTGAGGTTGTATTTGAAGACCCTAGATTTCATTATATTCTTCTAAAATTTGGTTTTATTTGATTACTTGTTTGTTTTGCTTAATCAGGCCCTTAATTTGATTAAAATCTACAAACTCTAGCTCTTGGGTAGTAGTTCAAATTTAAGCTCATTTTTTTTTTCTTCTTAGCTAGAATTTGTCCCACAGTAGTGTAGTTCCTGAGTCACCCAAGAGATTGGGATGTTTATACTTGGAATTTCAGGCTCTTCTTTCTGTCTCCCTCCTTCCAATTATTTCCCTCACTTTCTGGTCCATGTGATCACTCCTATCACTGTCCTTTGGTTCTATAGCCAGAAAGATGGTAGATATCATCCGATTTTGATTTTAGAACTTTTAAAAAATGTTTTAGTAGAGTATTTTACATTTCTGTTTTGTTTGTAGGTTTCCAACATGGCACTGCCTTCAAGTCACTTACTGTATGCCAACATGCTTCCTCTATAGTCAGCCTACTGTTGATCCTTCTCCACCAACACTGGAGTCAACACTAGGTCATGCTTGATTTTTCCTCCCACAATTGATTGTAGTTACTCGAGAGAATCACATCTGGTAGGAGTCCTATATTCTTCCTCCCTCTTCCCTCTAAAGGCTTCTCTGGTGGCTCAGCTGTTAAAGAATTTGCGTGCAATGGGGGAGACCCAGGTTCAATTCCTGGGTTGGGATGATCCCCTGGAGAAGGGAATGGTGACCCATTCCAGTAATTTTATCTGCAGAATCCCATGGCTCAACAATCCACTGAAGGAACGTTTTATGCTCAACATAATAGGATTGAGTGAAGGATGAGGAGAGGAGAGAAGAAGTTCAAGATAGGATGGAACCTTGAATGTTTCAGTCTATTCTTTTAAGAGCTCAATGGGATTAATATTTCATCGTGGACTATATGATCCAAGGTGGGAAGGGTTCTTTCTTGGGAGACTAGTTAATAGGATTCTATTCCCACCTCGATCACTAACTAGCTGTGTAGCTTTGGGTACATTAACTCTCTGGAGTTCACGTTCCTCATCCAAAATAAGGGCCAGTGGTCCTAGGGAATCTTTGGTTTCCTGTTAGGTTTAATGTTCTCTCATTTTACCAAAGCAAAGTAGCTGATATCTTGGACCCCAGATGCCTAGAGAGTTGTAATTAGGCTTTCTTATGCTCTAGATTTTTCACATTCAGGGTTATTAAACACCCAGAAGAGGTCTTTTCTTCCATAAAGCTTAACACACAGCACACTGGTTCTTCTTCTAATTGGCTAGGTCACTCTGAACGACCTCTTACACTTTCACAGAGTGGGATCAGAGGAAGCCTGGAGGACCAGGGGACTGAATAGACATACGGGGAAAAATTCAGGTTATAAACCTAAGTTCATTTATGAGGCAACCACAGCTCAGGATGAGATACAACTTAATTTACTTCCTGACAGAGGGTGTGTTTTTGAAGTCAGAAATATCAGAACCTATATCGTATTTTACCACTTAGTAACTTTGTGTCTTGGGCAACTTATTTCTACTCTCTGAGCATCAGTTTCCTCAAGAATAAAACTGAAATAACAATCTCTCATTCATATAGAACTATGAAGACACAGTTAATAAATGCTCAAAAAAGCCAGTGCAATGCCTAATATGTGGCATTAATATTTGATCAGTATATATTGGCACTGCCACGCACACTGAGCTAGGCCTGGGCAAGGATTAAAAGCAATATGAAAGATGGTCCTGGTCCACAAAATACTTGCACGCGTTCTTAGAGAAATGGACACTCAAGCCCTAGTCAAGCTTTCAGATCACTACAATTCCAGATAACAGTTTGAGAGACCTTGCACAAGAATGACCCATCTAAGCTGACCCTAGAATTCTTATTCTCTAAAATTTTATGAGACTATAAAGCTGCTAAATTTTTAGAGTTATTTGCTACACAGGATTACATAAGTAATGCAGACAGCAAGCCCCAGTTGGTGGAAAGCTGACAACATCAATCCCCTTCCATCCTGGAATGACCAGGTGTGTCCTCATAGGACTAGATACCCATTCTGGCTATAAGTTTGCAATTTCTGACCAAAGAGCCTCCAGGACCACACAATCCCCTGAGGATTATATAATTTCTCACCCACAGGTATAGAATCCATGCAGTAAAGCATTTGACCCGAAGACCTACCTGACCACAAAAGAGATGCAAGAATGGGTCCATGATTCTGGAGTCCACTGGTCATACTTGACTTTCTTATCTGAAAGTAGCCAATCATAGATTTCTGGAATGACCCAATGAAAACAGAGTTGAAGTGCCAACTTGGAAATAATACTCTTTCAGAGTGAGCTGCCATCCTTCAAGATACAGGATAGACTTCCACATGGCACTGTGTCCCAGTGGGAACAATATCTAGGTTTGAGAACCAAGGGATAAAAGTAGGACTAGTCCCAATTTTTTTATTCCCAGCAACTGACAGAGAGCATTTTTGCTTTCCGTCACTGAAACTCTGGAACCTGCAGTATATGAACTTCTATTCAACAAAGATGGTGCTCTTTTGCCAGGAAAAAGAGTCCTTTTAAATAGCAAGCCACTGCTGCACTAGAGGGCTTTCCGGGTGGCACTAGTCGTAAAGAACCAACCTGCCAATACAAGAGACATAAGAGACATGGATTCGATCCCTGGGTCTGAAGATCCCCTGGAGGAGGGCATGGCAATCCACTTTGGTATTCTTGCTTGGAAAATCCCCATGTACAGAGGAGCCTGGTGGGCTGCAGTCCATGGGGTCACAAAGAGTCAGACACGATTAAAACGACTTAGCATGCATGCATGCTGGCACTAGAGACATTGGGGTCTGTTTTATCAAGAGACCAATAAGTAAGAAGGGGAATACTAACCAACAGAAGAAAAAGGGTTGCTTTTACATGATGGTAACAGGGAGAAAGGGCACAGAACACAAGATCCGTATGGAATAGACTTTAAAACAAAGACTGAAAAGAGACAAAGAAGGACACTACATAATGATCAAAGGATCAATCCAAGAAGAAGATATAACAATTATAAATAAATATGCACCCAACATAGGAGCATCGCAATACGTAAGACAAATGCTAACAAGTATGAAAGGGGAAATTAACAATAACACAATAATAGTGGGAGACTTTAATACCCAACTCACACCTATGGATAGATCAACTAAACAGAAAATTAACAAGGAAACACAAACTTTAAATGATACAATAGACCAGTTAGACCTAATTGATATCTATAGGACATTTCACCCTGAAACAATGAATTTCACCTTTTTCTCAAGTGCACATGGAACCTTCTCCAGGATAGGTCACATCCTAGGCCATAAATCTAACCTTGGTAAATTCAAAAAAAAAAAAAAAAAAAATTGAAATCATTCCAAGCATCTTTTCTGACCACAATGCAGTAAGATTAGATCTCAATTATAGGAGAAAAACTATTAAAAATTCCAACATATGGAGGCTGAACAACACGCTGCTGAATAACCAACAAATCACAGAAGAAATCAAAATATGCATAGAAATGAATGAAAATTAAAACACAACAACCCAAAACCTGTGGGATACTGTAAAAGCAGTGCTAAGGGGAAGGTTCATAGCAATACAGGCATACCTCAAGAAACAAGAAAAAAGTCAAAAAAATAACCTAACTCTACACCTAAAACAACCAGAAAAGGAAGAAGTGAAGAACCCCATGGTTAGTAGAAGGAAAGAAATCTTAAAAATTAGGACAGAAATAAATGCAAAAGAAACAAAAGAGACCATAGCAAAAATCAACAAAGCCAAAAGCTAGTTCTTTGAGAAGGTAAATAAAATTGACAAACCATTAGCCAGACTCATCAAGAAATAAAGGGAGAAAAATCAAATCAATAAAATCAGAAGTGAAAATGGAGAGATCACAACAGACAACACAGAAATACAAAGGATCATAAGAGACTACTATCAGCAACCATATGCCAATAAAATGGACAACTTGGAAGAAATGGACAAATTCTTAGAAAAGTACAACTTTCCAAAACTGAACCAGGAAGAAATAGAAAATCTTAATAGACCCATCACAAGCACAGAAACTGAAACTGTGATAAGAAGTCTTCCAGCATACAAAAGCCCAGGTCCAGACGGCTTCACAGCTGAATTCTACCAAAAATTTAGAGAAGAGCTAACACCTATCCTACTCAAACTCCCAGAAAATTGCAGAGGAAGGCAAACATCCAAACTCATTCTATGAGGCCACCATCACCCTAATACCAAAACCTGACAAAGATTCCACAAAAAAAGAAAACTACAGGCCAATATCACTGATGAACATAGATGCAAGAATCCTTAACAAAATTCTAGCAATCAGAATCCAACAACACATTAAAAAGATCATACATCATGACCAAGTGGGTTTTATCCCAGGGATGCAAGGATTCTTCAATATCCACAAATCAATCAATGTAATACACCACATTAACAATTTGAAAAATAAAACCATATGATTATCCCAATAGATGCAGAGAAAGCCTTTGACAAAATTCAACATCCATTTATGATAAAAAAAAAAAAAAACCTTCCAGAAAGCAAGAATAGAAGGAACATACCTCAACATAATAAAAGCTATATATGACAAACCCACAGCAAACATTATCCTCAATAGTGAAAAACTGAAAGCATTTCCCCTAAAGTCAGGAACAAGACAAGGGTGCCTACTCCCACCACTACTATTCAACATAGTTTTGGCCACAGCAATAAGAGCAGAAAAAGAAATAAAAGGAATCCAAATTGGAAAAGAAGAAGTAAAACTCTCACTGTTTGCAGATGACATGAGCCTCTACATAGAAAACCCTAAAGACTCCACCAGAAAATTACTAGAGCTAATCAATGAATATAGTAAAGTTTCAGGATATAAAACCAACACACAGAAATCCCTTGCATTCCTATACACTAATAATGAGAAAATAGAAAGGGAAATTAAGGAAACAATTCCATTCATCATTGCAATGAAAAGAATAAAATACTTAGGAATATATCTACCTAAAGAAACAAAAGACCTATGTATAGAAAACTACAAAACAGTGTTGAAAGAAATCAAAGAGGACACTAAGAGATGGAGAAATATACTGTGTTCATGGATCAGAAGAATCAATATAGTGAAAATGAGTATACTACCCAAAGCAATCTATAGATACAATGTAGTCCCTATCAAGCTACCAATGGTATTTTTCACAGAGATAGAACAAATAACTTCACAATTTGTATGGAAATACAAAAAACCTCGAATAGCCAAAGCAATCTTGAGAAAGAAGAGTGGAACTGGAGGAATCAACCTGCCTGACTTCAGGCTCTACTACAAAGCCACAGTCATCAAGACAGTATGGCACTGGCACAAAGACAGAAATATAGATCAATGGAACAAAATAGAAAGCCCAGAGATAAATCCGTGCACCTGTGGACACCTTATCTTTGACAAAGGAGGCAAGAATATACAATGGAGAAAAGACAATCTCTTTAACAAGTGGTACTGGGAAAACTGGTCAACCACTTGTAAAAGAATGAAACTAGAACACTTTGTAGCACCATACATGAAAATAAACTAAAAACGGATTAAAGATCTAAACATAAGACCAGAAACTATAAAACTCCTAGAGGAGAACATAGGCAAAACACTCTCCAACATAAATCACAGCAGAATCCTCTACGACCCACCTCCCAGAGTATTGGAAATAAAAGCAAAAATAAACAAATGGGACCTAATTAAAATTAAAAGCTTCAAAAAAAATTAAAAACTTCTGCACAACAAAGGAAACTCTAAGCAAGGTGAAAAGACAGCCTTCAGAATGGGAGAAAATAATAGCAAATGAAGCAACCAACAAACAACTAATCTTAAAAATATACAAGCAACTCCTGCAGCTCAATTCCAGAAAAATAAATCACCCAATCAAAAAATGGGCCAAAGAACTAAACAGACATTTCTCCAAAGAAGACATACAGATGGCTAACAAACACATGAAAAGATGCTCAACATCACTCATTATCAGAGAAACGCAAATCAAAACCACTATGAGGTACCGTTTCATGCCAGTCAGAATGGCTGCTATCCAACAGTCTACAAGCAATAAATGCTGGAGAGGGTGTGGAGAAAAGGGAACCCTCTTACACTGTTGGTGGGAATGCAAACTAGTACAGCCACTATGGAGAACAGTGTGGAGATTCCTTAAAAAACTGGAAATAGAACTGCCTTATGACCCAGCAATCCCACTACTGGGCATACACACTGAGGAAACCAGAATTGAAAGAGACACGTGTACCCCAATGTTCATTACAGCACTGTTTATAAAAGCCAGGACATGGAAGCAACCTAGATGTCCGTCAGCAGACTAATGGATAAGAAATCTGTGGTACGTATACACAATGGAGTATTACTCAGCCATTAAAAAGAATACACTGAATCAGTTCTAATGAGGTGGAGCCTATTATACAGAGTGAAGTAAGTCAGAAAGAAAAACACCAGTACAGTATACTAACACATATATATGGAATTTAGAAAGATGGTAATGATAACCCTGTATGCAAGACAGCAAAAGAAACACAGATGTATAGAACACTCTTTTGAATTCTGTGGGAGAGGATGAGGGTGGGATGATTTGAGAAAATGGCATTGAAACATGTATAATATCATATGTGAAATGAATCGCGAGTCCAGGTTTGATGCATGATACAGGATGCTCGGGGCTGGTGCACTGAGATGACCCAGAGGGATGGGATGGGGAGGGAGGTGGGAGGGGTGTTCAGGATGGGGAACACATGTACACCCTTGGCGGATTCATGTCAATGTATGGCAAAACCAATACAATATTGTAATTAACCTCCAATTAAAGTAAATTTATATAAAAATAAACAAGATCCATATGGGTGCCTCTTGTATTCTCTTGTAATTATAACTGTGAGTGGAGTTGTTGGAGACATCCAACAACAATGACCCAAAAAGGGTGATTATCTTGGGTTCAAGATCCTCAGAAATGAAGGTTTGAGTCATGCCACCAAGTAACCTCCAAGACTTCAAGAGATGATATCAGAGGATGAGGGAAATTTAGAATAGGGAGTGAAGGTGTGTTAGTCAGTCAGCTTTGTCTCAGTGCTCCGAGGTCAGCCACTCAGTTGTGTCTGACTCTTTGTGGCCCCTATCTTGGTTCCTGAACCTACATATTGTTACCACTGGGACACAATCGGTCCATGGGATTTCCCAGGCAAAAATACTGGAGCAGGTTGCCATTTCCTACTCCAGGATATCTTCTCAACCTAGGGATCAAGCCCACATCTCCTGCATCTCCTGCATCTGCAGGCAGATTCTTTACCACTTTACCACTAGTGCCACTAGTGCGGAGGGATAAATCAGGAGTTTTGGATTAACATATGCATACTGACTCATTGGAAAAGACCCTGATGCTGGGAAAGATTGAAGGTGGGAGGGAAAGGGGAAGACAGAGGATGAGATGGTTGGTTGGCATCACCAACTTGATGGACATGAGTTTGAGCAAGCTCCAGGGGTTGATGATGGACAGGGAAGCCTGGCGTGTTGCAGTCCATGGGGTCACAAGGAGTCGGACACGACTGAGCGACTGAACTGACTGACTGATATGCATCAGATCAGATCAGATTAGTTGCTCAGTCATGTTGGACTCTTTGCGACCCATACTAGATATAAAATGGAGAAGGCAATGGCACCCCACTCCACTACTCTTGCCTGGAAAATCCCATGGACGGAGGAGCCTGGTAGGCTGCAGTCCATGGGGTTGCTAAGAGTCGGACACGACTGAGTGACTTCACTTTGACTTTTCACTTTCATGCATTGGAGAAGGAAATGGAAACCCATTCCAGTATTCTTGCCTAGAGAATCCCATGGATGGGGGAGCCTGGTGGGCTGCCGTCTATGGGGTCACACAGAGTCGGACACGATTGAAGTGACTTAGCAGATATAAAATTGATAACCAACAAGGAACTGCTGTATAGCACAAGGATCAGATCAGATTAAATCAGTCGCTCAGTAATATCCGACTCTTTGCGACCCCATGAATCGCAGCACGCCAGGCCTCCCTGTCCATCACCAACTCCTGGAGTTCACTCAGACTCACATCCATCGAGTCCGTGATGCCATCCAGCCATCTCATCTTCTGTCATCCCCTTCTCCTCCTGCCCCCAATCCCTCCCAGCATCACAGTCTTTTCCAATGAGTCAACTCTTCGCATGAGGTGGCCAAAGTACTGGAGTTTCAGCTTTAGCATCATTCCTTCCAAAGAAATCCCAGGGCTTATCTCCTTCAGAATGGACTGGTTGGATCTCCTTGCAGTCCGAGGGACTCTCAAGAGTCTTCTCCAACACCACAGTTCAAAAGGAACTATACTCAATATTTTGTAATAACCTACAAGGGAAAAGAATATGTAAAAGAATAGACATAGATGTATAATTGAATCACTTTGCTGTACACCTGAAATGAACACAGTATTCTAAACCAACTATGTGTGTGTGTTAGTCCCTCAGTCGTGTCTGTTTCTTTGAGACCCCATGGACTGTAAGCCACCAGGCTCCTCTGTCCATGGGATTCTCCAGGCAAGAATACTGGACTGGGTTGTCATTTCCTTCTCCAGGGAATCTTCCTGACCCAGGGATCAAACCCAGGTCTTCTGAATTGCAGGCAGATTCTTTACTTGTCTGAGCCACCGGGGAAGCCCCCTTCCCCAACCCCCCCCACAAAAAAAACAAAAAAAAAAAAACACAGCTATATTTCAACTTTTTAAAGTTGAAGATTTTTTTTACAAAAGCAAATGTGTGCCTATTAAAACAGTTTCTTCAGTTAAAGAAAAATGAATAGATCATGAAGGAGGGAAGAATAAATATTACTTGTAGACCCAAGATCAACCATCACAACTGAGGCGCACACAGTTTGTCCCACTAAGCTCTCACTTCCGAATTTTCTTTCAGCAAAAGGACGCACAAAAATCACAGAGATTACAACGTTGTGGCCTAAGACACGGGTTGTGGCAGCCCAGAAGGTTTCCACTCAGATCTCCTTCTGGAGAACTTGCTGCAGGAAGCATAGTTGCCTAGCATCTCTAAGCACCAACCCATTAGAAAAACGAGTGAGCATGACGTGGTTACAAGTTCTAGTCTATTTCTCCTCTTCCAGTGGGCAGTCTTTGTTCGGATGTTGCCAGTTGCCTAGTGAAGACTGTATTATAACATTGGAGTGTACTGAGATTCTTCCTACTACCCACCCTTCCAACTTTCCTTTCATGAGCATCAGACATGAATCAGGACCTGAAGGTTCACCTCACCTACTCCTGCTCCCTCTTGTGTTATTGCTTACAAGCATTCTTTCTTATCACCATTAATCTTCAACAAGTGATTCCACTTTGCATCTGTTTTAGAAAACCTGAGCCGGAACAATCACCTTGGCATGTTACAGTGAATCCTCATGAAATTTTATTTTGTTTTTATTGAGTTTATGGACTGATCTTAAGAGACATGCTATAGTTATACTATTGACTTTTTCTATCCAGAAAAAAATGATCTCTCTCTATTGGCTTAAATCTTCTTTTATGACCATCAACAAAGTTTTATAATTTTTTTTTAATGTAGGATTTGTAGGATTTTCATATTTCTTTTTAGGTTTATCTTTAAGCTTTCACTAGTTTTGCCATTATTGTTACAGGGATTCGGCTTCCTGATAGGTAACTGGCCATTTATTTCAGTGCATTGTCATGGTCTGTTTACTTGGCTCCATCAGATTGGACTCCCTGAGGGCAGAGACTGGGTCTATTTTATTCACCAGTGTATCACAACTGCCGACATGCAGTATCACACTACTCAACATGTAACTGGAGTCTTACATTCTTTAGCTTGACTAATCATGTGATAAAATAATGGCTGAAGTATGTGCTATCAAAAACTATTGTTCCACCAGTATAAGTGAAATGCAGTGCCCATATTTTCACCCACCTTTGGAACAAATCCTTTTGCTACAGGGAGAATCGAGTGCTAGCTGAGCTAAGTCCAAGCCATATGCTCCATAAGGCATTTATCTTCGTAAGTGGTAGAAACAGTTCAGGGCCTTCTTCTTGTCTCCTGTGACAAGGTGGCTCCCCTGAATGATGATGCTTGAATGCCTGCCCACCTTGACTTTGCTAACATTTTATAGCAGCCTGAAATTCCCTTTGTCAAGCACTGCCCCTTCTCTTCATGACCATATTCTATTCATCCTTGAAGATTCAAATTATCACTGTCATGTTAACCTTGAGATTTTTTTTGGTCCTCTAAGCTTCAAGGAAGTGCTTCCTTTTCAGAAAATACAGACAATTATGAAATGTATGCTTATAATAGGTAGGCTTCCCTGGTAGTTCAAAGGGTAAAGAATCTGCCTGCAATTCAGGATACCTGGGGTTCAATCCATGGGTTGGGAAAATCACTGGAGAAGGGAATGGCAACCCACTCCAGTATTCTTGCCTGGAGAATTCCATGGACAGAGGAGTCTGGCAGGCTATGGTCCATGGGGTCACAAAGAATTGGACATGACTGAGTGATACCTATAATATATATATATATATATATATATATATATATATATATACTAGTTTGTACATGAGCTAAAAATGTAAATATATTCATAAATAAGGATAGTAGTAAGAATCCTGATACAATACATTTCACCATAATAATGGCTACTGTTCACTGCATCACTTTTATGTGTGAGATTTTACATGTCATCTTGTGATTCTCACCAATTTTATGTGATAGATGACATTCTATAAGTGCAAGGCTGCATCTCCAAGAAGTTTATCTACTTGCCTGAGATAATTCAGCTAATAAATTCCAGTGCTGAGAACCTAATCCAGGTTAGTCTACTCCAAATCCTCAAATTCTTAAGGTACTCCTTTATACTGTCCCCAGTTGTTTAAAAGGCTAAATACAATTGATTCCAGAGAGTGAAAAACAGCTATTCTGTCCTATTCCACACTTTTTGGGTAATGAGTATTAAGGAATTCTTAATTATGTGTATCTGCCAGGGTTACATCTTCCTCAATGCATTCATCATACAAGGTTATAATGTGAAACGCAGTTAACAGGTTTTTTCCATATGCTGATTCCCAAATGACCAGATCCTCAAGGATTTCATGACATTTGAGAAGCATTCACTGCAAAAGAAAGAGATAAGAACAAACAAAATAAAGCAACTTGGAGAAGAAAGTTTACAAAGAGAAGCTGTCTTTAATAACCGTAGATCTATTAGAGAAGAACCTGAACCTCTGATACAGAAAGAGAAAGATATATATTTTTTTAAAAAGAGATAATATTAGGAGTTCTTGGAAATTAAAAATGTAACTGAAAAAAAATGAATAAAAAATGAAGTAGAATTAAGTTGAGTGCTTCTCCTAAAAAGTAAAGCAAAAAAGACTAAAAGAAGGGAAATAAGGAAGAAATATTTAGAAAATTGGAGGGCCAACCCAGAAGTTGCAGAACACCACAAAAAAATGGAGTAGAAGAAACGTCCAATGGAATTGGGAAGAAATGAGTCAGGATGAGAAATGAGAAATGAGTCAGCACCGAAGAATTGATGCTTTTGAACTGTGGTGTTGGAGAAGACTCTTGAGAGTCCCTTGGACTGCAAGGAGATCCAACCTGTCCATCCTAAAGGAAATCAGTCCTGAATATTCATTGGAAGGACTAATGCTGAAGCTGAAACTCCAAGACTTTGGCCACCTGATGCAAAGAACTGACTCATTGGAAAAGACCCGGATGCTGGAAAAGATTAAAGGCACGAGGAGAAGGGGACAACAGAGGATGAGATGGTTGGATGGCATCACCGACTCGATGGACACGAGTTTGAGCAAGCTCCAGGAGTTGGTGATGGACAGGGAAGCCTTGCGTGCTGCAGTCTGTGGGGTCACAAAGAGTCGGAGATGACTGAGTGAGTGAACTGAACTGAGTCAGGAAGACTTCTTAGAGCTGAAGTCTCCCATCTCCAGACTGAAAGAGTCTACCTAAAGCTCTGCACAGGGATGAAAGCACACGTATACAAAGGTCATCATCGTAGCTCAGCACTCTGGCAGGCAGAACTCTAAGGTGGTCCCCAAAGCCCCCCACTTCCTGTGTAATTGCCCTCAACTAGGGGTATGATGGATGTAAGTCTTGTGATTAGGCAATGTTATCTGCACAGTGGACATGAAAATAGGGAGTTTATCACCGTGGACCTGTTCTAACATGATCTAACATGAGTCCCTTCAAAGCAGAGTTTTCTCTGGCTGGTTGCAGAAGAAAGCAACAGAGATTGGAAGCACAAACTAATCTGATGCATTGCTGCTGTCCTGAAGATGAGAGAGGCCATAGGTCGAAGAATGTGGGCAGCCACCAGCTGACAGCAGCAAGAAAACGATCCTATCATAGCAAGGAACCAAAGTCCAAGAATGAGTTTGAAAGAGATTTTTTTTTTCAGTCTCCAAACAAGGATTCAGCTAGACTGACACTTCAATTTCAGCCTTGTGATGCCCTGAGCAGAGCACTAGGTTCATATCGTGGCAGACAAATGATGTACCGAACTCTGAACTAAAAATTAAGTGTTGTTTCAAGCCATATGGTTTATGGTAATTTGTGATGCAGTGATGGAAAATGAATAAAATAACTCTGAATTGAGGTAGAAGATCTTACCAGCTTCCAAAAAGATGGGGGGAAAATTATATGCATGATCAAGAATAGAATGGAATGGATGCATGTATATGAAGAGCTGAGTCCCTTTGCTGCTCATCTGAAACTACCACAACATTGTTAATCAGCTATACCCCAATATAAAATAAAATGATTAAAGTCTGGAAAAAAGAACAGAATGGAACTGGGCTTTTCACCAGTGATAATGAAATCTAGATGATATGGAACAGTGACTTTTCAATTCTGATGTCAGAATATTTCATCTAAGAATTCACAGTATAATAAAACTATCAATCAAGTATGAGGGTGAAAAAACTGTCATGGAATATCTCAAATACTTTTCATTCCATGCCCCTATTGTCAGGAAGCCAACAGAAAATGTATTCTACCCAAACTACAGCCTAAGCCCAAGAAAGAGAATGATGGGATTCAGAAAACTGAGAATTCAACATAAGAGAGGCAAAGATAATCCACAGGACTATGGGGACAGAAAAGGTGAAGTTGATGGCTGAATTGTAATTCCGGAGAGCAACTAGGTGAATTGGAGACAGGTTAAAAGGCTGTGTGAGAAATTTGTTCAACAAAGATAAAATCGATAGACTATCTAAAAGAATCAAACATTTTAAGAGAATTTTTTTACAACAGTGACAGTATCTGGGACAGAATTACCAAGAACAACATGTTAAATGTAAACAAACAGGCAAATCAAACAAAAGAATAACTTTAAGGAAAAGGACATAATCATAATATATGAAGCAAAGTATATTCAACATAGTATATGTGGCACTCTTGAGACTGCCTTGGACTGTAAGGAGATCAAAGCAGTCAATCCTAAAGGAAATCAACCCTGAATATTCATTGCAAGGACTGATGCCGAAACTAAAGCTCCAATACTTTGGCCACCTAATGCGAAGAGACAACTCATTGGAAAAGACCTTGATGCTGGGAAAGATTGAAGGCAAGAGAAGGGGGCAACAGAGGATGAGATGGTTGGATGGCGTCATCAACTCAACAGACATAAGTTTGAGCAAACTCCAGGAGATGGTGAAGGACAGGGAAGCCTGGCATGCTGTAGTCCATGGGGTTGCACAGAGTCAGACACAGCTTAGAGATTGAACAAAAACAACAAAAATGGACTAGACAAAGGATCATTTAGAAAGATGAATCCACTTCATGGTTTCAAAATAGCTGCCTCTGCAGAACAGGTGACAGAAATAGGAGTGATTTGTGACACCATTTTTTTTTTTTTTTCCCCTGTAACAAGCCTCAGAGAACTATCTTTGTGCTCAGCCACTCAGTTGTGTCCGACTTTGTAACCCCATGGAACATAGCCTTCCATGCTCCTCTGACCATAGGATTTCCAGGCAAGAATTCTGGAATGAATTGCCATTTTCTTCTCCAGGGGATCTTCCTGCTCCAAGGATCCAACCCTTGTCTCTTGCATCTCGTGCATTTGCAGACAGATTCTTTACTTCTGTGCCTCTCGGGAAGCCTTAGAGAATGTAAGACTTTGTTAGTTAAGAGCACTTTAAAATAAATTAAAAGAAATTTGATTTAAATAAATTCATTTTCACAAAATATTTTTAAATAAAATAAAGTTTAATAAAATAAATTTAATTTAAAATAAATTTTAAAAATTGAAAATAAATAGCAGGGCTTCCGTGATAGCTTAGTTGGTAAAGAATCTATCTGCAATGCAGGAGACCCCAGTTCTACTCCTTGGTCAGGAAGGCCTGCTGGAGCAGGGATAGGTTATCCACTTCAGTATTCTTGGGTTCCCTGGTGGCTCAGCTAATAAAGAATCTGCCTGCAATGCAGGAGACCTAGGTTGGATCCCTGGGTTGGGAAGATCTCCTGGAGAAGGGAAAGGCTACCCACTGCAGTATTCTGGCCTAGAGAATTCCATGGACTATATAGTCCATGGGGTCGAAAAGAGTCAGACACAACTGAGCGACTTTCACTTCACTTAAAAATAAATACAAAAACTAAATGAAAAAAAGGAAGGACTGGAGGGAAGGAGAGAGGAAAGGAAGGAAAGGAGTCAGCTTGCATAGAGAAATTCCTTACTGATTTCATGTGATCTCCCCCTGGGACTCTTGTTCCTGTGAACCAGGAGTTGTTTCAATAATCATAGGCTAGCAAACCCTGAATATAGGTGAACCAAGACAAAACTCTTTTGGTTCCTTTTCCAATGTAGATTCTACTTTTTTAAAAAAGAACAATTGGGAACATAGGGTTTGGGAGGCATATTCTTTGAAACCATCATTTGCTTTAAAAAATATTTGAGGGATTTTCCTGAAGGTCCAGTGATTAAGACTCCATACTTTGCTGGTGGAGGAACCAAGATCCCACATGCTGCTCAGCACAGCCACCACCCCTGCCCACAAAAAAAAAAAAAAAAAATCAAAACAAAATAAAATATTTGAGCAGAAACAGAAGTGAGGAAAAGTTTCATATTATAGGGGCAATGCCTCACTGACATTCTGTGGGTTTTCTTTTGATCTGTTAACATGCAAAGCTCTCAGTGAATGTGATCTGAAAATGAGAAACCAGGGATTTTCTTGCCAGAATGTGTAATTTTCTAATGTGATGTCCCTGGCACATATAATGAAGCTGCACGTGTAATGAAGCTGCCGAAGCCAAGGCAATGATATTTGCAGGATAACTCTAGATTTGACTAAAGAGGATTATGAAGAAAAGAAGGAAAATGAAGAGAGTACCCTGTGTATAAAGAAATCAGCGGAAAAACAGAGAAGGTTGCAAATGGCTTCTCCCTTCTGATCTACTTTTATTTCCTCCACAAATGGGAAAATACCAGTCACATCTTATAAGACTGTGAAGACTAGGAATTTTGATCTAAAGGGTCTAACACTGTGCCTGGTAGGCCCTCAATAATGTCACATGCACACACTCATGTACACACACATCAGGGAGGCAAGCAGAAGGGAAGAGGACAGGAAGTGGTCAGACCCTGCTCCAGTGACATCTTCCTGTCTCTTTCTTTCTGCTTCTACTGATTCTCACTGTTTCTGAATGTCCTCTTAAAATGTCACTGAAGTGCCAATGGTATCACTGAAAAGAAATGTACAAGAGGTATTCCCTTTCCTTGCAGAGATCGTGGTCCAGTAAGGAATACAGATTTGGAGGGAAAAAGGAATAACACAGTATGGTGGCTCCATTACAGCTAAGTACAAGGTAGAGCCAGCTAGCTAGAGATCCCTCAAGTCAAGGTAAACCATGCAGGGTACTTACAATGGGATGAGGGAGGTAAGAGAGAGATGACTATGTTTCCAAGACATGCTGCTGGTATAAGCTATGAGTGGGCTTCCCTAGTAGCTCAGACAATAAAGAATCTGCCTTCAATGCTGGAGACCAGGGTTCAATCCTTGGGTCAGAAAGTTCCCCTGGAGAGGGAATGGAAAACCACTCCAGTATTCTTGCCTAGAGAATTCCATGGACTGGGGAGCCTGGCAGGCTGTAGTCTACGGGGTTGCAAAGAGTCGGACATGACTTAACGACTAACATACCCACACACACGTGTGGGAGTGGACACTGCCTCAATGCAAAGCTACTGGATGACCTCATGTAGAGAACAATGCTCTTCATTGCAGGATTGTTCAGGGGGCTCAAGAAAAAGGCATTAACTAGGATATTTATTTATTCATGTTTGAAAGTTACAACAATGCCAAGTCCTGGAAAAACAGAGGTGAATGAAAATAGCCTTTTTCCTTAAAGTGTCAGGGCTTCCCTGGTGGTTCAGCAGTAAAGAATCTGCTTGCAATGCAGAAGATGCAGGAGATGCAGTTTCAATCCCTGGGTTGAGAAGATCTCCTGGAAAATGAACTGAGAACCAATTCCAGTATTCTTGCTGGGAAAATCCAATGGACAGAGAAGCCTGGTAGGCTACAGTCTGTGGGGTCACAAAAGAGTTGGGCACTAGTGAAGCAACTGAGCATGCACACATGCATTTAAAATGTTAAATGTTTAGCAAGAAAAACTTCTAAGAGTTTAAATTGGAGGCAAAATAGAAACAAGTTTAAGCTAGTGTAATAAAAGGCTTCCCTGGTAGCTCAGCTGGTAAAGAATCCGTCTGCAATGAAGGAGACCCCAGTTCAATTCTTGGGTCAAGAAGGCACCCTGCAGAAGGGATAGGCTATTTACTCCAGTATTCTTGGCTTTCCTGGTGGCTCAGATGGTAAAGAATCCACCTGCAATGCAAGAGACCTGGGTTTGATTTCTGGGTTGGGAAGATCTCCCGGAGGAGGGGTCAGCAACCCACTCCAGTATTCTTACCTGGAGAATCCCCATGGACAGAGGAGTCTGGCGGGTTACAGTCTATGGGGTCACAAAGAGTTGGACACAACTGAGCAAGTCAGCATAGCCCAGTGTAATAAAAAAACACCAAGTAAATTGTCTTTGGTATGGGAGGACCTGGAGCCTTCTGTATGAGTGGATTGAGGCAAAGAGTATCTGTGGAATTTTCTGAAAGGTGTGGGCATACTAGGAGTTTGACAGGTACTTGTGGAAAGGAAGAGCATCCCAGGCTCGGAATACTGGCTAAGTCGAGTCTTAGATTGTGGAGAATAGAGAATTGCCAGGGGAAGAGAAAAATGAAACATTCTGCAAAGTGTAATGATCCTGTGCAGAAAGCTGCCCTGGAAGAGCA
This sequence comes from Bos indicus, assembly GCF_029378745.1. Lineage (NCBI taxonomy): Eukaryota > Metazoa > Chordata > Mammalia > Artiodactyla > Bovidae > Bos > Bos indicus. The sequence goes on along the minus strand of NC_091773.1, from coordinate 7,567,271 downwards.
TGCTGTTCAACTGCTCTGACATCCGTTATGGACCAGCGCATTCTGGTCTCTGGGAAGGGCTCGAACTGACTACAGCACAGGCACTGCCACACCAACTCGGAAACCGTCCGGCTTTAGGTGAAGGAAGCCAGCTCTTTGCCATTTCATTTGATAATGGCTTTCTACCAATGAAAGTGAAAGTGTTAGTTGCCCAGTCCTGTCATCTTTGCGACCCCAGGACTATAGCCTATCAGGCTCCTCTGTCCATGGGATTCTCCAGGCAAGAATACTCGAGTGGGTTGCCATTCCCTTCTCCAGGGGATTTTCCCAGCCCATGGATTGAACCTGAGTCTCCTGCACTGTGGGCAGATTTTTTACCATCTGAGCCAGCAGGGAAAATAGTGGGCCCTTTAAAGCAGACATTTACCTAACAATTTACAAAGAATTTTCACATTCAACTCTCCCCCTATCCCAAGAGGATTATTATTTCCATTTTACAGGTAAGGAATGAGCTGCCCAGCTGCCATGCATCTGTAAGTGCCAAGTGAAAGCAGAATCCAGAGGTTGACTGAAGGGTCAGGACCCCTGGTGGCATGGTAGTACACCCTCAAAGTTTGACACTGTTGAAATGAGCAATTTTAAATATGGTTCATAATAGGCTGTAAAAGGGATGCTGTCAATATTCCAATGAGGGCAATCTCCCTTTAAATAACAGTGGTGCATTCTGGGAATTATATTTTTTTAAAACCCAGGTTTTAGGTCTACTTTTGTGACAAGAGGGAAATGCTAGGGGAAAAACAGAGAAAAAAAAATAATAATAATAGTAAGGTAAGATGATGTGATCACTCACGTAGAGCCAGACATCCAGGAATGCAAAGTAAAGTGGGCCATCACTATGAACAAAGCTAGTGGAGGTGATAGAATTCCAACTGAGCTGTTTCAAATCCTAAAAGATGATGCTATGAAAGTGCTACACTCAATTTGCCAGCAAATTTGGAAAACTCAGCAGTGGCCACAGGACTGGAAAATGTCAGTTTTCATTCCAATCCCAAAGAAAGGCAATGCCAAAGAATGTTCAAACTACCACACAATTGCATTCATCTCACACACTAGCAAACTAATCCTCAAAATTCTTCAAGCAAGGCTTCAGCAGTACATGAACCAAGAAATTCCAGATGTTCAAGATGGATTTAGAAAAGGCAGAGGAACCAGAGATCAAATTGCCAACATCCCTTAGGTCATTAAAAAAGCAAGAGAGTTCCAGAAAAACATCTATTTCTGCTTTATTGACTACACAAAACCTTTTGACTCTGTGGATCACAGCAAACTGTGGAAAATTCTTCAAGAGATGGGAATACCAGACCACTTGACCTGCCTCCTGAGAAACCTGTATGCAGGTCAAGAAGCAACAGTTAGAACCGGACATGGAGCAACAATTCAGTTCAGTCACTCAGTCGAGTCTGACTCTATGCAACCCCGTGGACTGCAGAATGCCAGACTTCCCTGTCCATCACCAACTCCTAAAGCTAAGTCAAACTCATGTCCATAGAGTCAGTGGTGCCATCCAACCATTTCATCCTCTATCACCCCCTTCTCTTCCCACCTGCAATCCTTCCCAGCATCAGGGTCTTTTCAAATGAGTCAGCTCTTTACATCAGGTGGCCAAAGTATTGGAGTTTCAGCTTCAACATCAGTCCTCCCAATGAATATTCAGGATTGATTTCATTTAAGATGGACTGGTTGGATCTCTTTGCTGTCCAAGGGACTCTCGAGAGTCTTCTCCAACACCACAGTTCAAAAGAATCGATTCTTCAGCCCTCAGCTTTCTTTATAGTCCAACTCTCACATCCATACATGACTACGGAAAAAAACCAAAGCTTTGACTAGATGGACCTTTGTTGGCAAAGTAATGTCTCTGCTTTTTAATATGCTGTCTAGGTTGGTCATAACTTTTCTTCCAAGAAGCAAACGTCTTTTAATTTCATGGCTGCAGTTACCATCTGCCATGATTTTGTAGCCCCCAAAAATAAAGTCTGACACTGTTTCCATTGTTTTCCCCATCTATTTGCCATGAAGTGATGGGACAGGATGCCATGATCTTAGTTTCTGAATGTTGAGTTTTAAGCCAGCTTTTTCACTCTTCCTCTTTCACTTTCATCAAAAGGCTATTTAGTTCTTCTTCACTTTCTGCCATAAGGGAAGAGTCATCTGTGTATCTGAGGTTATTGATATTTCTCCCAGCAATCTTGATTCCAGCTTATTCTTCATCCAGCCTGGAATTTCGCATGATGTACTCTGCATATAAGTTAAATAAGCAGGGTGACAATATACAGCACTGATGTACTCCTTTCCTGATTTGGAACCAGTCTGTTGTTCCATGTCCAGTACTAACTGTTGCTTCTTGACCTGCATACAGATTTCTCAGGAGGCAGGTTGGGTGCTCTGAGATTCCCATCTCTTTAAGAGTTTTTCCACAGAGTCAAAGGCTTTGGCATAGTAAGTAAAGCAGTAGATATTTTTCTGGAACTCTCTTGCTTTTTTGATGATCTAGTGAATTTTGGCAATTTGATCTCTGGTTCCTCTACCTTTTCTAGATCCATCTCGAACATCTGGGAGTTCACGGTTCATGTACTATTGAAGCCTGGCTTGGAGAATTTTGAGCATTACTTTGCTACCATGTGAGATGAGTGCAATTGTGCGGTAGTTTGAGCATTCTTTGGCATTGCTTTTCTTTGGGATTGGAATGAAAACACCTTTTCCAGTCTTGTTGCCAGTGTTGAGTTTTCCAAATTTGCTGGCAAATTGAGTGCGGCACTTTCATAGCATCATCTTTTAGGATTTGAAATAGCGCAACTGAAATTCTATCACTTCCACTAGCTTTATTCCTAAGGCCCACTTGACCTCACATTCCAGGATGTCTGGCTATACCACAGTGGTTATCTGGGTCATGAAATTCTTTTTTGTACAGTTCTTCTGTGTATTCTTGCCACCTCTTCTTAATATCTTTTGCTTCTGTCAGGTCCATACCTTTTCTGTCCTTTATCGAGCCCATCTTTGCATGAAATGTTCCCTTGGTATCTCTAATTTTCTTGAAGAGATCTCTAGTCTTTCCCATTCTATTGTTTTCCCCTATTTCTTTGCATTGATCACTGAGGAAGGCTTTCTTATCTCTCCTTGCTATTCTTCAGAACTCTGCATTCACATGGATATATCTTTCCTTTTCTCCTTTGCTTTTCACTTCTCTTTTCACAGCTACAACGAATTTTGGAAAATTCATCAAGAGATGGGAATACCAGACCTCCTGGCCTGCCTCCTGAGAAATCTGTGTGCAGCTCAAGAAGCAGCAGTTAGAACCAGACACGGAACAACAGAACCAGACATGGAACAACAGAACTGGACATGGAACAACAGACTGGTTCCAAATTGGGAAAGGAGTATGTCAAGGCTGTATATTGTCACCCTGCTTATTTAACTTATATGCAGAGTACATCATGTGAAATTCCTGGCTGGATGAAGGATAAGCTGGAATCAAGATTGCTGGGAGAAATATCATTAACCTCAGATATGCAGATGACACCACCCTTATGGCAGAGAGTGAAGAAGAATTAAAGAGCCTCTTGATGAAAGTGAAAGGGGAGAGTGAAAAAGCTGGCTTAAAACTCAACATTCAGAAAACTAAGATTATGGCATCCTGTCCCATCACTTCATGGCAAATAGATGGGGAAACAATGGAAACAGTGACAGACTTTATTTTCTTGGGCTCCAAAATCACTGCAGGTGGTGACTGTGGTTATGAAATTAAAAGACACTTGTTCTTTGGAAGAAAAGCTATGACCAACCTAGACCGCATATTAAAAAACCAGAGATATTACTTTGCTGACAAAGGTCTATCTAGTTAAAGCTAAGTTTTTTCCAGTAGTCATGCATGGATGTGAGAGTTGGACTATAAAGAAAACTGAGTGCTAAAGAAATGATGCTTCTGAACTATGGTGTAGGAGAAGACTCTTGAGAGTCCCTTGGACTGCAAGGAGATCCAACCAGTCAGTTATGAAGGAAATCAGTCCTACATATTCATTGGAAGGACTGATGCTGAAACTGAAACTCCAGTAATTTGGCCACCTGATGCAAAGAACTGACTCCTTAGAAAAGGCCCTGATGCTGGGAAAGATTGAAGTTAGGAGGAGAAGGGGGTGACAGAGGATAAAATGGTTGGATGGCATCACTGACTTGATGGACATGAGTTTGAGCAAGCTCCAGGAATTAATGAAGGACAGGGAGACTAGTGTGTTGCAGTCCATGGGGTTGCAAACACAAATAGCTGTGAAAAGAAGAGAAGTGAAAAGCAAAGGAGAAAAGGAAAGATATAAGCATCTGAATGCAGAGTTCCAAAGAATAGCAAGAAGAGATAAGAAAGCCTTCTTCAGTGATCAATGCAAAGAAATAGAGGAAAACAACAGAATGGGAAAGACTAGAGATCTCTTCAAGAAAATCAGAGATACCAAAGGAACATTTCATGCAAACATGGGCTCAATAAAGGACAGAAATCGTATGGACCTAACAGAAGCAGAAGATATTAAGAAGAGATAGCAAGAATACACAGAAGAACTGTACAAAAAAGATATTCATGACCCAGATAATCACGATGGTGTGATCACTGACCTATAGCCAGACATCCTGGAAAGTGAAGTCAAGTGGGCCTTAGAGAGCATCACTACGAACAAAGCTAGTGGAGGTGATGGAATTTCAGTTGAGCTATTCCAAATCCTGAAAGATGATGCTGTGAAAGTGCTGCACTCAATATGCCAGCAAATTTGGAAAACTCAGCAGTGGCCACAGGACTGGAAAAGGTCAGTTTTCATTCCAATCCCAAAGAAAGGCAATGCCAAAGAATGCTCAAACTACCACACAAGAACCGTGAACTTCCTGATGTTCAAGCTGGTTTTAGATAAGGCAGAGGAACCAGAGATCAAATTGCCAACATCCGCTGGATCATAGAAGAAACAAGAGAGTTCCAGAAAAACATCTACTTCTGCTTTATTGACTATGCCAAAGCCTTTGACTGTGTGGATCACAATAAACTGTGGAAAATTCTGAAAGAGATGGGAATACCAGACCACCTGATCTGCCTCTTGAGAAATTTGTATGCAGGTCAGGGAGCAACACTTAGAACTGGACATGGAACAACAGACTGGTTCCAAATAGGAAAAGGAGTTCGTCAAGGCTGTATATTGTCACCCTGTTTATTTAACTTATATGCAGAGTACATCATGAGAAACGCTGGACTGGAAGAAACACAAGCTGAAATCAAGATTGCCGGGAGAAATATCAAGAACCTCAGATATGCAGATGATACCACCCTTATGGCAGAAAGTGAAGAGGAACTAAAAAGTCTCTTGATGAAAGTGAAAGAGGAGAGTGAAAAGGTTGGCTTAAAGCTCAACATTCAGAAAACGAAGATCATGGCATCCAGTCCCATCAGGTCATGGGAAATAGATAGGGAAACAGTGGAAACAGTTTCAGACTTTATTTTTCAGGGCTCCAAAATCACTGCAGATGGTGACTGCAGCCATGAAATTAAAAGATGCTTACTCCTTGGAAGGAAAGTTATGACCAACCTAGATAGCATATTGAAAAGCAGAGACATTACTTTGCCAAGAAAGGTTCCTCTAGTCAAGGCTATGGTTTTTCCTGTGGTCATGTATGGATGTGAGAGTTGGACTGTGAAGAAGGCTGAGTGCCAAAGAATTGATGCTTTTGAACTGTGGTGTTGGAGAAGACTCTTGAGAGTCCCTTGGACTGCAAGGAGATCCAACCAGTCCATTCTGAAGGAGATCAGCCCTGGGATTTCTTTGGAAGGAATGATGCTAAAGCTGAAACTCCAGTACTCTGGCCACCTCATGTGAAGAGTTGACTCACTGGAAAAGATTCTGATGCTGGGAGGGATTGAGGGCAAGAGGAGAAGGGGATGACAGAGGATGAGATGGCTGGATGGCATCACTGACTCGATGGACGTGAGTCTGAGTGAACTCCGGGAATTGGTGATGGACAGGGAGGCCTGGTGTGCTGCGATTCATGGGGTCGCAAAGAGTCAGACACGACTGAGCGACTGATCTGATCTGATCTGTGTGACTCAACTGGACTGAATCTTGAGTTAAACATAAGTTGTAACACAGTGAAATGCAATGAGAAAGAGAAATGGAAGAATGTCCTCTTAGAACGATTTTTAAGGCAGAAAATAATTTGCCAGAATTGTTCAAAATAGAAACAAACATTATACCTCTAGACCTCCATGTTCTCATGCTCTTTCATGGTAAAGCAAGACAGACAATAAACAGAATATTCAATAATCAGTGAAAAAATATGGAGTTGCCTCAATTTTCCTTTCTTATATTCTCCACTTGTTCCATTTAATCATCTTTTCTTTATCAGGACAAAAAAAAAAAAATCTAGCTCCAAGCTCTCTCATCAACCATGTCCACATCCCCTCTTAAGATAACCTGCTTATTTTCTGTTTTCTAAGTACTCTATAATCTAAGGAGTTGTCTCTTACTAACCAATGAAATAGCTATTGTCCTGTTGTTTTTCATGTTTAACTTATGAATCATAGAAAATCCCTAGATCTCAGGCATGAAGAGTGTTAAAAGTTTACCCAGTACACTCACTCACTCAATTACTGACTATTTTCTACACTGTTCTTGACAGATAAAACTGTACTTGGCCAGTTACAGTGATAGGAAACACAGTACTAACCAAGGCATCGGTTGGTACACTGCACAGCTATTTGTCAGTAGTAATCTCTGTATCCGGAGAAGGCAGTGGCACCCCACTCCAGTACTCTTGCCTGGAAAATCCCATGGATGGAGGAGCCTGGTAGGCTGCAGCCCATGGGGTCGCGAAGAGTTGGACACGACTGAGAGACTTCATTTCACTTTTCACTTTCATGCATTGGAGAAGGAAATGGCAACCCACTCCAGTGTTTTTGCCTGGAGAATCCCATGGACGGGGGAGCCTGGTGGGCTGCCGTCTATGGGGTCGCACAGAGTCGGACATGACTGATGTGACTTAGCAGCAGCAGCAGCAATCTCTGTATCTCAAGAACAAATCTGTTCTTATTCCTGGCTTAAGGGACTTCAAATAAGTGATGTAATGGTACCTCCCTCCAACTATGCTACAAAGTACTAAAAACTTTCTGAGTTGAACATACTCAGTTTTTCCATTTTTAGTTCTTGGTAACACTTGATTTTTTTTAATTTATTTATTTACTTTTGTCTATGCTGGATCTTCATTGCTGCTACTCTCTACTCTCAGACAGTAGCAGCAATGACTCGTTGCCATGGCTTCTCTTCTCTAGTTGCTGAGCCAGGGCTCAGTCATTGTGATCCACTGGCTTAGCTGCCCCGTGGCATGTGGGATCTTCCCAGACCAGGGATTGAACCTATGTCCCCTGCATTGGTAGGTGCATTTTTAACCACTGGACCACCAGGGAAGTCTTTCTATTTTTATATGACTTGTTTTAGCTAATTCCCCACCCCTCCTCATATGGTCACTTTACCCAAAATGGGTCAAACTGTTGTGGTTGTTAAACACAATAAGTCAAGTGTGTTCTGCCTGCACATAACAAAATACAACTGCTAGTTCCGTCAGCATCTTACATATCTAAGGAAATATTTTATTATTTAATCTGGGGAAACTCTATCAATACATATGTGTAGTGAACATTGGGTTTCCCAGGTGGCATAATGGTAAAAAATCTGTCTGCTAAAGCAAGAGACACCAGAGATGCAGTTTTGATCCCTGGGTTGGGAAGATCCCCTGGAGAAGGAAATGGCAACTCACTCCAGTATTCTAGCCTGGAAAATTCCATGGACAAGGAGCCTGGTGGGCTATAGTCAATGAAGTCGCAGAGTCAGACATGTCTGAGCACCTAGCTCCTAGTGAATATGTATGGTTTGCTTCTGTAGAGTACTTCCCCGCTTCCTGAGGGAATGAGCCCAGGTGCTATTTGGAGATGCCCACTGCCCACACTCATGCATCGTGGTCTAAGTTAAGCTCACCCCCAGTCCTAGAGAAGAAGGATGTGAAGCATACCTGCCCATGATAACTGGCCCAGTGGAGGCTCATGACCTAAGTCAATCCAGGGTAAACATCATAACCTGAATTGGTCGTAGTTGCTGCTGCTGCTAAGTCGCTTCAGTCATGTCCAACTCTGTGCGACCCCATAGATGGCCTCTTACCAGGCTCCCCTGTCCCTGGGATTCTCCAGGCAAGAACACTGGAGTGGTTGCCATTTCCTTCTCCAATGCATGAAAGTGAAAAGTGAAAGTGAAGTCACTCAGTCGTGTCTGACTCTTAGCGACCCCATGGACTGCAGCCTTCCAGGCTCCTCCATCCATGGGATTTTCCAGGCAAGAGGACTGGAGTGGGGTGCCATTGCCTTCTCCAGATCATAGTTAACAGGGTCATTTTTATGCTGGATTTAAACCTGGTAGAATGTAACCTAAGAGCTATATGAACCAGCTGGCAACTGTGAGATCCTACTGGTGAATGAGATCAGCGCAGAGAAAGCAGAGCCAAGAGAAACCACATCCTGCCAGCCTTGTGTAACTTGGTATCAGATTGATTTCTGGGTGGATGAGTTGCATAAAGCAATACAGTCCCTTTTGTAGGCAAGTCAGTTTAGATCAGGTGCTTTATTACTTTACACTCAAGTAATCCCAATTAATAAGAGACTGGAGTCCAGACAGGATCTTGGGGCAGGAAATTAAAGATTATCTTAGTTCTGGTGCAAATTTATAGGCAATTTTCTGAGTCTACTTAGACTTGGATAAAATGGATACTTTCATGTCCATGATCAGAGGAAATCTAAAGATTCATCCACAGAGACCTTTGAGAAAACTTGTAAAGAATGGAATTAGAGACTTCGCTGGTGGTCCAGGAGTTTAGACTCAGCACTCACATTGCAGAGGGTGTGGGTTTGATCCCTGGTCAGGGAACTAAGATCCTTCATGCCAGTGGTGTGGTCAAAATGTGAAATAAATAAATGCAGACAAGTGGATGGGCATAACCATTTGCTGAAATGTTGTTTTAAAGAAGAATGATAGTAATGTAGACGTATCAGTAACAGGGATTAAGTCTATCTTTCCTTTGTTAATGGATCAAATATATAAGATTGGAAGATGCTCCATGGCGGCCATAGTGGACTAACTCTCAAGAACTGAAGGATAAAACCATTGTTCCCTTGGAGCACAAGATGGTGCCTAATATACAATATGCTCTTGGAAAATGTGAATTGAATGAACAGATGAGTGACTGAATGTATTACCCTACAACTGCCCGTTTTTCCAAATCTAGATCTTTGGAACCTATACATATTCAAAGGCATGTAATAAGAGAAATGAATAAGATTTTCCCCAGCTCACAACCACCGTGAGAAAGTTTTATAAGCTACTTACATGGCAATTCTCCATGGCAACCACGTGGATGGTCTGGTGCCTAAATTGGGGGGACTGAAGCGACTTAGCAGCAGCAGCAGCAGCAGTGCCCTGGCAAAGAGGTTGTTGAGAAAACCAAGATATAGTTATCCACAAGACACCAAGGTCATGCCTACAATGCACTGTTTTCTCAGAACCCCCTCTCACCTCCCAACACTGTCTTACATCCAATTACACAGAAATCTGAGACAAGTAGAGGAGTCAGAAACTCAAGTTCTCTCCAGGAAAGCATCACCTATCTGCTTTTGAAAAGCTCTGGGCCTTGGCTAATTATATCGGCTTACTCTGACATACAGGACTCTGTGAACTTTTACAAATAGAAACAATAAACCCAGAGGAAATATGAAAATGAATCTGTAAACATTGGAATTGAGGGTAACCATGAACAAGGCGTAGCTTAGACTAATGAAGAATAAATTAGGGAGGGGACAATGTACACCTATGGCTGATTCATGTTGAAAGTGATAGTCGTTCAGTTGTGTCCAACTCTTTGCTACCCCACGGACTATACAGTCCATGGGATTCTCCAGGCCAGAATACCAGAGTGGGTAGCCTTTCCCTTCTCCAAGGGATCTTCCCAACCCAGGGATCAAACCCAAGTCTCCTGCATTGCAGGCGGATTCTTTACCAGCTGAGCCACAAGGGAAGCTCGATTCATGTTGATGTTTGACAGAAAACAACAAAATTCTGTAAAGCAACTATCCCTCAATTGATAAATAAATTTAAAGATAGTTTCAAGAACAAAAAAGGATAAGTTGTGCTGGAATGCATGCCTGGCTTTGCTCCTGGGCATGACTGAGGGGAGCGGAGGAGTGGCAGGTGGTAGGGAGGGGAACAGCAGCACAGAGGAGCCCACGTGGCTCTGGACTTTAAATTCCATTTGATGAGCCACTGCAAAATTGACCTCTGAACTTGGTCATGAATGCAGATCAACCACTTGAGCTGGAAAAATAATAAAAATTATGTAAATTCTTTGCAGGAACCATTTCGTGGTCAAAAAAACCTCAATTTCTACCCCCTCTACTCTTCTGCTTAGAAACGGTAAAGGTTTGTTCATTCCTTGGGATGCATTTGACCCAGATTAGCTGATGTAAATGCCATCATTTTTCCCTCCCAAAGATACTGCCAAATAGGAATTTTGGGGTTTGAAACTAGGTCTTTGTTACTTTTTTATTATCATGATTTTTTTTTTCCTTTTATTTCTACTTAAGTTGTAGGCTCAGTTCAGCACCATTATCTTTCAGGCCAGTTACTGGCATTATCCAAAACACACTGTGTTTTCTCTGTCTCCTGACAGATCACTAATTTTCAAACTTTATTCTGAAGGATGTGCCTTGTTTACACATTTTCCCATTTGTGTATCTGAGATAAATATTACCCAAGCTCTCTACATCTCCCGCGCCTAATCTTTCAAAAGAGGTACTCAGGTGTTCAAAGAAAGTCTGTCTCTACACAGATACATCACTTAAGTCATGCTCCCCAGCCTGAAACACACACAACCACATAAAATCTGGATTCTCTCACTTTTGCTTTGTGCATATCTTCAGTCCTTAGCTACTCACCCCAACCCATCCAGAGCCATACTAACTTTTATATAGATCTGACCCTGCGACCTTTCTGTTTTTTCTCATCCTCTCCACACACATAACTACGCACTCTGCAAAATGGCCTCCAGCGAGGCCGCAAGTCTTTCTTTTTAATACCTGTAGCATCCTACAGACATAGTGTGCTGAGCCAAAGAGTTTTCACGTGCATCAGAGGCAGACGTGGCCTACTCAGCCTTTGGTGGCCAAGGATAATTGCAAACTGGAATACCCCCCCAAGTGTCATTTCCATTGCAAACTGTTCTCCCCCCAGCTCAAGCCCAGCTGGTCACTGGACTCAAAACTATAAAATGAATGTGACAGAAAGAATGGCTGGGGTTTGGGCTTCAGCGAGTCCTCCACCACCATCCAAACTTTAATTACAGACTCGTCATGTACCCTGGGCTGTAAAATTGTCAAGGGAGCAGTGCAGCATTCAGAGTCCAGAGGACAGAGAAAACAATAGCAGTTGGAAGGGGGGGAGGGGAAACCATCTCCTGCCTTGTAAACTCGACCGATTTGATCCATGGGATATTGACAGACCATAAATACAGAGCTGCATGATGTCATTTTTATAGGCACTTTATGAGCGCAGTAACCAGCAAAAGGATTGCCTATGACTGAAATGCAGTCATGCTTTATGGAAATGATCACTCTGGTTGGTTCTCCCTCTATAACCTCCTTTCCAATTCTTTATAGACAAATGATTTAGCTGTTCCTTGTTATATGTAAATATGTAAATATAATGCTTTCTATCCGTTTGAGGAGAGCCAAATGAACTTGAAATCTTCTGGGTTTTATTTTTTTGCTGTTTTTATACTAATTAATGTATTTTTTATTGCAACCCATTTATACTTAATGACCCATCCAATAGCACTACAATTTGGAAAATGTAAATGATGTGGGTTTTTTTTTTAAATAGGCTCAGCTTTTTTTAAATTTTTGTATATCATGAGGGGAAAAAAAAGGATATTATCAGCTTTGGTTCAATTTCTAGGTTAGAAAAGAACTCTTTGCAACTTCCTTTCTTAATTGAAAATTGGGTTCCTCCACTGTCCTACTTAATTCCCTGAAGCCCATTCAGACTGCCAGAGAGAGGGTTGAGCAAGTCATTACCACATGTGAATGCATTAACTTGGAAATTGATTAATCCATCATGGGAATGTTTTCAACCACTCCAAGGCAGACAACAAAATTCTAATGAAAAACCATTGTATGTACGTGGGAGGGAGGACACCATTGACAAGTGTGTTCAATCAATCCAAAGGCCTCGGCTAACTTTCCCTGGAGTTGGCTTTGTTGTGCTGCGTACTTTAGCAAGATTGAAGACGGGGCTGAGTTAAATCAAGTACGGTATTACCTGTATGCCAGAGCAAAATTGGTCTACAATGTTAGATGGCTGGAGGTAGAGGGAGCAACGGTAGAGGATGCATTAAGGAAAGCATCCATTGCTTTCCTTAATGGAAATAAAGCCAAATACCCCCCACCCACCCACCTTCTTTTCCTCCCATCTTCTCTCCTTCCTCAGTAACCAGATCTGTTAACACTGTCATAAACTAATTGTGTCCAGTATATCGGAAAGAACAGCTACACATATTAATTCTTTACAGCCAACTTGTAAGAGAAGGTTTATTATTCCAAAGTGTTATCTCCTATTTTAGTGATGAAGAAACATATTAAGGGAGCTTAAGGGACTTATTCAAGGTCAAAAACAACTGTAGGCTACCTCTGAGCCTTGAACCTAATCTTCAGAATCATCTTTCATAACTATATATTATTTCCATTTTATTTTTTAAAAAAAGACAAGGAAAGTGAAAAGCTTTGCCAAAGCTTACTCAACTAGGGCTTCCCTGGTGAGTTAGCAGTAAAGAATCCACCTGCCAGTACATAAGATAGGGGTTGATCTCTGATACGGGGAGATCCCACATGCCACGGAGCAACTAAGCCTGTGCACCACAACTATTGAGCCTGTGCTCTAGAGCCCGGGAGCCACAACTATTGAAGCTGGCATGCCCTAGAGCCCCCTGCTCTGCAGCAAAAGAAGCCACCACAATGAGAAGTCTCCGCAGTCCCCACACTGCAACAGCGAGTAGTCTCTGCTCACTGCAACTAGAGAAAAGCCCCAGCAGCAACAACGACCAGCACAGCCGGAAATAAACAATTTTTTTTAAAAAGATTACTCAACTATTAACTCACAAAACTGGTATTTGAATCCCAACTCTATGAGGGTGGAGAATTGGATTCTATTCTAGGATTAGAGATTTCAAAATCTGCATTTCTGTAAGCAGATCATTCTCCAATCATTATGTGAATACATATATCAATTATTGCTACAGAAAGTTTGATTTTTTCCAAAATTTCATTTCTTTCTTTGACTGTGTGCTCAGTCGCTCAATCGTGGCTGACTCTGCGACCCCATGGACTGTAGCCCACCAGGCTCCTCTGTCTGTGGAATTTTCCTGGCAAGAATACTGGAGTGGGTTGCCATTTCCTCCTCTATTTTTTGATTATACTAAATGGCAAATAATAAAATCAAGGATGTGAAAAAAGTATCTCAAAATATCTGAAAAAAATAAAAAGATCCCTCCAAAATACTGAGAATTCTGTTTGCGAATAGAAAAGGAAACTAATGTTTCTCTTAGGTTTTCTTCTTTCTTTGTGATTTTTTTAAGAACTGAAGAACACCATATCAGCTTTAACAATTAATTTGAAGTACAGCACACAGTTCATGCAATTTAACAGTAGGAAAATGTGTAAGTAAATTATGGGTCAGGTAAGACCTTTCCTGTCTCATCATAAAGTGTATCATTAAATCAGAGTGGTACTGGTGCATGAACAGATGAGCAGGACAAGGGGTGGAGTATAAAGTCCAGAATTAAACCAAAATACATTTCAGAATTTGGCATTTGATAAAAGTGAAACTGTAAGTCAGAAGATAAACAGTGATTTTTCAATAAGTAATGTTAGGAAAAATGGTAGTGATTTGGAGTAGAATATCTCAACCCTTATACCAAAAGGAATTTCAGATGATCTAAAGACTTATTTTTTTTAGTCAAGCAATTACTAGAAAAAAATATACATTTAAAATCTCAATATACAGAAGGCCTAAGTATGGTATAAAATCCATAATCCCTGAAAGTGTGATAAATTTGACAACACACAAAAAAGTCTCCACAGTAAAAAACATAAATGATACAAAAAGAAAAACATGAATTTTTAAAAATGTAAAATTAAGTGCCAAAAAAAAAGGTCAGTATCCCTAATATATGGGCTTCCCTTGTGGCTCAGCTGGTAAAGAATCTGCCTGCAATGCAGGAGATCTGGGTTCACTTCCTGGGTTGGGAAGATCCCCTGGAGAAGGGAAAGGCTACCCACTTCAGTATTCTGGCCTAAAGAATTCTATGGACAGTATAGTCCACAGGGTCACAAAGAGTGGGACTAAACTGAGTGACTTTCACTTTCCCCTGTTATACACAGAGTACTGTAAATCAAGACGAAGAAAAAAGTCCCTCCATTGGAATACATGGGCAAAGGATGTAAAATTACTGATATTCAAAGAAGAAAAATATAAAGAGGTTGTTTCAAAAACATTGAAAAATGCATCAACTCACATATTAAAAGAGAAAAACTGTTAAAAGCATAAGGCCACATTTTCCAGCTATCAGATGGGAAAAGATTCAATACTTGAAAACATACTATGCTGGAGAAGAAATAGTTTAATAAACATATTCATATATTGCTGTAGGGATGCAATTAATATTCCCTCTAAGAAAGACAGTTTGGTCCTTCTCTACTTTTTTTTTAAATTAATATTTTATTTTATTTTTTAAGTTTACGATATTGTATTGGTTTTGCCACATATCAACATGAATCCGCCACAGGTATACATGTGTTCCCCATCCTGAACCTTCCTCCCACCTCCCTCCCCATCCCATCCCTCTGGGTCGTCCCAGTGCACCAGCCCCAAGCATCTAGTATCTTGCATCGAACCTGGACTGGCAACTCATTTCATATATGATATTATACATGTTTCAATGCCATTCTCCCAAATCATCCCACCCTCTCCCTCTCCCACAGAGTCCAAAAGACTGTTCTATACATCAGTGTCTCTTTTGCTGTCTCGCATACAGGGTTATTGTTACCATCTTTCTAAATTCCATATATATGTGTTAGTATACTGTACTGGTGTTTTTCTTTCTGGCTTACTTCACTGTGTATAATAGGCTCCAGTTTCATCCATCTCATTAGAACTGATTCAAATGTATTCTTTTTAATGGCTGAGTAATACTCCATTGTGTATATGTACCACAGCTTTCTTATCCATTCATCTGCTGATGGACATCTAGGTTGCTTCCATGTCCTGGTTATTATAAACTGTGCTGCAATGAACATTGGGGTACACGTGTCTCTTTCAATTCTGGTTTCCTCAGTGTGTATGCCCAGCAGTGGGATTGCTGGATCATAAGGCAGTTCTATTTCCAGTTTTTTAAGGAATCTCCACACTGTTCTCCATAGTGGCTGTACTAGTTTGCATTCCCACCAACAGTGTAAGAGGGTTCCCTTTTCTCCACACCCTCTCCAGCATTTATTGCTTGTAGACTTTTGGATTGCAGCCATTCTGACTGGTGTGAAATGGTACCTCATTGTGGTTTTGATTTGCATTTCTCTGATAATGAGTGATGTTGAGCATCTTTTCATGTGTTTGTTAGCCATCTGTATGTCTTCTTTGGAGAAATGTCTATTTAATTCTTTGGCCCATTTTTTGATTGGGTCATTTATTTTTCTGGAATTAAGCTGCAGGAGTTGCTTGTATATTTTTGAGATTAGTTGTTTGTTGGTTGCTTCATTTGCTATTATTTTCTCCCATTCTGAAGGCTGCCTTTTCACCTTGCTAATAGTTTCCTTTGTTGTGCAGAAGCTTTTAAGTTTAATTAGATCCCATTTGTTTATTTTTGCTTTTATTTCCGATATGCTGGGAGGTGGGTCATAGAGGATCCTGCTGTGATGTATGTCGGAGAGTGTTTTGCCTATGTTCTCCTCTAGGAGTTTTATAGTTTCTGATCTTATGTTTAGATCTTTAATCCATTTCTATCCACATTCCTTTATACTTTATTGCCCTATTTGTGTGTGCTGTTTTGCACCCTGAGAATTTTTTTGTTCCACCATGTCACGTGGCATGTGGGATCTTAGTTCCCCAACCAGGGATCAAACCTGCCCCCTGCAGTGGAAGCACAGAGTCTTAACTACTAGACCACCAGGGAAGTCCCGTCTGTGCCCTCGGAGCTTAAAGTCTGTGGACTGCATCAACTAGATCTCTTGGCCAGTTGGCTTCTGCCAATGAGAGGCACCAGAAATGTCAGAACATCTCTCTCCCCTCTTTAATTGTGCACCTAAGGGGCAATAATTGGACACTGATACACTTTGGTGGAGGTGTTCCCTGATAGCTCAGCTGGTAAAGAATCCTCCTGCAATGCGGGAGACCTGGGTTCAGTCCCCGGGTTGGGAAGATCCCCTGGAAGAAAGCATGGCAACCCACTCCAGAATTCTTGTCTGGAGCATCCCCATGGACAAAGGAGACTGGCGGGCTACAGTCCATGGGGTTCCAAAGAGTCACACACAGCTAAGCACACACACACACACACTTTGGCCACGTTTCATTTTCATTCGGAGGAGCAATCTCAGGGAGGGTTAATTTGAAGGCAGTTCTCAGCTCCTCCTGCCTTGAGCAATTCAGATCTCACCCCAAACCTGCAAACTCCATCCAGCCAAACTAAGGTCCTTTGAGAAGAAACCCACCTGAACCTCCTTTGTGGACAGGTTGCTGGCCTTCTATATTCTTTCAGAATGCCTTTTGATTCAGTGGCTTTCCAAAGTGTTTTCCAAAATCAGAAAGTATTCTCACTGACAGGACATTTTCTGTTTCATTCTTTTTTAAAAAATATTATTTTACCAAAGTTTTGATACCCCAGTAATATTCTACTATTGCGGTAATAGTCAATGTCCATCTAGACCATCACATATGAGCCCATGTCAGTCTGTTTCTGAAGGTGCTATTGACATCCCAGGAAGTCACTGTAACTCTTATCTGGGGAGGCGTCACTGAAGGGTGACCACAAAACTGCCTTCTAAAAAATTGGGACTTCCCTGGTGGTCCAGTGGTTGAGAATTCACCTTGCAATGCAGGGGACATGGGTTTGATCCCTGGATGGGGAGCTAAGATCACACATGCCACGGAGCAACTAAGACCTGACACAGTCAAATAAATAAATATTTTAAATGTCAGAATTTTCCAGGAGCAGAAGGAAGAGAACTGTGGCATTGGAGGAGACTCTAGAGTCCCTTGGACTGCAAGGAGATCCAACCAGTCCACCCTAAAGGAAATCAGTCCTGAATATTCATTGGAAAGAAAGAAAGTGAAGTCACTCAGTCATGTCCAACTCTTTGTGACCCCATGGACTGTAGCCTACCAGGTTCCCCCATCCATGGGATTTTTCAGGCAAGAATATTGGAGTGGGTTGCCATTTCCTTCTCCAGGAGATCTTTCCAACCCAGGGATTGAGCCCGGGTCTCCCGCATTGTAGGCAGATGCTTTACCGTCTGAGCCACTGCTGAAACTCCAATACTTTGGGCACCTTATTCGAAGAGCTGACTCATTGGAAAAGACCCTGATGCTGGGAAAGATTGAGGTCAGGAGGAGAAGGGGATGACAGGGGATGAGATGGTTGAATGGCATCACCAACTCAATGGACGTGAGCTTGAGTAAACTCCGGGAGTTGGTGATGGACAGGGAGGCCTGGTGTGCTGCACTCCATGGGATCGCAAAGAGTCTGACACGACTGAGCAACTGAACTGAACTGAACTGAAGGAAGAGAAATGGCTTTTGAAGAAGGAAAACCTGTGTGTGCTCTGTGAGAGCATGGAGGTGGGAGGGAAGAAGCAGAGTCTGTTTAGGATGACGATGAATTCTGTGCAGCCGTAACTCAGAATGGGATACAGGGCAGAGAGAGAAGACAGGCTTAGATGAGCAAGCAAGGTTCTCTTGAGAAAGGCCTGGTAAACACTGGTAAAGAGGTGAATATCTCCCCGAATAGCTTTAAGAGAATGTGATTACTTTGAGATGCTCGGTAAAAAGCATCCCTTGTTAAAAGTTTGGAAAGTGGTGCATTGTATCCCTCTCAGAGATTTACAACCCAGGGTAGCATATGTAAAGCTCTGAGACGCCTCAAAAATAAAATATCTTTAGCTTTATGTAATCCAGAATTCCAAATTTTCAGGAATCGAGCCATTAAGTCAAAATTGGCAGAGCATCCTGGCATGGGCGGACCCTCTTCAACAACACGGTGCTAGAGGCAGAGCCTTGAAGACAATGTTTAGTATCGACCTGAGTGAAGATGAATAACTTTCTCGAAAGAGGAACAGAGGTAGTGAGGGCTCTGACATCAGAAAATCAACCTTTACTGCCTGGTTTTCTTTCACTGAAACTAGAAGTATCTGAAAGAGGATCCATAGAACCTGGAAAAAGAAATAAAAATCACATTATAATCTAATATATTCTTTATCTGTGTCTCGATGCAGAGGGTTTGGTATTTACTATATGTAATTATAGTTTGTTATACGAAAAATGAGCTTAAGATAATGACATAGTAAACTGCTTATTGATTTCCATTTGAGATGGTCCTTCCATTTGCTGCTTTTTTTTCCCCCTGCAGGGTCCAGGCTGGATCAGGAGGTAGGAGGGGCAGGCTGAATGGTATCATTTAAGGATACAGAGGTTAGTGTGAGCTTCCCAGGGGCACTAGTGGTAAAGAACTCACCTGCCAGTGCAGGAGATGTAAGAGACACAGGTTCACTCTCTGGGCTGAGAAGGAAATGGCAACCCACTCCAGTATTCTTGCCTGGAGAATCTCATGGACAGAGGAGCCTGGCGGGCTACAGGTCATGGGGTCACAAAAGAATCAGACACAACTGAAGCAACTCAGCACAGTCACAGAGATTAGAGGAGGGGTCTTCTTTCTTGCCTTTTTCCTTTCCTGTTCTCTTCTTGCAAGTCCCTCCAACACAGGCCATCTGTCCCTTCTCCCCTCGAGTTCAAAGCAACCGACGTCAGATGGAAATGGGAAAAAAGATAAATCACCACCCTTCCGCTGAACACAGAAAGCTAAAAGGGAGAAAGAAATTGCATTTGCCTTTGCACTCAATATATCAAAGTAATTTATGTCATAACCACTCTGCCTGCTTTCATACATATTCGGTTTTAAATAAAATCAATCTTTCCAAACCTGTAATAGCTTTCTTTGTAAGGCTCTTTGAAAAAAAAGAAAAAAGGTCCTGGAATCTGGTTCCATTAGAGGTGAAGCTGGTTTATTGCCCACAAAACCACTCATTCTAATGAGGCGCAAGGTTAAGAGACCTTCCTCAAACACATTAAACAGTTAATGACCCACAGGGAGCTGAGAATTAGGTGGTCAAGCTCACATTCAGTCTGGGCAGAGAAAGGTTAATTGTGCAGCATTTTACTTTTATTTATTTTCATTTTTTGAAAACTTAGGAGACTATTTTTTAAATTGATTTTTTTTTACAGTCAGTTCTCATTAGTTATCTTATACAAAGTAGAACATAGATGTCAATCCCAACCTCCCGATCCATTCCACCTGACCCTCCCCTCTTTGGTATCTATGCATTTGTTCTCTACATCTGTGTCTCTATTTCTGCTTTGCAAAGAAGTTCATCTGTACCATTTTTCTAGATCCAACATATATGCATTAATACATGGTATTTGTTTTTCTCTTTCTGTCTTACTTTACTCTGTATGACAGTCTCTTGGTCCAGTCAAGTCTCTGCGAATGGCACAATTTCAGCCTTTTATGGCTGAATAATATTCCACCGAATCTAGGTACCACATCTTCTTATCCATTCCTTTGGACGACTGGGAGGGGAGCGTCTCCTGAACCAGATGGGACTGGAGCTAACTCTGAGAGGTGGGACCAACTTCTGAGACCAGGAGGGATTCCAGTTTGCCCAGAGAGTATCCTGGGGGCCTCTGATGGGTCAGCCAGCACTTTCTGGATGTTTCCCGTGTGGGGAAGGAAGGCAGTCACTATGACAGACAAGTCCATAGAGGTTCCTCTATGCCTGGCCTTGCTCTGTACTCACAACCACCCTGTCAAGTCTGTGCAAAAATTTACAGAAGAGGAAACAGAGAATAAAAAGGTTAAGTCATTGCCCACGGTCATCACACAGCTAGTAAACAGCAGGATTCGAATCAAGCCTGTCTAGCTCTGGGATGTTTCCCAGAGGGCTCCCATCTGCCCTGTTTTCATCTATCAGGTGCTGTATATAGAAAGGACTCCATTTTTGATCTCACATATCAAAGTTTCATAGTTGAGCTTGCCGCCTTGGGACTTGAAAGAAACGGTTCATTCTCCAGAGGAAAAAGAGGGGGTAAAATCTTTTCAGGGTTCGCCTGATCCCTCCTTCCATACTGACCCTTTTATAATCAAGGCTGGTGACCTGGTCCACCTGTCACTTCAGCTCCACTCTGGTTCCAGTCTGGTCCCAGTGTTGGAGGCAGAATGAGGTACTCCACGTTCAAGCACCTGTGTAGCCATCAAGTCTGGTTTCGGTACCTGGACTTAAGTCATGTCTTCCTGGTCTCAGTTCCTATTTGGGAGATCATGTCAAACCAGCTCTCGAGGCTGTGTATCTTGAATTCCTCCCCCAGGAGCCTAGAGTCTCACTTGGACTAGCTCTCAGCTCATGGACTTCCCTACTCACAGATAGAGCACCTTCATACAAGCCTAATTCACCTCCTGAAGATACAGCTACCATGATCTCTATCATTCAACAAGCATGCTCTCAAGAGACACAAAGGAGAACATTTCCCAAGCTTGGCTGCATTTTAATTCTCCTACAAAATAGGTATGAGAATTATCCCCATCTTTCAGATCCAGCTTGTAGACAGCAAAAAAATTAGGCATGGAACCATTGTGGAATTTTAGGGTCATTACACCTTTAAGTGGAAGGAAATTTAATTTGGAGGATTTTAATCTTCCATTTAAAAGTAATAATGGAGGGAATTTCATTTGGCCTAAATTGGTTATTTTATGTCACTGACCTTGCAGTATTTGGAATATTTTGCCATCATTGGATCTATTCCACAGCTATTGGTTATCTGTGTTATTCAATGTGGTTGGCACATTAGAGACGGAAAATAGCATCAGCATGGATTCTTTGTACAGAGTGCATGGTGACCTTTGGGTCAACTCAGGCCATGTCCTGATACGAGACATTTTAGTTTCCGCTGGTGACAAATGCTGACTGAGATGGAGGGCATCCAGAGGATAAGGTCCACTCCAGTTCTGACCTCCCCAGCCTACCCTGGCCCACTTCATGCTCACATCCTGTACTTGCTTGGCACAGAGGAGGCCCTAAGTGATTGTTTGTTTAAAAAATGAAACGCCCAAGATAAACCCTAGAAATCTCTATTAATAGAATAAAAAATATATGACTAAAAACTAAAATAAGACATTTAACCAGCATCTGCCTTCTTTCCAAGTTCCGTCCAACCAGTCCCTCCTCCAAGCAACTGTGATCCCCTTTCCAGCTGCCCCTCCTGTGTTTTCTGCAACTGCCTAGCTCTGTCATAAATGCTTCCTAAGGACTCAGACTCAGGAGTCCATCCACTGGGCTAGAACCCCAGCCCTACCACTTAGCAATTCTGTGAACCTGGGATCTCTCTGAGCTAGTTCCCCCATCAGTGAAATGCGAGTATCATTAGCATCTATGCCATGGGGTCCCCAGGATTTTTGAAGTCTTCAGCTTATTCATCCTGGGGATTCCCAGATGGTGCAGTAGTAAAGAATCCACCTGCCAATGCAGGAGATGCAAGAGATGCAGGTTCAATCCCTGGGCTGGAAAGATCCCCTGCAGTAGGAAATGGCAACCCACTCCAGTATTCTTGCCTGGAGAATCCCAGGGACAGAGAAGCCTGGCAGGCTATGGTCCATGGGGTTGCAAAGAGCTGGACAAGACTGAGTGACTGAGCATGTATGCATTCAGCCTTAGTCCCCACTTTTCACCAGATTAGGTTCTCCTATCCAGATACTCGGCTCTGTGATGCTTCCTGCTCCCAGGCTTCTCTCCAGAGAATTGTAATTCTCTGTAGTCACCTGTCTGTCTCTTCAATTTGTGGGGCTTCAATCTGTCTGCCGATGACCTCAGTTCTCTGATGGATCTAAGAGGAACTGTTGATTTCCAACGTGTTCAGCTTTTTCCTGTTGTGTGAATGTGAGAGATGATTTCCAAGTTCCTTCCATGCTGTACTAGAAATTGGGAGGTTGCACTGGTTTATAATTTAAATAACTCTCCCAGTTAAGGAAAGCTTGTCACGTTATACTCCATTTATAGATTTGAAAATTTTGGTAGAAGGGTAATACCTTATTGGATAACAATAATAATAATGATCAAGCTAGGATGAGAATAGGAAATTCAGGACTTTTTGTGCTGATCAAGCTGCCTGTTTCCTGCTTGTTGAATGACAACGTGTGTTAAGTCATCTAAGCTCCCTAAATCTCAGTTTTCCCATCCACAAAATATTTAAAACTTTTAACAAACTTTATCATTTTATATCTGGTCTAGATAGTTTTTATATCTCTTCCAGACTTCACAGTGGGAGAGATGGCATGTATAATTCAGTTCAGTAATGGTATCCCCAAACCTGCAGCTTTAGTAATATGACAGGGCGCCTTATAAGTGGAAGTCACTGCGTCTCCTGAGTGTGGAGGGGATGGAGCAGGGGGCAGAGGGTGGAAACAGGTGCAGAGCCCGAAACTCAGCTCAGTCCACATCTTAAAGGGCTGTGATGTACAGTGCTATCTGGCAGCCCCGGCTTCCTCTCTTTCTTTTTAATCATTAACCTTGGGAGCAGAAGCCCTCTTATTTTAATCTTCAAGGTTGCAGTAAGTCTTCCTATCTGTAAGTGCTTGGTTTCCAGATGGAAGCCAACAGAAGTTCTCTCTGCTGTCAGCCGAACCACACGATGCCTCTGACAGATCTTTTTCTAAAAACAGAACTTGCTGTGTCTGAGGCGTAATGGAAGGGACACTGGAAGCAGAATGCCAGTCCCAGAGGGTGTGAAGATGCCACTCAGGTAATCTTAGCACGGGGGTGCCAGCTGCAGGGATGTGGGGACTGGCTGGGTTTTGAGCGCCATGTAAAACTAGCAGTAGGAATGATCTCGGAGGGCCTCAGCCTGCATCGGCTTGGAGCGGGGCCTGGATTCCCAATCAGAGATGGGGGCTGGGTCCTGGCGGCAAGAGCACCAGGTCCTAGCCACTAGACCAGTGGTCAGTGACAAGGGCCCTGGCCTTTGGCTTTGAAGAAAAGAATTTCCACAAAGATGGAAAGTAGTGAAGCAAGTGTTTATCGGGAGGAAAAAGTACAATACGTGTAGACAGACACATGGGCAGACTGAGAGGGCGAGTCCCTGAGTCGCTGAGTCACACCCTTGTGGTGGTGTGAATTACTTCTATGGAACAGTTCTTCCTGGTTTCCTTTGTCCAATCATTCTGATTTGCCTGGTTCACAGTTCATATTTGGTATATCTCAGGCTTCTCCCATGTCTGTTCACACATCTCAGCCACGATGGATTCTACTGCAAAGGTCTGTGGGTAGAACATCACTTGACATGACTGCCCTTCTGCCTCCAAGGAGCCTTTTCTACACATATGTGGACGGGGAGGCCTCCTGACTTTGGGAATGAGAAATATGTGGTCTGTGCAGTGTCCAGCCTCCTCCCTTAACTGTCCTGCTATTCCTGTCTTGGAGTTTCAGTCAATAGAGAACAAATCTCCAACTGCCTGAAAGGCCCATCTGACTCCTGCCTCAGGAGGAAGAGTCTTGGATTTGAAGTGAGAGTGTTTGTTTGGGTTCAAATCCAGTGGTCTGAGAGCTGCATGAACTCTTAGCAACTCACTTACCCCAGAGCTTCAATCCAAGTCACAGGTCTTTGCCAGTATTTGAAAAAGTTCTAAGTGTCTTCCTCAATACCTAGTCCTTTCCTCCCTCTTTCTTTCCTTTTCTTCTTTTCTTCCTTCTTAGACTATTTCCTTCTTCCCAGTGATGTTTTCAGGGAAAATCAACATTAGAACAGACCAGGAAAGGTCTTCATGAGTTTCCTCCTTTGATCAGTTGTAGAGTTTGGGACTCAAGGTGAGGAGAGAGAAAGGAGTGTTTGTGATGTTCACCGGGGCATCTCAGCGTCAGGATTATTGGCTGAACATCGGTCACGAGAGCTGGGTCTGCTTATGTTGCATCAAGCAAATCTGAACAGTATGCTCAGTTTCTACATCCATGGCAAAGGATGAACTGTCCAGCTTTCTACATGTGATTTCTGGGAATCAAAAAACTAATAAACATAAAAAGTTTTTTTTGTTTGAGAAAGTAGAACACATTATGCACAAATTATATTTGAAAACTAACTTCTATTAGGCCACAAGTCTTTGGCCTACAGTCAGAGAATGTCAGTATAGGAAAGCCATTCAGAGTTAATCAGGTACAAATGCAGATAAATCTAAGTTCAAAACTTCAGACTCAAAGGACTGTTATTGAATTTTCACTCAGCACTTTCACGGTCCTGATCTTTTCCATAATAAGCTGCTGCTGCTGCTGCTAATAAGCCAACCCAATATCAAAACTCCTCAAGTATCAGGATTTATCTAGAAATCCAAGTACTAACTTAAAAACTTAGACTTTTGATTTTCCAAGACTATTTTGTTTTCATATGTTTTCATCATTGTTAAAAATCATGGCTTAAGCATATGGTTAAATGCATTTTCCTATTTTTATCCTTAAGTGTTCCATATGAAAACATTTTGATAATAGCTAAATTTTTTAAAATGTAACAATGCAGGGGAATCCCATGGTGGTCTGGTGGTTAGGCTTCTGCACTTCCACTGCCTATGAGCTGGGTTCAGTCTGTGGACGGGGGACTAAGATCCCATAAGCCACAAAGCATGACCAGAAAACAAAAACAAAACAATTTTGTTATTGTATTTTTTTTTTAAAGATGAAACTAGGAGCATTCTCGAATAACATCAAGCATAGAATCACTTGCAGTTACATGTCTATCGATCTATCTGCCTACGTGGGTGTGCATGCGTGCTTAGTCGTGTTCAACTCTGCAACCCCATGGACATGGAATTTTCCAGGCAAGAATACTGGAGTGGGTTGCCTTTAGCATTTTCCAGAGGGTCTTCCCAACCCAGGGATCAAAGCCACATCTGCATTGGCAGATGTGCAATGCAGATGTGGCTTTATCAACTGCACCTCTTGGCAAGTCTCCATCTGCCTACCTGCCTACCTACCTGCAATACACTTGTTTAAATCAGGATTCAAACAATGTCCACCTATTTCATTTGGTTGCTGTATCTCTTAAGTCTTATAAGCTTACCCTCCATCATCAACTCCCACCCTGGCCAATTGTTGTTGAAGGAACCAGGTCATTCATCCTCTGGAGTGTCTCATACTCTGGATTTTGATGGCCACGTCCTCATGATAACCATCATTTTCCTTCATCCTTGATGTTTCCTGTAAATTATAGTTGGATCTGAAAGCTTGATCAGAATCAAATTTGATGGTTTTGGCAAGACTGTTTCCCATGTGGTGCTGTGTTCTGCTACCAGTGCACACACCGTGTCCCATGGTCTCTTGCATGATGTAAGCAGCCACCAGCGTTCAGTACCTAGATTCATTACAGCTTGCCAAACAGTAACATTCTATTTTGTCATGTGTTCTCCATGTATTAGCTGGGGTAGTTTTACACAGAGAAACTTTATCTCATCAATAATTTGATAATTGATCGATACAGTTATAGGGAAAAGGCAGAGTAAGTGCTTGATTCTTTTCCTTTATCAATTCTCAAATACTGAATTGACTCACTGACATCTATCAACAGGTAACCTGTTACAGATTTTGTTTTACATCACTATGAACTCCAAAATTTTAACATACTGGGTGTTTCATTC
Source organism: Bos indicus (assembly GCF_029378745.1). NCBI lineage: Eukaryota > Metazoa > Chordata > Mammalia > Artiodactyla > Bovidae > Bos > Bos indicus. Next base: position 7,541,195 of record NC_091773.1, on the reverse strand, counting down.
CACTGATGTTCCCTGCTGCTGCCCAAATGCCCCACCTATGGCCAGTGGGAGCCACTTCAAGTTGGGTCCTACGTCCTTTAGATGTTATCCTAGCAACTGGAAGATCACCTTGAACATTTCCAAGAATCTCTGTTTCTTCTGCCTATTAGAGACTGACTTTAGAGCAAAGGACACACATAGATTGAAAGTGAGGGGATGGAAAAGATATTTGTTTCCTTTTGAGAAGAAATAGTATTCAGAAAACACAATATGAGCACTAGGACTGAGTGATGACTTCTATGCCTTTTCAGAGGACTGAGTAGGAAATAATTTTAAAATAAAGTCCATTATAAATACATATTCATGGGTTTGATTCAAATTCCAGGCTTTAGGTTTTTTTACCTAAACTTCTTAATGTACACTAGCTCATTTTTCCTAACTGCTGAGAATCTAAATTTTCAATGAGATCAGAAAAGATAGTACTGGAATATCACTTAATTACTCATTTGCTTTATCACACAATGTGCAAACAATATCTTTGAGTAATAATGTGCTGTGTGCACAATTGCTCAATCTTGTCCAACTCTTTGCAACTCCATGGACTGTATGCAGACCGCCAGGCTTCTCTGTCCATGGAATTTTCTAAGCAAGAACACTGGAGTGGGTTACCATTTCCTTATCTAGGGGATCTTCTCAACCCAGGGATCAAACCTACATCTCTTGCATCTCCTACATTTACCACTATAATCAACATCTGTGATTCTTTATCCTGGTCATCAAGCCATAGCAATGTGTTATATAGGTAATCTTATTTGTAATCTGTCTATGTCTTTCTTACATTTTCTGTTATTTAACAAAAGATTTTTATTTTTGCCCAACAGTTACCTTTATACTATTATCTTTATCATAAACTGATACACAGGCAGTTCCCCAAAAGGAGAGACACTCTGAAGATAGATAGATAGATAAAAGAAAAGTTGTCTCTGCAAGGAAAAATTAACTCCAGACACTACTAATTACTTGCTGCTGTTGTTCAGTCACTAAACCATGTCCAACTCTTTGTAACCCCGTGGACTGCAGCACGCCAGGCTTCCTTGTCCTTCACTATCTCCCAGAGTTTGCTCAAACTCTTGTTCATTGAGTCAGTGATGTCTAATGGAACCTTGATTTAATAATAATAAAAAATGTTTAAAAATAAATAAAAATAAATAAATAAACAAATAAACCCAAGTTTGTCTCCTATGAGGGCTCCCACTCTTTACGGTAACACACAACTACTTAAAGAGAAGATGTTTCATAATTTCTAGTCTTTGAAATATTCCAAAGTGCATTCTAAAAGATTATACATATACCTACACATATATATATAATACATACACTTCCCTGGTGGCTCAGTGGTAAAGAATCTGCCTGTGATGCAGGAGACTCAGGTTCGATCCCTGGGTTGGGAAGATTGCCTGGAGAGGGAAATGGCAACCCACTCCAGTATTCTTGCCTGGGAAATCCCACGGACAGGGGAGCCTGGTAGACTACAGTCCATGGGGTCTCAAAAGAGTCAGACATGACTTAATGACTAAACAACTAAACAACAACAATTCATAATCTCTACATATATTAATAGATGTATAAGTATGCACACATACTCATATGTTTAAATGTGTGTGTGTGTGTATATATATGAAGGAAGAGATTTTATTATATTGGTAGACATATGAAAGTGTTCTATATCAGAACTATTTTCAGAATCAAAATCTTCCTGAATTTTTTAACTATCAAACGTCCAGGTATTCCATGGAAAGTATTAAAAATCTCTCAATATTTATTACCTAAATATTAAAAATTAGAATAAAATAATTTCTCTTAGTGCCATTCACATTCTTTAATCAACTGCATGTTTCGGTCACTCAGTCATCTATCTGACCTTAATACAGCATCATTGGTATTTTCTAAAGAATGTGTTTTTGTCTTACAGTTTTTCATAAAATTGCCCCAAATCTTTTTCAAAGATGCACTGCATGGACAATATATTGGAGACTGTGTGTGTGTGTGTGTGTGTGTGTGCACGCCCACGCGTGCTCAGTCATATCCGACTGTTGGCGACCACATTGAATGTAGATCACCAGGTTCCTCTGTCCATGGAATTTCCCTGGCAAGAATACTGGAGTGGGTTGTCATTTCCATTGAATGTCCACACTGAAACACATAAACATGTTGGCATAAATATTTGTATCAGTTTGCCTCTATGCAGAGTGCTTTTCTACAATGTATATGTTTTTAAGACAAACTGTATCAAATAAGTTGATTGCATTTTGATACTCTTTGAAAACTTGGCTAAATTTAGAACTACAAAATTAGAGGCTTTTTCCAATCTTATTCAACTTTAGTATAGAATATCAATTTATCCAATTAAAAATAGGAGTATGTCAAAAGATTTTTTCTCTCAAGTTGAACAGTTCTAACATTTGAAAGATAAATATAGCATACCCTTCGCACTCCAATTATTCATTTTTTCCCGGTTCCTCCCTTGTTTCTATAAGGAAGCATTTGAACACCTTTCTATTTGCAAGCTTTGTTTTCAGTAATTGCACTTGCTTTTAAGCTTCAAATGCTTAAGGTTTTCAGTACTTTGAATAAAGATTCCCAAGTCATTTTTACAAAATGATACTACAATTTGAGAACTTGCATATAATAAAAGTTCTGAAGTACTCTGAAACACTTAGGTGTATTTAGAAAGTAGTGCTTCAAAGTTTCAAAGGTTTTTAAAATTGGATCAATTTTAAGTAGCAATGAAGGAAAGCGTATATATTACATGGTGATAAGTCCACCTCACTTATTTGAATAACATTTTAATTCTGTAGCATTGCAACCAATTTCAAAGAATGCTGAACTAGGTTTAAAAAAAAGGAAAGAAAGAAAAACACCCTGATAGCTGGTTCCAACCATTTACAACCTGTGTGACTTGGAATAATCCTCTTAACTTTTCTGAGCCTCAGTGTTCTTATCTGTAAAAGGGGACCCATAATGTATGAAACAGAAAAGATAGTAATGTGTTTCAAAGAGTCTCTGAATTTCAGACAACCTTTGACAAGCAGGAAAGATATTTTCTCCTGCTAAACCTGCATCCCCAGGCTCATCTCCCATCACCCCTCAGTGTGTTTCCGATCCTTCTGATAACAGAATACTCACATGTCCCCAACATCATCTATTCTTTCACACATAGTGGCTGAAACACCTGGGAACATTTCTTTCCTGCTCCTTATGGGCAGAAAGTCTTAGCCTCGGCCCCACCTTTCCCAGCCATGGCAGAACTTGTCAATCGCACTGGTCAATATTCGAGGTGTGTGCTGAGCCATGTTCACTAGGAAGTTCATCATCGCCGTCAGGCACACTCACGCCTTCCCTCTCTTACAGCTCCTACCTGGATGTGGTAAGCAGACCTTGACTACCCCTGGTCTCTCAAGGCAGGCTGCCTGTACAGTTTTCTCCCTCCTTTGAGTCCACATGAATACCATCAGTCCCCCTCCACAAATAACCTGGTATACAGGTGCCAAGAATCAGACATGGTGTTGAGACAGGGAGGATGGTGAAGAAGGGTGGAAGGAAAAGCCCATCTCTGCCCTGGGCCTTAGCACATATTCCATCACACTTTTGAGAGTAATCTCTGTATTGGGTGTTGCACACTGGACAGCTCGTCATTAAATGGTTTTGATTCTAGACGTGAATCTGGCTTGGCAGTGTATGAAGGAGGCTATTGGGATGATTGACAAGGCAGGACTCAGACACTCCTGTATGCTGTGTCTGTAACATCACACTTGCCACCCTCACCTCTAGTGCAGTCAGTCCTTCCACTCTCCCCTAAAAGGCCAGCTCCAAGAACCCACAACACCCCAGTTCAGAATCCCTTGCCCCCAACCAAGTCTTCATGACACTGCTCACACGTGCAATGCAACCTACATGTTATTCCCTGGGATTGCATGGATTCGGGTACACAACTCTGCTCTCTGCTGCCGCTCTGTTGTGTTCAATCGCGTCCGACTCTTTTGCGGCTCCATGGACTGTAGCCCACCAGGCTCCTCTGTCCATGGGATTCTCCAGGCAAGCATACTGGAGTGGGTTGCTGTTTCCTCCTCCAGGGGATCTTCCCAGCCCAGGGATCGAACTCGTATCTCCTGTGTCTCCTGCACTGACAGGCAGATTCTTCACCGCTAAGCCACCTGGGAAACCAATTGTGTCTTCTTCCATACTTTGAATTCCCCAGGGAATTTCTATTCTGTGTGTATCTCCTGAGTTCCCAGAACTGCCTAAGATATAATAGGCCCTCAATAAATGTGCTGAAGGTACATTAATTTAACATTACTCGAATGCTACCTGCCTTTATTCCCCAAAGGGAAATACATACCTACCATTTTCATAGTCTGTATCTTGAGAGAAAACTGAAAAAAATGGGCCTTGGAAAGCATATAAGAATTCTTGATCTAACTTTAAAAAGCCTGCAGCCATTGTAACATTTCTTTTCCATCTTCCCTACGAATCTTTCATAACTTCTGAGGACTTTATTCAAGCTGTTAAAGGTTATATGCTTCCCCCAGCACCACTTATCTTTCAAGAAGCTTCATAACATCACTGCATATTTGCCAGGAGAAATTCTCCCATAAAACTCCCCTGTCTGGTAAACTGTCTTCAAAGTCTTTGCAGCTGGAGCTCCCATTGAGCCGAGAAGGCTAAAGTTCACGTGTGTTAACCTGGGCTTGCCTGGGACTCATGGCCGCCTGAGAGCATTGATTTAGGAGGCCTCTGTCCCTCCTCTGCTCTTTGAGATTTTTTTCAGCTCTTTGTCAAGGAATAGCTAAGCAGTGTCAGCACTGTTCTCAGAACTTTACTTGCAGTAAAATATCTGATCCTCACAGCCACCTTCCAAAGCAGGGGGTGTCACCCACAAGCTGCTGATGGGGACATTAAGATATTGATCCCTGACCAGCCTTGCCCTGGGTCACACTGCTGGAAGTAGCAGCACTGGGCACCCACCACCAGGCCTCCTTGTCTCTCATTCAGGAAAACATGATGGGATATCATGTGTGTGACCTTAGTAAATCATTTAGCTCTCAAATGTCACAAACTCAAGCAGGCAAAAAAATGTAACTTTTACTTATTTATTTATTTTTAATGGAGTTTCCCAGGTGGTAAAATTGGTAAAGAATCTGCTTGCCAATGCAGGAGACACAAGCGATGTAGGTTCAATCTCTGGGTAGGGAAGATCCCTTGGAGGAGGCAATGGCAACCCACTCCAGTATTCTTGTCTGGAAAATCTCACGGACAGGAGAGCCTGGTGGGTTACAGTCCATGGGGGTCATAAAGAGTTGGACACAACTGAGCACGCGCACACACAATTTTCTTACTCTTCAGCTTTTCACAGGAATGTAATTTACAGCCAATAAAATGCTCATTTCATTGTGTACAGTCTGATAAGTTTTGATCAACAGACATCCATGTAAAGCACAGCTTTCTCAAGATATACAGTATGTCAATCACCCCCTTAAAGTTCTTTGAACACTTTCCCAGCCAACCTCCACCCCTCTGATAAATCACTGCTGTTTTATTTTATCATAAATAAATTAAAAAAATTTTTTATCTTCAACTTAACCTAATTATTTCAAACTCTGTGCAGTATCAGAAACAATCTCAGCCAATTCAAGATTTTTTCTGATCTATTTCCCTGAGATTTTATATAACATTTAGAGGTGAAGATTGTGCTACATTACCCCAAATTTTTTGAGATGGTGGGTGGTATTGTCATGGACACGTGTCTGTGCTGGTCTCTTCAGGGAGATCCCTGGTCTTCCCTGGTCCCCACTGTGGCCCCCGAAGGATGCCCCACTTTTTTCTCCAGCATCAAGGTCTCTTCGGCCTGAACCCTCTCTCACAGATACACCAGGGCCCCTTTTAGGACAAAGGAATATATACAACTCTGCACATGCAGCTGAGCAGAGGATTCAAGGAACTCACAGACCCTCTCTGCTTAAACCAGCGCTGAACCCACACCTTCTCTGCTGGGTTGCCATCTCCCACAAGCACACCTAAGAAAAGCCACCTGAACCCCTAACCCTCACATGGCAAGGAGGGTTATTTCTGCATCGCTCTCCTTGCTGCTCTGCAGAGAGGGCAAAGGCTATGCCTTTGTTTCTATACATTTTGCACAGCCAAGAGTCACTTGTTTTCAGGGACACCAGCACTTACTCTCTCCCTGCTCCCTTTCATAGCCTGCCTGGACTCCAAGGGCTCTTTCAAAGCCTCAGGATCAGACACACCAAATGTCTCAATGCCTTTTGGCTATTCTCCCCACCACCCACGAGCCATTCCTTTCCCTGAGGCAGCAAATGGACAAGATCTTGCAGCAACGAGGAAGGGTCTCAGCACAGCAGGAACTCTGAAGAATCCCATCTGCTAACATGTTGAAAAACCCTCCCAGCAAGGAGAAAAATGACAGTACAAGAGGAACACAGAGCTGCTGCCTTAATGAGCTGATTTCTCAAAACATTCACATCATTAACACTTAATAAATTGCCATCATTATACAACATCCAGATATGGAAAGTATCATCAGATTAAACAGGAATCAAATCTTCCGCTCGGTGCTCTCCGGGTGCTGTCTGGAGATGGGGCTGACATGAGCTATCGGCGGTACCTAGGAGGACAAGCATGCATCTGGAAAGCCCTGAGCAGCTGAGACGGAGATGGCAGGTGAAGATGTGGCAGTGGCATCTGCAGAGGGCTTGGATCCTTGCTGGAAGCTGGAGCCCAGATGCATTTTCAAAGAGGGGAAGACACAAGTTAAGCAGGGGAGAGAAAGCTGTATCCAGTTCCCTGCAGAGTTATACCAGGACCTTGTCTTTCTTTTTTTTTTTTTTTTCAGTTGGGATATAGTTTCAGTAGGTGACTCAGATGGTAAAGAATCCGCTTGCAATGTGAGAGACTTGGGTTCAGTCCCTGGGTTGGGAAGATCCCCTGGAGGAGGGCATGGCAGCCCACTCCAATATTCTTGCCTAGAGAATCCCATGGACAGAGGAACCTGGCAGGCTGCAGTCCATGGGGTGGCAAAGAGCTGGACACGACTGAGCAACTAAACACAGCACATAGTAAAGTGAACTGGGCTTTCCAGTGGTGACGAATCCGCCGGCCAGTGCAGGACATGCGAGTTCAATCCCTCAGTCGGCAAGATCCCCAGAGAAGGAAAAGGCAACCCAATCTAGTATCCTTGCCTGAAAAAGCCCATGGACAGAGGAGCCTGGCGGGCTACAGTCCACGGGGTCCCACAGGGCCAGCCACCACTGAGCGACTAAGCAGCAACAGCAACAGTAGCAAAGTGAATTGGTCGTGTGTACTTGTGTCCCCTCTCTCTGGCTCCCTCTTGGCCCTCCCTCCCACACTGCCCCCTCCATCCAGGATCCTTTTGAAGGTTTAACGGCTAATGTACTTCTGGTCTTAACCTCCAGGACAGGGAATATGCTGTGGTACAAGGGTCCAGGGCCAGACAGGTCTGGATGTGAGCTTTATAGAATCAGCCTTGTGTCCTTAAGAGCTGGCTCCAAAGTCAGACTCCCTGGCTCTGCCACGGAAATGTTGTGACCTTGAGCAACTTATTTCACTTCTTTTTCCCCTAATCAATAAAATGGGGAGAGGGGGCGCATATATGGAAGGGATGTAGAAAAACCTTTCTCTGCCAGTGGTTTCCAGAGGAGAAAAGATTGACCCTAACTTATCAAAAATCCTAAGCACAAGAGTTTCCATCTCTTTCTGGTTCTCACCATGTCTGGATAGGGAATTCCTTGGTAGCTCATACAGCAAAGAATCTGCCTGCCATGTGGGAAACCCAGGTTCAATCCCTGGGTCAGGAAGATCTCCTAGAAAAGGGCACAGCAACTCACTCCACTATTCTTGCCTGGAAAATCCCATGGACAGAGGAGCCTGGCGGGCAACATTCCATGGGGTCACAAAGAGTGGGATAAGACTGAGCAACTAACACTTGTCTGTATAAGTGAAGGAACTCCGGCATCCATGTGTCCACTCTGCAGACCCCAAATACCCGTGGAGTAGGCTTTTCTAAGGACCAACCTGGAGGCAAGGGCAAGTGTTACCACTTGCCTGCATCTTGTTCTGTAATTCAGCTTCTTTAATATTTTAGCTGATCTAATGTCTCCATTATATCACATAGTTGCCGTTTCTTTTTTAGCTGGTCCATACTTCCATCTACCTCACTGTTTTGTATAGCTTCATGGTTCTCCCAAACTCTGACAGTAATGGCCCCTCCCTTACACAATCCTGGTGGTGATTACTTTCTGAGATAATAAAGAGGTGAAGTGTCTGGAACATATTACATGCTCAGTAAATATTTGCTACTATAATTATTAATAGAGATTTATTTTTAAAAGCATATAAGCTCTCATTCTCTAATTCCTTGCCTGTAGAATGCCATTAGTAATTGTAGAGGTTCAGGACTTGCCTAATGGCTGAGACCCTGAAGTTGAGAAAGATTGAAGGCAAAAGGAGAAGGGGGTGGCAGAGGATGAGATGGTTAGACAGCATCACCAACTCAATGGACATGAATCTGAGCAAACTCTGGGATAGAGCGGAGGACAGAGGATCCTGGTGTGCCATGGTCCATGAGGTCACAAAGAGTTGGACATGATTTAGCTAATGAACAACAAAAGATAAGACTCCATGCTCCCAATGCAGGGAGCCCAGGTTCTATCCCTGTTCAAGGAACTGGTTCCCATAGGCCTCAACTAAGAGTTTGCATGCTGCAACCAAAGATTCCCTGGGCTGCAACTAAGACTCAGCATAGCCAAATAAATAAATATTTTAAATAATAATAGTTGTACAGGTTAAAGAAGGAAATATATAGAAAGTACTTGGCACCTGTCGGATGCTCAGTGAAGATTTCCCCTATCCTGGAATGTGTTACTCTTAGAAAGGAGTGTTCCTCTATCCTGCAATGTTTCAAGAGACAATATAAGGATGTTTTACAAATACTCTGCCACAGGATGGGTCTCCCAGATTGTATGTAACATTCGTCCCCATCTGAGATCATTGACATGCTGTCTACCCCTGTCTCAAGGCCCTTACTTACGGGCTCTCTTCTGAAAGATTTTTGTAGGTTGCCTAAAGCCCTGTACAGCCATGCCCTGCCCATCTTACCCTGTGTATCAAAGAATATGTTTGCATGTGTTATCTCAGAAGTGGAGTGGCATTTGAAGACAGGAAATCCAAGCTGCCAAACTCCAGATCTTTGGTGTACGTCTCAGCTGTTTTATACGAAAGATGGTTGTGAACGATGTGATGCCCCTTGAGCACTGCGATGAGAAGTATGCAAGACAAGACACAAAAAGTTACTTCAAAACGAGAGAGTGCTGTAAAAGCAATGCTGTGCTACGAGTGAGCCTAGGTTAATGAGAAGTGGGTAGCCACCTCCTCTGTGGGCACTCTAGTTTAAAATAACTCAGGTCTCAAGAAAATTGATGCCATCTGTGCTGTTTCAAGTTGTGCAGCCAACTGTCTTCTCCTGGCAAAGTCAATTTTCAAGACATCAGGACCTCTAAGTGACTCCACTTACGGAATTCTTGGCTCTGAAGATATTGTTGCCATTGGCATTATGCTTGATCAGGCTTGTGCAGCATGCGAGCGCCAAAGGAAGGGGAAAGCTGTTTACGAGAGACACTGACCACAGATGTGTCTCACATCCAAGAGGGCAGCATAATTCAGTTTCAGAGGAGAAGGTGACATTGTTCATGAAAACATTTTGATGTTCTGATAGAGAAAGTGAAGCACCCTAGGCTGAGCCCAAATGAGAAGGAATAAACAAAAGGAGAGAGAGGGGGCTTGCTCTAGATCCTCGTGAGAAGGAGTTCTGAGCCTGGGGAATTAAGAAATGAAGAGAGATGAAGGGGGCTTTCAGGGAAGCAAGAGGCAAAGCAAGAGAGAAGTGGAGGGTGGTAGACTTAGAGACCCGAATGAGATGGCCCCAGGAAGCGGACAAGGAGAAAAATGTCGCCAGGCGCTGGGGGGCAATGAGCTCCCCCATCCAATACGATGTCGCTGCTGCTCTGGGCCCCGCAGTGACAGTCTGTATCCTCAAAGCCTTTCTAGAAGTCTGTCGTCATCAGCAGTGTCATGACAGTGCTGCGTGGGGGAAATTAGAGCGAGAGAGAATCACGCTGGGAATTCAACATGGAAAAACGGTGCTGAAAGAGGGTTTCTACTCCAGGACACAAGTGTGTGAACAGGGCCATCTGCAGTCCTGGGGAACCTGGAAATGAGAGAGGTGAGCATGTCTATACAACGCCCTGTATGTCTGAAGCCACGGAAATCTCAGAAGCTGTAGGGAAAGAACAAACTACATTTTGTGGGCCCCCGCTAATTGTATTTAAATCTTAAAGGCAAGCACATCCCCCTAAAGATGAATAACTTAAACCTCACAGGCAGATTTTGGGGATCCTCTGAATTGATTTCTATTTTTTTCTAAAATTTGAGTTGAGGAGGAAGCACAGAGATCATGAGATATAACCACCTCATTCTGATAATGAGAAAATAGAGACCTGGTGATGCAGGCCGCTTGAACAGCTCGCTAGCTTATTGAGCAGGGTGCATTCGATGAGTGCAGTAAAGAGGTTTTATTTGTTTGCTTATGGTTTTAGCACTGCCTTCCTTGGTTCCTCTGGAGCTCCCCCATCATCCCCTTAACAGCATCTCAAGCCCAGACTTTTAGTTATTTTCAGCTATAATAACAGTTCTATTTTTAGAGATCAGAAAAACCTAAACTTACTACATCACCCCTTTAATCAGCATTCTTTTAAAGCTCTTCCTAGGCTCTGGCCAAGGGGAGAGGAGGAGGGTGGGAAGCAAGGGGAAGAGGCATGGCTGGTCCTACCCCCACCCCCACCCTGCTCCAGCTCTTCCTCAGCGTCATCTGTTCTGGGCTCCTCCAGTGCCCAACAAGAATGAAAGAGAAGAGGAAGAAGCAACAGCGCCTTTCATTTAGCTTGAGTATGTGAGGTCCTCTTGGTTGTTAAGCGTCCTGTCCTGGCAAACATTCCAAGCTTTGTCTTGTGGGAGGACGTTGAGAGTTTTGAGCATCTTCAGCTCATACCACAAGGTGAAACAAGCAGCATCTGTCAGTGGGGCAGTGGGGGCAGTCGGCCTTTAGACAGACGTCTGCCCTCCCTGTCCCTCCACAGTGGCCAGTATCTGGAATAAAGCAAACTCTCCTTTCCACCAACATGGCTTTTGAGTGTGAGCAGCCAGACCCCACCTTTTGGTAACAAGGGCAAGCCTATAAGTACACCAAGCACCAAAACAATCCCCACTGCAGATCGCTCCAAATTGCTAAGTATTCTTTGTTACTGGTTTCGGTTGTGTGTGTGTGTGTGTAGGGTGGGGTTGGGGGGCGGTGGTGCCCACTCCCCTTCTCTTTTAGTGGAAAGGAATAATTGCCAAGTCCTCCACTGTTCAAACTGCCTTCAAGGATGCCTCCTCAATGGTTCTCCAGTCTTTTCTGCACGAAGGATGATGCTCATTGGATCTGGGCCTGCATCTTATGGTGAAATGGGTCCTTAGACTGCATGAGACACTTGCCCCACATGTGACCTTGGCCAGTTTACTCTACCTCCAACCCCCTAGTTTGCTCATTGGCAAAATAGGGATCATGATCACAGTATTAACCCCAGTTCCATAATGGTTAAAAGGATAAATATGTGTAGGGCCTTAGGAGCAGTGTCTCCCCCATAATTGTACATGTTACCTATTACTTCTCTGATTGTCCTCTGCTGTGGAGCCTTAGCCAAAATTCCGCAGCGCTAGAATATAACCTAATTAATATCTGTATCACTCAGCTCTCTCCTAATTCAATCATCTCATCTTTTGGGGACAGAGACCCAGAGGCACTGGGGAGAGACACCCAAACTTCAGGGGTGGCTTCCCCATTTCGGAGTCCACAATGTTCACTATCTAAATTAAATATTTTGGGACATGATTGTGTTTGATTAGAGTACCTAATCTTTTCCCTATAGTGGGATGCTGAATAAGACTTTTCTTATTTTTCTAAGATTTAAAGCTTAGAGCTGAGAACAAGGAAGCCCGGATTACCCCACATCCTAAAGAGGCCTGTAAACAACTGGGCTTGGAATGCAGGTTCAATCTCTGGTCAGGGAACTAAGATCCCACATGTCATGGCCAAAAGAAAAGAAAAATAAATAAATAAAATAACCAAAGATACAGAAGCCAACAACGTCATCAACCTACAGGATACACTCAACATGCATGGACCATTCCCTCTAATGCCAGCAGAACACACACTCTCTGTTGGTACCTACAGAACGTACACCAAGACAGAGCATACCATGGGTCATAAGCAAACCTCAATAACTGTAAAAGGGTTGAAATCATGAAAATTATGTTCTCTGACAAACATAGAATCAAACTAGAAATCAATAAAAGAAAATCCTCAGATGCTTTTAAACAATCCACTTCTAAACAATCTGTGAGTAAAAGAGGAATGACACAATACACTGAACTGGATGAGAATGAAAACACTAAATATAAAAACATATGTGTCTCTTAGAACTCTGCTCAGTGTTATGCGGCAGCCTGGACAGGAGGGGAGGGTTTGGAGGACAATGGATGCAAGTATATCCCTTCGCTGTTCACCCGAAGCTATCACAGTATTTTTTATTAATTGGCTATACCCCAATACAAATGAAAAGTTTTAAAAAATTTTTTAATAAAAATAAATATATATGTGTGTGTGTGTGTGTGTGTGCGCGCGCACATGTGTCTCAGAGCAGTGTTGAGAAATTTATAGTAATAAGTGATTACATGATCTATATAATTACAAATGAATAACCTAAGTCTTCACCCCAAAATACTAGGGGAAAAAAGAACAAAATAAACTAAGCAGAAGGAAGAAAGCAACAAAGATAAGTGCAGAAGTTAATGAATTTAAAATAGAAAAAGAACGAGAAAATCAATGAAACAAGAAGCTGGTTTCTTTTAAAAAAGATCAGTCCTATTGACAAACCTTTAGCAACAGTGACAAAGGGGAAAAAGAGACAAAAAGCATTTTACTAACATCAAGAATAAAACAAGAATGTTACCCCAGACCTGGTAGATAACAAAAGGATAATAAAAGAATACTATGCATTCTACTTGGGCTTCCCAGGTGGCTCAGTAGATAGAGTCTGCCTGCAATGCAGGACCTAGGTTCAATCCCTGGGTTGGGAAGATCCACTGAAGAAGGGAATAGCTACCTACTCCAGTATTCTTGGCTGGGAAATCCCATGCAAAGAGGAGCCTGGCGGGTACAGTCCACAGGAGTCGCAGAGTCATGCATGACTAAGCAACTAAACCACCACCACCGTGCTTTCGATTAGTACACAAATCAATTTCCAAACATAGATGACATAGGACGAGTCCTCAAAAAGTACAAACTAACAAATCTTACCCAATATGAAGTAGATCATTTGAACAGTACTGTAACTATTAAGGAAACTAAATTAATAATTTAAAACTCTTGAAAAGACATCTCCAAGTCCAGATAGTTTCACTAGAAGTTTTCACCAAATGTTTCAAGAAGAATTAGCAATTCTACACAATCCCTTCCATAAGAATAGGAAAGCTCACTCTATGAAACAGGTATTATACTCATATTCATACCAAAACCAGATAAAGACATTATTATAATAGAAAACCACAGACCAATATCCCTTATGAAGATAGATACAGATATATTTAGCAAGATGTTAGTAATTTAAATCCCATCAGCTTTTACATAATTTAACACCCACTTCATGATATTTAAAAAAAACTCTCAAAAACTAAGTGTGGAAAGAAAGCTATTCAACTCGATAAAGGATGTCTACATAAATTACAGAAAATATAAATACTTCACAATGAAAGCATTCGTGCTTTCTTCCTGAGCCTGGGAACAAGGTAAAAACATCCACTCTCACCACACTATTCAACGGCATGCTAAAATTCTCAGCTGAGGCAGTAAGATAATAAAAGGAGATGAAAGGTATACAGATCACTAAAGAATTGTCTCTGTTTGCTGATGGCATAATTGCCTTTATAATATGACCATCTGAGGGGATCTATATTCGATCTCCTGGGACTAATATGTGAGTTTAGCAAGGTTGCAGAATGCAAGATCAAGTATACCTGAATAAATTTTTTAAAAAAGTAGCCTTGTAGGGACCATTTGTACGAGTGCACTTGTTTTTATTGGGCTGGATGAGGTTTAGTTGAAAAACTGCCTAGATTAAATGCTTCTTAAAATATTAGAAACCCTTATCCCAGCTCACCCATTTTTCTGAGTCCGTTGTCACTACCTCCATTGAATTTTTAAAATCTGGTACTTGCAGATAACACAGGTACTGATCATTAGATGTCACCATGAATAACCAAAAGGTAAAAGCTAATTATTTCCCCTCTCATATATATATATATGCAACACACACATCAGCCCACCCTGAAAAAAAAATGTGTCATAATAACAAAAGATGTAATGGTGCTGAAGAATTTATCTGTAGGGCAGCAATGGAGAAACAGACAAAGAGAATAGACTTATGGACACGGGGAGAGCGGAGGAGAGGGTGAGATGTATGGAGAGAGTAACATGGAAACTTACATCACCATATGTAAAATAGACAGCCAATGGGAAGTTGCCGTATGTCTCAGGAAACTCTAACAGGGGCTCTGTATCAACCTAGAGGGGTGGGACAGGGAGGGAGGTGGGAGGGAGGTTCAAAAGGGAGGGGATATATGTATACCTGTGGCTGATTCATGATGAGGTTTGACAGAAAACAACAAAATTTTGTAAAGCAACAAATTATTCTGTAAAAAATAAATAAATTTTTAAAAAAGATATAATGTATTGCATCCTTTCGTGTACCAGGTGTTATATAAAGTGTTTTACAGCCATTATTTCATCTAATTCTCACAACAGTACTGTAAAGAGTTAATTTTGACCCCCACTTAAGGGCAGGAAACTAAAGCTCAGAGACCCCACACAGATTTCTCAGCACTTCCCAGATCATGAACAGGAGAACCAGGATTCCAACCTAATCTGTAGTTGTTTGATGGTGTCAAAAAATAATACCCCTCAAGTTCAAGCCATCTGACATATGGTCACGTGGAGACAGACAGATGGAAATCACGGTGAAATTAGGAAGGAGGGCAGGCTAAGCTGTGTGAACAAACAAGCTGAATGATACTCCTCTGAATTGAAGCTGCCCTCCTTCCAAATGCAGACCTTTCCTGCCCAATGCACTTTACCCAAGGAACCCCAATGGAATGCTTTCTCTTTGCAGGTGTACCCAAAAGAAAGAAGAGAAAAGCTCAGGGCTCTTCAAGCCGAGTTACAGCTCAGTTCTAAAAATGATTGTCCAGGAATGATGATGAGTAAAATTAAACCCAGTTGGAGTGGTCGCCAAGCAAGCGTGATTATAGAATCATGTTTTGCAACTCTACAGACATGGGTTTGAGCAAGCACCAGGAGTTGGTGATGGACAGGGAAGCCTGGCGTGCTGCAGTCCATGGGACCGCAAAGAGTTGGACACGACTGAGCGACTGAATGGAGCTGATGCCATCATTTGCGGTGCCAGGGAGGGGTCCACCCAGCCTGAATTTCTCAGCTTCCAGAGAGTAGCACATTAGAGACCACTGCTTTAGCAAAGTCTCACATTTCACAAGGGATTCCCAGGTGGTTCACTGGTAAAGAATCTGCCTGCCAAGCAAGAGACTCAAGTGCAATCCTTGGGTCAGGAAGATCCTCTGGAGAAGCAAATAGCAAGCCGCTCCAGTTTTCTTGCCTGGGAAATCCCATGGGCCTGGCGGGCTACAATCCATGGGGTTGCAAAAGAGTCGGACACGACTTGGCGACTAACTAACAACAGCAATAACAGATTTCACAATGGTGGCATCCTCGGTGGCATCATCAAATCTTACTCCAAGTGCCTTTCCTCCCCTTCCTGCACCTTCAAAAATCTCCCTTTCTGTTTCTTCTCTGAGGCTGAAGCGTCTGGCACCCCTCGTTTAGAATTCAATAAGCACTCCAACTTACTGCTGTGAAATCTCCCGTGAGCAGCCCTTGGGTTCCCCATCCCCCTGGTAGTCTACTCTGCTTTCTGACTGCACTTGCCTAGATCTGAGATCCCAACTTTTAGGGCATTTTCCCCTCTGGTTCCCCTGTTTGTTCCCTGTGTGGAATCACCTTCAGTGCATCTCTGAACAGAGACCACTGTTGATGTCACCAAGCTCCAGGTCCCCAAGGGCACAGAGGACACAAATATCTCTGTCACCTGCCTCCAAGACCTTGTCCTGCCTCCACTTTTCAAAATTCTCATTTTCAGATAACATTTCTTTCTTCTATATCTTCTGTTATTTCCTCTGTATTTGGGCACAGACATTAATTCCCATCTGCCATTCTCCTATATTTCCAGGGCGATGCAGCTGAGCTTCTGGAAGTTTCACTGCCTCCTACGTTGGCCCTTTTCCTTCTCAAACAAATGTAGGCTAACTTGTTTACCTGAATTCAGTACTTCCCTACTTGTGCTTCCCCTTGCTTTCAGAGACTATAATATGCAGATTTCCCTTGTGTTTCATTTCAAAAACAGCCCTAGCCTTCATCCTCTCCCCATTTTGCTTTGCATCCGTCTTTCTGAAAGACACAGGTGGCAATGGAGGAGGGACACTGTCCCATCTTTCACTGAGAAGACTGCTTTGGTCTCTCGTATTGGCAACCTTTACGCACTTCAGCACTGGCAGAACTTCCATGGACAGCTGGGCATCAGCACGCATCTCTGCAGCATCCTGAAGCTCATGCCAGCTAGATTGGCACTCTCATTTGTACCATGATGCTTGCCAGCTCCAAGGAAGTGCCAGGCATCGCCAGCAGCTGCGTTGATGACTTGCAGACACGTAGGCTGGATTCGTTAGCTCCTTATCGGCTTACAAATGACTTTGACAAATTTTCTTCTTTGATTTTTTTTTTTTTCCTTTCAAGGGGATGTTTGGATTCCTCTTGCATAGCTTTGTTTATGTACCAATTAAAGCAGGAAGCAATTACCATCAATTATCATGTGAGATTAGCAACTGTCTTGTAATTACCGTGTTAATTGACATTAAGTTTATATAGAAATTATTGTTGCCTCCTTCCTACTAAAAAAGAAAGAATGGTATGTCAGGAGTGAAGAAAGCATGTCTACAAATATAATCTCTCCCTCTAAGAAAGTCTATATGGGAGAGCACTTTTCTTAAACATCTGTGAATTTCTTCATTTCTGATGTCATTTCTTCACTCAGAAATGTATGATGATGTGCTTGACAGCCTCCAAAATGGTCCCCAAAACACATTTTCTAGACTTCTCCCTCATTCAACAAGGCTGTCCTGTATAAGGATATTGTTGGAATGAGCCTGCGTGACTTCCACAGTTGGAACATGAAGGACATTGCCCTCTTAGATCACCCACTCTACAAGAAAGCAGCCCCCTGTCATGAACAACTCTACAAAAAGATCAACATCATGCAAAAAGGAGACCTCTTACCAACAGCCACTGTGCTGGCCATGTGAGTGACCCCCTGGAGAAAGGGATCTTCCAGGCTAGACCCCGTCAAGTCTCTAAACTGTGTC
Source organism: Bos indicus (assembly GCF_029378745.1). Lineage (NCBI taxonomy): Eukaryota > Metazoa > Chordata > Mammalia > Artiodactyla > Bovidae > Bos > Bos indicus. The sequence goes on along the minus strand of NC_091773.1, from coordinate 7,523,540 downwards.
CCCAACCACATCTTCACTGCAACCTCATGCGAGCCCCTAAGCCAGCATGATCCAGCTAAGTTGCTTCCAAATCACTGACTCACAGAAACTATAAGGTAGAATTAGCATTTATTATTGTCTAAGTCTTCCCTGGTGGTTCAGACAGTAAAGAATCTGCCTGCAATGTAGGAGACCCAGGTTTGATCCCTGGGCTGGGAAGATCCCCTGGAGGAGGAAATGGCAACCCACTCCAGTATTCTTGCCTGGAGAACCCCATAGACAGAGGAGCCTGGTGGGCTACAGTCTATGGGGTTGCAAATAGTCAGATATGACTAAGCGACATTATCTAAAGTCACTAAATTTTGAAGGAATTTGTTAGGTAATAGTAGGTAATTGATGCAGAAGGTGATTATCATTACTGATAGTGATGTTAACTCTCATTCCCTGGGAAAGGAAATACAAAATCAGACATTGGATTCTCCCCTTAAGAATGTGACAAGTTTTTTGTTTTGGGGGAGGGGCAGTACTAGATTTTTTTTTCAGTTATTTATGTATTGGCAAGCAGAGTCTTGAGTTGCAGAAGGTGGAATATTTTTAGTTATGGCATACAAACTCTCAGTTGTGGAATGTGGGATCTAGTTCCCTGACCAGGGATCCAATTTGGGGCCCCTGCATTGGGAGCTCGAAGCATTAGTCATTAAACCACCAGGGAAGTCCCCATGACAAGTTTAATTAAAGATAAGTCACAAGGCAAATGACTTGGAAATAAATTACACTGCTCATTTAGATACTGATTTGTAGTTACATTCCTAGTGACAAAGATGGAGTAAGTACCCAGATTCTTTGACCCCAAGACCTAAAGAAGTAACTTCCTTTCTAACTAAGGAGAGAAAAGCAAAGTTCCTAGAAAGAAGAGCTATTACAGAGACCTCCTATCACTCATACGGATTTTCTTTGGTGTTTTTCCTACCATTTAGTGTAAAAAGATAAAAAAACAAACAAACCTTTAAGTTGTTTTATTACCCTATCTTTATCTGCATGAAATGTAAACCTCTATGTTTGTACAGATGTTAAAGTTTGTGAAAAGTTTTAGATAATTATATAAAGTGACAAAAGGTAACTCTCAGAGAAAATACAACTCTTATAAATGACTCCTTTGTTAATTTGGAGAAGGAAATGCAACCCACTTCCGTATTCTTACCTGGAAGATCCCATGGATGGAGGAGCCTGACAGGCTATAGTCCATGGGGTCACAAAGAGTCAGACACGACTGAGCAACTTTACTTTGTTAATTACTTCAGAAATAACCAAACTTAAACTGATTTTGTTCTGATTTCCCACCTAACACTAAAACACTGGTGGTGAACAGACACTATAAAAAAATATCAACTCATCTGGCCTTTTGAACTGACTGTTATAGTTTTCTATGTTCTTTTTTCCAGCACCAAAAAAAGCTTGACTTAAATCACAATACCTCTAATCATTTCTAAATCTAAAACCCAATATGAAACCCTATTCTTCTACACTGGAGTATAGTACTTTGGGGTTTATAGAGTGTTTTCTTACACATTATCTCTGTTGTAGAACATTAGCAACAATGATGGTATCAGCTGATTAGGTATTTTGATGCTTATTTTACAAATACAAAAACGGAGCAACACAGCAACTCACCCAAACTTACAGAATTAGAAACAGCAGAGCTAGGACGGGAAACCATGCCTAGCAAGGGACAGAACAGGGAGCTGAACGTGCAGGCATCTGACTTTAGACTACTGTTACAAGCTGAAGTAAATAGGGCTGTTCCTGAGTGATACTTTATTCGGAATAGCCAGGAACATGCCTGTCCCGCCAAGACAGTTTGCCATGCCCTGCAAGGCTCCCAAGGAAGATCACTGCATGGAACATACCTGCCAAAACAGCACATTTTCCTTAGTGAAGGAGTTCCCGCACTCCAGCAGTTAAATCACTTCCACCTGCATTATGGCAGCCAAATCCCGGCTATATAACCCCATCCTGTCTTCAGGTGAGGCTGGAAGTGGAGGCTTCTTGTGTAACCAAAGGAAATGAGTTGGATGAGCAGCTAGAAGGTCTCTGGCATATCTTATAAATTCGTGCACAAATACACTATGGAGACCAGAAATACCCTGGGGTAACATCAGAGGAATAATCGAGACCCCAGAGGAATTCCTGCACATATACACCAGAAGACACATATTTGTGCTCATGGAAGCACTGCTTATAGTAGCAAATATCTGGAAGCCGTCCAAATATCCACCAATAAAAAGCTGGAAACAATCCAAATACCCATCCACAGGTGTAAAATATTTTTTTCACCAAACTGAATATTTATAGCAGTGAAGTGAGTGAACTACCATCACAGAAAATAAGAAAGGTGAATCAAAAAAATTAAGTTTCCCTAGTGGCTCAGTGGTAAAGAATCTTCTTGCCAAAGCAGGAAATATGGGTTCAATCCCTGGGTCAGGAAGTTTCCCTGGAGAAGGAAATGGCAACCCATTCCAGTATTCTTGCCTGGGAAATCCTATGGACGGAGGAGCCTGGCGGGCTACAGTCCACGGGGTTGCAAAAGAGTTGGACATGACTTAGCAACTAAACAACAACAATATAACTTATATACCAAAATGACAACAACAACAAAAACCCAAAACACCTGCGTGTGTTTAGTGAATGCAATTTGATGACTTTGGACATATGCGTATACCCGGGGGTCACAGAGAGTCGGACACGACTTAGTGACTGAACAGCAGCGTGATGGTACCACTATAAGCAACGTGATAAACATATAAACACGTCCATTACCTCCAAAAGCCTCCTTGCATTCTGAGTTTTGTGTATATGGTAAGAGTGCTTATCATGAAATCTGCCTTCTTAAAAAGTTAAGTGCAAAATACCATGTTGTTAACTCCAGGGGCAACATTGTCGAACAGATCTCTACAGCCTATGGATCGTGTGTAACTGAAACTCTGGACTCCTGAGCAACAACTTTCCATTTCCCCCTCTTTCCAGCCCCTAGTAACCACCGTTCTATTCTCTGTTTCTACCAAATTGACTGTTTTCGATACCTCCTGTAACTGGAAGCATGCAACGCTCCTTCTGAGATGTTAAGGTTTATTTTACTTAATGGCATGTCCTCTGGGTTCATCCATGTTGTCACAAATGGTAGAATTTATTTTAAAATGTAAGGGTTTCCAGGTAAGAACAAACATTTGCTATTTCTACATTTTGGATGTTGATAAGTTCTCTCCTTCCCCTGCATCTTTTTGCCTTTGTATGTGCACAGAAATTCGAGGACAAAAGCAGAAATGAGAGTGACCGGGATGCAATTTGCAAAAAAATGTGAAAATGTTAGTTTCTCAGTCATGTGCATGACAGATAACAGTCTGTAACCCCATGGACTGTAACCTGCCAGGCTCCTCTGTCCATGAAATTCTCCAGACAAGAATACTGGAATGGATTACCATTCCCTTCTCCAGGGGATCTTCCCGACACAGAGATCGAACCTGGGTCTCCTGCATTGCAGGTGGATTCTTGGAAGTCTTATTGCTGATGATTGCTCAGGGAAAACATCTAAGCAGAGGAAGGTAGATAAACAGAATATCATCTAGGATCCCTTCAAAGCCTATGGTCTTGCCAGCTCCTGGAGATTTACAATTACATCATTCATCTTTGTATTTCCAGACTGGAGATCACAGAGTTCCTGAACCTTTCACACACCAAATGTTGGTTAAATAAATTAGAAGATTAATAAATGAAGGGATTTTTACAAAGAAATTATTCACTGAAGTACAAAGAATTTACCTGAGGCACAGAAAAAAATGAAGAACGTCTTACTGGCAGGTATTTATATATGTCATATAAAACACTTCAGTATTTCCCCAAAGCTATTAAAAACATCTGAAAACATGCAATCAATTTTATGACAATGAAATCTTCCATTTATTTATGTTGCTTAAGGGCTTCCCTGCATTATAATTAATTTCACTGAATCCTAAACAATTCCAGGGTAAAAGGATGCTAGAGGTTATCTGTATTAGGCAAGGTACTAACATCCATTATCAACAACTCCAAGTCATAATTAAAGTTTCAATTCTTGCCCATAGCACACTCATGCAGGTTCACAGGAGTGGAGATAAACCAGGATCTTTTCGTCTAAGACTGTACTATATACCTCACACCCCTATGGTCACCTAATAAACCAGGGGAAAAAAAAAAGGAAGGAAGGATGGGAAGCTTGTGCAGAGTTTATGGTCCAGGTCTGGAGCTCAAGTCTCACCATCATTCATTGGCCAGGATCCAGTCACAGCTTCCCCTAATGTGGTCCAGAATGTGGTTAATTGAGTGACTGGTAAGTCAACAGAACATACTTTAACATCCTGACAATACCCATCACATCACACACTGAGGCATGAATCCTTCCAATACACTTGACCCTGGGAGACCAAGTATCTGTTCAAATGCATCTAAGGGCGTTGATATGCTAGTATGTGAGATATTCCATTTTATTCATGGATACGTGGAATTACTAGCAAATTATTTTTTATCATTTGAGTAACGTTTAACAATATGCTGTAATGGGACAAACCCTTACATAGAGTTCCTCTATTTTGGGTTCTTTTTTTTTTTTTTTAAACTTTACATAATTGTATTAGTTTTGCCAAATATCAAAATGAATCCATCACAGGTATACATGTGTTCCCCATCCTGAACCCTCCTCCCTCCTCCCTCCCCATACCATCCCTCTGGGTCGTCCCAGTGCACTAGCCCCAAGCATCCAGTATCATGCATCGAACCTGGACTGGCATCTCATTTCATGCATGATATTTTACATGTTTCAATGCCATTCTCCCAAATCTTCCCACCCTCTCCCTCTCCCACAGAGTCCATAAGACTGTTCTATACATCAGTGTCTCTTTTGCTGTCTCGTACACAGGGTTATTGTTATCATCTTTCTAAATTCCATATATATGCGTTAGTATACTGTATTGGTGGTTTTCCTTATGGCTTACTTCACTGTGTATAATAGGCTCCAGTTTCATCCACCTCATTAGAACTGATTCAAATGTATTCTTTTTAATGGCTGAGTAATACTCCACTGTGTATATGTACCACAGCTTTCTTATCCATTCATATGCTGATGGACATCTAGGTTGCTTCCATGTCCTGGCTATTATAAACAGTGCTGCGATGAACATTGGGGTACACGTGTCTCTTTCAATTCTGGTTTCCTCAGTGTGTATGCCCAGCAGTGGGATTGCTGGATCATAAGGCAGTTCTATTTCCAGTTTTTTAAGGAATCTCCACACTGTTCTCCATAGTGGCTGTACTAGTTTGCATTCCCACCAACAGTGTAAGAGGGTTCCCTTTTCTCCACACCCTCTCCAGCATTTATTATTTGTAGACTTTTAGATTGCAGCCATTCTGACTGGTGTGAAATGGTACCTCATAGTGGTCTTGATTTGCATTTCTCTGATAATGAGTGATGTTGAGCATCTTTTCATGTGTTTGTTAGCCATCTGTATGTCTTCTTTGGAGAAATGTCTATTTAGTTCTTTGGCCCATTTTTTGATTGGGTCATTTATTTTTCTGGAGTTGAGCTGTAGGAGTTGCTTGTATATTTTTGAAATTAGTTGTTTGTCAGTTGCTTCATTTGCTATTATTTTCTCCCATTCTGAAGGCTGTCTTTTCACCTTGCTTATAGTTTCCTTTGTTGTGCAGAAGCTTTTAAGGTTAATTAGGTCCCATTTGTTTATTTTTGCTTTTATTTCTGATATGCTGGGAGGTGGGTCATAGAGGATCCTGCTGTGATGTATGTCGGAGAGTGTTTTGCCTATGTTCTCCTCTAGGAGTTTTATAGTTTCTGGTCTTATGTTTAGATCTTTAATCCATTTTGAGTTTAATTTTGTGTATGGTGTTAGAAAGTGTTCTAGTTTCATTCTTTTACAAATGGTTGACCAGATTTCCCAGCACCACTTGTTAAAGAGATTGTCTTTAATCCATTGTATATTCTTGCCTCCTTTGTCAAAGATAAGGTGTCCATATGTGCGTGGATTTATCTCTGGGCTTTATCAAAAAAAAAAAAAGAATTCCGAATAATGATAGTGAAATTGATCCAAAATCTTGAAATTAAAATGGAATCATAGATAAATAGCCTGGAGACAAGGATTGAGAAGATGCAAGAAAGGTTTAACAAGGACCTAGAAGAAATAAAAAAGAGTCAATAGATAATGAATAATGCAATAAATGAAATTAAAAACACTCTGGAGGCAACAAATAGTAGAATAACAGAGGCAGAAGATAGGATTAGTGAATTAGAAGATAGAATGGTAGAAATAAATGAATCAGAGAAGATAAAAGAAAAACGAATTAAAAGAAATGAGGACAATCTCAGAGACCTCCAGGACAATATTAAACGCTACAACATTCGAATCATAGAGGTTCCAGAAGAAGAAGACAAAAAGAAAGACCATGAGAAAATACTTGAGGAGATAATAGTTGAAAACTTCCCTAAAATGGGGAAGGAAATAATCACCCAAGTCCAAGAAACCCAGAGAGTCCCAAACAGGATAAACCCAAGGCGAAACACCCCAAGACACATATTAATCAAATTAACAAAGATCAAACACAAAGAACTAATATTAAAAGCAGCAAGGGAAAAACAACAAATAACACACAAGGGAATTCCCATAAGGATAACAGCTGATCTTTCAATAGAAACTCTTCAAGCCAGGAGGAATGGCAAGACATACTTAAAATGATGAAAGAAAATAACCTAAAACCCAGATTATTGTACCCAGCAAGGATTTCATTCAAGTATGAAGGAGAAATCAAAAGCTTTTCAGACAAGCAAAAGCTGAGAGAATTCAGCACCACCAAACCAGCTCTCCAACAAATACTAAAGGATATTCTCTAGACAGGAAACACAAAAACAGTGTATAAGTTCGAACCCAAAATGATAAAGTAAATGGCAATGGGATCATACTTATCAGTAATTACCTTAAACGTAAAGGGGTTGAATGCCCCAACCAAAAGACAAAGACTGGCCGAATGGATACAAAAACAAGACCCCTACATATGTTGTCTACAAGAGACCCACCTCAAAACAGGGGACACATGCAGACTGAAAGTGAAGGGCTGGAAAAAGATTTTCCATGCAAATAGGGACCAAAAGAAAGCAGGAGTAGCAATACTCATATCAGATAAAATAGACTTTAAAACAAAGGCTGTGAAAAGAGACAAAGAAGGTCACTACATAATGATCAAAGGATCAATCCAAGAAGAAGATATAACAATTATAAATATATATGCACCCAGCACGGGAGCACCGCAGTATGTAAGACAAATGCTAACGAGTATGAAAGGAGAAATTAACAATAACACAATAATAGTGGGAGACTTTAATACCCCACTCACACCTATGGATAGATCAACTAAACAAAAAATTAACAAGGAAACACAAACTTTAAATGATACAATAGACCAGTTAGACCTAATTGATATCTATAGGACATTTCATCCCAAAACAATGAATTTCACCTTTTTCTCAAGTGCACATGGAACCTTCTCCAGGATAGATCACATCCTGGGCCATAAAGCTAGCCTTGATAAATTCAAAAAAATAGAAATCATTCCAAGCATCTTTTCTGACCACAATGCAGTAAGATTAGATCTCAATTACAGGAGAAAAACTATTAAAAATTCCAACATATGGAGGCTGAACAACACGCTGCTGAATAACCAACAAATCACAGAAGAAATCAAAAAAGAAATCAAACTTTGCATAGAAACGAATGAAAATGAAAACACAACAACCCAAAACCTGTGGGACACGGTAAAAGCAGTCCTAAGGGGAAAGTTCATATCTTGGGTTCTAACCTTAACTTTTCATTCATCAGGTGTGTGCAGTGCCTTTAGTAAGTTTAGGTAAACACAGGACTCCTAGAGGGCTTCTCTCGTAGCTCAGATAGTAAAGAATCTGCCTGCAATGCAGGAGACCCAGGTTCAATCCCTGGGCTGGGACGATCCCCTAGAAAAGGGAATAGCAACTCACTCCCATACTCTGGCCTGGAGAATTCCATGAACAAAGGAGCCTCACAAGCTACAGTCCCTGGGTTCACGAAGAGTTGGACACGACTGAGTTCAGACCATGGAGGACTCTCAGAGTCTGAGAGTCTTCATCTGTAAAACGGGGAAAATAATGCTTGCCTCAATGAAAAGTTTAAATAATTAGGAAGTTCTTGGTTTAAGGAAGGTATTTGATACATGCCAATCTCTTCTTTAGTTTGTACCATTTATCAGGTTGGCCCAAATGTTCTCTCAAAGCAGAGATCTACTGCTGAAAGAAAAGGCTCCCTAACACGGTCTAGAAAACCCAAATGAACTTTTTGGCCAACTCAACACTTTGTTCAAGCTTATCATCCACCACTATTCTTTTTCTCTTCCAAATGACAGCAAACCAGATTGTTTGACACAACAATGGTGCCGTCATTTATGATCTGTTGCAAACCAATGGGCCAGGTTCCTTCAACAGTCAGTAGTTTAACATGGCTTATGAGCCTTCAGTGATGACACTGTGAAGGGTCCATACGATCCTCACAGCAAGTGAGTGAAGTGGTTCTGGAACTTCACATGTATTTCTGTAAAAAGAAACAGGACCAGAGAGGTGAAGTGGCTGGCCTGAGGTCACTCAGCCAAGTCAAGGAGAATTAGAGCTCGAAGCCTGACCAACCCCTACACTTCTTCTATCTGCCTGCTCCTTACCTCTCATCCCTCAGGCTCATGGCAGTCATTGTGGGCTTTTACATTACAGTCACTTTCAAGCCTCAAAATGTGATGTTTTCACAGCCTCGCTATAATTAAGTCATCAAGAAAATGCGCGAAAACAATACTGTGCCTTTTTAATTAGTGTCTTGAATGTGAATAAATGGTTCATTATTCTTTCCCATCTCAAGCTGGGATCATCATTACAGTCTGGAGAAATAATGAATAGTCAGACGGGGACATTCAGAACATCATGGAGAAGGCCCCCCCTTTTTGGGGGGTTCCAGAGAACAGGAGTGACCTGGGAGCCTTGGTCTTCTGACCAGGCAGCCAGTGGACAGAGAAAGTCAAAGGATTCTCCCAACATTTGGGCTTGGAGGACTCTCAAAGCAGAGATCTACCATTCAAAAATCAGTCTTCCTAACAAGACTCATCCGGGTCTCCTTGAAGGTTTCCTGGAGGAGTGGCACAGTAGGCTGAATTATGTTACCCCAAAACTCATATGTAGAAGTTCTAAACTGACTGTATTTGATGTAGTAAAAGTTAAATGAGGTCATAAAGGTGGAGCCCTTATCCAATATGGCCGATGTCCTTTGAAGAAGAGATACCAAGGAGACACACTCACAGAGAACAGGATACATGAGGACATAAGGAGGCCGCCACCCACAAACCAAGGAGAGAGGCCCCAGGAGACACCACGCCCGTAGGCACCTTGATCTTAGTCTACCAACCTCCAGAATTGTGAGAAATTAATTTCCACATCCTAAGGCACCCCATCTATGGTATTTCATTATAGAAGTCCTAGGTGAACAATATAGATGGCTATTGGATCTAAACAAATAACCAATTATGTCAACTCACTTCACCAACAAAGACATCACTTTGCCAATAAAGGCCGTATAGTCAAAGCTATAGTTTTTCCAGTAGTCATGCATGGATGTGAGAGTTGGACTATAAAGAAAGCTGAGCACTGAAGAATTTCTGCTTTCGAATTGTGGTGCTAGAGAAGAGTCTTGAGTCCTTTGAACTCTGAGGGGATCAAACCAGTCAATCCTAAAGGAAATCAACCCTGAATATTCATTGGAAGGACTGATGTTGAAGCTGAAGCTCCAATACTTTGGCCACCTGATGCCAAAGAGCTGACTCACTGGAAAATACCCTGATACTGGGAAAGATTGAAGGTGGGAGGAGAAAGGAACAACAGAGGATGAGATGGTTAGATGGCATCACTGACTCAATAGACATGAATCCGGGAGATGTAGAAGACAGAGGAGCCTGGCATGCCACAGTCCATGGGGTCACAAAGAGTCAGACACAACTTAGTGACTGAACAACAATGAAAACATCTTGACTCTGGATCACAGAAGTCAGAGTCATCTTTCATTTGTCATTCTACAAACACTTTCTGAAGACCTCCTATGTACCAGTTCCTGTGCTCAATGCTGAGAATCCAAGAGAAAATAGACTTGGTCCTGGGCTTCAAATGTGAGATACAGATGTGAATGGAAAATGATCACAGTGCACGATGCTGAGTCATTCAATGAGGCTGATTGGCTCCTTTCTCAATGTTTAGGAAAGTCTTTGTAGCATGGACAGTGTATTTAAAAAAGAGGTCATGAATATTGAGAGGAGCTTGCTAAGTACCTTAGTGATGCTAAGCAAGAGCTACTTTCAGGAAGAGCTTTATAAGGTGTGGAGCATCAAAGAGAAAAATATCTGGAAGATGAGTCCAGAGATGTGGCTATTGGTCTGATAAGGACCTGATAAGGACACCATGTGGGTCCTAGGGCAATGCAGTCCTTGTCCTTCCTCATCTATCCTGATCTGTATCTCAGGGTGGCTGGTCCTACAGTCTCCTGTATCAGCTGACTTCTAACTGGCCTCAGACAATGGGAGAAGAGGGGTAGGAACAGTAAGGAGATGGGGAAAGCGAGGGGGCTTTCTTCCCATTATCCTCTGCTTCACATGATATCTTGCTGTGGCTGAGTCTCCTCCATGGCTCCCTCCATCATCAGACTGACCTTCCCATGATGTTTCCAGCTTTCAGGTTACCCTGGTCCCTGAGTCCTTTGTCCCTCTGGCCTCAGGCTGGTGCTAGTGCCCCCGTCACTAACCTTTGGGTTGCCTCTGTCCCTTGTCTGCCTTTTCAGCAATGCAATCACCTCTAACAAATTCCCTGGATCAAAAGACCCTCTTTATTAAATATTTAGATGGCCTATGTCTTCCAATTAGACCCTGCCTGAGACACCTCAACAAAGACCTTGGGCTTTATTCCTAGTTGAAAGGAAGCCAAGGAAGTTATATACACACTCGAGTGACCTTTAAGATTCACTTTAGGAAGATGACTCTGGCTACAGGATGGAGTGTGGATTACAACAAAAGATTCTGGAGAAAGAAAGACTAGAGAGGAAAATAATGCAAGAGTAGAGGTGAGCAAGGCTTAGGGCTGGAACCAGAGCAGATAAAACAGCAGAGTGAGCAAAGACTTCCTCAGCAAGTTCTTAACACCCTTAATTTGTGTCACTTCTGACGTCCTTAATATCATCTAAAGGCAATTAAGCATAATGTAAAGCTCAATGGACTGGAAGGCAGAGAAACTGGGTCCAAGTGCTTAGACTGCTTCCCTGTGACTTTGGACAAACCATTTATCAGGTACTCCATAATACAGTACCAGTTTAGGAAAGTAACCTTCTGTTACTGAGTTTTACAATCACCTTACAAGACAGGTATTTTTATAATAATTCTCTATTCTCTTATAATAAAAGAGATTTCGGATTCAAGGAAGTTAAGCGAGTTACCCAAGACTACTCAACAAGTAATGGAGGAGGAATGGAAGGAGGAGCCAAATCCAGGTCTGTGTGGCCCCCCATCTATAATGAAAACCCACCTACTGTGCTACCACTTACCCGCTCACTGACCTTCAATCCTAGAATGTTCCAGCTGAAAGGAACTGCAACTGTCTTACGGAAAAGATGAAGAACCTCGGATTAAGAACCCATTGCTCTTTCCATGTGCCAACTCACCGTTTTAAATTTAAATTTAGACTCTAATTCTTTTGTTCTTGTCTATGGTAATGTGGACTCTGTGTTTCAAAGCTTATTTTTTCCCATGGAGTTACAAGAAAGATCATTTGTTTTCAGTTATCAAAAACAATTAAAAGATGCTTTTTCCTCAAAGGCCACAATTCCTGGCTTTCCCCAAGAAAAGAAAGAAGAACTCCCTGCTTTTGCTTACTAATAAAAGAACTGTAATACCAAACTGAGTACATTTTTATAGGTACTTTGTCCCCCAAGTCCCAATCTTGAAATCCAAAGTCCCAAATTGCAAGCAAATTTTCATAGCCAATCTCTACATTATTGTAGATCTCTACATTGTTGTGATCTTTACATTATTATTTATTTCATTTTATGATACCACTTCACCTCTTCAAATAATCTCTAAAATAATAACCTGTATAGAGTTAAATGAGAATACATCTAAAGGTTATCTAGCAAAAATCAGTCAACAGAAGCATTCCCTCTTTGACTCAATATTATGTAGCATATATTTTTCCCCTTACAGCCCCATAAATGTTTCATGATATCTACTTGAGAGGACCTGCTTTATAATAAATAAAAGCAGATATTTAATTTCAGCAGCATTTGCATGCATGTATGCTCAGTTGCTCAGCTGTGTCTGACTTTTTGCGACTTCATGACTGTAGCCTGTCAGGCTCCTCTGTGCATGGGATTTCCCAGGCAAGGATACTGGAGTAGACTGCTACTTCCTTCTCCAGGGATCTTCCCGACCCAGGGATCGAACCTGTGTCTTTAGCCTCTCCTGCATTGGCAGGCTGATTCTTTACCACTGCGCCACCTAGAAAGCCTGCTCAGTAGCATTTAGGGAGTACTCTTTTGGGTAGGCACAGTGAGAATTATAAGATATACAGCCACTGAAGAGCCCATCACTGGTGGTCGCTGCTGTCCATAGAGAGAGATGGAATGGTTATTGCATTCTGTGGTTAACCAGGAGATAGTCTAATGCCATTGTAAGATGAATCCGGGCAGGTGGCTTTCCCTTCTGGGGCCTCATCTGTGAAATGAAGAGGTCAAGCATAGAGGTTTCTAATACTGTGAGTCTGTGAGTCTACAATTTCTATGAAATACGTCTCTGCCTTTGAAACCATCCCTGAGTGATTCTACCTACAAGGATACCACCGAAACTCAGCTAAATGTCAGGGTGTCTGATGGTTGAGAACAAAATTCATTATCCCAGAACATTCAAGGAGAATTGAAAAATTCCATCAGGAAGTCAGCAGCAACCTTTCTTGTAATCATGAGAAGAAGAAGGAGATGGACAACACGCGCCAACTCTGGGAGCTGAGGTTGTAAACGAGGGCGCGTTAGCCGAATGCAACGCTTGCCAGGAGCAGGGACCAATAAATATTCCATGACACCCAATTGATTTCTCAAAACGAGTTCCATTTCTCATTTGTGAATCAAGCCCATGAGTCTTTTGGTTGCTCTTTTGCCTCCGCTATCCACTGTGCTGTGCCTATGGCTAAATCTCTTCTGCGCCCATCAAACCATCACTCTGCACCAGGAGTTTCCTGGACACTACCAAGCGTATTGGAGTTTTCTCACATTTGGCTTACAAAATGGTCACATTAAAGTGGAGTGGGACACGAGAAAACTGAGGCAGAGGAAGGTAAAGTAGATGAATGGAGGTGATGAAATGAAACACAACAGTGCTTGGAGGGGAATGCCAGGGCTTCCTAATACTTGAGTCCAGACTGTGTTTATTTAGTGTTTTTCAACTTTCTCAAGTTATGGCACACAGAAAAATGTTACTGTTTGTCTGACACAATGGAGCTGATAGAAGAGACTGCATGAAGCTGGAAGAGGGGGACCAGGAAGTGCTGCCCGTGTAGCTCACCTCAAGGACTAAGGGGATCCATAGCCTAGCACACCTGTTTGACCAGTCAGGGAATTTATACCAGCTATTGTAACTAACAATCAAAACCTCAGTGGGCTAATGCAACCACAGTTCTGTTTTTTAAATTGCAGTATGGTTGTTTTACAATATTGTGTTAGTTTCATATACCTGGAAAAGATGCAGACTCTAATTCAAAGTTTTATTTCTCACTTGGGTCATTGCCTCCATTGGCAATCCAAGCAGTAAGAGGCATTCTCGATATTGCTTTTGGGACCACAGCTTCTTTTGTCTTGGGATGATACCAGCCCCAGACACTCTAGAGAACTCTCCACTGGATCCTTTATGTACAGCCCAGTGATAAGCAAAGAGAGAGAAGGAATATCACGGGACATTGTATAGTCAGAAATCTATTACTCCCTCCAGATTCCACTGGCCAGATTCCAGCCAAGTAGCCCTTCTGGCAAGGGGGTCCAGCTGCCCTGGACTGTCCAGAAGGGTGAATGGGGTGGTTGAACATCTGGCCTGTTTCTGCCACACACAAAACACATCCAGGCTCCTCCTTAGAGCTCTTGAAGGAAGCTGGTCCATAATTAGACACTCTGGCATCACCTGGATCCTGTTTTGAACTACAGAAGCTCAGTCCTGAGATTTAGACTCTACATTTTAACAAGATCCCCAGGTGATCTTGTTGTGTGAAACACTGCCCCAGACCATGCACACCTCTGATCACCATCAAAACTGCTTCACCCATCATATCAACAAAAAAATTCGATCACTAATGGTTTTCTGTAAGTACAGTCTCCCAACTCAAAAGTGATGTGGGTTGCATATGTAAAGAAATGCACTCAGGAGACTTCTTTAGGGGTGCAGTACGTAAGACTCTGAGCTCCTAATGTAGGGGGCCCACGTTCGATGGTGAACTAGATCCCACATGCCAAAGCTAAGAGTTTGCATGCAGCAACTAAAGATCCCATGTTCCACAACTAAGACCAGGTACAGTCAAATAAATGAATAAATATAAATATTTTTTAAAAGAAATAATACCTATCATGCAAGGAAATCTATATTTATAAATCTAATAAATTAGCCACTTATTTCATGTCAGGTATAAAACTAGGCATATTACATATATTGTCTCATTGAAGAGTTACCATAACTCAATGGACATGAGTTTGAGCAAACTCCAGAACATAATGAAAGACAGGGAAGCCTGGAGTGCTGCAGTCTATGGGGTCACAAAGAGTAGAACGTGACTTAGCGACTGACAAACAACAAAAGAAAAGCGAGAAAAAGCAAACTTCACAGATAAAGGAACTCATTCAAGATCACCTCACAGGTTAGTGAGACAGTGAGACTTGGACCCAGAACCGGAACTTCTAATCCGGTACTTTTCACGCTCTGCCATGTGGTAGCTTACCTATATTTCAAACTTGTTCTTTGGAGAATGGCCTAGGAGATAAAAACATGGAAAGGGCTCCAGAATTATGTGATTTGCAGGAAAAAAAAATGGAACGCTCAATGGAAACTTGAAGCATGCAAATTGAAAATTTTTGAATTATTCAGTGGGAAAAAAAGAGATTTTCTTAAAATTAGATCAAAAGAAGAAAAAAAAAAAGAACTCATATAGGCTATTCCAACTCATTTTAACCTCAGGGAGAAACATGACATTTCTCATGTACGTACGATTAGGCGACCGACCAGGAGAGTCAGGACACCCTGTCCCATGGCTGATTTCCATGAGAATTGTATGGCCTGTGGAGATAATTATAAAATTAATTCTCATCCTGATGTGAACAAGAAGAGGAAAATGATACCTTGGTACTTCAAGGGCATAGCAGAACCAGATATACCGGTCTCTAGTCATTCTTCAAGGACATCACTGCTCTAGACTTTGACCTCTGAAATGCCCTTTCATCTTTGCTTCTCCCTAGTTAATCATGTTCATTTATTCCTCCAACAATTATTTGCACTTTATTAGGGTGACGGAGTTTATAATGATCTCAGCAAGCAGAGTATTTCTCATGGTGTTAACTAGTAGTTCTCAAAAGTAAATTAGCATGAGAATTTTGGGAAAGACCTTAAAATACAAATTCTTGAGCCCATTCCAAGAAATTCTGACTCAGTATATCTCAACTAGTGCTCAGGAGCCTGAACACTTAAAAAGCAGCTTAGTGTATTCCATGTAGCACAGTACTAGTCAAGACTTGAAAAAGAAGAAAATTCTGAAATACATGATGACATGGATGAACCTTAAGGACAATTTGTTGAGTAAAATAAAACAGTCTCCAAGAGGCAAATATGGTATGACTCTTACATATATGGAGTATCTAAGACAGGCAGATCGGGACTTCCCTGGTGGCCCAGTGGTTAAATATCCACCTGCCAATGCAGGGGGACACGGGTTTGATCCCTGGTCTGGGAAGATCTCACACATGCTTTGAGGCAACTAAGCCCATGTGCCACAGCTACTGAGCCTGCACGCTCTAGAGCCTGTGCTTGGCAACAAGAGAGGTCACCACAATAAGTCCGAGCACCACAAGGAAAAGTAGCCCCACTCGCCAATGCTAGGGAAAGCCCACGTGCAGCAACAAAGACTCAGCACAGCCGAAAAATAAAGAAAGAGTGTAGACCTCGTGTTGGGAGCAACTACCACAATAAAATGAGTTTTTTTTACAAAGCAGCCTAGGTGGTCTATGACCCCACTTTGAGAAATACTAGCGTCTTCTGCACCATAGCAACTATTCTTCGATAGCTCACTTACTCTGTTCATGTCATAAATGCAGTCTTGTTTTTTTTTCATTCTTTTACTCCTTGGTGCCTAGCTCCACACCTGAAACCTTAGGATACACTTGTTTTTAATCTGATAGTCTCTACACACATTTGTTTTACAAATGAAATAAAAAGTGAAAGCATAAAAATAAAGAAGGATATAATAAAAGAATGAATAAGCGAATGACTGTGGGGCCCAACATGTACGTTTCTGCCTCTGTGCACTGGAACCTACTGAAAACTGAACCAGCATACTTTCCTGTCACGGCGCTCGACAACTCTGGAACAAAGCACACTTGACTAGATTTTGTGCTAAACAACCTGAGATAAGGCCAAAAAAACACATTATTTACTTATTTCAAAAATACCTTCTCCTGAGAAACAGACTGTGCTCAAGATTAACAGTATCAATGCTGGCATTGAGACCTTTCACTAATGATATATCAATCAAAAGCTTTTACAGATCTCCCTCAACTTACTCTGCAGTTACATCCCAATAAACTCATCAGAAGGTGAAAATACATTTAGTCCACTTAACTTATCATTACTGGGCCTCACTTACTTTAAGCCTGCTTAGAACACTTACATTAGCCTATGCATGCATGCGTGCTAAGTCACTTCAGTAGCGTCCGACTCTTTGCAACCCTATGTACTGTAGTCCACCAAGCTCTTCTGCCATGGGATTCTCCAGGCAAGAATACTGGAGTGGATTGCCAAGCCCTCCTCCAGGGGATCTTCCCAACCCAGGGATCAAACCCACATCTCTTATGTCCACTGCATTGGCAGGTAGGTTCTTTACCACTAGCGCCACCTGGGAAGCTCACGTTTGCCTGTAGTAGACAAAATGATCTAAGGCAAAGCCTATTCTATAATAAAGTTTTGACTATCTAATGCAATGTATTGAATACTGTACTGACTGAAAGTGAAAAATAGAAGGGCAGTACAGGTCAGATATGCAGATGACACCACCGTTATGGCAGAAAGTGAAGAAGAACTAAAGAGCCTCTTGATGAAAGTGAAAGAGGAGGTGAAAAAGTTGGCTTAAAGCTCAACATTTCAGAAAACTTAAGATCATGGCATATGGTCCCATCACTTCATGGGAAATAGATGGGGAAACAGTGGAAACAGTGACTGATTTTATTTTTCTGGGCTCCAAAATCATTGCAGATGGTGATTGCAGCCATGAAATTAAAAGACGCTTACTCCTTGGAAGAAAAGTTATGACCAACCTAGACAGCATATTAAAAAGCAGAGACATTACTTTGCCAACAAAGGTCCATCTAGTCAAGGCTATGGTTTTTCCAGTGGTCATGTATGGATGTGAGAGTTGGACTATAAGGAAAGCTGAGTGCAGAAGTATTGATGCTTTTGAACTGTGGTGTTGGAGAAGACTCTTGAGAGTCCCTTGGACTGCAAGGAGATCCAACCAGTCCATCCTAAAGGAAATCAGTCCTGGGTGTTCATTAGAAGGACTGATGTTGAAGATGAAGCTCCACTACTTGGGCCACCTGATGCGAAGAGCTGACTCATTTGAAAAGACCCTGATGCTGAGAAAGATTGAGGGCAGGAGGAGAAGGGGACGACAGAGGATGAGATGGCTGGATGGCATCATCAACTCGATGGACATGGGTTTGGCAAACTCAGGGAGTTGGTGATGGACAGGGAGGCCTGGCGTTCACGGGGTCGCAAAGAGTTGGACACGACTGAGTGACTGAACTGAACTGAACAGGTACAGAACGGTTTTAAATGTATCAATTGTTTACCTTTATGATCACGTGGCTGATAGAACCTGATAGATCACTAGCCTGAAAAAAGATCAAAATTTAAAATTCAGACTACAGTTTCTACTGAATGTGATTCACTTTCCCACCATTTTAATGTGAAAAATGGTCAATTTAACCATAGTAAGTTAGGGACTTTGTAACTCTGCCCACCCTCAATTAGTTCCCCTCTTGTAAGTCCTAAGGTAAAGATCATGCACCCTAAATAATACTAGTCATCACTCTTTATCTTTGATTTTGAATGCACTATGGATACTCATTTGATGTTCTTTTATTGTAATAAGCTAAATAAGCTTAACTTCACTTGATCAGCAAGTTTTCTGGACAGCTAATAGCCAATACTACAAAGCCCCAGCACAGAACAACAGAAAATCTATAGAACACAACATGCCTTCAGTCATTGCTCTAATCTGGATCAAGAGCACTGACATATGTTTAGTGTACATTATGGGGTTACCCAGAATAACATTTTTATCCAACCCTTCCCAATGCCTGGTTGAAGAAAAAGGAGGGATGGAATCTCTTGCCATCTTTCATACATTCATTCATGTGAAAAGTATTTATTGATAACTGTAATGGGATAGGCATTAGAGATTCAAAAGCAAGACTTCCACAGTCTAGAAGAGAAGCTGAATATTGTGGGCATCCCACATCCTCTTGCTCCTGATTCTTTCCTCTTCCCAGGTCAAGCTGACTGTTCCATGTCTTGATGGACAGTTCAAGGGTGGACAGCTGCACTTCTGTTCTTGCTGGTTCCTCTGCCCAGACTGACCTGTTCATCTATGTTGAGCTCATTAATGTTCACAGGCGTCACCTCCTTTAATGATGCATCTACACGGTTCCCAGACCAGTGCAAGACCTGATCACCTCCTCCTTTGTACTCCCACTGTGGACATTTCTAGCAAGATCTCCACAATCCTGTGCTGGCCAAATTACAACTCTGCCTCTCTTGATGGATTACAGTCACAGACGGGTGGCTTTTATCTTTTTAGTCTCAGGACCTAGCAAAGAGGTGCATAGTAGGCTCTCAAGAATGTAATGAATGAGAATAGACTATTTAAATCCTACTGAAAGCCAGTCCTCCATGAGAAAAGCATCTCTTGTGAGCACTGAGGATTTTCCTATCAGGGCTAGGTGATTTACAATGTATGATTTATCAGGCTTCATGTACCAGGTGTCACCTCTGCATTCAGCTCCACTGATCAAGAAAATGAATTCGATCCTGGATCTGTGTCCTCCCAAGAACAGCTTGCCAGGAAAAGTCGTTAATGTGGAAAATTATCTTCCCAGCTGTTAATTTCGTGTTCCCGTCTTGTTTCCCTTCTTTTAGTTCAGCTGAGCATCCATTTGTTCAGTGATATTTACGTGAATATCTTCATTTCAATGCTACTATTGTCCATCTGTTTGGCTGAGGGCTGAAATTACCAGACTGTGGCCAGGAAAGAAGGCAATAGCCAGACTGGCCAGTAAATTCTCCCCTGAGAGAAAGGCAGCCCCCTGCCAGCTTTCCCAGCCCTGCTTACCACTGAAGTGCAACCTGACAGATGTAGAGTAAGGAATTAGAAAGATCACCCTTTAGGAGAACAGTAGAAAATTAGAGGCATCTGTCTTCTCTAAACCAGAGGCTACACCATGAAAGCTAAGTGGAGAACACAGAAGACATATTGACTTCTTTTCTTAAGTTCTCAATCTGCAATCCACATCTAACAAATGAATGCTTACATTCATTTGAAAAACAGTTTCCATGGACCTACTGTGTGTCAGATACTGAGAACTAAGGATGAAAAACAGTCACTGAACTTGGATCTCTTCTATTCCACTAGCTCAACAAGTATCTCTTGAGCACCTACAATACAGCAAGCACTACTCTCAGTCTTGGTTATGAGCATTGATTCAGACCACGGCCAGAAAAGATGGAAAGAAAAGAAGGGGGTGGCAGAGGCAAGATGATTAGATAGCATCACTGACTCAAGGGACATGAATTCGAGCAAACTCTGGGAGATAGTAAAGGACAGAGGAGCCTGGTGTGCTACAGTCCATGGGGATCACAAAGAATCGGACACGAGTTAGCAACAGAACAATATACCCTCAAAATCTGAGATGTTTGAGTTGAAGGCTGAATGGTGACTAGATTTGGAGAAAGAATGTTCCAGGCAAAAAGAATGACTCTTGTAAAGATTCCAAGACAAAAATGAGCTTGACATGGTCACAGGACAGAGAGAAGCTGGTGAAGCAACATGAGCAGTGGGGGTGGGGGAAATGAGGTCTCAGAGCAGGCAGCAGCCGTGGTAATCAGATCTTATACTGGATCTGGATCTTGTTCTCTGGATCTTATACTAAGTGTGATGGGAAGACACTGAAAGGTTTTACAGAAATGCTGGTATTATCTGAATTACCTTTAACGAGATCACTTGCTCACCCCCCGGGTGGGGAATGGACTGCAGAGGAACTAGGCTGGAGGCGGGGGACCAGTTAGACCTCTTGCTTTTGTCAAGGTGAGAAATGAAGTGGTTTATATGGCAGTTGTTGAGCTGAACATGGTAAGATGGACAGGACTTACTGATGGAAGAGAACAGGAGTGTGAGAAAGAGAGCCACCCTAACTCTGAAGTTTGTGTGGTGCTGGTTTGGTCACTAAGTCGTGTCCGACTCTTGCGACCCCATGGACTGTAGCCCGCCAGGCTCCTCTGTCCATGGGATTCTCCAGGCAAGAATACTGGAGTGGATTGCCATTTCCTTCTCCAGGGGATCTTCCCAACCCAGGAATCAAAACTGGATCTCCAGCATTGCAGGCAGATTCTTTACCGACTGAGCTGTGAAGGAAGCCCCTGAAGTGTGTAGCCTGGGCAACTCTGTGGGTGGCAGTGCCATTTATAAATGGAGGAAGGTTGGGAGTGTGTAGCCTGGGCAACGCTGTGGATGGCAGTGCCATTTATAAAGTGAGGAAGGTTGGGAGTGGGGTGAAGACTTGGAGAGAAGAATCCATAAGTCTGTTATGAACACACAGGTTTGAGATGCTTATCTGATGTTCAAGTAGAAAGGTCAAGGATATGATGAGAGCCTAAAGAAGATGGAGGAGAAGGCGGGTGGCCTGGTGAGGGTGTGGAAGCAGGGAAGGGCAGAGCTGCTAAGAAACACAGCTTGCATTGGAATGCAACTCATATGCAGAGCAGTTGCCTTGTGTCAGACAGTAAACTTTAAATCTCACATGCATCACCTCACATCACCCACACTACAAGGGGGATGCTGCTTCCCAAGTGACGTAAGAACTTAAGACTGTAAGCACCGCAGCCTGTCTGCATGTGTACCCCCAGCTCTGCTGTCTGTCTGTGGGACCTTGAGCAAATGACGTAAGGTCACAAAGCCTATGTTTCCTCAACTGTAAAGCAGAAATAATGTTACAACCTGTTTGAGAAGTAAAAGAGGCAACTTGTGTAAATATCAAATCCCTGCAAGTAAACCGAGTTACTAAGTAATAGGCATCATAGTTATAATTGTTCATTATAATCCTGCTATGGGTTGAATTCTGTCCCATAAAAATATGCTTCATTCCTAACCTGGGGGTATGACTTCTTCCCTGGGTCTCAGTCTCCTCACCTTCAACCCAGAAAAGGTGATAATTATAATCGACATTCAGCAGGAAGCAGATTGGGATTCCCTGGTGGCTCAGTGGTAAAGAATCCACCTGCCAATGCAGCAGACAAGGGTTCAGTCTCTGGCTTGGGAAGATCCCCTGGAGAAGGAAATAGCAACCCACTCGGGTGTTCTTGCCTGGAGAATCCCATGGACAGGGAAGACTGGCAGGTACAGTCCACGGGGTCACAAAAGAGTCAGACACGACTTAGTGACTAAACATAGTAACATGAAGCATGTTATCCACTCCCAGGACAGCAGCTGGTGGCCTCAATTGGGCCTCCCCAACACCAGCACAACCACAGTGACACCAAGCCAGGAGATGAAGAATAAGGTGCCTGCCTGTCTCTCTGCAGCCTTTCAGGTAGATTGGAGGCAGAGAAGGCCAATGAAGGAGAGGGAAATATTCTGGGAGTTGGTCTACTGGGAGAAACACAAAAATGATGGCAGAAAATTGGAGGGATGGGTGTTCCTGGGCAGAGAAGAACAGATGTAGCAAACCGGGTTCCCAGTAACACAGTGATTTCATCTCAATTTGATGCTAGACAGCTCCAGTCTGTTTAACAAATACACCTGCCGCCTGAGAGATCTTCAATTCCACTTTAAAACGGAGTCCCAATGGGTGTTGTGGATCCCATCCAGGTCTAGGACAGTCTTTAAAAAGCAAAAGGCAGCTGGCTGAACTGTGGGGGAGGGGGCAGGAGCCTGGAATGGAAGGCTCTGCAGGAATGAAGAATGAGTCATGTGTGGAGCCTCGTCTCCCCTTAAACAGAGAAACCATCACAGCAACAATCATAATAATGCATAATGTTTACTGATTGCTTATCTTATGCCTGATGCTATTCTAAGCATGCTTGCATGCATACTGCATGCTAAATCACTTCAGTCATGTTCTACTCTTTGCAATCCAATGGACTGTACCCTACCAGGCTCCTTGGTCTGTGTGATTCTCCAGGCAGGAATACTGGAGTGAGCTGCCATGACCACTCCAAGGGATTTTCCCAACCCAAGGAGAGAACCCACATTTCTTACGTCTCCTGCATTGGCAGGTGGGCTCTTTACTGTTAGCACCACCTGGGAAGCCTAGGCATGTGTGCACTCCAGTAAAGAAGATGCTCCTTCTATTTCTATACATGAGGAAACAAAGAGATATCGAACCCAAGGACTCTTCCTCAAAATTGCATGCTCTTAGCTGCTATCCTACACAATTCCTTCATCCAGCACACAGGAAGGAACAAAGAAAGGAACAGGATTTAGTCAGCCCCCAGAGGATGCCAAGCAAAACTGGCCACCTCAGAGTACAAAACCCCCAGCTGTGGTGACTGGGGAGAAGGAAGTAAGGAGGGAAGTGTAGAAATAAATTTACAGACTAATAGGAGAGATAGACATTAACCAAGAAGACAAAGAAATAGTAGCTTATCACAAATAATGACGCCACATTGCAATGTGTGGTAACGAAGTAAAAATAGGGAGGAACACCTATTTAGATTGAATGAAGAACTTCCTAAGAGAACATTTTAGGGGAATCCCGTATTAATGAAAAGGGGCTAGGCATGTGTAGCAGAGAAGGCAATGGCACCCCACTCCAGTACTCTTGCCTGGAAAATCCATTGATGGAGGAGCCTGGTGGGCTGCAGTCCATGGGGTCGCTAAGAGTCGGACATGACTGAGCGACTTCACTTGACTTTTCACTTTCATGCATTGGAGATGCATTGGAGAAGGAAATGGCAACCCACTCCAGTGTTCTTGCCTGGAGAATCCCAGGGACGGGGAAGCCTGGTGGGCTGCCGTCTATGGGGTTGCACCGAGTTGGACACGACTGAAGCAACTTAGCAGCAGCAGCAGCAGGCATGCATAGAGTAGGAAGAAGAAAATTTCAGATCTGAAGAAGGGAAAATTTTGAGGATCTAATAGGTGGCCAATGAGAGTGGAGGGAGAAAGTGACCATTTCACCTGCAGGCTGGCAGGACCTTATGAAGACATAATGCAATAAAGTATGAATATTAATACCCAGATAATAATAATAGTAACAACAACTTCTACTTGGTGATCTGTCTCTCACAGTGCAGTTCCTACCTACTCTCTTATCAACTTCCGAATCTACAGCCCTGAGCATGAGCCAGCAGGTACTAGTCCTTCCATTTATTTGAGACAACAGAGAGCAGAGAAGCCGTGACCCACCAAAAACATACAGCCAATGGCAGGAAAGCCAAGCCCTGGACTTAGATCTCTGAAATCTCAGTCCATCTCTTGCCCAGCCCACGTGGCTTTGACTCACTGGAGTTATTTAATGATGGCAGCTCCCCCTGTTTAACCCTCCTCTGCAGCACATCATCGAATGTTCATGCAGAACCACCACTCCTCAGTAGAGGCAGCCCACGTGGCTTTGACTCACTGGAGTCAAATGATGGCAGCTCCCCCTGTTTAACCCTCCTCTGCAGCACATTATCGAATGTTCATGCAGAACCACCACTCCTCAATAGAGGCTCTGGCCTCTGGGTCAAGGGGCCTGTGCCCAGTCTTCTAACTTGGATACTTCCTGTGAACAGGGCTCATTCTCCACGTGACTCTAATAATCAAGAAAATAAATTGGATCCCAGAATCTCTTTCACTCTGGATAATAGCTCCTTCCAGGAAGTCATTAATGCTGTAAATCAAACTCACAACTGTTGACACCAAGAAAGCGAGTTGTTTACCTTCCTTTGACTCAGCGGAGCATCAATTAGCTCAGTGATATTTACATAAATATCTCGATCTGGAGGGCGGAATTGTCCATCTGCTTCTGGAAAGATTTAATTAGGTCTGTGTTGCTAGGGAAGAAGAAATTAATCCTTTTCAACACTAACCTTTTCAATTAATATATGTTTTGTGATGTATTGTATAACACGCCTTGTTATGTAAATTGGACAGACTGGAACATTTCAGGCTGAAGAGATGATGCCTTTGAAAATACATCTCTTTCCAAATCTTGAAAACAAAAGGACAGTTATTCTCCTCTACGTACACTTTCTCTTGATGAAGGTTTATTTCAGCTCAGCTTCTTGAAGGCTTCCCTCTGCTGTCACACATGTCCTTCAGCTGTTCCTTCAGTCCACCCATCCCTTTTAATGACTCTGATTTGTGTCACCATGGGAATGTCCACTCCATAAACACAAAGATCAGGGAAACCTCGCCCACTGCTATTTGCCAGGTGCCTAGCAAAGTGCCTTCTTGTAGAAATGACTCACTAAATGTATGTGGAATGAGCGAGCAAAGCCAAAAGCATGAAGTAACAGTTTCCTTGTGATCTCACACCTCAGCATGCCAGATCACAGAAGCAAAAAAAAAATATTTTTAAAGATTGTTGAACTTCCCTGGTGGTCCAGTGGCCAAGACTCTGAGTTCCCAATGCAGGAGGCCTGGGTTCAATCCCTGGTCAGGGAACTAGATCCCACGTGCAGAAACAAGAATTAGCATGCTGTAACAAAAAGATCCGGCATGCCACAACTTAGAGTGGGAGCAGCCAAATAAATAGACAAAAATATATTTTTTAATTGTTAATTTTCAAAAGCAGAGGTGAGTTTAGATTTAAAAGTACCCCCTTTCCTCTCAACCACACTCTGACATGGATGCGAACTCGTGCTCCCATATCATCTTCTATGATGCACCTAGTGTGGCCAGGTGAGCTCACTGAAGGCTCCTGTGTTTCTCAATTCATCATTTCAAAAGCCTCAAAAATGTCCCTTCATCTTCACTCCTCGGATTGTTCCTCATCTCTTCTCTCTATTCCTTATCGCCCTAGAGGCTTTCCTTGAGGGCTAAGCAGTTTCATATAACTTCCCAAAATCTTCACTCACTCTAAGATAGGAAGAACAATCACAGAAGTCACAGCCACCACTTACCAGATGCCTACTATGTTCTAGGCACTGTTCTAGATTCTTCTTACATCAATCCGTAAGCTTGCAACAACCCTTAAGACTTCATTACCCATGTTTCCAGATGACAACACAAAGGCTCAGAGAGGTTAGAGAGTCTCACACAGTCACATGGGCAATAGGAGAGAGTCTGGATTTTTTCAACCCGTTTGGTCTACTTCAGAAGCCCTTCCGTTTTGCCACAATGCATCCGTGGTCCTTTGCTGGTCCAAATCTCCAGTGCTAAGTAAAGAGTTAGGTTTTAAATTATGAATCTGTTAAACAAATTGACTAGGGTGGAAACAATTCAGAATACCTTATCTCAAAATATATGACTCTACTTGTGTTATTGATTCTATAAGAAACCAGTCTCTATAAATTAGTTGACAAAATTTGAACATATGGAACAGAGATTGGCGATCTTTTTCTGTAAAGGATCAGACAAATATTTTTGGCTTTGTGGGACTGTTGCAACAGCTCAAATCTGTTGCAACAGCTCACATCTGCCGTCGCAGAGAGAAACAACCATGGACAATTCAGTGAATGATGTATCTGTGTTCCAATAAAACTTTATTTACAAAAACTGTGGGCAGAATGGATTTGGGCCTTGGGCTGCAATTTGTTGAGCTCTGAAATAGAAGGAAGACTGATTTGATGTTGTTACCACCTGACATTAAATATATAATTTAATCCCCACATTAATACTTTAAAGTAAGTATAAGTATTACCTTCATTTTAAAGGCAAGGAAATTTAGATTTCAGAGAAAGATAAACAGATTGAGGCCCAAAGCTATTAACCATGTATCTACAGCCCTGAGCCTAAGCAGGCTTCCAGTTTCCCAAGTTGGATTGTTGTTAGTATTTGTTTCCTTCTTTTCTCCCCAATTAACTTAGAATATCTTTAAATTGCATCAGAATCTATAGCCCTCCAGGGACACTCAACTCCTCAGTATTCAAACTGTCCTCCTTTGCTACTCCAAAGCCTTTCCACCCATAGTGAGGGCAGCGGACAGTCATTCATGAGAAAAGGGAACCATCGTAGAAAGATTCCAGTGACCAATTTCCTATGAGAATAACAAGAAGTGACAGCTCCAGGCAGAAGGGGTCATAATTACCCAGGGACTGCCTGGCTCCTATCAGGAGATCAACAGCTCAATATTGAGTTATTTAAGTGGATGGAAGAATTTGACCTGAGAACACCAGTTGTGTTGACCTAAGCTGAGGCGGATTATTAGACAAGAACTGGGGTTTGGGTCAGACTGACCTTCCTCAATTCCTGGTCTCGAAACTTGTTAAGCAAATAACTTTAAGAAAGTTACTTAACACTGGTGAACTTCAATTTCCTCATCTGTAAAAACTTCGACAATATGAATACCAGTATCCCTTTAATAGTAAGTGGTTGGGAGGGTTTAACAGGATAATGTAGGGTACATAGCTCATTTTATAACTCAGCAAATGGCAGCAACTGTAATGACTACACTAATAACAATCACCATTATTCCTACTGCACTTGTATTTTGAGCTTGGCTTCTACACCCAACACCTCCCATGCTGGAGAGAAGAACCATGCACACTGCTTAAGGGTACAAAGTCCTGCAGTATAATTCGTTGGACCACTGAATATTCTGGTGTGACCATGGTTGTATCTATTATCAAACCTCTCTTCAAAGGCTTGTATTCTAAGGACTTTTACTACAAAATTATCAGTATTGGAGCTACAAGAATGTAAACATGAGGGTCATATGCCAATGTGAAAACTAACGGGGAACACAAACAAGACAGCTTGATTTGCTGTAAATTGTAAGATATATTTTGTCCTTTGTTGGCTTTGTGTTTACATAGTTTCACTAAGATAGCCACAATGCTACTTATAAAATACAGGGGGCAGGGAAGAAAAATTACAATAAACTGACATTTCAAAATCAGTGGCATTCAGGAGAAAACAAAAACCCTCACCAAGCTCTAAAACTTATGAAATTACTTTTATTAACTTAAGCATTCATGAAATAACTCTTTTGTTAACTTGAGTAAAGAGTTTTATTTATTCCATTTTTGGAAATCTCTCATGAACTTCTGTTTTTCTGCTTGTGGGCCGTTCAACAGGCTGCTTAGCTGACCTCTTTTTCTTTCCTTCCATGTATATTACTGATTTCTATTCAGAAGAGGAGCAGTGAGATAATTGGGCTATTCAGAGGAAACACTGATGATTACTTTCATGCGTTGTATCTGCCCCATCAGACAGACTCCATTAGAAATTCCCAGAATAGTAGGAAAGTTTCCAGGGCACAAGTCTATCCAGTTTTTTTCCCAAATGGCCAGGCAACTCATTGACCAACTAGGTAATAGGCCTTGAGTTTTCTGAGAAATCTCTTGTTTCATAAAATGTCTTATTCCCACAAAAGAGGTTTAGGGAAGTATTATATGTCATTCCCTCTACTCCCCAGGTTCCCTTGTTCTTAAAAGAGAACTCTATGTATATGCAATCATCAGAGTGCATGTGTCCACAGCTTTGTCATTTATTCATCATGTGATCTTGTGCAAATCACTTCATTTCTCTGTCTCAACCACTCCACCTGCTCCACCAACCTCACCAATATCATGTATAGACAATGGTGTTCACCATAATTTTATTATTTTTAAAATTATTTTCCAAAACAGAACTCGAGCACCTATAAAATCCCTAGCACTTACAGCTAGTTCCTTACCCAGACAAAACAACCTTACTGCCATCCAGAAATAATAAGGGAATTCAATGAGGAAAGAACTTTGGAAAAGAAAACATACTTTTCACATGTCAGCTGATGTTAAGATGACACCAGAATTGAACTTCAGAAAAGTCAAATATAATAGTCTGTGGTATTTTTTTATGGCAGCCCTAGCAAATTAGTATAATTACCCAACAACTAGACTCTGAAACCAATCAAAGCACATTTCTGCCCATCAAAATCTACTCGGTCCTTCTACTGGGATCAAACATCAGCACTGGGGTGTAGGAAGGCTCTGTCACAGCTGGTGGGGACAGATGACTCATCTCAGGCCTGTGAATAGTTCTGAGTAGTGAATTTCACCTTCATAGCAGATTGAGAGCTGAGGTCAGAACAGGAACCTAGAGCAGTGATGCTCAAAGTGTGGTCCCTAGCATTTCTTGGGAGTTTATTAGAAATGCAAATCAAGCCCCACACCAGAATCAGAATCTTTTGGCTGGGGGCCCAGAAATTTATGTTATAACGAACTCTTGCTGTGTGCTCAGTCACTCAGTCGTGTTGGACTCTTTATGACCCCCACAGACTGGAGCCTGCTAGGATCCTCTGTCCATGGGATTTTCAGGCTAGAATACTGGAAAGGGTTGCTGTTTCCTCCTCTGGAAGATATTCCCAACCCAGGGATCAAACCTGCATCTCCTGCATTGGCAGGTGGATTCTTTACCACTGAGTCACCTGGGAATCCCAACAAACTCTCTAGCTGAATCTTAAATGCTCTACATTTTGAGAAGCCCCAGGCTGGAGGAAATGTCTAAATGGTTTAGAAACATGATTTATCGCACCTCTGACCAAAACCGTAATGGATGTGGCTGGGGTAGGGGATGGGGTGGGGAGGGGGGGCAAGTGAAATGTCTTCTGTAGGGAATTTGATGCTTCATGAATGAGGAAGGGTAAATATCTAATCACACAACAAATAATCATTGAGCACTTACTATGTGCCTGGTGGCTCAGTAGTAAAGAATCCATCTGCCAGTGCAGGAGATGCAGGTTTGATCCCTAAGTAGGGAAGATTCCCTGGAGAAGGAAATGGTAACCTATTCCAGTATTCTTGCCTGGGACATTCCATGGACAGAGGGGCCTGGCAGGCTAGAGTCCATGGGATCACAAAAGAGTTTGCTATGGCTTAATGACTAAACAACAACAGTCAATATTACCAGGTGCCATGTGCTATACAATGCCCAGAGAGTATAATGGTGAGTTAGAGCTGAGGATTCCTTGTCTCATATCCATGTCATGTGAAGAGGGGAGGAAACAAGAGAGAGAATGGCATGGGAAACAGGTTTGATGTTCAGGAAAATTGGCCACCTTGCTTGCAGAGTGCCCCAAGTGGTCCGGATGGGAGGTGCAGATGGTGATACTGAGGCTCCTCTTCTACCAAGAGCGCCTGGGTGCTGCATCCTTGTGTTCAAGTGTGAGTTTTTTTACCCCAGGACCACCAGTGGCTTTGGCTTTTTGTCAGTTTTCTAACAAAGTGTCACCTTCGAAGTCGCCTCTACCAATAGCCTTCCCCGATCTACTCTGCCATAGGCATTTCTCTACCTCCTTGGCATTTCTCACTCCTCCAGAAGCAAACCATAAATTAGGAATTTGGTCCAGGAACCCTATTTTGAAGATGATTCCAGGAAGTATGATGCAAAAGTGTGGAAGCGAAACAGTGATGGAAGAGGATTCAAAGAAGCTAGTGTTAATGAGCAAGTCGCCATCCTGGGCAGCCAGGGCTCAACCCCACAGGCGACCCTCTGGAAGACTGAATACAGCTCAAAAGTGGGCTCCCACAAAGGCACGGAAGCCAAATCTGAACTTACCCAATGTCCTCCCTTACTTCTTGAAGTCTGCTCCCGGGCTCTACGCTCTGGCCCTTGTGCCCTGCCCTGCACATAGCAGAGCATCCTCCTATAGCCAGAGGGATTTACAAGGTGTGGAGGGGACTGTCTGCAGGTGACCTGCAGGGTAGCTGAGGGGTGCCAGTGACACAGGTGACGGGTATCTTACTAGAATATCTCTTATAAAAACAAACACAGAGCATCTTGTATCTGATCTGTACAACACTGTCAGCACCAAGAAAACCTGTGTCTTGCCTCATGAATCTCAAGTTGGGCCAGATACAGTTCTCTCTGTCAGTTCCTGCAACCATCCTGTATCTTATGGAATAATGAGATGTCTTCCAATGAGATATATCATGTTAGAACACAGAGATAATCTGATCCCAGGCAATGACTAAGAGATGGTAGTTTCATCCTCTGCACATGATTAGGGCTAAACATAAGAAGACATTGGTTAGGATTTTAAAATACTGAAAATTCTTGGTGGATCCTACTCATTTCCTACAAAGACATGCTAGTGGTCTGTGGATGTGATTGCAAATTCAGGGAACATAGACCCTGTCTCCTTCATTATTGCCACCCTGGTACCCATGGCAGTGCCCACACTGAGCAAGAATGCACTATCCATGAGGAGTTCACTGACCGACTTTCAGAGCTTTAAAGGGCTTTGAGTGTGCCTCATTTCACATAAGTCTAATTCGCTTAAACATTCTTAGAGTTTCAAACCAACATGTTGAAAATTCACACTTTCATTCACTTTTAATGAGAACTTTCTTTTTTTCAAGAATAATCTGCAGGCTGCCTTACAAGTAATTCCACAGCCATCTGGAAGACTTGTGCTGCTACTTAGAAGTGCTAAAAGGATATATATGGAGGCTGGCTTCTGACAAAATTGGAAATCAAGGGAAGCATGCTTTAGCAACACCCCCCTCCCTTCCTGGCTTCCCGACCTTTCTCCTGGCATCCCCAGAACTCTGGGCATAGATTCTATGCACATCTCCAGGTCACACAAATGTTTTATAGATTTAAGACACTACTCTTCCCACAAATATATTTTGTTTTACCAAGGATACCTGGAGAAAGAAATACTTATTTCAGAAGGATGCCTCAAAAAAAAAAAAAAAAAATGGTGTATCTGGCATGGTGATTCTAGGAGGAAAGATGATCAAGGACAAACTCATTCAGCACTCCAGAAATCATAAGACATTAGTGGACTTACATCTACTCATGGGAACAACCCTGGTTATTAATTTTAAAAAAGCCATTCAGTACACGTCTTGGCAGCTCTTTTAACGTGTCGGACACTGTCCGTGGTGCTGAAAACACAGAGGCATGAAATCCCTGACCCTGAACAGGAGGAGCACTCACTCCAGGGGCATATGATGCCTGTCACCCAGACATCTGGGTGTTCCGAGGAAAGAAATAATTATCTAGATACAGGCTTAAAAAATGAATATTATAAGCAAGGTGCTGTGGGTGGCCAGAGAAGAACACCTCTAGCTGGGACTTCTGAGAAGACTGAGGGAGCAGGAAACAATTGGATTTAAGTCCAGAAAAGAGAAGAGCGGAACCATAAGAGAGAGAGAGTGAAGAAAACTTCATGATTCCTGCAATTGCAAATCAGAAAAATAATCAGAAGAATGAAAAAGAGAAACTGCTGGACAAGTTTGAAAGATGGCAAGACATGCCTACCCCATGGTTGATACATCTGGCTGAAAATTTCCTTCTGGTGGTTATTCTAGCAGGCAGTTTAATGCAGTCCTTAAAAACTGAGGTTCCAGGAGCAGACTGCATGGTTTAAGCCACAGCTCTCCCTCTCATCAGGTGTGTGAGCTTGAGGAACTAACTTTGCCCTTCTTTGCTTCAGGTTTCATCTTAGAGTAGAGATCATAAGAGACCTACCTCCTAAGCTCATTATGGTGGTTAAACAAACCATCTTGTGCTAATGAATTTAACATACTCACATAGTTCCCGACACAAAGTCAGAGCTGGGACATTGTTCATTGTCATTACTACTGTAAAGAACGTGGACTTTATAAAAACCAACTTTTTTTGTTGGCTTGTTTCTGGGATCTGGTAGACTTATATCTTTGTAACCAGTTGTGCATTCAACAACATTCATCAAGGACCGGTTATGTGCCAAACACAGATGCATGCAGCCCCGGCCCTCCAGAGCCTTATCCTGGGAGAGCAGGAAGCAGGCAGGGAAGACAAACCATGCAGATTTGCTCTAAGTACAAAATATATATGTCAAAACCATGGTTTTCCCAGTAGTCAGGTACAAATGTGAGATTTGGACCATAAAGAAGGCTGAGCACCAAAGAATTGATGCTTTCAAATTGTTGTGCTGGAGAAGTTGTGAGAGTCACTTGGAGAGCAAGGAAATCAAACCAGTCAACCCTAAAGGAAATCAACACTAAATATTCATTGGAAGGACTGATGCTGTAGCTGAAGCTCTAATACTTTGGCCACTTGATGCAAAGAGTTGACTCATTGGGAAAGACCCTGATGCTGGGAAAGATTGAGGCGGGAGGAGAAGGGGATGACAGAGGATGAGATGGCTGGATGGCATCACAACTCAGTGGACATAAGTTTGAGCAAACTTCGGGAGACAGTGAAGAACAGGAAAGCCTGGCGTGCTACAGTTCATGGAACTGCAAAGAGTTGGACAACACTTAGCAACTGAACAACAGAATATATATTGGATTTCAAAAATAGTATGAAAAAAATGAATGCAAAATATCCATTTAGTAATTTTTATATTATTACAATTTCATTTGAGAGTATTTTGGGTATACTGGGTTAAATAAAATGTATTATGAAAATTACTTTCATCTGTTGCTTTTTCCCATGTTTAACACAGCTCCTAGGAAATTAAAAATGGTACCTGTGACTCACATCTGTGGCTCACCTTGTGTTTCACCTTATTTTTCTCTTGGGCAGCTGCCTAAGACCTTCTCTTCTCTCTCCCACATCATCTGCCTTCTCCCATTTCCCCCACTCCAGGATGAGAAGGAGGGATGAGAGTGGGCATGTGAAAACATGGGGATTGAGGCTATGAAGCCCTCAGGAATGTGTGCACTCTGGTTTGGAGGCAGTTCATCTCCAGAAGCAGCTTGTCTTGTCCTAGAGAATTTCTAAGAGAGTTGCTGTTTACTGAATACCCAGCCAATGAGGCTGCTCTGCAATACCTCATATTACCACCTGCCTTATCAGAAAACCACCAGAAATCCTCCTTCTGTTGAGCTTAAGAATAATATATGAGGTTACCCCTTTAACGCCCCTGGAACCTATATGCTGCAAAAATGATAAAAATTAACTAATTAAGCTGGTGGTTTAGATGGTAAAGAATCTGCCTGTAATTCAGGAGACCTGGGTTCAATACCTGGGTTGGGAAGATCCCCTGCAGAAGGGAATGGCAACCCACTCCAGCATTCTTGCCTGGAGAACCCCATGGAGAGAGGAGCCTGGTGGGCTATTCAGTCCAGGGGGTCACAGAGTCATACACGACTGAGTGACTAACACACACAACTAATTAAAGGAAAATAGAGAAATATTAATATCTACACCTTGATTCAATGTTGTGATGCAGCCTGTTGTGTGTGTTTGACAGGCATGGGCTCAATTAGTCCTTATAACTCCCCCTGTGATAGCTCTGTTATCACAGCACTGTATGGACAAGATAACTGAAGCAGGGCAAATGTGAGCAGATTGCCCTGGGCCACAGCACTAGCAGTAGAGGCAGGATTGGAACCCAGGCACTCAGCTCTAGGAACTGCATGCCAACGTCTGCATAGAGGGAGAAGCAGGGCCAACAGAGGAGCAGGGGTGGATAAAAAGGTAACCTTTGCGGAGCACTCAGGCGCTCAATCACGAGGCATTCAAGCACTGCTGCTGCTGCTAAGTCACTTCAGTCGTGTCCAACTCTGTACGACCCCATAGACAAAGCCCACCAGGCTCCCCCGTCCCTGGGATTCTCCAGGCAAGAACACTGGAGTGGGTTGCCATTTCCTTCTCCAATGCATGAAAATGAAAAGTGAAAGGGAAGTCACTCAGTCGTGTCCAACTCGTAGCAACCCCATGGACTGCAGCCTACCAGGCTCTGATGTCCATGGGATTTTTCCAGGCAAGAGTACTGGAGTGGGGTGCCATTGCCTTCAAGCACTGGGCAAAGCCTTTTAGGCATCTCCTTTGGCCTTTGAATCAACATGATGAAGGAGGCACAAGTCTTATTCCCATTTTACTGATGAAGAGACTGAGGTCTAAGAAGGGCAAGTAACTTGCTCAAGGTCACATAGCTTCTGAGCTTGAACTCTTAACCCTGGGGTGAAGGGCAGGGAAATGGAGAGAGAGTGGATAAAAGATGCAGTACGTCTGTGTATGTCTTGTCTCCCCCAAATAAATGGAAAATTCCTTGAGGCCAAGAATCAATGTCTTCCATTTCCTAAGTGCCTCTGCCTGGCTCCTATTATGAGACAAGCACATCAGAGGTTCTTAGATCTGCAATGTAAGGTGCAAAACTCTCCTCCCTGCAGAAGCCTGGCTTTGCACATGAACAGCCTGAAGATGCTATTAGTTTGCTCCAAATAATATTCATGCTCCTCTTTTGGCTGATGAATATCTACCCCCTTGAGGTTCTTTAGTGATTCTAACCCACTGGCTAAAAATAAGACCCAGATTTATTATTTTCACTCGTGTCCCTAAAAGATTTTGAAAGCCCAATCCTTCTCTTTTATTATCTTCACACATCCTCCCACCTAATTCACTGAAGGAGCATAATGTGGGGTCACTTTCATGTGCCAGCCCCATCTAAAGACAGTCAGAGGCACATTATGAAAAGGACACGGTCAGGCTGTGTCTGGCAGCCCCAGGGTGGGTCTTAGGTCAGCAGACACACAGTGGGGGCGGTGGGCAGAGGAGAAGACAAGCTGTTTCGTTCTCTCTTTATGGCTGGTGCACTTTGAAAGTACCTTGTATAAGGAACTTCTTTCAGTGGAGAATATGATATAAATTTGATATGACAAAGTAAGTATGGTGTGATCAGAAAAAAATTGCAGTTCTAGGATCTTTTATGTTTTCTGATGCAGATCTACAATTAATTCTTAGCAAAGGGAAGGACAAAAATGTCATTTCATTGTCAGAGACTGACATTGTAGCCCCTGGACAATTTGTTAGCGATTAATAAGAAATAGATTCTCATTTTCTGTTTTGGTCTTAGCCCAGAGGGCCTTTTATTTTTCCTGAAGAAATAATATGATAAGAAGAAGCAGTTCCTAAAAGGATTTGAGGAAGCTGGCAGTAAGGGGAATATACCCAGCAAAAGTAATAAAGAATAATAGAATTTATGTTTTCTTTTAGCAGCCACCAGTATACTAATTGACTCAGGCATGAATCATCAATGGATGTTTTTTAAGTTACTGTGACTGCCAACCATTACCCCAAATTTCAGGGGCTTCCATAACCCGCTTATTTTGCGGATCAGGAATTTGAGATGCACGTGTGTGAGCAGTCTTCACTTGCAGTCATCTGTGTGATCCCAGTCAGACATCAGATAGAGTTTCAGCCATCTCTGGGATTCAGCTGGGCTGGAATCCCCAAGGTAAGTCATGTGCATGGTAGTAACTGGTGCTGGCTGTTGGCTGGCAGCTTGGCTGGACTATTGACCAGAATGTCTGCTCATGGCCTCTCCAACATGGCAATGTCCGGTTGGCCAGACTTCCTACAGGCAGCCTTGATTTTCCCAAGGCCATCATCCCATGAGGATAAGGCAGATGCTGTGTGACTGTTAAAGAGACAGCTTCAAGGTCACACAGCATCACTCTCCCCCTTCTACTCCACTGGCCAGAGCTGATCACAGCCTCAGCTGGTTCATGGCAGAATACAGACCCCCATCTCCCAACAGGAAGTCTCAAAGACTTGGAGGCCATATTTGATATACCACCACATATGTTAGCCTGGAGAATCCTTCATGGACAAAGGAGCTTGGTGGGCTACAGTCCATGGGGTCACAAAGAGTCGGACACAATTGAAGTGACTGAGCACACACACATGTTACTAACACTCTATAGGAGTTTATTGGAGAACAGGGTATTAATACAGTCTCCAAGTATTTCTCAGAGATTATCTATTTATTAGAAAAGGAAAACAGATCCTTTTATGTGGAGAAATCTGATAGACACCACATTTGCACTGTACGCCTTCTAATACCATGTCCTGAGGGGACACTTGAATCCAAACAAGAGAAAATAAATAAGAAGACCAAGCCTAACTGATGGACGTTCTACAGAACAACTGGCCTGCACTCTCCAATAATGTCAGTGTAATTGCAGCAAATGCTCTCTTGCCCCCAGACACACGTGCCCTCAGCACTCTGTTATAGTCCTTACAGGAGGCAGGCTGGGGGCTTCCCAGGTGGCTCGGTGATAAAGAATCTGCCTGCCAATGCAGGAGACAAAAGTTCAATCCCTAGGTTGAGAAGATCCCCTGGAGGAGGAAATGGCAACCCTCTCTAGTATTCTTGCAGGAAAAATCCCAGGGACAGAGGAGCCTGGCAGGCTACAGTCCATGGGGTCGCGCACAAAGATCGGACATGACTGAGTGAATCAGCATGCGCACACACAGGACACAGGTTGGAAGGACTGGGGATGCCAACTCCCCTGGAGCAGTCTTTATCCAATGACAGATGGGAGGTAGGACAGTCTCCAGCTTAGATAATTCTCAGGGATTATCTATTTATTGGAAAAGGAGAAGAGATCCTTTTATGTGGAGAAAGCTGATAGACACCACTTTAACCAAGGTACTACCACTACTAGTGGGACATATCCTTTCTTGCCTAGGATGGAATAACTTGGAAGCCCTTTCTACACTGCCTCCCAGAGC
Organism: Bos indicus; assembly: GCF_029378745.1. Lineage (NCBI taxonomy): Eukaryota > Metazoa > Chordata > Mammalia > Artiodactyla > Bovidae > Bos > Bos indicus. The sequence continues at coordinate 7,486,333 of NC_091773.1, read as the reverse complement.
TCTGCATTGGAATTTGAGCCTTCGCTGCTCACACTGGTTACTTGCATGATGACACACACAGTGGCTTCCTTCTCATCCTTGTAGCACTTCCCAATTCACAATCCTAGAATCATTCCCCACATATCTACCTGTATTTGAATCCCTCTCTCAGCATTGCTGCTGGGAGAACCCAGTCTGACACAATTATGAAAGACAAAGCAAAGACTGAGGAACTGCTCTAAATTAGAGGTAAGGAGACATACGGGAGCAAGAGACAGGCATGGTCTTGCATCCAAACCAAGATGGTGGCAAGGGTGGGGAGCTACAGATGGTATAATTAGGAGAATTAGCAAAATTTGACTATAGGTTGTAGATAATAGTCCTGTATACATGCCAAGTTTCTTGACTTTTATAATCATATTGCAGTGGCATAAGGCTTGTCCTTGGTCTTAGGAAATGAATGCTGAAGTATGTAGAGATGAAGGGGCATGATATCTGCAGATCATTCTAAAATGCTTTAACAAATAATAATAAGTGTGTGAGAGCTTTTTTTAAGTATGACAAAATATTAAGAAATGGAAAAAATACGTGAATAACATTTGGATGCTAATTGTTTTATTTTTGCAACTTTTCTGATCTTTTTACTTTTAAATTATATCAAAAATGTATAAAAGAGTACTAGGATAAAAACAGTATATGATCACTGTAACAGAAATTAGAAGGAAAGGGACATGTATCAAAAAGGAGAGTGTTTGCAGCTAATTTTGAAAAATGTGGCTACAAGCTTCCTGGCAGGTAAGAAATTTGCATGATGATGGAAGAAGTGGAACGTCCTAAAGACACATCAAGTATTCCTCAGATTTTAGACACATATGAGGATGTTTGGACTTATGGTATGTTATCAAGGCAAGTCAGAAAGGAAACACATTTGCTGATGCAGCTGGGTGGTGTGCACCCCTCTCTCCCTTTGATGGTAATAGCTACGTGACTAGGGCTGGTAGCTTTTGCACCGGTGTGAGTGGCTATGGTTTTCACAGCCCTGCCACTGCTTCAACAGTGGTAACCCTGCCACTGAAGTTGTTATTAGCTGTTTCTGCAGGTTCAAATAGACTAGGTACGTTGCTCAAGATCTCACAGCTTAGTGACACAGCCACAGTTCAAACCCTAGTCTGTCTATTCAGTTCAGTCTCAACCGTATCTGACTCTTTGGGACCCCTTGGACTGCACCACACCAGGTTTCCCTGTCCATCACCAACTCCCAGAGTTTACTCAAACTCATGTCCATTGAGTCAGTGATGCCTTCCAACCATTTCATCCTCTTTTGTCCCCTTCTCCTCCTACCTTCAATCTTTCCCAGACTCAGGGTCTTTTCCAATGAGTCAGTTCTTTGCATACAGTCTAGATATGGTCTGTCTATATCAAAACCTTAACTCTTGTCTTTTAACCTTCTTGAGGCTTTCAATGGGTAAGTCAAAGATCTCTCTTGGTAAATGTCACATTGCACTTGAAAATATGTGGGTCATTTTCAAATACCTTTTGATAATGACTTCTAGCATAATTTCACAGAGATAAGAGAACAGACTCTGTGATGTCAATGCCTTTAGACCATGAAATTGTGCACCTTGTTTCATGTCCCCGGGTGTGTTCCAGTGTCTCCTGGTTTACAGTTTATGGAAACTTGAATAGAATTTGTTCCTAATGTTGTGTGAAAACTATATAAATCTTAATTATGTTGAATTGGTTCATAGTGCTTTTCAGACCTACTATATCCTTCTAGTTTTCTGTCTATTCATTCTATTAATTTTTGAGAGTTTGATGTTGAAATCCCAACTTCATATCTTCATGTATCTACTTAAAAATAATTGTAATATATAGTGGAACTATATGTAACTTTGTTCTGTATTTTCCAAGTCTCCTGTGAATGTGTTATATTTTCATACTTGAAAAAGTAAAAATAAAAAAAGCTTTAACTCTTTCCCCTCCTCCCTTGCAACATCTCAATTTTCCATCAAGAGACAGAGATGTTGTGAACCCATGTCCAGTCTTTAGAAAGTCTAGACTTTGGCATCAGGCACGCAGTTACCCTATCACTGGACTGACCTGCAGGAACCACTGGATGGACTCAACGTGGCAGCTCTGTGTCCTTAGGAAAACGGAGGAGGAGACTGATGGAAAATGCTCCGTTGTGCCTGGTGCATGGCTGGCGTGAATTTACTTACATTTGCCTCCTCCCTTCTCAGGCAGCTCATGTGGCTGCTGCAGAGTTCTCCAGGGTCATCCAAGAGTCTTGGTGGACAGCAAGCTCACCATGAGTCAAACCCCCTGCCAAGAAAAGTCAATCTGAATTTAATTTTGAATCACTGGAGGTTTGATGTATTTTGTGGTTTTATACAGCTCAGACAAACCTTAGCCATCTCACCTCCTAATTTTTACAGATGAGGAAACTGTGGCCCGAGGGAGAAGGCTGCCTTCGTTGGAGCAGCAAGCTAATTAGCAGAGGAGGCAAATACAGAGTCATTAGACAACCCGGTGCTGACTCCTCTGGGGAGATTCGCTGGCATTTCCAGGCTCAGTTTTTCTTTCTTTTTTAAAAATCATGCTCTTCCTGTTTTATTGAACTCGAAATGCTCTGACAAGCTTGGAAAATATTAATAGACCATCTGAGAATCCTGGCATCAAATGCAACTGAAAATCTGAAAAACGACGGTTGGTGCTTCTGACTTCTTTCTCCCTTCAGTGTAGCTGACAGGGTCCCACAGGGCAAACTCAAGACTGCAAGTCTCTGTGGGCTTGGTGTGGCTGCTAACAGGGCAGAGATTTGCAGGGAGTCAGGGCAGCTAAAGCAGGAAAAATGGAAACCAGGAGGCCAAAGACACCTTGGGAAGAATATATCCTTCTGAACCTAAGGAATATAGAAAAAACCAAAGCCCAAGAGAAGAAGAGGATGTCTTCACGGTAGAGCCTTACAGCATCAGAAGAAAACAGACATAAGGGAGCTTGCAGGAATAAGACTATATTGTATAAGCAGGTTTTAAAATCTCCAGACAAGAAGTATGAGCAGATTGGCATGTGTGGAGGAGGAAATGGTGGGGGAAAATGTGGCTTTTCTACAAGTGAGCTGGCAGAATTTCTTCTAAGTTTTTAAAATGATACCTCCCCAAATCTCATTTGCTTAATCATGAAAAGATATGTGCATATGCGCTTGTCTATAATGCATACTCTTGACGGGAAATCTCATGGATAGAGGAGACTGGTGGGCTGCAGCCCCATAGGGTTGCAAAGAATCAGACATTGTTGAAACGACTTAGCACAGCACATAAAATGTATTGGTATCTGTGTTTATGTGTATATACATATGTATATAGTTCCCAGGTGGTGCAGTGGTAAAGAAGAATCCGCCTGCCAAACAGGAGATGCAAGAGACACAGATTTGATCCCTGGGTTGGGAAGATCCCGTGGAGGAGGAAAAGGCAACCCACTCCAGGATTCTTGCCTGGAAAATCCCAGGGAGAGAGAATCCTGGAGGGCTATAGTCCATGGAGTCGACAAAGTCAGATACGACTGAGCATACACATATATTTGCATGCGTGTTTATGCTAAGTGTGTGAGTGTGTGTTGCCTACGATCCTTGCTTTTATTCCCTGCACAATTCTTCTCTCCCTCATAAGTTATAAGTCTGGAGACTAGACACTAAACCCTTGAGGTGGAATCTAGTTTTCTTTCCCTTCTCACTTGGGTTCAGTGAGATGAGACGCATATTTATATTTGAAAGAAATCCAATCAGCAAAATAATTCTGAAATTACCCATTATTTGGCCCAGATTCACACACCTGGGCATTAAAGCAGCTCTGAGACTTATTTTCAAATCACTGCTGACCAGAACTCCCTAGAGAAAAGTTGACCAATACCTGTAAAATTCAGAGTGTGGGTGTCTGTACAACAAAAGGGCAAGTTCTGGATCGAAAGCCCGTTCACCACCCTTTGCACTGGTCCTAGGGGTTGGTCGTGCTTAGAATGTGTAACTGAGCTTGGAGGGATGATAAATTTTACGAAGCTATCATCAAATCGACATGCTATCTGGCTGCATCAGATATGCCAACATGATTGATGTTTACCCATCAGTGGAGTCAGGATTTGATCTGCTGGCCCAGCAGTATAATCAAAACACTAACCATCCCAGGTCCCAGGACCTGATGAGAAGCTTAGTAACAATAATAAAAACAGCTCCCTACTAATATTGTTATTGTTATTATTCTCTCAAGGGGCCTCTGTGACTATTGAATTATAACTAATTTCCCTTGCAGTTTATTGCAGTTTGCCACTTTGCTCCTCATGTCAAAAATCCAATATAATTTTCAGCCAAAAAAATAAGGTACTACATTATGATAATGGTAGCAGCATTTCATCCATCAGCAGCAACTGAATGCATTACTTAACACAGTTCAGAGGAATTCATGATGAAATTGAAAAGCTGCCCTTTTGGAAGGAATGAACTTCAATCTTTGGATTACCGTTGAGGTTTGGGAGAAGCCTGGCAGCCCGGCCTACTGCAGACAAGGGGGCCTTTTTAGAGAATGGCCAGGGCTGCCTCACTCTCATTGAGAGGCCAGCATAGGGATGATAGGAATCCTCTGGAAGGAAGTTGACACTCTATGTAGTGGCTGCTCCAAACCCCAAAGTCACTGGCTTTGAAGAGCCATCTGTCTGGAACTGATTGGCTCAGAGGTCTGGCAGATAGAGATAATGAGTCTAAGGTCACAGGGTCAAGTTCATGTGTATCTGAGCCAACTAGCTTGCGGAAGGTGGTGGGAAACCGTGAGTCCACAGCTGCTGGACACTCTCCAGCTCTACTGGCAACGGCTGCCTATAGAGTTGGCCACCAAGAAGAAAAATGGCAGGAGCCGTGCATTCAATTCAGAAAGCTTTAACAAGCACCTACTTGAACAAGATTACATTCTACCACCAGTGAGGAGTTAACAAGTTAGCAAGGTCTGATCCCTGCCCTCAAGAAACTCACAGTCTGAAGGGTGAACCAAAGAGGAAGACTAGGAATTCTTATGAAGCTGGAATAAGAGAGAGGGACTTCCCTGATGGTCCAGTGGTTAAGAATCCTCCTTGCAATGCAGAAGATGTGGGTTCAACCCCTGGTCAAGAAGCTCAGATCCCACGTGCCGAGGAACAGCTAAGCCCACACATGGCAACTACTGCACGCCACAATTACAGAATCCATGTGTGTTGATGAAAAGTCCCATGTGACACATTGGAGATCTCGAGTGCCGCAACTAAGACCCGGTGCAGCCAAGTAAATAAAATAAATAAATAAATGTTAAAATAAAATAAAGAAAGAAATAGATACTATAAAAACAAGGGTGGGAGAGATGGTATTTAAGAGAGGGGGTTGCCAGGACCAGGTGGCATATCAAAAGGGACCCTGAGGATAATTACTCTTCCAGCAAGAAGAATCAGAAAGTGAGGTTAGAGTGTTTTCCCAGGGGTTTCCTTGAACAGCAGCCTCAGCTGCCTTCACTACAATCTCTGCTCCTTTCAAGGAAGCCTTGTCTACACAACCCTACTCTTCCAAGTTTCAGTAGCTCCTCACTTTCTTCGCCCATCATGCCCTAGACATGATGTTTTAATCTGGGACCCCCTAGAAGTACACTCCAAACCAAGAGTCAGCAAATTTTATAGTAAATATATTCCTCTTTCCAGGCCCTACCATCTCTGTCGCAACTTTTGAACTTAACTCTATCCTTGAACCATGAAAGCAGCCATGAATAAAACATAAAGGAAGTGTCATGGCTGTATTCTAATAAAAGATTATTTACAAAAACAGGTAACAGACTGAATTTGGCCAGTGAACCATAACTTGATGCTTTAAGCAGTGGACTCAAGAGAAAGCAGTTTAGGACTTCTGTGGTAGTCCAGTGGTTAGGAATCCACCTTCCAGTGCAGTGGACGGGGGCTTGATGTCTGCTCAGAGAATTGAGATCCCACTTGCTGCAGGGCCACTGAGCCTGCACGCTGCAACTAGAGAAGCCTGCCTGCAACAAAGACCCAGCAGAGCCATAAAATAAAAACAAAGAGAGAAAGCAGTCTATTGTTAGTGCAAGGAATACGAGAGAGTAAGACATGACACAGGGAGAGAAAAGTGACCAGTAAGGAGTGTGTTTTCAAGCCAGTTTCTAACGTGGGCTATTAGAGATCAATCCCAAGGAGAAGCTATGGAAAATAGTAGAAAAAGATCTCAGAATTATCTTAGCCAATAGGCAAGAGAACTGAGGTATTTATACTCTTATATAATCATAGTTTAAGGGCTTTCTTTGGGAGGACTTAATTCCAAGAAAATTCCAACCCACCAGATTCTGAGGCAAAGTGAGCTTTCCCACCTTTGACAAAATATACAGATGCTAGCCACTGGAAGTCAAGCTGCATGCAGAGAATAAACGTAAGGCTCCAAGAGAATGGCAGTGAACACAGATAGGGTCTGTGACAGCCCATTTCTTGCACCATTCAGGTCTAGCCATGGGTCATATTAAGTTGACTCAATCTTAAAATGAATTCTTCAGAAGAGTAATGAAAACAGTTTAAAAGAAGAAAGAGTTAGGGACTTCCCTGGTGGTCCAGTGGTTTAGAATTGCCTTCCAATGCAAGGGAGGCAGGTTCGATCCCTGGTCAGAGAACTAAGAGAATGTGAGCCAAAGCTACAGAGCCCAGGTGTTGCATTGAAGATCCAGTACAGCTAAAATTTTTTAAAAAAGAGAGAGAATTACCGGGGTGTTAGACCAGCCACAGTCTCCACTACTACAGCTGAACCAAGACTATCATGTCCCTCCTGATGACCCACTTTAGACTCCTCTCATTAGCCAGCACTTTTACTAATCTAGATTACTTGCCAAATGGGTTAAATTAACCTTAGCACTTCTTTAATCATGAAAGGGAATAGTGTTTATTGCTCAGCCATGTCTGTCTCTTTTCGACCTTATGGACTATAGCCCACCAGGCTCCTCTGTCCATGGGGATTCTCCAGGCAAGAATACTGGAGTGGGTTTCCATTTCCTTCCCCAGGGATCTTCCCGACCCAGGGAGCAAACCCAGGTCTCCTGCATTGACAGGCGGATTCTTTACCATCTGAACCACCAGGAAAGCTCTTTAAAATCATGACCATGTACTTTGAGAACAAAATTTTTCATGAGATAAAATGACACCAATAAATCCCTCAGCACATAATAGCTGTTCAAAATTGCCAACTCCCTACCTTCAAATTGTACTCACATGTGAAATAAATGTGACGGGCTTATTTCACAACAAAATAGAGCATTTTAAAAAATTTTGGAGCCCTTCTTCTGCCTAATTTCATATGCTAACATGTTGTTGCCAAATCCAGCTGTTGGCTCATCAGAAAGAGTTCATTAGTGTTGATTCTTCTGGCGCTCCCCTGGGAGATACCATCACATGCCACTTGAATGAAGCAGCAAGCGCTGACAGCTGATGAAGCCCAAAGCCAAAGAGATGATCCTGAGTCCAGAGGCAATTTCCTCTCTGTTAGATTATCTGGCCTTGTCATCCACTGCCCTACAGAGTGGGTCTCCGCAGGAGAGAATAGTTGTTGCCCTGGCACCTTGGGCTTAGCCCAAGGTGTTTGGAAGGCTCTTCCAAACAGCCTATGTTCAGGCTCATTTCATTTCCTGCCTTTGCTTCAGCAGTCTGGAAAGACAGTGAGGAGACTCCCCACCATCCTTCATTCCAGAGCATGGAGGGGCCTTGCCAGCCAAGTCGATGTCAATCTGTTTGGCAGATCTGTGATGGAGGGAGGACCTGAGGGGCCGCTGGTGGCAAACGGGTCCATGCACAGCTGAGGGTGGAATTAGCTTTCTCTGGCTCCTCACTCTGGATGAGAAGATCATCAGGAAGAGTCAGGACGGCCAAAGTGAGGGTCTGCTCTGCTCAGTCCAACAAGGGAGCTGGTGGTGAGGCTCACAGCTATGGATCAGGAACGGGTTCCAGGGCTCAAGAGGAGACCACTGGACAATTCACCCCATAAGGAGGCAGCACATGCAGAATCCTGGCTTATTTCCTTGCACACTCCTCTGCCAACTGTGAAACCTGGACCACCTGCATCCCTTATGGCCCAGCAACCTCATCTGTAAGAAGGATCAGCAGTACATGTCCTATTTCATCAAGACTCTTGGCAAAGACACAAAACTAAGACCATACATTTAAAATTCTTTCATAAACTGCAAAACCCTGTATAACTGCAGCCCATTAGGATAAGTATATATGTGTCTTCAGGGAAAGAATCTGTAGTCAGAGGTCTTGGGTTTGGATTCTAGTTCCATTTCCAATTAGACGATATCAACACTCAACCTCAATGTTCTATTTTGGAAAATTCAGAAAGTCATTCCTCCTACAGAGGTCTACCATGGAGTTGATGGCTATGATGGAGTTACTTAAAGGAAAGGATAAATTGCTATTTACCTGTGTCCCAAGCACCACCTCCAATAGGTAGAGTAAGAGAACATAAAACAAAGAGAGGTGGTTCCTGAAAGAATGAGCAATATAAAGCAGAATAATACACCTAAACATTAACAACCGTAACAATAATGACAAAGGTAATAACTGATTTTATTAAGCTAGGCACTGTCCTAATGGTTTACTTCTATTATCATATGTAATCCTCACAGCAACGCCATGTGTGTGCTCAGTCATGTCTAACTGTTTACGACTCCATGGACTATAGTCCGCCAGGCTCCTTTGTCCATGTGATTCTCTAGGCAAGATTACTGGAGTGGGTTGCCATTTCCTACTCTGGGGTATCTCCCTGACCCAGGGATCGAATTCCTGCATCTCCTGTATTGACAGACAGATTCTTTACCACTTAGCTACCTGGGAAGCCCACAGCAACTCTATAATAGTTCTACCATCAGGCTGATTGTTCATATGCAGAAATCAAGCCTTGAAGGGATTAAGTAGCTTATCCAAAGTCACCCAAGTAGTCCGCAGAAAAACTAGGATTCAAAACCACATCTCTGACTCTAGAGAACAAGTTCTTGTACAGATGTGCACATCCACGGGCATGACCAGAAAGGGCACAGGCTATATGAGCACACAGGGGTGGAAGGGCAGGCTCTTATCAAGTGCAGGCACGCACGACATACCTATGAACCTCATGGTCTTGGTGTGATTGTTATCCCTATTTCACAGATGAGAAAACTGAGGAATGGTGAGGCTAAATAACTAACTCACTGCAATACGAACACCAAGTAAGGGGCAGAGCCCCTTCCCTGGGTCATCAGGGCTTCCCTGGTGGCTCAGACGGTAAAGCGTCTGCCTGCAATGTGGGAGACCTGGGTTCGATTCCTGGGTCAGGAAGATCCCCTGGAGAAGGAAATGGCAATCCACTCCAGCACTCTTGCCTGGAAAATCCCATGGACGGAGGAGCCTGATAGGCTACAGTCCATGGGGTCGCAAAGAGTCGGACACGACTGAGCGACTTCACTTTCACTTTCCAGGGGCAGAGCCAGGATGCAAACCCAGGGAGTCTGATGCCAGTCTCTGCTCCATCCACTCTGCACACTGCTTCACAGACACACAGTCACACCTGGTAAGATGTGTGCACGGCCACCTGTGTGTGTGCATACGCGCGCACACACACACACACACACACACAGACTTCTGGTCGGGAGATGCCTCCTTCTCTCCTTCTGTGAGGTCCTCGCCGACATGCAAAGTAGACGGAGAGCCCCACTGCCACGGCCATGAGTGGACCACTTCTGGTTCTGTGGCATCAGAGGGCCCTGGGCACGGGAACCTGCAGATGTGAGGGTACAGGGTCCGTCTAGAAAGACTGTGTGGGGCCACGAGCCTGGGATTCTGAGGAGTCCAGGGTCACTTTGAGTTTCTGCCACATTCAGAGCAGAAGAAAGAAACGTGAACAAAGGCACCTCTCAGCATCTCCTCGGGAGCCATCAGGCTTTGCTTTTTCAGGCTGTGTGTGACACTTCAGCAGTTTCTCTCTGCAGTAGAAAAACATCCCACCTTCAGGGTGGGCGCGGGAGTGGTGCTTCTCAATTCAGAGGCCCTTTAGCGACTTCGGTGAGGAAGGAAAATAACCTGTATTTCTGCAGAGCAAACAGGGATCTTAGAGGTGGGAAGAAAAGAAGGCTGCCAGTGGCTGGAAGTGCAGAGGGACAGAACGCAAACAGAAGTGCATGCAGCGTGGAGACCCGACACATCTACAGGGTCTTCTGTCCCCTTCAATGTCCCTTCCATCACCCCAGATCATCCCCTTCACAGCCACCCCCTCCGTCATGCCTCTGCAGAAAACGCTCACTGCCTTTCCACTGCCTTCAGAAAAACTAAAAATCCCTCAGCAGGGCTTACAAGGACCTACCCAAGCAGGCTTTGGCCAACCACCTGGCTCTCACCTCCTGCCTCACCGGGCACCTCCCGTAGCCACTCTAAGCTGGTGGGGCGGGTACAGCCCTCACACTAGCGTCGGAGCTGTTGCCTGTGCTTAAAGCACTTTCCTTCTCACCCTCCATCGCATCCTCTGTTTCACAAATCACATTTATTCAGGATTCAGCTCAAACATCTTCGACTCCCCAGATCCCAGGGCCACACATTTGAGCCTGATCTCAGACCCCTCTTTGGGGTGCCCTTTTAGAACACACACCTCACTGTACTGATCATCACTGAGGCAGCTCGGCTCTGGACCACAGCAGAACTAGGACCTCCTCAGGCCGCACACAGACTTGACACACAGATGCCACAAATTATCCTAATCTACTCCATTGTTAGACTCAAATGAGATGAGAGGCAGACTATTTGGTAACCTGAAAGCAACCGTATAAGCTAAATGTTCTACTTCTAATGCTAACGAGATAAAGGGAATTTTGCCCAAAGACTATTTGAAAGGCATCTCTGACAAAAGAAATGTCAGACAATTTTAAGATGCTATTTCTTATCAGCACTTAGCAGCAACATTTTCTGTGATGAAAAGTTTATTTTAATTTGTATATGTGTGTGTGTGTGTATCCGTGATTTTGTTTTTTTTTTTCCTTCCTGCCTTATTCCAAAAAAAAAAATTCGAAGAAATTGCTTAAGGTATTAACATATTTTTCACAACCCTACCCTTGCCAAAAGAGCAGAAATATCACATTGCCTAAATTTTTGAAATGCTGAGCCGTAATTTTGTGTAGGAGTTTTGCTGTCCAGGGCTCACAGGGCTGAGAGATCACAGAGGGCTGGTGGCAGGTAACCCCAGGGTTTATTTACCCTTGGCCAAAGCTGCAGAGAGATTTGAAAATGGCAAAACCTAAGCTGTTGAATCCTTCTTGGAAAGTGAGTGTCAGACTAGCTTGCCGGCGCTACTAAGTCACTTCAGTCGTGTCCGACTCTGTGCGACCCCATAGACAGCAGCCCACCAGACTCCCCTGTCCCTGGGATTCTCCAGGCAAGAACACTGGAGTGGGTTGCCATTTCCTTCTCCGATGCATACATACATGCTAAGTCGCTTCAGTCATGTCCAACTCTGTGCGACCCTATGGACAGCAGCCCACCAGGCTCCTCTGTCCATGGGATTCTTGCCATTTCCTTCTCCCGTCAGAGAGATGCTCAAAAGTTACCCCTTTTATCAGAACTTACTTGTACCCTGTATTAAAGGTCTTCCATGCATATTCTTGTTTACATCTGGCAGAAGGAACTCCAAATGGCTCCCTTTTTGGAACCAATTGTTCAAAATGGTTTTGTGTTGAAGAATGGCCTTTCAGTGAGATTGACCAACTGGTCCAGCCTCAGAATAGGAACCACACCCAGGACCCTCTGCCTCACGTGAGAGGCTCTTAACCTTTGTGATAAACGCCCTCCCTGGTATGTTTCATCCCACCTCTGACATCATCCCTAAGACATGAACTATGACTTCGAGGCAGCCTGCGAAAGGCAGGACCATAGGTCAGAGGCCCCAGATGCAGGAGAAAATCAACAGGGCAACAGCCATCAGAGTAAGTGGTAGAGAAAAGAGCAGGCTTGGGGTTCAGAGAAACTCAGGTTCAAATCCTGGCCTCTCCACTTAGGAGTACCAAAGCTGTGGCCAGTAAAGAGGTCTGGGCTTTTATTTCCTCATCTGTAAAATGCACATCAAAACCTCAATGAGTTATCACCTCACACCGGTCAGAACCGCCATTATCAGAAAATCTACAAACAACACTGGAGAGGGTGTGAAGGAGAGGGAACCCTCTGGCACAGTTGGTAGGAAGGTAAATTGATACAGACACATGTGCACACTATGCAGGAGAGTATGCAGACTCCTTTAAAAACTAAAAACAGGACTGCCGTATAGTCCAGCAATCCCACTCCCGGGCGTATACCCTGAGAAAACCATAATTCAAAAAGACACATGTACCTCAACATTCATTGCAGCGCTACTTACAGTAGTCACCACATGGAACCTAGATGTTCATCGAGAGATGAATGGATACAGAAGAGGTGGTACATATACACAATGGAATAATACAAGGGAATAAAAAAGAATGGATCTGAGTCAGTTGAATTGAGGCACATGAACCTAGAGCCTGTTATACTGAATGAAGTAAGTCAGAAAGAGAAAAAACAAATATTATACATTATAGCATGTATGTGGAATCTAGGAAAATGCTTCTGATGAGCCTATTTGCTGGCTAGGAGCAGAGATGCAGATGTAGAGAATGGACTGTGGACACAGTGGGAGAAGGGGAGGGTGAAATGAACTGAGAGGGTAACTGACATATACACACCATCCTGTGTAAAGCAGCTAGCTAGTGAGAAGCTGCTATATAGCACAGGGAGCTCCGCCTGGTGCTCTGTGACCACCTAGAGGGTGGGTGGGAGAGAGGCTCAGCAGGGAGGGGCTGTATTTATGGCTGATTCAAGTTCCTGTACAGCAGAAACCAACACAGCACTGTAAAGCAATTATTCTCCAATTAAAATTTTTTTAAATTATCTACACCAATAAAATTTTAAAAAGCAATTTTAATCATCCTCGGTCTGTAAGGATTGGTTAGGTCTGTGCATTTTCAGTGCAGTCCACAAAGGAGGCCCTTGAATTTCACAGACTCCCTTGGTTAGAGCAGGTTACTCAGCCCAGACGCTATTGGCATTTGAAGCTGGCCAATCTCTGTTTTAAGCAGCTGGCCTGTGCAATTAAGCAACATCCCTGGACTCAGGGAGACAACAGTAACATCACCCCAGCTGTGACAACCACAAATGTTCCAGGCATTGCCAGACACCCCTGGGAGGAGACAAAGTCACCCCTGGCAGAATACCACTGGGTTAGATTGGAGCCAGAGGCAAGGCAGTGGCCCCTACAGCCAAAGTTACACACTTCAAAAGCAAAGCCCCCTGCCAGTACGGCTCACTTATCTTTGCTCCAGGAAGAGCCACCACTGGGAGGGCTTTGTGTGTATCGGGTTGGCTGGGTCCCGGTTACCCAGCCAAACGCGAACCCTTGTTTCAGCGTGAGTATTGCACAGATGTCATCAAAACCCCTAAACAGCTGCCTTGAAGTAAGGGAGTTTGTCCTGGATAAATTGCGTCAGGGAGGGAGGGAGGGGATGACCAAACTAGTGGGAAGGAAGGCCTGAAGGGAGGCTGAGGTTTCCCCAGGCAAGAAGAGCTGCTGCCTGTGGATGAGAACTGCAGACCATGCCTGAGGGTTTCAGCCTGAAGATAATATTCCCATTCTGACTTCCTGCCTTACAGATTTTTGGACTCTCTTAGCCAGCCAATCACATAAGCCAATTCTTTGTAATAAATTTATAGATAGATAGACAGCCACATATATATATATATATACACACACTATATATATATACACATATAACCTATATACACATATACACTATATATATGATGTACAAATATACATATTGAACACTATTTATCTATATGTGGGTGTGTTTCTATACCTGTATGTATCTATAAATATGAGTTGTGTGTGTATCCTACTGATTCTGTGTCTCCAATGAACTGCCGAATGACACAGTGAACGCTGTGTATGTGCTCAGTCGTGTCCTATTCTTTGCGACCCTGTGGACTGTAGCCCACCAGATTCCTCTCGTCCCTGGAATTTTCCAGGTAAGAATACTGGAGTGGGTTGCCATTTTCCTCCTCCAAGGGATCTTCCCAACTCAGTGATTGAACCCGTGTCTTTTGTGTCTCAGGCATTAGCACTCAGAGTCTACCACTGAGCCACCTGGGAAGCCCAATACAATGCTAGCAAACCACGCAAAACTTTGAGGTTGAACCTCATTCCCATGAAATAAAGGGCAGCTTTGTGGAACTCGAGTGCTCTCAAGTTCAAGTCATCATTCCCAGAGGAACTCTGACACTTTTTTTCTGAGAGCTGTGTGGATGTGGATTCCAACTTCAAGCAGCTGGGTAATTTTGTGCTTAGTACTTAACCTCTCTGATCCTCTATTGACTCACCCATAAGCCTCTTGAGGTTGTAAGAATTCAGTGTGAAAACACATGAAGTGCCTAAAAAAATGGCATTCTTTATATTAGATATAAACAGACTGAAAAAGATCTTTGCAATCTTATAAAAATGTAGATTACAATAAAATATAAGGCATATTAGTGCATTACAGTTTATTTTGAAAGAAGTATTCATGTTCTTTTTAACTCAGTCACATTATAAAAGGATTTACAGAAACTAATGATACTTAGAGAAATGCCCTTATTAAAAAGAATGACACATTTTAAAGAGGTCACAGTAGTGCCGTGTGAAACATTTAGGATCCATTAAAGGGTCTAAGTATTTGACTGAAGCAGTAAAACATCAATAGTCTCTTTGTTTGTTGAGATGTCAGCCTTTAGAATTTTCCTTATAACGTTCTATTGATTATGGATCTGGACTCATCTGCATTTTAAATGTCTTTCTCTAGCTGGTCTGCGGCGAGCAGAGTGCAACGTTATTGCTGTCACACAGAGTGGTGGAAGCAGTGTAGACAGGAAGTGGGTTCACCAGACACAGGAGCTGACGGGAACCAGGGCAGGGATTCATTCAGAGTTAGGCAGTTGTGAAGGCGCCAAGAGGCAAAGAAGAAAAATGGGAAGAAAAAAGCATGTTTTAAGACAGCAACAACAGAGTGATTTGTGCTACCGGAAGTGTCTGGGGGAGAGATCCGCAAAGGGACCTGGATGAAAAGGATGCAGACTGCAGAGCGTCCTGGCTGATGGCAGCAGGTACCACTTCATTCACTTCATTTTAACCATCCATTGGCCTCGGCTTTAGGCTGTGGACACCCTGAGGGCAGGGCCATGTCTTTTCGCCATGGTGCCCTGCAGACCTGTGCTCACTCCGTGACCGCTGGGTGGTATGAGAAGGGCTCCACTGGTCAGTGAAACCCACAGCGGGCTGCTTAGTCTCACATGTTCAGCCTCGCTTCAGGCCGCCACTCCAGGCCTCAAGGAAGACTGGCCGAGGCAAGGCCAAGGTCCTCCACGAACCAACATATTCTAGACACGTGAACTAGGCAAGGAGACGTGCTCATTCAATTGGGTTCCAACCCTGGAGGTCTTGCTTGCTCTTGGGAATAATAAAGCAGAATTCAGGCCGAAAACCAGAGCCAGGGGGCTAGGGGCCCAGGGAAGGGGGCCTGGCATCCTCTGGGCCCAGGACCGGGTGCAGAGGTGAGGCAGGAATGCACAAGAGAAATCTGAGTCGTGCCTCCAATTATGGTCACTCCTCATTACTCACAGACTGGATTTGCGAATTCACCTGTTCACTTAAACTGTATTTGTAACCTCAAAAACAATATGTGTGGGGCTTTGGGGGTCCTTTGTGGACAGGCATTTGAGTCACTCAACGGACATGTCACCAGCTAAGCTGGGGGCAGGTGATGCTTTGTCTCATTTCAACTTTCTCCTGCAGCCTACTGCGTGCCACGTTGTTCATATTTGGGGGCTCTTTGGAGGTGATTCTGCTGTTTAAGATGCTCCCCCAGCACAGTCCCGAAGTGCTGTCTGATGTTCCTAAGCACCAAAAGGCTGTGATACGCCTTATATGTAAAATAAGCTTTGCCCAAACATGAATCCTGGTGGCTACAAATCCGATGTTAGTGAGTCAAAACTGTGTATTACATAGTCTTTAGGGGCTTTCCCGTTGGCTCAGTGGTAAAGCATCCGCCTGCCAATGCCAAAGACACAGGTTCCATCCCTGGCCCAGCAAGATCCCACTCAACTTGAGGGTAGCCTCCACTCCTGGCCACTAAAGAAAGCCTGAGCAGCACTGAAGATCCAGCCCAGAGGAAAAATAAAACAAATAAATAAATTAAATTATTTTCTTAAAGTCTCTTTAAACAGAAACACATAAAATAAGCTTGCTAGTGCTAAGTCTCTTCTGTCGTGTCCGACTCTGCTACCCTATGGACTTGTAGCCCACAAGTCTCCTCTGTCCATGGGATTCTCCAGACAAGAATACTGGAGTGAGTTGCCATTTCCTCCTCCAGGGGATCTTCCCTACCCAGGGGTCGAATCCACATCTCCTAAATTGGCAAGCGGGTTCTTTACCACTGGTGCCACCTGGGAAGTCGAAACAAGCTTACAGACTAATTAGTTGACAACAACATTGTGACCAGAGGCTCCCAGGAAATTAACCCTGAATGTCCTGTTGGAGGAATGGTTCAGTATTTGCTAGCGACTCTCTAAAACACGACTCCTGAAGGGTGAGAGTTGGCTGCACCTCATCACCCCGGATGAAGCTGCAAGGACGGGCTCTGAGCTGGACAGGAATTTTCGCAGTGATCTTCCCTCCCGAGTGCATTTGTCTTCCTGCTCCCAGACTTCTCATCACTCAAGGAGCAGCATAAGAATCCACAGCCCCCTGTCTTCTGCAGCCAAGGCAGGGAGATGGCAGCTCAGGTAGGAGAGAATACCCCGCACATAACAATTAAGAAAAGCAGATTCGCTCCCCCTCCCTCAGGCAAAGACAGACAGTACAGCAGCCATAACGCAATTACTGTGCCTGCTCCTCGGGAGTGTGATACAGCTCGACCATAACAATAAAAAGAAGCTATTCCTAGCCCACACTGTCTACAGAGAGACAGCCTCAAAGGAGCAAAGCTGCTTCCGCCCCCACCGAGGAAGCCAGGTCACGTAGACGCTCCATGGGCAGGCAGAGGGGCCACTCTTGGCCTGCAGCCTCCCAGGTCCCATGAGCTGAGATGACTTGGAGACAATTTCATTTGATCCCCACCACGGCAGAGGCTCATCTCAGTGCCCTCTCAGCTCCTTTCCCAACGACAATTTAGTAACATCGGGAGCTGGATCTTTCTTTTTTATGATCATATAAATAACATCCATCCAGGGCTGGCCTTGGCTCTGGTTCTCTCCAAATATTAAATTAGCTTCTGTGGGAGAAAGTAAATTTAAAGCCATACCTTATTGTGTCTATAAAAACTGGGAGAATCAAAAGTGCAGGGTCTGCTCAACCTGGAAGCACTCAGGTAGAGATGGAGGCAGGCAGGCTTGGGGAAGGGACGGCTCATTAGCTGGTGTC
Source organism: Bos indicus (assembly GCF_029378745.1). Classification (NCBI taxonomy): domain Eukaryota; kingdom Metazoa; phylum Chordata; class Mammalia; order Artiodactyla; family Bovidae; genus Bos; species Bos indicus. The sequence continues at coordinate 7,468,821 of NC_091773.1, read as the reverse complement.
CCCTGCCTAGAGCTCCTCCACTAGACTCTATCTTTATGACAATTCTCACATCATGAAATCTTGATTATTTTTCATTGGAAATGAGTAACAATGACTCCTCAAGGTTTATCTAAAGAGAATCTGTGGACTGAAGACTCATCTCTCGGTCTTTGCCCCATCGGAGATTTTTGGAATAAGAGACTGATTGTTTGGAGCAGCCCAGTCTTTGAGGAGCAATGAAAGGCCAGCTTTGTCAAGCTCCTGCCTGTAAATCAGGAAGGTTCAGAAGTAATCCCTGTGACTCCTGGCCTGAAGATAGAAACCCTGAGTGCTTTCATTCACTGTCATTTCACAAGTGAATATTCAGCACCAACTGTGTTAGTGTCACTGTGCTGAGCACTGGAGGTGCAACCAGGCACAAAGCATCATGCCTTAGAGAGCTCACAGCTGAGTCAAAGAGGAAGGCACTTGAGAAGACACTTGCCATCCAGTGTGGGGACCGCAGGACAGGAGAGAGAAGATGCTGTGGAAACATGTAAAGAGGGGGACTTCCCTGGTGGTCCAGTGGTTAGTTCTGTGCAGTTTCACTGCTGAGGGCCTGGGGTTCAATCCCTGGTAAGGGAAGTAAGATCCTGCAAGCCACGTGGCCAAAAAAAAAAGAGAGAGAGAGCAACATGTAAGGAGGGCACCCATCAGAGTATTGAGAGATCAGGGAAAACTTCTCAGAGGAAGAGTCACTGAAGCCCAAAGAATGGGTGTGAGCCAACCAGGCGAGTGACAGAGGTAGTCTGTGACAACACAGGAGAGGGTGAAAGAGCCCGGCACGTTCCCATAATCATCCGGTTCATGGAGCGTGGGGGCGGGCTGAGGACAGAGAGAGAAGTGGGAACCAGATCACGCAGGATCTAAAAACGTGGCACTCAGGTACAGTTTTTTTTTTTTCCCTCAGGATAAGAACTGTGGAGATCTACTCTTTGAGCAACCTTTACATACACAATACAGCATTGTGAAGCTGCCTTATTACGGCAGTCATCACATATTAGGTGTAAACATCACATAGTATGTCAGCCCAGGAGGTCAAAACAGTCAAGCAAAGGAAGGATGGTGGATTTGACACCAGGGAGGTAAAAGAACTGGACCAAGGAGAAGAGCGTGGGGAATTCATTTCAGGCAGAAGAAACAGCCTGTAGAATATCGGCAGCACTATTTGTGAGAGCAAACATCTGGAATCTCTAAATGTCCATCAAGAAGAGATCTGTTTGCAAAAAACACGCATGGAACAAGTAAACTGTTGACCACCATGCATAAGATAGAAAGGATTGAGATGATTGATATGAAATGATAAATAAAGATTTTTCTAGATATGCTGATAGGTGAGAAAGGCAAATTCCAGAATGTAAAGACTACTGTAAGATACTATCATTTAAATAAATACCCATCCTTCAATAAAAATGTTATATTTTAATAATCTGCATATTGTAAAACATATAGATGTTAATTAACCCAAATTAGGTAGATTATAATTGTTATATATCATTTTATATTTTAATAGTCTATACTATAATATCATATAGATTATTAATCTAGATTAGGTAGATTATAATTAATCATTATAATATATATATTGTATTTTAATGTTATATTTTAACAATCTGTATATTATATATAATGTACATATATTCTATATGTATACTTTATATTATGTATATTTTATATATGTTCACATTGTTATATATGTTTTAGAGATAAACCAGTGAAAGTGAGACAAAAAGGGGGGAGAATTATATATATATAAAACCATACACTATCTCAGATACAGCTCTGCACAACACGTATGAAGGGGCCAGAGCAATCACAGACTAAGTCAGCCTGCCTAGCCGAGGAAGACTCTAGCTGTCTCTGCAACATTACAGTTTCTTTTTGCTTTTTATAAGCATCTCTCTGTTTTTTGGCCATGCCACTTGGTTTGCAGGATCTTAGTTCCCAGGGATTGAACAGAGTGCAGAGACCCAACCATTGAACCACTGGAAATTCCCTATAAGCATCCATTGTACTGGACAGGCTGGGAGGACATGTTGCCAGCAAACAATGATGCTTCCCCTCCTCCACGTTCTGTTAATTTGCTGTCTGGCCCTGCGGTCTGTCAGACCGTCCAACGTCCTTCACACACTCTGTCATAGCAACAGCTCTGTTTTTACAATGTAAACCCACCCAGTGTCACGACCACAGCCTGTCCAGTCCTCCCTGACACTCTCCCCGCACCCCAGGCTCAAGCCTGTGGTAGGTGAGGGCAGTCTAGGGGGGTATTTTCTCCCTTGCTCACCACACCCCCATTCCCAGCAGCATTTTCTGGCTCAGGAGGAAACTCTAGGACAGAGGTGGTAAGGGGCAGAGGACCCAGCACAGCGAGGACGTGGAAAGGACTGCTTCTCCCCTGACCAGAGGATGTAGACAGGAGGCTATTCCTCTCCTGGCACTTTTGACTTTTTTTCTGACAATCTACTGCAACTTTAAAGCCACCTAGTAGCTTTATTTATTTATTTTTTATCTTTATTTATTTACAAGAGTTGCCTTATTAGCCTGAACTCAGGTATGATCAAAAGGATTCATTATGAACAAAAGACTCACCTATCATTTGGGAAATTCTAAAGGTTTAAGGAGCCCTATGCCAGGAGCCTGGGACATACATCAAATATCGTTTTATCTGTATTATACCACCCAGACCCAGTGGAGAAGGGAATGGCAGCCCACTCCAGTATTCTTGCCTGGAGAAGCCCATGGACAGAGGAGGCTGGTGGGTCACAGTCCATGGGGGCACAAACAGTTGGACATGACTGACTGACTAACACACACACACACACACAGATAGCCAGCCTCCTCCTCTGTGAGCCCCTATCCTGCTCCCCAAGCCCTGGGTCTCACTGAGGGATCTTTCACTTCTCTGAAATTGCCATCCTCTGTACCTCCTGGCCTTCATCATCACCCGTCAATCTGGACCATCTCCCCTTGCTTGTCCCATCAGACCCAATCCTCTTGGATTGAGACACTGGCTCAGATGAAGCCCGAGGCCACCACTTTCCTTCAGGTTGGAACCCTTGGGAGTGAGGTGGCCAAGTACAGCTTCCTCTACTCCACGCAGCACATCCTTGTAGGACTTTCAGGGAAAACCATCCTTATTAGGACATTGACAGCAGGCTTGACCCTCAGCATCCCTGTGATGGAGATTTGTCCAGTAATTAGTTAGGCAAAATAAGGACTCCATCAGAGTGTGGACTCTGTGTGTCTAAAAAAAAAAATGTTCTCTGAGGATGACCTCATTCTATGTTTTCTTTGCTTTTTAAGAATTCCTTGCAACAATAAAATTAGTCTGTTCACAATATGTCTTAGGAAGGATAATTGAAATAAATATCACCTCTATATTCTCCCCAGGAGGACAGTGGTTATCACCACTAACCACTTTGCTCTTTCGTTTCCCGTGCATGATTCATCCCACCCCCTGCTACTCTGGACTGTTTCTTTAGCATAGTTCTTGATAATTAGGGTCCTTTCTATAATTACCCAAGAAGCTTTCACTTAATGCCACTTAAATACGGTAGTTGCCATAGGAAAATATCATTTCATGGGCCATTAATGGGCTTAACAGTCCTACTTAAAAAATAGAAATTCTCACAGTTCATAATTTCTACGTGGAGTTGAAGCAAAAGCACGATGCTATGACCCCTCATTTCACTCCAGCTAATATTTATTTAATATCCTCCTAGGCCTGATGCTCTGTGCGTATTGCTTCTTTCACTCACCCAACTACCTTACTGGGTAGTCATTAACCCTTAGAAATGAGGATGTGGGTTCAACAAGGTGAAGTCCCTCTGCAAATGGCAGAGTGCTGGGAGACAGCAGCGTCATGACCCAGCCGCAGTGGGTCTGACACTGAGGTCTGTGCTCTTTACTGTACCAGGTGGCCTCTGGGAAGCCAGCAGATACACTTGGCACCTGTGGTGAAGAACCCGGAGTCTGCAGCCAAGCCATTGGGTGCAGTGGCTGTCTCCACCAGCAGCAAGTTTTGAGACCTTGGCCAGGTTCCTTTAGTCTGCCTGTGCCTCAGTTTCCCCAGCTGTAAAATGGGAACAATAACAATAGTGGCCCCGTCAGACTCGTGAGAATGAGCCCACCCACACGAAGCCCGGGAAAGGCAGCCCAGCGTCCACACACGTGTTCAGCGCATGTGCCTGTCTGCTGTTACCTCCAGCCTCCTTGCACTGAATCTTCAGCCGCAGAGCAAACCAGCCACGCATGTTTCCATGAGCTGTATGCATCCCACCTGCAAGCGTGTCAGGACACTGGTGTGGCCTCTGGGACCCTCTCATGCATATTATGACAATGGATGTGATCCTCCAGTTTCCTGTCTGAAATTTAACCTTATATTTTGATACCTTGTATATTTCTCCTGTAGCTCCTGTAAGATCTTTTATGGATGAAAATACTCTCTTTTTTAACTTTTTACTTTATACTGGAGTACAGTTTATCAACAATACTGTCTTGGTTTCACATGTACAGCAAACTGATTCAGTTATAACAATACATGTACTCAGTTATATGTGTATTTTTCAGATTTGTTTCCCATTTAGGTTGCTACATAATATTGAACAGGGTTCTCTGTGCTGTACAGTAGGTCTTTGTTGGTTATTCAGTGTGTGCATGTCAGTCCCAAACTCCCTAACTATGCTTCCCCTCATCCTTCCCTGCTGGTAATCATATTCAATTCTTTATCTTCACACACAACTTAAGACTTCACTTGTGCTCTCCTCCCTCTTCCCCCAGCCCCCATGGTCTGGAACATTCTTCCATCACTCTTCTGCTGACCAGCAGCCCCCACTTGTGGGATCAGAGCTGAGAGTAGATCACTTCTGAGCAGAAGCTTTCAGAACCTGGCTGCAGTCAGTGATGGCGTTTTTCCCCTCTGCCATGAGAACCACATAGCCCACATAAAAATCTCTGTCATCGCGATGGATCCCGAAAGGAAGAAGACACTTAGAAAGAGCCAAACCTATCCACAGCCAATATGCAGTGTGAGCAAGAAATAAAGCTTTGCTGATGGAAGCCACTGACACTTGGGGATAAATGTTTCCTCAGCATAACCAGAGCCAAGGGCTACCTCTCTGAACAGCCCCACCCCATCTATTCTGGCCCCTTCCACTCTCCTACTGGGTGACGTTTTAAAAATACAGACCTGATTCTGTTATTCTCTTGCTTAAATAGGTTTTCCATTGCTCTCAGAAGAAACATCAAAGGTTTGACCACGGCTGCCACCGCTCTGATCCCAGCCTCCCTCTCCAGCATCATGCGGTCCCACTGTCTGTCTCCCCTGCACTCCGATCTCTGTGCTCTTTTCTACCAGGAATGAATCACATTCCCTTCCACCTGGAGTCTTCACACATGCTGGGTTTTCCCCCTAGAATTTTCTTCCCTACCATTTCTCTGGTGGTGGTGGTTTAGTGGCTCAGTTGTGTCCAACTCTTTGCGACCCCATGGATTACAGCCGGCCAGGTTCCTCTATCCATGGGATTCTCCAGGCAACAATACTGGAGTGGGTTGCCATTTCCTCCTCCAGGGGATCTTCCCCACCCAGGAATCGAACCCAGGTCTCCTGCATAGCAGGCAGATTCTTTACCAACTGAGCTGCGAGGGAAGTACATTTCTCTGCGTGTATTTAATTCTTATTCTTCTTTAGACCTCAGCTCAAAAGAATTTGTGTTCTTTCCAGGGGTATTTCCCGAGCGTCTTCTAATGTTATGATCTTGTCTATCCTCTGAGGATACAGTGAAGACAGTTCTTCAGGGAAGACTTCTGCCTGCACAGCACCTTGTGCTGTTCTTTGATGGTCCTTACTCCACGTGTAATCACACATCTGCACTTACCAGGTGGCGCTAGTGGGGAAGAACCCGCCTGCCAATGCAGAAGGCATGAGAGACTGGGTTCACTTCCTGGGTAGGCAAGATCCCCTGGAGGAGGACATGGCAACCCACTCCAGTATTCTTGCCTGGAGAATCCCATGGACAGAGGAGTCTGGTGGGCTACAATCCATGGGGTTGCAAAGAGCTGGACTAAAGTGATTTAGCTCACACGCATGCACACAATCATATATCTATATATGTGATCTATAGTTATTTGGATGATGTCTGTCTCCCTCACTAAACTAAAATCTTCATGAAAATAGGGCCCACATCTGTAGCATTTTCCACTGTGTCCTCTATGTTTAATATAGAATTGGCACACAACAGATTTCGCTGAGCATTTTGAATGAAACAGAACTTAGTATTAATATGTGGCAGGCACACCTCATAAGATCTCTCTTTGTTGGGTACTGTTCTGATCTCCAGTTTGTGGGTTAAACACACAAAAGTTAAATGATTTGCCAAGGTCATACAGCTAAAACGTGATAGGGCTGAGATTCAAATACAGGCCATCTAGCCCCAAAGATCATGCCCTTAGCCACAAGATGAATGGGTGAATTAATTAACACAGGAAGGAAGGAAGGAGGAAGGGAGGAAGGAAGGCCTTTGGAGTGTGAACAGTAGGCTCCATTTATTGCTAAAGTCACAGGGCTGGCTAAGAAAAGATCCAGCGCTTACCATATTTAACAAGTACATGTTGAATGAATGAGACAATTAATCAACCATGGATAAACAAATGAATGAGCTGCCCCGAGTGGTTTGCAGTTTCCAAGAGCAGCAACGTGGCAAGTCCCTTCACTCTGGAACTCAGCACGCAAATACTTTCCTTGGCAGCAGTCACCTCTGAGTCTTCAGGTCAATTATGTGACCCTTCCTGTAGGACACGGAAGGCCCACCCACCTGAGAAGACCCTCCCCAAAGGGGACCCTCAGGAACTAAGATGGTACACTTCTTCCCACCTCAGATGCCACCATAGAAGGCTGGGCCTTCCCAGGGGAGGGTGGGGAGAGGAGAGCAGCCCGTAGTGTTTTCAGTCCTCTATTCAGTTGGGGAAAGAGCCCAGCTTTTATCTCTGGGAACTCCAAACAGCAGTCATTTGCAGGGAGACAGGTCTGGCTTTACAGAAATTGCTGAACCTCGTGGGATCACCAACTGGAGAAAAGCTACTTGGGCAGCGTGTATGTCCCTTGAGAAGCCACATCACACCTTCACCAAGCTAATCTGAAATGATTATCATGCTAACACTCCTGGTCCTTGTGGACATACCAGTGCTCCTCACTTGATTTGGCTCCTGAAAAGATATGCTGAAGGAGGAAACAGACAGAACAGGCTCCATCTTGAAAGCAGGACTCCGTCTTGGGCCAGACTGTGGATTTTGAGCTATATGCCCAGTATCTATGGAAACGACATACCAACTGGAAAACCAGGCCCACGGAAAGAAGAGCCCCAGGGCTCATACCTAGACTCTCCATTGCCTAAAAGAATACCCTAATTATCTGTGTAACTGAATAGAATCATACATTCTATTATGCTTATTGGGGTATGACCACAGGCCTATTGATAATTGTCGACTGCTAACTACCTAGGCTTAAGGCATATGAATCACTAGTTAACTTTGATTGATCTTTCTTTTTCCTTTGTTCAGACAAGTTTCAGGGAATTTGGGGAGGCAGGTTTGTGCACATACACTTAGGATATATAAGGTTTTCAGAAAAACTGGTCAGAGTCCTTGGCTAAAAGGAAACTCTGCCTTGGCCCCACCGGTGTAATAAACTGCACTCCACTATCTGCATTTTTCTTCTGAGTGAGTTTGTTTCCCGGAATGCGTGGCTACAACAATACAACAGCATTGTCAAATCAGAATGCCCACGACATGTGCTCGGACTATTTCTCCATGAGCTCAGAACACTTCTTTCAAAAAATGTTTAGGTCATTGAGACACTGTGCATGAATGCTAAGTCACTTCAGTCATGTCCAACTCTTTGCCACCCCATGGACTGTAGCCCACCCGGCTCCTCTGTTCATGAGATTCTCCAAGCAAGAATACTGGAGTGGGTTGTCATGCCCTCCTCCAGGGGACCTTCCCAACCCAAGGATTAAATCTGCATCTCTTGTGTCTTCTGCACTGTCAGGCAGGTTCTTTACCACATTGCCTCCTGGGAAGCCCCATTGAGACACTGCTTGAGTTAAATGGATGCGTAAGACTCTATACCAGCTCCTAGGGGCTCACAGCACAGGGGACAGAGACAGTTTTCTGGCAATTTTGAGCAGAC